>NC_138101.1:182235415-185157915 GCF_964146895.1 Miniopterus schreibersii
ATAAAATACAAAGAAGAAAGATGATAAAGAAATACATTAAAACATAAGCAATAGTTTCTTATGAGTGATGGAACCATAGATAATTTTGTTTCTCTACTTCTTTCTTCTGTATTTTTTATATTTTTGATGGGTATATTTTTACTTTTCTAATTTAAAAAAGGCCACCTTTGCCTTTGGTAATTAAAAACTTGTATTTGTGGGGGAGGCTGTGCATGTGTAGCGGCAAGGGCTATATGGAAATTTCTGTACATTCTGCTCAATTTTGCAGGGAACCTAAAACCGCTCTAAAAAATAATTATTACACAAACAAAGCTTGCATTTTCTGTCACTGACTCTCTTCCAAAAATAGGTTGCTGGGCACCGGACATAAAAAGCCCCACCGGAGAAACAAATTTTGCTACAAACATGAGCACAGAACACAGGGCTCATGAGATATCTGCAAAGTTATATAGGATCTTAGAGCTAGAAAGTGTAACATGAGGGTGAGGGTGAATTTTAAATAACAGACATAAGAAAGAAGCTGTGTGTCATCTCCTTTCAGCTGAAGCGTTGGAAGTCATGGGCGCGCGCTGAAAACACAGGCAGTGTCTGCGACATTGAGTGCCCAGGTCACCGCCCAACACTGCCCTTCTCCCCGTGAGTTTGCACCCCTCCATGGGGTCGCCCCGACAGATCTCCCAGAGCTCTGCTCAAAGGGGTAAGAGGGAGGGGTCCTCATGGCCCGGCTGAGATCAGCAGCTCCCCTTCGGTGGTGTGTCTGCATTTAGAGAACAGCAAGTGCCTCCGACACACCTCAGCAGGGCCACCAGGGAACCAACGAATAAAGCAGGTGGGCTACGGGGAGTCTTTCGGTAAAAGGCACAAGTGAAGCCCAGGGGGTGCTCACCCTTTCTCAGCACTGTCACTGATGCTCAATCCAGATTTACTTTAGCTGCCAATCTAAGACTTGTTCAGGGTGGCACATCTCCAGGTCAGAAAGCATTCTGATGCTTTACTAACGTGTTTTTATATACAGCCTCATCTCTGTTTCATTCTCTAAGATGGGGCAATTGGGGGCCCTGCATCACCTCCATGTGGACCGTCCATCTCTGGTCCAGCCTCGAGCAGCTCTTCCTGCCCCGTGCACTGATGGTGGAAATGGGGAGAGGAGGTCAGACTGATGGCCCAGGCCACCCAGCCCTGTCCATCGACAGACTGACATACAGTCAAAACAGAAGCCCTTATGGCCGGCGTCCCTGGTGCCCATGAACTACTGAGTGATCTGCCTACCGGGTATTGGGCCTGGATAGGACTCGCTAGCTCTACGTGACCTTACACAAGATAACTTTGCCTCTTTGCCCCTCCGTTTCTTCCTCTGTAAAATAGGGTTGATAGCAGTGCCATCCCCTAGGGTTGTAGTGAGGATCACACGTAATAACACATGCCCAGTGCCTGCACTCTCTGGCCCTGATAATAGTAACTCCTTAAATTACAGTTTCCTTTCCCCCTAGGGCTGGGCTGGGAGGCCCCACAGCCACAGACTGTTAGCGCTGGAAGGGGCTTAGGGATCACCTGGTACTGTGGGAGGCTTCCAGACTTTTAGATTTCAACCATTAATAAAATATAATAAAATAATTGGGACCAGCTTTAGAACTGCTAATATTTTATTTGCAGGTAAGGGCACAAAAAAACAAGCATACAAGAGACTACAATCAACTATCATTTTTATTTTATAAAAGAAAATAATCTTAACCACCCTGTTTAAAAAAGAAAAAGAACTGAGGAAGAAGGGCATACTATCCAAATAAATTTAGCTTTGTAAAAACTCCATACATTGTCTACTGTGAAAACCAATGAACATATCACAGGCCAATGCTGGGGAACCTCGGATCCTCATGCCTTGAACTTGCTTTATGGATGCGGCAAACAAAGCCCAGAGAGATGGAAGTGACATGCCAAAGGTCACACACAGTGGCTGCGATGTCTTATCACTATCTAGGAAAACATCCCTGGGCGTAAGAGATCCTTCCATGTGGCTGTGAGGTAAGACAGGTGCCCTGGGCTGTGAGTTAAGAGGTCTGAGCTCTTCCAGCCATTTGCCCTCGAGCCTCTGCCTTTTCCATTTTTCTGAAATAGGGATGATAATCGCCCCCCACTCAAGACAGGTGTGAGAACCTAATGAAAGAAGAGCTTCAAAAGTGCTCGGGAGAAGCAGACCAGGGTATTTCGGAGTGAGATGTCTCTGTGGCTGCAATTTACTTGGAAATATTTCAGCCAACAAAAATAGATGGAGCAAATATGGCAACATATTAACAATTGCTAAATCTAGGTGATGGGTATGTAGACACAGTCTCCCCACTCTTCTGCATATTTAAACATTTTAATAATAAACATTTCGTCAGTTTTAAAAAGTGCTCTGGCAAGGTAAATGGAAGGGATGGTGTTACTCACAGAGAGGATGCTTTCAGGGAGGTCCGAGTCCTGGACTCTGCAGCCAGGTGGGGCCCACCACCCCAGGAGATGGAGCAGGGCACTTTTCACCAGCCTTGGGCACACAGAGCCATGGTCAGGAAGTGAGTTGGTTTCCCTGCTTCCTCCTCAACAGGCCTGGTGCCTGTGGCTGAGTGAGGGAAGCCTTCTGCCCCTTCTCAGTGCAAGGCACCATCTGATAGACACAGCCCTGCTGCAGCCATGAGCACTGGGGACAGTGGGGGCTGCCAGGCACAGCCAACCAGTGTGGGGGGCTTATGAATATGCAGATAGAGGCCAGAGCTGGTTGGCTGCCCCCCTGCCATGTCCCACCCCCACCCCAACTCATGCTCAGAAAAGTCAGCTAAGAGAGGACCTTGCTGAAATGCCATCTCTTCTGTCCTTGCCTAAAGACCCACAGAGCCCCTTTGAAAATCTGGGGACTGAATTACTCAGTGTCTTGCATTGCACTGGCCTCCAGCAGGGAGCTCTTGACTGCTGCTTCCAAATCCCCCAGAGAGGCAGCTCCAACGTGAACATCTTTCTCCCTGAGGATACTGAAATCAGCCCAGCACCAAAATGGGCCATCTCAGCTTTGCAGAAAGGAGAGGCTGTGTGGCCTGTCCTTCCTGCAGAGGTCCAAACACTGGTGGGAAGGCTGTTTGCTGGGCCCAAGGCCCCCGTCTCTGGCAGAGCAGAGAACTCGCTGGGCAAATCACCTGCACCTGAGCATCATTTGAATTCTGCCACCTTCTCTTTCAAGTTGGGAAGTGGAGTGAGTGTTGCAAAATACAATGAAAACCAATGAGCTAAACAGCTCAACTTAATATGGATAAATCCTCAAAATATAATGTTGAGTGAAAGGTCACAGAATGATACAGGCACTGTGATTTCATTTATGTTATGTTTAAAAATAGGCCAAACAATGTCTAGACTGTCACTGAGTATTCACCTACCCATTATTTTTAATTACAACTGAATGGAGAGAGACAGTGATAGGTGGAATCTAGGTGTCATGAGTAATATGAAGTGTATACAGTAGCCTCTATTTTAAGGAGCCCAGATGGAAGGATAGGCTATAGCCCCATCTACCATCTGGTCAATAACATTCAAAAATATATAAGCAAGGATGTGAGTTCAGGCCACACCTGCAAGTACTGGGGGATTTCAGGTAAGGGAAAAGAATGCTGTGTGTATTATGTAAGGTGAGCTGCCACTCTGGTGTTTTTCACTAACTGAGCCATTTACCCTTCCTAGAAACAAAATTTTTTTCTTATATAACTTGAAAGCACATGCATCTTTCCTCAATTTAAAAAAAAATAGGCAAAACCGAGTATAGCTTAGGACACGTGCATATTGAAACTACAATGAAAGCATGGAGGTGGTTAATACATAATTCAGTGTAGCAGTGCTTAACTTTGGGAGGGTCAGCAAGGAGGGTCCCACAGGGCTTTTCCATTCCTTAAGTTGGGTGGTGAGTGTGGGTATTACTTTTATTATTTTTCTTTAAACCATACTCATGTATTTATACACCATTCTGAATATATATTTTACAATAATTTTTTAAAAATTCTCTTTTGAACCTGGCCACAACTTATATTCATAAACTCCTGACCCAACAGATGATGCTGTGTCCTGGGAGGCTCTAAATACAGAAGAGTGTGGAAGTCTATTGGGTTACACCTTGGACTCCACAGAAGCTCATATGGAAATCTCAAGAAAATCAATTCAACCTTTATTCTTTGAGAGAGACTTTGCATGCTACTGTGCATATGTGTGTGTGTGGAGTCTACTACTGTAACATCTAAGGTTAACCTGGGCGATCACTGAAATTCTAGGATAAATGCTTTGCCACATGATTCAGGTGTGTGCTTATAAACCTTAGATAAGAATTAAGGTTAGATAATAATTAACCTTAGATAATAATTTCAAAAATTAATTATTTAAAACTAAAAAAATTAAGTAGCCATCTAAAAAATATTAACAGCAACCCCTGTAAGGGATTGTCAAGAGTCCTAATTACAGTTGTTGGAATCTTTAGCTGCATCCAGCCATATTGTAAGTGTGGCAGTATTTAGTCATTCCTCTTGTGTTGATTAAGTACCTACAGAACACCAGGCACTATGTTCTGTGCAGAGGATCCAGGAAGATACAGCGATACCTCGGAGATGTTTCGGGTTCAGTTCCAGACCACTGCAATAAAGTGAGTATTGCAATAAAGTGAATTGTAATCTTTTTGCTGATGGAGGATCTTGTCTTCAATTTGTAAAAAATGCAACCTCTGTAAACTACAATAAAGTGAAGGGCAATAAAGTGAGGTTTGCCTGTAGAGAGTCATCTCTTTCCTCCAGCTACTCTGCCCAGTAGCAGAGACAGACAGGTAAACAGGACATTACAAGGCAACGTAATACAGACACAATGTTTTGTAAGCATAGAAAAGTTATCTGTGAACTCTGCCCAAAGGGATTAGGAAGGGATTCAGAAGTTTAGGGTTTAGGGGATGATCAGGAGTCCCTAGGTAAATAAGAGCTGGGAACAACCCACATAAACGCTGGAAGGAGTGAGAAGCACTTTGGGGCTACGCCAGGAGCTGTGGGTAGGACTAACGCTCAGCACCTGAGAGAAGGATCCCAGTGTAGGCAGAGGTCAGGTGCCTGGTCAAGCTGAGGAGTTTGGACTTTATCCTGCCAATGGGGAGAAGCAATTGAAAGGCTTTAAGCAGAGGAGTGGCAGGATTAGCTGTGCATTTCAGAAGGATCTTTGACACAGGTGTGAAGGACAGAGAAAGTGAGTGGAGGCCCAGGACAGATTAGGAAACTTTAAAAATAACCCAGATGAGGCGAGGGCTGGGTGGAGAGGGACAAAGACAGGGCCAACGGGGGACGTCTGTAACACTGTCAACAATACAGGAAATAATAACCCAGGTGAAGGATGCTGAGGACTCCATCGGGGGCAGCAGCAGGGCCAGGGTGTGCTCCCTGCTGCTCTTTAGGGCTTCTTCCCATCCCTCCAGAGTTCCAGTGGAAGTGCTTTCAGAGTTTGGGTGAGTCAAGGCACCATTAAGGTCCTGAGGACCAGGAAAGATGATTCACCTAAAGAAACCAACAGGAGCAGTAACCAAGTAGCTCACTCATTCATTCATTCTCTTAAAAAAAAAATTTTTTTTTAATCCTCTCTGGAGAGTATTTTCTCCATTGCTTTTCAGAGGCAGTAAAAAGGGTGGGGGAGGGAGAGAGAGAGAAACATCGATGTGAGAGAGACACACCCGTTGGTTGCCTCCTGCACCTGCGGCCGGGGCTGGATGGAGCCCGCAGCCAGGTGCGTGCCCTTGGCCTGCAGCCAACCCCGCGCCCTCAGTGCGCACGCGCGGGCTCATTCATTCATTCTTAATTCAGCCAAAAGCTTATTAAAAAAAACCCTTCTCTATTAGGAAGGTGAGCGAGGAAACTAAAGAAGAATGGTCTGCCCAAAGCTGGGAGGCCCAAATTCAGCCCGCAAGTATTTATTGTGCACCCAGCCTGTGCCCATCCCTAGGCGCCGGGGGTACAGCATTGAGCAAGACAAGGCCCCTGGTCTCATGGAGTTTATCTTCTAGGGGTAGAGGGACCAACGGACAGCCTCCCCAACGCTCAGGATGCCTGAGGAGCGATTAGCGTGGCTGGAGGGGGTTCGCGGGGCGAGTAGGGGAGATCAGCTGCTGCAGAAGCGAGGCTGCTGGTGAAGATCTCGGCAAAGGGCCACGGAGCCCGTCCGCGGTCCTCTGGGGGTTCTGCCTCTGGGTCCCGGGGCCAGGGAGGCAGGGAAGTGACGACTGCTTTTTAAATTACGTGTGAGGAACCCGAGGCTCAGGGAGGCAGTGTCACTGCCCAAGGCCAAACGAGTGTAAGATCGGACAGGCAAGTCGCCAAGGCCCGGCTCCAAAGTCCGCGCCCGCCTCCCGCTCGCCCGGAACGCGGAGGGGCGGGGCGTGGTGCCCGGGTTCCGGCCCCGCAGGGCCGCGAGCGCTGAGCCCGCTCCGCCGGGAGGCCGGCGAGGCGCGGGACCCCGGGGCAGCCTGGTCGCCCGACAGTCGCGGGCACCGCCGGGAGGGCCGGCCCGGGCCCGCAGGCAGCGAGGCGGGCGCCGACCCACCCCACAGCTGCGGGTTCACTCCCGCGGCAGCTGAGCGGAGGCGAGGGCCGCTCGGCGCCGCCCGTCGCTCCCCAGCCCTCCAGTGGTTCGTCCCGAACCCCCCTCCCCGCGCGGCGGGTGCCGCGGCCCGTCCCACTTCCGGCCACTACCCGGCCCTATATCCGGTGTCCGCCCGCCCTCGGCTCCGCCGCCACCGCCGCTGCCGCGATGCTGTCCCGGTCCCGCTGCGTGTCCCGGGCATTCAGCCGCTCGCTCTCCGCCTTCCAGAAGGTACGGTCCGGCCGGGCCGGGGCCGCGGCGGGTGAGAAACCCGCCGGTAGATGGACGGGCTGCTTGGGGGCAGAGGCAGGGCGCGCCGGCCAGGCCGGGCACCAAGGGCACCGGGACGCAGAGGCCGCGGGCTGGGGGGCCCAGGGCCGCTGCTGACCTCGGAGCCGTCTTGCGGAGCCCAGCGGCCCCGCGCCTTCCCGAGGCCGCGGGCGCACCGTCCCCTGCGGTACCGCACCCTCCGCGCCGGGCTGAGGAGCCGTCCAGAGCCGCGCCCGCCCCGACTCGAGGCTCAGAGTTTGGGAGGAGACGCCGCGAGTCCCCCGACGGGATCCGGGGGCCTGTCCCTCCCCTTCTGTTGAAGTCAGTGGGTACTCACTCCCTTTGGGAGTTGAGATGTTTGGCAGGCCCAGCGAGCTGAATGAGACTGGGAGCCGTGGCTGTTGCGTTTACCTTTTGGAGTCACTAGATGCACTTGTCTCCAGCACCTGGATAGCTTTGAGTCTTAATACTTAAGAGAAAAAGCTGTTTCTTCCCTCCTTTCATGTTGGGTGACGTCGATAATGTCTTCTTTCTCAACAGGGGAACTGCCCTCTAGGGAGACGTTCCCTGCCTGGTAAGTTCTGCCCTTGCCGTCACCTAAAATGCTCTCCTCCTGGGCAGAGGAGTATGTGAGGAAATCGGGGTGCCTGTTGTTTCTCCACATAATGTTCAGATAGATAGGAGTGAAACAAATGCTATTTAGTAGCAACATCTATCATTTATTCATTTAGTACATAGATACTACGTTTCTACTGCATGTCAGGTAGGAGCTAGGCCCTCACTAGGGATACAGCAGTGGAAAATTCTTGCCCTCCTGGAGCTTACAGTCTGGTGGGAAAGACAAAGTGTAAATTGCTAAGCAAATGAACCATCACAAATTTTAGTTAAAAGCTGAGAAGAAAGCAAATGAAGGTGGACAGAAGAGTCCCAAATAGGTGGCATTAAAGCTGTTACCAAAGGCTGTTACAGAAGCCGGCCCAGTGAAGAGCAGGAGAAGGGAAGGGAATAATAGCATGTACAAAGTCTCTGAGGAAGGAAAGAGCTTAGCAGTGCTTGGGAACTGAAAAAAAAAGTGAGTTGGCCAGAGTATTTTGATTAAGGGAGAGAGTGGCATGAGAAAGAAGATGGTATAGAGACTACCGGAAGGGATTTAGATTTTATCTCAATAATTTTTTATATGCCTGGAATAAATACTTGTTGAATGAGTTGATGTTATTGTGGGCTTTCTGTGTGCCAAGCAGTGTTCTGAGTGCTTTCTGTGCATTTTTCAATTAATCATTAAGAAAGAATATAAGAAATATTCTCTCTATTTTACAAATGCAGAACCCAAGGCTAACAGAGGTTAAGTGCTTTGACCAAAGTCACTCAGCCAACTGTTGGTCAAGCCAGATCTACCTGACTCCTCAGCCTGCCTCATGTACTCAACAGATCATTTATAGAGTTCTTGCTACTGTGCTAGGTGACAAATACTGATGATCTCTACCCTCAAGGATCTTCTGTGCTAGCTGGAGAAACTCCAAATACACATTTATGCACACATAGGGATGTACTTTTTGATTACTTTGAAAGAGAAGTGCAGGGTGCAATGAGAGGGTGGGATAATGTAGCCCAGCTTGCAGTGGGAATGTTAGTTAAGGCTTCCTCAATGAAGTAACATTTAAGCCAAGCCTTGAAGAGTACATAGGAGTTATCCAAGAGAACAATATTCCAGGCAAAATGAATTGCTTGTGCAAAGGTTTTCAGGCAGGAAGGGACTTGACTGGTCATAGAAATGGAAAGGAAGCATGTCTTGCTGGAAAGAGCCTTGTATTTGGGCTTTGCATTGTGGCCCAGGGCTTCACCTTGGGCTAGCAACTTAACCTCTGGAAGCACTACTTATATATAAAATGGGAATCGTGGCAGATGGTCATTCCACTTCAGGGAGTGGTGAGATACGAAAATCAAAATGAGGTCGTTATGTGAAAGCTTTTTATAAACCCTACAAATGAAACTTGCTATAGGATGAACTCTGAATTGGACTCAGGGTTCTAAAAATCAGCATGGGCTGCTAGCTGTTCTGGCTCAAAGACATGCTATTATACTTGAGATTTGTGCTGCAGAGTCATTGGCTGCTGGACATGGGTGACTTACTTGACTCTGAAACCCTGGGAATGTTTGTGGGGAGGTGGGCGAAAAAGAGAGCTATCTCCCATTTGGTGTCTCCTGAACCCATGGTTCAGAAAGGGTTGCTAATAGATTCAAAAAGTGAACACATTCAGGTGAGGCAGCTGTAGTAATTAGGTATCAGTTGGGAAAGTGCAATGATCTGTGATAAGGATGGTGGGGCAGAAAGGAGCTCCTACCTGTCGAGTGTTACCAGAAAAGAAGACCTCAGGAAGAGACAAACTGAAAGGAGGGATAATTATTTGCTCAGTACTAGGACAAGCTGGAGACCTGGGTCCTTAGATAGCCTGGTCTTTGGCTACTAGGGTTTAGGCAATAAGACTTCCAGCTCAGTCCATTTTAAGTAACCAGGGAAACAAACCCAGACCAAACGTCCCCACTGCTTCTCTGATTAGGCTGTGTGTACTTACAGGATAAGCCATGTGTGTCTTTCTCAAGCTTCAATTGTGTCTGAAGACTTGAGGAGTAGAGACATTTTATTAGGAAAACATACAGGGATGATGAAAATTTATGAATTTTAAGGCAAATAAGATAAAACTACTTCAGGCTATGCCCTTAGAATTCTCCCGTTTCCTCCTCAACCACATAACCACTCAACCCCTCATACCCGTTGTTCTCTGCCATTATGGTTACTTTGGTGGAAAAGTCTGAGAAGCAGGACTCTATGATAAAGACTGTATTGTTGCCTGTAGTTAATCCTACTCTTTCTCAGAGTTAGGGGGTGAATGGACTTCTTTTCCATTCCCAGCAGGTATCTTGTATAAGGTAAGAGTTGTTGGTTAAGAGTTGTTTTGTTTCTTGCAGGGGTCTCCTTATGTCAGGGACCAGGTTACCCTGACAGCAGGAAGATTGTGTAAGTATCACTGGGGAGTACAGTTATGTGGCCATGGGGCACTTAAGATATCACTTCTAAATTTGACCATTTGCTTTCTTCCCTGGTTTCCAGAGCTAGAATTCTAGGGGTTATGTTGAGTCCCTAGACCTAACCTTGATGTTAATTTATGATGTGTGGTGTACCTTGAGCTTCAGCCCTGTGTCAAGTGCTGGACCAGAAGTGTGCCTGTCCTAAGGTGTTTAAATTGTAATGAAAGTGGAGTTGGAACCCTCTTTTTATGGTTAATAGATATAGAAGGGTGCTCCTAAATAGTATTCTGGTCGGATACAAGTACAGCTGAAGGGCTGGAGGTTACATTTATTGTGGAGATTGAGAGCATCCTCTTGATGTAGCATAGTTATTTATTTTACAAACAGTAAAAGCAAAAGACTAGTCTTTTGAGTCCTGGGACTTTGACTAGTTTGGAGGGAGTGCTATTATTGCATAATGTGAAGTTTGGAGAAAGGCCACCCATGTGTGTTTCAGATTAACTTCTGCTTATGAATGTTGCTTAATGTTACTTTGCCTTCTGAGTATTTTCAGAGTTTACTAGGTAACTAGAGGCTGCTGTCTAGTTACCTAGTAAACAGCTATCAAACTACTCTCTCTGCAGGGAAAATCTTCAAAATGAGGGGTCAGCAGATTGGCTCCTTCACTGTGCATCACAATGGGATTTTTGTGTGTTGGTTTTCTTTTAAATAAAATTATGTACTTAGTACTAGAAGTATGAATTCCTTTGTTATTTTTGGAGGACAATTTGGCATTCATTAAGTCTTTGAACTGTGTGTACCTTTTGATCTAGCAATTCCATTTCTAGGAATCTATACTGAAGAAGTCCTGGTATACCAAGATTTCTCTCAAATGGCCGGACAATGGGGATTGGTTAAGTTATGCCATGTTAGCATGTTCACCCTATGATAAGTGAAAAAAAGCAGGTTATAAAATGATTCCATTTTTTGCTATCTGCTATAATCTCATTGTAAATGGTCTTCTTGTTATTTCTAAATATTCTACAGTGAATGTCTAGTACTTTTATAATTGAAAAAATTATTTAGAGAGATTCAAAATGTGCTCCTCATCAGCAATTTCAATGAAAATTGGAGCAACCACAAATTTCCATGCAATAAATACAACAAATAACTATTTGAAAGTAAATTATTTTTTTAAATCCTAAACTTTGAGGGGTGAGTTTACACATTAGAATAGGCTATCACCCTAATCTAATAACTTTTTTGTGTTGTGTATTTTTTCTTTGAATAAGGTACCCACTTTATTTTAAAAATTGTTTATTGTAAAACTATTTTGGCTTTATGTTTTTATTTAATAGGTTATACATTTACATGGTTCAAAAGTAAAAAGTGTCTATGAGAAGACTTGACCCTTGTCTTCCAGCGCCACCAAGTTCCTCTTCCCGGAGCATCCAGAGCCCCAGGTTCTTGGATGCCCTCGCAGAGTGGTCTCTGCATTTGCACATTGTGCATTGGTTCTTGCCCATGTCATGCACTTATACATGGTTATAAACTTTACACAGAATACATTCACACTTTCCCCCTTGATTCTACATAAATTTTATTTTTATTTTGACATTATAAAGGTAAAAATACCAAAAGGCAACTTAAATCTGTTTTACTTTCCTATTATAAAGGTGCTTGGTGTAGAATATTTAAACGGTCCTGAAATATAGAAAGTGAAAGTCCCCATCAATCCAAATCACTCTCACCAAATGTGTATGTATGTTACAGATAACCATAAATACCATATATGTCTAGTCTCCCATTCTCTGGAGGTAACCACTGTTAATGCTTTCCTGGATACAAAGTGACAGCATTCTCTGGTTTACATTATTTAAAGTTAGTACCATGTCAAAAAATACCTTGGTTTTTTGAGATTCCTCTTTAATTAGTCCAAAATGGACTAGGAGATACCTTTTAAGTTTTTTGGTTTGTTTGTTTTATGTGTGTGTGTGTCTGTGCATAATAATACCTTATTTTACTATCTCATCTAGCTGCTTTATCTAATCTAAATCTGCAATCCTAGGGACAGAAATCCATTGTATTTGGCACAATGGCATGTGTCCCAAAAGCATGCAATTTATTTTACTTGGATTTAGTTAAGAAAAAAAACACACCTGATCAAAAAGATAAGTCCTTTTGGTGAGTGTGCAAAGGACTAAGAAGCTTATGTTTTTCTTCAAAGAACCAAATGTAAGTCTGTTTTGTGAGACCTGGCATTTCACTGCAGAATAGAGTCCTGTACTCACACAGTGAGCTTCCTACTTAGGGCACTCAAGTCATCGAGACTCTGCTCTAGACCTGCCAAGTCAGCATCTCTGGGGGTGGGGCCTGGTCAAGTTCCCTCAGGTGACACTGAGGGCACCCTTGGTCAAGAATCACCGATTTAAAGGGAAGGTGATCCATGGTGCCTAAATTGTGAGTAGTTCACTTGCTAAAAGCAGTTTACTTTTATGTTTCTTTTCTAGCATTAACAATAGTAGTGTCTTCAGTGTGCGCTTCTTCAGAACTACAGCTGTGTGCAGTAAGTACCTGCCTTCAGCTCCCTGTCTTCTTGGGAAAGGAGTTTTAATGGGATGAGAACAATTGTCTGAGTTTAATTGAAGAAAAAAATTGAAAAGGAAAAAAACATTGATTATGTGTGATTTTCCTTGTGCTCTCTTCCTAGAGGATGATGTGATTACAGTAAAAACCCCAGCGTTTGCAGAATCTGTCACAGAAGGAGATGTCAGGTGGGAGAAAGGTAAGGTTAATGCCCTCTCACTGAAGTTTAAATACTTCCTAAAAGTCCTCTCCTCAACCCCCCACCCACACACACACACACTGATAATCAGTGGAATCTGGGGCTCCACTCTTTTTCTTTTCTTTTTAAAAAAATATTTCTTCATTGATTTCAGAGAGAGGAAGGGACAGAGATAGAAACATCAATGATGAGAGAGTCATTGATCGGCTGCCTCCTGCAAACCCCCCACTAGGGATCGGGCCCTCAACTTGGGCGTGTTCCCTGACTGGGAGTCGAACTGTGCGCCATCTCCTGGATCCTAGGTTGATGCTCAGCCTCTGAGCCATGCCCTGCCGGGCTCCACTCTTTTCTTTTACATGTGATGTACTTTCTCCTGGCCCTGTAGTAAAGGAGTCTTATACCTGCTAAAGGGGATTTTGTGGCTAGTGGAGGCCCTCCTGACAGGTAGCCTTTGACTGTCTTTTCAGCTGTTGGAGACACAGTTGCAGAAGATGAAGTGGTTTGTGAGATTGAAACTGACAAGGTAGGCTTGTCCTATATTAGTGCCAATTTTTTTTATGGTCTCTCCTTGGTTTCTTAACCTAATGAAAGAAATAGCGCCTTAACTGTTATTTCAAGATAATTTTTAACTGGCTCTAAACATAGTTATAAAAATGTTGGAATAGCTCATTAAGAAGAAAAACTTTAAAGTTTAATTTTAGATTTTTCTAGGTCAGCGATTTTCAACCTTTTCCATCTCATAGCATACACAAACTACTAAAATTCTGCAGCACACCGAAAAATGTATTATATTTTTGCCGATCTGACAAAAAAATAGGTGTAATTTTGATTTGTTCACACTGGACGGCTATTGTTGTGTTGGCTGTTGTCATTTTTTTATTTGACAATCTAAGGGAAAAGAGGTCAGTGCCCCTGACTAAATAGTCAGGTATTGCATGTTTTAGGAACTCTTGGGGCACACGGGTTGAAAATCGCTGTTCTAGGTGTATGTATTATGTACTTTAGTAATAGTTTTGTAGCTGTGTGTGTGTGTGTGTGTGTGCGCGTGTGTGTGTGTGCGTGTGTGCACAATTTGTTGCCAGTTGTTTTTCAAGTATCACCTGGAAACTCATGGACTGAATGTTACTTTAGTATTTCTGAGAAAGGACAGAAAGGGTGAATCCTCACAATAGCACTGGCTTGTCATACTCTTATCCTAAAAGTGTGGCCTTGGTGTTTCTGTATGCACAGTCTTGTATATCTGTGTTGCAACTCTTGTGAGTCATATTTTAGATTCTAATGCTAAGTAAAAATTTGGACTCTCTCCATCTGTCCTTCTTTTCCAGACATCCGTGCAGGTTCCATCACCAGCCAATGGCGTTATTGAAGCTCTCTTGGTACCTGATGGGGGGAAAGTAGAAGGAGGCACTCCTCTTTTCACACTCAGGAAAACTGGCGGTGAGGAGGTCCTCCTAGTTGTCAAGGTCTTCAGTGTCACCCTGGGAATTGGGGCTGAGCATAACATACGAATTCCTTGATACCTCAAAGACAATTTGGCATTCCAGCTGCCCTTAGTTGAAGGAATAAGAGGGATGATATTTATATAATATGAGCTTTAAATGTCAAGTTTTAGAAGGAAAGATTATTAAAATAAACTTCACAATACTCTGTTCTTTCCATGTATGTTTCTTATGCTGGACGTTTTCGTAAAGATATGATAGAAATCAAGAGGATTCTAAAGACGGATTTTTTTTCCCCCCTCCCTGGCATCAAAATCACATGGCATCAAAATCACATGGAGGCTTTAAAAATAATACAAATGCCTAGACTCCATGGTGCTGGGATTCTGATATATTAAATCTGGGGTTACAAGATCTTGGTTGTCTGTCATAGTTTTGTGTGTGTGTGTGTGTGAATGCTCTCCAAGTGTCTGATACACAGCTAGGGCTGAGAGATACTGTACTAAAGTGAGAAGTGAGAAAAAGCAATGTTTCATGGTATCTGTTATGGAGAATCCAGTGTAGTGTTCTTACATCTGTTTTTATAACATTTATAGGGAGGGTTGGTATTTCTCTTGAGAAGAAATAAGAAGTAAGGAAATGAATTTGTACTGGACCTTACAGTCAGTATTAGAGAATAAAAAAGAACTTTCTATGATCCTCAGTTAAATGCTATAACTACTAAAGTTTATTTCTTTCTCATTAAAATATTTAGCAGAGAGGTGGTAGATTACTTCACTGAGATTGGTCAAGGCAATATAGAAGCCCAGCATGGAAAGAATGTGCAGTGAGAGGCTAGGGAAGATTGATTCTTCAGTTGAAGAAGTCCATCTTCTGATAATTTATTCCTTAAAAAAAGTTCTAATTTAAATATAAAGCCAATTGTAATGTCCAGATGGGTAAAACAAAAATAAACATCTAATTTAACCTTGTTAGTTTATTACTTGACCACATTATTGACTTCTGAGAGCCCAAATCAAATGCTTTGAACTCAAGTCTAAATGAACCCTTGATTATTTAAACTTGTTTTTTAAAAGTTAAGAATATTCTTCCACATGTGATTTTAAAGTACAAGATGAGGTTGTCGGTATTACCATAACTAGAAATATGTTATTTTTATTTATGTGTTTTGAACATCTTAAATTGTCTGGGTTTCCTTTGCTTAGAAGTTTGTTTCCATGGGCTTTAGTGGCTGCTTTGAAAGTACTTGCTGAATTTGATGATCAGTAGATATTTGTGAAATTAGGGAGGCAGCTGAATTCAGTTAATCTGATGTAGGACATCTAGGGGCCCTGGAGAATAGAAGAATGATACCTTATATCACTGTGCGTATCTCATAATACCTTGCATATATAGCAAAAACCCAGTAAGCATTTGTTAATTGATTGGAGTTAGAGCTTTTGCTACTAAATTCTACTTAGTATCAGTGATTTGGTTGATTTCCATTCCAGACAGCATCAATGGCATCTATTTTTCTTGTTTTCCAGCTGCTCCTGCTAAGGCCAAGCCAACCGAAGCCCCTGCTGCCGCAGAACCTGTAGCATCGGCAGTTCCTCCTCCCCCTGCAGCATCCATACCCACTCAGATGCCACCGGTGCCCTCGCCCTCGCAACCTCCTGCCAGCAAACCGGGTAAGCCTCCACCCCCACATGTCTTTATGTGGGAGAAGAACAATCTCATCTGATGTCATGTTTCCTCACAGGGCCAAAGTCTGAGACTAATCATGGCTCTGAACAGGCTCTGTTGGCCACTTTGTAGGAAGAACTGTAGACTTTGTATCAAAACACCTGGGTCTGCATGCCAGCTTTCTGTTTACAGCTGTGTGACTTTTGACTACTTAACTATCCTGAGCAGATTGTTCATTTATGAAGTGGGAATGGTACCAGTGTACCTCAGAATATCTTGTCGATTAAATGACAGTACAGTAGGAAAGCACTGGCACATACTCAGCAAATGTTTCTCATTTTCTGATGCAGCTGTACCCCTCTCTTTGTTTTCAGTGTCTGCAGTAAAACCCACTGCTGCTCGTCCAGCAGCTGAGCCAGGAGCTGGTCAAGGTCTGCGTTCAGAACATCGGGTAAGCTTCTGAGGACCCCATGCAGGAAGGGCAGGGGCGTGCTGAGATCAGTGGAGCATGGGAATGGCAGTGCCCACCTTGAATGGCTGGTTGCTTATTCTCTTGACCTTGACAGGGAAACTGAGTTTGGAAAGTGACTGGTTCATAGTCACGAACTGTCAAATGATAGGACTAGGACCTGAGTGAACACTTGTCCAGTGGTTTTTCCTAGTATGTTGTGCTACCACTGAATTGTCTTGGGTGAGTAAATTATTTGTAGGGATAGTAGCTTAGTATCGTGGGAGGGGCGGGTGCGCTAACACACTTCAGAGCGGCGGTGAAGTGAGCTCTATTCCTGTACTTCCGGGATACCTGGCTGAGGGCCACACAGTAGCAGTAGCTATCAGGGGCAGACATGAAACCTCAAGGAAGTATGGTCAAGAGTGTGGGTTCCTCTCTCCGAGATTACCTCCTAAAAATACTATAGCCTCAAAAGTGTATTGCCTGTGAGTTTCCATTCCACAAGTAGCTATTCTCATGCAAGTCTTTAACACTAGAAATTGCCCTTTCTATGATGATCCCTGGGCTGACTAGCCCTACACCACACTCTTCCTTTTCATAAATTGGTTTTGCTTTTTAAATCAAACCATTTCCTGGCCTCCATTCTTGGTCAGACTTGAAGCACGCCTAAGCGAGTAGTTTTTGTCTACGTTTCCTTGCTCTGGCTCAGAGGAGCAAGGCCACAGGAAAGAGGAAGCCTGGGGCCCTCATTGTACTTAGATATTAATAGTCCTCACCTCCCACTCCTTGCAAATGGTTACTCCCTTGGACTCAATGGGGAGTGCTTGATCCAAAGAGACCCAGATTGTCAATACTGTCCCATTTTCACTTTCAGGAGAAAATGAACAGGATGCGGCAACGCATTGCTCAGCGTCTGAAGGAGGCCCAGAATACATGTGCGATGCTGACGACTTTCAATGAGATTGATATGAGGTGAGAGCTCTGCTCATCTTACTTCCATACCCCTTTCTGGGAGAACACTTGAACTTGCCCTATCCCCACCTCCTGCTGATTCCAGAACTGCCTTAACAGGGGAGAGGTACTTCCTGATGACTAGTGGAGTTGCCAAGTAGAGATAAGGCATCCAGGCCAACGAGGCCTATGCCGAGGCCTACCCATTGGTATGGAGAACTACTTGACAGTGCCCAGAGCAGGGCACCGACCTGCTTCTTTCTCATGGTGACTGCTCCTTGTGCGTATTCCTAAGTGACTCAGAATTGTGTGTGTGAAAAGGCACAGGCTTGTATTATCTTTCATCTTTCTCAGCTTTGACTGTGAAATGGAAAACAAGTTGTGTGTTTAAGGGAAAACTCCGAATATTAACTAAAGGGACTAAATCAGTCCCTTGAGTCCTCGAATAAAGTTGTTTCAACATAGTTGCGTCATGTTAATGAGATGCCGCAGGAACTTAACTCTTGTTTATATTAATTAGCCTGTGGTAAAATTGATTTCTTTATACATTTTGCTTAAAGTCACAGAACCTAGCAATGTTAACGCCAAACGATGTTAAGTGAGGACTTACTGTATACCCATTTCTGTAGTAAGCTAATTGTTGACTCACCTATTTTCTTAAAGATTTTGGTGTTTACAAGTACCAGCACTGTAGGGAAGAGAAGTAGTTAAATTTAACATTTTTTGAGCACTTACTGTGTATACGATATGATATGTATTTAAGAAGGATACAAAGGTGAGTGAAAAGAGCCCCTGTCCTTCTAGAGCTTACTGTTTAGTGTGGATAAACACAAAGTAAAATCTAGAAAAGTATCAGAAGGGTGCAGAGAGTGTGAAGTGGAAAAGAGAATGACATCATTTGTTTTTGAGGTCGGGGCAGAGGTAGGGAGGGTAGGTCAGAAAGGCTTCATAGGAAAGAGAACAACTAGCATTTTTGACACAGGTAACATGGAGAAAGGTCGATCCAAACAATGGTAGAACACCTTGTTGACAGGTCATGAGTATGCACGTGTTTCCGTGTCCTAATGTTGCTGACCAGTCACGAGATAACTCGTGTCTGCACTTGTTAATTTAAGTAATTTTAAACACCTTGCTGACCAGTCACAACAGAAAAGTAGCCAGCCACACGGGCGAGTTCTGGCTCAAAATAGCTGGTCAGCAAGTTAACAATGTCAACTTAACACAGACAGGAAAATACAAGACACATTTGAGAAACATACTGTGAGGAACCTGTGCAGGAAGGAATGAGGTAACAGGTAGGAGCTGATGTTCATCTAGTGGTAAGTCATCAAGTCTTCAGGCCATTTTTGTTTCTTCTGGTCCTAAGTGTTTAGTCTGCTTATCTGCTTTTCATTAGAGAAATTTGTTTTTCTTTGGAAGGGATCTGAAAAGCATAGAGGAGGGAATGGTTTTGGACTATGTGCTGTGGCATTGTTCACAGAGGAGGGCTCTGTGGCCTATTTCACTAGATGTCATTCATTCTGTTGTGAAACTTCCTAAAAAGATTGGATGTTATTCAAGCCAGAGATTTCTCTCTTGTCCATAGAATGTAGGGAAGAACCTTGACTAATGAATCACAAGGTCTGCAGCTTAGGTTTCAATGCATTAGGGCCAAATTGTGCACAAATTGAATTGGACTTTGAAATTCTACCCAATTTCTTAAGACAAAACATGTAAATATTTGTGGCCTTGAAAGATTCAGTTGGCTCAACAGCTTTGATTGGAAGGTAGGAGTAATAGTTGGATCTCCTTTTAGCAGCTAATCGAGGTGTCACTTAACGATGGCCTGGGGTCTCGCTGCAGTCAGTAATTTGGTTTAGATCGAGTGCCCTTTGGGTCTTGTGCTGATCAGCTAACCCATAAAGGGCCTTTCTGAGAAACCTTCTCGTCTCCCTGTTGTCCCAGCCTCTGCCTCCAAGGACAGAGCTTTGAAATAGAAACTACTTAATGACCAGACAATAGCATTGGGGCAGGTTTGAGAGCAGAGATGTTGATCACTTCTCTGTCCCTCTTCTGCAGCTCTTGTGTCTTGGGAACCAGTAATGTCTTTAGGGTGGTAATCCTAGCACTAAATAAGGTTAGACTCAGGAAAACAAACATTTAAACTCAATCAATCCCCCTAGGAAAACTTCCTTTTTAAAAAAACAAGAGGTCTGAAAGGGGGAGTTAAAGTTCTATCATCTTATCTTTCATGTTGATGTCGAATTAGACTATTATAGGGAGAAAGGGAGAACTGAGCACTTGCGCCTGAGATACAGTTAAATTCAATTTCCATCACAGAACTGTATTCCGATAAATACTGAGGTTTCTTCAGCAAAATGATAGGAAAGCCATTTCCCACTAACTGTGGTAGGTATGTGGTGTGTATGTAGAAACAACTCGTGAAAGAACAAAGGCTGCTCTTGTTGCAGAGACTTCTCAGAAGGACTGCTGCTCGTACTTGAAAAGCTTAGCTTCACACACAGCCACTTTTCTAAATACCAAGGAAACCACACCCATTAAACTGATTTTAAGGGCAAGAGCTGTGTCTTTATTATCTTTGTATCTTGGTGCCCAGCATTGACCCTCACCTGTAGCGGGGCACCTGTTTAAAGGAGCAAGCGGATGGAGCTGCTAACTCTGGGGAGATGAAGAATGAATCTATTGACTTTCCCATCAGCCTGAAAGAGCACTGGGTTATACCCTTCTGTGTACGCCTGCTTTTGCTCGCATGGAGCCCATATGCCTGTGCAGTTTTGGGGGGTGTTTTTTCCCCCACTAATTAGGAGATAGGCTTGTCACAAGGAAGTCATAACCAGGTTTGGTGGTTTTTTTGAAAATAATTTTAATAAGAAAAATAATATTGCTTAATCTGTGGACTTTATGCTGAAAAAAAATTTTTTTTTTCTTTTTTTCTTTTTCCCTCAGGGTAGATAGCTCACGATTTTAGTGTAGCTAGAAACGTTCTCATCCGGGCGGGGATGTTGGTGTGCTCTGGGGTCTCTTTTTCACATTATCTGTCACTGAAATCTGTGGCTTCTGGAATATCAGGGAGCCTGTATAGGGCTCAGCCCACCTTAAAGATAGATTGGACTTGATTCCTTTGTGTCCAGGTTTTTGGTAAAGGAGTGAGGAAGGTTACTATGCTGGCCTCTAGTGGACTATTTCAAACCTTGAACTTGATGGTGCAGTGAGGGGAATCTTACCCAGTGGTGTACGCAGAGTTAGAAGCCAGCATGAAAGTCAGAATCAAGGCTTCGTTTATAGTCAGTTTGTTTTGTAATGTGTTTTTGCAGTAACATCCAAGAGATGAGGGCCCGGCACAAAGATGCTTTTCTGAAGAAACATAACCTCAAACTGGGCTTTATGTCGGCGTTTGTGAAGGCCTCAGCCTTTGCTTTGCAGGAACAACCTGTTGTAAATGCAGGTGAGTTTGTGGTGGCCAGTGTCACAGAGATCCTGGTGGGTATGTGTATAACACAGACCTGCTCCCACACACAGACACAAAGATGGGGGTCAGCAGACCAAGACTTTTAATTTCATACCTGTGAAAACACAAGTGTCTTTGCCAGGGATTTCTTGATTCACCTTTCTGAAATAGTATCATTACTTTGTCCCCACTAAATGGGCAGAATGATTTTTCTGCCCAGCGCGTAGCTTGGAAGTTCTCAGCTCAGCATTCTAGGCTTCTCATGTCAGGGTGGAAGCTCATGTTCTGACACTCACCTTCCCAAAGGCTCTGTTATCTTGGGGCCTGACTTCCACACTTGGCATAGGCTCCAGGGTGACCTTTGATTTCTGATTGATGGGCCTCATTGGGAGATTTAGTACTCATTTTCCTTCCGTTTTATTCACCTACGTCATTGAAATGTTGACCTAACGAGCAGTTCTCTTTCCTGTGGAAACACTTCTTTGTTTGAGAGACTTTCTGTTCCCTGCAAGATTGGAGAGGGGACATTGACACTTTTGCAACCTCCCTCAGCAGTGCCAGGGTCCCTAACGATCTAGAAATAGAGGCCTAAGTCCCTTCCATCAAGTGATATGCCCTACGTAGGTAGAAAGCTGTCTGTTTGGCCCATGTATGTACCTTGTCGTTTCTTCTATTCTTTCATGCTTCCTGCTTGGCACTCTAGCCTTTCTGCCTGCCAGTACACCTAGGCATTTCTGAGTTCTTGTGGCTGCTTTGTCACTTTACATGCTTTCCCTGGGTATCTTTTTTTTTAAAAAAAAAATATTTTTATTGATTTCAGAGAGTACAAGGGAAAGGGAGAGAGAGATAGAAACATCAATGATGAGAGAGTCATTAATCAGCTGCCTCCTGCATGCCCCCTACTGGGGATCGAGCTTCAACCCCGGGCATGTGCCCTGACTGGGAATCAAACCGAGATCTTCTGGGTCATAGACCGATGCTCAACCGCTGAGCCACACCAGTCGGGCTTTCCCTGGGTGTCTTGATCTAACAATACAACACATACTTTCTATGGAAAAGATTCCAAACTTGTATTTTTTCATGAGCACTAGACCTAAATTTTCAGCTGCTATTTGCTATCTCAAGGTGTACTATTAAAGCCACACTACCCTGCTTCCTCCTGAGCCTCCTAGAAAGAGCCTTCCTTTTTTGAGAAGAACCTGCTGACCTTTTGTTGAGAGTGGACAGCAGATGGGCAGTGCTTCCCCATGTCCCTTTGCTAACTTGCTTTTTTTGGGAGAACTCTTTCTTTTTTTTTTTTTAAGAAAATGTTTCTGTTGATTTTAGAGGAAGGGAGAGAGAGAGAGAATCGAACTGTGATTTCCTGGTGCATGGGTCCATGCCCAACCGCTGAGCCATGTTGGCAGAGCTGGGAGCACTTTTTTTTATATTTATATATGTATAAGAGAACATGTATTTTGTTAATCACAGAGGTGGAAGAAATAATTCCCAGAAGAAATGGGCTTAGGAAACAAGTTAGGTTAAGGAAGGGCATTTGGAGCTTGGGACTGAGGAAGCTAATGGTGACATGCTGGGGGTGGGGGGGAAGAGGAAGGAAAAGGGAAAGCATGGGCGTCCTCCTGGGAGGGAGAGTACCAGGTCCTTCACCCTAATGGTTTTATCTTAGGGAGGTCCCAGGGAAAGATCTTATAATATTCAGTAGCTTTCTAGGTGTGGCCTTTCAGGTGTGGTCTCCACTGATCGATTGCTTGTGGCCAGGTGGGGGGGGGGGGCAGACGGACAGGCAGCATCATTCAGTGCAGCTGGTCCTGAGGTCGGCTGTGGCTGGTTTTGCTGCTCCTCTGGGCCTGGAGCTGGAATGCAGCTGAGCCTAGATGTTACCTCTAGGGAGGAAAGGGCAGGGGTGTAAACCGCATGACCAGCCATCTACTAGAAGAGGAAAGGCCACCCTGGAGGTCCCACCCTATAATTGTCCTTTGTCTTGCATCCAGGGCTTTCCATCCTGGTGACCTTCTGTACCTGGTCCATTGTCCTTGCTCTGCTCATGTCTGCCGAACTGCCTATCAAATTCCCCCTCAAGGATCTTGGTTCTGAATTCTTTCAGAGAAAAGGGGTGCAGGGTTGCTTCTATAACAACTTCCAGCTGAAAGGGGATGACGTTTTTGTTCAGAGCCATGGGAGCACTTTTTAAACCTAGCCATTCTCAGCTAAGGGAGGGCTTGTTCACCAAAACTTAATGCATACCTCTCGTATGTGAGCCAGTGTATTGAGCCCTTCTGAGGGCTGCCAAAGAAATGGGTGCTCCTGTGCTCAGGGTCTCAGGATATTATTTGGGAGATGTTACAGTTGGTTAGCATGGAAGTGAGAGGAGTTTGTCATGTGTAATGTGCTTTTCATGCTGGTTGGTCAGCCCACACTTTACCAAGCACTAGATTTTTACCCTATTAATGCAAATATTACCTCATCAGCCTAGGCCTCGGGAGTTGTGTGTAATATGTGTTTTCTGTCTTGTAGTGATTGATGATGCAACCAAAGAGGTGGTATATAGGGATTACATTGACATCAGCGTTGCGGTGGCCACCCCACGGGTATGTTGGGGCGGGAGGTGGGGGCTCTGGTCTTAGATTCTCACCTTGTGTAAAGGAGACAGCTGGGCACAGATCATGCCTGTGATCCGTCGCTTTCGCAAAAGAGTGACCTGTTTTTGACCATACCACATTTTTAATGTCAAGCCTAAATATTTTAAACTCTATTAATCACATTGAGTCATTAAGATATTCTGGGAACGGGAGACCATTGACTTGAATCAAGAGAGTTATAACTGTGAAGGTTTCTATTACTTTGCAACTGAAAACAGCTTTTCACTTTCATCAGGGTCTGGTGGTTCCCGTCATCAGGAACGTGGAAACTATGAATTATGCAGATATTGAGCGAACCATCAGTGAACTGGGCGAGAAGGTAAAGCAGAACTCAGTATGTGTATCAGCTGCTGGGCAGGTCGGGGAAGAGAGCCCAGGGAAGGCAAGGCTTACCAGTGAGCAGTGCTCAGGAAGCAGGAGCCTCACTTTGTTACGTTAGGAGTACATAACCTCTCACCCACAAGAGCGAAGTGCAGATATCTGGCAGTTTAGCATGCTCTTGTGACTGAAGGTCTTATCAAATGAGACCTGCCAGAAGAGAGAAGGGCCTAACTAAAGGCATTGTACCTGTCCTTTGGTGAACACTAGTCACAGGCATCTCAGCTGAACAACTTTCATGTTGAAACTTGCAATGTGATCTCAGATATGAGCCTTCTGTACTTCCTTTAGGTGAAGGAACCTCTCACATGACCTTACATTTCAATTATGAAATCTGTTTTTAGGCCCGAAAGAATGAACTTGCCATTGAAGATATGGATGGTGGTACTTTCACCATTAGCAATGGAGGTGTTTTCGGCTCCCTCTTTGGAACACCTATTATCAACCCCCCTCAGTCTGCCATCCTGGGCATGCATGCCATCTTTGATAGGCCAGTGGCCGTGGGAGGCAAGGTAAGGAACCATCACTGTTAATATCCTAGGCGCAGGTGATACGAGGGAAATCTAACTAATTGCTAATTATAAAAGATTCACTATAATTTCAGGCATAAGTTTCATCCCTTAGTTTCTAATTAATAGCTAAGGCATTGATTCTCAAGTTGTGGTGTGTGGGTCAGCATTGTCTGGGAACTTAATAGAAATGTAAATTCTTGGGCCCCCTTTTGGACCTGTTGAAGTAGAACCTACAGATGATTCTGACACACAGTCAAGTTTGAGGGTGATTGAGCTGGGAAGGCTTGCTCCTTCATCCCGGACAGTCGCCCGCTTCATTCTCTAGATGCTGTAGGGAGTGGGGATACAGTGGGAGACCTGGTCCTTGCTGCAGAACAGTCTACGAGCTTCCAAGTGTAGGATAAGGCCTAGAGGTTCTCTGGGAGTTCAGAGAATGAAGTCATAGGGGGTGGAGCTGACCCTGGAAGACATGTCAGTAGGAAAATGTTCTCTGGGACTATGTTTTGAACTTTTTTGGTTCACTCACTCCTTTGTGAATCTGAAATCATAGATCTTCTCCCCTGAAAATGCTCACATACTCAACTTTGCATATCCTGGGTTTAGATTTTTTTTTAAAAAAATTATAACCCTAAAGAAGTAACTATAGCAGCCAGAACTAAAGGGGAAACTTCCTGTAGAAAACAGATGAATAAAGGGCAGAGTATATTTAAAAAGGCAGTTGTGAGGAGACTCTTGTTTTCTTGGATAAGCTTTATTTCGGAGTTGGGGGAAAAGTGGGGCTTTACCCTAAGAATAAGGCTTGGTCTTTGAAAATACTGTATCTAGAAGCAACACCAATGGGAAAGGAACTGGGAACTTTCCTATGGGCTGTGCTTTTCTCATCTCCCCACTTCAGTGGGGCTTTTTCTGCTCTACTGCGGACAAATCTGTAAACCTTTCTCTCTCTAGGTGGAGGTACGGCCCATGATGTTCGTGGCACTGACCTATGATCACCGGCTAATTGACGGCAGAGAGGCGGTGACTTTCCTCCGCAAAATCAAGGCAGCGGTAGAGGATCCCAGAATCCTCCTACTGGACCTTTAGGAGGAAGTCACACCCCAACCCATTGACCATGCAGGAACTGAAAACCAGTCTTCTCCCTGCCCCCACGTGGGTCCCAGATTAGCCTGGTGACAGACAGGCACATGCTGTTGGCCTCAAGCAAGGAAGCCAGGGCACTATGTAACCAGCAGTCACAGGTCTTGGTGTTCCTACCAGGCTCTCCCCCTCTCTGCTCCCTCTCAACACTCAAATATCTTATTTCCTTAGGCTTGAGGGAGACAGGGAGAGAGAGAGCCTTAATGGATGCTCATTACTATTCCTGCCTTTCTTCCATTAGCCCTCTGCCAAGATAATGTTGCTTCTCCCCTGTGCCAGTATGCTATAGGGAAACCACTGGGGACCATGTGATTAAGTTTCAATCTTTCAAAAGTGTATTCTCCAGAGCTGCCTGGGAGGGTGCTGTGCCTCCCCAGCTCAGAGCAGCCTCTGCCATGCTGTGCACATTCTCACTTGATTCCACCTGTGTGGAGGTATTGACCACAGGCCAAGAGGTGCTGCTTTGCTTCTTAAATGCACCTTCATTCTCAGCTGTCATTGACTTCAAGATGCCTCTTCTACCTCTTCCAGGAAGCACAGGCCAGGGGATCTGGGTAGGAGGGGTGTTGGCAGTGTTGAGGGGAGAGGGCAGATTCCCGTTGAGGTCATAAGTTGTAAACAAGGGAACAGAACCCAGGCCTGCCCTCCGTCTCCCTGTCATAACCTCACACCAGGAAGACCCATTTTGGCACCATCACACACAACTGCAGTTGTGCCAGCCTTTCCAGGTTGTTAGGAACATTCTAGCACATCGTTTCTCATCTAGAGCCGATTCTAGCACATCGTGGCCGTGGAGGGTGGACTGGAGCCTGGTAGAGACGGGGTGAGGGGGCTTCCTGTGGACTGGCTCAGATTGACCTGAGCTTTTAAATTCCATTGGTATAAGCACGTGGACTGAAGAGGCAGTTCTGTTCGTTCCTGTTTCGTGGCCCTTGGGAAGGGGGGCTGTAGCTCTTCCTCTTCAGAGCACAGGCCTCGAATGGACTGTGGTGGAAACGAGCCCCAAGGTGCTAGGACTCGGGGGGATGAGCCCTGTCGCCTCTGAGGTACTGCCGGTGGGTCGGCACATCCAATGGAATTCCTTGGAACGTGGTTAAAGGCACACATCTTGTCCTGAAAGCTACCAGGCCTCATTGCTTTGAATTCCACTGCATTCAGGCCTGAGGCTGCTGACACTTGACACCGGGAGCCATTTAAGTGCCCGTTAGTATCTTCCATCTTGAGCGAAGAAGCGAGGCCTGGGGATGGGGGGGAAGGGATGGGAGCCAATACTGAGTGCCTGCAGCATCTGCTATGTCTTCACTATTCAGAACTCGTAACTGAAATATTTAAAGAAACTGATTTTAAATGCAAATTAAAGGGCAAATGTTCTCAAACAGGGTTCCTGCTGCTTCTGTGTTCCTTTCAGTTACTCTGGTTGTATAAGTCTCCAGCACTGATGGTTGTTTGTATTGAAAGCCACATAATGTCCCTTTGGTTACCCTGTGATACGCCAAACTTTTGAAGTTAACACTGCACTGATTTGACAGAAAATGGAACTCTGGCTGTCTGCCAGCCAGGAAAGTGCCCAGGCCTCTTTCCAGTGCACCCCTTGAGCCTGGCAAGCTGTGCTCTGGAGGAGAGACTGGTCCCCACTTTTGTGAAGCCCCTGCAAACAGCGACACATTATTTCTGGAATGGATTGGGGAGGGGACTTTTAAAAAATTTCACATTTTAGACTTGATTGCCATGTGTACCAAGATGCTCAAGGTCAGTAAGAACCAATGAGGATAGGTTACCTCCTGGGAGTAGTGGTGTGTGAGGGAGAGTGGACAGTTGGGAGCTAACCTAGACTGACTTCAGGTTACAGGCATGATGGCTTCCAGGCCTAAATACAGCCTGGTCTTTCCACATAGTCCGTACCTGCTGATCTTGCTTACAGAGAACGATGCCATCTCTGTATGAAGGTCTGTCACAGAAGCAAGTGGCTCCCAGAAGGCAGAATTAGTAGAAAAAAAAATTGGATTTAATGAAAGGAATTTTAGAATTTTCTGTTAGATCCAGGACATGGTGCCAGAAGCTTTCATTTCTCTAGTAAACTTACAAGGGAGGCATCCCTATTTTATCAAAAGGAGGTAGACTAAGCCCCCTAAGGGCTAGTGGCCACAGTATGCAAAACTCAGAGCAGAGCACCATGCCATATGTACAGTGCTTATTGCATAGATGAGGCCCAGAAGCAACTCAGACTTGATGCAGCAGTGGTTGGAGGTGGTCTGGCCTGGCTTAGGGAGCGTAGCAAAAGGAACTCAGACTTGTGAACAGGCTCTACTTGGCTCCAACCAGGTCTTGTCTTTAACCTCTGAACAGGAGTCTGTCTCAAGGGGTCATTGAGGTTTAAACTACCCCCCTAGGCATCACGACCCTTTTCTAAGACTTGTTTTCTTTTTATTTCTCTCAAATCGGTACATGCCAGCACGTCCCCTTGGGCTCAGAGCTGCTCTGCAGGGCACCAGCTGGCACATGGGTCCACCATCAGCCCTGCTTCCTACTTCCTGGTGGACTCCAAGCTCACTGTTGACTCTCATGGAGCTTCTCTGGAGGAGCCTTCCAATCGCCCCCTCCTGACAGGGTGGCGCTCACTGCATTAAGGAGGCCAGAACACCACAGGCAACATCAGGCTTTATTGGGGGTACGGGTTATGGGCAAGCCCCAGAAAAACCAGGACCATACCAGGCTGTGCTGCCCCTTGTCCTCTCTGCCCAGAGTCACTCCATCCTCAGCACAGTCCCTACCCTCAAGTTAGAGCTGGACCTTCATGGTCAGACTGGAGATTAGTGTCAGAGGCGCCACCTGGTGGTGATGCAGACACACTGGAGGCAAGGAGTTAGGGGCAGAGGTCTGGTGGAAGTTTTAGTTGCCACACCCCAGTGACAGGATGAGTCCTGAGAAGAAAAAGACTACCCCCAAACCTGAGGAGGGGATTGTATTTGGGGGTAACCACTTACCCCAGCTCTTCAGACACCAGAAACATCTTGCTTCTGGCTAAAAGCTTGTGCAATCATTGTGTGTGGTGATGCATTTCAAAAGATGAAGTCACAGTAGGCAATGAATTGAGTGGACCCTCAAGACTAAAATGCAAAATGGTAAACAGGATGAATGCCCGAGAGGGGAATCCTAATGGGTTCAACTTGTCTTAGCAGCTTCAGCCTGGAGGCTGAATTGTGGTCTCTCAAGTCCATGGGGCAGGCTCCCCTTTCTCTACCCCATGGACTAGCTGGGGAGGGGAGCTCTTTATTCTGTTTCCAAAATTGCTCTAATTGGCAAAGGTGTGCATTCCACCCTCTCCCCTCCTCTTTATCCTAATCCTCTCCCCCCCCCCCCCCTTTTCCTTTTGCTCTTCAAAGTCTGAAATTTCAAGATAGGGGGGATGGTCAGGAGAGGCAGTGGATCACCCACCCTGTCCCCGACCTCAGTCCATGCCCACCACAGACTTCGTCCCTGTTCCCCCAGCCTCCCCACCCCCTGCAGGAGGAGTCTGATAGAAGAGGCCACTAGTTACATGGCTAAGGTATCAGCCAGGCAGCCTTGGTTTGAGTCCACTAAGCCAGCGGATCAGTATCCTGAGGTAAGTTTCCAGAGATGTCCCAAGTCGGGCACAACATGGCAGGTAGCGAGTAGTTCAGAGCTAGTGTGACAGAAGGCACCCTTTAATGGGGTAGGTCTGTGTTCAGGGTTCAAGGTGTGCACTCAGTAGGTATCTGTTGACTGAAGGGTGGAGGAAGGATGGGTGGAGGGGCCCAAGCTGCCTAGCAGGGTGAGATCTGTCCTGTCCCTTCCCCTTAGCAGCGACTAGAAAGGGTTTCTCTAAGAGCTTGCTGGGAGACTCCCTAGGCCCCTCCTCAGCAGTGGTGGTGATTGCTTCTGAGGCCCAAGGGAGGGGTCAAAGCAGGAAAGGCAGGTGACCTGCATCCTGCATTCTTTGCCGAGGGCCACTGATTAGAGAGGTCAGCTTGGGGTGACAGGATGACAGGAGAAAAGAAGAGAGAAGATCCAGACCAGTACAGCTACTTCCACTGCCCACTCCACCCCCATTTACCCCACCAGTTTGCTCCACTGGATAGTACTGAAGAAGGGGTGGGACTTGAGTCTGTTGACACCGCCTCCTCCAGTGCCCAGGCGCCTGCTGGGATCAAACTGCAGTAGCTGTGGAGAAAGGCCCAGTCAGCGCCTGGCAGGCCTGCCTAGCCCCATTGCTGAGGCACAGCCTGACCTCCAGGGACTTGCCACCATGGCCCTGGGGGTCCATTCTCTCTGCCAGCCCAGCCCAGCCCATAGAAACCCCCGTTTTACCCTGGGGCACACTGGTGGTGGTTGGCTGCCAACATAGAAATTTGTGACCTCTGCACCCACATCAGCAGTCTAGTAGCAGCACCCTTGTTCACACACAGGGTTCTCCCCTCCCAGCACCCACCCTCAGGCCAAGGAGCCGCATCCTCTAGGCCGGCTGACCTCACCTCAGTCAGCAGGGAGGCCGCTGGGCGACTGAGCCACTCGGGCAGCTGGAGCTGGGTGTGGGGCTGGATTCCCGAGGGGTGGCTCTGGGACAGGGCCTGGGAAGACACAGGAAGGGGCCTCTGAGGAGGCAACCCCAGGAAAGTGTACACTCCAGCGGCAGCCAGGATTTTATTTTTCCCTGTGTCACATTCTATGGGGGTGATGACCATGTAGATCGCTGCCTTCTGCTTTGGATCTACTGTATGCCAGACCGCTAATGCCTGACAGCCATTCTCCACACTGCACAACAACCCTCACAGCACATATAAGTATCTGCATTTGAAAGACATGAAGCCAGCTGAGAGAGGTGAAGGGACTGATGCTGAGGTCAGGATTTGAACCCAGGTCCCCCTGGCTTCAAGCTTGCTAGAAGCATTGCTTTTGGGTCGCAATCAGGGCAGGCATTTCAGGAAAAGTATTGAAACTTATCTCCTTAAAGAAAAAAAATCTCCATGGGCCACTCATTTGACAGCAGACCATGGCATGCTACCACCAGGGCCAAGGCAGGGCTGCAGTAAAGGAAGGCGGCAGGACCTCTCTGCACTCCAGAGGATGCAGCTTTGGAGAGCAGAGAGGCCTGTCTGGAGGCCAGGAGGAGCTGCAAGAAGTGGCCAAGTGGAAGGCCAGAAGCCCCAGGCTAGGGAGGTGGTAGGAGACCGAGAGGAGAGAGCCACTCTGTGGGGTGTTTGCAGCCAGGGCTCTGAGAGGCCCTGCGCTATGGGACAAAAGCAGGAGGGAGCCATGGTGGACTGCTCAGATCCGGGCTTCAGGTCTCACTGCATCTGCCCTGGCCATTTCCTGCTTAAATACAGTTTGGCCTTTCCCTTGCTATCTGATCTAACCAGCCCCAGGTGCAATGCTGAGCTCATCGGGGGTGGACAGAGGGCAGAGGCTGCCATCCTGAGTAAGGGTGTTTGCAGGGGGAACAGCTCTTGGCTGACCCAGGCTGGATGGACAGCTGCTGGTCTGGATCCCAGAGGCCCTCTCTCCTGTTCCTTAGTCAAAGTCTGGGAGTTACAGCCCAGAAGGCTGTGGGGAGTGGGAAGTGAGCAGTGGGGAGAAGAGGCTGAGGGGATGACCCAGGTGCTGTTCAGGGGAGAAGGGCTGTGTCAAATTTCACCCTTCTTCCAGACCCAGGCCCAGGCCCTCTCTTCCAGAAACTGCCCTGACCATCCCAACTCAGCTCTCATCCATGTAAGCTGACAGTCTCACAAGCTATAGCTACTCGTATGGTGGGGGTACTGTGTCTACAGCCTGAGTGGCAGTGGCTCCCTGTCTCTCTCATGGCCTGTGGGGGTCAGCTGGGGACGGGGCAGCTGTGCTGGCAGGATACCTAACCCCATGACCAGGTTTTGCGGAACCAGGCAGCCTCAGCCCAGACACTGGCTGGTTGGATTAAGCCCAGGCCATCCTGCCCTCAGTGACTCCTACCAGAGCTCTGTACCCTGCCCAGCTACTCACCGTTCCAGTCAGCAATTCATATAGTAGGGACCCAAAGCTCCACCAGTCACAGGCTTCAGTCGGCTCAGAAATCCCACCCACCTCTGAGGGAGCAAGAACACAAATGTCCCAACCTTACCCAAGGCAGGTCTCCCCTCTACCCATCCTACCCAGACACAGCTCATCCCCTCTGTCACCCTCAGCCCCACCCCAGGCTCAACCCACACAAAGGCCCCCAAGGTCTAGGGCGCAGGCCCTCCCTTCCTTCTTGCCTGGGGCACTGTAGAGGTTGTCCAACGCCTCCCTGCAGCACTGGGGCTCCACTTCTGACCACTGGCCAAAATACGTGAGCCGAATGTGACCTTCCCGCCCAGTGTGTGCGCAGGGGGATGGAATGGGGACAAAAATTGCAGTTAGTCATTGTCAAGCAGCTGGCATTGGGGAGGGGATTCCAGGACTTCCCCCAACAGGCACAAGGCAGGAGCCATTGGCCTGGCTAAGCATGGCCTCCCTAGGGGCATGGAGCCGAGGCCCAGGGACAACTGAGTATTCACAGGAGCTGCTGCCCTGGACTCCTGGGGGCGAAGGGGCTTGTTTCCCAGACTCCACCTTGGAGAGTCCTGTATGAAAAGGCTGGGGGGAGGCAGGGGAAGAACAGGTGACCTCCGCCAACCCCGACCTGAGGGTACTCTCCTTCTCTGTCTTAGGCCTTGGGGGCCCCCACCTGAGCAGTGGGGTCGGGGAGGGCAGCCTACTCCCCTTCCCCCAGGCCTGGGCACCTACCTGCCTGGTCCAGGAGCAGGTTCCGGGGATTGAGGTCCCGGCACAGCACCCCCTGCTCATGCAGTGCCTCCAGGGCCACCAGGGTCTCAGCGGCCCACTGCTTCACCTGCTCCTCCCTCACACTCCAGGCGGCCCCGCCAGACGCTGAGGGGCAGCTCTGACTGCCACCGCGGCCACAGCGCCCCAGCACCCGGCCGGCACCCTCTCGAACCCAAGGGAGCCCCTGAGGGGAACCCGTGTCTGAGTTCTGGCCAGGTCCTCGCTGGGACTGGAGGCGCAGGCGGCTGCTTGGGGCCTTTGGAAGGTCCAAGGAGCAGGAAGTGCTGGTCCTGGCTGAGGGTTTGCCTTCAGCCTCTGTCTGGGGTCTGATGGGTGGGGCCTCCCTGGCCAGGGAAAGGCTCCAACAAGTCCAAGGAGACTCCAGGGGCACTGTGTCCTGCAGGCGGGTGTGGCCTGGCAGCGGCAGCACTGAGGTCCGGAGGCTGAGGCGAGAGTTGAGCTGAGCCTTCATCCCCTCCAGGCTGGAGCCAGACCTGATCCCAGACTGTTGGGGGCGCGCCTGGGAGAGCAGGTGGGACCAGAGCGTGCCTCCTGGGCCATGCGGAAGGTGAGGCGAGCATGGGGACAGGAGAAGAAGAGCATGGACACCAGGGCACTGTCCCATCTTGCCGACCCTCTGCCTTGGGCATGGACCCCCTGCCTTCCAGGTCCTAGCCTCTGTTCCTCCCTCCCGGAGCCTTAACCTAGTGACCTCTCCTTCCTCTCACCCACCTAAAGAGGACTCCCAACCTGGGACAAGGTAGGTGCTTAAACCCTACGGAGGTGTAAATTATTGTTAATGCCCTTGGTTTGGGTGGGGGTTTTCCAGTGTTCAATATATTATACACACACACACATAATTTTAATTTTTAGGGAGAATAGTACAATAAAATGTACTGTTTCTTTGGCCACTCTGAGGGATGGGCACAGACTAAAAAAATGAAAAGAGCCAAGACTGAAGAAAATGGTGACAAAGGGGACATCTGCATAAATGCCCTCTCGCCAGGATGTGAACATCCTCCCCAGGACGTCCCCTGCCCCTCAGCACCACACAGAGACCCACAACAGCCTGGTCTGCCATCATCCCCAGCAAGACCGGATCCCCTGGTCTGGTCCCAAAGGCCACCTCACCTTGCACATGTTCTAGGTGCAGGAAGATGGAGTCCTCACTCATGAAGTACCTCAGCAGCTTGGTCATGTAGGGGACACCATGCGGGATGATGGTGAGCCGCTCCCGACTCGCCATGTGACATCTGGACAGGCTCTAGGGAGGGGGCAGGGCAGGCAGATCAGCTGAGGACAGGCCAGAGGCTGCTCTGTTAGGGGACGTCAGAGCCCCAGCTTCGGGGACAACTGGATGAGGGGTAGAAGCCACCCTCAGGAGCAACTGCCTCCGCCCAGTTCCTGCCCTGGCTCTCACCCCTGTCTCCGCCGTGGCATCCAGGTCCTCCACCTTCCCGGCCAAGGAGGAGGTTGTGTGTGTGTGTGCCAGGGAGGCCGGGGGTATGCTCAGGAGCAGGACAAGTGGCTTTTGGATTTGGAGGGAGCGTGAGCTTCAGATACAGTTCTTAGTAGTAGGGGGTTCCCCAAAGAGCTCTGAGAAAAGTCCCAAGGGGAATATAGAATGGAAGGGGGCTGGGCGGCACCTGCCTTCACCACGAAGGTCCCTCCAGTCACTGGATCCTGGACCAGCTGCACCTGCCAAGGTCCAGAAGGCACTGGTCAAGGCACATGCTAGTTTCCAGGCTCCATGGCTCTAACCCCAGCTCTCAGGTTCCTCCACTGGGGCCCCAGGGGCAGGCAGGAAGGGCAGGCCCAGAAACTGACATCAATCCTGTCCTGCTCATCCACTTTCCTTAGACCTACAGTTCTTAGCCACCTCCTCCAGGAAGCCTTCCAAACCCTCAGGTTGGGCTGGGGCCCTAATCTGTCTCCAGTGCTCTCCACGGTCACCCTTAGGGGAACCTTATCACACTGTATCTAATTTCCTGTCTCCCCACTGCACTGTGAGCTCTATTTCCAGGGCACACATGCATGGTGAGTGGTCCACCCTGCAAGGTCTGAGGGTGTCACAGATGGAAAGGGCCTGAGAGCCAGTTGCCTCCTCTGATCTTTTATTTTACAGGTGAAAAAGCTGAGGCTCTGAGTGTGGCCCCAGGCTACCCATGGGCCAAGCAGAGCCCAGAGCACCAGGCTTGGAGTGCTCTTTCAGGTCTCTCTCTCCCTGCCGCCCTTATTTATTAAAAAATATATCTTTATTAATTTTAGAGAGAGGAAGGGGAGGGGAGAGAGAGATATAGAAACATCAGTGATGAGAGTCATCACTGATCACCTGCCTACTGCACACCCCCAACTGAGGATCGAGCATGCCACCCGGGCATGTGCCCTGACCGGGAATCGAACTGTGATCTCCTGGATCCTAGGTCGATGCTCAAGCACTGAGCCACGCCCGGCCAGGCCCACCCCCTTCTTTTAAATAGTTGTTCTCTCTGGAGGCTGTCTCTGGAGAGCAGCCCACTTCTCCTGTTGGTTTTGGTTCGAGGCAGCAGTCTGCTAGTCACTGGGGCAGGGTCTTGTATGAAGTTGGGCCCTTGACTCTTCTCATGGAGGGCAGGAAAGCAGAAAACTCAGCCCAGATGAGGGGCACGTGGGGACAAGACCACTTGGTGGTGCTGTGATCCTTGGCAGTTGGCCAGCCCAACAGATACTCCCCTTGGTGGTGGGTGCGAGCCAGGTCCTAAGGCCAGGCCACTGGGCAGTGGAGCCTGCAGCCTCAGGTTGAGGCTGGGTTTAGATCTTGGGCAAGTGAATTGACTTTCTCATCTACCAAAGAGTAATTACAAATGCCCCTCTCAGTCATCACTGGTTTGTTGAGGCCATAAATGGGAGGGCCCTTTGTGAATCTAAAGGTGGTGAGAATGCCAGTTATCACACTTGCCAAGACACATCACCTCTCTGAACCTTCTCTGAATTTTCTTAATTGCAAGATGAGGTCATAGCAGTACCCCATCTGGAGGTCATCTGGATTCTATAAAGCAGACAATTCAAGTAGAGCAGCAACCTGTGCCTGCCACAGACACACCCTCAATAATCTGTAGTGATTATTATTTTTAATGTTTTTATCAATTTCAGAGAGAGGAAGGAAGAGGGAGAGAGAGAAACATCAATGATGAGAGTAATCATTGATCAGCTGCCTCCTGCACGCCCCCTACTGGGGATCGAGCCTGCAACCCAGGCATGTGCCCTGACTGGGAATTAAACCATGACCTCTGGTTCATGGGTTGACACTCAACCACTGAACCACACTGGGTTGGCTATCATTATTAAGAAACCCCACATTGGCTGTAGAGCACTTACTCTGTGCTAAATACTTTATATAGATTATTTCCTTTTCCCACAGCCCTACTGGGTGAATGCTCAGAGAGGTTATGTTGCCCATGGTCCAACTCCTAAGAAGTGGTAAAGCCGGGATTTGAATCCAGGCAGGCTGATCCTTGGGCCCTGGGCAATAACTAACTGGGGCACAGTCAGCTGACTTTGGCATGTGCCTTCCCCTCTGGGCCTCAGTGTCCTCATCACCAGTGAAATGAAGGTGGTGGACCAGGTGAGCACCAGGAGCCCTTCGTGCAGTGGGGTTGGGGGGGAGGGTTCCTTCTGACCACCAGAAGACTCTCCTCCAAGAGCCACAGACTGAACCCAGCCTGGCCCCAGCTCCTTGACTAAATCTGTCCAATGTTTGAAAAAGAAAACTCTGGGGTCACTTAGGAGAACAGAGTTTCCCACAAGTACTGACACCAGATAATTCCCCACTGTCCCTTGCCAAGTGGGACTCCCTACCACCTTGTCCTGGGCAAGGCCCAATCATTTACAGAGTCCAAAAACCAGCAGGGAAGGTTGGGGCAGTGAGAAATAAAACTAAATCAGTACACTGAAACACGTGGGTTAAACTACATATGTATTAAAACCTACCCATCTAGAAAGAAATCAAAACATTAACAGTAATTATCTTGGAGGTAGGACGGTGGGGATTTTTTTTTTTTCTGTTTTAAATTTCTTCCTCTTTCAAATTATTTCAAAAGAGTAGCAGAGAGGGCATTTTCCCATTAAACAAGCAAACAAAAAAATCCCCTCTCTTTTGCTCATTGCTACTGGGAACAGAACACTAGCTAGTCACATGACCTTTCTGAACTTGTTTCATTGCCTATGAAACAATTATTAAAATTCGACCCCTGTGCAAGGATGACACGCAAATTCGTGAAGCGTTAAAATTGGAACGATAAAATTTGACACTGTTGAGACTGGCTGGTGTGGCTCAGTTGGTTGAGCATCCCACACACCAGGGGGTCACGGGTTCAATTTGGTCAGGGCGCACGCTGGGGTTGTGGGCCCGATCCCCAGTAGGCGGTGTGAAGGAGGCAGCCGATCGATGTTTCTCTCTCTCTCCCTCTCCTTTCTCTCTCTGAAATCAATAAAAACATATTAAAAAAAGTCATCACTGTCCAGTAGGACTTTTTGCCCTGAAGGAAACTACATCTGCACTGTCCAATATGGAAGCCACGAGCCATGTGTAGCTATCAAGCCCTTCTTGAAATGTGGCTGGTGCATCTGAGAAACATAATACTTAATCTTAATTAAAATAGTCTTGTGTGGCTAGTGACTACGGTATTGGACTGCACAGTGTGATGCTTTTTCCCCACGGTGACTGAAGAGGTTTAATGCACCAGCTTTGCAAACCAGAATGTGCCTTATGAATGTCACGTGAGTATTGCTATTGGGAGCAGTTATGGGTGACTGCTCTCACCTTTTTAAAAAGGGGAAAAAAATTTTTTTTTTTTTAAAGGAAACCCTCTGAGTTCTTGGGAAGTGGAGACAATTAAAGCTTTGGTGAAACACATTAACCCGTTCTTTAAAAAATGCCCTAAGTATCAAAATCCCAGGAGGTATCTCTCACGGAGCCAACAAGCCCAAAAGTTTCAAACAGGTTTGCAAAATCCAAGGTCCGCAGAGGCCGAGCACGTGAGCCAAGTGGGCAGGGCAGGGACTGGAGCAAAGCAGAGGGCAGAGCGGAGGGCTGGTGTCCTGTTAAAGAAGGCAGCCCCTCCTCTGCTCCCTGCTGCTTCAAGGGCGTGTGAGCCAGCGTCTCCAGATCTCTCAATTTTTCAGGGGAAGCAAGGTATCTGGACTTCTATATGAAACCTGCCAACTTTTAAATGTTGGTAACTAATACATAAAAACACACACACGCACACAAAAACCCCACCCGTGTGTTTGAGCCAAAAAAACAAGCGACTTGGATGACCTTTTTCTTCCCCATCCTTGACTTAGGGCCTGGCTCCTGGACTAGGCTCCCAGGCCCCGTGCTCCCTGAGAGCAGGCCCCTGGGCATTCTGGCCAACTGCCTACTGAGTCCCTGACCAACCCGCCTCTGTTCCCTGCCACCCCCCTATGCCTGCCAGTACCTCTTCAGCCCCTAGAGACCCTCTCCCCAGCCCAGTTACCCCTGACAGCTGGGCATCTCGGGGGCACTCAAGGCTTCCTGAGCGGGCCCTCTGCCCCTGCCTGGCTCTGGGCCAGCACTGCCCTCCCGCCTGGATCTGCCTGGGCAGAGCCGTGGAATGGAACGCTGCGAGCGCACATCCAGGCCTAGCTGCCGGGACCTGGGCCCAATGTCCCTAACACCTCTCCTAATTTGGGGAAGTTGGTGTTCCAGGCTTGGGAATGACGCAGGAAAAGGAAGCAGGATCTCAGGAGGGTGGTGGAGTAGGTAAGCTGAATGCCCAAGAAAGGGTAAAAAAGGAAAGGGCACTCTCAAGACAGAACAGTTGCTGTCCATATGCACGGGACTCAGAATACTGGATTCTGAAAATGCTTTGCATATGGGTGACCTGGGGTTAAACAAATTAGGGGAATTCTTTCACAGACTTCCCTCTTAGAAACTCGAGGTGCACATGTGCATCCTAAAAGCTCCAAAAACTCCTATAATTTAAAAAACAAAGTAATTAGTTTAGGAAAACTCCTATAATTTCAACTGGAACTAATTTCACCTGGAACTCCTCTCCGCAACACCCCTGGTTCAGTGGGGTCCCATCTGGGGAAAGGTGGTGGCAGTCACCTCCCCAGCCTGTCCAAGCCGCATGGACTAGTGGGTGGGAGGGCAGGACTGCACAGATGGAAGCTGGCTGGGTCTTGCTGACAGACTGGGGCCCATTCTAGGGACCTGCGAGTAGCAGCTGGAACAAGGCTGGGGGATATGAAGCCTGCATACCTCCAGACTGGAGTTTGTCACAGCATTTAGAGCCATCAAACATGCATCACATGTTTTAGCGTGTGCCAGGCCTTTCCCCCAAATTACTTCATTTTAGTTCCCACATCACCCATGGGGAGAGGATCCTCACCCCACTGACAGGTGAGGAAACCGGTGGTCAGAGGGGCGAAGGACTTGCCCTTGGCCGAGCTGTGCTCTGCCCAGGCAGCACTTCATCCTCTGGCGGGTGGAGAAGCGAGCACTGTGGCCTCCAGACCCATCACAATCCCCTGGGAGTGTCTGAATTACAGATTCCTGGCTCAACCCTAGAAATTCTGACTCAAAAGGCCTGGGGAGGGGCCCAGGCGTCTGTAATTTAGGGAGCTCCCAGGTGATTCTGATAAACAGCCAGTTTGAAGAACTGCTTTAGTGACTACTCAGGTAGCCCTTGGCTGGGGCAGAGGGCAATCTAATATCGGCTCTGTGGGCGAAAAGGCGGCCACATGCTAAATCTGAAAAGCTCAGGGGAGGCATACGCGGCAGGCCTACAAACCCAGAAACCGAAAGTAACCACATAGGATGGTCTGAACATAAAACTTCCTAACAAATCGAGTCATGGTGGGTGATCCTGTCCTAGGCCTGTAGCTTCCTTGACACAGTTCAGTCTTTACCTTAAGCAAGCCTAATGTCTTTTTGCATCTAAGATAACATACCTTTGAAATGTCAGAGCAATCTTTCCAGACCCCTCAGGGCACAACTTCCCACTGAATCAGACCGCAGAACCCCTCATTGTTATCTGTTCCCCAAATACCATCCTATTGCTGTAAATGTTACTCATTACTTATCCTGTGCCCTCCAATGTAAAACAAGCATATGTCTATCCATTGTACTTTTTATCCAATCCCAGAGATCCCCCCCACCCCACCCCCACCCCGCGTTGCTCTCTCCTGCCTCCCTAATTGATTACCAATGGGTTTTATGTAAACCCCACCCCAGGTCTTCCCCTTTGATTCTGATGCATAAAATAAGTGGTAAAGCCTGGCCAGGCCTGGCTCAGCGGTTGAGCACTGACCTAGGATCCAGGAGATCACCATTTAATTCCGGGTCAGGGCACATGCCTAGGTTGCGGGCTCGATCCGCAGTTGGGGGCGTGCAGGAGGCAGCTGATCGATGACTCTCTCATTGTTGATGTTTCTCTCTCTCTCCCTCTCCCTTCCTCTCTCTGAAATCAATAAAGATATATTTAAATAAATAAAATAAGTGGTAAAACTGCCATTTTTCTGGAGCATTTTCTCAATCCATTGAGATTTCATTTCCCAGCAATTGTCATTTTTGCTCAAATAAACTCATAAAAATTCATACAGGTTTCAATGTTTCTTACGTCGACAGCTCCAATCTCATTTGACTCCACTGTTTGTCCTTCTGATTCCTCCACTCTAATGAGTGTCCCAGGTGTGGGCTGGGATGTCAGTTCCTATCTTCCTGTCTGCCCTGAATTAAGGGAAAAGGTCCCAGATGGGGTCAGGAGGAGGGTGGGGCCGGGGGAGAAAGGGCATAGTGGCCAAGGCCTCGGATGATGCACGGGCCAGTCTGGACACTCTGAGGGAGGTTTCTGGAGATGAGCATCTTCCCGACACAGGAACTTCTTGGCTGTGTTTGGTGAGGAGACTCTTGGCTGCAGCCCCAGGGTGCAGAGTGATTGAGGGGTGGGGACCTGGGGGAACTGGGAGTGAGCCAGGCAGTGTGTGCTGGCAGCATGCCCTGGGCACAGCTTCTCCTGTGGCCTCTGTCTTGAATCTCTGAGGGAGCAGTTTTCTGTGTCTGAGCTGGAGAGCTGTGGGAAGTCGCTGTCTGCCTCTTGGGTTCCCAGTTTCCTTTCCAGGACCTGACTGGTGTGTGCTGGGGTAGGGAGGGATAGGGAGCCAATGGACACAGCTGCTCTCTTCCCCCCTGGACCTCCTGACCCCTTTCCAGCCCCCTCTGAAGGACTAGGGGTAGCTGCTCTTTCTGCCCACCAGTCACCCCCAGTTGCACACACCATCTCCTCCCACACTGCAGGCTCTGCTTACTCACCTTCTCGATGACCCCGACCACCCTGCAGCCCCTCAGCTGCTCCAGGGCAGAGCTCAGTGTGCGGATGGGCCGGAGCCTCAGGCTGCTGAAACCCTGCGGAGGTGGGAGACAGGCCACACAGCCTCAGGACCCAGCCCTCCTCAGCCATGCTTCTCACCAGGCAGTGGGCAGGGCCTCCAGCTACTAGGGGAGCACAGGGAGAGGGCAAAAATGGGGTACAGTCCAACCTCACCTCACAAGGACAGGCTGAGCAGAGAAGCTGGTCCTGACTTGTCCAGGCTGGCCACACTGCCCTCTTCACTCAGCCCTCGCCCAGCCCTTCTCCAAGGCTCAGAGAGTTATTAAGGCTTCAAAAACCACCCCTTGAAAGCCCAGTTACAGGAGGCAGATGCTACAGGGGTGGGGAAATAACCTGAGAACATGTAGATCTCAGGGAACATGCCTCAAAGACCAAGGCATGTGGCCCAGGCATCTGCCTTGGGGAAAAGTGAGCCTAGGAGGGGTGCATGTGCATGTCTGTGGGCATGAGAAGTATGTGTGTGTTTTCAATCCCCTCCGAGTGCCAACTGGGTTAAGAAAAGCCATATGGGGACAGCATCTGTGCACATCTATGTATGCATGTATGTATGTGCACACGGGGTATTCATGTCTGCTCCAAATACTCACTGAGGCCCATTCAAACACAAACAGATCTGGAAGCCTTGGAGTGTGTACACATGTGAGCATGTGTATGAGCCATGTGTGAGGGTGGGGAGACGTGTGTGTGTACTCTGTGAGGGCGTGAGACTGGACTGGAGATGATTCACTAAGTGTCTGAAAATGAATGAACGATGGAGGATGTGGGGGAGAGAGGAAGCCAAAAGGAAGGTGGGAGGAGGGGTAGCCCTGGCACACACCGCTGCCAGCCCTGTCCTGCAGCCCAAAATTGGGAACACAGACCACTGGCCTATGGATTGGGGCTCAGCTCTCAGCCCTCAGAGCCCTCAGGCCCTTGGGGAGGGGTCTCCTCACCGTGCCAGGGCTGACTCCGCTGCCCAGTGTCCTCTGCAGGTGGCAGTTGAAGATCTCCTCTGCCCGCCGCAGGTACTTGGTAATTTTCAGCTTTACAGCCTCACATCGCTCCTTGTTGGGGTCGACTGTGGGGGGGAGGGGGTCACCAGGACCCACCCTTGCCCCCCACCCTGGCCTTGGAGGGCTGTGGTTCCAGCTCCCCTTGCCTGCCCCCTGCTCTCCATAAGACTGAGTGCCTACTTTGACGCTGGTCAGCAGATTCTGACCCATATCTGTTCCTGAGCCCCTCCTCTGGGTGGGAGACCAGCACCGGGGGAGGTGGGAAGAAGATGGCAGGAGAGGCTGGTAGCTGCGGACACCCTAGCCTACAATACTTTACAGTTGGCACCCACCACCTCTGGCAGCCATCACAGCTGGGGAAGAGACTGAGTGGGGATTTCCGTGTCCATTTTCACAGGAAGAGGCAGAAGCTCCCAGAGAACACGCTTCCTTCATCTCTGATGCCCAGTGTGAAAAAAGCGAGAGTAGGGATCAGGATTGAAGGACAAAGGAATTCGCAGGACAGACCTGAAGCCCAGGCACTGAGAAGTCTCAGCAGGAGGGCAGGAAGCACAAATCAGGGCTCAACTCCTACCCTCAGCCTGGCTACCAAGGCCATCTGAGGTCTCACACTGGCCTCCAGCGACCCTCTCCCCCAGCTTGGAAATGCCTTACTTTGCCCTGAACAGGCCTCTCCTCTCACCTCCAGGCTCTGCTGTTCCCTCTCTGGAGAAGTGCCCGACGTTTCAGCTGGACAGTGCTCAGATTAGGGTTTGGACTTGTAGAAAAGCCCCTATGCTGGCCTGGCCTAGACTCAGTTTCCCCCCCTTCACTTCCTCATTGCTCATCACTGAACCTGAGACTATAACTGTCCACCATCAACTCATCAGTCTCCCCCCATTATATGCAAACCCCCAGAGGGCCAGAGCCCAGTCCAGCTCCAGGGCCAGGCCAGCATAGTGGGTTAAGCATACCGCCTCTGGAGCCAAAACTGTTCAAATCCCAGCTTTGCCAACTGATAGATATGGAACCTTAAAAAGGCTATGTTACTGCTCTGTGCCTCAGTTTCTCATCTGGAAAATAGGAATAAAAAATAGTTCCTATATACTTGGAGCTACATGGAACAACATATATAGTATCTTCTATTACTGTGAGTCTCAAATGAGTTAATACAGCCCTTGGACCAGTGCCTGGCATATAGGAACTGCTCAATAAACACTAGCTATTATTATTGTCATCCACAGAGGCCTGCAGGCCCTATTCACCCAGCACAGATGGACAGATAAAGAGACGAGCTCCAAGTTGGCCATTCCTCACCAGCCCCTGCCCCTGCTCAGCCTGGCCCTTACCGTGCATGCCTCGTAGCAGAACGTCCACGCCATTCTGGTAGTGGTTGAAGGCTGCCTCGTAGTCCTCACCAACATCGCGCTCCAGGGCCAGCCGGATCTGCGTGGCTGCATCCACCAGGTAGTCTCGCTTGGTCATGTCAGGTGCCCCTGGAGCCACTCTGTTGCGAATCTGCTCTAGGTACAGGCGGGCCTGGGACTGTGCTCGTGAGCAGGGCTCAGGCTCCTGGCCAGGGCCAGGTGGGCACTCGCAGGCCACCAGGCTCATGGCTGCTGCCCTGCAGGTGCAACCTGGGAATGAACAGATGCATTAGGGAGGATCCAGCTGGGAACAACACCCCATCTGCGCTCTGGTTTCTCCACTGAATATTCAGAGACTAACACTCACCTCCGAGGGCTGGAGGATCAGACCTAATGTGGGTAAAGTCCTTTCACTGAGCCAGATCTTTCCTAAGTGGTAGGAATAGAATAATAACACACTTGGGGTTCCTTCCTTCAATTCAAATTCAGTTCAACAAGTATTTCTTGACTACTTACTATGTGTTGAGCATTGAGAGAGCTGAAGATATTCGTGATCCAGAGCTGCCTTCATGCATGGGCATAGAGCAAACCCATGTCTGTTACACAATAAACATATGGAGGTCACACACTCTGAGGCCCAGGCAGGGGCCTTGAGCTCAAAGGCCATTCCTCACACTTTCCTCCATCCTACCCATTCTCCCCTCCCTGCTCCTCCTACAGGAATCTCATTTATCCTTTACAATTCAGCTCCAAACAGAATGGACTGCCCCTGCTGTGTTTCCCTTAGTGCTGAGGTCAGTGTGGTCAGAAATGGGGACCTTCCCACAAGGCCCAGCACAGAGCTGGGCACAAAGCCAGGCCTTAAGGCCTGTGGGCAAATGAAATGACTGGGTGGCAGATTTGGATGGAGTTAGAGGAAGGAGGGCAGGGCCTACCCAGCCCTAGGGAAGGAATTCCTCTGAAACCGGGAGGCCACGTGGCCTTCAAAGACCTGACAGCAGCTCCTTCCTGAGCGGTGTGCGACACAAGTGTCCAAAGGGACAGAGAAGTGGCTGCAGCAAAGGAAAGGGCTCAGAGAGAGGCCAGCAGTGCTGCAGGGGCACCTTTGCTCTCTCAGGCCCCACTGGGAAGGGGCAGGGCCTGAACTTCCAACCCCAGGCTATGCCTGCCTCTGTAGAAAATGGGAGGAGAGAACAGGATGGAGAGGGGGGCGGGAAGGGAAGGGAAACCCACATCCCAGGGCCAGGGGGAAGCTGCACCCTGGCCAGGATGCGGCCAGGAGGTGGAGGGAGGGACCCGGTCCCGCCGCCCCATCCGGGACATGCAGCCTTGAGGCCCGTGTTGGGCGTGCCGATGGGCTAGGCTGCTCGAGTCAGGTCCCGGCTTCAGGGGCCGCCCCGCCGGGCCGGGCCCCGCGGGGCAGAGCCGCATGACCGCACCTGGACACAGAAAGCGGCGTGTCCAGCCCGTGAGTCCCGGGCCCGCCAGAGGCCCCGCCCCGCCGGGGTCAGGCCGAGGAAGCCGGGCGGGGGAGTGAGAGGAGGGGCGCCCTTGTGTGGGTGCAGCGAGGAGCGGGGCGAACACCGTACCTGCCGGAGCCAGGAGCTCGGTCCGCGCGGCCGCGGCGCTGCCACCGCCCCTCCACCTCCGCGCGCCGCGCGCCGCTGCGCACCCGGGACCGCGGCCCTGCGCCCTCCAGCCAGGTGCGGGCTCCCCGCCGGGCGCAGCCAGCCATTGGCCGCAGATGAGCTCAGCCTCTCGCCGTTAGAATAAACCACCAATCAGCGCCCGGCTCGGCTCCTGCGGGGCCTAAAGTCGCAGCGTGGGCGGCGCGCAGGGCGAGGGGGCGGAGCTGGGAGGGGGTGGGGTCAAGGGCCTCTGCCTGCTTTGTTCCCGGGTGTACCCCAGTGCGCAGAACGGCGTCTGGCGCACCTGCGTTGCTCAGTAATATTTGCTGAGTGAATGAATGAGCTTTGAAAAATGTGGAGTTAACCAACAGAAGTGTTTGAAGAGGGCAGCGGAGGATGTTCTGGGCGAAAAACATGTATAAATTCTTCAACAGGTCAAGGGAGGAAATAATATCGGCACCTCAGAGGGCATAGAATCATCTGATAAAAATTTAACACTCAAGCACAGTACGGACAAGCTCTTTACTTACCAACATCTAAACAAACTCATGAACTTAATCCTTACCTTGATAAGGGGTTATTAACAAGAAACTCAGAGCATATGTAACGTAACTTCCATCACAGGCAGTGGTGGGGCGTTAGACCCATTCCTGTGGTCCTGCTGTCCTCTGGCATATGGTAGGATCACACTTCTCTACCCCTTTGGAAGTGAGGCTTGGCCATGGAACCTGCTTTGAAATACTAGTGGACAGAACACGAATTGCTTCAGAGTAGAAGCTCCAAAAGTCAGTGGGTAATTCACCAGCCCTTTCCTTCTGCCTAGTTATCTTAGAAGCACATGTCCACGAGGGCATAGAGCTTCCATCAGCTTGAGTCTCTGAGAAACAACACTAAGGAACTCCTCCTTGCTCCAAGGCTTGTGTTGGACATGAGGTGTAAGTGAGAAACAAATTGTTATTGTGATAAGCGGCTAGATTTTGGGGTTGTTACCGCAGCCTTGACCCAATCTTGAATGATATACCAGAGCAGCCCAAAATGAATCAATATACTCTTCAACAATATGCTGGAAGTTACAATTAAAGCAAGAAATTAAAAGCAAACATGTTTAAAAATTGGAAGGGAAGAGGCCAAATTGCCATTATTTGTGATGATGTGATTGTCTGCCTGGGAAACCCAAAGCAATTATTGCTGAGTTCAGCAAAGTGTCTGGACACTAGATCAACATATTTTTAAAAATATGTTTTTATTGATTTTAGAGAGAGAGGAAGAGATAAGGAGAGAGAGTGAAACATTGATGTGAGAAAGAAACATCAATGGGTTACGCCCCCTGCTGGAGATTGAGTCCAAAACACCAACTGAGCCACACAGGCCAGGGCACCAGATCAATATTTACACATCAAGAACTTTCCTATATATCAGCAATAACAATTTGAAAATGTAATAATAATTTTAAAATCTCATTCACCATAGTAACAAAGACTATGACATATTTAGGAATAAAATAATTAGAAAAAGCCCTGGCCGGTGTGGCTCAGTTGGTTGGAATGTCGTTCCATACACCAAAAGGTGGCAGATTTGACTCCCAGTCAAGGCACATACCCAGGTTGTGGGTTGGCTCTCCAGTCAGGGTGTGTTCAGGAGGCAGCTGATCAATGTTTCTCTCTCACATCCATCTTTCTCTCCCTCCCTTCCTCACTCTAAGGTGAATAACTTAAAAAAATTACAAACTTTAAAAAACACCATTAAAAAAAAAATTAGAAATATATGGCCTTCGTGGAGAAAACAATAAAATTGTACTGAAAGACACAAAAAAGACTCAAATAAATGGAGAGATGTATTGTGTTCAACAATGGGGTGACTACCATTGTAAAGATGTAAATTCTCTCCAAAATAATTTAAAATTTCAATGCAATTCCAACCAAAATACCAAAGGAACTCTTCCTAGAACTTAGAACAGGGTGCTTGTAAAAGTCATGTATATTTATTCACTTAACAAAACTTTTAGAGGGCCTATGAGTCTGACCCTCTTCTAGGCATTGAGGGTATGCTGGTGAGTGGCAGACAAAAAGCCTTCATGGAGCTTTCCTTCTAATGGAAAAACAATAATAAATACACAGACATATAGACACATAATGTCTCAAGTAATTTTTTTTTTAATTTATCTTTATTGTTGAAAATATTACAGGTGTTCCATTTTTCCCCCCAATTGATCCCCTACACCTTGCTCCCACCGCCTCCCCAGGCCTTCACCCCATTATTGACTGTGTCCATGGGTTATGCATATATGCATATAACTTCTCTGGTTAATCTCCTCTCAACCTCCACCCCCCTTCCCTCTGAAATATGATTGTCTGTTGCCTGCGTCAGTGTCTCTGGATCTATTTAGTTTGTCAGATTCTTTTGTTCATTAGCTTCTTCTTAAAGAAGACCCTTCAACATTTCCTGTAGTGCTGGTCTGGTGGCAATGAACTCCTTTAGTTTTTTCTCTTCTGTGAAGCTCTTTATCTGGCCTTCAGTTCTAAATGATAGCTTTGCTGGGTAGAGCAATCTTGGTTGTAGTTCCATGCTTTTCATCAATTTGAATATTTCTTGCCACTCCCTTCTGGCCTGCAAAGTTTCTGTTGAGAAATCAGAATGCAGGTAACTAACTGTTTTACTCTTGCTGCCTTTAAGATTCTCTCTTTGTCTTTAACCTTTGGCATTTTAATTATGATGTGTCTTGCTGTGGGCCTCTTTGGGTTCCTCTTGTTTGGGACCCTCTGTGCTTCCTGGACTTGTAAGTCGATTTCTTTCCCCAGGTAGGGGAAGTTTTCTGTAATTATTTTTTCAAATAGGTTTTTGATTTCTTACCCTCTTTCCTGTCCTTCTGGCACCCCAATAATATGAATGTTGGACCTCTTGAAGTTGTTGCAGAGGCTCCTTATGCTATCTTCATATTTCTGGATTCTTTTTTCTTTTTGCTCTTCTGGTTGGGTGTTTTTTGTTTCCTCATGTTCCAAATTGCTGATTTGATTCTCAGTGTCCTCTACTCTACTGTTGATTCCCTGTAAATTATTCTTCATTTCAGTTCATGTAGCCTTCATTTCAAATTGGTACTTCATTATGTCATCGATTTTCTCAGTTGTTTTCATAATAATATGCTTGAGCATCCTTATAAGCAAAATTCTGAACTCTGTACCTGTTAGCGTGCTTGGATCTATTTCACTTAGTTCCTTTTCTAGAGATTTCTTCTGTTTTTTCCTTTGTGACATGTTTCTTTGCCTCCACATTTTGGCTGCTTCCAGGTGTTTGTTTCTATGTATTAGGTAGAGCTGCTATGTCTCCTGGAATTGGTAGAGTGGCTTTGTGTAGTAGGTGTCCTGTAGGGCCCAGTGACTCAGCCTCCCCAGTCACCTAAGCTGGGCCTTCTAGGTGCTCCCCTGTGTGGGCTGTGTGCACTGTCCTGTTGTAGTTGAGCCTTGGTTGCTGTTGGCATCGCTAGGAGGAATTGACCCTCTGGCCAATTGGCTGTGAGGACCAGCTGCAACTATAGCCAAAGAGCTGCTGTGCTGGAGACACCCCTATGGGGAAGGCTTTACTTCAGTGGAGCTTTGGTGTTCACCAAGTGCTCCCCTTGAGTGTGTCACTCGTGGATGTGGTAGGGTTGTAATCCAGCATGGTCCAGTCTCACCACCAGGTGCACTGTCTCTGGAGCCTCCCGGGAGGTGCAAAGTCAGCCTGTGCCAGTGCCTTGCCCAGGGCCACCCAGCATGAGTTATTCAGCAAACCTAGTTGGCTGCTACTTGTGCTGGGCTTGGAGTTGTCCAGGAGAGGCCAATGCAGGCTGCCACTAGTGCCAGGCCTGGCGCCGCTTATCAAGCTGTATGGGGCAGCTGCTGCTTGTTTGAGAGATTTTAGGAAAGTCCTAAGCATGAGGCTCGAGAGGCCACTTGCACAGAAAAGCCCCTGGAAATGGCCTGGATGAGCCTGCAGGTAGGGAGGGGTGGGCCTCCGGGAATCACGGGGCGGGGCCAACGGTGTGAGTCAGATGCTGGCGATTCAAATATGGCGCCTGCCTGCCGGCTGGGTGCGGGGAGGACTCGCCAAAGGAGCAATGGCCTCTGCCAGCCCTTCTGCCTGGGAGGAAGCCGCCCCTCCACCTCTCGCCCGGATTCCAGGCAGGTTAGTTCCTCCCCGAGTGTCCCAGGTCCTTTCAGGCTGCTGCCCGGCACTGGGCTCAGAGGGAGTGGGTCACAGTGAGTCCGCATGCGGGCCCTTTAAGAGGAAAGCTGGGGGCTCCCACGGCCTCTGTGTCCCACACCGACAAGTCCCCGCTGTTTTTCACAGCCCAGAGTTGTGGGAACGTCTCCTCCCAGCCCTGGAGCCCTGGGCTAGGGGCCTGCTGTGGGGCTGGGACCCCTCACTCCTCTGGAAAACCCCCACCGCCGAGATTCCCTCCCGGGTTTAACCCATAGCACCGGGTGTGGGCCCGCTGTTGCATCTCCATGATTCAGCCCCGATCCGCCGGCGTCTCCGTCCCTCCTACTGGGCTCAATGCTCCTTCAGCTCCCTGGTTGCAGGGCTTCTGTTCAGCTAGATTTCAGGAGGCTCAGAGTGATGGTGGGTCTGTATTTTAGTTGTAATTTTGACGTGGTTCGGGAGGCGGCGGGTGCAGCGGTTACTTACGCGCCATCTTGTTTCTCTCCCCCTCATGTGATTTTAACAGTGTATGTAAATGTGCAACAATAGCTCTTTGAAAAAGAACAAGTGGTGGGTTGGAAGCTTGCCTTATCAGATCAAAAGGCATATTATAAAGCTGTAATATTTAAACATTTTTAATATGTTTTTATTGATTTCAAAAGAGGAAAGGAGAGGGAGAGAGAGAGAAATATAAAAGATGAGAGTCATTGATGGGCTGCCTCCCACATGCCGCCCCCACCCCCCATCTAGCCGGCTACCAGGCGTGTGCCCTGACCCGGAAATGAACTGTGACCTCCGGGTTCATAGGGCAATGCTCAGCTGCTGAGCCACCCTGGCTGGGCAAAGCTGCAGTTTTTAAAACAGGTAGCACTGGTGCACATAAATAGATTATAAAGAATAGAATAGAGTCCAGAAACAAACTCAGGCATGTAGGAGGATTTGACTTAGGATAAAGAATGCATTTCAGCCCGGCCGAGCGTGGCTCGGGGGTTGAGCATGGAATTAAGATCCAGGAAATCGCGGTTCAATTCCAGTCAGGGCACATGCCCGGGTTGCGGGCTCTATCCCCAGTCAGGGGCGTGCAGGAGGCGGCTGTGATCAATGACTCTCTCATCACTGATGTTTCTCTCTCTCTCTCCCTTCCTCTCTCTGAAATCAATAAAGATATATTTTTTAAAAAATGCATTTCAAATCAGTGGGTACATTCTTCATGAGAGATGTTGGGAAAATTGACTTAATTTATGGAAAAAAATTAACCCCTACTTCATACCATATACAAAAATAAATCCAAGTTTAAAATTCTAAATTAAAAGAGATAGAACCACCACAAATTTTTAGAAGAAAGCATCAAAGAATATCAGCTTGATCTTTAGGTAGAAAGTGAAGTGCCTTTCCTGGTGGGGAACCATTTAAAGTGAAAATACACATAATGTATGATCTAGCAATTCTAATTCTAGATATTGAATCTAGAAAAACATTTTTGTTTATTATTGCAGCATACCTTGGATATATATAGATATTCATTGCAGTATTTCTTGAAATATCAAAAAATTGGAAAAGATTCCAAATTCAATATCTTATGCAATATGAATATGAAAATGAATTAATAAAATGTGTATATTCATATAGTGAATTATTATTTAGCATTTTAAAAGAATAAACCAGAACTAAACCTACAAGATCTCAAAAACATATTGAGTAAAAACAGTTCCCAAATGCTACCTATAATATGATGCCATTTATATGTGTATTTTTTGAATACACAAAACAATACTATATATTATTTATATATTATAGTGTATTGGTCAGGATTCTCCAGAGAAACAGAACCAATAGCATGAATGGATAGACAGATTTCTTATGATAAGAAATAGGCTCATGAAATTATGGAGGCTGAGAAGACCCATGACTTGCCCTCTGAAAACTGACAAAACAGCATTTCTATTGCTGAGGAAAGCCTAGGCATAGTTCCTAATCACTTAACATTGACCATCTATATAAGTCTTAAAACTACACTATTAGTTACTATTGTTAATCCTTACTTTACAGATGATAAAACTAAGGCAGAGAGAGGTTAAGAAATTTGCTTAAATTTATACAGGTAGGAGCACTAGGAATCAAACCTTGACAGTTTGACTCCAAAACCCAAGCTCTGGACCCCTACACTGATCACAGTAAGCTCCTAACAGTAGTGTTATCAGGGAGTGGAGGCAGGGACCTGGACTTGGGAGAGAAAGCACCACAATTCCTTTTAATGTTCTGTTTTAAAGAACAGAGTAAATTGGTGTAATTTGTGATGTTATAATTAATTTTAAAAAGTTATATATTAAATTATATACATGTAATTAGAAATTATTTTTTCAAAATATAGTGATTAGTGCAATAAGGAAGTAGTGCTTCATAGTGCTTCACAAGCTTCTAAAGGTGCATGAGAGCCAGTGTGATGGGGAGGGATGTTTGGGATTCTTTCCTGAGGAAGTGCCTTTGAGCTGAGTTATGGATGGTGCATGTTTGTTAGTCAGCAAGGTTGAGGGGTTGGGTGTGGGATGTGGGGAGGGGTTTCCTGGCAGAGGAAACAGCATGAACAAAGGTCCTGAGGGGACACCACAAATTTCAGGAACTAAGAAAAGACAAGTGTGTTCAACCTTAGAGAAATAGGCATGTGATGAGGCTGGAGAGGTGGGCAGAGGTCAGACCTCATGGAAGCTTCCAGGTTGAGGAAAGGACTGGAAGTTTAATTCTAAGAACGACAAAAGGCTGATTGGTACCATGGAAATCCCTGGAATCGCTTTTTCAGGGCTGTGTTGTGGTAGTGAATGGAAATGCCAAGAAGGAGACAGTGTAAACTCTCAAATGCCCAAGAGCAACCTAGGGAGGCACCGGAGGGAGCATGTGCAATCGAGGGATTGGTTTGATTTTTGCTGCTGTTGTTATTTTTATGATGGGAGAGACTTCTACACACAAAGACATACCCACAAGGATGTTCCTCATAGCATTGTTTATTATAACAGCAACAAAAAAGAGAACATAAATATCCAACAATAGATCAATTCATCAAATTATGGGATAGCCAAATAAGGCAATGCAATTCAGTACTTAAAAAGTCCCATTGTAGAAGGATATCTAACATCATGGGGGAAATGTCTACAATACATTAAATTTAAAAGGAAAGTTATAAAATAATGAATATATTACGGTCTCATTTTTGTATCAAAAGGGACGTATATGTGGCAGTGTGTCTCCCTCAGCTCTTCCATTCTCCCTGTCCTCATGCCTGGTGTTGGGAGGAGGGAGTCTTGACGTAACGCAGCATCATAAAAGCTGTGCCAAGGGAAGGGATTCGCTTTATCGAAAGAGAGTTTTATTTGTCTCATGGATGCTTCACGTGGGTCCAGGATGGAGCTGGGATGTTGGGGGAGGGCAGAGGGGTAAGAAGGAAGGGGTTTCTGGCTTCAGCATAGGTCAACTTTTTACCAAAGCTGAAAAAAGTATATTGTTTGTTCTCTGGATTTTGGAAGAATTTGTGATACATTATAAGAAAGATTTGGGGGAAGAAGTAATAAAGGAAGGTGTAGCCACTCAACATCTGAAACAAGAGGCTGAGTTTACTGCTTGCTTAAGCAAGAGAGAGCTGTACTTGCAGGGCAGTGTCTGAACAAGGCAGGGAGAGTCTCACACAGGCTTTGGGAAGCGTGGAGTTCAGGCCGAGTCACCTTTCCGAGTACTCAGGAGCTGGTTGACCTAGAAGCGTGGTCAACTGAGTGAGGCTGTTGCTGACTGGTTATTTTCAGGAGGTGAGTAGTTACTGATCGAGCACACGGTTTCAGGAGCAGGGTTACTGAAATGAGTGGTCATGTGAACCAGGTTTATAACTGGCTCTAAGAGTGGCTTGCTGTTATAGCCATATAACACTGAGTCTTTTCCTGAGAGGATGGGAACGTTTTGTTCTCAGGCAGAGGGGCGGGGATGGCAGGGAAGTCTATACATACACGAAGATGAAAGTTCTCGATGGAACAGCCCACGTGGAGCCCTTGCTGCTGGAGCTGGTCTTGCTTGGTCAGGGCTGATTTCTAAAGAAGGACCCGAGGGCACCCAGCATCTCCTAGATCTGGGCTCAGGACTTTGTTATGAGAGGAGAGTCCTGCTCCCTCCGGGCCCCACTATGTCTGGTGAGAAGTTGTATTTCCAGCTGATTTGGGGGGGCAGCACCAGGGTGGCCCCCAGGTTCTGACTGAGCCTTCCCTCCGGCATCATGACCCCACAGAGCTGGTCCTGGGTGGGCAAGCGAATCAGAGCCTTGGAGGCCTCAGCTTCTGCCAGGCTGTGCAGCAGCTGGGGCCAGCTGTCAGCCCCCTGACCCCGAGGGGCTGAAATTCCTTGGGTAGATTTCTCACCCTCTTAGTACTTTCTCCCAGCTTATCTGGCAAGTGAGAAGGCTTCAAGGGCTTCCGAAGGGGACTGTGGCAGAGACAGCTCTGAAGGGGATAAAGAGCCCAAGGAGAAAGATATCACCATTACAGTGTAAACAGCCACCGCTGTGGGCCGGCTGTGAGCAGAGGCTCCCGTTAGGTGCGGCCCACACGGTGACTCGTGGGTGGTCCTGCTGACTGCTGGGGCCTGTGGGGGCAGGGGCCTTCGAGGAGAGAGAGGGAAGAGGGGAAGACTTAGATCATGGAAGGAGGGTCTCTCCTACTCTGAGTCCAGCTGAGGACAGGGGCTGAGTCTCCAGAATGCCTCAATGAAAGGGCGGTCTGGCAGCAGGACTTTCCCCGTCACCCAGGTGACACCCTGTCAGCAAGAGAAAACGGGGACTTAGCCCAACTTTGTGAAGAATCCCTCAACCTCCTCTCGGACTGTCCTGCCTGGTGGTTCCATGGCAACAAATTTACTTCAGGGACTGGAAACACACCATCTTTTCGGCCTGGAGCCCCATGGCCTGTGAGGTGGGGCCCCCAGACAGCTGGCAGGGGCTGGGCCTCATGGGCCTCAGTCACAGCCAATGTCAGGGGCAGGGAGAGCACTCCAGGCTTCCCCCAGGAAAGGGAAGGGTCTGCCTTCTCTAGGAAAATAGCTGGTGGGCTCTGGTGCTGACAGACAGCCACCTTTTCACACCAAGCCTCTGTTACCGCCCTGTCTGGAGCCTTGATTTCCCACCAGAGTTTGTGGAGGGGCCTATTCTGTCCACCCACCTCCAGATGTCTGGCCTGCTTCTCGGGCTTGGAGCGGACACAGTCCTCCCCTTCCCTTCTGCTCCGCTCTCCATCCTTAGGGGGAGATGATGTGGTGAGGGGTCGATTTGGAGGCAAATCTAGGTTCAATTCCAATTCAGTCACTTACTGGTAAATTTTAAAACTCTGGCTCACTAAACTTTCATGGTTTTGGACAAGCCTGGGCCTCAACTTCTTCAATGGTAAAATGAGATAGAAATGGATTATTTGTAAATCTACTTTCAGCCTTGAATCCCAAGATCATGTCACTCTCCTGCTTAAAATATTTTCCTGCCTAAAAAATGTCAGTGCCTCCCACTGCCTAGCAAAGCCCTAACAACCTAGGATGGCATCAGGGCCCAGCCTACCTCCCAGCCTTGTCTATCCCTCGTCTGCTTCACACACATTAAAGCATCAAAACGGAACCCTTGGAAAATCCTTGTTTAGCTGTGGATCTTCCATCTCTCGGTCTTTGTTAACAGGTTGCCTGCTCCTAGAACGCCTTCTCCACCCATCTCCCCACACCCAATCTTGCCTAATTCCTTGAGTCACAGCTCAAATGCCACTGACTCAAATGCCCTGATTTTCCCCAGTGTAAGTCACCTCAGATATGTCCAATTTCTTTAGTAGCACTTCACCTGCATTTGCTTAAGCTATGTGGCCTTCATTCCTTCTTCCGTAATCACCTGTGCATATCGGATTCCTTAGACTAACTGTAAGATCAGAGACAATGTCTTCTTATCTCTCTCTGCAAAAGCCTAACTAATCCAGGCGTTCCCTTGGGCTGGGTCTCTGCCTTATTGAGTGAATATCTCTCAGAGAACATTAGGAACTTCCACGTGAGGGAAGTATAGCAGCACCTTTCCAAACCCTCCCTTCACTCCACAAATTGTCTTAAATCATCAGAAGCTTTTAAATCAACAAAACCCCAAGCTCTTTCTCTAGATGGAGGCTTGAGGTCTTTTCTTTTCCGTTTCCAGCTTGCCTTCTCTCTCTTAGTTCTTAGGTAAATCAACTTAGCTTCTTCAGCTAAGACCTCTCTCCTATTCTAATTTCTTGCAGAATGCGATTTTCTTTAGTGGGAAACTGGGAAGACTTTCACATGCTAATATATTTTGCCCCCTCAAACATGTATCTACTACAAATGGCTTGCTCTTAGGAGACTAAAAGAAATGCTCAAGAATGAATGAATGGCCCTGGCTGGTGTGGCTCAGCGCACCGAAGGGTTTGATTCCCAGTCAAGGGCATGTACCTGGGTTGCAGGTCTGATCCCTGTGCCCCTGTCAGGGTGCATGCAGGAGGCAACCAATTGATGTGTCTCTGTCACACCCATGTTTCTCTCTCTGTCTCTTCCCCTCGCCCCTCCCTTCCAGTGTCTCTAAAAATCAATGGAGCCCTAGCTGGTTTGGCTCAGTGGTTAGAGTGCCATCCCACAGACCAAAGGGTCCTGGGTTCGATTCCAGCCAAGGGCATGTACCAAGGTTGCAAGCTTGGTCTGTTGGGGCATGAGTGGGAGGCAACCACTCGATGTGTCTCTCTCACATTGATGTTTCTCTCTCTCCCTCTCTCTCTCCCACTCTCTCTGAAAAAGCAATGGAAAAAATGTCTTCCATCTTAGGGTGAGAATGAAAAAATAAAAGGCCCGGCCGGGCGTGGCTCAGCGGTTGAGCATCGACCTAGGATCCAGATGATCGGGGTTCAATTCCCAGTCAGGGCACATGCCCGGATTGCGGGCTAGGCAGCTCTCATCATTGATGTTTCTCTCTCTCTCTCTCTCTCTCTCCCCCTCCTTTCCTCTCTCTGAGATCAATAAAGGTATGTTTTTAAAAAAAAAAAAAAGAATGAGTGAATGATCAGGGTAACCAGCCCACATGGGACATTAAGATCAAACTCTCTACTCTCCAATACTTCTTCCTAAACCAAGCCATTATAATTGCTTGCCTGGATCTGCTGCAGTCTTTTCCTTTAAAAAAAAAAATATTTTTATTGATTTCAGAGAGAGGAAGGGGGGGAGAGAGATAGAAACATCAATGATGAGTCGTCATTGATCGGCTGCCTCCTGCACGCCCTGACTGGGGATCGAGCCCACAACCCGGGCATGTGCCCCGACCGGGAATCAGATGGTGATCTGGATCCCAGGTGGACGCTCAACCGCTGAGCCACGCCCGGCCAGGCTGCTGCAGTCTTGTAAGTGGTATTTGTTCCTCTACTCTTGCGCCCCTAGGATCCATTCTCCACACAGAAGGCAGAGAGATCTTCCAAAAATATATGTAATATAATTTCATTCCCCAGCTTGAAACCCTCCAGTGGTCTCCCTTCACATTATAACAAAATTCAAACTCCTAACCCTGCAAATCCCTTCATGATCTGGTGCCTGCCCACCTCTAACATCTGTCATATCTCGTGTCCCTTCCTCCTTTGCCTATCATGCCCCAGCCGCACCGGGATCCCTTCGAAGGCGTCTGCATCAGTGGTGTCTTCTGTTTAGAGTGCTCTTGTCCTTTGTTTTGGAGTGAACTCCTTCCTGTCCTTCAAACTTCACCATAAATGTCACCTCCACAGAGAGGCCTTCCATGACCTCCTGGTCTAGGGTACCTTCTCCCTAGGGTCTAGGGTACTATCTCACCACCTTTCCTTATTTTCCATTCAGCCCCTATTGCTGCATAACAATTTGTTATTAATATATATCATGATTCTACGGGTTAGGAAATCAAACAGGGCACAGCTTGTCTCTGCTCCATGGGGCTTCTGCTGGGATGATTGTAAAGGCTGGGAGCCTGGAACAATGAGAGGTTGGCTGAGCCTCTCTCTCTCCCCCACACACCTCTATATGGCTAGCTTGGGCTTCCTTCCAACATGGTGACCTCATGATAGCTGAACCTCTCACATGGCAGCTCAGGGTTCCAAGAGACCAAGGCAGAAGCTTCCAGTTCTCTTGAAAGGACTTGGAACTATTATAGGGTCTCTTCTGCTATACTCTACTGATCAAAGCAGACCCAGGTCAACTCAGATTCAGAGAGGGAACAGAGAGCTTCCTTCTTGGGGGAGAAATGTGATAGAAGCCAAGGTCATATCTAATGTGCCAGAACCACATTTTGGCAATGATGTTTCATTTTCTTATTAATTTCTTCGTTTACATGTTTAACTTGCTTTTTGAGCAAACAGTGAAAGTACAAACCAACCAGTTTCTTTTCTCTCATCATTGCTTCTAAACGAACTATGTTGATTCTCCCTTTCTTGTCTCTTAATAGCATTTTGGGCAGATCTTCTAATGTTCCTGTCACTTTAATTTATTAAAGGTCCAGCCCCATCTAGGCTGGTCCATCCAATGTAAGTATAACACCTCTTTCTTCCAAAGACAGAGCCTGGATTTGGCTCAAGGGAGCTGGGAGGGGCACGGTCTGTCCCTAAGTCCCTCTCTCTCTTTCACACAGGGTCAGGAAGGAGAAATTGGGGGAAAGTCCCCCTTAGCTGTGGCCATTTCTTCTCTGGCCAAGACTGTGCCTAGCATAACAGGTGCCAACTCTCTTGTTGTGCACCACAGGGATACCCCAGAGCACTGTTCCTTGAGGTGTTTCCTTTCCAGCTCTATGTCTGATACTCCCCACTCAGCAATTGCCCCAACTCTACACCCACAGCCTGTAGCCTGTGGGGTCTCTTCGTCTGCAGGCCTCCCTTTTGGGAAAACAAGGACAAGGATGCCCATAGCCATTCACTTTTCACCATGTCCCCCTGACTCATGAGAAACTCCTGCTGGATGCCCCAAGGTGTCCCCTTTCTCTGTCCCCTGTCACTCTTCAGTTCTCCACTCCTCTAGTTCCCATTCAGATAGCACATGGGCAAATCCAGCTCCACAGAGAAGAGGGGGAGGGACCAGCAACCCAGGTCTCCAGCAACCTCCCCTCCCTCCCCTTCCTCCTTCCTGGTCTTTGCTTGTGGAGGGTGCTCAAGGGGTGCTGGGTGATGTTTGGGCCTAGCAGAATTACCTCAGCCATCTCCTAATAGATCCTGTAGGCAGATATGTCCATCCCCAATGGTTTCTTCTTTGTTTTAGAGTGTGGGGTACTCAAGACACTTTTTTTCCTTAGTTATGGGTCCAGTCACCAGATTGAGCAACAGTAAAGCCCACCCAATATCCTGTAACACATGGTATGGTCTCTCTCCACTCAAATCCAGGATCTGTGAGAGCAGATCCTTGCGTCCCTTATTCCCCACTGGATCCTTGGTGCCTAGGACAGTGTCAGGTACACAGGTGGTCCTCCACAAATAAATAATGGGCAAGTGAAAAGGGCCCTTTAGGGACTAACTGATCTGGAGGACTGCAATATGGCCAAAGGGACCCGTCAGGTCCTTTCCTCCTCATTCCCACTGCTTCTGGCCTCCAAGAGCTCCCCTGGTCTCTGGCTAGTTCTCTATAGAGGTCCATGGCCTGGGTAGGAAGACTGACCTCCATGTGGGTGATCTGGGAAGCTGAGAGCCTTGGAGATGCTATAGGGACTGAGCTGGGGTCCCTGGGGCCAAGACAGGGTCTGGCAGAGGAGAAGGGGTGCTATTTTCAGCTCTTAGTCCACCAAAGGCAATGGCTCAGAATGGCTGCAGCCCAAGAGGGGAGATGCAAGGGAGAAAGTGCAGTTCTGCAAAGCATGTGCCCTGGGGCTGGCCCACACCCACCCTGTGATCACCAGCCAGAGCACATTCTGACCAGAGCGTCCTCCAGGGGGCCCAGGCCTCAGTGAACCTACAGCCAAGGGCAGCTGCTTTAGCAGGGCCAACCCACCCCACCCCACTGAACGGTCCATGGCTTCCCTCCAAAGCCCAAGGCAAGCCTGCCCCTGGGTCCCTGTGGGTTTGTCCTGAGCAGCCTGCAATAAATGGGGAACTCCCCTTCCCACAATACATAGAACAGTAAAACCATATACATGACGGGAGAGACTTCTACACATACAGACACATCCATTTAAACTAGAGGTAGATGGGAGTCTGATAGTATGTGGTTTGGACTGAAAACATTTTAAAAAGCATTTTTTCTCATTTCATGCCAAGGCCTTCAGGAGGAAGGCAGAGGATGATGGGAGGCAAAAGGGAAAGGAAATCGGGCAGAATCTGCAGAACTCTGCACTCAGCAGCCTGAGCAGGCTGGAGATGGGGGCCAGGACCTGAAGAGCCTGGGAGCCCCCATTCACTCAGGGTCCAGAGGGCCAGGCACTGGGCTGGCTATGGGGTGGCCTTGAGGGGAGGGGAAGGGTACTGTGCTCTTGAATTTGATGGTGTTCAGGGAACACTGGGGCCAGACTCCTCCAACTTTGGGGCCAACACTATATCTTGGGAACCCCTCATTATAGAAAGAGTGGACTTCAGGGTTTTTGCCTAAAACAGCTGAGGGGAAGACACCCTAGGAAGCTGCAGGAGAGGCTGGAGCCAACCCTTGTGGCCCATGATCCCTTTTGCTATCCTTCCATTTCTGCTGCTGTTCACTGCTCCAGCAGACACAATCCCCTGGAGAAGCTGTTTCCAGACTAGAATAACTTTATTCAAGAGAATCTGCCTTGGCAGTCAGACAGCCATGCGGGGCAGTGTGCTCCATGTCCAGCCTGGGGCCCACTCGTTGCCCGTGTCCCTGAGAGGGGCAGAATGGTGACGCCTTCCTTGGCCATAAGGAACAATGTCCCAGTACAAGCAGTGGCATGATGGGAGGAGATACCGGAGGGGACTAGGAGTGGCAAAGGCCCCAGGCAACGGCTGTTCTCAGGAGCTGAATGTTCTGCTCTCCAGGGTGCAGAGCCGCTGCCAGGAAGAGGAGGAGGCCACAGGGCCCTCACCCCCTGCCTGCCTTCCCACTCAGCTGGGGCCATGGCGGCCAGAGCAAGCCCTCCACCCATCCTGGCCAGGAGCTCCCAAAGCAAGGGCTGCTGGTCCAGCCAGAGCACGCCTTCCACCCCATCCCGGCCAGGAGCTCCCAAAGCAAGGGCTGCTGGTCCATGAAGAGCCCAAGGCCCAGGGACAGGCAGTGGGTTCCCCCTCTCCTCTTCTTCTCTCTCCAGCCCCTGGGAGACCCCGGGGCCTCTGGGGCCTGGCTTGCCCCTCACAAAGTCACGTCTTGCTTCTTTCCAAGCTGACGCACACATGAGCTGGGCCGTGGCTGCCTTCTTTCTCTCACGTTCTGCTTAAGGCACTGAATTCCTGAGGGTCCTGTCCCTCTCTGCCCCTCGTCTTGGAGGGAGCGAGTCATTCAGCAGGGATACAATTGGCTAATAAATAGAGGGCAAGTGCCAGCAAAGAGGTAACTGAGAGTGTGACGATAATAAATACAGGAGCCGGGTATGGGGTCTCTCTCCTCCGTGGGGCCGGTTACCTTGGGGGAGAAGTATCACCGCACCTGCCAGAGGCTAAACACAGAAAGCGGTATCAGTACACGGTGGGGGGTGGGTCCCTCCTACGGGAGGGGGGACAGACCCAGGGGGGAAGCTGGGACAGGGAGCACGGGGAGATTGCAGCATGCCTGGATCTCTGCTTGCACCGAGGCCAAAGAGAAGCTAGGAGCTACCCTGCGCCAAGCATGGACCCAGGCACCCGGCCCTGTGCTACGCACTCTCTCATTTACCTTCCCACTTAGCCGGGCCACGGCGGCCAGAGCAAGCTCTCCACCCGTCATGAGGACGGCACTGTTAATATCATCCTTTTGCAGATGAGAAAGCTGAGGCTCAGAGAGGTTAAGAAACTTGCCCAAAGTCAGACAGCTAGTCAGTGGCATGAACCCAGTCGGGCCCCATACACTAACACCACTGATTACTTTAGGACAGCAGTCTTCAAATGAGGGTACAGGTGCCCCTGGATGTACAAGAAAATTGTCCAAGATGTATATGAGTGCTGATAGTTTTAAAAGAATCCATTTTCAGTTCTCCACCTGAAAACTGCCTGCCTGAGAGGTCTGCTTCCCTGCCATCCTGAGAGTTCAGTTACCTTTCTACCTGGGAGCATCCTGCCCATTCCAAGGCTGTGACAATACTTTGTCCCAAGGCAAATATATCCAGGGACACTGAACAAAGAACAACTTGAGATACTGACTGTAGGTGTTGAAAAAGGAAATATGGCAAATGACTGGATGACCAAGCCTTTTGTGAGTCGGATAGTTTGAAGTCTTTTCTTTCAACAGAATTAACAACTCAACCGAATCGTCAGCTAACACGTCGTGAGAAGTAATTTTTGTTAGCAGATTACCTTGAGGTCTTTGGCAAATATCTTGGGAGGAGTTTGTGGATGAAAAAGGGGCCGCATTCTAAATCTCACGAGCTCAAGGGGGCCGCCTTGCTGGCCCAGTAAACTCAGAGACCAAGAATAACCACACAGATGGTCTGAACATAAAACTTCCTAACTAAAAGTGAGCCAAGGTGGGTGGTCACGTCCTAGGCCTGTAGCTTCCTTGACAGAGGCCAATCATTTCCTCAGTGCGCCTAATGTCTTTTTGCAGCTAAGATAACATACCTTTGAAATGTGAGAGTAATCTCCTTTCCAAACTCTCAGAGCACAACCTCCCACCAGAGCAGGAGAGCACAGAGCCCCTCATGGTTATCTGGTTCCCCATATACCATCTCTATGTGCTGTAAATGTTACTTATTAACCGTCCTGTGCCCTCCATTGTAAAAGAAGTATATATTTATCCATTTTATTTTATCCATTCCTAGAGATTTCCCAGCTTTGCTTTCTTCCGCCTCCCTAACCTACATAGCACCAATGAATTTCATGTAACCCTTCTTTTGTCTCCTTCGATTCTAATGTATAAAATAAGCTACAGAACCGCCAGTCTCCGGAGCATTTTCTCAATCCGATGAGATTTTGCTTCCCGGCAATTGTCAGTTTGGCGCAAATAAACTTTTAAAAATTCTCTACAGGTTTGGATGGTTCTTATGTTGACAAGTTCAAGTAATTAAGTGGCATCTAGTCCCATTTACTTATTTATGTGAGCGTGATTTCTCAACCTTTTCATCTATAAAAAATGGTGAACAGAAATGCAATTAATACTGAATCCTGTCTCAGTCTGGCATGAGGTAACATTCATTAGCGGGTTCATTAATTGAAAGAAGTAGCCACATCCATCTCATTGAGATGCATCCTTAATTAGACTGATTGTATTTTTTTTTTAAAGATTTTTAAAAGTTGATTTTTAGAGAGAGAGGAAGGGAGAGGGAGAGAGAGAAACATTGAAGGGAGAGCGAAACATCAATTGGCTGCCTCCTGCAGGCCCCGTGTGGATGATCGAGGCTGTAACCTGGGCATGTGTCCTGACCAGGAATTGAATCAGCAGCCTGTCAGGGCACAGGAAGATGCCCAACCTATTGGGTCACACCGCCCGGGGATTGACTGTACTTTTATGTTTAACACTTATTAAAATATGATGTATTTGTGCTCTTTTGATCAATTGGTATGACTAATAATTATTGTGATAATTCATTCCAGGAGAAAATTTAAAGTTTATGTTTACAAGAAATTTAAACTAATTCAAACTTATATACCATTGTAGCAGGTACACATGACAAGGTGATATAGAAAAGACTTGAACATTAAAAAAATTACATTAGGCTAAAATTCTGTGGGGGAGGTGAAATGGGAATATAAGTTCAAGGAAAAAGCAGCGCTGCAAATATGCAACTGCTATTAAAGGGGGTGCATATTGAGGCTTTGTTGCTGTTGTTCATTTCTTTTTAAAGTGCATGATGTTGTTAAATTAAAACACCTTATCCCATAAGATACATCTCAAGAGTTATCTAGTGGCTTTATATTAAAACATTAATATTTATAACATGCCAGAAATGATATCTTTACAACCATTTATAATTTTGATGGAAAAGTTAAATGTTAATGTAAAAATGAGCAAGGGAGCACGTGTTTTTAAAATTCTTTCAGGAGATTCCCAAATGAGATGTTTGAAGACTGCTGCCCTGGCAGATGGAGCAACAGGACGCTTTCTGTGTGGGCCTGCCTGGCGGCGGGGAGCCCCGCGTGGACGACACTGCCAGCTCCTTCCCCAGCCGCTGCTTGGGCCCAGGGGAGAAATGAGGGCCACGTGCCTTCGGGGGCCAACTTCCCTACAATCCCTGTCTTCACAGAGTGGGGTGGAAGTCTCTGTTCACGGAGGGGAGCACCCATGGGGTAAGAGTTGGGTCAGCTCCAGTCCCACGGCCCTAAGTGATTTCCTGGAGCCTTGGAACTAAAAGGAACCCGTGGTGTGACTGAGTTACTGTAGATGTGAAATATTTTATTTTTACTATTGACTCTCACAGATTTGGATTGTCCCTTCTCTAATCCTCTCCCAGCTAAATCAGGCCTGGACTCCAACCTGGGCCTCCAGGTATGAAGCCAAGATGGACAGGTAACATTGAGAGGGAAATAGGAAGTGGGTGGACCCCCAGACCCCCTGGGGGTAGAAATAGGGGCGTGGGAGCCAGTGGGCTCTTGCTCCTTCCCCAAGGCCTCTAGGCAGTAGCCCTGGGTACATTTTCAGCTATTGGACTTTTCATCACTAGAAGGTAAGCACTTAAGAGCAAGAATCTTGTTGGCTCATTTACCGGTATACCTGACAGACAGTTAAGTGCTTGGTAAGTGTTTCTAGAATGACTAAATGCTTAGTGGGGCCCTGGCTCCTCATTTTACACAGAGAGAAAAACTAGGCTCAGAGAGGTGACTTGCTCAGGCCACACAGAGACTTGGGCTAAGTCAGGACAAGAACCAAGGCCCCCTGATGCTTCCTGGGCCCTAGAATCTCTAGAAATGCAGCTCCCTGTTCTGGTCCCCAAGCCTGCTCTTGGCCTCGCTTTCCTCCTTCCCCAGCACTGACGCCTGCTGGTGGGGGCTCCCTGCTGGCTCAGCCTCCTTGTCATCCCTGGACCGCCCCCCAGCACACTCACAGGTGTCAGTCTTTGAGTCTCTGCTTCTCTTTCTTCCTCTTCCCACTGCCCTTGGGTCTCCTCCTGCAATAAGCCAAAAGCGTCAGGACAGAGTGGCTGGGGGGTTCTCATGCTAGGACAGGGGCTGGCAGGCCTGAGAATAGTCTGGAGCTCCAGCCAGGCCACTTACCTTTCTGGCTTCATTATATCCTGCAGGGGCCTGGGGAGACAGACAGACAGAGAGGAGCAGGGGAGAATCAGGAGAGAGACACTGGGGGCTCCCTGCCACCCACACACCTCCCCTCAGATATTCATCCTGATCTTGCAGTTGGCGCTGAAGCCACTAGGGGGTAGCATGGAGCTAGTGAGGAAGAGATGGCCAGAGGCCCCTGGGCTTCGGTTCCCACTCCAGACTCTGGTGACCCCACCAAGAGCAATACAAATTTCCCTTTGGGGCCCCTTTCCATAACCTTCTGTGCTTAGCCTCTTGGCATCAAGTCTGGGGATTTGTAAGCCTGTTCTTTCCTGCCTTCTCTGTTTACTTCTCTTGTTCCTGCCCTTCGCTCCAGGGTGCACTGAGTTTCCTCAAGGACAGTGAATGAGGCCACAGAGTGGAGGATGGTTGCTGCCAGCTAAGGCTGCCTGTCAGGACACAACTGCCACCTCCGCTCTGAGGATGTGTGATGCTGCAGGCAACAGCGGGAGGAGTGGGTGAGGGGTGCAGTGAGGGGATATATGCACAGCCCCATAGTCACCAGGCATGTCCTGGTTCTGCTTCTGGAGCTGTGGCTGCTGGCCCAGAGGAGAGGAGAAAGGTGTCCTTTTGGTCAGCCTGTTGGAAGCAGACAGGGCCTCAGTCTTCCCTGGGAACAGGGGTGGAGGTGTGGGGCAGCAGGGCCAGGGAACGTTGCCCTGGGCTGGCTGTCTCCCTGGGGAGCCAGGGCAGGGTACCAGGGCCTCTTGGACTGCTTGGTCATGTCTCTGCCATCTTGGGCAAGTCAGAGACACTCGTGGAGCCTCAGTTCCTGCCTGTCCCAACAGAGTGGCTGTGAGGGCAAAGGTGATGTAGAATGTGAAAGGTCACTGTCTAGCACTGTGCCTGGGAGGGGTCATTACAGAACTACTGTAGTTCGGCTAAACCTGGCTGGGAGGAATGGGAGAAAATGGATTGAGACAGAGTCCCTGACAGTGGTATAGTGAAGGGGGCCTAGAGCCTGGGCTCAGGTCCAAGGGGGGTGGCCAGAGCCCTGGACACTAAGCAGAGCCAAGCCCAGGGCAGTGCTGGGTCTCTGGAGGGTGGCCACGAGGGGTAGCATGACACAGGGTAGGCTTAGGGGTTGGACCGGCTGGGTTCACTCATAAGCTGTGGCAAATCAGGTAACCACACCAAGCCTCAGTTTCCTCATCCATAAAATGGGGCTGATGATAGTAGCTACCTCTCAGGGTTGTTAGGAGAGCGGGGACCTTGTCCATCTCAAGCATGTAGGACAGTGCCTGGCATACAGTAGTAGGTGCTCAATTAATTCTCACTGAATGAGAATGAGGACATTTGAACTTGAATGAGAAAACACATTCAAGTGCCTGGTGTGGGGCTAGGCACACAGAAGGGGCAGAATCAATGGTGGTGGTCCCCCTGCTTCCTGCCCAGAATAGGGCTCAGGGTCTCTTCTCTGGTGCCTCCATCCACAACCCAGAGCATGGGGACAGCACCTCAGCTGTTGCTCCTCCTGCTAACTAATGTTCACAGTGTCCTGGGAACAAGCTGGTCAGAGGCTCTGCTGGGTGGGCGTACGATTTTACAGAAACCCCAATGCCTTCTTCCTTCTGCCCCTTTCCTCCTGCCATAGCTTGTCCTTCTCTGTGCTCCTCTGCCCAACTGTCCCCTTCCACAGGCACCAGCCTGGCCCAGAACTAAGCCCAGGCTTGAAGAGTCCTTGCTTCAGTGTCTCTTCCAGGGCTGTGGCAGCTGCCTCCCATCTCAGGGAGGAACATGGTGTGCCCTGCGCCCCTGCAAGTCTGGGAGGGACCCAGGCTTCCTTCACCACCGTGGCTTCTCAGCAGCTGTTTTCCAACTACTGGAACCACCTCCTCAGGCAAAAACTGGCTGATGGGGGGGACAAAATGCAGCTGCCTCTGATCCCTGATTTCCCTGGTCTCCCTTAGCCGAGAAGGAAGAGTAGCTTGCAGCAGGGATGGGCAACCACGTGGCTAAGGCTGCCAAGTGCATGGGGCCTGTCCCTGCCACTCCCTGAGGACCTACCTGCATCTGCAGCGCTTGTGCTGAGAGAATGTCATTTCTAAGTAGGAGGTCTGATTCCGAATGTCAATCCTCAGGATCTGTGGGACAGAAAGGTTGGATGCCTGGATTGGGGAGGTGGCTGTGGGTTTCCAACACTCTTTCCACTTGTAGGAAGGACAAGGTTCCATGTTTCCCCCCACCCTTTGGACTACGTGCCCTCATTCTGCTTTGAGTAGGGGGCAAACAGTCCTCCCACCGGCATGTGGATCTGAGGGAGGCCCCTGTCCCTCTCCACCCACGGCCACCAGCATAGCAACAATGTAGGAAGGGGATCTATTCTCTAGAGTCAGAGAGACATATGTTGAAATCTTGGCTCTTCCACCTGCTCAGCAAGGGAAATAACATCTCTGAACCTCAAGCTCCTTAGTTCCGAAACAGGAGAAACACTTGCCTTGAAGGACCAAATGTTAAGGTAGCATTTATGAAATGCCTAGCACAGTGCTTGACATTACTCAGCAAGTGCTCCACAAACCACTGTGTGCGTATGTGTGCGCCCGTGTGCGCGCAAGGCTCAGGGCACCAAATGCTCCAGGTATAAACAGGGACTTCTTAAGTCTGAGCAGATGCAAATCTTTTCCATCCTCAATCAGATATCCTGGGTCCTGGAGTAGGGCTGAGCTAGAGCCCTGGATGGCTGATAAGGGAGGAGGTGAGCGGGCTCAAAGTTGGGATGCGGGCTTGAAAAGGAGGGGCACTGTGCTGGGTGGTAGAGCACAGGCCTGGGAGTCAGTGGCAGTCCTGTCACCTTGGCCTGCCCTCCTTCCTTCTCCAGGTGGGCAGGTGCTGTGGACCTCTGAGTAGGGTGTGTATAATGGGGCAGGCGGGACGTGCGGAGGAGACCCTTCCTACCTGCATGGTGACATTGGCCATCTCCACTGGCATACAGCGCAGGCCATCATCACCACAGCAGCCAGTGCAGCGCAGCAGGGGGACACAGGATGGGCTGAATATGTACTGCATCTCATCAGGGTACTCCGACAAGATGTCCACCAGCTTCTCCATGGTCCGGCAGTAGCTGCGGCCCCATACTTCCTGGAAGGGCATCACTACAGGGGGGCACAGTCAGCTGGGTCAGGTCAGGAGGGCCCTGCTTCTTGATGCCCCTGTCCTGGCTCCTTAGACCTTGCAGAGCCTTCTAGGTTTAGCCCACACCTCCTCCTGCAGGAAGCCCTCAGCCTATCTGAGCTCCCTCTGCTCTGAACTGATGTGATCCCTCTGGTTAGACTGCTGGACCCTGAGCTCATCTGCCAGGTGGAAGTCCCAGAGGAATGGAATTCCTCAGTGTCCTGAGCTCTCTGCTATATTCTCAACTGAGGCACCCACACCTGCCTTAGTGCCCTTGGAGTTTCGAGGAGCGTGCCCTGGCAGCTCCCCAGGCCCGCTGGGTCTTTCTCAGGCCTGACCTGGTGCTTCCTCGGTCCTGGGGACTTTGCAGAACACAGTTCTGTATGTTCTGCGAGACTGGCTTGCAGACTCCCACAGGGAGGGTTAGCCTTCGCCCCAGTCCTTATTTCCTGCCCCATTCTGGGCAAGCTCCTCTGCCAGGCAGCCAAGACTGCAGCCAGCAGCGTGCCCCATCCCCACTCCTTATTTTATGGGACCAGCCCTTGAACCAAACCGGACTACATCACTATAATTCCCACCTTTGGGCTATGTCCCTCCCTCACTTCTCATTTCTAACCAAATCAAGCCTACTACCCATTTCTCAAGGCCCGCCTTCCTGCCTCCTCTCTAAATTTTTCTCCAACTTTTCTAGAATGAACAGATGCTCCTCCTTTGAGCATAACTAGGCCCCAAGGACTGGCCTTATCTCAGCCACTGGTGGCTCCTATCTCCTTTACAACCAAACTGAGGCTCTGTGAGGACAGGGCCCCAAGCACCCAGTAAACACAGGCTAAATAATGACTGATTAGATGATAGTTCACTGAAGACTATCAGGGACATCCCCAACCCTCACGATGTCCTGGTGCTCATGAGTGGGAGCTTTTGGGGGGCCAATCTGGACTCAAAAGATGCTGCTCCTTCAGAGGAAGACCTGGGGCCTGGCCCCAAATAGAGGCTCACAGGAAATGAGTAGCCAGAGCAGGAGACCTGGCTTCTAGTCCTGGCCCTACACTGACTCTGTGACCTTGGGGAGGTCACTTAACCTTTCTGGGTATATCAGTTTCCTGGGCTGGGGAAAAAGAAGCAGGTTAGGAATAGATAGTTGCTAAGGTCTCTCCCAGCTCTGACAGACGGTCTGTGATTCTGGGCACACTACCCAGTCCAGCCTTGAGGCCACGGGCAGAGAAACATCTCTGGCCCTGGGTCATCCTGCTCCACACATGATGGTTGTCCTCAGCTGGTAGGAGAAGACATGGGAGCTGGGTCACCTGGGGGCCCTGAAGCCTCTGCCCTAGAGCATTGGTTCTCCTACCATGGCTCACCTCCTTCCATGGCCCTTTCTAAGAGGCAGAAGGGGCCAAAGTCCATTCCACTGAGCCTATGAGGACATGAGTCTTGGGGTAATCTCAGAGTAAAAATAAACTTCAGCCCCAGCAGAGGCCCTGGGGAAAGGCTGCAAGCTGGTGGAAAATACCCAAGAGGTGGTATGTCCACGTGGAGCTGGCCGAGGAGGTCACAGAGGCCATAAACCACACTTATCTGGGTGTCTGCTGCTCCATTCTGCTTTGTCTGCTTAGGGGGCACTAGGGCTGGGCCTAGGGACAAGAGGAAGACCAGTGCCTCCCCTGATCCTACCTCTCCAGGCCACTGGGACACTCTCCCTGGACCCCCAAGTGGGAAACAAGCCCCTCTCCCCATAAGTAGCCCTAAAGCCCCAGGGAAGCCGGCCTTTGCAGTGCAAGGTCAGAGGGGCACCTCCCTATCATAACTCCACGAATGCGTGTTTAGTCTAAAATCTCCATGAGCACTATGTAACTCTGAACGTTTAATCTCCACCTTGGAAAACATAAATAATAGCAGAGAATAGCCAGCTGACGAAGTGCCATAGAACAGCAGCAGAGAAGGGGTAACCCAGCCCCCTACCAGTCTGCAAACAGACTCCCATCCAGCTGGGCTGTTGGGGCCACAGCCAGGTTAAGCAGAGCCAGCTGAGCCTTGGCGGCAAAAGAAGGGATTTCCTTTCCTCACCCCCACACCCACCACACAGGCTGCATCAACAGGCCCAGGCTCCAGGCCCTGAAATCCGCCACTTTCTGGACCACAAGGCTGGGTTGTGTTGGGGGAAGGCTGAGAAGGGGGTGAGCTGGGCCTGGTTTACCTGGCAGCCACCAGGAAAAGGGTAGTTCATCTCTGGAGGCTGCAGTCTGGGTGAGTGGGAGAAACAAAGCGTCCCGGGTGGGTAAAGGGGCCAGTTCAGCAAGCGGTGACCACTCCCAGATGTGGGCCAAGGCCCTCGGCAAAGCGCTCTGCTCAGCTGCTCCTGAGAGCGCTTCCTCTGGCCCCAGACCTGTTCCAGAGGCAGGGGTCGGGGTGAGAGGAGTGGGAGGCTGTGGCCCAGTCAAGGGCCAGGCCAGGGCTAAGCTGTCCCACAAAGGCTGCTCCCAGGGCCACGAGTGGGCCCTCAGCTCTCGAGAGCCCTTATGGGCGAGCCTCCTATTCTGTTCCAGCTGCCTACCACCCAGGACAGAGGAGACCCATGAAGGGCGATGTTTAATCCTGAGAGCAGCTCCTGGGGAGGCCGCCAGGAGGCCACAGGGCTGAACAGAACTGCTGGCCACCAGCCCAAGCCCTGCAGGTGTCCTCTCCATAGTCGCTGGTGGGGCACATAGCCAGCCTGCCGCAGGGACATTCTGCTCATGCCTGCTCAGCCATGAGCTGGGGATACTGAGGAGTGTTCAAGGCTTCAGGCAACTCCAAGGGCTTCTGTGAGCCTCAGGTTCTTCATCTATAAAATCTGGGGAATACAAATGCCTTCCTAGTTCACAGCCTGTGGCCAGCACAGAGTTATAGTAAATGCCCGATACTATTACCACGGTAGTAGCAGTAAAAATCAACATCCACGGCTGCAAAGTACAGGCCATGCTGTCTCTTGTCCAGGGTTAGCAGGAAGGGATGGCATTTTCAGATTTTGATAACTGGGGTCCAAAGCTCATGGGGCTTCCCCTGGCCATAATACAGGTCCCCGATTGATTAGGATGGCAGGTTAGCTGCCCTAATGAATTGACACTATGAGCCTCCTCACCCTGGTCCCTGAAAGATATATACTCCTCTGTCCCCCCATGGAACCAGAGAATTCTACAATCTTAGAAAAAAACCTTAGATATCATGCAGTCTATTGCTCCCACTTACAGATGAGGAAACTGAGGCTCAGACTGCTTCAGTAGCTGTTGCCTGAAATACACTAAAAGCATCAGAGGACATGGGTGGAGGTGGTGATGGGTCCCTCCCTGAATCTCCGTATAGTATTGTGCCAGTCTCAGAGGGCACAGCAAGGGGAGAGGGAGAGGATCAATGAAGTCAAGAGCTGCTACCTTCTCAGTGCCCAAGGACCTGGGGTTCAGGCATGAGAACATGGCCAGGCCCAGGAGAAGCTGACTACCACACAGGCAGGCCAGCAGAAAGAGGGTGTTCCCAGCTCGAACTGGCTATCATGCATGCGAGTGTGCAATGTCCCTACACACTCCCTCTTCGACAGAGCTGGGGGAAGCCTCAGAAATGGTGTGTGGCCTCACTGCTCGTCTTGGAGAGTCAGAGAGGGAGGAGCAAGGCAGGGGGCCTGGCATGAGCATCCTGCCTTCTGCACGTATGTCTCTTTGGCAACCGTCTAGCCTTTTGAAGATTCCTGTTTGATGCAACCCAGGGTGGAGAGTGGAGGGGCCAGGGAGGGCGCGACTCATGTTCTGTCTGTTTGTAATCAATGAAAAGGCCTGGCTGCTGGGAAGGGCTGGCTGCTGGGAAGGTCCATTCTCCCCTCCTGATTCTCTTGATTGCTTTCCCACTGCACCCAGCTCCCAGACCACCAGTCTAGGCCCTGGCACTCACTGCCCACGCTGCCCTCCAAGACCTCATGGGCCCCCTGACATCATGCTGGGAAGGGGCTCTGAACCAACAAGACCCAGTCCTGCTCTCTGGGTGACCCTGGCCCAGGAATACACTTCTCTAGGCCTCTGGGTCACAATGGGGCGTTTCTCAAGCCCTGCCAACTTTGTCAGCCAGGGCATCAGCAAGCTTGCAGACTTTTCCCAACTTAATATCATCCTGCACCCACCCTTCATGCCAGTCCCTCCCCACCCTCTGCAGAGGCTTGAAAGGAGAGGGCTTGGTGAGCACACACACCAACCCACCTTGCTTACCTTTCGTCCCTGACGAGTTGTTCCCAGCAGACAAAGCCAATTGCTGTGGACAGAAAGGTGCAGAAATAAGAGGGACCACCATGGGCCTCTGTGCTCTGGGGCCGAGGGTATTGGCAAGAGCACAGAGAGCCATCTGAGCTCCTTTCCACCCACTGCACACACTCTCTGCCCTGTCTCAGAGCTGTTTCTTTCCAGGTCCAACTAAAACCTCACTGGACCTTGGGTGGGTCCCAGGCCTCACTCTGGCCTCAGTTTCCTCATTTGGAAAGGGTAGGAGTCTAGAGGCTTTGGGAGCACTTTGCTTTCTGTGTCCCAAAGATCTTATAATCCTTAGGGGTCTTCCTCCTACCCAGCCCCCAGGCCACCCTGCTAGGCCCTATGCAGCCTGCTTTGGCTGGGTGCCAGAGCCTGGGAGAGGTGATCAGCTGGTGGGAGCAGAGGGGCTGAAGCGGGTGGCGCCATGAGCTGGTGCTGCCGGTAACGTTACACCTCTGGCCAGCCCTGCAGCAGGCAAGCGGGTGGCTGGTGGGGCTTTTCTGCCCCAGGGGTCTGTCTAGCCCACCCACTCCTGGGCTGGGGCAGGGGACTCCCAGGGCAGTGGGACAGCGCAGTGGGAAGGCAGCTCATTGGCTTTGTCAGGATTTCACTGCCCAAGCTGGCTCCTGGCCAGACTCCCCCGGCTCCTGGGAAAAGAGCCCTGCTCACTTCCCCAGGCCCTGCGCTCGGGACCTCCGGCTGCCCACCAGGGAGGGATGGCACAGCAAGACCGCTTGTCTTGCCCCTAGCCCACCCTGGAGCCCTGGGCTAAGCCTAGGGGGGTGGGCTGATGAGGGCATGGCCCAGCCTCACTACCAATGGCCTCTTCTGCTGGCTTTCCCCGCCACTAGACCGGGTCAGAGGTCCTGGGGGCGCCTGCCTGGTCACAGGCCTCGACCCTGACCACAAGGCCAGGGACCAGCCTGGGATTAGTGGAGAGATGCTTTTAGCAAAGCCACTGTGGCTCCAGGGGCCAGACAGGAAACCTCCCTCCCTTCCCTGTGGCTTCCCTGCCCCCACCAAGACAGACCCCAGAGCTGAAGTCTGGGACAGCCCAGCCTGAGGTCTCCTCCCAGACAACGTGGTCCTGAGGGACTCCTGGGAAATGTATGGACATCCTTGGAGGTGCAGCTCCTGGGAGTGCGTCTGTGATTTCTGAGCCCCCTGCTTTGAGTGCTGGGGCTGGGGAGATCAGCGGAGCCAGGCTGGGATGTGGGGGTGGGTCTTACCTGGGGGCACACAGCAGGCAGCGCCAGCCCAGCCAGGAGCTGCAGGAAGCAAGTGAACAGCCTCATGGCGCGCATCTTCTCAGACGTCCCAAGCCAGGGGGCTCCAACAGAAAACCGCCGTGCTCATCCCCCTGGGGGAGTCCCTGGCACAGGAGGAGAGGAGCTGAGTGGGGGGCTGGATGCCCCCCTCACTACTGCCCCGAGGTCCCCACTAGTGGCCCGGGCATCCTCTGGAAGCCCTGGGGATTCAGGAGCCCTCAGGTAAGTCTGTGGCTGGAGAACCTGCTGCGAAGAGCCCGGCCGGGCGAGGCGGCGAGAGGCAGGCGCGTCCCAGAGGAAGGTCCGTCGGGCTCCCAGCGCGACCCCGGGTCTCCTCCCGGCGGCCCGCGAGGACGCGGCGTCCTGCTCAGACAGCAGCTCTTATGGGACTGGAGCCTGCCTGCGACCGGGTTTCGGGAGCGGTGAAGGGGGCGGGGCGCCAGGCCCGCCCCGCCCACCGCGGACGAGGCGCCGGGGGAGCGGCGCAGCCCGGAGCCCCGCCGGCTGGCGGCGGGGGCGGCGCGGGTCGGGGCGCGCTCGTCCCGCGGCGCGTGGAAGGGGCGCTCAGCGCGCGGACCCTCGCCTCCGCCCGCGCCCAGCCCGCACTTACGCCGGGGCCGCCCGGAGCCTGGTGCCCTGGGCGCCAGGACCCCGGGCCGCCCCGGAATGGGGCTCACAGCTCGCCGCCCGCGCTTCCAGGCTGGCCACCTGGGGCGGGGGCACCCAGCTGTGGAGCCTGACGTCTGCGATCAAGGCGCAAGACTTCAGGGGCCTCTGCAGAAGCTGCGGCCCCAGACCACTAGGAAGGCAGCAATTTGGTCTGGCCCTTCACGGTGCCACCTCATGCCATGCCCACAATTCTCAGGGGTGAAAGGATTATTAACCCCATTTTAAGGATGAAGAAACTGAGGTTCCAAGAGTGCCCCTGCATGTATATAGTACATACGTATGCACTCGAAAAGCATGCGTGTGTGTTACTGACAGAGACAAAACCCAGCCACCGGACTCCAGAACTGGCTCCCTGCCCCATGCACCTCCTCCCGGCCAAGCACTCAGAGGGCAGGGCACCGATGGCTCTTGTGGGAAGCGTCCTCGCAGGCCCTCCCTAGGAGCCCACCCCGGGCAAACTGGAGAGTGGCCTGGTGCCGCCTTTCCTCCTGGTCCCAGCAGCAGGAGATGCTCCAACTCCGCAGGGTCGGCAGACAGGGGTCTTCATGTGTTTGTGCCTGCGTGTGTCTGTGCATGTGTGTGAGCCCTTAGGTGTGACTGTGAGGATCATGAGTCTCTGTGTAGTCTGTCTGCGTGTGTCTTCTGTATGTACAATGTCACTTATGTGTGGATCTGCTCTCTTGCTATGTCTGGCTGCTTTTGTGATTGTGTGTGTATGTGTCTGCTACATCTCTAGGTGTGTTTGGAAGCGTGTCTGAATGTGCATTTCAGTGGATTGTGAATTTGCATGTCTTCCTGTGTCTTTGTGTGTCTTGCTCCGTTGTGTGAGTGTTTGCACCAATTTCTGTGTGTGACTGTGTATCTCCTGTGCATTTATGTGTGTCTTCCCATGGTCCTTAAACGTTCATCACCGCCACCACCCTCTGTGCACAGCTCCCTGACTGCAAGAACCTGGCAGGATTTGGGGTCTTTGGTTGGCCCAGGCCTGGGGCTGGTGGGTGGCTGTGGGAGAGAAAGGAGGCCTGGGAGGCGGGCCCCTAGAGCTCACATTCCAGCTAGAAGCAAAAAGGCAAGGGCAGCCCCAGCTCTCACCCCAGTGACCTCTGCGTCCGTTGCCTGCCTGCCCACCCACGAGGGGCCCCCAGAGATGCTGCCTCCCTGCCTGGCCAACCCCAAGCCCTGAGGTCCAGAAGCCAGGGGCCAGTTACCAGTCAGCTAAGCGGGGGCTGTAAAGAACTTTCTGACAAGCTCCAACGTGCTAGGGCTCATGGAGCAGACACTCCTTCCTGGGCCTGGGGTCAGGTGGAGGGTGTCTGGGAATCACTGTGTGTGTGTATGGAGGTGAGTAGATGTTCATTTGTGCATATCTGGATCATATATGTGTGCCCATAATATCTGTGCATGCACATGTATGTGTTCATATGTCTCTTTATTTTGGATTTGAATTTGTGTATAGGGACACAGGTGTGTATTGTGCATGAGTATGTGTATTGAAGTATCTATTGTATCTGCTTGTCTATAACTGAGTATTTTGAACATTTATTTATAGGGCACATTTGCCTATAACTGCATTTGTATAAGGCTATGTATATTTGTATATTTGTGGGTTTGTACTGATTCATTCATTTTTTTCAATCGACACGTATTGCTTCTGCCCTACTATGCTCCAGGCACTGCCCCAGCTGCTGAGCATGTAGTGTGGAGGTTCCCTGGAAATTTACGTTCATGGGAGGTGAGGTATAGGTGTCTGGGGACACCACAACTCTCTCTTTTACACTCTGGAGTGGGCTCAATATCTGAGCAATGCCTGCAGTTCCTGAAAGTGCTCTTCAGTGTTTTTGTCATTAACTGATAACCATACCCTTCTAAACATGGCTTCTTGGATTTTGAGATGAATTAGATAGGGTAGACAGCAGAAACCAGTAAGACCCCCAAGTGTCCAGGGTAGGTACGCTGGTGGCTCTGCTCCCCGGAACTCTGGCTCCAGTCCTTTCCAGCCCTATAACCTCAAGTAACTCCTTTACTTCTCAGAGCCCCAGCTGCCTCCATCTAAAGTGGGACTAATAAGCAGTACTTGCCTCATAGGTGAAGACTGCTAAAGCACCTGAGGCGCAGGAAGTGGTAGTTGTTAGGCATGGTTTCTAATAAACTTTTGATTCTTATTAGAGATATAAAAGTACTGTAGTTACAGAGCAGAGTCCTTGTCATCATGGAATAAGACAGAAAATAAAGAATCTCATGCTTCTGCCAACTGCAGAGGAGCAAAAGGTTGGGGACATTTAGCATGCGTACGTGCGTGCATGCACACACACACACACACACACACATTCTCACCATCACCATTCAGGCCATCAGTCCTCAGCTGTCACTGAAGCTTCTGTGTAGATTCAGGTGCTGAGTAGATCTACTGGCTAAGTTGGTGTTCACACTCAACATTTAACTGCTTATCATCACAAGCATTTGTTGTTGTTTTGGGGAGAGAACTAATATTTATTGAGCACTTATTATGTGCCAAGCAGTGTATCTGGAGCTTTAAACACTTCAACTCAATGAATTCTCACAACAAACTTATGAGGTGGGTTTTAATTATCCCCATCTTGAAGATGGGAGAAATGGAGGTGCAGGAAGTGTAAGTAGTTGCTCACAGTCATTTAACAAGTAAGGATGGAACATGGATCAGCTTAGTCTTTGTCCAGAGCTCTTTCCAGTAAGCACAAGCTCTCTCTACCATCCCAGGCCTGAAGCTGACCGTGTCACAGGAACAAATACAGGTAAACATAGGATCTAAGCAGTAGAAACAATTTGGTCCATGACAATAGTCATCCTGAGTAGCCATGAGTACTAGTCCTGCACACAAGGCTGCCAGGCCTGCTCCTGCTCCCAAGGCTGCCCCAAAACACAGGGCTTCCCACACCTTGTGTGAGTCATGGTCTTAGCCTGAAACACTTGCCTGCAGCCAGTTTCGTGGCTTTTAGTTTCCTGAGTCATTCTTCCATTTTGGCCCAGCCTCTTCATGCCTTTTTTTTAATCTTCACCTGAGGATATGGAGGGGGGGGGAGGGGGGGAGAGAGGGAGATGTGAGAGAGAAATATCAACTGGTTGCCTCCTGTACATGCCCAACTGGGTATCGAACCCACAACCTAGGTATGTGCCCTGACCAGGAATCAAACCGGCAACCTTCTGGTGTATGGGACACTCTCCAACCAACGTGCTACCCAACCAAGGCCAGTCTCATCATGTCTTGGCCCTCTGAACTATTAGCCAACTATGACTTGGCCTTCTCTCTTGGCAACAGTTTGGCATCTGGTGCTAGAGCAGTGTCACAGGTCGCCCTGGGTCAGCACATTCCCTCTGACCCGTCCCTGAGCCCCAGACCTGGTATGGCAATAGGTGGGCGAGAAGCAGAGTATCCAAGGGCTAGACTCTCCCCCTTCCTGGCTGGCAGGGAGAGCAGCAGTGGGCAGCGGGGGCTGAGGGCCTTTCCACTTTATAGGCTGGACGTGCTGTAGCCGCCTGCTGCCCAAGGTCACCGGCAAGGAGATGCTCCACTGGCCTCCTCCACCTTCTCTTCCTGCCTCCTGGGCCCACCCAGCCTCAGTCCTGAGCCCCTCTCCTTCTCTCCACCCACACAGGCTCCAGGGGCCATGCTGCCACCAGCTCTGGGGGAGATGCCCCTCATCCAGGTTCCCACAGCACCTTGAACTGCCCCTTCATCGTGGCACCTGGCCCGCTCTCATCACCGCCCAGCTGCTTGTCTGTGTTCCCGCAGATCTGAGCGGACAGATCTGAGAGGACAGACACTTGTCCGGCCTCGGATGCCCAGCACCTTGTGCAGTGCTGCCACACGACAGGGCCTCTCCCCACAGGAAAAATGCCCCACGCCCACCCATTCCTCACTAAATGTCCTACCTTCAGAAGCAGCCTTCCTAGACCCCATGCTCAAGACAACTTGGGTGGGCCTCCCTGGTGGGGCAAGAGCACTGGAGGACAACCTCCTGTTACTGTGTAATCATGTCCTGGGTTGGTCACCACAGCCCCGCCAGACCCCAGGGGACAAGGCTCATGCCCCAGCCCAGAGACCAGAACCCGATGGGAGGCCTGGATGTGGCCAAGTTGGAGGGGAGATAAGAGCAGAGGCCACAAGCTACCAAGTGGTTCCCAGGGGCGGGAAAGGAGACGGTCCCCGCCACGAGGGCTGCGAGCAAGGGAAGCCAGGCGAGGGCCGCAGCCTCATCCCAGGCATTTGGGAACTTGGCAGCCAGGGCTGGGTTTTTCGTGTTTTCTGTAATTATTTCCTTTTTGTTCTCCTCAGTATTTAGTAAAGCCCTTTGTGAAAATGCCAGCTGGTCTCAGCTGTGCTAAGAGGAACGACAAAGGGGTGCTCTATCCTCTTGTCCCCCTGCTTTAATGGAGGGATCTAGCTTAGTGGTGGCAGCAAAGTCAAGGACTATCAAGGGCAAAAGGAGGCTGTGGGGCCACAGCCAGCGCCTTGTGTCCTGCGGCCTCGCGGACACGGAGCTTCCTCCAGGCTCTCCCAGGCCCCGCCCTGGGCTGCATTGAAAGCAGAGGTGCTGGAGGGCATTTGCTCAGATTCCAGTGGTGCCCTAAGCTCTGGGGAACTCAGGGGCTGGCGTCTGCTCGCCGCGGCCACCAGTCCTCCCTGGCCTGGGGCTGCTTGACAGGCCGCTGTCCAGGAACCGGCTCACGAGCTGGGGCCGCACCGCCTTCGCGTCCTGCCCTCGCAGCTCAGGGCCCTTGCTGAGCCCTGGTTCCCTGCCCGTCTGCTGCCCACCCGGAGGGGACCCTCGGCTGGTCCCTTCCCAACTGCAGGGACCCTCTGTATCCTCATTTCCGGCGACTGTCCCCCCTTCTCCCCCAAGCCCTCCTCTCCATCGCGCCTCAGCTGCCCCGCTGAGAGGGTGAGAGGAGCGGAGACCTCGCTCCTCGGGAACAATCGCCCCTTTCTCTCTGCCGTGTAAGTGACACCGAGGGGAGGAAGCTGTTTGTAACGAATCGCTGTGATGTGGAACGGAGACCTCCGAGAGCGGGAGAGCCTGCGGCAGCCCGGGGCCGTCCCGCCCTGTGACAGCTGGCGGCTGGGCCCTCAGGTCAGCCTCTCCTCCACTGGGCCGCCGGCCTGCCCGGGGCGCCTCCCGCGTGCCAGGCTCGGTGTTGACACCCTCCGGGGCATACGTGGGAATCGCCTGACCTCTCTGGGGAAGCGTCGCTGCCTCACATCTCAGGTGAGGAAAGGTTGGCTCCCAGCCGTGAGGTTGCTCCTGCCAGTTCCCTCAGGCGGCCAGCAGCAGAGGGAGAGGGGTGGGCCAGGGCGGCTGAGGCTGCGCCAGGAGCCGGTGCCTGGCGGGTTACCAGCTGCCTGTCATAGCCGCGTGACCTTGGGCAAGTCTTTTCAGCTTTGTAACCCCATCTCAGAGGCTGGTGGTGTGGGTTAAATGAGAAAGTGGGAGTTGAGCACGTAGCACAGTGCCTGGTACACTCTAAATGCTTAATAACCGCAGCTAATATGATCATTTCCTGGGGAAAGGGGAAAGAGGTGGGTCAGTTTACTCCCATCAAGCTTCAAGCAGACCCTGCTATGGTCACCAGGACAACGGCTGCCGTGGTCGCCTTGGGTGGCAGGAAAGCCATCCCAGAGGAGGCCAGGCTTGGAGGTTATTCCTCTGGCCTCTGAGGGGCAGAGCCAACCTGGGAGACCTCCATAGAGTGGGAATATGGGGAGGAGGTGGGAGAGAAGAGGGCACCCACATCCATGGGGCCCCTTCTCTGGGCCAGTCACATAGGAGACGGACATGCTCCAGCTCACGGACAATCACAGGCTGTTATGAATAAGCATCTGAAGAACCACAGGCAAGGGGCAAAGTACTCCAGAACATAAAGGGTGGAGAAGATGCTAAAGTGTGTGTGTGTGTGTGTGTGTGTGTGTGTGTGTGTGAGAGATAACAAAATAAATGTTGGATCTCCCTGTCCTGGGAATCCTGACCACCCCTTCCCCCCAGGGAAGGCACCCACCCCAAAGCAGGAAGATTCTGGGAAAGGGGAAAGGATATGGACCCTGGAACCAGGGCCTGAGGCTTCTTGGAGAAGGAGTTCTTAATGCCCCAGCCATGTCTTCAAGGCATCAGGGTGACAAATGTCTTCTCTAGCTACTTCCTCCAAAAGGAACAAAAAGGAATGCCTACTTTCTGGGTAGTAACAGAAGGACTTCCCTGAGCACTGCAGAGGGACTTGTGGAAGGTAGAGGAAAACAGTAACCAAAAGATCTGTCCCCACCCCACAGAGTCTGGGGAAGCAGCCAGTCTGGCCCCAAGGCCTTCACTCAGGGTCGCAGAGCTGGCAGTGCAGTGAAGGGCCTGGAGGCTCCACGTGGTGCTCACCCTGATGGCCCAGAATCCAGGGGTGGCGAGGGGCTCTTGCTCTTGTCAGGAATGATGTCTCTGTGGTGGGTTGAAAGGTCAGTGGAGACAGCATAGACTAAACATCTTACAACTGGAACAGCCTGAATCTGGGTGAGGATCTCTGAGGGCCCGTATCTGTTCCATTTTAATGTCATTCCCTGGAGTGTTAGCTCATGGTCAAGTTGTGATTCTGTACTTCAGAGGGAGGAGATCAGGCCTGATGAGACAGCAGGACTCAGAGCTAAGGACAGGAGAGAACTGCGTTTCCCGTGGGTCCCTCACCCAGTGCCAGACCCTGGGCTCACTGCTGGGGACACTGAGATGACAGTAGCCCTCGAGAAGCTTCCAGTCCAGTGGGAAAGGCTTAATGTTATCTTTAATAACACCAAGTCTGTGCATAACAAAGCCCTTCGGAGCCTTTGCTGCAGACTCCTGATTGTAGGCAGGTGAGTGGCTCTGAACTTTAGATGGCCTGTGCTCTTGAGGGCCTTCAGGCATGTGAAAGAGCATTCCAGAGACTTCCAAGGAGGTCCACAGAAAGGCTTCACATGGAGATGGTAAGGCTTGTGTAGCACCTCCCAGGATGAATCGAAGTTTATCAGGAACTGAAGGGCAGAAAGAACACTAGTCACTGGTAGTAGCTCGGTGAAGTATGGACTATTTGAGGGACACTGAGGAACCTGGAGGAGCTGGACTGTATGCGGGGTGGAGGAGGAGCTGTGCCTAGAGATGAAGCTGGAAGGGAAGGCTGGGGTGGGTTGTGAAGTGCTTTGAAGACCATGCTGAGAGTTCATAGTTTATTCCAAGGGCTCCAGAGAGCCATAGCAGGTTCTTGAGCAGGGGAGTAATATGGCCAGATGTGCATTTTGGGAAGACAACTCAGGGCAGGTAGAGGATTTGGCCTGGAGTCGGGAAGACCAAATCTGTTCATATTGTAGAGCTGAGAGTGCCCTGAATCAGGACAGTGGCTTTAGGAGGAGATGGGGTATGACCCAATGCCACCCAGATAAAAGAGCTCATTTCCAGCCTTCTTTGGAGCTGGCTATGGCCTTTGATTAAGTTCTGGCCAATCCCTGTCCCTTAGGGTTGTTTAGGATTTCTGGTGTAAATGAATGTGTTGGGTGTGACCTCTGGAAAACCTTCTTAAAGGGAGGAGCATGTCCGACTTCTCTATCTGCCAAGCTTTTGCCTGGAACTCAAATATGATGTCAGGAGCTCTTGCAGTCATCTTGGACCATGAGGATGAGTTGCAAGGGAACTGGATCCCTGACAACTTTACAGGATTGTCATTTCAGCCCTGGCCTGCTTTCACCCAGAATTATTTTATATGTGGATATATCAATTTCTGTCTTGTTTAAGTCACCGTTATTTTGAAGTTTTCTGTTAACATATGTGTTGTTCCGTGTTTTACCTTATAAAGGTGACAAAATGAGTTCCACAGTTCTATAAGAGTTTTATTTATTTTTAAAAAGGCTGCATTCTTTAATGGTTTATCCTGGGGAGTGAGTCATATTACAGTCTCCTGGGAAGAACTGGGGCTCTCCCATCCCCTCTCAGTTCGAAGCTGGACTGAAGAGGCCAATGTTAAGGATACAGATGTTGTGGCCCAGCTGGGCTGGACCTGCCTCCCCAGCAGCATCCCTCCCTTCCCAGCTCTCATCTTCCCCCAGAGAGCACAGGAAGGAAACTGTGTTGGGGGCGAGGGGTGCAGAAGGGAGCCAGATTAATTTCTCTTATGATTGGATTCCCAGGGGTGGAGGAGACAGAAAGTCTAGCGGAGACTTCAGCAGACAGACAGTGGACCTCCAGCTGGCCCCTCGGGCCTCAGGATCTCCTATGAGTCAAAGAACACTTGGCTGCTTCTCCAAAGATCCTCCTTTGCCTTCAGCTCCTCTCATTTGGAGAACAGGGACCTCAATCTATAGCCCAGGAGACCCTCAGGGACAGGACTGGCTTGGGCTTAGGTATAATAGGGTGGGTGGGAGGGTGTGGGGTGGGGTTGGATGTGCAGTTGGGTCTGGAAGCTGACGTCTGAAGTTTTACTCTCTCACCTTCCAGCTCTAGTTTTTTTTGTCAGGAAAGCTTTGGGAAATCCAATTCTCCCAAATTATGAAGCAAATACTCCAGATGACATAATGTCTCCTGAATAACTTCCATATCTTTCCTCTAGGAACCTATTATTTCCCCAGAACCTGAATTTACTTCCCACAAGATCCCCAGGTAATTTCTTCTCTATTATGGCTGAGAAAGCTCAGGTCAAGAGGGCGGCAAGGCCTACCCAAGGTCTTCATCAGGTTACACCACAATATGTGGAGCAAGGGCTTGATGGTCCTTTCTAGAGCCACCCCACCCTCAGGTAGGAGAACGCAGCATCCACTTGGCACGGGAAACCTGTCCTCCATCGGAGCAAACTCAGACCCTTGGCGGTTGGTCCTGGGAGAAGAGCTTCTGGAGGAGCGGCCTGGGAGCCTGGTCTCTGCCCTTGAAGTCAGGTTTACCCTCACTGACTCCCATGCTCCCACCCTGCTGGCCCAGAGGGTACTCAGGGGAAGGAAGGGCAAAGGAGACACAAACACCGAGGGAGTGGTGAATGGTCACTGTCCAGAGTCTGAGATGTCTGCCCTCCAGGGTAAAGGGCCCAGTTCCTGGCCTGCGCCTGCCTCCACATGGACAGCTCATTTGCTAGCCCACTACCTGGCGGTTCCTCTTACATTTTGCAGCCTCTCCATGATCCAGGTTCACAGAGCACTATTCCCAGGCCCCTGCCTGGTCATCAGGCCTTTCAGCTCAGGGCTGGCTCTTGTGCCAAGGGACACACTTTTCAGAAGTGGTCTCAGCAATGCTTCCCCTTCCAGTGAGACCCACCTCTTATGCTTGGGCAGTATATACCCAGCCACTTTGTTTTAATTAAGCAATGTACACCTATTATAGAAAATACAAATTAGCATAAAAACAAGATAAAAATCACCCTATTTCTGTAGTTGCAAAATAGCCATGGGGATGCAAAGTACAGCATAGGGAATATAGTCAATAATATTGTAATAACTATGGTGCCAGCTGGGTAGTGGAAATACTGGAGGGAACACTTTGTAAAGTATATGATTGTCTAACCACTGTGCTGTACACCTGAAACTAATACAGAATAATATTGAATGTAAACTGTAATTGAAAAATTTTTTAAAAATCATCTGATTTTATTACCCCCCAAAAAATACCCTGTTACTATTTTGTTGTGTACCCTTTTAGTTTCTTTCTATGCACGTATATCTTTTTTCGTATAAAAATGGCATCCTATTGTGCTGTAACATGCTCCTCCATTTGATCATATTTGGTAATGCCTTCTCATAGCAGTAGTGAAAATTCTACAGCCTTGCTGCTGAAAGTGTGGTCCAGGGACCAGCAGCATCGACCTCCCTTGTGAGCCTGTTAGACAGTCAGCATTTTAGGTCTCACCAGTCCTGTTGAATCAAAATCTTTATTTTAACAAGACCCTCAGGTAATTCTCATGCACCTTAAAGTTTGAGAGTGCTGCTGTTTGGCGCTACGTTTAATGGTTTACTCCCAGGGAATACTCACCACTGAGTGGCTAAATTTTTCTTTTCAAATCCTCTTATCATTGGGCATCTAGATTGCATCTAATGTTTTCTCTGTTATCAATAACGCTGCAATGAGCACCTTCATACACATTTGTTGCTCTTGTTCCTTAAGTTCTTAGAGGAATTTCTGGGTCAGAGACTTTAAAAAAACACATTTTTATTTATTTTTTAGAGAGACAGGAAGGGAGAAGGAGAGAGAGAGAAACATCTATGTGAGAACAGAATGTTGATCAGTGCACAGGAGGACGCCCAACCCACTGAGTCAAACCAGCCAGGCCTGGGTCAGAGGCTTCTGATGCTCATTGTCAAGTTGCCCTCCAGAAAGACGGCTTCCGTTTCCACTTGCCCTGTAACGTCCGAGAGCGCCGAGGCCACTGCAGCCTGCAGTCCTTGGTGTTATCGTGCTTTTACATCTTTGCTGTTAGAGCTAGAAAGTCATATCTCAGGAGTGGCGCTGGATATACTTCCTTGGCTACTTACTAGGCAAGTGAGCTGCACATTTCTCCATATTAATACTGGCCATTTGCATTTCTTCTGGTTGTGTGTCTGCTGGAGTCCTTTCTACCCCAAGCCCACCAAGATAGTGAGAGATGCAGTCAGTGAGGGCTACAGAGCCAGTGGCCCAAGCCCAGTTCTGGTGCTAGAGCCCAGCACATCCTCGACACTCATGTTGCTGCCTGCGAGGGCACAGTGGGCCAGGGTCCAACTCAGACTCAGACTGTCTTTCTTGTGGGCCCCAACATCATGTCCAGAGCCCAGAGCAAGTGCCCCACCAAGCCCTTGCCTCTTGGCCTGGTGAGGGCTGGGTGCTGGCAGCCACCCAGGATAGTGTTCTCAGGCCTAGCTAGGCACCCCACCATTCTCCAGGCAGGCAGGCAGGCCAGGTGTGCTGGGGAGAGCTGGGGCAAGGACAATTCAGGGAAGTGACCCTGCCTAGTCGAAGAGCTCCTGCCCCAGGGAGCATTGTGAGCCACCCACTGGCCACTGCTGCTGAGGTTGCTGACGGTGGCGGCAGGAAGCAGCGCTTACTCAGCCCCGGCTGCACGTGGCTGTGTTTGCTGCCTCCCTCCGCCCAGCCTTCCTCCCAGGCATAGCCTGTCCAGCCAGCAGCTGGGGGAAGCGGTGCCTGGGGAGGAAGCAGCGGGACCACCCCCACATCCCCTGCAAGGCTGCACCTGTGCTTGCCGGCCTTGCCACCTGTTGCCTGACTGGGCAAAAGGCCTGCCTGGGGGCCTTGGCAGCAGAGTGAGGTCTGGGGCTGGGACACGGGGTTAGTCCTGGCCCTTGGGGCAGGTAAACTTGGAGTGGGACTCTGCTTTGACACCTACTGAATGCACCGTTAACTCCCCATAGCCACTGGGACGTGTGTATTATCATTTCCCTCTAACAAGGAAATCAAAGCTCAAAATAAGAGTAACTTTAGCCTAACCCAGAGATTGCTTATGAGGTTCCAGAACTCTGCCAAACACTCTGCAAATGTTAACTTATTCAAGTCCCAAGAAGAGTGGGTACAGCAGTGGACCTATTTTTGCTGAGGAAACTGAATCACAGAGATGTAAAAGACATGTGCTCTAGGTCACACAGCCTGTAAGGGGCAGACCTGAGTGTCTGAGTCCGAAGCTCACACCACAGGTGTCAGATGCTGTGTCCTCTGGCTGTCTGTCCTGCTCTTTGACACCCTGACTCTGGGTTCCTTTGCCTCTTCTCTCCGGTAGGCAAATGGGGCAAAAAGAGAATTTGCATGAAATGTTGCAAATTTGGCACTCAGTTACCATGGGCAGCAGAAAAGTGTCTCCTGGCTAGGAGCTGGATGGGTAGAGGACATGGCAGAGGGGAAGGGAGGGAAGAGCTTGTCCAGGGGCTGGGGGCTCAGTGGGGCTGGTGTCTTGAGGATGAGGGTTGCCTATTCCCCAGAACAAGGTAGGGTACAGCAGCCCTGAACCCCCACTGCTCAGCCTCCTTTCATCTAGCACAGTGGCGGTGGTGGCCCCAGGCTGCCCTGAAGGCTGAGCAGCTGTTGCTGCTGATGCAAGCTGCTGGTTTTGGGAAGATGGGAGGGCGGGGAGGAAGGAGGGAGTTGTTCTCAGAGTGAGGGTCTCTGTGTAAGCCTGTTGATAAGCTTTCAAGTCTACAAGATGTGACTCTGGGTCCTTAACCAGATTAATTTCTGTCCCAAGTGGGGCTCAAGGCCAGGACTCCAGGCTTTTGGTAATCATGGTGGAGTCCAACTACCAGCTGTGATGGCCACCGGTCCTCTTCAGGATCACACTGAAAGGGTTAGAGCTTAAAGCCCAGGGGACCAGGGACTCAAAGTACGTGGCAATTGGCAAGCCCATGGATGTTCCAGGGGGAACCCTACAGGGCAGGGCCCAGATAGGGGCTCAATTTTGGCCCAGTCACAGTCCTTCTAGTCCTTGCCTCTTCCCGGCAGTGTCTCCTGGGTCTGGCCTAACTAAGTTGGGCTTCAGCCAAGCTGGCTGGCCTCCAGGTGGATTTGGGACAGACAGCTGGGATGTGGTGTTTCCCGCTCTAAAGAGATGGAGGCTGGAGATGGGGCCAAGGTGGGGCTGGAGCCTGGAGAGCTGAGCCCCTCAGCTATGGGTTCAGCGGGATAATAGGGTCACGGGTGGTTCGAGGCTGGCTGGAGCGCCTCAGTCAGGTTTCCCAGGGAGGGGACATATCAAAGGATCAGGGCCAAGGCGGTCCCATTCTTTATCCCAGTGTCCCTGAGACCTCAGTGGGTCCCTCTGGAAGGTCAGCTAGGTGGCCCTGACACCCCTCTGTGTCCTCGCCCATGGCTCTCACTCACTCAGGAGAAAAGTCCCTCTCCTTTCTGGGGTCAGGTCAGCCTGCTCCAGGAAACATCAGGCACTGTTCACTTGCCATTTTTTCCATGTCCCAGTGGACTTGGTCATAGCTGCTGAGACTCCTGCTTCCGGCGTCGAGTTCAGCTCCTCAAGACAGCCTGTGTTTGGCCCTATGGAGCACACATGAGAAACAACACGGCCTTTCTCTCCACCCCAGCTGCCAGGTTTGGCTTCAGTCCTTCTTCCTGGCCTTTCTTGTCTGGACAGCTCCTATCCATCCTTTGAGGCCCATGCCAGCTATGATGTTCCCTCTCCTCCTCAGCTGTTCCAGGCAGAATCACTCATTTCCCCCTCTTGCTCCCTTAGCACAAAGCACTGCAGGGATAATGCTGCCCGAAGAGCTGTTCCGAGCTCACCCTCTGCTCCAACATTTTTGCACTTTTCGACTTCATCATTCATCTCCCAGGCGGAGCTAGAGAACCCTCCACTGGAATCAAACAGTCCCCTAGCTTTCCCAAAACCTGGCCTGAATCTTTCCATCTCTATGCCCCGCTCAGGCCGTGCCCTCTTCCTGGGAAGTACTACCACCATGCTTACCTATTGAAATCCTACCCACTATGCAAGGCCTGGGTCTCCTGGTTCCCTTGGCAGGCTGATGCTCCCAAAAAGACATGAGAGAAACCTCCCCCGGGGGCCCAGGGTTCCTCTTCCACCCCCTCCTCTGCTGCCCAGAGCCAATGGCTTGTGAACAAGTCCCATAGAATATTCCATTATTTGAACCAAGCAGCAGCTGACAGCCTCCCATTAACATTCCACGAGAGTGCACACAAAGTGTGTCATGGTGAATATATGTGTTCATAGGAAGATACAAGCAAGCATGTGCATGGGGAGTTATGTGTGTGTTTGACACATGTGAGATTGTGTGAAAGTGGGTGTGTGCACTTGTGTGTACATGTGTGTGCATGTGAGGCCGTGCCCGTGTGCCGAAGCATGTGTGCAGTGTGAACCTGTATGGATGTTGAAGGCATGTGCTCCTCTATGCAGGTGGAGGTGTATGAGCATGTGGGTGGACGTGTCCTCGTGCACTTCCTTCTGCCCAGCCCAGGGGCAAGGGGGAGGCCAAGGCCAGTCTGCCTTCCACATACCCCCAGCCTCCAGAGGAGTGAGGAGGGGCTGCACGCTGCATCTCGACTTGTAACAGAGATAAATGAAGCATTCCTATGAGGTTGACAGGCCATGGTGGTGAGCAGCTGTGCGTGGCAGGGGTCTGGCCCCATGGTGACCTGCCCCCTGGGTGCCAGCCTTCAGCAACCCCTGTCTCCCACTGAGCTGGCAACCAGGACTAGGAGGGCTCAGGAAGGGTCCAGCACCAGATAATGGCTCTTTCCTGGTCCCAGGCCATAAGTGCCCTCCCTGGGCCTGCGAGGAGCTGCATATATTGGGCCCTGACAGTGGGGATGGTGACAGGGCCAGGGTACCCAGAGAATGCCAAGGCTATGTGGTCTTCTTTCCTCCGGGGAGTGAACTTTGAAAGACAAAGCAACAGATTAATACTGAGGGAAGGTCCATTTATGTGAATCCACTTTAGCTGGAATAAGAAGATACAGGCTTAAAGTACAGCAAGGAAGTTTAGGCTAGACCTAAGGAAGGAGTGTCCTTCATTGACAAAGGCCACAGAATCTCCATCCGCAAGGATCCCAACCACGGGGTCCTTATCCACCCACAGGGCTAGTGCAGGGCTTGGAAGCAGGAGCCTGCCCTGGATGGCAGTTAGAAGCCCCGGGCCACTGTCCCGGCTCTGTCCTCTGCAGCCCTAAGAAGTCCCGGAGGGGCGTCCAGGGGGAGGTTAGTTAGGTGACTTCCTCCACTCCTCCCTCTGGAACGCTCTCATCCTCCATTTCCTGCTGCCCTCCTCTCACCTCTAAGTGGCTGCCCCAGCCTTGCCCCCAAAGTAGCTTCCTCCCTCCCTCCCTGCTGTTCTAAAATTCAGGAAAGAAGCCACAAATCTCCCAGAAGACCACCCCCAAAGGCCCAGCCCAGTCCAGCCTGGTCCCTGGACTACAGCCCTGGGCCTCCCACCCACAGGAGAGATGCTAGAGGCCCTGACCAGGAGAGGCACCGGGGAGGGCAGGTTCTTTGGTGGGCGTGATCCTTCACCAGGGTGGTCCTCAGGGAGTTGAGGCTCATTGAACCTGAGAGTGTGCCCTGGCAGGGGGTCAGAGGAGCCTTGGGTCCACCTCCTCAGTGCTGGGGTCCCACTTAATGAGGGACTTTGGGACCCTGCCTTGCCTTTCCTGGTGGCTTCCTCTTGCTCTGTAGTGAGTGGACATGGGAAAGGACATGCAGAGGTGCTTGGGGTGAATCTGGAGGGAGGGCGGGTGCCCCTCCACACCCTGGGCTCCCCGCTCCTCCTCCTGAAGCTCCTGTGCCTTCCCAGGCGAGCCCAGGGACGAGAGGAGGAGGTCATTAATCACCGTTATTTATTATTTCTTATGTAATGGGTGTTATGAAACATGGGACCTTGTACCAGGCACGACTGGGAATATGTGAAAGATGGTCTCTACTAGTAAGTGCTTCCCATGGGATGACCAGGCCCACCCAGAGTCATCCAGCAACCCGCAGACCAACCTGGGAAGAGGGGCTCAGGCCAGACTGGGCTCTGGCTGAAGGTGGGTCAGTCTTACTGTAGCTGCCCCCTTCCACCCCTGAGAGCCTCGAGGTAGGAAGTGAGCTGGGTATGGGGGCCCCCTGCACTACAACAGGCCCAGATCAGCTCTGATTCAAGGGTGGCCTGGGTCACAGCTGGAGTTGTCACAATATTGACCCAGGAGGAGATAACATCCAAAGGGCTTGGAGTCCCAGTCGGACAAGGAGGGGGATGTCGCCGGAAAAGATCCCTGGCCCCCAGGGGGATCAAGCTAAATGGGGCTTTAATAGGTCTCTTCCAGCTCAGATTTCATGGGTAATTGGAAGCAGGTCCTGAGTTGAGCTGAGTGGGCTGGCCCTAGTGGCCTGCCGGAGACTGAGGCGTGGCAGGGGATACTGCCTCCATGCCATCCCACACATCCCACTGCGGCCTCATTGGGGACTTCTGGATTCCCTTACTCAGCTTTGGAAGTGCTGCTATTTTAACCCCTTCAGGGAAAGAAGTTGGATAAGCGAGGAGAGAAAGCTTGAGTTGGAGTTGGCTTGCTTACAGGGGAAAAGAGAAGCATGTACTGAGCCAATCATGCACTAGGCATTCATTCATTCATTCAACAACAACCCTATATTAACATTTAAAGCTGACAACAAGCCTTTAAAATAGAACACTTACATTTTTAATTACAAGAACAGGTGCAGTCTTGTTGAAGTAAAATTCAAGCAATATCAAGGAATATTAAGTAAAAGTGAAAACTATGTTTTCCCACACTTATTACTCTGTCCCTCCCTCACCACTCCCATACCCCAGGGGTGACATCTGTCTAAAATTTATTTGATATCCTTCCAGACCATCTTCAATGCATCTTGTACTATATCCTACAGTTTCCATTCAATAATACTTCATTTATATCCTTCCAAGGCAGTAAGTAGAGAGGATATTCCTCATTCCCATTTTAAAGGTGAGAAAATTGAGGTTCAGAAAGGTTTAACGGCTGTCCCAGGCCTTATTCCAATCCTGACAGTTTCCAGCCTCTTCCCTGGGAGGGTAGATATCATGGCGCAGAGAGGCTGGAAAAACCCTGAGGGAGGATTGAGATGGGAGAGAGGGGTGAGGAAAGAGAAGGAAGCACCAGGCTGGGGAGGGGGTGCAGGGTCTGCTTGGAGTGCAGTGGTGCCTCTTCTCCAGTGTCCCTCCAGGAGCCCACGCTGTGCTCATGCTCAGGGGCCTAGGGGCCTGAGGCCTGGGCTGGGCAGGGCTGGGCAGCTGGCAGTGGAGGGGTTTTCAGACCAAACCTGGAAAGAGGGAAGGGAGGATTGCATTTCAACCCCCCATGTGCCTGGGGCACATACATTCCTGTCCTGGTTGCCCTCTCCTGAAATCTCAAGGGACATTTCTTGCCTAACACCATTGGTGGGCGCTGGCCACTTCCCCTGCCTGCTAATGCTGACCAGATGGGCCTGTGTTCTTCCTCTGGGGCTATTGTCCTACCTTCCCTCACAGTCTCCAGGTACCTGGCCTCCAGTATGTCCACCAGCTGAAGGGGACACCCCTGAGTAGCCAGGACCAGATCCTACTCACACAGGGTTCAGGGCACCCCCCTCAAGGAGGTAACTGAGGGGACAGGCAGGTGGGAGGCCAGCCCAGCCTGTGCCTCAGCCTGCAGTGCAAACAAGACTGGCTCTGAAAAGGTCGTGACCCAGGGGCCTCCACACTAGACACCTAGCTTTCCTCCTCCCTGCCTGGGACCTCCAAGGAAGGGGACCCAGGAAACTGAAGGAACATAGAAGATGGGCAGGGAAGAAAATATCCCATGCTCCTTCTGAGCGGACACACACATACACATGCACACTTGTGCACACGTGCTAATGCAGAAAGGGAGAATGTGGTCACGTATAGCACCGCTGCCCATCAGAGATGGCTTAAGGGATGTCACCGGTATACACAGGGGCATGGACCGGGGGCTTTTGGAGAGCTGTCCATTCCTGAGACTATTTGGAAAATTGCTCCCACAAGGACCAGCCAGACCTTGGAGGGGATCACAGAGATTCTCCCACAAGGCACTCCGGCCAAGGGGAAGAGGAGAGTGATCTTTGCCAATAACCTTGGCAAACTACTTTGTGCCAGGTACCATGCTGGGCCTGGGAGTGCACAGTACACCTGCAAGGCTCAACTTGTACCAATACCGATGAGCATGTGGGAAAAAGGGTCCCTACCACCAAGAGATGGACCAGTCCCTCCACCCGGGGTTGGCTGAGCCGTCACTGAGGGGCAGCAGAATGGTCTTTGGCCAAGCTGAAGCCATGCTTAGGATTGAGACCCTCGCCCACCCCACCTAGTGCCCAGCTTATAAGGGGCCAGGGAGGGCCTCGGTGTCCTCCCTGCCCCCACCCCCACAGTTCAGGCCCCTGGCTGGGGCCCCAGAAAGGAAATCACTAAGGAGGATTGAGTGTCAGTTCACAAACTAATCGGATCAGCGCAAACAGTTACAGCACACGTTGTTCCACCAGTGGCCCCCTCCCCTGCTCCGCAGACCCTCGTGGCTGCTGGCTGGCAGGCAGGCAGGCCCATGACTGGCTGTGAGGCTTAATCACCACGGTGGTGGCGACGTGGTGTTAACAAATGTCTGCCCATCAGACTCCTTCTTGGGGAGCCCGGAGGGAATGACCCCTGACAGCTCTCCTCCAAGAAGGAGCGTGAAACTGGATCCCAACAACACGCTGGTGGCTGCCAGCCAGGGTAACGCCTGGCTCCTCTTGCTGCCTGCTGGCCTCTTGAGTGTTAGCCCCTGCTCCTCCTGCCTGGGCAGAGGGCCCGCAAGGACAGGCCTGGGGACTGAGCATCCCCTGAGCACTAATGCCACTGCTCCTTCCCCGCTGTCATTGCTGCCTACAGCTGAGCCTGGGGAGGTGGTGCTCCCTGGCAGCCAGAATAAATTAGGTGCCGGACATTGAGGTCTGCTAGGCATTTCCTGTGTTGGCTTTGGCTGGTGAAGCCAGGCCAGTGGGCCGCCCTCTTGACCCCAGCAGAGTCAAACAGGCACGTCCCAGACTCTGGAGCCCACTGACTTCTGCTCTGTGCCCCACAGGGAATCCTGTTCCGGAAAAAAAGATCAACCCTCCCTGCCTGGGTTCCCACTGTGCTGCCTTCCTTTGCCTTGTAGGGTGCTCTGACTGCCTGAGGCCTGGCCAGCCCCCAATGTGGCTCCTCTCAATGCATGTTCCTCAGGCTCCAGAATGGAGTCCACAGAATTTGTGGATCTCTGAACCTCCCAGTGCCTCTGGGATGTGGCGAGGCCCCTCAGCATGCAGGCCCTAAAGCAGGGGTTTAGCATGGGGCTCTGAGCTCCTCTGATCTTCTACTCCCATCTGTCTGTGGAATTTCTCCAACCCAAGGAGAAATTATCCTTTGCCTGGACCCCAAGGAGCAGTGGACAAGGAGACTGCTCTGGGTGTCAGTGCCTGGGTTTAAGCCTAGGAACCCACAAGAGCTCCCCTGCCCAACCGTGGAAGGGCTGGCTTCACCTGCAGGCCTCAGCATCGCTGGCTCTGGTTCCCCAGCCCATGTTTTCTTTGGCTTTGGATCTCTGGGATACCAGATTGTCCAAAACAAGATGTCTTCGTGATACTTATTTTCCCAAAGAGCAGAGTCTATAACACAATCACGCTCTTTGTGTGCTGTGAGGTCTCCAACTGCCCCCTCCCTGGTTGCCTCCATCCCTGCCCCAGCCAGGTCCCCTAGGGGCATGAAGCACTCCTCATTCCCAGTGGCCAGGGGTCTCTAGCCTAAGATTTGGCAAAGCTGGGCAGAAAGGTAAAGCCAAATTCCACCCCCATAGTCCATCACTGGTCCACAGTTCTTTTTCTCTCTTCCCCAGCCTCAGGGTTCTAGCAGAGGCCCGGTGAGAAGTAGTGGGAAATGAGAATAGTCTACAGCACAAGCTCTAGAGTCAGAAACACCCGAATAAGAATCCCAGCTCTACTGTACACCAGCTATGTACCTTAAACAAGGTATTGAATGGCTGAGAAGCTCAGTTGCTTTGTCAGGGAAATGGGGACAACAGAGGTATCTACGGCCTAGGGTTTGTGCAAGCAGTCAATGGGCTTAGTCTATAGTAAGCCCTCAATAATTGGCTACTATTGATACAGCTATCCCTCTGGATGCGGTTGGTTGAGCAATCACTAAAGGTTCAAAAGAGTGGTCCTGGGACAAGCCTATGCCACACTTAGGATGGAGGCCCTGTACCCCTACCCTACTAGTTGTTTCCTTGCACCCAGCTGGCTCTGCCCTGGCATCTCTCTGAGTAGGCTCCAGGCTCAGGCTGGTTCTCTCTTGAGCCACCACTTTGTGGCCATCAAGAACTTGTCACCTCGATTGGACAGGCCAGCCCACCAGGGCAGAGCAGTGTCAGGGGCACGTGAGGATGGTTGGATACCCTGAGTCCCTGCTTTTGGAGGTCTCTACCTTTCTCCAGGGAATAGAGAAGGCATAGCACAAGTACCCTTGGCTCCTCAGTGCCAGGCACATGAGTGCTCAGAAATTTGCTGAATGTGTGGTAAAGGAAGGAAAAGGCTTTATATTTCCTGCACTGCTCATGAGAGGAGCAATAGGCATAATTTTTCTAGTAAGTTTGGGGTGATATTTATCAAGACTGAGGAGTGTTTATCACCTTGATGAATAATTCTACTTTTGGTACTCTTCCTTGGGAAATAATCTGAAATGCCAGAAGTCAGGTCAGACTGCAATAGGTCCCATAAAAATTTCTACAGTGTCATTTATAACTGCAAACAAACAAACAAAAAGAAGATACCTTAGTATCCAATGGCAGGAGACTGGTTAAGTGTATTATGCTATATCCATTCACATAAGGAAGTAAAGAGTAAAATAAAAATATTCCATTATATATATATAAATGGAATATTATTCAGCCTTAAAAAGGAATAAATTCTGACACATGCTACAACGTAGATGGACTTTGAGGACATTGCTCTAAGTGAAATAAGCAAGACAGAAAAGGGCAAATACTGTATGAGTCCACTTATATGAGATTCCCATGCACCAAAAAGGTGGCAGGTTCTATTTCTAGTCAGGGCACATACAACAGGTTTCGGGTTCAATTCCGAGTCAGGGCCCATGCAGGAGGCAATCGATTGCTGTTTCTCTCTCACATCGCTGTTTCTCCCTCTCTCTCCCCCTCCCACTCTCTCTCTAAAAAATCAATAAAAACATATTTTTAAAATAAAAAATAAGAAATGATTGAAATGATAAATTTATGTTATGCATATTTTAACTCAATAGAAAAGAAAGAGCCCGGCTGGTGTGGCTCAGTGCTTGAGCATTGACCTAGGATCCAGGAGATCACAGTTCAATTCTCAGTCAGGGCACATGCCCAGGTTTCGGGCTCGATCCCCGGTGGAGGGCATGCAGGAGGCAGCTGATCAATGAATCTCTCATCATTGATATTTCTGTCTCTCTCTCCCTTTCCCTTCCTCTCTCTGAAATCAATAAAGATATATTAAAAATAAATAAATAAAAACTAAAAAGAAAGATCCTAGGGAAATGAATCAAAATGTTGGCAATGAATACATTTGAGTAAAGGGATTATGGGTGATCTCTATCCATTTTAGTTGCCAACATTTTGCCCCTAGTAAATGAGATTTTTGTTTTGTTTTGTTTGTTGTTTGTTTTAAGGAAGCTTGCTCCAAGATCTCCCAGATGTGTGCTGGGGGTGGGGGTAACGGGGTGGCTCTGTCCAGCTGCAGCTGGAAATGAAGGAGCACAGCCTGTTGGGGGAGGGCTGGCTCAGAGAAAGCTCAGGGTGTCCCTTAAACTTTTAAAAAATATATATATTTTATTGATTTTAGAGAGAGGAAGGGAGAGGGAGAGAGGGAGTTGAAACATCAGTGATGAGAGAGTTGCCCAGCCGGGCGTGGCTCAGCAGTTGAGTGTCCCCTAAACTCTTGCTCTTCTACTTGCTGGCCTCTTTCTCTGCCTTCTCTCCACACTTCGGGCCAGGCCCAGGGGCCTTTCCCCAGGAACAAGACAGTCACTGGCTTGAAGGGGTTGCCTCTGTCCTAGTGGGAATTTGGGCTTAGGGCTTTCTCAGACGGTCAGTACCCGAGACGCCTTCCTGCTGCTGCTCCGCCCCAGCCCAGCTGCAAAAACAACAGCCCATACCCAAAGCCCTGTGATAGCAGCCCAGAATGGAGCCTCAGTGTGCAGTGGAGTGAAGATGGGGCCCGTCAGCCCTAAACAGACCTAGGAACAGGGTTGCTTTTGGGAGTTTTGGGGGTTTCCTCCTGTTCCCCTGGGGAAACCTGGCTCCAAGGCGTTTGGTGAAGGGCTTGGGTAGGCCTGGGAGACAGAGCACCAACTTTGCCAGTGGCCTTCCTGACTCCCTGGGGACTTTGGAGGGTGGGGGCGGAGACGGGGAGGGATCCAAACCACTTGGGAACACGCTCAGCCAAGTGGTGGGCAGGAGGCTGCAACACCGTGGTTCCCAGGCAGACCAGGGCCAAGGATTTCCCACGGGCATGAGTGGTCACTGGGGTCCGCAGAAACATCCACCCCAGGTTAGGGCCTGTGAGCCCTGGGAGGTTTTGTGCAGTCTTCCCTCCAGGGGGCAGGGGTGATTCAGAACCCAGCAGGGCTCTTCCCTGTCCACCCCCCAGCACCATCAGGTGTGTGCTGGGCATCCTAGCAAGGCAGGGCACAGCTCTCAGAAGTCTGCCACCTAGATTTCTCAGCATCAGCTCCAGTCTCATCCATTCACGCCTCCCTATTCATATGACCGGGTAGGGCCACAGAGCTTATGTCACCAAGATACTGGTTTTAGGCTGGTGGAAGCCTGGCCCCTGTTTGGCCCCTAAAAGCCATTCCTCCCACTCTAACATGAAGGCTGTGGGTGCTGTGGAATTAGGAGGCACTCTGGAAGTCTCTGGAGACAGACACACCTGGGTTAGAACCTAAGCTCCACCTCGTTAGCTCTATAACTGGGCATGTCACTTAATCTCTCTGATCCTCAGCTTCCTCCACTGCAAAATGAAGAAATTAACATTTACCTTGCAGAGTTTTGGAAGGCTTAAATGTACATGCTTACTAACTGGAGGACACTATGATTCTTATTACTCAAACCCCCCAAATTAGCTGAGATTGGAAAGACCCTTCTGACCTCAATTCTTAGCTTCTCCCCCCTTATATTACATACAATGTAGAGCATGCTGGAGAACTCTCCCACTCCCCACCCCACCTCCTTTCACTCTGGTTAGGAATCAGTTCATCAAATTACACTCTGAAGTTAAACAATGACTGTTGTTAGGGATGTTCCTGGCCACAGACACCAAACCAGAGGTAGAAACTATTCCAGGAAAGGAGGAAAGCCAGCTGGGAGATGGTGAGCCTCGGGCCTCTGGGAGCCACCAGCAGCCTCTGTCTGCAGGTTAGTCACTGTGTCACTTTTGCACCAAGAGTGGAGGGAAGTTCCTCAGACCCAGGGCACCAAGCTTCCTGACTGGGCCATCCCATCATGCAAAGTCTGTTGCTGTTCTGAATGCTCTCAGGTAGTTAGAATAACTGGTTCATTCTTAAAGGAGAGGAGTTATGGAAATAAAAGCTGGTGTTATTTTTCTCTGGATTATCTAGTCTTCCAAATTAAAACCAGGTCCTTATTAACTACCCAAATCACTTTTTATGGGCATTTAAAAAAATGCTCTCAATTATGTAATGGGTATCCAGACCTACTGCTTTAAAGATCACTAGTAGCACAATGTCTCTAAATCTTTGAGATGACTACCACTTTCAGATGTCACTGTTATCATCTCCACTGACAGACAAGTTAGGAAGGGGAGACCTGAGATTCATATGACTTCCAAACCCAGGCTTTTCAACAGTATAACATTCAACTACACTGCTATCATAGCCAAGAGGATACCTGGACAGTGGCCCCGGGTCTCCACTTTTTTTTTTTTTTTTTTTTCAGAATCATAGACTATTTGTTTTTGTCTACCTATGTGCTTGGCCAGTTCTCACTGAGGATGGACCTATCAATTGTGGAATAACTGATATCTTGACTAGAACCAGCCAACTTCATAGGGGTGTTTAGAGACCAAAAGAGATAAGGAGCATGAAAGTCTTTTACTAAAATTCAAAGTACTCTAAGTGTAAGGGATGAGTTTCCCCTAGTACAGGGGCTGTTTTCCAATATGCAATATATGGTGCTTGGCATAAAGATGCTCTAAATACACATTGAATATGTTGATCTATAGAGCATCTGTTAATCTGCAACTCTAATAACAATGGGGTAGTATTTTTTCTAGTCACATGCCCTGTACCACTACCTGTTTGTCATTAGAATTTCCTTCCAAATTCCTAGCAACTGACAATGTTCAAGGGGGTAGGTAATCTCAAGAGCAGAGACAGATTCCACAAAAACATAAATCCACTTATAGACCATGATTAGCTTCTAGTCTAATCAATCAAATAATAATGAACTCCCACCTTGGCTGAAAATAGGGTTGGGTTCCCAGGAAGACAAAAGAGAAGCTTAAGTCAAGGCTTTAGCAACTCAAAAAGTTAAGCTGAAGGGGAATTTGTTGAGAAGTCCAAGGGTAGCTCTATGTTCAGGCCTGGCTAGATCTAAGGGCTTACATCAGCTCATTTCAAATAGTCCACCTATTTGCTCTTTCTCTCTAAAACTTGGCTCTGCTTGCTTCTGCTTTTCCTGGAGGAATGGCCTGACCTTCTCTGCAGACAAGCTTTCTCCATGAGGCAGGAAAGCTGGCCACTGGAAATTGACCTCCTTATAGCAGACAATCTCAAGGACAGAAAGCCTTTCTTCTGGGGTCGAACTGTATAGCAAATCACAGGGAAGGACTGAATGGCTTTGCACAGCCAATCAGCTTGGAAATAGGGTGACTGACCAGACCTGAGTGGTACGCCATCCCTGTGGCTAGGGGCTACTTGGGACATCAGGAGGCCCTGGGATTGATAGTTCCACCTGAATGTCATGGGATGAGGAGGGGCAGTTCCCAAAGGAAAAGGAGTGCTCAGGACAGACAAAAACAACAGGTGTCCACTACAATAGCACTTGTTCTCAGGTTGCGTAAAGACATGACTTATCCACCAAAACAATCAGAAGGATAAAAACAGTAGTGCATTCACATGCCCAAGTGTTAAGTCAAAGTCCTTCAGGAAAAGGAAGTGATCCGATAGCCTTACAGGAGATTCTTTAGAACTGGGGGAGAAAGACACAAATATTTTCATCAGTCTTCCTTCCCCCAGTTGAGAATTATCATCATAATCACCTTATTCTCAGAATTAAGTTTGGAAACTATGACTTGATAATTATGAAATTGGGACACTTTTGGAAAATCAACAACATCATGCTCCTGGTTAAGAGAACGGGCCTGATGAAAGATTTCTTCTTTTTCTTATAAATAACTTTTCTTTCTGATTAAAAATGGGACATGTTTATTGCAGAAATTTTGGAAAAACACAGGACAGTACACAAATAAAAATAAAGATAATTCTTGTATTTGTTAGGATTGAGTGTGACTGCAAGTGCTAGAAACCCCAAAATAACAGTGGCTTACACAAGACTTAAGTTTCTTTTGCTTGCAGATACATGAAGTCCCAATGTGCAGGCTGGTATGGGAATTCTACTCCACAGAGGCCTCAGGAGGAGGAGTTCTCCTCCTGCCAGCTCACTACTGCCGTCCCTGCAGTGTGGCCCGCATCCTCACCATCTAACCTGGCAGAGCACAGCAAGAGATAAAAAGGCCAAGGACTCATGCCAGCTATTTCCTAGGGAAGGTTCTCAGAATCAGCAACACCACACTTCCATAGTCACATGACTACCTCTGCCTGCTGGGGAGACTGGGAAACATCTTTATTCTGGGTAGCTATGTGCCCAGTTAAAACTCTATTACTATAGAAGAAGGACTTCTGAGGCAATTAGGGGTCTCTAAAACACCTGTAATCATACTACCTAGAGATAGTGTATATGTCATTTATACACTCACATATCTACCCACCCAACCATACCTAGATATAGATACAATATATAGATATAGATAGTTATGGTATACTATGTGTACATATGTATGTGTGTGTGTATATAAGTACATGTGAGCATATGTATATATATTTTATATAATACATATGAATAACATATATTTTTAAATGAAGTTGAGATCCCAACTCAAAATATATTATTTTTGCATCCTATTTTGAAAAATTGCAGACTTTAAACAGTCTTTTTTATTATCTATTTTAGCCCTGAGTCATTTAACAATTATAGCTAGAGTAATATAATGTAATAATTTATAATTTTCTTTTAAGTGTATGTTTTTATTTTATAAATCCTGGTTTATGAAGTTTTTGTTTAACTATTTATTTAGAAATAAGTGTAGATTAACAGGAAGTTGAAAGGAATGTACACCAAAGTCCCATGCACCCTTCCCCTGCCTCCTCTGATGGTAACATTTTACACAACTACAGTACAATAGCAAAACCAAGATACTGACATTGATGCAACACAGAAAGCTTATTTAGATTCTGCCACTTATACATGTGTGTATGTGTTTGTAGTTCGATCCAATTTCATCAGGTGTAGCCTTGCATAACCATCACACAATCGAGAGACCTAACTGTATTATATCCTGTGTGTCACTACTTTACACCCCTCCCATCCCAAGTCACCACCCATCCTTAAACCCACCCAACCACTGATCTATTCTTTATCTCTGATTATGCTACTTCATGAATGTCATGTAAATGGGATTATATAGTGTGTATACTTTTGAGAGGTATCTCTCAGCATAACGTCCTTGATGTTCATCTCAGTTGTTTCATGTGTCAATAATTTGTTCCTGTTTATTGCTGAGCCAATTCCATGGTATGAATGTACCATAGTTTGTGTAAAAATTAACCAACTGGAGGACCTCTGGGTGATTTCCAGTGTTTGGTTATTATAAATAAAGCTGCTATGAACATTCATGTACAAATTCCTGTTTGGACATAAGTGTTCACTTCTCTGGGATAAATGACCAGGAGTGCAGCTGCTGGGTTGTATTATAAATCCATTCTAAGTTTTTAAAGCAACTGCCAAACTATTTTCCAGATTGAGTATATGCAACCTGCCTTTTAAACTTACTATGTTGTCATTCAAACAATTCTCCTTATCATTAAGCATTTCCTGTCATTAAATATTCTTCTAAAACATGATATTCTATTGTATGGCTGTACTATAATTTCCTAATTTTGAATATTTAGGAATATTTGTTATTAATAATAAAATAAAAATATTATTGTGGATAAGTCTTTATTTCTATTTCTGACTCTTTCCTTAGGATAAATTTCTAGAAGTGGGCATACTAGTTTAAAGGTTATGAATGAACATTTTAAAGTCTTTTGCTATGTATTTCTAAATTGTCCTACTGAAAGGTGCTTCAATTTACAATCCCACAGCAATATATGAGAACTGGGCAAAGTTTCTAAGAATACTAATATTGCAACACAAATTGCAGTCAAACAGTTGGTATCTTAATATATAAGATCTTACAAATCAACTAGAAAAATATACATACCCAATATCAAGATACTTTGGGCTGCAAGTGACAGAAAACTCAACTCAAAATTATATAAACAATAGAGAAATGTAGTTTCATGTAATAAAATGTCTAAAGGTAGGGCAGCTTTCTGGATTTGTTGATTTCACACAATGGCTTTAATAAAAAGCACCACAGTATACAAACTAACAGCACAGGCTCTGAAGCTAGACTGCTGGGTTTATATCTCAGCTCTTCCACTTACTGGATGTGTGACACTGAACAAATTACTTACCCTATTTATTCCTCACATTCCTCTTTTGAAAATGATTATATTAAGAGTACTCTCTCATAGGATTGCTGTAAGGATAAGAAGAGTTAATATGTGTAAAATACCCATTAAGTGGTGATATTATCAAGAGTCTAGGTTCTTTCTGTTTTGTGTGTGTGTGTGTATGTGTGTGTGTTCTGTTTTGCCATCCTCAGCATGTTAACTTTACCCTCAGTCTTGAGGCTGCATGATCACAAGACAGCTGCAGTAACTCTAGGCTTCACATCCAATTAGGCCAGAGATAGAAAAGACTAAGTAGTCTTCTCCGTTTTTTCTTAAGAACAGGAAACCTTTCCAGGAAGTCCCAAGTGGACCACACTCATATGCCACTAACTAGAAAATGAGTGAAAGTATCATAATTAGCTTAGACCAACAAGGATTTACCCATAAGCTAAAGCCACTTACCCTTTGGATAGAAAATGAAACGAAATTAGTTCTTCTAATAAGGAAGAAAGAAACAGGTATTCAATGGACAACAAGAATGTCTACCATACATCACATAAGAAAGATGGGCAAATCATACATACCAGCAATTCATAAGAGAAGAAATATAAGTGGTACATAAACATGAAAAAATGTTCATTATGATGAATGATTAATGAGAAATGCAAATTAAAACTAATCAAAAATTTTTTCTTTATCAATTTGGTAATGACGAAAGGAATGAAAATCACCTACAGTAGCAAAAAATATATAAGCTGCATAGAAATAAGTCTTACACAAGATGTGCAAGATCTACAAAAATAAAATTATAAAATTTTACTGAACTGCGCTGGCATGTGTGGCTCCGTGGTTACAGCAATGTCCCTAGCACCACCGAAGGGTCTCAGGTTAGATTCCCAGTCAAGCGCACCTACCGGGGTTGCAGATTTGGTCTCCGGCCCTGTTGGGGCAATCAGTTGATGTGTCTCTCACACGGATGTTTCTCTCCCCACTACCCCACCTTCCTCCCTCCCTCCCACTCTAAAAATCAATGGAAAAAATATCCTCGGGTGAGGATTAACAACAACAACAAAAATAAATAAATAAAAAGAGCTCCTTGGTTTTAAAAAACTTTACTGAACCATATAAAGAAGACCTAAATAAATGAAGGTATATACCATGTTTACAGATAGGAAGACTCAGTATCTTAAAAATGTCAATTCTCCTCAAACTGACTTAGAGATTTAAAGCAATTCCTATCAAAATCTCAATAGCAGGTTTTTGTTGTGGTGGTGGTTGTTTTGTTTTTTTAGGGTTTTTTTGGGGGGGAATAGACAAGTTAGTTATAAAATATGTATGGAAGAGAAAAGGCCCAAAACTAGTTAAGACACTCTTAAAAGAAAAGAATATGGCACTGATTTTTTTTTTTTTTTTTTTACCAGACAAGCAAGACTTAAAAAAAAAGACAATAGTAATTAATGTGATATTGGTTCAGGAATAGGTAAATTGAACAATTTTTATGGATACTTTTGTGGATTAAATTTTTGTGGATAATTTTGTGATGATACTTAAATCATCACATCTCCTCCCCACCTCCCCCTTTGGGTCTTGTTGCCTCCAGAGACTCCACAGACTCAATGATGAAAGCAATCAACAAGAATCCTTACAGAAACTTGTTGTTTTTTTTTTAAAATCCTCACCTGAGGATATATTTATTGATTTTAGAGAAAGAGGGAGAGAGAAAGAGAGAGAGAAACATCGATGTAAGTCAGAAACATGGATCCAATCGGTTGCCTCTTGCACATACCCAGAACCAAATTAAATATGCAACTTAGGTATGTGCCCTGACTGTGAATTGAACCTGTAACCATTTTTTTGTGTACCAACCAGACAACACCCCAACCAACTGAGCCACGCAACCAGGGCCTTACACAAACTCTTGACAAAATAGAGGGCCCCCAAACATACTCACGCATTAGAGAAACTTGACATACTACAGTGGTAGCATTGAAAATTGCTGGACAAAGAATGAAAAAAGAAAATATAATTGGATTCCCACCTCTCACCCTACATAGAAAGTAATCCCAAATTATGTGTAAAGGCAAAATTTTTAAATATTTAGAAGAAAATATAGATTATATTTATGACTTTGGGCTAGAAAAGAATTTTTTAAATAAAACACAAAAGGCATTAACCATAAAAGACATTAACTATGAAAGACAAGATCGATACATTTGACCATATTAAAACCAAAGCAAAAAGAAAAAAAAGCCATAAACTAAGAGAAGATATTTATAAGACAAATAACTGAAAAAGATTATATAAAGAACTTCTACAAATATATTTGAAAATATTTTTTTAAAGCCAAAAGAAAGTAGGCAAAGGGAACAAATGTATTTCACAAAGAGAAAAACACTTGACCAAAAAACATGTGAAAAAGTGAACAACTCTTGGTAATCAGGAAAACAATTGCGATCACAGTGAGATAGTCTTTTATATCCACATGATTCTCCAAAACTAAAACAGTTGATAATACCAAGTGTTGATAAGGATGTAGATCTTGAACTCTTTAAGTCCTTCCAGAGATAGCATACATTGATTTAACCACGTTGGAAGACTAGCACTATTTGTAAAGGTGAACATTCACATAGCTATGACTCACCTGTTCCACTGGGGATATATATGAATTTATATTCACCCACCTGCTAAAACATTGGAAACAACCCAAGGATCTGCTGAAGGAAAATGAATACATAAATTGTGGTATAGTCACATAATTGAATATTATGCAGCTGTAAAAATGAGAGAACTACAGATACATGTAACAATATGGATAAATTTCAGGAATGTCAGTGAAAAGTTGCAAAAAGTTACAACTTATAAAAGACTCAAAACAAGAAAATCTAAACAATATATTGTTTAGGGATTGTAAATATATAATAATTTTTTAATAAAGTAAAGGAATATCAATCAAAATTTAGTTTAGAGGTTATCCTTGGGTATGAGAGAAGGTAGGAAAATGAGTTAGAAGAAGAGCTCACACATTGATGTGATGGTATTGGCGGTATTTTTAGGGTGTTGTGGTTTTTTTCATATATCACATATTTACAGGGGTTGGCAAAAGTAGGTTTACAGTTGTAATACAAATAAATAATACAATAATTAATAAATAATAATACAAGAATAAACTGTGTTACATGTACTCACAACTGTAAACCTACACTTGCCCACCCCTGTATTTATTTAAATTGTGGTAAAATACACATAACATAAAATATACCATCTTACCTTTTTTAAAGTATGCAGTTCAGTGGCATTAAGTACATTTACATTGTTGTGTGATGTAAGGACACATCCATCATCCACCATCCATCTCTAGAACTCTTTTCATCTGTAAGACCAAAATCTCATATCCATTAAACAATAATTCACTCCTCCCTCCAGCCCCTGACAACCACCTTTCTTCTTTCTGTCTATAAATTTGAGAATTTTAGTTTTTAAGTTGAGAGATGGGTCATGGGTGTTCATTTTGTTGTTATGCTTCGTAACTTCCATAAACATATATGTGTGTAGATATATACATATACACATATATATATCTACACACATATATATATTTATATGTATAAAATAATATGTGCTTTATTTTTTAATGGCTCAGTACCTGAAAAAAAATAAAGAACAATATCCAAAATTGACCAGAACATGGTAAGTGCTAGCAAGCATGTAAAATGATGCAATTTTTAAGACATTTAAAACTCAACATGTAGTGACATTGACAAATTTTTATGGCTTTTGGGAACTACTGTATTTTCAATTTTGGTTTTGATTATTCATTGCTAGTATAGAGAAATATAATTGATTTTTATGTGTTGGCCTTGTATTCTTGCTAAATTCACTTATTAGTTCTAGGAGGGTTTTTTGGTTATTGATTCTTCAGGATTTTCTACGTAGACGATAATGTCTTCTATGAACAGGGATAGTTTTCTTTCTTTCTTTCCCCTCTATATGTTTAAATTTGTTCTTTTCTTACTGCAATGGGTGGGACTTTTAAGAATAATGTTAAATAGGAATGGTGAGAGTAGACATCCTGGCCTGGTTCCTAATTTTAGGGAAAAAGCAGTCTTTCACCATGAAGTATGTTGTTAGGTGTAGGATTTTGTAGATGCCCTTTATTAAGTTGAAGTTTCCCCCTATTCCAAGTTTTGTGAGAGTTTTTAAAAAATTAAATGGCTGTTGAATTTTGTCAAATGTTTCTTGCATCAGTTGATATGATCATGCGGTTTAACTTTAGATTGTTAATATGGTTTATTAAATTGATTGATTTTCAAATATTGAAACAACTTTGCATTCCAGGTTTAAATTCTGCTTGGAAATTATGTATTAATCTTTTTATGTATTGCTGGATTTGACTTGCTAATAATTTATTCCAGATTTTTGCACCTGCTGTTCATGAGGGATACTGGTTCTCAGTGTTCTTTTCTTGAACTATCTCTCATCTGATTTTGGTATTGATATATCTTTTTGGAGGGCCATTTGTCAATTGTAACAAGCCTTAAAAATGTATGTGTTCCACTTCTAAGAATTTATCTTAAGGAAATAGAGATTCTCATTACACACAGACTTTGTGTTCAGATAGTTCTGGATTTAAATATAAATGCACCCCCTCACTAACTGCGTCTGTTTCCTAACCTGTAAAATAAGGATAAGACGACATACCTCACCGAGTTGCATTCGATGAGCCAGTCCACACACACTGCCCAACATCTGGACGCTCTGGGTAAATGGCAGCTCTCGGGGCTGTATTATACTGTCACTCCTCTGCAGTCTGTCCAAGCGGAAGGACATCATTTTTGCTCCCATGTGAGCTCCCTCTTTGAATTTCCTTATTTTGGTGGGTATCGGTCTCCTCATTCCTGATCCCTCTGTCTCATATCAGGTGTGCTGGACGGTGGGAATGCACAGGCAAGAAAGATACGGTCCCTGCCCTCAGCAAGCCGGATCCGTCAGAGGCGCCGCGCAAACGCTGCGTTATAAAAGGGGGTCTGCCCCCGGGGCAGCGGGCCCCGCAAGCGCCTTCTGAGCGTCTGAGGCAGGAGACGCGGCGGTCACTGGACCTAGGGCACCAGGGAAGAAGGCCGCAACTGCTCCAGCGTAGCCTCGGGTAGCAGCAGGCAGAAAGACGGGCTGTTTCCACGGCAACGGCACTAGCCACTCTCTCTGGACGCCTCTCGAATCACGTCTTCAGCGTCTGAGGAGCCGACGCTTCTCCCGTCCAGAGGCGCGCAGATTCGCCGCTGTCACTCAACTGGAGCCCCACGTCTTTGATTGGCTCAGGAAGCGAGGGGCGTGGCCTGCCACCTCCCCCAGCGGATTTTTTTTCTCGCAGAGCGGAAGCCGACCGGGTCCGTCCCGGAAGTGCAAACCCCGCGGTAGTGCAGGTGTGGATTTCGCCGTCACGGCGGCTTCTTTCAAGATGCCCGGAGCGGCGGACAAGGCCTCGGAGTTGTCCGAGAGGATCGAGAGTTTCGTGGAGGCCCTGAAGCGGGGCGGCGGGCGGCGCAGCTCCGAGGACATGGCTCGCGAGACCCTGGGGCTGCTGCGCCGGATCATCACGGACCACCGCTGGAGCAACGCAAGTAAGCAGCTCCACTGTGTCCCTCTCCACTTTCCGTTCTCCATTCCTAGATGAAAGTCGCCCAGGCTTCATCCTCTCTGTCTTGGACTTCAGGGGAGCTGATGGAACTGATCCGCAGAGAGGGCCGGAGGATGACGGCCGCGCAGCCCTCGGAGACCACCGTGGGCAACATGGTGCGGAGAGTGCTCAGGATCATCCGGGAGGAGTATGGCAGGTCAGGCCTCCGCCCTGGGCTCCGGTTTGGATCCAGGGACGCTTTTTGCACGAGCCCCTGTCCACGCTTGGAGCCTTTATTGGCGCTGAACAGGCCTTGTTACACATCACATCGCGTTCTCACCTCCTTCTTTGGGTCTTGTTGCCTCCACAGACTCCACGGACGCAGCGACGAGAGCGACCAGCAGGAGTCCCTGCACAAACTCTTGACATCGGGAGGCCTGAGCGAGGATTTCAGCTTTCCTTATGCCCAACTCCAGTCCAACATCATTGAGGCAATTAATGAGTTGCTCGTGGAACTGGGTAAGAGCCCTGACCCCTAGGTGGACGGAACAGGTTGCAGAAAAATGAGAGAACAACAGAAGACCCTCGGAGTTGTTCATCAGGAGGGATGGGCCATGGCTATTATTCTGGTTGTCAGAGGTTTCCCCTCCAACCTGATTAGGAAGGGTTGGAACAGGTGGTAGGACTAAGATAAGCCTCTCTACATTTCCTTACAGACCAATCCTTTGTAGGTTGCAAATCCACTATGGCAGAGACTCCATTAGGACACGACTTTATTTTAATTTTAAAGAAGATGAACTCCTTAAAGCCAAGGCTAGTAGACCCTCCTTCACTACACTTCCTCTTGAACTTTTGTACCCACTCAAGCCACCTCCATTCCCCTTTCTTTGTGACCCAGGTGATCTGCAGATACTTACTACAATCAGAGGTCTTCAGGGGAGGAAGAAGCTAGATCTGCCATGCACTGAGCTGCTGCTTCCAAATTCCTCCCCTGTTTTTCTTCTGTGGCCTCCCTCTCAGGTGGAGGTGTTTTGGCCACCTTTCAGAGGGTATTTTTTAGAAGGGGAAGTTCTCTTTACCCCACTGTCAGCACTTCAGGATTTCTCAGTTTGGACCGTTTCATGCCTGAAATCATTGTCTTCAAAATCAGTTGTAAAGGAGCTGGTGTCATGGCAGGGCAGGGGGGGGTAAGTTGATGGTGAGGGGATACTGCTGCAGAGAGGGCAGGCTGAGAACTTGGGAGATAGAAGATCTCAGAGGAGCAGGGTTTTTAAGAAAATGTGACATTTCACATTGTTTGTAAACCCTGTGTTACCAGCATCAGCTAGGTAGCCAGTCTGTGTGATGGGCACACATCCCCCTTTGTGCTCTGCCATGTCTGTGTTATGGCATGGCAGTTTCATACTTTCCTTGTAAAACTGGCTGTTCTTGCAGAAGGGACAATGGAGAACATTGCAGCCCAGGCTCTGGAGCACATCCACTCTAATGAGGTGATCATGACCATTGGCTTCTCCCGAACAGTAGAGGCCTTCCTCAAAGAGGCTGCCCGGAAGAGGAAATTCCATGTCATTGTGGCAGAGTGTGCTCCTTTCTGTCAGGTAGGAGCACTGCTGCAGTTGCTAAGAAAATGGGAGAGAATAAAGGAGTAATACATGGGACTCATGCCAACTTTGACTTGACAAACAAGACATTGAGAAGATAAAGTAAAATATTAAGAGAATTTTCAAGTTATTCATCCTGTGAACATTCTCAAACATTGGTTTAAGAAAGTTGGGTGAGCTGCTGGGTCCATGAAAAGATACATATTGATCTTTTTTTAGGAATCAAAATAGGGCAAATTACCTTGGGGATGACTGAGTCCTGGTCTGATGTCATTCAATCCCTAGATAAATAATAGGTTTCAAAGAAGGACATATGTAAGGAGGCAGAATGTTGTAAAATAATGAGCAGGGAGGACTCATGTTAGCGATGCCTGATTATGCAAGCAAGTAGTATTTCCAGTTTTGTGGACACTCTGGTGCTGCTGTGAAGTATTAAATATTTACTGGCTTCCTCTGGGCTTCCTTGCAGCTTACCAGAGAGTACCTACCATAGGCATAAAAATGAGTTATGTGTTGAAAAGTTAGTTATAGGTTGAATATGCTCAGTATTGCAAAATTCCACAGATCCAGTTACATTTTAGAGGTCTTTCACTCTCTCTCACTCTTTGTCCCAGCATCAGCCTTTGTCTTGTACTGCAGGGTCATGAAATGGCAGTCAATTTGTCTAAAGCGGGTATTGAGACAACTGTCATGACTGATGCTGCCATTTTTGCTGTGATGTCAAGAGTCAACAAGGTAGGTGTGTTTAGAGGTATGTTTTGTTGAATTTATGAAGATTATACCTCTAAAATATTGATTTTTATTCTCTATTTTGTAATATCCATTGGAAGAGGTCCTTTTGAAAGTGCACACTTGAACCTTTTAACTCTATTAACTGAATGATTTTCCCTTTGTCTGTCATTGGTCCTCATTTGGAATAGCCTGTTTTTGGTTAAAGTATTGAAAGAATGAAGTGGAACTACTCTAAGCAGGTCAGCTACTAGGGATCCAGGAACAGGCTCAGAGAACTTGGTGGTGGTGGATGGAGAATGAGAAAAGCTCCCTGCTTCTCGGGAGGTGTGGCATATAGATTTTTAGAAGACAAGGCCAAAAGCAGCAAGTATTGCAGTTTCCTGTCCTGCACTATGTTCACTCTTTCCTTGGGAACCCACTTTTAAGCTAGAACTTGTGGTCCTGAGCCTAGAATCCCTTTCTCTCAACTGCTGTGTGACCCCCTTCAGGATGCCAAGACTCAGGATTGAGTGTTTAGGCTGTTGTGCCCAATGGCCCTATTAAGGCTTTATCCCCAGGATGCTCACATTTTTCTTCCTGTCTCAAAGGTGATCATTGGCACGAAGACCATCCTGGCCAACGGTGCCCTGAGAGCTGTGACAGGAACTCATACTCTAGCATTGGCAGCAAAACACCATTCCACCCCACTCATCGTCTGTGCCCCTATGTTCAAGCTTTCCCCACAGGTATGTCTGTCTGTCTTTAAGCAACAGAGAGAAGGAAGCCAAAGGGTAGGCTTGATCTCTGGGCTTTCAACCTACTCTGGGGCTACTCTTTATCTGTATTTACTCAATGGATTAGATCCAGTAGAGGCTGGAAAAAGCCACCAGGGAGTCTTGATCCAGGAAAAACAATTGATATTTATAACCTAGCAGCTTTAAGAAGTCAAAATTGTAAGGTCAGGACAATACATAGTTGAGGAAGGCCTATTGTTTACATTGCTACTACTCCTCATCACCCTGACTACTTCTCAAAATGCCAAGCAAGTTAAAACTAGGAACATACAATTTGTTTTATTTGTCATAGTTCCAGGGACTGTCCTCTGAAGCCTGAATACAAAAAGTTACTAAGTAAAGAGTTATTTCATTAGTGATAAAAACTATTTGCTTTGAAAATATCAAATCTATTTATAGGTCTCTACTTTCTTAATTGAGGTATATTTCACACAACATACAATTAACCATTTAAAAATGTTCAGTTTAGTGGCATTTACTACATTCACAGCATTGTGCAACTACCACTCTCTAGTCATCTCAGAAAAACACTCAGTACCCATTAAATAATCATTCCCTTTTCTCCCTTCTCATCTTCTAGTAATCACTAACCTGCTTTCTGTCTCTGGGGGTTTACCTATTGTGGATATTTTATATAAAAGGAGTACAGTATGTACCCTTTTGTGTATGACCTTTTCACTTAGCACACTGTTTTTGAGGTTATCTGAGTTGTAGCACAGGACTTGATTTCTTTTTATGGCTGAATAATATTCTAGTGTCTGGATATACCACAATTTATCTGTTCACCTCTTGATGGGCGTTTGGATATTTTCTACCTTTTGGCTTTTGTGAATACTGCTGCTGTAAACACATGTGTACATGTTTCTGTGTGGACGTTATTTCTCTTGGGTATATACTTAGAAATAGAATTGCTGGGACTATTTTTTTTTTTTAAATGTTTCTTTTCTAGTTCCCCAATGAAGAAGATTCATTTCACAAGTTTGTGACTCCTGAAGAAGTCCTGCCCTTCACAGAAGGTACAAAAGTGTGTGTGTGCACGTGTGTGTGTTTTGATTTCAGTGGTCAGTGGGATTGAATACTGTCAGGTGGTACTTTTTTTTTTTTTTTTTTTTAATCCTCACTTGAGGATATTTTTTCCATTGGTTTTCAGAGAGAGAGTGGAAAGGAAAGAGAGAGAGAAACATTGATGTGAGGGAGACATATCGATTGGTTGCCTCCCGCACACTCCCTGACCTGGGCTGGGGATCGAGCCTGCAACTCAGCTTTGTGCCCTTGGCTGGAATCGAACCCGGGACCCTTTAGTCTGAGGGCAGATGCTCTAACCACTGAGCCAAACTGGCTAGGGCCGGGTGGTTCTTTTTATCATACTTGTGGGGACTGTTCTCTTTAGCAGCTTAGAGTGCCTGGAGACCTGATCTCATTTAGGTTCATTTTGTTCTGAAACTAATCTGTCTTAGCTGAGTTACTGGAGCCATGGCGGGTTGGATCACCCAACATTGACTGGGTTCGGCTTTGCACGTTGTTTGAGACACAGGCAACAACCCAATGGGAAATATACTTGTTTTCAGTTGCTGCCAGAAGTCATTTTGCTGAAGTGGTTGCCAAAGGAAGCAGGCTCTGAAATGTTCCGACTTATAAAACTTGCTTATAACTTGGATACCTTTTTGTGTTGGGGTCCTTTTTTCTGACTTCTGGAGGCAGCAGCTGTGGTCAGTGAGCCTCATCAACAGTTAACATGGCCTGAAACAGCCTCTGGGAGCAAACATAGCGTTTGGGGTGCTAATTCTTCTTGAAAGTTGAATAACATCTACTTATTTAAACATTCATTCTTAGAAATATTTGTATCTCTTGAGCACCCTCTATGTACTGACACTATTCTGGGCACGAGCAATATGACAGTGACACTGCAGGTAGGCCCTCCTCCCACAGAGCTTGCATCCTGGTGCAGCAGATGGACAGGACATATCAGGTCATGGGGTGTCTTAGGGAAAACAGACAAGGACGATGAGATGGAAAGTGACTAGGGGACGACCTTAGCTTGGGGAAGGGTCTTAATGAGATGACATTTCAGCCAAGTTCTGGATCCATAGAGCGCCCCAGGAAGATCAGGGAGAGAGCTGTCCAGGCATTGGTGCAAAGGCTCTGAGTTGGGTACGTGCTTAGCTAATTGGGAAAAGATGCCATATGGCTGGAGAGGAATGAGCAAGAAGTAGAGGGGTACGACTTGTAAGTAGTGGTGGTGGCGGGGAGGGCCAGAGCTTGAAGGCTGCAATTCCAAGTTTACTTCTATTCTAAGGGCGAAGGAGAGGCATCGGAGAGTTTTAATCAGGGAGCATCATGCTCTAAAGTCATCTCTTCTGGCTTGCGTTTGCTGTAGCTTCCCTTCCTTGGGGTTGCAAGTGTGCCTGCATTATTGAGCCTAGAATCTATGTGTTACTTAACCATTCGTGCAGGAACCTCAGTTTTATCTTTATAACCTGTGATTGCCTTTCAGGAGACATTCTGGAGAAAGTCAGCGTTCATTGCCCTGTGTTTGACTATGTTCCCCCAGAGCTCATTACCCTTTTTATCTCCAACATTGGTGGGAACGCACCTTCCTACATCTACCGCCTGATGAGTGAACTCTACCATCCTGATGATCATGTCCTATGACCCCACTCGTCCTAAGCAGAAGCTGCTTAGGCACTAAACACAGAATGGAGAGGGGACTTTGGTGCCACTGCTGAAATGCATTTTCCTTGTAATGGGGGAGTAAACTGGAGTCAACCTAAAAAAAACAGATACTGTTTTTGCCTTTTTAGTCACCCCATAAGAAGGATGCACGTCCAGGACTGTTTTTTGTTTGTTTTTTTGCCTTTCAGGTCTTAACAGAGCAGCAGGGCTTGACCTATTGGTTTTGGAGCTTCTTAGTGACCTGGGTGTCTGTTTCAGGAACTTTAACTTTCTGGTTCAGTAGTGTGTTAAACAAAACCCTGAACAGCTTGTGGGGATACAGGTTTTTGCTCAGAAATAGCTACCACACCTTTTCGTAGGCTGTGCCAATAAAAGCTGCTCGAAGGTTCCTGAGTTGGTTTATTTCTTGTTCTGCTCTGATTGAACTGCCTGAAACAGCAGCAGCAGAGCCCTTTTCATGTTTTCAGAGAGGGCTGTAATTAGAAGTAACAGTCTAAATCAGAGAAGTACAAATGAAAGTATTTACAGTTTCCTTTATAATTTACTGGAAATGGTCCCAAACAACTTGTTAGTAATCTAAGCCTGTGGTTCCAAAACCTCTGATCATCAGAACCATCTGGGAGCTTAAAAAAACAAACATTCTTGGGCTCCATCCCAGACCCACTACATCTGATCACTGGGGTGGCACCTGGGAATCTGTTTAAAGCTCCCCAGGAAAGGACCCTCTCGTGTACTGTTATTAGGATTGTAAACTGGTACAATCTTTTCTAGGGCAGTTTTGAACCTGCACTTCTTGAATTATTTATACAAGCACACAAAGGTACAAAAGAGACTGTCCATTTTAGCAGCTGTAATGTTACAGCCTAAGGGTTCAGCAATAACATTTTGTATTCTGTTAGTTAAAAGCAAGAAAGGTTTTAAAATAATTATGATATACCGTGGGACATTATGTATCCACTGCAGTAGAGGTTCCAAAGGGTGGCTTGAGGGCAGTGTCTGGATTGAAGACGTTTTGGCTGGTTCACCCAGTATTTGAATTAGTTATCAATATATAAATATATGGAGATTGCACATTAAACAAATTTAGGTCTCTTGCTTCTTTCGAGAACTCAAATGATTTGGCAGTTCTGGATCCACATTCCCAAGTGGCAGCAGTTGGCTAGAGTTTGGTAGCTTCTGATTTCATTAGATGGAAAACCTCCAGGTTTCTGCAGTTCCTCCCAGCTCCATTTAACTTATTTATGTTATCTGCCTAACCCCTGTAAGGCATTTGATATGTGAGCCTTGTGTTAATGAATGGGATAGATTTGTAAGGAAGTCTATTTTATATTAGTTAAAAACAAGCTAGGGAACAAACCAAGCTGCAGAGCAACATGCTTAATAAGATCCTTCATTAAAACCAAACCAAACTTATACTTGCATAGGATAAAAGTCTGAAAGAAGAACGCCAAACAGTGGCAAGCAGGAAGACGTCTACTTTTATTTAGTATGTTTACATATTGTTTCCATATTTTATGTGGGCTAATTTAATAATTACTTTTTTTTTTCTTTAATATATCTTTATTGATTTCAGGGAGAGGGAGAGCGAGATAGAAACATCAATGATGAGAGAGTCGTCATTGATCAGCTGCCTCCTGTATGCCCCTGACTGGGGATTGAGCCCACAACCCAGGCATGTGCCCTGACCAGGAATCGAACCTCGAACTCCTGGATCCTAGGTTGATGCTCAGCCGCTGAGCCACGCCCGCCAGGCAGTAATTACGTTTTTTAAAACTCTCCCCAGGTAACCCAGGTGATCTCTGTGTTTGGAAAGTACTGGTCTAAAGCTGAAGTCCAAGCAGACTTGAGTATGCAGGGACGCCCCCTGGAATGCTTGTCTCAGAGGCTGGCCTTCTACTTCTTGCAGTCTGTGGGGTGGAAAGAGCCCCGGGAGTCTGCAAGCACCCCAAGGGATTTTAACAAGGGATTTGATAACCACACTTGGGTAAACACTGGCCAGAGGCACTCTACTCTTTTGATATCTACTTAGATCTTTGCCTTAGGGCTCTTGCATTCCCTGAGGGAGGAAAAAAAACAAGATCTGGAGAGTCAGTCTAAAAGACTGACCTAGGAGTCCTATGACTCACAAGAGCCTGACTCACTCAGGGCTCAGTCTGTCAATTATTTCTCACAGCGTCTAAGACCTCAGCTTTCTCAGTGAAGTGGCTTCTAGTTGCCAATTACGAGCAATTGTCTCCTCTGAAGGCACCAATTCTAACAGCAATTCACTTGGGTATAATTGTGTGGTCTGGAGTAAGAGCAGCAGTGAGTCAAGGAACTTAAATCTGTTTCTGGCTCCAAAAATGCTTTATGATACTTGTTCTTTGTGCATCTTAGTCTCTGGGTTAAAATTAGCACCAACGTCCTTCCCAGGCATAACTGGGATGGATGAAGGTTACAAGGGTAGAGGCTCTCTTTTTGGTCAGCTCTTCAGTGCCTAGAACAGAACTGCATAAATGCATATTCTTTAGACTCTGAGGACCTCAAGTAAATCCCACAAAGCTATTTATGTGTCTCGTTTTTTCTATTTCTCTCTCCCCCTGTTCCTATTTGAGGAAGAGTAAATATTGGAAAGGGGGACCCTGGGTGGAACAGGGTCTGAGGAGTTCCACGTCAGCTTACTACCTGTGAGCCTTTGTCCCCACCTTACTCCCCACCTTTGCAGTCAGAACACAGAAACTCATTTAAAAAAACTTTTAGCTTAGAGATAATTAATAGAAAGAGGACGCCATGGATGTGAAAGTTTTCCTGACTATGCTAAATAAACCAAGTTAGATAACTTAATACAGTTTGTAAAGACACTTTTCCCACGGTCTGTATCTTCCAATTTGGGCGGAGGGCAGGAAAGGCACAATTCTTGGAACTCAAATAAGGAACAGAAATTCCTAATTTAGCCTCAGAAGAGAAGTCTCTGAAAAATACTCTACCAAGAAAAACTTAAGTGTAAAGTGATACCTCAAAAAAAAATGCCAGTACCCATAGGGTCATAAGTTTCACAGATGTGCTTCAAAACCACTTCTCAGAGCACGCTGTTGCATCAGCGTGCAGGTTAACGAAGGCGGCCAGCCACGCGGTTCCGCTGTTGAGCGATATGGCTCTGTAATGCCACATATGTAGAACTCAGGACATCAGAACTGCTTTGCCATAAAGATAGTACAGGTGGCGATGTAATTATTGTAAAGGCCCCATTGTATCCACCTGTCCTCACAAAAACTCCCTCTGCAGACATGCACCTGGTTTACACAGGGGAGCTATTTGAAGTGTGCCTTGGCGGTGGTTTATGTCTGGCCTGCCTCGCTCTGAATTCTTTCACTTGCCAAACAGCTGCTGCAGGACACTGCCGTGGCCAAGCAGTCCCTGTCAGCAAGGAGCCAGAGTCTAAGCTTGCGGTCTTCACGGCACTCACACGGAGGGCGGCCTTTCAGCCTAACCGCACTTGAAGTGATGATTGCTTGATGTTTGTATTAAACACTGTGCGGAAGGGAAGGAGCCTTTCAGTCGTGTTTTTTGTTTGTTTGTTTTTTTGAGTCATGTAACATTTAGAATTAAGACCTGCCTAGAAAAACTTGGCAGGATTCCTGAAATTCATAATTTATACATTAAATTCTGTAATTTACTACTACAAAAGAGAGGTGGATGAACTACCTTGAAGAATGATAAACTAATAACAGTAGCTAACTCCAAACCACTATTTTGTGGGGACCGTCATTACTTGCTTTTGAAGTAAAGGAGCACTTGCTCAGTCAGGCAAGCCGTACGGCAGAGTGAGGCCAGATCTAGCTGCTTCAGGCTGCTGCTGAGTCACACTAGCTCGCTGGCTCCCTAGGCTCCAACATGGAAGACACTCCGATTCCCACGGGCTTTGATTGCGCTGCCTGAACTTCATCAGATGTTTCTGGGTAAGACTGAGTGCTCTATGAGAAATGGCCGTGTGTTGAAAATGACCCAAGGGTTTGAAAAATCCTAAGCCATAGGATAACCCCTTTTTTCTTTATACCCCCCACAATTTCTGATGCAATTTGTTTAGAAGGGACTCGAGTTACTGAATGATGAATAAATGAATTAATGGAGGGACAGAAGGAAGGGTCTGCTTGGTGCAGATTATCCAGGTTTCTGGTTTCCCAGACTTCTTTTCCTCTCTTCTGAGCCCACCTTTTTGCCATCTCACTGTTGATGAGCAACTTCAGCTCAGAAAGGGTGAAAATAGGCAGGACATACAGTGGCAAACATACCCATCAGTTCTCATTGACTTACTTTTGTAGAGAGTTTTGATGGAATGAGGTGGTACTCCAAGTGGGAAACAGGGAGAAAGTTCTCTGTGCCAGAAACTGCTCCTCCCTTCGCTCAGATATGCTGTTACCGGCGAAGCTTCAGCTGAGCTCGGCTGTCAGTGCTCTCCAGGAACTGACGGGCTGCATCTGTTCTCAGCTTGGCATGGCCTCCTCAGCCCCCTACACATCTCTAGAACTTGGCCCCCTCCTGCTCTGCCCCTGTTCTGGTTGTCTTGTTTCTTTCACTACCTGTTAGGCCCAGATCCCAGCTGTTCATTTGTTCTGACACTTCCCTTGCTCTGAAATCTGATTGCTAGAAGCTCTCCGTTGCCAACTACTCATGGAGTGCAGATCCCCGGCTAGGTTCTGGACCTTGCCCTAGCCCTCTCCCCAGTCTCTCCCTACACTCTAAGCTTCCCGATACTGCTCCTATTGCCATCTATAGACTTAATTCTGACAGAATTATTTCCTCTTATCTCAATAATAAAGATATAGCTGGAACTCAGTGGTCCCTAAACCTAGAGGAAGTTACCATATTCTATCATCAGTTTCCTTGCCTCTCTCCCTGACTACAGCTAAGTTTCTTAAAGTTATGTACCTTTATTTGTCAATAAAAATTTGAAGGGTGTTACCAAAAAAAGGAACTCTTAAGAACTTCATTGCATATCTCATCTCTCAAGTTTTACTCTGAAGTTAGCGAAGTCTCCACCAACCAGAATCTAATAAAAATGAACCACTAAGTTTCAAACTGTTAAGTTGCTAATAAATTAAAAATACATAGGGCAGTATGGGGGTACTAATGGGAAGGACTGTGCGACGTGAAGTCACACAGACCTGGGTCTGCATTCTCTTAGGTAGGTCCTTGGCAAACTAGTCAACATCTCTGAGCCTTAGTAGTCTCACTGTAAAAAAGAGATACTAGCTTCCTAAGAGGACTGTTGTAAGGATTGAAATAATGTATACATGGTAACTATTATTCTTGTTATTGGAGCTAGAAAACTTGGATATCACTCTCAGCTTTACTTACCGGCTGTGTGATCTTAGACATATCACCTAGCATTTTTCATCCTTAGTTTCCCTGTCGGTAAAATGGGGAGAATACCACCTTATCCCATGGGTTGCCAAGAAATTCAAATAAGATAGAAAAGGTATGTAAAAATTATGTCATAAACTTTAAAAATTATGAAAAAGATGTTGCAATGAGAATTTCCATTTTTGTATTTCCTGACCAGCTGCTCAAATAGGCCTTTGTATCAGTGGAATTATTTTTCATTGATAAATTGGAAAATTTAAATGTATCTTTACTCTTATGGCACCTGAGTTAAAAAACAAACCAGAACAAAACCCTAACAGGCAGTAATAACAGTAATGTTAGATATTTTTGGCTAATAGATTGGTTTTATGCTGATGCATGCTACTGAGTTTATAAATTATTAAAATAGTATAATTATCTCTTACACTGATTGATTTGGGCTAGCTAGGAGAATTGGTTACATAATTTATGGAGAACTTTTTCTAATCCTCTCTTATTTTCCAGAAAACAGTGGTTTGAGGTTATAGCAAAACCTTTAGAAATTGCACCCCATCATCCTAATATAAGAGGTATTGTAACACATTTTAGTCACACAGATTGGTCTGACTTAAAAAGACTTTTAAAACTCTCAGGACAGCTGGCCTCCATGTAGGTCTGGAGAGTGAAGACAGAGGTCCAGAGGCCAGGGCACCCCACTGGGCCTGGAGGCAGAGCCCCTGACGGCCTTGTCAACCCCCCTGAAAACACCCTCCTAAGGTCATCTCTCCGGGCCATGAAACCGTTTATGCGTATTTAGAAGAATAAAGACCATTTCTAGACAGTGGTGCCTATTCTTCAGGGTTCCAATTACGTAATTCTACAAGGATCCCCTTGAAAACCAGCGAAGGCTTTCCCTGAACCTTCTCAGGCACACGCTAATGAATGCAATACTTCATTGCTCCTGTAAGATTCACTGCAGGGCTGTTCGCAAACAAACTTCTCTTCTATGAGCACTAATTTGTTTCCTGCATTTAAAAAGGAGGAAAGTAATTCCACTGATACAAAGGCCAATTTGAGCAGGCTGGTCAGGAAATAAAAAAGTGGAAATTTTCATCGCAACATCTTTTTCATTGTGTGTCACCCGGTTGCAATAAACACTGCCTGCTGTTTGCCCTCTTCCCCCTTCTGGAGGACGTTAGTCTACTGGGCCTGTTCAGCAGAGACCAAGTCCTCTACCCAGGCGGGGCAGTGAGAATTAGAGTGAAAAATGAGCACTTGCAGAAAGACCCCAAGCAGATTATGAGGCCATTAGATACGCAAACTGTAATGAAACCAAGATACAATCTGAAAGGGACCAAAAGAACCCTGTCTCCTGAAAAAATGGAGAGAACACATCTGGGTAGGTTGAGAATAAATGCATTTTAATACGAAAATTGCTTTCACATAAAGAGATACTTTATAAAGTACAAAAAAATCATATTTTAAAAAACAAGTTCACAGTACTTGCATTGTTTTACTGGTTTGGGATATGAACAACATCAGTCAGAGTTCTTAAAGTGACGATAAAACAAAAAACGAAGACAAGGACTTCGATTTTCTCCCTCTATCCTTGTCCTTGTTTCTCTTTATCAATTGCTTTGATCCCTAAAATAATCTAACTATAGGCCTGATGGAAGACGGCAGAGTGTTTCCTGAGGGCAGAGAAACTCTTCAAGTCTGAGGTTTGGAGTGTAAGCAGCAGCAGAGGGGAGCCAAGAAGCCTGAAGGAAAGGGAGGGGAATGCAGCAGGGCCCCGGGCAGGCTAGAAAGGCAGACCTGGTTCCTCGGAGTTCAGCATCAGGTAAATGGTCACAATGCAAATTATGAGGCTGGAAAAAACTGCAAAACCAAACCAAAAAACCCCACATCCCACCCCAAGAAAACCACAAACCAACCAACCAGAAAGATAATAAATAATTAAAATTTTATCCCTAAATAAGTTACAAAAAGTAGATATTATAGGGCAACCTCCTGTGTCCATGGATGTAAACGAATGAAGTATCTTTAGGCTTGAATTTCATCTGGCTACTCAACTAGAGGGATCATCTCCTCAAGGAAGACTGATACGTTACGTTGTTCAGGTGCCCTGGGCGGGTTCCGTCAAGACTGCTGGTACCTGCTGTTTATGCTCTGCTCAGGGGCATATCGTTAGCATCCCCTTGGTTCCTTACAGATCAGTAATTCTGTTCTCATGGTGGCTCACAAGAAGGCATGGATGCCTGTAGGCTTTGCCTCGTATCACATCCTTCTTTTCCAAAGAGATGCCAGGCCTGGGCCATTTTGCGAAGTTTTGCAAGATTGGGTTTAATCTGTGGGAAGAAAGAATAATTCCAATTACCAGTAGGAAAAGCCAAGTAGTATAGAAGTATTTCCTAATTATAGCTATTCGAATCTGTCTAGATTCCTCATTTCTGGATTCAGATTACGGATTTCTTAGGATAAGCGGTACTGAGAACTGGAAGTCTAGATCCCACCCCTTCAGGAACAGGGACATGGCTCTTTTTCATTATCATGGGAAGCAGACAGTTTTTAATGGAGTAAAATCTACTGGATGAATCAGAAAACAGTGGTACCTGAAAACTCCATGCAAGAAAAGACTTTATGGCCCTCAGCAGGGAAGGTAAGCAAAAGAAAAGATTTAGGCGCCGGCTGGGTGGCTCAGCTGGTTGGCGCATTGTCCCGTACACTGAAAGGCGGCTGGTTCGATTCCCAGTCAGGGCACATGCCTAGGTTACCCGTTTAACCCCCGGTCGGGGTGCGTACAGGAGGTAACTGATGGATGTTTCTCTTTCTCTCCCTCTCCCTTCCTCTCTCGCTAAAATCAATAACAACATATCCTTGTGTGGGGATTAAAAAAACATATATATATGAAAAGATTTTGGAAAGCAGCAACATGGACATTCCTATCATGCTGTCATTTCTGTTTCATTTAAGATTACAAGGACAGGATATATTCTTTAATCACTCTGTGCCTTTATTGTATTACCAACGTCATTGTTCCTGGACTGCTGAGTAATCATGGCCAAAGCCTGATGTTGAAATCTCCTAAGCTTGCTTCCCTGGGCCTGATGATCCTCAAATCAAACTCTAGAGGTCCTTGCAGATGGCTACCATTTTCAGCAAGGTCACCATTTCCAGCAATACCATCAAGCAACTGGCTGTTTAGGTTCCACTTGCCAGCAGTGAATTTTCTGTTTCTACCAATTTTCTGTAATCCCAAAGAACTGCATCCTATCAAACCTAGAGCCAGTAGGTAACAGATGTTCAGAATACATCAGCTTGTACATGTGTTAAACTAAAAAATACAAAGGTATCATGTTTATAATCTGACAGTTTACCCTAAGCTCCATTTTGAATTTGAGCTAGAAGCTGAAATGGCGAGACTTTACATAAAACTTCCAATGCGTAATTTTCAAAAAATCTCCTGTTTTGGAAAGGATTAAGACATTACATTTGAATAATAGGATCTGAAAAAGGAAAAGCAGATAGACTTTACTTCCTCTCTGTTAGTCATCACTGTACCTGTTTTTCCTGCTCCAAGTGGTCTATGTCAGCTAATGGCAGCATGGAGGGTCTCCCATGAGCACACTGGAATGGCAGCTGGCACCAGGACAGAGCTTCAATAAGGCGATAGCTCTCCTCTAAGCTCAGGCCATCATTAAACTTAATGGCCCCTAAACGAAAGACAGAAACAAGAAGGTTATGATGTATATGGTGGGAAACCAATGCTGACCCTGGGTCAGAGCCAAGTATCTGGAAAAAGTAAAATGTTTCTGAGGCTCTTTCATGTGACTTTAAGACTGCTTGAAATTGGCATTTACGGCCATGGATGAAACTAAGGCTTCAGGACTGACCTCTCTCTCAGCTTTTCCTTATGGAACCCTTGTCTTCCTAATCCCTGTCGGAGGCATTCCTTAATTTATTAGGATTTTGCTTTCAGAGGCAAGAACAATATTTTTGCCTGCTTACAGGTTTATGAAAGCAAGGTCATCTTTTGTCCATAGCCAATCTATCACCAAGATCTCTGACTGTTTTCTACAGTGTCCATTTCATTTGCATTCAATGTCCAGTTCATTTTTCTAGTTCCATAATAACCTTCTTAATCTAAACTCTCATATTGTCAGAACCTGCCTTTATGCATCCATTAACTCACTCAGTCAACAAGTATTTACAAGTGTATACTCTGTATTAGGAGCTATACTGGGCAGAATGAGACAAGGATTTCCACCCTTGTGAAGTTTTTAATCTAATGGGTCTAACAGGTGAGACAAACATTAAACAAATATTACACAATAATTTAAATGATAAACTAAACGATATATGTAAAATACATATTTATATATAAAAATATTTTATATTACTGTATATATTTAAATTATAAGTACTGTGAGATGTGAAAGAATATGTAATAGAAAAACCGAACCCAGTTTAGGAGGTCAGGGAAGGCTTCCCTGGCAAAATGTTATTTAATCTGAAACCTTAGGTTAAGAAAGACAAGAAAGAATCGGAAAGGCATTTCAGACAGAGGAGAAGGGCAAATGCGGAAGTGCAGAAACATAAGAACCAGGTCAAGGAAGCAGGCTGCATGTAAAGGGCACAGCGGACAGTGAGATGAAACCGGAGAGGTGGGGGCCAGAAAATTGCTTTCACGTAAAGAGATACTTTATGTGAGTAAAGCCCCTTGCAGACCATGGTGAAGAGTGAAATTTCTATCCTAGTCTTGACACATTTTAGTTAGAAGAAGGATATGCTCAGAGGAATGTTTCAAAAAGATTCCTCTGGGTGCTGAGGGAAGAGTAGCTTGAAGCAGAGCCAGAATGGATGTGGGGAGACTAAGAGGACTCGGGCAAGAAAGAGGGAGGTAGCAGTGGAAACAGATCACATCAGGCAAATTTAAGATACATTCTGAAGGCAGAGATGGTCAAATTTGGTGATGGAGTACATATGAGGAGTAAAGACAGGATAAAGGGAGTTTAGGATATTTACAGGAGACAAATTAATGAGTGATTGTGGTTACTAAGCTGGAAAAGACAGGAAGTGAAGAGAGGAGAAGGTCAATGGAGAGAGATCAAACAGGGAGGGTGTCATTTAACTGGAGACCCCTTTGTGGTCAAACGACAGCTGCAGGGGATTCTGTAGCTGTCAGGATCCCTAAGGTAAGTTCCTCCAATACCACTTCCTATATTTTATCATATTACCCTACTCAAGAACCCTCAATGATTCTAATGCCTTCTGTATAAAACCTAAAGGTTTTGCTGTGGCCTTCTAGGCTTCTTTCTCACCAGCCTAATTTACTGATACTCTCTGCTGAGCCTCATAACTAATCTGTGCCTTTGGGTCTCTACACAGGCTATTTCCTCCCCTTGCAGTAAACTTCCCCTTCCATCCTATGAATTCACGTCTCTCAGCTCATTCAAAACTTGACTCAAAATATATCTCCTCTAGGAGTTATTCCACTCATATTAGTCAGTTTGCATTATGGTCAAATACTATATGTGCTGGAATTTTGCTTTGTAAAGGTAATTTTTTAGTGTTCATTTTGTGTTCAGTTTCTTGATCTAAATTGTACCCTCCCTGAGATGAGTAGTAAATGTGCCTTCTACTTTCATACTTGCGGTACCCCTGCCATTGCTCAGCATGCAGAGGTCCTCATCACTGTTGTGTTGAGTCTTACCATGGCAGGCTTGAGATGCCAACACCTTCTGGACAGTCAGTGGCAATGTCCCTTGGATGCCTCCTGTGGTCTGGAGTAGCTAATGCATAAACATATTCTTCATTAATGGAAAAGGAAATGGGGTAATGATGCCTCTGTGTAAAAACTCAAAGAAGAGAAAAGTTTACCTCCACTTGCTCTCGAATAAGTTCCTACAAAGCAAACAGGAAAAGAGGCATTAATCTACTGTTAAGTTATTCTTGCCCCCTGATAGTTTACAAAATATCCCAATTTTCTTCTTTATGCCTCCTGAAGGAGAGTTCCAGCAATACAGCACTTAGGTGCAAATTATTTTTTGTAAGGCACTTTAAATATGAAATACCAAAACAACTGAATAGAACTCTTACTGCATAGAGAATATATTTAGCTACTGAAACTTCCTCCAGAGGTAGCTCATCAACTCATGCGGTTATGCAACTGGTGAGAGCAGCCTTGATGATTCGACTGACTCTAAATAGCAGGGAGGCATCTAAGAGTCTGTCTGTTTGTATTCATAATCTCAACCAGAACAAGTGTAATATTACACAGACACCGAATAAATATACAAGAATCATCAACACAACTGTGCACTCAGTATAACACTTGCTTAGATATCATAAACATAAACATAAGTAGTCACTTTAGTTCCCACAGGCTTTTTTTTTTTACAATTCTTTTCAGGTCAAAAAGTTTATTTTCTGAGGCATTTTGTTGAGCAGTTTCTCCTCACTAGTATATCTGTCCCAAGGCCTTTTTAACAGTTATACCCCTGCAGATCTTAATATTTACAAAAGGACTTTAAAGAAATCTAAAGCAGACACTATTTCATGTTACCACTTTGTTTAACCTCTGAAAGTAACTGTTTTGAAATATGGCACATTTAATAACTTCATTATAAGAAAACACAGGATTTTTTTACTCCTAGAAATGGCAATGTATAAATTAGCTTCCTAAGATTACAACATGGTAGATTTTCTTTTTACACCAGACTCAGAAAATTCTCTCCCCTCCCCATCTACACTCTAGTTCACCATGCCTATAAATGAGCATAGTTTCAAAGAGCTAGGTGCCAGATACTACTGCATTTCTTAAAAGCCACCTATTTTCCCAAACAAGCTAAACAGGAAGATGTCTCATAATATCTGACCCACTAACAAAGCTTAGTGTGGAGAGAGATCAAACCTACCTTTTTCGCTATTCTCTCTTTTGCTTGTTTATCTGGGACTTGTAAGCCTAGTCAGGGGGAGAAAGGTCTATTCTCTGTTTATTTCATATTTCAGTGGTTCAATTTTAAATAATTTAAGTAATATAAAAATGGTTCATTCATCAGGCTAGAGGACAGAACTTTATAGAAAGATGTATTAGTGATCTTTCAACTGCTAAGGTCCAAGTAGCTACCTTTTCTTCAAGACACCAAAACTTACTTCAGCCTCTTCCAGAGTCAACAGGATCTCTCCTGATCAGCCTGACTTAACATAATCAAGATTTACTGAAACCATAAGCATTGTTTCCATTTGAAGTAAACTCCTTACCAATAGTCTTTGAAGTCACTTTACAAAAAGTTTTTATTGTAATTTTCTGGTTAAATACTTAGGGATTGAATTACAATAAAAGATTCTAACAGATCTTATCTTTTGGATTTAAGACAATTTGGAGGAGGAGCCTTGGAAAAATAAGCTATGTTGGGAGGAAAGAGCGATGCTGAAAACAAAGGCTGTCTGATCAAAGGGCAATTTTGGAAAGGGTAAAATCAAGGTAATCCAAAAGCTCTCTTTACGCAGCCAAAGTTCTTGAAAGAGTAGTATAGTTAGCTCCACTGTCCCTCCCTTCACTCACTCTCTGACCCACAGCAACCTGTCTTCTGCCCCACCTGACTCCCAGGCAATGATTCCAAGGTAACCAATGTCCTCATGACAGCAAAATCCAACTTGCGACTGCTGACCATTCCCTTCTTGCTTAAACGCCCCTTGGCTCTAGCAATACTACTTTTCCCCAATTTCCCTCCTCCCTCGCTGACCAAATATATTCAATGATCCTTTACAGCTGCTTCTTTCTGGCAGAAGCTTTCCAGCCCTTTGCTAAAGCATTTACACCCTGAATGCTTAGTTCCAGGAGCCCTTCTGAAGACATATCCCTGCTTGAAGACACATTCACGTACCTAACAGAGGCTGACTCCCCAGGCAGGTGCACTCCTCCCCATTCCCCTTCCAGTCATCCGAGTTAGGACCCTCAGAATCATTACGTAGCTGTCCCCTTTATCCCTTTCATAGTCTCTAGTTTCCCAGGTCCTCTGGATTCTAAGTTATGTGTCAAATACGTTCCTCCTCTGCGTTACCACTGCTGTTGACTTAGTCCAGCCCTTGTCCTCTATCTGAGCCACTGCAATAACCTTTCAACTGCTCTCCCTACCGCAGATCTTTCCCATATCAGTCTATCCCATTAGTTACCCACTAAATGTATCTTCTAATTTTTATTTTTATATATTAATAAAGTAATTCACATTTCTAGAAAATGATAACGCTAAGTTGATGTGGATTTGCCTGTGCTCCAAACAGAAAGCTGGCGATGGAGTAGGAAACCATGATGAATAAAATGAGACACTGTGAAAAAGAGCTGAGAGATCTGAGAAAGAATCAAAATTTTGGAAATAAAAAATATAGTGAACGAAATTTAAAAACACCCAGTGGACAAATTAAACATCTAGTTAAGTAGCAGGTGACAATTTCCTTGACTTCCACCCTCCTGGGCACAGCAATAATTTTGTATTTCCACAGCACTTTTTTTAAAAAAAAATTGATTGATTTGAGAAAGAGAGAGAGGAAGGAAGAGAGAGAAAGAGGGAGAAACCTTGATTTGTTGCTCTACTTATTTATGCATCATTGGTTGATTCTTGTATGTGCCCCAATGGGGATCAACCCCCAACCTTGCTGTATCGGGACGACGCTCTAACCAACTGAGCTACCCGACCAGGGCCCATAGCACTTTTTAAAAACAAAATATTTTTATTGATTTTTAGAGAGAAGAAGGGAGAGGGAGAGAGAGAAACATTGATGCGAGAGAGAAACAACGATCAGCTGCCTCCTGAAACCTGGGCATGTGCCCCAACTAGGAATTGAACAGGCAACCTTTACGTGCATAGGACGGCGCCCAACCAACTAAGTGACACCAGCCAGGGCCATAGCACTTTTGAACATACTTCTGCCTAAATTTCATTGTGTTATAATTACTTAAATGTCCTTCTTCCTCACCTTGAGCTAATTCATCTTTGGCTCTCTAGTACCTGACACACAGCAGGTATTTCATAAATGTTTACTGAATAAAAGATGAATATACAGAGTTTCTAAACAAAATAGGAGGTTACTATCACTCAGCAATTTCAACATCTACAGCTGTCTTACCTCCACAATACTCTTGGTCACGGTAGATCTTCCTCTTCGAAGTTCATTGGCTTCTCTTTCTATAAAACAGAGTGGTACTTTTCCTACAAGGACCAGAGAATCACTAGTGTCTGGAAATATAATTCCAAGGCCCATATCTTCCAGATTTTTGTGATAACACCTAAAGAGATAACCTCAATGTAAAAGTATGACAATCTCAAATATAAAATTACTTCATTTACATTTCAGTACTGGTTCCAAATACCTGATAGTTTCTCAAAAGCTGCCACAAGTTTTATAAGCTATACTGTTTTTCTTACATTTATGAGTATTTGTTTAGGATCTTACTATTAAATTTCCTTTTTGAATTACAGTAACTTTCTTTTTTTCTCCTTTCCATTGAGAGAACCAATTTAGTTCTACGTCTTGTTCCTAAGTTTTTATTCTTCACTGAGCAATTGCTAACTTCTCGCGCTGGCACTTGAAGGAGTTTGGCTCAAATAAAAGGGCTAAGAGTGTTTGGAATCAGCATTACAGCAGGGAGGTAATGAATAGCCCCAGGAACTGAGAAGTCCTGACTAATGGGATGTAAATAAATGCATCTGCCTCTAATATAAATTATGCCCCAGGGGAAAAGATATATTGGCAGTGGCATACTCCCAAACCTGAAATAAATTCAGAGGCAATTCTCTTTTTCATTTCCAATAATCTGTGCTGCCTAAAAGTGGGAAAAGGTCTTATCTTGTGATTCACTATGTTATTTGTCCCTTCCTTGCAGTCCAGTGTTTTACTTTCTTCCCAGTATGATTATGATAATGAAAAGTAAGAATCTAGAATGCACCAAGGCAAAGCAGAGTGGAAGCAATTACTGCAGTAACTTTGTTTTCAGAAACAGGACAGCATAAACATTGACTGTTCCAAGAAATGGCAAGAGTATTCTAAGCCAACTGCTGGAAAAAATTATCAGGGTAACTCTAGTCTATGCTCAACAGCTGTGATATAGAGGAAAGAACAGCTTTTGGAGTCAGAAAACCTGCATCTGAGTGCCTGCTCCACCACTTAAACGTTGTTATGACCTTGAACAAGTCATGCAGCTTCTCTTAGTCTCAGGTGACTCATGAGAAAGGAACAGTAACTATGCTTATACCCCACAGAATTGTTGTGAATATCTGCACCACCAACATCACCTCCTCATGGTGGTACTAACCATAACAGTCTCCTTTGTTCCTCTGTTACTGTTATCGCTAGTGGAGGACTTACAGTGGAAGACAGCAATTTCTTCCGACCAGAGCCCTGTGGCTGTTGCTTCTCATAGGAATCTATGGGGAGAAAGATGAATGGGTTAAGAGTAGGAAGTGGTCTTCTAGCTTCACATAAAAATGAAGCATGGGAAGGCACAGCCATGTAAGTATGACAGTGCGCAGCAGTGTGTTCAATGTACAGTTTTAGGCTTTGAATTTCCATCATTAAAGTAAAACTAGTATATATCCAGTCTGTTTATTCATTTTAGCAGTATTTTCAAAAATAAGAAATACAGCCTGGCCGGCGTGGCTCAGCGGTTGAGCACCGGCCTATGAACCAGGAGGTCACGATTCGATTCCCGGTCAGAGCACATGCCAGGGTTGTGCGCTCAATACCCAGTGGGAGGCATGCAGGTCATCCGATCAATGACTCTCATCATTGATCTCTCTCTCCCTCTCCCTTCCTCTCTGAAATCAAGAAAAATGTAAAAAAAAAAAAAAGAAAAAGAAATATAAGACTTAAATCTTGCATTCAAATGAACAATGCAATGTTCCTGTAGATAGTCAATAAATGTGGTTTTAATAACAGAGGAGAGGAATGTGGATTACTGAGGAAATAAAATGGGTTTACTGTCTAGTCCTGTGGCTCAAGAAGGCTTCCCAATTCCTTCAGAAGGGTTTCCCATCTCCGAAGAGACTTAGTAGTGCTATTCTCAAATGGTCCAGGACGTATAGCAAGTAAGTTTTTCCAACACTGTTTTTACTATCTCTTTTCCAACAATTAGGTCTTCATTTTACAAGGAAAAGTGAACATGGAGTAATAGCATCACCACTCTAGTCCATAAAATATCTCCCTAGGTCCTCACTTAGCTCTTTGACATTAGGTTTTTTATTACTTGACCACAGGAGTAAAGATTTTCCTGGTATTTTACCTCTTGGAGAACACACTGCTTCATGGCAAGAAAAAAGGTAGCAAAGATTAAAAAGCACATATTGACTTTGGAAGGATACATAGCAAATTAGTGATACTGGTTGCCTCTGGGGAGAGAAACTAGGTGGGATGAAGGACAAGGGTAGAAAGAAGACTTTAATATATTCCCTTTTGTGCCGTTCAGACTTGAATCTATTTGATTACACTACAACATCGTATGGGCATGTGGAGGGGCATATATTTCAGCTAGATGTCATGCTGAAATAGCCTAATCCTCAGACCCCCAATCCCTAGGGTTGATGATATAGATACAGCAAATGTATTCTTGACAATGTAAGATCCAAATGTTTGAATTAGTAAAGTGAACTACTACATTCCTTCAGTTATAAAAGAAGCCAAAACAGAGGAATTCAGCTTAATTTTTTAAAATATACAATTCATTTTCCTCACAACAGTAACAGTTAGAAAAACTCTTTCAGTTACACTAATTCTGCTGAGGAGTCTCAAATCTTTTCTAGTCCCAAACAGATCCTTACCAATAATAAGCTGCTCCAAACGAACACGCTCATGGGCAGCATGCTGATCCACCAAGACTAGCAAATTTCCACCTAGAAGGTTATCAAAGATTACTGAAGTTTCATATTATCAGATCAAGACTGAAATAATCATGTGTGTTGAGGGAGAAAAAGGTTAATTCAAACTATGTAACAAGGTGAGCATAAGAGAAACATACCAAGTAGGAACATGTGTCTTATTTCCTTAAAAAAAATGAAATTATGGGGGAATACAACAAATCATTTCTGATGAAAAACTCTTTAGTTCATTAGTATTTCATTTATAAAACAAGGTTAAACCCCTACTTTTTTTTTTTTTTTTTAACATATCTTTACTGATTTCAGAGAGAGGAAGGAAGAGGGGGAGAGAGAGAGAGAGAGAAACATCAATGATGAGTCATTGATCGGCTGCCTCCTACATGCCCCCCGACTGGGGATCAGGTCAGCAACCCGGGCATGTGCCCTGCTGGGATCGAACTGCGATCTCCTGTATCCCAGGTCGATGCTCAGCTGCTAAGCCACACTGGCCGGGCCCTACTTTTTTTTTTAATTCTCCTCTGAGGACATGTTTTCATTGATTTTTAGAGACACAAAGGAAGAGAGAAACATCAATGTGAGAGAAACAGAGATTGGTTACCCCCCATACCCGCCCCGACAGGTGATCGAACCCACAACCAGAAACTGAGCCCACAGCCTTTTAGTGTACAGGAAGGTATGCCAACCAACCGAGCCACCTGGCCAGGGCAAGCCCGACATTTTAAGCTTCAAATACTGACTTTGCTTTACTAATACAAATTTGATACAATGAAGGATCATTAAACAGTACATTATTATAATCGGCTGACCTTGATTTGCAGGCTACCCAGGAGCCCAAGAAGAATGTAATTCTACTACACTTTAGATCAGAGGTCAGAAAGTTTTTTTCTAGGCTTTTGGTACAGATGGTTTCTGTCCAACTACTCAACTCTTCATTTTGAACTAGAGGAGCCATAGATAATATGTGAATATTGTAGCTGTGTCCCCATAAAACTTTATGTGTAATTTTCATGTGTCAAGAAATATTCTTCTTTTGCTTTTTCCCCAGCTATTTAAAAATGTAAAAACCATTCTTATCTACCTGGCTGAACAAAAACAGGTGGTAGTTGGATCTGGTCCACCAGCCACAGTTGGCTGTGATTTAGAATCAGCCTTCTCAAACTTAGGCACACGAATCACCTAGGATCTTATTAAAATTCAATTCTGATTCAGTTGGGGGGGGGGACACAAGCTTCTGCAATTCTACTAGACTCCCAGGTGATGATGCTACTTTCATACTTCGAGTAGCAAGGTTTTAGATGCTTAAGTGCAAGAAAGGAGGCAGAATGTCCTGACCCCAAAAGCCAAAACTAATCTTTTTCTCATTGACAGAAGGACTGACATTACTACATCACTTACATTACTACATCTTTTTAGCTTATAATTTAATACTTGGGCCAAAGGGTTGAGATTTATTGCTATTGATTATATTAAAATAAAAGTTCTCCTCTTGAACTTGATCAAAAGAGATAATGCCTGTTTCTCCTCTTTCTACTAAAGATTAAAAAATTGTTTCTATGACACTATCAAATTCACGACATGAGAGCTTAAGATTTAAAGAAAAAAAGAAATAATTTTTCTGACAGCATGTTCAACCACAGGAACAGGCCCCAAATTGTTGAATTGTAAACTCCTTTGAGGATAGGAGTTGCAGCTGGTTGTGATGAATACTGAACATCCTGTATTGGGCAAGACAATGGAATAATAAATTGGAGGGAGTGATCTCAAATTAGAGCCAGTGTGAATTTCCAAGAGTCAGTGACCCTAAAAAATCTATCCTGTACCTGACTCTGGAGGAATGGTTTACAGTCAATATAGTGTTCACAACCGTTTTCATTCCTTGAATGAAACAGAATATCTGAAGGTAACTTACTAATACTGGAAGCTGTATTTTTAATATTCCAACACAACAGAATATAAATTTCATATGGGCAAGGATTTTTGTCTGTTATATCCCCAGCATGTGTAACAACAATCAGGTCCATAATAGGCACTCAATAATTATTTTCAGAATAAATGAATGAATCTTTATTCTTTACGGTATCATAACTGAACAACTGTATTTTACTGTAGGTGGAAACATTCAATAAAAAATGATAATATATGATGATAATTTTACTATAACTTAATATACTTGTAAGTTACAAAAATATGCGGAGATATTAAAATACAAGTAAGTCAATTATAAGAATAGGTTGCTTTAGGTATTCATAAGCAACAGTAAAAACACATTTTGATTTAGAAAAATGTATTTATCTAAGAGTACTCTTTGGTGGCAGCTAACCAATACAATGATAATATAAAATTTCAAGAGAAATTTAAATAGGTCCCTTTTACTTCTTTGAACATCTATAGATTTTGTGGCTACACCCATCTCAGGAGCCATTAGTAGAGATTTGAGAATTTTAACAAAGAATTCCAGGTAATCAAAACTTTAGAATAAAATCTATTCATTTTCTAGAAACAGTAAAACTATAATTTCACCTTTATTAATTCCATATTTATGACAGAATTTTGATTAATTCGCCTTTGACCTATTACGACATTTATTAGATAAGTCTACACTGTAAATAGGGCAAAAGGGAATATTCTGAAATACAAAGAGGACGAACTGCTTTCAAACTTTAGAAGCACTTGCCTGCAGGTCTACTGCTCTGGAGCCAGGGCTCACAGCCACCCGGGCCTTTCCTGGAACCATACAGTATCAAGTATTGTAAATGTGCTCAAGAGTCTCCCAGTTTAAAGGAAGAAAAATGAAAAGAAGCCTCCTCTCACTCTCACCCTCTTTCAGTCCCTCTCTTCCACGTCACAGATTTCTGAGTCTCTCCTTGCAGCCTGCCAGCATCCTCCCCTACCTCTGACACAGTTCTCACCTGAGTCCCTCACTTCTGCTGTAACAAAGTTGAACAGATCATTTCAGTCCTCATCTTACTCATCCTCTTGGCAGCATTTATATGAAGTCTTGGCTTTGCAACACCACCTTTGTCTGTTTTCTTCCTATTTCTCAAGCTGTTCCTTCACAACCTCTTTCGCTGGTCCACCCTTTTCTGACTAGCTGTTAAATGCTGGGATTACTCTAGATTCAGAATCTCTTCTCCTTTCCCTTCACTCTTTTTCTAGGTAGTAAAAGTTACACTTGCAACTTCAATGACCAACTTTAGGCTGACAACTCAGGTTTATATCTCCATGTCAGAATACTTTTCTAGTCCCAAACCTGTAATATCCAGCCACCTTCTGGACATCTCTTCTTGAACGTTTCCAACAGATTACAGACTGAACTCGTGGTGCTCACTCTCTGCCGGCCTCTCGTCCAGACTCATGATGTCCTGCAACATCACCCACTCAGCTATGGAGGCCAGAAAACTAGGAGACCTCTTTGATATACCTTCCCCCCATCCAATCCATCACCAACACCTGTTGACTTTATCTCCTAAATATCTTTCCAATGCATTTACTTCTCTCTAGTCCACCCTGGTCCTCGCTATACTGCAATATCCTCCTGATGGTCTCTCTGCAGTTACTGGGATGCACCCTCCTACCCAGTTCATTCTCCACAATGCAACCAGAGCAATAGTTTCTTTTCTTTTTAAAAAATATATCTTTATTGATTTCAGAGAGAAGAAGGGACAGAGAGAGACAGAAACGTCAATGATGAAAGTCATTGATCAGCTGCCTCCTGCACGCCCCCTACTGGGGATCGAGCCCGCAACCCGGGCACGTGCCGTGACCGGGAATCGAACTGTGACCTCCTGGATCCTAGGTCGATGCTTAACCACTGAGCCACACCATCTGGGCCAGAACAATATTTTCAAAATGCAAATATGATGGAACATGTGCCACCACAAAAATAACATCAGAAAACCAATTAAAAAAGAAAACAGAAAGCTTTCAATTGTTTCCAGTTGGTGTTGGGACAAAGACAAACTTGTAAGTGGCATTTGAGACTAGGCCTCAGCTTCTTGCTCTCACTCCCATTGCACCTGCCCTGATTTTCCTCACTAAGGGAGAGAAAATCACACACTGCACGCTATCCCCTCTGCCAACAATACTCCTCCTTCTCTTCTTTCCCTAGTTAACTCATACTCATACTTCTGATCTCACTTTACCAACTAAACCTTCCCTGACCTCCCTGACTAAATCAGGTCTCCCAACACAGGTACTTACAGCATCTTGTTTCTCTCCTCCGTAACACCAGCTAGAGTTAACATTTCTGAAATTATCTGTTTCTCCTCCATGTATTTTTCCTCCACCATTGTATCCCTAGGGCCTAATACAGTCCTGGGCGTACAAAAGGCACTCAATATTTGTTGAATGAGTTAATATGATTGACAGCCCGGCCGGGCATGGCTCAGCGGTTGAGCATCGACCTAGGATCCAGGAGATCGGGGTTCGATTCCCGGTCAGGGCACATGCCCGGGTTGCAGGCTAGGCTGCCGATCAATGACTCTCTCATCACTGATGTTTCTATCTCTCTCTCCTCCTCTCCCTTCCTCTCTCTGAAATCAATAAAGATATATTTTTTAAAAAAATAAGAAAAAAATATGATTGACAAACTATTATTGTTTTATTAAAGCAGGTCACCAAGAGATTGTACTTAACTTTCGATAACCCTAGTATAGTTAATTATATAAACTTTCTATAATTATAAAAGGAATACATAAAAACATTATTTAAAAGTCAAACAATACAAAATATTTTAAAGAGTAAAACATGTAATTCCCCCTTTTCCCTCCCATTCTCACTCCTAAAGTAACTACTGTTTAATAGCTTAACATGTATCTTATATATGTATGCCTTATATATGTATGTGTATGTTTATAAAACTAAATGTGCTTTAAAACTATCATAATATTAATTTAGATTGGTTTTCCCTAGTCTTCTTTCCAAATCATTGCAATGGATATATATATATACACACATGGCCTTAAAAGGAGGCTGTAGGAAGACCAGCTGATTGTTAGTCAAGGCTAAACTCCATTCTTACCTGCTTTGCCACTTTCCTCAGTCTTAGTGCTCATTAAACAGGCAATAAACTTGTTATCCACTTGCTGGAGAACCTGCCATACATTGAAACAAGTGGTACAACACTAAATAAAAATTAACAAAGACTTATCTGTATAGAAAGAGACAAAACTGTACCTAATTTAGAGTTGCTTGCATTATAGCTTTCCTATCTGAGGCTGAGTTAGGTGCTGATGAACCTGAGGGAGTCGTTGGGAAGGATAAAAGGATGGGCAAGCAGAGTGAGCAGAGGACATAAAAGGAGCGCACACAGAGGCATCTAAGAGGGAAATGCTAACAAAACTTTAGAGCAGACCTGAAATCTTCCCAAGGGAATGACTTCTTAATGGGCATATAACCAGAGAATTATTAATATGACCAGGACTGCTAACAAATAGAGCTGATATAAATTTTAAAAATTTATGCAAAAGCAAGGAAAAGCATTTTGGAAGAGCTAGTCCATTAAAACGGTAAGTGAAAAATCTACCTGTGGCTTTAGGCCTTAGTGGTTCCTCTCTGTCCAGGCACTGACAAGGCTCCCCCCAGTCTATACCCCATAATCTATACCTCTACCCCATGGCCTATTTCTGGGTCAAACATGCCAGGTTAGGAGTTTACCTAGATGTGTCTAAACTCCTAATTTGTTCCCATACTGAAAACAAGGAAACAAAGTGAAAACAAGACGGCCAGAGTGGTATAGAGAAGGGGCATCTGGAAAAGCAGATGGGACAAGAGGTCCCGATTTTTATTGGAACGCCTCAACCTGGGGTCTCCTAAGTCATGTCATTTGTAGCCTCACACAACAGAGGTTGTTTGAAAAGGGACATTGTTGCACATTTAAGGACAGTATTTCTGCAGCACTTAGTTGATTTATAAATTACTGACAAAATATAAAGTCTGTAAAAACCTTGAAACTGGGAGCCTCGTCCATCACCCATCCTAAGGACATCTTCTTTGTGAAGAGTTCGGTCCCTCTCATTCTCTTCTCATGATAAAACTCCAGTAAACATCAACCCACATGTGCCTGACCAGGGTGCTCCACATCATTAAATAAACCAAATTTCCTAAGAGTTAGTCTAGCTTAGGGCTTATATATGTATTTTTATGAGATTTCAAAATCAATCTTTTACCTGCATCGAATGAATCATGTCCTTGGTGAAGCGATAAGGATATAAGATGTTGTGAATTTTAACAGCTAGGCCTTCAGCCTGACCACTGCTTACATCAACAGCAACCTAGAAAGACCCAGCACAAATATCATTTAAATTTAGGTGTGTGTTTTTTTATGTCTGCAGAACTGTTTTGCCAAAGATCTCAAAGTGCTTTAAAAACTTTCATTTTCATAGAGCCTACTAGAGGTGGGCTGATTTCAGAGAGCTTATAGGAATTCAAAAGGCTCTATGAACAAAATCATTGAAAAAACCCAATATTATTTCAGGTTAACAATTGGTCTTGGCTCCATAATCAAGTCCTTAAAGATATCTTTAACTGAAGGATCAACAATTAAGTGTTCATCTATTCTACACCCTCATTACAACACACAAAGTACATTCTGTGATAACCCACTGAAGAGAGTACTCTCAGTTCAATGATGAACTGTTCCTCCAGTACATGATTCACTACTTTATTTAATGATAATGGTTTTTATTATCGCCACCCTAAATACTCTGCCATAGCTACAAGCTGGAGTTTTGAAGAGTGATAAACACTTTCACTATTCCCACACTGATTATATACGCTTATTCCAAAATTAAAGCTGAGCTCCCAAAATATCATGAATTCTGATTCCTCCTTTCCACATTAAACATTAATTTCCAAGTAAATTATTTGGAAACATACCCACTTCCCATTCATAATTACAAATTAGTATAGTCAGTCACCCATGCCCAACTTAAATAAAATTCAAATATTAAAATAACAAGCGAAGAAAAACTGCTGCAGACCCACCTCTGGATAACGGGCAAATACTGGATTGTCCCATTCCGAGAACAAGGACTTAAGCGATCCACTCCCAACAGCATCTTCTACAGTACCTAGTGCGAAAGGGGACAGGTAAAGTTGGCATCAAGAGCCTCTGGGAAAAAGGTGAGTGACATCTCATATTTGGTGTGGTGCAGTCTCAAGACCAAAGATCAGACCCATTGTTCCAACATGCTACAAAGGTTTAGTGTTTGTTGTATCTCTAAGTTGTTTCAATATGTTACTTTTTAAACTACAGTTGATGACTGTATCTTCTCACATTATAGCTTTTTCTCCAAACTATTTTCAAGAAATATTTCAGAATACAAGCCTAGGAGAAATTGGTTCAAATTAGTAGCCCCACTTCCTTTAGTAAAAAAATATATATACCATAATCTATTTTTAGAAACAAAGAATAGGAAAATAATGTCTGTAACTTTTTAAAAAAATAAGAGTTTTGCGTATATAAAACTGCCTCAATATGGAGCACAACTCCAATCTTTAAAAATAAGAAACAATTTCTCAGTCACAAGACACCACAGACTGCATAATCACTCAGTATTGACCTCAAGTCTGGAAAAGTAATTTCTGATCTACATGCATGCACAGAATTACTTAGTTCTGCTGTTAAACAGGACCATGGAGTATTCCTGGTTCCAGTAAGGCACAGCTGGTACTGATCAAGCTTAATAATACAACCCTCCTTTTTTTTTAGTTAGGTGGTACATTATGCACTAGGTGTTCCAGCAATCTCCTATTGCCCCTACCTCTGTTAGTCTGTCTCATCACAGTCCTCTCTTCCAGAGCTCTAGGAAGGAAAGGAAGAACAAGGTCGCTTCTAAAAGGATGACACCTGTACTGAGACCCTAAATGTAAAAAAGAAAAACCTAAACATCTGAACTCAAAGGACAAACTATTAAAAATTAAGTTACATAAAATCTCTTTCTACACAAACTGAATCAAGACATAAGGCATACTACCAAACACTAGCTTGAGAGTCCAAAGTTCTTGAATGAAGTTAACTCTGCTAACTTATGAACCTACATTAATGCTTTGTCCCATTATCCATCTATACCAGGCAGAATGAGAACCCAAACTAGATCACTGATTCTCAATGGGGGCAATTTTGCATGGAGACATATGGCAATATCTTGGGACATTTTTGGTTGTCACAACTTGGGTGAGGGGGTGTTACTGGCATCTAGCAGATAAGAGGCTTGGAATGCTGCTAATATCCTACAGTGTATCAGACAAACCCTACAACAAAGATTTATCTAGTCCAAAATGTCAACATTGCCACAGTTGAGCAACACTATATTAAACACAGAGTGGTACCTAATTATCATCCTTCACTACTGAGTACAGCCTTCACAAGTCTCCAATTTATATGTCTCATATCCCAATATATGTATCTATTATAACATTTATCTCATCATATTATATTTAGATAGCTATCTTCTCTGATAATACTGTGAATTCCTTAAACCAAAAGTCGGTTAATCTGCAATGTGGCAGGGCCTAGCACTGTGTGAACAATCAATAAATGAATGAATAAGTGAATAGGTAAATGAATGAAAAGTTCTCAATTTAGCCCCGCTGAGAGCGGCTCAGTGGTTGAGCACTGACCCAGGAACCAAGTGGTCAGGGTTCAGTTCCCGGTCAGGGCACATGCCCGGGTTGTGGGCTCAATCCCCAGTAGGGGTGTGCAGGAGGCAGCCGATTGCTGATGTTTCTCTCTCATCTATGTTTCTACCTCTCTATCTCTCTCCCTTCCTCTCTCTCTAAAAATCAATACCAACTTTTTTTTTTTTTAAATGTTCTCAATTTAAACTCTAAGGTCTAGTAAGATTTGGCCCCAAATCTACCCTCCTTCCTGAAGGATGATCAGATTTGTTTTAGGAACAATGCTGAATTTGACAGTTTTTAAACAGGGCAAAACATGATGAAACTATTATTTCAAAAAGATAAATCTGTTGGACAGAAACTGGCGAAAGATTAACTCAGAACAATAAAATTAAAGTGGGAAGTGAAATAAGGTTGCAGAGTTAAAGACATTTTAAAGAGAAAAACTGTCAGGGCTTGGAGACTTCACACAATTCCTTAAAATTACCTTTATATATCCTCTCTTCTGTACAATTAAATTTACCTCTTAACAACTCATCTTAGGTTTTTATGTATGGCTCAACAATGTCCTAATATACATCAGCCATTTCCAGAAAGGTAACATTCCATGTAAATGGAAGGTGCTTAGGAGCCATCTTTCCATGGAACTTGTTTCTATATCCAAAATGCTTTATTTTTCATTATGAAACTCTGGGTCAACATGACCCTCAAAAGTTCTTTACAAGAACTTTTGCTAATCCAGAAAGTTAAGTAGGTTGAAGTGTGTGTTTTTTCAAACATCTAGATTTATTTAACAGGAGCAGATGCTTATGTTGAGTATGGCAGCCAACCAAGATTTCTGCCTTTGTTTAGGAACAGCCATGTCAGTTTAATGTAATTCAGTTATTTTTTTTATAACCAGCAGAAGTAGTTACATTTCAGGAAGATGAGGTGTGAGTTCCTTAGATTTACCTCTGATAAGCACTCAGTATAAATCAGGACATAAAACTACACAGACTGAAAAACACATGTGTCTTTAAGAGCAACCTGAGAGTCTCAGGAGCACATTGAAAGAAAAGGGTTTTCTCCTATTTAATGCTTTGAAAGTTACTACAGTGATTTTTTTTCCCAAAAGAAAAAGACAACAACAGTGAACCCATTGAAAAATAAAGGTCTTATTTAATCCTAAATCAGAGCTTCCTGCCAGATATTAATCCTAAAGAGAAATTATAATTTGCAACTGCATACATGTAGTTTATGCTCTTAATGTCTATCCTCCTGATGCAAAACCAAGATTACAGCCAGATGGGAATCAGCTTTACTATCCCCAGCATCTGGCCCTAAGCACACTGCCAGAACAACGTCACTATTAATGGGGACTTAGGCCTGAGAACCCAGAGTCCTTGTCTAGGCTCTGATGCAGCCCTGCGGTATGATCTAAGAGCCACATTACTGTCTCCCTGAACAGAGCTACCTACACAATAAACAGGTCAAGTGGATTAGCATATGCACTGTAATAAAGTACACATTTAACCTGGATCCCAGAACACTTATGGTCAAACCTTATTTTCTAAAAAAAACTCCAGTGACAAAAACATATATATGGTACTGTACTGAGCCATAGCTTTTACTGGGAAACCTAGGATGACTATAGGATCATTCTGGCTGTTTACCTGGGAGCTGCAGAGAGCAACTTCCAGAAAAATACTACACTGGCATTGCAGTTCCTTTACATTTCTAGGAGAGTGGTGTGTTTGGGAGAGAGGGGAAAGCAGGCTAGGGAAGCACAGTGGATCTTCTCTACGATTAATAGTACCATTTCATTAAAAACTGTCTCACCCTCTTACACATATACACACCCATAGACACATTTATGTACACACTTCCATTCTATAGATGTCCATTGTGTTTCTAGATTTAAATAGTACTGGACCTAGAGAATATTCGTGTACCATAAAACATGTTTTATAATTAAACTTCAAAATGTTCTATCTGCCAAGATAACCTTCAAAAGCATTTCATGCCATGAACACCATACACTTACCATTCTCAAGTATGACATCCACAGCCACAGTTGTCAGATCCTTAGTACAAGCAGCCCGAATGTCCTCAGGAGGAGGAACGAATGTGCTAAGGCCAGTTGTTCTGTTGACATAAACCGTTCTTCCCAGGGCTACATCGAAATGCTGCTGCCAACCCAAAGCACACGTGTTCGACTCTTCATTTCCAGAACAAGTTCCTGCTATAGAGTCCTCATTCTGCAAACAACTTCCACTTGGGTTGGTTGTGGAATCGCCTCTGTGATCCATCAACATTCCTCTGGGAGAGTTAGGACTTCTCATCTGCAGCTCCGAAGCTGTAAGAACATCTGAATCTTTACTAATAACTGCAGAATTATTATTGGCTACTGCCAAATTTGTTTCTGGTACCACAGAGTTCTCTGTTGTACTGTTGTTAGAATATGTTTCACTATCTTTATTGGAAGAATTATCCTGTGTGACAGAGTCTGACATCGGGATGATGACACTCCCCGTTTTTTTATGCTCATTTTTAAATAACATACAAGAATCTAGGGATAACCCACTGCACAAGTCACTGTCTTTCCTACTGGAATCTGCTTGTGGAAGTTCAGTAAAATGACTCATCATCTCCACTGTTTGAGTCTCTTTTTCAGAACCTTTCATTTTGGATAATTTAGAGGCTAGTGAGTCAGGTGATTTCTCCACATCCAAAGGTTTTCTGTTCAAGTGATGCAGATCCTTTAGAATTATAGGACTTTCTCTTAAGTGAGGCATCCGGTGTTGTAAGCAGTCTTCTTCCTCGGAGAATGGGAAGTTTTCTGAGTAAAGGATGTGGCTTACTGGTTGACAACTACTACTGGAGTCACTGTGTTTCACAGGGGTGGTTTTACACATATCAGCGTTGCCTAAGTGTTTTTTGTCTCTCTGTGGAATGCCAGGTTCGACCTGAGGACTGAGATTGGTATTGATTTCAAAATTATTTTCATCCGGTTCTGTATTCAGAGGATGTTTAACCTTCCCATAGTGTCTCTTAAACTTCTCTAAAGATCCTAGCTGTGAATTTAAGCTTAGCTTCTTAGGGGCTATGGGTCTGGAGAAACCAACCGACTTACCTTTTCTCCCACTCCCATCTGAAATGTGCCTACACCAAGAGAAAGGGGATATGTCTGGTAACAGGCCACCTGGGTGTAATTTTTTACTACCTTCCTGCAAAATAGCAGATTTTCTGTAAGTCGGTATAGAGTTATTCTCTAGCCTATAACCTATATTTGCTCTGCGCAATTTTTGGTTGGGCAGTTGAGCAAATTCTGTACTTAAAGTGCTGGTTAAATCTTTGATGTCTGGAGTCTCCACTGAATGGTGTGTTCTATTTTCAAGTGTTTCTTTGGCACTCACAGGACCGGGTCGAACACAGTTTTTAAATAGATGTTCTGTTTCAGTTGGTTCATTTTGTACCACATGAGTTATAAAACCAGTGGAACATAATTTAATTTGTCCATAACTAAAGACGTTTATTCTTCCACAATTACTAGGTTCTTTTTCTCTTTTCTCTTCCTCCCCCTGAGAACCATGTACTCCCAATAACGTTGTCTCAAAAGGCAGAGGTTGGTGTCCCATTTCAGTAGCACCTTTAAATATCTCTAGCTGATTCTGAATTCTGTTCTTTTTCAGGATGTCAGTAGCCATGCCATCAACAGCAGTACTTATTTTCTGTATTTCTAGATCTTCTCCACTCTCCTCAAAGTGATCTAATGTCTGGAAAGGGCTTGCAGACATTTCTGAACTGGTTCCACATGGATTTTCTGAAGAGTTAAGTTTCAAGCAAGGTTTTTTATGTTTCTCATTTTCTGATTCTGAAGCTCTAGCTCTCTCTTGTTCTAAGACCCTTGATTCTGAGCAAGAGCTATCCTTGTTTTGTAAAGTTGACTCTGTCATTTTACTATGACCTGGGCCATCTGATTCATAAATATACAAAAATGAATCATTTGTCTTTTTTCTGATAGCTTCTGAATTCTGTGTGTTTATGTTTTCTGTAGCTTTTCTTTTTACAGCTTTTGATTGCAAATTAAACATTTCATAGGAATCTAAAATATTATTACATGCTTCTTGGAAACTGACTTTGTCACACTTCTCATCCGAGGACACATGCTTCTGTAGAGTGGCACTAAATAAACTAAAATCATTATCTTCACTAAATTCCTTAATGTCCTCACCTGATAATTCCACAAATAATTTTTCTTTCTTTAAAAACATCTTCATTCCTTCCTGAATGCAAACCAAAACAGTATCCCAGTTCTGAAACTCAATCAGAGTTTTTGCTGGCTCCATACACACATCATATTCACAGGACTGGCACTGTATATTGATTACATATATCCCATGGAGTTCTGGGTTAGACCGATGCCGAGGACTTGAATTCATTTGCCTACTGGCAGAACTGTTTTTTGGCTTGCATATAATACTTTCTTTTCTTAATAAAAAGTCAATGAGTTTATGCAATTTTGTCCTTAAAACTAGCCTCTTGTTCACAAACAAAAACTGCATATTCTTATTGTAGTGGGCTTCAGAGCTGATATAGCCACTAAGCTCAAACTCTTTGTGTTTAAAATGTATTTCTCTTAACTTTTGGGACTTACCTAGTCCATAAATTTGACAAAATCGGGAACATATGTCTTTGGTTTTAGGGAGTTGAAGAACCATGGAACCAGAGACATCATTTCTCAAAGAGAAAGAAATGGAAGGGTGCATGAGTGAGAGAGCTTCTATCCTTTGCCTAACCTTCTCAAACTCCAGTCTAGGATCCATGCATTTCCTCCTTACAGGTAACTGATAAAATAGGTTATACACTGTTACCGTTGTTCCAGCACTCGGTCTAGTCAAGTCAGCTTCACAAGCTTTCAGGGCTTTTCCATTCTGAAACAGTTTCATAAAAGTCTTCACTGTTCCATTTTTCTTGGATGAAATTTCCACAGCACTGGCCATGTCAGCTATACTGGCCAAGGCCTCCCCTCGGAAACCATAAAACCTCAGGTTGTCCAAGTCCTGTATGCAGTTGCATTTACTAGTGAAATAACGATTTCCCACCTTGTCTACATCATCACTTCCCATCCCAAATCCATTGTCAATCACTTGAACTTGGAAGATTTCCATGTTCACCCTCACAGCCACACATTTTGCTTCAGCATCAAGACTGTTGAGGGCAAGCTCCTCCACACATTGGCCTAAGGAGCATATAGCCAAACCAGAACGCAATTTGGCTTGTACTTCATCTGACAAACACTTGATCATGGCAGGTGGAAAGCTGGTGAGAATGCCAGGCAGTGGTTTCCTTCTCTGAGTATAAATAATTGCCTTTGGGAGAAAAATAAAACAAAAACACACGTATCAAAGCTTCAGAATTACATAGCATTACCCATTTCTCTGAAGCATTATGAAAGACTATCATTTGATGTAAATGAAATCTCTTACTAAAACACATTGTAAAACAAATGACAGCTCTGATCTCTAGGCAGCTCACGCAGCTCAGGTTTGATGCAATGAACTTAACATCCAAAGCAGCCCTGATAATTTCATCATTTTCACTGACCCCGTCTAAATCCCACATGCCCTAAAGTGAGATCATAATCACATTTGAAGCTGACCCGTGAAAACAGTGTTCGAAATTCTAATCACTTCACAAAAAACAGATGCCTAAATTCCGCTAACATTAGCTAGAAATTATTCACACACAAAAATCTAAGCTAGTTTCATAACATTTATACATTACACAATAACCATGACTTTTAGAAAAACTTGTAAGAAGTATTAAGATGTGATAATGTGAAGGAACAGGAGGGAATAAAGTCAAATTATTGTATCAAGAAGAGATGGGCATAACAAGGCTATTGTTAATAATTACTATATTATTATGGTTAAGTGTAGTTAACCTCAGGGGGAAAAGGCTGGGAATGGGAAAGGCTAAGGCAGGAAAGTTCCTTTTCATTATAAGCCATTCTCTATCATTTGATTTTACTTTGATAAAAAGTTTTCAGAAGGTTCTTATTATGAATATTCTTTGTGTTAATACTCTGGTCTTTACAATGGCTACAAACTACCTTGCCAATAACAATGATGGTAAAGGACTGTCTAACCTTGATTTTTAAAATTTCCTCACAGGTTAAAAAATATATATATATAAAAATAGTGTAATTAAAGGTCCTATCCCTTCTTCTTAGTTGAGAGAGCAGCACTGTCTAGACCTCTTGCTGGCAGGGCTAGTTTTTGAAACCTGGGAAAATCAGAGCTATAACTGCTTATACAGAGTGGGGCAAAAGTAGGTTTACAGTTGTTCATATGGAAAATACCATAATAAATAAATAATACAAGAAATAAACTGTGACTCACAAGTGTAAACCTACTCTGGCCCCACCCCGTCTGATGATTTCTAAGGCAAAGCAAAGCTTTAGGGGACCGGCCCCCCAGGCCTCTCCAGGCTCAGGCTCAGGCTCCACCCCCGCCCCGCCCCCGACTCGCCCCGCCCCCGACACGCCCCCCTAAACCCCGGCCGCCCTGACGTGGGCGCACGCGGGGAAGGCAGGCCGGGCCTTCCTGGAGCCCTGACGCGGACGGGTCCCGAAGCTGGCCCGCAGGGCTCGCCACGACCCTTCCGGTGTTAGAAACCAGAGCTCCCGGAGTCGTCCAGTCGTCGCGTACTTCCCGCAAGTCACCTAACTCGCCCTTTAGCAGCTCCGGATACCAACCGCCTCGGACGCCGGCTGCGCGCTCCCTGGTTCGCGAGGCTCATGCACGCGCGAGCCCGGCGCATGCGCCTCAGAGGTTCGCCGAGAAGGCCCTTCCGTCCGCGAAACCTCAGTGCGCAGGCGCACTCATTGAGTCCCTGGCATTTGCACGCTGGTACCCAGAATTCCCCGTCCTTATCCTTTTCTCGCAGGGCGTGAAAAACTTCCTAGCGATTTTTGCTTTTGTTTTTAGTTCCCTCTTCCCAGTTCCCCTTTGCACGTACTACCAGGTAGTTAAGCATGTTACTTGCTTATAGTCTGTCCTCTCTCCGTGGAATGTAAGCCATCTGAAGGTAGGGACTTTGTTTTGTTCACCTGCTGTATTCCCGTGGCCAACAACAGTGCCTGCCCTACGTTAGGCACTCAATGAATGAATAAATCCAGAGCCTCCCATTTTACCAAATTACGGCGGTTAAGAGCTGGGAAGACTGAGAAACTACCTCAGCTTTCTTAATTTACAGATGAGGACACCAAGGGAGGCAAAGACTCCCTTCATTGTCTTTTTGGGTGTCTACCCGATACGCCACAGCTCCTTTTCTAACAGAATGGGGGTGAAACTCTAAGAACACTGTGAAAATAGGTGTTCTGAGAATCATTAACCAGTTTTTGCTGCCTCATTTTCATTGAAAGCTTATTTTTTAATAATTGGAATTTGTGACAAACTTGTCAAACCCAGTAAGCATTTGATACATACCTGCTTGATGGCTGACCAACCCACTCAGATTTCTAAGGCCAATGAAGCAAAATCCTGTTACTGTTTGTATTTGTTTGCCACAATAAACCACCACAGACTGGATGGCTTAAACTACAGATACTTATTTTGTCACAGTTCTGGAGGCTAGAAGTCTGAGATCAAGGTGTAAGAAAGACATGGTTGATTTTTTCTGCAGACTTTGTCTTGTAGAAGGCTGGCTTCTCCCTCTGTCTTAACCTGTCCTTTCCTCTGTGCATGCACATGTCTGTGTCCAGATTTCCTCCTCTTATAAGGACACTGGGGCACACTGGATTAGCACCCACCCTAATGACTTCATTTAACCTTAATTACCTCTTTAAAGGCCTTGTCTCCAAATACAGTCACATTCTGAGGTACTGGGCATTAAGACTTCAACATATGGAAGGGGGGGGGGCATAATTTAGCCCATAACATTGCTTTTTTGTGAATTCCTTACCTGGAGAAAAGGAATGACAGCAGAAACTCAAGAAAACTAAAAGTAATTAGACCAAGACATCATTTGAGCAGCTAACAAATTGAACTTGTGGTATTTGTTCTTATTAGGTGTGCAATTTCCTGAAGAAAATTTCATGGAAACCATTTAAAGAAATGATTCAAAGTAATTGCTAACTCTTTCTTTCAGACTTCTTTAGATTACCTCAAAATTACCTTCCCACAGATGTTTATTGGGTAAATATCTCTTATTTTGCTCAAAATGAATTTCACCCTATACAAATGGTTCTGATGTGTTTTATTAGAATTGTGTACAGTTGTAATTATTCCTTCCATTATACATATATACACAGTAATATTCAGGTGTCTGATACTAAAATAACTTACTGACAAATTCTAATATTAAACTCAGAATAATTCTATCTCTATTAACAATAAAAAACAAAACCACTGACTTTCTCTTGGAACATTTAAATTCAGGTCATTATTTTACAATTTGGAAATCTGAGTAATCCAACTTTAAGATGACTTTCTCATTGTTGAAGTTTGCTCTGTCAATGTGCGATTTGGGACTTCCTTTTGATTCCAGCCATTCCTGCATATGACGCACTTTGGAGGTGGGACCTTGCAATTGTCCTTGCACTGTGCCCTGGTCAGTGTTCTGGACCCAGCCTACCAATCCCAGTTTTTTACCCTCAGCCTAAGGGAAAGAAAAAAACAAGAGAGAGAAATCCAGTGAGATTAAACAAAACAAAGTGAGACTACAATCTGTTGCCAGAATCTTGGCTTAAAATCAAGCCACTGAAACTAATTTAATATTGTCCAGGAGAGTCAAAACAGAACAGCAAGAAGAATCTCACTGCTGATTTTAATATGAAGTGTTGGCCACTTCACTTCATTTCCTCCTCCTACCCTATAAAACCCGGGCACTAGAATTTTTCACTATGTAGTACTAACGACTAAGACAAATCAGATGCTTTCAAAATGATTCCCTAAGGCTAAATGTTGTTAGGATAGTGGGCTGTATCTTGTACATTTTCCCTTCTCTAATCAAGAATCTACTGGGTATATTAAATAGAAAAGGCATGAAGTTATCTGATTCTTCTCTTTGTCTTTAACCAAGACCACACCTAAACAAATCCAGATGAGTAAGTGTCTGTTACAGCTTTAAAGATCATGAAAGAGCATTTCACAACTTCCTGGGCAACTCATTCCACCGTTCTCCCTTTAGAGAAACTGTCAAGCCCACTGTCTTTATGTTACATCCAAAGCCCACTTTCTGTCATCCTCCTAGAGAAGGGAAAAGCAACTGGTGATCAGCCTCTGAAAACCAAAGTTTCATGAGATTACATAACTATTAGGTTTTGCACTCTACTTTCTTTTCTTCTGTCTAAATAATCACACCTTTAAAGTTGAATAAGCTTATGAAGCCCATCTAATCATTGTAGTTGCTCTTTGCTTAGCTTTTCCAGTGTTTTTCCTGTAAGTTATTAAACTGTGGAATAGCCGAACATTTGGAAAGGTACCAATGCTTTAGAGGTAATTTTATTTTTGTAAAATTTCCAAGTAAGGATATTATAAAAGTTATTGTTAAAGTAATCTATCTAAATAAAAGGGATTGGATTACAAAAGAAAATAGAGTTAAAGTTAACATTATTGCATGCCCAAATGCTAGAGTAGTGACCTAGTAAATGCGGGAAATTGCTGGAGTTGGCCAAAGAAAATGTTATGCACAGCAAAATCATGTTTGATGAGGAACTGAAGTATCCATCAAATCATATGTTCAAAGCAAAGATATAAAGCATAATGAACAAAAGAGAATGCAGTCAAATAATTTAAGGGATACAGAGGAAATTAAGGAATGAAGAAAAATAGGAGATACCCATAGCGTGCTTTAAGTGCGGAATATGGCAGCATAAAAAAAATGTGGAGAATGGATTTTGAGGAAGATTCCACATGCAACAGACTCTGTATAACAACTACACTCTTTTGCTTCAAATTAACCCAGGGAGTTGGCTAGCCCTAGGTCTTAGTGTTACCTTATACGGTAACTAGCTGTAAGAATGATTGTGTTGAGTTTTGAGCCTGAGATTTTAACAGTCAAATAAGTCTTTAAATTGCAATGTGATTTATCTGAACTGAAAATGAACAAAACACTTCCAACTTTGACTGGTGTTGAGAATGGGAATTTCCTACAGGTTTTATTTGTGCACTTGATTCTGTTTTTGTGTTTTAAATGATGGCATAATGTTGCTGACTCATTTTCAGTTCTAAATATCTGTCTAAACAAACAGCATTTTTTTTCCTATGAAAATTCCAAAAAGCTAATTCTCCCTCATAACCATATTCTGGAAACATTTTAAGAAATATACTCACCAACTCTATCCTCAATCTAAAAAGAAAGTCCCCTCAAATCAATAACCTGGACTTCTACCTTAGGAAACTAGAAAAATAAGAGCAAACCAAGCCCAAACAAGCAGAAAGAAGGAAATAAAACAATTAGAGTAGGAGTTCATAAAATAGAGACTAGGAAAAAAGAGAAGTCAATGAAACCAAAAGTTGGTTCTTTAAAAAGATCAACAAACCCAGCTGGTGTGGCTCAGTGGTTGAGTGTTGACCCAGAAACCAAGAGGTCATTGGTTTGACTCCCAGTCAGGGCACATGCCCGGGTTGAGGGCTCCATCCCTGGTGGGGTCATGCAGGAGGCAGCCAATTGATGTCTCTCTCTCATCGATGTTTCTATTTCTCTATCCCTCTCCCTTCCTCTCTCTCTAGAAAACAGTAAAAACACATTTAAAAAAAAAAAGTCAACAAAATTGTCAAACCTTTAGCTAGACTGATAAAGAAAAAAAGACCAAAGTTTCAAATCACTAAAATCAGAAATGAAAGAGGGGACATTACCAGTAACCTTGCAAAAATAAAAAGGATTACTATAAACAACTGTATGTCAACAAATTAGATAACTTAGATGAATAGGGCATATTCCTATGAAGACTCAAACTACAGAAACTGAGTCAAGAAGAAACAGAAAATCTGAATAGATTTACAAGAGATTGAATTATTATCAAAAACCTCCCACAAAGAAAAAACAAGGACTAGATGGCTTTATAGGTGAATTCTACCAAATATTTAAAGAAGAATCCTTTACTAACCCTACACAAGCTCTTCCAAAAAATAGAAAAGGAAGAAACTCTTCCCACATCATTCTATTAAGCCAACATTACCCTCATCGAAAACAGGCAAAGAAAGATACCACAAAAAAAGAGAACTGAAGATGAATATCCCTTGTGAACACTGATGCAAAACTCAACAAAATATGAGTTAACCAAATCCAGCAACATATAAAAAGGATTCTACACGATGAAAAAATTGGGACTTATCCCTGGAACGCAAGGTTGGGCCAACATACAAAAATCAATACACCATATTAATAAAACAGAAACCAGATGACCATCTCAATAGATGAAGAAAAAGCATTTGACCAAATCCAATGTCTTTTTGTGATAAAAACACTCAACAAACTAGGAACAGAAGGGAATTCCTCAACCTGATTAAAGGCATCTGTGAAAAACCCACAGCTAACATCGTACTTAATGGTGAAAGACGGAAAGCTTTTGCCCTCTGATCAGGAACAAGACAAGGATGTCTGCTCTTGCTGCTTCTACTCAACATTATCCTGGAGGTTCTAGTCAGGGCAGGAAAAAGAAAGAAGGCATTCAGAGTGGGAAGGAAGGCGTAAAAATACCTCTACTTGCAGATGACATATCTCCTATACAGAAAATCCTAAGGAACACACACACATACACACACACACTTGAACTAATAAGTTCACAAGGTGGCAGGATACAAGATCATGATACAAAAATTATTTGTATTTCTATACACTAGCAATAATCAAAATAAAATTAAGGAAGCAATTCCATTTATAACAGTATCAAAGTAATATTCTTAGAAATAGATTTAACAAAAGAACTGCAAGACACGGAAAAGTACAAAATGTTGCTGAAAGAAATTAAAGAAGATCTACAATGGAAAGACATTTCATGTTCATGGATTGGAAGACAATATTATTAAGATGACAATATTCTGTAAATTGATTTACAGGTTCTATGCAATATCTAACAAAATCCCAGCGGCCTTCATAGCAGAAATCAACAAATTGATTCTAAAATTCTCATGGAAACATAAGGGACCCAGAATAGCTAAAAATAACCTTTACAAAGAACAAAGTTGAAGGACTCTCATATCCTGACTTCAATATCTACTACAAAGCTACATTAATCAAGACAGTGCAGTACTGGCATAAGGATAGACATAGACCAATGGAATAGAATTGGAGTCCAGAAATGAACCCTTACATTTATGGTCAGTTGATTTTTGACAATGGTGCCATGACAATTCAGTGGGGGAAATGACAGTCTTTTTGACAAAGGTGCTGGGACAACTGGATATCCAAGTGTGAAAACATAAAGTTGGACTCCTTACCTCACCCCACATAAAAAATTAACTGAAACTGGATGAAGACCTAAAGCTAAGAGCTTAAACTATTAAACTCTTTAGAAGAAACTTTTAGAAGAAAACATAAACATGAACTTTTATTACCTTGGATTAGGCAAAATTTCCTTAGATATAAACTAAAATCACAAGCAACAAAAGAAAAAATAGATAAATTAGACTTCATCAACATTAAGACCTTTTGTGCTTCAAAGTTTTCATCGAGAAAGTGAAAAGAAAACCTTCAGGAGAAATATTTGCAAATAATATAATAAGGAACTAATATCCAAAATATACAAAAGTTTTTACAATTCAACAATAAGACAAGTAACTCAATTAAAAATGGGCAAAGGGCCCTGGCTGGATGGCTCAGTTGGTTGGAGAGTCATCCCATACACCAAAAGGTTGTGGGTTTGATCCACGGTCAGGGCACACACAAGAGGCAAATGATTGATGCCCCACCCCTTTCCCTTTCTCTCTCTAAACATAACCTTGGGTGAGGATTTTTTTTAAATGGGCAAAAGATTTGAATAGACACTTCTCCAAAGAAGATATACAGCATCTTTTTTTTATGTACCAATAAACACATGAAAAGATGTTCAACATCCTTACTCATTAGGGGAAGGCCAACAAAACCACAATGGGAATATATACATACACTGGAACATTTTTTAGCCTTAAAAAGGAAATTCAGACACATACTACAACATGGATGGTCCTTGACATTATGCTAGTGAATACTGTATGAGTCCACTTATATGAGAAAAATTCATAGAAACAAAGTAGAACTGTGATTGCTGGGAGCTAGAGGGATTTAGGAGTTGTTAAATGGGTACAGTTTCAGTTTTGCGAGATGAAGAGTTCTGTGAATGGGTGGTGGTGATGGTAGCACAACAATGTGAATGTACTTAAGGTCACTAAACTGTACACTGAAAATGGTTAAAATGATAAATTCTTCATTATGTATATTTTACCACAATCTTTTTAAAAAGTGTATTATATAGGTTCCATATATTTGGAGATTTTCCAGTTATTTTTCTGTTATTGATTTGTAGTTTAGTTCCATTGTGGTCAGAGAACATGTTTTGTATGACTTCAATCCCTTTAAAATCATTGATAACCTCAAAACAAAACAACCACAATGAGATACTACTTCATACACACTAGGATGGCTCTAATAAAAAAGACAGATAATAACAATTGTTGGCAAGGATCTGAAGAAATTGAAATTCTCATTCATCATTAGTGGGAATGTAAAATGATAACAGCTACTTAGGAAAATAGTTTTGCTGTTCCTCAAAAAGTTATATATATTACTATGTGACCCAGCAAGCTACTCCTTGGTATATATACCCAAGGGAATTGAAAACAATGTTTGCTTAAAAACAAGTACATAAATGTTCAAAGCATCATTATTCATAATAGCCAAAAAGTAAAAATAAACTAAATACCCATAAATTGATGCATGGATATATAAAATGTGGTATATCCATACATGGAATATTATTCAGCCATAAAAAGAAATTAAGTGCTGATATGCTACAATATGAATGAACCTTGAGAACATCGTGTTAAGTGAAAGAAACCAAACACAAAAGGCCACATATTGTATAATTCCATTGATATTAAATGTCCAGAACAGACAAATCCATAGAGACAGAAATGAGGTTAGTGACTGCCAGGGGCTGAAGAGATAAGGGGTAAATGCTAATGGGTATGTGGTTTCTTACAGGGGTGATGAAATGTTCTGAAATTAGTGTACAACTTTATAAATATACAAAAACCCACTCAGTTAGATACTTTAAAAAGGTGAGTTTTATGGATGTGAATTATATTCCAACTTAAACAATGTTCCTTCAAGTATTCTCATCAGTCATTCTAGGACTGGTGAAATTTAATTAAGAGACCTCATGATATCAACATGCAAACGGACTGTAGCAAAACAAAACAATTGTTAAAATGAATATATATATTTAAGTGATTATAAGTAGTAAAGAATAAGCTACAAGTCTAATTAAGGGCGAAAAAAGATGGCGTTTTCCTTAAAGTTCTCCAAGTCAGTATTTGTTTTTCTGCATTCTTTTATTGTCTCCAAATTGGGGGGTAGGGATGGCAGTAGAGAAAGATGGGCTATATTACCATCTGGTCCTTTTCCCTCAACAACTTTAATTAATCTTCTAAGCTGTCACCTCCATTTGCTCTATCAATCACAGGACCTTACCCTGCATAAATGGTAGGAAAGGTAACTGGAACACAGCTCTTTTGCTATGATTTTCAACATTTTTTCCCAAACAGGCACTTCTTATATGAGTGTGAAACAGGAGGAAATGACTTGCGTGACATTTAACATTCATATTTCAAAGATTCTGGTTGAATTTTACGTACTACAGTCCCAGGCATGTGACACTTGGAAAGTTCTGCAGTCTTAACTCATTATCTTTGGGGTTGGAGATACACTGGGTGGCAATAGCCCAATAACTCCCTACAGAAGGCAGAAGGGAAATTGAGATTGCATTTCTGTGTGCATGTTAAGGGAAGATTAATGACTTTAAGGCAGAGGTAGAAGCTATCAGCAGTTTGTTCATCCCGTCGGTGACTCCCTAGTACCCCAGTAGGAATACCAGGCTCCATGTTCAGTGTTACCATTACTTACCCTGGAAAAGTCAGTTCTCCTCCCCATGCCAAAATGAGCAGAAATGAATTAAATGGGGGAATGGGGAAAGGCTGAAGTGAAAGAGGTCTGAAGAAGATGCAGCAGCTGTAGAAGTTATTACATAAATTACATAAATGCCATGAGTTCATCTAAATGCCATCTCTTTGGTCAACATCAGCTTTCCTCCAGGAACTGTGATTGGTTTGATGATGCCACAACAGGGGGAGCTGGGGCAGCCCTCCAATCCCCTTTGGAAGAGAGAAGCTCATGAATGTGTGTCTGGGTGCTCAGGTACCACTGTTAGAAAAAGAAATAACAGCAGAGGAACCTGCCATTTACATTTTACCCGTTGCGAAGCATGCTCATACCACTGCTCCACAAGCCACCCTGGCCGTGCAGCTTCTAAGCGGCCTGCTTCTCCCAGCGCGCCTGGTCGGGGACGGGGCCCTGGTTTCCACGCACGGCGCTCAGGCACGTCCCCAAAGCCGGGAGGCCACCTACCTGAGTGTACTTGCGGAAAAACACCCCTTGCACCTTCCCAAAAATTTCATAATCCACTGAGATCAGGGTGTCCCCTTCTGCCATGTTCATGCTCAGACCTGTCAGAAACCAGGAGAACAGAAGGTAAACGTTCTCCTATACCAGGACCCCCAATGCCGAGGCAGAAAGGGCCACACCCACACTTCTACAGGCTTAACCTGACCTCTCCCTGACGTTAAGGTCCCCGAACCACGCGTAAGCGCGGGCGTGTGAAGTCTGCAGCAGGAAGACGCCTGGGCTAGGGAGCTTCGCGTCGCAACCGCCACAGAGGCCTCTTGGGGGCAAGTAATTAATTACCTTCCCACACCGGCCCCGCTCCCTCTCCATCCCTTCCTTTTCCCACGGGCCTCGCTTCCACACCGCCACCAGAATCCCCTTCTACTAACATTTAAGGCTAATGGAACGGATGGGCACGTCCCGGGCCGGTGCCTGGCTCACGTTCCTGGTCCTCCCGTCAGGAGGCCGGGACAACACCGGCGACCACCACGCCAACGGTCCGCCAAGTCGCGTAACCGCCGCTCCCGGAAGCTCAGAGCGCAGCTCTTCCTTCGCTGTTTCGCATGCCCATCACGTCTGCCGACCAATCAGAGACAGCGCCCTCGGTCCAGAGCCCGCCCATAGGGCGGGATTTGAGGACGCGTTTGTCTTAAGGGCCACTCGAGAGCCTCGGGTTGGGGATCTGTCCAGGGTGTCAGCTCGGATTTTGCAGACCTACCCCTCACCCCTTCTCAGTCACTAAGCGCATCCCTTTTCTCATTTCCTCGTGGCAACAGAGACATAGACGAAGAAACACGAGATACATTCAATCATTCGATAAACATTTACTGAGAGCCTTCCGTGTGTCAGGCACAGTTCCAGCTAGTAGCTGACATACATTAGTGAACAAAAAGGATTCCTGCAGGAGCTTAAATTCTGGAGATGCGACACGGATGACAAACATTAAACATCATCAAAAATTGAATAGAACACATGCAACCTTTCTGCCCTTTTTCTTTCAGTTCTCCTCAAATTTTTTATTTTTATTTTAAATATATCTTTATTGATTTCAGAGAGAGGAGAGGAAAAGAGAGGGAGAGAGAGAGAGAGAAACATCAATGATGAGTCATTGATCGGCTGCCTCCTGCATGCCCCTGACTGGGGGCTGAGCTACAACCCCAGGCATGTGCCCTGACCGGGAATCGAACCCCGATCGCCTGGATCCTAGGTCGACGCTCAACCGCTGAGCCACGGCAGGCTGGGCTCCTCAAATTTTAAGTCATGCCGAAGTTGGGAGCAGGGGAGATGAGTGTACAAGAGGACCTCGTGGTGCGTATTCCCCTCCTGTGCTACTGCAGGCTGCCCACCAGAGCCCACCTTTGGACTGGTTGTATACATTTCACCCCTTCATAACATAAAACCCCGTATGGGAATATGTGATGTTGGGAGACTTGGCAAGGGGACAGATTCCCAGTGGAAGCCACGGGTACTAATCACTCCTTAGTCCCCGTTACACAGTGAGGCTCGGCCGGGAGAGTCACAGAATCTTCGTGCTAGCACAGGGGTGGGGGTGGGGCGGGAGGCTGCACTGAACGCTCTGCTTGGTAACATTTGAAAATAATGCTAAAGAGTACCTGGCTGATGTTATTTCTGTCTCTAAAACTCATTAAAAAACTAGTTTATAGGATTCAAAACCAATTGAGTGTCTACTATGTATAGGACATTGTAGGGTATATAAAGCTGAAAGATATATAAACTTTGTCCTCAAAGAGATTTTTTTATTTCGTGTAAGGAACAAATATGCATGCAAATAATGACAATACAATGCACAATATGCTGATTCAATCCTGTGAACATCCACTGAAAGCTCGGGGTGAGCCACCAGCCCTGTGCTATTACAAGAACAGAAAATATCACAAGAACACAAAGGAGCAGAGATTTCATTCTGACTAGGAAGGCTGAGAAAATGTTCTTGGAGGAAACAGCATATTATCCAACCACAACCAGTAAGTGATGGAGCTGGGATTTAGTTCCAAGCGGTCTGTGTACACTCCTATAAATGCTATGCTCTCCCACCTCCCCACACGTGGAGCTTGGGTTAAGGTAGTACCACTGCGGTAAGAAAGTGCAGTAGTCAGGTGTGGCTAGGCCAGGGTTTCTCAAGCCTGGCTGCACCTTAAGACTTTATGGGGAGGCCTGGCCACGTGACTCAATTGGTTGGAGAGTCATCCCGTATGCCAAAAGAGTTTTAGGTTTGATTCCGGGTCAGAGCACATACCTAGGTTTCGGGTTCAATCTCCAGTCAAGGCACATACAGGAGGCAACTGGTTGGGGTTTCTTCTCACTTTGATGTTTCTCTCTGCCTCTCTCTCTCTCCCTAAAAATCAATATCCTTGGGTAAACATATCCTTGGGTAAGGCTTTTTTAAAAAAGACTTTAGGGGGAGCATTTAAAATGCCAGTACCCAGGTCTCATCCCCAGAAATGGCTTTCCAGGTAGTACTAAAAAGCACAGCCAGGGTTGAAATCCACTGGACTAGCCTGGGGAGGCAGGGATTGAGACGTAGGCTAGAGGTTGAGATACCAGGTTAAAATTACGCATCTCAACTTTATTCTATAGGTAAAGTAGAAGTCACTGGGTAGGAGGATAAGATCAGACATATTTAGGATAATTATTCTGACAGCAGCATGAAGGATGGGCTTGGAGAGCAGATGCTAAAGACAAGCACAGCTGTTAGGACAGTGATGCACACCGTCCCAATGAGAAGAGAGGAAGAACTCACCTAGGGCAGTAGGAATGTAAAAGGAGAGTCATATAGGAGACATTGCAGAGTAAATTCAACAGGGCCTGCTGCCCAGTTAGAGAGAAGAGGTGACAAAGGGGAGGGGGGGGTAGAAGGTGACTGATGCTTTCAGAATGAGAGGGAACAACGGAAGAGTGGATTGGGGGAATGAGGAGACGATCATGAGTTTGGTTTCTGTCATATAGAGTTTGAGGTTCCCGAGGAACTAAATGGAAAGTTGGAAATTTGAGTCTGTAACTAAGAGAGCGCTAAGCTGGAAATCATTTAAATATAGGTGATACCTGAACCTTCAGCATTTGGTTGAAAGTATTAAGGAAGAGACTGTCTGGGCCTGCATATATATGAGGAATAATAGGGCTCTGGAGAACACCTAAACTTGGGGGGCAGGTGAGGAAAAGACAAGTGCCGCAGGCCTGCAAGAAGACGGGGCAAGAAGATGAAAGAAGAAACCAGGAAGGTGCAGGAGCAAGTGAGAAGAGAGTTCCAAGGAGGTGAAAAATCAATAGTATTGAATAAGTAGGCTGAAGAAGTAGCATCCTTTGTCTTTGGTCACTGGATGGCCACTGGCAGCCTGGAAGTTAAATAAAGTGGAGTGGAAGCCATACCACAATGGACTGGACAATGAGGGGGCGATCAGGAAGTGGGGACAGCAAATGTAAAGTTTTCTACCAAGAACTTCTGTGGAGAAAAGGAGAAATGAATGGGACCCTAAGATAAGAGGCAGCAGGTCACGGAATATAAGGTTTATTTTGCAGGGGAAATAAGCATACAGGGGTGGGCAAAAGTAGGTTTACTGTTGTAATACAAATAAATAATACAATAATTAATAATAATATAAGAAGAAATTGTTTCGAGTACTCACAACTGTAACCTACTGTTGCCCAGCCCTGTATTTTAAAACCAAAGTGGAGTTGTGAATAGATACAACTTGAAGTTAACAACATGAACTCCACTCCTGAAAAAGCCTAATTCAAGAAAACTCTTGGAAAGGGAAAGATTATTCTTCTTCAAAAACAAAAAGGATGAAAGTCAAGATGGGGAAAGGCACTCTAGGAAAGTTTGCCAGACTGGAAGGGAGCTACGGGAGTTGACGACAGGCAGGCCTGATTGCTGAGATAACTGGAACATTCAGGAAAGTGGGAACTCTGAATGTCTGGAACTGCATGTACTATAGAGAAAGCAGTAGAGTCAACTAGGAAAGAAAACAAGAAATTAAAAACAAAACCAAACCCTGAGGACCCAGGAAGGAACTTCTTTGTAATACGTAAAAGCTGTCATATGACAGGCTAAAGTGTTAACACCGATTACTGCTGCCTATTATTTTCCATGTTCATGAATCTTTTAAGCAGTTACAGGAAAAAAAAAAAGTTGCCTGTTCCAAACAGCTTACACAAATGAACTGAAAGCATGAGGCAAATAAACTCTTCTGGTGTTACCAAGTCATAGAATATCAGTGTTGAAACCAGGTTATACTGATTATTTTTGATCTGGTAGTTAATTTTATTATCATCACATTTGGTTGAATCATTCTTGGGTCCTAAGAAGAGACTGCAGAGTTACCACGTGAGGGTGAAACACTGTATCACAAAAGCTAGCCGAGTTGCTAAAATTTGACTGCAAAGTCCAAGCTATTGGCGAGGAAAAGCACAGAGAGAGATGACACAGCCATACCTGGGAAAAAAAGAAAGGCCAGCAGCAGGCCCACCCCCGCCCGGCGGGCGCACCTCGGAACCCTGCGGCACAACGACTCCAGGGCATAGCCAGGGGCTCCTGCCTCGGCCAGAGAAGGGCGCGCCGCGGCGTCTGGGGTCATTGCTCTCAGACAAATACAAGTTCTTTGATGGAGCCGCAGGAAAGCCTCTCCCGTCCCCTCCCCTGTTCCCCGAGGGCAGCGAGCTGCAGAGTTGGCGGGACGCCGGGTCAGGAGACTGTCAGACCGACCGCACCCCCTCCGGGGCCGCGCCCCTTCGCATTCCGACTGCGCCTGTGCGTGATTTCCCGGCGGCCGGAGGCGGGGCTGGGCGCGCACGCGCTCGCGTCTCCAGGCAACGGGAATAACAGGGGCCGCTGAGGGCGCCTGCGCCGCGGTCGGTTGAGCGGAGGGACTTGGTCGGGAAGACTGAGCCCTGGGCTTTTCCCTGAGCAGTTTGTCCCTGAGAGCCTCAGGTACGCGGCAGGGCGGGACGACATGGGGTCAGCACCTAGACCTCCCAAGGGCCCGCAGGACAAAAGAGTGAAGGCTTGTCTCCTTAGCGGAGTCCCCAGTGGGGGCGCCCTGGCCGACGCTCCAGGACAGTGCGTGACTTCCGTGTTCCGGATCTAAAGCCCGCGGCTGGCAGGTCAGGTGGCCCCGCTTCTCAGGTTTCAAACCTCGGGCCGGCTGCGCGGCGCAGACTCCAGAGGTGAGGGTCTGGGTTTGGGTTTGGCGGCTGGGCACCTGCTGCGGCCCCGGAGCGGCCTCTGCTCCTTGGAGTCCAGCGTGGATCCAGCAGGAGGGAAGCCCTGAGAGCTCTTTGTGCCAGTCACTTGCCCCTGGGCCGCAGTTTTCTCACCTGTAAAATGATGGGGCTGGACTTGGTGTCCTCAGGTCCCTAAATTACTGTCGTACAACTCGGAGCGAACCCCTGTTTATGGTGGAAAAACCGGAGCCAGCGAGGGGAATTTGCTTGTTCTGTCCCAGACCTTCGATCCAATAGCTCCTTCCAGTAGCTCTTTCCACCTGTACGGATATTCTGTGTATGGCAGGAGCATCCTTGTGTACAGCAGAGCTGCTACTGGTACAGGGGAAAGGGAGGTGGCAGGGACACCTCTATCACATTCGTTTTTCTATCTTCAGGACCTAATAAGCACTCACAGGACAAAATAAGCACTCACCTAATGCTTATTGAAGTAAAGCTTTAGCAGACCCGGTACCACGGTCCCTAAAAAGCTTAAATAAAATGTGGATAGGGCAAAGGTAGAAACAGTTTGCGTTAGTGACCGGGGTCAACCTCAGACAAACTCCTCACATATATCTGGTTTAAATCTTCCCTAGGCTTCCATCCGGACCCTGAATGGCTGGTCTCCATTTGGCACCACCTCTGCTTGTGGGTGTTATGTTCCCATACAATAAAACGGAAGCACCAGGGCTGCACTCAACTAAGCAAGCCCCCTACGAAAAAGGTGACTCTTCCCAGCTATCCTCAATGGGGCACCTGAGGAACAATTCCCAGGAAAAGCTTTCGAGCAGCAAAGAGCCCATGTTGAATAATCTCTACACTCACTCCAAATGGAACACCGGCACAAAAACCCAGAGCTCCTTCTATCCCCACCATGCTGGAATCACCCAGCAAGACCCAAGAAGCAATCTCCAGAGCCAAGCGAAGGGTTTGTTTTACTCATCAGGCCCTCAATCCCGCTATCCCAAAGCAAATAACCAGGAATTCATCCCCTTTACAAAGAAACGAGTTGGAGTGGACCGGGCATATCCACTGAAACCCGTGTTCCACCGGAAGTCTCGTAGTACAGGTGAGACTGGCATGGGTGGGGACCAGAATGTTTCTCCAAGACCCCCTGAGCCAAGGGAGTTTTCATACAGCAGTTTTGGTTCAAGGAACTGGGCGAATTCATCTGTGGTTGGTACTGTTGCTGCCACACAGGAGGAGAGAGCCATGGCAAACCCCGGCAGGACTGAGTGGGTGCAGATCCAAAGACTAGAAGCTGCAGGAGAGAGTTTAGAGGAGGAAATCCGAAGAAAAGAGACTCTCCTGAGGGAAAAGCTGAAGAAGACGGAGGAGGAACTCAGAAGGATCCAGAAGGAAAAGGAACAGGCTGAGGAAAATGAAAACAGAGAGCTACAGAGACTGACACTCCCCAGGAGGAGAGTTAAAGGTAATGGCAACACTGCGTACAACCCTGTCTCGTCCCCAGAATACGGCTCTAGGGAGGTCTTCAGTGGAGACAGCGGAAAGAATGAAACTTGGGGACAGTCTCAAGAAAATCCCAATCCATTCCAGTTCTCTGATTATGGGGTACAGAAGCTCAGAAGGGAGAGACTAGGGGCAAGCGATAACAAAATCCGAGACCAAGCCTCAGGGCCGGTGAAGGAGAAGTTTCCTCAGCCTACAGCAGCTCCAGGCAGTGCTTTGCCACGGTCCGCCAGCAGTTCTGACTTGCCTAGGGCACCAGACTCCTCAGGTTCCAGCTGTTCCACTGAAGAGCCAGAACTGGGCGAGTGCAGCCACTGTGGACGCAAGTTTCTCTTGTTCAGGCTGGAGAGGCACTCCAACGCCTGCAGCAGGATGCAGGGTTCCAAGAGGAAAGTGTTTGACTCCTCCAAGGCCCGAGCCAAAGGCACAGAACTAGAGCAGTACTTGAACTGGAAGGCACCAGCCTCAGTCAAGGTAACAAGGGCCTTATGGATTTGACCTTGAGCAGGGATCATTGTAAGGGCCTGTTAAATCCTTGTAAGTTTTTTTTTTTTTTTTTAAACAAATATTTCAATTGTTATAAAGGGAGAAAGTGAGAATTAGCATTTATTGATTATTACTGTGATGGGAGCTTTTCATAGGACCCTCACCACAACCGTGTGAGGATTTCATGATCTCTTATCAATTCAGAAATCAAGTTTTAGAGAGGTTAATTTGAGCTCACAGACAGCTTAAAATGGCAGAGTCAGCATATAAATCTGGGTTGGGATGACTCCAAAACCTAAACTCAAAAACAGGTGTCCTTTTGATTATAAAAGTAATAAACATTTACTGTAGAAAATTTAAAAGACATGAAAAATATAAAGGAAAAAGCTATTCTTTTTTTCACTACCTTGAGAGAATTCCTTTCACTTTGCAATATACTTTGCCACCTCCGAATCTGTTACCATGCCTGTAACCATATCTTTTTTTTTATTAAATATATCTTTATTGATTTCAGAGAGAGGAAAGGAGAGGGAGAGAGAGAGAGAGAAACATCAATGATGAGTCATTGATCGGCTGCCTCCTGCATGCCCCTGACTGGGGGCCGAGCTACAGCCCCAGGCATGTGCCCTGACCGGGAATCGAACCCCGATCGCCTGGATCCTAGGTCGAGGCTCAACCACTGAGCCACGCCCGTCCAGGCTCAGTGTTGATTAGCTCAGTGTTGATACACCTTCAGAGTAAGTACATGGAACATAATTAAGTTTGGAATTATTCTCTCCATTTAGAGTGTAAACACCTTGACGGTACATGACTTTATTTTCAGTTAACATTCCTAGCTGCAGAAAAACTCGGTTGTAAAAAGTAAGGACTTTGGGATGTTTCCATGATAAGCTTAGGGGAACTTCACAGGCACCTGTGGACTGTCAGATCTGGAGGAGGTTGTCCCGTGAATAACTCCCCAACTCTGTCAAGGTTATGCCCCTTATTTTGTAAATGAGTGTTTTTCAAAGTGTGGCATGCTGACAGACATTTTTTATTTTAGTAGTTTTAGTGTGTATTAGGAAAACATAACATATTACACCCTTGATTTCTAGGAATCATGAATTTAAAGAAAAGTATGAATAGGGGGATAAAGTGAATGTGGCATGCAAATGATTGAAGCTTGGAAAAGTCCAGAAAGCCTAGGCCACGTGATCTCAACGCCTCACCCATCTCTAATATTTCTAGCAACATATGAGTCATTCTGTTTTCATTTTTTGATTGATTTTTTTTAGTAAGAGGAAGGGAGAGAGAGAGAAAAAGACATCCATTTGTTGTTCCGCTTACTTACGCACTCATTGGTTGATACTTGTATGTGCCCTGGCCAGAGATCGAACCTGTAACCTTGGTGTATGGGGATGATGCTCTAACCAACTGATCTACCTTGCCAGGGCCCCACTATAGTGGTTTTATTTCTGCCTGGCACCTAAAATAATCTTGTGTTTCTTAAATTCCTAAATACAGGAGCAGTGAAGCAAAGAGTTGGGTGTCTGAGATCAGATACCCTTGCTTTGTGGAAAATAGTTTGGGGGAATATGTTGCATTGAGGACACCAAGGCAGAAAGGATCTGCATCGAGATGCTCTTCCCTTCTTGGAATGTCCTAAGTCTTATTCCCAAACTTTTGTGCCTTTGTGTCTCCCTCTCATTCCTCTAGTGTACTCAGAACAGGTAATTTTTCTTATATCCTTTCATATTCACATAACTTTCAGTACACTTATACCTCTTGTCTCTCTACTGGACCCTAAGCATTTGGGCACAGAGGCCACAATTTTGTACTTATTGTGTTAATTGAATAAAATTTCAATACAATGAAGAATTTAAGTATAAGTATCATATAGGTGACAAACTTTCCTCTAATTCAGTTCTTTGAAAGGTTCCCGGACACCATCTCCAACACTGATTCTCTTGCCTTCTTGTCTGTTTCAGTAAGACTTTCCTGACGGGTACTTCCTTTTCCTTTGATAACATCTCTTCCTAGTGTTTGTCATTAATGATGTATCACCAAGTAGCTATTTGCCTTCAAGATTAATTTTATTTTAATCTAAATATTTGAATATTTTTATAATCATGAAGTTAGTACTTAGTAACTTATAATGCATATTAGCAGTATTCCACCTCATCTGTCACCAGCCCTAATCTAGTCCCCAGAGGCAGTCTTTAGTTCTGATAGATGCCTCTTCTGGAATGCATTTCCATATTTCTAAATAGTACACTTACTTTCTTGATTTATCAACTTTGTGCATTATCTGTTGAGTTCCTCTTATAGATGCTGCAGGTTAAGCTCTCATTTCCCCTCTCCATCTACTTCTCCCCTTATCCTTCCATTGGAGTGGAATCACACTTTTGCATTAAACCAGTAGTCAGCTTTTACATTATAACCACCACATAAATTTTGTTCACTGATGAGTGAACAAATTCTGCCCTGCCCACATGCACCTGGAGTTAATAATTGACTCATGTTTTCATTTGCTTGGTTTCCTACATACCTTCTCTCTATAAATTTCCCCCCCTAAATGATCCATCTGATGTCAGACACCTGTTAATGTTTCTGTAATTGCTCAAACACCCCTCACAATCCATGAGTTTGATTTTTTAAATTCTGGAAACCTCCCTCTGACCACTCTTTTTCCTCCTGCTCTAGTCTGGACTGGTTCTTCTCCAGGCCTGGTGCAGATCTGTTGTCCTAGGACTTCTCTTTGCTTCTCCTCTGTTGGGTGCCACGTTTCCAGCATCCTCTGTCTTCTGTTTTCTTGCTATACTCCTTGCCCTGTGGAAGCTTACTAAGAAAGATGCATGGGAGACATATTTTTTGTCTTGGAAAGAATGAAAATGTCTATATAATAGCCTTGTATTTGACTGATGATTTGATCAGAATTATGAGTGGAAAATGATTTTCTGTCAGAATTTTTTTTAATTTAATATATCTTTATTGATTTCAGAGAGAGGAAAGGAGAGGGAAGGGAGAGAGAAACATCAATGATGAGTTATTGATCGGCTGCCTCCTGCATGCCCCCAACTGGGGATCGAGCCTGCAACCGGGGCATGTGCCCTGACCGGGAATCAAACCCTGATTGCCTGGATCCTGGGTCGACGCTCAACCACTGAGCCATGCCCCGCCGGGCTGTCAGAATTTTTAAGGCATTTTCCTACTAGCTTTTAGCAACCAGTGTTACTGTTGAGAAAGCTGATGCCAATTTGATTTTTGCTCTGTTATAGGAAACCATTCTGTTTTTTCTTTTTCTATTTCTAAAAGCTTACAGGTTTCTCTCTTCATTCTGAAACTGAAATTTTACAATGATTGTGTTGGATACTTGGTAGGTTATTTCAATCTCAAGAATAGTGACATGTAACTCTAGGAATGTTTATACTATTATTTCTTTAATAATTCCTCCTCTTGTCCTCTCTGTTCTTTTTAGAATGCCTATTAGTCAGATGTTGGACTTCCTGGATTGAGTTTCTAATGTTTTAATATTTTCTACTTTCCATCTTGATCTTTTTTCCCATTCTGCATAATTTTCTTGACATTATTTTATAACATTTCAATTTTTATTTTCAGCTCTCAAAGTTTTAATTTATAATAGTTCTGGTTCTTTGGTTGTTCCTTTCTCATAGTGTATATATTCTTCTTGTTTTATGGACACAATTTCTTCTAATACTCCTTTGCTTATATTATGGTTTTTTGTAAAGTTTTCTTCTGCTCCCTATCTTGTTGCTGCTTCATGTGTGTGTGTTTGCTTGTGTACTTGTTTTGGTCTCTCTTGTTCAAGCTTACTCAAATATCTGTCCATTCACATTTAAGCTTAAGTGGGGCTTGTTGACTAAGGACTTTCATATTAGGGTTATCAAATAGTGAGCCTTTTAATTGGGGTGCCCCAGAGCCAGTGTCTGATGGCTTTCTGTCTCCTGCTCGGTACATCCAGAGAACCCTTCAGTCTCCTAAGAAGGTGCCCATGTGCCTGGTACTCTGGGAGTCGAGTGGGGCAAGGAGGCTGACAGTTCTGCAATTCATCATGTACACTTGCACTTAATCCCTACTGTCAGCTCCAAGATGAACCCTTTTTCCCCGTGCCTGTATTTCCTGAGTCTGACACCTGTCTGGTTCAATTTCTCCAGAGAATAAACTCCTGCTCCATGAGAGTGTTGGATGTGCAGGGTGGGATAGCAGCCCTGGGGCCTGGCACTGGCAAGCACTGAGGCTCTCCAGGTCTCTGCTGGGGAACGTGGTTTGCCTCTTGGGACTTGTCCCCGCTGGCAGGGCCTTAGTTTAAGTGCCTCCACTCAGGCAAGTCAGTTTTCCCTGCTGCTCCTTTCCTGTTCTCTTTGACCTTGCAGATTAACACCCTTATTTTCTTACTGTCATTCTAGTGGAGACTCAGATGGGATAAATGCCAAGTTGAATGATCAGTCTTCCTTTTACTCATAGGCTGAACCTCCTCGGAAGAGCAACTGGAGACAGAAGCATGAATCTTTCATCCGTACCCTCCGTCAGGCTCGAGAGGTCCAGCAGGTAATTGCCAAAGGTGGAAACCCCTCAGACTTGCCTCACATCCTGCTTGCAGAAAATCCAGACTATATTCAGTGTCCTCACTGTAGCCGTCAGTTTGCTCCCAAGGTGGCTGAGCGGCACATTCCTAAGTGTAAGACCATCAAGAACCGTCCTCCACCTCCAAGGAAGCATTACAGTTGAGTAGACAACAGTGGAGGCCTCCTCATTAGTCTCAGAAAGCTCTGCTTCTCTTCAGCAGTAAGTGGGAGTAGAATGATTTGATGCAAAGCAGGAAGAATGAAAACTTTTACATGCCCCACCCCTGCCTGCAGAGCTGAAATCAGAGAGGAGAAACCCATTGCTAAGCAGCAGGAGGCAGAAGGAAACCTCAGCTTCCCACTGAATTACCACCTCAGGCTTGTGTGCCTTATGTTACTGCCCTAAGAACTGATGGGTGAAGACGTTGAGTAGTGAGCATTAAAGCTGTCTTCTCACAGGCTGACTTGTGGTTTGTGCTAAGTGCCAGCATTTGCTTGGCCTTCTTGGTACTGCCTCTGCATGTCTGTGGTTCCTGCTAACTCTTCTTGCTCTTGCAAAAAGTTGGCTCATTAGGATGAGTTGGTGTCAGAGGATGATATCCAAATGATATCTCTTATAAAAGGTAACAGGATTTCATTGTAAGGCAAATGGAAGTTTACCCTTGACCTCCCTGGTGCATGGTCCTGGCTAAAAGCCAATACAGGTATGTAAGAGTGCCAATATATCCTAAACCCTCCCTATGGTGTATTGTGTCATAAAGGAAACCCATCTTTGTCTATTTCACAGGGTAGGGAGGGGGAAACACACTATATGTCTCTATACTTGCTCTTTTCTAATGTTAAAGAAGGGGAAGAAACTTCAGTTTCAGCTGTTGCTAGCACTCTGCTTTCAAATTAGGTTGGTAAGTTGGTTGGATGGCGCTTTAAATGAGGCAGCAAAATATACCATCAAAGCAAGCTGGGACACTGCTGTGTCACATGTCCCTGCTGACTAGACCACAGTTAACTTCTATTTCAGAGAGCAAACTTTGAAGGAAAAGGTACCAGATCTTTTTCATTTTTTGTGACGCATCATGCCTAGTGCAAGTAACCTTTATAATTAGGCCCTCAATAAATGGGTTTGGGGAGTTTAAATTAAACAAATGATGAGTGAGTCCTCGACTTGTTAAGGGGTAGTACTAGTTCCGATAGGATGAAGCTAGAATAACAGACCTGAAGTACTAGTAGGGTCATTGTCGTATGAGCATTACTCAAATTGTTACTTTAAAATACTGGAAAAAAGTCTCCCAACCTGACCTGGGCAAAGGCGACTTGGCAGACAACAAAAATGTATTTTACTCAACTACAGATGGCTACTCACTCCTGTTTCATTTCCATTGTAGCTTCTGCTGAGTGGCTGGGCCAACAGATCAAACCAATTTGAAATGTGAGTTTAAGGCTTTAGCTGTAAAGCTATAAGACAGTAGGCTGAAAAAAAATTATGTATCTTAAAAACAGCATATATTGAAATCCTTTATGCTCTTGTGACAAAGAAAAAGAGGTATGCTCTTAATTGTTGCTGAGAAAAAGAGGTATCACATACCAGGGCTTTTGGTTGGCCACCTAAAGAAACCTCACATAGACACACTGGCTATTTCATCCAATAGAGACATTCCCCAGGCAAGTTTAATGAGGTACACTGTTTTACACTTGATGGTAAGAACAACAGATGGCAAGAATGAGTTGTGGCCAATGTTACCAAGTGGTAGTGGCCTGTGGACTGCTTTGCCCCACAATTATGTTTTATTTGGCTGGCACAGCACTAAAAATATAATCCGACATTTAAAAATTGGGATATGAAGCATCTCTTACATAACTTGAAGTTCTGGAAACACTGGGCTATTCACCCTGCACAGCACTAACTGCATGAGGTTCAGAATCGGTTGCTCCTTGAGAAGGGAGAGAGGATTCAGATCACCACAGCCCCACCTGGCCTGCTTCACTTATTTTGCCTTATCTGCCTTGCCCGATAGCCACTGGGTTGGGAACCCCTGGACGATGGTATTAAGGTCACAGATAAGAGCCCTCTAGGGAGAACAACTGCTGTGTGTGTGTGTGTGCTTCATATAGACACAGGAAGCAGTTATTCGTTGTTGTAGAGAAATAAAACAATAGTCAAGGTCTTAATGTTCCCTTCAATCTCAACATGCTTTGGCCTTCATATGTTAGCAATGCCTATTAGTCTTTAAATTTAGCTTGATCTGATCTTTGGGAAGAGGTTAGAAACCTTTTTCTAAGTCTCTTCCAGGATAGTGGAGGATGATGCATGGAGAAATAAATGCTGCTTGTTAGTCCATGTATTATACTACTTCACCCAAGTAAATATTAGACATATTAAAGTTCAAAAGGTTAAGCAGTGGGGAAAATCTCACGGTAACTCACTTCATTTAAAAGGATGTGCAGACATGCTAAGATGGCGCTTCTTAAAAGCAGTGTGTTCAAGGCAGCACAGGACCTCCTGGCCAACACTTCCTTTTTGTCAGCAATTTCTCACTCTTCACAACTACACAGGAGGTAGCAGAGATGTGATAAAGTGCTCTTCTCCCTGATGTTATGATTCTGTGAGGTTTAGCGAGCAGTATGTTTATTTCCATAGTTAATTATCGAAGCAATAAGTGGTTTTTGGCTTTGCAGCAGGAAGGAACATGTTTTGTAGCCCTGACTACAGCCCACTCTGCCCTGACACTATCATGAATAATACTTCTTTTTAGGCCCAGGGATACTCATTTGAAAGAATTGATTTATATCTTCGTTCCAGAGTTGGTCTGCTTATGAATGTTTCCAAATATATGGCAAACCAAATGAAATGTGAGTTTAAGGCTACTTTTGCTTTAAATTTTAGTGAAATGCTCAGCCAAGAGAAGTTGTAACTTGGCTGTGCTCTGCCAGGGAGACCAAAATACAGTTCACCCTCTTTGAGGGAAACCAGTTTTATAAACATAAACTGGCATTATCACTTGAAAAAGCCCACTGTGATTGGGGAGACAAGTATAAGAAGTGATCCTTCCTCTTCTAATGACTTGTTTTTTTCTCTCTCTGCATTTTAAGACTATATTTCAGAAGCCTGGGGGTGGGGAAAAGCTGTAGCAGCAGAAATTACTCTGTTAGCAAGAAAAAGAAATTGGAAAGAGGCAAAGATTATTTCTGTGCAAATGTCCCTTGCATTGTTTCTGTTACAGACCACTGAATTAAAGATTCATGAAGGCCTGGAATCTGAGTGCTTTATCCCCAGTGACTAAGGTCCATGCACAGACTTACTGAGGCATAGCACTGATTGAGAGTTTAAATGTTTATTTAAAACAGAAATGCCAAACCACTCCACCCTCAACCTTTCAGACATCTGGCTAACAATAAGCTAGTTCTTCAGCAACAATGTCAGAGCGGAGGAGTAACTCAGGATATACTGTAACTCAAAAGCAATACTATGGAAAACTTAAAACACCTAGCACTGCATAGAAAAGTAGAGAATTAGCTACAGAAAACCGTTCAAAGGCATTTCTGCTGCCTCACCTTTCACTTTTTATCTAACCATGACTGCCACCTTTGAACTGGTTTCTGTTTGCATAGCTGTTTGGTGGGAAAAATCGTATGGCTGTCCCAGGCACAATTTGGGAAAGTGCAAATTGTTTCTAAGGCACAGAATTTAGATTCTCAGCCAGATTCATAGCAAACCTAGGTTTCCCAAGGGAACATGCTAGAGAAAATGACCACAGCATTCCACTGCTAGAGAATAAGTCCCCTCTGGAACAAGGGCAAGGATCTCACCCTCTCATCAGTGCTCACTTCCATCCCACAGTCTCAGCAACGTCCCATGTTCCTCAGATCCACAGCAGAAGCAACACTCATGATTAACACCCAAACTGACCCTGCCTCTCAGGCCTGCTGAGATGGTAAGCATGAGGGATACAAGAATGTGAAAGGCCAGTCAGTCCTTAAAAAAAAAAATCAAAGTTACATTTACATGATGAACCAAACCCCACTGTTAGGGTTTACAGCAAACCCCCAAGTCCCCAGAATTTGTAGCTTAATCCAGGGTTGGCCCCTTCCCTTATTTTAAGAAAAGGCTTCAGTGATTACATTAGTACCATTGTACTAGGCTTCCCAGAATTGAGAAAACAATGGGAACATCAAACCAAAAAAGATCCCATTGAACAGAGTTGCCCATCCCCAGCCATGAGGTTTTCCCGTAGCGTCAGCCTCTGCATCATCAGTTTTAGGGAAATGACATTTCCATTGCACAGATCCTTCCAAAATATTAAACAGACATCAAACATTCATTTTTTTGGTTTAGGGAAAATGAAATAAAAATTAATGTAGCTGTTTTTAGGAAGGTAGGCTATGAAGCGCCTCAAGACTGCTCCTGTGAATCTTTCATAAGGCCAGGTGGAGAAACAAAAGTTCACATCCTTAAGTAAAATCATCAAAAGCTCTAGGACATTTTCTTTGGGAAAGCTAACTTGCTCCTATCTATAAGGACATGACTATGGGATCAGAAGGGAGCTCTCAGCCAAATTTCTTTCACTTGGCAGGTTCCACCTGTTCTGTTAGGCTTTAGGGACTACCAGGTTTGGGGGCTGGCTTTGGGCCACTCGAGTAGGAAAGATGATACAGATTCACTGATATGGCTTCATAAAACACCAAAGGGGAAAAAATACTGACTAGACATACAGAAAGGGAGTGGTTAGGGCTGCTGATGTCAAGATCAGAACCCTAAGAGCCATGAAGGCAGAGGCATAAGAGGCCTTCTCATGAGCAGAGTCACTGTAAGCCTTCTCAAAGGTACCCAGAGGAGGCACTTCCTCTCCCTCATGGTTTTCCCTTAAGGCCATTCCTACTGCCCCACTGACTCAATTCTCTACAAGCCACCTCATCTCTTACAGGCATCTTCCAAAGCTAGGAAAGCCCAGCCTGCATCTGCCACAGCCAGTCACTCCAGCTGTGTGATGAGGAGGAACCTGCCCTTCTTTCTCTACTACTCCACTGAAGAAATTTCAATCACCCTCAGAGGAAAAGCATTCAAAGCCTACTTTTCCTCCTAAAGCACTGAGCTGCATGATGTAACTGAACTTTCTGAAAACAAGCCCTAGAGACTGACACCACCAGACATCCTTTCCTAGACTCAGGGCTCCTGAGAGGGCTCAGAGCACTTCACCACTCTCCAGATGACCCTGGACAGGCCACACACCTGGTTCCAGCCCACTCCAGCTTCACACTTTTCCCTCCTCCACCCAGAGGTGCAATGCCTGGTGTTGAATTCCCAAGGCAGCTTCCAATTAATGGTGAAAATGATAAATGAGATATAAGCTGCTACCAGCAAAATTAAGGTGAGCATTGTGTCTCCTCTTCAAAGGTGGGATCACCAGATGAGGTACAGAGCTGCTGTTGCTATGGCAGTCACTGAGAACAAAGCCAGGGCCATGGATCCCTTCCATTCTCCAAAACAAAACCACTCCTAGATCCTATCTAATAGGCAATGCCACTCTCCAAGTGTATGTGGAAAGTGCTTCAGAGCCTCCGCCTTGCGCTCCTTGTCTGCAAGTGAACAAAGCCAGGAAAGCGCTCTCTGCATTCAGTAAGTGTGCTGTGAAATTCTTTGGATCCCAGTTTCCTGGAGGCTATACAGGTTCAGGAGACTAGAGGCTGGGTCGACAGGAATCTGTTCCCAGGAGGCACCAGGAATCTGAATCTAAGTCAGGTTTTGGATCCATTTCCATTTCTTCCTTTGCTGTCTGAGTTCCTCTGGAATGCATCCCCATCTGTCCAGATAAAACACAGTTCCACATTAGCACTACTGCCACCTATCATGCAGTTCAGGACATTTTCAATGTCAAACTCTAAGGATTTGTTGCCACAGTTTTGTGAGAAGTTCATAATACTACCTTAACAAAATTAACACTAATAATCTCAGACCAAAATAATCTTAATTTTGTTCATAAAGTCTACATCTTTACATTTGCTGTGGGTAGGATGACAAACTGTCCTGGTTTGTCTCGGACTGCAGGATTTTCTGGGATTCAGAACTCTGCTTTAAAATTGAGACAGCCCTAGTCAAAACCACCCTCCTTCTGGCCGTAGTTGCCAATACGCCCATGCTTACCTAAAGTGTATACATTACGTTCCAAAGTATTTTCATAGACATTTCATTTAATCCTCAAAACAACCATACAAAGGGGGTGGCATCATTTTCTATTTTTAGGTGAGAAACCAGAGCTCATTGAAACAAAGTAATTTGTCTAAACACAAAAAGTTGGTAAATGGCAAAGCCAAGGGTTGAACCCTATTTCCCTATCCTAGTTCACTCTATAGTAGGGCTCCTTAAAAACAATGCATGCAGCATCACCGTGATGTATTTTTATCAGAAATGTTTAATTTAAATCTAATTGAGCCTATAGGTCTAACTTCCAGTTTACAGAAATGACAGGGTGAAAAAGGAGCAAGTTAAGCAATATCCCAAGAAAACAAGACAAATTCAGAAATGTGGGACATTCTGTTAAACAACTGACCCTGTTTCTTTAAGTCAATGCCATGGTGGGGGGAGGGGGAGAATGGTGGTGGAGGGAATTGTTCTAGATTAAGAGAAATGAGACAGAACAATGTAATGTGGGGTTCTTGACTGGATTTTGGTCTGAGATTATTAGTGTTAATTTTGTTAAGTGTGATAATGGTATTATGGTTATCCAGGAGAATGAATGTCTTTATTTTTGGATACATGTAATAAAGTATTTAGGCAATGTCATGACTTTTATACTTTACTTGAAAATGTTTTAGCAAAATAAAATTACATACATTTTAAATACACAGAGATATATATCCACACATATTCTAAATACACACACACACACACACCCCAAATATGGCAACATGTTAACAATTGTTGAATCTAGATGGTGGATATATGTGTGTTCACTGAACTATAATGTTTAAAGTTTTTCATAAGAAGGAGGAAAAGAAAAAACAAAGAGTAACAAAAACCAATGGAAGTTAGGTGATAAAAATCATTCAATCCAGGTGCCTGAACAAGGCCCAGGGTTTCTGGGATTCTAAAAGTTAAACCGTTAAAAGGTAAGTGCTTACAAAGAAGTATATTTCAGTCCTTGGTGTTTTGTTTCTGTGATTCTTCAAAACAGAATTTGGAACTGAAATTATTCTTTCAATGCTCTCACCTGCTGCCCTCCTTCTAACTTCTTGTTCAGCTTCTGTAGTTGGGTAAAAATCTGGAGGTTTTCCTGCTGTAGCTTCTGTTGTTCAGCCAGACACTTTAACACCAGACCCTGTAATCTCTCAACCTCCACCTGCAGACTGCTGCATGCACAGGTAGGAGGAATCAATGGTGTTCCCTTCCCAGCACATGTTCCTGCAGGATTCAGCCGAGGTGGCTAAAGAGTAGAGAGGAACAGGTCACAAGAGGTTCTGCCTGGATGCCATAGCTCCCCAATCCAAATTTCCTCAAAGTGCTATCAGATTTTACTTTTAAAAGAATAAGATAAAACTTATATACACATGAAGTAAATGCAAAAGAAACAGAAAACAGCAAGCATTACAAGAGCACCTGGCTCTAACATAATAGGGCAAGAGAACTCTGCCTCAGTCTCCATTATGCTAAGGTAAAAAAATAACCATCTATTTTGAAGGACTTTGTGAAAAAATTTTAAAGTGTACTGATATCTTCCCATTTAAAATGCTGAAGTGTGGCCCTGGCTGGTGTGGCTCGGTTGAAGCGTCATCCCATATACCAAAAAGGTTGTGGGTTCAGTTTTTGGTTGGGGCACTCATACCCAGATTGAGGGTTTGGTCACTGGTCGGGGCATGTATGGGAGGCAACCAATCTATAGTCTGTTTCTCTCTCATATCGATGTTTCTCTCCCCCTCTCTCTAAAATCAATAAAAACATATCCTCAGGTGAGGATAAAAATAAATTAATCAAAATGCTGAAGTGGAGAAAGCATAATTTAGTTTGGAACAAGTTTTTCTGATCAGTGAGGAAACTGTAATCCAAAGGGTCAATATTCATGAAATGTAGAGGGTTACACTTTAGAAGAGATTTGAGAGGTGTTCAGTAAACAGGATTGACAAAACAATTCAAGAATTATTGACAGAGGAATTAAAATATTTACCTTGAAGTTTTCAAAGGTTTTATTACCTCTTCTGGGGAGCTTTTCAATTTTCCTAGTCTGAACTTTTCTTCCTCCTCCTATTGTACACTGTTTATAACAAGGGGCAGAATAAGACAGTCCACAGGCCAAATCAGGACTACTGCCTGTTTTTGTAAATAGTTTTATTGGAACACAAGCATGTTCATTCATTATGTATTATCTATGGCTGCTTTTGTGCTACAATGTCAGAGTGGTGTAGCTGCTAAAGAGACTGTATGGTCTGCAAAGCCTAAAATAATTACTATGTGGCCCAAAATGTCTGAATCCCTGGTTTACAGTTTTATTGAGATATTTACCACAACTTGATTTCTATCAAGGTTAGAAATACATATGTTGCTCCCTCACTGGACTACAAGCATTATTTCTTACTCATCAGTATGGAAAATAATACAATGATTACTAAATAATAATACAAGAATAAACTCTGTGTTTCACGTACTCACAACTATAAACCTATTTTTGCTCCACCTTCTATTTAAAGCCTCCAACCACCCTAGCAGTGTCATGAAAAACTGGATTAGAATTTTGGAATTTCAATTTTGGTACTTCTGAGGCAGAGAGAAAAGACAGTTCTCTGCTATAGAAAAGTGTTAGCCTGTCAGCAATGTGCAAGGGTGAATACTTTTCCAAGACAACCTAGTTTACCCTTCACTAGAGGCTTTAAGCACTACCAGACAGTGTTATGAAATGATACAGGGCAGCTGGAGACCAAAGCTAGAGGAGGAGACAGTGAGGCCAAGAGAACTGGGCAGAGCTTGCAGCCACTCTTTACCTACTTGAGATTCAAAGGCAAAAAGCTCAGTTACCCAGGCTCCTACTGGGGGCTTGTGTTCTGAAGGTGCTTCGGAGGCCACTTTGAGTCCTTGCAGCTCTTCATAGGGCAGGGTATCTTTCTCAGACTCTGAAAAAACTGCACTTAGGGGAGATGGGCTGTCAGGCATGGGAATGAATTCTGCATTTTCCAGCTCCTATGTATAAGAGAAAGAATCTCATCAGTTTACTTTCTCCCAAATTCCCTTCTTTCTATAGCCTTAACTCTGTTGTGACATCAGCACCCTCTAGTGGGGCAGGATAGCTGTGGCTACTACACAGCTCACTCTAACTGCCCACAACCTTCCAGCCCTTCCTTTGGAGGAGTTACAGTGACATGAATTCAAATTCAAGAACAGAGTTTGGAATGTCTGGCATGTTTCCCCAACACACTTATTCTATGTAGGCTATTCAGTGAGTTGGGAAGCTCTAAGGTGATGTTAGTGAGAGCAATTGCCAGGCTTCTAAAGGCTGAGACTGACACTTTAGACAGTACAGTCTGCTGCTTCCTCCATCCATACTCCTGTATAGCTATCAGGTTTGGTTATCAGGTTATTATATAGGGAGCTGTAAATACATAGATTCAATCTTTTTGGTAAAAATTTTAAAACTTCACAAACTATACATGTTCACTGTAGAAAATGAGAAAATACAGATGCGCAAAGGGGATGATAAAAATCACCACCAATTCCATTACTCACAGATAACTGCTGTTAAAATAATTAATATAGTCTTCACAGAAGACCTTCTATGCATTACATATTTGCTAAAAGAATGGGATCATATTGCACAGATATTATTACATCCTTTTATGCATAGCCATATGCTATAACCAACTTTCCATATAAATAAACATACTCCAACATTTTTACTGTCTGCACTTAAACTCTTATTAATCCATTTCTCTATTGTAAAGCATTCCAATTGCCCCAATATTCCACTTCCACAAACCATAGTACAAAATCATAAACTTAATCTTTGCACATATGGTTTACAAAAACTGCCTTCAAGGAAGGCTCTGTTAATTTACATTCATTTAAGTAATACAGGTATGAGAACTTTTTGTATCTCTTCTTGTCAGGAAGAAAAAAGGATTCTAGATTTGGTGATTTTGTTCCAGGTAGAAATCAGAAACCCAGGTACCTGCTACAAAACACTTGAATAGGACACGGGAAACTGAAAGATTCTGACAACTCTTTTCTAATCCCTGCAAAGGATCTGATATGTATTTTATTTAAGGTACCTCTATCAAAGGAATTACCTTTCGAAGCCAGCCAGGACAGGAGCTGCTGGCCCCACTACTGATCCCCATGGCCTCCGTGGGACTGACTAAACCTTCCATTCCTCGGTCTGCTTCCATTGTTCCTCGGAAGCCTCCACTTGGATCGGGAGTTTCAGATTCCTGCTGACTGTCCTCCTCTTCTCCCCCACCGCCGCCGCCTCCTCCCGGGCTACAGCTCTGAACCACTGACAGATACACAGCACAGAAATAGACAACTTTGCCATGCAGCAAGAAAGATTTACCATCTTATAGCTCCACTGACTCCAGAAGAGGTTACTAGAGTTGCATAAAGTAGAATAGCAACAGTCAGTCAGATATTTGGGACTAAATTTTTTAGTTTTTACACAAAGTATTGTATATCAGTATCTTGATAATGATAATTCTTTCCAAACTTGCTTATCCCTATGTTCATAGCAGATGATCAATGTTCTGAAGCATAACTGAACAATCACCCCAACCACAGCTCACCAAATCTAGCACCCACACTTTAATAGATACATCCAGACTCCAGCATCCTCCAGCGAGGTTCATCTTATATACAAAGCTCTTTCACATATGGGCCAAAAAAACACTCAAAGTTGCCACATAAACTCACCACCAACTCCCTTTCTGGGGAAACATCTGAATGAAGAAGTCTTCAACTATTTAAAGTCATTAAATTCTCTGATGACTATTTGTAAGAATTTAAAAAATATGATGGCTGGTTCTTTCATATCATGAAGCATATTCCAAGTTACCTTAATGAAGACTAGTATAGTTAAGAAATGTTAACTGATGTGTAGTTAAGAAATGAAACTGAATTTTACTATGGGCCAAAGAAAAATATAATTTAAAAAGTAAATTTGCCAAAGCTAAAAAATATAATTGCATGGTATATTCTAAAACTAAATGTAAAGGACTTTTTTAAAAAAATACATCTTTATTGATTTCAGAGAGAGGAAGGGAGAGGGAGAGGGAGAGAGATAGAAACACCAATGATGAGAGGGTCATCATTGATTGGCTGCCTCCTGCACACCCCTGACTGGAGATCGAGCCTGCAACCCGGGCATGTGCCCCAACTGGGAACTGAACTACGATCTCCTGGATCCTAGGTCAATGCTCAACTCCTGAGCCACACCTGGCCGGGCTAAAGGACTCTTTATTACCACCAGCTACACCGGCTGGCTGATGGTGCTACAGTGCAATCCTACTGAAGCAGTAGGAACCGTAGATGCCAAAATAAGTCAGAAGCTTGCTTTTTGTTTTAAATGGCTTTTAAAAATTATGTTACACCTGAGATATATGTAAGACGATTTTTAACATATGTGTAAGTTCTGATGCCTAACAAAACACACATGAATCTACCACTTGAAGAACTAGAATTGTACTTTCCAATATGGTAGCCATATATGGGTATTTAAGTAGAATTAAAAATTAGTGTTTAGGTCACAGTGTTTACTTTTCAAGTGCCCAATAGCCACATGTAGCTAGTGGCTTTGTACTGGCCAGCACATATACAGAACATTTCCACTTCTGCAGAAAGAGCGATGGGACAGTGCTGAACTAAAACATTACCTGTATCATTTGCCCTGCTTTGTGAACTCCTTCTCTGGCCTCCTACCCAGATGTAAGCACTGTTTAATTTTGCATTTACAACTTCTTCATTAAGAAACAACTTGATCACATACTTATGTATTCTTAAGCAATATATTATTTATTTTGCTGGGTTTTGAACTTTATAAAAGATGTATTCTGCTGTAACTTGCTTTTTACATTACGGAAATATTTGTATATGTTGTTCATTTTCACTTTTGTGTAACATTCCATTGGATGGTCATAACACATTCAACTAACAAATATTTACTGAGCATTTACCATTTGCCAGGCATTCTTCTAGGCAATGTGGAGAAAATTAATGAATAAAAACAGACAAAAATCCCTGCCCTTATGGAGTTTACATTTTCTAGCCAATGGACATGTGCTTTTAATCTTATGTTTTTCTTTTAAATACTGTTCTAGCAAAACAAAGCTCTAACAGAACAGCTGTGCTTTGCAAAAATACATTTTATCATTTGTGACAGGTATTAATATGAACAAACAGATGCTGAGCAATGAATTACTAAAGGAAACTAATAAGAGGTATAATGTACGTGTATGTGTGTAAACTAAAGTTCAACAACTCTAGATCAGATTTTCAACTATTTTTAGAGGACTGATCTGCTTTTATTCTGGGTCTTTATCTGTTTGATCCACAAAATATCAGAATCGAGGTTTTGAGACGTCAAAGGCTACAGGTACTCTAGCAAATGGAAAACCAAAAAGGAACACAGATCCAATTTCCTGTCATGGTCCCAAATAATACAGCACCAAGAAGAAAGAAGCCAAAGGAAAACTACCAGAGAGCTTTAAGCTGACTTTCCTAACCACTTGGAAGTTTAGCCAACTTTTAATTCTGAGGACCTATTTTGAAGAACTATTTCTATAGACTAGAATACCCCTAGGAATACATGGAAGGTACAGGGTAGACAGAATCTATAGCCCCTAAGCATAAGGAAAAAAACTATGTAAGTCACATTACAATGCTAGGGAAGCCATGTAATTACTTCCATATGCGTGGGGCAAAGATGTACCCCACACTGTAAAAGTTGTAACTTACTGTGAAATCCACCAAAATATGATCCTCCCTCTTTTGATCACTGTATTCCTCATTTCCCAAAGATATTTCCCCCTTTTTTGGAGACTACATGGAATCCAACCCAAAGTTCCATACCTCACAAAACCACTGGTACCTAAGATATTGCTACTTACCAGTCCCAATGGATAAGCCACTGCTATTGGAACGGATGGTTTTAGAATTCAATACTTTCTCTGAGGGAAAAAATTCAGTAGTTAAGCATCAAATACAGCTATAGGCAGGAAAAATGAGGACTAGGATAGGGAGTTAATCTAGGAGATAATTGTTATCCCTCACTGAGTTCAGATAAATTAAAGTTAATTATTATTTTAGATATTAATATCATAAGCCAAGCACCACCAGCTACTCTAACTACATTCACTATGTAAAATAGCAATTCTCCTTAACTGTTCTTTGGAATCATTTGGGAAGCTTTAGAGATTCCGGTTTAATTGGGCAGGGATTTCTAAAAGCTCCTCAGGAGACTCTAATGTGCAGCCAAGGTTGTAAACCACTGATCTAAAAGAATGAACTTGTAAATCTTCACAACAGGCCTTCACATAATTTAGTTCATAACAAAGCACTCTTTATGCAGAAAGCAGTTATGATTTAGTTTCTTTTTAAAGGTGTACTAAATGTTTCTTATAACAGCATGAACTGACAAGTTCATTAGTAGAGAGCTAGAAGTAACAAATTCAATAGCAAGGGAGACAGAGAATAAAGTTATGTTAAAAATGGTCATGAGGTGGTAAATGACAAAGCTCAGGAAGTGACAACGTTCTGTTCCTACCATTAGGCATGGCATCACTTACATTATAAATTTACAGAAGTAGCCTCTTTTCTTCAGGACACTTCTAGGGCCAAGAATGTAGCCACCAGTACCTTAGGTACAAGTCTATCCTCTGTCAAAGCCACTTCAACCCACACATATGAAACCCTTACCAACAATGAGAATGGTGTGCCAGCCACGGCAAGATAGATCCGGGACGTGATGCAGAGATCCAAAAATAGGCCGAGGCCATGAGGTACAAATATCAGAGCCGTGAGGTCTCTCTGTGGGGGTCATTGCCAGGCGACCATTACCACCATTGCCCCAGGCAAAAATATGGTTATCTAGGGGAAAAAACCCACATTTAACAGCAGATAGTTTAATAGAATACTGGCTTCCCAACTCTTTGGGTTCCCCATCTTTATGCCCTAGAGCTAGAAAGTTTCCCCACTATGTACAAAACCGGGGAAAGCTGTTTATTCCCCTATAAGCCTAAACAATTCCTGATACCCCCCAAGGTAAAAATGACCACTGCTCCTACATACTGCCATCCAGTCACTTATTCATTTGACAACTTTTTTTGGTCACTCATTCAAATATTTACTGGGCATCTACTTCATGAAAGGCACTGCTTGAGGCACTGGGGAAAGAGCAGTGAATAAACAGTTGCTGCCCTGTGGAACTGACATTCTAGTGGGGGGAGACTGATGAATAAAAAATAAATGTCTAATACTTCAGGTGGTAGTAAGTGCTATGAAGAAAGATAAATGGTAAAGAAAAATAGTGGAAATAAAAAATAGTGAGCATTATAATTTTGGATGGGGTAGTCAGAGAAATACTTGTTGACGCCTGGCAGAGACCTGATTGAAGTAAGAGAGCCATGTGGATATCTAGGGGAAGAGCTTTCTAGGCAGAGGAAATAGCAAGTGCAAAGGTCCTGTAGGTAATGTGAGCATCACAAACAAGGAACAAGAAGGCCCCTGCAGCTGGAGCAAAGTAAGAGAGGGGACAGTGGTCAGAGAAGAGGTCAGGAGGTGGCTTGGGTCTGGTCATGTAGGGCCTATGCAGGCCATTGTAATGACTTTAATTTTTATTGATTGAGATAGGAAACTATTAGAGGTTCTGAACAGTAGATATTTTAAAAAATCTCTTAGGCTACTATGAGGAGAATCGCTTCCAGGCGAACAAAAGTGGAAGCAGGGAGACCAGTAGTAGCAGTGAAGATGCTGAGAAGTGGTTGGATATATTCTGAAGATAATCAATAGGTTTGCTGATGGATGAAATATAGGGTGTAGGATAAAACTGCCACTTACTGAGATGGGAAGGTTGCAGGTGGAACAGGTCTGCACAGAAAATCAGAAGTTTGACTTTAAATATAGTGAGTTTGTTTGAGATGCCTGTAACTTCCTATCCAAATCAGGACATTTTTTAATGAAAACGGGGTGCTATTAATGATTAAGCCAGGACAATAAGCATGAATCAGGACTGACTGGGGAAAAATGGGCTATGGAGCCACCATATCTTTAGACACCTAAGTTGAGAGGCTACTGAGTGAGTGTGGAGGTAAGGGGTGGTAATATAAAGTTATCAGTGTATAGGGGGGATTTAAGATAATGAGCTCACTTAGGAAGTGAAGGGAGACAGAGAGATAGAAGGTCTGAGCCCCACGCACTCCAGGGCTTAGAGGAGTTCGATACTGCCATGGCACCGGACCTACCTGTCTATACTACTCTGTTTATATGTATATCTCTCCTACTCCACTAGACTGTGAATTCCTTGAGGATAGGGCCTTTCTGGGACTTACTTCTACATTTCCAGAGCCTAAAAGAGCACCTGGAGCACAGCAGGCACTCTGTTTGCTGTCTGAATGAGGCAATCAAATACAGTTTAGAAGAGTACAGAAACACTGGTCAAGAGGTAATATGCCCAGCCACAGAATCCAATCCTACGTCCCTCATTCTGAAGTTTAACTTGTGAAGTACACAGATCTATTGAAGAAACATTACCTCTTTGGGGCCCTGTCAGAAAAAGTACTACTGAACTTGCTGCAGTAAATTCAATCCTTAGAGACATCTTGACAGTGTCTTTGTAGGTAACATTTCCACTTATCTAGTCCAACTAAATAGAATGTTTCCTAAAATCCCTTGTTTTGGGACAAGCAGAGAAGGTTAATGTGCCACTCTGAAAGCTGGCTCACTTAACTAAATATAGTTAAGAGATGACTAATCTGACACTATTGCTGAATCCTTCACGTTTACATACTAGGTAGACTAGAAGAAAACAAAGATATCTCAGAGCATTAGCTGAAATGAGTCTAAAGACAAAAAGAAGCAATGTGATTTGCTGTTCACCAGTCACAAGAAAGAAGTAGCTACAAAAATAAAGAGTTCAGAAAGTGACACAGGGAGTGAGAAAAAAGAGAAGAAAAAGAAAGCAGAAGAAAGAGGGAAGGAAATGAAGACTAGCAGAAGAGGCAGTACAAAAGAAAAGTGGTGATAAGAGCAAGCAGATGCCGCAGAGAAGAAATAGCTATGAGGGGAAGAGAAGAACATTCAGTTAGACCAATTCAGAAAGCGGAGAAACACAGTATACAGTCCTTCAGGCCTCAGCAGTTCCTAAGGGTGTCATTGCAGTGCAGCTGACCCCAATCAAGGAGCAAGGTGAAATTATGTTGTTCTCTTCTCCAGCCACCTAGCTAACAGTTATTGAAGCCCACATGGTGCTGAACAAGGTATATAGATAAGTATTTAATAATTCTTAAAACATTTTACAAAAAAAGTTAAAGTAAAAAAATAGGGACTTAGAACATTAACCTGCCATTAGCTAGAAATCTGACCTTTTAAAATAATCACTATGTTGAACACATGAAAACTTAATGAAGCCGTACATGCACAATTGGCCACCAATTCAACACAAATTAAAAGGTAAACATATGATCCAGCTACACAAATAACTAGTCCACCTCCTTCCCAAACAAAAATTAAAACACAGCCATCTGTCCAAAAATCTTGGAAGGGTGTGTCCAGACTCACCATCAGTGGCAGCAATGGTAAACTCATCACCACAGGAGACCCTGATCACTTGCTTCCCACCTAGGGGTCCCCCCAACAGGTTGATTCCTAGACGCTTTTTATAATTCCCAACGCCCAGTTGTCCACACTTGTTGCAGCCAAAGGTCAACAGCCGGCCTCGCTCTGAGAGAAGCAAGAATAAATAACCAGGAGGCACAAATGGGTCATTGAACAGAGAGAAAAGCAACCAATGCAGAGTTCCATGGGCTAGTTTCTGGTTGTTAGAGTACATATACAAGTACATATACACATGACCCTGGACCTAGGGAGCTAGGGTATACAGAACTATGACCAATTAGAGCCAGGAAGTGACTCAATATTGTATTTTCTCTCTAATATTGTATTTTAAATGTAGAAAATGAGTACTACCTAACTTGGAAAACCTACAGACGGTACTAATTAGAAACAGTAGTTGTCTGGAATTAGAGGTGTGGCATTCTCATTAAGGCATGTATTGATTAAGCATTTATAATTATCAACAAACATCTACTTGAATGTCTTAATTTGTTAATGAGATAACACGGGATGCTAGGGGGAAATCATGAGAATGTATATAGCTTAGAAAAGCTTATACTTGATAGTAAAATACAGCCTGAGCCACTAAGGCCTGTGTATACAGTTGTAAATCAACTCACCATCAATAGCAGCTGTGTGAGTCTTGCCTGGGGCAATTGTACGAATCTTATAAAAGGACAACTGTTTGGCCAATGTAAAGGAGGTCGTGTAGGGAACTTCATGGTATGCCTGAAACAAGGTAAAACAAAAGTGGAGACTCATGAGGTAAAAAATGGAGAGGTAACAGGCTGAGAATGTTGTCAGTGACCAAAAGGACTTTCAAGCAAATTGTGGGAAAACACTGCATTTCATTATGGTACTCAGAAGAGTGCGCAAGTTAAAATTTATGAATTACTTATTTCTGGAACTTTCCGTTTAATATTTTTGGACTGTGGCTGATTGTGGGCAAGTGAAACCTCAGAAAGCAAAACAGTGGATAAAGGGGAACTACTAAATGGTAATTTTGAATATGCCTTTTCAAACCACACACACACCCTCCCCAGACTTGCTCTGAATTTGAGAATCACTACTTCAGAGACTGCTTTAAAAATTAATTATCTTTCCCATTGAGTCAGTAAACTTTTGTCTCTTATTTTGATTCTTTAGAAAATGACAAAAATTCATCATACTAACACAAAAAGGGGACTAAAACTTAATATCAGTGGTGAATTTCATGACAGTCTTGAAAGAGGTGAATGGTAATTACATTTAATAAGCCTGTACAGCATCAGTGATTTGGGAACAATATATCTAAAAAACTCTCCAGAGATTTGATACATGGAAATATGATTCTTTTCACAATGTTAATTTTCTTATACCTATTTCAGTGATAAGGTAGAACCTGAATTCCATCACTTGATTCTTTGTAATCTATTTATTTATTGAAGTATAACTACAAAATATTACACAGCTGGACACATTTTTCTGTACGCATACAAATGTAAAACCACCACCCTGATCAAGATATAGACCACTCCCATCACCCTATAATCCCTCTTCCACCCCTTGTGTTAATACCCATGACCCTCCTCCCAGAAGTAACCATATCTTAACTTCTGCCATTGTAAGTTAATTTTACCTGATCTTAAACTTCATATAATTGGAATTATATAGTATGTACTCTTTTGTTGCTGGCTTCTTTTGCCGAACATGTCTGTGAGATCCTCACTTTATTCTTAAGTCAAATTCCATGGTCACTAAGCAACAATAACATTCCCAAAGAGATTCCGACAATGTGGTTAGGACACCAAAGGAGGTACTCACTTCATGGTTGATGATACCAGACATACACTGATTCAGACCCAGTTTGTTGAACTCATTGAGTCCACAGGCCAGCACTTTGCCTGACTGGGTCAGCAGAAATGTCCCATCACAGCCACATTGAACTGCGACAATAATTAAGGCCTTGGGAACATCCACCTGCAAGAAAAAAAAAAATCAGAAAAATACCCCCAAATGTAACTTGTATTAGGAAAAAACCCTCAGATTCTTTAAAAAACCCACATCCTACATTTAACAGAATGACTACTACAGGGAAGTAAAGACTGCTCTAAGCTCTGTTTTCAACAAGAAGCTCAAGTTTTATAATAAAGTAAAAGAAGGCAGTTCCAAGCCAGCTAAACAGATAGTCCCTGTCACTGTTTTATGGACAGGTCTTACTTAGGAAAACTCAGAAAACACTGGGAAAGGAGAAGCTTTACTCATTGCTGATGCTGTCCTTTTCAGAAGAAAATGTAAATAAACATTGTTACAGTGAATGGGACAGTTGATTACAGCCAACCTTCGAGTGGGCGAACCTGTGCCCTAAGGTGGGTGTGAGAGAGATGTGACTGGCTCTTCCCTCAGCTGGTTTCAGCTCTTGTGCCAGCTCTTGAAGTGACAGCTCTTACAGTGATGAGAATAATTAGGTATTATGTTTTATACAACGTGACCCCTAAATACAAACAACTATTTTATCTGGTGTTCAATTGTGGAAATAGAAGGGGAAAAAGGCTGTGTTGGGTTAAGAGACAGTATGTTGTTTTCCAATATCTTCCAAGGAATTTTCCAGGGTGTATTTAGCTCGATGTGACTTTTTCACTGTACAAGCTAATTTTACTCTCATCCCCGAGTAAGATGTGACTCCACAGTGTCCACAGAAGTTGTATCCTCCTTCTTAACTTTTTATGATTTAGTCAGATGACAAGACCACATAGTGCTAAATCAGGAATCCCGGATTGTTAGTGTCCCAGATAAGAAATCTTTCAGAAATAAGCACGTTGATATGAGGAGTTGGAAAGAAGACATGTTACTGGAATCTGTGTGACTAGATAGGCTTTAGGAAGAAGCTGCTTCTGATTTTACCTTTTGTGGTGTATAATAATCCTCTTCTGAATCCAAACCCAGTCGTCCTGAGACACACACAAGAAAGGAAATCATTAAAATGAGGGACCCCTTCCCAATGAAAATGTCCCATAAGATTCTCCTTTACTGAATTAATACTTTTCAAGCACAGGCTACAAGATGTGTTTAGATGTACACAAGCTTGAAGGCAGGTTGTGTGCCTGGGAATAACTGGACAGAGACAAGGCTACACCTACCATATTCGCCACAGCCCCAAGAATAGACTTCTTTGTTTCGTGTCAAAACCACCACATGATTATCTCCACAGGAGACCTGCTCCACTGGATTGTTCAGGAAGAAGTTCAGCTGCATGGGTTCTAATACTTCGGGGCCAGAAACCTTGTCCACCCCCATGCAGCCATAATAATCAGATCCAAAGGCATAGAGCTGACCCTCATCTGCAAAAGGAAGGAAAGCAGAACCCACCAAAAGAGTGACTTATTTTGTACAATCAGAAAGCTGGGCAGGACTAAAATGAGGAACACTCCTGCCAATGAGCTCACATGAGATGATTACATCACAGAAATCTGAAGGATAGACTGTGTAAGTATAGAGTTGTTTGTATTTAGGGGGTCACATGTACTGTTACAATAACAGGTTTAAAAAGTGGTAGTATTGTCATGTTAAAGGCCTACAATTTTACTGGGGCCATCTCTATTTTATAGAGAAGAAGAGAACTGAGGGATCATAAAATGAGTACTGGGAAGACCCAAACTGAACTTTAGCTCTTAATTCCTGATTTAGCGTTATCCACACCTGACCAGGTGGTGAGGTTGTTTCCCCACACCTGGGACATGCCATATCCCACCTCTTCTGCTATCCACCTGCCTCCTCTTTGCTCATCGCCCCCTAATATTATAGCAAATTGAGCAGGTTGTTATTAATGTGTATATCTGCTCATTGTCTTTGGTCCTGTGAATACTGTCTTTTGTTACAAAATCCCAACTGAAAGTGCATAGTATAAGTACAATACCCCACATTAAATATACTTGGATGCTTTCTGCTGATGGCTTACCTGTCACACAGACAGTGAAATCATCACCACACGACACCTGACGAATAGCTTTGCCTTGCAACTTTTCCACATGCTTGGGCTGTCGGTAGGAGGCTTTGTCTCCATGGCCCAGCTGACCATGGAGTTTTGTGCCCCCTTGCATGTTCTGTGAAATAAAGAGGTCTTGTGAAGTTTTAACTTTTCATGCCAAAAGCTAATCTTCAATATAATGTATTATTAAGAAAAACAGTAGGAAAAAAATCAGCTGGAAATTTAGAAATGGAAAAAAAAAAAAAAAAGGGTAAGGAGATTAAACCTTTTATTTATTTTTTTTTTGAGAGTAAATCTTTTAATTGTAGATAGTAAAGATTTAAAAAGTATCCAAATTGATATCCTTCAGGCCTTAAAAGGGCAGTCCCAATTTTGTCTTTTTCTTTCAAGTCTGAGGTAAACTATATATTTAATGATAGGTAATAGAGTATGTCCTCTTGGAAATCCTTACAAGAAGTTTTTACAAATTTGGTTACAGTCTCCTTGAAACATGGGAGAGTTATAAAGAATCCGGCTACATCAAAGAGGCTGCTATACAGCATCGAGATTACTTAAATGACTTTTCAACATTTTTATAGAGATGATAATGCTTTTCATTCAATAACTCAACTCTAAGTCCTTATATAAATATTTATTTTTTTTAGAGAGAGGGAAAAAGGGAGAGGGAGAGAAACATGAATGTGAGAAACATTGATGGGCTGCCTCCTGCATGTTTTTATTGATTTTTAGAGAGAAAAAGGGAGAAAGAAAGAAACACCAATGTGAGAGAGAAACATTGACCGGCTGCCTCCCATAAGTGCCCCAAACGGGGATCGAGCCTGCAACCTGGGCATGTGCCCTGACAGCGAATAGAACCGGCAACCTTTTGATGCATGGGACGCCCAACTGAGACACACTGGCCAGGCCAAATCCTTATATAAGTGTTTTTTTAAGGTGCTAATTTCACTCTGTTCTTGCAGCACATCAGGGGCTAGTTCTTTCAAGGATAGTGTTTTATGAAATAACAAAGTTAACACTCTACAATTGGGGCCATATCATGCATTCATTCATTCATTCATTCAATCAATCAATAGCTGAGTTTCCGTACTATGTCACACAGCGGGTTTAAAGCCTATCCTCATTGAGAAGTTATTGGAAATTACTGGAAAAAATGAGCTCCCTGAGGAGGAGGAAGAGTGAGAACCAAGGGCCTACAACAAGATCGGGTAAAGGAAAAGCAGTCTAAAATGAGCCTTAGAAGACACAGCTGAAGAAACAGGAAGAAAGCCAAGCGAACATGCTTTCATGGAAGCCAAAGCCAAAGCTTCGAGAAGGAGAGTGTGGTCGGGTCAATGCATCAAATGCTGCTGGGAGATCAAGCAAGATAAGGACTTGCTTATAAAAAGAATCTTTTATTTTCACAATTTATAAGTCATTTTGTCATGAGTAGTTTCAATCGAATGACAGAGATGGACGTTGCATTGTAGGTGAATGAAGAACGAATGGGAGATAGAGAAATAGTAATACATGTGATCTGTTTAAGAAGGTGAGAGACAGGGTGGAGTCTAGAGGGGAACAAAGGAAAATCTACTCAAGATATACCTAGCCATCTTCAATCACTGATGGAAGTCTTGGAATTTTCCTGACATGGCACAGTGCTTCATTTGTTTACAAAGCTATTTCACAGATACTGGTTGCTCTGAATATCATGGAAATAGAACAGATTAAGTGCCTTTCTGAAATCACCCAGCTGTAAACGAGAGTCCAGTTTCCTAGGTCCAAACTTAGGGTTCTTTTAATTCTTGCTCTCTCTCAATAATTCAATTCATTCAAAAAAACATTTAAAAAAGAGACCTAATATGTACTAGGCTTTGGGCATACATCAGTGAATCCTAAAAAGACAAAAATCACTGCTCGCAAAAGAGCTTACATTCCATCACCCCATGCTGCTACTCCCGAAGCACATGTTCAACTAACAACATACTCAGACATCCTGGGTCTGGTAAACAATTATGCTTACATCACTAAAGTACTTAGCTTTCACTTACCACCCAGGTGTACAGTTCCTTCTCCACTGTGACCACAGCGAAGTGGGTATTCCCTGCACACACCTGCCGAGCACTACAGCCACTCTTGATGACATCCAGTTTCTGGGGAGTGGATTTTCCACCACCCCAAACATAGACTTCACTGGTTCTCGATGTTACCACAGCAATGGGAGCTTCAGTCACAGTGCTTGACCTGCCAACAACCCCCAGAACAAAGGCACATTTAACATAAAAACTTTATCATAGAAAAACGCTCCCAGTCTGTTCCCTGAGAAGAACTGCCAATTATGGTATGAGAAAGAATGTTCTTTCTCGACAACCTATTTCAACCCTCTATCATTGCAGGCTTTGCAATTCCTGCCTCAGGGCTTCATCACAGCTTGGCCAGATCAGATTCCAGTCTGATCCATAACACCTACACTTTTCAACTTTTCAACATTAATCATGGTAATGACGTCCACTTTAGCATGAGGGTGAAATTATAGCTTTTCTTTTTCTCAGAAATGACTATCTGACATTTAAGCAGATGTTGGCTTCTGAAAGGAGGCCAAAGGCTAATTACTAGGATCAAACAATGTACAGACCCAACAAAAAAAGACCCCCTGGTGGTAATTTAAGATATATTACTTTTTAAGAGTCTCTGAACATTTACCTTGGTCTCTTTGTAGGTGCATTAAGCAGTGTGACTTTTTCCTCCATCTCTCTACCAAAAGAAAGGCAAAGATTCATGAGCGAAATAATAAGACCCTATATTCACCAGTGTCTCTTTAATATATTTCACAGATTTAATCCTCTATAAACTGTGTGTCCTACAATATCACAGTACTTTCAGGAAAGTACCTTGATACAACTCAAACAGTTATATAAACCTGGCTTTAGAGAATTCATTAAATACAAGGGGGCCAGCCATTGGGGCCGTTTGTTTTCTATCGCTGAGAAATGTTCCAAGCTGGAACAGAGAACCTTGAGAACTTTGATGCATATTTTTAGGTACCTGCCAAGATCTCCACCTAGTCTGCCCACTGACTCCCCAAACTCGGTATCTCTAAATCTCAGCTTATTACCTCTCTCCCATATAGCTTTTCTTTCTGACTCTCCTATTTTTTTAACTGCCAATCCCATTCTCCCAGTAAACACATTCTACAGAATCTATCTATATGACGTCCTCTATACTCACCTTTCCATTCCAGTCTCAACACCTTAGTTCTGGGCAGCTTTACTTCCCACCTGGATTATGATAGCACCTCTTAATTGGTCTCACCACAGTTCCAATCCACTTTACCCAGGCCTATACTGATTTAATACTAATAGTAGTATTGTTAAATAACTCTTAGGCATGCCTCTCATCACATGAACTGTCCCCTCATAAACACTCAATTCTTCTGTACTATCTTTTGAATTAAGCACAAATTCCTTTGCCTGGCACTCAAAATTCTCTACCTACCTTTCCAGCCTTCCTTCTATTTACTGTCCACGTTTTAGCCCAGGGTTCTCCTTCTGCCTAAATTGATTATAGTTGAATTCCTGGTTTGGTGCTTAGGCATCAGTATTTTTTGAAAGCTTCTGAAATATTGCTCGTTAGAGGCTAGTATATAGAACCACTAATCAGGTCAAATAGGACTTGGTGTTTCCTGAATATTTCCCACAACTTCCTGTGTCTGTGCTTTATCTGGAAAGCTCTTTATCTTACATTTTTCCATCAAAGTACAAAATTCTATATAATATATGTGTGCAAATCTACAATTATCTCAATAAAAACTGCAATTAAAATTATCATTAGAAATATTTAAATAAGATATTAAAACAGTGATTATACTGTTGGGAAATAAGTCAGATAAAAAATTTAAATGTGCTTAATCAGTCCCAAAGGGTGACAATGCCTAAATATACATAGAACGTAAATGTAAGGTCACACTGCTGCATCTGGAGTATCACACATAATTCTCGGCACTAAAACACTGTTCTGGAAAAGAACCAGAAAAGATTAATTACATGACACAACAGAATAAAGGTACTGACCAAACAGAAAAGATTATGGAATTAGGTGTACACTTAATGTACCTAAAGGGCAAGACTTGAAAAAGAGTGTAGTAAATGTTTGAATACTGGGAATATACAGAAACAGAGAATTGGTAGGGGAGGAAGAAGGGTAGTAAGGCAAAAATAGTGTAACAGAAAGAAACACAGACTAGGACATCTAAGAAAGATAAAGAATACCTCTTCCTTTAAGTAAGGGTTTGAAGCCTCCTGTAGGAAGGGAGCAATAAAGGACCTCCTTCCTACCTCTAGAGCCCCCTAACAGAATAAATCTCAGGAAACAACCTGTCAGGAATCAATCAAGCTTGACTTTAGGAAATGGGCAAAAGGCATCTGAAGAGGACTCCTCCAACTCTAGCTTACCATTGACAGCAGGGGTGGGGAACCTTTTTTCTGCGAGAGGCCATTTGGATATTTATATCATTCTTGGGCCATACAAAATTATCAACTTAAAAATCAGCTATGGGAAAAGCTCCTAGGTTTACTGAATTTTGAGTCCTGCCTGCAGTTGCCTTGGCAGGGCCAGACCAAATGATTTCTGGCCCATGGGCCGGACGCTGCCCACCCCTGATCTAAAGGAATGCATGCACACACACACAGAGGCCTGGTCCAAATCCACACTAATATCCAACAATTACTGAGCACCCCTGTGCCAGGCCCTCCTTTAATCCTCACCCTACCTCACTTTATGGAGGGGAAAACTAAGGAACAGAGATGTTAAATAAGTTGTCAAATATATGATAGAACTCAGATACAAACCTAAGGATGTTTTCTCTTAATTACTAAGCTTTAATGCCTAACTCTAGATTAAAATTCACAGATGGGGGAGCACAGGGCTCCTAGGGTCTCATAAGTATAAATTTAGAACAAAATAGCACAGGCTAAGGAGGTAAAAGTCTGGAGCTACCTTCAAATAATAAAAGCAGAGATGTTGGTAGAAAATAGCACCAGAGCAGCTAAGTCAGGAAATACCACCCTCTTTGTGGTACTCTGATCAGACCGCTAACAGTCAACCACCTACAGAAAAACAAGAGTGACTGTTTTGTACTTTACCTCCTGCGTTTCCTGAGAAGGGGGCGATCTAGAAGTTCATCTGCAGTGGGTCTTTGCTCAGGATCCTAAAAAGTACAAATGGGGCTAGTTTTAATTTAAAGGGAATGGGCAAAATGGGATCTAAAACAGCATTTTAGCCCTGGCTGGTTTGGCTCAGTGGTTGGAGAATTGGCCCGCAGACTGAAGGGTCCCGGGTTCGATTCTGACCAACTTGTACCTTGGTTGCAGGCTCTATCCCTGGCCCTGGTCCAGGGGGCGTATGGGAGGCAACCAATTGAAGTGTCTCTCTCCCGTTGATGTTTCTCCCTCTCTCTTCTGCTCTCTCTGAAAAGCAATGGAAGGAATATCCTTGGGTAAGGATTAAAAAAAAAAAAAATTTAAAGAGGCATTTTATTTCCTCTTAGAAGGCTGCTGGTTAATCATTCAAAGAGCACTGTATATGATCCTTTGTTTTTAAGAAATGCAATTTCTTGCCTGGCCGGGTGTGGCTCAGCAGTTGAGCATCGACTTACGGTCCAGGTGATTGGGGTTCGATTCCTGGTCAGGGCATATGCCCGGGTTGCGGGCTCAATCCCTGGCCGGGGGCATGCAGGAGGCAGCCGATCAATGACTCTCTCATCATTGATGTTTCTATCTCTCTCTCCCTCTCCTTTCCTCTCTCTGAAATCAATAAAGATATATTTTTAAAAAATTAAAAAACAAAAAACAAAATAAAAAACATAATTTCTTATGTCACATTCCATGCTTCATGTTTATCTCATTAACACTAACACTGGTACATGAGTGAAAATGCGACTTCCTCATTTGTTCATTTGGGCAGTGGCTCTCAAATTTCAATATATATGGAATATAAGAATCTTGTGGAGTGCTTATTACAAATAAAGATATCTGGGCTTATTCACAGAGATTCTGAACTAGTTGGTCTGGGGGCCCAGTAATCTTCATATTTTGCTTGTAACATCTCCCACCACGCCTGTGGTTCATGAACCATACCTTGAATAATACTGACGCAGAGCTATACAGCAAGGCAAACTGTGAGATATTAGAAATATATATATTCTGTACATTAAGAACTCTAAATTACCTCTGACTATACTTTTATAAAATCAAGTTACAAAATTCTTGATCATAAAAAATGGAGCACAGTCCTGGCCAGGTGGCACAGTTGATCATCCCATACACCAAAAGGCTGCAGGTTTTATTCCTGGTCAGGGCACATGCCTAGGTTGTAGGTTCAATCACAGGTTGGGGCTCATACAGGAGGCAACTAATCGCTATTTCTCTCTCACATTGATATTTCTCTCTCCCCCGCCCTTCCTCTCTCTTTTATAAAAATCAATAAAAAACATATCCTTGGGTGAGATAAAAAAAAAAAAAAAAGGAAATCCCTTAAAAAACCCCCCGAAAAACAGAGCACAATTTCACAAATTAATAAAGAACAAAGCAGAATAAAGTAAGAATCTGCTGGCTGAAGCCCACAAATATCAGTGACTGCCAATGCTTACACCCTGCCTAGGGAGGAGGATGTAGCTTTGTGCAGTTCACCTGTCGTACCCCAAACGCTAAAGCTGAAAGGAAAAACACTCAACTGAATTGATCTGTAAGCACACTCACCTGGTCGAGGCATGCATGGACCATCTGGATCAGTTCCAAAGAGTACTGACTAGAATCAACTTCCATGGCCCGGATTCCTTGTACAATCTTCACACACAAGTTGAGTGGATTCTATAAGAAAATGGTGATTGCACTGTCTTGGTTTTATAAAGATGACATTATAAAATAGGAGTAGAGACTCTGAGATGTCTGTGACTATTATTTAAAGAAGTGGCAATATTTTTGCATTAGGTCTAACTTCTTTTTATAACTATTACTATGTATCATCAGAAATGGTTAGGGATGCACTGCTGCTATCAGATGGAATAAAGCCAACTGGCCAACATGGAGATATGACTATGTGGCAAATAGTATAATACTCAGAGTATATTATAATCTGACCCTTCAACTGAATCCTCCCCCCAAAAGAAAGCAAGATTAGCCATGCTTCTTGGCTTTAAGTACCTCCTTTGCCAATTAATTTGCCTGCTAACTTATATATCCTAATAATGGTTATATAGGTAATACTATGCTCCAACAAACAAGGTAGTGAATAATAATAATAAGCTTATAATGATATTATTATTATAATACCATCACCACCTTTACAGAGGCCAATATGAGCTAGGCAGGCATGTTATATATTTGATCTTTTTTAACCCTTGCAAACACCACACAAGGAGGTTATTATCCTTACCAATTCAGAGATGTAAAGTAACTTTCCTAAGACTACAGGTAGTAAAAAATGGAGCCATAATTCCAACCAAAGTATCTGACTCCAAAACTCATTTTCCTTCCACTGTAATATTTAGAATTAGATGATCCACCAAAATAAGCTTAAGAATTTAGAAAAATAAATAGGTCTCATGAAAGGCCAATGCATTTGTATTATCTTACATTTGCATTTTTTATATAAATTATCAGAGCATCTCTGTGAGAAGAATATTCTTTCTTTGTTATAGATAAAATAGAGGATCAAAGAGATGAAGTGATTTGCCTAAGTTCTCACACTTGGTTTGTAAAGGAGATTGGAAGTGAACTCACTTGTTACTCAAATTGTGGTCCATAGACAAGTAGCATTAGCATCATCTGGAAGCTATCAGCCCTACCCCAGACTTACTCAGAGCCTGCATTTTAGCAAGGTGCCCAGGTGATTTCCTATGTGTATAAACGTTTGAGAAAAACTGTTTTACAATGGGCTTTACTTAAGAAGAAAAGAAAAAAAGACTTAAAGGGATTTGTTACCCATAAAACAATAACGATATTTAATGAGTAATTTTTCATAAAAAAGATCAAAACACTTTCATGAGTATTATATAACCTGCCTTAGCTTCTTAAAGAAATGATGCAACTAAAGCATAAGAAGTTAAATGGCATCACACAGTCGATCCTAGAGCCAGTTTTAAAGTTACAGTTAACAAATTCAAGCACAGTACTTGAGATACTTGATTATGATTATTCAATGGGGATTCAAACTGGAGCTAAATCTGGTATACAGTACTCTAATAATATACTACTAAGCCAGGGCCGGGACACTGGTTGTTATTTTTGCCTACAGTTGATTTTTTGTTCAAGAAATCAGAAGCTCAGGGATAAATGAAGTTGATTATCTCAATCAAGTTGTACCATTTGCAAGGACAATGTGGGGATAACACATCAACTTACTGTAGCATCAAATGTTCTCTTTAGCGTAAGCAGTTCAAAGATGACGCAGCCTACTGCCCAGATATCAGACTTGAAATTGTATTTTACTCCTTGGCAGAGCTCTGGAGACATGTAATATGGAGTTCCCACAAGCTGAACAAAGAAAACAATCAAAGAATAACTTCTTTTCTGAGGTAACTATACTAATATTTTGACAACTAAATCAAATTTCCCAGGAACTAGTGATAACAACCATAAAACATTCATCAGCATATCCCATAATGGTTTTTATGAGATGATGTCACTATGGGGAGAAATCTCTTAGACCAATCTCAAGAAACAATCTCTGTGGTAAAGGTACTGTGGGAATTTGGGAGCCACAATGGCTCTGTGATTCCTGGATTACAGAGACTGTAGGCATTCAACGCTCACCGAAAACCTCATACAGATAAAGACATACTAAGTAAAAGTTCACCGAAGTGGGGGGTAGGGGGACGACTGACAATGAGAAGAAGGTAACCGAATAAAGGGCTTAAAAGTTTTAACTGAAATGCATAGCAATAAAGTTTTTTAAATGGCTCAATTTGACATCTGTAATACTAACATAGCTAGTGAATTTCTTTCAAATTTGAAAATGATTTCTTTTTTTTTAAATCTTCACCTGAGGATATTTTTTCCATTGTTTTTCAGCAAGAGTGGAAGGGGGTAGAGAGAGAGAAACTTTGATGTGAGAGACATACATCAATTAGCTGTCTCCCGCACATGCCCCAGCCGGAGCAGGGATTGAGCCTGCAACCAAGGTACACATTGGCCGGAATCAAACTGGGGACCCTGTAGTCCACAGGCCGACACTCTAACCACTGAGCAAAAACGGCTATGGCTGAAAAAGATTTCTTGAATTCAAGAATAAATTTGCAAATAAAAATGTCCTGAATGAAGGTCATGTCTTTCCCAAGATGAGAGACAATGAGTGCCCCAGAAATTCTAATAAAACTGAGAGCCATCTTTAATCCGCAAAGAAATTTTCAGATGGCTTACACAGCATTTATAAATTTTCATATCATTCCATCTTTGCATTTAACTGGCTAATAAAAGTCAAGTCTTGGTTTTATCAAGACTTGATGAGAAAAATCCACATAAGACATGACTACTTCTTCGGAAGCTCAATATGGTACCACCACACAAGCAGACTAAGTCCCTGAAGCAGAGAATCCCAGCCCCGGCCATCAGTATCCTTGGATATCTCAATATTGCTTGCAGGCATATCTCAACATTATCAAAAAACATCAGAACAAAACTAATTTTTATTAAACTTACATTTTCACGTTCTTCTAAGGACTGAGCACTGTGAAACCAAAAGAGTAATAATTGGGTTTATAATTCCTAAAAGGATGAGATCACTGTCCTTTAAGGTCAACTTATGTCTATTCTTTACTAATGATCTTTCTTAGGATCAGGTGAGAACGGAGCCATGCAGTTCAGATTGTGTATAATATTAAAGATCAGATTGTTTTCTGGGTATCAGCCTTTATTTGTCATAGAGAGCTTCTGGACCAGAAAATTTCAAAGAAAACACAAAAAGAGATATCTAACATCATAAGCTCAAATGTTAAATAAGAGATAAAGTGAAATCTACTAAAGATTCTAGGCTGGAAAAAATAGTAAAGCATTTTGTTGCTTTTAGAAAAGTCTCTAGTAAGTGTCAGAAAGGGCTATGAGGTCAGAGCTGTAATGTGAACAATGACTCTTGAAAGAACACCTAGTGAGCCCAGGAAAAAGACTCCTGTAGATTTGCTTCATACTGGTAGTAGAGCGCACGATAAAAACTACCCGCAAACAATGTGATAAGTATGGAGAATCTGCAAGAATACTGAGAAAAAGATGCAAGATTTAGGGGGTATAGTTAAACCTCATGGTGCTAGAAAGGAAAAGGGGAAAAAATAAGACAAGGGAAACATACTTACCGTCTCAGCCATGGAATATTCAGAATTAAGTTTCTTTGCTAGGCCATAATCTCCAAGTTTTATCAGATTTGCCTTGGTCAGAAAAATATTTAATGTCTTTATATCTCTGAAAGAAAAAAAAAAAGCATAAGGCCATATAGTCAATTGTTTTATCTCATCTCCCACTGCACCCAGGATTAGTACAGAATAAAAATGATTGAGTCACCGCTGCTCAGACTGTTATGGATCCAAACACTGGTCATCACCTTCACAAGTACTTTCACACTGAAAAGGGGACTTGGGAGAGTGGAGGCAGAAGATTAACTTCTTCCTCCAGGGCTTCATGGCACAGGCATGCCTCCCATACCTCTGAAGCTGAGAGGGTAAGACAAAAAAAATGGTGCCCCAGGTAATTATAAAAGGTACACTGCCTCTTTAATTACCGCTTATGCTTTGAACAAAGTGATATCAAGGCAATTTTAACACTTGGTTGGTATCAAAGTTTCAAATCCAGTAAGGCAAGAGAAGAGGCTATTTTTCTAAAGATGAACTGACCACATGTTAAACAAATAAACTTTGCCTGGTTTACACTCTAGCTTCCTTTACTAAAAGGTGTGAAAAAAATCAGAACAATATTCTTTGTAACTTTTGAAAATATGCAACAGTAGTCATTCAATAGCTATCAAGACATATATGTTAACAATTAATAAATCAACAAAAAAGAAATACTGCTGTAGTAACATTAAGCTCTAACAATGGTCAATGACTCAAGGATATAATGATGTGGAAATGTTCATAATGGTTCTCTCCTATAGCAAAAAAATGAACAGAAAACTGTCCCCCCCCCACAAGATCTAGTAAAACTGTACAATTATACAAAATAAATAGGCCTTAGATTCAAATTAAAAGAATTATGAAATTAAAAACAATTGCCAATTATTGCTCAGAGAGAACATTCACTGTGAATTCCAACCAATCTAGTACTACTTCTCATAGTGGCTTCTAGGTTTACTGATGAATTAATGAAATGAACTCTAAAATATCTCTTAAAGCCTGGGCAGAGTGGCTTGGTGGTTGAGCATCGACCTATGATCCAGGAGATTGTGGTTCAATTCCTAGTCAGGGCACATGCCCAGGTTGCAGGCTCAATCCCCAGCAGGGGGCGTGCAGGAGGCAGCTGATCAATGACTCTCATCATTGATGTTTCTCTCTCTCTCCCTCTCCCTTCCTCTCTCTGAAATCAATAAAAATGTATTTTTAAAAAAATAAAAAATCTCAAAGAAATGACTGAGCAGTGCCCTGGCCAGTGTTTCCCAGTGGTTAGAGCACTGGCCAGCACACCAAAGGGTTACAGGTTTGATTTTTCATCAAGGGTTTGTACCTGGGTTGTAGGTTCTCGCCCTGGCTCCTGTCAGGCACGTGCGGGAGGCAACCAACTGTCTCTCTCACATCAATGTTTCTCTCTCTCTCCCTCCCTTCCACTCTCTCTAAAAATCAATGGAAAAAATATCCTCAGGTGAGGATTAACAAAAAAATAAAATAATAAAATATAAAAAAATAATAAAATATAAAATAAAATAAAATAAATGACTGAGCAGTACTTAGGTATTGAGGAAATTCTTCCTAGATCACAAACATGGTTTAACTTCAGGAAGAAAAGATAACACCCCTTGTTACTTTCCTTTCTAAGATATATCAACGTACCCTGGATGGGGTTAGAGCACAGGTTATAGGTTCGATTCTGGGTCAGGGCACATACAAGAATCAACCAATGAATGCATAAATAAGGGGAACAACAAATCGATGTTTTTTTCTCCCTTCCTCTGTCTCTCAAATCAATAAATAAAAATTACATATATGTGTGTGTCTACACACACAGACACACACAGACACACACACACACATATATCTGTAAAAGCCTTAACTGCTTAATTAAGAAAATAAGAGTGCTGCCCAGCCGGGCGTGGCTCAGCAGTTGAGTGTCGACCTGGGATCCAGGCGATCGGGGTTCGATTCCCGGTCAGGGCACATGCCCCGGTTGTGGGCTTGATCAATGACTCTCTCATCATTGATGTTTCTATCTCTCTCTCCCTCTCCTTTCCTCTCTCTGAAATCAATAAAGATATATTTAAAAAAAAAAAAAAAATAATAATAATAATAGTGCTGATGGGAGGTACCCAAGGTGGGGGTTGGATTGGTGGGGAGGAATAAGTCCCATATTCTTTCACTCTTTACCTATGAAGGATCCCAGCTTTATGGATACAGCTCACTGCTGAAACAATCTGAAATAGGTACCACACCACCATCTGCAGAGAAAAAATAAATTATATTTGGGCTGGAAACAAACAAACAAATTTGATTTAAATACTCTCTTTCTCTCAAACAAATAAAACAAAGGAAGCTGCAACCAGAGGTTATGATTTAACATGACTTGACATCTCTTGCTTGTAGATTGAACAGGCAAAGAAAATTGATAGGGGTAAAAAAAAAAGCAGGTCATCGTAAAATAGTTCCAATGTCATTATAAAATATAGTATGGTGAAGCACACTTGTGGAAAGAAATCCGGGAAGAATGCAAAGGTATAGAAAACTGGGCATACCAGTATGCAGTAACAGAACCAGGAAAGAAAGCCCATAGAGAATCATGATGTGGAGGTAAATTGTTTAGGAAGCAGCTATAGACAGCTTCCTTGTTAGAGGTTTCCTTTCTCAAGAATATCAACCAGAGCCTGGAAGGAGTCTGAACAAAAGGAAAAAAAATACTCTTCATTGTTGGAAGAGTTAATACAGAACCAGAATGCAACATATTACAATTCTAGCATCCTATCATAGAAATATGAATTACCTCTTCCTCAAACAACTTGTCCTTCTGACGAAGGATTTTGTCATACAGGTTTCCTCCTGCAATTAAACAAGAGACAGGTTTGAATTACTTAATAGAGACCAAAGCTTGGCTCCTGTATCTATTAGGGTTTTAACAAGTAACACAAGGAAATAAAGGATTCTCTCTCTCCAAAGGAAACCCCTGATTCCTCTTGGCCTCACAAGGGTACAAAACATCTCTCAAGGACTGTATCAAAAAATATTCTTCAAAGATTCCCCTCCCTACTGAAAGAAGCTCAATACAAAAACAGGAAGTAAGATATTTTTGAACAGAGAGTAAAGATCATTCCTATAATACCCCAATTAGTGAAATTACCTTGAATGTCTTCAAAATCAGATTATTTTCTTTTCTAGAACTCCTTTTAAAAGAATCTGCAACATTTTTTAACAACTCTCCGTGTGACTACTAGAACATTTGGGTACACCAGTGATAAAATGTTTTGTATATACAGGTGTATATCAATTTTTTTCTTTCCACTGAAAAAATTGCCCAAAGTTTAAGGAACAATCTAGACCAGTGATTTTCAACTGGTGTGCACTGGTAAAGTGATGTGCCACAAGAGGCATACTGGTGTGTTGCAAGAATTCTGAATACATGCACTACCTATTTAGTCGGAGCACTGCACCCCTTTCCCTTAGATTGTCAAATAAAAATATGACAACAGTCAACACAATAGCTGTCTGGTGTGAATGAATCAAAATTATACCTATTTTTTTTTAGATCAGCAAAAAAATATTTTTTGGTGCTGCAGAATTTTAGTAATTAGTGTACGTGTGCTATGAGATGAAAAAGACTGAAAATCGCTGCCCTAAACTGTTTCCAAATATTACTCCCTTTACTAATTCATTCCTGTGGAATAGGCATGAATTTGCTTCTCCTTTTCCTTTACCAAGTAATACAGACTACAAATGATCATGGATCACTTTACTTTCTACCTGCAACTATAACTTACACATTAGTTCTGGCTAAGTTTCACAACTTTTTTTCCCTTTGTAATTTAGTAACTCAAAATTTCAATAAATGTACCACTTGTTCTAGATCCTCCTAACCACAAAGGAAGTTAACTACTTGAGGCTTCTGCTACTTCAGAAATCTGTACTATAATCTTGTACATTTAGAGTTGATCAGAAGAGGAACAACCATGATACACAAGAGTCTAGACATGAAAGTTACAATGTGGGAGCTTTCTGAGATTTAAGTGAGGAATATGCTGGGACCACTATAGCATGTGGCTCAAAAAGGCCTCGGGAGATTCTCTTATGTAATGAGAAGGCTAGTAGCTAGTATAGTATGCATCAAACATCTGCTACATACCAACTATGCTAGGGGCTTTACATAGTCATTAAATACAATAACCCTAGGAGGTAAGTTATCAACTGTTATCAATAAACTCATAAGCTAAGACACAGAAAAACTGTTTCTTGAACAAGGTTACAGAGCTAAACAGTTGTGAAGCTTGGGATGTGGGTTCAGAGCCTAATTTCTTAACAACTAGACCATATTGCTATCTCACAAGCAAAATGGTCCAAAGAAATCAGAGACCAGATAAATAAGGCTGTGCCTTATTATGTTATCATTTTCATTCAGTTATGATCTTTGGACTACTTTTTAATAGGACAGCGTTCACTGAAGTCCATATAAATCAGTTTCACCTGTAAGATTTCATTAACTATTTTATCAAGCCACAGTATGTCTCTAAATGCTTAACTCATGTCATTTCATGAGGGAAGAAAACTTGAAAATGAATATAAAATCCAACTGAACAAGTAATTTGAAGATGGAACTATAATCATAAGGCAGAATTTGAGTATGCAGGGGAAAATTCCTCCCTTTATTTTGTACATCACTTCAAACTCTCCAGGGCCTGAACTAATTCTCTAAAATCGAGAAACTCATTTAAAGTTTTTATCACTGTATATGCTTTTTCTTTTTTAATCCCCTTAAAAGTAAGTATGAGCACAAGATTGTTTTTTTGGAGGGAGTCCTACTGAATTCTACCTTACCATTACAATATTCCAGCTCAATCAGCAGGGTGGTATTGTCCATGAAATGATTGTAGTAGGCAATAATGTTGTCATGCTGCAGCAGTGCCAGAATAACAATCTCATTCAAGGCATCACGGCGCTCCTTCTCTGACAGTCGAGTCAAATCAACTTCCTTCCACACAACCAATGAGTCATCCTACAACACAGCAACAGAGGTATAGTACTTTCCTCTTGCTTGGCAGAGAATGAATCCACACGCGGATCTGTAAACCTAGAAAGAAAACTTCCTAGATGGGCAGAGACTGACTGCTTTTATTTTTTCCTTTAAACGAAAAACACAAAGGGACTTTAAAGGTTCTGCACACAACTGAGCATCATAATTTGCTACAGGACACTGTTGCTACACTTAATTTGCATGATGTCAATTCCAGGTAAAAATATGGGATGGAAGTAATCTCAAAGATTCTGTTGAGGGACATTATGACAGTCATGATGAGAATTGTAGTAGGGCTAGAATATTGGAAAAATAGAGAATTAGAAAGTAGTTATCTATGGGTAACCAGTTTCTTATAAAATGGAAATATTAAATTTGTCTCTAATTTTATAAATTTAGATTTCTCTAGTGATTTTTGTTTACCCTTTCTGGATAAGAGCAAGGGCTAAGGGCTTTGAGTTCCCTTAACTCATACGGCCCATTTTGCAACTCTATCTCGTCACTTTTATGTATTACATGTTTTTCTCCATTCATGCAGCTCCCAATATCCACTCCCTTTTATAATATCTCTAACCCTTTCCTGACACTGCTCCCCACCCCAGGAATATCCCGCCCCCGTAAATAACCCTCCCCATCCTTTAAAATGGCTCTGCTAGGCTTTTAAATATTTTTCAGAAGGTCCTGATGAACCTTCTGCTGTACATTTATTCAATGCAACCATTCCCTTAATTTTCACTGAAATGATTTGTCCATCTTTTCATTTATATACACATACAACTTAAATGTTATTTGTTTACTAACTTGTCTTCCCATTGAAATATAAGCTTCTTGAGGGAATGGTCCCTTCTAATTAAACCTTGTAAAGACACAGATTTAATAAATATTTGGTGATAGGGATAATGTAGTGCAGTTCTGGGGAAGTGTAATCAAATTTAACTTAAAACAACCTCAGTAATTAAGTTCAACATGATAATAATGGAAAGGCATGGTCAAGGGTAAAACTTTGTTCTAGCCGAAGATTTACTCTACTTTAAGTGAGCAAGTCACTTAAATATACCCCTAGTTTCTTTAACTATAAAATAGGTACACTTGCTCATCTCTTCTTTCTCATATTGTGAGTACAAATAAGAAAACAGAATACTGAGAGTAACTCTAACATCATATATTAATGTGACATTAGGATAAAAAAGAACACATATTCTCTGGCAACCACCTCTCTCCTCCATCTTTCAGCCTTAAAACTATGTTAGTTTGGAACACGCATAACTCCAGATGGATCAGATGGATTAACTGCCTTCAGTAACCCCAAAAAGTTCTCATTAAATGCTTATTCTAAAGCTTAAGTTTTACGGCTTTAATGATCAAAATCAGTTTATGGTTTGTTTCCACAGGTGGAGTCACCACTACGTGGTTTTGGATCAGTACACATTGTGAATTTAGGGGTCAGTGATCCACAAAACTCTTCAAAGACTATGTATATGTGCAAATGTGGGCGGGGCGATTACCTTTACATTAGATTCTCCCAGGAGCCCTTGTGCCCGCCCCCCCAAAGTTAGGAATTAATGGTTTAGAATTTAACAAAAAAGTACTCCCAAGGCGTAAACGCTGCTGGATACATACACTGATTAATAAAACCAATACACCACGGTCTCCCCAATGGTTTTCAAGAAAAATTTCCAATTGAGCGTTCACGTCTTAACCTGAAGATACCGGAGCAGCCATAACTACGGGAATGTTTTGAAGCTATGCTGGTCCTCCCGACCCTGACCTTGGAGAGCTATACAGCATGAGAGGAAGTAGATTTTGATACCTCCTCATATTCGTGTACCAGTTTAATTTACACTGTGTAAAGCACCTCCGCTTGATTCTCAAAACAACCTTTCACATAAAGATTATTCTAAAGGTAGCTATTACTAACCCCATTTTATAGATGGGGAAACTAAGGCTAAGAGAAGGCTCAATGACTTGCTCCGTTCCCCGGGTTAAACAGAAACGAGCAGCTAGTAAACCAGTGGTCTAACGAATCCCTAGTGCGGGTGACTTGGAAGAGTGGTGGGGAGGACCCCGAGACCTATACCGGGCGGGCGCCGGAGCACTGAGGACCCGGCGCCAGACGCGGGGAGAGCGGGGCCGCGAAGGCCGGAGGCGGGCCGCTACCTCGGTGCGGCGGTACAGCGTGGCCTCCCCGAAGGCGCCGCGGCCCAGCACGCGGATGGGGATGTAGTGCAGCTCCTCCTGCTCCGGCGGCGGCGCGCCCGCTCGCGGCCCCGGACACACGCTGGGCGCGGGGCCCGAGTCCCCGCCACCCCCGGACTCGCTCCCGAAGTCCGAGTTGATGGAATCGCAGTGTCGCTCGTACTCGCCCAGCACCGACATGGCGGCGGCCGCGGAACTGGCCTGCGTGTCACCGGTGGCCCTGGCAGCGCGGCGCTTCTATCCGCTTCAGAAGCCCGCCCGCTGCTCCCTCAGCCCCGCAAACCTGCGAGGTTCCATGGTGGCTCCTGCCCCCTGACCCGGAAGCAGTTGTGGGCGCTTCCGGCCCGGCGGTGTTTCCTCCGCCTTCGCTGGCCCGCGGCTTAGTCTCCGGGCCACGGCTTTCCTCCCACCCCGCTGGCGGGGAAAGTGAGGCCTCGCACGGCGGTTGCGGGCGTGCGGTAGGGACCGCGTGGAATCGACAGGCTCCGGCAGGAGCAAGTGTCTGTAGACAACTTCCCCGATCCCTGGCCAGGTCCCAAGACAGCTTCGAAGTCCGGATTTCGTCCAGTCTCTTGGCGCCAGGCCTCTCAGGGCAGTGACTGGGGAAGCAGTTCCTTCCAACATTGCACAGCGCTTTGTTTAGAGAGATTGTAGTTAGCGGAAGTGTTTCCCACCTGTCATCTCAAGAGCCAGTGGGCCGTTATTTCTTCCAGGACCACCCTAAGTCCCCCTCCTTATACACAACTCCAAAAAATTGTTAAGCCAATTTTCCTGACACTCTTCTTGTCTTTTTTTTCATATTTAGCATTCTTTTGTCTTTCCAAACCTTTGACCATCTGATCTCATGAAACATTCTTTAAGAGCTGGGTGCCACTGTATTTGTGGGTGGGGGATCTGCAATAAGATGCTCCCTGGCCTCAAGCCACTAAGAGCATTGCACAGTGGAAAAACGTGTTCCATCAGTTATGTCACCTTGGGCAGCTTCACATCTCCAAGCTTATTTTTTAATCTATAAAGTTGGGAATATAATCTATATCAGAGAGATAGCAGCTAACATTTGTAATGTTGTGTTCCTAGCATCACTCTTAAGTTTTCATGTATCATCTCCCGTAATCCTATTATTCCCATTCTACAGGAGGAACTGAGATACAGAGGTTAAGTAACCTGCTCAATGTTACACAGTAAAGGGGAGCTGGGAGTCAAACCCAGCAATCTAGCTCCAGATCTGTTACAGAGCAGGATGTGTTGGGGCTAAGAGAAGGTCACGTGGCTGGAGGACAGGGTGCATGTGGGGTAGAAGGAGGAGACAGGGCCTCAAATATAGTTTTATAGTTTGGCTTTTTCTGTGAGCAGTGGAAAATTATTGGAGATTTTTAAGCAGGAAGTATATTATTAGTGTAACTGTATGTCCCTATTTGCTGGGGAAGTTCCAATTTACATCTCTTCCCCTATACCCCCCAGCATAATAGAGCCTTCTTTTGCTCAAGTGCCCAGCTCAGACAATAAACAAAAGGTCACCTGACATAAAATCAAAGTTATATTTTACAAAGACCTCTGATGATAATGTGGAAGAGGCAGGGAGACCAGTTAAGAGGCAATTTATATTCTAAGAAGAGGCACTAAGACACTATCAGTGTGAGTAGAGGTGGAGAGAAGGTCCAGATTGAAGAAATCCATCCAAGCAACATTTAAACTTTGTGATCAGTTGGGATATGGTTGGTGAGGTAAATGTACACGTCCAGGAGACACTTCCAAGTTTTTAACTAGATGGATAGTGATAGCAAATTGGAGGAAGATAATTGGTGTAATGGGGTGGAGGTAACTAATGCTTTCACATTCCTCTGACCTCTTTACAGTTCAACATTCCTTTTAAAGCACTCTGCATAACATCCTGTCTGAATAGGAGAGTAAAGGGGTCTTCTGTCTCCTTTGACCTAGATCCAATATTTCTATTAGTATACCAGCCTTCATAATAATGGTCTGCTTACACTGGGCTTGTACTTAACTAAACCATTTTCACATCCAGTGCAATCTAAAGTAACACAGTTCTCCCATCAGATCACATCAGTCTTGATTTTCTTCACAATGCTTATCTATTAAACATGGATGTCTTGATTATTATGTTTACTTTATTGGCTATCTCCATTCATTAGAATATAAGCTCCATGAGAGGATTTTGCACTCTTGTCCGCAGCTATATAACATCAGTGCCTCAAAGAGTTCTTGATATCATAGGCTTAAAAATTATTTGTTGAGCCTGGCTGGTGTGGCTCAGTGGTTGAACGTCGATCTATATGTTCCAGGAGATCCTGGTTCGATTCCCAGTCAGGGCACATGCCCGGGTTGCAGGCTTGATCTCCAGTCAGGGGCGTGCAGGAGGCAGCAGATCGATGACTCTCTCATCATTGATGTTTCTCTCTCTCTCTCTCTCTTCCTCTCTCTGAAATAAAGACATATTAAAAAAAAGTATTTGTTGAGCATCATGTTGCTATAATCTTGTATGTATATAACATTTTTAACCCTAAATGCAAGACTGATAACCCATTAAATTTTATTTTGTTGGTTTCAGTCCAGAGTTCTATATTGTACAGATATTTTTGAATTTTCAATGTATTCATTCAACAAACACTGAGTACCAACTTGTGCCAAATGCTGGGTTACAAGAGAGAATAAAATAAACGTGGTTCCTACTCTCATGGAGCTCACAGTCTGTAAAACAGATAATAAGGCAGTTATAGGGATAATTGTGTATAAGTTACAGTGCTATCATAAGCAAAGAACAGACTTCTAGAAAGACATTTAGGAGGGGCATCTTTCCAAGACAAACTTTATGGGTTAGTGAAGGCTTTCCTGGAGGAATAACCAAAATGTTAAGTCAGTAACAGCTAAGCAAAGTAGGAAGATCATTCTGGATAGAGGCAATTCCATTTACCTCCTCCTACTAATTAGAAGGCACTTTGAGGATAGGTATTTTTATTTACTGGATATACTCCAGAGTTTAGCTCAACACATGAAACAATATTCAATAAATGTTTTCTTGAGTTAAAAGAATGGGAAAAACAGTTACTTAAAACCAGAAGTGTTGACTTTCATTCAGAGAAACTGAATAGGTTTCAGTCCAAGCTTCAAGATTCACTTTTCTGGCATCTTTGCAACAAGGAACAAGATAGCTTCTATAACTTGGTTAGCCTGATATTGTGAATCGTTCTAGTTATACTGCATTGATATAAGCTTACCAAAGTCCTGTTCCATCTTAGAGAATACAGAACAGAAACATGCTCCTTTTTTCTTTATAATGGATATAAATAAAATTAAATATCTGACCTTCGAACATTCATAAATCAGAAAAGTCAACATTTGAAAAGTATAACTGATTTTAAAGTGCCTTTGGTCAAAAATGTGTATTTCCATGTTATATTTTAACAAGTGAATAGTTAGGACGCTACAGCAAAAGTTCCCACTTATGAATGGCAGATCTTTAGGGGCCACAGAGTTACTGTAAAGGTTAAAGAATCTACCAAAGTAACAAGCAAAATCTGTACCTTCACGGTCTGATGTGGCAGCCACTAGCTACATGTAGCTATTAAACCTGTGAATTAGGGCTCCTCTGAATGGAAAAGTGCTGTAGCTGTAAAATGCATATTGGATTTCAAAGACCTTATGTGATAAAAATAATATAAAAAATCTAATTTATCATTTTTATATTGACATGTTGAAATGCTATTTTGGATATATTAAGTATATTAAAACATTTTTTAATGGGGTACTACAAACTTAAAATTGTACATGGGGCTCATGTTATGTGGGACACCACTGCAGCAGACTGAATAATTTGCAAAATGTACTACCATTTACTATGATACAGCTGAGACTATTAAATTTAAAATCATTTATAAGTTTTGCAGTATTTAGAAATAAGACATTTCTGATCTTAAAATATTTACACTTCAATATTGGGAACCACTACTTTATATAGATTCACTGACAAAATATGTTTTTCTGGGGACTGAAAGTGGAGGGTAAATAAGAGGTCAGCCAGTGAATGTGCAAAGCACTTCAGGTTGCTTTGAAAGAAGCTTTATGAAAAATGGTCAATGGCAAATAAAAGGAGAAAATGGCTTTTACTTGCTGGGGTGAGCTTTTGCATGGATGTGCTGGGTCAAAAAAGCAAGTCCTGAGGGGCTCTAAATCGGGAGGGGTATTTTAAGAAAGGAGGGCAAGGCAGAAGACCCTCTGTAGGAATAATTCCAATAGCAGTTTCCAAAAGAGAACCCACAGAAGGATGCCTGGAAGGAACCCTATGTGGTCTTTCTGAAGATGTAATTATTTTATATACATTTATAACTTATATATAAAATATAATAAGCTTTGGCTAGCTCACATATAAACTATCCATCTGGAGGAAATTATGGACAATTGTATTTTTTGCTTCATCACCTATAATTTGCCATAGGTTAAAACAGGGATATGGAGCAATCACTGCCAATCCAGACAAACAGTACTCATGAGTAACAGAAAAATACACCTAAAATGGTTTCTGCTAGCCTTTATTTCAGAAAATTTACACAAAAGTCCCCATTCAAGACAAGTGAATCTATATAAATCCCACATGCTTCTTTCCATTAAACAAACATAAAAATGGCTTATGACAGGAGTTTAGGACAATGGTATAACAAAGTTTACTTAAACTGTATCACTCTCATCTATATTATATAGACTGTGTTGAATAATAGGCTTAAAAACAGGAAACCAGGAAATATACTCATTTTTAAAGCTGATTTGCTCTTGCACTAGCCTTTTATCAAAGGCAAATAAATGTACTTTTAGATAACATCCAGGTGTAATATCAATGAACTTTAAACCAAAAGCTCAAATGTCTGAGTTGGTAGTTTTGGCATGAATAAAAGGAAAGGGCATGAAAGAATTTTAGTTTCATAAAGTCACATTTGGGAACACAAACATCAACAGAATAAAATATTTGCCTCTTCTATTTTCTTCTTTGACATTTTGTAAAAACAGAGTACTATAACCAACTAAGTAGCTTTCATTGCTTCTAAAAAGGGGAAAGGCACCAGTCAGAAATATGAAAGAGTATCTTATTAGGTTCATGGTACAAAATTTCACCTTTAAACGTCTAAGGATAGATCTTAACCCACAAACTGGTAATTCTCTTCTCTACTTGGATGCATCTTCTGTTGTTTAATGTATAGAATACCACAGATTTTCTCAACATCTGCTGCCTTTATAACAAGGACTCCGCTGCCAGGTTCTCAGAAGCAGTACCTATCAATTCTTAACAGCAGATGGCAATGTTGTACAAATTAATGAACCGCATTTATGCCACAGCAGAGAAATTCATGCAGGGAGTCAAAAGAAGGGGAAAAAAGGCTTTTGGGTTCACAATAGCTGGAACATTAACAGAACAGCCTGAGATTTTGACAACATAACTCACTCCCTCTTCCACCTTTGTACTTTATCCAGGTCATCACAGTGGTGTTCTTTGTTAATTTCAATATGCTGCTTCTTAACTGTAAACTGCATGGCCCTAAATCCTGTAATTCTTGTCACTGCAATTAGACAAACCGTGTAACAGTCAGCAGGGTTAAAAAGAGATTACAGCACTGGCCGGTGTTTCTCAGTGGTTAGGGGTCTTGGGTTCAATTACCGGTCAAGGGCATGTACCTGGGTTGCAGGTTCGATCCCTGGTCCCAGTAAGGGCTCATGCAGGAGGCAACTGATCAATGGTGTCTCTCACATCGATGGCTGTCTGTCTCTCTCTCCCCTGCGTCCCCCTCCCTAAAAATCAATGGAAAAAATATCCTCGGGTGAGGATTAACAAAAAAAAAGAGAGATTACAGAAAGGACAAACTCCTATCTCTTTCCTGGGAGAAGTGGGGAAAATTTCAAGTAATAGTATTTTTCATAACTGTTTACAAACATGGTCATTTGTATCCACTTTCTCTTATTTATATTAGTATTGGCCTTTAGGCACCTCATATTCTTTTTCTTTTTTTTAAATATATCTTTATTGATTTCAGAGAGAGGAAGGAAGAGGGAGAGAGACAGAAACATCAATGATGAGTCATTGATCAGCTGCCTCCTGCACGCTGCCTGCTGGGGATCGAGCCCACAACCCAGGCATGTGCCCTGACTGGGAATCGAACCACTATCAACTGGATCATAGGTTGATGCTCAACCCCTGAGCCATGTCTGGCCGGGCTAGGCACCTCATATTCTTATTTTAATTCTTGGCTTTGCTTTAACAACATGTATTCTCGAGTATTTATTCTATTCATGATGATTCTCCCAGTTTTTGTTGTTTTTTAATATCTCATATAGCTCAGAGGGACACATAAGGAGAGGAATTAAGTGGTGGCTGGCCATGTAAGAAGATTTGGTAAATTTTCTAGTTTTTTTTCCTTGGTAGATGTTATGTTAAAAATTCAAGCAACCACATATCTGACAAAGGATTTGTATGTAGGATATATAAGGAACTCTCAAAATTAATTACTATAAAAAATAATTTAGCCTGGCCAGCGTGGCTCAGCGGTTGAGCGTCGACCTAGGATCCAGGCAATCAGGGTTCAATTCCCGGTCAGGGCACATGCCCGGGTTGCGGGCTCGATCAATGCCTCTCTCATCATTGATGTTTCTGTCTCTCTCTCTCCCTCCCCTTTCCTCTCTCTGAAATCAATAAAGATATATTAAAAAAAAAAAAAAGAATTAATTTAATTAGAAAGTCTGCAAAGGACATGAACAGATATTTCATTGAGGAAGATATACAGATGGCAAATAAGCTCATGAAAAGATGTTCAACATCATTAGCCACTAGGAAAATGAAAATAAAAATCATAATTAGGTCTCATTACACATCCATCAGAATGACTAAAATAAAAAATAATAACAGCAAATACCAGTGAGGATGTGAAGAAACCTGATTGGTTATACATTGCTGGTGGGAATGTAAGTAAAATGGCACTCTCACTCTGGAAAAAGAGTAGGGTGGGTCCTTAAAAAAATTAACATGTGCTTACCATACAACCCAGCAATTGCCCTCTTGAGCATTTATCCCAGAGAAATGAAAATTTATGTTCACATAAAAACCTATGTACAAGAATGTTCACAGAAGCTTTATTAGTAATAGCCAAAAAAAACTAAAAATGACCTGATGTCCTTCAATGGGTAAATGATTAAACAAATTGTGGTACATCTATACTACGAAATACTACTAAGCAATAAAAAGAAACTACTGATACATGCAACAACTTGGATGGACTTAGAGGGAATTATGCTGAGTGAAGAAAGTTAATCTCAAAAGGTTACATACTATATGATACCATTTACATATCACTCTTGAAGTGACAAAGTTAGAGAGATGGAGAACAGATTAGTGGCTGGGAGAGGTTGGGGTTTGGGGGTAAGGAAGGGAAGTGGCTGTGGCTATAAAAGGGTAGCACAAGGGATCCATGTGATGGAACTGTTTTGCATTTTGCCATGGTGGTCACACGAATCTACACATGTAATAAAACTGCACAGAACTAAATACACAAAAAGAAAAAAATTCAAGCAGTTGAGCACAAATATTTTAATTCTCTAAAATGAAATTTTAAGAGTTATCTATAATTCAAAGCTCATTTCTATGAGGTGTCACATCTGTCACCCTTTTACAAGACATAGAATTATAAAAGGATATCTCCAGAAGCTACCTAAACATTTCAGCTAAGGGTTAAGATAAAGTTAAGGGTGTTTTCACACAGAAATCCAAAGAGGACAATGAGAATGAAATAAGTTCCACATGGTCATTCAAATCTTGGTAAAGGAACTAGAGTGGAAGCCCAAGCTGGTGAGCAAGTGGGAGGAGGAAAAAAAGCATGGTTCAAACAGATCACATGAGGAAACCCAGGACAAATGCTGGCTTTGGCATTATCTAGGTAACCCCTATTTTTTTGTCATAGGTAACTCTAATAATAGTCCTATTGTTGCAAAACCAGTCCAAATCCTATCAAGTTAAAAAGAAGTCCCTCAATGACTTGTTGGGTGTAGGTGGTAACCCATGTCCTCCCACACCAAGAGATCAGTTCTGGCAAGAAAATTCCAACGTGCCTTTATGGTGCTGTTGGTAGGATGCCTTAGGCCAGGCACGTCCCAGTGATGTTCTGCTGGCTGAGATACAAGGTGGGAGGAGAGTAGGCCTTATTACTCAATCAACTTCTTGGCCTTGAAGAATCGACGAAGGTAGAAGACCTGCCAAGTGGCTAGTCCAATGAGGCAGAACATTGAAAAGATGCTGAAGTACAGAACCCGAGTGTTTGTTGACTCTAAAAAAACAAAACAAAAACATTATAAATGTAATGAAATGAGGCTAAGCAGGCTAAACAATGGCCAGGGAGGAAAGGCAATTAATTAACTTCACTCTGTCCCTAGGCCTAAGAGTAGGATTTCAGATAGCTTTTTCTTAAATTTTCATTATTCTATGTATGTAAAAATTACAAAGATTAGTACTGTCAACTTGATACATGATAAGCTAACTGAGAATATAGTCAACTGCATATCATGGAAGAAATTTCTATTCCCTTGAAAATCTAACAAGGCACATTTACCTGTAACAGCAACACTGAAGTTAGCAATTATCTTTCCATACATTATCCCACCACCACCCTTGGCAAAACTGAGAAAAGAGTAGATCAGAATTTAAAGTTTGGTGATCCGATTCCTTTCTGGTTCACTTATTGAGAAGAGCAGCATTCCCCTCACCATTGGTATCGCGCATCTCCTCTTCTCGTTTCTTCATGTATGCAAAATCATTAACGATAGATTCTGAAAGGTCTTCTAAGCGTCGGAGCTCCACTTCTAACGGTTTGAGCTTCTCAACTTTTGCAATCTGGAAAAGAAAGGAATTATAAACCCACTCCCTGAAAAAATTGCTCTGGTTAAGAACACAAGGCAATGAGTCTTTTAAAAAGTTTCACTAGCCTGGCCGGGCGTGGCTCAGTGGTTGAGTGTCAACCTAGGATTCAGGCGATCGGGGTTTGATTCCCGGTCAGGGCACATGCCCAGGTTGTGGGCTAGATCAATGACTCTCTCATTATTGATGTTTCTGTCTCTCTCTCTCCCTCTCCTTTCCTCTCTCTGAAATCATTAAAGATATATTTTTAAAAAATAATAAAAATAAAAAGTTTCACTAAACTTAAAATCTCTTCCATCATCATTCTAACATATTTTAAAGTTAGGGCTTCTTCCCTTCCCTACAATTGTTTATGTTTCCATCTCAGACTTTTTACATTTAATTTTGATTGAAACCTCGTTAGAAGTACTATATAATGTGGTAGAGGCCAAAAAAGTAAGATATACTATTTTACCAAGATTTCTGACTTTAATAAAGCACTTTACCCTTCCATTTATGTCTAAGAAATAATTATTAGCAAAGTAAGTATGGGAGTCAAAATATTAGTCAAATGTGGTTTTAGAAGAAAAACCACCAAATTCCCAATAGGGAATGCACAGGAATGAGAGAGCAGGCATAACTACAGCATTAAGATATTTAACTCAGACTACAAAATTAGAGAATTCTGTTTGCTCATTTAAATGACACAACAGCTTGAGGTTTAGAGATCCGGAGCCCAGATGAATTCTAGGTCTGCTAAAAAAAATAAAATAAAAAAAATTGCACGGCATTTTGTTTTGTTTTTTTAAATATGTTTCTATTGATTTTAGAGAAAGGAAGGAAGAGGGAGACAGAGAACATCAATGATGACAGAGAGTCATTGATCAGCTGCCCCCTGCACGTCCCTTGCTGGGGATCGAGCCCACAATCTGGGCATGTGCCATGACCCGGGGAATGCAACCGCAATCTCCTGGATCATAGGTCGATGTTCTACCACTGAACTATGCTGGCTGGGCACATTTTGTTTCTAAAATGACACTGCCAGTTATCAAAAGAAATCTCCAAAGACTTCCTGGTATGCTAAGGGATGAAGAATGTGAGAAAGAAATGAACTGTCTTCCTTTCTCAACCTAGATTATCTGTGAAATCCCAAAAGCAAGGATTTTGTTATTAAGGATCAATTTTAGATTATCATTTGTTTTAAAATGGGGAAATACTGATCTTAAAACTGATATGCCAGCTGCTCTTAAATTTTTCTATATAGAGAATTCTTCAAAAAACCTTTCTCTACACCTGCTTCGTTACTCCCTATTCAGCATACATCACATACTGAACTCCTTACTTTTTCTTCTCTCTTGTCCAAGTTGCTTTCCTTGTTCTCTTTCTCTGTTAAACATTCATATAGCAGTTAGCATGGAACGAATGGGAAGAGTTTAAGAGCATTTTAATGTTCCCTTTGCTTATCTGTAATCCTCACTGAATTTGTGATGATTAATACAAAAGTTATTTAAAATAAAACTAAAATAAAATTCTTAAGGATACAAAAATTGAGTTGATACTTAAGGTACTTAAAATGTGATAGATATGCAATGATCCACCTAATGATCCAGTTTTTTTTTTACTGGATGTACATTTTTTTTACATTTGCAAAATGTTTGCTAGAGTTAATAGTGTGACTGACAGCTGCAGAACAGAATTAGGCTAACTGGGTATAAGATTTAACCAATGGTTAATGCATTGTGCTAACTCTCCTAGCTGAAACCCCAACTGCCAGGTTTTGCCATTAACCTAGAATATATGTCTGTTGATTGATTTCATACAGAGCCACAGAGCAAGGAAATTCCCTAGCAAAAATGTACCAATACAAGAGATATATAAGCTGAGCCTTAGTCTGTTTAATGTCTTCCCTTCTAGTCTATAGTTCCCTCTCCAAAGCTTCCTGAATGAGAGAGTATAAAAGCAATGGCATGATACTTCTTTAGAGAGAAATGATTTAAGGTTCTCTAAATAGAAACTTACAAAAGGAACTGTAAGTGAAACTGGCTGCATCTGTGCCAGCTGAAAAGAATACCTGTAAAAATTACTCTGAAGGCTACTTCTAACCCCGTCCCCCTGTGTGTGTGTGTGTGTGTGTGTGTGTGTGTGTGTGTGTGTGTGTGTGTGTGTGTGTGTGTGTAAGGTTCTCTAAATAGAAACTTACAAAAGGAACTGTAAGTGAAACTGGCTGCATCTGTGCCAGCTGAAAAGAATACCTGTAAAAATTACTCTGAAGGCTACTTCTAACCCCGTCCCCGTGTGTGTGTGTGTGTGTGTGTGTGTGTGTGTGTTAAATGACAATAGCCCAAAGGCCTAAAACCAGAAAATGGATGATGGAATTAAAATAAATTTGGTACTGAGGTTATTTTTGTAGTTTAGAGCCCAAAAACCTGTTCCCAATGCTGTTTCTTTCTGGTATTTCATTTATTTTTTAGTTGTACAAGCAACACATAAATATGTTCTCTTGCTAAAGAACTTAAACTATTCAGAAGCAAAGGAAACAAAAACAGAAAGCCCATCTTCATAGCTCCTCAATTCTCACATCCACACATTCCTTCTCAGAGGTAACCATGGTTATGAACTTGGTGTGTATCTTTCCAGACCTTGTTAGAAGATACACACTATTTATGTTTTTGTATAAATATAAAGGTACACAGGAAAATATTAAAAACTATTCATAAATGGGATCATAATGTATACACTGTTCTACCTGTTTTTTCATTTAATGAAATCTTTCCAAAAGCTTCAGTGCTTGTATATTCACCTCCGTCTTAACTGCTGCACAGTATTCCATACTGCATACAGACCATTGCCTACTGCATCGTTCAATTCCCCAAAACTTTCTCTAGTACAGGTCTTCCTGAAGACTACTCATAGCCAAACAGCCCAATTCCTATCATCCAAGTCAATTTTATTACCTCAATGAAATCCCAACTCATTCCTGTCCTTAATTCAGTAAATTATTTTCAGACTTCTATGAGTGGGATAAAGGTTTCTTTTCCAACAAACAAACAAACAAACAAACAAACAACTCTGCCTAATAACTACCTTTATTCTTGTTATTAACTTAAGATCAAAGAAACTTAAAGAATCACTAAGAGACCAAAACAATATTGAAAACCAACTTGGTATTTCAACCATCTAACACATGGATACTTAGTGGTAAAAACCAACAATAATGAATATATTTCTATGCTTAACCTAAATCTAGAAATAAAAACAAATGTAAAGAGGGCTTTTTGTTTGTTTTTTTAACATTTAAGACCCTAACAACAATGCTTTTTGAGTGCTTACTATGTGCAAGGCACCAAGATAAATTATGATTTCTGCCCCTAAGAAGCTCACAGTCTGCTGGAGAGGCTCACATAAAAAGCTGTAACCATAATATAAGGCATTATATATTAACTTTTACAACAAAGGCACACACTAAAAGTGGAATGGAAAGAAAGGAGCATGAGATTATACAGATGAAAGGATAAAGGAAAACTTAACAGGAAGTGGGGAGTTGGGTTTCACAAATTGTGTAAGATTTTGAAAGAGATGATAAAAACATTTAAGGCTAAGGGGAATCTGCAAATCAAAACATGGAGAGAAGTGGTCGTGTTTAGGATTTCACAAGCAGCCTAATCATTAGTCTGATGTGCATATATGTTATGTGCATGCATGCACTTGTGTCAACACACACATGTGCTTGGGGGAGGGTGGTGGGTAATAGCAAATGTAAGGCTCAAAAGTTAGGTTGGAGCTAAACTGAGCAAGAAGATGAAGAAGGTAGTATAATGAATTAGACCTATTAGTATATACCGGAATGTGATGTGATATGTATTTTATAAGCTTGTAATCTCACTTAATCCTCATAACCCTATATAAGGTGAATATTATTATCCCTAAATTTTTCAGATGAAAAAAATTAAGGCTCAGACTGTTAATTAACCTTCCCAAGGTCTCAGAGCTTCCTGGAGCTGGAATTGTAATCCATGCCTGAGTTTGTATTTTATTCTGTAGGTACTAAAAATCTGATGAAGAAAGCCACATGACCACACTGAGTATTTTCTGGATCAAAGGTGAAGTGAATGAGCTATATTAGGTCACAAGGATCCAGGTAAGTTGTCAAGTTTATTAATCAAATTTTCTAGGTTTCACACTGTTATTCTAATTTTTACAAACTAAGAGAATACATTTTTAAAACAAATTATCGTAACTATTCTTAGGAAAACCCTCTTTGCTTGCCCAGGATTAAGCATTCAATGAGTACCATCAATGCTTAATATCATAGTTAGTATAACAAGTTAACAAGAAAACTTCTATGAAAATCCCCACTGACTGCTGTGCTCTTCTAAACATCTGGTTTAATGTCCCAAGTGTCTGGAAGAACATGAAACTATACATGTTTTACGAAGGTAGGCCATTATTCTTCTAGTCTACCTTCTCTCTTCTATAGCTGGAAGGATGGTGTGTGTTTTCTCAACAGCTTGCTAAAGCAAGGCCTATTTGACAGTGTGGACCACAGGTTTTCCACTAGGGGGCAGCATTCCCCTTGCAGGATGCATCTAGCTGTTAAAAAAAGATTAGTACAAGGGACTTCATTTTATAAACGAGGAAACTAAAGATATTACAAAGTTACTCAGTGCTTTCAGTGGAAGACCAAGACTAGCAGATCCATGGTGTTTTGACTCCCTACCCAAGGTCACCAAAGCATTTATTCAGGATCAAAACTGCAAAGCTCTGCTATAAAAGCAAGCAAAACCAAATCCCCGAATTGCAAAAGCACACAGACACTTAGTGTATCCAAACCCTACCTATCTTTCAAACCTTAACCATGAAGCCTCACCCACTCCTGTCCACACTGATTCCCTCTTCCCTAAAGCCTTACAGAACTTACACTAGTCACACAATTAACTCAATCATACACTGTCATATTCACATATTTTTTATCCTTTCCCCCTACACTGGTTTGGCTCTGAACTCAAGGAAATTTTAAAAATGTAAATTTTGTATAGTCTCACACACCTGCTATATGGCAAACACTTGTAATGGCCTGTTCTGACCATTCTATGCATTCTTAAAAGGAGCCAACTTTCTCATAGCAAGGAAGTGCTGCTGGTCCCCTGAAACCAGCATTTCCTGCATGCTAGGAGCACTCTACATCTATTTTCACTCAGCATTCATCTTCAGGAGGCCCAATGCCTAGGAGAAAGCTCTTACTACCATGACATCACTCTCATCACTAGTGGAAGTTACTGTTCCGAAAAGCTGAAAGTTATAAAGCCTTTCCCCACATATCTACAGCACCTCCAAAACAACTGTAAAATTCCTCCTCTTAAACCATAACCACATCTTGCACTCCTCAAATGATATCTGAATCTAAAGAGTACAGAGTTATATTGTACCAAAGAAAGGGGTTAACTCTGAAAAACTGCTTCTTAAAACACATGTGAAACCAGCCTCTAGTAATCACTAGATTCTTTTTCTTGGTGGAACACTGAGACTCAAGAGAGAAGCTTCTTGTGGTAAGTTAAATTCAGTCCAATTCCTGTTACCTCTACGCCCTCTACCACAGCTCCTGAAAATCTGAAAAGCACAAAAATAAACGTGGAGACCATCTAGTCTAACACAATGAAGATAAAGAAGACAGAACCACATCCAAGGACAAGTCTACTTGCACGTGGGGTATGTGAATCACAGGCCTCTTCACAGAAGCTGAAAAGGTCAATGTGCCAAAATAAGTCCAGATAATACTGCCAACCTTAGGGCTAAATGAAATTTAGTAAGAGCCTATTTACTCTGTCACAGCCATTTGGCAGTTTCCAGAAAGGGTAGGAGAAGGAAGCTTTTAAAATCTACTGAACTATGTGTCAGGTGCCTTACCCATGTTATTTAAGTTATGTCAACAAAGGGATTTTGGATCTAGTATACAGAACCAGAGTTCCTCCTTCCTGAGGGCATTCAGAGATATAGACATTTTGGAAAGTCTTCAGCTGTTGCACCAATGAGAGAAACTGTGTTTTGGTGTATCTGTTGCTAGCAAATGACTGAAAAAGGATTTAAATCCTCACCCGAGGATATGTTGTTGTTTTTTAAAATATATCTTTATTGACTTCAGAGAGAGGAAAGGAGGGGGAGAGAGAGAGAGAGAAACATCAATGATGAGGGAGTCATTGATCGGCTGCAGCCTGCAACCCGGGCATGTGCCTTGACCGGGCAACGAACCCCAATTGCCTGGATCCTAGGTAGACACTCAACCACTGAGCCACGCCCAGCCGGGCCCGAAGATATGTTTTTTTAAAATTGATTTTTAGAAAGGAAAGGAGAGGGAGAGAGAAAAAAAGGGAGAGGGAAAAGAAGAGGGATTGAACTCTCAACCTAGGTATGTGCCCTGACCAGGAATAAAACCTGCAACCCTTTGGTGTACAGGATGACACTCCAACCAACTGAACCACCTGGCCAGGGCCAAAACAGGATGTTAGTTGTGGTGAAAAGGCTGACATCCACAGCAAGAAGGGACATACACAGCCCAAGAGTCAGAGAATGTGTCAGATAGCTCCTTCTTTGTGGGACAGTAATTACCTTCATTCCCGCAACTGCACGATTAGACAGTAAGCCCCTGCAAACAGCTGCTCTAGTTCAGAGACCACAAATTAAAAGAAACGGCTCAAGTGACATACTGATTCTACAAAGATGGTGAGAGGCCCTTAAAATACAACAGGGGTAATCAAAGGTGATTTATTTTTGAACACACAAACACACATTCTTTCTCTACAAGACTATGCTTCTTTACAATATGGCAATCATTCTTTCTTCCAAATAATATCATCTTACATTTGTACTATGTTTACACAGTGATTCCACATGTATTAACTAATTAAATCGTCCATAACAATTTAGTAGTAGGTAGTGTGGTACTTTGCCCAGCGACTGAGACACTGATTACTACTGAATTTTACAGGACCACATGGGATTTCAGAATTATGAAGTCCACAAATGTGAGGGAGAGATGTGTTGGATGTGAAGAAAATGAAAGAAATGTGCCACCTTCCTCAATCTAAATACTGATGCCAAAGGGCCCAAATCCTCTGGAGACAAAGGCTCTCCATTATTTCAAGGGCGTGAAATTAAATGCCTCAAAACCTCTGCATGTGTTCAGTGCTCCCTGGTAATTAACCAGGGAACAAGTGGTTCTATTATCCATTTTCTTGTCACAGGCAATAGCCCAGAGACAACTAACAGCTATTTCTAAGCAAGGTTCAAGGGAGCCTAGCCATAAATTGAGGTCTTTGGCCTGTGTCATAACCATTTCTCCTCCTCCATCTCAATTTGGTCTGCTTTTTTGGGGTGAAGGGGAGAGGCTTCCAAAGAAAGTAGTGGGAGGAGTTTTTTGGTTAAGAAACAGAATTTAGAGCTGTGTTGTAACCATGTGCGTAAAGCAAGGCTTAAGACGTGCCAGACTTCCACATCAGGAAACAGTGCAAAGGAAGAGCTGTGGTTGCTTTCTGCTAGGGATTCCCCTCTTGGGTTAAGCAAAAGGTCAGGAAAGGTAATGGCTCTTTCCCACTGTTAACAAAGTCCAAGGATAATGGAAATTCCAGGAGGTATAGGGGTCCTAAAATGTTATATTCCAGAGATGTGCACATTATTCTATTTGTAAACTCCCTATAAAACCATCTGTTTTAGAGAACAAGCTGTGTCTGATGTCTAATCAAGTGGCCTGCTATTTAATATATACCACTTAATGACAGCCATCACATTAGGGGGAAAAAGTTAAAAGAGGTAAAACTGCACATAGTAGGAATTCAATGAATGCTTGCTTAGAGAATGGTCTGACGCTGAGGATATAGCAGCAGTAACCGAAACCTGAAAATCATTTTACCTATTCTTCCAATTCATAATAAATAACTTCAACATTTTTCTTAGTGTTTTATACCTTACAACAGTGCTTTAATATATGTTATCTTATTTAAATATAATTAAGGTTCTTCTAAATCATGGACGTTTAAAAGGATTTTTCACTCTTTTTTTGGCATGGCTCTTTTCAGTTTATTGAATGAAGGAGGTACACTAGTCCAAGTTAAAAGCAGACCCCAAATGGTTACATTATACAAGCTGTGAAGTTTTAAAATACTGACAAGGGGGAGAAGGGAAATTCTGCTCATTGCAAGGAAATCCTCACTCGAGCTTCAGTGAGTCAAAAACACTTAAAACCCATGGACCTTCAGCTGGTAGTTCCTTAGCCAGTCCAATCTCTATGAAGACCTGGCTTATGTTCTTCCACTGGTCACCCTATAGCTGAATTACTTTTCCACATTCTGGAAGCTCAAGTATAGTACCATTGCAGACAAATTTCTTCTTAAATGCCTTCACTAGTTTCTTTTTATTGTAATCATCAGAGTTTTCTTGGACGGTAGTAAGGGTCTTCCTGTAATTTTTCTGTTAAATTATTACATGGTTATAATCCTCAGTGCCAGCAGGAAGCAGATCACCACCCTTACTTGCAGCAGCAAAGGAGTCGAAAGAGTGGAGGTTCTGAGTAGCAGACATACAATACCATCCTATCCGATGATACTACAGGATTCCTTTTCCTTGGTGGAAATGGCCTGTGAAAGGCTGTAGGTAGGCAGGTGGGGGGGTAAGGGGAAGATTGCTGAGTCCTCAGCAGCGGCTCAGTGACTGGGGGCCTCACTTTTCTGTTCATCAAATAAAGAGTTGCTCTTGCTTTATTTCTTTTAATCAGACTAGATTAGAGATAGAAACAAGCAAATCAAAGTTTCTACTGGGAATTGTCTTCCATTCCCTCCTGTTTACTGCCTATAAATAACTTGATCTAGGTTTGTTCAGTTGAACACTTGAACTAGGAAAAAGAGAAAAGACCTGAAGAGCTGCAATTGTTGTACTATTACTTCCTGTTGCAGAATCAGTCACTTCCAATCTTCTTCCATTTTAGGATATTCCATTCCAAATCCTGACCAAAGCTAGAGCAATTTCTCTGGTTCCGCCCCTTCTAGAAAATTTTTTTAAATCACTTAAAACAACTTTCCTTGTTTATTTAGTTTACATTCTTCAAAAGCCATTTACATTTCCTGTACCCCACTTCTTCATGCCCACGGTACTGTTTGTAAAGACTCTGATCTGGGTAAAAATATGCTTATCTCACTGTATAGATCAATCCTCGGGTCTTAAATAGTTCTTGTGGTTTTTCAAAGGTGCTCTTGATTTGAAGAACCATTTTGTGCTGCCCCCAAAGTCTCTCACAACAGCGATGAAAAAGGCTCAGTTCCCTTCCCCATTTTATACACACTGCTCCTTCCCTACTACCCGAATAAATGTCAGCTTTTATTCTCTACAATACTTCCTGTCAGTGACAATTTCTTCTCCTTATCACTATCCCTAGTCCCTTGCAGTTTTTTATTCCATCTTGCTCTCTTCCTTAGTCTGAAATTATTTGAACTAAAAGCTACTTTTGACTATAGTTGTTTCACAGAGGTAGCACAGTTGTTCAAGTCTAAACAGCACTGAATCCATACCCTAGATAAATACAGGGTGAGGGAAAAGTAGGTTTACAGTTGTTTGTATGGAAAATAATACAATAATTAATGAATAAGGAAGAAACTGTTTCGTTTACTCAGAACTATAAACCTACCTTTGTCTCACCCTGTATAGAGCTGTCAGTCTGGGAATAAAAGCCTTAGAAATTAAAAACAAATCACTTTTCCTAACCTTGGACATTAACATTTAAATGAATTCCAGCTTTTAAAAATTATAAATATATATCTGCTTGCTGTCTCAAGAGTGCTACTACCATATGCTTGAGTATTTTATCACACCAACATTTCTATGGGACAGTTGGTTTAGTCATTTGGCTGACAACACAGCCAGAATTACTGTTCAGGGCTGTTAATACAACTTTTTATATCAATAAAATTGTAGCTGGCTGTCACATGACTGCTGAGAAAATCGCAGCCTTCTGGGCAAAGCACAGCCTGTTGGCCTGAGTAAGTCACAGAAACCTCACAACACAGCACACGACTGCCTCCTCTGGCTGTTACAGCGGAACGTACCTCTTCGTAATTTTTCGCCTCTACTCCATGCTTCATGTCTAGGACCACAAGTTGGTCAGGTAAACGCCCTGTTCCTGAGGGGGAAAAAAAAAAATCAACGGATTCATTGTGTGAAATATTAAAAATTCCGGGAAATCACCCACCCACCCTCCCTCTTCCTAACTCCTCCCCCCCAATAGAGGGAAACAGTCGCAACTCCTCCCCCTACTCAGTTGCAGAAAATTCCTGGCTCTGGCTAAAATCACAAGCATTCCAGACAAAGCCTCTGTCTGTGTGGGGTGCCAGAAAGCAAAGAGAACACGCTGCTGCCAAACATCTCTGAGCCAGTAGGACACAAGATACTGCAGCTGGTGCTACAGAGGAATAGGAGAGAAAACACGCAGGCTTATTGGAATAGGAAATAAAGGTCAAAACAGTATAAAATGGAGTGGCACTTATAGACCAATAGGTAGTGGGCACCAACTTAGGTTGAAAAGATACATTTCCACATCTGAAAAGGTTGTCCTGTCAAATTTTGAGAAAAGGATTATTGGGCATATACTAAGCTTGGATTTACTTAATACAAACTAGTACTAAAAAGAACAGAGGATTTATCTAAAATTTCACTTTAATTCAAACATTTTGGTCAATGTAAGGCCATTTCAACAGATAAGTAAAATGTTATAGGATTTTAAGGGCTGAAAAGAGAACAGCCCAAGAAAAAACTTGACAATAGGAGTACAATTCTCAGGGGTGCTTCTTGGAAAGAGAAATGTCTAGTTCGTATAGTAGGGCCAACAGAACAATGTTCATACTTAAAAAGGTAATCTGATTCAGCTTGATTAAAAAAGGAATTCTAATCCTTATATCATCAAGTAAGAGAAAGGGAAACTCCAAGAGCCCCAGAAAATTGAGCTGCCCCAACCCCGTTGAATTCACCTCATTATTTATAAAATAAAAAACTGCCTGCATGAAATTAGGAGTTTTGGGAAACAGTGTCACTTAAATATTGGGACTCCTGCGACCAGAAGCCACAGAGAATGGTGCTGTACCTTCTGCTGCCTGAGAAGCACTGCAGGTTTTCTGAAACAGACGGAAGTCAATTTAGTAACTACTCATTGAGAACTTACTGGGTGCTAGAACTATGCTGGAGATTACAATCTCTGCCTTTAAATAATTCGATGGGGATCTACACATGAACATGAGTAAAGAGCTACAGTGAAAATGCAAAGGAGCATAAAACTTGAAGGGGGGGGGAGGACTGGTTCAGATAATTCCAGTTATGGAGCAAAGGTTAGAGGAGGGAAGAGATTAGTTGTGGATGGACCTGAAGATAGGACAAAGTATTCTAGGCAGAAGACAGGCATGCGCAAAGGCTCAGGTATTGAAATGAGTATGGCATGTTTAAATGACAGTAAAGAAGTTCTTTTGTACAGACTAGAAACATCAATTTAAAAGCAACAGAAATAAGACTGAACAGGTAGGATTAAGAAACTATGACAAGTTGCAGATGTCTTCTCAGCATTTAAACCAGTAAATCTCCAAAACCAACCAAACCAAAAAAAAACAAAAACAAAAAGTGGCATCCAGAGAGGTCTCTTCTCCCCAATCCAATGTGTAATCCTGATCTCAGTACTGCCCACAGAGATGCAATGTACATTTTTGCTTTTCCTTCCTCACTGAAAAAGTGAAATCCAAGCACCTCAGAGCCCTACCTGGTCCAAATGATCAAGATATTCTCTTCCTAAGAGACTCTTCCCACTTTCTGTATGCCACAGCATAGCATTAGCATTATTCAAACACAAGTGAAACCACAAAACCACTCATGCTGGTCTGAGTCCAGACCATACAATTTCTTATACAGAACAGCCAGCCTAGCCCCTTAGCTAATATCTACTGAGTCTTTTTACAAAGCAGATCCTTTATGACCATGATATTAGCTACATTTGCCTGGCAAAAAGACAATTTTTTAAAAGATGCTCGCAAGACTACAAGATACAAGATCTCCATATCAGAATAAACAGAGAACACAAATCAAACTAAAAATTGAGTGCTTACTGTAATGGGTCTGTGTACATGTGTGTATATATTTTTAAAATTAGTTCCCAGACATCTACATGCACAGCACCACATATAAGAAAGAAACTCAGAACAAAAGATATGTTGAGAGTTATGTTCAGGTTTAATGTTAGGATTAGGGTAAGGTTTAGGGTTAGAGTTAGGGTAGAATAATGGCTAGGTTTAGGGTTAGGGTTAAACTTTTAAACAAGTTTAAAATTGGGAATGTAATACATATGTATATGAGACACATATCTATGTAGATACATAGGGCGTCCCCAAAAATGTATACACACTTTAACAGCTGATAACTCACTTAATTTTCATTCCTTTTCAGGTTTAACTGATTAGAAATAACGGGTGAAGCCAGACCAAGCTTTGAACAAAGAAAATTTATCTTAAAGTGCCACTAGACTTTTTTTATGGGATACATAAAAGATAAAGTTTACGGAACAAAACCAGCAACAGTCGACAAACTGAAGACACAAATACCGAATGAAATGACTCTTGATGTTTGCGATTCCATTGCTTCGTGTTATCAGCAGTGCCAAGACCAGAACAGTCATCAGTTTGAAAACATGCATTGACAAAAAAATTAGTCATTTCTGTAGTCTTTTAAATTTTGAAAATGAACTATATGTTAATAAACACTGACTTTATAATCATTCAAAGTGCGTATACATTTTTTGGGAACACCCTGTATATATCTTTAAATACCTAAAATTTATATATATTTTCAAATGCCTAAATAACTAACCTAACCCGTAAGTGATGTACTACTTAGAAGAAGCCACATTAATCTCCTTGCTGTTTCTGAGACATGCTCAGCATCTCAAGGTATTTGCTTTTTCTTCAAGGCCCTCATTACCACCTGACTTTATTTGTTTACTATCTGCTCCAATGAAAATGTAAGGTCCACGAGAGGAGAGAGTTCTGTTTTATTCACTGCTATATCCCCAACACCTAGAACAATACTTAATATATAGGGCACTTAATAATTATTTGCTAAATGAATCAATTAACTGATTGAGAAATTAAGCAGGCTAGAATGTTGAAAGTACTCTAAAAAAACTAAAGATAAACTCATGTCTGTATGGGAAAAGAGCATTCCAGCAAATGAATAAATGTGACATTTAAAGGGCAGAACAAACCAGACTGGCTGGGGCCTGATGAATAGTGGAAGATAAGACCAGAGTGAGAGTATAGAGACTATTAAATGCTATGATACCTAAAAACCCCTTCCAGCTCAAAAACTGTATGATTCTAGGTTTCATTCTATAGAACAGAAATATTACTGCCACTGCAGAGAAGGGAAAGCTTTTAAAAAAGACTTACATAAGTAAAGATATGTTTTAGGAGATAAATCTAGTACCAGTATTTGGATATATTAAAAACAGGGGTATCAGTTACAAGGCTAATGACATAATTCATGATTTAAAAGATTAGAGTTCATTGCCTAGCCAGTTTTGCTCAGTGGTTAGAGCACTGGCCTGCAGACTCAAGGATCCCAGTTTCGATTTGGGCCAAGGGCATGTACCTCGGTTGCAGGCTCAATCCCCAGCCCCAGCCCCGCCCTGGTCGGGGTATGTGTGCAAGGCAACCATTCAATTTGTCTCTCTCACATTGATGTTTCTCTCTCTCTCTCCCCCTCCCACCCTTCCATTCTCTCTCTGAAAAGCAATGGAAAAAATAATCCTCGGATGAGGATTGAAAAATAACAATAAAAATAAATAAATAAAAGAATACAGTTCAGATTTGTGTGGTGACAGATACAGAAGATATTTTGAAAGAACTATCAGCATAACTTGATGATAGACTGGAAAAGACACAAGTAATTTCAAAAATGTGAGCCCAAGTAACTGGAAGGATGGTGGTAATACTGATGAGAGAGGGGAACTAGTTTGAAAGAGAAGTTCATGACATCTTAGTTCTGAGGTAAGAGTGGCACAACCACTTGGAAACGTCTAGACTGTTGTTGAGACATCTTGGAACTGATGGAAGTGGGGGCAGGGAAAAGGATAGAAGTCATTACATAACTACTAGAGTCCTTTAATTTTCTATTCTTAATCTATCATTCCATTTATCAGGCAAACTCCTTTAGCTTTTAGGCTCAATTGGCCCTCTTTAGATCAAAGGAGTCAATTCTTGGTTAACTGGCAAAAGCAGTGCGTTAATCTGCTATTCCTGTGACTCTACCGGTTCTGCTAGCCAAGGCACTGGCTTTTCTTCTAGGAACATATATTCTAAACATCCTATAAATGTGAAATTGCCAGGAGTCCTTTTGCTACCACACAGAGAAAGCCTGAGAATAAAGTAAAATGGAAGCAAGGGAAGGAAGTGCTAAGGGATATGTAGAATTCCAACAATCCTGTTAAAACCCCAATATCCAGCCGGGCCTGAGGTCAGCATCACAATGAAGACTTCCTGGTTCAGAGAAGCAAATGGTCTTCCTTTTCTTTCTCTTTAAGGCAGTTTGAGTTACGTTTTTTGTGTCTCGTTATATTAAGGGTCCCAAATAATATAACAAGTATAAATACATACAGCTTTTAGAATCTAGTGTCCTTGGAGTGAAAGAATAGGAAGTGAAGGGAAATCTGCTTTTTCACCCATCACTGAGCACCAGAAACCATCAGGTAATCAGCCTAAAAGTTACTATGGGATCTTGGTCTTGAGATGCACAGAAGAGTTCATAGTAAGATATTAGGACTAGGAAAAAACAAGTGCTCTGAAGACCAAAAGTGCTTTGTACTTTGCAGGATACTGAATAACATTTCATTCAACATTATTTTGTGATAACATTGATGAGATGCCATAGGAACTTAATTCGTTTATTGGCCTATGGTAAAACTGGTTTCATTATACGTCGTTTTGCTTAAAGTTGCAGAACCTATCAACAACATTAAGTGATGACTTACTGTATTTTCTAGCATCTATCCCAAATTAAACTCTTATCATTCAAGCCCACTGTGTCACAGCATTTAAGAAATGCCTACTCCTGCACATGAAGAATGCTACTTTCACTTATATGTGTCTGCACCCCAGTAAATGTAGTTTTCATTTCCTCTTCCTGCTGGCCTAAGAGAGAAAGTGCATGCTCTATTTAACTTGAGAGAAAATGCTTAATTCAGGGACAGACAACACTCTGATTACTTACCCTTGCTCTGAAAACACACTTCAAACATATCATAATCTTCAGTGGTAAAGGCAAATTTCCCCTTGCTTGCATCCTCCTTGGAGTACAGAATGTGGCCAGCAGAATCTGTGATCTAAAATAAAAGAAAGAAAGAACAGGCAGCAAACAACACTCAGGAAGAAAACTGAGAAACTGGAGAAATAGAGAGACACTGTCTATAAAAGACATTTATCATAATGACAACCATGCTCTAACCATTCCCAAAGATAGGAACCAGGTTAGAGGATGAAACCCAAATACAGCAAATTTCATTCATTCAAACAGCTTATCCACACCGTAGGTTAAATCTGTTGCCACTACAGAATGACAGTTGAGATATAAATTGGGTTTAGTAACAAAGGTTCACTTTATACAATGTAGAACAGTATCATTTCCCAAAAAGGGACATGCCACAAAAATGGAAGTGGACGATTACCAAAAGAATATACTACAAAAAGGATAAAGATATATAAGAAAACATCTCCTCTGTAAAATAATTCTTAATAGGGTTGAGGTGGGGGTGGAGAGTGGAATGGGACACCTGATATAAGGAGAGAAGGAAAAGAAGGCATGCATAGAAAATAAAATCTGGTGGATGTATTCCTCCAAATATCAAGTTAATTATGCCAATGGCTACACTGGATGGGAAAGAGGCACAGGGATAAACAGGAAGGTTCTCCTAAAGAAGGCATCCTTGGCTTCCACAAATGACAACGCCTTTCTTACAGGTTGTTAGCTTTAGTTCTCCAAACTTAAACTGCTCCATTCCTAGAGAACAGCCTGTAATGGTAAGTGAATGATCACCTATAAAGAAGGGAATAACATGGTAATATGACAGATTGGATCTTAGGCTTCTTTTCTAGAGCACATGGCTGTCTTAGCAGAAGGCAATTTCATTACCTGAGACAGAAGCTACTTGCAATGTGAAACAGAAAGGTAGTGGCTTCATTATATTAAACTGGATGTTCTAATGCTGTTTGTAAAACAAGATTCATTTATAGGTGAGATTTTAAAATTGAGTAGCACACATATAAGCTTATATACTTAAAGCACTTCACTAGTTATTTCTAAGTAGTGAGATTTCTTTATACTTTTGTTTTCTTTCAATTTTCTACAAAGGCACATATCACTTATGGTCAGAAATAAAGTTATTTCGTTTTGGGGGGAAAAACATAATGACTAAAGGATAGTTATCACAGCTAGACAAATTTTAAATGATGGGTTAATTAAAAAGGTTTTATGACACCTTCTAAATTCCCTAAAAATAACAGCAGGAATAGTAATCAAGTATCTTCTGCCATGAATGATGCTGATCATTCACAACTGTCAAGGGCTTAAGATGCCTCAATCTGCACTGGTCTTCGGAGATACAAGGATGTATAAGATAGTTCCTTTTTTTTTAAATAGCCTTTTTAAAAAAATGTTTTTTATTGATTTCAGAGAGAAGGAGAGGGTAGGAGAGAGAGAGAAACATCAATGATGAGAGTCATTGATTGGCTGCCTCCTGCATGCCCCCTACTGGGGATCGAGCCCACAACCTGGGCATGTGTCCTGACCAGGAATCAAACCATGACCTCCTGGTTCATAGGTCAACCCTCAACCATTGAGCCACGCCAGCTAGGCAAGATAGTTCCTATCTTTAAAGGGCTTAAGAGTCTAAATGAGGCAAGGGATATGAAAGGAGACTTAACTACAAGGTGAAAAGTGCACTATTAGAGGTATGCACAGGTGCCTGAGGATTATGGAGGGTCAGGGAGTGTATCATGAAGGCGGTGACACATGAGCTGAGTCCTCAAGGATGTGTTGCAATCAAGGGAAGAATGGGGGTAAAGACATTCAGGGTTGAAGAGACAGCAAATATGAATCCCTGGGGTCCAGGAAAAAGAATGAAACAAAGCATGGTTTCAGCATAATACTAATAATAGCTAGTATTTACTGAGCACTTATTAAGTGTCAAGTACTGTGCCAAGTGCTTTATATGCATTTTAATTTAATCTTAACTATAACCCCATAGGTAAAAACTATTATTTCCCCCATGTTCCATACGAGGAAAGTGAGGCGCAGAAAGATTAAGTGGATGGACAGGTACTGACTCGATCATGTAGAACTGCAACACCATGCTAAGGAGTTTAAACTTCATTTGGTACAAAGTAGAAAGGTAATGAAGAATTTGAAACAAGAGAGGGCTTTGATTCAATTTGCAACTGAGAAAGATGAAGCTGATACTACTAGGAAGAGACTCAAGAGGGACAATACTAGAGATAAGATGGGTTAGGACCCTATTCCAGTACTCCAGATTAAAAAGGATGAGGGCTTTGAATATAGAAAGGGACAGGTTTGAGGGGTTTTAAGGAGAAAGGGACCACAGGATAAGACCAAAAATAAATGCCCACAAGGATCAAAAGTTTAATAAGCCAGTGTAAGTACAGAGTGTGGTTGACAATGTGGCAAACTGGATAGGCCTGTCTCAAGGAAGAAAACAGTGACGGCCATGGCATGCCAGGTTTTCAAATAATCGAATTTTTCAAAAGGAGTTAGACATTTTAACTTTTAATTTGAAATCTCCTATTTTTTAAATCCTCACAACCAATCCCAACATTTGAAAAACCATCTCAAGGTCAAACAAAAGATGTCTATAGAACCAAGTTCTTCTGATCCACCAATTTCTGACCTCTGCATAGAACAGGAAGAAAACTGATTAAAATTACATAAAAGAACTGCTGGGCAGCACCGAGGTCTTGGCTGAGATCACGGACCACAGATTTCTAGTGGCAACACCTAGCAGCCAGGATGCAGGAACAGAGAAAAGTATTAAGTGATTTAGGCTTAGGGTTCTGCAACTGAATGGTTCTGAAAGCTAAGGGGATTAAGGAGTTAAGCAATAAACTTTATATACATATTCTTCAGTCCTCACAACAACCCCATAAAGGCCAATCTTATTATCCCCATTTTATTAATGAGGAAACTTAGTAACTCGTTCATTATCAGAGTTAATAAATTGTGTATGTGCATCTAAAGCAGTCTAAAAGCCATTTTCTTTTCACATTCCATGTTACATCCCCACGAGAGTGTCTGAAAGAAGTAGTATGCACGGAGCCAAGAAAGACTAACAGATTCTGATGGATTCTTTGGGTTGGTACATGTCAGAGAACCTGAGAGTCCCCTCAAGTGGGACATAGCACTTTTCAGTCTGCATTCTCCTCCTCAGAGATTAGCAGGCAGCCACAAGGTAGAGTCCTTGATGTCAGCAATAACTAGCAGATAATCTGCAAGCGAATACATAGCCTTGAAGATTCCTAACAGCTTTTTGTTCATGTAATGCATTTTCTGAATCAGCAACTAAAAGAAAAATCCTAACAAAGGACTATCTTAGAAGCTTGGATACACATATTATAGGGCAAAAAGGTCTGGGAACAAGTAAGATCCCAGAGTGCTGTAGAGTCACCAGTGTGGTGCCCCTCTTCCTTTCTTCAGAATCTATTCACCCATCAGACACTCACACTTCCCCACTTTCCAGCCCCTAAAAGCACGACAATTCCTAAGAGCAAAGAGGAAGCTCAAAAAGACAGACTGCAGGTATAACAGATTTTCACATTCCAAGCTGATCTAAAAACTCTAATTGGGATTTGGCTTCTAGGAATAAAATAGCAGAAAATGTAGAACTTCTCCAAGGCACATCTGTATAAAAATATGCTTCCTGATTTGCTCAGTGTGCTAACTTAATTCTTAAGGAAAAAGGAAAGGAATACAGGTTGCTAGAAATGTTTAAATGTAAATGAAACCAGTAGAGGACAGCAGGAAATAAACATCAAGGGCATATAGAACTGAAGAGTCATCATGGATGTCATTATCTCCACAGTCAGGCAAGGAAAGAGGACAGGTCACTGGCCTAAAACAAACAAACCAACTTAGTCGGGCTTACAAGATTTGGCACACATTTGCCATCTTACGTCCTAGAATAGCTATGATCTTTTTGTATTCTTCTAAGATATTAAAAGGGCTCTTCAAAAAAAGTTATTAATTTAAGGAGATTCTCTAGATAATAAAGGAGCCTAGATGCAGGTCAGAAAACTCTTGTTACGGTATTGGCAAAAATCCTTTATCGAGTAATTTGCAAAATGAATTAAGAAGTCTGCCATGTTTTTCTGAAAGACTCTGGTACAGTCCGTACCTCCAACTGGTACTCAGAAAGGGTAAAAACTGTTCAAATTTTCCTCTTCTACACTGTACTGAGGAACTATAATCATGGCTGAACCTCGTTTTGTTGATTCTTTCTGTAGCATCTTTGCAAATTAAAAATTCATTTTAGGGCAAAAACTCAAATGCTTCAGAAGAGACTGAAAGCAAAGGGCCCATCACTAGCTGTACCTTTTATCTGCATGAAATTTACCTCCCAGAAATAATGTGTGATAATGATCACAATTCACTCGGGGCCTCCACATTTCTAATGGTCCTTATGATCTTGAGTTGATAGAACTATATGAGGGTATTTGTCTAGAAATTTGAAAACCCATGCAGGCAACTTGACAACTTAACCTTAATGTCAGGCTCCAACAGATCCTAGAATTTTTCTGAAAATCAGTAGATTTCCCATGCAGTTCATAACTTTGCAGCTATTTAGGAGCCAAGTCACTGATCTTAAGGGGGGGGATCGTCTGCCCTAACCCCAACATAACTACATAAATCAGCAGGTAGCTAAAATTAGGGAACAGAAACTGGGCCAAGCTAAGTAGCCAGAACCGGCAAAGTCTAATAGGCCGAAATGATGGTTTTAAATTTCCTTTAATTAAAATGTTCTAATTATAGATCACCTTTAAAAGATCACTTGGTTTCTCAAGAATTGAGACTTTTTTCTTCTTAAGTTCTACTAGAGAACCACCTAGGTAATGATAGGTAATGATAAATAACTGCCACTTTCACCTACTATAACAGTAAGCCCTTAAAGAATTCATTTCTTCCCTTTTAACAATAAAAAAACACATATATTGTAAAGTTCTCAATTAAACAAGGGTAATATCAAGCCATAAAATGTGCCCATATAACATCAAGGGATAGGAAGTAATAAAAATGTGTTTCTAGATAACACCTTCTGAAGAAAAGCAATCCAAAGGTCACAACTTAAAAAGTACTGGAGCCCTGCTGGCGTGGCTCAGTGGTTGAGCATCAACCTATGATCCAGGAGATTGAAGTTCAATTCCCAGTCAAGGCACATGCCCAGGTTGTAGGCTCAGTCCCGTGGGGGGGGGGGGTGCAGGGGGCAGCTGATCAATCATTCTCTGTCACCATTGATGTTTCTATCTCTCTCTCTCCCTCTCCCTTCCTCTCTCTGAACTCAATAAAGATATTTAAAAAAAAAGAAAAAAAAGAACCTGAATTGAGCAAATGATATCTGTACAATAAATTTGGCTCTAAGTTTTCTAGAAGCCAAGATTAAAAAACTAAGGGAGAAACAAGTTGGGTTATACATCATTTGTTTTCTGATACAATCTCACCAATTTATCTTCAGAGATAATTTTCCTGGAACTAAATATCAGGAACAACTTATCAGGAAGGTCCTTATCCTTATAAAAGGACTGTGACCAACAGACTCTCCATTTTCAACCATGGCCTTGCTACTGTTCAAATGGGTGCTTTTAGTGACACTCCATGATCTGCCTGACCTAACGTAAAAGTGGGACCTGGAGGAACTAGATGAATGCTCCTGTGCTCTGGTTCTCTGCCCTTTACACTACCACTTCTCTCCCCATTCTAGCTCCTTTTGCAGCTCACAGAATTCCCAGCCTTATTCTAAAGTTGCAAGAAGGCTAAGACTACTTTTGGCCACTTGCTGCTACCACAGTCTGTTTAAAAAAATAAAAGTGCCAGGAAAAGACATCTTAAAAGTAATACTATCCATCCAGATCTCGGGTCCTAATGCCATTCTTCAATAAGAGGAACTAGGTCTCCTTGGAGAGAGAAATGGCTGATCCCAGGACTGAGGCAGGAAATATACAAGATGAACCTGGAGCATCTTGTAGTGCCAAAAAGTAAAGAAGTGCTCAAAAACAAAACAAAACAAAAAAACAAGAATGGGGATATGTCAAAGGGATACAGCAGCCACATGAAAGTGCTCCCAATAGTCAAAGATCAAATAATTAGAGTAACAAAAAAAGTAGCATTTGGATTACAATCCAAAGTATAAAATAAATATCCATGGATACATACTATTATAAATTAAACAAACAAACAAATAAGGGAGAAGAGACAAATCTCCTGTGCAGAAGATTCTCAAGCTATGTAGAAACAATACCCTCAAGGAAGTCAAGAATAACTTCCCACTCCTGAAGTGTGGACTTCCCATAGTGACTTCCCTGCAAAGGGCACAGTATGGAAAGGGGAAAAAAGTGAATTGACAGTGGAGAACCTCAGCAAGGTGATCAGTGATAAATCATGTTGATCGCAAGCTCCCTAGATGTGATGTGATGAAAAAATAACTTTTTACCTCTATAATCTTCCTCCCCAAAATTCATTTCAGTTTTCTCATGAGAAAGACATCAGACAAATCCCAACAGAGGGGCACCCTATAAAATACTTGACCAATACACCTCAAAACTCACAAGGTGGTCAAAAACAAGAAAATTGTGAGAAATCGCCATAATCTAGGGGAGCCCAATGGGACCTTGGAACAGGAAAAAGGACATTAGGCACAAACTAAGGAAATCTGAATAAAGTACTGACTTTAGATAATAATGATGTGTCAATACTGGTTCACTCAGTGCGACAAATGTACCATACTAATAATGTAAGATGTTAACAATAGGGGAAACTGAATGTGGGGTTTATGGGAACTGTACTATCTGCACTGTTTTTCTGCAAATCTAAAACTGTCCAAAAATAAAAAGTTTATTTAAAAAAATACAGTGTACTATCCAAAAAAGTAAAGTCAAGTGCACACATATATATACACATACCTCTAGATTCTCAAGAAATTTTTCATCTACTCAAGAGCCAAGCAAGCAAACAAGCATTTTCACATACCTATTAAGAGGTATATTACAAACAGTTAAATATTCAGAAACCTAAGCATATACGTTCTTTTTTACAGGCAAAAGGAAAGAAACCATTATTTGTACAGTTGATCCTGGAAAATATATGGAGTTTGTATGATGCTGTCTTTTAAATGCCGTCTTTTAAAGGTTAATTTGAAAAAGTCTTTAGTCTACTCCTGGAAAATGACATACGATCCATGGGGGAGGTAGCAAGTTTGTGTCTTCCTTATGGTATAGGTCACACATTGCTTTCATTTGTTGAATCAGCTCCATATCCTACCAGTCCAGGAATATCATTTTTTTTAAAAACACTTCTTTCCCTGGAGTGCTACCAGAGCAGCAGAGGTCACTCAGCTTGTGGTTTTGCTATAGTTGGTGAAAATCTGAAGGTATAATCTCCTTTAAGTAGGCTCCTACCTGCACTCCATCTCAGGTATATATCAGTCTATAGCATAATACTGAATAAATAATGTGTACATATTATTTGAAGGATAACCATCAACTTTGCAGCTCCTTAATGAAAAACTTGGGAATTCAGAAACAGCAAATTCCTTGTGGAAGCTCTATACATTGAAAAAAAATGAACTGAAACAGAGATACTTACCCTTTTCTCCCTTTGAGACAGTAAAACATAGGAGTTAGACTGAGGGTTCTGGAGTCAGACCTCAGGTCTGTGTTCAAATAACAGTTGTGCCACTTACTCGCTGTAAGGCCTTGGGTATGTTCCTTAACCTCTCTGTGCCTCATATGTAAACTAAGAACAACAATATGAACTTCATGAGGCTATTGTGAAGATAAATTTAATACAGACAAAGGGCCTGGAACAGTGTTTGGGACATGACAAGTACTTAATAATATTATTGTCATCATTCACATTATTATTATAATTGTTTGTTAGAGATAGCCCAGGACTCCATAAACATTTAGATCACTAACCACAGTTCCAATCTAACAGTGCTAATTCATGGCAAACTAGATAAAGTTTTCAACCTTGACTAAATTCCGGGATGGTCAGGGCCCAAATGGTTATTCCATGAAAACAGAAAAAGACAGATAGGTAAACTCTTAAGGAAGCAGCAGCAAGATTTAGAAACTGAAAGGGTACCAAAATGCCTAACACAGCAGGTATTCAACAAAACCTTTAGCTAACAAGGGATAGCAAGAAATACAAGATGCCTCCAGCATTTCCTGCATGTATTCTTTAACCTACATGAGAGAAGGGAAGGGAGAATGGTGTGTGTATATATAATGATCAGAGGTTGTGGGTCTATACCCTTCATTTACTCTAAAATATAAAAAAGCAGAAAGAACACCCAATCATGGAAGATGTAGTTTTAGACTAGAAAAATAGTATTAGAAATACCTTCAAAAGGCTACCACAAGTCACCACTGTCCTCAAACAGGAGCAACATGGGCAACTCCAATAGCCTAGAAGCTGTATTTAACGGGCATAAAATGAATTTACCCTGACTTTTCAAACAAGAGCAAATACCAAGTCTAAGCGTGTCAACTAAATCCCTGAAATCAAAGGACCACATCTAGATCTAACCCAGAACAAAGTCAAAGTTAGGCCACAGACAGCATTTAGCAATACTAAATTCTTTAAAATTTCCAACACAAGTAAGCAACAGCCCAGCACAGCAAAGAGGTACTGCTTAAGGAGGCTTGTTGAAGCGTTGAAAACTAGAAATGAAAAATTTCCAGGCACTGTATAATTATGGGTAGATGGTTTCTTCCTGCTTCTATCAGCATTTGCCTACTAACTCAACATAGGCAATACGTCATGCATGACTGGGTTGGGGGAGAAGTTGGGGGAAAGAGAGCGGGAAGAGAGAGGGAGGAAGGGAGAAGGAAAGACTAGTTACTGCCCTAACAATACTACTGCGGGGGTGAAGCCAGATCAAATGTTTTTTTTCATACTGTTCCAAAGTTATTTACGGTAAAAACCTCCAGTGTGTCCCTTTTAGGCACAAACAAAGCCTTGTTCTTTCTTAACAACTAGTCCCTTGATTTCCCACAAGTTATGTAGAACAATGAGGTTGGGCACAGGATAAAGCAGATGACATCAACCTCCCTCAAGTCAGAGGCTTGTTTGGGAGCCCAAATTCTGGTTTGTGGCCAGCTGGCTGATTTCACAGAGGGCTCTACTGTCCAAGCAGCTAGGCTGCGTAAGCGTATGGGGGCAATGGCTCAGGATCAACCACCAGTCAGCAATTCACACAAGAAACAGCATAGAAGGCACTGCACCCCACTAGATTACCTCTATAAATCTGTTCCATTTTCCTAGAAACTGGACTAGTTTTCAGAAGTCATCATAGAGATATGGTGTACAATTTAAATTCTAAGCAGCTCCCTTTCTCTAGATCAGTTCAAAACAGATAACTGTGGACAACTGTTCAATGAATAGGAGATTTAAATGATATATCATATTGTTTAGTTTTTACGGAGAAGAAAACACAAAGTCAGGTTTTAATTTAAAGCTAAAAATTGTAGATAGAATACAGAAAGAAATAGATTTTAATACTATTGAATGGTACCCTCTGTACTAAGCCACCTATTTATTGACCTGTTTCTAACCCACTGGACAACAGTCACATCAATATAAATTTGAAAGACATAGTTTTCCCAACAGAAAAAGATCAGCCCTGAGTACAGATACCAATAGTAAGTAATAAACTGAAAAAATTGCTCCAAATAAAATCATCTCAAAATTATAGCGCACACAAACACACCTTTTACCTTTTCATACAGGTTTTAGCAGGGGGATGGGGGCTTATAAGCCAACGGTTTCCCAACTGCCAAGAAGCTTCTTGGTAATTGTGATAGGCCTATGACTGAAGGCTGAACTCTTCAAATGATCTATTTGGCTTTCTCATCTATAAGCTAGTTGGGAAAGATTGGGACCATAACCGAGTATATATTTAAATAAAAAATCTCATTTAGCAAAATGAAATGTTAATTTTCATTTGCACTCTTGAAAAATGACAATGAAATTAATAAACTGACGAGCAGAATAGATTCAATGACATGGAAGCATAGTTGAGACTGACGAAATGTCAGAGGGAGGGGGGGGAGGAGGAGAGAGTAATCAAAGAATTTATATGCATATATGCACAACCCAAGGACACGGACAATGGTGGGGAGAGTGATTGGGGAGGGGGAAGGAAGGGGGGGGGGAGAAGGGTCATTGGGGAGAAAAAGGGACATCTGTAACACTTTAAACAAAAATAAAAATTATAAAAGAAAAGAAAAATGACAATGAAAAAAATGTAGACCAATGAGATTATTTAGAAGAGGCTGAAAAAGTACAAATGACTAAAATTATTACCACTGGGCTTTTTTTTCCTTTCTAGTGAGGATTATGACAGCTCCTCACAGTTGTTTTTTCTCTCTCTGTAATCTATTTCTAAAATATAAATCATCCTTAGACAATAACTCATCTCATCCCCTAAAATTAATTCATCCTCCAATTTTCACTATTAACAAGCATTCTAAATAATAAATGGTAATGGGGCCTGTTAAACTATTATGGTATCATCTAGTCTTAATGAAAATGTGGCTTTCAGTTCAAAAGCAATAGAGCTGAGAGGCTTTTATTATGGGCCTGGAGTAATGAGGAAATGTCTATATTCACTGAGTTGACGCTTCCTGCTTCAATTCTGTGCAGCAAATTCTTTAAATACGATACTATTTAGCCCGGTTTAGCCTCATTTTGTGAAGGGTGAACAGGATAAACTCAATTGGAACTCTCAACACAAAATACATCTCAATATCAGTCTAAAGAAGAAATTTCTGCAGCAGAGTCCCTCCCACCCATCATTTCAATCCATTTCTCTCTCTGTTCATAGAGGCCTTCTCTGACCACACAAATACTCTTTACGTAATCAATCATTCCCTACCCCTACTGCTTCATTTTTCATTATAGTACTTAATCACTACCTGAAATTATGTATATTTTTTAACTTTTTTGTCTGTTCTCCACCAGAGTTTAAGGACCTTGTCTGCTGTTCATTTCCATATCCTCAGCTATGTCTGGCATATACTAAATATTAAATAAATATTTATTGAATGATTGGAAGAATATATTCTTTATCTGGTAACTGCAATGATATAGGAGAGGGAAGTCAGATTAGCAATTCAATTTTCATTCAATAGAGAAAAAAGAGTACTAATATTTATGGCCCACCATAATGAGCCCTGTACAATAAAGAACACATATCAATTAGTCCTTCTAACAATTCTGAGATCTATCATCCTCATCTTACAAATAAGGGACCCAAGGAAAAGGGTTAAGTAATTCCCCCCAAACCATGCACCCTATTAAGTGGTGGAGCTGCTGGAATTTGAACCCAAAACTACCTGACTCCAGGTCCAGGCTTTTCCCACTATACCAAAGGGGTCCTCAATAACACTAAAGTACTTAACTTAGTTATACAACATGTACAGAATACATTGAACTGAGGACACAAAGATGAATAAAACATTAAGAAGTTCAAAAAGTAAGCACCATACCGTACTACATGAAAAGTGCCATGCCAAGCAGGATGTAACGGGAGCAGACAGGAGGGAAGTACAAAGACTGGTCCAAGTTAAGAGAACATTGTATTCAAAGAACTGCAAGGTGTTCAGTATGGCTAGAGTCAGGAGTGGGAGGACAGAAGTGAAGAGGAAGGGTGAGGGAAAGATCAGAGATGAGGCCAGGACAGTGGCAATTCATTTGTTCACTTATTCCTTATGTTGAAGTCCTACTATGGGCCAGGCACTGTATTAGACACAGGTATTTCCATGATAAATCAAAATCAGACAGTCTCTGCTCAAGGAGCTTTTAGTCTATCTGAGGAGATGGGTAAACACACACTACAACATAGAGTGATATATGATACCACTGATGTATTTAGTGGACATTAAAGGACTCTTTGACAGGAAGAAGGTGAATTAGACAGGTCAATCAAGGCATTACATTCACAAAGATCCTTCTAAGACAGACTGCCTCATTCAGAGCAATAACTAAATGCCAAGCCCAGTTGGCCAGGTTTTGCACTATACAAAGACTCCAGTTCTCCTAACCTCAACCCAAACTATGGCTGCTTGAACCAGAGGTGGACATACGACCAAAGAGAAGACCCAGAATGTGGCCTGGCATAAAAGGAGCTGAACCAATCAGATTCTTGCATTCAGGAGTTGCACTTTAGAAGCTGAAATGATGCACAGAGAGAATCCTTGAGGCAGAGTCTGGGCCACAAGTAGTCAAAGTTTAACAGAAAGCACAATTGAGTGGACAGATACTATGAAAAAGGTTGCAAACTGTGATAAGGAGCTGGATCAAACCCACAAATGTATTCTGTGGCCTGCACAGTATATTAAAAATTTTAAAATGACGCCCAGCCAGCATGGCTCAGCAGTTCAGCATCAACCTATGATCCAGGAGATCGCGGGTTCCACTCCTGGTCAGGGCACATGCCCAGGTTGTGGGCTCGATCTCCAGCAGGGGGAGTGCAGGAGGCAGCCGATCAATGACTCTCATCATTGATGTTTCTCTCCCTCTCTCTCTCTCTCTCTCCCCCCTTCCTCTCTGAAATCAATAAAGATATATTTAAAAAAAAGAATTAAAGAATGACACCCAGCTTGTGGTATCTAAAATACCACTCCTCACAAAAAGGAACCAGAGCCCTAGCTGGTTTTGCTCAGTGGTTAGAGCATCAACTCACAGACTGAAGGGTCCCAGGTTCAATTCTGGCCAAGGGCATGTACCTCAGTTGTAGACTCAATCCCCGGCCCCAGTGGTCAGGGCCTGTGTGGGAGGCAACCAATCAATGTGTCTCTCTCACACTGATGTTGCTCCTCCCTCCCCCCAGTCCACTCTCTCTGAAAAGCAATGGAAAAAATATCCTCGGGTCAGGATTGAAGAAAAAAAAAAAGGAACCAGAACTCCTTGGAGGAATAGCTGTGTCCAGATCAGGGGTTGGACATACAAAAGATGAGCCTAGGACACCTTATTGTTCCACAAATCAGGTAAGCTATCAAAGCCAAATGGGATTGTGTCAAAAGGATATGGGAGCAAGAGCAGAGACATGTTAGCATAAGGAATAAATGCAACTGACTAAAACAATGACTCCAAAAACTGAAACAAACAACAACAAAAAGTTATTTCAGAATAGTAAACCCTCTGAACTACACTGGAAATGACAAAGGCAACAATTTCTTACTCTGAAAACTGTCAATTAAAAGAAATGAATTCTGCGTTTTTCCTGCCTTTCCTATATGAAGTATAAATTTTAGGTAACCAAATGGTCTTAATTGATGAATTCTTTAAGAACAATTCCAGCTAATAAATATGGAAGGAATAAATAAATTAGAAAATCATTTCATAACCTTAACGAACAATAAATTCACAATACACACAATAATGACAGTTATCAAAGGATAAGAGAAAAAAATAATGGGAAGCTTTATAATGGAGTCTTCAGGATGCTACCATCTCATTAGACAGAATGGCATTCCCCTCCCCCCAAAAAAAGTCCACATATAAAAAGTTTCAAAGATGTAAATAAATTAAGGGTCTTTTTCCCCCCCCTTTTAAAAGTTAATCCTCACCAGAGGATATTTTTTCCATTGGTTTTTTAGAGAATGGAAGGGAGGGTATGGCGGGGGGAGAAACATCGATTGGTTGCCTTCCTGCAATCCAGGTATGTGCCCTTGACACTTGGGTGCACAGGCCAATACTCTAACCACTGAGCAACACCAGCTATGGCTAAATTAAGGGTTTTGAAATAAGGAGATTATCACAAGGGAAAGAGGAGAGACTGAGGAGATGAGAGGATGGAAGCAAAGGAAGAAAAGTTCTGGAGATACTGGCTTTGAATATGGAAGAAGGGGTTGCCAGCCAACGAATGCAGGTGGTCTCTAGAAGCTGAAAAAGGCAAGGAAATGGATTCTTCCCCTACAGCCTCCTCATAAAATGAGAAGGAACACAGCCCTGATGACACCTTGATTTTAGGACTTCTAACCTCTACAACTGTAAGATAAATGTGTGTTGTTTAAGCCACAAAGTTCATGGAATTTGTTACAGCAGCAGTAAGACACTAATGCACACCTGAAGCCACTGATCAATCTTAGCAGCACTACAGGACACAAAAGTACAATGTGCTCTGCCATGATGCCAAATCAGGTACACAATAGCACTCATGAAGTACCCTCACCAAAAAGATAAACCTGAATCTAATTAAATCTTTACATCTGATTCCTTTTACAAGAAATATGGGGGACAGGACTGGTTAAATAACACCTCAAGGAAGCAAAGAGACAAATGCAAAATGTAGGACATTCTTTAAAGACAACTGACTCCAACAATATAACTGCAAGCATAAAAAAAAGGGAGGAAGGGACAAGGATGGCTCTAGATTAAAGAGACTTGAGAGCTAATAAATTAATTTTAAATAGATATTGAGACAAGTGGAGAAACATGAATATGAACTGGGTATTATTGGCATTAAAAATTATTACTAATCTTGTGAGGTGTGATTATAACTGCATAACATTGTGATTGTGTTCATATTTTTAAAAGATTCATGCAGAAGTATGCAGGACTGAAGTACCATGATATCTGGGATTTATTTTAAAACAATTCAGCACAAAATGAGAAGGGGGAAGCAATTAAGGTGAAAAAAGTATGGCAAGACCCTAGTAATTGTTGAATCTGGTTATTGTGTATATGGTGAACTGACTGCCCTTTTCCATAAAACTGAAAACAAACTAATGCCAAAACCAATTTGAATTAGTTGGTGATAATTTAAAAATCGGGAGCTTTCACATCAAAATGTGGATTTCTGACTTCTTTGAAAAATCAGATGTGGCAACAAGGCCCATATCAAGAGATGAGTACTGACCGGGCGGGCATGGCTCAGCGGTTGAGCGTTGGCCTAGGATACAGGAGACTGAGGTTCGATTCTCAGCCAGGGCACATGCCTGGTTGCGGGCTCAATCCCCAGTCGAGGGCATGCAGGAGAAAGCTGATCAATGACTCTCTCATCATTGATGTTTCTATCTCTCTTTCCCTCTCCTTTCCTCTCTCTGAAATCAATAAAGATACATTTAAAAAAAAAAAAAAAAAGATGAGTATTGATCACTCCAAATTAAGTTTCCAATACTCCCAATTATCCCCCATTTATTATCACTGCTGTCATTTTTCTCATACCTAGCTCAGTTCATGCATCTATGTTGCCCACTTGACAACTGGGCTTAGGGCCCCAAGTGTAGTATGATTAAGCTGGTTAGTAGCATGAGAACAGAGCAGACATGGGGAGAACAACTGAGTAATGGCAAAATGCGAGTATGTAGATATAAAAACTCCTGCTGTTGAAGTTCCTTCAGCAGCTTTGGATACACATAAAATTCCCATAAGGGCATACTACGCTATGCTTCTTATATTTATTAACTGCTTACTAGAAGCAAGGCAGTACGCTTGACATTCTGGAAAATACAAACATGAAAATAATTCCTGCCCTCAGGATACTAACAGTCTAATAAGAAAGACAAGGTAAAAACATAAGTGGTGACATTATACAATGAAAATAAGTGAGTTGAGGGCACCGTTGAGGGTGGCTCATATGTAAAATGCAAAGTGGGGAGTGACAAAGTATATGAAACTTTAGGAACATATCACGAAGTGCATTACAGGGCATGTTGGGAAATTGAAACTTTATCAGATGAGCAACAGAAAGCTGCTGAAGGATTTAAAAAATAAGTACAAATCAGAGGGGGCAACACTGGAAAAGGAAGTCTCTCGTTAAAATTCTCTGATTCTATGCACTACATCCTTTGATGAGCTAGAATCATGACCCCAAAAATGCTGTATTTAAGCCTCTAATATTATGACATCATGGCTTTCTTGGCCAGATATTAGTTTGGTACCTGAAGAGACTAATAAAAGGATGGGTCACTGACCAATAGCCCTGAAAATAGTTTCTCTCTATTTCAACTATTGGGTTCCAATACCTTAAACAGAAACTATGGTCCTCTTATACCTAAGTGCTATTAAAAAATAAAAATGTTTCTTCCTATTTAGTCTAAGATACATTCTGTTAAAATAAATAAACAAATACAACCGTGTACTTATTGAGAATGAATTACCTAAAATGCAATCAATCTTGACTAACACCATATTATATTAACGTTTCAAAGATCAATCCGGTCATCCTAATGGCAAAATGGGACCAAACTGGCATATGGTAGTAGTCACCATGAGGATATCGTTGAAATTTACATAAAACTTGGCTAAGTCCAGATTCTGGGGTACCAGGAAGGAAAGCACTAGAACCTGAGACCATTTGTGACCAATAATCAAATTTCGTCAATCACAGTAATTACAAATAAAAAGCAAGGCGAGGATAAAATTCCAGCGCTTTTCTTTCACTTTACTTAACTCCCAAACTAAGAATCAATGCCAGCTCCGGCATCCATTTATTCTACCTCTCTGAGCCTCAGTTTCCTTATGTGTAAAAGGAAGCTAACACTACCTACTTCACAGAGTGTGCAAACTCAATGGCAATGCATGTAAAGTAGCACAAGCTCTGACACACAGCTAATGCCCAATAAATAACAAGTTTCATTATTCACTGTAGGCTTCAATGCCTCCATTATCTTCCTGCAGGTTTCGCAGGTTTCCAAGCCTTAGTGCCAATCCCCACAAGTATCCCACATCTAAAGACTTCTTTGGAGAGTAAGTTACAGTTCAAGGTATCCAAGACCAAAACAGATATAGGGTCCCGACAAGGACCAAAGTCGAGGTCGCCCCCGCTCAGCTGTCACCACATCCGCCAAGTCAACGCGGCTCTTCTCTGGGTTCCCCAGCATTGGCGCCCCGCCCCGCCCCGCGAACGCCAACCCCCAGGGCGAGGGGGCGGTCTCCACCGCAGGCCCTTAGCGCTCGGAGGAGGCCAGGCCGCCCTCCTGGCCGGACACCCCCGCAAGCCCCCAATCCTCGGCCTCTCCGCGCCTACGCCAGAGGTCTCACCGCCCGCCCCGCCCAGTGCCGCACCTTAAGGTGGGTGCGCACGCTCCCGGCGCCCGCAGACTGGTCGGAGACCTCGTATGCGCCGGTCACCAGCAGGTCCTTGTGGATCTCCTCGCGGAGGCACTTGCGGGAGTTAAGAGGAAGATGGAAGGAGATGGCGAGAACCGAACTGGGGCCAAGCAGGAGTAAAAGCAGCAACGCGAACTGGCAGGGGCCACGCTGGGCTTGTAGGCCAGACAAACCAGACATGGTGCCGGAGACTGTTCAACACCCGGGCCTCTCCCCCGCCGGAACCGGAGGGCCCACGTGACTCACCTTTGCCCCCCCCCCCAAGTGGCGCCGGCGCCATTTTGGAGACTGGCAGACAGACGAAAAGTATATAGTAAATCTTATGAAAAGGAAGAAAGGATCTGCTACTACGTCACACCCACAAGTTAGAGTGGTTAAATAAGATTTCCCTGGAAGTTTCCCGGAAGACTGTTGTTTTTGTTGAGTTCGGTGACTGCTCAGTCAGCCATAGCAAGTAAGGGCAGACCTGGAAGTAGTTCTCCTTTAACTTGCGGAAGCAGTGCCTGCGAGTTTCAAGGGTGGTGATACCGTAGCAACCAAGCCCCAATAGGAAACAGCCACAAGGCCCTTTGCTGGGTCCGTTGGGCAGCCAGCAAGGCAGGCGGGCGGGCGGGGCGGAGCGGAGCGGAGGGTGCGCAGTCCCCGTGCGAAGCCGCCTGAATGACACTGGGACGTCGACCACCTGAGAGGAAAGGTGCGGAGGCTGAGCGGAAAGATGCTACGGCTGTGAGGCGCGCGGGGCCAGTACCTCAGAGAAGGCGTAGCGGTCACCTGGTGAATGTGACCTGGCCAGGCGGCCGGTTCATGCTCCTGAGCGGGATGTTTGGGCTGGAGTAACTGCTTTCTCAGTGTGCATCGTATTTAGCAAACATTGAGCGCCTACTATGCTAGGTAATGTTCAAACTAACTTTGGGTTTTGTATTTCAATGGACTAAAACACCTTGTTTTAGTCCAGTCTCAGGGATGGACCCAATTCGGTTGACCAGATGAGCCTTGTCAAGGGAAGGCAAATATTTGTGTGTTTTACATGCACAAACATTTTAGGGATCAAATCGGCTAGTCTATAGTAAGCAAATTTACACCTTAATCATGCTTTTGTTTAACAAATATTTACTGAGTACCTGCTCTGTGCCAGACGCTATACCATGGGCGTATACCGATATGTTTATTGACTGAACAAACCACTGTGGGGATGCCATCATATTCAGGACTGAAGAAAATAAAAAGATGAAAAAGGGATACACAGCAGCCTGTGTTTGGAATCATCCGCTTTGGTTAATATTTATTGAGCATCTACAGAAATACCCAGAGGATGGACTACCAGCTCTTGGTAATTTTAGTGATTGTTCTATTTATATAACTGCTTGCAATTCATCTAGTTCTTTCCTGTAATTGAAGTCCCACAAACAAAACAAGAACAAACCTAAAGGAGCTGTAAAGCATTTTAAAATTTGACAAATAACATGCTACAACCAGTTTATGAGGTGGCCACTTAGGAACGTTTCATTTGATTATTTTATCCCTGATCTAAGATAAGATTGCTAGTCTGCTGGTACATCCTGATAATTTTCTCCGGCCTTTTCCCTGCAGTTAGGGAGTCAGTACTAAACAGTTATGTAATTTATTGTTTAGCCTCAGTCCTGAGGCTCTGCTGACCATCAGCAAGAGATTTGCAGTCCATAAACTAGCCATGTGGGTTTTTTTTTTTAAATTACTATCTTACATTTAGGTAATAGCGTCTTGAGTTTTCAACTGTTCACAGATCTCATTTGGCGTTTTCAGAAACCATGTAACATAGGCTGGACAAGTCTGTTCGTGTCACATAAGGAACAGGTTGAGAGAGGCCAAAGAAATTCTGTAGTTTAAAGGCAACAAAGTCAGTCTGAGGGCCTGAGCCTTCTTCAGGAAGGCACTATTATTTATTATTTTACAGTTGAAGAAATTGAGACTTAGAGAAATTGTTACTTTCCTCAACACAGCTCTCAAATCCTTTCTTGTCCTGTCTTCTTGCTTATCCCAGCCCCTAATTCTTTCCTGTCCCCCTTCCCTCATTTATATTTTTTTCCTAGCACTCACCACTATCTAATACAATATACATTTTATAAATCCATTTCCCTAACTAGGTTATCTGCTTTGTGAGGGGCAGGGGTTTTTGTCTATTTTGTTCACTGCTTTATCTTCTGAATCTAAAATAGTGCCTGGTACTTGGAAGGCAAAATAAATAATTGTTCAATGAATGCAAGATTGATTCCTTTGCTCCTAGCAGAAGGCCTAACGGCAAATTCCTTACATTATTCCTTAGCTGTTTTCACACAGATCCATAATGTATCTAAAGTATAGGTATGATTTCAGTTTCATCAACAACATGCATATCTTATATTTGAATTGAAAAATGTGTTCTTGTTGCCATATAGAGACAGAAGAAAAAACTTCTCCCCTCTATGCTGTGGAACTAGAAGGCAAAGTAGATACTCCTAGGGAACCGAAAGTTTTGAATTTCATCTGCATGAAGAAAGGTACCATTTTACATTAGTGTGGGGAAAAGGCCTCATTCTGAATTGGAGAGCAAATGGAAAGTGTCCCAAAACTAGAAAAACTTTTTTTTCCTAGCCTAACAGTCCTCTACCATCCCCTCATCCTGAAACTTCTCCAGCCAGACCCACCTAAGATTCCTGAAGCTCCATGAGCCTCTGGAGGTGAAGAAATGTCATGAGGACACACCCTCTATTCAATCTATCCCTAAACCACAGATTTCTCAACCTTCTGTTTGTATGAGAGGGAGCATGTTTAAAAGATACCTCACCCCAGACAGTGAATCTGTAGCTCTTACTAAAAATACACATTTGTAATAAGCTTGCTGGGTGGTTCTGCAGTTGCAAATGCTTGGAAGTGCTTCCACCCTCTCAACTCCTCTCTTAACCAGCCTAATCCTCCAGCTTGGTTTGAGGCTCCCCAGCTCCAATGCAAAAACAGTCAAGGATTCCTAATTCCAGTGTCCCTGCTCATTCATGTGTACATTCCCACTCACAGTGTGTATTTAAATAGCTGAAACAAGATGAGTTCTGTGAAGATGCAGAAGACCCTTTAGGAAAGCAGTTGGGCAATATTTGTCATGTGTCATGCTTTTTGACCCAGAGAGTGATTCCAAGGACCTCTTTTATGGGTCCTCTAAGTCCCAGAGCCCCCCCAGGACATGGTTCTGGAACCTCTGCACTGCACTCTGGGTGATCTCCAGTCCCATGACTGCACTGCACTCTGGGTGATCTCGTCCATTCCCATGACTTTAAATGCATCCATAGACGATAACTCCCAAATATGGATCTCTAGCCTTGACCTCTTCCCTAAACTCCAGAGTCTGTATCAGGCTCCCTAGTGGACATCTCCACTTGGATGACTAATTGGCAACTCATACTTAATTAACTCTTCATTTCCCCTTCCCCCTGCTCCCAAGTCTGCTTCTTCCGCATCTTAGTAAATTACACCACCTCTGCTTCTTCACTGAGGCCATCCTTGTTTCCTCTTCCTCTTACCCACACCCCACACAGAGCCAGTTCATCAGCAAATCCTACCAGTTCTGTGTCCTAAATTTATGGCAGCCACTCTCTGCTTCTCTCTAAGCTAGGGGTCGGCAAACTGCTGCCCAGCTAGGCAGACCAAATCCAGCATGCAACCTCCTGTGTTTTTTTAAAAATATATTTCATTGATTTCAGAGAGAGGAAGGGAGAGGGAGGGAGGGGGGGAGAGAGAGAGAGAGAGAGAGAGATCAATGATAAGAGAGTCATTGATCAGCTGCCTCCTGCATGCCCCCTGCTGGAGATCCAGCCTGCAACCCTAGCAAGCCCCACTGACTGGGAATTGAACTGCAATCTCCTGGATCCTAGGTTGATGCTCAACCACTGAGCCACGCAGGCTGAGCCTCCTGTTTTTGTATCGCCCAAGAGGTAAGAAGGGTTTTTACTGTTTTGGAGGATTGCTAAAAAGGAAGAGGAGGAGGTCCCAGACAGAGGGGAGGAGAAGACATGCCTTAGAGAGTTTAGGTGGCTTACCAAACCTGAACTATTTATTACCTGATCCTTTACAAAAGAAGTTTGCTTCTCTTACCTAGACAGACAACTTCCCTACTGTTGTCTTTGCTTCCATCCTTGCCCCACTGCAATCACATTCCTTAATATACCTTGGCTGTATTTTTTTAAAATGTAAATCAGATCAATCAAAATAAAGCCCAAATACCTTACCACAGCCCAAAAAGCCACTGTGGTCTGGCCCCTGCTCTAATCTCAGTGATCGCTTCCTCCCACCACACCCACCATTCACGCTCCAGGCCTTCCAAACAGCTTAAACTCCTACATGCATCAGGGCCTTTGTACTTACTGTCTACCTGGAGTTCTCTTGCCCAGATCTTGTCCCATGGACTCTGGACCCTGCAGGCTGCTTCGCATCATTCAGGTCCCAACTCCAACATCACTCTGAGAGAGCCCACCCTGTGTAAGTAACCCTGTACCCAGGTTACTCTCTATCACATGATCTGGTTTTATTATCTATATAGCACTTGTCACTATTTGAGAGTTATTTATTTTCTTGTTATTATCACCCAGCCCCACTGGAATTTAAACTCTAAGAGAGCAAGGTCTTTGTTTTGTGCCTGATAGATCCCTGAGACCAGATACAATACATAGTGGGTGTTCAAAAAATATTTGCTGAGTGAATGAATGAAATGATACAACATACTATAAACCACTTAGTACATCAACCTAGAGCTGTTGCTCAATAAATGCTAGTTCCTCTATCTACTATTTTAATTGCCATTTTTTATGTGGAGAAGCTGAGGTCCAAAGCTGTTAAGTGACTTACCTCAATCTATACTATGAATCAGTGTTAGTGCTGAGAATAGAAACGAGAGCGCTTAACTGCAGACTAGATTTCAGACATAATTGTCATTACATTTGCTAAAACACAATATTATTTAGTCCCCACTCTACTAAGAAGTTTGAGATTCCAAGGTAGTCTTTTTCTACCCTCACTCATATTTATAATTCAACTTTTGTGGGTTTTAAGTGAATTTTAGCCTTTTAGAACATTTATGAAGATGTTAATAGTAATACAAAACTTGTAGCATCTACTAGTATCTCTTCTGAATTCATTTTCCTTGAAGAGCAAGATTTATCTTTCTCTCTAGATTCCCATGGTGCTAAATTTTTATCCTCCTGGGTGGGAAACATGAACCTCAATACCAACTCTCCATGACAATTAAGGACCTTCATCGATGTTGCCAAGGTAAACTATCAAGACCCTGCCTTATATACTACAATCTGTAAATACTGACTGCCAGGATCAAAGTTCTAATGATATATGTGAGCTGAGATCATTAAGGAGTCTGGATTTAACAAAAATTTTATTAGGAAGAACTTTAGAGATGATGCAGGCAAAAGACACAAAATGTGTCCCAAAATAATATGTTTCAGAAAATGTAAGAACCATCACTGGCATGTGTGGCTAAGTGGTTAGAACATTGGCCCAACCACTGAAGGGTCTCAGGTTTGATTCCTGGTCAAGGACACGTACCTGAGTTGCAGGTTCATCCCTGGCCTCCATTGGGTACCTGTGGGAGGCAACCAATAGGTGTGTCTCTCTCACATCAATGTTTCTCTCTCTCTTTCTCTCTCTCCCTTCCACTCTCTCTAAAAATCAGTGGAAAAAATAGCCTCCAGGGAGGATTAACAATAACAACAACAAAAGGACCATCACATGAACCATTACATGAATCATCACCACTACCCACATGCCTTGAGAGCAAAACAAAGTTGAAAGGAACAGGATGAAAAGGAGGCTTCGCCTCTGTCCTAAAAGCACTGTTTGCTCATGGAGAACACCAGCCCTAGAGCCCAGTGCAGAGAGAAAGTCCTGGAGTCCAGGAAGGCAGAATCCCAAGGCAGAATGAGTTGAGGAAAGAAATCCACTGGACCAGTTGAAGTAAAGGAACCAAGGGACAAAAAAGAAGAGCTGCAAAGATGGGACTCCAGGGGAGAAGGAAGTAGGGTCAGGAGGTAAGATGGGAACTGTTTACATTATGTCTGTAGCCACTTAGGCTACAAGGAAGAGACACAGCATTGAGAGAGAAAGGGGAAAATTGCCTAGTACTTTGTGAAGTACCCCCAAAGTTAAGGCCTTCCAAAGGAGAATTAATAGAGAGTCAAATGGCATCTACCCTCAAACACGTGGCTCAATTGCACTCTACACCTGGACACAGCTGTGCCTGAAGACGGTACACATGCAGAATCTCATAGAGCTTGAGATTATTTCAAAAGCGCTTGGAGACATTAAAGTTTGCTAGAACAGAGGACTTTTCTGTTGTTGGCCTTCACTCCTGGCTCTGAGAATGTTTTGGGTTTCCTCTCCAATGCTTTATTTTTTCCTTGATAGGCCACAAAGCAGTATCTGGTGTCCAGCAGCCTCTGAGATCCATCAAAACTCATTCTCCAACAAAAACTCCATCTTGTGCGAGAGATGGGCCATACAGATGAAAAAGAGCACTATATGCCTTTGTCTTTATTATCTATATGAATTACCTCTGCACACTGGAATCCCCTGAGCAGCCTTAAAAAACTGCCAATGCCCAGGGCCCACCTAGGACCCAACCCAGACCACTGAAAACAGAATATCTGGGCATGTTCCATGGGAATAGCATATTTCAGTGGTTCCCTAACTTTGCTGTACATTGGAATCATCTAGGATTGTTAAAAAGTACTGATGCCAGAATGTTCCCCAGATTTTCTGATGTTCGTGGTATGGGGCACAACTAGGGCATCAGGATTTTTTAAATCTTGCCTGTGATCCAAGATGCATCCAGGATTGAAACCTAATGCTCCAACCTAACCCTTGCCCATTCCTATTTTAGCACCCAACCTTTCAACGCCTTTCAAGTGGCATGTGCTCAATAAATATTTCTCAGTTTGATTTACATTCCTGTTTCTCGTGCTGGAACTCTGCTGCCCTTTCTCCTAGAACCTGACAAGAAATTTGTCCTCTGGTAGAGTACTTGGCTGTGTACTCTGCTGGCTGTGTTCTCAGCTCCAGTGTTAGCCGAGAGGAAGGAATGACTAGCAAGGGCTTCAGATGAGGAGGAAGCTCTCTCCACAGGCACATGAGGGAAACTTTTCTTGTCCCTTGCAGAAAGGCATTGTGGCACATGGACAGAGGAAGTATTAATAAGCTTTCTAAAGAGGTACTTCTCCAGGATTTGGTGTTTCACAGACCGCAACCAGTGCTGTCAGTTCTACAGATGGCCAACTTCTGCATTTTGGAGAGTGGCTTCCGAAGATAGATCAACTTGCATCCCTAAAGCAGAAGACACAGATACAGGGAAGGGAATCATCAGAGTCTCTAAGCCAGAGGTCAAAAGCAACTACCCAGATGTTGGTCAGGGACAAGAAAGACCAACCACCGAGCAGTCATTAGAGATAATCGACTCTTTGGAATGAAATTAAAGTGACAGCACTATAGCCTTATAATAACCAGGGCTTCATAGCAAACCCACATTGAGAGCCATGGACTAGGCATTCCACTGATGTGTGCTCTAGACAGTGGTCCTGGCTCTGCCCTGCTGCCCACTTACTGGCTGACTTTGAGCTGGAAATTGTGCTTTCTAGGTGTTAACATCTCCTTTGTAAAATGCAAACCCAAGGGCTGAGGGCAGAGCCTTTCTTGAACTTCTTACAAGCCTGCATCCTAGAAGAAGTGGGGAAGTCGCAAGTTTGCAAAGGTGCTAGCAGTGCATCATTACCAGCTGTGCTCCACCACCTCCTTCAGGGCCTGCTGCCTGGCTGGGGATATGGCAGTCACAGCTGAGCTGTCTGAAGGCTGTGACCTCCACAACGCAGTGTCTAATTGCAAAGACCTTTCCAGGGCAAATGGTGTGACTAGGATGAAAGCCTCTGTATTCGTTTCCTAGTGCTGCCCTTATAAATTAGCATGAACCTGATGGCTTAAAACAATAGAAATATATTTTGTCACAGTCTAGAGGCCAGAAATCTGAAATCAAGGTGCCAGCAGGGATATGCTTTATCCCAAGGCCTTGGGAGAGAATGTTTCCTTGCCTCTTCCAGCTTCTGGTAGCTCCAGGCACTCCTTGGCTTGCGGCTGCATAGCGCCAATCTCTGCCTCTGTCTTCAAGTGGACTTCTTTTCTCTCAGTCTCTCTCCTCTGTCTCCTATGAGGACACTTGTCATTGGGTTTAGGCCCCACCTGGATAATCTCAAAATCCTTAATTTACATATGCAAAGATTCTTTTTCCAAATAAGGTCACATTCACAGACAGGTTCCTGGGGTTAGGATTTCAACCTATCTTCTGTTGGGAACACAGTTCAACCCAATACAGTCTCCAAATAGAGAAGGGTGGAGGGATGTACAAAATCCTATCCATCCTTAACTCCCAAGTCAAATGACACTGATTAGGAGACACTGCCACTTTACGTCACCTAGATATTACCTCCACTGGGCCATCTGGTTATTCCCAAGTTGCCAACGTATTGTTCCCCTACTTCTAGATCACCTGCATCAGAATCCCCTAAGGATTGTGCTGAAAGTGTAAACTTCTGAGGCCCTTCAGGAGCCATGGGCTTCTTTGCAGACATGGCCAAGTCCAAAAATCACACCACACACCACCAGTCCGAAAATGGTGCAGAAACAGCATCAAGAAACCCTGATCGCAAAGATCTGACTCTCTTAAGGGGGTGGACCCCAAGTTCCTGAGGAGCATGTGCTTTGCCAAGAAGCACAAGAAGGGCCAGAAGAAGATGCAGGTCAACAACACCAAGGCCCTGAGCACATGTGCCGAGGCTGTGGAGGCCTTCGTAAAGCCCAAGGGGGTCAAACCCAAGATCCCAAAGAATGGCAGCCACAAGCTCAATCAAGTTGCTTACATCGTCCACCCCAAGCTTAGGAAAAGAGTCTGTGCCCACATCAGCAAGGGAGGGTCTCAGGCTCTGCCAGCCAAAGGCCAAGGCCAAGGCCAAGGTCCAAACAAAGACCCAGGCTGTGACTGCAGCTGTGTCTGCAGCTCTGGCTCCAGCTCTGGCTCTGGCTCCCAAAGGTGCCCAGGTCCCTACAAAGGCTCTGGCGTAGAGGCCTCTGTGTGCTAATGTGAGGATAGAAGAACTGGTGTGACCCCTGGGCTGCTGTCTGCATGCGGCTGGTGTCCTCCTGTGCTATTCGTACAGATAAACCTGAGGCACTTTCTGTCAGTCAAAAAACAAACCCACAAATTTCTATGGTCCTTGCTCCAGCTCCTACCACTGTCACTGCTGCCAGAGTTAGGCTCTCCAGGCATGGGGCCCTGGGGTGTGCATTTTAGGTCATCTTTCTGGAAAATTCTGATGCACCAGAGGTTTGGGAAGCCTCATGCCATGCTCTGAGTCCATGACCACTTCTCTGTTGTACCTCTAGATGTCTTCCATGTATTTAAGCTGATGAGAGGCAGCATGGTAGTGTGCGGCCGTGGAGTCAGAATGCCTGAGTTCTGCTACCCACCAAACTGTGACTCTAGACTAGTTACATACACCCTCTGTGCCTGTGCTTCCTTGTGTAAATGAGAATAATTACGGTGCCTGCCTCATAAAGTTATAGTTGGGATTAAATGAAATAAAACATATAAAACACTGAGAACAGTGTCTGGCAGGAAAAATAGGAATGCAAGTCAGTAAGTTTAAGCTGTTATGAAATAGAACAGATTGGCAGTTGCTTATTTGTTCACTATATTCCTGGAACCCTCCCTCCCAGGAACATACCTTGATCTTTCCACCATCATCAGTTATTGCTATCTGCACATTTATTGAATACTTTTTTGTCTGACTACTGTGCTAAGTATGTGCTTTATCTCATTTTGCCCTCACAACAATGGTTTAAGGCAGGTGATATTATGATGTCCCATTTTATGGATAAGAAAACAGGGTCAGACAGGTTAAGTAACTTGCCCCAAGTCCCTCAGGCAGTGAATGGTGAGGTGGGTCCTCCCCCCCACACTTCCACTCTCACCCCTCCCACCCCTGAAGGCATTCCCTGTACCTTTATCAGGCCCAGCCATCTCTGAACCAACTTCATAAACCTCCCCTTACACAGCTTCCCACATCAAGTTCCATTTTTTCTGAACCTTTCAAACCATGCTTTCCCATGCTTTGCCTTCTTGGCCTGGGAACCTCCAAGAAGATGTCCTCTTTTTAGAGGTGTTGAATCAAATCACATTTCTCTTCCATCTTCCTTGGGAGCTCCTTCAATCCTACATCTGCCCCCAGGGTCTTCTAAAGCCAAATCTCCTCCTCACACACAGCCACTCTGGTGGGTTTCTCCCACAACCCCCAGGTGGCCCTTGTGTTCACTGAGAGCCTACCTTCTTCTACCTTCAGGTCTGTAGCTTCTTCGGGTGGGGACACCTTTAGGCCTGGAGGCCAGAGAAGCCAACAACCAGCCAACCCTTACATGCTGCTCCCATCTTCCCCTAAGTCCCAGGTCTCTGGCCTGCTCCTAACCCTTCCCTCAGCCCCTGTTGGGGAGGGGCCTCTCACCCAGCGCCATTCTGCTGTCCACCATGGCACCTCATGTCCTGGCCCAGGCCATGAGACCACCACCAGGCACACAGGCCTTATCACTACACAAACACTTCCTCTTCCCCCCAGTACTGGTTCTCACACAATAGGTAATCAGGGTAAACTTCCTCTGACAATTTACTGAACAAACACTCACTGTGCCCCTGCCCTAGACTAAGGCCAGTGGGGAACCCAAACCTGGTCTCCACCTTGAGGAACCTTGAATGTGGTGGAGCTGAAGCATGGGAATGAGCATCCGATGCCCTGATGCTTTGTGGCCCAGCACGCCTGCTCTTTACTAACTGTCTGTACCTTGGAGCAAGTTACCCTTTCTGATCCTGAGTTTCAGTGGTTGTAAAATGGGAATAATGCTGCCTAGCTTGTTGTGAGGATTAACTAAGATAAGATCTGAAAAGGGCCTGGTAGAGCACCTGAGTTCCTGAGGGAGGGGAAGGAGGAGGGGGAGGATCTGCCAGGAGCTGGAGGAGGCTTCCTTAAGGTGGAAGAGGAATGTGGTTACAGGAGTGGCTTCCTCCAGGGACTGAATTCTGCCTTGAAAGCAAAATGCCATAAAGAATGGCTTCTCTCTCTATTCCTCACTCTTTCAGGGTCTAGGAGTAGGTGTGGTGCCACCTTTCAGGTATAAATTGAGTGATCCCTGCATATGACAGGGTCAACTAATCAGTTAGGGTGTAGAGGAACATAAATGTGGGGCGGTGGCCGTGGTTAGTCATAACATATCCATATGCAATAGCGAGAGAACATCACAGAATAAGTTGATTTCCTAGGTAAGTGCTAACTCTGTAGACACAGCCTACAAAGGAGAGATCACTGGAGGCCTGGAATAGTTGGGAAATTCCTCACTGTTGAGGAATCAGTATGCAAAACTACAGCAACCCAGGCAAAGCAGTCGGTGCATGTCAAGGCACAGGGGTAAAAGCAGTTCCCTCCCTCCACCCCTTCATCAAAACATGCAAGTAATGGCTGGCCGGTGTGGATCAGTAGGGTTGGGCATTGTCCTGTGCACCGAAAGGCCAGTGGTTCAATTCACAGTCAGGGCACATGCCCAGGTTGCAGCCCAATCCCAGGCAGGGGGCATGCAGGAGGCAGCCAACCTGCTGATGTTTCTCATTGATGTTTCTATCTCTCTTTCCCTCTCCTTCCTCTTTCTCTAGAATCAATAAAAACATATTTAAAAAACAACCATGCTAGGAAAAAGGGCAACCTTTCAACCTCCATGTTTGGTTCTTCCTTAATACTTTAGGGCTGATCTGTGCTCGGGCTTGGGTTTGCAGGAAACCTAGGGGAGGAAGAACAGAGGGGGCCAGAGGGGCTGGGCACTGGGAAAGGGCACTTAGGGGCGTGGGGAGACAGAATGATGGGCAAAGAGTAGCAAGAATTAGAGAGCTGGCTCAGGTACCCTCCAGACCTCAAAGGTGGTAACATGGGGAAAGTGAGGTGCTGACCATCCTTCCACTGAAGGAAGATTCTAGAAAAGGGCACCAGGAGTACACAGTGCAGTGGTGGACGGAGCCTGGGCTTTAGTGCGAGGACAACACAGTCTTCATGGGACCTCAGAAGGACCTTGGTGAAGTTACTTTACCAGGTCTCTAAGTGAGAATAACAATATCTGTTTTATGGAGCTTTGGTGAGGACTGTGAATTACAGAACACAGAGCCTGCCAGAAAGTGGGTGATAAGTTCTCTTCCCCACTCTCAAGCTTCTAGGAATGCCTTAGAAATACAAGACTGACTATATTTAGTGCCTGGCTCCCTCCTCTGCCAACCCATGGTTAAATTAGAATTAAACTACTTATGCTGAAGCTTCTTCCACTTCTTGAATTCTCCGTGTAGACTGGATGGGAGAGGACAGTCATGAATTCTCCTTATGGGTACTCCTTGCCGACTCTGAGCAGCACACGCAGCACCCCTGGGTACAAGAGCCTTTTAGAGGGCGCCCTTCAGGAATAGGGGGAAATCCCCAGTAGCCTGGCAATCCCTCTCCTATCCAGGGTTCCTGTTCTGGGCTCCTTCACTCCCCTTTGCTGAGATTTGCCTTGGGTGTGGCAATGGGGATGAAGGGAGGGGTAACTTTAGTAGGAAAAGGAGAGCTGCTGGTTGGCCCCACTTGGGTGGGTGTGCAGGGAAGTGACCCAGAGGCTGACTTCAGCTCACTTGGAAAACGAAGGTTATAATAATAGGATGTCAGCCCCTGGAAAAGGTGTCAGGCAATAGCGAGAGCTTAGGTCCTGGAGAGTTCACCCAGACACACTGGTTCTCAGTTCTGATGCATATAAAACATCCCGGGGAGTTCTGTAAAAACTCCCATGAGCCTGGCCCCATCTGTGAGATTCTGATTCTCATGGCCTGTGGTGGCGGCTGTGGATCCTCGGAGTTTTGTTAACAGTGCCCCCAGGTGACTGCACTGTGCAGGTGGGAATGAGGACCAGCGTCCCCAGGCTCCTCTGTGCTTTCTAACTCCGGGAGTCCACATGTCCGGTACTTTGTGTGTGGGGGTCACAGAGACTTGCTTCCACCCTGGCTCCTTGCAGTCCACTCTGAGACGCTACAGTCGGAGCGATGCTTTTAAAACGTAAATCAGATCCCACCCTTTCCTCGCTTCATCATCTCCAGTGTATCACATTTCAATCCCAAGTCCTCACCATGGCCAGCAGGGGCCCTCCAACCCCTCTCACCCCCACTCCTCCCGGCACTAGACCCCTTCTGCTCCTCAAGCGCACCACACCGCTCCTGCCCTGGGGCTCTGCGCTTGCTTGTCCCCTGCCCAGGGCGCTCTCCTCCAGCCTGGTTGTGGCTGGCTCCTCATCCCCCGGGCCTCACAGCCCCTTTTCAGAGGAGCCTTTCCTCCCCTGCCTAGTCCACGTGGCGCTGCTCCCAGACGTGGTGCCTCCTTATCACATCACCAGGAATCCTCCCCTGCTAGAAAGCCAGATCCAGGGGAACGGAACCTGCCTGACTGGTTTACCGCAGTGCCAGCCCAAATGGGTCCTTAATAACTGTTTGTCCAACAAATGAGTGAATGTCTACATAGCATATGTGTATATACGAAAATCGTATGTTTTTATGTTCATGTACCTGTGTATAATATGATTTGAGGTCCGGCGTGGAAATGAACAGATGCTGTTAAGGGAGAGGGCATCGGAGTGGAACGGAAATGAACATGCTCGAGCACTGACTCAGTGCCAGGCACCATTCTAGGGCTTTTCAGACATTCGGTCCTCACGACAACCTACTGTTAACAAAATTCCAACGATCTATAGCCACCATGGTCCAACAGAATGAGAATCTTGGAGATGGGGGCCAGCATTATTATCCCCACTCTACAGATAAAGAAACTGAGACCTAGAGAGGGGAAATAACTTGCTTGAAGTTAAACTATAAACAAGTACCAGAGCAGGATATAAACCCAGGTTTATTGAACTCCAAGGCTGCCCTGCTCATTGAATCATTCTGGAAGGAGAAATTATCTTAACTGTTTCTTCTCTCCACTATCAGGAAATAAAACAACCTCTGGTGAATGGGGCCCCAGACAGCAATGGCTAATTGTGACTAGAGCTAAGAACAGAGGAAGCAGGGTAGATAAGGAAGGGACAGAGAGTTTACTAATAGTCCTGGTACCAGATCTATTTAAAAGTCAACATTGTTTCTTAATTTTATTTGTGATCACTTAAGAATTTGCACTCCTCTACTTGATTTAAGTTCCCAGAACTCAGTACCCATGGGTAAGATTTCCTGGGTTATCAGGATGTCCTGCGGGTACAGATAATCTTTCTGGACACTAAAATGCATAATCCAGAGGGTTACAGTATGTAAACACAAAGGAGTTTGGTTTCACTGAGCATCAGTGGGCTAGTTCCTTTGGGCCCCATATCTTAAACTTTGAAATTTAATTTCTAGCCAAAGAATAGAACATACCCTTAGTAATATACATTTTAAAATATCTCCAGATGGAGGCAACCAATCTATGTGTCTCTCTCACATCAATGTTCCTCTTTCCCTCTCTCTCCACCCCTTTCCCCACCCCTCCTCCCACCTCTCCCTTCCATTCTCTCTGAAAAAGCAACTGAAAAAATATTCTCTGGTGAGGATTTAAAAATATATATCCCCAGAACTTGCTTTTCACCCTCAGATTCTCTGTAACCCTAGTCTCTGGGAAGCATTTCTGCTCTGAGCCACAGAATATCTTTTATTCTTTTAAACTTCAGAGCTGGTTCTTAATGAAATCTGATTAAAATACATCAAGCCATCTAGCATGGAACAGAGATGAGTTAGACACCCTCCTTGCCCATAAAATGCAAACAGTGTAATAACTGACTCTCATGGGATTGTTACACGAGGGTTTTAGTTTAGGGAGGGGTCATTCAGTGAGATAAAAACACAATGTGGAAAACCTGTACAACAGGTGGAAAAGTTTGTATGCTTCATTCTGTAGACAGTGGGGAGCTGTATCAGTTAGGGCTCCTTGGTTTTAGAAAACAGGAACCAATTCTGGGTTAACTGAAAGAAAAAGGGGGCAATCTGTTAGAAGGATATTGGGGAGTTTACAAAATTGAAGGAAGACTTGACCAGGCAAGAGGGGATCTCCAGAGGATGAACTCATGACTTAACTTCAAAACTCTCAAAAGGTAGACAAAAAAGAACAAAATAATTAATAAACTAGTTGTAAAATTAAAATAAAAAATAAAAACTTCAACCTCCCATCCCCAGGATCTCCACTCAACATTCAGATTCCCAGGAGAGAGTCTGGTTGGCTTAGCTGAGGTCATGTGCCCACTTCAGAGGATCTATAATTGGTTGTCCTCCAGAATCTTGCAGAACAGGGATAGGGAGACAGTTTCCAAAGTAAGAGATGCCATCTAGGCAGACAAGACATGTCTGCTCTCGTACCCTTGGATGTTTCTGGGCATAGAAATTATGTGATTAATTTAGATCACATGTCACAGGTGCTTGAAGCAATAGTTGGTTTGTTTTTAATCTTCACCCAAGGATATTATTTCCATTGCTTTTCAGAGAGAGTGGAAGGGGGGAGAGAGAGAGAGAGAGAGAAACATCGATGTGAAAGAGACACATCAACTGGTTGCCTCCTGCATGCGTCCTGACAGTGAGCCGGGATTGAGCCTGTTACATGCCCTTGGCCGGAACTGAACCAGGGACCCTTCACTTCACGGGGCAACACTCTAATTGCTGAGCCAAACTGGTGAGGGCTGAAGCGATAGTTTTGTTTGATCCATTCAACACCCCAGTAATGTGGGCACATTTATTAATCTCTACTGTTAAAGATGAGGAAAACTGCAGTTTTGAGAAGTTACATGGCTTTTTCCCAAGAGGTAAAGCTCTTTTGGGATGCTATATGATTTTCCTGTCCTTTAGAGTCATTGTTTTGGCTCTAAAGTGTTTAAAGAAAGAAGGAAGGAGGCAGGAGATGGGTTAGCAAACTATTAGAGTCAACCCACATGGAAGGAATGAACTAGGCTGGGCCAGTGGGCAATGGGAGGAAGCAACTAGACATGAGACATGAGGCTCAAAGAGTAGTTTGCAAACCAGACTGTTACAACCATTGGGGCAGCTTGTTAAAAACACCGATCCTTAGAGTCCATCTCTGACCTGAACCAAAATTCTCTCTGGGTGGTGACTAAAAATCTATAATTTTAAAACACACACTCATCCTACAGTGGTAATCATTTTGCAATATATAAGCACATCGAATCAACATGTACACCTTAAACTTACACAATGTTATATGTCAATTATATCCCAATAAAGTTGAAAAAATTTAAAAAAAACACACGCCCAGCTCCCAGGTAGGTGATTGTTCTGTAGCCAGCTGGACACTGCTCTGTTGATGGGCATTTGGAAATCATTGACCTATTAGACCCTTTTTTTCTAAATGGCCTCTTGTCCAGTTTCTTGTCTTATCTCTGCTGTTGCAGTTAAGCATTATCAAGGTATAGATTTTGAGTAGGTGCAATTTGTACTCATTACATTTAGAGTCATATATCTGCAGTATCTCTTCCGAGGTCTGAGGAATGAAAACAGGGTCAGAGAGGTATGGTGGCTCCTAGCTGTCCCCTGATTTTGTTAGTGTGTCTGGTGCTTGTGGCTTTTGATAGGGACTCTCGGGAGATGACTTTGACAGCTTTCCCTTCAAGGAGAATAAGCCTGGATTCTTATCCTTCCTTTCGCTACACTGTCTCCATAACAAACACACCCAAGTCTGGTATTTCTGAACTTATGGCTCTGTTGAATACACGCCGTTCCTGGAGCCAGACTCATCTTGAAGTTTCCCCTCCCTACCCCACCCTTGGGTCCTGTTCATGAGCTGATCCAGCCTTGGCGTATGATAACCCACAATTTCTGGGTGTTCTCTCCACAACATTGCAGAGCAGTGTAGACTTTCAATACTGTCTGGAGTTAAAAAGAATGGTGGTCTTTGGGAGTGGGGTACAGGTTGGAGAACAGAATTATGGTCTCAAGTTTCTCCCCTCCATATGTGCAGTGAGGGGACTCATTGGAATGAGTACCTAGGAAAGGGTTTTCCCAACCTCTATCGTTGAAATACCATCCTCATGGTTTCTTGCCAGATCCGTGTGCCACCTATCTGTCATTTACTTAACATTTTTCATTAGATTAATTAGCATGTTTTGCTGGAGTACTCACCACCCACCTCTAACCTTGCCATAAACAATAACATTTATGAAGTCACTGATTCATGAATTCAGGTCTGATATGCTGCCTATAAATTTTCCCCTAGTACACATTAAAATAAATACACACCTATTAAAATTGTGTAAATGTTCATCCGTGTACTATCTAAAATCCCCCTCCCCCAGAGGGAGGGATATGTATCATTAGATATAAATGTATCACACTTTGGGAACAATGTCTTAGAAAACCCACCCACATGCTAAGGGGCATGTGGTTCCAGACTCCTCAATTAATCACAGTTTGGATGTCAACTATAAGCATATTTTTTGAGATTCTATTTAGTGAAAATCTATGCTTTTATAATCTTTTGCTGCAGAAGTTAAGGTTCAGAGCCAAAAACAAAAGCCACCCAAGATCTTTTAAACAAGAAGAAAATTAGTAATTTTGTAATGATCAGAAAGGCTGGAGGACTTAGCTCCTCTTGGAATGGATACCACAGCATTGCAAAACTGATCTGCCGGGGGAACTGCAACTCCTCCATAATTAGGAGGCTACTAATGAGGTGGCTCTGTTTAACAATTCAGCATCATGGCTGTAATCCAAGGATCAGGTACCACCTCCACCTCCTCTGCCTCCAGTTCCACTCAACACTCATGGGTCTGGAAATTGAACACTGGACTATTGCTGTACATGTCCACATGGCCTTGACATTGCTTAACAGCAGAACATTGCCAAAGCATCAGGAAGGTGACCCCTGATTCTCTTCTGCCTATTATCTCTCATAACTGTAACTATTTGATGGACTCTGCATTGCACAATCCAGAACCTTAGCGGCAAGGGAATCTGAGAAACATAGTTTATAGCTCCCTAGCTTTTAAGAAAGCCCAGTAAAAGTGGGACTGGATGCTAAGAGGCAATTTATCGTATTCGACACATTGCCTGTCAGTGGCAGCTCTGCTGCTGATTCCCTGTGAACTAAGAAATCACTAAGCCAAAGGAAGAAAACAAGATCAATGCAGGTTCTTTTATTACCCACCAGTTGCTCTTTTGTGAATTGGAGGGGTGTGTGTGTGTGTGTGTGTGTGTGTGTGTGTGTGTAAAGGTAGGTTTTGTGTAATCTGAAGGTATACATTTGCAAACATGCCAACTAAGTCAATAAAAGTCACCTTGGTAGCGCAAATTGACATGCCATGCCCAAACCTCCCTGCTTGTAGAAGGGAAGTCCAGCAACAGCCTTATGTTCTACGCCTTTTAGAAGCTGGCCTTAACACCCAGCATGTTCTGTGATGGTCCTCCACTCTAGTCAAAGAGGCCTAGTAATTGATAAGAAGCAGCCAAACAGTCCTCCTCCCTGCCTTTCCTGTGGATAGGGCCCTCCTGAAAAGCTGTTTCCTCTTCTCTTCTTACTCAAATCTCAGTCTTCTTTTCAGGTCCAATTCTGTGCTCCTCTCTCACTTCCTAAAGCAAGCTTTGAGCTCTCACTCTCGGCTCCCTCTGTTAGTAAAACCTATTCCCTTCAGTTGGGACCTGGTTTCCACCCTCCTAATCACCCTTTTTCAGGTCTTTGCTTTCCTGTAACCTGTTTCAGGAGGAGCTCCAACCCTATACTCCCATTTTACTAGGCACTTGCATGCATAGCATGTGAGACTGGAAGAAGAAAACCACATTCACCCTCCTGCCACAGAAAGACAAAGACTTGAGAGGAGGGTGGTTTTGACCAGGATTGAGTCTGGTAGTGGCGACACCAACGTTTTAGCCAAATCATCAGCTGTGCAAAAGAAGATCTGGAGCTGGGGAAATGGACTTGCTCTGCATGTGAAAAAGGGAGAAATGGCTTCTGAGAGTTAGGAAGAGGTAAAGCAGTGCAAGAAGAGAAGTGGAGAGGGAGAGGTGAGCGAGAAATAAGCATCATGAGGACCCCTAAAGAGAGGGAGGCTTGGTACTGTGGGGGTAGGGAGAACAATGGGGTACATATCTCAAACCTCAGTAAGGTCTGCCACCCCCACCAAGGCCATAGTGAGTGTTTTGTGTGTGTGTGTGTGTGTGTGTGTGTGTGTGTGTGTGAACCAAGGCTGGAATGGGACTAAATTCCAGATCTGGGCTGCTGTGGGACAGAACAAGGGCCCTTCATAGTGATGGTGAGAAGATTTGCAGACTGACCTAATTTGAGGAAGGAGGAGCTTGACCCAGAAGTAACCATGATCACCAGAATCCCACAAGAGATCAGATAAATCATGGAGTGGGTATGAAACCTTCTTTGACTGTGTGCAGTCAGAATAGTGCAAAGGCACACCTCCTAGGAGGCCATCAGAATGCAGACTCCACTTCCATCTTCACCATAAGTCTCACGTGAAAATTTGGCTGCTGACCAAAGCCAGCAAGGTAGGATTCCAAATTGCCATTTGATCCCTAGTTCCTATAGTAGACAGAATACCTAAAATGGTCTCCCACGGCCATCCCCAAAGATGTCCTAATCCCTGGAACCTCTGAATATATCACTCCCGTGATTGTGTTACGTTATTGGCACAGTTGACCTCAAGATAGGAAGATTATCCAGGTAGGCTAATCTAATCACATGGGCCCTTAGGAGCTGAGAGCTTTCTCTGGCTGACAGCAGAAGAGGAAGTTGGAGATTTTGAGCATGAGGGAGATTCAGTTCACTGTGGTAAGCTTTGAAGATGGTGGAGGTCACCTGAGGAATGTGGGCAGCATCTAGGAGCAGAGAGCAGACCTTGGCTGGTAGCCAGCAAGGAAACAGGGAACACAGTCCTACAGCCACGTGGAACTGGGTTTTGCCAACATCTGACTGAATTTAGATGTGGGTTCTTCCATAAGGCCTCCAGATAAATCCCAACCTGGTTAATAATACCTTGACTTCAGCTTTGTGAGAACCTACGTAGAGAGCCCAACCAAGCCTGTTGGACTTCTGACCTACAGAACTGTCGGCTAACATGGTGTCATTTTAAGCTACTAAGTTTGTGGTGATTTGTTCTGCAGCAATAGAAAACTATACCTCCCATCCCCTGCGCAGTGTTGACCTTAGCATCACCTCCTGGCTCTATGGAACTCGTGTACCCTTTCATTATAGCTTAGAGCTTTAGCTAGGACCTCTTTCCTTAGCCCCTCAATATTTGTCACACCCTACTGACCTTTCCTGAACCCAGGCCTGGCCTCCCTTGATTGTCCCATCTGGGGATCCTCCGATGTATTGTGTACCTCTTCCCTCCAGCTGTTCGGGTAATTACAACATTTAACTGACTGGGGCTGAAGTTCTATATCTAATGGGATTGTGACATTTATTATCCATATCCCCAACACCTAGCATGGTGCCTAGCATACAGTTGGTGCTCAGTAATATGTGCTTATGATGCTGATGAATGCAGAGAGAAGAAAATCTCTAGATCATCCCCAGTGCTGGCATTTAACGTTCTAGCCATGTTGCACTATGTACAGTTCCCAAGAGACACCGTGGCCTATCTTGCCTCTGAGTTCCTTCACCCCTAACCTGCTTTTCCTCCAGCCTCACCCCTTGTACCTTCCTCCCTTTCAACTGGCTAAAACTTCTTATTCAAGTCTCAGCTCAAATATGACATTCTCTGAAAAGTCTTCTCTGGTCCCCCAGCTGAAGATTAGGCTCTCTTTTACTCTCTGGCAAGACCTCATCATCACAAGTGCCTTTTTTTTTTTTTAAATTAAGTTTATTGGGGTGACATTGGTTACTAAGCTTATATAAGTTTCAAGTATACAATTCTATAATACATCATATGTATGTATATATATTTAATTATTAATTAATTAATTATAATCCTCACGATATTTTTTCCATTGTTTTTTAGAGAAAGTGGAAAGGAGGGAGGGTGGGGGGACAGAGAGAGAGAGAAACATCAATGTGAGAGAGTCACATCGATTGGTTGCCTCCTGCACATGCCCCAACCGGGGCGGGGATCAAACCTGCAACCCGGGTATGTGCCCTTGACCAGGAATCGATCGCATGACTCTTCGGTGAGCGGGCGGATGCTCTAACCATGGAGCCACATCGGCCAGGGCCATCATCTGTGTATTCATTGTGTGCTCACCATCCGAAGTTTAGTCTTGTTCTATCACCATATATTTGACCCCCTTTACTCTCTTCAGCCTCTCGCCACCCCCGTCCCCTCTGGTAACCACCACACTGTTGTCTGTGCCTATGAGTTCTTTTTGTTTGTTTGTTGCTTTCTGTTTTATATCCCATATGCAAGTGAAATCATACGGTTCTTGTCCTTTTCCGTCTGACTTATTTCACTTAGCATGGTATTCTCAAGATCCATCCATGTCGTTGCAAAGGGCAGCATTTCATCTTTTCTTACGGCTGAGTAGTATTCTATTGTGTATATGTACCGTATCTTCACAATTGCCTTTGTAATTGTCATTGTCGTTTTGCTTGTCTAGAATCCCTACTAGACAGATGGTATGTTCTATGATGTTAAGACTGGATTATCTTTTTTCTTTTGACACTCCAGCACCTCACACAGAATAAGGTTTTTAATAAACTTTGGATGAATGGTCATGCTTTTTAATCTCCTAGTAGATTCTGATTCTTAGATCTGGGTGGGACCTGTGATTCTGTATTTCTAGCAAGATCCAGGTGATGCTGATGCCACTGGTCCATGAACCACACTCTGAGTAGTGAGGTAATAGGGTAGGCACTCCCACTATTACTCCACTGTGGCAAAAAGTTTGCATTTAAGAAAAGCTAGACAGGGTTTAGGGTGCAAATAATGGCCACAGGACAAAAATTTCTTGTCATTTGCTAAGTTAGCTGACTCATTTATAGAGATGAAGCCAATAACCCTGGCCTTATTAGTGACTGAGCTAACAACCACAAACCAATAAATAACAACATTTGGCTAATTTGCATTTCAAAATTGTTTCCTTCCCTTGCTTACACTCTAGAGCAGGTGCTAATGAACCATGAAATGTCTAAAGCTTTGGCAGGAAGGAAGAAAAGAGGCAGAGTTGACCCACGCCTGAAGAAAAACATCCTTAAAAATCAAGAGCTACAAAATGCAATGCAGTATCCTGGATTGGATCCTAGAATAGAAAAAGGACATTAGTAGAAAAAGTGGTGAAATCCGAATAAAGTAGGGAGTTTAGTTAATAGTAATGTACCAATGTTGCTTTCTTAGTTTTGACAAATGTACTATTAGGAGAAACTGAAGGAGGAGAATATGGGAACTCTCTGTATTATTCTTTGCAACTTTTCTGTAAATCTAAAATTTTCCCCAAATAAAAATCATATTAAAAGAACACAGAGCTAGACTGTATAGGTTTTCTTTCCTTTGTGTAATAGTATTACAAGTTGTTGAAAATATAAAACAATTGCCATTGACCTAATAAAAAATTGGTAATGTGTGTTCATGTGGAAAAAATCTCCAAATAAAACTCAGTAACAATCAAGGAAGGCATTGGAGGATGGCTGGTCCAATGGCATATTGACAAGGTAGAATACTCTGAAGTGCTTTGCCACACAATAAATTTGCTCCTGATCCCTACTTTTATTTCTTCAGCACATCAGTAATTTCTTCCATTCTTGAAAATCTCTTGATTCTATACTCAAGATTCAGTGGGTCTTAGGTTTGTTTGTATAACAATATTATCTTAAAGATTATCCTGGTATCACATTTTGCCTCAACTGTGTTTTCTTATGTACTAGAGACTCTAAGCCTGGTGAAGCCATAGACCTGAACTTATCCCTCACTGTATGTGCAGTACCTGACTACAAACTTGGCATATCGCAGGCCTTTAACAATTATACGTCCAATGGATGATGGATGAATAAAGGAAGTACTTCAGCATCTAAAGTGAATTCCTGCCTGAAAAACATGAATTTTCCAATAATATTTTATTATGTAAATATGTTACTTCGATGGAACTTACAAGATCTTCAGGTCTTATAAAAACTTATCAATAAGCCTTTTCCAACTCTGGTGAATTCATGGAAAGTCATGTAGACCCTAGTAACTCTCATGGAAACCATGGCTTCAGTGTATGGTGAGTGTGCTCTTGTCTCAGGAGGCTGCTCCCTGGGACCTGCCCCGAGGCCCTGGGTCAGCTGGCCACAGAGGTGTGGTTAGAGGCTGCATGGTCAATAATTTGTGTATGCAGTGCTTTGTCTGCCTCCCTGGTAGAATTGTGACCCCTGCCAGGCCAACCAGAGCCTTTTCTGTAGTTTTTAAAGTTGGGAGCTGGAGGAGAAGGGGCCTTTTCTTTTTAGAGCATGGCATGGGGAGGATGTGATGCAAGGGCAGCTGTCGGCCACCTTCTCTGCCCTATGGAGAAAATCTGCAGGAGGAGAGAGGACCTGACTCAAGATAAGGAATTAGAGAGAGAAAGGGAGACCTAGCATCCGCAGTTAAGTGTCTGGACCCAGCTGTACGTTAGGCCACCTCATCTCCTGAACATCTGTTATAATAGCCAACAAATGCCCTTTTTTTCTTAGGCTGATTTGGGTTTCTGTCAGTTGCCATAGAGAGTTCTTCCATGGAGAGTTCTATAATCCTGGAGCAAAATGTACAGTTTCCGATCCACACCTAATGGGGACTAGTATCAACTCAGTGGGAGACCAGCTATGCGGGCCTCTGCTTGGAAGGGTGCTGTGGCAGAGAGAGCCAGCTGTCCTCCCCAAACTCAGGCTCTCTCTTCCATTGCATGACACTGTCACTGGGGAATGGCACGTCACCCACAGACTGCATTTCCCATCTCCTTTTACACTGAGGTGGGAACACATGGTTAGTTCTCACCAATGGCATGTGAGTGGAAGTTAGTTATATGTCATTTCCAGGCTGGAAGGCAGTTAGGAAGCAGGGGTTCCTTTGCCAGTCTCTCCTTTTTGCTACCCACTAGCTGGACAAAGAGGATTCTGAGGCTCTCAAGGATCACAGAGCCAAGCTGGGGGAGACTTGGTCCTGCCTTCAGGCCTGGAAAACTCCAATTTAACTCTTATGTGAGAGAGAAATAAAATTTTATTATGTTAAGCCACTGAAATGTTGGGGATTTGTTTGTTGTAGCAGCTAGCATTATTCTGACCAATACGTTTCCAAGAACTGGAGCTGGATTGAGTTGAAGATTTTCTGAGTAGGAAGAGTCATAAGCAAAGTTCAAGAGAGAGAAGCCCAGAGTTCAAACAACAGCCAACCTCCATGGTCAAGTCCAAGGGATGATTTCAAGGATGGAAACAGGAGGCCAAGTTGAAGGATCAGCAACCAGGTGGGCCCTGGAGGAAGTGGCGAGTGGGGAATAAGAGCATGGAGAGATACAAAGTAAGTGGGAGGCCTGTGGCTTGGTTTTGTGGCTGCCAGCAGCATGGAACATGGGGTGGGTCTATCTGATTTAGAGGGGCAGGGGCAGGAAGCACAGGTAACCTGAGGGAATGGGGCCAGGTGTTCAGCCAAGGGGATGAGTCGAATGCACAGACAGGAAATCAACTATGACATCAGAACCTCCCAAGGCTTGGGAACATGTTGGGATGTAGAACAGGAAACAGGTCAAGGCAAGTGGTTTAGAACTAATGATTGAGGTATTTTGGGAGCCTCATTCTCTGTGGAGTCTTGGGATGGGCCTAGCAGGTAAAGGAAGGTAGCAGGTCAGGTAGGGATGAGGCCAAGGGACAGGCACATGTCCAAAGAAGGCAGCTGCTGCTCAGCTCCTGTGGATTCCTGTCATGTGTACATGCAGCCCCAGTATCCTCAGATCTTCCAATTTTTCAAGAAAGGCAGGAAATCAGGATTTTAAAAAAATCTCTTAGTTTTTAAATGCTGGCAACTAATTCAAAATTTTAAAAACACCCTTTAGGCCAAATAAAACACATTCACAAGCTGAGTTGGCCCACCAGCTGCCAGCTTCTGGCCTCCAGCTTAAAGGAAATGGGCAGAACCAGAAGCATGTAAAAAACAAAAACAAAAAACATGAAAATCATTTACAGTTTCCTCTGATTTCCAAGCATCACATGATACTCCTGGAAAAAGAGCTTTGCAACTCTGCTCACAAAATACACAATACATTTGGTTTTCAAAAGAACAATGGGCTTCTAAAAGTTACCAGAGATGTACAACCCCGTAGTTCCCAATCAATTTCCTCAAAATTGATTCTGTTGATTTGATAGAGTAAGCTAATTTTCTTTAATCTTTCTATCAGTTTTTAGGCTTACTTTTTTTTCTGAAAAGCCCAAAACTCTATCTTGACAGTTGAGTTTCCAGTAAAATCAATCACTTGAGTAGAGGAAATTCAGAGAAACAGTACTTGAGCCAAATGGGAGTTGGGCTAACTAAATTTTATGATAGGAAATGCTTCCAGGCCAAAAACCTCAAAAAGTGATCAAAGGTTTTCAAAGACTGGTTCCAATGAGTTCAGTTTATTAACCTTGGCCTGTGTCTGCGCCAGGGCCATGCTCAGAGGATGTGGCAAAGGCAGAATCTGATTTTTTTAAAATGTGGTCTCCTAGAGGGTATGCACTGACATGACTGGCTGCTGAACTATTCATTTTTGGTGCCCCGGTTTAGTGGCCAGCTCAAGGCTTTGCACACCCCAACTGTCCTGTTTGCCCAGGGCTGAGATGTTTATGGAATGTGGGACTTTCGGTGCTAAAACCAGGACAGCCTTGGGCAAACTAGAACAGTTGGTCACCCTACATCCCAGGGTCCTTTTCTCAGGGTTCCTGCTATGAAGCTTTGACATTTTTTGACTGTCCCTTAAAAAAACAAAGCAAAACAAAAACTCTCCCTCCTCAACTGCAACAGTGCTGCGCTGTTGGCTTTCTTCCTGTTTCTCTGCTTGTTCTTAGTCATCTGTGCTGCATTCTCTTCCCTCTCCTACCCCTCAACTAGGAATCGCACCTCCAGGTCCAGCTCTCGGGCTTCTGTTCTATCTTCTGCCCTTCTCAATGGACTCATCATTACGTGGAAGATTTCCACATTTAGATCTTGAGCTTACCTGAGATCCAACCTTCCAGGTCCCAACAGCTTCATGAACATTTTCCGCTGGGATGTCCTTGATCATCTCATGTCCTGAGTCGTTATCTTCTAGCCCAATCCAGCTCCCACTCACTCACCTAGTATCACATCGGAAGCAACACATTCTTTTCAAGCTTTAAGTCTCAAAATCCTAGACTAATCCCAAATTAGCATCCATGCACTATGCACTATGCACCATGCACTATGCATCCTGCCTGTATCCTCAGCAGCCACCATACTGTTGGGCCCATTGGAAGGGCACAGTAAATGCTTATTAAATTAAATTAGATCTTGGGAAAGGAGTCCAAGGAGGAGAACACATAACAGCATCCTACCAGAGGCTCAAGATATCCAAATAAGTACCAAGGGTTTGTTGGGGGAAGCAGAGCGAAGATCTGGCTGATGTGATCATTGCAGACATAGTCAATTCAAATCTTCATTGATACAAGTTCAACCACAGACATCTGACCACGTTTTAGTTAAATCGACTCAAGTGTTAGTACATTTTTAGTTCAGTTTATGTTGTGTCGATAAACTTCCAGGCATGATCAAAGACATTTCCAAGGTTCCAGACAATTATAAAGGTTAACAAAACAAATAAGGATTTCAGTCTTTTGCTTTATTTGCTGGGTTCTTGACAAAACGGCCTTTCTTTAATCACCAAAAGATCAGAATCAGAGCAAAGCTAGCAGCCAGAATCTAAGCCTTTCTCCTTCCTGTCCTCTATCTTTTCCCATTCTTTTTTCTTAAAAAAAAGGTACTTATAAGACAATCACTTAAAAAATACCTCTGGCCCGGCCAGGTGTGGCTCAGCAGTTTAGCATTGGCCTAGGATCCAGGAGATCGCGGTTTGATTCCTGGTCAGGGCACATGCCCGGGTTGCGGGCTCGATCCCCAGTTTGTGGCGCGCAGGAGGGAGCGGATCAATGACGACTCTCTCATCATTGATGATTCTCTCTCTCCCCCTCTCTTCCTCTCTCTGAAATCAATAAAGATATTTTTTTGAAAACCCCACAAACTTCTGAAATAGAGTTACACCATGTTTTGGTGGGGGCTGGCAGTTTGGAAACATTGCTCTTACCTTTAGGAAGATCCTCCTCCCAGTGGGTTTCCTTTGCAGGTAACCCCACTTCTGGGGATTTCCCCAGATCCCTTTCCTTTGCATCCGTAAAACACAGAACACACCTTAGAGCAGAGTGTCACAACCTCTGCACTATTGACATTCAGGGCTGGATAATTCTTTGACAAGGGAGGGTGTTATCCTGTGTATTGTGGGATATTTGATATCACCTAGACCTCTAGTCCCTGGACGCCAGCAGCACACAAAACCACCTCCAACTGTGACAACCAAAAATATCACCAGACATTGCCAAATGTTTCCTGGGGGGCACACTGCATGTGATTCTTTTACTCAGAAACAAAAATGGGACCTGTTTACCAGCATTCCTGAAATGTCTCTTTGTTCTTTGAGTCCCTTCAGGCCATTTCAGCCTGTTTTGTTTTTTAGTTGTGTGTGTGTGTGTGTGTGTGTGTGTGTGTGTATGCTGTTTAGAGCCTGGCAGGAGAGGATTATCTCAGGTAAGACCCAAGGCTGGACTTGACAGGCCATCAATCAAGGAAGCTGTAATTGGACCTATTACCTTATCTGAGCAAATTCTCCTTTGAAAGATCACCCTGCACTAATTGGGTCTGGAATCATTTGCCTTTCCTTAGGGAAGGCAGACTGGCATCTAAGGCACCGTCAGAATGAGTGGCCTGAGTCAGCAGAGCTGGGGGATTTCCAGGGGGAACTGTGTGGACAGAATTCCCCCTGGATGATGGTCTAGACAGGCTCACCCTTCCCTCTGCTCGCCAGGGGCTTCTGCTTCCCCTTTAGGAAGAGGAAACACCCCGGGTGTTTATTTTGGGGCTGAGGACCTGCTGTGAATAAGCCCCAGGATGGTCAGCAGGACAAGTCTTCCCACATGTGGGACATTTCAGGAAACAGGCAGCACCAGCAGCGGGCCTTCCTCATAGAGCTCTACGGGGCCGTTTGGCCAGTTAGGAAAATAAAGGAAGGTCAGGACGAGAGATTAATTCCAGCAAGTAAACAAATGTAATTTAAAAGCAGATTAGAATTCTTGCAAATTTCCCCAATCTTAAAAAATATCTATAGTTGAAAAAATATAATCCCATAGCCATTGACAGCCATTGTTGAAGTGCCTTCCATGTGACGATTAACAAAGAGCTGGGCTCATATTATACATAGTATTATATAACTTTTTTCATTTAAAAATATGTCTTCTAAATACTATTTCATGTTAATAATTACACAAGCTCTTTCTCATCTTAAGGGTTAAAAAGGTTTTCTATGGTCCCAATATGCCATAATTATTTTAACTAAAATTTATATCTAAACTTTTAGGTATTTCCATTTCTGCCATTATAAAGTATGCCTGAAAACAAACACATTTGTACATATCTATGTTTTCCCAACTGTGTTCTCTAAAACTTTTAATTCATTTTCTTTCTTCTTTCATCACCTTCCTCCTTTATTTTTTGTACCCTTCTCCACCCAAGCAAATGTTGCCAGCATGGTAGATATTCCTACCCCTTTCCCTATGCCCAAGCAATGGTGTGCCTACCTGCACACGCACAAAGGGCTGGCTTATTTGTTTGGTCATCTGTTTATGAGTAATAGGATGCTGCTTCATATTTCTAGTGACTTGCTTTTCTCCACTGGTGAGAAACCCTCTATCTTTAGCCACAGGTTCTTTCCCAGGTGTGAGCACCCGAAGGGTCAGTTGATCTGAGAACTTTCTCTTTCCGTGTCTCCCGTTGCTACGGGGAGGCCTTGGATAGAAGCCATTATACCCTCAGAATTTTACTTGCCTCACCTGTGAAATGGAAGCACGCTACTGCCTGGATTACTCAGAACAAATTCTCGAGTGAGCGTGTATATATTTATATTTATACATAACAAACTGTGTTAGCTATGGCAGCAAAGATACAGTGTCTTTTATTTGCTATTTTCCATTCAACCCTGGCACTTTCCTGCCTCTGTGCCTTTGCTTATGCCATCACCTTGTCTGGAGTACCCTTCCCCTTGCTCTACTTACCTAAATTCAACCCACCCCTCAAGGCTCAGGTCAAACCCCATTTCTTGCGTGTAATTGCCCCTGATGCCTCCAGCTGGAAGCCATCTCATCCTGCTCAGGATCCTTTATTTTTTGCATTACTTATTTATTTCCTTGCAGTATTCTGCTTTACTTTTTTAAAATCTGAATTTAAAAGCTCCCAAGGACAGAAACTATATTTTACATGCCTTGTATTACTATAGGGCCCAGCAGTAATACCCATTACGCACTCAAATATTTGTTAACTAAAGGAATGAATGAAATAAATGAGTGAACAAATGCTCTCTGCTATCACTTTCTCACAAACTTTCCCCATGGAGACCGTTTCAAAATAGATTAGATTCATGGAAGACTGTGTGCACTTAGAAAACGCTGCATTGTGGAAAATACAGAAAAGCACAAAGATAAATTAAAACCACTCACAGTTTAGCCACCCAGAGAAAGCTCACCTTCAACATTTTAATGTGTGTCTCTTTTGTCTTTCTATGCATATACGTATCTCTAAAATATGATATATGTGTGTGCATTTACATGCATATGTGTATGTAGACACATACATATGTAACTTAAAAAGAAAAAAGATTGGCACTTGTGCTCCACTGGGGGAGGGGGAAGATGGGAGGAGCAACTCTTGGATGCCCTGGCCCCTGCTCATAGGTTCTGGTTCTAGGAGGTCCAGGTGCATTTCCCCTCAGGGCTGGTCAAGGAAAGTTCCTAGGGCCCTTTGTGCTCATTGAGTCACTGAGGGGCGGGAAGAAACCCTGAGCAGAGAGCTGCAGGTCCCTAGGAGGTCCTATGTCCCTGGGCCCCACATGGGAATAGGGGCAGTGCCTAGTCTCCTCTCTTCCTGCCCCCTCTCGTTCTTACCCCTCTGTAGGGAAGCCCAGGTCCCCCAGGAATTCTGGGTCTCACTCATTCAAGAAAACTTTAGCCCAGGGGCAATGATTTCCCTGTTGTCCCACCCCTTCCTATGGAAAGCACCAAAAGTACAAGAATTACCCAACAAGTGAGTGGGTGATCTGGTTCTCCCTGGGGACTGTAACACTCCCAGAGGAGGGGCAGACATACACCCACTCCCCAGGATGAATCCTCGGGTAGACGGTGGCTCACGGGTTGCTGAGAATGTTTGGGGTGGGACAGTAGATAAGAACTCCCATTCACTGTGTGCTGACTCTGTGCCAGACACCGCTGGCCCTTCACACACTTTCTCATTTAACCTTCAAAAGAAAACCCCAATATGGTATCACCATGCCCATTGGATGAAGAGGAAACTGAGGCCGGTGTGGAGACATCTAAAACAAAACTATGTGGACATAGTTGACCCCACCTGGTGTCATGCAAGGCCACACTGCTATTCACTCGATGGCACTTCCTGATCTCTTCCTCTCCTGCCATTGATGCCTAGTGAACTTTTTTCTCCCAGGAACCCTTCCCTCACCTCCACAGACCCAGTCCCTCAGCAGGACCTGGAGTCTTCCACATCTGTCCAGCATCACTGCTTCCAAACTGGCCTAAAGCACCATCATTCTCTCCTAAGCTATTGCAATTGAGGTTTATTATCCACATCACAGCCAAAATGACCTTTTAACCAGATCATATCACTCCCCTGCTTAAAAGCCTCAAATGGATGTCCAGCAAACCTTCAACAAAACCCAAACTCCTTCCCTTGCCGTATAAAGCCCTGCAGGACACAGCCTGCCTGCTCCTCAGACCCAGCTCCCCCACTTCCCCAGCCTCCTCAGTCCACACACCACTCTTTAGCCTGTTCCTCCAACATCAAGCTGGGCCCTCCTCAGGGACACGGCAGCTGCTGTTCTTTATGTCTGGACCACTTTCTCCTCTCAGCTGCCCATTCTGGTTCTTTCTTGGCATTCAGGACTCAGTCTAAAGGTCACCTACTCAGAGAGGTTCTCCCAACCACCTGCTCTAAGTAGCCACTTAACCACTTGCTATCAATTGTCCAGTTTAATGACCTGCGTAGAACTTAGCACTATGGGGTACTTTAAAAATGCTATCATTCATTCACTCATTCATTCATTCACTCATTGATTCCCAGTGTCCTCCCATTAGAATCCATCCCCAGTGCCAGCAGCGTCTGGCATATGTGGGCTGTTCAATAAGTTTTTGTCCAATGAATTTGTGAATGAATGAATGAATGAATGACATTTTCTCTAGTAATTCACAAACTAGACTTAGGGGCCAGACGCTAAGCTAAGGGTTATGTGAAAACTAAAGAGGAGCGAGCACATCAGCCTTCAAGACGTGCCTGGTTTATGACGTCTGAGGTGTGCTTGGGAAATCCAGACTGGAAAGAGTGGACAGGAAAGAAGGCTGGCTAACTGCTGATGGAAAGGGAGCTCTTATATTATTCTCTTGACTTTTGTGCATCTTTGAAATTGTCCAAAATAAAAAGGTGGGTTTGTTTGTTTGTTTGTTTAAAGAAGCTTATGACCACGATGGGGAGAAATGTACAAAAAGAACTACTTTGCTGCAGACTGCTGAGAATACTGTAAAGGAGGGAGCTTGTTTCTGAATAAGCCTTTCTTATGTTGATTGGCATCTGCTGTGAGCCAGGCACACGCTGACTGCCAGGGATATGACGATAGCGGGACGCACGCAGGGCCTGCTCTCATGCCGTGTACAGTCTAGCCTGTAGGTTTAGGGGCAGTTGCTGAATAAAAGGACAAGCATGGGGTGCCAGGAGAGTGTGTAACAGGGCTCACTTGATCTGGGGTTTGGGAAAGTGAGGGGGTTAGAGGGACAGCCTCCCTGGCGGAGGGAACAGCTTGTACAGTGGCTCAGTGGCGTGAAAGGGCCTGGCACACCCCCCGGACAGGAGCAGGCCGCATTCTAGGGCAGACAGAGCAAGGAGGAAAGAGGGAAGAGAAAGGCTGGACGGGTGAGCAGGGGCCAGACCCCACAGGGGTGTGAAAGTCCTATTAAGCATTTGGACCGTGTCTTCTGCCACTAAAGGAGGACTTGGGAAGGTCTCTTGAAGTGGGCAATCTATGAACTGGGCTTTGGAGGTTGGGTAGAATTGCAGCAGGCAAAGGAAGCCCCCAAGGGCATTCCTGGTGAAGGTAGCAGAGTGAACTCTGATCTGGAGGGAACGAGTCCAAGGCACTGAGGAAATAGTGGGTGGCTCGGCCTGGGAGAGGCTCATGGTACAAGCAAGGGTGTAGAGGGCAATGAGCCAAGACAGGAAGTTCGGATACAACCGCCAGACACTGTGCGCTAAGGCGTTTGGACTTTATTCCTCAGACAACGGGGAGCCACTGAGGATTTTTTTGATCAATGGACAGACACGATCAGAGCTGCCCTTAGGAAGGAAGGAGTTGATGGGGAAAGCGGGCGGGGGAGATCGCTTACATGAGAGGCAATGTGGGTCTAACTTCAGCATTAAACAATTTATTGAGCATATGCTATGTGCCAGGCATTGTGCTGAAAGCTGGAGATGCAAAGAGGACACCAGGACAGCTCTGTCCCGCCTCAGGGAGCTCATAGATGGTTAAAATGACGATAACAATACAGTGCGATGACACGACCAGGATGTTACGCGAACCCTTAAGAAAGGGGGCCGCTGAACTCTGCCTGAAGCGAGGGCAAGGTCAGGAAAGCCTTTCGGAATGATCCAGAGCCTCGCTGAGCCTTTCCTGAGGGGCGAGTTACCAGAACACGGTGGGGAGCAGCGTTTCAGGTGGCGCAGCCCCAGAGAGGAGCCGGGGGACTGAGAGCAGGAGGGTGCAGACTTGGGCTGAGGGTGGGGAGGGGCGCTGTGTGCGGAGAGGGCCGGGGCGGTAAGGGGGGGGCGGCGAGGGCTCTGCAATGGAAACGAATTATCCCAGCTTCTTTCCTCTGCGCCCCGGGGTGGGGGGGGGGGGTAGGTCCTTTCTAAGGTTGCCGCTTAGCGTTCTCTTTGTCTTTTCACTTTCCTGGTTGACAACTTTAGGCTTAGTACATAATTGATCTGAAATTCATCTTCATTCTTAAATAAGCTCTGTTGGAACAGCAGGTGTGATTTTAGCTCTCTGCCTGGACCCTGACTGATAAGAAAGGGCTTGAAGGATTTTTAAGAGGAGACTAACGTTTTAGAAAGCTCTCCTTAGGGGCAATTATGGAAATGAAGCTGAAGTCAGGGCATCCATTTGGGCAGGGGTCGCAGTATTCCAGGGGCGATAAGACGGTGGCCTGAATGCAGACTGTGGAATGGAGATGGAAAGCAGGGGCTGCAGTCGAGAGACACTAAGGAAATCGAATTAAAGAAGATGGAGGTTGACTAGGTTTGCTCAGGCTCTGGGTTTCCGTGGTGGTGGTGTTGAGGTTGAGTCTGAGGGGCTGGGGAACCACTGGGTAGAAATGTTCCGGAGGCAGCTGTATAAACAAGCCTGCGGTCAGGAGTGTGGACTGGACAGATGGGTTAGCAAGTCAACGGAGAATGGCTGCGGTCGAGGTTCTGGATGAGAGATCACCCAGAGAGCATGCGGGGCGATGAGGGAAGGGGGCTCAGCGTGCAACCTGGAATCCCAACACTTAGGAGATGGGTTGAGGAAACGGGGCCTGGAGAGAAGCCTGGGAGCCGCAAACCTGGTGGAGGAAAGACCAGGCAGGGCATTCCTAGGCAGGATGGGGCCAGGGCACCCTAAGGAGGCAGACTTGTCAGGAGGTGTGGGTCATAGGCTCAGAGACACATATGCATTGTTAAAGTAATTGGTGCCCGGCTGGGTATGGCTCAGGAGGGGCTGAGCATCGACCTAGGATCCAGGCGATCGCGGTTCGATTCCTGGTCAGGGCACATGCCCGGGTTGCAGGCTTGATCCCCAGTTGGGGGAGTGCAGGAGGCAGCCGATCAATGACTCTCTCATCATTGATGTTTCTATCTCTCTCTCTCTCTCCCTCTCCTTTCCTCTCTCTGAAATCCATAAAGATATATTTTTAAAAATGTAAAATAAATAAATAAATAAATTGCTTCCCATAAGTTTGAAATATTAAGCAGAAACTTTCTCAAATGAATTCTGGTGCCACCAGGTCACCTGGCCCAACCCTTCATCATTGTCCAAGTGCGTCAGGAGAAACCACCTGGCAGGAAGGAGCCAGGTAGAAAAGAGGGCAGCCAGTCTTACAGTCAATAACCAGTGATAAGGCCAGATATGTGGCAATATCAAATAATCAAGAACCAGCGTCATCTCAGGCATCATAGTCGACTGTCTTCAGCTGGGAGACAAGAAAGGGGTGGAGGGGTGTCCCAGACGCCTGGGAGGGGAAGTGGGAAGGGCGCACATTTACGAGTTGGCCAGGTTGTTCCAATTAACCCTCCCAGCAGCCCTGCCCCTTCCAAAGATAAGGAAGCTGAGGCTCAGAATGGTTGGATAATGTACCCAAGGCACACAATCACCGGGTGACTGAAGACCTGAACCCTGAAGGCCAAGGCCTGTGCTGTCTCAAATGAGCCTTTGGTCACCAACTCAATCTATTTCCCTGGTCACCCGAGGGCTACATGCTTTAATTTGGGGCGCTGATACAGACCTTCCCATTGAAGCTGGGGCTGAGTGATGGCTCAGCACCCAATCAGCAGCCTGACTTAGGTGTCCCATACGAGGCTTTTACTGCTGTGCTTGCTTCCAAACCAAACTTCCTGTTTCATCATTCACACCTATTGTCTCACTCCCCAGGTTCTTGCCAAATGCCTTTCTTGCCACTCCCTGGATGGGGGTGAGGCGACTGGGGAACAGGCTGTAATAAGGAGTCTGTCAGACTGACTTACCTTCCAGAGACCCTAAGACTTGATGAGTAACCAGCAACTCTGGGGGAGGGACAATTTCTACCCAATTTCTGAGGCCCCTAAAAGACCCCTTTGAGCCTGATGACAGGTCAAATAATGGTAATAGCTAAAGGGCAATAAGTGGCTTTTTGTATGCCAAATTTTGAGCTGTCTGCCTTACATGCATTGTTACATATAATCCTTAAAACAGCCCCATGATGTCAGCATGATCGTTACACTCATTTTGCAAGCGAGGGAATAGGCTCAGAAAGAGGCGTCTGCACCTAGTAAGCACCAGGAATGTCTGAATCAAAGACACGGATAGGTGCCTGTCATGCCACCCTCACTTCCTCTTCTGTTCCTGACCCCAAGTTCCTTGGCTCAGATTCCCTGATCCGTGAGAAGTCCCTCCTCCTTTTTTTCTAAGGCCAAAGGAAATTCTGAGCAGGGTTCCAAAACGGTGGCAAAGAAACGTGTTCCTTGGGTATACCCAAAGTTCTATTCGGGAGCTTTTTTATTCCATAGTTATTTTTTATGCAGAGAGAAGTGAAAAGCTCTGTCCCCTGCTACAGGTAATTATAATATCATTGGAGCCAATAAAGAAGGGGTGTATGGGTGTGTGTGCATGCCTGTACTTGTGCTCGTGTATACACATATTTGAAGGTGGGGTTGGAATTAGGTGATCCAACCTCATAGACTTGTCCCCTATTTTTAGGGTCATATAGCTTTAGTGACTGCATTTTCTAAATCAAAAGTCAGGCGTCATGAACTGGCCATTACAATTGTCTTTGATGGGACAATATAGTGACAATGAAACTGATACTATCCACATGAGATACAGAGGTTATTGGCTAACAGTTGAGCAGAGATGCTCTGGTGCGCTCTGGGGGATGTCCTAGAGGTCTCTGGGAGAGACAATATTTGGCTAATAGTAGAGGCCTGGATGTGTAAGCGTAGACTTGTCAGCTGCTCACAGCCCACTAAGGATCAACATTATTATATGTGATTTTAAAGATGCTCTTATAGAGGATCTGATATTCCCAGAACATTCTAGAGAAGTGTTATAGCCTAAAGCTACAGGAGAGATCTGAAACAATATCTTGTTTTAGGGGCTGTTACAGGATACATTATATTAATAATTGAATCTATACATATATATATGTATATATATGTATATATATATATACATATATATATGTATATATATGTATATGTGTTTGTGTATATATATATGTGTGTGTGTGTGTGTGTGTGTGTGTGTGTGTGTGTGTGTATATATATATATATATATAAATGTCATGGAGAGTGAGCCAGCCCTGCCCACATATGAGGTCAAAAAGATGATCTCTGCTTAAAATTCCCAGCAAGTGAAGATAAAAGTGATTTTTGTTTTTGAGTGACATGAATTCAACAAACATGTGTTCCTTCCAACCATTACTACCTACCAGCTTCCAGATATTGGGAGCCAGGCCCAAAGAAGACTGGGACTAGGATTGCAGTGATAATGGGGCAACAGATGTATAGGGGATAATTATGACGTGATGTGATATTGGCAAGTACAATAAGCTGTGGAGTCCAGAGGATGCTACATTCATTCTTGGAAGGGGGTTGGTGTGAGTTTTCTATTACATAATAAATTACCACAAATGTAGTGGCTTAAAACAACAGACATTTATTATCTCCTAGTTTTGTGTGTCGGGAGTCCAGGCAGGCTTACTAGGCCCTCTGCTCAGGGTCTCACCCAGCTGCAATCCAGGTGCCTGTTTGGCTGCACGCCCTTCTAAAGTTCAGGCCCTCTTCCAAGCTCACATGGTTAGTTCCTTGAGCCTGTATAACTGATGTTCCTATTTTCCTTCTAGCTGCCAGTGGGGACCATTCTCCAAAACCTCTGCAGCTCTCAAGTCCTTGTCACATGGCCCTTCTACAGGCCCTCTCACAACATGGGACCTTACTCTTTCAAGGCCAGCAGGAGAATCTAATTTGGGGGGAGGGTGTGTGTGTGTCCTGATTTCTCTTTTGAAGGGCTCACCTGATTAGTTCAGATCTACCCAGGATAATATTTCTTTTAATTAACTCAAAACCAACAGGTCAGGGGCCTTAATTACATCTGCAAAATCCCTTTTACCTTAATCAAGGGAGTGATATCACGTCATATTCACAGATCCTACCCACACCCAAGGGTATATGAGACATGTACACCAGAGGGCAGGAATCTTGGGGCCCATTTTAGAATTCTGTCTACCAAAGGTGGGGTAGGGGAAGGAGAAGGAAAAGGAACGTGCCAGGCCAGGTAACCTTTGAGGTGAGTATTGAAGAATGAATTGCAGTGTTCTAGGCTGCCAAGGAAGGGAGGCAGTAGGGTAGGGAAGAGGGAAGTAAGGAAAGGACATTCTGGAAAGACAGAAGACCATAAACAAAGGTACAAGAGCATGAAGAAACCTGTTCAACAGCAATGGAGTTGTCCAGTGGGGCCATAGGTTGTGGTGGGATTGAGGAAACAGAGACATATTAAGTCTTGAACACCGTGTTCTTTCAATGAGTTCTTGGCCTGGTGATGGTTCAGGGTAGGCTAGAGACAGAAACTGTCAAACAATAATCATTTCACTCTGAAGCTCCCTCCACTTGCATCTCTCCATTCTTCCATCCCATCTCCTTTAGAAAGGTCCTTTCCCGGGAAGTGTCTCTCCAGGGATCCCTGACCTTACCCATCAGTGCATCACAGCTCTACTGGTCTAACAAGATGAATATACACACTCTTCCTGAGCCCTATGCCCAGGCTTCTGAGAGGGTACAGATTCACCCGGCCATTGTGGCTCAGTGGTTGAGCATCAACTCAGGAACCAAGAGGTCAAGGTTTGATTCTGGTCAGGGCACCTGCTAGGGTTGTGGGCACGATCCCCAATAGGGGGTGTCCAGGAGGCAGCTGATCAATGATGTTTCTCTCTTATCAAGGTTTCTATCTCTCTATCCCCCTCCCTTCCTCTCTCTGTAAAAATCAATAAAAACTTTTTTTTTTTAAAAAAAGAGGGAACAGGTTCTTGCTTACTGAGTCATCTTCTGGATGCTCTTTTGTGTGTGTGGAGAAGCCAAACAGTGGGAAGATTGGAGAGGACTAGAAGAAGCCAGAGAGCTAGTCAATCTACACAAAATAAGAAGCTAAGAGAGACGCGGGGCTGGTGTGGCTCTGTGCACCAGGAGGCCACTGGTTCAGTTCTGGTCAGGGCACATGCCTACGTTGTGGGCTCAATCCCCGTGAGGGGGTGTGCAGGAGGCAGCTGATTGATGTTTCTCTTTCATCAATGTTTCTATATATCTTTATTGATTTCAGAGAGAAGAAGGGAGAGACAGAGAGAGAGAGAGAAACATCAGTGATGAGAATCATTGTTCAGCTGCCTCCTGCATGCCCCTTGCTGGGGATCGAGCCCGCAACCCGGGCATGTGCCCTGACCGGGAATCGAAACTTGATCTCCTGGATCATAGGTCAACGCTCAGCTGCTGAGCCATACCGGCCGGGCCATATACATTTTTTAAAGAAGCGAAGAGAAAAGTTAGGAGAGAGAGAAATATTCACAAGGGCTGGGTGTCTGGAAGTTTAGGGGGCTCAGAGCATCTATAAGGTTTAGAGAGGAGAGGAAAGGGGAGGTTCAGAAGTGTGGCTATGTTTAGTGATTAGATCCTTCTCTTTCATTTTAGTTTTGTTCTTCTCAATACTTAAATAAAAATGGGGATAAAAATCTAAATGAGCTTTTAATTAGTTTAGATGATTTTGCCTGTGTATCTATGGTTTGCTTTTTGGAAGACAATACTGTGCAAATCCTGAGCCACGTGGAAGCCCCAGGATTTATTTGGGTTATGTTAGAAGGAAAAAGATTGGAGAAATCACTGATGCCTCCATTTGAAATAGTTTAATATGTTACCTACCGCTCTCTGAAGTATTTACTTAAAAGAGAACTCCAAGGACAGAAGCACCCCCCACTTCCTGAAATGAGCGTATACTGGTAGAATTTCAGAAGTAATAGTATAGGATGATGATTCTTTCTTAAAAAGAAAATACACACACACAACCCAGTTACATTCTATCTTGTCTGTGCTATTCTGTAATTTCTCTGGTATCTGTTCCCTGGTGTCAGCTACTCTTCCTCTCTTGGAATTTATATCTGGTACCCAGTGATCAAGATAACAAACATTTAACTACATATTTTTTGGGGGGGGGAATATTTTGCCCTGCCCACCTTCAAGCAGAGAAAGAACAGATCACCCCGCTGCCTCAGCTGGACAGCATTTCTGCCCATGACACCCATGAGCAGTAATCTTGGCTTCTAGACAAGGTCAAGGTCCAAGGCCTAAGGAACAGTCAGCCAAATTCACCCCGCCTTGTCTCTCCTCTTGATGTCTTGGCACAGCCTTGCTATCTATCTCCAGATTGTGTGTGTTTAGTGAGACAGAAGTAAACACAGTAGGATTTTGTTTTTGTTGTTTGTTTTGCAGAATGGGATTCTAAAGGGGGGGGGCATCCCAGCCAAACTTGAGCCCCTGTGGGCCAGAAAGAAGTGATGTGGAGGGCAGTGAAGAACTGGGAGGTAAAATGGGGGCTGGTGTGGAAATTGACTTCCTCCTGAAAAGCCTGGAACATTCTTCTCAAAGCCCCAAACAGTCAAGCCCTTCCACCAGCTCCAGGCCATTCCTTTGAAATGTTTTCCTCGGAGCAGGGCTCCACATGATGCACACGTACAACCCATGTGCACATGCACGCACGCACGCGCACACACACACACACGTCTGCCTGGTGACAGATTGGGCCTGAAGAGCCTGGCAGCCTGCATGGCCAATGGCAGTGTCGGGCCTGTCCTCACTGTCTCCCTGGAGTCCCGCTGCAGACGCAGGTGCGCGTCAGTGCCTGCTCTAATTTTATCCCTGCTTGATGGAGGAGACGAACTGAGCAGCAGGGAGGCTGCTATTTTGGGTCTCTCCGTGGCTCTGGGTTATATAAAGCCTATTGCCGTGACCTGCATTGCTTGTGGCTGTGCCTCTCTCTTTCGCGTTCTGTCACAATATGTCATGAGTTCAGACATTCACACACACATCCCTGGGGCTCTAGGGGAATGAGAAGGGAGGCATGCACTGGAGGACTGTGTGTGCGCGCTTCTGCCAGTTCACTGGGGGGGAGGCCTGCATATACTACTGGGGTGGGGAATTGTGCATGAAGGAGGTTTATTTTTTAAGGAAATGGAAGATCTTTCTGATGGAGGAATGTGAGTGTATGTGCTTTGGGCTGTAGGACAGAGCAGGTTTGTGAGATGATGTTGTGGATCTGCTGTTGGCATGGCGATAAGAATAACTTCTATTCCAGTAACTCTTTTCATTTTGAAGGAACCCAAGAGTTTCATAAATTATAGACAAACAGCTTTGCCTCTGAATAGCAGGAATTTTTTCACCTGGAATTAGGAGCAGCAGTTAGACAACCGAACATGAAAGCCTGAATTTAGGTCTGGGTTGACGACAGAAGATGGCATTTCCTACATCCCTGGGGAAAAACCTGACTTAGAAATTTTTCCCTATGGATCGAAAAATGCTATGGTGCTTGTATTGTGACGAGTGTGTAAAGATATGGGCTTGCTAGAGTTAGTCATGTCTGATATCTAACTTATCTTGGTCTTTCCCAGTATTAAATCTTAATATTCTTAGATATGTAAATTTTGACGGATGAACATACAGCAGAATCCTAATATAATACAGCTCATTAGTTTACAAATTTGAAAAAACCAGATTCCAAAATATACGTTGTTCGTGTACAACAAGCCTAAAGGAGCCTGATGAGCCGGCCACACAGGTATTTGCCTGGCCCCCAGACAAGCAGGGGAGAGGAGATGTTCTGTACCCGGTGAGCCACGTGCCTCCCACACATACGCCCGGGTATATTCTGGCTGACACGATGGGGCCCAGAAGGCATTACCCAGGGGAGTGAAGGCTTGGCACGCACGGCTTGGCCCTTGATCCTGACCGAATGCGAGGCCTGAGGCTGGCGCTGCTGCTTCTGATTCAGGTTTTCCGTCACTGGCAGCTACCTCAGCAGCGGGGCTCCCGTTACTAGTAACTTGACTAAGGCACTGTTTCTTAGCTGCTCTTTGAAAGGCATTGAAGACCCTTCTCTTCCACTGGCCAAAGCACTTCTAAGGGATTTGAGAGGAAAAAAATTCAGGAGCTTTCCATCAAGGAAACCAGAGGAATCTGGCAGCCTGCTTTGGAGGGCTGAAGGGAACTGGGCCAGATTCAAAGACAGGGCTTGTAGGGCCGGATGGGGAAATGAAGCTAGGAATGGGGAAGGTATAAATGAATCACTGTGTCTAGTTTATTAATAATTGACTTAAACAGAATCTTGCCACTCAAGTTCCTCCACCCTGCCCCTGGCTTGGGCAGGCACTCACCATTCTCGCTCCTCGGTGGTCTCCCCCTCCCCCAATCGGTCCCCCTTTCCCATCACAGTGACTTTTTTAAAACATAAGTCTGGTCACCTCACTGTATAAACTTCTTCAAAGGTTCTTCATTTCTCTCTCCTGAGAAAACCTAAATGCTTTAGCAGGCGTGCAAGGCTCTCTGTGATCTGGGCCTGCTTCTCTTTCTGGCACAGCTGACATGGCAACCCTCTCAAGCCTCTCCAAAGCCGGCCACCTCTCTCCCCCTCATTCGGCTCCCTGACCCTTAAAGTCTGCTGAACCACTTGCACAATTCCCTGAATGTGCTAAACTCTCGTGTCCTCTGTGTGTTAGCATGGATCCTTCCATCTCTCCGAATGCCCTTCTGTTTTATTTCCTGAGTTCCCTTTAGGTCTCAACTCAAACATCACCTTCTCTAGGAAGTTGTGTAAACTCCAGGCGTGGATCAGGTGTAGATGAAATTGAAGAGACAAGGCCAGGTCCTGGGAAACCTGACCATGAACAATACCAGCGGGCCCAGAATCTCTGTCTCCAAAGCCTAAGACAGAGGGACCGGTCTTGCCCCACTGCTGTGGCACTGCAGGCAGGGCTGCTGCTTGGGGTGTATAGTTAGTGTGATGCCCGTGTCACCACAACGGTCAGCCCTCACCGATTAGCATCTTTCCCACGGTCAGCACAGGGTCTGCCATTTTTGCCCTTCACTCTCTCATGCATCTGTGGAGTGAGGGGGGAGGACTTGCACATGGACTTCAGTGTCCTTCAGTGAGAACCGCAGACCTCTATCCATGTTGTCCCCATGGTACCATCAAAGAACTGCCAAGGCAGCTGTGATTCTGCCACCACCACCAGAATCTGACAGCTCTACCCCACTGGGCTGGCTGCTCCCTCTGCTGTGCCATACCCTGGAGAGGCTGGCTTCAGACACAGGAGGGAAGCCAGTGTGCCGAGCACCTCAGACTTGACCAATTTAGATTGAGTCATGTTGGGTCCGAGTGCTGGCTGACACTAGTACTCTTGAGAAAATGAAAACAGGATTAGAGGAGGCCTACTATCAATAAGATTTTGGATGTACTGAGAAAGTCTCTTTAATTAAATCCCTGATACAGCCTTCATATAGGAAATGATTTTTTAAAAGATGGTTAGTCACCATTAAATTAATCTGTTTTGATGTTCACACTTTCATTTACTGGATTTTATTAAGTAGGGTCTACCTTTTCAACACTCTCAAGGCATCACTGCCCCAAACATTTTCACTTAATACTGTGTTGGAAGCTGCCTACCAATCTTCCAAAGACAAATCTGTGTGTGTGCACACACGTGTTATCTTAAGTCCTTTGCCCCTCTTCTCAGAGTTGCCCCATGATAACAGAATAACAAGGCCATTACCCCAGGAATAAACTGGCTATGGGGGAGGTGGGAACATAACTGGCATTTTCTGGGAAATTTTCAGAATTTTAAAGAGCACCTTTTTTAGGCTCATAAATCCTGACAGCCATTCACCCTGCTGAGACTGAGCGGGAACAGGACAGAGCCTGTGTGCATGGGAGCCTGGGGGGTAGAGAGGAAAGGAGGGTGGCTGCTGGCAGGCTCACAGTTTTAGAACAGCTGCAGTAGTTAGAGTAGCTCCCCCTGAATGAGATGACGCCAGACCACTTAGGGGAAAAGGAAAGAAGATCCTGCAGCCCAGGCCCAGGCCCAGGAGGAATGGGAACTCGGTGTGCACAGTGGGCGAGTTACAGGAATTATGTGCATGAAGCACTACTGCCATCACCTAGAAAAACATGTGCTTTAACTGCCAAGAAACTAATAATGAATTCGAACACCTTCCAGGGATGAGAACAAGTTAAAACAATATACTCTGTGCTCAGTATGTAAGATATTTGAAAATCAGTAGCACATTTGGCTTGTGGAGCATGATGACAGAGGAATTGTAGAGGCTCTCCTATTTGTCACTTATTTTAGTTTCTTTCTAAAAGTTACAAAACGGAGATCTCAATAGTGGGGGTGCTAACTAATGTTTATTGACTGCTAACTGCTCACTGCCCGTTCGACATCCATCAACTCAGGTAATCCTCACAACTTTAGAGGTGGGTACTCTTAATATTCTCATTTTCCAGATGGGGAAATGAGGCCACAGGGAGATTAAGTAACATGCCCAAGACCACACAGCTGGTGAATGGAAGAGCTAAGATTTGCACTTACACAGTCTGGCTCCAGATCCCAAACTTGTAACCTCTATTCTATACCGCTTTGTAGTAGCCCACGTGCCCTTTGAAATCTGTTGATGGTATGCAAGGTGTGTGTTTTAGCTCAATGCGTCAGAATTTGAGAAACAACGTGGAAATCCTGTATGAACATCAGCAGACATCATTATTAAAAAATACTTATGGATCCAGGTCAGTCATGTCACCTTTAAGACTTAGCAGCAACTCCACAGAGGATTCAGAGTGAGTCTCATTTCTAGACCCCCTGCCCCAAAAGATTCAACAAGTGATCCCTTCATCTATCCATTAGATGTTTAATGAGCACTTATTCTGTGCCAGCATGCCAGGTACACTGTACTAGGCTCTGGAAAGGAAACTGGGGCTAAGGCACACCTCTTGGCCCCCCAAAAGCTTGTAATACATGGACAGGTGACAGCCAACAGCAGCAGCCCACCAACTACATTTGTTTTACCTGCCTGTCCCTGAGGACATTTGAGATACCAGGCTTATGTTCTGTGTATCTAAAAGGTAGTCGCAGCTTTGAGACTGCACCAAACCAAAGACATGTGTCCACTTACAGGGGGCAGCTTTCACCCACTATCACCATTTTCCCCACCAAGGGAGGCCATAAATCCATATTGGATGTGTGTGAGCAAACATGTGTAATCTCTTCGCTTTTAAACATTGGCAATGAAGCAAATTTTAAAATACATTATGTAAGCTAGGACAAAAAAAACCTGTCGGTGGGTCAGATCTACCTGTGGATCCCACAGTTTGTGCCATCTGATAGAGCCATATTGTCATAGAGCAAATGAAAGTCCCTTCTCCATTTGTGCAATATAAAATCTGTATTCATCTATGCCCAAATCAACAAATACCCAATGACAGCCCACTGCCCAAAGTTCAGCCCTTTCATCTACACTATCTAACTAAAATCTGAAAAACACCGTGTGGGTCATGAAAGGAGAGGGAACATCACTGTGAGAACTGTACTTTCATTTCCTGGCGGGGGTGTGGTTAAATTCACAACTTCAGTGTGACACTAACCGTTGGAGGGTTTTACATTTGATTTCCTGTTTCCCTTTCTTAATAAAGAAAGGAAAAGTAGGCCCCCGCAGCAACGGTGTGCTGAGTTCCATAGGAAGACACCACGGGGGTTCCGACTTGGCCACAGACTTGACCGCAAGCAAAAACAAAACGTAACCCCGAAACCTGGTAAATAGTACCATGCAGAAGACTGTGGGTCAGGTGGCTGCCTAGGATTGTTTTGATCGCCTCGTGTAGCAATTTTCCACCTCTCACTCATTATACTAGTGACCCAAAACCTCTATTTTTGAGTTGCTGGAACTATTTCCCATGAAAGGTTTAGAAAATAATAATGGTGATAATGATGATGGTAGCTATCATGTGCCAAGGACTGTGAGAGGACATGCCTTGCGTGTTTCTAAGCTCACAGAAACTCTCCAAGAATTATCCCCATTTTACAGATAAGGAAACTGAGACTTGCAGGAGTTTAGATAATTTGCCCAAAGCACTCATAAGTGGTGGAGAGGGGATTTTGTTTTTTCTTTCATTCTTTAAATATTTATTGGTCACCTATGTATTGGACTAGGCACTACAAAAAGATTTACAGTTCAAAGTGGCTGAGCTCAAAACAGTTCTGACTTGTTGAAAATGACCTCTGTGTGGAGGCCACATTTGAAACATTTATCTTGACTTTTCTTTTGTTTGTTTGGACACTTAGTGGGCATCTACCGTGTCCACAGTTCTAGGCTGAGCGCTGGGGGAATACCCTGATCCTGACTTTTGGAAGCTTGTAGTTTATGCAATAAAAACATTTGAATAAAAATACAAGGTAATGCACAATTAAGTGCCAAAAATAAAAGGTCCAGATGAAAAAGTTCAGAGGCATGAGAGATTACTTTTCACCAGAATGGTTGGGACAGCAGGGCACATACGAGTATCAACCACAGGATGCATAAATAAGTGGAACAACAAATCGATGTTTCTCTCTCTCTTTCTCTCTCTAAAAATCTATTTTTTTAAAAAAGAAAGAAATGAGGCAGATAAAGCAGCGTCTGGCACTTGGCAACCCTTTAGTGGCAGCTAATGTTATTATTAATATGGGCTCTCTGTGGGGGGTACCTGGCAGCTGTTCCATCTGAATAGTGGAGAGAGATGTGTGGCCAACCTGAAACCATAACGTAAGAGCTTAAAGGAGGACTGGAAACTCTATAGCCATGAACTAAAAGCAGTATCTTTCAGCCCCAGAATCGGGTAACACAACCAAACCACAAATGTGCTGCTCAGGTCTTTAAAGCTCTACGGCAGGGCAAGACCCACAGTAACTTACTTTGTGCGATGGAGTCAAACCACATTTTTTTTTTCCTCCTCAGACTTCACAGGAAGTATACTCCTTTGTTCAGATTTGAGATAAGGTACCTCTTCACCTTGACTCTCTGCAGCACTAGCTCACCCATTTAGTTGCTCACTTTCTATCCTAGGCCCATATCATCATCAGCTTATATTTAGTAGGCACGTGGGTTTGTATGGCCCTTCTGTTAGAAGTCAAATAGAAGTTAAAATCTATTAAGGCATGGTTTGTAGTCGACTGAGATGATAATCTAAGAAAAGGAGGTGAGAGCCTCTAAGGGAATACAGCCAAGGGTGGGGAGGGTGGATTTTTTTTTACAGGTTGTTTATTTTGCCATCAGTAATCCCCTACGTTGCTGTTGCTCAATAATTATTTCAGGTTTCATGACTTCTGATCTAACTTCTAGAGAGGATCTGTACCGAGGTGTTGACAACAACTTCTCAGCAGCTGTTATGAATTAATAGCTTTGGCTGCCTTCCCAAGTTGACCTATTAAAATTTTCAGGAAAATTAGCTTAAAGGAACTTCCCAAAGACCCCTGACCAAAGGGATTTCTTCCCCATTCTAAGAATGCCCATTCTTGGATCTCTTCAGAAAGGACTACGTAAGGATAGACAGCAGGAGAACATGGGAGGAGGAATACGAATAATAGCCCAGAAAATAATAGCTTAGAGCCAGATTTCAACGAACTTACCTCATAGCCAGAGAAGCAAGGATGCAAAGAAATAATAAACTACCACTGCAATAATAATGCCTAACATTAATTGAGCATTTGCCATAAACATACATATGTTGTCCTCCCAGCAACACCAAAAAGAAGGTACTATTGTTAGTCTCATTTTACAGATAAGGAAACGGAGACACAGAGAGAGTAAACAATTTGGGAAATAAATACTTTGCAAATGAGTGACAGAACTTGGATTAAAAACCAGGGAGTCTGGCTCCAGGGCTGGTGGTGTTAAATACTACCAAGATGTGTGTGTTTCATTGAGAAGAGGTGGGGGGAGAGGAGTGCTATAAAAGGACCAGGAACAGGAGGGTGCCTTGGGGGTTTTGACTTTGGCATTGCATAATACCATCCCAGTCACAGAGCAGAACCCAAATGCAGAGAGGGACAGGGCATATCCAGACAAAGAGCCCCGTTTTAGACTTTAGTATGGGATCTAATTAGCCTAAGGGAATTACTGAAGCCATCTCTGGCACATGGATCTCCAAAGTGGCCAGTGAGAGCCTGAGAATCAAATGACATCTGGAGGTATGGAACTAGTGGCCCTAAGGATCCCCAGAAGACTGGACTTTGGGGCCTTGAACCCCCCAGCCCAATAGGGCAATGTCTCAAGACTCCTCCCTAGTCCTGTGTCTCCACTGACCCTGAGGGACGGGCCCCTACTTTGCTTTAGATAGTTAAGAGCGTAGTCTCGGAAGTCAGCCAGTCCTGGGTTTGAATTTCACTTATTGCCTATGCAGACTCGGGGAAGCTAACTTCTCTATGCCTCTATTTTTTAAAATCTGTCAAATGAGGATAATCACTATTTTATAGTGTTGGTTTAAGGATTAAATAAATGAATCTACATCAGCCACATAAAGCATGCCAAGCACTCAATAAATGTGGGCGATGGTAATTATCTACACCTTGCCTCCATTTAAGAAGCAATTCTAACTGTCTCAAGCCCACAGTGTACATTATCACATCCGGCAGGGAGTGGCCTGCTGAACAAAGCCTGTGGCCTTGCCAGGCCCTGCAGGCTTCTCTGGAAGAGGAAATGGTTTCATCACCTGGCTGTCTAGGTCAGGGCCACTTTCTTCAGGGAAGGGCTCTGTGGCCTTGCCTGCCGGACATGCTTGGTTACTCCCTGCACCCTAGCCTGGTTCTGCCACCCCCCAGCATGTGAAGGCACAGAGAGGGACACATGGCCCTGCCCAGTAGGATGCCCTTTCATGACAGGCCCCAAGTGTGTCTGGGCCTTGTTTCTGCCCCTGGGGCAGGTGAGGATCCCATGAAAGCTAATGTTCTTCTGAAGGTCATTTTTTAAGGACCTGGCTGGATGGCCATGGTGTTGCCTTCACCTGGGAAATGCCTGCATTCAAGAAAGTCTATCCCAGGGTCCAGGGCAAGGGTGAGTTTCTAGCCTCGGTAGAAAGGCTTTTTTCAAGTTGACTTGGGAGCCTCAGAAGTAAAGTGTGGGGATGACAGGTGGGGACTGGGGGCTATATCTGGGTCAGCTCTTCACGGCATCTCTACCCCTGGTAGAGTGTCAGCACTCTAGAAACCCACATGGGGATGATTATAATAGTACTCACCTCCTCACCTCTTAAGGTTGTTTCGAAGCTTAAATGAGTTTTCATAAAAATGCTTAGAACAATGCCAGGAACGCAGTAGCATAAATGTTAGCTGTTATTTCCTGCATGCCAGAGATTTTAGTTCTAGATAGAGGGTCACATAAATAAGGGGGCAAATCCAGAGTTCTAGACTAAGTCTATTTGACCCTGAAGTCTGTTCTCTTTGAATGCTACCACCTTGCATGAAAAGAAGCCCTATTTTGGATGCTTTAGGAAAAGTCTAGATTTCAACTTTGGGAACATGAGTTCACCGAAGTAAAACACAATTGTCACTTCAGATTTTTGCTTTAGATCCAGGAGTCAAGGTGCCCATAGGTAGTAGGGACTCAGGGTAATCCAGCCCCAATGGACATTATCAAGTGTCTCCTGGTCCTGGATCCCACGGTAATCGGAGGTCTCCTAAGCCTGTCCTTTGAGCTGAATCTGGGTGATGTTAGTAATACAGGAATAGGTGAAATGCCAGCCACACCTGGCTGGCCCACAAAGAGGAAATGCTTCCCACACCTTGCTTTTGCACTCAGAGGGCCCCCAGGTAAAGGCATCCCGGTGCAAGCCGCTGGCTTTAATGCCTGGGTGTGGCTGCGGGAACCACCCAGTACAAACCAGAGTGAACCTGCTGCCCTTTCCCTTCCTAGCTGCCAAGCCAAACAGAACACAGGGAACACAAATAGAATCATCACAATAAACCGGTTGTTGGAGCCAGACATAGGAGAACCCACTCCCTGGCACTGCCACCCCCTTCACGGGTCCAGACACGATGGAGTGCTTGGAGGGCTGAAGAAGGTGTGGCCCATGGGCATTCCTGCCCAGCAAGAAACCCTCCCGCTTGTCTGTACTCACTGCCACCCACACAGATCTCTCCAGAAGCTGCTTGCCAAGGCTGGGAAGGAAGAGGGTCTCCCCTTCCCCCAAGCCCTGGATCACTGGGAAATGCCCTTTCCACCCACTCCACTTGACTAACGCTGCTTGTCAAGGAGGGAACTCTTTAGACACATTAAAATTCTAAAGGCATCGGAGGTTTGGCGGAATTCGTGCTGGACGTGCTTCTCTGCAAGGTCAGGCATGGGGGAGGAGAGAGGGGGGAGAGGAGAGTCCTAAGTGACAGCTTCAGATAAATCTGGGCAGAGTTCTCCAGGTAGCCTGTGAACTCAGATAGTGCCTCCCTAGCCTGGGGCAGGTCAGAGTCTCCCAGAACTCGCCCAGACCTTTCTGCTGCGTGTGCTTTGGGGCATGTCTCTCTTTGCCTCTTGGATCTTGGGCCCATAAGTAAATATAGATTAGTTCCAGGGGGCAGGGATGGATCCCTGTTTTTACTTTGTATGTCAGCACCTTTTCATGACGATCTAGCAGATTTCACAAAAGATCTTCAATCTCTCCCCTCCACCTTTTCTTTTTAATGAATTTGGGAAAAGGGGCTAGAGCCTCCAGGGGACGGGAAGAGGTTAACTAAAGAACATCTATACATATGTGCATAGCCCAAGGACACAGACAATGTGGTGAAGGGCTGGGGTGAGGCGGGGACTGGGTGGAGAGGGGTAAAGGGGGAGGAAACTGAGGGACATCTGCAACACTGTCAACAAAATAAAAGAAAAAAAAGGTAAACTTGTGAAATGGAAGTTTTTTTGTGCATTCCACGGGGGGGGGGGGGGGGGTGATGCAGGAAAAGCAAAAGCTCTGAAAATTGACACCTGGGTAGGAAGCCTGGCTCTGTACTACATCCTTGGGCAAGTTACTTCACTCCTGGGTTTCTTCGGGTGTCAGAATGGGCATAAGAAGACATGGTTCACAGGGGTGTTGGGAGGATATGAGAGTCCTCTATACAGTACTGGCACATCAAAGACTAGATAAATCATGTCCCCCACACTCTCCGTCAGTGGCTTGCTGGGTCCTTGATTGGCCTGAAGAATTAGAAGAGAGACCTAAAGAGAGATAGAATCTTACGGTAAACAAAACTGTCTTATTTTAACTTATGTCTGAGTTTAAAGTATGGGGAGATAAGAAGGACCACTGCTCCACTTTTTTTTCCTAGATGGTAAAACAGGTTATTTATGTGCCTGGGGGTAAATCAAATCAATGCTTTACTTTCCAATCTGAAACAGAACACAAACCACTTCACTCCTGTGCCAAAACTGAATCAGTCTAATCTACCCTTGAGCCAGGCCTTCCTATTAATCTGAACTTGAGGTTTCTCTCTTCCATCTGCCTTATGCTCTTGGTGAAGTATTGGGGGTAGGGGGAAAGGGAAACTGACACTCCTATGGGGATTTAACTTGATCATCAGTTAGATCATTATTTCTAAAAATAGAAATTATCATTACTTCCCTGAAAATGTCAGAATTAGTAAGTTGCTGTCTTGCTCACGGTCCTGTAATAAGCAGAATCTGCATGATGTCTGGATATGTGGCATGGATCTCAATTATTATCTGGGTTTTGTTTTTTGTTGTTTTTTTAAATTCAGATGACTTTGTTCAGCTCATTGAGCCCTTCCTGCTGTTTGGTCAACATTTACCAAAGGCTTCGGCTTCTATTAACTATGAGCCAGACAGGAAAAACATTATGGTGGAGATGGGTGAATGGGGCAGGGGTTTGGAGGAGAGCTGGTCTAGCAGGTAGAAACCTGGGGAGTGGCAATAGAGTGAGAAGGGAATGAAGGGAGAACTGTTTAGAGAAGGGTGTCAGGGAAGTGAGTAATAGGTAGGTCAGAGGATGGAGCAAGGGATGTTGAAAGGGAACGGATATGCTCTTGGGGTAGGTGATAAAATACCTCAATGGGAGCCCAGGGAGGGCTAGCTTGGAGTAACAGGAAGGGACCTCAGGTGCTGATTTGTCAGAGATGGAAAATGGGATTGGATATGTGTTGGTGGAGGAATGGAGGAATCTGGACCAACCCAGACGCCACTCATTTTAATGAAATCCTTCTTTATGCTTCTGCCATCAGAAAGACGCCACATACTCACCTCAACAGCTTATTTTTAATTCCAGCAAATGATGCCCGCTCTGCTTTCCTTCAAAAATAATTTTAAAATTCGGTTTCAATTCATCGAGGCTCGATGATATTTGGAAAAAATTCAAAGTCCTGGGCCCCTTAGCTGTGCCTTAATCATTCAAATGTTACATTGCGTTCAGGGTGGTTGCTTTCATATAGTCATCTCAACCCTTCCTTCACTCCTCTGTCACTTGATCTGGTTTTGTTTACAATTTGTTGCTGCAACTTTCCTATAACTGTTTCCAGAGCTGTGTGAAAAAAAGGAAGCTGGCACTCCCCTAGCTTGTGCAGGCAAGACGAAATTAAGCCGTGTACAAACCAAAGCTTCACTTCCCATTGGCCTAGGGTTTTCAGGCCTCCCCATTTTTCAGTATCACAGTCCTGGGGGGTTTCTAAATGTTCTCTCCTTTTGAGAGGCACTGTTGTATGGGGTTATTAGGCACCCCTCCTTCAAGTCTTCAACAAAGGTCTAAGGAATGAATGTCTAATGCCCTGCTGCTTTTAAAGTATCAAAGACAAATGTGAACTTCTTTCCAGTTCCTCTTGATTCTGGAATTTACTCCTAGAGTGGGAAAGCTTTCAACGCCGGCTTTCGCTCCTGTCTCATGGGCAAGGCAGCTTAGTCAGTGGCTGTTCTGTGGGCTTCTGTCTGGAGCACAAGGAGGTTGGGGAGGTCACCCTGACAATTATGGCCAAGGGTGGAGGGAGTGGTCTGGGTTTGGCCCTCAGTCTGGAGTCACAGGCAGCACGGCGATCTTGGCTCAGGACCTGGGGCTGAGGCGTGTTGGGACAGCCTAGGGGGTGTCCTGGCTTTCCAGGGGCTGGGGAACCCTCTCTGGCCCGGGGGCGGGAGACGCTGTTCCAGAATCGGTTTTGGCTCCACTGCAGCCTCAGCACTTTCTAATTCCAGCACCAAACAATAACAGCCACAGCTGCAGCCATAGCGACAGGCCCCGCCCCCCGGGCCTGGCTCCCGACTGGCAGCACGTGACATGACGCTTGCGTCGCTCCCTCGGCCCCCCGGCGTGCTGCGGGGGGGGGGGGGATGACGTTTACTCTGTCGTCTCCATGGATATAACGCATAGACCTCAACGTCGTCGCCTGTGTTTAGTGTGTAAAGTTCCTCTGTCTCCATGGCAACGTCAGGCGGCCAAACACTGGGCCCCAGCAACAGGCTTCTGATTGGCCCGAGGCTTCCAAAGGCGGTGCTTCGTCTCCAGCGCTGCCGCACTGTGTTGCTGTTTTGGTTGTTTGTCTCCTACTTGTTTATTTCTCAAACAGATCTTGGAGCCTGAGGTCTGGTTCCTTCGCCAAGGATGAAATCCAGGAGAAAACGTGCTCAACGTGCAGCCTGCGCCTACCGATTACCGTCCAGCAGATGACATAGTGCCACTGTGGCCAAGTCCGTCGTGGGAGTCAGGGCCCCCAGGCCCAGCGACTGTGAAGGCCCAGTATGTGGGGTTACACCCTCTACCCCACCCCACATGACACCTCAGAAGGGCTAGCACCCTCTCAGCCTCGTCCCAGAGACTGTGGCCTTCACCGTTACGCCTGTTCCCGCGCAGCCGGGGGCCTTTGGTGCCCCGCGCTGCCAGGATGCAGGGCCATCCCCTGCAGGATTTGGCTACATTTCCTCGTCTGGCCCTAATTCTGTCGAATGACACCATTTATTCGTGTTCCCACCCAGAGGTATCAAGATTTCTTGTGGTCTGAGCAGATACCAAAGGATCCCAAAAGCCATCGGTTGCTACTATTATTCATGCCCTCATGAACTCATGCTTTTCTCTGCCTATTTTAATTCAAAACGAGGGGCCATTTGCCTTTTCCAAAAAGAATAGGAATAAATTGAGGACATAGACGTGGGTGGGGTGGGGAGTAATTCTGGCCTTAAAACCCCAGATTTCTTCATATATAATAGTAATATACTGATGGAGTTAAACATTCTGAGGCACGAATGATGTTTACAGAAACGGTTTTCACCTTACCCTGGGGTCCCGTCAGTGAAAGCAAGTTAACATCTGGCAAGAGATAGTGATCTAGCGGCCTCCGGGGATTCAGACAAGCAGTGCTTAAAAGAATACCTTAAAATCTTTAGTTATGGTGTCAAATATAATAAATCTCCACTAGCTCATGTACATACAAGTCTGAAATGTTTCATAAAAGGTTTAGATGACCTGATAATATGTTTTCAAAACCCAGAGAGAAAGATAGAGAGACACCGATGCAAACCTCAAATTAAAAATGAGAAAGTAAAATTACTTTCATAGATTGGGGTTGATTAGGAGGGTACCTGATCTGTCTGCTCTCATCTTAGCCCACTACCTCCTTTCCCCTTTATCCTTACTAACTGTCCTCCCCTCCCCCGCTCCACCTCTTGGCCAGCCTCATAGCTTACAGTTTCCTTAGATGTGAGTGATAATAAATGAAATTGGGAGCCTGCTTAATGCAAATAGGACCAAAGGGCGCAGCTCTTTATTGAAATGAAATGAACTTAATTCTGATTAAGTCACAGAGATTGCAAGTGCTTACTATTTACCCAGTAAATATATTAAATTGCCAGGCTAGTCTCCCTCCTGTCTTTACACTGCCAGGGAATATTTGAAAGTCTGATATACGATCACTTTTAGACCACCAAACAGCCTTTTCTAATTCTATCATCTCTCTTTACATTTCCAGGAATGCAGAGTGTCTTGTTCTCTGAGAGCCAATATTTCTGGGTGGCACGGAATGTGGAATAAAGAGGCAATGTTGACATTGTATACTGAAGGTGACCTGAAAAGCTAGAAGAGGGGACCGAGGGAATTTTCTCAGCGTGGGTAAGGAAGAGGGGATGGAGATGGAAGATGACAGTGTCTCTAAGTACCTAGATTTGACTCCAGCACATGAACTGGATTTTATGACTCTGTCCAAGGGAATCATTAAAACCTCAAAGCTTCCCTGTTTTTCTCCATCTCCCAGACTTAGTTCTTTCTTAACTTCTTTTGTTGTTGTTGTTGTTTTTGTTCTTTTGACCATGACCCAAACATGGTCTTTGTTTTTGTTCTTTGACCATGACCCAAACATGTGTGGCCCAGGAAGTTTTTAATCCAGAAAATACCAAATAGATTATAGTTCTGATGGTACTAAAATCAACAGTTTGTTTCTTATGTGCTTGCATGCACACACACATGCACAGACCCTTGCTGCCCTGTTGTTTGGCTGAGCCACTCCACTTAGCTGACCACATTCAACCTAAGGACCTTGATATCCTGCTAGGCTACTGATTTCCTCAAACCACAAGGCAATTTACCTACCCAGCCTATTTCCCCGGCTATAAAATGGTATCTGGAGAACTCAATGACCCCACATGTTTGCTAAGATGATTGTAATGATACAGTGATTATTAGTTGATGCTTTGGAAATGTCAACTGGTATATAAATGCTTGATTATTATGAATGGGTACAACTTCCCCCAACACCTCTCTGTTTTAGTGTTGCATGGAGCCTCCTCCCACCAGGTTTCCACAGCAAAGAGGCCTTGTCCCAGGTCAGGAGGTATAGGAGCAGTGACCTATCTTTCAAGGGGCAAGTGCACACCATACTTTTTCTACATCCCAGCCATCACTGAAATCAGCTTTTTTTTTTTTAAACTAGAGTATAGTTGACATACGTTATTATATTTGTTTCAGGTATACTACATAGTGATTCAAATTTTATGTGCCTTACAATGTGATCCCAATGATAAGTCTAGTAACCATCTGTCACTGTACAAAGTTATTACAATATTATTGACTATATTCCCTGTGCTGTACATTACATCCCCATGGCTTATTTATTTTATAACTAGCAGTTTGCATCTCTTATTTTCCTTCACCTTTTCACCTATCTTTCTACCCCCATCCCCTCTGGCAACCATCAGTTTGTGCTCTGTATCTCTAAGTCTGTTTCTGTTTTGTTCATTCATTTGTTTTGTTTTCCTTTGATTCCACATGAGAGTGAAATCATATGGTAGTGTTTGTCTTTCTCTGTCTGACTTAATCTCAAGCAATACCCTCCAGGTTCATCCATGTTGTTGCAAATGGCAGATTTCATTCTTTTTACTGATGAGTAACACCCTCCTCTATCTATAGACCACATCTTCTTTATCCATTCATCTGCTGAGGGACGACTAGGTTGCTTCCGTATCTTGGCTATCATAAGTAATGCTGCAGTGGACAGAGGGGTGCATATTATCTTTTTAAATCAGCATTTTTATTTTCTTCAGGGAGAATTGCTGGGCTCTATGGTAGTTCTATTTTTAATGTTTTGAGGGACCTTCAAACTGTTTTCCTTAGTAGCTGCACCAATTTACACTTGCAATCCCACCCACAGTGCATGAGGGTTTCTTTTTCTTCATGTCCTTGTCAATACTTTTCATTTGTTGACTGAATTCAACCCTTCAACTCACACTCCTTGAGTCTGGCTTTCCTCAGTTGTAAAAACAAAGACATTGCTATCTGCCCTGCTTACCTCTCAGGACTGTTATGAGGGTCACGCTAGGTAAGGCTTATGAAAGGGCTTTGAAAACCATGAAGCAGAAGGCATTTTCAAGCTTCAAAATGTTTTATAAGATGAGGTGATCTGTAAATGAAGCAGTGTCAAGGTGGACCTGTGGGGTGGGAATTAACTTCTTTTTTTAATCCTCACTCCAGGATATGTGGTTTTTAAAAAATTGTCTTTGAGAGAGAGAGAGATCGATGTGAGAGAGAAACATCGATTGGTTGCCTCCTACACATGCCCAAGCCAGAGATAGAACCTGCAACCTAGGTATGTGTCCTGAACAGAATCAAACCCTCAACCTTTTTTTTTGGTGTACGGGACGATGCTCCTACCAACTGAGCCACCCGACCAGGGCAAGGGGTGTAATTTATAGACGGGCTGGATGAATGTCCACCTGGGTGATTTGGTACATCCTATGTCATGGTGTGCTTCCTCACTGTCCCTAAAATTCTACTGTCAGCAACACATGCCTTTGGAGTAAACATTTGCCACTCTTTTCAGGCCTGGGTAGTAAGCTCCTAAAGTTTAACACACGTTAGGTTAACAGGCATTTTCCTCAACAGGTGAGACGGCACCACACAGAAACAATGGGCCCGCGGGTAGGCCTGAGAAACAGGGGGCTCGGAGCCCACCAGCAGACCTGAGCTCCAGGCACACACGGGAGGGGGACTCTTCTCTGTCTTCACTCAGAGCTTTCCAGGACACTGCCGCACACTAATCCAGGGGTTCCCAACAGTTGGATTTTAAGGACCAGCCAAGTTTTTAAAGAGTTGTCGAACTGATATGGGTTGCTAACTTTTAATTTACCAAATGACAATAATTACCTCTTATTATCACCATCATTTTATAAATGAGACTTTTTTTTTAAAAAAAGTCAAGAGGACATAATCTAAGACTAAAGGACAGGCTTTTAAAATTGAACATATGTAGCTTTATGAAAATCCCCTGCTTTGCCTTTATTTTCTCTCTTCCTTTGACAGTTCTGGTCCTTCTTCATTCTGCGTGGGGCAGTGTTGACAGCCGTGAGAGCACACAGAGAAATCGAGGAGAAGTACAAATCTGACTCAGGAATTACGTTTCCCAATCAAACTAACCACTTGCTGAACTAAGCATCCTTGGGTCAATTTATTTGCTAAATGTAAGTAACATAGTCTCACCAGGATGGGTTCCTGGTGGTGGGAATATAATACGTTGAGCAATTCCCTTGGAACTGCTTCCGTTCTGTGGCAAATCAGTTTCTTTCTTATTGGCCTAATCCTTCCTTGTGCCCCACCCGCACAAACACTTCCAGTTTTACCTGGGGAAGTGAGATTATTGACTGCTGGCTGCATTGTTTAGGCAGATCAGATGGGGCTGAATGGGGGAGATGGGCACGGTTCCCAGAGAAGGGAACAAACTTGCCTTAAACTGGTGTCCCAGACAGGTGCAGGAGACACCGGCAGAGCCAGTTTAATGAGCATCTTGGGCAAGATTTGGCCCGTATTTTTTCCCTGCTTCCAGTTTCCTCTGATAGAAGTGGAAATGCTCAACATGTTTTGTGGTTGCAAATGAACCAAAAGCAACCAGCACAACATTCACATCTATCATCTCTCTCTCTCTCTCTCTCTCTATCATCTATCATCTATCTATCTATCTATCTATCTATCTATCTATCTATCTATCTATCTATCTATCTATCTAATCTATCATCTATCTATCTATCTATCTATCTATCTATCTATCTATCTATCTATCTATCATCTATCTATCTATCTATCATCTATCTATCTATCATCTATCACATATACGTTTTTGCCCTCTAAAGCCCAATGTAAATAGAAACTGAGGCTATAATTTAATGCTAAGCAATTTAAGCATAATTAAGACTCATGAGACTGAGTTTCTCTCTCATCAGTCACTCTCTGGTAGAAACCTAGGGAAATAAATTCACTTATTTATTTGAGGCAGGTCACCAGGGTACTACCTACTACATTATGAAGAAAATTTAACCCAGTTATCCACTGTAGATTAGAGAACTATAGGATTATTATTTTTAAAAACTTATTGAACCTATTCAACCATAATGGCATAATACTATACCCATATCATTGAATTTTGCTGAATATTAAATAACATAACAATATCTATAAAGCACTCAGCATAATCCTGGAACCAACACTCAATAAATATTAGCTATTGTATTTCCATTCATTCAAGAAATATTTTTGAGCAGATAGTATGTGACCAGATATTATGTTCAGGGCTAGAAAAATCAATGATGAGTGAAACAGGCAAGGTTTCTGCCTTTCTGGAGTGAAGAGATAGACACCAAACAAATTCAATCAACAATCAACAGCTACTAATATCATGCCCTCTCTAGGTGCTGGGGGGTGCACCTATGAACAAAATAAAGATCCCTTTCCTTGGGGAACTTATCTCTTGGGTACTAGCCCGATTGTTTCCTAAATAAATATATATTATTATGGACAGTGGGTGTTATGTGTTATAAATGCAAAGCTAAGGTAGAAGGAGGGCTTCTAAAGGATTCCTCACTCAGCCTGGGTGCTCAGCGAAGTCCTCTATGAGGATATGGCATTTTAAGTTTGAGATCTGGATAACAGTAGGCTTCATTGAGGAGAGTGGGAGGTGGGAGTAGAGAACATGTACAATACTAGTAACATATTTAATTCTTGCTTTCCATGTTACAATGCCTTTTCACAAATGTTGCAGAGGCTGGAACTGCCACAGATGGGAGACAGTTCCTGCATCAGGAGTTTGCAACCGGACTGAATTTAGCCGTCAGCAGCGGTCGCCTATAGTTTGTTCCTCCGCAGGAATTACTGAGTTGCCAGTCACTGCCTCAGCTCCCCTTGGTCGTCATTGCTTGGAACAATTAGTACCAAATACGATAAGAATGACCCCTGAGAACTGAACTCGGCTTCTTTCACTCGCTGTGATGAAAGTCGCCCGTGCGGCCCAGGGCCGTGTCAGCATACACGGGCTGCTGGGTTGAAGGAAGCAAGCGTGGGCTGTGAGCAGCCTGAGGGCTGAGCTACCCTCTCCCCTCGCACGCATGTGAAACCCGTTCGCCACTCTTCCCTTGGCTGCTGCCTTTTCTCTCACTTAAGTTTTACTGTTCTTCTTAGGGAGTTCCTATTAGCAAGTTTTCACAGCCTGGTTCATGTTCCAGCTATGAAATAATTCACATAGTTCTGTGCAGACATAATGTTTACGGGAACTGAAGACGGGCGGATTCTAATAATGGCTTGCGGAGCAGTCTCCAGTACAGTCGAAATAAGAAAGAATTTAAGAAACAAATACTTTGGGGAGTTCAGTTCCCCATAAACTCCCCAAGTATACTTACCTGAACCCTGTGTAAGTACCAGCAGAGCCCAGGGGAGTGTCGGCCTGGGTGAGAAAGCTTAGTTTGTTCCGTGTTCTGTTGTGTTACAGCACAGGTTCTAAGCTGAACTCTGTGTATTGTCAATAGCTCTCTAACAAAAGGCAAAATGGAATGCGCCCTGTTTTCAAATTCCTTTGAAAAGGGCCCTGGAAGATCTCAGAGCCTGGTTTAGGGCCATTTACATCTACATGTCACTGCTCTCATGTAAGACTCTTAAGCTATTGGGAGAGATCTTATTAACCATTGATTTTAGTGTGGAGCCATTTATAACATCCATATGGGTGGTTTTTGCATGAGATTGAAATAGATACCATCCATATCCTATCTGAAGAGTGGTGACTGCTAAGAAAGAAATTAAACTGGGAAGAGCTGGGACATAGCCAAACTTGGTAGCACTGATCACAAAGTCGGTGTTTATGGTCCGGAGGAGGGAGAGATGGTTTGTTGGTAACTTAGACACTAGGGCTTGAGGCGCACTTTGCAAAGACAGCAGGGATGCTGGGTTCAGAGGTAGGGGAAATCAAGTTATGTTTCTTTGTACTTAGCTTTACATTGGGAAACATTTCCTCTACTCAGAATGCTTTGCTGTCCTTCCAAGGTGGGTTCCTTCTTGTCATTCACTTCTCTTGACAAATGTCAGCTCCTTTCCCTCAACCCAAAGTAGCAACACAGCCACTCACAACATATCCCTCCATTTTAATTACTAGCCTGTGAGCTTCATGTCAGTAGGAAGCTTGTCTGTTTGCTACTGATTCCAGTGACTGGCACATAGTAGGTGCTCAATAAAGACACTGAATGCAGAAAAAAGGAATAAAGTAATTGATTGTATAATTTGAGTTAAGAAAGAATTAACTTTGTAGAGGCCATACCCTAGTACACACAGGTAATTGTTTTTTCTGGCTCTTATGCAAGGTAGTAATAATTCAAAGTATGTGAAATCTTTCTCCCCTGGAGGGAATTCTGAAACCAATGGAAAAATGAAAGCAGGAGAGAGATATCTGATAAGAACACACACAAAATTAATCTCACACCAGATGTGTGATTTTAACACCTCAGGGCTGCTCTTATCTAAACATACAATCTAAAATCACTTAATTTGAAACTCTTTGGTTTTCTCTATTATTATTCTTTATGCGCTTACCTGGGTCATTTTACCATATGGGCCAGAAATAGGTAGGAAGTGTCTAAATACTCACGGTGGCTTGGAGGTCACGGTGGCTTAGAGGTGTTTGGTGAGCCTGTTGTTTTGGCAGGTCAACGAGTGAAGTGCTATTGAAGATCATCATATTTTCTCTGTTTCCCCAGCCTGTTTCACAACCCCTTGCCTCACTCTTTTCCAGGTTCCATGCTCAGACAGACACCAGCTGGATGGAGCCCCAAGTTCAAATAAACCTGACTTGGATGGCGAAGTGCCACAGCAAATGAACTCCCAAATCCCCACCTACTGAGTAGTATCCTGTTCATGGCCAACAGAGACTAGGGGAAAGCAGATTCTTCACCCACCGGTAACCCATGATTTAAATATTCCAAGCCACCTGATTAATCCGGAGATAGGAGTAGAATGGTTCTGCCAAATGATTCAAATGAAGAATCCTGTAGGCTGATCCTCTCCCTCTGAGTTAAGCAATCTGGCCTGGGCAGCCACACATGCGTTGCTCTGTTTGTAAATTTGGAGATCAGCTCAGCCCTCAGCCCACATGGGGCTGATGTAGACGCTGCATCCAGGTCTCAGGTGATCCTTCTGTCCCAGTCCTTCTGTCCTGTGTAAGTCAAACAATCAACAGATGTCAACCTGGCCCTAGCCATGTTACCAATTATGTCTGGTTTGCCCAAGAAGCCAAGTAAGCATGTGTTGGGGAGGGGGTGGCATATTCAAAGGAGCATTCAGGGAAGAATTAGAAAAGCTGTATGCATAACTCTTTATTGAGGGCTTGCTGTTATGCCAGGCACTGTCTTTGGCACTGGGGAAACCAATTTTCCTTTCCCTTGTGGAATTTACATCCTGGCATTATTTCACTGTACTTTAAGATTTAGTTTTTTAAAATAAATATTTATTTTATAATTTAATATTGTGAATTGCTTGGGAGGGTACCATAACCATTTTAGGATTGGGGAAAGTTTTATTATGGCCCTATTCTCAGCACCTTTACACAAAAAAGTTGGTTTTTACTTTTATGCCCAAATATTTTCTAAAAAGTCACTTGTGAGATCAGGCTGTTTGTGGAAAACAATGGATCTGGGAGATAACCACTTCAGATGAAATTTCTCTTTGTGCCGATAACAGCTTCTAGTCAGGGTGACTATGGATGTAAAACTACAGCACTCAGCTGCGGCCGGGTAGCTCCATTGGTTAGAGCATTGTCCTGTGCAATGAAAGGTCCCAGGTCAATTCCTGGTCAGGGCATATGCCCAGGTTGTGGGTTTGACCCCTGGTCCGGGTGCATGCAGGAGGCAACCGATCAATGTTTCTCTCTCACATCTATGTGTTTCTTTCTCTCTAAAAAAAAAATCCATAAAAACGTATTTTTAAAAAAGAATCAACCAATGAATGCATAAATAAGTGGAACAACAAATTGATGTTTCTCTTTTTCTCTCCTCCCCCCCTTTATTCTCTCTCTAAAATCAATTTAAAATGATTATTTAAACGACAGCACCCATATCCTCTTGTGTGGTAGTAGAAGCACTTAGATAGCAGATATGATGGATCTAGGCAGTTCTAAGGATGGATGCACCCCTTGGGTTTATAAGCATCTACATTATTACATCTGATTAGAAAAAAAGGTTCTGATCAGGATTTTGGTTCCTCTCACCTTTTGTGAGGAGGGTACATGTACAAAGTCATCCATCAAGGCTCTTTATCCAAAAAGGGAATCCATGCTGCCTTCTCAGCCACGTGGACAAGAGCTGATGAACTTTCTATTTAACATCTATTCATTCCACAAATATTTATGGAGTGCCTACTAGTGTCCAGAAGCTAGGCACTGAGGGCAGAGACCTACTAAATATGACAGATAAGATCCCTGCTTTTGTGGAGCTTATGGCTTAGTAGAGGAAGACAGACAATAAAATGTTTCCAAATAAACAAACAGGGTAACCTAGTGGTAAGTACTAGATAGAAAATAAGACCACTGAAATCAATAAAAAGATATATTAAAAAAAAAGAAAGAAAGAAAAAAAGAAAGAAAGAAAGAAAGAAAAGAAAGGGAAAGAAAGAGAGAAAGAAAGAAAGAAAAGAAAGGGAAAGAAAGAAAGAAAGAAAGAAAGAAAGAAAGAAAGAAAGAAAGAAAGAAAGAAAGAAAGAAAGAAAGAAAGAAAGAAAGAAAGAAAATAAGACCAGGTAGTGTGACAGGAAGTGACTGAGGGGCAAGGAGGAGGGATGCAACATTGAACAGGGGACAGCACAGGCTTCCAGGAGAAGGTGATATTTGAGCAGATATTGATCATGAGGAAGAGTTAACATGTCAAGATCTGGGGGGAAGAGGAAGCAGGGAGTACAAGGGCCCAGCTGCAGAGCCAACTTAGCATCTTTGAGGAACAGACAGAAGGCCGGTGTGGCTGAAGTGGAGTGAATGAGGGAAAGCTGTTCAGGATGAGATTGGAGGGCTAGGCAGGGCCCAGGTCACCCAGACTTGGTAGACTTCATAAGAAGTATAGATTTTTTTTCTAAGTGTAATTCTATAAATTGGTCACTAAACAAGTTTGGAGGAATTTATGATTTAGTGTTATGATTTAATTCAGAGCCCCACTAAGTGGAAGAATAGACTTTCAACATATGATCTGTTCCTATATTAATTGATTACCTCACAATCTTGGGTGGGTCCAAGTCTGAAGGTGCAATTTGTCAGTAGAGTTGTCTCGGGGATTTTCACAAGCTATCTGTAACTCACTGACGTTCCAGGTAAAACATCAGTGGAGGAAATCAGACCTCAGCTGGGAGTTGCAACTGGAAGTTTGCTTGTAGAACACAATCAAGTAGTAAACTAAGACAAAAAGTGTTTATATCTCAGGATGAAACTATGATTTATAGATCAGAAGGCAGCCTAACTCTGACTAGTCAGGATTTTCCCTGTTTAGGAAAGGAGATATATATTTTTTTGTATTACAATTATTAATGTATCTTCTAAAGAGCTTTCTTGTTGGGTAAGGTGGTGGATAAACTGGTGTAAACTATGCCTGAGATGTCTTAACACCCTGGAGCACGTCATGAGCCAGCCCATTTTAACCATCACTCCCAACCCCAGCCCCACCCATGCAGACTGTGAGATTTTCTCATTGGATGGGAGCCCTGCAGTTGAGGTTTCTGGTCAGGGTGTGTTGTTGCCCCATAGGTTTAGTGACACAGATAGGGTTCCTTTGGAATTCTAGCAGCTTAAGTTCACCAGATCTGCAGAAGTTCAGCTCAGGACATCTGAGCTGCTCACAGCCTGGAGAAGTCTTTGCCCGTGGAGAGAGCTCTTGTTTCTGCAGCAAAGTTCCACATGACTGACAGATTGAGGGTCCCATGCTGCTGGTCATGGTGAAAGATGTCACAGTTTGGGTTGAAATGTGTCCTTCTTAGACACCATAGCTGTTCCCCAGTTTATCAGCTCCAGATGGAGTGTGTCCCAGGGACCACACAGAGCTTTGTTAAAATGCTGGCATTAGCAGCAGGACGGGGATCCCACTGAATCACCATCTCCTGTCAAAAAGCCAAGAGTTGTTCAGAGTCAAAACAGTTTTTCTCAAAGAGGCTAAATCCCTAGTACTAATTAGTGGTGGTGGTGGTAGTGGGGGTTGTGTGTGGTGGCAGTGCTGCTAATCCTGTGCCTCCACTCTTTTGAAATAGGGGCAGTCTTTTTGCTTGCTGTCTGAGCCAGGGGGTGAGTAACCTTGACCCCCAAGACCCTAAATTGGGCTCACATGTGTGTGAGTCTGCAGGAATTGTGGAATGCTTCTTCCTCTTGGGTCCAGACATTTAGAATGAATAGATTAGAGGGTGGTGGTAACAAGGTTATTGTCACTGCAGACAATGAGGCATTTATGTATGGGGCTAACTAACAAGGACAAGTTTGATATTCTGTCATGAACTACTAGGGTGTTCTTTATACACAGAGGTTGCCCCAGCTGAAAATAGCCCTATCATCTTGTTAATTTCTTTTTTCCAATTTTTGCCTATTCATACTCAAGAATGACAGACTCAGCTTGTTTAGCCTTTCCAAAGATTTAAAGAACATTATCTATTTTATTTCTAAGTATGCATAAAAGTCAATGATAGATATTTGCCTTACTTGGATGAGGGCATTCATCCATTCCATGGGTATTTACGGAACACCTACTTTGGGCCAGGCACTGTGCTAGGTGCTAAGCAAATAATCAGTACATGGAAAAGACAAGGCCAAAAGCATGTAGGTGCTAAACAAGTCTAAGAAGCGACTCCCCCAAGTCCCTGAAGAAGTTGATTTTGCTACATGCGTCTTTCTGACTTCTGGTCCCGTGCTCTGACCACAGCCCTTCACCACTAGACCACACTTCCCCAAATAAATAACTACTTCTGCATGCTGGAGATGGGTCGGGTATGGCTGCATTTACGTAGGCGGCCCCGACAGCAGCCTTTCACTTAATGTTGCAATAACACCAGGCTACACAATGCGCACTGACTTCCAGAGTTATTGAACAAATGTTCCATGTGGGTCAGGTCTCTTAGTTCAGGTGCCAGAGAAGTGCAAAGTTGGAGAAGTTCCCATCTGATAAGGAACAACTGCTGAGGAGAAATGAATTTGTTTTCAGTTTGGGTTAAAATCAGATATGGGATTCTACCCTCCTTTTCACATTTGGATCTCCAAATAGGAGGAACTCAGCACACAGATAATTACAAACTACGTAAGTCTGGGTTTTATATGCTGAGGCTTGTCCAGAACACGGAATCCTTGCCCTGCTGGAAGGCAGCACTGTGCTCACAGAGGCATACACACACATCTGTCTCAAAGTCACCCTGACCTTGGCAAACGGGGAAGATAATTTCACATGTTGGTTCTGATTTCTCTTTATTTTAAGGATATATCATGTGAGCTCCATATTAAAAATGTGATTTTGTAGTCCTGAAATAGATGCCATGAGTAGATTGAGATGTGAATGTATGTCAGAATGATCACAAGGTCAGATGTTAGTGGGGCAGGAGTGGAAGCTTGGGATGGTATCATCTGATACCACTGCTTGGTGTTGAGCACTTGCTTCCCTAGGTGCTCTGGCATTTCAATCTTTATCATGTTTCCCAGAGGACAGTGGACCCAGCTCCCATCTCTGTATTGCAGTGACCTCCTCTGATACCTGTCTTTACACCCTCTTCTGTGCTCCATGGCACCCTGCTCTTAACTCTGTCAGACTCACTGCTGCCCTGCAAGTCTCTATGGATTTGTTGGTCTTCTCCAGGAAGGTGGAATCCAAGATTCCACTTTGTTCACTTCAGTAAGTGCCAGCCCCTAGCACAGTGCCCAGCCACAGGAGGCATCTCAGTAGTTCTTTGTTCAATAAATAAATGGATAAGTAAATTCATGGATGGATTTATGGTCCTTTTCAGAGGATGGATTTATTGTCTCCAACTCTCTGGTCATAATGGTGTCAGGAAGGAAAGAGTTAAGCTATCCAGAGGAGACATGCTTATCCCAAGACCCTTTCCCATTTTTATTGGCATAGGCAGGATGTCACATATGAGATAAATCCTGGATATAAAATTTTGACACATGCTTTAGGTGTTGGCCTGAGCTAATTCAAGACTGAAGGCGAAGTAAATGAAATCATTCTAGGTTTTCTCTTAAGAGGCCTGAGATCCAGTTATGAATGGAACGCACAAGGCCAGACCCAGGAATTCAAAGCTTGACCTACTTTGTCCAAAGCTAATTAGGAGAGATGGATTTGCCTTCATAAACTTTTTGGAAAATTAAATAACCAAAGATACTGAAGGAGCCTGACAGATGATAGAATTAGGAGAAGTGAAGGCCACAGGATCGCTTTAGGATGCAGAGCAGCTCCAAGAAGTCTGTGTTTATGTATCATGTTTTCTCTTTTCTCTCCCATTTTTTTAAGTGAGGGGGAAAAAGCGCCTAAATTCCCACCAACATAAACCAGTGACATACAGTGATGAAATTCTGTTTTCACCTCTGCCTGTGACAGGGAATGCAAAAATAGCAAGTGGCCCAGTTCCACGAGTCCCCGCCTCCCTGGGCTCGCGGCTCCCGCGGGGTTCGCATCTCTAAGAACGGAGGTGAGCGCACAGCCGCGCGAGGCGCGCTCGGCCCCGGCCCCGGCCGCGGCGGTGATGTCAGGCGGGGAGCGGCCGCGCGGGCCGGGGGCCGCGGCCGGGAGCGCGGAGGGCGGGCGCCGGCCGCGGCGTCGCCTGGAGACGGCCGGCGGCGCGGTGTTGCTGTAAACAGCAGCTTCCCTGTTACTATCTATAGCAGGATCGCCCGGCTCCCGGGCGGGCGCGGCGGCCGGAGGCAGGTCGGCGGTCCCACTCCCGGCGCGTCCCGGAGGATCCGCCCGCGGGCCCAACCCCGTCTCGCCCCTCTTCAGGTGCCCACGGTGACCCCCCCGCCCCCGCCCCGGCCCGAAGAGGGCGGGAGGAGGGACAAAGGGGTTCTGCGGGGACCTGCGGCTTCACCCTCCGGAGGTGGCGGGCGTGGGAACCAGCCGGCGCAATGTGACCTGGCTGCCCTTTGCAGGGCAGCAGGAGGCCGGGGGCGCCTGGGGGCGCAGCGCACCCCCGAGCACCTTGCCGCTCCAAAGCCCCGTTTTCCTAGCCACGGAGCCGAGCCGAGGGCTCCCACCTGGGCGCTGCTGGGCACGACGGCCCTTTCAGCGAGCCCGGTCCTCCCCCCTTCAAGTCCCCACTGGAAAATCACCCGCTGCGGGCTCCCCGTAAGCCCAGCTTCCTGGGGGACCAAATCACCCCCACCCACCCCGCTCAGGCTTGCGCTCCCCCAAGAGCTCACTCCACTCGGTACCCCAAACTGACGACCTTGTTTACATAACACCCCCCACCCCCATCTCCATCCCACGCCCCGGCCCCTACTCGGAACCGGACGACTGAATCCTCCAGACATCCTTGCGTGGAGGTTCTGCACGGTGTTTAATGGCTAGTGTCTCAGGGACTTGACAGTAACACCAATATATCCATATACGACTGAGAAAAAAAATGCGCCTTTTCCCTTCAAAACAAACTAAAATACCCAGCATCGTGGACGAAGTCGATTATCCTCTTATTTTGGATCCCCCAACTTTTTGCTTCCAAATGCAGTAACAGTCCTCGTATTGCTCAAGCTCGGCGGGCTTGAGGCGAGGGGGTGCGGGTCTGCTCCCACAGTTTGTACAGAATTTGCTAGAATTGGCAATGGGGGCAGAGGCGCATTCCTTCGCGGGCCGAGCCTCAAGCCCTCGGGACTGTGTACTTGTTTCTCCGGTACCTGTCTCCTACACGCACAACTGTTCCGCGGTTACAGTCTACGGGTAAAAGGGCGCCCCCCCCCCCCGCGGGAACAAGGGCCCGCATTGAACCGGGTGCGGAGGTTCGCCAGCCCCGCGCCTCCCGCGCCTCCCCTCCCCCGGCCGCAGCCCGCGCCGCCCCCCCTGCGCTGCACCCTAGTTGTTGGCTGCAGCCCGCGAGCAGTTCCCGTCAATCCCTCCTCCCTTTTCACAGGATGTCCATATTAGGACATCTGCGTCAGCAGGTTTCCACGGCCGGTCCCTGCGGTCGTGGGGGGAGTCATCCCCGCAGCCCCTCATCCTAGGGGGTCTAGGGGACCCCCAACACCCAGGTTGCTAAACGCTACTAAAATAAGGCAATGCAACGAGGCGGCAGACCCGAAAGGGGGCTGCGAGGGCGGCACGAGCGGCCAGGAGGCCGCGGAGATGCCCGGGCTCGCGCGCCACCCCTCCAGCTCCGCGATGGTTGCGCCGTGACGTCATTGGACTCATTCATAAAATGCTTTAAAAAGCAGTGGCTGCGGCTCCTCGTACTCCAACCGCATCTGCAGCGAGCAGCCGAGGAGCGGAGACAGAGCCAGCAGCGGCGGCGCCGAGAGCAGTGACCGCGCGCCCACCCAGCTCTGCCCCTCAGCTCCCGCCGGCCTCTGCCCCTTGCCCTCCGCGCCGCCTTTCGCTAACCGCGACCATGATGTTCTCAAGCTTCAACGCCGACTACGAGGCTTCCTCCTCGCGCTGCAGCAGCGCTTCCCCGGCTGGCGACAGCCTGTCTTACTACCACTCCCCGGCCGACTCCTTCTCCAGCATGGGCTCTCCGGTCAACGCGCAGGTGAGGCCGGCTGCGCGCCGCCGGGGGCGGGGGGCTCGGGGGCTGGGGCCGCCGGGGGGCAGGCGCCGGGCGGGACTCCCCCCGGGGAGGCGGGTCGGGCGCCCCTTTCCGGCGGGGAGGGAGGCCGCCCGGGCCGGAGCAGCCCTGTTCCGGGAGCCCCGGACTTGTTGGGAGCGCACACGCGCCTGTCAGCGTCGGGCAGGCTCCCCAGTCCCGCACAGGCTCCCGCCGACCCGCCCGCCGCCGCGCTCCCTGGCTGGTCCTAGCACCAGCTGGGCAAACGTGTCCCGAGCAAAAACTGGCCAACTAACTAGAGCCTGACTTCTGGAGGGAGGCGGTAAAAAGCGCCCCCCCCCCCGCAGCCCGGTGCCCGGGCGGGGAAGGGGGGCGAAGCGGCGGGTGTGTAAGGCAGTTTCATTGATAAAAAGCGAGTTCATTCAGGAGACTCCGGAGCGGCGCCTGCGTCAGCGCAGACGTCAGGGGATATTTATAACAAACCCCCTTTCAAGCGAGTGATGCCGAAGGGATAACGGGAACGCAGCGGCGGGATGCGGGAGAGGGGCGCCGCGCCGCGGGATTCTTGGGGGAGAGGGGAAGACCTTTCGTCCTGCACGAGGGGAATCTAAGAGGACACGACTGGCCCCTGGCAGGGCCGCTTCTCCCGCGTCCCCCCTGCTGCATGCGGCACTGGGAAGCTCGCCTCACCTGTGTCCCGAACGCGCCCGCTCACGTCATCTTCTCCCTTCGGTTTGGTTCTAGGACTTCTGCACGGACCTGGCATCCTCCAGTGCCAACTTCATCCCGACTGTGACTGCCATCTCGACCAGCCCGGACCTGCAGTGGCTGGTGCAGCCCACCCTCGTCTCCTCCGTGGCCCCATCCCAGACCAGAGCCCCCCACCCCTACGGAGTCCCCACCCCCTCGACTGGGCCTTACTCCAGGGCTGGCGTCGTGAAGACCGTGGCAGGAGGCAGAGCTCAGAGCATCGGCCGGAGGGGCAAGGTGGAACAGGTGAGCTCTTGGCACTTTCTGTGTGTGTGTGGGGGGAGCATTGGGGTGGAGGGAGAGCGCAGTGGGGGGGGGGCTGAGGTCACTGAAGGAACGACTGCACATCTGGCTCCAAGGTCTTGCCATCTGCAGGCAGACTCTCCTAATCCCACCCCAAGGAGACCCTGATGGTTTCTTCCCTGAGGGGCTCCTTTCTCAGGCTTTTACTCTGGGCTCCTCTCCATTCTCTGGCTGAGCATCTTATTTGAAATGCAAGTCACAGCCAGCCTGAAACTGCGGGTTGGATAGAAACGGCTCCACAGATGAGGTGCCAGGGAGCTGGGAAGCTGCAGGGTGCATGGAGCCGACGGCAGACGCGGTTACTGACCTTCGGTCTTTTTTCCTTCTAGTTGTCCCCAGAAGAAGAAGAGAAGAGGAGAATCCGAAGGGAAAGGAATAAGATGGCTGCAGCCAAATGCCGAAACCGGAGGAGGGAGCTGACCGACACGCTGCAAGCGGTGGGTCGATTTCATGGGTTGCTCCTTTTATAAAACTTCAGGGGAAAGTTGGCGGTTGGGCAGAAGGGAGCCGTTCCTGGAGGGAGACTGTGTCTCATGCTGTTCCTGGAGGGAGACTGTGTCTCATGCTTTGCCTTGTGCCTCCGCACACAGGAGACGGACCAGCTAGAAGACGAGAAGTCTGCCTTGCAGACCGAGATCGCCAACCTGCTGAAGGAGAAGGAAAAGCTGGAGTTCATCCTGGCGGCGCACCGGCCTGCCTGCAAGATCCCCGACGACCTGGGCTTCCCGGAGGAGCTGTCCGTGGCTTCCCTCGACCTGAGTGGAGGCCTGCCTGAGGCCGCCAACCCTGAGTCCGAGGAGGCCTTCGCCCTGCCCCTCCTCAGCGACCCTGAGCCCAAGCCCTCCGTGGAGCCCATCAAAAACCTGAGCAGCGTGGAGCTGAAGGCTGAGCCCTTCGATGACTTCCTGTTCCCCGCATCGTCCAGGCCCAGCGGCTCTGAGACCTCCCGCTCGGTGCCCGACATGGACCTGTCTGGTTCCTTCTATGCAGCAGACTGGGAGCCCCTGCACGGTGGCTCCCTGGGGATGGGGCCCATGGCCACAGAGCTGGAGCCCCTGTGCACCCCGGTGGTCACCTGTACTCCCAGCTGCACTACCTACACGTCTTCCTTCGTCTTCACCTACCCCGAGGCTGACTCCTACCCCAGCTGTGCGGCCGCCCACCGTAAGGGCAGCAGCAGCAACGAGCCCTCCTCTGACTCGCTCAGCTCCCCCACGTTGCTGGCCCTGTGAGCAGGCAGGGAGGGGAGGCAGCGGGCACACACCGGTGCCACTGTCCTGAGCTGGTGCATTACAGAGGAGAAACACATCTTCCCTCGAGGGTTCCCGTAGACCTAGGGAGGACCTTATCTGTGCGTGAAACACACCAGGCCGTGGGCCTCAAAGGACTTGAAAGCATCCACAGGTGGACTCAAGTCTTTACCTCTTTCGGAGATGTAGCAAAACGCATGGAGTGTGTATTGTTCCCAGTGACACATCTGAGAGCTGGTAGTTAGTAGCATGTTGAGCCAGGCCTGGGTCTGTGTCTCTTTTTCTTTTTAGTCTTCTCATAGCATTAACTAATCTATTGGGTTCATTATTGGAATTAACCTGGTGCTGGATATTTTCAAATTGTATCTAGTGCAGCTGATTTTAATAACTACTGTGTTCCTGGCAATAGTGTGTTCTGATTAGCAATGACCAATATTAAACTAAGAAGATATGACTTTATTTTCTAGTAGGTAGAAATAACTAGCTATATCCATGTACTGTAGTTTTTCTTCAACATCAATGTTCATTGTAATGTTACTGATCATGCATTGTTGAGGTGGAATGATTGTTCTGACATTAACAGTTTTCCATGAAAACGTTTTATTGTGTTTTTAATTTATTTATTAAGATGGATTCTCAGATATTTATATTTTTATTTTATTTTTTTCTACCTTGAGGTCTTTTGACATGTGGAGAGTGAATTTGAATGAAAAAGTGAAGCATTGTTTGCTTATTGTTCAGAGACATTGTCAATAAAAGCGTTTAAGTCAAATGCGAGCAACTCTGTGCTCTTTTCATTCTGGAAGTTGATTAAGATTTGGAAAGGTCCCGGGGACCAGTTTATCAAGAAGGGTAGCTCCTGGAGGGGGACACACCCCTTTGTTTGATCCCTTATCAAAGAGGAGAAGGAAACTCTAGCGCTGATGTTGGAATATTTTATAAATATCACATACTACGAGTATTCACAGTGCATTCTCTATTTACAGTTTCTGAGGGTGGGAACCTGCTCTGAGACAGCTTTGGTGGGAACATGTCTTTCTGCTTCTTTTTCTGTTTTGAACGTCAAAAGGTGGATATTTAAATCTAATGATGCTAATATTAAATTTAAATGTCTCGATCTTAAAGGAATCCTTTTAGCAAATCGCAATTAAGCTTTGCACAAACCACTTCAACTTTTTAATCCAACAAAGTCATGTGAAGGGCTACCTCCACTTTTAAGGTCAGCGAACAGAAGAAAGGTCAGAATGAATGACTTTCTCAATGTCTCACTGTTGGGACTGGAATCTTCCTCATTCATTACTCTATCCATCAGGCTGAACTGCCTCTTAAAACCTGGTTAAAAAAAAAGTTTTCACTTGGTTAGAAAAACAACCACCACCAAACTTTTCAGTCCTTAACTCTAACATACATACAGTTAGTTGGATTATTTTTATTCTTAGAAAGAAAGGAGTGCCTGGCCAGGCACGGCTCAGTGGTTGAGCATCGACCTAGGATCCAGGAGATCAAAGTTCGATTCCCGGTCAGGGCACATGCCTGGGTTGCAGGCTCGATCCCCTTTTGGGGCATGCAGGAGGCAGCCCATCAATGACTCTTTCATTATTGATGTTTCTCTCTCTCCCTCTCCCTTCCTCTCTCTGAAATCAATAAAGATATATTTAAAAAAAAAGAAAGAAAGGAGGGTTATTGTTCTGCGCCTTAGTAATAAATACATTGTGCTCTTAAAAACTTCTTTAACATATGCCTGACATTTAGTTTACACGGGAAAGAAAAGCTAGCTCTGAGAATTTGAAAGCATTCTCAAACTGTACAAATAATGGTTGATCATTTGGTAAATAAAAGTTACATAATAGCTCAATAAGAAGTCAACATGACTCTGAATAAGCTTTAACACAGGAACTTTATCATCTTAGAGAAGAACATGACCTTTGTCTGGGACACCTCTGGTAATGGGGCACTTACACGCACAGGCACAAATCACAAAGAAAGCAGGTGGTGCCCTTCCTCCCCTGTGCTCGGGTGCCATGCAGGCGCCAGCTTGGAAGCCAGAGACCATGTTTGCACCATGCTAGGTGAAGAGCAGCTTCAGCGCCAGCCTTCTAATGCTTCCGTGATAATGAAAATCACTGGGTGGCTATGGGGCGCCACACTCCGTCAAATTGAAAGTTTTAATTTAAAATGACAATTCTATTGAGGTTGATGTTCCTACCTATCATCTCCCTGCTTTTTGCATAATAATTGGCACTTGAAAGCAACTTGCTTTAGGCTCTTAGGAGCACTGATAATATCACACATTGCTTCTATAATATTTTTGCCTGTCTGGCAACAATGGAAGAGGCATTAGACTCCCTGTTTGCTGTTCAGAGGGTGCATTTCTGTAGCCTTTAAATATGACCTAAATTCAATACAGAATTGCTAAACTATAACTAACACCCAGATCTGAAATAACAAGGTGATATAGCTTGGAAACCAGCTGACTCCCTTACATGTACAAAATTACAACCCATGCAAGATTTCCCAGATGGATAAGGGAGTCTGGACCTCTAGTGCCAGACACTGGACTGCTCCTGGGGACTTCAATGCCTGGCACAAAGTACAGGATTAATGAATATTTGCCAGGTGGAGGAATGACTAAATTCTGCACTATTTCCACAAACAAAAATATATTCCTCACATAGTCTCTAAATTCTCCTATTCCCGGCCCTATTATGATTTAAGCAATGGGGATTTCACATCTCTCACGTCTGGCTTCAAACACATACCCCACTTCCATCTTGACTCCTGGAATTCCCTAGCTGCCTCCCCTGGGTTACCACTCTGAGTTCAACTTCAAAAGGAATGCACAACCATTGTGCTTCCAGCTTCAAATTAATTTTAGATGGAAAAAGGGTTGAAAAAACAAAACATTTATCTCTATATAATAGTGGTTTGTAGAGTTTACATCATCTTTGCATATCTCTGCATCTTGTGTAATTATCAAAATTAAAGGGTAGCATTTAACAATTTGTTTTAATAACAGTAATTTTGTATCAACAGCAACTGTCCTTGTGTGAATGAAAGTAAATCAACTAGGCTATCTTTAATTAGTGGACAAAGAAGAGACGGGCAGAGGAAAAGTTTTTAGATGATTACTCTAAGGAAGCCATCTGAAGTTTCAATGTTATTCAAATAAAAATAAATAAAAAACAACAACAACAAAAATCTATCCTTAACTGTGTTTGGGACTTCCTCCAAACACAGAATAATCAAATTCCTCAAAAAATAAAGGAGATACAAGCATTACTTGAGTGCTAAATATCAGAGGTCTTTAAGCTGTGACGTTGTGCCATAAACATTGAGGAGCTGATTCTTGACTCCTCTCCAGCTCCTGCTCCTGCCCTTCTCCCCTACAGGCACTCTGCACACAGCCTTCTTCCATTCCTGACACACAGTGTACTTGTTCCTGTTGCAGGGCCTTTGCACTTGCTGTCCCTCTGCCTGGGCTTCTTTTCCTGGGTTAGCTCTTTCCTATCATTCGGGACTCAGCTCAAAGGACATCCCTTCCAAGAGGGCTTCCCAAGTCACTCTGTCTAGAGTAACCTCCCAGGTCACTCTCGCCAGTGTAACTTCTGCGCACACAGAGCGTCTACATGACACTCTACCCCACTGTCCTGCTTTGTTTTTTCGCAGCCCATATCATATCTGCAACACTTAATTTATGTTTTCTTCTCACTTTATTTTTAATCCTCACCTGAGGATATTTTTTCCATTGCTTTTCAGAGAGAGTGTGGAAGTAGGAAGAGGGGGAGGGAGAGAGAGAGAAACATTGATGTGAGACAGACACATTGACTGATTGCCTCAGGCAGGGGTCCGGACCTGGGGCGGGGACTGAACCAACAACCCAAGTACATGCCCTTGACCTGGAAATGAACCTGCGACCCTTTGGTGCACAGGCTGACGCTCTAACCACTGGGAAACCTGGGCCAGGGCATTTTCTTTTCCTTTTTAAACAAATTTAAGTGAAGAATGGATATATATGTAAATATAGGTATATTCATCTTCAAAGAAACAAAACTGTTTTTCATTCTTATTGATATAAAATTTTCAGACTATCACACTAATTCATTTGAGTTCATGGATTCTTAGCAATTGGTGCCAAAATTATATAACTTACAATTTAGTGTGCGTTAGAACAGAACAGTAAGGGTTAGCTGCTATCACTATCATTATCAATCTCAATGTCATTACTATGATAATCATCATTCACAAGAATATGCTCAGACCTGAAGAAAAGCAGATAGGAATAAGGCATATTGACTCCTGATGAGTGAGTTCAAAGTCCCTGAAGGGTGCTGGCTGGATAGATTCCACTTCCTTTGCACAAAGGAGAAAGCCACAGAAGCTTAGTTGCAACACAATTCATTTCGGTGGTTCCACACCCACTCATGGACTAAACTAAGCTGCCTTTCCTTTGCTCAGGAAGCATTGTTCAGCTGCCCAAGAGTACAAAGAGCAGAAAGGGCTCCGGCCATTGTTGCAAGGAGGCTGCCTGGCTCAGTGGCCATCAGCTTTTCTTAATTAATAAAGCTTTTTTTTTAATTTTATACTTTCAGCTCACACTGACATGTTGCTGGGGTGTGGTCTGATCAATTGATTAGGATAAGAATGCAGAGGGGCTTGCTCACTGGTTACATTAGAAGCAGGCCCATAGGAAGGGAGCCTGTTAAAGGGTGTGGAGCAAAAGGCACCACCTTCATCATAAGGGTAGATGGTACAGGCTTCAGCTGCTGCCATATTTACATTGGGGAGCAATTTGCAGTCAGATCTACAAAAATAATGATTCATCTTCAGTCTTTTTAGTCAATCATGAAACTGTCATCACAGCTAAATTTATCAAAACAATATGATTAATTAATCTGGATTTGAGGAATTGGATCCAATATAGCAGACTAATTCAGAGCACAGACTCAGTTTGGGATCTCGGCTCCTTGATCATGGGCAAGCTTAATTTCCCCATCTATAAAGGGATCATAATTGTACCTACCTCTTGGGGTTGTTGTGAACATTAGATAAGTTAGTACGTATAGAGTGCTAATTACAGTGCCTGGGCACACAGAAGTATTATAAAAGTGTTAGTTATTATGCATTATCTTCTAATTTAGGGAGGTGAGGGTTTCAGGGGAGAAAATATATACCCTCTGGAGCAAGCATGGGCTTCATTTCATTCAATAAAAAGTTTCTGGGTGTCTACTATATATCAGGTTCTGGGTTCATGTGAGGAAGACACAGTCCTGTCCTCAAAGAGTTCATGGTCTAGTGAGGGAGGGAGCCACATAAATATATCCATTATAATACACTGTGACAATGAAAATTAATATAAGGTGCAGGTTTTGCATGAAGGAGGGAGTGGAGTGGAGTGATGAATTCTACCCGAGAAAGTCTCTGAGAAGGGTCCTCTGATCTGGGCTTCAAAGGTGAATTAAGTTTGCTAGATGAGCATGTGAGAGGTGGAGGGATTCCAGGAGGCAGAGGGATAGCACTGTAGAGACACAGACTCATAAAACAATGCACTTGGGTTTTCTGGACTATAAAATGTGGGGGTGGGGAGAAGTGGGAGATGTAAATTAAAGAGCATCCCATATGTACATTTGATTTCATTTGCATCAACATTGCAGCATCAAAGTGGAGGAGCCTGGAGATAGGTCAAGAAGAGCTAACTGTGGCCAGATCATGAAAAGCCTGGTATTTACTTAGTTCAGTTGTGTGTAGGCTGAACCAAGGCAGTGGTGGTGGGAATGTAGAGGGAACAAGAGGTAATTAGGGGGTAGGACTGTCTGGACTTAGTGATTGAGTAGATGTGGGAGGTGAGGGAGAGGGAGAGGGAGAAATTTAAGCTCACTCCCAGGTTTACCAGGCTTGACACACAAGGAGGCTTGTGGTTTCACCAATGACTTTGTGACAATAGGAAGAAGAGCAGGTTTGGGGGATAAGACGGTAAGTTCTGGGTTGGACATGTCAAGTTTTTGATGCCTGAGGAATTTCCAGGGCGGGAAGGGGGGAGGGAATGCAAGGGGATGCAGGCAGTTGGAATTATACAATAAAGGTTCTCTGATATGAATTTATAGAGCTTGTCTCGAGGCATGTGGTTGGGATGGAACCTGGAGCCCTAGGATATAATATTGATAATGGCTACCATTTTACATGTGCTTGCTCTGTGCCAGGCTGTGCTGTGCACTTCGTAGGCAATGCTAAACCAGGGACCAGTCTCTTTGCTAACCATTTCACCCCTGGCAAATGGCACATAATGGGTGTACAATAATTTCTGTTGAATGGATACTCTCATTTAGCCCTCACAACAATCCTATGAGGCAGATATTATTAGGATCCTCATTTTACAGATAAGAAAATGATCTAGGGAACATTAAATAAGTTAACCAACGTCACACAATTGATAAATAGGAGATCTGAGATTTGAAATTGCTACTCTAAAGTCCAAAGTGCTTAACTACTCTGCTAGAATGTTAAAATCTGCCCCTAAATACGTACTTATGTGACACAGGGTAAGACTCCAACCCCTCTGAGCCTGTTTCCTCTACCAAGTCAGGAGTGGGTTTCAAAACCCTCAAAACTCCCTTTCCAGTTTTAAAACTCTGACAATATCTGATGACTTGTGTGGAAAGACACTGAAGGGGCCCACAGCACATCATTTAGAGTGGAAGGCCCAACCAGTGTATGTGGCGCTGCAGTGGTACACCAAGTGCCACGAGGTAGGAGCAGTCTGTCCCAGGTACAGGCAAAGTGGATGGATTAGTGTGGCATTTCTGTATAACAAATTACCATACACTGAACAGCTTCAAACAGCACACACTTATTGTCTCACAGTCCCTGTGGGTCAGGAGTCCAGGCATAACTCAGTTGATGCTCTGGTTTCAAAGGCTGCAATCATGGTGCCAGGCAAGCTGCATTCTCAGCTAGGTGCTTGAATGGGTAGAGTCTGCTTCTGAACTCATTCTGGTTGTTGACAGACTTTATTTCCTTGTGATTGTATAACTAAGGGCCCTACTTTTCGCTGGCTGCTGGCCGGATGCCACCCTTAGGTCCTATAGGTTGCTTCCTCAACATGGCTGCTCATTTGTCAAGCCCACCAGGAGAATTCACTACTTTGTGTTAGGAAGATAGAGGGACACACACACACACACACACACACAAAACAACATAATCACAAGAGTGATATCCCTTTACCTTTCCCATATCCTATTACTTAGAAGTGAGTCTTGGAGGTTTCACTTGCACTCAAGGGGAGGGAACTACACAAAGGCATAGATGCCAGGAGGCAGGAATTATTGGGGGTCACCTTAGGGTCTGTCATTCACAAGGGGTCACAACAACTGCTGAGATTTTAAAAGTAGTAGTAAAGCACCATAAACTACCAATTCTATACTTTGTCAGTGACAAAACACTTCTTCCTGAAAAAAATCTTGTTTTAAGTTCCAAACAGTTGCTGGGATTACTGTTGAATTTTTGTAATGTATATGTAAGCTTCATTTAAAATTTACTTATCATTTAAAGCATTGTATTCTACTTGGAAGTAAACTCCCAGTTACATGAACAGTTGGTCCCCAACACACGAACTTCGCTACATGCCTTCACTTTAAAAGTCTGTAATGGTTGGGAATCGCTGTGATGGCTTTGAGTGCAGTGTCTGCTCCGGTAGCACACAACACTGAGTTTAAACAGCAGATCTGAAGTGAAGACAGCACAGTGACCATAAAAACAAAGACAAAGAAGTTGTTTGTCTATATACCATTTGGAGTTTTTGCGTTTCAAATTTAAAACCGTGAAGCAATGCAAACTGAGACAAGCAATGTTTTTCTTTGGTAAGAGCCCATTTGGGTTAACACGTAAAATATTTTACTAAATTTTAACATTAACTTTACAATGGAAAATTCTTTTTTAAAACTGTTCATTTTAAGACTAAAATGTGCTAGACACTGTTACACACACCCATCTATTAATTCGTTAAAATAACTCCAGCAGGTAAGTCCTGCTAGTCTCCTTATTTTATAGATTAGAGTCTGGGGGCACAGAGGGATTGTCATCGACTAGAGTGGAGCAGCTAGAGTTTGAGTCCGGGTCCTGTTGCTTCACTACCTGAATTCCTAGCCACAAGTAAGAAAAAACAAAGCAAAACCAACATCCCCAACAACCTTGGAGGCGGACGGAAGCCCTTCAAAACACCCGGGAGGCCTTCCTTTCAGCAGCGCTGCGCTCTGCTCCCGACCTGTCCCCGCTGGATCCTGGGCTGAAGGAGCGCTGGCTTCGCAGGGGCCTCCCAGACGGGGTGCTCCCCCGGCGCCCCCTCCCCCGCCCTCTCAGCACCCTCGTCGGCCAGGCCCAGGTTTCTCGGGGACCTTCCCAGCTCCTCCTGGGCCTTCGCTTCGGGCCAGGTCGCCGGGTCAGGCCGCGTCAGGAGCTCACGAATCCTCTATTTACTGTTTGGTTTCCATGGTGACACGTAGGCGCCGTCAGCGCCTCCCGTCAGCGGCCCCGCCGCGCGTCCCCCACCCGGCGCCGTGACGTCTACCGCCGCTTCCGCTCTGCCCATATTTGGCGCCGCCACCGCGCCGCCCGACGGGTGGAGGCTGGGAACCGGGCTGCCGCCGCGCCCGCCGCCGTCCCCGGACACGCCCCCGTGGAGTGCTGACGTTGGCTCAGGTCCACGTGCGCCCCTCCCCCTCCCCCTCCCCCTCCCCCTCCCCCTCCCCCTCCCCCTCCCCCTCCCCCTCCCGGGACCCGAGCGGGGGTGAGAGGCGGGTCGCTGAGGGACCTCAGCAGAGGACGTGGGAGGCTGGGGTCTCCGAGGCCTCGAATAGTCCGTGATTTTCGAGGCCACAGTCCAGATTTGGGGCTGCCTCCTGTTTTCCAGGTGGGTGAGCTGGGATCCCGATTTTCTCACTCTGTGGCCAGAAATCATGGAAACAGCCATCCCTCGCCTAACTCTGTTTTATATTTTATAGGCTTGAATGTAAGATTCTCGCCCGTGGCGCAGTGGAAAGCTTTGAAGACCGAGGTTTGAGGATCGCTGTGGCCCCTTGAGGGATAAGTGACCTTGGAAAGGTCGTTTCCCTTTACGGGGCCTGGTAAAATGGACTGTGGGGGTGGGGCCCTCCTGGTTGCAGCGGTGTCGTCAGGCTAGTGAGGAGAGATTGCCTGTCACCTTTTAACTACACCCCAGGACATAATTGGAATGTCAATGAAGTTCTTTGAAGACCCCTACCATTCTGACCCCATAACAACCGGATTCGGGTGTCTCTTTGCACCTAGCCCATACTGGGCGCTTCACTTTAGTAAACCGATTATTGAATTAATCGCAGGCAAATTACCTTCGGATTTCACCTCCTTAAATCTGGACGCCCGCAATTCTTTTTACAGGCGGAAGGAGGAATGTTGCGATGATTAATGATCGTGCAGCAAGGTTGCTGATGTAAAGCGATTTGCAGGTGTAAAGGGCAATAAGCATTCCTGGGAGGAATCCAGAGATTCCAGAAGTGTCTGAGGGAGCGTGGGTGTGTGCCGCGGGGCCTGAGAGGGCGGGGGTGGAGCGGGAAGTGTCGCAGTGGCCACTGCTGGGAGCCGGCTGGGGAGCCTGCTGCGGGCTTGGGGTTAACCCTTCAAGCTGCTCAGTCGCCGGCGCCCTGGTCTCCCCAGCCCCCCAGTAACTCTGGCCAAAGGAATGTGTGTGTTTCAGAATTTTGGAGCTGATCCCCACATCAGAGATTATTCTCTAATTTAGCCTTTTTGTTTCACAAATGGGGAAACTAAGGGTCACAGAAGTTAGTTCACCCATCCAAATATGCACAGCTGAGACGACAGATAAAAGCCAGGATTTTATTTATATTTATCATTATTTATTTATTTATTATTTATTAGTATGTTTATTAAAGCTGAGGACAGTGAAACAAGGAAGGATTTAGGATAGAAGCAGCAACAGGAGAGAGAGCCTAGACCGGGCTGCTTTGGTTCTCTTGGAAGTATAGGAAAGAAATGAGCCTCAGTGGGGTTGCTTTGGCTCGCTGGATAGTCAGAGAAAAGGGGGCCTTAGAGACAGGTTCAGGGGGTTAGCCCAAGACATCTTCTGTTCATTGCTGCCCTGGTTGCAAGTCCCCTGGGGTCCTTTAGAATTTAGGAGGTGCATGCCTGTTGGGGGGGGGGGAAGGGGAAGGGAAAGGCGCGGGTATGCTGTAGGGAGAGAGTGTGGGAAAAGCCAGGATTTCTGACTTCAAGCTAGTGTCCCTTCCACCTCACCTAGGTGCCTCTGACCGCCTGTATTTCGGTGGCTTCAGGACCCTATTGCCTGGCTGAGCTGGTGGGGTGTATAGTAAAAATAAGTACTGACTTCAGGGCTCCTTTAGGTACTTCTGCTGCCCTACACATCCCACACCAGGGTTTGGGGTGGTGGCCTGGAGGTGTATACTCCCAAAGCCACAAGCATTCCTCCTTTTAGTGTGGCTGGAATGGCCACCTTTATCCAGAGACCCTCAGGTGGCTGTCCTGAAGCCAGTCTTAGCAGCTGGTCATTTTTATAGTTACCCAAGCCTTGCATTAAGCTTTTCTCAGCCAAGATAACAGCAGAAGGCATGCATAGTCTGAACCCATGGAAATCCTTTTTCTGCTCTTTGGAAGTTTTTTCCCCATGGTACATAGACTCTAAGTCATAGAGGTTGGATCCTTTGGGGGACTGGCAGCTGGCTGATTTGAGGAGGGGTCTGGGATCCTTCCGCTGTCCTCTCTGATTGTACTTAGAGCTAGAGCAGCAGAAGCAGCAGCTCTGCCCCCTGGTGGACATGTGTGGCAGAGCGCCCCCCCCTCTAATTCCAGAAGCAGCATCTTGGCGGTGCAAGAGATTTTCTTTGTTCACTCTGATGGAAATAGCAAAACTTGGCAGAAAAAAAAAAATCTTTTTTTCTCCCTCTAATTTATTTCTGATGATCTGGTTGATTTGGACGCAGAAAACACTTCTGGTTTTTTCCCTTGTCTGGACTGCTTTTTTTCCTTCCTTCTAGCCAAACCCTGCCCCACTTTCAAATTCTATTTCAAATTCCACCTCATAACAACTTTTCTGACTCTCCTCTCCTATGTATCTTTTGAAATACAGCTTGTACACAGACTCAGCACACAGCACACACTCTTATATGCTGTTTTTACTCTTGTTTCCCTGAGGCTGGGAGCCATGTCTTGTGTATCTTTTGTGTTCACAGTGCCCAGCACAGGGCTAGGGGAAAAAACCCGCTCTCAATAAGCTGGTTAACTGCTTAATTGATTAATTTCTACAAGAGTGACTCTAGGCCCTGTCTTCAATAAACCTTCCAGAACTCTAAATACTTTGAGGGAACCTAGATAGTGATCTAATCAAATATAGCCTTGCACAATAAGTAGTTTCACAAAGCAGTTTCACAAGAGAACACCACCACCACCCAGAGAGAGATGAGGAAGTTTGAAGTGGACTCTCAGAGAAATGAGGAGGAGGGTAGTGACATGGAAAAGTCAAAGGATGAAAAATAAGGAAAGGGGGCCTCTGCTCCTGGGATCATGAGAGGCAGTACCGGCTCTGAGCCAGATCTGTATCCAGACTCTACCATTTGCTGCATGCCCTTGGGCAAGTTCACTCTCCTCTCTGTGCCTCAGTTTTCTCATATATAAACATAAGTACCCATCTCATAGTGATATGTTGAGGATAAATTGAGTTGATATTTGCAAAGTGCTAGAATAGTGCCTGGCACATAGTGCTATATAACAGTTTATAAACAAAATTTTCAGCTTAGCTGTCATGTAAATGGAATAGGGGAACATTATTTGATCTCTTGGTTTGCTTCTGCACCGACCTTCCAAGGCAGTGCATGAGCTTTGGCGTTAGTTAGGTTTGGGTTGACTCTTGTCTCTTTTAGCAGTTATGTAACCTTGGGCAGATGACTCTGCTTCCTGGAGCCTCAGTTTTCTTATCTGCGAAAAGACTGCTGTGTACATTACATTGCTTATAAAATGCCTGGCATACAGGGAGCTTAATTAACAGAAGCTATAGTTATTATCAATGAAAAGAGCCATATATAAAAATAGGGTCTTTCAAATCTTTCATGTTTCAAGGAAGGTCGAACATATTGAACAACAATGAGACCAGCTCTAGTCACAGAGCTTGGGAATGGGAATGGGAGGGTAGGCTCTGGGTCTGGGCTTTGACGAGATATCATGACATCTGAAGAAACCAGGAATGGTTTGACTTGCACATTAGTTCTAGGAACATTTTCTGCCTGAGGGCTGCGCTGAGGTGTGGGCCCAGAGGGCCAAGTGCCAGCAGCTATAGGCCCTTCCTGCTCTCCTTCCCAGGAGGGGGGACTTTAGTAGGAGAGGGTGTGGGCCTTAGAAACCTGTTGTTGCTGAGTGTGTGTGTGTGTGTGTGTGTGTGTGTGTGTAAATGCCCAGAGACATCCTGTTCCAGGAGTTGTACTCCCAGGCCTGGTGTGGCCTCCCTTATGGCAGAACCTGCCTACACAGCTCCTCAGAGCTGCCATTCCCAAACCTGGCGGAGGGCACCCCAGCTTGATTGACAGCAATTATCCAAGGGGTGGGGGTAAGGAGGGTTATGACAGTCTTAAAGCCAAATTAATTTCCTTCAGCTGCATGTGTGGAAAAGTACTGAACAGAATATGCAAATACTCTATGGAGTCTTTCGTGCTCTTTTTGAAGGGGAAGGAGGGTTGCAAAATTCAACAATATAGTGTTGCAATCCCAAGCATGTTCGGAATCACTCTTATGGTTCTTCCACTTGACAGCTCTTGTCCTCTGTGACCCACGAGGAGTTGTGTGCTCCCCAGCACCCCAGTAAGGTCAGAATCTGCGCTAAGTAAGTTGTTGATCAGAGATTCTAAACCTGGACAAATCTACCTGAGGAGCTGTTTGGGGATTACAGAAGAACCCGGAAGCCTCATTTCAAACACATATTTTCAGTAATGGCAACAGGATGGGTCCCCATGAGTAGCACCTAGAGCAGAACTCAAGGGTAGAACCATGGCTTAAGAAGAGCTATGCAGGTGCTAATATTGGTTGTCTCTGGGGAGGAGGGAATGTGTTTTTTTCTTATTTTTGCTTGCTGTACTTTCTGATTTTTTTTTTTTTTTGCAAATGCATATTACTTTTATAATAAGAAAAAATATTTTTTAAATGTTGCCAGCAGAGTAGCATATTTATTTGTTAAATAGATAACAGAACATCATAAATGGGAAGGTTCAACACCTCCTGACTTAAATTTTTTTTGGCCTTCTCCTGTTTACAAAAGAAATAGATGCTTTTGGTGAAACCTTTTAAAAAATTCAGATAATCAAAACAAAGAAAATAAAACTCTCCAACCTATGATCCAGGAAATCTTTGTTCAATTCCTGGTCAGGGCACATGCCTGGGTTGTGGGCTTGATCCCCAGTAGGGGTTGTGCAGGAGGCAGCCAATCAATGACTCTCATCATTGGTGTTTCTTTCTCTCTCTTCCTCTCCCTTCCTCTCTCTGAAATCAATAAAAATATATTTAAAAAAACAATCACCTGTAACTTCATCACAGAGATAACCACTGCCAACATCTTTGATTCTCCCTTTCCAATGTGCACTTTAGTTCTATACTCTTTAGTTTATATACTGTAGTTTTTATGAAAATAGGACCATGCTGTAATACTGTTTTGTAAACTGCTTTTTCTACATAGTAGATCATGAACAGAAAATATTTTTTTATGTGATCACATTAATAGCTAATCCCATAGGAATCTAGTTATCAACATCTAACAATTTAGCCAACTCTGTATCAGTGGACCTTTGGGTTGTTTCTAAATTTTTTGCTCGTATAGACAAGGCTGAGGCTAAATTTTTGTGCACATCCAAGATGATTTCTTTCGAGGTGGGTCAAGGGTGTGCTCCTTTTTAAGGCTTTTGAAATGTAGCTGTGCAGTCAGTACAGTGTCACATAGTAGTGAAGTCCCTGGTACAACTGGGGAGGTAGTATTGGCTCAACCAGTTTCTAGCTGCGTAATCTTGCAGAAACTACTCTCTCTACACTACAATTTCCTCGACTACAAAACTGGAATGATAATAGCGATCTGATAAGATTGTTGTGAGGATTGGATGAAAAAATGTGTTACGTGGTGTCTGACATAGCACATGATAGCCCTCAATAAATGATGCTTGTTTCTGATTTCTGGATTGCTTTTTCTTCAAGGAAGATGTCTTGAAATTGAGGTGTGGTTGCCTGAGAAAGTTGGGGGAATCACTTGAGCAGGTTTAAATGGTGAATGGGGAAGACTCTACCTGGAGAGTGGCAGGTAGAAGTGGGCGAGTACTAAAGAAGGGGCTGATGGTGGGCAGGGTGAGGGAAGTTTAGCAGAGGAGAGAGTGGGCTGTGGGGAAAACAGGAGCTCAGCGGACAGGGGTGAGGTGTTCAAAGGGGCCATTTGGAGCAGGGAGCCTTGGAAACGGAGCCCTGTGCCCGTCGCTTTGTTGCCTGTGAGCCTCCTCTGCAAGATCTGAGGTGGAGCCTGTGTCCTCCGGCCCCTGGCCCTCTCCAGACTGCTGCCTGCCCTCTCTCGGCCTCATGTTGCATCACTCCGTGCCAGTCTTCTTTCAGTTCCTTGAGTGCGCCATGTTTCTGCCTGTTGTGTCACCTTTGTACACTGTGCCTGCCCTGCCAGGAACGCCTGCTCTTTTTCTGGCTAACTCTTATTCACTCTTCAGGTCTCAAGCTTCAAGCCCAATTCCTTAGGGAGGCCCCCACTGACCATTGGGTGTAACTCTGCCCCCTCCCTCCCTTTCCTCTCTCATGGCCCTCTGTACCCACCTAGCAATGCCATGGTTTAGTTATATGTGTTTATGATTATGCACCCTTGGTTTCCCCCCTAGGCTGAAAGCTCCATGACAGCAGGACAAGCATCTTTTTTTTTTTTTAACTCAGTATGTATCCTTGACAGCCAGCACATAGTAGACACTCAATAAACACTTACTGAAATGGCAGAAGAATAAGCCAGTTCATTTGTGACCTATAAAATGAGTCTACACCTCTCCTATGGCTTAATTCCATCTTGATTGATGCCGGCTGATTGGTGGAAGGAACAGGAGATTTGGGGACTGTTAGGGATGACTTAGCTACCTCCTCTCCCATCCCCCTTTCTCTTGAGAAAGCAGTCTTCCCTTTCTAAAACTAGAAACTTTAAACCAGTGCTTCTCAAACTTAATATGTATATAAGTTACTTGGGGGATATTCTTAACATGAAAATTCTGATTCTGGAGGTCTAGAGTAAGTGCCAAGATTCTGCATCTCTAACAAGCGCCTGGCGATTCCCACGTTGTTGGTCCCAGGACCATTCTGAGCAGCAAGGCCATCGAACTACAGCCTGTGATTCCCACGCTTAAGGTTGGGTCACAGCACCCTCTGTCGGCCACTAAGGGCATGACAACCATTGACCAAGCAGAGAAAGCATGCGTGACTTTTAGATTAAAACACGTATTTCTTGGGGAACAAGATCTGCTAAAAGCAGATGGGCACAGAGATTATGATAGTGTTAGAAAATATACTCTTAACTTGGTAACAGATCTCTCTCATGCTGAAGCTAAAGGAACTCCCGGCACTGAAGGATGTTAGGGTTGGGAGGAACCTTTAAACTCATTTAGTCAGCAATTTTCTTCTTTTGCTACTGTTTGCCCTCCCTCTTTTAATTTTTTAAATGGCAGAGGACTTTCTTCATTATTATAACTTTCATGGGCTGTATGCACTTTGGCCTTTGTGGGCCCCTCCCTCTATAAAAATTATATTTTATTACTGCATTGGTATAAAGGTGAGTATATTAAAATCTATATAAAGTCATTTTTGACATAAAAGTTAATTTTTTCTTGTGATTTGGAAAAGATATGAGCATATTTCCATGGGTTCCTAAAAATACTGTGGGCTATAGGCCCCATGCCGCCCATGTCAGCTCTGTTTTCCACCTGGTGGCTGGGTTGTGTCTCCCTCCACATGCCTAAGGCTGCACCAAATGCCTCGGGGCATATTGCTTTTTAAGCAGGTGACCAAATTGAACACGCTAAACAACTTATGTGCTGAGTGTTTACTCTGTGCCAACTGCTTTAAACACATCTTTTATGTTTCAGAACAGCCTCCTTAGGTAGGAATTACTACCATGTTGTACCCATGAGAAAACCAGAGTTGAGGGGACACCACTTTCCTCACATCACAGGACTAGTAGGTGGCAGATCTGAGACTGAACCTAAAGGCTTCTGTTTGATCTCCTCCAAAATGAGGTGCCTGCCTGGATATACATCCCTAAATGTATGTGAGGGGATCAGGACTGCCGGGGGCAAGATGTCAGGGAGGGCTGGAGGGTCTTAGGGAACAGGGAGACTAGAGGCGGGTTTTGAAAAAACTGTGGCTGCAGAGATGAAGTGGCAGGAAAGGCATTTGGGGCCACAAAGATGTGGAGGTGGGGTTCTCTGGTTTAGGGGACCATGAAGAGACTTCCCAGGCTGGAGGGAACTCAAGGTTAGGAAAGAGAGGGTGACAAGGCAGGGTGTGGCAATGGAGGGTAAGAAATTTGGGCCCAATCTAACGTTTAGTAAAAGGTTCTTTGTTTCCTTGAGTCCTAAAATCCAGTCCTGAATTATCAATAACACAGCAAAGTTGTATCCCCATCTCAGTTCCTTATCTATCAAGTGGGAGTTATAAAGCTGGTCCTACACTCTTAGAGGTGTCAGGAAGTTCAAATGGCTGTCAGCCCCATAAGGGTAGGGAGCCTGTGTCTGAGGTCAGGCTGTAGCCCCAGGGCCTAGGTGCTCAGCATACACGTGATGAAGGAGTGAACATGCAATTCTCCAAATCCCTTTAAAAGCTGCAGCATGGCTGGAGAAAGCAGCCCAAGCCAAAAGAGGGCGCTCTGCGGTGAGACAAGGCCTTGCATAAGGAACCCAGTGGACCTTTCTGCAGGATTGTGAATTGAGAATTTGCATCCTTGGGCTCTGCTTTAAGCTTTAGGATTTAGGAGGCCAAAACACTTTATTCTAAATTCTTACTTCTAAACCTACCTTAACTCTTGTTTCCTGAGTAGGAATATAGTTTATTTCCTCCATTTCACATTCTCTTAACTCTTTAGATACTTACTACAGATGTAATTATTTTTATTTGTGTGTGTGTGTGTGTGTGTGTGTGTGTGTGTGTGTAAGACAGCAACCAACCTATCATATCTCATGGTTTTGTGGGTCAGGAATTAAGGCAGGAGTTGGCTGAGAAATTCTGCTCAATGCGGCCAAGACTGGTGTCCTCTGTGGTATTCCACTGGGGGTGGGCTGGGCTGGAGGGACCGAGATAGTTTCACTCACATGCACAGATATAATTTTACATTCTGTGTGGTTATTTGACTAATTCTGTCTCCCTCACTATTCCAGAAGCTACCAAAGGGCCAGAAGGGTGTCTGTCTGTTTTGTCTATCATTTTATCCCTAGAGGCTAGCACAGTGCCTGGCCCATTGAGACTTAGTAACTATTTGTTAAATGAATCAGTGATGTTAATTCTTGTAAAGAGTGTCAGGATCCTCAGAGAAAGGGCACAAGTGGGAGTCCACAATGGTGGCAGCAGCTCTGTAGGTGCCAGGCCTGAGCTAGGTTCTCTGGTTGGCTTTATTGACGACTCCTTTTGACAGGTGAGGAGCTGAGGATGTCCTGACACAGCTTCAAAGGACAATGAAGAGAAGCCCCTTTTACATCACAAATCAGAGGATCTGGGGTAAACTCAGGAGCCCTGATGGCCAAGCAAGTTATTAACTGAGTTATTTGGGAGATAAAAGCCTGATGAAATGACAAAAGGCTAGAAGGCGTGTTTTCCAGTTAATGTCCTGGGTTCCTGCTTCCACAGTTATTCAAAAGAAGCGAAACCTCCCCCAAATCCATCTGGATTCTATCTTCACATTCACTTAAACTTCCCCAAAACTCACATCGTTTTCTCCTTCTTCCTGGTTCATTTATTTGGGATATTTCACAGCTGGACTGCTCCATCAACATGTATTGCTTCTTTTATTTTATCAAACGACAGTCTGGCCTCTCGCCCTGAGTGTGGCATCACAGACCCAGCGGGGCTAGTGGCAGTGCCCTTGACTGAAGCTGGCCGTGGGATCAGAGCATTCACTAGCTGGTTATCTGATGCCCGGCTTCGCGTGGGCTCTGCCTTGCCGGGACGGGGAAATCCCCCGGAGGGCCAGGAAATTCCTGCCCGGGCAGGGAGCTGATTTCCTGGCATCCAGGGACTCCAGGCCCAGCCCCTGCAGCCGATCAGCAGCAGAGCTGCCGCGAACTGACGAGCGAATCGAAGCCCAGCGAAAGCAGCTGCAACCCAAACAAACAGACTCGGGTGAGGCAGGGAGGGAGGGCGTCAGGCTCGGCGTCATCCAGGCTCTGGGCCAGGCCGTTGTCATGGTGACCACCAGTCCAGTTTACCAGCAGGCAGCAGAGCCAGTTGTCTGAGGGGGAAGCCCGGAGAGGGGGCTGGGGTGCCCAGGGGCCTGATCATCTCCAAGTAACAGAAACCCACAGAGAAGGCTCGGCCACTTCCACAGAGAGCAGTGTCTTCTCCCGGGAGCTGGGCAGGTGTCCGGGGGACAGTGGCTCAGAGAAGCTGGCTGCCGGAGGGGGAGGGAAGTGGCCGCTGAACCAGCAAGGACTCTGGAAAGGCTGGAAGGCTTTCCGGGCAGAAGGGATTTGCAGCTGTGTTAGCTTTCTGGGCAAAACATGAATTGAAGTGGATCACAGAGACCCTTAAAACAAAAAAAACAACACACACACATACACACACACACACACAGAGGTGGAAATGTCTCATGCCCTTCTCCAGGAGCTTTTATTTATTTATTTTGTGCTGATCATGATGATTCAAGTAGTTACCAGGAGGAGAAGAGGAATGACCAGCATTCAGTGTAAAACAGAGCATTAGAAAATATGTGCTTTGCACGGCAGGGCCCGAGCGGTGTTCATGGGGGGTGGGTCGGCGGGTTACTTTCCGGTAGGAATAGATGCCCTTTCTGGCTAATGTGCAGCCTTAGCTAAAACAAATGCAGTGGAGGAACAAATCTTGGAACCTCCTTCCAGAAACCTTGCTGTGAAAGTGTCTGTCACACAAAAGGACAGATACTGTATGATTCCTCTTATGTGAGGTTCCTAGTGCAGTCACAGTCGGAAAGACAGAAAGTGGAGTGGTGGTGGCCGGGGGCTGGGGAGGGGTGGGAGTTAGCGGTTAACGGGCACAGGGCTTCAGCTGGGGAGACGAAGAGTTCTGGAGCTGGGTGGGGGTGATGGTTGCTCAACATCGGGATGCGCTTAATGCCACTGAGCTGTACACTTAAAAATGTTTGAAATGGTAAGTTCTGTTACGTATATCTTATCACGACTTTTTATAGGAGTGTCTGTTCGTTAAAGGCTGTCTTCTTGTACCAGGAGAGTGGCATTTGCCTGAAAGCTGACATCCGGGGCTTGTTGGTTCGCCACCCTGAGCCTCAGCTGTGTCACCCAGAAAGTGGACTATACCCTCCTTCGGTCAGAAGGACAGAAGTGAAAGCAGGGAGTGAATAGGATGCTCCTTAAGAAGGCGAGATGCGATTGCGCTATTACTTCAAAACTCATTGTTAAGGTACCCAAATGTCAAGGGGCAGGTGGGAAGGCGAAGGGGGAACTTTGGAGGGAACAAGGAAGGGATTATATTTGGCAATCAGGGGAATTGGAAGGAGCCTGGATACCTTAGGAGAAGGTAAGAGAACTCTGGGCTCCCTCTCGGGGGCCAACTTGGCCTATCACAACGATTTAAAATACTTCTCCCTTTCGCTCTGCCTAAATTGAGAAACAAGTTAAGCCCACCCATCAGGAGGAAATGAAATGAAATGAAACAATGTCAAAATATCACCTCTCAAATTTCATGAAGGGAAATGGTGCAGTTACAACACAATTTGGGTCGAAGTTTATGGGATCTGGAGCCCAAATGTGAGTGGAACGCAAGTCACCATCAGAGAGTCCCATTAACTGTCAACAGTTTATTCAAGGCAAATTTTTTTCCATTTAAAGAAGTACTCCATCATCACCACCACCACTTACCCAACATATGTCATATTGGCATATATTAGCATGTGCCAGGCACTAATCTAAATGTGGTCCATACCTTATCTTTTCATTCCTTTTAAGAACCATGCAAAGTGACTCTTTTTCATAGGTGAGAACATGAGGCTCATGTTTACCAGTTTGTTCTTTCTGGTTCTTTGTTTCCTCATTCATAAAATGAGAATGATGCTTCACCTAGAGAAGTTTAGCAGCTTGCCTCAAGTCACACAGCCAGTAAGTAGTAATGTCAGGATTTGAACCTATGTCCTTCTGACCCCAAAGCTCTGCACTGGAACACCACACTGTGGTGGAGAAGACCATCTTGCTAAGAAGCTTATGGAACAACATTGGTAATGAATATTTTGCTCTGAGAGCAATTAGAACGAGTGGTTGGTAAATTGCTTGATGTCACATAACATTGCGTGATGTCACAATGACACAGTAGGGAAGAGTGTGTTTCAGCAGGGATTTGGTTTTAAAGTTGGCTGAAACCACCAAGTACAGAGTATGAAACAATACTTGGCTGCGTTATGTATATATGTGAGCTGTGTGTCTTGTATATTTTGTTCTCTGTGTGTTTTGTGTTGCTTGTGATGTGGATGTTGGGTGTATTTGCTGTGTGTTTGTGTGTTATGTGTATGTGAGTGGGTTGTGTAAGTGAGGAAAAGTTGCATGATGACAAATTTCTTCAACACTGAAGACCAGACGTTCCAACAGCCAGCACTTGGTGCTATGAGCCAGGCGCTTCTCTCAGTGCTTAACGTATAGTAATAATAATTAATTCATCTTCATAACAACCCTGCGCGGTAGCTAGTAATAGCATCCTCATTTTATGCATGAGGAAATAGAGGCAGAGAAAGATCAATCAACTTGTCCCAGACCCCCAGGCAGTAAAAGGTGAAGTTGGGATTTGAACCCAGGCAGATTGGCTACAACTCCTGTGGTCTTTTACCCTTTTCTGAATTGGTGCCTGAAGATGACCATTTGAGAAGTGGTAGAATTATTCTCTTCATCCTGTGGAGGGAGAGCCTGTGGACAATGTGAACACATGTTGGCTAAGACCATCAGCACCTCTTAATCAAGCTTGAGCCAAGGTGAGTCGGCCATTGCTGGTCTTGTGGTACATGTGCTATTTCTATCAACTTCATGACCAGTAAAAGTTAAAAAGGATGGCTGTACTTAGGAAGAGTCATGTGGCAGTGGCATGTGTTGGGAGGAACTTGCTGGTCAGGAGAGCACTGGGCCTGGCCTGGATAGCAAGACAGGTAGCTAAAGCATCTTTCTGGTCCGTGGCCTTTGGGCAGCTCTGTACACTCAGGAAGCTACATCCTAGGATCTAGTTTGCAGCCATCTCCCTGGCCTCTGTCTTATAGAGTCTATATTCTCTTAAGAATCAGCCTTGTCGCCCAGCTGGCATGGCTCAGTGGTTGAGCATCAACCTAGGATCCAGGAGATCTCAGTTCAATTCCTGGTCAGGGCACATGCCTGGGTTGCAGGCTCGATCCCCAGTCGGGGTGTGTACAGGGGGCAGCTGATCAATGACTCTCTCATCATTGATGTTTCTCTCTCCCTCTCCCTTCCGCTCTCTGAAATCAATAAAGACATATTTAAAAAGAAAAAAAAAAATCAGTCTTTTCCTGAAGGAAAAGGAACTGGTATCGCATCCCCAAGAGGGAAGCCTCACTAAGCCAGGCTGGGGGTGGGCAAGGGTGGAGAGAGGTGCATTGCTGAAGGCCCTTCCTCAGAGAAGAACACCTCATAAAAAGCTCAGCAGCAGATCTAGGCTGGCTGCAGAGGGCTGATTAATGCTGGAGTTGTACAGACTGAGCTGGCTTCAACTGAGGTTACCTGATAGCTAAGTTATACAGAGATTTTAAGCCTCTGGCTTGCATCCAAGGCCCTGTGGCCACCTGGTCAGCAGCAGGCTGAAGATTCCTGGCCTCAGACCAAGTCAGCCTCCATGCAATGATTCTTCCTCTGTGCAGAGGTTTTGACCGTATATCAAAACCTGAAGGGCGGTGGTTCTTGAGCTCCAGCATGCAAAAACACTATCCTGAGTGCTTTCTAGAAGTGCAGTTTTCTGGGCCCCACCTGCAGAGATTTGGACTCAGTAGGTCTGGAGTTGGGGTGAGAAATTTGCATTTTATTTTTATTTTTTTAAAGTTATTGGGGTGCCATCAGTTAATAAAATTATATAGGTTTTAAGTGTACAATTTTATAATACATCATCTGTATATTGCATTGTGTGCTCACCATCCAAAATCAAGTAATCTTCTGTCACCATATATTTGACCCCTTTGCCTTTTTCTACCTCCTTCCTATCACCCCTTCCCTCTAGTGACCACCACACTGTTGTCTGTGTCTATGAGTTTTTGTTTGTTTGTTCATTTGTTGCTTTCAGTTTTATATCCCACATATAAGTGAATTCACATGGTTCTTGACTTTTTCCATCTGACTTATTTTGCTTAGCATGATATTCTTAAGATTCACCCATGTTGTTGCAAATGGGAGGAATTTATATTTTATTTTATTTTTATTGTTTTTTTAAAAATTTATCTTTATTTTTGAAAGTATTACAGGTGTCCCATTTTCCTCCCCAATTGACCCCCTCCACTTTGCTCCCAGCGCCCCCTCAGGCCTTCACCCACTATTGTCTGTGTCCATGGGTTATGCATATATGCATATAACTTCTTTGGTTAATCTCTTCCCACCCTCCATACCCCTTCCCTCTTCCCTCTGAAATGTGATCGTCTGTTGCATGCATCAATGTCTCTGAATCTATTTATTTCTTCAGATTCTTTTGTTCATTAGCTTCTTCTTAAAGAAGACCCTTCAACATTTCCTATAGTGCTGGTCTGGTGGTGATGAACTCCTTTAGCTTTTTCTTATCTGAGAAGCACTTTATCTGACCTTCAGTTCTAAATGATAGCTTTGCTGGGTAGAGCAATCTTGGTTATAGTTCCATGTTTTTCATCACTTTGAGTATTTCTTGCCACTCCCTTCTGGCCTGCAAAGTTTCTGTTGAGAAATCAGCTGACAGTGGTATGGGTGCTCCCTTGTAGATAACCAATTGCTTTTCTCTTGCTGCTTTTAAGATTCTCTCTTTGTCTTTAACCTTAGGCATTTTAATTATGATGTGTCTTGCTGTGGGCCTCTTTGGGTTCCTCTTGTTTGGGACCCTCTGTGCTTCCTGGACTTGTAAGTCTATTTCTTTCCCTAGGTAGGGGAAGTTTTCTGTCATTATTTTTTCAAATAGGTTTTCAATTTCTTGCTCTCTTTTTCCCCTTCTGGCACCCCAATAATACGAATGTTGGGCCTCTTGAAGTTGTCCCAGAGGCTCCTTATGCTATCTTCATATTTCTGGATTCTTTTGTTCTTTTTGCTCTTCTGGTTGGGTGTTTTTTGTTTCCTCATGTTGCAAATTGCTGACTTGATTCTCAGCATCCTCTACTCTACTGTTGATTCCCTGTAAATTATTCTTCATTTTAGTTCGTGTAGCCTTCATTTCAAATTGGTACTTCATTATGTCATCGATTTTCTCTGTTTTCGTCATACTCTTACTAATATGGTTGAGCATCCTTATAAACAAAATTCTGAACTCTGTACCTGTTAGCTTGCTTGGATCTATTTCATTTAGTTCCTCTTCTAGAGATTTCTTCTGTTCTTTCCTTTGTGAGATGTTTCTTTGCCCCCACATTTTGGCTGCTTCCAGGTGTTTGTTTCTATGTATTAGGTAGAGCTGCTATATCTGCTGGAATTTGTAGAGTGGCTTTGTGTAGTAGGTGTCCTGTAGGGTCCAGTGGCTCAGCCTCCCAGTCACCTGAGCTGGGCCTTCTAGGTGCTCCCCTGTGTGGGCTGTGTGCACTGTCCTGTTGTAGTTAAACCTTCGTTGCTGTTGGTGTAACTGGGAGGAATTGACCCCAGACCAATCGGCTGTGAGGACCAGCTGCAACTACAGCCAGAGAGCTGCTGTGCTGGAGACACCCCTAAAGAGCAGGATTTACTTTAGTGGAGCTTTGGTGTTCACCAAGTGCGCCCCTTGAGTGTGTCACTCGTGGATGTTGTAGGGTTATAATCCAGTGTGGTCAAGTTTGACCACCAGGTGCACTGTCTCTGGAGCCTCCCGGGAGGTGCAAAGTCAGCCTGTGCCAGTGCCTTGCCCAGGGCCACCCAGCATGAGCTACACAGCAAACCGTAGGTGGCTGCTCCTTGTGCTGGGCTTGGAGGTGCCCAGGAGAGGCCAAGCTATGAGCCAGTGCAGGCTGCCACTAGTGCCAGGCCTGGGGCCACTTATCAAGCTGTATGGGGCCCGCTGCTGCTTTTTTGAGAGATTTGAGGAAAGTCCTAAGCATGAGGCTTGAGAGGCCACTTGCACAGAAAAGCCCCTGGAAATGGCCCGGATGAGCTGCAGGTGGGGAGGGGCGGGGCCTCCGGGAATCACGGGGCGGGGCCAAAGGTGAGTCAGGCGCTGGCGATTCAAATATGGCATCTGCCTGCCGGCTGTGTGCCGGGAGGACTCGCCAAAGGAGCCATGGCCTCCGCCAGCCCTTCTGCCTGGGAGGAAGCCGCCCCTCCGCCTCTCGCCCGGATCTCAGGCAGGTTAGTTCCTCCCCGAGTGTCCCGGGTCCTTTCAGGCTGCTGCCCGGCGCTGGGCTCAGAGGGAGCGCGTCCGAGTGAGTCCGTGCTCGGGCCCTTTAAGAGGAGCTGCTGGGGCTCCCGCGGCCTCCGCGACCCTCAGGGACAGTCCCCGCTGGTTTCACAGCCCGAAGGTGTGGGGACGTCTCTTCCTGGCCCTGGAGCCCTGGGCTGGGAGCCTGCTGTGGGGCTGGGACCTCTGGCTCCTCCGGGAAACCTCCACTGCTGAGATGCCCTCCGGGGTTTAACCCATGGCACCGGGTGTGGGCCCGCGGCCGCGTCTCCTCAATTCAGCCCCGATCTGCCGGCTTCTCCGCCCTTCCTACCGGTCTCGGTGCTTCTTCAGGTCCCTGGTTGTGGAGCTTCTGTTCAGCCAGATTTCAGGAGGCTCTGAGTGACGGTGCTTCTGTATTCTAGTTGTAACTCTGATGTGGTTGCGGGAGGCGGCGGGGGCAGCCGTTACCTACGCCGCCATCTTGTTTCCTCCCAGGAAACAAGTACCCTGGTGACTGGGAACAGGGAGTATAAGGATCATAATTGGGGATTGGGAAGATCTAGCATTTATTTATTCAGGAAGCACAACAGCCCTGTGAGAAAGGTAACATTATTTTCACTATTCTGAACTTAAAGGTGGATAAACTTAAGCTCAAAGGGTTGAACTAAACTGCCCAAGGTTTCAGGACTAGTAAATGGCAGAGCTGGGATTCCAACCTACTTAACTACAAAGTGTGCGGCTATGTGAGTTCTGGAGGAAGGATAATCAGGTATCTAGCTGACTGCTACATATGCAGGCTTGTCTCCTGGCATCCTCCAATACATGCTCTCTCTTTTAGCCAGGCCACTGTTACCAGGAACAGGCGAAGCTACGCTGCAGGAACAAATGGCCATTCCAGCCAGCAGGGGGCTCTACTCAGTATGGTCAGCTTGGAATCCAAGCTGATGGAAGCTCTGTCTTGACGTGTTTCCACTATTGGAGAGGTAGGGAAGGAGGACAAGGGCTCTTAAACCATACATTTCTGTCTGGAAATGACATGGGTGTCACTTTTGCTTCAATTCATTGGCCAAGTAAGTCCCACGGCCATGCCTGAGTTCATCAGGGTGTAGAAATGTAAACAGGAATATAGCTGACCACACCAGCCCACTCATGAGGCCTGAATGTACCTTCCTTCTCATGTCTTTGCACATGCTATTGCATCTGTCTGAAATGTCCTGTCCCTGCTTCTCAGCCAGGCTAACTCGACTCAGTGTTTAATTCTAGAATCACCTGCCACCAGCTCTGGGCAACCTTTTCCAACCCACCCAGGCTGGATTAGGTTCTCCAGTCTCCAGAGCCCTGAGCTCGTCTCTATTAGGGCGCATGCCATACTGCATTGCAACTGTTGGTTTACTTGTTTGTCCCCCAGCCCACTGGACTGTCCTGGGAGGTGGAAATGTGTAGTGGTGACAGGCCTTGCAGCTCTGGCTCCTGGAAGGCAGTCGTGCAGAAGGTCAGAGGCTGAAGATCAGAGAGGCTGAGACCTGGATTCTGGGCCCTGACGGAGCTGTCCTCCTTTTCGCACAGGAACAGGACAGCCGGGGGCTTTAGAAAATGGGGAAGAGGAAGGCAAGAATTCTGTGACTTCAGGATGAGCCAACTGCCCATGGGGGAAGAAAAACCCCCTGCAGAAGGAGTGGGCTTTTTCCAAGGCTTCATTGCCCCATCATGGAAAGACACCTCAAACCCGGGTTAGTCACTGCCAGGCGCTGGCTGTGTCACCACAGGGTGAATTTCAAGAGTCGAAGGGGAAGATATTCTGCAGCTTGTCTGTGGCAAGGGGGGAAATTCTTGCCATTTTGGCTCTGGGCCACTGATGCCTGTTAAAGGTCATTGTTAACAAAGGGGCAGGTGTTAGTGGCCTCCTCAGAGGGAGCTTTGCCTGAGTCCTGTCACGCCACTGCCTCTGGGTCCTGGGGAAGGCTATTTGGGGTCAATAATGGGATCAAGTCCTGTCCAGCAGGAGAGGCCCGACTGTGATGTGGGGCTCTGCATGGTCTGGGCCACTTGTTGGGCCCACAACTGGAGTAACCACAGAAGAAAGGTGAAGAGGCCAGAACTGCATGGGAGTGAAGTACCAGGAGCCTTGAGCTGCACAAGGCAGGATCTTTCACTGTCAACCAGACTTCTGGGCCTCCATTTCTCCCCACTTCCCGCCTCACATCTTGGGCTCTGGGGGATGAGCCATTTTCAGTTCTCAGGATATCCCGTGCTCTCTCACTTCTGGGCTGATGTGTGCACTGACCCAGACACAAATCTTGGCCTCTACACTGCATTTTTTACAAGAAATTAAACTCTTCAAGGGCTTTGCCTCTTTGTGGTATGGCTTTTCCTGAAGTTTGAGGGAGAAGACTGTTCTAGGGTGGGTCCCATATGCAGCACTCAGCTCACCCTTCCTTTCCCTTCACCTTCCTTCCCACCTGCATCCCCTGGGAGCTCCCAGTCCCCTCCCTTCACCATCCACAGTAACTGCCCCCCTTACTTTGAAGCCTCAGGCCACCAGATGCACTGGACTTAGAGGTTCAGCTTTTGCCCAGCTTTTCTTCTCTTGAAAAGAAAGGACTCTCTCTGAATAACACTCTCCCTGCTCAGCTGCTGGGAGAGTGTATTCTCCACCTTGATCCATGCTGGCTCCTTGCCTGGATACCTGGTCCCACTCGGCCTCACTAAGTCTCACGCCTTTGGTCTCAGCTGTCCTCATTCCCTAAATAGTTTAGGCTGGTGCCTCACCAATGTGCCTTGCAAGAACTGACTATTAAATTTTTGGGAATTTTGCGAGCTGGTTGTTAAACTCAGCCATGATTAAAAATTCAATTATGGTGATAAATAGTCAAAACTTATCACTTCCTAATTACTTCACTATATTTTTCTATTATGTATGCTCTTGAGGCTATTTATCTTTCTTGTATCCATATGATGGAAATAGTATATATTTTGTAGACTACTTATGCATCTCTTCCCAAATTTCCATTCAGTGGTAGATATTACTTTGTGTCTTAGTCCATTTGGGCTGCTGTAACAAAATACCACCGACTAGGTAGCTCATCAGCAACAGAAAGTTATTTCTCATAGTTCTGAAGGATGGGAAGTCCAAGATCAAGGCCCTAGCATGGTCACCTTCTGGTGAGGGCCCTCTTCCTGACTCACAGCTGGTGCCTTTTCTCTCTGTGTCCTTACATGGTGGGGTGGGCAAGTGATTCCTCTGGAACCTCTTTTATAAGGGCACTAATCCCATTCATGTAGGCTCCACCCTCATGACCTCATCACCCCCCAAAGGCCCCTACCTCCTAATACCATCATCTTTGGAGGTTAGAATTCCACTATAAGAATTTTGGGGGGACACAAACCTTCAGACTATAGCACATTGGTAGCTTGAAATCGGTCTTTGTGGGTATAGTTATACTACGAAAACTGGCAAATGCTATAAATCAGGAATTGATTTATTGTTGTGCTGATTATCTAAACTTAAGAAAGTGCAGATTAAACTTAAAAGTGTGCTTGTAGCAGTTACACTGTGAATAGCATGAAAAATTGAGGAAATAGTCATTCAGTATTTAAAAATTATTATACAACCCAGCAAAGTTGTTCACGTCATTGACAAATTAGTGCAGTTCTAACATACATTTTTATTGTCTCACTGTTGTCTTACTTATTTACATAAATACCAATATTAGCTGATATTCTGTTGGAACTATACATGTTCATCAATTCTAACAATAGGTTGGCTCCAGACCCAAGTGTTAGCAAAAATCAATGAAACCATTCTGTGAAAATCCATTGGTTCTATGGAATTTATAAAAAGTATTGTATATTTTGTTATTATTTATGGTAATCTGTAGATCTTTTAGTTTCCTGGGGTTAGCTCCCCACCCCAATGGGAAGTGTCACCTCTTCTCCAGGGGACCTGAAACTCCAGAACCCCTGCCAAGAAGCATACACAAGTGGCACCACTGGGCAAGCCAGGCAGCTTGACTCCAATTCAGGCAGCGCCTGAGGCCAAAAGTGCAGGTCAGCTGGCCACACAGCCTGAAGTGGTGTTCTGACTGACCTGTGGATGCCTTTCTTTTATTTTGTTTTTAAAATGAATCCAACATTCAGAAAGTGAGACGTTTCACAAAACATTCAGAAGCCACATCCAGCCACAGTGGGCCTGCATTCCAGCATGGCCCTGACCCTAGAGCTGGAAAACTGGCGCTGGGTTAGCTCAGCTCTCTGATTTGCCATGATCCTCACCACTCTGGCAACATTTGGCAGTATTTTTCCTCACACTAGCTGTGGGACTTGAGCAAGGCTCTAACTTTCCTGAGACCCCTTTATCTGTAAGATGGAGCTTCTGATGGGCCCCAGAGTCTTTGTGAGGGTCGGATGAGAAAGGCCTTGGGAAGCAGAAGGCGCCCTGCCCTCCCCCATGTGCAGCTCCTCACTTCCTCTTCCCTCCTTCCCTACCCAGACCCCACTGCTTCTGTAGGGAGTTGCTCTCTAGTCGGCCCATGTGAATCCCTGATCAGAAGCTGGCTCTGCCTTCCAGGTACGGAGAGCTGTGTGCAGCCACTTGCTGCTGCACCTACACCAGTGTGAGGTCTCCACCCAGGAAGGATGCATGTGTCACAGCAAAGGGATGCCTGGGATTCAGGTGGGCTCTTAGTCCTAGCTGGGCTTGGCCTCAGATCAATGAAAAATGAAGTTTGAGCAGTGTCCAGCTGTCACCCTCAGGTGACCACCAGATGGGTGACTGACACTAAAAGGCTCTCCCTTTCCAATCCCAAGGTCCTTGTTCTAGAACCAGGTGTCATCGCAACTGCTGGTGAAGTCAGCTGGGTTTGCCCAGCTTTTCTAGGAAGTACCTACTTCTTCCCCGGGGCTGGGGCTATTAAGCTCAAGTACCTTTTTAAAAGGTTTTAAACTTTTATTGCTTCTTTAAAAAGAGGCTTTCTTCCCATTTCAAAATGAATTGCACTTCAAATGGACTCCCCAAGACTTTTTTGTTTTGGTTACAAAAGTAGTCCGTCCATGTTTTTTATACAGATATTTGGGAAATAGATATAAACACAGAAGGAAATGAAAGCCTCTCGCAATCACTGTGAATATTTTGGTTTATGTCATTCTAGACTTTTTTTCTGTATACTCCAATCATTCCTATACAGGGGTGGGCAAAAGTAGGTTTACAGTTCTGAGTATGCCAAACAGTTTATTTTTGTATTATTATTTATTTATTATTTTGTCATTTATTATTATTAACCTACTTTTGCTCCCCCTCTCCGCATGTATCTCTTCACGTATGTTTTTTCCACATATCATGCCAGAGTCTTTTTTTTTTTTTAAATATATATCTTTACTGATTTCAGAGAGAGGGAGAGAGAGATAGAAACATCAATGATGAGAGAGTCATTGATCGGCTGCCTCCCGCATGCCCCCGACTGGGGATCGAGCCCGCAACCCAGGCATTTGCCCTGACCGGGAATCGAATTGCGGTCTCCTGGATCCTAGGTCGACGCTCAACCACTAAGCCATGCCTGGCCAGGCCAGAGTCTTATTACATATACTATTTTATAATACACAGCATAAGGTCTGGCACATAGAAGGTGATAAATAAATATTGCTATAGCTACTAAGTATCACTTACTGGTTTGCTTACCATATGCCAGGCATGATGTTAGGTGTTTTATATGCACTGTCTCATTCAGCCCTAGTAACAATCCTATGATAAGGAGCTGTCATATTCATATTTTACAGATGAGAAACTTGAGGCTCAGAGAAGTTATGTTACTTGTCAAAAGTCACAAAGGTAGTCTGTGAGATGGACACAACCTGCTCTTGTATTTTTGTATAAACAAAATGTGCATTTACTAGTTTAAAAGACTTTCAAAAATTTAAGGAGTGCCCTACTGCCTACTCAGGTGAGAATGTTTACTGAGAATGATGTAAAAACACGTTCTGGAGCCAGAAAATCTGGCTCTGCAACTGATTGGTTGTATGATCTGGAACAAGTAATTTAACCTCCCTGACCCTCAGTTTCCTTGTCTACAAAGTAGGATTTGTGTGCAGAGACGGGTTAGTACTGTGCCTGGCGCATGGGAGTATTTGACACATGTTGATGACAATTGGAAAAGATCAAGAAACTGCAAAAGAACATAACGTGAGGCTTGCTTTAAAGGTCTCACCCATGACATCTTGTGGCAACATCAGTCAGTGTGGGGTGCGAGGGATTATGATCTTGGTTTGTAGTGAGTCTCCATGAGGCCATGCTTACTTCTAGGAAAGACTTGGAATGCTCAGCTGCAGTGAGACCACTTAGCAATTTGTCTATGAGACACAGGTAATATCTAAATGCACCCAACTCCTAAAATCTTTGTGGTTCAAATACAAATCAGTGGCAGGAGCCCTGGCCAGTGTGGCTTAGTGGATAGAGTGTCGTCCGTTGTAATGAAGGGTCTCGGGTTCCATTCCCAGTCAAGGGCACACACCTGGGTTGCAGGTTTGATCCCTGGCCTCAGTCTGGGTGGCGCAGGAGGAAACCAATTGATGTGTCTCTCTCACATCAATGTTTCTCTCTCTTTCTCTTTCCCTCCCTCCCTGCCTTCCACTCTCTCTAAAAATCAGTGGAAAAAAATATCCTCAGGTGAGGATTAACAACAACAACAACAAAAATCAGTGGCAGGGAAAAGTTAAAATGCATGAGATACCTGAATTTGAATGAACTTGAATTGCAATTAGGGGTCTCCCAATCTCCTTCCTTCCTTGTGGCACCTGAATTTCTTTGAGCCTCAATTTTTCCAAGTGTCAATTAGGAGTAGTAATATCTCCCTTTTCAGGATAGTGTGGGGGTAAAAAACAACATATATGAAGGTTTTAGCACAGGGTCTCAGTCCTAATAAATAATATTCTTTATGAGGCTGCGAACATGAGGTGGTCTAAAACACAGGTTAGATCTGCACTAAAATCCTGGTCTGTCATTTGCCAGCTCTGTCACCTTGGGGAAGTTATTTAGCTTCTGTGAGCCTATCTATGGGATTTGTAAAGACTAAGCACTAATGTATGTGATACCTGGCCCAGAACAGACATCCAGCATCAGAAATTATCATAAGGTCCTCCTTGCCTTCTCCTGGTCACATCACTCTTTGCCTTTTTGATCCTTGCAAAGCCTGGACTGCATCATGTAGCACTTGGTTATACACAGCCTTGTACTTTTCTCTTGTTTCTTTGCTTACATGATTAACTTTGGCTTTTTTCACAAGCCTCAGACCCTTGAAGGCACCATCTGGGACATAGGCTTCTTTAGAATTCCTTCCAGGGACTCGTGTATGTGTACACTCAACGAGTCTTGCTGCCTTCAATTGCATCTGACTGATGGCTCTTTCCCTGCTGGTTTCTTTTCTTTTCTTTTCTTTTTTCTTTTCTTTCCTTTTCTTTTCTTTTCTTTTCTTTTCTTTTCTTTTCTTTTCTTTTCTTTTCTTTTCTTTTCTTTTCTTTTCTTTTCTCTTCTCTTCTCTCCTCTCCTCTCCTCTCCTCTCCTCTCCTCTCCTCTCCTCTCCTCTCCTCTCCTCTCCTCTCCTCTCCTCTCCTCTCCTTTCCTTTTTTTTTTTTTTGAATATATCTTTATTGATTTCAGAGAGAGGAAGGGAAAGGGAGAGAGAGAGAGATGAAACATCAATGATGAGAGAGTCCTCATAGACTGGCTGCCTCCTGTATGCCCCTTTACCGGGAATTGAACCAAGATCTCCTGGATCCTAGGTCAATGCTCAACCACTGAGCCATGCCTGGCCAGGCTTTCCCTGCTGATTTCTCAAGGTTTCACCCAGACTGAGCTGCAATCCTTGGGAAAATGGCAGCAGCCCACCCGAGTCCCCAGAGATCTGAGCTCTTGGTTCTGCTGAAAATAATAAATGGGGAAGCTGAAGGGCCCAGGTGCCATCATAGGCCTCCAATGCTAAGGAGAAGGGCCCCTCAGCCCCCTCCTTGGCCCCCGCAGCCACATGTGGCCTTAAATGGTACCAGATCTTAAGATGCTTCCCTTATTTACATAGCTGCTGTTTTAATGCCTAGAGCAGGTCCTTCTGTGGTCCCACTAGGTAGCGGGGAGAAAAAGTTAAACAAACATGAAAAAAGTGAGGGAGGAGTAGAGTAAGGACCTGGCTGTAGATTTTCAACATTTGTATTTAGTTTCCCCAGCTAAGCATTAGTCATTAAAAAGGGGAACTTTCCACTCTTCCAATTCCTCAATTATTTCTAATAGTTTACCACTGAAAGTGGGACCAAAGACAAATTAAAGTAAAATAATTGTAGGGCAGAGCCGAGGGCAAGATATGCTAATTTGTATATCTAAAGTTTCCCCTCCCATCCCATCATTTCATCTACAAATACCTCAAAGAATATATCTCTAAAAGATAAGGACTTTAAAGATATAAGTGCAATAACACCCAACAAAATGAACACTAACTCAGAAGGTGGCATTTTCAAAGCTGGAGAGGTGTTGGGGAAAGCCAGAATATCCCATGACTGTGCCTCAGGTTGCTGCAGACCTGACCCCTTCAACCTGGCTGCACTGGGCAGGCGAGAGTGGCCAGAGGTGGGAAAGGAGCCAGAGTGAATTTAGGGAAGCAAGGGACTGTAGCGAAGGAGACTAGTTCAGAGGCCAGCAGCCTGTGGGGCAGGAGAAGTTGTGAGGGTGCCCTTGGCACCCCCCAGCCCTACTGGGTGTCCCTGACACGCGGGAATCATCCATCCAAAAGAGAAAAAGTGGGAGAGGAAGGGACAGAGCAGGACTCAGAGAAAGAAGGAGGCGGGAGAAGAGAGAGGGCCTGATATTGAAAAAGAAAAAGAGGAAGAGTAGGGCAGAAATAGATGACTGAATGCCCACAACATGCCAGGTGTCAGGGGCTCTGCCTCTGCCCCTCCAGGTTTCCAGGAGAGCCTCCCTCCCCCCAGTCTGCCCAAACCTGCCTGGCCTGTTGCTCACCCCTTCAGTGAGCTACTCTGTTGGTGGAGCGAGGTTAGGGGCAAGTATGTTTATAAGGAAAGAGGGCTACTTGTCTCTGGCATAGGAGGGAAAGGCCCTGCCAGTGCAGGTGCAGGCAACACCTGCGGAGGTCATGTCTGCAGGATGGCATCCGGCAAAACAAGGGAGAAGGCAGGCTGCAGAAACGCAGGGGTTGACCTCTGTCGGAGGGCCGCTGTGAGGCAACCGGCTCCCTAGTCTTGGGTCTGCTCCGGACTGAGGTCCATGCCAAAGGGTCCGGTAGAAGGCGTGCCCAGCGCCCTCCAGCCGGTGGAGAGCTGCCTCCCTGGTTTTGGCTGAGCAGCCCTGGCCAGCAGGTTGTGTGTGTGTGAGAGAGAAAGAGAGAGAGAGAGAGAGAGAGAGAGAGAGAGGGGAAGGTGAGCTGGGGAAGGACAGGGTCTCTGTAATTAGGCAGGGAGAGTTTCCTGAGCACCCTGGGGCTGGGGTAGGGGGTGCCCCAGGGCGCAGGGCGAGGCTGTGGCTGGTGTGGTCGTTTCTGACTTCCTCCCAGCTGGAAACGCTGTGGGTGATATCACCCGTGGGAAGGCAAACAACGAGGCCAAAGAGTGCCTGCCTTGGGGGCTTTGGGGCAAAGGGCAATGGGTGCTGTGAGGCTGGTACACTGGCTGTCCTGAGGGGTTCCAAGCCTCTCACTGTACCCCCACCCCGTTCCTGATGAAGTCCTAGGCCCCTGCCCTCCTGGAGCTTTCTAGTTGCATCTTCTACAAGTGTTGGCTCACCCTCCAAACCAGGGTGAAAGTGCCAGGAGAACAGAGGCTCCGCGGTTACTTAATGGCCAGTTTGCCTTTTGTCGCTGCGCTGAGTGCACATTTACTGAGTGCTTCCCTCTGGGACATAGTAGTATGGAATGCAAGAGCCCATGGCTCGGTGAGGACCCTAACCCAGGGAAATCTTTTCTTCCCTTTCTTATTAAGCGAGGCACAGGCTGGAGGTGAGCTGTGGGTGGATTAAAATTTGCACAATGGCTGGTGGCCACATGAGGCCCCGGGGATGAAGGTCATAGCAGTGTGGCTTCCCAGCTGGCTGGTGTTGGTGAGCTCATAGCAGGAGAAGGGAGACCAAATTAACCAGGTCTGGGGACTTGTCTTGACCTGCAAATAATAAGAATTTACACATGGAGGTCTTCCTACGTGGCCTGCACTGTCCTGCTCAGATTGTTCTAATGCATCTCACGTGTGTTCTGAACATGCACCATCTAATTTCATAACATTATTCCTGATATTACAGATGAAGAATCTGAGCCACTAAGAGATGACATCACTTGGCCAAGGTCACACAGCTTCTGGGGCCAGTGTTCTGTTTTGTCTTTGTGGAGAAGAGGGAACACGCATTGCACTTTTCTGAAGGAAAAACAAGCTGATATCAGGGATTCTTTCAAGAAAGCACATTTCAGGGCCATCGCTGAGCTCACCACCCATTCAGCAAATGTCCCAGCTGCTGCATGCACTTCTGAGTCTCAGCACATGGTATGACAATGGTCACCGTAGTGACCTGCGGCCACCATGGAGAGGTTAATTTCTATTTTGCAAGCTCTGTTTAATAAGGTGGGGGAGTAACAAGCTTTAAAAAGATCTCCATCAAAACCAAATTACCATTTAAACACTTAGAGGAATTCACCCCTCTCTCTGAAAAGCTTGGCTGCTCTGGTAACTCACTCTAGAGGATGCGTAGCTTTAAACATTGTCCCCTCTGGAGGGTCTCTGCTCTCGGTCACCAGCATTGATGTTGCATCTGCGAAACAGGAACAAGCAGTGTCTCTCCATTATTTCCCCACAAGTCCTCCCAGAAGATGGTGGGGGGATCACGTGGGGAAGTTCTCTTTCTTCCACTGGTCTCAATCTGAAATTCCCCAAACGCTTGGGGCTGTGCAATGCTGGGCAGCAGTTGCCCTGGCATCTTGCCCCCTTTACACAAAGCAATTACTGTTGCAGAAAATGAGGGTCCTGTGACCATTTGGCACCATACCCTGCCTGGCATTTGCGTGGGAGAAGGAACTTTCTTTCTCCCTGACAATAGATTGTGATCACAAACCAGCCTTTCAGGGAACTAGCTTCCCATAGAGTGACTGCCTACAGGTAAGAACTGAGCGGTGCAACAGAAGTGAGTTCCTGCGGGAAGCCTGTTAATGTCACTGAGAATCAGTGAAAAGCCTCATACAGCTTTCCATACCCAACCCTCACTGCCATCAACTCTCACCCAGGCATCTCTCCCTTTACCCCCTTCCTTTCCTTGAATTTATTTCAATGGTGGCATATCTGGTTCCTGGCCATTGTGACGAGTACCCTGTAGTTGGTCTAGAATTCCAGCCTCACCCCCGAATGCAGATGTAATAGCCATTTCTTATTTTTTATTGAAACTTTTAAAAAATATATGTTTTTATTGATTTCAGAGAGAGAGAGAGAGGGAGGGAGAGATAGAAACATCAATGATGAGAGTCATCGATCAGCTGCCTCCTGCACACCCCTACTGGGGGTCAAGCCCACAACCTCAGCACATGCCCTGACCGGGAATCAAACTGTGACCTACTAGGTCATGGATTGACGCTCAACCACTGAGCCACGCTGGCCGGGCTGTAAAACCCTTTCTTACAGATAGCATTTCTTCCCTAGGATACTTTGCTAAGAAATTAGCATTGGTATAATACCATTAACTACAGGCTTTGTTTGGATTTCCCCACTTTTCCCACGAATGCCCCTTTTCTGTCCCAGGTTACCACACTGCATCATGTCTCATGTGATCTGTGAAAGTTTCTCTGTTGTTCTTTATTTTTCATGACCTTGACACTTTCAGGTGTTTTACTCAATTTCCCTCAATTTGGGTTTGTCTGAGGTTTTCTCATGATTAGTCCAGGGGTATGAATGTTTGGGAAGACCACAGAGGTGAAGTGCCCTGGCTCTTTGCACCCTATCAGGAGGCACATGATATCAACATGACTAACTGTGAGGTTAACCTTGATCACATGGGTGAGGTGGCTCTGCCAGGCGTCTTCACTGTAAAGTTACTGGGAGTGTCACTAAGTCCAGCCCACACTCAGAGGGAGGGAAATGACGCTCCACTCCCCGGAGGAGGGAGAATCTACATATATAATGTGGAATTCTTCTACAAAGATTTCTCTCTTCTCGGTAATTTTTAAATTTAATCATTTATTTATATCAGTATGAACTGATGGGTATTTATTTTATTATTTGAGTTCTAACCCAATACTTTCTCAAACTGTTGCTCAAATTGTTCCAGCTTTTGTCATTAAGAACTCCTCCAGGTTGGCTCCTGTGTTCTTTTCACATGCCTCCCCGCTCCCCCCCCACCCCGTTTTTTTTCATTTCCTTATTTTCTGGCACTGTACGATGCTCTAGGCTCCCCTGGTATTTTCCTGGCCTCAGCCTTAGAATCAGCTCATTCTCCAGGGAACCCTGGTTCCTTTTATTGGAGACTGGTACTTGGAAACCAGGCTCTGAGCACTGGGTGTGTCGCTGCTTCTGTGCCCTCTCAGCGGACAGAGTTAGGAAATACATGTATGTATATTCACCCATGTGTATGCACATGCCTACATTTATTTCTGTGTCTGTCTATATACTTAAATAAAAATGGGTTCATACTGATCCCTCCAACTCTAATCCAGCTCCGCAGGATTCATCTAGCCTTCCTCCCTTTTCATTGTCACTTCTTTCTCTGAGAAATGAGAAACCTGGCTCCCATGGTCTATAATTTACATAATGTATGTATTTGTTCAACCCTGGTACCCATGTAGTTTCAGAATTGCTAATACTTAATGAAAAAAACAGTTTTTAAACTGGAATACAGCATTTTTGTATAGTTCTTTTTGTCGTGAGCCTTATCGATTCCAGTCAAAGTATTTCTCTAAGTTACTTGCGCCAGCTCTTTCGATTATCTTCTTGATGGGTGCATCTTAATATTTTCAAAGCATTTCCACATCTGGCTTCGCCTTGGACTGTCATTATTGTTTTGTGAGGGAAGAAGCAGCCTTGACACATGGAGGTGGGTTGGTTGCCTCCGGTCACATGACCGGTTGGATCTATGATTGGAACTCAGGGCTTTGGGCTTTGCTGGACCACACTGCTTTTCCCGGAGCTGCTGCTGCTTGGTGGGTCTGGGCTGTAGTGATAGCTGTTTCAGATTGTCTGGCCAAAGCAGAAGGTGGAATATGGCTGAGCAGCTTGTCTCTTCCTCTGTCAGGCAGAATCGTCAGATGTCAGGGAGAAGGAAAGAAGCTTAGAGATCTCCTGGCTCAAACTGCTTCCCTTACAGATGAGGAAACTGAAGCTTAGAGGTGATGTGACTTGTCCAAGATGACCTAGCTGGTTAGAGCCATAAGTGGGGACAGGAGCCAGGGCTTGGCACTCCCATGTCTGTGTTCCTCTCGCCACTCTGTGGGTCACAGGGTCAGAGGTCACAGGTCTGCAGAAAGAGAAAAGCCCTTTGAAATTATTTAAACAGGGTTGGGAGAAGTCACCACCATCTCCTGAATAGAAAGGCAGATCCAGGTTCCTTTACACCTTGTGCATCCTGAAATAGGGGGAGAGCTGATTAAGAAATGAAATGACTGAAGGGCCTGGAAATTTGGTCCTTACATGTCACACAGTAGTGACCTCATTCAAAAGTGGTAACTTGAGGGATCCTGTGAATTCCAGAGCTACCATTTTTTATCCTTGTCATATCCTCTCTTAATTATCATCCCTACTACCTAAAAAACTGAAGAGAGCAGTACCTGTCGTGCCCAGACCATGGGGTTATTTTAAGGCTCCCCACCTAATTGTAAGGAAGGGATTTTTGTCTTTTCTTTTTTTCTTTACTAACTGCTGATTTCCTAATCTCCAGCGTAGTACATGGAACACAGTAGGAATTCAATAAATATTTATTGAATGAATGAATTAAAGATCATATGAGATGCTTCAGGTAAAATTACCCTGTCATCTCTACAAGACTATATAGACATAAGGCATCTTCAATGTTATTAACTAATGCTCTGACCTTGGGCAAGTTGCTTAACCTCTCTGGCTTCAGTGTCCTCAACTGCAGTACAAAATGTTCTAGGCTCACCTTATATTTTGAATTAAAATAGATGATCTCTAAGGTCCCTTTCCAATTTGTAATCCTTCTGTAATTTCAGTGTTCACTGTTACCATAAAATATTGTGAGGATTTCAGACTGATTTAGGACACAAAAACATCACAGACCATGCGGGCTAGAGCAAGGATGACAGGTTGATTTCTTTTCCTGAGTGAATTCCAGTTGATTGCTAGTGGCTACCTGGACTGCAATGTTGAGATGCGCTCTGAAGGTCCACAGTGTAGACATGTAATGATTGATTAATGACATCTGTCATGGACACAGAATACAAAGCCGTAGCAAGTATGCCAAATAAAGATCTGCCATCTCCAACCTAGGTGCTGAAAACAGCAGCTGCTCTGCAATTTCTGGGAGCAATATTATTTTTCTCTGATTTTGCATCATAATGGAGAGGTGGTTAGGTGAGGAGAGGGTTTCCAGGAGGTAAACCTGAACTCTATTGACTTGTAGCAAATCACCCTTCTGCCTTTTATAGCCTCTCTTTTTTATTTATCAGGCAAGTAAAAAAAATTAACATGATTGACTGATTGATTGTTGAGAAGTAAAATCCCGACTCAGCATCTTCCTGCCGCCCTGAGACTCAAACAGATGCAGGAGAGTGTGGGCTGACATAAAAATTCTGCACATAAACATGAACCCATTCACCCTGTAAGTAGGTGTTAAACACCCACGGTGAGGGAGGCAGGCCCAAGCAAACGCGTGATGCTGAAAACACAGGTGATCTCTCAGGGAATAAGGCCTTTCCCTTCCTCCTGTTTTCTTAAGAGTGATGGCCAAACCACCGCCTGAGTGTGTGTGGGTCCATGAGCTTTCTGAATGTAACCCTTATTTCCCCAGTCTGCTCTAGTGATGAGGAAATGGTAAGTTTTGGGTCTGAGTCCCAGAATTCCTGAAGGAAATATACGAATGAGGTTCCTTAAACCTCCCTTTGCACACAGGGGGCGCTGGCCAGCTGAGGAGAGGCTTTCATGGCCCTCCGATACCATCCTGCTGCTCGTCTGCGTTGCAAGGATGCTGTGAATGTGAGGATGTTCCCATCCCTCCTGGCCTCCCCAGGAGTACAGAGGGGCCTCTGCCTCTTGGTTGGGGGATCACGTATATGGATCCCCACCTGTCACACTTCATAGCCGTCCAGAGATGTGTCACAGTGGAGGAGTGACAGCACAAGCCCCTGGCCTTCCCCTCCCTCCAGGTGGTCTGCCTTTGCCATGCATCAGCTTCTAGTTACCCTCCCTCTAGACTGGTGTTTCTCTACCTTTCAGCCAGTTTCTGAAAAGGCTGCGCTGAGTGAGTGACCACTTCAGGACTTGAAATAGCCTTTTTCCTGTCCCAGATATGACACAGTCACTTCCCCAATAGAGCCATCACTCCAAGAGGAACAGGATGTCCTTGTAACGGAGCCAAGAGGGTCACATGATCAGATAGCCAAGGGGCCTCCTGAGACCTTGTTTCCTCTGAAGCTGTTGGCCAGGACTTGTCCACAAAAGCTGATCTGGCCAACCATCCCGAACCTACCCTCTCCTAGGGTTTCAGCCCAATTTCTCCAGGGAATAAGTGCTTGATGAACTACAAGGGTAATAGGGGAGAATTCCTGTGGAGCATCTTTGGTGGCCACATGGAAATAAGCCCAGAATACACGTGCCTCTGCGCTAGAGTTGGGGAATCCCCATGACCTGCTCTCCTTGTCCTCGGTGGCATCCTTCAAGGAAGTCGTAAAGTTTGGATACGCAGCTCAACTTGCTGATTGGAGAATTCTTGGCCTGCTCTGGAGCCAGCTGGAACAGGATGGAAGGCAGGGGGAGGAAAGGTTTACCTTAGAGTTCCAGATCAGGTGGAAGAGAAAAGGCATTTTCGAAGGATGAATGGGCCCTAACCCTAGCTCCAGAGCCCTGGACCTCGCAGATACATGGTCAGGTTTTATTGGGAAGTTACCAGGCGCTCGAGGGGAAAATATGATTTAGGCGGCTGAGCAGGAGCAGGGGTGGGGGAGCTGAGAAAGGCCTTCAGGAGGCCCAAGGAGGGGAAAATTAGCTGAGTCAGAAGCCAACAAGAGGAACCTGAACTAGAGGAACTTGGGCTATGGAGTCAGCGGCAGCCTCACACTGGGAGAGAGGTTTTTTTCTTTTTTTCTTTTTTTTTTTGGTGTGTTTTTTGTTTTAAATCTTGAATTTCTGGTGCCATACAAATATTTAAGAGACATAAAGTGATTTTACATTTATTTAGTAAAAGCTTCCAGTCAAAAGTCACTTTTGGGGCAAATGGGAGAATCACCAATCAGACTAGGAAAAACTTCCAGAATGCCAGAAACCTAAGCAGATTTTCCAGGGCCGTCTGGTCTTGCTGCTCAACCCTTCTCTCCAAGAGACAAATAGCAGGTAAACACAAAGGCTCCAAGGCTTTTGACCTGTGAAAGATGTGAAGCTGGCCACCAGCCAGGTAAGGTCGCATGGCTTCAATTTACGTCTGCGACGTGGGGAAATCCATTGGCCGAGCTGCAGACATCAAGGTTGCATTGGTTCGAAGGCACAGTTGTAGACGACGCAGTCCACTCTAGCTAGTTTAAGCAGGAAGGAGTTTATCTGGGGACACTGGAAAGCTCACATAATTGTCAGAAGGGCTGGAGGAGCAGGCTTGAGGCTAAACTTCTGTGAACAGCCTCCAGAGCCACACTGATGGTTTGGGTTGGTAGGGGGAGGCTGCCACTGCCAGCCATGGAACCATGCTTGCCAGGACACTGCCAATGCCACCTCTAACCCCAGACACCTGCTGCACCTGCACCTGTCATCACAGGCCACAAAAAATGTGCGTACGCCCCTTGTTTTTCCTCATGTACCTCACTTCTAAATCAAAGTCTCATGTGGGTGCTTCTAAGTGGCAAAATCTAAGCCATGTGTCTGAACCTAGTAGCAAGGAAAGATGAGAAATGTCAACACATTTTTTGTTTTGCATCCTACAATGCTAGTCCATTCTGGGCATTCTGAAAGACACACACACACACACACACAATCAATCTCTGTGAGTGTCCTTAAAATGTGGAGAGAGATGCAAAGCCCTTTGAGCAGCCAGGAATGACATACCTGCCACAAGGTGCCTGTGAGCTGTGGCCTGGGATACTCAGGAAAAGTTAGTGGGAGAAAGTGCCCCACTGTGTGGGTGGGGATAGATTTTCTGGTGGGTCTCCCTCAGCAGCGCTATGCTCTGTTGGTCTTAGACAAAATAGAGAAGTAAGAAACGCTTATGTTCTAGGGTGCTCACGCAACCAACCCAAACTGTCATTACTAGTTTTAAGATACTTTCAAAAAGAGATTTGAGTCAACCAGCATGTTGTTTTGCATCCTACAATACTAGTCCATTCTGGGCATTCTGAAAGACACAGTGACATGTATGGCTTCTAGTCTTAACTAACATTATACAAATAGCCACATTATGGAAAGCACCAAATGAATGCTACAGACAACAGCGATCAAGGAGCTCTGGGGAGAGCTGTGGTTTGGGGTGGTTGGATGGCTTTTTGGAGGAGGCAGGACTGAAGCTGGGCCTTGAACAAAGGGTAGGATTTAGGCAGGCGATTCTGGAAGGTGGGAATGAGGTAAGCGATGCTCAGAGTGGGTGGGGCGTCTGTGTATAAATGAGATCCATTGGGGAAACAAGTCAGTTATAAGCCTCGCAGGATGTGGGTAGAAGAATTGTGGAGGGTAACAATAGAAACTTGAATTGGGACTGTGTTTTGGAGACTCTTGATTGCCCTATGTACTCATCAGGACTGTTTTAGTTTGAAGTGATAGAAATCCAACTCAAATTAACTTAAGATAAAACAGAATTTATTGTTTCATCTAATTAAAAAAACCCAAGGGCATGAGTTTGAGACATGGCTACATCCAGGTATTCAGACGATTTAATCAGGCCTTGCTATCTCTCAGCTCTGGGTTCATCCATGTTTGTTTTCATTTTCTAGCAGGTTTTCTCTATGTGATGGCCCCTTGCAAACCTGGGCTTATACCATCTCAGTTCAGTAATCTCTTGCCCAATATTTCTAGCAGAACTCTCAGGCTTCTCAGGGCTTGCTGATTGGCTTAGCCTGAGTCATGAGCAATCACCCCCCTGTCTTCACTGGAACTATAACCATGGCCAGGGTGATGTGAGGTCTCTCATTAAAGGTCTGACATGGCCCAAGAGGGCAAGTTGAGCTCCACCCCAACCAACGGGAGGTATGGTCACTATAACAGATGCTCTCAGTGCCTCATCCTCACCCTCTGGCCCTTCCCATTTCAGTGGGTCGTGGCTCAGTTTCATCTGTTCACACCTGCATCTCTTTGCCTGAGGGTTTTCTCTGACCATCAGAGTCCACCTGCGGACATTCAAGACAGGCCAAAAATGTCAGGGAGTAACATCTCCCAGGAGCAGTTTGCCACCAATGGCTGATGGGGTTGGTGTATAAATGCCCCAGTTCTCTTGCCTCTTGGGTGGGATAGCTCTGAGGCTCATGTACTACAGTGTTTCTCAGAGTTTCCCAGTGGGAGTAAGCTCCAGTTGCCCAGAGTGGTCACTTGGCTGATAACACACTGTTTATTGACTTCCTTTCCCCATCTTACTTTCCTACCTCCCTGGCGTTTCCTGGGATCACCTCCCAAGTAAAGTCCTCACACATGAATCTGTGTGTCTCAGGATCTGCTTTTGGGGAAAGCCAAACTAAGATATTCTCCAATGAAAGAGCAGGGTGCTATTGCCAGAATAAGGAAAATGAATACTGGGTAGGCAGAAAAAATGGATGTCAACTTCCTTTGGTCAAATGATTTGGAGTTTTTTGTTTTCCTGCCTATTACATGTCTCTCTCCTCTTCAGGATGGGCAGTAAGCCCCTTAAGGGGAAGCACACAGCTTGTTCACTGTGGTGGTCCCCAAATCTCATGCATAGAAGCTGTTAAAACAATATTTATTGTACTGAATTGAATTTTATAGACAATAAAGACCCATTAAAGAATTTTGTGAACCCAGGACTGACAGAATGTGTTTTGTTTTTCCACTAAGATTAAATAATATGGAGGCAGTGTGGCTGATATATTGGAGAGGGAGAAGCCAGGGAGATTCAGTCAGTGGCAATCATAGTAGTTTAGGCTTAAGGTGGTAAGGGTCTCTCATGTAGATCACATGGTAAGTGCTCAGCAAACATTTGTTGAGTGAATGAAGGCTAGCAGTTGTTTAAGGGTTAATGTCATTAAGCTGATACTTTGGGGTAAGCTGAGTAGCTGAGGTTGTGCAACTTGTTTTAACAGAGGCTGAAATTCTTTGGGGTATTTTGGGCCGAGAGTCCTTAGTTTCAAGTCATTGCTCTGTGTTCACCAACCCCCCTGTCCTTTTCCTCCGGGGCACATGGCTAGACTACATTCGCAGTCTCTCTTGCACTTAGGTGAGGACATTTGACTGAGTTCTGACTGATGGAATGTGGGCGAAAGTGCCATTGACCAACTCTAGGCCTGGTCCCTGAAACCTTCCCTGTGAACCACTCTGTCTCTTGTCTTTCATTGGCTGGCTGGACACTGAGCAATGCAGTGGAGGATTCCAAGGACTTAGGAGATGACAGAGTCACTAGGGTGACAGGCTTGGGTTTCTGTGTGGAGCAGAGTTGGATTGGCCTACTGCATGGCCAGCAAAGTCACCCAAGATGATGGCAAAGCCTGGGGTGAACACGGAGAATGGTCTTGAAGCTCTCTGCGAATGAACAGAGAATGGTTGGGAACTTGGTTGGTGAAACCAATGCTGAGAAGGTGGAACAGCATGTTCAAAGGCTGAGAGGCATTGAAGAACTTGAAGCATTTGAGGAATTGAAATAAAGTCAGTAGTATTGAAGCCTATCATGCCAGGTGGGAGGAGTAGCAAGAACTGAGACTGGAAGTATAACTTTGCATTATAAAAATTTTCACATATTCACACAGTAGTAGAGGTATGCTGATTTTAAAGAGGAAGAAAACATTTTTGAGGCCATTTTGTGCTTCAGGCTCTGTGCCAAGTGATTTCCTGAATCATCACATTTTATTATCCTTATGGCCATCCCCCACCCAAAGTTAGTTTTCTTTCATTGTAGAAAAGAAAACTGAAGCTCACAGAGGTTAAGTAATTTTCCCACTCAAGGACACAGTTCAGTAAATGCCTGATGAAGAGCTTGTCCTTAATGGTTTGGTTTTTAGACTTCCAAAGACTGGTCACCCTGGGGAAACTGAGGCAGCACCTGGAAGACACTGGTTGTTCGAGGTGGGGGGAGCACTGTCATGTTTTAAAGCACTGAAGGTACTTTTTAATAGGCTGTGTTTCAGAGCAACCAATGACCCCTTTGTGACGGCCAAGGGAAGGGCTTCTGGAAAGTTCATTTGAACCATACCAAACCCTCTTTAAGGCAGAGAGATGAGTAATGATAACCCACCTCCTCCTCCCCTCCCCATCGCCTCCTGCTCCGTGGTAAGGCAGAGCCACATGCCTCACTCTACACTCAGCCCTCTTACCTCTGGATATGCTGTTGCTCTGTGGCCTCCTTCAGGGGCGCCTTACCTGACACTCCAGCCTAGATACTTACTTTTTTTCAAGGCACATGCTATAGATCATTAATTGGAAGCTCTAGAAGAACAGGATTTTATTTTGTTTAGAGTTGTATCCTTAGTGCCTAGAACAATACTTGGTGCACAGTAACTGTTAATAAATATTTGTTCAATGCACGCCCGTTTTTCCAAACACTGCACTAGGTTCTGCCTCTGCATTATTTCACTGAATCCTCAAAAGTCCATGGTTTACCCACACTGGGCCCTGGAACCAATTTCAGCAGGTAGTGGAGTAGTTATATCCCCCCCAATACCTTTTCCTGCATTCTCCTAGCAGGACCTGGGTGTAGGGAGCCCTAAGGACAGAACAACCAGACTTAGGCTGTGAAATTCACAAGGCCAGGCGTTCAGGGTGGTTCCACCCTGGCTGCTATTAACAGCTCCATCTGATCCCAGCGCTTTCACACCTCCCTTGGTGTGAAAGCCTTTGGGGGTACAGGCTAATCATAGTTCCCAGAACTTTCTTTTCATAAATTAGCAACAAACCAAAGAGGAGACAGCCATCTGTGAAAATGGTGGAGGGACTTCAGCCTCTTGTGGCCTGTTGACCTTGGGGAGGAAGATCTCAGGACAGTGGGAGTGGGGAGAGGGCTTGGAATGGATAAAAGGGAGATTTTTGGGGCTCTCTTCTTCCCCCTCCCCTCCCCTCCCCTCCCCTCCCCTCCCCTCCCCTCCCCTCCCCTCCCCTCCCCTCCCCTCCCCTCCCCTCCCCTCCCCTCCTCCCCTCCCCTCCCCTCCCCTCCTCCCCTCCCCTCCCCTCCCCTCCTCCCCTCCCCTCCCCTCCCCTCCCCTCCCCTCCCCTCCCCTCCCCCCTCCCCTCCCCTCCCCCCTCCCCTCCCCTCCCCTCCCCTCCCCTCCCCTCCCCTCCCCTCCCCTCCCCCCTCCCCTCCCCTCCCCTCCCCTCCCCTCCCCTCCCCTCCCCTCCCCTCCCCTCCCCTCCCCTCCCCTCCCCTCTTCTCCCCTCTTCTCCCCTCTTCTCCCCTCTTCTCTTCTCTTCTCCCCTCTTCTCCCCTCTTCTCCCCTCTTCTCCCCTCTTCTCTTCTCTGGAGAACTGGAGTGCATCCCTAGCTCTCAGCTAATACGGGGCTCCTTTCCTAGATGGGGTCTTTTCATACAAATGGGAAATTTCACCATGTCACACTCCAAAAGCTCATAGCCTGTTTCCCTATATATATAATGTATTTAAAATTTTGGGGCAAACAGCAGTAGCCCAAGGTGGCTCACAAGATTTCTGGGGCGAATGTTTATGGTTCTGGAATGCTTACCACACTGACCCAGCATGCAAAATAGCTCCTCTTTCTGTGTCACAACTCTGACTGTAGTCTCCTTTTCCCTGGCCTGCTCCTCCATTCACCATTCATTTAAAACAAACTTCCTCTCACTCAAAGTCTACCTGCTTTTCTGGTTAATGAACAAGTGTATAACAAATGTTTACTGAAGACCTCCTGGATGCAAAGCCATGCCCACAATAGTGGGCAAGACAGACAAAATCCTGGCTTTCTTGGGGCTTATAATCCAGCCGCAGAATAATTTATCCAGCCCACGATGGAGGCCTAGTTCTGCATTCTTAGCGTATCCTGGTTTAGCCTTTGGATATATGTGGCAGGAACATTCATAGCTTGCTAGAATTATAAAAACATCACTCAGCTGTCCAGAGGACCCCTGCCTCACTCAGCTCTCCTCCCTTCCGATTTAATCCTGGAAGCTGCGTTTCTGTGCTAAGAACAGCAGGACTTAGGAGGGGCTTTTCTCCGACTGTAGTGAGGCCAAGACTGCAGCCAGCAAACATTCTCAGGGGCCGCCCAGCACTAGCCGCTCCAAGAGAGTGGAAACTGGAGACAAAATCCATCCTCACCCTCGCTCCGGGCTTGCTGTCTGGGCCTCCAGGGGTACTGCGCTGGCAGGTGGGAAGAGGGAGACTCACTTGCCTTGGTAAACACCCCCAGCTCCTTCTGCAGTGGGGTGAACATCACGCCGTGAGTTTGCTGTGTGGTTTGGACAAACTCCCTGAGTTTTCTGCCTTGTGTTATGATACCATCAGCTGTTTCTCATAGTTTCAGGGTCTGAACATCTCTCTGTTTATACTCAGCAGTACAAAGCTCTGTGAGTTTGTGTACACAGGAGGCCACCAAATGTCTGGAGAAGGAGGAGGGAGGTGACACTGTACAGACATTTGCTTAAGTGGCAGTTGGATTCAGTTCTTACCTAGGAAACTGGTCAGAGGTCCCAGCCTTGGCACTGGTGCTCCAGGGCCTGCGTGGATATGACAATGGCCTAAAATGACTCAGGGTTTCATCAAGGGGCAAAACCCCAGACATTCAGCGTGGACTCTTTCATGTGTATCTATCCGGCCGCACCTGCCTGTTCACAGCGTAGCAGACTGAGGCTCAGAGACGCAAGGTAACTTACCCTCAGCCACACAGTCAACGGAAGAGCTGGTCTGCAATCGAGGATGCCTCTCCTTTAATTCACTGCTCTTCCATCCTCATTTTATACTTAACCCATCAATAGAAATTTAATTTCATACAGATACATGTCTACATTGTCATGATGAAAAGTACAAGCAGTGTTGTTTTTTGTAAGAGGTTTAACTATGTCCCATAGCCTGAAAAGAAAAGAACAGAACTTTCCCTAATGCCTGCATCACTTCCCCAGAAGGACATACAAACCCATGCTCCTAAGTAAAAACCTTCATACAACCAATGTGAGCCTGTTGTGCCGCACATGCTTTGATAGTTGTGGGGCACAACACAGCTCACACCGTGACATCTGTGTGTGTGTGGGGGGGTGCCTGCGTGGGTGTCTGTGTGCAATGCATGCACACCACACAGGGATTTTTGTTGTAATAGTTTTTGTTGTACCAATATCTCAAATGAATTTTTGGAAGAACTCATTTCTTCCAGAAGTGACCATTTCTGGAAGAATTTGTCCATTTTTAGATAGATGCTCAGGCACTATTCATTGCCAGTGGTGGTCGTATTCCCAATTCTTTTTTTTTCACATGTGTAGGATTATACTGGAAAGGAAGTACCCGACTTTCTATTCCAGAAGTTCATTTATAGAGTGGTTATGGGGACTGGAAATACATTTTCCCATAAAAAACATTATATGTGGTTTAATTAATGCTTGAAACTTGTTTAACTTCATATAGAGTTGAAATGCTGCCCGTTTGGAATTAATGCAAGTATGAAATACTACTTTTTCACCATCACTGCTTAAATAGGAAAACTATAAAATCAAATAAGATTTAAAAAAATTATTGTGAATGTTGGTGGTAGCTCGTGCAGCATTTATTCGAAGTAGAGGTAGATGAAGACTGAGAATTCTGGATGGAACCTTTAGGTTTCCAAGGGCGTTAGGTGTTAATGGTCCTCATTCTTGGGAATAACTCATTTGATGTCTACACTTGTGGCTTTCTCTGCCTTCCTAAGGTGTCATTATCCCCACTTTAAATTGATAAAACTTGATTAGGGCTTGGGCTTCTGCTGACAAATGGAACAAAGTGAAGGAAGAGGGAAAGAGGGAAATACTGTTCCTCCTGAGATCACTAAGTAGAAGTTGGAAGAAAGTGGACAAAGAAACTGCCTGTGTATGTGAGCAGGGACACCTTATTGTGTGGGTTCCCTGACGCTAAATTATTTGTGGGGAGTAAGGGGAGCAGGAGAGAATCGATGTATGGCCCACTCAGGTGGCTCAAGCCCAGTGTTCCGTAGTGATCACTGATAGCCCAGAGCCCTGAACTCTCCTTGTTTCTGATGTAAGTCATCTCAGATTAGCACATTGGCACCATTCAGGCAGCCTAATCTCATGTGATCCCATGAAAGAAAACCCCCTAGCCACTAGGAGTGATCTGTTTGCCCTGATGCCCACGTGGAACCTGGGCCTGGTCAAAGCTCCAGAACAACTCCATAGACATGAGTTCTGGAAGCCCTCCAGGCATCTGGTCAGCTTCACACATTTGGGGAATGGGAAGAAGCTAGGGGAGTGGGTGAACAGGACTGGAGAACATCCCAAAGGGAAGACATGGGATCTGCAGAAAAAGAGGACTTAAAACATTTTGAGTGGGGCATGAGTTTCACTTGGTTAGATGCTTTACCACATGAGAAAGCTATTTGGAGATGGGCCCAACTAGGTCTTGAATGGCAAAGGGGGAAAGGAGAGGACTTGACATTTCAAGTCTTCCCTGTAAGAGGAGAAGGGGGGTGGTGGGGATGAGGTGTGGTAACCTCACTGCACCACCCACCAGGGACACTGACCCTACCTCTGGCTTGGCTCAAGTTGAAGCAGAGAGAGTGATGTGTTACTGGCATTGCAGATGCTCGTCAGTGGAAAAGTAACCATAAATTCATTGTGCTCATGATGCTAACTGATGCTTGGTTTAGAGAAATAGAGGTTGATGAGAATTGCCTGAAACTTATGCAGACTATCCTTTTTTAATTCTTAAAATCTGTTCTTGAACCACACCAGCTGTGGATTTAAATCACATGCCTTTGGTCTCCAGTGGAAATGCTTTCAACAAATTCAACTTTGTTAAGAGGCCATCAGCCTACATTGAGGGATGTTTCAAGAGATAAAATTATGGAACTCCATATTTATGGTAAGAATATCGTTCTCTTTATGAGGCTCAATGGAAGAAATTTCTCTTAGGCCTTGGTTCCAGGAATAGCTGTGTTTCTCTTAAACACCTGGCTTTTATTTTATGGACACTATAAATCATATCACTGGCCATGTCTCTTATCCACTAGGATCTCACATTCAAATTTGAAGCAATGTGCAGCAAGTGTCAGAGCCTCACAAAGTGTAAAATTTCATTCTTAGCATCTGCATCTGATTTTTTCTTTCTTGTCTCCCCCTTTTTTTATTTCCTTATTTCACCTATTGTTTTGTTTTCATTATATTGCACACATTTTAAAACAGTCATTTGAAATTGTTTTGGGACTAAGATGGTTAAATAAATACAAAGGCGGTGAAGGGGTGCTAGCTCACACAAGTCCATTTGCTGACTGTGGTTGGGTGGCTTGAACAACAGGCTATTCATAAGTACAGGAAATTTGCAAGACTGATGTTAGAAACTCTGGAAGTACCTGCACTATTTATAGTTGCATTTTTAAACAAATTCTTGAATCTGAGCTGTGAATATGTGCCATTCGAACTGGAAAGGTAATTATCAAATTCCTTAGTAGTCCATTTGGCCATGGAATAGAAGTACCTCCACACTCAGGGGAGCAAGACGCTGGTGATTTCTTTCATCTAAGCAGCACGGTTTTCTTTTTAAGGTCAATTCCATGTATATATCCATTTAAAGATCAAAGTCCAAATACTTAATCGAAACCACTGATTTTGCAAATCCTTAGCCAATCTTGGATTAGATCTGCAGCCACCAAGGAGTGAAGAAAGCAAAGCAAAATGGAACCAGGCTCTTACAAAATACATAGTGTATTGAACATAGTTTTTTGTGTTTTTTCCAGTTAGCACTCAACACCGAATGCTGTAGATCTTCAAATTATCTCTTTTTCCTCAACTGGAAGAAGCAAGCTGAGGCTAGAAATGGTTTGAATGGGGCAAAGAAGGGTGTTGATTTTCTAAACGTCTCTCCTGTTTCTCCCTGCGCCACCTGGTCTCAGGAGGGGACAGAGAGGAGCCGACCTGTTCCCAGGTGGTATAAGCACCGGGTGCGGCTGAGCACCCAGGGCGGCAGAGCGCAGGCGCCTCATGGAAGGGACTCAGGCTTCCTGGACCTGCTTCCCCACAGAACTAACCAGAGGCCAGCTGGGAAGAAGAAAAAGCTTGGTCCTTGTTCATTTGGCCTTTTTTTTTTTTTCCATTGGGAGGGATTCTGACTCTCACCTGCTTAGAATCAAGGGTGCCAAGGAGATTTCCTGGGATAAATACTAACAGTGCAGAAAATCAGCCTGGAGTCTGGACGGGGAGTCTGAAAAGGAGGGAATCAAGCCCACTGGATTCTTAAAGAAAAGACTTTGAAAAAAAATCACAACTCGTAAATTTCAAAAGAACATCTTTTCATTCTTCCTTTTTCGAGATGTGGATATAATAAATACTCATTTGTACCCATTTGCTTTAAAAAAGCCCCTCAGCAAAGCATGGTGGCTTATCCCTGAGTGGGGATTCCAGGAGAGTATTTTTCTCTTGTTTGGCTCTGTGACCTGATCACCCCTCAATGGAAGTGAAAGACAATACGGCTGGATGCTGTCAGGTTCTACAGTCAGTATGTAAAGAGGAAAGTCACGTCCAGTAAGATTGCCATTGAAGATAACACCCCTATTAAAGTAAGATATACGTGGCCCTGTGCATCACAAAGTAGTTGCCTTGCATTTCGGGGCCAAGATGTTTGCAAAGAATCACATCTTTATACCTTGGAATCCACTTACGGTGCAAGCGGCACTGAGCTTCTTGGGACCTGAGGCCAGCGCTGAGGGAGTATCTGCCATGTTGTTCTTCAGTCTGTGAAGTCTGTTCTCACTGAGTGGAATGGCCTGAGGAAACAGCTTCCCTGTCAAAGTGCTCTCCCTCGCTAGCTCTCCCCCGCCCCCTTCTGTCTCTCTGCCCCCAGGATGTGGGGTGGGGGCCTTGTCTTAAAGCTGGGCTTGCAAGGCAAGCCATTATATGAACTTAGATGGCATACTGTAGATCAATACAATTAGCATTTTATTGTAAGGTGAATCAATTTACTTTATTGAATTCTACGCTGGATCCATTCCCACTTCACGTAAGATTAGGAAAGCCTTAAGGCAGGGGGATAGGAATGGGGTAGGTCTGGGTATAAAAACAGGGCCTTTAAGGAGTCCATGAAGGTTCCTGCCTTCATTTGCTTGGAAACCCAACCTGGGAGCTCTGGGCTGCAGCAAGAGTTGTTTGTGAGGATGACTCTTACCTATGGGTCATTTTACTATTTGGGGTCCTGCTCTGGTAGGCTGGGGTGGAGGGCAGGAGGAGAGAGAAGTTGGAGGCATGGAGGGGAGCCATTCTGTTTGATCCTCTCCCTCCCTCTCCCATCCCCAAATAGAAACACATCCCCACAAGACTGCTATGCCACTGGGAGATACATGGGGTCCCAGGCGAAGGGAATATTCACCCAGCACATACTTACTGAGCACCTATTATACATGAGGCTCCCAGGGTTAGTACTGAGCCTCCTTGGGAGCAGCCTATACATGTTTTCCTTCCTCCCTGCCATGGGGGCAGGAAGAAAATGACAGAGAAGACAATTATGGCTGCTCATTGCTGTCTCATTCAGTGACTTGTCCAGCCTTACCGATCATATGGAGCAGGACAGTGGAGTTAAGACCTGGGTTTTGGAGTCAGACAGACCTGGATTCAAATCCTACTTCTGGCACTTGTGAACTGCATGGCTTTGGTCAAGTTATTTGATCTTTCTGAGACTCAAGCAAGTTATTGAATCATTCTGTAAATGGGAATGATACTTATTGAGCACTTACTATGTGAAAGGTACTGGACAATGTTCTCTGCCCAAGAACCTATGGGAAAGACCAGCATTCATCTTTGTCAGTGCAAACCGTGGTAAATTCTCCAAAGAGAGAGGGAGGAATCCTGTGAGGTTGTATAGCCGAGGTTCTAGTTTGGGTCACTTTGGGGAGAAGGACTCTCTGAAGAGCTGCTTTAAGTGAAGAAGTGTGGGATGGGAAGGTGCTGGCCAGAATATGCGTGTGGGAGAGAGCATTCAGGCAGAAGGTAAAGCATTCATCCCACCTCCAGGCTATGAGCCCTCCCCCTCCCCCCACCCTAGAGCAGAGGAAGCACTTCTCAGTTAAATATAAACTTGCTGAGCACCTGGGGAAAATCCTGCCACTGCCCAGAGCCCCCCAGAGAGCCCATTCTGTGGCTAACCCTCCATGCCCCACCCTACAGGATGTGTGGGGCTGGTGGTCCTCAAGCTGCAGCCCCCGACCTTTCCGGCTCATTTTGCCTCCCTGAGAGTGTGTCTCCAGCAAGGCTGGGCTCCCAAGCTGGGCGTCTGCCAGTCAGTCTGGCCAGGGAAGTAACTATTTTGGGAATTTTTATGATGGAACAATATTTTTTTGGTAAACAAATGGAAAGCTGTTAAACAGGGACGCTCACCCCCTAGCTCCTGGTTCACCTTTCTCCACGTGGAGGTGTCACAGAGGCGGCACTGTCCAGTGGGGAGAATGTCCCCAGGGCTACCCACCTTCAACACACACCCCATCATTTCTTTTGGGATAAACATCTATGGAAATTGGGGAGGCTGCCCCCCACCCATGCCTTGCCTTGGATTCCTGTTAAACAAAAGCCCTTGGTGTGGTCTAGGGTAGTGGGAGCCAGTGTCCGATGAAGGGGCCCAGCCTGATTAACCCCTAGGGCTTAAGGGTGCCCAGGCTCCAGTGTAAGCTCTGGAAGGGACCTTAGAGATCATCTACCAGCCAGCCCCCTTTTCTGTCCCTCTTTTTAGGAAGGGAACCAAGGCCCAGAGATGGGAGACCCCTTTCCTAAGGTTACAGAGCTCATCAGTTACAAATGAGGTAGGAATCCTAGGCACCGGACTCCTAGTCCTATTCTCTTTCTTCAGGAACAATAAGCCAGACCAGCGGTCAAGGACAGCAAAGAGTAGATTTCAAGTCTGGTGTTTTGCAGAGAGCCTACAAACTGTATACTCACAGGAAATCATGAATGTACTAAGTTCCTAAGCACTGACCCCGCCTGAGGCCTCACCTGGGAGAGGACTCACCTTACTTCTGAAGACCAGTCCTTTATCCTGGCCCTGGCCTGGCCTCTCCAGGGGTGGATACCTACAGTGGCACTCACCTCTGATTGGCAGCTATGGAGGCTGGGACTGCATTACCCCGGGCCCCTCTCCTTGCTGCTGGGAGACCATTCCTGCCTAAGACATTCCTCCAGCAGCTTCATCATCTCCTCTACCCAGTGACTCCCAAGCATCCATAGCTGCCTGGGCCTTATTTCCTCAGACAGGGCTTTGGTCACTTTTTAATGTTTGAGCTAAGAGAAAGGTATTTAGGACCTCCAAACTGAAAACAGGATCAGTTCATTGCCTTCCCTCTACTGGCAGAGCCAGGAGGCCACTGTACTGTTTATAGTAATAAGAGCTACCTTTTATTGAGCCTCCACTGGGTCCTTCTAGACTTCTTTTCATTTCAAACAACAGCCATGCATGGTACGGACTTCTTTGTCCTACTTCACAGACAAAGATACTGAGGGCCAGAGAAACCCAAGATCACATGATCACCGGAGTTGGGATTCACTCCAGCTCTGCCTGGCTCTCCCCCCACAGCTCTCCCCACCGGGCCTCCTGCGGCCGACACACGGCCAGCACCTGCAGCAGAAGGGACTTTGTTTACAAGCTCCAATAAATTACACGTTGGGGTTGGGTTTGAAGGAAACAGGCAAATAGGACACATCACCTAAGTTTTAAGTCTTGTATTGGTCAGGAGTCTTCCACTTTGAGCGACAGAAACCCAACTCCACCTGAGGCTCATGTAAAGGCCTGTGTTCATCTGTGGGCCTGGGAAGTCCAGGGTTACCACCGGCTTTTGGGAGCAGCTTGATCCAGGGCATCCTTCTCCTTCTGCTCCTCTTGGCTCGACTTGGCTTATTCTTCAGACAGGCCTTCTCCCCACCATGGTATCAGCGGTTGCTGGAGCCCCAGGACCACCCTCTCAGCCGAAAGGGACCAATTTTCTTTCATAGCTTTGGTGAGAAAATCCCAGGAGGACTCCAATTGGCTGGTTTAAGTCATGTGCCCATCTCTGAGCCAATCACTGTGGCCGCAGGGATGGAGGCTCCGAGCCCGGGGGCCTGTGCTGCAGGGAATGTGCTTCCCACAGGGGAAAGCGCAGGTATTTGATGAAGGGGCCTAAAGGCCTGGAAGGACAGAAACAATAGATCTCCTTAGGCTTGGGGACCGGAGGAGCATGTTGGCACCACTGACAATCAGCAGGAAAAATGAGGAGAAAGGGTTACTTAATAATCATACTAAGTATAATGACAGTAGTAAACGATGTTCATTACTTTACAGCTTACAGAGCCCTGTCACACTCCTGGTTGGTTCTCATCTCACCCTGAAAGGCAGACAGGACAGGTGTTTCTGACCTCATTTTAAAGATGAAGGGACAGGCTGGAGAGGATAAAGGATGTGCTCATGGCTGGCGGGTGGCACGTCTGGGACTCTCATAATGAGCTCACGCTCATGTTCTCTGAGATCAGCAGGGAAGACATGCAGAGTGTGCAGTGTCTGGTGTCCTGATGGCAGATGCTACTCTCACAGTAACAGGCATACCTAAGCATGTCACTCTGGGGTCATTTAGCCTTGTGTGGTCCCCTGCTAGGTGCTACATGGCATGTGTACAAGGTTCTTAGCTGTCTAGTACATTGCTCTACCTGCTGAGTCTCCCCTGGGGGATAGAGGGTGGGGACCAGAGCTGTAGGCCAAGGACTGAGCCTTCGGGAGTGATGCGGGGAGAGATAAGGAGGGGAGTCCAAAGTGCAGCATGGTTGGTGCCAGCTCCAGACAATCTTTGCCATATGTACTAAAAGCCTTTGCATCTGCTGGGCAGACCAAGCTGGCTATATGGGATCTATAGACTCTGAAAATCCCATCAGTGCAACAGGACTGGGTTGGTGCCAGATAAGTTGTACCTTCTGGGGTGTGATTGCACTTTCCTTTAATTAAGTTTAAGTTAAACCAATCAAACTCCATTTATTGAGCACCAACTGTATGCCAGGCATTGTGCATATATTGTGCACCAGATGTATGGTAATAAGTAAGACACAATTTCTGCCATTTTAAGGGCCATTCATTCATTTAACCCCCCTTACTTCCTGGGCACTGTGTTAAGCACTGGGTGTACAAGATTTGGTGAAATTCTTATTCTAGGTTGGGCGGAGTGACACACTCCTGCCCAGCCAATCATAATATGTACATTGTGATAAGTGATTTGATCAGCATATTAAAAAGCACTTAGAGATAAAAATGACTAATTTTTGTTTGGGAGATTCAGGAAACTCTAGATAAAGAGATGTTATCTGAGCTAGATTAGCAGAGCAAAGGAAAAAAAGTAAGTGTATGGCCTACTTAGAGGATGAATGGTAAGCAGTGTTGGGGGGGGCTGTGCACAGGGTGAAGTGGTGGGAAATGGGGGGTGGGAAGGAGGCTAAGCTTGAGGACCATCCCAGGGGTATTCACTTCATCCTGTGATGCCCTGGTCCCTGGGAAGGGGAAGCCTTGCCTGGTATGTTTGTCTGTTTTGCCCTTCAGTCATCTGTCGGTTTCATACTTTGTTCTCTGGTCAACATACCCTATTATATTTGGCCTTGTTGCCTCTTAAAATGTAAGCTCCCAGTGGGCAAGGATTTGCCCAGTTTTCATGTTTTTTTTAGTTTTTTTTTTTTTAGTCCTGAGCCCAGTACAGTATGGATCATATCCAGGACTCCTGGCACTGCTGTGGTCCAAGTATATCAAAGGGAGAGGGTGGCCATGAGCTCTATTGAGGGGCTAGAGAGCAAATGCCAGGACAATCAGGTGCCGACTCTGAGCTCTCGCTGGGGGTCCCTCATCTCTACCACTTGAGTGTCACCCATGATGTATATGCTTGAATATGCTGGTTGTCCACTGAGTTCCATTCCCCCTCATTTGATAACAGAACTCCTGAATCTGATCGGGGACATGCCACCCAGCCTCTTTTGCTGCTTGGCAAAATACAAGTCTGTTCCAGCCCCTGGGATGTGAGTAGGATGTGAGTAAAAGTGACCCACGTTTGAGCTAGCCCTAAAAGAAATGCATGACTGATGCCCTGCCCTTTCTCCCTCCCTACAGGATGGGGCAAGGATCATTGGAGAAGCCTTCTTGGACGCAGCTGTGTGTTGAAGGAGGTAGAGTCTCCTATTGGCCTGGACTGCCTCTCTATGTCCTGTATATTTATTATTATTAGTAGTAGTATTTTAATCCTCACCTGAGGATTCCCCCCCCATTGCTTTTCAGAGAGAGTGGAAGGGGGTAGGGGGACAGAGAGAGAGAGAGAGGGAGAGAGGGAGAGAGAGAGAGAAACATCAATGTGAGAGAGGCACATCGATTGGTTGCCTCCCACACACGCCTGGGTTGGGGCCGGGGATCGAGTCTGCAACTAAGGTTCGTGCCCTTGACTGGGATGGAACCGGAGACCCTTCAGTCCATAGGCTGACACTCTAACCACTGAGCCAAACCGGCTAGGGCTGTCCTGGTGTATTTTTAAGCCTCTTTATTATAGCACCTTAGTCTGTACCTGAATCTGTTTAGTAGCAGGAACCTTGGACAACTAGATCTTTGTCCCATGGTCTTGGACAAATCACCTTACCTTTCTAGGCCTCATCTGTCAGACGGGAATACTAAGAGTTCTCTCCTTGCTCCATGGGAAGCGTGTAAGAGCTGCAGGTGCGGCTGCGATTTGAAAAGCACAGGAACAAGGCAAAGGTGCGCAGGGAGCATTTTCAGGGTGAGTATCTCTGATCACGGTTTATTACTCAGCATTTCCTTTTGGGAGTGTTCTGTGGCTCAGTTACACTGCTGGTCCAGCTAATCAGAGCCAAGGAAGGCCCTGTGGGTATTCATCCTCCGCTCAGAATAATTCTCCCCAATCTTTAAAGTGCTCAGAAAACACAGTTTGTTTTGGCTGTAATGGGCCAGGCCTGAGGAACGATCTGGGGCAGAAAGCTTTTACACAATTGTAAGTAATGAAACGTGCTGAACCCAGCTGAACCTCATTAAACCGCTACGGTGGGTTGAGTGTTTATGTTTCATGTTCATGATCTTTGAATGTTAAAGTCACATGAAAAACGTAAGCACCGAGATGAAATAACTGGCCAAGTCTGGGCAACTATTTCAGGATGAAGGGCACTTGATGGTGACGGCGGTGTTGACAGAACGCAATGACTGTACTCAGAGGGCCCAGCTCAGATGGGACCCAGCTTCCACTCTGCTGACCCACCAGTTACCTTGGTTTGCCTTTTCTCAGTAACCCCCGTGCTGGGTACTGGTGCTTGCTCAGTGCACACATGGTTGATTTATAATAAACGAGGGATAGAGAGAACCAAGCAAAGAGCAGAGTTTAGGGGTTAATTAGAGATGCTGAATGAAAAAAGGATGTGCAGGAAAGAAATGACAAGATGTTTAAAAAATTGGAAACCAATTCCTTAAATACCGTATAGTAGGAGAAGAGTAAAACATATCATGGCCCAATCACGCATTCCATTCATTAAAAAATATCTAAATATCTTAATTCTCTAGTGTGCACTTAGGTTCTGGCACAAAACCCCTGACCTCATATTATGCAGCTATTTAAAATTATAGTTATGAAGCTTAGGTAATAACATGGAAAATGCATATGATACACATTTAGCAGAAGATGCAAGGGTCAAAATTTATGCACAATTTGATGACAGCAGGATTCCAAAAAAGACAGGTGCAGAGGAGAGGCAAGTGAGGAAAATGTGTTAGGGTGGTGAATTCGCCTTGTCTTAATTTCCTAACTTACTATAGTAATTGTACTCCATTGGTAAACCTAAAAAATAAATAGGGACATCATCTGACACTCACACAGTGGCCGCCTGGTCCAGCCAGCCTTCGAGGAGTCCTTCACACCAGACAAGCCCGTCTTTCCATGCCAACCGACCGCTGACATTCTCCAGGTGCTGGGCCCTGCTGCTCCGAGTCTAAATCATAGATGTTAAAGTTTGGGAGGGGCCCGGATAAACAAAAAGGCACCCCTGTTCTCAGCGATGGCAATCCAGCAGCTCTCCAGTGGAAATGGTCCCCAATCCAGCCCAAATGCGGGGGCTGGTATTTCCCCCGACTCTCAGGGCCTGGGCACCCATCCATTTGGGGCACGAGATGAAAAACTTGGCCAGCTTCCTACCTGGGGAGTGGATGGGCCAGGCACCACATGCCAAGCCACAGCCAGGCACTCACAGCTGCTCCTGCCTCCCCTGGACGGAGCGAAGGTTCTGTCTGCCCACTCCAGATAGGTCCGTCTGGGCGTGACTCTGGGACGCGGCTTGCAATTAGACAGATCCGAATTTTGAAAAACTGTACAAATATTTAATCAAAGATCTACATGCACATGGTTAGAAAAATAAAACGATACAGAAGGGCTTACAGTAAAAAACAGACCTCTGCTTCACTCCTCTTGGATTCAGTCTTGTCTCCCAGAGGCAAGGGCTTTTAACTGTTCTGATTTTCCATTCTGCCAGGTTACCTTCCAGTGGAGAAGTAGTGGGCTAATCCTGCTGTGTCCTGGTGGGTCCTCTGGGGACTTTGTCTCCCTGCTTGGATAAAGCAGGATTTAGCTCATTGGCATACTTGGGTAGACACAGAGAAGAGCCACCCAGACCCTCCCTTCAAAAACAGACTTGCTGCCCAGCTACAGGGTGTGTGGTCAGAAGATGACCACCAGCTGCCAGCCTCAAAGGTACAGAGCTGCCTCGCCCCAGCTTGCACCCTTTCTGGGGCAGCCTGCATCCAGCGACTGAGCACAGCGAGTGAATAGGCCAGGCTATTTCCGCTCAGTGTGGGACTCTGGGCCCAATCTTCGAGACTTGATAGGGTCCACATCACAGTTTGACTCTCCTTCTGCCCAATCTGCTTCCTTCCTCTTCTCTCACAGGTGTCCATCCCAACAAACATCATGTGCCCCTAAGTGTCTCAGTGTCTGCTTCCAGGGAACCTACCTGTAACAAATGCCCCCTCCCTTTGCCAGTTTTTCAGAATTTATCAATTTGTACTACGTCAGTGGGAACTACATTTCCCCCAATTCCCTCCCCTATGTGGTCCCAAGTTAGGGTTAGCCCTGGAGGAGGTTTGTGCAAAATTTGGAAGGCAGGAACGAAGCAACAGCCACGCGGCTCACCTTGCTGGCGCGCCGCCCCAGGCTCCTTCTGTGTCCTGGGCCAGGCGCATGTGCAACTCCACCATGGGGCACCTGCTCATCTGAAGGCCACTCGCATCGTGGGGATTGGCGGTGGAGAGAGACAGATGCAGATTTCAAGTTGTCCTTGTGGATTTCGGGTTGTCCTTCCTCTTCCTCACTTCTCAACTGCCCATCCTGCTGACCATGGGTCCAACACCAGACGCAGAGGCAATAGTTTTACTTAGGCTGTTTAACCAGGACCCATAACTACGTAAGGTCTAATCCCCATAACGGTTCCCCTTTTCTTGAATTCTAACTGATAGCAGTCACTATTTCTAGTTCTATTGATAACTTTGATTCATCAGCTCTCAATTGTACTTTACTCCTTACCTTATAAGGTAGGATATTAGTATCACCATCCTTGTCTTTCCCTCTCTTTTTTCCTATCTCACTTCTTCTACCAGCTATTTTTAAATATCTGTATTTTCCAGCATGGTAATATTACGTCCTGCCCTAAAGTCATAGTGAACCTTTTCCTTCTCTGTTCATGGGCCACTCTAAAAGTTGAAGACCAATAAACAGCAAAGGAGCAGTGTATTTGGTGTGGGTAAATGGGTGCTGGGCCTAGTGATGGTCTATTATCATATTTCTTTCCCTGTCTGGCCAAGGATAGACACCAGTGTCACTCAAATGACAATATTCTTGGCCCCAAAAATCAAATAGATTTTCTTGTTTTATGTGGCATCATTTGCTCAAACATATCTTAACCTCTTACGTTGTTTCATTTTTGGATCCATAGCTTCCTTGTTTAGTGGTTTGTTTTTCCTAGAGTTTTGGATTGTTTTCTTTTTTCTGTTTGAGCAAAGAAAGCTAGGTCTTTGTCATCATGTTCCAGTGATCTAGTTTTTTACTCATTTTATGTGTCTTGGAATCTATTATATCCTAGAAGACTTTTTCCTTGGGACCCACTGACATTTTACTGGACACCAATTGCTTTTGAGGCTTGCTGAACAGCTGTCATCCTGAAAGTTCTTTTGGATTCTGGGGTTAATTCCATCATTTCTTGTATTCTCGCACTATCCTTTTGTTCCCTTGACGTTCACTCAGGTTTTGCTGGAGTACGTTCTCACTTAGCTTATGCACAAGGCATGCTCAAGAAGGAAATATCGAGTACCTACACGAGGACTTAGCTGTGTTACTTTGGCAAGTTCCTAACTTCTTTGTATTTCAATTACCTCAACTACAACATGGGGATTATGTCACCCACCTCATGGGATAACTGTGAGGTTTATATATGATAACCTTGATAGAGTGCCTGATTCTTGGTGCTGAGCAAATTTTAGTTTATTTTCATAATTAAGCCACTTTTTTTTGCTAAGAGATCTTAAAATGCTCCCATTGCCTATGAAATAAGTCCAAATTCTTTAGCATGGCCCGAGGCCCTCCATAATTGGATCCCAATTGTCCTTTTCAAACTTATTTCTTATTACTCCTTTCATGTACCTTGAGCCCCGCCAAACTCTTTTCCCCGCACACCTGCGTCCTCTAGCCATCCATCAGGCCTTGACTTTTTCTGCTCCCTCTGCCTGGAAAGCCTTTCCCATGTCTGTGTGTCCAAACCCATTTCCCTTCTCCACCATACAGCCTTCCCCGATCTCAGGTGCAAACAATCCAGATGTCTCCTCTGGCTTTTACCCCTTTCTACTGGGTATTAGAGGTATTATGGCTGCACACTTGCCTGGCTGCCTGTGGATAGACCAAACTCTTCCAATGCTTCTCTGCAGCTGGGGCAGCCACAGTGGTGAATGATCCCCTTTTTGCAGGCTGGGCAGAATCTAAAGTGTCTCTAGGCAATGTTTTCAGAGAGCTAAAAACCTGCTTCTTTCCTCTCTCCTGCAAGTGTAGCTTTCCTCACCCATAAACAGCCCCTCCCCACCCTCACTCCATGGAAGGGTCAACTTTACTTTTAGGGCCATCGCCTATTTGATGAGGTCTTATGGTCACTAGGAAAGTGCTCTGCCATCAGGTACCTCTTCCACTGGGATTTAGTTAAAGAAACAAAGGGCACATACCCCCTGGGGAATATGTACATTAGTATAACTTACTAACACTGGCATTCATTCACTCGCTCACTCACTCACTCACTCACTCACTCACTCACTCACTCACTCAGACATATTAGGTGACTCTGGTGAGCCAGGCGCTGTGGAGAGTGTGGAGACACAGGGAGGAAAGACATAACCCCTGCCCACAGGTAAGTCACAACTAATTTAGATTTAAGAGCCCTTTCCAGCTGAAAGTAGGATGCTGGAGTATTTGAGGGCTAGTAGAGGGTTGGGTGTGTGGGTTGGGATGGTGCAGGAGGAGACGGTGAGGCCCTGGGGGCGTACATGGAAGAAGATCCAGAGTAGTGGGGCGCCTGAGGCAGATTTGTCTTTATCTCAGTTTAGCCTCAGGTATGATGGAGCCTGACTGGTGACCAGGCAAGACAGGGAGGAGGTGGGAGAGAAGGTGGAACGGAAGGTCATGTAGCCTGGGTACAGGGTTCTAACCACTATATTCATGCTCCATATTCTCTCCTGACCCAGGTGAGACCCTGGACAGCTCCTTATAACACTACCTGTGAGGGAACCACAGAGAAAGGAAGACCCTTGCTTTGCCCAGTCACATTTCCGGCCATTGGTGCTCATTTTCAGGACAGGCGAGGGAAAAGAAGGGTGGGCCGAGCTGGTGCTCATCCAGGCCCTGCTCTTCAGGGCCAGGCCAGACCAAGGCACCCTGACCCGCATCCATGGGGAGGGTTTCCTGCACTGGAGGTGCAGAAGCTTGGCGTGTGTGTTTCTGAGCAGACATTGCAGCTTATTAAAGGCTGAATTCCGTCTGGTGGTCACATCCTGGACTGGCTGCCCCACAGCAGACAAAGCTCCTTTTGTAACCAGTGGAACCAAGGGAAAGGGGAAGCTGAGTTCTTAATGTGGCCAACCAACTTCCAGCTTATATCAATAAATTTATTCCTGGACCTTTCCAAAACAAAACTTTGCTAATGTGGAGCTGTGGGGCTGCGGGAGCTGGCTGAGGCCTGGCAGTGCCCACAGGCCCAGGTTCTCCTTGCCCTTGGCCAGAGCCAGCTCTATGGCTCAGACTGTGAGGTGTTGGGACCCCAGTCTTCTAACTGGGCTTTTGTCCTGCCTTCCCTGTCCTGGAAAATGGCTGTCAAGGAGCCCACCCACACCCAAATCAGAGACCACAGGTTCCTGTAGCTGAAAGGGTCAGATAGCCAGTCCAGCACCTTTATTTCAAGGGGAGGAGGGGAGGAAGGGATACTGGATCTCTGTTATCTACAGAGACAGTGACTAGGATGGGGCTAGACTCCAGGTCTCCTCATTCCACATCAAGAAATCCTTACACCACACGTGACTTTTCTTCTGGAAATGTGTAAGCTTCAACAGAAGGATAAAAGGAAGAGGGCAATTAACTCAAAAGAATCAACTCATGACCCTGGCAGGTGTGACTCGGTTGGTTGGAGCGCCGTCCCGTACACGAAAAGGTGGTGGGCACATACCCAGGCTGCAGGTTCTATCCCCAGTCGGGGCACAGGGCATGTGCAGGAGACAACGATATTTCTCTCTCTTCCTCTCTAAAATCATTTTTTAAAAAATGTTTTAAAAAAAGGAACCAACTGATGATGGTGGAATCTAAAACACATCATATTACAGACAATCTGGAGACCCAAGGAAGCCGTGGTAGGACTCCAGAGGACTCTTAAGGCCTGCGAACCAGTGGAGCCAGTGTTGTAAATCCCAGGCCAAGGGCAAGAGAAAGCCAACGTCCCAGCTCAACAGGCGGGCGGGAAGCAAAACGGGCAAACTCTTCTCCCTCCGCCTTTGTTCTGTCCGAGCCCTCGGCAGATTAAATGATGCCGCCCACACTGGGAGAGCAATCTCCTCCGCAGAGTTCACGGGTTCAAGTGCTAATCTTATGTGGAAACACCCTCACAGACACACCCAGAAATAATGTTTAACCACTATCTGGGCATCAAGTTGACATACAAAATTAACTATCACAGTGTCCTTGCTTTCACCAGTGTTGTAAGTTTTGCTCTTCTTTATGGATCTCAAATTTGAAAAGAAATCAACTATAGCCCCTCATCCCCACTAAATCTTCCACACATACCTAGGACTTCCCAGTGATGCAAAGACTGGTTGGGTGGGAGCAAAACCCATGGAGCTCATTTATGATGCAATTATAGTTACAGACAAATACCCACTAGAAAGTTAAATCCCATCCTGTTGTCTTGTTGCTAGGACAGCAAAGGATAGCTTTCGGGGGACTAAATTGATAAATCATTTCAGGGTCTTATGCACATCGGGGGAGGCAATATAACCAAGTGGTTTAGAAGATACTCAGGGAGCCAGATACAGACCTGGCAGCAAAGCTCAGCTCTGCCGTGATTTACCGGCTCTGTGGCCTGTGGACAGTGATGGAACCAACCTGTGCACCAGTTTCCCCATCTGTAAAATGGGGGAGATATTAGGGCTGTTTGGGAGAATTAAATGAATTAATCCATGTGATGTATCTAGAGCAATGTCTGGCACATGGTAAATGCTCAATATGTGTTAGCTATTACTTATTTATTATTATTATCATTATTATTATTGGAGGAATAAGTGAAAACAACGTCAGTTGCATGTTTGGGTGAGGTCCTGCGGATGCAGGAGTTTTGGGAGATACAACGGTTAATAGGAAGAATAAGACATGGCCCTGGTCTTGGGCACTTTGAGTCCACAAGCAGAGGGGGAGGAATGCCATGTGAGGACAATAAAAAAAAAAAGCTGAGTTTTGAGAGAGGGGATTCGATCTCAGAAGGGGAAGAGCAGAAACCAGGCCCAAACCTGAACATTCTGAGACCTCAGAGATGGAAAAATTACCTTGAGTAATTTGGGGCAGTTGGAAAGAGAATGTTTTTTTCAGGTTAGAGGCCCTGTGTATGTGTGTGTGAATGTGTTTTTCAGGTTAGAGGCCCTGTGTATGTGTGTGTGAATGTTTTTTTCAGGTTAGAGTCCGTGTGTGTGTGTGTGTGTGTGTGTGTGTGTGTGTGTATTCCCACTAACAAAAAGAAAGGCCACTTTTTTTTTTTTTTATAAAGAAAAGAGAGAAAGAAACTTGTCCAACACCCCCCGTACCTCATCCTGCTAGGCGGCTTCAGCTATGGCACCTCTGTTCCAGCCGCCCCAGCCCCCAGGACACCTGGGGGAATCCTGAGAGGCCAGCTTTGCCCGGCAGAGAGAGAGGGAACCAAGCAGAGATCTTCAGGTCAGAGCAGAGCTGACCTTCCTACGGGAGTGGACTGGGGACCCAACTACCTGACACAAGGAGGAAGATGGCCCAGGAGCCATTTATATGGAGGCTGATCTATGGATAAATTTCTAAAGTATGGTTGTTTTCTTAAACAGTAACTAAGATAAAGAAAGGAGGACTTTAACCTGATTTAGAATCTCTTCACTGAGTTACTTTGAGCCTGTGTGGTAAGACCTCAACTATTTGGAACTGCAGAGGGATAAGTTGTCCCAAAAGGTTAAAATTTGGGTACCCAAACTTGAAGTTAATCATTCTGATGGGCTTTCAAAATGTACCCATGCTTCCTTGCTTGTTTACTAGAGTATTTGGAACATCATTTACCCTTTTCTTGATGACTTCCATAGTACTCTGTGGCCCTCACGTTCTTATAAATAAAATGACTTGACCCCACATGAAGTGGGCACAGGCTACTATGTATTTTGAATTTTATTGGGAAAACAAAGCAACAATAAACTTGTGGATTCAGCTCTGGGATGTAAAAAGCTTAGAAGTTGTCATTCCTGTCCTTACAACAAGAAAACGCTGTACAAATAGAATATGAATGATTTTTCTGGGACAAAGCAGAGAATTGGAGTTGTAGGGCAAATTACACCTTGAAATCTTGAGTGGCAGATGACTACAGAAGAACGCAGCTGAGATCAGCTTACCTGAATGCTGCTAGAGCTATAAACTCGTGGGAACACTTAAATGATAACTTGATAATTTTCAGAAAGTTGAATGTATACTATCATGAGAGTGAGAAAATCTTGGGGGTCACAATCTTAGGGGCCCCCACACTCTTGTGGGTTTTACCTCCACAGCGAAGAGCCAAGAAAGAGGCCCCGTGACTCTGGCAGGGAGAGGGGAAAAGTAACCCTTGTGAACTACAGCTCCACAATAAAGTCCTACTATCCAGGGAAAAAACTTTGCCAGAGCCTTAGCCCACCTGGGGCAAGGGCACTACCCAGCTCCAGCCCTCTTTAGCATTTCTGTCTAAAGAGAGGAGGTGAAACTAAGAAACGTTTGTGAAGGTCTTAGTCCAGGAACACAGGCCCCCCAAAAAAGACTAAGATTAAATTATAAGATTATATAACAAATCCTCTCCTCCCACTTTACTGCATCAATAGGGCTCCTGTATGACAGAAGTGGGTTATGGCTGAAAGAGCTGCAAGGTGCAGACTCTATTTAAGGAGTTCTTGCCCGGCTGGCGTGGCTCAGCAGTTGAGCATTGACCTATGAGCCAGGAGATTGAAGTTTGATTCCCAGTCAGGGAACATTCCCAGGTTGAGGGCTTGCTGGGGACATGCAGGAGGCAGCCAGCCAATGACTCTCATCATTGACATTTCTGTCTGTCTGTCTCTCTTTCCCTCCCTCTCTCTGAAATCAATAAAGATATCTATATATATCTTTATATATATATATAAAGGAGTGCTTAGGGAAGCCCAGAGACAATGGAAGATACAAATATAAATTTTTTTCTAATGGTAATATTAAAGAAAGTAAAAAGAATAGGCTAATCCAATATATCTAAAATGTTAGCATTACCACATGTAACCAAAATAAAAATTATTAATGAGATACTTCTCTCTCTCTCTTTCTCTCTCCCTCTCCTTTTTGGTACTAAGTCAAAAATCTACTGTGGATTTCTCAGTTTGTACAAGCCACATTCTCAATAGCCACATATGTGGGACAGCATAGCTCCAGGGCATTGTATTGAGCTAGAATTAGCTTTTGACTGCTAGTGTCAAAACAAGATAGAAGCACATTTCTCTTATGTATATGGATAGGTGGGCATTGAGTGCTTTTTGATATGCTACTTTGTGGTAACATTCAACCTAGGCTCCTTCTATCTTGTTGCTCCACCATGCATAGACTTTATTTCCAAATTCCGCAATAGTCCAAGATGACTGCTCCAGCTCCAGCCAGTGCATCCACATTCCAGTCAGCAAAAATGGAAAAAGGAAGGAGAAGGAAACACTATTCTCTTTTAATGGCGCTTCCAAGAAGTTATACTCATATTACTTTTACTTACATTCCTTTGGCCAGAATTTAGTCACGTGGCCCTACTTAGCTGCACAGGAAGCTGAGAAATGTAGCCTATATTTTAGGGGATCATGTGATCAGCTAAAGTTCTGGGGTTCTATGACTGAGGAAGAAAAAGAGGACATGGGAAATTAACTGGTACTGTTGGTCTCAGAAACACGAAAGCAATGCAGATTAGAGTGATAAACCAGAAAGCCAATTTATTAAGAGATTATGAGACTGTAATTGCCAGCCATGTGGGAGTGCCTTGATCTGATGACCATTGCAATCTCTTCCCAGTAGGATAATCTAAATCACTGGAAGATTAATGAATCAGCCTATGATGGCCCGAAAGACTCCTTCCCTTTTAAGGAAATACAGACCTTTGAAGTGAACCAAACCATTCCTGCCAGCCATGAGCGAGCCCTCTAACTGGGATGACACTGGAAACCCTTGAACAAACTGTTGCTTTCAGCGTTCCTTTATCTGAACTTCTTGGGGGCTCCACTCTTTCCTCATCATAGTTTTACACATTACGACTCTGTTTACATTTGGTACATTTTAGATTTTGGGAAGATTAAATTTTGAAGACAAACTAGCTCCTTGTTGTTAGACTTTGGAAATACTGTTGTCTCATCAGCAACACTTATTCACTTGAAAAACATTTATTGAGTACCCACTGTTTGCCAGATATTGCCTTATGCTGACAGTGAATAAGCACCTGGCTTTTGTCCTTTTTTTTGCTCATATTATTATTTTTTAATTTATCTTTATTGTTGAAAGTATTACAGGTGTCCCATTTCCCCCCCAGTTGACCCCCTCCACCTCATTCCAACCCCTCCCCAGGCCTTCACCCCATTATTGACTGTGTCCATGGGTTATGCATATATGCCTGTAACTTCTTTGGTTAATTTCTTCCCACCCTCCACCCCCCTTCCCTCTTCCCTCTGAAATATGATTGTCTGTTACATGTGTCAGTGTCTCTGGATCTATTTAGTTTGTCAGATTCTTTTGCTCATTAGCTTCTTCTTAAAGAAAACCCTTCAACATTTCCTATAGTGCTGGTCTGGTGGTGATGAACTCCTTTAGCTTTTTCTTATCTGAGAAGCACTTTATCTGACCTTCAGTTCTAAATGATAGCTTTGCTGGGTAGAGCTATCTTGGTTGTAGTTCCATGTTTTTCATCACTTTGAGTATTTCTTGCCACTCCCTTCTGGCCTGCAAAGTTTCTGTTGAGAAATCAGCTGACAGTCCTATGGGTGCTCCCTTGTAGGTAACTATTGCTTTTCTCTTGCTGCTTTTAAGATTCTCTCTTTGTCTTTAACCTTTGGCATTTTAATTATGATGTGTCTTGCTGTGGGCCTCTTTGGGTTCCTCTTGTTTGGGACCCTCTGTGCTTCCTGGACTTGTAAGTCTATTTCATTCCCTAGGTAGGGGAAGTTTTCTGTCATTATTTTTTCAAATAGGTTTTCAATTTCTTGCTCTCTTTCCTCTCCTTCTGGCACCTCAATAATACGAATGTTGGGCTTCTTGAAGTTGTCCTAGAGGCTCCTTATACTATCTTCATATTTCTGGATTCTTTTTTCTTTTTGCTCTTCTGGTTGGGTGTTTTTTGTTTCCTCATGTCCCAAATTGCTGATTTGATTCTCAGTGTCCTCTACTCTACTGTTGATTCCCTGTGAATTATTCTTCATTTTAGTTCGTGTAGCCTTCATTTCAAATTGGTACTTCATTATGTCATTGATTTTCTCAGTTGTTTTCGTCATACTCTTACTAATGTGGTTGAGCATCTTTATAAACAAAATTCTGAACTCTGTACCTGTTAGCTTGCTTGGATCTATTTCATTTAGTTCCTCCTCTAGAGATTTCTTCTGTTCCTTCCTTTGTGACATGTTTCTTTGCCTCCACATTTTGACTGCTTCCAGGTGTTTGTTTCTATGTATTAAGTAGAGCTGCTATGTCTCCTGGAATTTGTAGAGTGGCTTCGTGTAGTAGGTGTCCTGTAGGGTCCAGTGGCTCAGCCTCCCCAGTCACCTGAGCTGGGCCTTCTAGGGGCTCCCCTGTGTGGGCTGTGTGCACTGTCCTGTTGTAGTTGAGCCTTGGTTACTGTTGGTGTCACTGGGAGACATTGACCCCAGACCAATCGGCTGTGAGGACCAGCTGCAACTACAGCCAGAGAGTTGCTGTGCTGGAGACACCTCTATGGAGCAGGATTTACTTCAGTGGAGCTTTGGTGTTCACCAAGTGCGCCCCTTGAGTGTGTCAGTTGTGGATGTGGTAGGGTTGTGATCCAGCGTGGTTGAGTCTGACCATCAGGCGCACTGTCTCTGGGGCCTCCTGAGAGGTGCAAAGTCAACCTGTGCCAGTGCCTTGCCCAGGGCCACCCAGCATGAGCTACTCAGCAAACCGTAGTTGGCTGCTACTTGTGCTGGGCTTGGAGTTGCCCAGGAGAGGCCAAGCTATGAGCCAATGCAGCTGCCGCTAGTGCCAGGCCTGGGGCCACTTATCAAGCTGTATGGGGCCCACTGCTGCTTGTTTGAGAGATTTTAGGAAAGTTGTAAGCATGCGGCTCCAGAGGCCACTTGCACAGAAAAGCCCCTGGAAATGGCCCGGATGAGCTGCAGGTGGGGAGGGGCGGGGCCTCCGGGAATCACGGGGCGGGGCCAAAGGTGAGAGTCAGGTGCTGGCGACTCAAATATGGCGCTTGCCTGCTGGCTGTGTGCGGGGAGGGCTCGCCAAAGGAGCAATGGCCTCTGCCAGCTCTTCTGCCTGGGAAGAAGCCGCCCCTCCAGCTCTCACCCGGATGTCAGGCAGGTTAGCTCCTCCCCGAGTGTCCCAGGCCCTTTCAAGCTGCTGCCCGGCGCTGGGCTCAGAGGGAGCGGGTCCGAGTGAGTCCGTGCTCAGGCCCTTTAAGAGGAGCTGCTGGGGCTCCCGGAGCCTCTGGGACCCTCAGCGACAGTCCCCGCTGGTTTCATAGCACGGAGTTGTTGGACATCTCTTCCCAGCCCTGGAGCCCTGGGCTGGGGGCCTGCTGTGGGGCTGGGACCCCTCACTCCTCTGGGAAACCCCCACCGCCGAGATTCCCTCCCGGGTTTACCCACGGCACTGGGTGTGGGCCCTCGGCCTTGTCTCTACGATTCAGCCCGGATCCTCCCTCGTCTCTGCCCCTCCTTCCGGTCTCAGTGCTTCTTCAGGTCCCTGGTTGTGGGGCTTCTGTTCAGCCAGGTTTCAGGAGGCTCTGAGTGATGGTGGTTCTGTATTTTAGTTGTGATTTTGCTGTGGTTGTGGGAGGCGGCGGGGCAGCTGCTCCCTACCCGCCATCTTGTTTCTGCGCGCCATCTGCTTTTGTCCGTAAGGTGATCACAGTATCTAAAGACTAGGGAAGGTGATGTCCGGCAAGGGTCTGAAAAATGAGTAGGTGTTCACTGAGCAAGACGGGTGAAAAGGCATCCCAGGGGGAAGGGACAGCATGTGCAAAGGTTTAGGGACACTGAAGAATAGAACATGTTTGAGAGCAGGAAGCAACTGGGTGGGGCTTGAGGGGAGGGGCCCTGGAAGGGTGAAGTGGACGTGGGGGTGGCCTTCTCAACATCCATTCCCTTTGGTAACTACCACATTTTCCTTCGGGTATCCACCCCTATACTTCCCATGCACTTTGGAGGATGTTGACTCTCCCCTAGCCCTAGGGGTGGGGTGAATAGCTGCATCTAGACTCCTCAGCAAAATCCTTCTTGCCTAAGGATGAGCGAGTGACCCAATTCTGACCCGAGAGACTGGAGAAGACTTTGCTGGCAGCTTCAGGGAAAAGAAAATAGATTTTTTGGGTAAGTTTTTTTTGCTTATTTTACACCTCTACTTGGTCATTCCTCTCAGGTGCAGAAGAGGATTGGACCTGAGTTGTAGAAAGTGGCCCCAGGTGCTGAATGCAAAGTGCCTGGACCAAGGCTAGAAATGAGGACCTGAGCCAAGACAGGAGAAAAGTGGGAGAATTTGAGGGCCACTCCACAGACTGACAGGATAAGGGCCTTGAGGCCCAGGGCCTGCTTCAGGAAGATTCTAGAACTCTGAGAGCCTTCTTCCTGCCTCCAGCACTGCAGCCCCATGAAATCCTTTCTACTGCCAGACTCCTAATTCTCCTCTGTGGTGCGTTCATGCCTATGATTACAGTTCCTTATGGGCATGCCTGGTCCTCTAGAGCAGAGACAACGCCTCATCATCTTCACATCCCTGGGGACTAGCCTGGCACATGGTTGGCACTTGGTCAATGCTGAATTGGATTGAGTTGATAGCATACTGGTTCTTGCTGAGCTAGGCATTAGCTGCACCCTCCTTCTGCCCTGGGGGCTTAGTCATCTCTTTTATAAGTAGTCTCCAAAAACTGCAGCCGAGATACCCAGCTTCCTTGTTGTTGGCAGGTGTTGGCAGCCCGAGTGCCAAACACCAGGGAGCCAGCCACTGGGAACACGCTAGGATGGTGAGAGTGAGCCAAGTAATCAGGGCCGTATACATTTACGAGAGGCGTGAGTGTGCTCCCCAGGAGATCTGCAACAACACCCCTTTTCCTGGAAGCAGAAACCAGGCCTCTTCCTTTCTTGTTTCTCACCTGTTGTGTCTTGTGGCCAAAAGTACATTCACTGGCTTTCCATGCTTCTAAAATAAATCAATTTCGGGACCAAAACTTTCCAAGCTACCCCCGGTTTGCTCCCTGGAGCGTTAATTCCCTTACCATCCCATCGGGCAAAAATGCTGGGGTTCCACTTCACAAAAATATTAACTCTTTGTCTCCTTTCAGAAGCGAGATCTCACTTTGCCCCATGTTTGCTCCCCACCATTTCTCCCTCTGCTAATAATTCACCCTGTAGGATGGCCGTGAGCTGAGCAGCATTGCGGGAGCTTTATTAACCTTTAGCAACATTGCAAGGCACCTCTACTTTCCTTTTACATTGACGTTTCCTGAGTTTTGAGGTGCCCCTTTTTGTTCACCACCAAAGTTTCCCTCATTACCTCTCCAAATTTCAAGCCCCCCCCATCTGTTTCGTGATGGAAATTCCTGGCCCCCTGCTGCCTGCTCTTCTCTGGAGGGCTCTGAAAGTCAGCTCTCATCTGCCCAGTGTTGTGTTGTTTTCCCTGTCGCTATGGCAGGGATTAAGATGGGCGCCAGGGAAGGAGGGCGGAGGGCAGAAAGCGAGCAGCGAAAGCAGGGCTGCAGGACGAGGCGGAGGAGAGCCTGATTGGGGCAGGAGGAAACAGGGTAAAAAGAGGGGTTCCTGTTTTGTTTTGTTCTGTTTTAGTTATGGCTTGTTAGTTTGGGTTTGTTTCCAGAGTTGAGGAGACAGGCATTTAGTGCTGAATCCTGCCCCCAGTACAGAGCCATAGCCAAAGAAATCCCCTCCCATGGTCAGTATCCAGAGGCAACCTCCAGACCCCAGACCTAGTAGGAAAAACTCTCAAAATAGCTTCCAGTTATTCTCAGTTTGTTTATGGACAGGCCCGCCTGGACAGTGTGACAGTGTGACCCAATGCCACCCAAGACCCAGGTGAGAGGAACTTCTGGAGATCCCCGCCCTGGCCTCCCTGCATCCTTGAGGTGAGAAGTCCTCAGTACCGAGGGCGACACCCAAACAGAGCCCTTGCCCATGCCCATGCCCATGCCCATGCCCATGCCCATGCCCATGCCCATGCCCATGCCTGCCTCGTTTACACCTTGCTCCTGGTACTCAGGACCCCAGAATCTCTGCTTACATGGCCCAAACCTGCTTCTAGGGTCCATGGGGGCACGTGCAGCCAGTGGCCAAGGGGTAGCTGCTTGGGGCACAGGGAGTGGACAGAACTTGGAGGTATAGGAATATGTAGGTGGGTGGGAACGAAAGGGGGACAAGGCCCTGATCTGGGACTGCCTGTCCCTGTGCTGCCTGCAGCATTCTGGTCTGAGGAATCTGAGAATTCTAAAGTCACGCTTGGTCTTTCAGAATGTTACGAAGGTACATTTTTTTGTGTGTGTGAAGGTAGGAGGCCAAGACATATTTATTTAGCAATTTGTTGGCTTGGCTAATAGCTTTTAACTATTTAGATGCATGGTCTGTGTGTCTTTATTTGAACTCTAGCCCTGGTCCCACAAACCTGTGAAAAGACAAAGGTTGCCTGGCTCAGATCCTCTGTCTCCAGCGGTATCTCCAAAGCTTTTACTTTTTTAAGTCAGGATTTTCCAACACCCTTGTTTCTGAAGATTCTTCTGGTAGGGGCAGAATTAGTGTTTTTTTTTTGGAATATTTAGTGTCTCTTGTCACAAGGATATGAGCCATCTGCTAGCTGAAGCCATGGTATTTTGGGAGGATACCAGCAATGAAAATTAAATATGAATTTAATTAAATTGAATACAAAATTAAATTAGAAAGCATGTTCAAAGGGCAGCAGCACTCCACTTATCCAGAGGTGATCTACAGCAGCCTCGGTTATTTGGAACACTGTCAGGACCCACAAAGGAGCAAAAGTAAACAAAACACAAAAGCAAGTGAGGAAACAAACAACCATCCTAAAACAAAAGATGGTTCACAGCCAAGATCAATGTCACAGAACTCATGCCCCGCACTTTCTGTATTTACTCACAGGCAGGTCCCACCCTCAGGCTTTCCCTCAGAGCCCACTTACTCTCTGTGTAGACACAGTTCAAGGGACAATTTGGGTGAAAAACTTCCCATTTCACAGCAAATTTGAAAGAGTACCTTAGAAGGGGAAAGGAGAAAACTGCTGCAGACTTGACATTCTGATCGAAACGAGAAGATCCTTGTTAGTTTGTGTTAGAGGCAGAGACAAACCTAGAATAAAAAATAGACAGGATGCCCGGCTGGCATGGCTCAGTGGTTGAGCATCGACCCATGAAGCAAGAGGTCCCCAGTTCGATTCCCCATCAGGGCACATGCCCAGGTTGCGGGCTTGATCTCCAGTAGGCAGCATGCAGGAGGCAGCAGATCAATGTGATGTCTCTCTCTCATCAATGTTTCTATCTCTCTATCCCTCTCCCTTCCTCTCTCTCTAAAAAAATCAACAAAAACATTAAAAAAAAAGTAGACAGGAGACCACAGCACAGCCTCTGAGCCCAGTAAATGTCATAGGAATGACCCTGTGTCACAGTCCAGCCCAAGATTGGGGAGAGGGAGCGAGAGATTGGGGAGAATGTGCACTAAGGCCTGAATGTGTGTGTCCCCCACGTTGGTATATGCTAAATCCTAATGTCCAAGGCGATGGTATTAGGAGGTGGGCCTTTGGAGGTATTTAGGTTATGAGGGTTAGGTGCTTTGGAGGTGCTTAGGTTAGTAGTTTATTCTATGAGCCCACAGAATGAGATTAATGTCCTTACAAAAGAGGCTCCAGAGAGCTCCCTAGTCACTTCCACAAGGAGAAGTCTGTGGCTCAGAAGAGGGCCCTCACCTGACCGTGCCAGCACCCTGGTCTCGAACTTCCAGCCTCCAGAACTGTGAGAGTGAAGTTTCTGTTGTTTATTATGGCAGCTCAAATAGACTATGACAGTGCAATTCATGAAAACCGTGTGTATCATGAAAAGCCAGGAAAAATTTAAAAGTGGGCCAGTAGTCAGTGTAACGAGTGCGTGGAGCAATGGAAGCTCCTCACTGCTGCTGGGAAAACAACCACTTAGGCAGCACCTTGTGCAGCCAAGCATGTGCAGGGTCCTTGACCCAGCAGTTCGGCTCCTAACTGTGAGTAGAGAGAACCTGTCCTTGCACACAGTCACAGGAGATACATGCCAGTAAAGTCATGGGAGCACTGTTTGCAGTAGTATTAAAAAACCCCTCAAACATCCACGGGACGGTAGAATGAATAAACACATTGTGGCGTATAATCTGCAATGGAATATTATACAGCAGAGAAAATGGACAAACTGTGGCCACACAGGGCAGCATGGATGAATCTAAAAACCGCAATGCTCAACGAAAGGAACTAGTCACAACAAAACACATAAGTAGGATTTATATAAAGTCCGGGAATAGGCAAAACTAATGATATCGCTTGGGGTACATTCATGTAAGGTGAAACAATAAAGAAAAGCAAAGACAGGATTGCTGTATAAACTGGTGGAGAGGTTACCTCTGATTGGGAAAGAGGGGCTCCTGAGGTACTATAGTGACACTCTTTTCCTTCTTATCTGGGTGATGGTTCTGTTGGTATTTACTTGATTTAGATTCTTTAAACCGTACATGTATGTTTTATTCACATATATATTCCACCAACAACTTTTTAAAAGAAGGGGGAAAAAAGCAAGAGCAGGTTCTGTCCAATTTACTCTGTTTAAAAGGCAAGACAGTGTTTAATAACCTTAATTGGAAACATTTCCACCAATAACAATGAAAAGAAAAACAGTTTGGGGCAAGTGGAGGGCTAAGTTTCAGTAACCCGGAAAGTTTTCATTTATATGTGACAGCTGCTCAGCTTTTCTCCCAGATACTATGGTAATAACCTCTTTGCAAATGAGTTTCTGAATTTCCGAATTGGCTGAGAAAGAAAAGAGGGGGGAGCCTTAGTGGGAGCTCCGTGGTGAGGCACACAGCACCTTCACCAACCAGCTCCACGTCTGCCTTTTGGCCTCCCTCCCTCTGGCTGCCTTCCCATGGGAGTCACCTGGGAGCCTGTTATAGATACTGAATCTCAGGCTCCACCCTAGACCTACAGAGTCAGAATCTGCACATTAACAAGGTCCCCAGGGGCTCCGAATGCACACTGAAGTGTGAGTAGTGCTGCTCAAGTCTAGACCATGACCAGGAACCAAATACTCAGCTCTTTATAATTTCACGAAAAACCTGCCCTTTGAACAGGCCCAAGGTGGTGGACCTTCCTTGTACTGAACTCCATGCTGGAGTGGATAGTAGTCCAAAAACCTCAAATTCATTCATTCATTCATTCATTCATTCATTCATTCATTCATTCATTCATTCAGTTAATATTAGGACGAATCATATGAAATTGCTGTTGTATAGGTCACAGATGGTTAATATTATCCATTTGATATGGTCTAGTTCTTAATATTTATTGAGCTCCTATTATGTGCCAGGCACAATGCTAGGTATTGAGGATGTAGCAGTGGGTGAAACCAGCCTTGGTTGCTGCCCTCATAGAGCTTACAGTCTACCATGAGAGATGGTCATTAATTTAAAGAAAAATCTACACAAACGGATATAAAATCACAACTGTGGTGACAGCAACAAGGTGGAAGTCCTTGGTGCATGGACCGTCCCTGAGTTGATATATTTCAGAGTGGGTGCTGGTCAGAAGAGGCATCCCTAGGGAAGTGTGGCCAGAACTATATTCTGAAGGGTGAGGAGGGATGGGAATGGGAGCATGCAGACTCAGGGGATGAGAATTCCAGGCAGAGGGCAGAGCGGGTGCTAAGGCCTCTGTAAAGGATTCCATGGACAGGAGAGACCCCCTGACTGCAGGGCGCAGCTGGCCAGGTCTAGAGTCTCTCCTTTCCCACAGGACCTTGCCAGCAAGGCAGCTGAGCTTGTCCACAGCAGCTCCCTGGGCTTTCTGCTTCTCCGGCAGCCTCTGTGTTTAAAAAGGCTGCCAGTGCCTTCTCTTTCCCATGGGAAGGGACTGGCAGACTACTGTTTAATGGTCCTGCTAGTCCAATGCTCTCACTTCACATCTGTGTGCTCTGCTTTTGATCTTTCTTGTCTGAATAAACTTCGGTGGCCTCGGGGAACTCGTTTCAATTCCCTGAATGCCTGTGATGATTTCTCTTGCTGCTAAGTCTGTACACGCTGTTCCCTTTGCCTGGAATACCACGTGGGCAGCCTGCCCGCCTCCCTACACTCCAAATACCTGGCTTACTCCTAGTCATTGTCAGCACCTATCCAGGAAGTCTTCTTTACCCCCTCCCCCAAACTCTGGTGCTGCTCCCACAGCCCCCTGCAATAGACATGTCAAGCCCTCATTGCCCCCCTGGCATCAATCCTCTCCAACACTCAGCTCAGGGCACAAGAGGTACTCAAGATTCACTAATTGAATGAATAAGTGAAATACTGTATTTAACCTGACACACAGTGGTGGCCCACACTGAGGTGTGGGGCTTACTCAGCTGCCCTCCCCCCCTCCCCTCCCCTCCCCTCCCCTCCCCTCCCCTCCCCTCCCCTCCCCTCCCCTCCCCTCCCCTCCCCTCCCCTCCCCTCCCCTCCCCTCCCCTCCCCTTCCCTTCCTTTCCCTTCCCTTCCCTTCCTTTCCCTTCCCTTCCCTTCCTTTCCCTTCCCTCACTCTAGAGGCTGGTTTATTTCCCCAGCCTCCCTAGTACATAAAAGTAGCCATGTGGCACAGTCATGCCAATGAGATGTCTGCTGGGGGTTTCTGGGACATTTCCCCCTCTTTTATAAAAGGAACTCACAGTTGGTTCTCCCCCCTTCTCTTCTTCTTCCTGCCTGGAATTGAGCTGTGATGCTTGGAGCTGCAGTAGCCATGTTTTAACCACGAGGGAAAGACCAAAGGAATCAAAGAGACAATAGTCCTGATGTTGCTGAGCCACAGAACCAGAGTGGGTGACTTCTTATCTCAAACTTCTTACTTGAGGAAAATGACACCTGTTTAGTCAATTGTGGGATGGTTTTCTGTCAGTTGCAGCAGATAGCATGCCAGCAGGGGTGTAGGGTGAGGAGAAATAGTGGGGAGAGTCTACATGGCTTGTCAAACTTAACATTTGTTGAGTGCTTATATGTCCCTGGATGTGGCTTTATATTCATGATATTTAACCTCACAGTTCATCCAAGTAGATTTGTTGTGTCATTACACACACAAGGCAACTAAGGCTCAAGACCTGAGTGAATGGCCCCAGTCACCTAGCTGGCAGCGGTGGAGCTGGGCTGGGGCCCTGCTCTCTGCTCCATCACCCTGCTGCCCTGAAGTCACGGGTGCTGGGCCCCTACCGAAGTCAGCCAAGTGTGGTTGGGGGTGGTGGCGCCAGGGGGTGCGTCTCAAATCTAGATCTCTCCCAAATCAACTAGGATTCTTTTGCTCAGCATTCTTTGTGTAGCAGCCACACTAGCTTTATAGAGTCAGCCATTGCCATTAGAGTAGCAGTTGATAGCTGTGGTATAGATCGTCAAACATTGCTAATATTAAAAGCAGCCATTGCCACTGCCAGAAATATCTGCGGAGAAACAAAGCCTTTGGCCACAGCTCAAGCATTTTGCTTACCTGTGCTTGTGTCTTGGGGATCCCCAGGCTAAGCAGTGACTGGAAAGGTGGGCCTCACTGCTTCCCTTTCTGTCTTTTCTTAGCACTTTCTCTCTCTGCTACTCAAAGTGCCTAGTGCTTTCATGTTTTCTCAGGCTCCCCTACTGAAAGAAAAACAAATAAGCAAACAGACTTATAACTGTAATTGCATCTAAGTGTTGGCTATTTAATTGTTCCTCCTTTCAGGCCCTTCTCCCCCCCATTGTCCAACACTAATAGCTGGACATAGTGCTACTGATAAACACCCCAGCCCAGGCCCAGACCGTCAGAACCAACCCTGGTCCTTGGCTGGGGACGTACAACAGTCTCCTTGGCTGGTTCTACTTTGAGGCCTTGAGATATTGTTCCAGGCTCTGTGCCCGGGTTTGTGCTAACAGACATATGAGTTAAGCATTATGACCCCATGTTAAAGACATGGGGCCCGGCTGGGCGTGGTTCAATGGTTGAGCATCGACCTAGGATCCAGGAGATCAGGGTTCGATTCCTGGTCAGGGCACATGCCCGGGTTGCGGGCTGCAGCGGATCAATGACTCTCTCATCATTGATGTTTCTATCTCTCTCTCTCTCCCCCTCCTTTCCTCTCTCTGAAATCAATAAAGATATGTTTTAAAAAAAAAAAAAAATAAAGACATGGGAAGTGAGGTGCCTATCCAAGGTCAAACAGGAAAGACTCAACCCCAAATCTGGTGGACCCTTCAAACATCTCCTTCCTGCTTTCTACCCACCCCCACCCCCTCTCCCAGGGAGCCCAAAGATTCCCTATTAAGAAATTTATTCCTTGAGGCTGAAAGCTTTTTGATTTTCAGGAGTCTCCCTTAAAATGCAAAAGACTCTGAGAAGTATAATCCCCTAATAGCCTAAGAGTAGGGAGAGTTTAGTGGAGCAGTCCTGTGGGAGGACAGGAAGGGAGGGCTAAGGGTGGGGATGAGGGGGCAGATTAAAAGTGTTTAATTGGCCCAGGGCCCCTTTTTTGGGCTTTGATGAGCCCAAGGTTAGCTTCCCTACCTGCTTTAGGGGAAAGCAGGCTGATCATTTCCAGCAGCTACTCTGGGAAGGCAATTATCCTGAGAGCACCTTCATTCCCCACCCTCCTCCTAAATAGTCTCATAAGGCTTCCAAAGCCCTGAGTTTGCCGTGCTGGGTGGAGAAGTGAAGTGGCAGGGCCACATGGTTTCTTAACAACAGGACACAACTTCTGAGGCTCAGAGAGCCGGGTCCTTCCAAGGTGGGTCTGAACCTGTGGTGTGTGCTCACATGGGTGGTGGTGGTGGTAATGAAGGCTCAAGTCCTGGCCCCTGGGTTTCCATGGCACCCTCTCCTTGAGCCAATCTCATGGTGATCTGGGTGTTTCTGAAGGCAGGCTGATAGCTTCCTGGCTGACAGCGTCAGTTTACGCTGTGCTGTGAGACCCTTTAGATGAAGGGACCGTCACATTCTGGTTTGACACCTTAGGCTTCCAGGACTCAACCTCAAGAATCAATATTTTTATTTCTGTCTCAGTGCGGAAATCTCTTTGCTGACCTGCAGGAATAAAATGGCCCTTTGACATTCTGAGTCAGGGCCTAAAGGCAGGTGACAAATGTCCCCTGAATATAGAAGGAGCATTCCACAGACTCCCCTTCACGGGCTCCCTTCCCCCCTGCTTTGGTACTGGATCTTCATTGACTGCTCTCTTTCCCACACATTTCCCAGGACAGGGGATGCAGGTTGTGGGAACAGGGACTAAGGAGCAGGTCGCCAGTGTCCCAGGCATTGTGATAAGCACTCGACACGCCTCATTTACCCTCACTACAGTCACATCGGGTACACACGAGGACTCATTTTACACGTGAGGGCACTGAGATTCTAGCAGAGTAAGTGGCTTGCCCAGGCTCACGGAGCCAGTTGGGGCAGAGCTGAATTTCGACCCAGTCGTCTGATTGTGAAGCTGGAACCGCTGGCACACTGTGCTTCGGTCCGGGTCCTGTGAACAGATCACCAGGAAGCAGGGTACAGGGTGAGATGTGGAAACAGCCAGAGGAAATATAAGTGCCACCCAGGATAGAAAGGCCCTCCCTTCACTGCCATTCCGAGTTGCATGCCCAGAGCAAGACGCACCCTTTTCAGGATTTAATTACCTGGAATGAATATCGCCCCCCCCCCAAAAAAGTTCAAGTTTGGTTTAAAATAGCAACACCGTGATTTCCAGTCTTTTTAGATTTACAGTTCCCTGTAGCTTTGGTAGTGGCTACTCCTTTTGTTTCTGTGTTTGCTTTAAAGTCTTCACTGAAACCCCTTCATGTAACCGGAGATGCCTGAAGTCACCTGAAATTAGTGGAGCAGGTTACCAGATAACGTCCAGGTGAACACTTAACATTGGTGCGCCTTTTTGTTTGCATGTTATAGTTCAATAAAGAATTCACTTAAGTATTAGAAAAGTAAAAGTGAGAGCTGTCTCTGAGCAGCATGCAAATGAGAACGAGTGTGTGGGTGTCTACCGCGTCTGTTTTTTGGAGGAGGTGATGGTCTTTAATTTGGGACCTCACAGACAGCTCTCAGGGCCCCTATGTGGGCTGCCCTATGGTCACACCCCTGTGAACAGCTCTCTTGTGGCAGCTTCTGGGGGTCTTGTGCACGTGCCTTTTAGCTTTCAGGGGTTCCCACAAGGTGGAGAGTGAAGACCTCAGGGCCTGTGTGCATGCTCATGTGTGGGACAGGGTTTGGCCAACAATTCTGGGTTGTTTTCATATGTATGCAGCTCCCACACATGCTAGCTGTGTGAGCCTGGGCGAGTTCCTTAAGCGTTCTCAACCATAGTCTCCTCATTCGCAGGGTGAGATCGCTGGTACAGCCTACATCACAGGATTGCTTGAGGAAGGATTAAATAGGATAATGTGTGTGGAGGGTTTATCCCAGGATCTAGACACAGTGAACACTAAAAACAGTGTATGGAATCAGAATGTCTGGGGTTGGGGCTTAGGCATCCACTTTTTAACAAGCTCCAAAGGGGATGCAGACACATAGCCGATCTGGCCTCGGCTCCCACCACTGCACCGTGGAAGATCTAGAATGTTAATTCTCTTCTCTTCCTCTCTCATAGATTAGAGTAGAAGTCAGAGGAGCCTGCCCTTTGGAAAGGGTGCATAGAGGCCAGAGGAAAGTCTGTCCTTCCTCCCTCCCACAGATATTCACTAAATGTGTGCCAGGCGTGGTGTGGGGGAAGGACAGACAGATGGTCAAGTGTGACTCCTGTCCTTGGGGAGTCAACTGCTCACAAAGGAAATTGCCCGATGGCATGCACTTAGGGGGAGGAGCACTGAACTCTTGGGCTCGGATTCCAGCTTTGTCACATCTGAGCTTCTCTGGGCCTAATTTTTCACATCTCCAAAATAAGGGGATTGACTGCATGATTTTTGAGGTGCTCTCATTCCTGACAGTCTATGAATCCATAATTGTACTGTATTGTAAAACTCAACAGTAAGAAAAGGAACAACCCCATTAAAAAATAGGCAAAAGGTCTGAACTTTGCTAAGGGAGATATACAGATGACCAATAAGGATATGAAAAGATGCTCCACGTCGTATGTTGTTAGGGAACTGCAAATTAAAACAACAATGAGATACCACTAAACACCTATTAGAGTGGCCCAAATCCAAAAAAATGCTGACGAGGATGGGGAGGAACAGGAATTCACTCCCTGCTGGTGGGAATGCAAAATGGTACGTCCACTTTGGAAGACAGTGTGCTGGTTTCCAACAACGGCAAGCAGAGTCCTACCTCCCAATACAGCAATTGTGCTCCCTGGTATTTACCCAATTAAGTTGAAAACTTATGTCCACATAAAAGTCTACATGAGAATGTTTATAGCAGCTTTATTCCAAAATTTGAAAGCAACCAAGATGTCCTTCAGTAGGTGAATGGATAAACTGTGGTACATCCAGACAATGGAATATTATTCAGTGCTAAAAAGAAATGTATATTTCTTAAATGCATATTACTTAAATGCATATTAATAGGTGAAGACTGTATAAAAAGGCTGCAAATGTATGATTCAACTCTATGACATTCTCGAAAAGGCAAAATTATGGAGGCTGTAAAAAGATCAGTGGTTACCAGGGGTGAAGAGGGAGGAATGGATCTGTGGAGCTCAGAAAAGTTCAGCAGTGAAACTATTCTGTGTGATACTACAGTGGTGGATAGCTATTGTTACACATTTGTCCAAACCCATAGGATGTACAATACCCAATAAAACTGTGGGCTTTGATTGATAATTGATGTGTCAGTGTAGATTTATCAACTATCACAAATGTTCCATACTGGCGGGGATGTTGATAGTGGAGGAGGCTGTGCATGTATTCGGTATACGGGAAATTTCTGTACCTTCTCAGTTTTGCTATGAATCTAAAACTATTCTGAAAAACAAAGGCTATTAAAAAAATAAAACCAAAAACAAATAAAATGCTGTATTGTGTATGGTTAAGAGCACAGGCTTTGGAACCCCATTGCCTGAGTTTGAGTCCTGGCTCTGTTGACTGACTAGCTGTGATCAACAGCAAATTAGCTAAACATTCCATGCCTCAGTTTCCTCATCTGTAAAATGGGCATAATAATAGTGCCTGCTTCATGGAGTTTTATGAGGATTAAATAAATTAATAAATCCAAAGCATTTAGCATGGTGCTTGGCATATAGTAAGTGCTCAATGAATGTTAGCTACTATTAAAAAAGTGAACCTTTTAAAGAGCTGATGCCAACCTATTGGCTGTCACAACCCTTGGCCACAGAAATCCCTTGCATTCAGGATAGACAATCAGATGTCTGACAGGATGACTTCTTTTCACTCTGGGTTTGGGTAGAAAATCTTTGCAGAGCCAGAGCTTTCAAGCCCACACATGTTCTGAGGCCCAGAGAAAATGCCTCTTCATGGGACCATGCCAATAGATCAGGCAGGAAAAACAGTGCTATATTTATGTCCCTTTGCCTGAGTGACCTGGCAGATCCTCCAGTCCCCATTCTTTCCTTCCCCAAGCATTGTTTCTGATGTCACTCTGGGGAAGAAAGCTCTGTGCTGGATTAAACTAAGGTTTGTGTTCAAAGTTAAGGTGCTCTTAACATCTTTTTTTATTTTTTATTGATTTCAGAGAGAGAGAAAGGGAGAGGGAGAGAGTGAGATAGAAACATCAATGATGAGAGAGTCATTGATCGGCTGCCTCCTGCACGCCCCCCCCTCCCCCTCCGGTGGGGATCGAGCCCGCAACTGGGGCATGTGCCCTGACTGGGAATCAAACCCTGACCTCCTGGTTCATGGGTCGATGCTCAGCCACTGAACCACGCCAGCTGGGCAGGGACTTATTGTATTTCTATTGGACTCGTTTTAGTTTGATTCTTACTTTATTGCTTCTGGTCTTCTTTTAAAGAGCACCTGGCTAACTGCCTTTGACTCTGGACTTGTGGACCTTGGCTCATCTCTAGATGGCACTGAGGCTGGGTCTGCAATCTGATGGCACTTGGTGGCAGTTCCACACTGGCCCCAGGCAGGGAACCTTCCTCATGGAGAGGGTGCAGCTATCCTGCTGGCTGTGCCTGAGCCGCTGTCCCAATGGTAACATTTGTGGACTCAGGCCCCTGAGTTGCTCTCAGAGGAGGTTGAAAGCCAAGCCCCTGACCTGATGTTTCATTAAGGGGTGCCAGACAATGATACCCACCTTGAGCGAGCTTTCTCCATGACACCATGGTTAGTAAGCACTCAGCCTGGGAAAGGGTGTCTCTTCTTTGAAAGGCCCAGTCAAGAACCAGAAACTAACCCCTTAACCCCCTAGTTCTTAGTCCCTTGGCCAGCTTCCTGAATGGGTGTCGTAAATCTTAATTGGAAGAGTAACCTGAACAGCCCAGAACTATTGTGTGGCATTTCTACTTTCAGAATGAATCTTCCATTGCTTTGCTTTGTTCTTTTGCCAACCCAGTGAAGAAGGTAAGAAAGGGACTACTGGCGGGTCATGTGACACTGGGACGTGCCCTCTGAGCGCCTACCCAAGCATGTCCAGGCCCTGGATAAGGACATCATCCGTGGTCTCATTTAGTCCCCAGCATGACCTTTGCGGTAGGAATTCCTACCTTCACTTCCTAAAAGTAAAATGAATGTCAGAGAAGAGGATTAGTCATGGGGTCAGGATTCAAATCTAGCCCCTGCTGCCCATGTCACGTGACATTTTCGGGTCTCAATTTCCTGAGGTGGAAAATAAGAGGGTTGCAATATGAACTCTCTAAGGTCAATTTTAGTTTAAATTCCATGATGCTAGGAATATTATCCTCTGCCATTAAAAATGGAATTAAAGCACGGAAATGATCTTTGTCTGGGCCACAGAAGAAGCTAGAGGTAGGTGAGCCCTGCTCAAAGCCAGGGCTCTGGACTCCTTTCTCACTGCCAGAGCAATGGACCATTGGAACGGCTCCTGGTTTAAGGGAATTGAAATCAACATGTTGCACATCCAGTTGGCTTCAGTGCCCTTGTCTATTCAGCTTCGGGCAGTCTTCATTGCTGCTAGTACCTTGTCTCTTTTAAAATTTTCCAGCCTCTCCTTTCAGGCAAGCAGTGGCCTGAGATTCTGACCCAGGCTGGGTTCCAGGAACCAAGGCTGGACACCTTGTCAGGGGAAATTCAAACTATAACGTCCAATAGCTCCCTCCTCAAACCCTTACTTGTGCTAAGCATGGTTCCAAGTGCTTTGCAGGCAGTAACTCTTTGTATGTTTATGTATTTAAATCTTCAGAATACACCTATGGCTTGGGTATTATCACATACACTCCGTGTTAATGTTGATGAAATTGAGCATAGAGAGGTTAAGTAACTTGCCCAAGGCCACACAGCTAGTATGCATTAGAAACAGGATGTAAACAGGGAACATCTGGTTCCAGAGTCCACACCCTTTACTGCTATGCTCTACTGCCTTGCATGATGCGTTAACTTTAAAAGACCAGGGAACTAGGGGAAAACTGTGTATGTGACCGTGGATGACAACCTGAGACCCTAACAGGGAGGAGAGGTCTGGGGGAGTTAGGGCTGGACAGTGGAGTCGGAGGGGACCCCCTGCCACAGTGAAACTGACCTATGGGAGGAAGGAGGAAGTAAGTCCCCAGGACGGGTTTATAAAGGACACCTGCCCCTGTGCCCGTGAGTAGGCTAGGTCTGGACACCAAGCTGATTTGGGTAAGAGTTTCTGACAAGTAGACACAGGTTGGTTCTGGTCGTTTCTCTCCCTGTCCCATGATACCCATTCATTCTCCTTTGTACCCTTGCAATTCTCTAGTCACCAAAGACCCGGGCCAGTCTTGCCCATGATTGTACTCCCATGGCCCTGCACAAACAGACAATCAAATACTTGTTGAATGAATGTATAAGGCAAAGTCCGGCCCTGAGGTCTAAACTATGCTCTCAGCCAGAGCTCTGGGGGGGGCTCTCAAAGGGGAGGGTACAAATAACAAGGTGGCATTTGAGGAAGTATTTGAAAGGAAGGGCAGGCTTTAGAAAGGAGGAAGGAGGGGATTAGGGAGGTGTATTTAAGAGAGAGAGAAACACTGGTGGGAGGCGAGGGGAGGGGACTGTGGGCATAAAACCTGAAAGGCAGCCTGTGAGCCTGGCCGTGGCTCCCAAAGAAGCCGTTGTCCAAGGCCTCCCTGGGCAGGGTGCTGGCCTCCCTCAGAGCCTCTCCCTGGGCTGCCCCGAGATGAGTTCTAATTGTAAACATTTTATTCTCATTACCTGAGGAGAGCAGGTTCTGAGGGTGGGAAACTCTTTTGGCCCCTGGCGTGATTTTCTATGAGCTGGGCCTGGGGACTCCCCCAGCCCAGCTACAGAGCTGGGAGAGTGGAGCTGTCTGGAAGGCACTCTGGAGCCAACTTAAGGCAGAGTGCTTACAAAAGCAGGTGTCAAAACCTGGCCCAGATCGCCTGGAACTGGAAGAGCTTTCCTAGAAGTGAAAATCCCAGCCCTCCCCCACCCACCCAGGCCCACACAACAGCCCAGTCATAGGGCCCCCCCTGGCTCCTTCCCACACCTCTTTCTACCACTCCACCAAAATTGTTGAGTGTAAGAGGAAACACCACCTCCCACAGAAAACCTAAGGGACTTTTTTTTCCCCCTTCAATAAACATTTGCTGAAATAACTTTTTATTGGTGGTTGTTTTAAAACGCATAGCATTAAAAGAGTCCTGAGAATTAATCCCATCATAACTTTTGTTCAGCCAGATCTGTGTCATCAGCGTGGGCCTCAATTTCCTCATCTATGAAATAAAGCCCCTTCCTCACGTTTGTATTCTACAAGTGTGTGCTGCACCACGGGCCACTGGTCATTCCATTCTGCTCAGCATCTGTTCAGCCAATATTTTCTAAGTGCCAAGAGCCCAGGCTGCTTTTGACATTATTGGAGATGCAAAAGAAATTTCCTGGCCCCTGCCCATCATTTATTTAAGTCCCCATTGAGAGCCAACCAAAAGCTTAGTAAGTAGTAGGTGCTATAGGAGTTTTAAAAATGTAAGATGTTGTCCGTGCCTCTCAAGTAACTTCAAGCACATCAGAATGACAACATATATATGAACAAAGAGAACAGTTTAAAATAGCAGCATACAAGGAATGTTGGTTGGGCAGGGAAGTGCTACTCAGGGTTAGAAGAGGGAGAAATCGCTGTGGGTTTGACAGATCTAAGAAGGCTTCGTAATAGTAGGGCTTGAGTTGGCTAAAAGGTAATGGTGATGGTGATGATGATGGATATAGCCACGTTTATTGAGCTCTTAGCATGTGCCAGGTACTCATATGGTACTTTATAAATACCACATTTATTTGTTTATTTATAATTATTTATTGATTGATTTTAGAGAGGGAGGGAGAGAGAGCGAAAGAGAGAGAGAAACATCAATTTGTTTTTCTCCTTATTTATGCATTCACTGGTTGATTCTTGTATGTGCCCTGACCAGGGATCAAGCCTGCAACCTTGGCATACTGGGATGATGCCCTAACCAAATGAGCTACCCGGCTACCCGGCCAGGGCCTGCATCACATTTAATTCTTACATCAACGCTCTAATGGCGGCACCATTATTGTTCCCATTTAACATATGAGCAAACAGGTCCAAACATTTTATCTAAGAATCTGACCATCCCGTAGTAACAGCTTCTGGGAGTGAAGGGACAGGGGTTAGGAAGAAAGGAAAGAGTGGAGAAGGGTCTTTAATCCCTCTAGAAGCAGCATCATGGAGGTGCTAAGTGGGAACATCTTTGTAGCATAATGTCTATATTTTGAGATTAAATTCCCTCTTTCAATAATATATTCAGGCCTCTTGGTTACAATGTACCTTCCAGATCTGAATAAATACAATGGACTCATCTCAGATCTTAATTCTCTGTGTTATATTTGATCACATTGACAACCTAATTTGGTTTTCATGGCAGTGGGAAAGCGCACTCCCGTGTTCAGGGAGAGGGATTTGAGGTTCTGTGAGTCTATGTCTGTGCCTACCTTTCTTCTATCTTCTGGGGGCACCCTGTCTGCTAACTTCTTTGTCTTCTCTGATTTCTCCAGCTTGTTCATTGTCAGCATTTCCTAAGACCGAGTTCTAGACCACTCTTTCATTAACTCAAAATTTGTTAATTACTTATTATTTGAAAATTAATATATCTAAAAATAATCTTTGATCTAAAGAAGTTTGGTGATTCTGTCTACAATCCTGGTGTCAGCCTCAGGGACCTATGTATGGATGACTTACACAATAATATCCCCAACATAGATCTTTCATCTTCTCCCCAGGTGTTTTCGGGACATATTTTGACATATAATATGCTGGAAGCAGAATGCATTAGGTTTTCCCTGGATCACTCAAGTCCTCATTTCCCCATTTTTATGAATATCATCCATCTTCTTGGGCCTCTTGTCTGTCACCCTTTATGGGCAGGGTGATAACTTCTTTTTGCTTTGCCTTCTCAAATAGGATGGCACATGGTGCTTGGCTCACAGCAAACGTTTAAACAAGGCTGTCTGACTAAATTATTTAAATGACTAACTGAACCTTGAGCTTCAAGAAGGCAACTCAGTGCAGTTCTGTATTTCGTCTCAGATGGTTGAGTGGCATTTGATGGATGAGGCAAGAATAGTAAGCAGATAAAATTCCAGGGTGTCAGTTCAGCAGTCCTTTATAAGATTGACTTTTGGCCATTTAATTCATGTATTCTTTAGCCTTCTTTTGGTGGCAAGTGTCAGAAAAGATAAACTATCTTAGCAGAAAGACAAAGAGAATGTATTGACTCCATCACTGTGAAGTCTAAAGACCCGTTCAGCATGGTCTCATGGCAGGTTTGGTTCAGAGACTCAGATGATGATCTCACGGCCGTTTCTCCCTTTACTTGTCTTGGCTCTCTTTTCCTCTGTGTTAGTTACATTCTCAGTCAGGTTCATGTTACATGTCAGGAAAAATGGCCATGGACAGCCACAAACTGCATTCTTACACAGGTGTTTTAAAGGAAGGTTGCTCCTCTCTCCCTTAATATTTGCATATCAAGTCTTAAGTAAGACTGTGATTGGCCCTGTTTGGGTCATGTTCCCACTCCTGAACCATCACTGTCGTTTTGGAAGTGATTGACCAGCTCAGGTGACACCCCCACACTTGGTTGGGGATTATGGGGCACCAGGATTGGTACCACTCCAGGACCACGGGGAGAGGGACAGTGGTGGTTCTGCAAACAAAGGAATGCTAAAAACAAAACAAAACAGACAGGAATGCTGAGGAGAACATACACCCCCTAAACCCCTCATCTCCCTAACCCTGCCTGGCCCAGCATTTTTTTCTTTTTTGAAATCCTCACCCGAGGATATTTTTTCCATTGCTTTTCAGAGAGAGTGGAAGGAAGAGGGATAGAGAAACATCGATGTGCGAGAGACACATTGATTGGTTGCCTCCCACACGCACTCCTACAGGGCCGAGCCTGCAACCGAGGGACATGCCCTGGACCAGGATCAAACCCAGGACCCTTCAGCCCATGGGCCGACGCTCTAACCACTGAGCCAAACCGGCTGGCCCAGCATTTTGACCAGAGAATTTACCATCTCTTCACCTTCCAAAGGTTTGCTGTGTTAGAAGGTTAAAGATAATGGGCTTTCCCCAGAGATGGCTGCATTTCTATGGGTGCTGATTTATTATTAAACCTTTAGACATGTTCCCTATTGTTTTATAAAATTCTCATTGGTGGTTATTGGAAGAGAAGCTGTCCCATTCTCAACAAATATTATATTTTCTTCTCAAATATATATATATTTAACTTTAAATCAGAGCCCCCCACCCCACCCATTCCCAAATCACTACCATGCAACTTCTCTTCCCATGTTTCCTGACTTTGATTTTTTTCAAGAGGCTCGTTTCTCCTGGTCTCCCCTGGTAGGTGCTTGATTGAGCAAGGAAAGAACAAAGGGCAAAAAACCACTGTAGACATGTCTATGTAATTTGCAGAAAATATAACAGCTAGTTCCAACGTCTTGTTTGATTTTATGGTACCATCCTGTCCTTCACCTAAGAATTCTCTATGGTATTATTTGTAAATTAGCAAATCAAAACACATGTTTTTTTCAAAATTTGTGATAACTCCATGGGTCACTAGGGACACCTGAAAGACTGATAATGAGATTGTTTTTTCCTGTGTCAGAAGCTGCAAAATCAAATGCCCCTAGGGGCTAGGCAGGCCATGTAAATGACCTGGCAGGCCGGGCGGTGAATGTGCCAAACTGGGGGTTAATTCCCATCTCAAGGGAGCAGCTTCTAGTGGGCTGCAGCCCAGTGTTGCCATTAGGTAGTGCGTGCTGTGGCAGACAGTGAGTGTTCACTAATATATGGTTTCCTTCTCCTCTGTGTATACCAGAGGACTGTCTTTGCCTCTTTGAAATTAAGAATGGCCATGTGACTTGCTTTGGCCAATGAAATGTAAGCTAAAATGACATATGTCACTCCAGGAGGAAACATTTAACTGCTGGTGCCTGGCCCTCTCTACTGCTCTCTGTTTCCCTACACTTGTTGATATGGAGGTACAATACTGAGCCACCACCTGTAGGGCAGCTGTCCTGGACAATCACCTATCCACAGCTATCTTGTGTGGGTGAGAAATAAACCTTTCTCGTGTTAAGCCACTGAGTTTTAAGGATATTTGCAATGTCAGCATAATCTATCCTATCTTGACTATGGCATGTTGCCTGTTCTCAAGAGAAGTTAGAAACTTAGATTTTTGTGTAAAATCTTTGATGTGTTAAAAAAGAAAAGAAAAAAGAATTTAAGGTTGAACCAACAAAACCAAATTCAGCCTGCCAACTACTAGTTTGCAGTTTTGAGTCTGTACAGTTTGAGCTGAGAATGGATCAATTAATGAATATGATTTTTTTCTGTGCAGCAATCCTGTCTAAACTCCTGCAGTTTTTATGGTCTCTGTCACGTATTAGCCCTTAGTTACTTCTAGTTTTGCTGTTCATTTGTTCAGGTCTCTTCCTAACTAGGTGGGAGGTGGGGACAGGTGAGAAATCATGTCTTAAACTTTGTGTACCTCACAGGCACATAATAGAATTTCAATAAATTAGTATAAAGACTAGTTGATTAGTCAGAACTGTCATTTCCTCTTTTGACAGTGGAGGAACACCTCTGGGGAATTGATTATTTTGTCTTGGCGGTGCATATTTTCCTGTTTGCAAAGAATTTGGGATTCATCAATGTCTATAAAGCTTTAAGAAGTAATTGTCTAAATAAGTCAGAGATGCAAAATCCAGTGTATTAACCAGGCCTACTCTAGTTGCAAGTAATAGGAAACCTAAATTCAAGCAGCCTTAGGTAAGATGTAATTTACTGATTCTTATAACTAAAAACTCCAGAGGTAGGGAGAATGTCAGGCATGGGAGGATTCAGGAACTCAGACAGTGCTATCGGAACTTGATCTGCCTTTCCCTCCCTTAGCTTCATTCTCAGTAGACTCCTTCCCTGTGGTAGCTTCTGGCAATTTCAGGTCTAGTTTCTGGCAGCTTCTATTCCTGGTAGATCCACAAAATTTCTAGTCTTATTGGACTAACTTGGGATACTTGGCAATCTCTGATCAGCCCATTGGCCAGAGCTAGGTGTATTAATCAGGACTTTCCTAGTTGCAAGTGATAGGAAACCTAAATTCAAACTGCCTGAGGCTGGGTCACTTATCCATCCTTAAGAGCCAGTGGTAGATGAGGTCCATCAAGCAAAGCAGGGAGAAGCAGGCCAACGTCTACATAAATGGCCCCATTGATGGCCTCTCCCTCCAGCCACTTCCAGAGGCAGTAACTACGTAGAGGGGCCTGGTGGGGCAGTGTGGTAGAAGGGAGGTCCTGAAATTGTGGTCATGTAGTATTCTATATAAAATTGAAAACCATCCACATCAAATAATGGAGGAGACCTGATGGATATAACAGGGAAGTGGACGGGGCTAGAGATCCTCAAGTTACCCCTTGGTGCCACCCCTATAGCATATTTAATTTGTGGGGGAAGCAAAGGCCTAGGAGAACTGCTAAAGGCCCAGCTACATGCAAAGCAAGCCCTGGAGAGGACTTGCTCTAACCACATGCACTAATTATTAGTCCCCACATGTAGATCAGTTTAGTTTTTCAAAATCCTAGACAAAGATGCATAAAGTAACACTGTCCTCATTCAGTGTTTTCTTCCATATAAATGTCCAGTCTCATGGGGGAAACATCATAAAGTAGTTTCGTAGTACCCAGCTTGGATCTTTGTGCTGCAGTAAAGGTGTAGTTGGCCTTTCTGATGCTGAGAGTCATTATTCTCCCACAAAACGATCAAATTACTATTCATTTTTCATCGTAGGTTCTTTCAGGACCTTACTTTCTTTTTACTTACTAACTTCAATGTTTTAAGAGAGAGATCTGACTGTGAAGGTGAAAATGGTCATCAGGATGTGATTTGACTTTCCCTCCAGAAGGATTTCACTGCACTGTGGAGAAAGGAAAATAAAACCTCACCATACTTGCATTGCAGAGACATGTTCATTTGGTTTTGCTTATTTGCTCCCATCTGCCTCAAGTCTTGTTGTTTCTTTCACTCTGAACATCTGCACTCCAAGAAGGCATGAAGTTTTTCTTTCACTTCCTTTCTTCTTTGGGTGATGACCTGACATCACCGACAAGGAGGCTGACAGTCACTGAATATAAACACTGTCACCCCTATCTGGCTTCTGCAGAAAGGTAGGGAGTTGGCTGAGCCCCCAGAGGGTCTGAAAGTAGGAGATGCCAACCATGGTGCCAAGGTCTCAGGTGCCACGTGTGTGCCTCAGGTCCCTGGCCTTTATAGACTGGAGGGCACCATGGAACACACATTTCCTCTGGAGTCTCCCTTAACCGGCTACCATTCTGGGGGGTAAAAGGTGGGAGTGGAGTTGGCAATGGAAGTTGTAACAGCAAAGGCCATTTGTGGTGGGTGGAGGGCTGGGTGTGCTCTGCCCAGGAGAGGAAAGGAGAGGCCTGATGGAGTGGGACAAAAAGCCCAGGGGTGAAACAGCGCTAGCCACCAAGAAAGAGAAAGCAGAGGGCTCAGGCTGCAGCCCCAGAGATGGCAGGCCTCCTGCACTGAACTGGCTCAGGGCTTAAGGCACCTAAGGTGGCCAGTGGGCTAGTGGGTGGGAGCAGAGGCACCCATATGCCTTAATCCTCTGCTCACCCTTCTCCATGGGAAAATAAAACCGGCTTGCGAGATCACTTCCTCAGTCGTGCAGTGTCCGAGGATGAAAATGTGCTGCAGCCCTCTCTCGGTCTGGGAAAAAGCACTAAGGGCTGAGGACTATGGTTCAGCACAGGCTGCGTGCGCTTCCAGGGGCTCCCGACCCGTCCTGCCGCCGCCTCCTCATTCCTCTCCCGTCTCGGTGGCCGCCGGGCGGTGCGCGGGGGGGATGCTCTTACATAACCGCTCGCCGCGTCCTGCTTTCTCGCGCGCTCCTGAGCCGCGGGGTGGGAGCGCCGGGCAGCGCGATGGAGCCCCGGCCGGCGCTGCGGGGCCGCAGCCGCCCCTGCGGGCAGAGGAGCGCGAGGAGCGGCGGGAGGAGGGCGCGAAAGGCGGCGGGGGAGGTGAAGGTCAGTGGGTGTGAAGCGCCGGATCCACACCCCCTCCTCCCCTGTCCCCTCCTTCCCTTCCTCTCCGTCCCCCTCTGACGTCTGGAGCTGGCAGCTCGGCGGGTTCCGCATTCCCGACCCCTCCCCGTCGCCCAGGGGCCGCTATATAGCCGGGGCTGATGCAACCCGTCCCGCCGCCCGCCACAGCCTGCGGGAGGGACGCTCGGCGGCCGCGACGGGGGGCGCTGGCGGCGGCGGACGCTGCAGCAGCGGCGGGGCTGGCGCCGCGGCGGCTCCCGGGCCGGGACGGGCCTGGGCACCGGGCGGAGCTCGGCGGCCGGGCGGCAGCGGCGCTGAGTGGGCACGGCGCCTGCAGCCGGGCCCCGGCCCTGGGGACGCCGCCTCCGCCCGCGGCTTCTGCACGGTGGGTGCGTGCGCGCTTTGGGGGCGCCCGGGCCGGGCGGGGTGGGGCGCGCCGGCAGCGGGCACCTGGGACGACCGCCCCCGCGCGGGCGGAGCGCGCCGAGCCCCGGAATCCGCCGCCCCGCGGGGAGGCTCCCGCAGCCCCGGGCCCCGGAGCTGCCCCGGCGGGGGGCGCTGCAGCCCAGGCCAGTCCTGCGAAGCGCCTGGAAGCCCGTGGCTTCCCTTTGGTTCCCGCCCTGGGACGGGAGGCTCCGTCCGCTCCCGGGGCAGCCGGGGCTGTCCCTCCGTCTCCCTCCCGCGCTCTTCTCCCCTCGCGTTTGCAGAGAGGTGCTCTCCTCGGACGGCGGGGAAGGCGGGTGAGTGAGCAGAAAACTGCCCGGGGGACACGGGCCGTGGGGGTGCAGACGGAGGGTGAAAGGCCAGTGAGGTGCGGGGTACTGGTGGGGGGATGACAGCGACCTGCTGGCAAGTCGCGCCGCCCCCACCCCCTCGCAGGGAGGAAGCGTAGCTCCCTCGGGACCTGGAAGAGAGTAGTGAGAAGGCCTGGGGCTCTCCAGCCAATGAAGAGGACTTCTCTCAGGGCCATTGCCCCGGGGTTCTGGGATGGGAGGGGGCCCAGGGGGCGGCCCAGGTCCCCTTTGGGTTCTCCGGGCTCCCCAAGCTAGGTTACATAAGGAGGCAAGCCGGCTCCTGTAGGTAACCTGCCCCTCCTCTCCTGACCAGCCCAGTTTAGAAGGCTCTCTTACTATGCTCCTCCCCTCAAAGGAGGCTGAGTGATTGGGCCTAAGGCCTGGACCCCAGACCCTGGGAGGGGCCGGGAAGATGGGGAGGCCTTGGCTTTTCTGCAGTGATGGATGGGCCATACATGCGGCTGGGAATGGAGAGGCTGGTGGAAGGGAAATTAACTGACCCTTTGGGTCAGCTCCACTTGCAAGGTTGCCTGACCCTGGCCCAGTGTGCCACCCTCCCCACTGGCTTGGGGGCTTCAGGCTGCGTCCTGACTACATGTGCTCATTGCAGATGAGCCCAGGCCTGTCTCTCAAAAAGGGGCTTGCAGACTGCGGGTGTGTGTAGCCAGGTTTAAATCTTGGTGAACTCCCCTAGGGTCTTAGTTTGAGGAGCATCAGAAACTGAAGCTCTGAACCATGATGGGGTGCCTGCTTGTCCTGTAAGGCCTTGTTATGTATTATGTTCAAATATCATCTCCCCCCCGACCTCCATCCCTGAAGGTTTTTAAAAACACCTCCCATTGCTTTCATCTTTCCAGCAAATCTGGCTGCAGCTTGGATGGCTGCCTGATCTTCCTTTGCAGGTTTCTAGGGGAGAGTTTAACCAGGTATCAGGTGTGAGCATGGCTCAGATTAACCTGAGGACCAGGGGAGAGAAGCAAGGTCTATTCTCGTGCCTCTGGCTGGTTAAGGTTTTGCCTTGTTTAAAACAGGGAGGAGGGATTTCTCAAAGACTCTTCTGTTCCCCTTCTACTTTGGCTTTGGTTCAGAGCAGCAGGCAGCTCCAGAATCTTCCTGAAGAGCAGGGTGCTGTGAGATTTGAAAGGCTGCTGGAAGGCATGGGTGTGGAGGCCTCTGACTTTTCTCCTAGGTTGTTTGCAGCCACCTCTAAGGAGATGTGTTGATAAGTGGTAATGGTGTCCCCTAGGGAAGGATTTGGACCGGGATCTCCTCACCCACTCACTGCCTAGCTTTTGCAGCCATCAGCCTGTCTCCCCCACCTGTTTGCAGGCTGTGTGGGCATCTTTTCCAACCTGCAGAACCCTTGGCAGGATGAGAAGGGCTAGGCTCTCCAGGCCTTGTTTGTCGTGGGGCTGCTGGTGTTGCAATGGGCTGTCTCTCTCACCAGTGTTTCTGTTTTCAGCTCTGCTCTGGAAGAGAGGGGCCAGTGCAGACTCTAGGTTGGCCTGCTCTGTATTCATTCAGCCCCAGCTCAACTTGAGCAATCAGAGCCAGGGCTGAGGGCAAGCAGCATTCTTTTCTGCTTTTCTGCTGCAGGATGCAGTTTGCTTTTTTCCATGCGAATGAATTATGTTTGAAACTGAAATGAGAGGAAGAGAAGAATAGAGGGAGTGTGTATGAATATGTGTGTGTGCATACCTATATAGGCAGGGGGAGAGCAGCAGACACATTATTTTTCCATTTTCCTTTAATTAAGGCTCTGTGGAGGTGTGTTTGAAAACAGAGGGTCTCCTATGCCTTTGAGGAGGGTGAGAACACTGTTTTGGCTGCGTCCCGGGCCATATGCAGCGTATGGTGGCCAATGAAACTGGGCCTGGCTCTTTCTGTTGCTTGTCTTGGCAGTCGGTTCCATGGCTTGTGTTACCAGCTCTGGAACTTACGGGCTGCCAAGCTCCGTGTGCCTGTGTGTGTATGTGTGTGTGCACTCTTGTGCGTGTGTGTGGTTTGGCCTCTCGAAGCTCAGCAGAGACAAATGCCTTAGCGACCCAGGGCTGGAATTTCAGCCTGTGTTTCTTTACACTCCTTGCTGGCTGTGGGAGGCCCGGCCAGAGCCCACCGTTCTAGGGATTTTTTTAAGTCTGTTTTCTTACTGCAGCTCATGGGATTCCAGTTGTGGAGCTTCATTTCCAAAGTTTTAGCAGGCCAATGGCATTTTTTAAAAAGGGTCAAAGGATTTATCACACACTCTGTGTGTGTGACTGTGTAATGTATCATGCTGTGTCCTCCTGACGCCAAGGAACAGAGATGGGGTGAAGAGGGAAGAGGGCAGGGTTGTTGGGTGGCAGTTCTTTCCCAGCTTCATCTTGCTTCTAGATTAAGGATTCCTGGCAGAGGTGACTTAATGTGTATTTATTGAGCACCTACATCAGGCAGGAGAGACGGTGCCTACAGACAGAGCCTTGTTGAAAGGATTTCTCTGGTCTCCTGGGAAGAACCTTTCTTGGGGAGAGGTTCCAGTTTCTTCTATGGCCGGGATGCCTACGCAGGGATCATGCATGCCAATGTGCCGTAGCAGTGGCTTCTCTGGACCGCTGCCACCCCTCTTTTTCTTCTTATGAAGATCTGAGGATTGACCTCTCCTAAGCAGTGCAAGGAGAGAGTAGGTAGAAGGACACAAGAGATGCTAGCCCTCTGCTTCTGGAGGCAGGGGTGGAAACCCAGACAGTTGGTGGTGCCAGTGATCTATGCAGCTGTGTTCTGGAACGTAGGATGGAGGAGACCTTAGGAGAAACGGGAGCAAAGGGCAAGTGCCGGGTCTCGTTTCCGCACCTTTGTATACAGCCCAGACCTGGCCCCCTTTGTTTCTATTCTGCAGTAACTGACTGTATACAGGATGGTCCTGTCCCCTTAGAGTTTAGAACTGGAAAATGGGTGAGCAGAGAATCCTCTGGGGCAATCTTCTTCATGGGTGTACGAAAAGGAGATCAGTGTTAGGTGGGAACCGTACAGAAGTGACCTTGAGGGGTCATCCAGCGGTAGTGTCCTCCAGGAAGGAAGGTCCTTGTGGCTACACTGACTTCATACTCACTGGGGCAGGCGCTGTTCCAGGTACTTTCCAAGTTTTCTCTAACTTAATCCTCTCTGCAGCCGTACAGGGCAAATAACATCATTATTCCCACTTTACAGCTGAAGAAAGTGAGGCCCAGAGAGGGTAGGGAACCTGCCCAAGGTCACACAGCTCGTAAGAGGCAGCAGAGCTAGTTTTCACATTCAGACGACCTGGCTCCAAAGCTCCCACCCATACCCCGCCTCACTCTCCTACCTGTGGAGCTGGCACAGCCACCTGGAGAGGGGCTTTTGTGCTTGTCCCTGTTCTCAATCATGGCGCTTTCTCCACCCTTTTCCTCCTTGCCTTCTGGATCTCCTTGTCTTTTTGCAGCTACGTAATTTCAGATTCCAGGAGAGAGATCATCCCAGATAATTTCTTATCTCCAAGAACAGGTTTGCTGTTTAATTCTCCAAGATTCGTGAGAGTCACTACTGGCCTGGCACCTTTCTGTACTTCCTCCCCTCCCCTAACGCACGCACCTCCTCCTCCTGGGAAGCTTCCCAGGCTCGGGCTCCCAAGACCTCCCACCTGCTGTTGGTGATGCCCAGGTGTCAGCTACCTGCTCTTGACTTCCAACTGCACTAGTGCTCCTGGGGCCCGATCCTGTGAACTAACTCCCTTGCTACCGGGCCTGTCCTCGCTCACCTCCACTATTTCGAACCTTGCAGCCTTAGGCCACCTGCACTCGCTTGTGTGCCCATTCCTGGCTCCCGATGCCAGCCTAGGCCAGCTGTTTGCCTGGAGGGGAGCTAACCTTCTCAAAGAGGCCCAGGGATTTTAAAGTCTCCCTTAAACTTTTGTTTCTATGGACAGAAAGTTCATTGATGCAGATCCTAACTTTCTCTGAACCTGTCGTTTTTGGTTTTTTTTTTAATTTGTCTTCGCCATTCTAGATGAAGATGCCAGTTGTTGGGCACTTTCTAATAAAAATACCCCTTTACAAGTTTGACCCATCTAAGCAAGACTGTTATTTGTAGATACTCCAGATACACAGAATTATGATATCTTACAGATTTACATACAGTGAAACAAGAAAAGAAAATAAGAGGGTAAGACTCAAGTAGTTACCTGTACCTTTTTTTTTTCTTTCCGCTAAAATGATGTTTCATGTTAATATCTCCCAATAGGGTCCATTTTCTGGACTTGAAATATTTTCTGGCTTTTCTTTTGCTTGTACAAGGCAACACCCCAATCTGTGTGCCTGCAAGTCCCTGAGCAAGTCAGAATAGAGAGATACTGATATTGGACCTTTAGGCTCTTTCCTCATGGACCCACCTGGCCCCTGTTTCTCTCAAGCTGGCTTTTAAGGACCTGCATTGAATCACTTAAAATCTTGGGCTCAACAGCAGCGTAGGATCCACTGTGACCTCCTGCAGGTTTTCTGTCTTACTCATGCCTTGCTTGTCAGTCCCATCATGATCGGTGTATTCCCCGGTTTTTCTTCATTGGCTAGTTTCCAGGATATTCCTGGTCAGTGTCCCAAATTGCCAAAGTCTTTTTGGATTCTAGGCCTGTCTTTTGAGGCACAAGCTTCATTTGCCAATTTGGGTTTTCTGCCAGTGTATAGCGCCTGCTCTTTATTTATGCATCCCAGTTGCTAATGGAGACGTGGAGGGCGTTTATCTTCCTTTCCGACCTCCTGGGCCCTGAAGGGGAAGAAACTCTGGGTTCTTCCCCTAAAGCTTTTAGTGCCTCACTCTCCTTTTCCAACTAAATTGTTTCCGTATGGAACAAGCAGTTTGGGAGATGATTTCACCTCTTGTCATCTTTCCTGTGTCTTCCTTGAAGTGGGTAAATTCCTCCTGGCTGTTGTTGGTTCCCTGCCACTGCCCCCTCCCCTTTTTATAGATCTCTAAATTACATCAAATTGTTTTATTTTTCATATCACCAAAGTTGCCTTTCAGCCTTGGATTGTCAGCTAGCTCTTCCCAGTTAATGAGGATCCAATTATGAAAGGCAGCCGATTTACCTCCTCTATCGCCTGCCCCCGCCCCTAGAGCTCATCAGGATGACTTCTCGCTGGTGAATGTCAGCTGTTGTGGTTGTCTCCTAGGAATGGCATGTGTTAAGGACTTTGTGGTTTGTATCTGAGCAGTTAGGGGCGCCCTTGTGGGGGAAGGAAAGAAAGGGGGGATTTTTTTTGCTTCTGCAAAGGAAAGTCTGGAGCCTGATCCCCTTAGTGAGGCTTGTCATTGGGTTGGGTTCACAGGGAAGCAGGAATGGCAAGAATTTATGAGGCTGCTGCTCCCAGAGGGTGGTTACCCCTCTTGAGGGGGGGGGGTTCACAGTAGCAGATATTTTGGGATCATTTGTTAGTGTCTCATTTATACCATCTGTATGAAAATAAACAGAAGCTGTAAGCAGAGCCTATCATTCCCGGAACAGAGTGAGGTCTGGCTTCCATCTCTCAGAGATGGCTTAGGCGGGGAAGCACAGAAGCCTCTGGAGTATTTTTCTTGGGGTCTACTGTGGGAACAAATAATCTGGAGGTGGATGGTGAGCATCTAAACCTCCAGAGAGAGATCCTTACCCCACTCACTGAATTTTGCCCTGCCATGAATGTATCATTTGTTCATGCATTCATTCATTCATTTATAATTCAATAAGTGTTTGTTGATTGCTGTTTTTATGCCAGAAGTGATGCTATGCACTGGGGTCACGTGGGGCAAAACCAGCCGTGACTGCTGCTTCTCCCCCGAAATCACCCCTTCACTTGCTAAGTGGCCACGTGGCACATTTTGCCATGCAGGAATAGGTCCTTCCAGTTCAGGGAGGTTCTGGGCTTCTGGCCAAGGAGGGGATTTTGCTCTGTATTTTTGCTTTGCTCCATACCTGGGGTGTGGCTCCCCTGGCTCCTGTTAGGGGTTTGTGTTCAGCTGAAGCACCAGGCACAGAGCGTTTTCCAGCCTCCCAGTTCCTCTCCGTTTTGACTAGCTCAATTAAGCATCCTTTTTGGGGTCATTGGCTTCTTGGAGCATCAGTTCAGGTCTAGAAGAGGGGATTTTATAAGGTTTTCTCCTTTTCTGAGAAGAAATGCGAGATTCCTTTGTCAGTTTGGCTCAGGTGGCCTAAAATTACCCCCTCTGCCTGCTGAGTGTCCGTATGGATGAGTCCAGGCATGCTTTTGCCACATAGGAATGAGTTCTTACACTGGCCTTTTATTGTTTTCCCTGGAGGGGGCCTGGGGGGACGTGCAGCTCACCCACAATGGCCTCCAGCGGCCTCCTTCTGCGGCACCCTGTACACCTCTGCATTGCAGGCCCAGCTCCAGAGGGTGGAGAGCAGCTCTCTCCCTGATCCTGAACTCAAGTCCTGCTCAGGTTTAGGGGTGGTTATAGCATATTGGCCAACCTCGGGTGAGCAGTCTCAGGGGCCATTTCTATGTCTGGGCTCCCACCCAAACTGCATGGGGTTATTCAGGGAACTTCCTAAACCTGGATCTCAATGTGAGGCGAGGTGGAGGGTCCCCTGTGCAAAAGAATGGTCCTCCTGTGGGCTAGTGTCCGAGTGCCTGCTATTAGAAGTTCATCCCTTCTTCGTGAACATCTCTTGGAACCCAGGAGGGGAAACAAAAAGGGCAGGATGAGAAAGCTTCATTTCTAAAATCCAGGGACCAGGAGTCTGGCTCTGATTCTTTCCTGTTCTAGCTGTGTGACCTTGGGCAAGTCATTCAACCTTTCTGAGCTTCACCCTCCTCATGTGCAAAATGAGGATGTGGCTAGATAGGCACAGGCCCTCCTCCAGCTCTAAGACTATAACTTAATGTGAATGAGTTTCAGATCTTTTACTGAGATGGCCTGGGGGACACTGAGTACTAAGGAGAGGGAGAACAGATGTGCCTCCTCACTCATAGTAGGTGGTAAACCAATGGATGGATGGATGGATGGATGGATGGATGGATGGATGGATGGGAGCCCTGTAAGGGAAGACAAGCTTTCTGCACTGCCGTCTGTGCCTTGAAGTTAAAATTTCTTACCCATGACCTTCTCCCAGTAAAGAGAGGGAAGAAATAAGAATTCTCTTGGTGTTGACCTGTTTAATTTCTGTCTTTTATGCCTGAATCTGTTTTCCCTTGCAAACCTTCTGGGTCTAACACAGCCAGAGTATGTTTTGCTTTGAGAAGCAGGAGACCCTGGAGTATTTTTCTGGTACTGGGCTCCACTAGGAAAACACGCTAATTAATTCCATCTCCTTTGCCTCAGTCTCCTCCTCACAGATACCAGAGGCACACACTCACACATGCTCACCTTTAACGTCGATTTGCTTCATTTCATATTCAGGGTTTCTTAACAAGTATGCGGAACGGGATGTGTGATTTGAGGGGAGGCACTGTGCCAGACCAAAAATAGCTTCCTCTTAAACAGGTGCAGAGGTGCTTGAGATTCCACAGTTATAATCCATTCTCTTGGGACGCGGTATGTTGAGGTTTAAATCCCAGCTCTTCCAGTTTTAACTGTGTACAGTCCTGGGTGAGTTATCTTTCTAAGCCTCGGCTTCTTCCTCTGTGTCGTGGGCACTGACCCAGTCTTGTGGGGCTAATGGGAGGATTATGCAGTGCCAAGCACACAGCAAATGCTGAGTCAATGAACTGATGGTTGGATTGAGCATTACCTTAAGTGCCTAGGATAACCTTGATATGAATTAATGGACTAAGTTTTCCTCTATAACAAATGGGTTTAAGGGCAGAAAGAGCCACTGGGAAAGGAAGGGGTTGGTGGACACTAGTGAAAGAAAGGATGAGGTCCTGGCAAGACATGGGGGCTTAAGCCCCTCATGGCACATCTTCTGGCTGATAGCATGTGTCCTGCTCTTCTCCCACCTACTTCAGGCTGGACTGCCACTCCTCCTGCTATGATGCCTGGGCAGATCCCGGACCCTTCTGTGACTGCAGGCTCTCTGCCAGGGCTCGGCCCCCTGACTGGACTCCCCAGCTCGGCCCTGACTGCAGAGGAGCTGAAATACGCCGACATCCGCAATATTGGGGCCATGATCGCCCCCTTGCACTTCCTGGAGGTGAAACTGGGCAAGAGGCCTCAACCGGTGAAAAGTGAGGTGAGTGAGCCTTGTTCTCCCAGGCAGTATCCAAGGGCAGGATGCCTGGGCTAGAGTCCCAGGGCTAGCCCTACACCCATGTGTGACCTCGGCATTGCTGTTCAGTGTGGGGCCTGAGGACCAGTAGCATCCGTGTCACCTGGTGGCTTGTTAAAAATGCCGAATCTCAGGCTTCACCCCAGACTTTCTGAAATAGAGTCTGCATTTTAATAAGTTCCCCTAGGGAATTCATGGACATGTTAAAATTTGGGCTAGGACAGGATGCTGAACCTGGCTCTGGTTCTTTAAGGGTCAAGGGAAGAGTGATTAATAACAATAATGAATAATACTATATTGGGCTGAGCCAGAGTGGCTCAGTTGGTTGAGTGTTGTCCTATGCACTGAAAGGTTGCTGGTTCGATTCCCAGTCAGGGCACATACCTGGGTTGCAGGTTTGATTCCTAGTTGGGGAGTGTACAGAAAGCAACTGATCAATGTTTCTCTCTCTCTCTCTCTCTCTCTCTCTCTCCCCCTCTTCCTCTCTCTAAGCATGTCCTCGGGTGAGGATTAAAAAAAGTAATAATAAAAAAAATGTAATATCTTTTAAAAAAATAATAGCGATAATAATATATTGGCAATCTCTCTGGTGTGTTGGGAGGACCAGGGGAAATAATGGAACTGTGCACATGCTTTGAAAGTGTACAAAGGAATAACAATATTGGGTTATCTTTAAAAACGATCATTGGTCATGTCATTACTCTAACACCCTTGGCCCCAGGCTGCAGATGAATGTGGGAACTTGGAGGAAGGAGCTGCCAGAGCTGGGCTTGGCCTCAGCCACCCATAATCGTCTGCCTTAGATGTTTGCAGGGGACCCACACATGGAGCACTCCCTCCTCAGTCCCTTGCAGCTGCAGCTCTTATGAGCCTCACTTATAGAAGAGCAGCTTTTCCCTGGGGACTGGTGAGAAGCAGAAGTCTCCCGCACTGGTGAGCATTAGTGCTGGGAACGCCCCCAGCCCACTTTCCCAGGGCTTGCAATTTGCTCAAAGGCCTGAGGTCCCCAGGAGGGCCATTTCTTCAGAGGCCTGACAGAATAGCTGCCCACCTGGAAGGGAGGAGCCAGTGGCGGGAGGTGGAGAGGTAGCTGGGGCAGATGTGGGGGATAAGACGTGGGAAGCAGCTGAGTATCAGGTGCTTAGCAGCTCTGATGGAAAGGCGCATTCATAGGCAGAGGTGCCCCCGGATGGGGGCTCGTGCTTTAGGACAGAGCTCGGAGGGCTGGACATTCTGAAGAGAAGGGCTCTTGAGTGGAGAAGGGTGTCTGCGCTGGCAGGGAAGAGTTGGGTAAATTATGCAGCTACTGCTTGCCCTCGCTTTCCCCAGGAATACCGTAAAAACTGCAAAGGGCTGCTGGGGGCCTGGCCCGGGGTGGCAAACTGGCCATTCGCATCCTGGATCTGGCTCTCAGATGTGTTTTGCTTGGCCTGCACAGTGTTTTAAAAGAAACTTGAACCAACACTTCACTTAAAAAGTTGGATTTTAATCTTTGATTTAAAAATTGGAAGATCTGGTCACACCGTGCCCTGTTCTGGCATGGCAACCGCTACACAGAATGCAGAGACCCCCTTCATTTCTTTCCTCTTTCCAATTTGCCACAGGCCCCCACACATCCCTGTTATTACTGATTTTTCTTACATTGTTGGTTTTGCTTTTGTTACCACCAGTTACCTTCATGTACCTTAACTGCTTGGTCCTTACTGTAGACATTTGTACTTGAGACACCTGGATTAGGTGCATTGTAGATGGCCACTAAAGACTGTTGATTTCAAGATGAGACTTGATGGTAATTACAGTCTTATGAATTGATTTTGTAGATCAATGTGCTGTTGATAGCACTTCCTGGCTTGTTTAGAATTCTGTTTTCTTTTTGGAGGGCCCTTGCCTTTGGTCCTTTGCTATTTCAAAGCCCATATCTTGAAAGCAAATGTTTCTTGGCTCTTCCACAGTATAATTGCCCGTTAAAACCAGAACCTGAGCAGTGTCATTGGCTGCTGAGGCTTCAGCGTTGGTGAAAAGCCTTAGTCAAGAGCTGGTCCACCAAAGATTTGCCTGGCAGGTGGAGTTACCACCTCTCCCCTCCGCAAAAGGTGCTGGAGGAGCCTTCTTTTGGGGGTGGGGGGGGAGGCCTTTATTTGGGTTGTGTATTTTTACATTTCACAGCCTCCCCCAAATCAGCAGCATATGCCCTGTACCTGACAGTGACATGCTGTCTTCACAGGCACCCACAAACATGCCATCCGGGCTGTGAAGATAACCAGCCGTTGCTGGGGCGTATTTGCATGTCCTCTCCCTCCCATCAGGCTGTAGCATCATGGGGGCGAAGGAGACTGTGCTGGCATGAACTAAGGTCAGCCCTGCCCTGGGAACTGACCTCCAGATGCTTCCTAGGTCAGACTGTAGGTGGGTGGGTGGTTTAGTTGGGGGGCTCATTCTTAGAGCAACTGAAAAATAAAGCAGGTAGGGAGAGAAACTTGTCGTTGCAGAACCTTATGTCCCAAAGATTTATTTGCATATGGCAAACTGCCCTTGGTGGATTTTCACACCGGCATTTTAGATCAGTAAAGTTCCTTGAGTTATAAAAGACCCTAGGTCACACTTGTTAAGCATTGAATATGTACCAGGCCCTGTGCTAAGTGTTTAACATGCCTGATCTCGTTTATTCCTTACCTGATCCTGGCGACTGGGTTTTTCCCATGTTAGGGAAGAGGAATCCTCAGTCCAGGAAGGAGGAGGTCAAGTCACTCAGGCTCACAGCACTGGAAGGTGGCAGAGTTGGAGCCTGGGGTGATGACAAGGCTGCTGCTGAAATTGCCATGTCTCAGTTGTACTGAGCCAAGCACCAGGCACCATACTGGACACACTTTGTGAAATATCTCATTGAACTTGCACAAGAACCCTTGGGAATAATTATTGTTACTATTGTTATTGTTATGCCCACATGATGGATGAGGTTAACAAGGCTTGGAGAGGACCAAGGTCATGCAGCTGGGACGCTAACGTTAGAGCCAAAGCTTTATTCAACCTTATGCTGTGGCTGCCTCTCTATCACGCTGAGGAAGGGGACGGGGTGGAATGAACTCGGCCCCAGAACATTGGATCATTTTGATGACATGGCCCGATTAGCACTGAGCTTACAGTTCTGTGGCCGCATGGTCTCCCAGGCCTGGAGAGAGTGGGCTGAGCTGCTGTGCAGGCAGCCCTGTCCGAGCAGGCTCTTGGACTGTCCACCTTGCACAGGCCTGTGGTCTTTTAGGCCATGTGCAAATATGTGAAGCAATCTGGTAAAAGAAAACTGGAGGAATTAAGTTAAATGATAGGTGCTTTGTGTTGATGTTGTTATTATGTGGTTGACACATAATGCTAAACTGTTTTGGTGCCAACTGCTTGCCTGCAGTTCAGTTGTCCAACAGATATTTGCTAAGCACCTACTATGTGCCAGATACTGGGAACTGAACCATTAACAAAATAGACAAGCTCCCCCCACTCTTTCTCTTGGAATTGTATATTGCAGTGGAGGCATCCAGAAATAAAAATAAGCAAATTAATATGCAATATAAAAGGTCAGGTAGTAGTCAGTATTGTGAAGAAATATTAAGCAGACCAAGTGGATGGTGAGTGGCCAGACTGCTGATTTTGATGGCTGGCTAGGACCTGGGGATGTCATGGGTTATGGGCTTTTTAGAGCCCATGCTTCTTTCTTGCCTTCTTTCCTTTCCAATAGTCCTTCTGAAGACACCTTTGCTCTCTGGCTTTCTCTCGAGCTTTTCTTCCTACATTTTTTATTCTGTAGCCTATTCCAGCTGGATTCCTCAACCAGCCCCTATTGGCCTGAGGATTTTGGTCCTTCCTGGGTCATCTATGAGTGAGTGGGCTGCTGTGGCTGCAGGGGCCACACTCTGCCTCTGGGCCTGGAATGAATTTTCAGTGTGTCTGGGGGCGGGGGGAGGAAGGTCAGAAGCTCCATGCTTACACACACACATATAAACCAGGCACTTACTTAACCACCTTTAGGGACCCCTCACCCTCTATGTCCCTGCACGGCTCTACAGGGGACTCAAGTTCAAGGGAAGTTGGACTAGATGACCTTTTAGGAAAGAGGCTGCAAACTGTCATTCCATGGGCAGGAGTCAGCCTACAGATGAATCTTGTCTGGCCCTCAAAGTGTTTTTTTTTCTTCCTTTTTTCGTTTTTTTTTTTTTTTTCAAATTGAATGGAGTTGCTATATTTAAAAGCCAGGAAATGTGAACTTTCTGGCTTCTTTTTAAAAACCAGAATATCTGGCCACTCTAGGCCCACACCCTTATATGTAATGAAAGCTACAGCTGAGTAGCAGATGCTCACTGTATTAGCATGCAACCTTTAGTTTACCACAGGCCCCACTACTCCCTGTTGCCTTATACACAGCCTACTTCACACCGTGTCACCAGCCTGCTTTCGAGTTTGTGTCCTGTATTTAGGTCCCAAGAACAGGGACTGGATGTTACATTTCTTTTTACTTCCACCGACCTGTGCACAGTGCCTTGCATAGATTGTATGTTTGGTATATGCTTGTTGTTTTCAACATTAATCACCCATGTCAACTTTGTAAGTTACCTAAACTTTCTCTACCATGATTTCTGTATCTTTCCATTCTTACCTCCAAGCATTGTCTGTTTGTTTTTCTGTTTCTGAACTTCAGTGACTTCAGGCAGGAAAGAAGAATACAATGAAAATCAGGCCAACCATTCCCACACTTGGCCGATCCATCAAAACAGCTTGGGAAACTTCTTATAAATACAGATTTCCAGACCCCGCCCGGGCCCATGGACTCAGAATGTCTGAGGCAGAGCCCAGGGAATCTGTATGTGTAGTAGGCTCAGGGATGACCTTGTTTATTACCTGTCTCCTCAGGCTCTTCTAATCCATGTCAGGGAGCATTCCGAGGGCTTCTCCTTGAGGAGTCTGTGTGGGCATTCCACCATGGACGGCTTTTCTAGCACCTATTCCCCGCGGGGACTGGATCCAGGTCCTCGCCATCTTCAGAGCATGAGGCTGAGACTTATCTGTTTATGGATTTTGATCTGGTTATTTTCCAACTCCTCCAGGAACCCTGAAGGACATTTAGAAAGTTTCCCCCTTTGAATGAAATGTGAATTTGAATCTGTGGACTCTAGGGTGGCCTTGGAAGGTGGGCTCACTCTCAGCCACAGGTGGTTTGTTCCACAAAAAAGACCAAATGTTCACCATGTTTAGCCTGAGCATAAAAAATTGCCCCCAGGCAGCTGATGTGCTGGGTAAATGTTGGTGTAAGAATGCTTGTGTTTTTAGTGATTTAAAACACAAAGGCAGCCCACTGACATTTTTTAGCAAGCCTTGCATGATTGGTTTTTAATTTGTGGCTCTTTGGAGTAGCATTGGCCTTCTTCCCCCTGACTCAGACGCTTTTTCTGTCTCATACTTGTTTGGCAGAGAGATCCAATCTGTCCCTTTCTTGGAACAGAATCTCCTGACTCGTCTTTGAAATCCTGAATTTCCACTTTAATTCTGTCACTTTGTTAGCACATTTAAAAAAGCTGTTAGCTTTTCTTCCCTCTTTGATAGCTGAATTTGAGGGAGAGTGAGTGATAGCTCAGAGCAGCTATGACTGGTTAACATTGCCCTCTGTGGTATTGAGTCTGATTTGATACCATGCCCAGAGCATTTACGGGGCCTCTGAAGCTCTTATTTAACATCAGAGGTTGGGCGTACCTGCTGTCATCCTAACACGGGTCACCTTGGAGAGGTGATGGTGGGGATATGGCTGGACATGCATGTTCTTAGCAGAAATCGAATACCTCTGAAAAGTTCAGGGAGTCCCTGCAGCCTTCTTAGATTATCTGTCTTAAGATGGGAATAATATTAGTACCTACCTCTCTCAGTGTGCTTGTCACGATCAAATGAACTCATGCAGGTAAAGGGCTTCGCATAATGCCCGGCACTCACTGAGATGCACAAAAGTTTAAGATCTGATTATAATCATGATTGACTTTTCAGACGTGTCAGTTACGCAAATTAGTTTTATAATTTATTCAAAACGGTTACTTGGGCTTTCATTTCCCTGAGGGCGTTTTGTCCTTGGAGGTGGTGAGTGCCCTGAGTGTTTGCAGGGGCCCAGGTGTCATGGGAGCAGGACACCATTCTGGTTTCCTAACCAGAGGGGCTGATTTGGGGGCCTGTGAAGAGCTCTGGGCTTGGTTGCAGCTTCTGGGTTCAAAGTCTGGCTCCTTTTGCTCACTCCTTGTGTGACCTTGGAAAAGTCAGCTGGTCTTACTAAGCATCTGTTTTTCCATCTATAACAGGAGGAAACGAAATCTCATAGAGTTTCATGGTGAAGATTAAGTGAGGTACTGTGTGTAAAGATGACCTTGACTACAGCGCGTGTGTGTAAATTACTTAATTAAGACTGAGTCCGTTTGCAGTGAATGACACTACAAATTCTGACAGCATTGGCCTTTCCAGTGTGTTGTACCTGTGACCTGGGTTTCAGGAAAGCGAGCAGACTTTCCTGTTTCTGGTTGTTTATGCAGTTTAGATACAGCCCGAGTTGTCGTTTCCATCACAAACTGTAAATGAGAAGGCCCTTCAACCCTCTGGTTTTCCCTAAGCTGCCTTGTGTGACCCCTTATCTTGTTTCCCATGGTGCTAAGGTCACTGCTGGATTTCCATGACCCATCAATTTTTTAACAGCCCTGCAAATTGGCCTTTCCTGTCAATGCTGGTCATCTTACTTTGGCATCTCCAGATTCACTGTCAGCATGGACTTAGAGTTGGGAAACTGAGTCCTCTCACAGGTGACCTCCTCTGGCTGAACAGCTCTGGAGTCAGCCAAGTCTCTTTCCCCTCTTCTGTGCCCAAAAGACACAGGACAACTTGGCCTGAGGATCGAGCTTAGTGATTAGGGAGGACACGTGGGCAGATTCGGGCAGGCTGCAGAGGTGCTGGGAGTGAGGTCAGGGGCCTCCTCTGGGTTTAGCGACCCCTTGAGGCTGCTCACATCCTGCCCTACCCTGGGACTCATTGACTGTGCTCTGGTCTGTGGCTGGGTTCCCTTTACTAGGAATAGTGCATGTGCATGTTCTGGGTGACAAGCTCCTCCAGGGTTTGCCTCCATAGCCCTTCCCCATTTCCTCTCACAACCACCACCAATAACCAACCTTGGCTCTTTGGAAGCAATGCAGCAGTGCAGGACTGCTGCATTGGAACAGTTTAGCTCTGGAGAGGTTACAAGATGTTTGAGCTTCAGTTTTCTCCGTTATAAAACTGGGAAGGAGAGATAGACCCCTATCTGACAACACACACAAATTAACCCCAAATGGATCAAAGACCTAATGTAAAAGCTAAAACTGCAAAACTCTTAGAAGAAAACAGCAATAAATCTTTGTGACCTTGGATTAGATATGACACCAAAAACACAAGCAACAAAATAAAAAATAGATAAATTGGACATCATCATAATTAAAAACTCTGTGCTTTAAAGGACACGAAGTAGCCCTGGCCAGTGTGGCTCCGTTGGATGGAGCGTCTTCCCATACACCGGAAGGTAGCAGGTTTGAATCCTGATCTGGGCACATGTGGGATATGTTTCTCTCTCACAGTGATATTTCTCTCTCCTTCCCCCACTTCATCTCTAAAATCAATTTAAAAAATCAAAATAAAAAAATAAAGGACACAAAGTAAAAAGTCCACAGAATGAGAGAACATTTTTGAAAATTATAGATTTGATAAGAACTTATATCTAGAATATGTAGAGAACTATTACAACTCAATAATAGAAAGACAAATAATCCAATTTAAAGATGGGCAAAGTATTTGAATGCACATTTCTCCAAAGAAGATACGTGAATGTCTAATAAACACCCAAAGAGATGCTCAACATTAGCCATCAAAGAAATACAAATCAAAACCACAAGGAGATACCACTTCACACCCACAAGGATGGCTATAATAAAAAAAGACAGATAACCACAAGTGTTGGTGAGGATGGGGAGAAGTGGTAATCCTCAGAAACTGCTGGCAGGAGTGTAGAACTGTGCAACCACTTTGGGAAATGGTCTGGCAGCTCCTCAAAAGGCTAAACATAAACCCACACTATATGACAGCAGTTTCACTCCTTAGGTATACAGCCAATAGAAAGGAGAACATGCTCACACAAAAACTTGTACATGAATGTCCACAGCTGTGTTACTCATAATATCTCAACAACCCAAATGTCCATCGAATGACGGATGGATAGATAAAATATGACATATCCATACAATGGGATATTATTTGATCATAAAAAGGAATAAAGCACTGATCCACGCTGCAACATGCATGAACCTTGAAAACATTATGTTAAGTGGAAGAAGCCAGTCACAAAGGAACATGTATTGCAGGGTTCCATTGAATTGAAATGTCCAGAATAGGCAAATCCATAGAGACAGAAAAGAAAACCACTTCCATGGTGTCTAGGGCTGGGGGAGATGGGAGATGTTATGTGTGTGTGGAGGGTGACAGCTAAGAGGTATGGGGTGTCTTTTGGAGGTGATGGAAATATTCTAAAAATGATTGCGGTGATAGTTGCAACTTTGTGAATGTACTACAAGCTGTTGAACTTGCTGTTGAACAAGCTGTTGTACTACAAGCTGTTGCCCACTTGGAGTGGGCCAATTGTATGGTATGTGGTATCTCAGTAAAGCTATTTTAAAAACTGGGAAGCAGGGTATCTACCTCAGAGGTGTGGGGAGGATTAACGGGGATAATGTATGTAAATCACCCAGTGCCTGTCGGTGCTCCAGAATTAGTAGCTGTGGTTAGTAGACCCCTTTCCAGCCAGCAGCAGGGGGAAGGTCAGGATCTGGTTAGGGCCATTTCCTCCTCTTTCATGTTTATTTCTAGTGGCCATCTAGAAGCAATGAGAGCAACTGGGCAGGATTTTGTATGGAACTCAGGAGGAAATGTGGAGTAATCCTGGCTACTCATTAGAGTCTCCTGGAGAGTGTTTGAAAAAATACTGACCTGTACCCCAGAGATTCTAATTCACTTGCCTGGGTGGGGCTGGCAGGTGGGTCTAGCCTGTAGCCGTTGGTGGAAACCCCTGGTACAGTGTAAACCGGCCCAGGCCTTTGAAAGAATGAGGGTAGCTGCGTTCAGGACAGAAGGCTCACTTGAGCCGCGCACTTTATGGTTTGCAAATTGCTTTTGTAGACATTATCTCCTTTAATCTGTTCAATAACCCCATGAACTAGGTGTTGTTAGTATTATTAGTTGTTAGGGAATCAAGGCTCAGCGAGATTAAGTAACTTGCTAGGGTCTCATTTTTAAAGCATCGTTTTATCTATTTGTTTTTTTAAGAAAGCAAGATCCACACACATGCTCGGACCTATTAGCTATCAAACCTAACACCTTGGGGAGACCACCAAGGTGACCTCTCGTGCCAGGCTAATCTATTTTGCTTCAGAACAAAGCTCTTCCTGCTACTTTTCTATAACTGATGAGCATCCTGAGTGGAAGGCAAGGTGATAAAACATTATTTACACATACAGTCATGCGATGCTTAATGAATGACAGGGATGCATCTGAGAAATGTGTCAGGCCATTTCGTCATTGTGGGAACATCGTGCACATACACAAACCTGAATGGGACAGACCACTACACACCTAGGCTATGTGGTATAGCTATTGTGTCCGGGCTAGAAGCCTGTACAGCATGTTTCTGTAGAAAACAACGTAAAATTAGTTCAAACACGGAAGAAAATGATGTAATCAAGACATGCAGTAAATGTGAGATGTATGAGGCTGCTGTTGGCATAACATGACACACTGTTTTATAGCAGACTTTTTTTTTAATATATCTTTATTGATTTCAGAGAGAGGAAGGGGGAGAGAGAGAGAGAGAGAAACATCAACGATGACAGAATTGTCATTGATCGGCTGCCCCCAGCATGCCCCTGACTGGGGATTGAGCCTGCAACCCAGGCTTGTGCCCTGACTGGGAATCGAACCATGACATCCTGGATTCTAGGTTGATGCTGAACTGCTCAGCCATGCCCGGCTAAGCAGCAAACTTCTTTTTATAAGTAGAAAGAGTGAACACTAAAATAATGATAAAAAGTATAATAAATGCATGCACCAGTAACATAGTTATTTATTACCATTATCAAGTATTACCTACTGCACATAATTGTGCTATATATTTTTAAAATAATTCTTCAAAATGTCCATACTACCCTAAGCAATCGATATATATTTTTTTATTATTATTATTGATTTCAGAGAGAGGAAGGGAGAGGGAGAGAGAGAGAGAGAGAAACATCAATGATGAGAATCACTGATCGGCTGCCTCCTGCACGCCCCCTACTGGGGATCGAGCCCGCAACCTGGGCATGGGCCCTGACCCAGAATTGAACCATGATCTCCAGGTTCATAAGTCGATGCTCAACCACTGAGTCACGCCCACTGGTCTGTGCCATATCTTATATAACTGGCAGCACAGTAGGTTTGTTTACACCAGCATCACCTCAAACACCTGAGTAATGCATTGTGCTAAGATGATATGACGGCTATGACGTCACTAGGCAATTGGAATTTTTCAGCTCCAATATAATCTTCTGGGACCACTGTCACAGATGAGGTTCATCTTTGGCCAGAACATGCAACGCATGACTGTGTGTGTGTGTGTGCGCGCGCGCGTGCGCGTGTGCGTGAGCACGCATATATACACATAGATATATGTGTATATATATTCACACACTGTAACTACTGATCTGTGTGTTTAAGGAAAGCATAAGACAGGAGTAATTTGGAGCCTGACACTGTCAGAAACCTGTAACCATCCCTCATAACCTCTGAGTTAAAGGTTTTGCGTCAACCACAACTCATTGTATTATTCTTAATGGAGGACTATAAGTATATAATACAACTGTGAGCCCCTTAATAAAATATGGCCCTTATCTATTTAATATATATGGTATCATTTCAACAAGAGCCTTCTGCTGAAACCAATCTGAAATCCACTGATTTACATTAGCGCTACTCAGAGTGGGGTCCTTAGAGCAGGAGCACCAGCATCTGGGAGCATGTCAGAAGTGCAGATCCTTGGGCCTCACCCTAAACCACTGCAGCAGACTCTCTAGGGGGTGGTGCCCAGAAATCTGTGATGTGACAAGTCCTCCCAGGAATGCTGAAACTCTGCATTTAGATGACCTGCACGTCTCAGCTCTGACTGGCAATGATTGTCCCTGAGAATGGCTGCAAGGGTTCAACACCACATTTTTCTCCAAACCTACCTCACGCTTCCTGGAGGGACCCACATACCGTCAGATTCTCGTTAACGTGTGTGGTACCTGAATCTCTGTAAGGCAAGGTTGCCCTGAGTCAGCAAACACTGTAGCATTTCCAAACCAGTTATTTCCAGGTCTTGAGATCCTCCCCGCTGCCAGCATTCACACCCTAAGGGACTTCCTAATTAATTAAGCTACCGAGTTTATCAGTAGGCTGGCTTCTTTTTTGTTTTAGAAGGAAGAAGCAGACAGACTGTTCTGATGCCAAAGGAGCTCCCATTTGCTGTCTGGCAGGGAGTTCTTAGCAGCTCTGGTCTAAGAACTGCAGGGGGGTGTGGGGGGGTGGGAGTGGGGGGGGATTTCTGCTCTGTTCCTCCCGCTCCTCCCCCATCTGCCTGGATGCTCTGAAGCCCTCCCATCTCTGAACTTTATTTGCATCCATTTCATTATATATATCACTCATGGTGAAATCATTTTTCCATCCTCGAAGCCAGGTATCCCTGGCTGTTAATTTGTCTGGCCACGTCACCTGGGTGGGATTTTTTATTAGTTCAGTACCTGCAAAGTAGAGGTCGCCGTTCTGCTCAGCGGTTTGTGTTATCTGTGCTTTGTGCCTGAAAGAAATTGGCTGAAATCCGCGTTTTAGCAGCACAGCCTGCAAACAGATTAAATGGCACTGCATTGGTGGAGATAATTAAGCTAAGACCTTGGTTTTCACCTTCATGATGAAAGACAAATGACTTCCAAGGCTTTAATAGGATGGTAGGACCTGAAATATTCTTCTCCTCCAGCCAACTCAGGACTTTCAGAACATCCCTGTTCATAGATAGTCTTTGCAACAGCTGCATTTTCACTTAATTATAGACAGTCATTGTGCAGGAGCTCTTGTCTCTGTTTTGGGGGTGGTTGTTTTTTGCCCATTGTAATCAAGGCATATTACACCGCTTGTTTGTGTTATTGTTAAAGACTCAGTTTCGGCTGTCTTATTAACTCTTTATGAGAAGAAAACGGGTTTTTCCTTGAAGCCAGATATAGCGTGCTTTGTACCAATCTTTGGGAGGTGGGAGAGTCTTGTCAGGGCCGCTGTTTCTCTCCTTTTCTCATCTTTAGAAGTGATTGTCAATTTGGCAAGAAAATCGAGTGATTGCCTAGTGGGAAACCAAACCTCAATTAAATCATAAGTACAAAATAGGCCTGAAATAGACATATTTCAATAAAAAGGAGCCATCATTCTTTAAATAACTCTTCTCCAGCAAAAGAACTTCCAGTCAATCATGGTCCCTTTTCTCTTCAATGTTAGGTTTTCTGCCGGCACCAGGGTGATGTTTCCTCGTTTCCGCCTCTCCCTCACCTTAGTAGTAATAGTGTTTGCTCTGTCCTTAGCAGGACCATTGCAAAAGGGTGTCACCCTGCCCAGCCGGCTTTTTCGGGCTTTGTTCCAAACACAATGCTGTCTTTTCTCAGCAGTGGAAGCGAGCTGTTCTCCAGTGTTTTCTGAGAGAATGGCCTTTCCCTGTTCTGTTCATATAAACCAGCCCCGTCCCCCTGCTGCCTGTTGTTTTATGGGTTCTCTTAGTCCCGGAGAAGATTTCTATTGAGGGGGCGGGGTTGGGAGGACCAAGGTCAATGCTTTATCCTGCTGAGATGTGAGCAGACAGAGAAGCCTTTCAGATGGATCCCCCTGTGGGCTCTGATGCCCAACAATGCCAGCAGAGTCAGGCTTTCAGTAAAGAAGGCATTCCCTGCCTCTTTCCAGAAAGTGGTATGTTCTGGTTGGCACTGTCACTGTCTGACCCAGGGGCCTGGGCAGACTCACTCCCTTTCTCTGAACTCGAGTTCCCTGACCTGCAGGTGCATCAGGGACCTAGGATCTCCAGGTCTCCTCAGTTCCAGAACCTCAGGATGGAGCTTAGCTGACAGTCCCTCTGCTCCCTGCCATTTCCTGCAGATGCCAAGTGCACTGAGCAGTTGCTTATCCACCTGCACCCCCAGCCAGGGGAGTGGAGTGAATCATCTTGGCAGGTGGAGCCCTTGCCGCTGCCAGCTCTTGTTTGCAGCCTTCACCTGGTGGGTGGCTCGGCTGGTTTGATTCTTTGAGTGAGCATGGCGTCCAGTGTGTGGGTTGGTTTGTAGGTGACTGTTTGATTATAGCCTGGCATTGGGGGAGTTGGAGTAAAGTGGAAAGAGCACCAGACTGGGAGGCAGGAGTCCTGGGTTTTGCCCAGGTCACAGATTCTGTGGGTCAGGCCTCCCTTTAACAAACATTTATTGAGCACTACTGATGGCCACAAACTCAGCAAGGTTCTGAGCATACAAAAAGTAACAAGACATAGACTTTATCCTCATGGAACTCCCAGATTAGTGGGGGAGGCGGGAATTGAGTCTAGAATACAGCACAGTAGGGGCCAGGATAAACTCAGAGTTCTGTGGGAGTCCAGAGCAGAGGGACCTCCCCAGCCTGGAAGGGATGAACATCAAGGAGGACTTCCTGTAGGTGGTGATGCTTGAGCTGAATGTACAGGCTTAGAGTAAGTCACGGGGACAGCAGGGGCAAAGGCATGAAGCTAGGGGAGTGTAGGGTATACAGAGGCTTAGCATTGCAGGAACATGGAATGTAGGGTAGGGATAGACAGGAGGTGAGACCATAGCAGGTGGGGACAAGTCACGAGGATACATAGCATTGCTTGACACATTAAGGAGCTTGGGCTTGAGGATAATGACCTCCCCCTCCCCCCCATACACACACACACACACACACACACACACACACACACATGAAAGGCCAATAAGTGGATCAGATTTGCATTTTAGAAAGATCCTTTGATGCCTGCGATGAAGGATGGTCATGCCAGGTCAGGAGGTTACCCAGGAGGTGGTCCAGGAAAGAGAAGAGGCCTGGAAGGTAGCAATGGGGATGGAGAGCGGGGAGCAAATCTGAGGAAGATTTAGGATACAGGATTGGATGGCCCTGTATGGTCAGAATTAGAATAAGGAGAGGGACAGGTGAGATGTAGGCCCTGAGTTTCTAACCCCAGTGAATGGGTGGGCGGCAGTGCCCACTGGGGTAAAGAACAGAGGTGAAATCTCCGATTGAAGACCCAGACTTTGAGGGGCTGAGGGACATCCAGGTTGGACGTCCAACTACCAGTTGGATGTTTGGGTATGAAAATAAAGTTTGGATGGCCTTAGTGTGTAGGTGGCGGTTGAAACCACATGAAAACAATGATCCATGGGTGGTGCGTGAGGGAAGCAGCAGGCCAGGGAGAGGACTCTGGAACACAGCGGCCTGCAAGGGATGAGCAAAGGATCCCAGGCAAGAGACAGAAAGGAGAGGTCAGGGAGATGGGGAAATTGCAGAAAGAGGGAGTGATGCCCAGTCAGGCAGAGCCAGGAGGCCCAGGGGGTCTGACCAGGGGGTCCTTTGGACTTGGTCATGAGGAATCAGGTCCTGTCCTCAAGCGTGAGCCTTGGAGCAATCCCCTTCCTTTCGTGGACCTCAGTTTCCTCATCTGTAAAATCTAGAGATTGGCCTGGGCGCTTGTCAAGAGCCTCTTTCTGGCTCCGAACTGACTATTTCTGAAACTTCTTAAAAGGGAGCACATGTTGCCAAGCCAGCACTACCCCTGAAAAGTGAACGAGTAAAACCCAGGGACATCAGGGCCAGGTGGGACTTGGGGAGATTTTAGTCCAGCCCACTGATTGGAAGGAAGCGTGATGGAATAGAATGGAATCCCTGTCTGTTCCCAGCTGGGTGACCTAGGGCAGAAACTTCACCTTGGGGATGGAGAGTAAAATGAGGCCCACATTACCCACCTTGCAGAGGTGTTTGAAGGTTAGTGAGAAGTAGGAGCTATTGTGTTTGTTAAGGACAAGACCCAGGACAGGAGAGGTGAATTGACTGGCCCAAGGTCACGAGGAATATAGGGCACTGTGGTGGCTAGAACCAGGTGTCTGATGACCAACTCCTGTGGGGTCGCTTGCCAGGGGTCATAAATTTGCAGCCCACAGCCAGTGCAGCCCACAGATGTGTTTTGTTTGGCTCACTCAGTGTTCTTTTCAAAACAGAATTCATTGCCAACATTAAAAATTGGGAGATTTTACTTAAAAATTCGCATTTTCAGCTAGTCTTGGAAACTTGGAAGATTTGGCAACACTGAGCATGCATTGCCCTGGGGCTAGTTGGGGTGCCTCTCTGTGGGCCATGGCCCCATCTAGTCCTCTCTCACTGATGGTTACTGACTTGGACCCTGGAGGTGACTTGCGTTTGCAACTGAAGCCTTAGACTGACCACATTTGTCTTGAATTTGCCCTCATGGCCCTGTCCTTGTTCACAGGAACTGTCCAATATTTCACAGCTGAGGTCCAGACCTTGGCTATTTGGAGGGCAAGGGCCTGGCTAGAGAAGATGGGAGAGAGTGAAGGGCAGAGTTTCCAACAGCTTAGCCCCAGGGGAGATGCTGATTAGGAGGGCCTGGCCCCTGTGGGTTCAGGGGGTCAGCAAGGGTATTGGACGAGGGCTCCTTCCTCCTACAGGAGTGGGAGGAGGCCGAGGGATTCATGGGCCCCAGATGGCTGGCCTCCCCAGTGAGGTCCTATCCCTGGACTGCCCAACTTTTTGTTGGTAGAGGGGGGTGCAGGGAGTGGGGAGGGACTGCTCAGAGCAGCCTGTTTATATGGGGGAATGTCTGGTATGTTTGGTATTTGGGTGTTTACTTCCCAGGGTGCTCATGGGTCCCTAGTGTTGAAATCTGTCTCCTTCATTCAGGGGGGCGGACCCTGTGGGCCTAGCCGGGGCTGGATTTGGAGGCCATGGAGCTGTTACTCCAGGTCTGCTCTCTGACAGCTCGATGCCACGAAGCACCCCCACCTGCTTCCCCTCGCTCAGGTGTTCTTTTATGCCAGAATCGGCCCATGGGTGCTGGAGGCTGGTGCACCCCAGGCAGCACTACTTCTGTCTCCATGCTTCACCTGGGAAGGCAGCAGGGAAGCTGGCATTTACTAAACCCTTCCTGTGTCCCAGGCTCTGGGTTGGGACTTAGTTCTTATTACAAACCTGTGCAGCAGGGCTCAGTGTCACCCTCATAGAAATCAAGTGACTTGCCCAGGAGCACACAGCCAGTCTGAAGCAGAGCTGCCAGGGGATCCAGGCCTCTTAGACCATAAAGCCCATGCTGCCAACCCTGAAGCCGTGAGCCTCAGATGAGCCTGGTCTCTCTGCGCATGCTACAGTTTCAGCCTGAGAGAAGCCTTCCAGACCTTCCGCTGCTCTGATTAGTGCTGGGGATTTGATTCCCCCTCCACTATTTCTGCTTGTCACCTGCTTTATTGCTCTTTTCTCTATTGCTTTGTCCATATGACAGTTTCTGTATTTTCAGTGCCTCAGGTTAAAAAGTATCATTGCTTTTTCTCATCTTATCCATTTGTGGGTCCCACAAGATACATTTTTAAAAAGGCTTATGAAATGTCAGAATTCACAATCACATCTAAGCAACTTTTGCCACCATATGAAAGTCACATGGCCTACAGACGGGCCTGAGAAACAGGGCCGCTGGTGAGGATGAGGCAGGAGCAGAGTGGAGCAGGTAAGCCCCCTCCTTAAAACTGGGCAGCTTCAATGCTACACATTCACTGTTAATTGTGCAGTATATAGTTTTTATTTTAAAAGACCCACATAGGGAAAAACAAAATGGTCATCGCCCTCAGAATACAGTCCTATCACTAGGATAGAGCTGAAAGGGTGAGGGGCCTGTTACCATGTATGGGAGGCTCAGACCACCTGCCCTTCGAGGAGCAGGAGGCACTCAGGCCTTGGGGCCCAGCGGCTGTCACTGACCTTCTAGGCAGCGTTGAGGTCTTTAGTTTCCTCATCTGAAAAAGTGGGGAGGAGAAGACTATCCTGGGTAGTTTACTGAGGCCGTTTAGCCCACCGGACTCCAAATCCAGGTATTTGACTCCCACTGAGGTGCCCTGCCTCCACTTGCTCAAGGCCCTTCTGCACCCGGCTGCCACTTTCCCAGCTGGTCTAGAAGCATGGCTCCTGGGGAGCAGGGATTCTCCCCTGGACCACTGGGGACCACCTTCTACTCATTTTCACCAGGTACCACCTGACTTCACAAGGGTGGGACCCTGGAGTCCTGGCAAGAGGCAGAAACCTTCTCAAACTCCCTCCAGGCAGAGGAGTTTTCCGGATAGATTCCAGTAGGGGTGTGCACCCTGGACCCCAAGGACAGGAAGCATAGTCAGGCCTCTCCGGGGTGGAATCAGGAGGACTAGGATAGTTCTTCCTCTGTGTGTGCGTTTGTCCACTTAGTGTGTCTATACCACTGGTCTCTGTCCATGTCTCTGTGTGTGTTGCTGGGGCTCTGCCTTTGTCTCTTTCTCTCTTTGTTCTCTATGTTTCTCTCTTTCCTCTTGGTCTCAGGTTCACCTTTCCCAGTCTGGAGCTTTTGTGAGGCAAGCAAGATGCCAGGGCAGGACATTCAAGGAGGCACTCACTCACTCTTGGCTGCTGACCCTGCCCTTGCACGAGCCCCAGAGGCAGCGCCTCCTTAAATGTGCGTAGCAGGCACCTTCCTTGCCTCACCCTGGTTCAGGTCTTGTTTTTCTCTCTGTCACCTGTTCTCTTTCTTTGCCTCTCTGACTCCCTCCTATAGCTGGGTATGTGTATCTCTCTTGTCACATGGTCTCTGGTCTCTGCTCATCCCCAGCAACTTGATCTTTTTGCTCCTCTGGGCACGTGGCTGAGGTTGGTTGCTCCCAGTCCAGCAGTCCAGTTTTAAATTTCCAGGAGGTAAATACAGCCCCACTCGGGTCAGCCACTCACACCTTGCCCAGTCAGCTGTGGCCAGGGGCCTCCCAGCCCTCAGTCGGGGCTTGAGAACAGGCTTCCTGAGGTGGGACAGCTCAGCAGCAGGGCCCTCTTGGCATGGGTCCCCAAGTCCCTTCAGTATGAAGTACGGCCCAGGGGTACCATCAGTGCTGAACATGGACAGCTTTGCCCCAGGCCTTCCTGGGAATTTGGGAAAAACAGAGCCAGAACTGTTTGAGAACAGAAAAAGTATGCTCCCTTCCATCTCCTAACCCCCATCTCTTGGTTCTTTAAATGTATTGAGTGTCAAGTTGCCTCCTCCTCAGACAGCCTGGTTCTTCCAGCTGTATCTGCAGGAAAAACGGTCATGTCCCATTCTGGGTTCCAGTTTTAGATGCCTGGACTGTGTGTGATGAAAACAGTCTCCGCTCTCTCTCACCCACTCGCCTCCAAATGCTTTAATCCAGGAGTGTCCAGGAGGAGGGGCAGCAGCTTGGACTCTGGGGATAAAAGAAGACTTAGAGGAAGGGGGGTCTCCAAATGGGCCCAGTTTGGGGGTGGTCCAGGCCACGCACGCCCAAGCAAAAGGAGCCAGAGTTAGCCCATGGGGGTGGAGAAGGCTGAGGGGCACTGCCCAAGCCCATATTTCTGGCAGGGCCTCAGCAGAGCTGTTTTCTCCATGTCCTCTGGGTGGCTCTTAAATAGCAGCAGGAGGTTTTGGGGGGAGATGAAGCACAGTGTCAATGGGGAAGGTGTGGCGATGGGGCCTTAGGGCCATTTCTTGCCTTATTGGGAGATGTCAGCCAGGGCGGAGCAGGATGTAGGAAAGGCCTGGGGACAGGCTGGGAAGCTGGTGGAGGCTGTGGAACTGGAGGCTTTAGGCTTCAGTGCACAGTCTGGTTGCTTTCAGGGCCTGCTCAGGATTCGTGCAGACCTGCCGCAGCCGTCAGTGTGCTTCTGAGGAGACAGGCCCCAATCCCCAAGCTTTGCTTGCCTCCTGCAGACAGACAGAGGCTGTTCCAGCAAAGAAGGCTCCTTGTGAGCTCTGGGGAAAAGGTCATGCAGATACAAAAATAGGCAGTAAGTCCCTTTTTAAATTATAGAATCCAAGCCTGTGTTGTCTTTCTCCGGAATCCTTTGTTCTTTCATTCATTTGACTAACATTTGCTGAGCTCCTACTAAGTGCCACGTTCTGTGCCAGGTGCTGGGGATGCTCAGGTCCCCAGCAGGGAAGACAGGTACCTATGTAAACAGAGAGTTATGGTGGGATGGGATAGAGACTCTTACAGCAGGGTACTCAAAGTGCTGTAGCAGCATAAAAAAGGAGTTAATTTTATCTGGGAGTCAAAGGGGCCTTCCTAGAGGAGGTGACATTTGCTCCTGAAGGTTGAGTGAGAGTTTTCCAAGTGGGAAAGGAAGGCCATCTCAGGAGGGCCTGGCTGGCTTGGAGAAAGGTGAGGTGTTTTAAAGTACAGGGTGATGGCAGGAAGGGATTGCTGTGGCTGGAGGAATGGGTGGAGCAGCCCTTGTCTGGGCATCAGCCTGGCCCAGCTGATTTCTTTTTTTTTTAAATACATCTTTATTGATTTCAGAGAGAGGAAAGGAGAGGGAGAGGGAGAGAGACAGATAGAAACATCAATGATGTGAGAGTCATTGATAGAGCCCGCAACCCAGGCATGTGCCCTGACCGGGAATCGAACCCTGATCGCCTGGCTCCCAGGTCGATGCTCAACCGCTGAGCCACACCCAGCCGGGTGGCCCAGGTGATTTCTTAAACTTCCAGTGTTGAGCCTTCTTTGCATCTGCTGCTAGAGCAGCTTCCATTTGCCCCCAACTTTATATAGGATGAGGCCCTGCACAGGGGTGGGGTAGGAAGCTGGGTCTTGGAGGAGAGGTTGTGTCTCCTAGGAAATGGCAGCTCTGCCTGAACCCAGGGTGCCCCAGGGAGGGGGTCAAGGCAGTGCTCAGGTTGCACACATCACCTTAGCAGTTTGTGGGCAAACCCTCTTGGCAGAGGGGAGGTTGCACCACCTGCCACTTCCTCCAGTTCCTTCCCTCTGGCTGTCGTCACGGTTACCTCTGCTTTGTTGGGGGTGAGGTTGAGGTTGGGCGGAATCAATTTTGTCCAGGTTTCTATTTTCCCAGATGCAGGTCAGCCAGAGGAGCTGTCACTTCTGGTTCTGTTTCAAAGGAGGCCGAGGGGCTGGGAGGTGCGTGGGTGCGGCAGTGTTGACAAGGCACCTCTCCAGCCAGCCTCCCAGGTGGGGTGGGAGTGGGTCAGGGAGAAGCTCAGAGGTGGTGGAGAAGGAGAACGGGCTGCCCTGCCAGGGTCTGTGATGATGGCTGTGGGTGCTGGTCTCCAGCCCAGGCCCTGGGTCCTGACCTCCTAGAGCATGCCGGGAGTGCATGGAGAGAGGCTGTTTATTTTCCTGGCCCAAAGCCCTTTCGGCTGAGACCTTATTCCAGGCCTCAGGCTGCCAGAATCACCCCCACTGGCTTGAGAAGTGAGAGAGTTGGCAAGCCCAGGGCAATCCGTGACCTCTCTAATGGCCTCTCACCCTAGGCTGTCCTCAGTCCAGCTGGTCATGTGTGTCCTCCAGATACTCCTGCAGGTAATGGACCATGAGAGGCATCACATCAAAGTGATCCCGATGGGCTGGGGCTGTGTGGGCCAGTGGTCAAGGGCAGAAAGGTTGAAGTCACAGAAATCCAAGTTGGAATGCTGACTCCATTTTCTAGATGAATGGCCTTGGATATATTGTTTAGCCTCAGTATCACCATCTGTCAAATGGGACAGTAGTAGTGCCTTACTCATCAAGCTTTGATTGCAAGGATTACATGACCTATGTTTAAAGCACTTAGCAAAGCAGGCAGCAAACAGCAGCTGTTATTATTGATGATGAAACAATAACTGCCACTTTGATTGAAAGCCAGTGCTGGTGGGCAGTTTCCTCCTTCCCATGTTATGGGCCCTCTCCCATGTTTGGTGCACTTGCTAATGTGTCCTGGGGAGAAGTGAACCCAGAGACCAGGAGGCCCCTCTGCCTGTGTCCCACGCAGGGCACTTGAGGGGGCCCTGGGATCCTGGGATACAGGTGGGTGGTGTCCTGGGGAGGAACACGCAGGGGAGAGGATTAAAGCCAGGCGAGGAGGCTGGGAGACTGTTTTGTTGACAGGGAGATAGATCCAAGCGTTTGGAAGGGCCAAGAGAGAGGGAGAATGTACCTCAGGGAGGTGAAAGTGGGTGGGGGCAGAATGCAAAAGTTGTGCCCACGCCCAAGGTGGTTTTAAAGGAAGTGCTGAGAACCACTGGCCTGGAAAATAGTGCCCAGAGGGCTTGGGCTGGGCAGGAGAGCAGACTGTCACCCTTGGGCGTCACCTCTGTGTGAGTAGACTCCCAGGCCCAGGCCTCCTGAACTCCAGCAGAACCATGCGGCCCTGACTCCCCCAGGGGTGCGCACCTGCTCCGAGGGGGCCCTCCGGCTGCGGGGAGGCGTTTCCATCTCACCACCGAGAGGCAGCAGCTGGCGGACGGGCGGCCCTCACTGCCGCGATGTGGGTGAGGGGGGTTGTCCACCTGTCTGTCTGTGAGTCAGGAGTGAGCTGCTCCGGGCCTGCGTCCGTGTCTAATCAGCGGCTCTCTGCCCTCACAGCTAGATGAGGAAGAGGAGCGGAGGAAAAGGCGCCGGGAAAAGAACAAGGTGGCGGCAGCCCGATGCCGCAACAAGAAGAAGGAGCGCACGGAGTTCCTGCAGCGGGTGAGCCGGGCTGCGGGCCAGGCGGGGAGTGGGCTTGTGCACTGTGGGCCAAATGACATCAGCAAAGCTGCAGGTCAGCGTGTACCTGGGCATCTGCCCAAGCGGCCTTGGCCCCTCTGCTCTTCCCTGCCCCGGCCTAATGCCCCTTCCCAAATCAAGACAGCCAAGGGCAGCTGAAGCAGCTCTGGCCCACGCAGGTCCCTTGGGGGGCCAGAGAAGGTAGGAGGAGCCAAGTTCCCTCCACTGAGGCTAGACCTTGGTGCTGATTGACCAGGATGGCCCAGGACTGGTACTACCCATTTTGGTGCCCTGGTGGCTGCCAAAGTTGTCTAGGGTAGGTGCTGGTGAAGTGGGTGATAACACCATGCGTGTGGGCCGTGGACATAGCACCTGGGCAGAGGCTGCAGGAGGCTCCTCCAGCTCTGCCTCCCAGCTGGCTGGCCTCTGCTCCTGCCCCCGGGGACCAGAGATCAGCTCTGATGCAAAGGCTGGTGGAAAGTTGCCTTTCCTCAGCCCTCAGAGCAGGTCCCTGCCCTTCCATTTGGAATGTACCAAGCAGGGGTTTGTTCTTTCTCTGCTGAGTCCCATTTCTCAGGCCTTTCCCAATTCTCAGAAATGGTAGATGGCAGTGAAGGAACATGACCAGAAAGCTAATTAGGCCAGGCGGTAGTCTCTCTTGCCTCCCCACCTCCAATCCTTTCTTCATTTCTAAATAATAATAGTAACAATATATAATAATAACATCATGGGTCAGGCTCTAACCTACAGTATGAACAATTAACAATAGTTGCTCACATTTGTAAAGCTGGGCACTGTGCTAACTGCTGTGTGTCTATTATCTCATTTTATTTTCATAATAATTGTACGAGGTATGTGTTTTCATGATCCTCTCTCTACAGATGGGGAAAATAAGGCATGGCAAGGTTAAACGACTAGCCCAGATTCCTCAGCAACTTAGTGGTAGAACTGAGATTTGAGCCTGAGGTTAACTTCAAAGCATTTGTTCTTCACACTCTGCTATACTGGCTCTAACTCATTCATTCATTTGTGCATTCATTTGTTCATCTATTTATTCTTTTACTCTTACATTGACTTGTTGACAAGTATTTTTAAGTGTGTACTAGGTGCCTGGCACTAGATACACTGCGGGAGACACATGTAGAGCAGACATGGTCTCTCCTATGGGAGCTGGAGAGAGAAACCCGGGTTGGTCTTGATTTTCTCTGACACTGGGAATCTATGGGTCTCTTCTCATGCCTGCAACTAACAGAGAGCAAATCTGAGGTCATGGGTGCAATCAGCATGGGGCTGTGTTACGCCTCTGGGCTATGAGCCCCTAGGTCCATTAGACTCCTAGATCTTGGAGCCCCCTTGGAAGAGATGGGGGACCAACGCTGGACTGGATGTTTTCAAGAAGTTTCTAAGACACGGGTCTTCCATGGGCCTTTAAGATGGATGGAGGTATCGCATACTCATTGCCAGCCCTGAGTGTGTGCAGAGCTGGATGAGGCCCAGCAGAGAACTGAGAAGTCTCACATCAGATCCCTGCCTTCAAGGGCTCGTCAGCCAGTTAGCAGGCAAGATACGCCAAGTGAATGTAAACTAATAACACACTAGTGCAGTAAACAGTCAGTGCCAAATGAACGTTGCTAGCTGCTCTTCACCTTCCAGTAACACTTACTGGGCACCTACTGTGTGCCTGGCATTACACATATCTCATTTAATTTTATAACATTCCAGTAATATATATATTGATTATCCCCGTTTTAGACATTGACCTGTAGTTCAGAGGTCAAATTACTTGCCCAAGGTCACACTGCTAGCAAGCAGTAGAGCTGGGATTCATTTATTCCTTTGCTGACCCATCTGTCCACCCAGTAAGTGTTTAGTGATGCCCACTGCACAGAGACCAAGCAGGCGATGTCTGCAAGGGGGCGGCAGCTGGGAAATGAGGAATAGTAACGTGCGTGAGCCTTACGTTGGGCAAGCCTAGCGAGCTGTAAGAACATACAGAGAGGCCCCGTCCTAGTCTAGGCTGAGGAAAGACTGCCTGTTGAGACATAAAAAAGGAGTAGGAGCTAGCCGAGGTGAAGGACAGGGAAGCAGGGGTTACCAGGAACAGCATAAGCGAAGGCCCGAGGCAAGAGGTGTTTAAGAAAGTGGTTAAGGAATTGAAAAGAGTGGCTGGAGTTTAGAGCACTGGTGGGAGGAAGGAGAGGCCAGCAGGCCCCAGAGCCTTAATGTGTCAGGTGGTCCTCTGCGCTGGTGGTCTGGGGCAATACCAGTGTGTCCCCGTTGGCCTGGCCTGATTATTAATAACACTTACTTTTGCTCTCACAAATGTCCCCATTAGGATGATGAATTGTGTGGTCATGGAGAGCCATGGAAGGGTTTCAGGAGAGACAGACACATCTTAGAAAGATCCCTCTAGCATGGGGCAGGGATTGGGGCAGCAGAGAATAGAGTGGGAAGGAGGATCCCTTATGTGGCTATGGTATTGTCCTGGTGAGAGGAGAAGGCAGCAGTGAGCACGAGGTGAAGTGTATGGCCTCTGGGTCTGGGAGGGAGGTTTGCACAGGTCTGGAGAATGAGAGACATGGACTGGGCCTAACCTCAGCCCTTCCCCTTCGCCCCCCGCCTGCCCCCATCTGGCCTTGGAAGCAGAGGTTGGGTGTGAAGTATAGGCGTGAATGTAGATGGCTCGTTGACAGTCATTGTCCACAGACCTGGGGAATTGTGTTGGAATTTACTTATTAGCAAGTAAAGTATTTACGAGGCCCAGAGGTACAAAGGGATGTGTGTGCGCACGTGTGCGCGTGTGTACATATATATACACATTAACATACACACAAGTATGTAGAAAATCACTTTCCCATCCTTGACCTCTGGACATCCACATCCACCCTGGGAAATTCCTATAACACCTCAGCTGGACCAGCCAAGGCTCTGAAGGAGGCAGGCCTTTGGATGGGCAGATTTTCACCCTGTGAGCCCCAGGGTGACCTCAGGACCTCCTCTGTCTGCCATCAGTTAGCAACAGGCCTCCTAGGCTTCTCCCTTCTGTAACACAGCCTCTGAACTGCTGCGCTAGCACAGGTTCCCTGTGCACTGGTAGCAATAACACCATCTCATACTCCCATGGCACTCTGCGCTCTCACAGCCACTCTCTCCTTCATGGTCACTGACTCTGGGAGGAGGCAAGGCAGCCCCATTCCACTGAGGAGACCATCTGACACTCGGAGGCATTCAAGTTTGCTAAAGGTCACACAGTGGCCGAGTCAGGACTAGAATCCAGGGCTTCCTCTACTGCCCAGCACTCTATTTAGGTTGCCCAGGCTCAGGGAACCTGGGAATGTTGTTCACAGCGGCACAGCTAGCAAGTGGCAGAGTCAGGATTTTAATTCAGACAGGTCTTTTGGGTTCAGAAGGTTGCACCAGGCTTCCTCCCAACTGTTAGGGTAATTTTAATAAAAAAAGGTAAGAGTCAGAGAATCTTAATGTGTAAAGTTCCCTGGGCCAATCAGGGAGGAAACTGAGGCCCAGAGAAGGGGAGTGACTTGGCCAAGGTCACACAGCCAGGATGAAAAGCCAGGATCCCGGCCCCTCACCCTGTATTTTTTTCTATTGCCTTTGCTGACCACAGTGGAGGAGATTGTAACTTCATGTGTACTCATTCTATTCTAAAACAATGAATGGTTTCTTTTCTCTAGGGCAGTAAATACCTACCAGCAGGCCAAATGATAAACAAAAATGCAAGCAGAGTTATTCACTTCATAATTAACATTCCGAGATCCTTGGCCAAGTTCCTAATTAATTAGGAAAACAGATCAGGTCATTGCAGCTATAAAGCCACAAACCACTTCTACAGTTATGGTTAAAAAGAGATTCTTCTGAACTCAAGTCGTACACAATACATAAATATGTAGCACCAACCAATAAAACAGAAGGAAATAAAACTAAAAAGCAGTGACAGTCTGAACAGCCAGATGGTATTCCATGATTTACCCTAACGTTTCGGAGCCAATGGTATGTCACAGCATCCCTGCGATAGATCATGTGTGAACCAAGGTGCCACACACCTGCTGGTCTTTTCGTGTGATACGGATGTTCACATACAAGGTTGGGTTGACGTGCAGTCATTTCCAGAACTGAATGCTGCACAGAACTGAATGCCGCGTGTCGGGTGCTGCCCCTCGTGCGTCCGTTTTTAACTTGCACTCACTGCACCTGCACCCTAACAACCCCTTGTCTGTCCTTTCCCGCCACTGTCCCGTGGCTTAAGGTAAAAATTCCTTACGCCTCCTTAACCCTTCGGTTTACGAAGTTCCTTTCCCATTCGAGTCCTTGATCAGCATCTTTTTACAGATGAGATAACCACGGCTCAGAGAAGTTAAGAAACTTGCTCTAGACTCTCATTTGAAACCCGAAAGCTTTTTTGAGGCTGCCTCTGCACCCACCTCCCAGCTTTCCACTCCACTATGTCCTAAACTGACCCATGGTCACGATGGGGGATTTTCTCTCCTAAACACATCTTTAAAAAAAAAAATTATTGATTGATTGAGTTTTAGAGAGAGAGGAAGGGGGGGAGGAGAGAGAGAGATTGATTTGTCATTCCACTTATTTATGCATCTGTTGGTCGCTTCTTGTATGTGCCCTGACCGGAGCAACCTTGGGGTACTGGGATGACGCTCTAACCAGCTGAGCGCTCTCCTAAACACATCTGAAGCTTTTCCATGCCTGTGTCCTTGTTCACTCAGGGCTCCCTTCCTGAAATCCCTCACCCCCGCTGACCTCCTCTACTCAACCAGAGAGTCAACTGGTTTTTCAAACCCAAGGTCAGACCTGGCTAGTTAGCCCCCTCTGAAGGCCTTCCAGGCTCTGCCTGGCTGACGGGCACATAGTAAGCTCTGCCCTGCTGTATGGATTCTTCTTCCCCTTGGAGTGGAAGCCATACAAGAGCCGTGGTGGGCGCTCACAGGTCTCTGGATTTCTCCAGAGCATTCATTGTATATGACAGGCCCTCAACAGGTACTCACGGGTGGGTGGGCAGAGGCTCAGAATTATTCAGGGTCAGAGCCTGGGCTGGAGAGAGCCGGATGGTCAGCAGGCTTGTGAGACCGTCCCAAGGTCAGCAGCTCATCAGACTCAGTGAGCCGGTGGCTAAGATCAGCACCTCCCGGCCCCGGACGGTCGGGCCTGGACTCATGGTGTCACATGGGCTCTCCTGGCCCTCAGAGGTGGACTTCTTCTGGAATTCTGAGAACAGTGGACCAGGCCAGCCTCCCTGTTGTGCGTCATCCTGTTGAACTAAAACCCACTATGGCTGGTTTTTAATATTTTCCCCCTGAGCATTTTTTTTCCTCATTTTGAAACTGTTCTCCCTCAGCATCTAGTCACGAGGTCTCAGCAGCTCTGAGGTCCCTGGGCGCTGACGCTGTCCCCTCAGACACGAGCATAAGGAACAATTTAGTCAGACTGGCTGGTGTGAGGAAGACAGCAGCCCAGGGGATGTGCAGGCCCCACCAGGTGGACGGCAGCTTATAGGCCTGAGCCAGGCCACACAGCCTGTTGTCACACACACAGTTGCAACCGCAGCGTGTTCTTTGTCTAATGCAGGTTGCTCAACCTCAGCACTGTTGACATTTTGGACAGGACAGTTCTTTCTCTAGGGCCACCCTGGGCATTGCAGGGCAAACGTTTAGGAGCCACGAGATGCCAGTAGCTGCCCCCTGACCAGTTGTGACAACCCAAAGTGTTTCCAGATATTGTCAAATATCTCCTGGGAGGCAAAATTTTTCCTGGTTGAAAACCGCTGGCCTAAAACTTTGCTGGCCATTGAATAAATTCCAGCTCTTAAACTGGTTATAAGTTTTTAGACACAGTCCAAGAAAAATCATTCAGGAGCTTTTCTATTTTGTTGTTATGATCCCTGAGGCTTTAATTGGTATGCCCAGCGCTATCCACACTATAAGCATGTAACCCCCCCACATCAAACCAGCGTTCTTTTCTTTCCCTGGAGCCTTTCCAACTGAGCTGCAAGTTGACTGGCAATCTCTCCTGAGGTCTATTAGAGCCTCATTTTGGATCCAGAAGGATGACTGTTATTGCCTCCCAATGGGTAAAGCTTCTTGATAATGGGATAAAGAAGAGGCTGTTGAAACAATTATAGGCTAATAACCAGGAAGCACATGTTTGAAAAGGAATTACATGGCCACACTGGGCTTGTTCTTCTCAAGCCAAAATTTCTGCAATGTTCATTTGTCACTCATCAAAGCACTTTGCCATTTCACTGCCACCCAGGGGCCACCTCCGACCCCTCTGTGGACCCTCCATGCACCTGTTCTACATCCACTCACCCTCCAGTCTTCTCCCACCTTTTGTTTTTTGTGCAAAGGCCTTGAAACAGGAGAGTATTGGGCATATTTGAGCAACAGCAAGGAAGCCCCTGGGTTTGGAGGATTGAGTGAGGGAAGAGAGGTGGGACCTGAACCAGCCTGGCCCCAGGTATAACCGGGGCTCATCTCACTGGTGACCTAGGCCAGTGTCTCAGGTGTGAGGGACACTGCCTGCAGGCTCTGTGCTTCCTCCAGTGGGAACCTGGCAGATGGACAGCAGGGAAATGCTAGCCCTGTGCCTACCTAGAGGCAGCACCTCTCCCCAGAGCCCGTCCCAGTGAAAGCTGAAAGCCATGTCTGTGTTTGCACCCAGGAATCTGAGCGGCTGGAACTCATGAACGCGGAGCTGAAAACCCAGATCGAGGAGCTGAAGCAGGAGCGGCAGCAGCTCATCCTGATGCTGAACCGACATCGCCCCACCTGCATCGTCCGGACGGACAGCGTCAAGACCCCCGACTCAGAAGGCAACCCGCTGCTGGAGCAGCTGGAGAAGAAGTGACCATGGGCTGGGAGGAAGAGGAGGAGGAGATGGGAAGAGGGAGGAGGAGGGTCCCAAAGGGCTCTTCCTTGCTGCGTGAAAAACTCTTCAATGAGGCTCAGCACAGCCAGCATTGGCCGGGCTTTTTTGTGAAACTCAGATCAGCCACACCAGGGGAAGAACAGGCTGATGAAACCCAGGACCAAGTGCTGAGACCAAAGTAGCCCCGAGGGTGGGGCTGTCCTGCCCGGGGCCAGGCTTGAAGGAGGCAGGACAGAGGCTCTGGGCCGGAGAGACGCCCAACCAGGCAGCTGTGGGCACTTCTCTGGCCTCTCTTCCAGGGCACCCACCCAAAGGACCTCCGAGCAGCCAGGAAAAGCCATGAGTTGCAACCAAAATTCGGCTGAGAATGGAACTCTGAGTGAAACTGCAATCTGCCTGCCCCCAGCCCTGACCCTCACCCTGACCCTGACCCTGACCCCGACCCCAATGCAAGGCTGGAGAGGGGCACAATGCCAGGCCCTGCTGTACCTGCCCACCGCGGTCCAGCGCGGCCCTGCCCGGGAGCGGCAGCCGGGGCGCACCCTCGCCAGCCCTGCTGGAGTTGCTGTGGGCATGAGGCGCGGGCGCCCTTCCAAAGCACATACTCACTGAATGTTTACAGACTGGCTGTCCTGGCAGGGCTTTCAACTGCACATGTTTTTTATACTTTCCTTTTTTTTTTTTTTTAATATTTTTTACAAAAAAGATTTTATACAAGCAATATATAAATGGATTTCTATAATCACTCGATGTGATACAGTATAAATATGCTATGGTTTGTTTGTTACGAACAGATATTCAGCAGTTATGGCCGTTGCGTGTAACTCCTAAGTACTGTAGTCTCTGGGTGTTGGGGGTGGCAGGGGCGGGGGTGGGGTGCATTTCCATCCTGGTAAACCCTTCATAGTACTCAGTCCTGTATCGCTCAGTAAACATTACTCTTACTTACCCAGCTGCCTCTTGTGGTATCTGCCAAGGGAATGGGGTGCAGGGCGTGCTCAGTGGGCCTCCTGGTGTGTGGTGTACCAGAACGTTTGGAACATCTGCTGTAGGCCCTTGGTTTTCACAGCAGCGCTCCCAGGTAAGTGTTTATGTGCCCATTTTACAGATGAGGAAGTTGAGGTTCAGAGAAATTAATCTGCAGTACTTGCTTCATTTATACACTACACAAATGTTCACCGAGTGCCTCCCCCTGTGTGCCAGTCGCCATAAAACAAACCTAATCCCAGCATTTGTGGCATTCCAGTCCTAAGCTAAACCCTGGGCTTGCTTGATACATGGTCTCAATTCATCCTCACAACAGCTGTGCCAGGGAGCAGCAATTGCTGTCATTCACAGATGACAAATTAGAGGCCCTGGGAGATGAACTTGCAGCCACCATTTGTTGAGTTACTGTGTGACAAGCATATATAGTCTCATTGACTTCTCCCAATAGCATGAAATAGGCACCATTCCCCAATTTCACAAATGACTGAACTGAGAGGGTAAGTGACTTACCCAGGGTCACCCAGCTAGTGAGGGGCAGAGCTGGTGTTTGAACTCTGCCTCCAAAGGCCCATGACTCACCTGTCCCCAGCTGTGTGGTTATCCCCGTGGTTGGATGTCTCACCTGATTAGAACAGGAAGCCTATGAGGCCATGGTTGCAGATTTCATTTTTGGAAGGGCTATTTCACGTTCATGGAGTGACCCAGGGAAATGTGTGCCTGACCCAGGAGAGAGGGTGTGGATCACTTAGCCAGGTCCTCACCTGCACAGCTGAATACCTGACTCAGACGAGCAAATGTGGTTCAGTGTGACCGGCAATAACTGCCATTAACTTGGCACCCGACAGTTCACAAGGCACTTCAAGCATGTTATCTCATTTCCTATCACAGCTCTGCGAGGTAGGTGGGATAGGTGTTTTTACCTCCATTGTATAGTTGTGCAGACTGAGGCTACAAAGGTGAAAATTCACCCTTCTGAAAACAGGCAGAGCTAGGAGCTGAACCCTACTCTCCTACTTTCTATGGTATGTTCGCTCTTCTCCATCGCTGGGGCTAGATAACTAGTTGTTGATGATGATGTTTTGAACAGCAGTGACGGTGGGTTGCTTTCTAAATCATGAACGAGGCCTTCTGGGATGGATGGGAACTGAGGATAGGTCATTAATATATCTTTGGTTCCCTATCATCTCAAGTTCTCTCCACTTGGTGTGGGCCCCCTGAGCCCTGCCTTGGAAGCCGGGCCTGGGCAGCTCACTGTCAGCTGTGGCAGCCAGGGTAAGTCCTCAGGCTGTAGTCCTTTGGATTTTTCAAGCTGTGAGAAAAACAAAGATGTAGACCTGGTAGGAGTTCCTACTCCCTGTCCCCGGCTGTGGCTCCTCTGGACCTGTACTTGGGTGCTCCGAGCCTGTGCCTGCAGAATGGACCCTCCTGGCCTCTGCAGATGGGCTGCCTCCAGAATCAGTGCTGTGTCCGGGCCTGCCCTTGGAGTTTCTTCCTCACCGGGACCGCCACCCCTGGGTTTGTTCGGCTCCTGCTTGGCCACAACTAGCTTTTTGGGCTTGTCATTCCTTCCCTGAGCCTCCTCTGCCCTCCTGCCAGGTGGTCATAAATAAGACCTGTGCCCCCTCTGTGCTAGATTGCTGTGAAAATCAACTGTGCAGCGTGAGAACGGTGAGGCCCATTAGCAGTCAGATGGGCAGAAGCCAGTACATGCTGGCAGGGCGCGGAGTAAAGGGACCTTACCTGCGGCGCTGGTGGGAAATTGGTGTGACTACTGTGTAAAGCAATTTGGCAATAGCCAGTGACGCTAAAGCTAAACGCATCCTTTGACCTAGCAGTTTCCCTTCTAAGTACATACCTTGGAGGAACTCGAGCTTAGGAGCACAAGGAAATGTTCAAGAATGTTCGCTGAAGCTTTGTTTATAATAAAGGGAAACTGGAAACAACCTCAGTGGCTTAGGACAGAAGAACAGATAAACAACTTGTGTTTTCATAGAATTGAATATTATTTAGCAGTTAAAAAGAATGAGCCAGAGCTACAGTATCAATGTGGATAAATCTCAGAAACATGATTTAAGCTGGAGGAAAGGGGAGCAAGCTGCAGAGGGATATAAACAGGGTCCCATTTATGGAATCGTTCTAAACATGTAAACCGAGATTTTATTGTTTATGGGTACATACAGATCTGGGTAAGAGAGAGAAAAGCATGCCCAGGAACGCTCTAAAAATCAAAACCAGGAATGGGAGAGGCTCCTGGGGGTGGGGAGAAAGGGAGGTGGGGATGGCATCTGCAAAGGTAAGGTGGACGCTGGGTTTCAACCATATGTGTAACATTTCATTTATTTTTAATAATCTGAATCAAATGTAGAATAATAATTAGAATTTGTCAGAGGTGGGTGGTGTGCGCACAGATGTGGGGTATATTCTCTCCAGGCTCCTCTGTCTGCTTGGTATTTCTACATAATAAAAGAGGAGAAGCCACAACACAAATAGAAGGCTTTGTTTTTCCATACTTTTCTTAGCAAACTCAGGAGAGAAAAACAAAATCTGAAATTACAATGGAGTTGCAGCAGAGGGTCTTTGAATTGATGCAAATTTCATTATATGCCTAGGGGGAGAGAGGATTCAAAGAGTGTGATTTGTTTAGCTGGTCCCAAGATGGGGACACCTTGGGGAGTGCTGATCTGCTCATTTCAGTGGATCCTGGTCCCTGCTCTTTAATACCGAGCAATTGAAAGTATATCCGAGATATAATGATTTTGACTCTACATTTTCTCATTTAAATGCTGACTTTTCAACCAAGCCCCTATGTAAAATGCAATCCACTGCACTTTTAAGGCTGAAAGCAAAGCAAAAGGAAAGCATTTTAAAGACATGAATCCAGTTTTCACAGATAATTTCCTTTCCTCTTGCTGCTGTAACAAATGGCCACAGATTTAATGGTTTAAAACAACACAGGTTTTAATATGGTAGAGTTCTGGAGGTCAGAAGTCCAAAATGGGCCTCACTGGGTTAAAATCAAGGTGTCGGCACGCCTGCATACCTTTTGCAGGCTCTAGAGGAAAATCCATTTTCTTGCCTTTTCCAATTTCTGGGGACTGCCCACATTCCTTGGTTCGTGACCCCTTCCATCTTCAAAGCCAGCAATGGCTGGTTGTGTCTTTCTCACTTCATATGGCTCTGACACTGACTCTTCTGCCTTCTCCCTTCCATCTTTAGGACCCTTGTGATTATATTGGGCTCACCTGGGTAATACAGGATAATCTTATTTTAAGGTCAACTGATTAGCAACTTTAATTCCATCTGCAGTCTTAATTCCCCCTTGCCATGTGACAAAACATATTCAGTTTCTGTCTTTGGGAGACCATTGTTCCACCTACCACAATAAAATTTAAGAGTTGAAGGTTCTTAACGCTGGCCCTCCTCACTCTCTGACAAGATAGGCTGTTTTCTGTCCATGAGGATGGAGTCTACACAGGGCATCCCCAGTGCCTGGCACATACCAGATGGTCAACATACACACAAACACACAGATATGTGATACGATATAGACGTAAACAGTTACTTATACAACACGCAGATATAGACACATTCATTCATATAAAATATGACTAAGCATAAAGTAATGAGATTGATGCCAGTCCTATTCCTTTATATTACATTTCTGTAGTTTTGAAGTGAGCTTGTTCTCCATACTGGCAAATCATCTTTTTTGTGGGGGGGAGATCTAAATTATAGTTAATGATGAGGTTACTTAAGCTGGGCACACTGTCTTGGCTTAAAAACTAAGTATTGTGAGAGACTGGGTTTGTTGTTTGGCTCCTAAGCTGGCTCTGTGGGTGATTCCTAAAAAGAAATGACTTCTAATGCCCTGGACCATTTGCAGTGAAATGAACATTAAAGCATCGGCCTCTGCTGCCCTGAAGGATGGCAGTCACCTGGGTGGGCTGTACTGGGCACCTATTGTGCCCCATTGAAAGTTCTGACTCCAGTTCTGAGCAGGTGTGAGCATCTTCACACAGGTGCAAACTGACAGGGCCTCCCACAGGGCCCCTGTACCCGCGTCACTTCCCACAGGGACGCACTGTACCTGTGTTACTTCCTGGCCTGGGGGACACCCATGGCCACCCCCTTGGCACTTGCACACATGCAACGTGGAAATTCAGGGGAGCCAATGTTTGTAGGGTCTCCTTTGACTAATTGGGGTGAGGAGCTGATGGATAAATGCTTTCCTCCCCCTTTCGTCTTCCAGGTGAAGAGTTCGCAGATGCTTTTCCTAAGGTTCCTCAAAAGGTCTTGCAGGATTAAGCAAGACCTGCAGAAATGACTGGCAGAAGCGGCCCAACTCAGCAGTGCATCTTGTGTGGGTTCCTCTCCTTCCCTCTTTCACTCCCCTGCTCCCTGGGATCACTTCCCAAATAAGCCACCTGAGCACAGGCCCTTGTCTCAGGCTCTTCTTTGGGGAGAACCCAGGCAAGAACAGTTGGTATCAGAAGCAAGCCTAGAAATCAGCCCCTCGGGATGGATGTTTGGAGCTGAGTCACGTGCGGGTCAGACGGCCGACAGTAAGTGGGGTGGGGCCGTCACTCAGCCTGGCGGCTGGAGATGCGATGCAGCTGGAGGGTGAGCGGTGTGGGTGGCACCTGAGTGGTGGGGGGTACTTAGCAAGCTTGATTGGGTTGCGTTTTGTTAACTGTTTTGGAAGCCTTGGAGAAAGAAATGACAAACCGAGTCCAGCCAGCTCTAAACTGAAGAGGGCTGGGAGAGCCGGGAGGCAGCCCTGGCAGCGTCCAGGCCTCCGCTGCCCCGAGGAGCAGGCCCGCGGCCCGGTTTCCTGACCTCAGATGTGAGAGGCCTGGCACACCCGACCCGGAGAAGGAACGTCCACCCTGGAGAAATTTTCCATGTTAAAGTCAGGGTGCTAAAATGGAAGAATGGGGACCCTCGCGGTCTGAAGCTGGGACAGTTGGCTAAATGAGACTCTTCAGGCCCTAGAATTCCTTGGCCTGGTGGAACTCTTTGGATTTTGGAGGCGGCATAGATACCACACTTAGGAATACTGCTCTGACCCGTTTCCCAGTGCCCTGGAAAGCTGCCAGACTTGAATGGGGCCTGGGCCTTGAATGCGGCACCAGCTGACCCGGCACTCACAGTGTCCGGCCCTAGGCACTGTCACCGCATCACCTGGCAGACCCGGTGCAGCTAGAGGCGTCCATGGTGCATAAGGTACTGGCTGTTTTGAATGCATAACTCGTGCTAAATTAAAATACAACTTTATGTGTGATCTCCCACAGTCCCTTTGAAACTTATCCAATGAGGAAATTTTGTGTGTGCGTGTGTGTGAAAATTCCAGCAGGCCTGGAATTTCTCTGCTCACTTTCAAGTAAGAGACAGTCCTATGCCATTCTGAGCTGTGATTTGTTAATTAGAAGGTCCAGTCTGAGATAAAATTGAACCGCCAAATCTTCAAATCTTCCCCACTTGACCAGCCCAGGTCTGCTTCAGCCTGAGGGCCTGCAAGCAGGAGAGAGAACTTCTCTCTCCTCCCTTCCTCCAACCCAAGCTCACCAGCCAGTTTCTGGCTCCTCCTGGGGATGGAGCAGGAGGTGGGAGCAGAAGTGAGGGGGTAGGCATGGCCTGATGACCTTGAACTGTTAGGGTTCTAAGCTGGCTTGGGTGTGCTGTTTCTGGCAAATGTTTAAAACTGGTTCTTTCTTTCATAGATTCTTTTCTGGGTTCTTCTGATGTTTCCTTCTCCAGGGACCTCTTTTCAGCATGTCCCTCCACCCGGGCAGATAGGGCTGCAGGAAGTGCTTTCCTCAGGCCCAGGAGAGTGTCTCCCACCTCTAGCTTCTTTCGGGTTCATCCCAGCATCCTCTATGTGGCCCTACGGGACAGACCCAGGCCTACTCACACCAGCCAACACTGGCCCCAGGTCGCTCCCAGTCACCCCTTGCCCAGAGACACTGGGGGCATGTAGACCCAGCCCAGCACAACCCCTTCTGCAAGATGGCAGCCCCGTCCTTACATGGCTAAGGGAGCAGCAGGCACCCCCTCCTGCCTGGTGGAGGTCCAGGACTCTGCACCAAAATTCTCTCCAAAGAAATGGCTCTACAAATGCTTCTCCTACCTCTCCATATCTGGAGCCCTTTTTAGACCCTCAGAGTGGATAAGGGTTCTGTTGTAGGCGGTGAGAATGGCACTGAGTGTTAGTCCAGTGGGGTCAGACCAGACCTGGGTTCAGCAACCTCCATACTTGGGTTCTGGCTAGGAAAGAATTCAGAGCCAAGACCCAAACTGCAAGAAAACATTTATTTGGTAAAAATACAGAGATGGAAGAAGTAATTCCTTGAAGAAATGGGCTTAGGAAACAAGTTATAGGGGCAAAGGAAGGGCCTGTGGAAGCTAATGCTAAGGCTGGGGAGGGGGGGTGGGCACGGGACTGCTACCGGGAGAGCGCACTGGGTCCCCAGTCCTAATGGTTTTAAATGTGGAGATCTTCGGGGAGGTCCCCGGGAAAGATCTCTTTATAATATTCAGCAGCTTTCCAGGTGTGGCCTTTCAGGGTTGTGGTCTCCACTGATTGATTGGTTGGCGCCAGGGCGGGGAGGGGGGTGGGCATCATTCAGTGCAGCTGGTCCTGAGGTCGGCTGTGGCTGGTTTTGCTGCTTTTCTGGGCCTGGAGCTGGAATGCAGCTGAGGCCTAAATGTTATCTCTAGGGAGGAAAGGTCAGGGGCCTAAACCTCATGACCGGCGATCTGCTAGAGGAGGAAAGGCCACCCTAGGGGTGAAGTCCTACCCTACAATTGTCCTTTACCAGGCATCCATGGCTTTCCACCCTGATGACCTTCTGTACCTGGCCCATTATCCTTGCTCTGCTCACGTCTAACTGCCTATCACAGTTCCGTCGTCTTGGAACCAGTTCTTTAAAATTCATTAAGTCTGTACTTGGTGATATGGCTTCACATGTATTGTGCTTTGGTGTCTTGGTCAAACTGTAATTTTTTGTAGTTAAAGGGTAGATGGTGATTATAAAGGGTCATGGACTCCTCTTACCCAGCTGTAAAAAAAAAAAAAAAAAATTGCCTCCCCACGGGAGCAGATAGTGTGGATCTCCAGTGAAGTAAAGGGCAGACACTGGTTTTCATTGAGTATCAGCCATGTGCTGGGCTCCGTGTGTGTGTGTGTGTGTGTGTGTGTTATAACTTTACATCCCGTTTTATTGATGAGGAAACTGAGGCAGTTAGCACCACTGGATTCAACCCAAGAAATATTTATTGGGCTGGGTTGGAAGACAAATACAGACCTGATGAAATCCCTGCATTTAGGGAGGTCACAGTCCCTTGGGGAGGCAGACAAGGGCACCGGCCACCTTGGGTCAGGGGACTCTTGAGTGCGTGCTCTTTTCATCTGAGGGAAAATAAAACTCCATCTTATCACTTTGTTCCACCAAAGGTCACTCTCAGGTCAGCATTTTCATCTTCTTTTAATTTTATTGATTTTTAGAGAGAGAGGAAGGGAGATGGAGAGAGAGAACATCCATAGGACAGTGAAACATCCATCGGCATTGGCTGCCTCCTGCATGCCCCCTACCAGCGATTGAGCCCACAAACCTGGCACATGCCCTGACTGGGAGTCAAACCAGCAACCTTTCAGTACTCAGGGCGATGCCCCCCACTGAAACACACTGGCCAGGGCCAACATTTTCATCTCTGACAGCAGTTTTGGCCCCTCTGATCCCGACAGTCCGTCCACAGTGCATGACTGCTTTCTTCTCAGCCACCTTGTTGTTGCCCCTCTTAGGTGACCAAAAGGCTGCCCTGGGGAGTGGCTGTGTCCTCAGGGAGCCTTTTCTAATGGGTGCCCATCACAGTCCCTCCATCCCAGCTTGTAACATCCTTCCTGTGAGAAGGAACTGGGCACAGGCCTCCCAGCAGCCTCAAGCCCCAGAAGGCCCCACTCCTTTCTCCCCAGCCCTGCTTACTGGGTGCACAGCCAGTGTGAAGGGCGTCTTCATCCGCCTGCTCTGCCTTTCTTTGCTTGAACCAAAGGCTCAGTCTGCCCAGCTAAGCCAGATTTGCATAACAGCGCCTGGGAAGAAGCCTCCTCTGGGCCCAGGGACCAGAGCCTCTGAACTCTCTGTCTTTATACAGCGTTTCTGAAAGGCTCTGTTCCTCTTTGAAGGCAAAGGGGAAACCAGAAGAGACTTCCCTCCAATGCATTCCCTTCAAGTAGCTGAGTCTTTGCATTTCTAAGGCAGCTTCCACCCCACACTCTGGAGGCTTCCCTTCTTTCACTGAGAGGGAGTGGAGGGGAGTCCAAGGTCACCGCTGTGGGTGTAATAAAGTAAGCTCAAGCGAAGCATTCAGCTTCTCGGGAAACTGATTTTCGGGGCCTGGTCGGGTAGGTGGGGGTGCAGGCAGCCCCCTGCACTTGGCCTCTGTCCCCGATGGGGCTTCCCACCAAGGAGCAGATGACTCTCGCAAGTCCCCTGGACTGTTCTTCTTTAACTGGGCCTTCCAAAAAAGGAGCATTATAGATAAACAATCACACACTATAGATGAACAATGGGATTCACTAAATCAGTTACATAAATACAAAAACTGTTTACAAATATAATACATAGATGTGAATTTCGTGCCGCTGTTGACCCCTCCTCCCTAGGAATTAGCACAAGTCCTCCAATGGGGCAAAGGGCTAACCGGAGTCATTCCTGCTCACCGGCATCTTCCTGACTTAAACATTTACTTGAAAAACACAGAAGTGATACAAATAACCTATAAGTAAGAGGGTGAGAAGGCAAGCCACAGTTTGGAAAAAAATATTTGCCAAACATATCTGAAAAAGGGCTTGTATCCAAAATACACAAGGAACTCTAAGAACTCAACCCTAAGAACACAACCCAATTAAAAATGAACAAAAGGCCTAAACTGACACCTCACCAGAGAAGATATACTGAAGGAAAATAAACGTGTAAAAAGATGCTCCACAGCATATGCCATTAGGGAACTGCAAATTAAAACAAAAATGAAATACCACACACCTATCAGAATGGCCAGATCCAAAACACTGGTCACATCAGATTCTGGTGAGGATACAGAGCTACAAGAACTGTCCTCCTTTGCCGGTGGGCAGACAGAGCGGTACAAGCTCTTTGGAAAACACTTTGCTCGTTTCTTACAAAGCTACACATGGACTCTATAATCTGGCTGACGTACTGCTTGGTATTTACCCAAATGAGTTGAAAACTTATGTCCTCCCAAAAGTTGACAGCGGTTTTATTCACAATTGCCAAAAATTGGAAGCAACCCAGATGTCCTTCAATAGATAAACAAACGGCGGTACACTCAGACAATGAAATATTTAGCAATAAAAAGAAATGAGCTATCAATCCACGAAGAGACATGGAGGAACTTTGAATGCGTATTACAAAGTGAAAGAAGCCAGTGTGAAAAGGCTAGCTAGTATGTGTGTGGTTTCAATTATATGACATTCTGGAAAAGGCAAAGGTATAGAGAACTTCAGTTAATAATAATACCTCAGTATTGTTTCGTCAACTGTAACAAATGTACCACACTCGTGCAAGGTATTAATAGTGGGGGAAAGTGTCCAGGAGGGCGTGTGTGGGGGGGGTACATGGGAAGTCTGTACTTGTGGCTAAATTTTTCTGTAAACTTAAAATTGCTCTAAACAATAAAGTTTATTCATTTTTAAAAAAGATCTATAATGCTGTCTTTTTTTTAAAAATCACATAAAGTGAGAAGTAAACATTCCAGCCCATTGCCTTCCCCACTCTACACATCCCCAGTGAGGTAACTGTTATTTATAGTTCGGTGTGCATGCCTCCTGACTTTTTTCTTAAGTTTCTGTCTTACGATCTGTTTATCTACCTATCTATCTGCCATCTATCTGTCTACCTACCTACCTATCATCTATCTATCTATCTATCTATCTATCTATCTATCTATCTATCTATCTATCATCTATCTATCTATCTATCTATCATCTATCTATCTCATCTATCTATCTATCTATCTATCTATCTATCTATCTATCTATCTATCATCTATCATCTATCTATCTATCATCTGTCATCTATCTATCTATCTATCTATCATCTATCTATCTATCATCTATCTATATCTATCTATATCTATATCTATCATCTATCTATCATCTATCTATCATCTATCTATCATCTATCATCTATCTATCTATCTATCATCTATCTATCTATCTATCTATCTATCTATCTATCTATCTATCTATCATCTATCTATCTATCTATCTATCATCTATCTATCTATCATCTATCTATCTATCTATCTATCTATCTATCTATCTATCTATCTATCTATCATCATCTATCTATCTAATCATCTGTCAATCATCTATCTATCTGCCATCACACATTTAAAAAAATAGAGATGAGGAGCATTGTCTCGATCCATTGAGATTTTGCTTCCTGGCAGTTGTCGTCAGTTCGGCTCAAAAAAACTCATAAAAATTCTAAAGAAAAAAGAAAAAGTCACGTCTTACATGCTAGTCTGCAACTTGTTTATTTCACTTACGTTATGGACTGTACATGTGTCGTTTATTTCAGTAAATCAGCTCGTGCCACTCCCAGGCCTGCTGGGATCAACCCTCCCAGCCTAGCGTGGTCTGCACCCACCGCCCTCCCCTGAACCATTAGGTGGCCCCTGCCCCCCCGCTGCCTCACAGGCCTGGCACAGCGGCATCTTCATACACATGCCTTCAGGTTCTCACACGTTGTTTCTGCGCATACGTCCCTCAAATGAGGATGTTGCCAAATCCCTGTCCCTTGCTCTTCTGTCCTTTGTGTCGTCTTTTCCTGTACGCGGGGCCGGACTCGCTGCGGGCACTGCTGTGCACAGGCGCCCCCAGCCCTGGCAGCGTTTGGCTGCGCTCAGCGTGGCCCCCAGGGCCTCCCCTCCAGCTCTCTGCCCCCGCTGGTACCGACGTCCTCCTGCTTTCTGTGTCTTGATTCGCTTACCCCAAACTGGAAGGAATGTGATTATTTCTCTCTGGGGTCAGGGCTCTCTGAACAAAGAAAGGGATCATTTCTCTGAAGCAATTCTGTTATTTTAAAGAGACTGTGATCTGATAGAACATATACCCACAGGCATAAGCCTAGGAAACAAAACAGATCTCCTTTGGGCGCTGATTAGGTGCGGTAACAGATAAACTCCAAATCTCCGATGGCTCAGTTTAAGACCTTGATGCCCATCTTCTAAAGTTCAAATGGCCAGCAGAGTGGGGAGCACTCCTCAGTGCCCCTCCCTCCCAGGGACCAGGTTCCTCCCACTTGGTGCCCCTCGTCCTCTGTGACTGAGTCCTCTCCTCTCAGCTGGCCTGAGAGGAAGACAGGGGTTTTTATGGCCCAGTTTGAATGCATAGTAGATTGTGATGGTTTTAAAATACATGCACAAATTCTTTGAAACCAAGGGTCCTTATGATTTTGGTTAAATGTAGTTTTAAATCCTAGGTCTAGAAATCATTTTTCTCTGTACCCCTCAGAGGCCTAGCCCTCCCCCCAATAATCAGCAACCGCCGAGGCAGCAGGAGACAGTAGCCTGGGCCTGACTCATAGTCACACAGTCTGGACCAATGGCGGGCTAAAGATAACCTCTTTTTTTTAAAATTGAATTTATTGGGGTGACATTGGTTAATAAAATTACGTAGATTTCAGGTGTACAGTTCTGAAATACATTCTCTGTATATTGTATTGTGCGCTCACCACCCCAAGTCAAGTCTCCTTCCATCTCCATTTACCCCCCCGTTACCCTCTCCCGCCTCCCCACCCCCTTCCCTCTAGTAATCACCATGATGTTGTCAGTGTCTATGAGTTTTCTTTTTCTTTTTTGTTTTTGCTTCATCCCTTCATCTTTTTCACCCAGCCCCTCAATACCCTTTCCCTCTGACAGCCATCAGCCTGTTCTCTGTATCTGTGAGTAAAGAGAACATCCTGACCTTAAGTTATGTTTCAGCTCCTAAGCCCTAAGGTGGAACAAGCCCCTGGCTCCTCTCCCACGAGACTGGGCAGGAACGCAGGCACAGCCCTGGGAGCTGTCCTCCAGACCCGAAGAACTGATTTATCGCCTTTCCCCCACCTCTGACTAATCAGCACCCAGCACCACCCAGAACCCCTAACCCACGGTGTCTTGTGATTCTGCCCTAAACAATGTGCAGTGTACAAGCCGTTGGGGAGTCTGGGCTTCTGAGCATTCGTTTTAGTTTCCCGTTCTCCTAGACCGCTCCATTCAGAATAAAAGAGCCGATATTTCTGCACTGCCGTTCTTGGTGTCTTGTTTGGCTGTGCCAGCCCGGGATGGCCGAGCTCTTTCTGTTCTGGAGCCATATTCCTCCTCCAAGAGGCGGAGCTCGATTCCTTCCCCAGGAGTGCAGGCTGGACTTAGTAACTCACTTCCAGCAAATAGATTCCGAAGCGATCATTGTTGTAAAGGTTCGGGTATAAAAAGGCTGCAGCTTCCACGTCAGGGGTTGTCCCTCTTGGATGCTCACTCCGGGGGAGCCATGCCTCAAGCCAGCCTGTGGAGAAGCCCATGGGGAGGGGAGCTGAGCACCCCTCCCACCTCCAACAGCCTCGATGGTTCTTCAGAGACTCACTGCACCCTTGTGTGGCCCCCGCGGCCAGAAGCGTCGGGGTCAGCCATTCCTGGGCTCCTGGCTCTCGGAAACCGTGAGAAAATTATTTGTTTTCAACTGTTGACTTAGGGGATAATTTGTTATACAGCAATAGATAACTAAAACCCATTTCTACCTCTGTGTCATCAGTCAAAACTCAGTCACATGGTCTCACCTAACTGCAAGAGAGGCTGGAAAATGTAGTTGTGTTCCCAGGAGGAAAGGGAAATGGGTTTGAGGAACAGCTAATTAGTGTGGCCACACCATGCAACTCCTGAGATTCCACTCACGCTCGGCAGAAACAAAGGCCAATTCCATCAATTCCTGAGACATGATAAGAGCCAAAGATCTCACTTGTGACTACCTGTTGCCTGTTTCATGTGCACTACAACAGCCTGGGACATCTAGAAGAAAGTAAGGAATGCTAAACCCAAACTTACATTTTATTTCATATATTTTAATTGTAATAATAATTCTGTTTTGTTGACTTTTTAAAAAAGTTTCTACCAAATTGTTTACGAAAATTAACTGTATTACATATTATATCAGTGATGCAGGGGGAAATATGTATTCATATGCCATGAAAAAATATCAGAAATAAATATACCAAAATATTAAACAAGGTTATTCCTGCCTGGTGAGATGATCCATGACTTTCCTATTTTGTGTGCATGTCTATTTGTATTTTCCAATTTTTCTAAGATTAAAATTTGTGTTATTTTGTCACCAGAAAAGATAATTATTGTATAGATAGATTATTATAAAAATTAAGATAATTGTAAAAATTATTATTATAAAAAATAAAAACCCAATTCCTCTGTATGTGTGAGAGCCACATAAAGTGAGCAGGCAGGGAGGGACCAGCTGAGTAGTGCGTTCTGTTCATTCAGGTTGAGTCTGGACAACACTTAAGCTCTGGGGAGCCCCCTCTGTACCTGTTAGTTCCCCAACCTCAGGGAGAACCCAGTTGACCACCTTCCCAGGGTGACTAAACCTTCAATCCACTGTGGCAAGAACCACCATCATGCTTGATGTGGTCAGATGGTTCTTTCTGCCGAAACCCTTCCCCCCTCATGAATGGAAATCATCTGTGTGGTAGGAAGACTTCTCCCTGAGGCCCCTCCCTCTTGATTTCACAGCCACCTACTCGGGGACAAATCTGCTTCAGTTCATCAGAATCCTGTTGCATGGTGGCTTCCTCTAGGCCATGCAGCCCCAGGTACCTGCCGCTTTCCCTTCTTGTCTCCCGGGCTCCGGGCTGAGCATCACAACTAGAGGCTGTAGCTAAGGGCTCAGGTCCCAGGTTCCAACACACACACACACACACACACTCTCTCTCTCTCTCTCTCTCTCTCTCTCTCTCTCTCTCTCTTCCTTCCTATCGTGTGATTTTGTCCAAGTCACTTAAAAACTTAGCCTTAGTTTCTTCACCTGTAAAATGGGGCTAAAGCCCTTTATAAATGCTGTCATGTTTAAAGCATTGGGAGCAATGTGTGTCACGTAGTAAGAGCCCTGTCAATGAGATGCGTTGGAATCCTGAAGTTAGATAGGATTCCTCCCTTTGTGGTTACACCTGGGAGCCACTAATGGTCACCCAGATAGAAAGGAAAGATGCCAGTGACATATATTTCCAGTTTACAAAGCCCTTCCTCAAATGCATTTTGTTGGTTTTTACCACAAGTCTTGTGAGACTGGTGAAACATATTATTGCATGGTTTAACCCTTCCTTAAAAGCCTGCCATGGCTCCTGGGGGCCTTCCCTGGTGTGGCATTCAAGGCCATCCTCTTGCCTACCTTCAGTTCTATGATCCCATCAGACTGAACAGCAGATGCTTCTCCCAAAACTGTCCCAACATTTCCCCTTGGCCCTACCCTAGAATGCCAGGAATCATGTGACTTGCCCATGGACACAGATTTAGAAAGTGATAGAGTTGATTCATAACCAGATTTGTCTCATTACAAAGCACAGGCCAAAGAGAATTTCCTTAGGGGATCAGTGCTGTCCCATTTGGTTGTGATACGCCCTCCTCTCACCTGGTGAACACTGGTGTCCTTTTTTAAAAAAAAAATAAATCTTTATTAATTTCAGAGAGAGGAAAGGAGAGGGAGAGAGAGAGATGGAAACATCAATGATGAGAATCATGGATCGGCTGCCTCCTGCACGCCCCTGACTGGGGATGGAGCAGCAACCCGGGCATGTGCCCTGACCGGGAATCGAACCGCGATCTTCTGGATCCTGGGTCGATGCTCAACTGCTGAGCCACACCCGGCCGGGCCACCAGTGTCCTTTTAAAGACTCAATTCAAGCACCACTGCACTTTCAGGGTTTTTTTTCTGGGGTTTAAGCTCATTCAACAATGATGGAGGGGGTCACAGAGTAAGGATGCTGATTTTTTTTGTGGGAAGACATGGTCACACCTGAAGAGAAAAAAATGGTGCCTGTGACTGCTGCCTGGATTCTCACCGTTCGGGAAGTGCCTCTGGCTCTGGTAAAAGCATGAAGTGCTGCCCTGGCCAGTTTGGCTCAGTGGTTAGAGCGCCAGCCCTCGGACTAAAGGGTCTGGGTTCAGTTCTAGCCAAGGGCACGTACCTCAGTTGCAGGCTCGCTCCCTGGCCCTAATCGGGGTGCGTGCGAGAGGCAACCAATTGATGCATCTCTCCCACATCGATGTCTCTCTCTCTCTGTCCCCCTCCACGCTCTCTGAAAAGCAATGGAAAAAATATCCTCAGGTGAGGATTTGAAAAAAAGAAAAAAATAGAATGCTGTGCTGGCGTGGAACCAGGAAGTGGTAACTCCTTACACCTGTCACTCCTTCACACCTTCAGTGTGACTCATTTTGATGAAATTCGGCGAACTGGCACCTGTCACTAAGTGGAGTCTTTTATCTAGAAGGCTCTACAACTCCCCTCCCCCAAGATTCCAGGAAGCTTTGACCCAGGCTATAAAGAGACCCATCAGAGTGACCAGTGGACCTCAGCAGACACTGCTCCTGCCTGCTTACCCCCACGGTGCCAGTCCCCTCACTCCTTTGCTAGGGACAATGGAGGCTGAAACCTTTGAGAAGCTCACAGGTGAGCAAGTAAGAGACACTGGGCCAAATAATGCCATATATACATGTACGTGTCTAGTTATATGTATTTTTGTTGCAGCCGAGTTTTTAGAAGTCAGTGCATGTCCCGACTGATGCCAGTTTCACAAAATCAAAAAATAGGTAGATGTATATCTAACATGTTTATATAGCTAAATATTCTATTTCTACATCTCTCCAGAAGAATATGCATTAAAATATTAACTAACTGCAGTTTTCCCTGGGTGGTGACATTATCACCGTTTCATTGGCGTGTTTTTCTGCATTTTCCAGATTTCCTACACTTACCATACATTAGTTGCATGATCTGAAGAATGAATTCAAAGCCCAGTCTCTTTTAAATGTCTGGATCCCAAGTCTCGGGGCTGCTCCTTGAGGGCATTTCTCCTTTCTCCTTTCTCATTTCTTTCTCCTGTCCTTTGAAGATGATTCAGGGAATAGACTCAAAGGGGACTCTGCCTTCTCTGACCAATGTCTTTGCTGCCCCCTGGTGGTCATTTGGGACCTCAGCAGGTCCGATGCCCAGCCTGTTTCGGTGGGCACACTTCCACTTGAGGTTTGCCCTCTAAAGTCCCATTTTTCAGAACTGGGTTTTTCGAGTTGTGTTTTGTTTTTCTGAAGTTGTGCATCCTTTTAAATTTGCTGAGGTTTGCTCCGGGGTACAGTTCTTTAAAGCCCTGGTAGAAATGTCATTCTTTTAAAAACCAGAGCCCCTCCGCCTGGATTTCACAGCCAGAGTTTCATCAGGGGAGGGCTCTGGGGGGCTCCGGGCGCGCTCACCTGCTGCTTTTTCACAGTTGACTGAAGCTGCATTTGGTTTTGGTCAGCATCATTACTGCCAAAGCCACCAGCACACCTGCTGGGACGCAAAGGGACAGAGCTTCTCACGGTCCGAGAGTGTGGCTCCGAACTCCCACAGAATCGCAATCAGTAATGGCAGGTTCTAGGCCCCCAACCTGGGCAACGCTTTGAGATCATGTGGCTTTAAGCAAATCATGTCACTTCTCTGTTCCTTCATCTGTAACATGGGAATAGCAACGGTGCCTGCCTAGATTTAAACCCCAGCTCTACCACTTATCAGCTGTTCACCTTGGACATGTTACTTGACATCTCTGTCTCAGTTTCCTCGTCTATAAAACTGGGGGGAAAGGGTACCTAATTCACAGAGCTGTGAGGATGGAATTAATTAATATATGTGAATAATTAGAACAGTGCCTGGGACATAAGTTCTCAATATATATTTATTATTATTGCTACTGTTACCAATTACCAAAGCATATTATTATTTAAATGCCATTCTATGAATGCATATAGTTAGAAGCAAGAAATTTATTATTTGATAAGCCTTTTATGTCTTACATACTATTTCTTGAATACTCACTGCAACCATTCAAGGAAGGTGTTATTATCTTTATTTTACAAATGAGGACACTAAGATTCAGAGAGGTTAAGTAATTCACCCAAGATCACATCAGCTAGGAAATATGGAACCAGAGTTTGATCCCATTGGTTTGACTCTAGAGCCTCTGTTCTTTCCTGTCTATTTGGCTGACTGCTATCTACTAAGGTTAGGTTGTTTTCACTAATATATTTTTTCTGGAATACTTCATCTCTACTCCTATTTGGTTATAAATTAGGGTGATGCCAGTTGCTGTAACAGAGAAGACCCAAATCTCCACAGCTTTACACAATAGAACTTTATTTCTCATGTATGCAACAACTCATGAAGGCATTCCCATTTGGTGGGCAGGCCTTCCCTGGGTGATTCAGGGACCCAGGCTCCTTCTGTCTCGTGGTTCTGCTCTGCCCTGGGGCTTTGGAGTCCTCTGCATTTAGCTGGTGAGTGAGCAAAGGGCATGGACCAGGCCTAGAAGTGGCATCTATCAACTCTGTCCATATTCCATTAACTTAAAGCTCAGTCACATGGTCATACCTAACTGCACGGGAGGCTGGGAAATCTAGTCTTGCTCTGTGTCCAGGAGGCAGAGGAAATGCACCTTCGAGCCAGTCTCTGCCACAAATGGCTTATGTCTTAACTAGCCTTGAGATTTGGGTTTAAATTTTAATTCTTCCGGTAAGAAATCCTTACCCCTGGGATCTGAATTGGATGATCCTCTTCTGTACTCCTCTCTTGTGGCATCCAGTGCATAGAATTATATATAATTACTTATTCACCTGTCCCCCCATTATTCTGTGGGCTACATTAGGGCGGGGCTTATGCCATTCTGGGTCACTGCTGAATTCCCAGCTTACACTGAGCCTGGCACACAGTAGGTGCTCAATAATTGTTGAATGGATGGTGTCTGGGACAAATCGCTGAGGGGCAGAGGAAGTGGTTGGGAGTGGTCTCTTGGCCCCCCACTTCTCGGCGTCACTAAGTTTCAGAATCACGGACAGCTAATCCCGGAACAGGGCTAGAAAGTCCTCTGAGGTTGAGGTTGGGGTATCTGTTTTCAAGAGTGGAACTGAGATGCTGCGTGTGGTCACAGGTTGTCTGGGCCTCTGCACCTGCCCCCAAGGAGGACCCCGTGCAGACAGCTCCTCCTCAGCCTGTTCCAGTGCATGTGCTCAGCAGGGCCTGGCTTTGAACTTGGGAAACAAACCACCATAATGATAAAACGATGCAATGCATTTATTTGTTTACAATTTATATCCTATCCGCTTCCCAGCAAACTTTGCAGTGCTTACAAAATGAGCACCGTAAGAGGGAGAAACTTGAATAACAGGGGGAACCCGGCTGACGTGATACTAGGTCATTGGAAATCTAGTGCCTCCAGACAACAAGCGTGTCGGCCTTACAAGCCACGTCTTTATTTTGGGACAATATTCAGTGTTGTTTATTTTTTTGAATATTGATCTCTTTCGTCCCCCTTTGCCTTGTACTGTCGCTGGGTGTCTGGTGTCCATGACTCTTGGCCTGTAGCTGAGATCTCGAGTGGGCAGGGTGGGGACAGGACTGTGATCAGCTCATGGCCTTTCTTTTCAGGGTTCCCGGCCCCTCTTCAGCTCCAACCCTTGAGCTCATCCCTGCTCCCCCTCCTTCCTACAAATCCCTGCCACAGTCTGACTTAAGATGACGGTAGTGTCCGTGAACGAAAGCACAGTCCTGATATATTATAACCGTCCTTATATTCTACAAAAACCAGACACACAATTTGACGAGACAGAAGGGGATGGTCCGGCATGGTGACGAGGCAAGAATCCCAGACTGGCGCCTCTGGCTGGTGGCCTTGGCAAGTCACATGGTGGTTCTGAGCCTCCTTCGTCTCATCTATGAAATGGGATAACTGAACCCAGATACCCTGGGTGGGTAGGAGAGTCCCCGATGACACCAAATGTCCTCGGAGGGCAGCGTGTTACATCAGGGACACTTAACAAGGGAAGCGTATCGGGCTCCTACTGTCAGGAGCAGCTGCCGGTGGGGCCCTGAGCCTGGGGCAGGCGGGAGAGCAGAATAAAACTGCAGGGTCACTTGGCCAGGGGACTGTCATGATGCCCCAGGGGAAGGTGGGGTGGGGGGTGGGGAAGGAGGAGAGCGGTTTCCCAGCTGACTTCTCCCTTCATGAGGCATGTGGATTACAGGGACCCCCAGGTCGCCTCTGCGATGGGGGGTGGGACTGAGGGCCAGGAGTCTCTTCTCTGGGCCCAGGCTCCTGGGGGCAGAAAGGGCAGGAGTCAGCTTGGAGCCTGGGCTGGAGCAAGCCTGGAGCAAGTGAATCTGAGGGAGGAGGGAGAGCCTATAGTCAGGCAGAGAAGCACTAGGACCTCAGCAAGATTTGTATTTCAGAGCCTTCTCTGGCCCACACAAGCCAATTCTTGCTGAACTATAAAAGGGAAGGGAAAAAACCCCTAGGTTCCAAAGGAGCAAATTTGCAGTAAGTTTTCAAAAGAACCAAAGCCAATCTGAGTTGGAGAAGGGATTTCCCCCAAACTCTCCCTCCACCACGCACTCAGCAATTGCAAAGATATTGAGAAAGTCCTGGAGGGAGGAGGGAGGGGCAGCTGGGGAGAGGCATCTCTCACCACAGTCCACGGCCCCTTCCCAGAAGGCTTCCTGGCTGTCACCCTGGGGGTGGCCTCTCTACCCTGTAGTGCCCCGTACCTAACACTGCAGGAAAACAACAGAGCTGTTTACCAAGAAGAAAAAAATCCCCATAATCTTATCACCCTATCAAATAATCTGTTTTCATTTTTTCTGGGCTTCCTTCCATCCCGATCTTCATAGTTTAATCATAGCTCCACTGCACCTATGATATTAACTTTTTTTCTCTCTTAACATTGTGTGATGTTGGGCAAGTTTCAGTTTTCTTATCTGTAAAGCACCTACCTCACAGAGGGTGTGGGCCTTGAATGAGATCATGATTATAAAGTGCATGGCACATAGTAGGTGCTCAGTAAATGGTAGCTGCAATGATTCTTTCTGGAAGCATCTCTCTGGTTTTCATTATAAGTTCTTCTGCCCTATGACAATTTTTAAAACTTTTTATATGTATAAATGTGATAAAGAAAATTGGAACTACTTATTTTAAAAGGAGTCTGGTCACAGAAAAAGATCGCATATGATTAGCCGGAAGATTTGCATCAGCAAATTGGTTGTTACAGAATAGTCATGGGGGTGTGAAGTACAGCACAGAGAATATAGTCAATAATACTGTAATCACTATGTGTGGCGTCAGGTGGGTACTAGACTTATTGGGGGATCATGTCGTAAGTTATATAAACATCTAATCACTATGCTGTACACCTGAAACTAATATAATATTGAATGTCAACTGTAATTGAAAAATCAAAATTTAAAAAAAAAGATTTGCATCAGCAGGTGTGTATGTGCTCTCCTCTGGCAACTAGAGGATCCAGCCCTATTCATACGCTCATTTTGACCAGAGAAGAATTTTCTGGGGCTGGGAGTGGGGTGAGGCATGAGGGCCCCGTTATAGCTGAGGCTTTTTGTGAAGCAGGCCTTTACGTCTGCTTTCTTCAGATAAGGACTCCATCCCCCCCAGGATGACCTGGTAAGGAAAGCAGTAGGGCCCCTGGGAATCTCAGCTCAGTCGCCCACTCACTTGGAGAGGTGAACTCGTCCGTGGTGCAGGGAAATCAAAGTGTTGGTCTCTTTCTCTACCAGGCTGCAGGGAAGGGGCCGCGCTGGGAAATTGTTACATGGTGCGTCTCTGCACCAGTGAGAGGCTGAGGGGGGCCTCGGCTTCTGGGGACTCTGTGTGTGTGTGTGTGTGTGTGTGTGTGTGGTTTTTTTTGTTGTTGTAGTTTTTCAATATATCTTTATTGATTTCAGAAAGAGGAAGGGAGAGGGAGAGAGAGAGATAGAAACACCAATGATGAGAGAGTCATTGATCGGCTGCCTCCTGCACACCCCCTACTGGGGATCGAGCCCACAACCCGGGCATGTGCCCTGACCGGGAATCGAACCGCTATCTCCTGGATCCTAGGTCGATGCTCAACCACTGGGGACTGTCTTTGATAGGAAGTGTGTCTTTGGCGAGCACAAGTCTCCCAGGATTGATATCTATTGCAGATGCCATCTCCGTCCTACTTAAGGGTGAGGGGGGTTACAAGTATATCTGGGAGGCTAATGGAAAAAAGACAATACACAGATATGGAATTTAAGACCCAAGATGATCAACCCAGTCAAAGGCCCACCTCCTCTCGGGGACTCAGTTCTCTCATCAGTGACATTCAGTCTGTTAAATTATTCTTGGCTTTGGAGAGGAAACTGGACATTTGTTCTCAAGACCTCTCACTCAAAGTAACGCCTCTTCACCTCTCTCACACTAATTTGGGGTTCATCAGGGGGCCGAGGCGGCAGTTTGGTCCAGGGCCTCATCACTGCAAGTCACTGAAAGATTTCTATGCCTTGACTGTGCTGGCACTTCTGGGAACACCAACACTGGCGGTGACAGGGCCCCACCCTTAAAGGGGACACAGTCACATTCGGGAGAAGACACAAGTTGCTATCTGTGGTCAGATTAGCAATGACAATGGCTGCCATTCACCAAGCACACCGAAAGCAAAATCTCATGCAACTTTTCAAACATGATGTACATGCCGATAATATCCTCGTTTCTCAGGTGAGAAAACCAAGGTGCTGAACCATAGAATAACTTGCTCACAGTCACAGAGCCGGCAGGCGCTGTGCCTGCGATTCAGTGTTGTCTGTCTGACTAGATGATCACCACCCCCACCTTTTCTTTTTTAGTTACACCAAACCTTTCTTGATTTCATTTAACACAGCTTCCAGTTAAGCCTGTGCATAGACACGTCAGAGATGGCTCGAATCTCAACGTAAAAGGGCTCGCTTTTGGATCATTCCGCTGAGTAGGGTTTCAAGGCCCCTCCAACTAACTGTCATCTGACACCTTGAGGTGTTATCTACAGGCACAGAAAGTAGGGACATCATCGGTTTACAAAGACCGAGCTGCAGGAGCTGGCAGTCGTCCTGCTGTGTGGCAGTCACCGTGCAGTCCTGAGGGGTTAACGGTTGCTCTGTTTCTTTGTCTCAAATTTCAGTGCCAGTTTCTTCTTTGTTAATCCCTCTCCTCTCCCTCTCTTTCTATTTCTCCCCTTCCTTTCCCTCCTGCCTCTTTTTTCTCCCTTCCTCTTCTTCTATAAAGCATCAAGATACTGGAAAAAACTTGGGACCTCTGGTCTCATTTCTCTTCATCCATTAAACTAATGAAAGTTGGCAGATTTCCAGTCCCACAGCTCAAACGGTCACATGATATCATTGATGGGATTTATTTAACATTATAATCCCAAGTTTTGGCAACCATCCTGGTACCAGCAATAGAGGCTGCAGGCTTAAATTTTCCAGCGTTGTAGAACCCTGTGCCATGATGCCAGCAAAGACCCCAGATGTAGCTAGGAAAGCACAGATGCTACTTGGATCATCCAGAGCTGATGCGTTCCCAAGTGTGCGAAACCACTGGAAGTGGGAGGCCCCCTGCTTTTGCAAAGCCCGTGATACCACAGGAAGCAGCCAGACGGTCCATTCTAGCTCATTCTGCAAAGAGAAGAGACTGCAGAGCACAGACAAGTTGCATCCTCAGAGCCCATGCTCTTGACCAATGCATCATATTGCACCTTTCATCTTGAAACATTTCACAAGAAGGCAATTACAAAAGGAATCATGTCACATAGACATTACATTCTAAAGTTCCAAGGAGTAGGAGGTACAAAATTTCACAGATTCTTAAAGTTTTAAAACTCTACCAAAGCTTCCCGACGGTAGATAAGCATCTTCAGTCCACAGATGAGGCAACTGAGGCTGGACGAGTGGGGCCCTCAAGGTTACACAGAGGTAGGACCAGGTCCCTGGTGGCTGAGCCTCAGTTCTTGGCTCTCTCAGCTACACCACACTATGTCCCTCTCTGCATGGAAGAGGTGTGGTGAGGGAGGCTTCACTGAAGAAGATGACTGTGACCTGGGCCTTGAGGAATGGATGAGGTGTGGGTGGGCTTGGAGGAGAGGCAGGGCTCCTAAAGCCATCTGAGGCTCCTTGGTGACCTTCCCAACTGAACTGTGAGTTCCTTAATGTAGGCATTCCCCTCCTCTGCCTTCTGCCCCACTTCAGGGGTCCTGGGGTGGGGCTGGCCTGCTCGGGGAGACTTGTTTCGCACCCTCTCCAGAGAACTGGCTCCTTATTTTAAGATACTTGCTACAACATTTGGCACTGAATAGAAACACAGCTTATCTTTCCTTCTGCTTCCTTCTTTATTTCCTATGGAAGATTCCTCTGAGAGTGTGTGTCTAGCCACAGTCTGAAAATTATCCAGCCCCACACCCCTTAGGAATGGGCCCTGACAGCTACGTGTATAGGACCCACCTCTGACCACTGTGAGCGGCTGAGTGGCACAGGGGTGGACCCCAACTCAAACTGGCCCCATTAGAGCCTCTCTCCCAATTTGGAATTTCAGCTTCGTGGGGCTCCTTGGGCTCCTCTGATGGTTTGAACTGAGGCCTGTTAGCCTAAGGGCTGGGAGATGTCTATCTTCAGACAAGGAGAAGGCCTGTGCAGAGGAGCAGGGAGAGGAAGCCGAGGCCCAGAGGCCATAGCAACGAGAAACCCCAAGACCCCAGCCAAAGGCCCTGGGAAGCCAGTCGCCCTGTGCCTGGGAGGCCGCTGCCCAGAGGAGGCCCTCACCTCTTCCGAAGGCTCCCCCTCCAGTCACACAAGAAGGCCAGCCTGCTGCCCGGAACCTACCCTCCTCTGATGTTATCGAGTTTCTGCAGAAGGAGCTCCTTCAGCCAGCCTCTGCGGAGCCACCAGGGGAAGTCCTTGGTCGTGCTCTGTGCTGCAGGAACCAGTCTCAAAGGGGGGCATGTTGTTGAAGGGGAACTTTCTTCTCTTTCTTGAAGGAAGGCTCTTGGCCTAATGGTTACAATTTGAACCAAGCTCCAGAAGGAGTGTGTCTCTGAAGATGTTAATTTTTTTTTTTTTTTTGCAAAGATCAGCAGTCTTCACAGTGGCATGAATGGGAGAGGAGAGACCACAGGAGTCACTTTAGTCAATTGTGCTAGGGACCGAGGAACAGAGATGAAATAAAATAAGACCTTCCTGCCCTACAGTGAGTGAGATGGACATGTAGATAGAATTTCATGACAACGAGAAGTAAATGTCATGACAAAGAAATACATGAGCAGGGATGGTCCCCTAAGAACATCCAAACTGGGGGTCAGAGAATGTTTCCCAGCAAGGACAACACCTGAGTGGAGGCCTGAAGGGTGAGTAGGAGTTGGCTAGCCAGAAGGGGTAAGGGACAGTCCAGAGGAAGCGGCAAGAATAGAAGAGCAGAGTTGAGAAAGAACATAGTAGCTGCCGAGAAGCCCAATGACCAGAGCAGCTGGAGTGTGAAGTCTGCCTCCCGGTTCTGGTAAGAAAGCTTGCCAGGAAGAGCAGGGCTGGACTTTGTCCTGTAGACCTGTCACCTCCAAACCTCTTTGACCATGCACTCCATCTGTTAAATTTTTCTGAGCATGCAAGAAGTGTTTTGTGTACAATATTTATAACAAATATAGAGCATATGTACAAATGTTTACAAAGCAGTATTGTACAGGATAGATATGTGTTCTTGTACCAATATGTTAAATATTAACTTTTAAAAAATACAGAAATTCTGAAATATTCTCTACACCCAAGCAGAAGTGTGACTAAGGAGAATTGCTCTGTAGATGTGATCAGGAGCCCCTGGAGAGTCTGGGCATCACTTCCCTCATCAGAACCAGCCAGATGTGTAACTGTGGCTTGAGCTGCCAGTCTCTGTTCTGGGTGATTCAGATCAGGAAAACTCAGTAGCAGGCTAGGTTGCCTCATCATAGACTTCTAGAAACTCCTGTGCCTGATGATTTTGGGGTATAGTCTCCCAATGAAATACATATGTATTTTCTTAAGGAAAATAGACATATGCTAAACATATTGTTTCTTAATCTGCTTTTTAATTGAATATATTGTGAACATCTTTGTCATTAATTTTTTTTTTTAAAGCATTTAAGGCTTTTTAAAAAAAATATATCTTTATTGATTTCAGAGGGAAGAAAGGAGAGGGAGAGAGAGAGAGAAACATCAGTGATGAGAGAGTCATTGATCGGCTGCCTCCTGCACGCCCCTGACTGGGGATCGAGCCGCAACCCGGGCATGTGCCCTGACCAGGAATTGAACCCCGATCACCTGGATCATAGGTCGAGGCTCAACCACTGAGCCATGCCCGGCCGGGTGTCATTAATTTTTTATTAAGAAGTCTTCTGCATCACTATTTTAAATGCCTGCATAGTTCTCTGTTGTAGCGTTGTCTCTCTAGTCCGTCTCCTTTCACATGCTAAATTGGACTTTGGCCCGTCAGCTAAAGAACTCATATTTCCAACATTTTTTCCGATACCATAGAGCATTTTTAGTCTTCCAGAAATACATGAGAACCCCTGGTCTGCGGATGCCCTCTCCTTCCAATATCAGCTTTGCAATGAGTCAGTTCCTTACTTCAACACACGCCTTCGCATTTTGCATTTGTCATGAGGGGGGATTTGGGGGTTCTCTTAGCTGGACAGCGTGTGCAATTCCAGCAGCCTTGCCTCGTCACGCAGCGGCCTTTTTGTGCAGTTCTTTAGTATTTTATCGCACGTTGTCTATAATGATTCATTTTGTGTGTCAACTTGACTAGACCACGGGGGCCCGGGTATTTGGTGAAACATTATTCTGGGTGTTATTGTGAGGGTGTTTCTGGGTGAGTTTAACATGTAAATTGATGGGCTGAATAAAGCAGATTGCCCTGCTGACAAGAGTGCTGTGAAGCTACTCCACGGCATTGCTGCCTCGGCATCCATTTTGTTGGGCCCAGGAAACTCAACATAGTGCCAACCCCTCATGCAAACACAGCCCTACACCCCAGCAGAGTGGCAAACAAATGTAAGTTCCTGGGGTGACCCCCCCATCAGCTCTTGTTATGAACAGCTTCCCCCGCCTCTCAGGGCTTTCCCCGTGTGTGCCCCTCGATAAGACCCCCATGAAGCTTACCAAAACCCTGCTCTTTTTGGTTTAAATTGACCAATCTGGCTTTAGCCCAAGAACCTCAAAACACATCCCCCATGGACTCTAATAGAGGCATGTGCCCCAGGTTCCGTCACTCTCTCTGCCTACACCCTGCCTGACCTCCCCGTGTGGCCCCTCAGGCATGCTGTGCTCTTCCTCCAGGACCTGGGGGTAGTAAACTCCTCTATTTTAATTTCTCTTGTAGTATATCAATTAACCTCACATATAAAATCAGGGTCCTCCCGAGAAACAGAATATATATTTATATTTATATATTTATATTATTATATATACACACACATATATGTCTTTCTCTATGTATATATACACAAAGATATATATATATATATATAGATATAGAAATATCCTATTGGTTCTGTTTCTCTGGAGAACCTTGACTAATACAATGCTTTCTTCCTTTAAAAAAATAAAAAAGACTAGATAAGTGAACATGCTAATAAAAATCACAAGAAATATAGACCTTTTATCCTTGTAGCAAATGAGACCCCAAAATGAAAATCACTGAGCATGCTGGGACCAGCAAGTCTTCACCCATTTGATGCAAGTCAGTTCACTGGATATTCAGTTATAAAAGGGGAAAATAATTACATAATAGAACTGAAATTTTAGAAATAATATCATCAAAGATGTGCCTAATAACTCAAAATTCCATCAACTATTGAATATATAAGTAATAGTATATTCATTCACAGGAATATCAACAGCAATTAGAAGGGTTACTGCAGCTATATTCAGTGGACAAATAAATAGAGAAAATGGACAAATAACAGAGAAAATCCATGAAATTAAAGGACTTCTTTTAAAAGATCAACTAATCAGCAAATGGGGAAATGTAGAAAAGAAGTAGATTAGTAATGGCCTAGGGCTCCAGGGGATGGGCATAGGGAGAGATTTAGGGAGTGAGAGTTAAGAGGTACAGGGTTTCTTTATTGAGTAATAAAAATACTCTAAAATTGATTGTGGTGAGGAATGCACAACTCTGTGAATATGCTGAAGACCATTGTGTGTACTTTTCAAATTGGTGAATTGTATGCTATATAAATTACACTTCAATAAAACTGTTAAAAAATGAAGATGAAATTAAGACATTCCCAGGTAAACAACAGCTGAGAGAAGAGCTACCCTACAAGAAATAGCAAAAGGAGTCCTTCAGGCTGGAATGGAAGGATGTTCGTATCTTGAACCCACATAAAGAAATAGAGAGTACTGCCCAGCCGGGCATGGCTCAGTGATTGAGCGTTCACCTAGGATCCAGGAGATCAGGGTTCAATTCCCTGTCAGGACACATGCCCGGGTTGCGGGCTGCAGCCGATCAATGACTCTCTCCTCATTGATGTTTCTATCTCTCTCTCTTCCTCTCTCTGAAATCAATAAAGATATATTTTTAAAAAAAGAAAAGAAATAGAGAGTACCGATGATGGTAACTACAGAGGTTAAACAGCAACATAGATGTATATTTTGTTTATAACACTCGTTTCACCTCCAACGTTATTTAAAAGAAAACTGCATAAAACAATAATTATATATTTGTGTTGATAGTCATAAAACGTATAGAGTAGTAATTTATATGACAGTATTAGGACAAAGGAAGGAGGGACGAAGTTACATAGGAGAAATTTTACTATATTATTGAAATTAAGGTTTTACTAACCCAAATTAGATTGTTATAAGATGTTAATTGTAATCCTCAGGGTAACCACTAAGAAAATAATTCAGAAAATATGACAAAAGAAATTATAAAGGAGTTAAAATGGTAGTTTAGAAAACATCTACTTAACACAAAACCCAATAGTAATAGAAGAATAGAGGCACAGAAAGGATGTAAGATACATAGAAAACAAGTAGCAAAATAGGAGACATAAATCCTACTTTATGGGCAATTACATTAAATGTAAGTATATTAAACACTCCAATGAAAAGGAAGTGATTGGCAGAATGTATTTTTAAAATATCCAACCACATGCTGCCTGTAAGAAACACTGTTAATTCAACAGATAGGTTGAATGTAAAAGGATGGGGAAACATACCATGCAAACAGTAGCCATAAGAAAGTTGGAGTGGCTATGCTAATATCAGATAAAATAGACTTTAAGACAAATATTGCTACTGTTGCAAAGAAAGGCATTTTATAATAATAAAGGGACAATCCATCAAGAAGACTTAATTATAAACCTATATCTAACAGGAGAATCCCTAAAATATACGAAGTAAAAACTGACAGAATTGCAGGAAGAAGGAGACAATTAGGCAATAATAGTTGAAGATCTCAGTACCTTACTTTCATTAATAGATAGAACAACTAGATATAAGATTAACAAGGAAATAGAAAACAAAACTCTAGGCCAACTAAACCAGACATCAATAGACCATTCCACCCAACAACAGTGGAACACAAATTCTTCTCAAGTGCACCACGGAATAGTGTCAAGAATAGACCATTTGTTAGGCCATAAAATAAGTCTCAATATGGTTAATAAGGATTGAAATCATAAAAAGTATGTATGTTCTCCAACCACACTGGAATGAAATTAGAAATCAGTGACAGAAAAAAAATTCATAAGTATGTGGATGCTAAATAACATACTCCTAAATAACCAATGAATCAAAGAAGAAATCACAAGGGAAATTAGAAAATACTCTGAGATAAATGAAAACAAAAACATAACAAACCAAAACTTATGGTATGCAGGTAAAGCAGTACTTATAGGGAAATGTATAGCTGCACATGCCTATATTAGAAAAGAAAGATCTCAAATCAATAACCTAGCCACTGCAAGAAACAAGGAAAAAAACAAAGGCAAACTAACCTGAAGGAAGCAGAAGGAAAGAAATAATAAAAATTATAGCAGAAATAAATCAAATGGAGGACAGAAAAACTATAAATTTTCAAAGAAATCTAAAGTTGACCCTTTGAAAAGATCAGAATAGTTGAAAAACCTTTAGCTAATCTAATGAGAGAGGGAGGGAGAGAGAGGAGACTCAAATTACTAAAAGCAGGACTGAAAAGAGGGGGACATTACTATTGATCCTACAGAAAAAAAAAATTTATAAGAGAATACTATGAACAATTGTAGGCAAACAAATTGGATAATATAGCTAAAATACAAAAATTCCTAAAAAGACACTACTGAAACGTAATCAAGAAGAAATAGAAAATCTGAATAGAGCAAAAACAAATAAAAATACCGAATTAGTAGTCAAAACTTTCCCACAAAGAAAAGCCTAGGACCAAATGGTTCCACTGGCAAATTCTACCAAATATTTAAAGAAGAATTAACCCAGCCCTTCTCAAATGCTTCCAAAAATCAGAAGAGGGGAAAATACTTCTCAACTCATTCTATGAGGCCAATATTACCCTGATACCTAAGCTAGAGAAAGAAATCACAATAAAAGGAAACTATAGCCCAATGTCCCTTATGACTATAGATGTGAAAATCCTCAACAGGCTCCAACCGGGTGGCTCAGTTGGTAGGAGCATCATCCCCTACACCAAAAGGTTGCAGGTTCAGTTCTGGATCAGGACACATACCCAGGCTGCAGGTTCGATCTCGGGTCAGGGCACATACAGGAGGCAACTGATCAATGTTTCTCTCTCTCTCTCTCTCTCTTTCTCCCTCTCTCTCTAAAAATCAATAAAAACATATTCTCAGGTGAGGCTAAAGAAAAAAAAAAATCCTCGACAAAGTACTAGCAAATTGAATCCAACAGCATATAAAAAGGATTATACAAGGTGACCAAGTGGAATTTATGCCAGGAATGCAAGATTGGTTCAATGTGTAAAAATAAATCAATGTAATACATCATGTTAAATGGATAAAGAACAACATACACATGATCATCGCAATAGATGTAGAAAAAGCATTTGATAAGATCCAACAGCTTTTCATGATAAACTCAACAAGCTAGAAGTGAAGAGAACTTTTCCAACATAGAAAAAAAAATATCTGAAAAGTTCATAGATAAAATTATGATTAATAGTGAAAGACTAACTAAAAGCCCTCCTGCTAAGATCAGAAACAAGGAAAGGACATCCACACTCACCCCTTCTATTCAAATGTTGCTTGAATTTCTAGCCAGAGAAATGAAGCAAGAAAAAGAAATATAAAATTTCCAGATTGAAAGAAAAAAGTAAAGCCGTATCTATAGAGGACATGATCTTGTATATAGAAAAATAGTAAGAAATCCATACACATTCAAAATGGATAGAGATAGTAACCAAATTCAGCAAGGATTCAGGATATAAGATTAATATATGAAAACCTGTTATATTCCCATATGCTAGCAATGAATGACCTAAAAATGAAATTGAGAAAACACTTCTATTTATAGCAGCATCAAAAAGAATAAAATACTTAGGACTAAATCTAACAAAAAAGTGCAAATCTTATATATCAGAAACTATAAAACAGTCATTCCAAATTATTTCAAAATCTTGTCTCGGCTATCACAAAATGATTATGTCATGTTCAACAACTCCCAAAACTTCAATAAAAATCCAGTCTAGAATGTAGAATGTCAATCAGGTAAAATCCTCTACACCCAAAATTTGAAACAAAATATAGCATAAATTTCACAAGAAAGTGAAAGACAACCCACAGAAAATATTTGTAAATAATATAAAGGCCTAGTATCCAGACTATATAAAGAACTCAACAATAAAAAAATATTAATTTTTTAAATAAAAGATTAGGTATATAAATGGCCAAAGAAGATATATAAATGGTCAATAAGCATATGAAAAGATGCTCAAAGTCATTAGTCATAGGCAAATGCAAAAACTTTATAGATAGCTGAGGAATGTAAAATGGGGAAGCTTCTGTGGAAAACAGTCTGATAGTTTCTGAAAAATTAAACACAGACCCAGCAATACCATTCCTAGGTATATGCCTAAGAGAATTGAAAATATACGTCCACCCAAAAACTTGTACACAGATGTTCACGGCAGCATTATTCATAATAGCCAAAATGTAGAAACAACCCAAATGTCCATCAGCTGATAAATGAACAAACAAAATGTGGTATTTCTATACAATGAAATATGATTGGGCTATAGAAAGGAAGGAAGTGCTGATACATCCTGCAACATGGATGAACCTTGAAAACATTATGTTAAGTGAAAGAAGCCAGTCACAAAAGGTCATTTATTGCATAATTCCATTTATATGAAATGCCCATGGATGGCAAATCCACAGAGATGGAAAGTACTGTATATTAGTGATTGCCAGGGGCCTGGGGAGGAGGGAATGGAGATTAACTGCTAGCAGTGCAGAGTTTCCTTTCGGGGGTGATAAAAATGTTCTAAAATTAGGAGTGGTGGTAGTTGTAAAACTCTATACCTGTACTAAAAACTACTGAATTTTGTACTTTAAAAGGGTAAATTTAATGGTATGTGAATTACATCTCAATGGAAAAATATGCTAAGAAGCACGAATAAGTAGAGTGTATCCCAGGAATACAAGGTTGGTTTAACATTCCAAAATCAATCAATGTAATTCATCGTAGCAAAGGAATAAAGGGAATTCCATTGGAATTCTAGCGATAGATTCAGAAAAGGCATTTGACAAAATTCAATGCACATTCAAAATGCAGGCTCTCAACAAACTAGAAATAGAAGGGAATTTCCTCAACCTGACAAACAAGAATCTATTAAAAACCCCTGTAACTTATACTTAATGATAAAGGACTGAATGCTTATCTCATAAGATTAGAAACCAGACAAAAATGTCTACTTTCAACACTTGTACAAAAAGACAAATGCAATAAAGCAAGAAGAAAAGGCAAATGGGTTGGAAAGGAAAACTGTCTTTATGCACAGACAACACAGTCATCTAAGAAAATCCTAAGGAATCTACATAAAAGCTACTAGAACTAAGAAATTACTATAGCAAGATTGTAGGTATTCCATTCCAGGTGTTCACCCAACAGAAATAAAAGCATATGTTTCCCAAAGACTTATACATGAATATGCATATCCATTTTTTTTCATAAAAGTCAAAACCTGAGTTACTCAGCAAGATAAAAGTGAAGGTCACAGACAGGGCTGTGAGATTTTGGAAGCAGGAACAGGAAGACTCAGGAAGAGAAGGGGCAGACCGGTACAATAGTCTATGAGAGGAGGGGGACTTTGCGGGGGGATGTATAAAGAGGATTTTCAGAAAGTTGGTATGTGATGTGATTCCCTCTCCTCGCTGTTTCCTTGGGATGATACGCTCTACTAGGGGAGGCCCAGTTCAGTTTGGGCTACATAGACTATAACAGCGGTAATAGCTTTAGGAACCATATGCTTACTGGGTACAAGTGCTAAGCAATTTAAATACATTCAAGACTGTGACATGGATACTGGTATCCCCATTATATAGATGAGAACCCAGAGGCACAGAGTTTTAAGTTCTCTGCCAGGACATTCCACTGCATATTCAAACCCAAAACTAAGAAGCAATTTCCCTTTTTCACTTTCTTCTCTGATCTAGGTTCTCTCCTCTTAGGATCGGGTAGATGAGGAAGGGACGCTGAAAAGTGATTTTGGTTCAGTCCTCACATCCCCAAAGCCCCTTACTTCCACATGAGGTCATATATCCAGCCAGAGATACTCAGCCCGGCCTGAGAGAAGACGGGATTGACCAGGTTCAAAGTTACTCCCCACTGCCTGAGAGTACCACCTCCAGAGAGCCATGAATTCATAACTGTACAAATCCCATGACTACCTGATCCTAGCACAAATATACCATAGTTTTTGTTACCTCATGTTGACATATCTCCACTTTTTAATCTGGTGGGAAACTAAAGAAAGGAATGGCCTCTCTCAACCTTTGAGAGGCCTCTGTCCCTTCCAGCCTGTCTGAAAGGATCCAATAAGAGGAGAAGGTGCCAGAAGCAACTCTGGTGCCCACTCTGGGAGCTGCAGGGGGCCTCAGCTGTCAGCATGGCTCTAGCCACAGGCTGGAGTTGGTCAAAAATCTGGGGACTCAAGGGCTTTACGAAATGGATCACATCGCCCAGAGGTGTCCTGAGCTTTGAGGGGGTTTCTGAGAAAGCCCCTGATTGACCAGGGGAACAGTTGTTTTGGTGTCTTTTAAAAACAACTGTTTTTGGTTCTAACTTGGGGTCAGTTGGCCCCCAACCCAGAGGACAACTGGTAAAGGCCTGGAAACATTTTCACAGCTGAGGGGGGTTTACTGGCATCGAGTGGGTAGAGGTGAAAGGTGCTCCTAAACATCCTACAATGTACAGGACAGCTCTTCACAGCAAGAATCCTCCACTCCCAATGTCCAGAGGGCTGCAGCTGAGACACTCGCTTTAACCCTTGGGGCTGGGCCACAGTCCGCCCTGCTAGGAGCTGCCTACGAGTCCACATCTGGACTGAAAGCCGGAGAGGGCTGGACCACAGGCCATGCCCGCTGGCGGAATTTCCCTGTCATCACCTGGCCACCCCCTCCGGCCCCTTTGCTGGAGAGCTCTGCCCTCAGGTAAACGTTTTCCCAACTTGTTTGGGAAACTTCTAGAAAAACCCCCTTGAGCCATCCTGTAAGTGGTGAAGATGCACCATGCTATACTTTTTCCACCAAAAATAAAAGTTTGGGTGGTTAGGGGATTTTTATTATTTTAGTTCAAATAACTAAAAAGTGGCAGTCAACCATTAAGATTTCAAAGGTGGTGCATCCACCAACTGGTCCTCAAAAAGGCGCGCAGATGGAGCCCGGAAACAAAGAGCCAGAGGGGTTTAGTATCAATGAATTAATGGTCTAGACGAGGGGCGGGGGTCGATAACCTAGGAATTCTGACCTGGGTGGGGGGCACCCTGGGGGAGGGCTCCCCTGTCCTCCCCCAGTCACAAGCCGCCTCAGTGGGGGGCCCTTGGGGAACCCAGGGACATTTGCCTGCACTCTCGGGAGATTCTTTTCTTTTCTCCTTTCTTCTCCCTGGGTTTCATCTTTACTAACTAGAGAGGGGACTATTAGGGAATGTAAGGCCACATGCTCTAGTGAAATTGCCTCAGAGCAAAAGGCAGAGGGGCCTAAATTCAGCCAATGGCCCCGTGCAGCTGCTGAGCGCCCCAGGAGAGTCAGTGAGGAGAGGGGGGCTGCTGAGACTTCTGGACCCTAAATCCCTCTCAGGGCCCCAGTTTGCTTGGCAGGCTTTGCAGTGGGCTGGCCTGGGGTTAACTCCAACAGGTCAAGTACCAGCTCAAAGCAGATGAGGAGAATAGATTCGGAGCCAGTTAAACCCAGGGCACTGGAATGGGCTTGGTGCCTTTGAGTTCCCAAGACAGAGACAATGGCCAGAGATGAAAGACTGCAGAGGTGTCTATTCCTCCTGGGCCAGCAATGACTTTGACTCTGAGGCCACAAACTGCCCCCTCCTGGAGAAGCGGGCTCGACAATTTCCCCTACATCCCTGCGTGGGGAGCTTTGGAAAAATACCTCTGCTCAGGCTGATTAAATCAGAGTATCTGACGATGGGTCCCAGGCGAGCATCTCCTTCCTTCTTTCTGGCCTTGGGAGATTTTGCACCTCCTTCCAGGGACCAGAGCCTGACTTCTGAAATGACTCTCCTGAAGGAAAAGTAACTAGTTCTGCAGTCAGCACCCACCCCCATCCCCTGGGGAACACACCACAGACACTCAGGTTTCTCCCCAGTTTCAACCGATTTCCTTAATGATTTGGTCAGAGTGCACATGCTCTTGTAAAACACAGTCTTGGAAGTGAGCTGAGTCAGCAGGCATTGGACTAAAGTACATATTTGTCCTAGTCCTTGGAGCAGCAAACCAATAGAAGAACTGAAACTGGGTAGGTATCGCAGGTTTGTGGCACTCTAAAAACACCATCTATTTTCAATTATCTTAAGCCCATTTACCTACAATGTATCCTGCTAATTTTTTAAAATATCTTTATTGATTTCAGAGAAAGGGAGAGAGAGAGAGAAACATCAATGATGAAAGAGTTGTCATTGATTGGCTGCCTCCTGCACGCCCCCGACTGGGGATCGAGCCCGCAACCCGGGCACGTGCCCTGCCCGGGAATCGAACCGCGATCTCCTGGATCCTAGGTCGATGCTCAAGCACTGAGCCACGCCCGGCCGGGCATCCGGCTAATTTTAAACAAGGCTGATCCCATAGGTACTGGTGTTATGACACCAGTTATTAAAACACTGAAAAACAGATTGGCAAACAGCTGCTGCCCTAAATTCTTGGGGTTCCGCCTCCCCCTCACTTTTCGTTCCCCTCCCTCAAGACCACCCCCTGTCCCACTTCCCAGAATCCAGCAACTCAAAGGTTATTTGCTCAGTACAGCAGGGGCCCGGATCTGTTCCAACTGCTGGGTACCCACGCTATGCAGGTTGTCAATTGTGACCATCGATTTTAAGTCATTTAAATCTCAGGAAAGCAGCTTGCCCCAAGGCTCTCTGCTTGTCGTATTTAGTTAGAACAGTACACGTTGTTTTAATTTAACAAAAACTCATATTGTGGCACTGTCCTAAGAACTTTACAAACTTAATTCTTTTCATCCTTATAACAACCCTATAGATTGGTGATATTACGTTCTCCCATTTTATAGATGTAGGAATTGAGGCACAGAGAAGTTATTATCAAGGTCACCCAGATAATAAATGGGGAGCTGAGGTTCTCAGCCCGTCTGGCTACAGAACGTTGCTCTCGACCATAGGCAATCTAGCCATAAAGTAGTAAGTTAGGGTTTTTTGTTTGTTTGATTGGTTGTTTGCCAAACTTAGATTCACATAGTAGACTCTAGCACTCCTCTCTACCTTTCCCTTCCACCAAATTTACACCTGGGGAAGCAGAGGCCCAGGGGGGAAGAGACCCTCCTAAGGTCATAAAATCAGTTGGAGACAGAGCAGGAGCAGAATGCTGCCTTGTGCCTCCCTCCTGACCTCTGACCACATCTCATACCACACCTCATCCAGCTGTATGTCCACCCAGAAATCAGTTTGAGAAATGTGGCGGTTTTAAGAAATGTCCACAAATTGTTTAATATTTCTCCCTTCAACAGGTAGAGCCTTATTTGCCTCCTCTTGAGTGTGGGCTGGACTTAGAGCCTCACTTCTAATGAAAAGAATAAAACAGAAGTGATGGGAGACTAGGTCATAAAAGGCATGCCAAGTCTGTCTGTCTCTCTCTCTCTCTCTCACTGATTGATCTGGGGGAAGTCAGCTGCCATGAGTGACCTTGAAAAAGTTACTTAACCTCTCTGTGACTCAGTATTCCACATCCAAAAAGTTGGGGGGGAGGATAGTACTTACCTCCTATGACTTGTGAGAATTCAGTGGGTTAACTCATATACTTGGCACATAGGAGGTGGTTAATTCATGTATTTGGCACATAGTAAGTGATATATACCAAGAATGCTGGAAACAGTTGTGCAAATTGTTCGCTGTTCGAGAGCCTCCACCTTAGCAGGCAGACAGGTTTGGCCTGGGATTGCCTACCAAGAGGTGGCACTGTTTTCTAATTTGTACCAGGGCTATGTGTGAGCCACCAACTGTCCTCCTATAACGTTCATTGTCAGCACAAGGAAGCTGAGTGTTCAGTAAATGCGACCTTAGCATTCTTCTTAGGCTTTGGGCGGTCAGCTGAGCTGATGTTGGCTGCATTACAACTGTACTTGGTGGCTTTGTGGAGTTTTCCAGAATAACCTCAGTGGGATGCCTCACTGGGATGCTTTGCCTGACCATTCAACTACTATGAAATAATAATAGAAGTTAAATGTAAAAATATTGACAGTGTAAGAAGTTTAAAACCATGCATGGCGACACTGCATATTGTTTGGGTATACATATAAATACGTTCAAGCACAGAGAAATGATTAAGAATGATAGGGGACAAAATTCTGGAAAATAGTTACCCGGGGGGTGGGAATACGGAATGGGATTAGAAAGGACGTGCAGGGGCCTTCGGCTCTATTCATAATTTATTTATTAAGCTTAATGGTAAATACATAGTGTTTATTATTCCTTAATCTTAAATACTTAAAAATAATTTTAATAATATCATTGAAAGAGACCATCGTTCTATGTGAGCCAACTTTTTATTTCTCTCCTCATTAGTCTCTGTTAAATGTTAAATAAGTATATTGATGTGAAACAACAGAATCATGCAATCATTCATTCAACAAGTATTTGCTGTTGAATGATAGATTGTTCAAAGAGAAAGAGCTTCATGTGGGCATTATAACACTTATAATAACCTATTTGGTTAGTTAGCTACTTTCCCTTCTTTCTGTGAAGGCAGGATCTCTTATTTATAATTATGACTTCTACTACATAATAGGTGTTAATAACTGTTAAACTTAATAAAACATAGATGTGACAGTTTTTATCCTTGTACAGCTTTCAATATACTATGGGTGAGAAAAGATATAGGACATTATAGGTCATAATAAGCGCCGTAAGTTATGAGCAAAGTTGTATGGTAATTCATTTATTTATTCATACATTTATTCACTTGACAACTATTTATTAGGCATTTACCAGGTACTGGGCATATATCCGAAAACAAGAGAGAGACAGTCTTTGGTTTTTTTATGTGGCCACTCTCACCACCTTCATCACCACCTCACTGGTCTACACCACCAACATCTTTTACTTGGATTATTGCAATAATTCAATGCTGTAATCCTGACTGGCCTCCCTACTTCCACTCTGCTCCCCTTCAGTAAAATCTCAACTGCATTCAGAGAGATCCTGTTAAAACCCAAGTCAGAGCTCATCACTCCTCTGCTCTAAAACCAACAATGGCTTCTCATCTGCGGGAGATTACAGAAATGGCCACAATTCTTTAAACAATTCCTCCTATCAAGAGGCAAAGGCTATTACTCAATCCACTGCGTCTGGGCTGGCCTTGTGATTGTCTGTGTCCAATAGAATGTGGCAGAAGGACCGTGTGCAGAGTCTGAGCCTGGGCCTCGGGGGGCTTTGCATGCTCTTGCTCTTGCTCTTGCTCTTACTTTTGGGATCCTTGCAGCTGCCATAGAAACAAGGCCAGGCAAACCTGTTGGGGGAGGACAGACCTCATGGAGCAGAACCATCCCAAACAAGACCATTCTAGATAAGCCAATTATCAGCTAACCTTAGCTGGCTGAGGACACATGATGGAGTCCAGCTAAGATCAGCCTAGCCCAACCTCTACCAGAAGAACCTTCCAGATGACCTCCAGACTCACGAGCTAAATAAATGGTTGTTGTTTTAAGCCGTTGAAATTTCTTGTGGGTTGTTAGGCAGCAAAAGCTAAACTGATTCACCATCTCGTTCTGAGAAAAAGTCAACTACTAACTGTATTCCCAGTACTTAGAATATCACCCAATACATGGTAAGTGCTCAATAAACATTTGCCGGATGAAATTCGTAAATGGAGTTCACATTTAATGAGGGAAATTAAAAAAAACAAACATTAGGTAAATAAACTAGTAAAATAATTATTAAATTTGATGGGTGCTCTGAAGGAAATAGTGGCTGAGGTAGAGCCTCACAGAGTAGAAGTGGGAGGGGGGTCCTCCAGGGGTCCCCATTTCTCTCAGAACAAAAGCCAAATCTTTCCAGTGGCCTCCAAAGCCCTCCATGATACCTCGCCGACTTCATCTCCTGCCATTCACTGCCTCTCTGCTCCACCTATCTGGCCTCCCTGTTGTTCCTCTAACTCAACAAACATGCTCCCATTTCACATTCTCTTTTTTTTTTTTAATATACCTTTGTTGAGTTCAGAGAGAGGAAGGGAGAGGGAGAGAGAGAGACAGAAACATCAATGAGAGAGTCATTGATTGGTTGCCTCCTGCACGCCCCCAACTGGGGATCGAACCCGCAACCTGGGCATGTGCCCTGACCAGCAGATTCCCAACTGCTGAGCCACGACCGGCCAGGCTCATTTCAGGTTCTTGGTGGAATGTTCTTTCGCTAGACACCCCCACCATTCACTCCCTTTCTTCCTTTGGGTCTCTAGTCAGATGACCCCTTTCAGTAGGACCTTCATGATCACACTGTAGAAACAGCAACCCACTGACCCACAGATCTACTAAGTGGTCAAGCCAGATTTCTAATCATGGTTGATTTGACTCTGAGTACAGTGCTCATTTCATTATATGTTTTTGGTTTTTTTTACTGTGTCTGCATTCTGGGCTCTGACCTGGTGACTTCTTGACTCATTAAGTTTCAAAGCCAACCTTGAGCTCTTGAAAGACCCTCAACCTGAGAGGCACCTTTTCTCTAAAGAGAGCACCCTGCCAAGAGGCACAGGGGCTGAGTAAACCTTTAGGGCATCAGTTCGAGGGCCTCCCCAGTGGCTTCAGGTGGGCCACAGCCTCTTCTGTATGATAGTCAGGAAGGAACCGTGTCCGGGGGCCTTTCCATCCCCAGCCCACCCCAAGGCCGGCTGACTGCAAGGGCAGAGAGGACGGGTGGGCAGCTGCTTTGAGGCAAAACCCAGAAAGAAATCCCAGTCTCACTGGTTTATTTTGGTTTAAAAACCGAGTCGGGTGACAATGGAAACTCCTTCCCTGCTCTCCTCTCCTTTCTGCTCATGTTGACAGTAGCCGGACTTGCTAATTCGGGCTGGGGTTTTTCCCTCCCTGGGCTGTTTTTCTCTTTTATCTTCATCAATTGATGAGAGCTGTGCTGCCTCTTCAAACTGTCGGAAGGTATTTGGGGTTTTGTGTATTTTTTTCTTTCTTTCACATAATTCTGTGGGTCTTTTCCCAGATATGTATTTTATCTTAAATTAACTTCTAACTCAAGTTTCCGCCCATGTGACTTCCAGCGTGAGTTACCAGAAACCACAAGAGAGAGAGAGAGCGTGAGAGCCCCAAAGCTAGCGACATGTCCCTGTGGGGAGCAGAGCCTCTGCACCCCAGAGTGAGGAGAACGCAGGGGTCAGAGGTGGCTGCAGGGCGCGCAGAGGAGGGACCTGCCGAGGGGGTGGGCTGGCGGCCTGGTGGCCTGGGAACAGTCAGGAAGGGAAGGCAGCTGGTGACAAGAGAGCCCAGAGGCACCTGGGGCTGCGTGGAGAGCCCGGAAGCCTGCAGCCATGCCGCACAGCTCCGACAGCAGCGACTCGAGCTTCAGCCGCTCTCCTCCCCCTGGCAAGCAGGTAGAGTCCCCCTTCCCTCCGCGTCCCTCCCGGCTGTCCTGGGGCGCAAGAGGGGCAGGCTCCCGTCCTGCCCAGGGAGCAGAGAGGGGTGCCTGGGGGCGCCAGCGCTCAGTTCGACGTGAGACTTGGTATTTGCAATCCAGCTGAGCCTGCTGGCAGGGACCCCCGTCCTCCCCCCATCCCGCCGGAGCCCCCTTTCCTCTGCGGCCCCCGCGCTGCCCTGGCCTCCGCCTCGCCTGGATTCCCACCTGCGAGGCTTTCGAGGAAGCCAAGGCGAGGAGAACATCAAAGGCTCTGGTCTCTCGGAGGCAAGGCTCTAGGTTTCTCCAAGGCAGTGGGAACGCAGAGGAGGAGCCTCGGAGGGGGCTGCGGGCGTGCACCACGGCCCGGAGCCCCGAGATGTGGCGTCCCAGGAGCCGGCCACCAGGGCCAGAGGGAAGGGGGCCGGGGAAGTAAAGGGATGAAAGAAAAAGCAGTTAGAAGGGAGAAGAACCCGGGCAGCACAGATGGCAGCACAGAGGGCTCTGTCTCGTCCGCTGGGGCACTGCCCCTGGTCCTAGCACAGCCAGCGGAGAGGGATGCTGGCTGCCACCTACACCTCTTCCCCCTGTGGCTTCTGGACCAGGGAAGGAAATCAGCTGGGAGGTCAATTTGGAGACTTGGAGACATTTGCTAGCAGCTCAGCTCAGCTCAGCTCTGGGGAAAACCAGAGAGACTGGGGTAGAGATTCTGGGAGCATTTGGAGTCTAGATTGCAACTTCAAAGTCCAAAGTTTTCAGCTTGGGAGTTGCCAAAAAATGGGGCACCTGCCTGCCTCGCAGTTGGTGGGGCATTCCCTTTCCCACATTTCTTGACATCCATCTCTATAGGAAGGCTTCTTTCTCTTCCAGTACATCGGTGGATTAAAATTTCTTCCATTCTTTTCTTAGCATAGATATCCAAAGAGGGCTTTCAAAGTGCGGCTGCCAAACATGTATATAAACATGTGATATAACATCGGTCATAAATTAACAGAAGAGGAGCAGGTTGGGAGAAGTCCCAGTGGAGACCCCTAGAGGGCAAACAATCCAGTCCTCTGCTCAAGATGGTATCAGGGTGGCTCAGATTGCCTGGAAGTCTGTAGGCTTCTTAGGAAGGAAATTACTCATGGCTTCCATGGTAACGTGGTCCCCATCCCCCTTAGAGGAAGAGCATTTCCTTCCTATCTAACCCAATGCCCTCCTACTGCAATGGCTGGAAGTGTTGGGCAAATTAGTGAGACAAATGCCTGGTGAGCACAGAGTTTTGCCCTAGGAACTGTGCACCTCCAGCCTGTGGGGAGGTGCAGAAGGGTTTCACTCAGACTCGTGCATTTATCCTGCAGTCTCTAGGGGGAAGCTGGAGCTAACCTCTCTGCCCAAGCAGAGGACAAGCTCATCTGTGAAATATACTTAGAGAACACCCAAGGTCCCTTGTCCTCCTAAGTACCCATTCACTACCTGCCACAGCCAGGTAATCTTCACCATTAAAGCCAGTCTTGACTCTAGTTTGTTCTAGGCGTTGAGCTCAGGGTCATGGGGAATGTCAAGGTCACTGAGCATAATGAAGGGAATGCGGGGAAAGAAGAGACAGATCTGGGAGGGGCTTCAGCCCAGGAATGCAGCAGAAGGCACACGGGGTACAAGCCAGTGAGGCTGGGGGTGGGTCTCAGAAAGCATCAGACTTGGCATTGGAAGATGTAACTCCCCAATTACTGGGAGCATATGGGCAAGCTCTTTGAGCCTCAGTTTCCTCACATATAAGATGGAGATAATAACATCAACTTTACAGAATTGGGGAAATAAATAAGAGTGCCTCTGAAAGGGCACTTGTACAGAAGCTGGCACATAGTAAGTGCTCAAAATTTTTGAAAAAAATAGCAAGAAGGTTCTAGGTCAAAGAGTGAGAAAGTAAGGGTGGAACAGCCCCCAAAAGAAGGAGTGATAAAACACACTTCATCGCCTTGACCATTTCCTTCCCAATATAGCTCTATTGAGGCCTCAAGGTCTTCGCCCTCTTCCTGTAACTTTTGGCCAAAAAAGTTATAGAGACCTAAGGGAGTGTAACAGGGTGTGGGAAAGAGTTCCGTTTTGGAGTCAGCCTTCTGGTAAATAGGGGGTGGACAGGCAAATGAAAAGATGAAGGAATGGAAGGATGGACGGATGGACACCAAACAGCACGAGGGCCTGCTCTAGCTCCAAAGAGAGGAGCAGATGTGCCTAATGCTCACGGTCTCTGCTTCCCAGGACTCATCTGACGACGTGAGGAAAGTTCAGAGGAGGGAGAAAAATCGCATTGCTGCCCAGAAGAGCAGGCAGAGGCAGACGCAGAAAGCAGACACCCTGCACTTGGTGAGTGTTCGGACCTTTCTCCACCCTCTTGGGCCTTTGGCTTTGCTCCCAACCACGGTGGATGCTGAGAGCACAGCTCAGAGGGTGGGTGGGGGTGAGGGCTGCGGGGCGAGGTGGGAGACCAGGCTCTCCTTTGAGGATATTGAGAAGATTCTGGCAGGAATGAGCCCGGAGGCTGAAAGAGCAAGGAGCCCATCTTCCTGACCCCTGAGGGGAAATGAGGGGGAAATGAGTGGGGCGTGGGAAGCCCACAGGCTGAATGAAAGGCAGAATCACCTGCTCAGCCACGGAGTAGCCAGCGAAACTCCATCCCTCGTGAGCCTAGAGAGCAGAAAGCAGGACTGTCTCCGGGAGGAATTTAGAAGTTGTGACTGGCTTTGGGGGAGCCCAATATTCTGCATTGCTAGGATCCCATATAGTCCCTGGGAGGCCAGCTGGGCAGCCACCCTGGGCCCTGCATTTGGGGCAAGGAGGTCCCCAGGATGCTGCACATTACTCCTCTTTTCTGAACAGCACTGAGGTTTTATTTTAAAATATCTCTCTTTACTGATACCCCAAGGGGTCTGTGGAAGTTGTGGTTTCAAGTGCCCTTACCCGGCATGTCACCATCCTGGCTGAGTTGCCTTAGTCTCAGGCTTTCTAGAGAAGGCCTGACCCCTGGTCGAGCAGGGGCCCTGAGCCGTGCTGAGCTGCAGTTCCACCAGCAGCCCGAGCCCCAGCTGGCGTTTCTGAATTCTGGCTGTGTGCTCTACCCGCTATGAGCCCTCCTTGCTCCCACACTTAACGCCTGGCCTCTCTTCACTCTGCCCCTTAATTTGCTTCTGTTCAACCAACTCTTACCTCACTGGCTCCTTCCCCTTCCGCCCCTCATCAGTTTCTCCAGCAGCTCTGCTTTTCTGTCCTTCCTCCTGAACCATTCCCAAACGTCCAGCATCCTAGTAATTCATTTCAATGGTAAAAAAGGGCAATTTTACCCAAAAATGAACATGCTTGTGTTTATTTGAAAGATTAGCACAGAAATCAGCCAGTTAGAATAATTGTTTTCATCTTATCAAGGAAAGTAAGATGTTTCTGTGTTTGGTGTCAGATGGGTGCTAGACTTGATTGGGGTGATCAGTTGATAAGGGATATAAATTTCTAATCACTATGCTGTACACCTGAATCAAATATAATATTGTTTGTCCACTGTAACTGAAAAATAAATTTTAAAAAAATGTAAAAGTAAGATGTAGTTTTAGAAAAAAGATGGTTTGTTAAGCTTTGTAAGGAAGCAGAGAGCAGACTGCACCAGCATCTCTGATTGGATGCTAGTGTTTTATTTGAAATGAAATCAGCATATCTTCCATTGCATACTAGCATAGTTTTAAGTTCATAAATATTTGTTGAGTTGAACAACAACAACAAAAGAATGAATGGACAGCAAGTCTGTTCTTCTCTTTGATAACTGTGATCAGCAGTCTTAATGTTAAGTTGTTAGTGATCCTGTTACTTACATGTTGTCCATGATTTCATTATGGCTTAGGGCATCATAACACTCCAGTTTTTCTACTTGAAGCTTGAAAGTCTATGATCACTCACTTTATCTCTATCAGAGTCTGATTCTAATTCAATATTCTTTAGAATGAGCCAACAAACAAAGAAATAAAAATTAGAAAGGCTAAAACCTTCCTTTTTGTGCAAGGAGACAATGTCCTGAGACTGGAAAACTGCTCTAAGCTTTATAAGTTTGTAATTTTTTTAAATGTGGAAACTAAGTATAGCTCCGCAGTCAAAAGGACAGAGTTTGAATCCTAGCTCCACTGCTTGCGATCTGTGTGACAAACCCAAGGGACATTCCTCACCTCCCTCAGAGTCGGTTTCCGGATCTATACAATGAGAAGTGACAGCAACTACCTTATACAGATAGTGCATATAAATAGTTCAACGCAGTGCCTAGCATATAACAAATATTCAAAAATTTAAGTATAATAAGAGTAATATTAATAATGGTTATTATTATAAAAAGCAAAATAAATCATCATAACTATATATTTACATACATTTATATGTTTAGTTATGGTGATTTATTTTGCTTCTTATAATAATAACATCTGTTATATCTATATATCACAGACTTTCAGGGCTGAAAGATTTCTTCAAGGCTGGAACATTCAGACATTGATGCTTCAGACTCCTCTACAACACTCCCCAACCCTGAAGTGGTCCCCAACTTATGCCTGGTCACTTAGCAGGAATGAAGGAGTTTTCCCATCTTCAGCTGCACCACTGACATTCAACCCACTGTCTTCATCAGCCCCTTGGGGACATGTTAGTGAGGGTGATATGTATGTTTCTTTCTTTTGGCAAGTTTTTCAACTCTGACTCAGCTTCTCTCTCCATAAAACAAGAGTTAGAATCAAAAGATTTAGCCCTTCTGATTATATTTGTCATGACTAGATTGAGACAATCTCTGGGGCTTGGAGTCCATGGAGCTCCCAGTCATGTACACGTTAACACCTCCACCCCCAGCTTCAGTTTCTAGAATGTTCCCACCTTCCTCACACCTAAACACAAACTCCTCCCCGCTCCTTTCTTTTGAGCACCACGGAGTTCATCTTCACTTTTTGCCCAATGAGTAGGTCACATCAGAGATTACACAGCAAGCCTGAGATTACAGCCAATGCAACTGATGTTTTTTGACTTCAGGCAGAAGCTTTTGGCAGCAACATATAAATCTGCCACCATCGGAGGGTTTCTCTGTGGTCTCTATGTTTATTTCCTCTCAGATGGTAATCACCCATCTTTTCCATGTATTAGCCTCTTAATTATGTTTATGATTCAGGCAGAAAGCTTGCTGGTTTATCACCAACATTCTTAGGGTTGAGTATTTGGTTTGCCCTCGGCTCCTTTCGTGCTTGGCTCCACATGCTGAGGCTCTGGAATCATTCTCGGGCCCTCTGACCTAGTCATAGAGCTCATCTGCCAGTACTTTAAAGACTAGGGTTTAGAAGCTACTGTGAGTACAGCATCATATAAGGACCATGTTTGTATTAGTGTGCTAGGCTCATATGTGCTGGGTAACATCATCTTCTCGATTTCCACATTACCACTACTATCTTAAAAATACCAAAAGAATTACCTTGTTTCTCCAGTGAAATTGAGGGATACTTCCTATTTAACATTTTCCATACCTATTCTATAAGTGGTTTATACCAAAACACTGTACATTAATTGCTTTTCAAATAACAGAGTAGGGAAAGACCCTCTTTCCACAATTGTGTTTGATCTCATAAAAATGTTACAACATCCCAGCATTGACTGTCCTTCATGTAAACTGGATTAAGTGCTTCTCATAATATCAACAGAGTCCACATTCTGTTTTTATTCTCTTTTTTTGGGTGTCTCACACAGCACCCATCACACTCAGTTCCTCTTCTCCCACGGACAACTGTAGGGTTCATTAGGTTTAGTAAAGACATTGACTGAGAAAGAGAAAGGCACATCTTGACCAGTTCATTTTCTTTTTTAAAAAAAATATCTTTAGTGATTTCAGAGAGAGGAAAGGAGAAGGAGAGAGAGAGAGAAACATCAATGATGAGAGAGTCATTGATTGAGCCCGCAACCCGGGCATGTGCCCTGACCGGGAATCGAACCCCGATCGCCTGGATCCCAGGTCAACGCTCAGCCGCTGAGCCACGCCCGGCCGGGCTTGACCAGTTCATTTTCAAAAGATATCCGTAGCTAATAAGTGGACCCAAGATAATCAGCCAAAAAAACTATTAAAAATAATACAAGAATCCAGTCAGCTTTCAAAGTTAACAAAAAAAGTAATAACTTTCCTATATGCAAACCATAGCCAATTAGAAAATTTAATTGGAGACAAGATTCCAATTATAATACCAGCAACAGCACATGGAAGGAAGGAATAAATTTAACAAAAAATGTGCAGGGTTTAATTTTTAAAATCTGTAAAATTATTCTAAGTGACTTAAAAATACTCAAAATAAATGGGAAGATATACCTTATATAAGCACAGCAATTTTGTTAAATTAATCTAAAATTTAATTTAATGTGATCCCAATAAAAACCCAATAGGACTTTCTGGGATTTTGGAGAGAACTAGATTAGCTGTTCTAAGTTCACAGTGAAAAATAACCATGTGGGAATTTCCAGAAAAATTCTAAAGTGGGGCAATTAGAGAAGATTACCTGAATAAAACATTAAAGGGAATTACAAATATAGAAATAAAAACAATATGAAAAGGACAGACTATTGGATAGAATAGAATACAGAAATAGACCCCAAACAAACTCAGATTTAAGACCCAAGCACTTATGTCAATTTTGCATTTGAACACAAGTTCACACAAGTTCAAATGCAAAGTGACTAGGATGGCACTTCAGACCAATGAGCAAAAGCAGCTATTCAATCAATAGAATTGGGACAACTGGCTAGACATTTGGGGGGAGGGGAGGAGCTAACTTTATTTCTTATACAACACACACACAGATTAAATGTAAAAATAAGAAAGAAAGAAAACTAAAGAAATTTGGGGAAATGAGCATTAAAAAATTTATCTTGGGATGGAGTCTTTTCCATATAAAATAAAAAACCTTGAAACCATAAAGGGAAAGATTGTTATAAATTGCCTTTAAACATAAAAATTGAACATTTCTATCCAATGTTCAAGATTAAAGGCAAATAGCAGGCTGGGGAAAACATCTGCAACACATATGACCAAAAAAGGGCATATTTACTTAATATATGAGAGCTCTTATGAACAAGAAAATGATTAACAACTCACAGAAAAAGTGAGTGGTGATTATGAATAGGCATTTTACAGAAAGAGAGAAATGAATGGCAAATAAACATGGAAAAGATGCTCCTTTTCATAATAGTTAGTAGAGTGACGAGTAAAGTGATATGAAAGGCTCCTGCCAGACTGGCAAAGATGAAAATGCTGCTAATACACGGTGTTCCCAAGGCAGTGGAGACGCAGGTACCACCACACTTGCTAGTAGGGGTCTCGGTCAGTTCAGCTCCGTGTCCACCCGATTCACAAGGGCACACCCTGCGGCCTGGCGATTTTACATATAGGAGCCTGTTTACAAACATGCCGCAGATTACACAGTTATATACATGTCAAGATAATCATTGCTGCGTTTTTAGTCATAGCAAAAACTGGGAACGAGCTGAATACCCATCAGTGAAGGACTAGTTAAACTATAATTTGCTCGTTCCGCGGAATACCATGGATTTGTTAAAAGAACAAGTTACATCTGAATGTGCTAATCGGAAAAGATTATCAAACATCTATACTCTTCAGTGAAAAAGGTGTGAATATGGTACGTAGTTTGCTTCCATGTGGGTTTCTAATAAAAACAAAAATTTATCTGTGCATATATGTGTACATTTAACATTTTTCAAATAGGTCTCCCAAAAAACTGTTAATGGTATTTATTTCTGAAAAGTAGGATGGAAAGTCTAAAGCAGGAGAGAAATGCTTTGCATTTTTTACCTTTTTTACATAGTTTGGATGTTTTTATCACCTGTTTTCATTTTTATACTATAGATGTTGAAGTTTTCAACACTGGTCATTATGACATATGCCTTAGGATGATTTCTTTTCTAATCGATTTCGAGCATTGAATAGTCTTCCACTGTGACGTTGTATCCCTTATAATCCTCCGTAAATCTCCCAGTCGTTTGGGAGAACCAACTGTCAGGATTCGTAATGGGGAATCCTGGGGTCTACAGACTAGACAGGCCCTATAAGGGATGGCAAATGGGTTTCATTTGTGTGGACATCCTGGGTAATTGTCGCGGCTCTCTGCAGCAGGAAGGATTCTGAGACTGTCCCAGGTCGGTGGGAAAGCTGAGATCAATGGAGAAGCTTTGTTCATGACGAGGCTAAAACTAGAGGAGATGGCGGGCAGCCAGTAGCTGTGCTGTTGGCAAGTCAGATCCGGCCTCGAGGGTGGAATTGGAAGCAAGGTAGAGTAACAGGGCCAAATCCGAAAGCTGGGGCTTTGGGTTCTCCCTTGGATGAGGTGGGACAGGCCCTTGCCTGGGGCTGGCTCCTGAAGGACTCTCACGCTAGTTTAGTAAAAGAGAAAGTTTGCCCCGGCCAGTGTGGTTCAGTTGGTTGGATATCGTCCTGTGCACCTTTGTCCTGTGCACCAAAAGGTTGCCGGGTTCAATTCCTGGTCAGGGCACATGCCCAGGTTGCAGGCTCAGTCCCTGGTGAGGGGAGTGCAGGGGGCAGCCGAAACCCATGTTTGTCTCTCTCCCTCTCCCTCTCCCTCTCCCTCTCCCTCTCCCTCTCCCTCTCCCTCTCCCTCTCCCTCTCCCTCTCCCTCTCCCTCTCCCTCTCCCTCTCCCTCTCCCTCTCCCTCTCCCTCTCCCTCTCCCTCTCCCTCTCCCTCTCCCTCTCCCTCTCCCTCTCCCTTCTTCTCTTTCTAAAAATGAATTTAAAAATCTTTTAAAACATCAAAAAGAAAGAAAGAAAGGTTTACAGGTTCCAAGACATCATTTTAATGCTATATATAGCAGACATCATGAGTGGAACTTATGCATGAAATAAAGCTTTAAACTGATGCTATGAGAAATAAGGTGTTTACAATTGGAGGAAAACTGAGTATTGGAGAAAAAGCAGCTAGGCAAAGATGTTAACCTCCTGGGCCCCCTTAGGATGACACTATTGATCTTGGTCTTTTGGGGAGGACTGAAGGACAAGTCTGCTTACAGTCTTTTTCCACGCACAGAGCTCTTTTGCTCTCTCTTGGAAAGCATTCCATAAGGTCTATTGGCATAGAAAAGTTATAAGTAAAAACAAAGCAACAATAACCAAAACCACAAAGAAGCAATGTTCTGACTAGTTCTGCCCTAGAAAAGTTCAGTGTAAAATCAGTGAACCATCTGTGGAAAAGAGACATTTCTCTTGGCTTCCATTGTTATGAACTTCTTATTGAAAACATACTAATTGAACAAATGGCTGTGCACCAGGCACTGTGTGTTACGTGCTCTACCTGTTGTACCTCATTTAATCTGTACAAAACCTTACTCTGCAAGCCCTATATTAGGTTAAGTAACTTGTCCAAGTTCACAGAGCTTGTAACTGGGTCTGCCTGACTTTAAAATCCACAAAGCTATTCTGCCTCTCTCTTCAGCCTCTCGTGAAGATGTAGTCATCTTCCACAGCCTATATCTTCCTTGAATCTCTTCCTGAATTTATTTTTTGTTTTTTTAAGCAATGCTCTCCAAAATTTATACTTTCCTTCCCCCTCATTAGGCCTGGTCAAAAAAGGAAAGATGTCTCTATGCAATATGTCGATATCTCCACTGAAACCATTTTTAAAGAAAGCTGTGCAATGATAAACATTAACATCTTATGTGTGACTACCCTTTGGAGCAGCAGTTTCACTTACAAGAGTTTGATGGGAAAATGTTGCATGGAAATGCTCAGTTCATTGTAATCTGTGAACAGTAAACACTTTATCAATAGTCTAAAATCGGACAGATGCCCAACAATAGGGGATTAAACATATTATGACATTCATACACTATAATTTATGCTGGCACTAAAAGTGACGATGAAGATTGTATTTATCAAAGACAGATGTCAATGACATAGACTGAGTGAAAAAAGTAAGTTACAGAGAGTATGCAGAGCAGAGTCCCGTTAATGTAAAATTTGTGGGTTTGGGTCATGTTTGCATGCATAAAGAGATGTCTGGAAGGACGTTCTCCAAAATGCTAAGAGTGCTTATTTCTGTGCGGTTGAGTTTTGAGTAACTTACTTTACTCGTAGTACTTTACTGTAATTTTTTTTATTATGATGAATGCATATCATCTTTAACTAGAATAAAAAAATTAGACTATTTTCATTTGGGAAGGAAAGAAGTGTCAAGGCAATTCACCACCCCTAATTGCTTGTCCCACTGATAACCAGTCAGCGTGGTTAAATTTGGGAGGCGTATTTGAAAGGACGCCAACCCCATGCCAATCTTAACATTATAAAGAGCTTCTATCCGAATGGGATTGCAGGTCCCAGGACACGAGGTACTGGCTTTGTGAAGCTGTCCTCAGCAGCACCCACACTTCTTTCTCTTGAAAAGAATGGGAGAACCTTACCGAAGAGCCTGTGCCCACGCAGCTTGGGGATTTTCTTAGTCTTCTCTGTAGGACTCGGTCTGGCCCCCGGCTTCCTAGGAAGCGAGACCAGGTCCACAGACACAGTCCCCTTCAGACTGTGGGATATCGGTAGAGAGTCCCGTTATGGGTCCACTTGGTAGCTTGCAGAGGGAGTAACAATAATGACAGTCATACTGCCTTGTTTATAGAATCACAGAATCAAAAGGAAATTCAGAGGTGCATTAGACCAACCTGCCTGTGTTACCGGTGAGAACACTGATGTCTTCCTCAAGGACAACCAAGAACCCAAACCTCTTGCCTTCCTAGCATTAGCTTTTTAAAAAATCTATTTATTATTATGTATTGATGAGAGAGAGATTCCTTCATTATTCCATTTATTTATGCATTCATTGGTTGCTTCTGTATGTGCCCTGACTGGGGATGGAACCCACAGCCCTGGCATACGGGCATGTCGCTCTAATCAACTAAGCTACCCTGCCAGGGCCCCACCACTAGCTTTTACTTTGTGCCGTATTGCTAAACAGGACTTTGCCCTGCAGATGATGTTGCTTTGACGTGTTCTTTTGCAAAGAGTAAACCAAGGAGTAAGCAATTAACCAGTTCATCTGAACGACCTAGAGGCTCTTCCATAGCAGAACCCAAGCGTACAGCGAGAGACCAGAAAGGGAGAGTCCAAGACTGAGAGGGACTGAAGTTTAAACGTTCCTTTATTTTAAAAGGCCTAAGTTGTAACCCAAAATGAAAAGGACAATGACGTACTGGGGGAAATATTTGCATCAAATCAAATAAATGCAAATTTAATGTTTATGCCATAGAAAGAACATCCTTTTTAAGAAAAACATCAAGACTCCAATAGATTAGTGGGCAGAGGCTATGAACATAAAGCTTATGTAACCTTTTCCCTACCGAAATGAAAATAACCCTATTTTCTATTCTGATTGTGAAAATGATACACACGAAGGGTTTCTCAACCTTGGCACTATTGACATTTTGAGTCAGATAGGTTTTTGGTGTTTGTGTGTGGGGAGGTTCTGTGCATTGTAAAATGTAAAATCTACCCACTAAATGCTAGTAGCACCCCCTTAGCCCCAGTTGTGACAATCAAAAATATTTCCAAACCCCACCAAATGTCCCCTGAGGGGCAAAATTGCCCCTGGTTGAGAATGCTGTGCTAAACAGACACTAGGAAGTTCTTCCTCCTTAGCAATCGATAACTTGTAACATTAATATGAAATTAAGAAACTTCCAAAAAGCTAGTTGGCCAAATAAATTATTTAAAATTATAACACCTAAATGCCAATGAGGTTGTAGTGAAACTGATGTGGTGATGTCGTACATCTCAGTACCCCTTTTTCAGTAATACCATGAACTGGGAGCCTGCCTGTGGCCTGAGCCACAGTAACCTCACTCCTAGGAATTTATCTAGGAAACAATTGAACAAACTATCAAATACTAGTATGCGTCAAGGTGTCCACTGCAGCATGATTTATAACAGCAACATTTTGATAGCAACCAAAATGCCCAACATTAGAAAACCATTTTAAGTAAATTGTGGATCATCCATTTGATGATATAGCCATTAAAAATAATAATTTATGGTGATTAGGACAAAATTATGATAGAAAGGAAAATACAGATTTGTGTCTGTACTATGATTGAGAGTTTATTAAAAATAGGTGTTTTTATGTTTGTTGAAAAGGACCAGATGGCAACAGGTATAAATGAAAACAGTTGTGTTAGAAGACTAGGATCACGGTCGTGTATAATTTTTAAAAAATATCTTCAATGTAGTTATACTGTATATTTTTTATTTAAAACCATAAGAAAATGGTCAACTAGAGAGCTCAGTGGGCTCTGGAGGAGATAACGGGTAAGAACAGAGAAGATGTCATTGACCTAGAATTTGGGGATCAGGTTTTGATAGGGGGGTCTTATCACTTACCCTACAAACGGAAGCACTTTTGAGAGTGAAAAGGGGCACTAGTGAAAATTATGCCAGGACAATAGGTACAAACTGGGACTGTCTCAGTCAACATCTGCTCATCTAGATTTAGAGGAACCAAGAAGGGTGAGCTGGAGCTCTTCAGAAAATTCAAGGGTAAGTGATAAACGTCTAGGCCAAGTGGAGGGACTAGAGCCCTAGCGCTAAAATGCAATCTCCTGAACCTGGGGACCCTGCAACTAAAATATTTTCTGGGTACTCAGCTGGCACAAGAACATGCCTTATTGCTATAGGGGTGGGGCGGTCCAGAAAATTATAAAAGCAAAGGCCCTATTCCCAGTACTAGTGCTAATGTCAACAGAAACGATTTATTCTGCTGTGCGAGTACGTGATGGTCTCCTATGTGCCAGGTGCAGTTTGTTCCAGGCACTGAGAATACAGCAGTGACAAGACAGACAGTCCCCGATTTCACGGACCATACATTCGGTTGGAAGTCAGACTGGAAAATAGACAAATAAATGAACACGTGAATCACACGAAGTGAAGAGTGCTTTGAAGAAAATCAGGGTGTCGTTAATGGTGAAAGTGACTAGGAGGGGGATGGGGACAGGGATCAGGGAAGGCCTCTCTGAGACCCTGACACCTGAGGTCAAATAGGAGTCAAAGAGAAGGCGACTTGGGAGATGGGGGAGAGGTGCTCTCAGAAGAGCCTTGAGGCCAACCTGAGCCTAGGCAGTCAAGGGTCAGACAGGTGCTTTGGGGCTGGGGACAGGCTGAGGGAGGCGGGGGGAGCTCAGGAACGAGGCAGTTGTGCTGTGGGAAACAGGAGCCTGATCGGGGAGGGGGGAGGCGGTCAACAAAACTGCTTCAAATCCTGCCTGGGGAAGGTATCTGAACATAAATCTGATCTACAAAATAGGAAGCAATAGCACCTCACTGGGCTGTTTAAGAGTTAAATGAGAGAATAAATACAAAAACAAAGTAATACTGTTATTTTATGTTTGTTTTGCATATGGGAAAAGCTTGTATTTACTCATTTATTTAATGTAGAGAGCCTGGCATTTTCTTATAAATCAATCAGGTGAAGATATCAGATGTGTCTTCATATATAAAAACACATGGCCTTCTTTCCAGTTGTTTATAAAACTTTAAGAACAGTACCTGTCGCTTGGCTTTTCACTGCAGCTGGTCAAGTCTCCTTCATTGGGTCTGGATGGGGAAGGTCAAGTCCGAGCTAGGGCGATTACCTGCAGGGTTCTTAACGTTGTGTAATTCTGCTACTTCCACCCCGTTGCGTCAGTTTGGGGAACAAAAATGTTGCTAAGCAGGGATCTGACCTGGACTTTTTTTTTTTTTTTAATGATTCTCTTACTCTCATTTGTAACTATCCTGAATTACAAAGTAGAAGGTATTAAAGTACTTAAAAAGTTGGTTAAACACTCCTAGGAAGCATGGACATCACAAATTTCCTTCGTAGACTCTTCATTTGCAGGTCTCAGATTTTGGTCAATGACTGTAGAGTCCAAGTTGCCAGGCACTGTCCTAGTCACTGAGGACAAAGCAGTGAAGACAAGGAGAGTCCCTGTCCTCCCGGAGCCCAGTAATTCAGAACTCGTTTGATAACGTTACAGTGAATGAGACTCGAATAGATGCCCCAGCTCTTGTCTTTCCATCTTAAAAATGAACTATTCTGGACTATGTGAAATTGTTTTCACCAAATATAATGTAACAGTAATAGTAAGGCACTTTGCCTTACTATTTAGAAATTTCTTTTTTACTTAGAAATGTTCTTTCACTTTTTTAAAGTTCTTTATATTATATTTATATTAGTTATACTATCTGTTATAAAATAAAATACATTTACTAAAGAAGAAATATTAAATATATACATATATAATAAAATAAATGTAATAAAATGAAACCTTGTATATATTATTTATATTCTTATATTATTTTTTAATTTATTTTATTTTTTTAAATATGTCTTTATTGATTTCAGAGAGAGAAAAGGCCAGGGAGAGAGAGAGATGGAAACATCAGTGATGAGAGAGTCATTGATCAAGCCCGCAACCCGGGCATGTGCCCTGACCTGGAATCAAACCCCGATCGCCTGGATCCTAGGTCAATGCTCAACTGCTGAGCCACACCCGGCTGGGCTCTTCTATTTATTTTTAAGACAAATCAGCTATGGACATGATTCTCAAACTAGTTGCTCACTTAGCTCACCTGGGAAGTATTTTTTTAAAATATTGACACCTGAGACCCACTTCAGAACAATGAAATTAAAATCTTTCCAGGGTTAAGTTCATGAATTAAGGTTTCTAAAAGCTCTTCAGGTAATGGCCTTATGCAGCCAGGGTTGAGAATTGGGGAGCAGCGACATTTGCACCTTGTCAGGAGCATGTGGTAAAATGTGAGGAGTGACTGTGGGGTAATTATATGGGCATATACCCAACACTCAGTCTCGGAGCCCTAGCAACTTAACATAAACAAACAAAATTCAAACTTTTGTGTTGACGCCAATGATCAGTTGTTTGTCTTTCAGAACTAGGCTTCCTAGTGATAACCTTTCTAACTTCAGGTATCAGTCAGGATTGCAGTCAGTTACAAATAACAGAAAACTGTCAAACAGAGTCACCGAGAAGTCATGGTTTATTTTTCTCACATAACACGCTATTCAGAAGTGGACAGACTAGGGCTAGTGTGAGGATGTCATCAAAGCTCCATGCTCCTTCTCTGTCTCTGCACAGCCATCACAGTATGTGACTTTCATCCTCAAGGCTCCAGCTGGCTGCTGGACCCCAGGCATCAATCTGTCCTGGTGCTGAGGGAGGGCAGCCTTTGTCCTGGTGAGGCTTTGCGTTTTTAGTTGGGAGAATTCTCTACCCCTCCTACCCCCAAGGTACTTCTGCTTATATCTCATTGGTCAGGATCTGTCGCACGGTTTGGAGCAGCTGAGTGAAGAATTCTTTCCCCAGTCTCTCTAGAGGAAAGTAAGGGGAAGGAGTTTGGGGTACATGCTGAGTGGGTGAGCCTCTACTGGGGTGGGCAAAAGTAGGTTTATAGTTGTAATACAAATAAGTAATACATCAATTGATAAATAATAATACAAGAATAAACTCTGTGCTTCGTGTACTCACAACTGTAAGCGTGCTTTTGCCCACCCCTGTAGTGTTTCTCACATAGGAGGTCAATGAACTCATAGCCCTGAAAGCCGGTGAATAGTTGACTGGACTCCAGATAGGGTCCTGAGGGATGGCTGGCATGGCTATGCATCAAGTGACAATGAGGGTGCCAGTGGTCCTAGAGCTCTAGCTTTAAGGCATGAAAGTGAAGATTTCTCAGAATTAGACATATACATTATTCAGTGCAAAGGCCTGTGGTTTTGCGATGCTTTTCCTTTCCTCCTCGGGTAAGGAACAGGCATTGGGCGGTTTCCCCAGACTAGTGGGAGTCATAGGCATAGATGCCACCATGGCTTGGGCAGTGTCCTGTCTCTCAGTCTGCAGACTTCAGGGATGGCGGGCTCTGCCCTATGTGAGCATTTGGTGGAGCGGGGCTGGTAACTGATGGAGATAGAACATATAACTGGGGGTGAGGGATATAAGCTTCACACACTACTCTCATATTTAAGTGGGGTTGAGAGCCAAAATGTCACCCTACCAATAAGTGACTACATGTTCTGTTGATGAAGAAACACACAGGGACTGTTTTCACCTTTCTGGAAACTGTGATTATAATATTCAAGGAGAAGGTCAAGGCACTAAACCAGAGCTGCGGGAAGGAGAACCAAGCCCTGCTCACAACCCCTGGAGAGTCCCCTCCAGGGCCTTGGGCAAGAACCTGTCCTTGGCCTGGGTTCCAGCTGGCTTCCCTGTGGGTTAGGGACCTGCCTGGGGAGTCCCCCTCATTCAAGAGCGCTTTGAGCGACCCTCTCCTTGGCCCCTCCAGGAGGGAATTCCCCAGAATGTTCCCACACCCCCACGAAGCTTCCTCAGCCACCCCCGAGCTGCTTGTGGTTCATGATAGGAGTGGCCTCAAGTAGCCCCACAGGTGAGGGTGAACTGTGAGCATTAGCATCTGGATTTGCCTGAGGTAGGGAAAAGGGCAAGATTAAATTAGAAAGCAAACCGAGCTGAGGCCTCACAAGAGGTAATTATCAAATATCATAAGATTTAAACAGACTTCAAAGTCAAGAGAGGATGGTGGACACCCTCTGAAGCCAGACTGCCTCAATTCAAATACTGGTGCTACAACTTACAAGCTGTGTGACCTTGAACAAATTACTTAACTTCTCTGTACCTCAGATTTTCCTCTTCTGCAAAAATGCGCATAATAATATTATTTACTACATTAGGTGTTGCAAAGCTTAAATATAATAACTGTAAGGTACTTAAAAGAGTGATTGGCACATGGTAGCATTCAATAAATGTTAGTTATTAAGTCAAATTGCATCCCTCTGTCTCCAACACACACACACACACACACACACACACACAATCTCAACAAGTGAGGGTTAGAGGCTCTAGTTTGCCAATACACTCAGGTAGTCAATTTGGAATCTGAAATATTCAAGAGTTGAAGGCTTGGAGATCTTCTAATCCTGTGGTTTTCGACTTTCAGTGCACATTAGAATCCCTGGGGGAGCCCTTTACAACCCAATGCCCAGGCTGCATCCTAGACTGATTAAATCAGAAGCAAGCATCAGTATTGTTCAAGTGCCCCAGGGCATCCTCGTGATCCCAATGTGTGGCCAAGATTGAGTCATTGTTTTGGTCCAGTCTTCCTGGTTCAAAGTGAGTCAATGGGCTCAGAAAGGGTCACCTGACCAGGATCAGACCCAGGACCCCTGACCCCAGTTACCACTGATGAAGCCCACCGTTTCCGCGTACTTTGAGCCTCACTTAGCATCTGGAGAAAAGTCTAGCCTGGGGTGAGTTAGCCCTCTAGCAGAGTAGCTGGACAGGAGATTCCCTCCCAACTCAGGGCAGGAGGGAGATGCCCAGCTCTGTGATTGGAAGTATGACCAACTCAGGGATCTTGTACTCTGCTGTATTTAAAGATCACCCAAACTGAGACCCAGTCTTTTTTTGGGTGACTATAGGATAGCCAAGGACTTCTTAGTAACACTATAGACTTTTAGCCAATTAAGTTACCACTCTCTCAGGAGAATCGGTTGGGTGTGCTAGACAGTGCCCAGGGCTGAGCTGGGGGGGAAGCCCAGAGCCAAGCCCTGCTCTGCTCCTACGTGGTTATATGGGAATTTGGTACAATCACTCATTCAAAGTTCCTGGACCTCTTAGGTGTCTTGAGGTCAGTCCTATAGCCCCTTTTCTCAGCAGCTGCTGCCACCAGCCCAGTCATTTGCAGGGGGGGGGGCAGAGTAGGTTTTCCCCAGGGTCTCAGTTGACCTCTCCTGTAAAGTGGGGCTGATGATAATAGCAGGCCTTCCACATCCATCTCAGAGGGTTATTGTGAGGAGCCCAAAGGACCTAAATGAATTCCGAACAGTAGAAAGCAGGTTATGTGGAAGGACAAGTGCAGGCCCCTCCCCCACTGCAGCAGAACACATGCATGTTAGAAGCGGAAATTTTCGTCCCAAATATTCCTTTCCTCTTTCCCCTCACCAAGTTCTAGGTTTCCAGCCCCTGTTGGGAATGCGATCATTGCAGCTCTGTGTAAACAGCTGCTCCCTGACCATGTTTGCCAGCCGGCCCGGGTGAGCCCTTTCCAGGGCCTGACTGCCCCAGGGAGGGCCGAGTGGACCGAGCACTGGGGGGGGGGGGGGGGCGGAGGGAGGAAGCCCCGGGTCAGCCACTTCCTCCCACCAGGGCGCCTGGCTGGCTGCATGGCCCCGGCTGGCAGCGCTGCTTTCTCTGGGGCCCCAGCAGGAAGCCGTCTTGCTCCCCAAGGTAAAGGCAAGTTTGCTCTTAGGTGGCGGTTTTCTGGTTAGAGGCGGCAGTGGTTGTGAACCCCTCCTGGAGCTCTGGGGCCTGCAAGCCAGTGGGGGCAGCGGGAGAGGAGAAAGCTAGGGGGGCTCAGCCGAGCCCGCTCAGCCGGAGCTCAGAGGAACCCGCCCCACTTCCCGAAAGCCCGGCCTGCCTCGAGGCGGGGAGAAGGTCAGAGCCGTTGGCCCCTGTGCCCGCCTACCCTGCCCCTCCCTTCTGCCTGGGGTTTGCCCAGGCTCTTCGGAGCACAGAATTTACAGTAAATGTTGTCACCAGTGGAAACTCTCAGAGGGGGCGAGCAACAGGCCTATGGGAAGGGACCAGCACTCCAGGCCCCCAGTTCCCGTCTCACCAACACCCCCTACCCCTCCCGGTCGAAGTGTTGTTGTAGCTTACCTTTCGGTAAGGAGGGGATGCCCTCCCTATGGGATGTGCCCGGAAACGTCTAAAATGGTCATGCAGCCGCACCTTGCCCAGGACGCAGCCAGTGGCTCTGACTCTCGGTGCCCCACCCACCCCCACCCCATTTTAGAGATGGGGGTTTCCTTTGTACTTACCTAGGCACATTTGCTAGCTCAGAGCCACAGGCCGGAAATGCCAGGCTGAGGCTGTGCATGATCACATCTGCCCTTTATAAACGGGTGGGAGCTGGCTCCATGGGTAAGGGCACTGCCACACACTCCTCTGCCATTTTCCAGGATTCAGGGTTAGGGCACTTGGCAATGTAACTAGCTCGCTCCGTTAGCCTGCAGCTCATGCTCCTAGTGGATCAAGGCAAACTTTCAATGTCAAGTTATCTGCCATCTGCTCACTTCCCATCATAATTTCAAGTCAATTTCTAGTCCAGCAGTTGATATCATCAGCCAGTCAATCAAATATTTGGGTTCATATGTACTATGTGCAGGTACTTAATAAGTGCTTGAATAATTAAAACAAATTTAATATCATATTTAACTCATGTTTTCAGACATGTCTGATCAGCAGAATAACCTAAGGCACTTGTTTAAAATTCAGATTCCCAGCCCTGGCCAGGTAGCTCAGTTAGTTGGAGCAAAATCTCCAGATACGCCAAGCCAAGTTTTTGGGTTTGGTCCCTGGTCAGAGCACATACAAGAATCAACCAATGATTGCATAAATGAGTGGAGCAACAAATCGATGTTTTTCTCTCTCTCATCAATAAACTAAAAAAAAATAATATCTTTTTTAAAAATTCAGATTCCAAGAATTCACCTTAAATCCCAAACCCACTGAGTTTAAATCTCTAGATTTCAGGAAGCACCTGAAACTCTATTTTTAACAAGCCCTTGAATTAATTCCAATGACATGGCAAGTTTGAAAAATGCTGACCTAAATCACACAGAACAGCACAATAAGGCCTGGACTCCAAATATTAGGTTGCTTTTTGAACTGAAATGTAATTTATTTGCATCTTCGGGGCCATTTTCCCTTCCTCTGTGGGCACCAGTGATTAGTGGAAAAGATCTGTTTCACTGAGTCAAGGCACGTGAACCTTAAAAAACACATTGGAAATTAAATTGCCCTGGGTTTTCTGAAGGTGGGATTGTTTTTCCAGTAAATGCTAATTCCAGAGTGTCATTATTGATTAATTAATGAATGACATGATCAGTAATCAGCACTCTTTACCCTGAGTTTTCCTGGTCAGCATGTATCTGATGGTTTTCCTAAGCAACAGGGGAAAGATGTTCCTGGAAGAAAACCCACAGGTGCTTGGGACACACCCAGAATGTTGTATAACAGGCTCTTGGGTGAGTGGAAGGAACATAGTGGAATCAAACACTGTGGTGGATATTGACCATTTAATATTTATTGAGACCCTAGGTGTTCTAGACCCTGGGCGACACAGGTAATTCACCATGGATTCCATTTGTAAGACTAAATACAAACACTGGGACCTCTTGGAAAACACATGGAATGACATAGAGTGGAATAGAGTGAAATCAGTAGAAGATGTTTTCATAAACTCTTTTCCATTTTTTTAGGCTAAGGCCTGCCAGCCAGTTTCCTTTGACATACACTTGCCACTCAACCCATATACAGACTCACAGAGACCCATGTACATACATGCACACACAAATTCACACGTGCATTCACACACACACCTCTACTGGTTGGAACCATATGAAACTGACACTCTGACAGGTCAAAACAGACAAATATCAGCAATTTCATGTGGTTCAACCTAATATCTATGAATACACACGTGTATAGACACATGCTTATACAGATGCACCCATGCAGCACTGCAAACATCTATGCACGTGTGCACATACATGTGCAAATTCACCGAGCCCTGCTCCTTGGATGGGCCTGTAAATCTAATCTGGCTCCTCCTGCTACCACCCCACCCTCAGATCGTGGGGTTTGCCCTGCCATTAATCTCCAATGCTGGTCCCTCCCCTCACAGGAGAGTGAAGACCTGGAGAAACAGAACGCCGCTCTGCGCAAGGAGATCAAGCAGCTCACAGAGGAGATGAAGTACTTCACGTCGGTGCTCAGCAGCCATGAGCCCCTGTGCTCAGTGCTGACCACCAGTGTGCCCTCGCCCCCCGAGGTGGTGTACAGCACCCACGCCTTCCACCAGGCCCACGTCAGCTCCCCGCGCTTCCAGCCCTGAGCTTTTCCAGAGATGGGGGAGAGCAGAGCCACAACACCCCAGTCCGCGGCTGCTCCACAGGCCTCGGGAGGGCACACAGACTGTGGCCAGGCTGCCCTCACCCCTCAGAACCCTCTCCACCTGGCGATGTGGAGACAGAGGCCTTGCAGGACCGAACACAGGACTGACGCAGGAAGTGGGTGAGGGCCTCCCAGGAAGGTGGCAGCCCGTGGGTGTGTGCAGGACCCCATGGGGGTGGGAGGCCTGACCCAGAGTTGTGTAAGTACAATGCCCAAGACCCAGAGCACAGAGGGTGGAGGGCAGGGAATCATTATTTTTCTAAATAAATGTCTTAAAAGAAACTCTGGCAAGGCAGTTTCCCTTGAAACCTTAAACTGTGTAAGGCTGGGGTCTTTTTTTTCCTTGGCCTTAAGGGCCCTTAAAGCTCTGGAGACTCCACTAATATCTCTTCTTTTCCATTGTGTGTTAATCTACTTGGGAAACTGGGGTTTTCAAGGGCTCTTCAGTCCTCCCTCTAGGTATCTTCATGATTTTCCTCCCAAATCACCTCACCATGACCTCTCTTCCATTCCTCATTGCCTTGTACTTTCTAGATTGTCAGAGGGTCATTCTCTGGACAGGGAGGGCCAGTGTGAGATGCCATTCAGTGCAATGGTCATTCAGGTCACTGCTCCCATGTCCCAGTCCCACAACGACACTTACTCAGCTCCATGCATCCAGCCAGCCCTGGGCGACTCAGCGTGCCAGGCCCTGTGCCAGGCATTCTAGTAACACGAGGGCAGCCCTCACACATAAGGCAGTGCTTTCCCCATGCCCTCATGGGGCACATGAGGCAACGTGAGGCTTAGAGATGTGGGCACGTTCCTGCCAATGGGCCTACATGTCCAGCTGAAGATGCCACCTCCCTCGGGAGCTGTCATAGAGCACACACCTTTGCCTGTCTCCCTCCACGAGGCTCCGCAGGCTGCCGTTTTGAGCACAGTTTGAGGGCGGCAGTGGCTCAGGTAACACAGGGTTGTTGCAAATTCACAATGTTGGCCAAGCCTAAAACCAGTGTGCTCTGGTCCCCCCACTCCAGTGTCCACCTGCTCCTCAGAGATTCCCCAGGCCAAATGCCAGCTGGCCTGCATGCTATAGCCATACCCAGAGAGCAATGGAGGGGCACCCACACAGCCCTGCTGAGCTAGCTGAGGATGCAAACGACAGCGATTGCAGCGGGAGGTCCGATTCAGCCCCTTCGGCAGCTACCCTCAGTCTCATCCCTTGGTTCTTCAAAAGGAGGGCCACTGCCCCTGGCCTCCCTGCTGACAGCCATCTGGGGATGTGGTGACCGCAGGAAAAAAAGGGGAGCAGGTCTGTTTCCCTAGGAGCAGGCCTGTTCCTCCTCAACCTGCAGGTCAACAGTTCTGGTTGGTTTGAGGCAAGGTCTCAGCTCTGGACCTCTCCTGCCCAAGACTCCCCTGCCCCATGGAATTGTGCCAGTATTGGGCCAGTGTGATTACTGAACTCTGCAGAGGCCTGGAAAAGTGGCATCCTCACATGACCTCCTTGTGGCCTGTCGATGGGAAGAGTCCAACTCAAGGACCTCTGAGGGTGCATTGCCACCGTTGGGCCCTCATCCCTGAAGCTGATGCCCATGGATGTCCAGTGTGGGGGAACTGGGCCCAGCACCTATTGGAGACAGCCCAGAAGACCTCTCCAAGTATCAGCATTGCTTCCAGTGCAGAACCTGGCATTTTAACCTTTGGTCTCCCAACAAAACTTGGTAAATGGGGTTGTTCTCCCAATCTCTGAACTCAGTGCAGACTCGGGTATGTGATAAGGGGCTGTGGCAAGCAGGATCTCGCCCATCAGTTTCCTCCAGGGCCTGGTTTTTGGTAGCTAATGCTCTAGGTAGCTCTTTCCCTGTTAATACGCAGAGCAAAGAAGCCAGTGGTCAGTTCAGATACTGCATGCATCGAAAACAGTTTGCTTTTCTTTCATAGGCTTAAGAAGCAGAACTTTAGGCCCTGCTCTCTTTATAGCTAACTCTGCCAGGACCTGGCCTCTCTTGGAGGCTGGGGCAGGCTTGCTTCCAATCAGATATTTTTCTCCCCTCCCCTGCTCTAGCACTGTGATTTTCCCCCAGAAACCCCCACAGAAGACACATGACCTGGACTGAGCATCTTCTGAAGGAGATTCAGGGTCAGAACTAGAAATGCAGAGCTCACGTGCACTGTTCCCATCTCTCAGCAAGGACTTCTGTTCCCCTTTCAATTTGCTACTTTCTAATGACCCCAGGCAGTTCTACTTCTCCTTTCCGATCACCCTGCTAGAGGCAGTAGAAGGCTGAGCCTAGGGTAAGTGCCAATGCTGATTTCATCTCCACTTAGGGGAATTGGAGGGACAGTTATGAATAGAGTTCAACATACAGAGCTTTGGCCATGGATGTCCCACTAACCAGGTTCTGTTTCAGCCTCCAACCCATGACAGGAATAGCTCCCTCAGGCTGATCAGCCATTGACTCACACTTAAATGTCTCCAGGACCCAGGCAGGCACTATAAATACATGAAGCTCACTGGTCAAAGGACAATTGGGAGTGGCGAGGAGTATGGCAAACTGAGGAATGAGTATTTACCTGTCTAAAGTAGGCAGCTGCCCCTTGGTTCAGCCTGCAAGATGGGGTTTCATGCACCCCTCCCGTAGAGACAGCCATCCCTGGGCCACCCTCGGGTCCAGGAGTGCACATATCAGTGGTCTGGTCTACCCCAAAGAACCAGAAAGAGGGTTACAGCTACTGGAAGCCAGCTCAGGGCCACTCAGGAAGGGGATTCTGGTGTCTGGGTATATGAAGCAATGGTCTAAAAGGAGACAGAGGGCTTTGGGCGGGCACATATCCTTGGTCCTAAGGACTCCTTGCCTCATGTGGAAGGGGTATAGCAGGAGAAAGGCCAGTGCCAGCCCCTGTAATGTGGGGGTTCCAGAGCAGGGACCTCTTGCACAGACTGAGGGTGGCACTGCAGAGGTCTGCCAGCCTGTAACCCTGATCTAGGTCAATGCTGTCTCCAGGCACCATGAGCAAGAAATGGTATGTGACTGCATCATCCTTACCTGTCGCTTTGACATGAGGGCTTCTGAGGAATGCTTGTTTCCCCATCTTCCGTCCTTGGTGTTTATTTCTCACCAGCAGTGTTATTCCTGAGTTAGTGTCAAAGCAAATTACAGGAAAGCCAAATTTTTAGTCTTCAGGCTGAGAAGTGTGGGTGGGGAGAGAAAGGAAGCTGAAGTCAGCTCAAAGGTCACGGGGTTGCCATCTACTGGACCCAAACTTACCAGCAGTGTTTTTTAATATCTCCAGCCAATGTCCCAGTTGTGGCTGTGGCTTTACAGTGAAGGAGGTGAGCGAGCCGGGTGCCCCACTTCTTTCTGGGACAGACAGGCTGTCTGTCTCTCTCTGCTGCCCTGGCCTCTTCTGTCTCGCATGTTTCAGTGGCCAAAGCTGCTTGGAATTCAGGGGGGAAAAGGGCCAGTGAACTAAGACCAACACTAAGGTGGTAAAGATTTAATCATCTACTATCTCTGTCAGAGGGGATGAGCATTTTAGGAGGCACCTTTGGAGAGTAATGCCTGACCCAGAGGATTTAGTGCCTGATGGTGGCATTTTAGGCTCGGTAGCAAGTGTATAAAGGACATATTTAATGGAATTCTTGCCATGTGCAGGACCAGCTACTGCACTGGCCTAGTGTGGGTTCCAGGGGGAATGGGAGATGGGGGTGGGAAGGGAACAGTGACATATCCCTCCTAAAAATCTTATCAACTGCTTGATATGTGATTTAGTTTATCTACTGCCAGGAATATAGAATAAAAACTTGATTCTGGTTTTAAAAATCTACCAACAGGCAGAAATAAGGAGCCCCCTCTTAGGGAAATTCACTAGGGAAATTTGCACAGACAAATTTCATTGCTACCTGGGAGATTTGTCTGGCTTCTTCTGGTAGATTCCTGATGAGAGACTGGTGAGCTTGTCACTGTACCTAGAAACCAAAGTTAAGAGCAGTGGCAGAGACTGACTAGACCTCTCCAAGCCATTCTCCCTTTTTTTCCTTACTACAGAATCCTCACCTTGTCTAGGATGGCAACATGCCCAGCTAAACAGATGACATTTTTCAGACTCCTTTGCAGCTAGGGATGGCTATGTGGCACAGGTCAGTGAGTATAAGCAGAAATTGCCGGGTAGGGCTTATGGGAAAGCTCTTTAAAAGATGAGGCCATTTCATTTGGCACATGCCTTTCTCCTTCTTTCTGTCTGGAAAGCAGATGCAATGTCGGAGTTGGAGCAACCATATTAGGAACATGAGACAACCATGTGTACAAAGGAGGAAAAGAGATTCTGGGGCCCTGGTAATGCTGCAGAAATGTGATGGTACAAGCTGTGGAAGGCCTGCCTCTGGGTTTCTGCGAAGTAAAAGTGGAAAGAGTTTATTTGATTAAGCCACTATGTATTATACCATTGAGTGCTGCTTACCTAATTCTGCCTAATGCAGAAGTCAAGAGAACAAACAACTGAACAGGGCATTTAAACTGTTCCCCCAAACTCAGTGGTTCTCAACTGGGAGTGATTTTGTCTCTCAAGGGACATTTGGCAATGTCGGGAGACATTTTCAGTTGTTGCAACTTGGGAGGCAGGTGCTACTGGCATTTAGTGAATAGTGACAAGGGATGCTGCTAAACCTCCTACAGTGCACAGGACAGACTCCACAACAGGATTATCCAGCCGCAAGTGTCAGTAGTGCAGAGGGTGAGAAAGTCTACAGCTGGCCCCAGTGTTTCCAGAGCACTAGACCCGAACCCACTAACCTACCCTAACACCCTGGTCCATCCCTCTGCTCTTGGAAACAAACCCTGTGTACTGGCCAGGGTGGAAAATGCATGTCCTTGACCATATTTCACACTCCTTTTACTAAGCCTCTAATATCTTTCCAGTGGTACTTTAGGTGGGGCCCAGGAATCCTCATTTTTAATCAGATTCCCCAGGGATTCTGACATAAGTAGCATGAGGTCATTGTAATCTAAGTGGCAGGATATGTATGACTTTATTATGCCACTTTTTTTTGGTTGAAATTCTACCTATTTTTCAAAATCCAACTAAATCGCCACAGATGCAGGATGACTTTAGGTGATACTTGCTTAATAGTTATATATTTTAGTTGGTATATATTTACTCCAATAAGCTTAGGGGTTTTCCCTTTATTACAATGTGTAAACAATAACATAAATGGGGCCACTTGAAAATGGAGCCAGAACTGCCATGCAGATAAACAGTCTGGCACGTCTTGTGCCTCAAATCTTTGGACGGTTTAAAACAGCGCAGAATAACCTTTAGGCAGAGCCTAAGGAACATCGTGCCCCAAAGAACTGTTTGCAAAGATAACAAGAAAGCAGATATTACGGCCACTGGACCGATGACTACGGGACTGAAAATTTAAAACATTGTTTAGAATTAGCCTCACTATGTCATGCCACCTGCACCAATAGAAATGCCTTTTTTCTATTGATGTAATTGTTCCCCTTCCCTTTCTCATAAATACCCATTGCCTTTGTTTCGTAATCAAATATTATTTGGGCTTCTGCCTAAGTCAATGATTTCCGAATAGCTATTCTTATTGATCTCAAATGCTTTTCTGCCTCTCACTTTGAAAGGCCTTTTTAGTTTTAGATTAACAAATGATATACGTGTTCCTTTACAAATAAATATACTTTCATAAAAAAGTGAATTGATTCAAAGAAACATATGCTAAAAACTGCAGTCGTTTAGGAAACGCCACTCTTGTTAATGTACCCAGTATGTAAATATTTGCCCTGTTTTTTACATCGCTGCTTTTTGATGTGTGCAGAAGACAAGGCAGAATCGGGTAGTAGGGAGCTGAATAAAACCTCTGTGTTGGCCCAGACCAAGATCGGTTATATTATTCTTTTGTTTTAAAAGCATATATTTAGATTTTTAATGCCTAGCAAATATAAAGTGTAAATACTAAAGTTTGAAGGCCTAGGAGCATCCCTGGAATTTCCCCTTTTTGCTCTCTCTAGGGAACATCCCAGCTTGAAAAGTGAAAATATCAGACCTCATTTCCCTATCTTGCGGCATTTTAAGATACTGACACTAAACTTTCCAAACTATCTTTAGCATGCAGTCCTAGACATAGGTCCCATTCCTGGAAAGCAGCTCTTCATAGGTGTGCTGTTGGAGCAGTGACATTAGCTTGAGAGTCACAGCACCGGGTCCCACCCCAATCCCCGTTAACACATCTTCTCTGAGGGAAGTCAGCGTTGTTTACATCAAATGCTTAGCAGCCGCCTACTGGCACATGGCACATGGCAGGAAGGAAAGAGGGATGGAAGTCAGGCAGGGGGAGCTTCTATTAAGAAACCTAAAGCTAGGAATGACTAGTCACGCCTGGGTTTCCCAGGAGGGGCCTTGGTGGCTGCTGGGTCCTAATTCTCAGGCGCCAAGGGGAGTAGGCTGCGTTCTGGGAGGGTTCTGGGATGCCCCGCGTTCCACTGGGAACCGGGAATTCAGCCAGCACTGCACCAGCTTCTGGGGTGCCTGACCTGGGGAGGACCCACCGCTGCTTCTGGCAAAAACCCCAGGCTCCAGCGAATTTGAAAACCATCCCGGGAGTTTGCAGCACCTCAACCAGGGCCGGAGACTGAGCCTGCAACTGAGGTACATGCCCTTGGCCAGAATCAAACCCGGGACCCTTCAGTCCACCAACCGATGCTCTAACCACTGAGCCAAACCGGCTGGGGCCCCTGCCATCCATTCTGCGTGGAGCGCAGCCTGTCTGCTGGGGCGAGGACTGGTGAAGCAATATTCGGAATTCAGGCCAGGCCCTGACCATCCGAGGGGGCGCGGGAGCTGAAGCAGGGTCAAGGCACGCCCTGCGCTGAGGTTGGAGGGGGCTAGTGACCAGCCGAATGCAGGCCCAGGGCCGGGGCGCCCCTGAGGCAGGGCCTCTCTCCAGTGTGTCCCTGCTCTCCTCTCCCATCGTTCCCCATCTCTCCTGCCTAGCCGAGGGCTTTGAACAGAGCGGGTGGCCAACATACATTTATAAATAAAAATGACAATTCCAGGGTAGAAGAAAGAAAATGAAGAGGAAGACAGGGGTAGAAGGAGGGAGGGAAGGGGGAATGTTGGGTCTGTTCTAGAAAAATCATACTTTGGACCTTCCCTCTGCCTTCCCACTCCCTCACCCCCAATTTTTTATCTAGTGCTCATTATTTTTTAAATCCTCACCCAAGGAAATTTACTTTTTTATTGATTTGAGAGAGAGAGAGCGATAAGCATCAATCAGTTGCCTCCCACACATGCCCAACTGGGGATCGAACCCGCCACCTCTTGGTGTCCAGGACAACGCTCCCACCAACCAAGCCACCCAGCCAGGGGTCTGCTGTTCATTTTAAATAAGGATTAGGGGAACCCTTGAAAAAAGAAAAAAAGAAGTGCAAAGTAAGGGTGATGTCTGCAAGAGTAAGGGGACTGCGCTGCTGAGTCTTCTTGCTTGGGGCAGGGACGCTAGTGGCTACCATTTACCAAACATTTATGTTATTGTCCGTTCACTGTTATTTTAGGGACTATTATTATCTCTATTTTACATATAAAGAAACACTCAAAAAAGGTTGAATGAATGGTTTGTCCGAGGTCACATCTCAGAGATGGGACTCAAACTGCCTTTGTTGGCTCCTGAGCTGGAGCAATGGACCAAGCTTGCGGGTGCAGCTGCCTGACTGTGGGCACAGCACCCCCGGTTTGGTGCTGCCACCTAGTGACGCAGATGAGAACTGTGGAGACAAACATTTCTCTTCCGTCTCCTTCGAGATCCACCCGGCTTCCCAGCTTAAGGGAGACCAAGACAGTTCAAGTTTTACCTCTGACAGCCAGTCATTACATGTTTTGGCAGAAGCAGCTTGGATACGGAGAACTGACCTCTAGATGCCAGGTGGCACCTCATCAGGCTTCCTCAGGTATCCCCGGGCATAGTTCTGAGGAAATATTTGTGGAATAAATGGATGACCAGGTTGCGCATCTCCACAGGTTCAGGCATGGACTTGCTCTCCACAGTCAACCTCTGGAGACATTTTACTGAGAAGGTCAGCGTTGACCACGTCCCAGTCTAGGGTCAAGACATCTGCCTCAGTGTGGGTCCTGCACAATCACTTCCATCGAACACCTAGTTTGTCCCTGGTACCGTATTAAGCAGCTTATTTTACTTTATATAATTTCATCTGAGACCAACTAGATCAGTGCAGCCTGCCCAAGTTCACAGAGCAGGGACCTGAACCCAGATCTTCAGACTCCAAGTGCAACATTCTTCCAGCTCCACCACTCTGTCCTGCCACCCAACTTCCCCCCAGTTCAAGTCACACCATGAAGCCTTGTTTTTATCAGCCTAGTCATCCAGATGTGATGACTCAAGAGCTGATATGGGGCAGACTGGCAGGGGAAGATGGGTCTGTGTCAGCACAGTGGCTTTCCTGACCTTTAAGGCAGCGAGGAGTTACCTCAATCTGAAACGTGTGGCTGCTGAGTGATTTCAGTCTCAACCATAACAGGACATAATAGCCGGGCAGACAAGCAGAAGCAATCCTACTCCCTGCACTTCCCATGGCTCATTCTGGGTCTTCTCCCAAACCCAAGGCCACCTGACATCTGAAAGCCAGTTTGCACATGTGTGGACATGTCTAGCAGGCTGGGTCTTATCTGCTAGTCCAGGACAAAGTCCTAATGCTTTTCATACTAGGTGCTTGTGAGTCCTTGGTTTCTAAGCTGAAACAAGCCCTATCCTATCTGCATCTCTTCTTTAAGAGTCACTCCACCCCCAATACATCTCTGGTACCTGCTCCACTGCCCAAATGTTCCTTTTAGGTCCAGTTCTTGAAACTTAGTTGCAAATGGAGAGAAAATAGAGGGTCACCTTCTAGAAGGCAGGATGGTCTCACCAAACACATGCTTCACCCTGCCCCAAATTAATCCAGTAATTTCTCTGCTTAGTCCTCAAAGGTTGCCTCCAAAGTTCATCATCTGTGTCAAGAAATCCACTTTAGCTTATGTGCCACGTAAACCAGTTTCCCATCTGCCCCTAACACCATGATAGTGAGAGCAGATACTAAGTAGCATACTCTACAGTAGACTTTTTATTACTTGAAATGCCTGGATTACCCATCTAAACCAGTGAATTCTTACATTTGGTGGTCATCAGACTGCTTTGAAGATCTGATGAAAATTATAGGCTCCTCTTTCCCCTTACAAAATATATAGGTATTTGTCAAATTTGGATTATATGATTTCAGGGGTTCATAGACTTCCATGAAACCTATTTATAGACCCCCCCCAAGGTAAAAACCTTTCATCAGTCAACACAATAAGCACCCAAGACCCAAGAAACACAGCTGCTGGTAGAGAGTGTAGTCTAAGCATGTAGCACTGAATTGGGAGTCGAAAGTTGTCATCATTTGTCACAATTTACCAAAAAAGGAGGTCCTCATACTTGCAAGAAGTCAATAAATTTACTTGACATGAAGCAAAATGTTTTGACTCACAAGCCATTGTGATCTGGCAACTGGGACAAAGTGTCATCAGTGGTGAGAAGGAAGGAGATGGGATGGGGTTCAGGGATGGAATGAAGATGTATGTTCAGTGCATTACTTGACTACTTTTTAATGGTTGGAAGATTAACGGTTTTTTAAAATAATATATGATAATGTCCCTTTGACAAAATGCTTTTGTTCTAAAATAGCCATGTCAAGTGCCTTCAAAGTGCAGTGAATGGAAGATTAAGACCACCTCTGTGAGACAGGCGGCTGTCCACAGAGCACAATCACAAGGGCACCAGAACCCCTAACTTTGTTCCTGTGGCTTAAGGTGTTTATTACAACCAAAGGGAAAATGCTCTTAGTAAGGTCAATACCAGGAGCTCTGATAATCCTTTGTCTTACCAGCATTTACACTGTAGATGGAATGTTTGCCTGCTCTTTCCCTGAAGGTCTTCTTTTGATTCACAGGCAAGTGGATAGGGCATGAGAATGCTAGAAATTGGAGCAAGGGACATGGGAGAGGACTTGGAGGATGGGAGCCTGAGAGGTATTCAAACCAAATTGAGTGTGTCATGATTTCTGTCAAGATTGACCCTGGTTTCCACTGAGGCTCAAAGGATTGAATTGATTGAATCATTTGCCTCAAGAACAAATTCTGGCCATCAAAACATGAGTCCCTGTGCCTGCTCCAACTTCAGTAAGTGTCCTGAGTAGAGATTTTCTGCTATCAGCCTATCTTTATGCTTCATGTTGGGAGGTAGTGTTGTTACTGCCGTGTGCACACATGCATGTGTTTGCATATGTGTGGGCATGTCTGGCAAGATGGGTCTGTATGCAAACCCAAGACAAAGTCCTAATGCTTTCCACATTAGGCGCTGTGAGTCCTTGGTTTCTAAGCTGACACGGGCCCTATTCCTATTTGCATTTCTTCTTTAAGAGTCAGCTCTCCTCCCCTGCCGCATCTCTGGTACCTGCCCTTCCATTTGCCTATTTATTCATTCATTCATTCATTCATTCATTCATTCATTCAACAAAAGTGTATTGAGTACCCACCTATGCCAGGCACACTGCTAGGGAGGAATGAATACAGCAGAGCCCGGCTGTATTGGGCATGGCTCAGTGGTTGAGCCAGGAGATCACGGTTCAAATCCGGTTCAGGGCACGTGCCCAGGTTGAGGGCTCAATCCCCAGTAGGGGACGTGCAGGAGGCAGCCAGTCAATGACTCTCTCATCATTGATGTTTCTATCTCTCTCTCTCTCTCCCTTTCTCTCTCTCTAAAGATCAATAAAAACATATTTAAATAAATAAGTAAATAAATAAATAAATAAAGCAGAGCCATCCCTGCCCTTGTGGGGCCTACAGTCTGGGAGGGAAGCAGATATCAGAGAACTCCTATACTATAATTACTACACTAATGAATGAATGACAGCTGTGGAAGAGAAGCACAGAGAACTAGGAGAACAAACACCCTGAGGACCAGGTCTTTTGTAGGAGGAGGGGTGACCTGGGAAGCTTTGTCTAAGAAAGCGATGTTTCAATCAAGCCCTGAAGGGCGAGTAACGTCAAGGGGTTGAAGAAGGAGAGGCCGGCTCTAGGTAGAGAGAACAGCACATACCTGTCGTGGCCTGAAATGACATGGAGATGCTATCTCCTGGCTTGAGGTATCCAAGTCACTGGAGAGACGGCTCTCCTCTTTCTAACTGTACCTTTGGAGGTACTGATGAGTTACATTTCTACAGAGGGACCTCCTCCCATTTTTTATAGTTGGTAACACCAGCTGAGCAGCCCATCTGTCAGTGCATCCATGCCCCTCACCCCAGGGCAGACATCTCCCAACTGCTCCCCTGTCTACTCTCCAGGCAGCCAGAGTGATCCATTTACAACCACATCACTCCTCTGCTTAAAATCCTCTGGTAGCTCCTTACTTCCACCAAAGCTTAAGTCCTCACCAGAGTCCAAGAGACCCCATGATATCTGGCCCCCACCTACCTCTCTGACCTCCTGTCCCCGCGCTCTCCCTTTCAATCTCTCTACTCCAGCCATGCCTACCCCCCTGCTGTGCCTTGAACATACCAACCAAGTTCCCACCTCAGGACCTTTGCACTTGCCATTCCCTGTGCCTAGGGCATTTTTGCTCTAGATAGCCATGTAGCTTGTTTTCTCACTTCTGCTCAAATGTCGCCTCTTCAGAGAGGCCTTCTCCGATCACTCCCTCACTCTCAGTCTTGTTTCCTTACGTGAAATTATGCCCATTGTTTATTCATTGCCCGTCTTCTCCGTGGGCTTGTAGACTTCAAGAGGCTCAGGACTTTGTCAGCGTGTTCACCATTATATCCCCTGTGCTTAGAGCTGGATACATAGCCAGGGCTCCACAATACGTGTTGAATGAATGAATGAATGAATGAATGAATGTGGGTATACCACCCCAACACCACCTTCCATCCCTGCCTCCTTGCCACTTCTCACTAACTTTAGTGGAGGGGAAGAAGAGAATGCCCAATGTCAAGACCCCCATAGGCTCCTTCCGATGTCCCAAACTTTCCCAACTCACTAGCCAGGAGCAGGCTTTCGATAGCCACGGAGATGGGGGGATGTATCAGCTTCCAAATGGGTGAGTGTCTGGGATAAAGAGGGAAACAGGATCCTGGATGGTACTTGGGTCCAGGCACAGAGGGAGATGGAGTCCTGGCCCATGTGCCTCCAAGCCCGTGGGGCGTAGAAACAGGTTGTGTCAGTACTTTTGTCTTGTGGTTACCTGATTTGCCCACAGAGCAGGAACACATTAACTGATGAAATTATGTGACACACAGATGGCCGCTGTCATTGTGTGAGTCTGGTGGCTGTTTTCCATCTGTTTATACCCATTCCTCTAACTTGGTATTTCCCAAACCTTAGTCACCTGCATGCCACCACCATTTCTGGTGCATCCGTGAAACCTTTGCAGTGTTATTGAATTCATCTTTTAAATCGACTCACTTTTATTACTTGGACACATGTATTTTTAAAGAAACTAACAGATGAGGGCCACCAAAAGGAAAGGTGTGATCAGCAGGACAAGCCCTGCCCCAGGAAGAGCTGCAGGCAGAGGTGGGAGGCAGAGGTGACAATGGCCGTGAAGGCAGGGAGGGGCTGAGGGTGAGGGTCAGGTCCCAAGGGGCTGAGCGGAGGGAAGGAGAGTGTGGACGGGGGAGAGGCCATGGGGCCCTAGGAATCTCGTGGGCAGGAGGAAAAAGGGAAGCTGCAGCCGGGGATGGAGGGACGGCCCTGGGGATGGCGTGAGAAGGGAAGTTGTGGTGGGGACTGAAGAGGTGCTGTGGGTGTAGGGGTTGGGTGAGGGATGGACCAGGGCAGAGTGCTGAGACTAGGGACAGACCTGAGGGGGTGTGTAGGAGGGGACACCACATGGAGCAGGCACGAGATGAGACAAAAGCAGGGTGTGGCATGGGAAACTGGGTGCTGAGGAGCTGAGTACAGTGAGGGTGAGCCCTAAAATGTTAAGGGGAGGAAGACTGGGGGTGCAGAGGAGAAAGCTGAGATTTGGAAGGCGTCACCATGGAGTGGCCTGAAAACAGACTTGGTGGGAAGGGCAGTGCTGGGGTGCATTCCCCTCCCCAGATGGCACAGGTTGCCCTCCTGGGACTGGCCCGTGAGTGTGTTGGCCTCAGCTGGGCAGTGACCCTTGTGTTGCTCATGTGGCATCTGAATCATCTCACGTATCACTGGTACAGGCACCCTGGCTCTAAAACAAGGAGCCTCAGTCGGACTTTGTGGGTCAGATGAAAGAGTCCTTGGGTGCGTCAGGGACTGAGACGCCTGTTAAGGAATGGGAAGTAAGGTGGAGGAACCAGAAAGGTGAGCTGTCACAGAGATCGGGAACAGCAGGAAAAACCACCTGCGAAGACACAGAGCTGCGCTGGGGTTCTGGAGTCACCTGCAGAATCACACAAATTATTATGCACGAGACGTTAAATGAGCACTGGCAGCCTTGGGCATCAAGGTGCTCCTGGTCATTACTCTGGCAAATGTCACTGTCCTTATTAAGAAAATGGGGGTGCTTCCAAGTGCTAAGAGGGTAGGGAACTAGGTACCTCATTTCTAAAGGTACATGATTCTCAGCACCCATGATGTAATGGTCGTGGAAGGCACTGACGGTTTGAGCTTCAGCTGGTCTGAGTTGGGGATCTGTCTTGCAATTAATTCAAGGCAAAAAGAAAAGGTTGTTGAAAAACTGGGGTGCCGTCAGCACCCTTGGTTTCACCATTTGAGACACCAAGGAGCACTTTCCAGGCTACTCGGAGCTCAGGGCAGCTGGTGGCACCAACAAGCACGGACTCCACAACTCTTGACTTGGCACTCTTAAAGGGAATCCATGAGCACTGGGGTTTCATTTTAGACTTGTTTCTTTCTAGTTATTCAATTTATTCCCAGAATGAAGGTGAGCCTGAGCCAAGGGTCCCGCCCTGCCGCCTTGGGGGGGTTGTGATGCCAAAGAGTAGACGAGAAGGTGAATTCAGGACTGTTACTTTCCTATAGGATTTTCATGGGAATTCACACGGAATTTAAGCTGATCTTACAGTGCCCGAGGCAGCTGCAGGAAGGGGTGGGAGGCCAGATCCAGGAAGGAGGGAGGGACCAGAGACAGGGGCACTTGTCCTTTACAACTTCTCTTCTCTCCCTGCAAGGTTTACAGGCCGAAGCTGGTCCTCTCCCTCCAGAGGGCACAATCCTGACTCATCCCGCATCTCTCCCCTTCCCCACCCAATTCAGTCCACCGACTACTTCTCTCCTGCCCACTCCTCCCCCCATGTTCCTGCCACCACCCGTGTTCACTTCGAAAATTTCATTCTGTGGTCACTTGGGTGACCACAACAGCCTCCTAAAAAGCCTGTTCCCATGCTTGCCCTCCATCCCAACTGGGTTCTCCACAAAGCAGCCAGTGTAGCCTCTCCAAGTGACCAGTCTGCTGACAGTCTCTCAGTGGCTCCCCTTTGCTCTTAGGAAAAAGTAAAAAGAAATCCTTAATTATGCCTGCACTGTCTAGCTGCTGCCCCTCTCCCTGGTCTCGCCCCCTCCCTCCCTCTGCTCCAGCCACACTGACTTCGTTCACTTCCTTGAAGGACTGTGCTCCCTCCCAGCTCAGGGCCTTTGCACATACTGTTCTCTCTGCCTGGGATGTCCTTCCCACTCTCTCCTAGGATCTGGCTTATGATCTAGCTCAGGGATCTTCAACCTTTTTCATCTCATGGCACACATAAACTAATCACGAAAAATCTGCGGCATACAAAAAAATAGGTATAATTTTTGTTGATTTACGAAAAACAAAATAATAAAGTAATTACCTACCCTTTTTGATCCAAAGTGACTGGTTTTTTTAAAGGTGTTCAGTACATGGCTTCTGGACACAGCTTCTAACAAATGACTTAAACAGTTTTAAATATTTTCTTTATTAATTTTTAGAGACAAAGGGAGAAAGAGAAAGAGAAACATCAATGTGAGAGCAGAACATCAATCGTCTGCAACCCTGGCACATGCCCTGACTGGAAATTGAGCTGGCAACCTTTCGGTGCATGGGCCAATGCCCAACCAACTGAGCCACACTGGCCAGGGTGATCCAAAGTGACCTTTTAAGAAACCACGTGCCTATACTTGTCTATAAGAATTTCTGGTACCAAGAATTAACCAATCAGATGCAACCTTATTATGTGACATGACCAATAAGATGCAACTCTATTATATAACCTATATATTTATGGTTCAAGACAGGACATTCACACCAGATGGCTATTGTTGTGTTGGCTGCTGTGATTTTTTTTTAATTTTACAATCTAAGGGAAATGACGTCAGTGCCCTTGACTAAATAGTCAGGTATTGCAAGTTTTAAAAATTCCTGCAGGGCACCGATTGAAAATTGCTGATCTAGCTCATCTGTCCCTCTTTGCAAATTCTTACAAATAATCCTCACAGTACTTAGCACAATTTTATTTACAGTGTGTGAGTGTTTGATTGATGGTTGTCCTCCCATCTAGATGGTAAACTCCTTCAGGGTAGGGAAGAACCATGTCTGTTTTGCTCACCCCTGGGTCCCTAGCACCAGCCATCGGACCTGGCTGAGTCTTACCTACCCCTCAAGATTCTGCTCAAACATCTTTCTAGAGCTCTCTCTGGCTCGCTGCTTTGTCAATCCATGAATCAGCGTGGACCGCCACCATGCATTTATTACGCTGCCCTTTAATAATTTGCTCACACATCTGTCTCACCACTGGTCTGTGGAGTCCCAGAGGGTGAGAACCACTGGCTTTGCTGTGTTGGTTTCCCTGACACCCAGTACGCTTGGCCTGCAGGTGATGACTGTGTGAATAAATGAATGACTCTGTTAAGACAGCTCCCTGGGCCTGGGTGCTGTCCCCCATAAGCTGAGGGGCTGAACCAGAGGATTCTGTCTGTCTTTTTTCTAACACTGTGGTTCCAACATCACATAACCCTACCTGTCAGCACCCCTCTGCTTTGACACCCATGTGCCTTTAACTGTTGCCCTGGCAATTAACACACTCACTGCTACCACAGTTCCTCTATTTCATCATGCAAAGGAAGCCTCACACCTCTGGGCTTTCTATAGATTATGCAAAAAAAACACACACCATTTTAATATCTTCTTCCTCTTTGACTCATGTTTTTTAGGTAGGTCTTTCTCATGTTTATATAGCAACTTTTTTGTTTTCTAATTATTAAGAAGTATTTAAAATATATAAAAAGGTATGAAGAATAGCATAGTGGAGACCCATAAACACACTAAAGTACACATGGCTGAGGAAATAAAATGTGACCCATGGACATAAACCTTTCCTTTAGAGAGGAACTAATCCCATCTGAGGCCACCCGAGATTACAGCCATGTGTTTCCAGGGAACTGGAAAATCGATTTCACACGATGCATCCGGGACAGAGCCTGGCGTCTCCTTGTCCAGGCTTTCATCCTGCACTCTCCTCTAAGGAAAATGGGTCTCCCTCCCCTTAGGCCTCAGCAGGCCCTGATTGCATCCCTTCAGGGACGTACTCGAAGACTTGCTGAACTGAGAGGAACTTAGAGGGGAAGGAACCCAGAATTCCACTTAGCACAGCATCACCCTCCTAACCATCCCACCCTGCGGGCTCCATGAGATGTGGTGGTGAGCTCCCCACTCCATGCAGAAGGCACCTCAGGAGAGAGAAAACAACCAAAGTAGACATGAGCATTCAGACCAAGCTGAACATGTTTCCATTTATTTTCAGGTCATCTGGAGATGGGATTTTATTTTCCACTTACTGGTTTTAAAGAGGAAGGGAGGAAGAGAGGAGAGGGGGAAAGAGAGAGAGAGGGAGAGAGACAAACACTGACGTTGCTCCACTCATTTATGCATTCATTGGCTGATTCTTGTATGTGCTCTGACCAGGGATTGAACCCACAACCTTGGGATATTGGAATGATTCTCTAACCAACTAAACTACCTAGCCAAAGCTTGAAGGTGGGATTCATCTAGAAATTACTTCCTAGAAGTCAATTCAATCATCTTTCATTTCCCTTCTGTGGGCTAGCCATGGAGCTAGAGGTTGGGGTTTGAGTATGAATAGGGTATGATTCATAACTTCGAAGAACTTAAAGAGGTAAAGAAACCTTTATGATACAGTGTAACAGCAGCTACCATAAAGATGTACGTGCAGGGTGTGAAGGGCGCTTCTGAATCATACTTAGGGCGCTGGGAAGCCTTCCTGGAGGAGGTGATGGTTTTCCTGCTTTGTGAAAGGTGACATGTACAAGGCATGATGTGTTCATAATGCCTGTGGGGAGCTGCAGGTGGTCCCACCTTCCTGGAGTGAAAGGTGGGAGTGGGCGGTGCTGGGAGACGTGACCCGAGCTACATCGCCAAGGCCTGTGTGCTAAGCTGAGGAGTGTGAATCATCCGTAAGCTGGGGGTGGCTGCTGGAGGACTCGAGGCAGGGGAGAGGCCTGAGGAGAACTGGAAAGTCCTGTGAAGTGGAGTCGTGGTGAACTAGAGGAGGGAGACCAATGAGGAGGGGTCACAGGATCGAGGTGAGAAGCCCCGAGAGTCTGAACTAAGCTGGTGTCAAAGGGAAAGGAAAGGAGCGAAGATGGTAAGGAGATAAACGTCAATAAGCACTGAGAGTGAGGAGCCGGAGGGCTCTGGGTAATTATCAAGATTTGGGTTAGGTGACTGGGAGCTCTATTCATTGACAGAAACAATTCCAGAGAAGCAGCGGACCTTGGCCTGGTCTTCAGATGATGGGACCAAAGTTGAAATAGAAGGCTAAGACTCCCAGAATCTACAAGTGCGGAATTCACTAGAAGCAGGAAGAAGGGCAGAGAAGGTCAAGTAAGACTAGGGTGTGGACTATAGGGCCTCTGACTGGGCACCCAGTTTTCTGAGTTGACATCCTGGCACAACTTTGAGGACACAGCTTGGCTGAAGAGACGTTCCTGGAGTTCTAGGACTGGAGTCTTGGGTGTCCATTTTAGCACCAGCATGAAATCCAGGATGGAACTGACCACACCCCTAGACATCACCTATGGGCCTCAGTGAAGCAGCTCAATCTCCACTCAATTTGATTCCATTTTTAAATTTTAGGGCTTTTATAAAACAAAAGTTATACCCAGTTAAAGAATCAAATAGTCATGTATCAAAAATGTCAGTTGCTTAACCCCTTTCCTGCTCCACTGAGGCAGTTACTTTCAACTCTTATTAGATGAGTCTTTTGGTATCTCCCTCCAAAGCTTTAAATAACATGGGTATATTGATATTTACTGCTCTTGGCCCTATTAGGCATTATCTTTGACCTTTCAATGTAGCAGACAAAGGTTTACCTCTGTTTACTCCCCACTTATCTCTACCATACCCATGTGCCCACTTCCCACTCTCCCAGCCTCCCTATATAATTATGTCATTTTTGGTTATATCAGCTTTCAGCCTTCACACTATTATGATTGTGATGATACTATTCACAACTGAGTCACTTAACCCCCTTCTCCTCTGTAGCTTTTAATATTCCCCTGGAGTCATAATTGCCCTCCCCATTTACTTGTTAGATTTGTTGTACATAATTATCACTAGTCCGACCTCTGATTCATCCCCAATTCTGTAAAGCCCCTCTCAAATGCTATCGGTGTCATCTTGAATAAATCTTTCCTGAAGCCTTTTGACCAGCTTCAGTCTGAACAGGCTGCTTTCTATGCCTGGCACAGAGCTGTCTGCCCGGAATGTTCCTTTTCATGGTCTTGGTGATCCCCATTGATCGCCTCTTGTGCTGCAGGCCCTGTTTCCTCAGTCTTACATCTTACTCTAGGTTTCCCCCTTGTTTGGTGGAGCACATCCTTTAGTAGCTTCCTGAGAGAGAGATTAAGGCAGTACCTTTTTTTGAAATTTGGCATGTCATGCTTGAAAATATTTTATTCTCTTCTCATGCTTTTTTCTTTTGGTAGTTTGGGTATAAAATTCCAGGCAGAAAATGATTTTCCTTCAGAAAACATCATTCCCCTGACCCTTGATTTCCAGGCTTGATGATAACTCTGATGACATTCTGTTCCCTTTTTTCTGGGAAAAGGTTTCATGAAACTTCATCTTTGAAAACCTCTTGGATCTCCTCTTTGTCCAAGTTATCTGAAATTTCATGGTGATGTGTAACAACTCAATTCAATCAACAGAGTCTGAGAGCATGTGCTGTATAGCTTATCTCGGTAAATGCTCCAGGGTGTACAAAGATACACCCAAGTCCTTAGGAGCTGGAAAAACACGGGCAGTGTGGGAGATAATTCAAACAGGATATTGGTGAATATGAAGTATTACATATATATATTACACATATAAGATCTGTAAGGAAAGCACTTTTACAAATCCCAAGGGGGAATAATCCAGGGTCTCAACTTGATTCACTCATTAGCAATTTAGCCTTCCCAGGCACTCAATAAACTCCATGCCTCCCACATCTACAGACCCTGTTCAGATGGTGGTAAGCTACCAAATAAGGTTGACGTTCTGACTTCCAAGTTCTGCTCTTTACTGCAGAAGTTATTGTTAGCCTCCAGGGGGCAGACTTTGCTACCACTCAGCAGAGAGGCAGGAAAACTGAGTTCAATGCCAGAGAGTCCCTCAAGCTCCTTGGGGAGTCAGTGGCGATAGAACCAGGAACCAGGGCCCCTTCTCAGGAAGCAACCCCTAAAATGTATTTCTCCTTCCCCTTCAAGGTCTACCCTATAAATACCTAGAGATAGAACATATTGATAAATCAATATAACACATAGTAAGCTGCTCAATAAATATTTTTTCAATAAATGAATACAGAATAGTTCTCTCTATGTAATATCTACCCAATATTTATATAGCTGCTGTATCCCTGGTGGGTATCAGCCAAGAGACAGAACTACCCTGGTGGCTGTCAGAATATTATCAAAGAAATGAACACACATTCTCTTGTTTAATTCTCACTACAACCCTATGAGGCAGGTATTTTTAATCCTCATTTTACAGATTCAGAAACTGAAGAATAGGGAGGCTAAGTGTCCAAGATCCAAAAGTTAATAACGGCAGAAGAGAGCTTCAAAGCTTGAGCAGATTGAGACCAGAGCTCACAATAGAGCCCACTCACTCCATCAGAAAGGGCAACCCCAAGCATCACTTGGGTCCCAGGTTAGACCCTTAGGGATTTGTCATTAAACTGAAGCACTGCCCCAGAAGAGCACATGGGAGAGGCTTCATGGAAGGGAATTCAGGAAATCTGTCTTATTGTTGCTGTGGGACTTTGATAATACAATCTGACTCTCTGGGCCTCAGTTTCCATATCTGTAAAATGAAGTTAAGAATATATTCTGGCCTGGCTGGGTGTGACTCAGCAGTTGAGCGTCGACCTAGGATCCAGGCCTTCGGGGTTCAATTCCCGGTCAGGGCACATGCCCGGGTTGAGGGCTCGATCCCGTCGGGGGCGTGCAGGGGGTGGCTGATCAGTGACTCTCTCATCATTGATGTTTCTATCTCTCCCTCTCCTTTCCTCTCTCTGAAATCAATAAAGATATATTTTAAAAAAAGAAAGAAAAAGAATATATTCTGGCCCAGCTAGCGTAGCTCAGTGGTTGAGCGTCGACCTATGATCCAGGAGATCGAGGTTCGATTCCCGGTCAGGGCACATGCCCGGGGTTGTGGGCTCGATCCCCAGTAGGAGGCGTGCAGGAGGCAGTGGATCAATGACTCTCATCATTGATGTTTCTATCTCTCTTTCCCTCTCCCTACCTCTCTCTGAAATCAATAAAAACATTTTTTACAAAAGAATATATTCTGAAGAGTTTTGGGGAGAGGGCCATGATGACCTAGGGAAAAGAAACTGAGAGGTCCTTCCAAGAGAATGGAGGTTCTGTGCTCCCTGGAGGATGATGGGAAACACTGTCGGAACTTTGAGAACAGGGAATGTTAAGTTAGTGTGGGCATTCTTAGATGGGTGTGTTTCCTCTTCAAACATTACATTATAGTCCATTATAATCCATAATTTCTACCCGAAAGTGGGTGACTCCAAGCCGTGTTCCTCTTCCTGTGAACCAGTGGTTCTGCGGTAGGCAATTAGACAGGCATGAGCAGAGCAAGGACAATGGGTCAGGTACAGAAGTTCACTAGGGTGGAAAGCCCCGGTGCCCAGCAACAGGAAAAACTGGGAACACAAGGACCTCGCCCCCAGGGTAACCCTTCCTTTCCTAGCCTATCACTGGTCATTTGGTTTAGACCCCCTGACCTTTCATATGGCTAGTCATGCGGTTCAGACCCTCCCCTGACCTTTCCTCCCCTGGCATGCCCCTAGTCACTCCATAGGTTCCCTTGAAGGAGGAACAAGGGGCAGAAGAGTGGCCTCTTGTGACTCCAATGAGGGCCCTTGCACAACCACTCCCTTAAGCATTAACCCCCAGGGATAACATGGAGGCCTCAGTTGTGTTTCAGCTTCAGGCCCAGAAAAGCAGCAAAACCAGACAAGCAACACCTTGGCTGACATCAGGACCAGCTGCATTGGATAATGACCCCCTGCCCTGGAGCCCAGCAATCAGTGGAGACCACAACCCTGAAAGGACACCCCTGGAAAGCTGATGAATATTCTATTGAGATCCTCCCCTGGGACCTCCCCTAAAACTCTGCCCTTGAAAGCTCTGAGGATGGAGGACCCAGCTCAGCTCTATGGAGCCTGCCTGCACCTTTCCCCACCCCATTCCCCAGGTGGGTCTTCCTGGCCTCTCTCTTTCTCCTAAGCTCCAAGGGCCTCTGTAACTTGTTTCCTGAGCCCATTTCTTCTAACACTCACATCTACCTCTGTGACTTTCTAAATAAACTTTCTCTTATAGTGTGAGTCTTGGCTCTGAATCCTTTTTTAGCCAGAACTCAAGTACTGAGGTTTCTGAACTGAGGTCCAGTCTGACTCCACCTGGTCTAACACCTGGTGCCCTTTTCACTGCCCACAGCTTTGACCCCACCAGGGCTGCTTAAACTTGGCTGGCATGTTGAGATCACCTGGGAGTTTTCACATGCAGGTGACAGGCTCCGCTCCCAGAGACCCTGATTTGGGCTGTGGCGGAGGCATTGGGAATGCTAAGATTTTAAGGTGCAACCCAAGTTGAGAACCACTGCCCAGAGCTTTAAATTATTCAATTTTGGTCTAAAAATTAAAAAGAAAATAAACAAAAAGTGGCAGCATCACTTCACTGTGCATAAACTTCAACATGCAAACAAACGCATCACGCGGAGATCTTACAAATGCAGCCTTTAGTTCAGGAGGTCAGGGGTGGGCCTGGGCCTCTGTCCTTGTGGGAAGCTCCCAGGGGTTGCCCACAGTGCTGTCCCCACGCTGAACTTGCGTAGCCAGGCTGCCACTTGAATACCGACTCTCATGAGAAGCACGGCTCTTCAGGCCAGCTGGGCACTTCAGGAAGAAGTTATTTCACTTCTGTGAGTCTCCGTTTTCTGACCAATACAAAACGCAGGCAAGTAATAGTATTCACATCACAGAATTCTTGTGACGCTTCAATGAGATAATGCAGTAAACGTGTTTCGCACAAGACAACAAATGTTAGCTTCCTGATCGTTAGGATCGCCAACACTCATGAAATGCTTACTTACTAACTGCCAGGAATTTTCAAAGTGCTTTGTGTCTTAACTCATTCAAGCCCCCAAACGACACTGTGAGGTGGGTACTATTATTTCATCATCCCTATTTTACAGATAAAGAAACTGAGGCGCAGAAAGGTAGAGCACCTTAATCTACCTTACACACCTAGGCGTAACTAAGCTGGTGTTTGACCCTAGAGAGAATGTGGGCTATCCCTCCCTCCCCGGGGCTGAAATGGATCCTCGGGAAAGGCACTTCTGCCCCGCAGCCTTTCTGGAGGTCAGGAATTTGGCGTTTACCGCCTGGGACGGGCCGGGACCAGCAGGTGGCAGGCCAGGGCTATGTGGGTGCTGTGCATTTCACCAGCAGCCCAGCGAGCTCTTAAGCGTTTCCAGCTCCCCTCTCCCCTCCACCCTCAGGTCCTCTCAGGAGGCAGCCCCGGGAGCAATGCAGACAGAACATCCCTGCCCAACAGGTTCAAATCTGAGCTCCCCGGGATACGACTCCGTACGCCCCGAAAGCAACGGGCGCAGTGAGTTTTCTGCAATTCCCTTTCACCGCAGAAGCGCCACCAGACCGCGAAATCTACACCTCTCTCTTTATACCAGGGTTCGAGAAGGTTTCGGAGCCCAGGCAAGAGGGAAAAAGTTGGGAATTCCTGCGGGATTCCCCAGAGCATTCGGGAGGCGCCGGGCCGGTGCACGCGCGCGGGAGATGCGGCCCAGCGCCGGGAAACTCTATGGGGGTTACCTCGGCGAGGCGGACGGGGTTTTGCCGGGCGGTCCTCTAGGAGGGGGCAAATGAATGCGAGGGGCAGTGCAGGGGGTGGGGGTTCACCGGGCGGTTTCCATGGCGCCCGGGGCGTAGGGGAGGAATACACCGGGCAAACTGTGGCGAAACAACCGTACCGCCCGGCCGGCCGGGCGGGCGAAGGCGGGAGGGAGGGAGGGGACGCGGGGTGGAGGGGGGGGGGGAAAGCCTGGCGGGACGGGGGCGGGGCGGTCACGTGCGCCCCAGGGGCGAGGCCCCGAGCCGTCAGGGAGCGAACGGAGTCCGGAGAACTGGCCGCGCTGGGAGCCGAGCCTTTCCTGGACCGAGGGGCTGAACTTGGCTCAAGGCACCGGAGGCCAGGACGGCGCTGAAGCGTCTGCGGCCGGCCTGGGGGACAGCAGTCGGGGACAGCGGGCCCCACGGAAAAGGGGGGTCCGAAGTTTGGAGGTGAGCGTTGGGAGGCCCACCCCTGGCTTTTACGCAGGACCGGGTGTCCGTTTCTCCTGGGGCAGACCCGGGCCACAGCCCCGTCAACTCTAGAGGACCGGCTGGGGCTACTGTCGCGTAAGACTGCGGGGGTTCTCAGCACCTGCCCAGGCTCCAGGAGCGGCCGCGGTCATGGTGAATGAAGACCCCAACCTGGAGGAGAGCGATGGCACCCCCGAGCAGGAGTCCGCGCCCCGGGCGAACCCCAGCGTCTCTGCCCATCACAGCGTCTCTACCGACCCCAGCATCTCCGCGCATCCCAGCGTCTCGGCGCATCCCAGCGTCTCCTTCCACCCCAGCACCTCGGCGAACCCCAGCAGTTCAGGCTTCCCCAGTACCTTGGCGCAACCCAGTGACTTGGCCCAGCCCAGCAGCAGCAGCAGCAGCTCGGGGCGCGAGAACCTCAGCGTGATCAAGGTGAGCAGGCGCCGCTGGGCGGTGGTCCTGGTGTTCAGCTGCTACTCCATGTGCAACGCCTTCCAGTGGATCGAGTATGGCGCCATCAATAACATCTTCATGAACTTTTACCGGGTCACGGCCTTTGCCATCGACTGGCTGTCCATGTGCTACATGCTGGTCTACATCCCCCTACTCCTGCCGGTGGCCTGGCTGCTGGAAAAATTCGGGCTTCGCAACATCGCCCTCACCGGCTCCCTTCTCAACTGCCTGGGGGCCTGGGTGAAGCTGGGGAGCCTGAAGCCACATCTCTTCCCAGTCACTGTGTTGGGCCAGGTCGTCTGCTCCGTGGCCCAGGTCTTCATCCTGGGCATGCCCTCTCGCATCGCTTCAGTCTGGTTCGGGGCTAATGAAGTTTCAACAGCCTGCTCCATAGCTGTCTTTGGCAATCAGGTGGGTAGAAGGGCTTGTGGGTGTTCAGAGGGATGGGCATCGTCTCACTGTGGGCCTGGGTGTGTGAGATTGAATCGGACTGTACTTGACTGTGTGGGAGACTGTAATTTTCTGACTTCAGCTGTGTTTGCGACTGTGGGTGACTTTATGGTTTTGTGTGATTGATGGTGTGAGTGATTATGATTGGGTGACCCTGTAAGAGAAGTGCGGGGGGAACAAAGCGAGGGGGACTTTTTCTTCCACTCACAGTTTCTCCTCACCTAGCAGAAAGCATGCTTTTGAAACATATGATGTTTTTAGGATTTCATTCCTGAACCTGTCAGTCCACCAGCTTAGACCTCTGACTTGAGGAAAGCTGTCCTTTCTCAGGGAGCAGCGCCAGGGCGGCAGCTTCTTCTGTCACCATCAGAATTTAGCAGGTGTTTTTAGCCTGACCAACCAGCTTTCCTAGAGTGCAGCATCTCCTGTTCTACACAGAATCACAGAGTGGTGCCCTGGTCGAGTTTGGCACTGTTCTTGACTTCTTTTGTACACAGCTAAAGCCAGGACAGTGGGAACAATGCTTTATGCCAAACTCCTCCCCTCGGGTTTAAAGCCAAGTTAAGCAGGATGGAGTAGAAATCTCACTCTGAGTTTCCAAAGACTAAAATCCTTGGAAAGGCCTGGAAAGCTCGTCTTTAAATCCTTTCTCCTTCCTTCTTGGAAGGAGCACATCGAATTCTTTGCATCTCGATGTGGTTATAACCCAGAAAGTTGGGTGTGTTATGAATCTGATTGTCTTCTCCAAATATTTGAAGCAAATTATATATGGGGTTCTTCTCTATGTGAATCACTGCCTCCCGGTCTCATTGCTTCCCAAGCACACTCAGGGCTATGCATTTAGAAATGACCAGTAACCCTTAGTTTATATAGGTCTGATTTCTCTTACCTGTTATTGCATTTAGAAATTTTAACCTTTCATTTAGAAATTTCTCATTTGGGTTAGAAATTTTCAAAACTTCTCTAAAGGCAAATTTTCATTCTGTTCGTCTTCACCACTAGGAAGTTGACTTGAGCTAAATTTTCCCAAATCAGCAAGTCCTGCCACTTGAGTAACAGTGTAAGCAATCAATGAAAACAAACAGAGAGGCCTTCTTTAGCACACAAACGGGCAACATAAAGTCCTTTACCCAGTTTTCGTTCACCTGTGGGTCTGAATGTTCTGAAGACTGAATTGATTTGAGGTCTGGTCATGAAACAAGAGGGATCTTGTTCAGGGAAACTAAAAAATAGGTGTTGAAGGTGACATTTACTAATCCTCTATCCTCTAAGGTGATCCTCGTTGCAGCCCTGCTGGTGGGTTTGACGTTACTGGATTTTTCCTTTATTGGAGGGTAAAGCAATGGGTGAGGGTGAAGGGCAAGACCTTTCAAGCTTCCGGAGAGATAAATCTCCCTATTTTCAGTTGAACAGGATACTGACAAGGTCACTGCAATCCCAAACCCTTTGATTTGAGGAGGGCAGAACTAACTGGGAGAAGCCCTCAGGTGGCCAGGTGAGATCAGACAACCCAGAACTTCTTTTGTTAACCATTTAGGGTAAACTAATAGGTTTTGAGACCCTTCCTCCCCCACTTGTGAGGGAACTTGACACCAGGTAATATCTTGAAAATTTAATAAGAATAATTATTCATTCTTTACCTCTACTCCCCACCAAGGCCAGGAAATGCTAAGAAATTTACATTTAAAAACACTCTGACGCATATATTTGTATCACGGAGCCATCTATTTGGTTTGGTTGTTAAGCCTCAACCCACTTTGCTAAGTTAAACAAAACATTATGGAAAAACTAAATTGTTTATTCTTCCTCTGTCAAGATAAATATTTGGTTCTCAGCATGTGTTTTAACCTTTCCTTCTGAGTAAAGCATGACTGAGTGGAGGAGAATCTTAATAGAGCACCTTGCGCTTCATTGCTTAGAAGAAAGGCTCCACAAAGCTGTTAAACGGATTTTCAGTGTCATTTTGCAGAATAATTCCTCATGACCTGCACACTTCACACTGATCAGCAGAACCCCTGTACCCGGGCCATTCTGATCTCTCTCTTCTAGTGCTTCTTATATGCTCCACATATGCACCCACCCCTGCTTGCATTCAATCCAGTATTTGCTCCTTCATTCAGCAAGCTTTTACCTATGTGGCGGAGGAAGAAAACTTCTACCCTTTTAGGCTCTTTTAGCTGGTCTAATTAAATCAACATGAGAAAGATTAACAAGAGAAAATAACCACATTTAATTACATATGTACGTATGGGATCCCACATACATGAAAGAGTCAGAGACCCCACATACATGAGAGGTTCAGAGACAGAAAGGTAAGGATCCTCTAAGGTGATCCTCTAAGGTGATGCTGCTGGTGGGTTTGACGTTACTGGATTTTTCCTTTATTGGAGGGTAACATCCCCAGGCAAGGACTAAAGTAAGATGCCTTGAGGCTTGAGGCAGAAGGAAGGCCATTGGCAGGACAATAAACAGCGATGCACAGTAATGAGAAGTTTGCCCTGCGCTATAGGTAGGTCATCAGGTTATTTCTGGTAATAACTCTTATGGACAAGGCTCCCAATTTAACTTCTCCTAGGAAATTAAGGGAGGGGCAGAAGTTTCTCCTGAATCTGCAGGGTCTCAGTTGCCTTCAGCTCAAAATAATCCATAGGCCAAAGTAGCACACTTTGGGGAAGCCTGTTCTGAGCCTCTTTACGCAGCTCCCCCTTTTTGCCAGATGCTCTGCTAGGGCTGCACAGCATCTGCCTTCGCAGAGTTCTCACACCAGATTTTGAAATTGTACCAGGCACCAAGATTCAGATTTTTAAAAAAGCAAAACTGATCAGAGGATAGAGGATTTATTTTCAGTTCTTCACCAGGTTTTTAGTGTCTTCTTAGCCTAATTGCTATGGGGAAATTGAAGGGGAAAGGAGCTAAATATCTCTGAAACACTTATATTGTGCGAGGCACTTTTTAATCCATTATTTAATTTTTCAACGCTGTGGGGACAACCATTGTCCCCATTGTTATTGGTGAGGAACCTGAGACAGATAAATGGAGCAACTATATTCAGGATCCTACAGCAACTGAATGGCAGAAGGGAGATTCAAACCCAATTCCACCTCCAAAGTGCATGTTGATAATTGGCCAATATTGAGGCTTCATTCACATGGATAAAGCACATATTTAAAAAAAAAACACACAAAAAACCCAAAAAGCCCTAGCCAGTTTTGCTCAGTGGTTAGAGTGTTGGCCCTCGGTCTGAAGAGTTTCAGGTTTGATTCCGCTCAAGGGCACATACCTTGGTTGCAGGCTCGATCCCAGCCCTCGTCAGGGTGCGTGCAGGAGGCAGCCAATCTATGTCTCTTTCATATCGATGTTTCTCTCTCTCCCACACTCTCTCTGAAAAGCAATGGAAAAAATGCCCTCAGGTGAGGATTAAAAAAAAAAAAAAAGGCAAGATTCTGAGGTAGAATTTTGCCCCTTGTGTCTCAAGGGTGGTTGTTGGTGAAAAAGTGTCCAGCAGTTTCCTCTAGAATTTGAGAGCCTAGCTCCTGTCTCCTGAAGTTCCCAGCATCCAGCATTAGCATTACGGGCCCCCACACCCCCCTTTGCAAACTGCTAAAGGGCTGGTGCTGCTGCTCTGCTGCTTTGAACTTGGTGAAGGGGCACAAGAAGGTGGCTTTGCGTCTCTGGGAAGAAGAAACCAGTAAATCCTGAGCTGAGCTGCAGCGGAGGCTCTTGCAGTTGAACAGGTGGTAACAGACTGGCATTTGTTTTAGCAACACTTGTTCCACTGCTTCAAGGGAAAATGATCTGTGTGGGGTTTTAGTGATGTGGACACATTGTTATTGTGCAGGGTTGGAAGAAAGCTGGTGTTAGAGTCTGGTGGTAGCTTGGTGGCGGAGGAGGGAGGTGTGGCAGCTGAAAGAAATCCCAGGTCAGCTCTAGGCCCCGTGAGAAGCCCACAGCACCCAGAAGGGAAGGGACTTCTTCAAGGACTCTTGGGCTGCTCAGAGCAGCGCCTCCCAGTAGGAGAGAATCGGTTTGCTTTCCATGTAAGAAAAATAGTTACCTTACAATATTAGTTCTGTAGAAGCCACACCTGGCTGGGCTGTGGAAAATAGCGCTATCCCATAGAAATATAAGGCAAGCCACCAATGCGAGCCACATGTATAACTAAGTTTTTTAGTAGCCACATTAAAAATATATAGAATGTAAATTTAAAAAATTTTAAAGATAGGTAAAATTAGTTTTAGTACCATATTTTATTTAACTCAATATTTCCAAAGTATTATTTCAACATGTAATCAATATAATATTACTGAGAAGCTATTTTACATTCTTTTTTTTTTCATACTGGGCCTTCAGAAATCGGCATGTTTTTTACTCTTACAGACCCGGCAAGTGATGGGATGTGTTATAGGCAGGTTGGACCACACAGGTCTAGAACAATGATGCTATTTGTAGGAGAGAAAAAGTTTTCCTTAACCCTCTTAGGGCCCCTGACTGGGTCTAAAAATTAAACCGACAAAGTCATATTAACAGAAAATCATCCAAATTTATTTAAGTGTTATGTGACATGGGAGCCTTCATAAGAAAATGGAGAAACAGTTAAACCTGTGTATTTTCACGCCATGTTTGAGGCAGGGTGGAATATGACAGGTTAGGAGTATGAGGGAATTATAGTAAACTAGGGGAAACTGAGCAAGGCCTGTGTGTCCTGGTTCTTGGCAGCCGTCCCTTTGTCTTCAGATGGAAGGATGCTCCCTTCCTCCGGGTCTAGGGAGGGCACCTGTCACGGGAGGGTTTTGGGGAGGAACCTGTTTCAGGGAGGAAGAACAAGGAGGGGGAGAAGATCAGAAAGTAACCTTTCCGCTTCTGCTGTTTTCTCGAACTCCTTCAGCTTAAACTATCCAATATGCCAAGATGCCATATTTCAGGGGTAGCGTGTTCTGAACCCCGTCGCGTGTCAAGCAGTTGGAAATCAGCTTCTAACAGATAAAGATGGGCTCCAGGGAACTGGCCGTGGCCTTGAGGAGGCTGTGTTTGCTGGACTGGCTGATCGTGTGGTGTCGCCTAGAGGGGCTGAGTGTTTCCGAGACTGACTCAAGAGTCAGGGTCATGAAGCGGGTGGTCAGCCTCGTCTTCCAAAATCATGCCATTAGGGTGTCTTAAACTCTCGGCTTGTCGTTCTGGATCCTCTGATGTCAGAGGCCTTTCTTTCAGGGTCCGAGTGAAGTTGAGGGAGGTGAAGGCAAACTCTTTTCCCTTCCACTGATGTTGAGGCACACAGAACGCCTGCCCACACGGCTGGCCGCTTTCGGCCTCCCCGTGCACCAGGGGAGAGAAACAGGCGGGGGCCGGGAGAGCAGAACAAGGCCGTAGCGACCAAAACGGGAATGAGCAGGACCCTCAAATACTCGTGGGCGCCAGGTCATGTAAACGTGACACAGGAAAAGTGGCATTAGAGCGGGGTGAGGTTGCAGCAAACACGATAGCACGTCTCATAAAAAGACAGCAGCTGCTTCAGCTCTCGCCAGCCACTGACGTACAGAGCATGACCCAGTGTTGTCAGATCTTCTCTTGTTTTTCTTTAAAGAGAAACCAGAAATCCAGATTTTTATGTGAAATCTGTTTTTTAAATTGTGATAAAATATATGTAACATAATATTGATCATTTTAGCCATTCATAAGTCTACAATTCAGTGGCATTAAATAAATTCACAATGGTGTGTAAGCATTAACCATTTATACCCCAAACTTTTTTTCTTTTTTTAATTCTCACTCGATATGTTTTTTTAATTGATTTTTTTTTTTTTTTAAGAGAGAGAGAGACAGAGAAACATTGATGTGAGAGAGAAACATCTATCAGTTGCCTCCTGTATGTATCCTGACCAGGAATCGAACCCGAAGCCTAGGTATTTGCCCTGACCAGGAATCAAACCTTCAACCTTTTAGTGTACAGGATGACACTCCAACTAGCTGAGCCACCTGGCCAGGGCTGTACCCCAAACTTTTTCATTACCCTCAGCATCTAGGTACCCATTAAACAATAATTCTTCCCTCGCCGCCCCCTCTAGCCCCTGGTTACTTCTTTCTACTTTCTGTCTCTATGAATTTGCCTATTCTAGGTACCTCGTAGAATCCTACTGTAGGATTCATATACTGTTTGGCTTTCTGTGTCTGGCTTATGAAATCTGTTTTAAATGCTGATAACTAATTCAGAACTTAAAAAAAATTCTGTTTTGAAACTGTGGGTCAGATAAAACTGCCCCATCTGAGACTTCTGGGTAGGGTAATGTGAAACTGACTTTCAGGCCCTGGCCAGTGTGGCTCACTCGGCTGGAGTGTTGTCCCATGCACCAAAAGGTTGCGGGTTTCATCCCCAGTTGGGGCACACGCGGGAGGCAGCTGATCAGTGTTTCTCTTTTACATCGAAATGAGTTCAGAGGTTAGCAACTCTGGGGAGGAAACAAGAGACAAGTGCTTCCTGAAAATGGTGATCATTTGCCTTACCCATGGGCCTGGGTAAAATACAGATGCTGGGCTTCCCTTAACCAGACTCTCTAGGGGAGGGGCCCAGACTCCTGTATTTTCAACTGGCCTCCCAGGTTAGGCTAGTGATCAGACTTTTTGAAATCACCAGGAGAGAGGACCTGCAGGCCATGGGCAGGCTCCTCCTGCTTGGAGCCCTGTTCTTGTCAGCGCTGATTTATTATGTGTTTGCTGTATGCTGGGTCCTGTGTCCAGGCGGAAGCATTTGGGAACTCAGCTACTTACCCTTCAGATTGAGGGGATGTTACTGAACAGGGACCTAGCTCTGAGCCCGTCTGCCTCGGGGTAGTGTGTTGGTTCTTGACATCATGAAGGGAAGATTTCACAACATGAGTCCAGGTGACTGAGTTTACGTTTATTAAAGCTGCCAATAGTGAAACAATGAAGGGCTTATTAAAGAAGAAATAACAGGAGATCCTAGGTGGGGCTGCTTTGGCTCTCAAGTAATGTTATAGGAAAGAAATGAGGCAAGATGGGGCTGCTGTCAGCTCACTGGAGAGTCAGAGAAAAGGGGGCCTTGGAAACAGGTTCATGGGGTTAGCCCGAAATGAGCTGCCGCTGCCCATTGCTCCCCTAGTTGCAAGTCTCCTGGGGACCCTTAGAGATTCCTGCCTGTGGGGAGGAAGAAGGGGAAGGGAAAGGCTTGGGTGTGCTCCTGGGAGGGAAGGAGAGAGAGGGAAAGTGAGTGCTGGGTCCTTTGTTTTGAGAGGTTTTGAAGGCTGGGAGTTTAGGGGAAGTCTTAGGGGAGATCTCAGTAGAGTATTCTTCAGCTCTTCCAGTTATGCTCTTTCAGAGTCCTGGTCTCAAATGATTGGTCAACACCAGAGCAGGGGGTCATTAGTCATTCCAGCTGGCATCACCCACCTGGTTTTGCTGCTTTTCTGGGCCTGGCGTTGAAATACAGCTGAGGCCTAGAGTTTATCTCTAGGGAGGAGAGGTCAGGAGAGGGTCTGAACCACATGACCAGCGATATTCCGGAGGAGGAAAGGCCACCCTGAGGTTCTGTACCAGTGTTGCTTTTTGCTAGGTACCTGGGGCTTTCAGCCTTGGTGATTTTCTGTATCTGACTGTAAATTGCTCCATTAATTTGTTCAACTATCTGTCTCAGTTTCCCCATTCCACTTGCCAAGGAATTTTCCTAGCTTTTTAATATCCTGCCTCTGGGAAAAGCTGGGCTGGGGTTGGGGGCCTATCATTCTGATTCACTTAAGGTTCTGAAAATGTACTGGAAACCCTGGGTGGCGGTAGAGGAGGGGAAATCCCTGATGGAATGTGAGGTGAAACCAGTGCAGATGCTCCTAATCCTTTTGTTTCTTTGAATTTCAACTCTGCACTGGAGGAAGCTGGGGTTGGCCTGACTGCCTTAGCTTTGTTTCTCTGCCAGGCACTGTTGCAGGTGCTTTCTAATTCCATGGAATCAAGTCTAAGTTTTCAATTTAGCTTTCTAGGGCTCCCGCTCTCTCCCCGTTCCTATCTAGTCTGTCTCTTGTTCCCTCTCGGCCTTGTCTCTCAGTTCTGACCAGTCTAGCTCCTTAATCATCTCCATGAAATACACTGCTTGGGGACTAAGCCTTATGCTATGCTGTACTGGGAAGCTCCAGAGCCTCACTCCCCACAGAAACATTAAATAAATTGGAGACTGGCTAAAATAACTTCTTTATTGGAGCCCTGGAAATCAGTCAGAGATCTGCAGCAACCAAGGAAATGCCCAACCGAGAAAAAAAAACCACATACAAAAGGGCAGGAAACTTCATGGCCTTTTTACTCACCCCCACCCTCCTCCTTTCCCTATGCTGTGCCTCTGAATCCCCAGTTCCCTTCTGCAAACCAGACTTGTAGTGTTTCAACCCAACTGTATTTCTATACACTAACAATGAACAATCCAAAAAGGAAATTAAGAAAACAATTCCATTTATAATAGCATCAAAAAAATACTTAGGAATAAATTTAACCAAGGACTTGTACACTGAAAACTAGAAAATGTTGCAGAAAGAAATTAAAGACCTAAATAAATGGAAAGACATCCTGTGTTCATGGATCAGAAGACTTAATATTGTTAAGATGTCAATACTACCCTAAGCAATCTGCAGACTCAATGCAATCCCCATCAAAATTCCAATGATGTTTTTCACAGAAATAGAACAATGCATCCTAAAAATCATGAGGAAGTTCAAGTGACACTAATAACCAAAACAGTCCTGGAAAAGAACAACAAAGTTGGAGGTCTCACACTTCTTGATTTCAAAACTAATAACAAAGCTACAATAATGATTACAGCAAGATATTGGCATAAAGACAAACATACAGTTCAGTGGAATAGGAGGCCCAGAAATAAACCCTCACATATATAATTGAATGATTTCCAACAAGGATGCCAAAACCATTCAATAGGAAAAGGACAGTCTTTTTTTTCAACTCTCACCTGAGGATATGCTTATTGATTTTAGAGAGAGAAGATTGGCGGGGGAGGGGAACATCAATGTGAGAGAGAAACATTGATCGGTTGCCTCTTGTAGGCGCCCTGACCAGGAATCGAACCCACAACTTTTTGGGTGTATTGGATGATGCTCCAACCAACTGAGCCACTCAGCCTGGGTGACAGACTTTTTTAAAAAATAGACTATTTTTTTAGAGCAGTTTTAGGTTTACAGCAAAATTAAGCCGAAGGTACAGAAGGTAGACCCAAAAGAACTGAGAGCAGGAACTTGAACAGATGTTTGCACAGCATGTTCACAGCAGCATTATTCACAAGAGCCAAAAGGTGGAAGCAACCCAAGGGTCCATCTGTGTGTTAATGGATAAACAAAATGTGTTATATACATACAATGGAATGTTATTTAGCCTAAAAAAAGAAAGGAAATCCAGACACAGGCTACACATGGATGAATCTTGAAGACATTATGCTTAGTGAAATAAGCCAGTCACAAAAGGACAAAGGACTGTATAATTGCACTTATGTGAAGTATTGAGATATCTTTTTTTCTGACAATTCTCAGTCCCACAATTCAGTTCAGTTCTAACACTAACTACTCAGAGTTAGTGCAGACCCCACAAGTTAAGAGCTTAGTTACATAAAACTGCCTCTGCATAAGATAACATTTGCAAATTCTGGGAGCCACCTCTACTTCTCACTGACTGACTCTAACTTGGGGATTCCCATGACCCCTACTTAGGTTCTATAATTTGATAAAATGGCTCACAGAACTCAGGTAAACACTTCCCTTACATTTACTGGTTTGTTATAAAGGATACAACTCAGGAACAGCCAGATGGAGCAGATACAGGGCAAGGTATGGGGGACAAACACAAGCTTCCATGCCCTCGCTCGGGCACCACCCTCCCAGTACTTTGATGTGATGTGTTCACCAATCTGAGAGCTCACTGAATTTCCTTGTTCAAGAGCTTTTTATTTGTTTTTTGTTCTTTTTAAAATTTATCTTTATTGTTGAAAGTATTACAGATATCCCCCCCTTAATTCCCCATTGATCCCTCCACCCCTCATCTTCCTGCTCCCCCAGGCCTTCACCACACTATTGTCTGTGTCCATGGGTTTTGTATATATGCATATAAGTTCTTTGGTTAATCTCTCCCCACCCACTCCCCTATCCCCGCCTTCCCATTGAGATTCCTCAGTCTGTTCCATGCTTCTATGTCTCTGGATCTGTTTTGTTCCTCAGTCTATTTTGTTTATTAGATTCCACATATGAGTGAGATCATGTAAAACTGAATCAGGGAGAATCAGAAAACCTGAATAGGCCAATAACAACTGATGAAATCGAAGCAGCAATAAAAAAACTCCCAGCAAACAAAAGCCCTGGTCCAGACAGCTTTACAGGGGAGCTTTCTAATTCTTTAAGTTGTAGGGTTAGATAGTTTACTAAAAATTTTTCTTGCTTTTTGAGGTAGGCCTGCAGTGTTATAAACTTCCCTTTTAGGACTGCATTCTCTGTGTCCCATAAATTTTGAGTTATTGTGTGTTCATTTTCATTTGTTTCCAGGAAGTTTTTTGATTTATTTCTTGATCTTATTGGAACCCACTTATTGTTTAATAGCATATTATTTAGCCTCCATGTGTTTTTGAGTGTTTTTATTGTAGTTGATTTCTAATTTTATGTTCTTGTGATCTGAGATGCTTGATATGATTTCAATCTTCTTGAACTTGTAGAGACTGGTTTTGTGTCCTAACATGTGGTCTGGCTTTGAGAATGACCCATGTGCACTTGAGAGGAATGTATACTCTGCATCTTTGGGGTGAAATGTTCTGTAAATATCAGTTAAATCCATCTGATCTAGTGTGCCATTTAGTCACTGTTTCTGTGTTGACTTTTTGTCTGGAAGATCTATCCAGTGAAGTCAGTGGGGTGTTCAAGTCCATGAATATGACTGTATTGCTGTTGACCTCTCCCTAAAGTCCTTAAGGTTATTATTGATAGGTCCTTATTTATTGCCATTTTAATTCGTTATGCCTGTGTTTCTCTCTCTATTTCTTCTTATTATTACAGCAGTCCCTTTAACATTTCTTGCAATGCTTTTATTTCTACTTCTAATTACAACAGTCCCTTTAACATTTCCTGCAATGCTAGTTTGGTGGTGATAAATTCCTTTAGCCTTTTTTTTTTGTCTGGGAAGCTCTTTATTTCACCATCTATTTTGAAGGGTAGTCTTGCTTGATACAGTAAGTTTTGGTTTCAGATCCTTGTTTTGCATTACCTTGAATACTTCATGCCATTCCCTTCTGGCCTGTAGAGTTTCTGATGAGAAGTCAGCTGACAGCCTTATGGGAGCTTCTTTGTAGGTAACAGATTGCTTTTCTCTTGCTGCCTTTAATATTCCCTCTGTGTCTTGAATTTTTGGCATTTTAATTATGATGTGTCCAGGCATGGGCTTCTTTGGATTCTTCTTGCTTGGAACTCTCTGTGCCTCCTGAACTTGTGTGACTTTTTCCTTGACCAGGTTAGGGAAGTTTTCTGCCATTATTTGTTCAAACAGGTTGTCTAACCCTTGCTTATTTTCTACCTCCTCTGGCACTCCTGTGACGCAAAAATTGTTATGTTTCATGTTGTCCCACAGCTCCCTTAGGCTGTCCTCTTGTTTTTTAGTTGTTTTTCTTTTTGGATCTCTGATTGAGTGATAATTTTCTAACCTATCTTCTAATTCGCTGATCCAATCCTCAGCTTCCTCTAATCTCTTGTTTATTCCTTCCAATGCATTCTTTATTTCTGCTATGTCATTCTTATTTTCCTTCATAGTTTCCATATTTTTTTTCATGCTGTTGAGCATCCTTACAATCAGTATTCTGAACTCTATATCTGATAGGTTGCTTATCTTCATTTCATTTAGCTCTTTTTCTGGAGACTTCTCTTGTTTTTTCGTTTGGTGCTTGTTTTTGTCTCCCTGTTTTGGATGCCTATTTGGGTTGTTTCTGTGTATTAGGTAGGCCTGCTAGGACTCTCAGCCTTTTTGGATGGTCTCTGGTGCAGGCCAATGTCAGACGCTGTTTGTGACTGGCCTTGAGTACCCTGTTTGGAGCTATCAGCAACCCACAGTTTGAAGTCCCCTCTGTTGAGGATTTGGACAGGATCAAGATGCACACCAAAGTCTGCTTTTCCAAGGCCTAGGTCCAGAAGCAGATCAGGCAAAGACTCAAAGCACTCTGAAGTTTGCCTCTGCCTGCAATCTGATTCTCTTAATCAGCCTCAGGCTGTAGAAACTCCACAGGGGTAGGGCTAGAGGTTTTCCAGCAGGGTGAGGCAATTGCTTCCCCCTCAGGCAGAAGCTGCTTAGAAGGTAAATGTCTGCCTCTGCAGTATGGGGGAATGACTTGGCACAGGAATCCAGAGGGGTGCCCTCTGAGCTCTGTCTCCAGGGCCCACAACCCTAGATTCTCCTCACACAGCTCCAGTCCCCTCTGCCCTCCCTCTGCTGGAGCCCAAGGTGAGTGGCTGCGCACGAACTCTGTGCATTGGCCCTTTTAAGAGGGTGCCTGCATTTCCAGCCGTCTCTCCCTGGCAGATGGAAACCCGGCTGCTTTTCACAGCCAGATGTTATGTGGGCACCTTTCTCAGTTCTGGTGCTCTTGGCTGGGAAGCCCAGTTTAGGGTTTAGGCCCCAGAGTCCTCAGTGGGAACCGCCCACAGCTGAGATCTCCCTCTGGACCTTCAGCTGCTGCCTGTGGGAGCCCGGCCAGCCTTCTTGCACTTCCTACCAGTCTCTATGCTGTCTCCACTTTTCCTCCTGGGTTATGAGGGTGTTTTCCAGATCGTCTTCAGTTGCAGTTGATTATTCAGGATGGTTTTTCTATATTTTAGTTGTAATTCCAGTTTGGTCCCAGGAGAGTGTCAGGGTAGCTCAGTCCTCCACCATCTTTAATATCTCAAGAGTTCTTACAGAGCTTAATTTTCAGCTCCTTTCTCCTCCTCAGAGGTCGGGGGAGGGTGTGATTGAAAGTTCCCAAACTCTAATCACTAGGTCTTCTGGTGACCCATTAGCTTAAATTCAGATGCGATGGAGAGGGGCTCCTTGTGAATAACAAAAGACACTTCAGTTGCTCAAGAAATTCCAAACATTAATTTTAGAGTTCTGTGCCAGGAACTGTGACAAAGACCAAATATATATTTTTTTGTACCACAGGTACTTACAATAGTCAAATTCATAGAGACAGAAAGTAGACTGGTGGTTGCCAGGGGCAGGGGAAAAAAGAATGGAGAATTAGTCAGTTTAGGAAAATGAAAAATGTTTTGGAGATGGAGGGGATGGTTGCTCAATAATGTAAATGTACTTAATACCGCTGAACTGTACAGTCAAAAATGGTCAGAATGGCAAATTTTATACTGTTGTATATTTTACTATCACCACCAACCGCACCTCCCCAAAGCACCCCCAAGTCCTGCACTGATTATGAGGTTTTCCCTTCTGGCTGGCTGCTGCTCGCCTCCTGCCATCGCCTCCTCAGTCTCTGCTTGCTGAATTTCCTGGGTACTAGCCTTTGTTTTCTGGTGGTTTGTATTTCCCCCTCTTTATCTTTTCTGTCATCTTTCCTTCCTCCTGCAGCTCCTCTTCTGACTGAATGGGGTACTTGTCAGGGGGCTGGAACCTTGATACATCTCTCCTATATCTCAAGGCTCTGGGCATAACGGGTGCTTACAAGTGGATGGACAAATTATTAAATAGGTTTCCATGTCCCAAAAGGAATTAAAGTGACAATCAGTTAACTGAGAGCTCAGGTGGCTAGAGGAAAGGATTATGACTCAATGTTATTCTTTCAGTGAAAAAGAACTATTGAGTCCTAACTATGTGCTTTGACTATGCCAGATCCATGATGGTTGAAAATATCATCTTTAGCTCTGCTGTGTACTCTCGGACAAGTGTCTTTCTAAGTTTTTTTTCTTTTTAAAAAAAATCCTCATCTGAGAACATGCTTAGAGAGAGGAAGGGAGAGAGAAAGAAACATCACTGTGAGAGAGAAACATCGACTGGTTGCCTTCAAACCCACAACCCAGGTATGTGCCCTGACCAGGAATTGAACAGGCAAACCGGTAACCTTTCGGTGCTCAGGATGACCCTCAACCAACTGAGCCACTTCCAGCTGGGCATCTTTTCTAAGTTTTGACTTCTTTTGTAACATAGAGATAATATTACAAAGGAGAGGATTAAATGAGACAATAAGTGGAGGGCCCTTAGCTAGCAGAGTTTATCAGACAAGAAATGGTAAATGAAGAACAGATGCTGTCAGCACTATCACCAGTAGAGATAGTTGGCTCCTGTCTGCAGGGATTCCCGATCTACGAGAGGCCAACAGCTAGCTGCTCAAGGATATCTGTGCACAGGGCACTAAGAGGTCACAGCATGTGGGAGGGTACACTCAGTGTGTGCAGTGGGGCTCCCCTGAGGGGGTGATAGTAATAGCCAGCTCTTAAGGAGTGAAGTGACCAGATGTTGGGTGAATAGGGCAGGGTGGGCCATCCCAGGAAGTCTCCAGGCAGTATCCTGATGGGAACTTGTCCCTCTTGAGAGCTGCTCAACCAAAAGTTTGCAGGTGCTAGGAGATGGTGTTAGTTTCCAAGTGTGTGGTTGATGAGACCTGTTGTCTATGGTGAAGACTTTGGGGTCTCTGGGATGACACAGATACTAGACCAACCCCAACCCCCACACATCTAAAGGCTGTACTGAAGGAAGTGGGGCGCCCAGGCTTATCAGGTAGACACAGCTGTTTTCCCGTGCCTGGTTCTTGATCTGTTTCCAGCAATGCTCTTAACAGGATGTCCTTCCCTAGACTTCAGCTCCTCCCCGCTCCCCTCCCACCTGCCAACATCAAACAGCCTCAAGTGGGTTGCAGGATGATGGTGAGGGTGGAAGCCCATCCGCGATGATGAACTGTAGCAGAAGGTGAAAGCTGGTGTTTCCTCTCTTTTCATTCTCTGTCTCCTGACTTCTGTCCAGCACCATTCCCAGACTTAACCCAATGGAACATCTCCCCTTGATTCTGCAGGACAAAGGACCTTTCTCTTTGCTCAGTCATTCAGAGGCGGGAGGGCAACCTGTAGGCTCTGACGCCCCACCGGGACTCTTCTACTTTCTGAGCTCATTATGGCATCTTTTCTTTTTTATGCAGTGCAAAAAACCTTAGCTCAGCCACCTCCCCCAACCCCCACCCCACAGACACAATTCGAGATGAGGCCTTGAGCCAGCATGAGGGCCCATAGCAGCAGGGCCATCTATGTTTGCGGAAGGGGGAGATGGGAGGTAGGGCTGGATTTATTTCACTTGCTTACTAACTTCTTGGAAGTAAACAGTGTGTCTCAGAACCTCTCTGTGGAGCAGTGTTTGCTTTGGCTCCCATCCCATCTGATTTCTTCTCTAGAGAGGAGGTGAGCACAGTCCCTTTCAGCTCCAGGAGACCACTTTTAATTGGACAGCACCGCCACTCCAGAAGGGAGGGGCACAGAAGTTGGAGCAAGATCAGGGGTTAGGTTTTCCCCCTTTTTCCCCTCTCTTCTCCCCTAGAATTCCTGATTTCCACCCAAATTACTGTTAACATAGTTGGGTGTCCTTCAGTTGCTCTGGAGCAGCTCTCTGTGCACAAGGCCATTTGTTCTGTCCATCTATTCAGAGCTGTATTAAGTGAGCAGCCTTGGGTCATCCTGTCAAAGGCCCGTTCCAACGGGCTGTTTGGATGGTGGCTGTCCCTCAAGCTGTCTGTACCCCCTCAGACCTTTGCCCTGGGCTTCCTGTTTGGTGCTGGAGAGCTTTGTGGAGCCACATAGTGAGCTCACTCAGAGGACCACTTCTTCTCTACTGAGGATGTAGGCAGGAGCACGCACTTCTCTCATACCTTCCCTACCTAGGACACGCTGGGAAAGCAGCTGCTGAAAATTGTCTCTCGATTTCTCTCCTTGGGGCAGTAATCAGTTTTTAAGTGCAGTCGGTCTATGAACTTCCAGCACCAGAATCACATAGTGTTTGTTAAAAATGCAGATTCCTGGGCACAAGGGCAGACCCAAGGAATTAGCCTCTCTGGGGTGGGGCTCAGGAACCTGTGGTTTTGGTTCTCCCCCAGGTGATTCTGATGCCCACGTAGGTCTGAGAATGCCAGTGTGGGAGCCATGGAACCTGGCTCTGCTGGCAGCTGTGTTTGGCCTCTCCAGCAGGACACCTGCCCTCTTGGGGCATCAGCTTATCTGTAACAAGAAAGCCTGGCCCTGGCTGGGTAGCTCAGTTGGTTAGAGCGTCGTCTCAATACACCAAGGTTGCCGGCTCGATCCCTGGTCAGGGCACATACAAGAATCAACCAATGACTGCGTAAAGAAATGGAACAACAATCAATGTTTCTCTCTCTCTCTCTCCTTTCCTCTCTTTCTCTCTAAAGTCAATTAAAAAAATTAAAATAAAAAGCCTGCCTCACAGGCTGCCACCAAAGTTAGATGAGGAAGTCTGTAAGTTAAAGCTCCTGAAACCAAATAAGCCCTCCACAAACATTTACTGAATCCAATTCTGTACTCTCTCTACCTGCCAAACTTGGGCACTGACGCATTTTTTCTGTCTCTAGAATCAGCTACTTTCTTTCATCTAAGCTGCTACCCCTAGAATGTTGTGCTCACTGATCTTTCTCCCACGTGTCATACTTTGGGAACTTAAGCAGACCCACCTGTCCACTCTTTCTGCTGGTGAGTTAGGTTGAGGTCAGGTCACCACCCTTCTAGATAGAGGTCAGCCCTCCCAACACCTTACTGCTAGAACAGATGCCAGAAGAGGCCATTCCTGGCACACAGTAGGGGCTGAGAACATTTGGTTGGAAAGATGGATGACTGGGGTTCTGGTTTTACACTTTATCTTTCGGACATTATTTTCTCATTGCCGAAGGAAGATTCCAGAGCAACTTTTGTGCTTGCCATGACCTCAGGGGGGTGGGGGTGCGGGGAGGAGCAGAATGCAGCTTGATCCAACTCCCTTACTACTCTTTCTCACCTTCTGTGCGTAACTGGTTGCCCTGAGAAAATCCCCCCACCTACTCCCTCCCTTCCAAAGCCTTCGAAGCCTGTTCTAGGGGAGAGCAACAGCTGGTAGGGGCTGGCTGAGCTAGGGGTGGAGCCTGGGAAGATCATGCAGAGATAAACCTCTGGGCTTGCTTCAGGCAAAGATAAACCTTTTATAGGTATTGTCATGACTACCTACTATGACTTGACCTTTTAGTATTTATGATCAGATGTACCCTGTGAGGTTACTTTGGATCAGATTTATTGCAGAGCCCTTTTTTGTCCGCAGTCCCCTTAGACCCTGAATCATTCCTGGGTCTCAGACCATGTCCTCCTGGGACATGTATCTTCTCAGTGCCTTGTGGCTCAGCAAGGTTCTGTGGGAAGAGAGCAGGGCTAGAAATGGGGACATCAGAAATCCCTCTGTTTATGTCACCACAGATAAACTCTGTGATTTCAGCAAGCTGTTTAAACTCAGCTATGAAGTGGAGAAACCATCATGCCCTCCTGGGGCTCTGTTGCCTCATCTAAACTTTGGGCATCCTGCTATTAACTCACTGGGTGGTTTTGAGGCTCTGATTATATGCTGGATGTGTGGTGCCTGGAAAATTGAAATACTGTGTAATATTAGCTTTTAAGTGCCCTTAAAAAAAGGACTCTAGACTGCCCCATGACACTCAGAGAATGAAAGAGCTTCCCTATACACAAATCATTCCTATCTATCTGGTGAAGTACAACCTTGGGTTAGGGACCACACCCTCCATTTATGGGACTCAGCATTCTTATCTTTATAGTCAGCTCTTTGTTTCAGAATCAGCTCTGGTCATTCTGGCTGTAGGAGCCTCTCCTAGAGCTGCTGGGCTCCAGAGCATCGCTGCTGACCTGCTCCCTATGAGCTGAGCCATGCAGTGGCTCCAGGAGTCCTGCAGAGCATTCTGATTCCTTTTGATTCCAAGAAGGGCCTTTTGCCAAGGGTTGGCACAAAGCAGCAATTCAGTCAGTATGTGCCCAGGATGGCTCCTCCCTTCCTGCAGGAAAAATGGAAGTGGTGGCACAGCACAGAACTGATTCAGTCCCGGCCATCAGGAGATAGGGTCTGGGAGTGAGAGGTGTTCTAAGGGCCTGGTGGTCCTGGCCTTACCGCACAAGTGTCAGTGATCACTGGTAGCAAACGGGACAGGTGGGGCTCACATAGTCCTTGTGAAGATGCTGCGTTTTCTCTCCCCAGAGTTCTTCTAATCTCTCTTTAGGGTTGAGGGTAGTTACCATATTATCTGTCCCAGCAATGGCTAGCCCTGAATTCTCATGCTCCTCCACAAAAATCCATGACCTTCACTAGGGTGCCCCCACCCTGCACCAGGTCTCTGTCCCTTGCAAATAACCCACACAGGCCCCTTGCCATTGTTACCAGACCAAATGGGTCTATTTGGCTGCACACATCAAAGCCCGGTGGAACACGAACAGGAGTTTGCAGCCAAGAAAGTAAGGACTTATTAAGGAAATGGTACCATGCCTGGAGTCACAGGTAGCTCATGTTCGAAGACCTGGCCTCCTGATGGCTTCTAGGAGATGGATTATGTAGGAAAAAAATAATTGTGGTGACTAAAGGAATTAAGGTCATGGTCTCTACCGATTGGTTGGTGCTAGGGTAGGGGGTAATTGATCATTGCATCTGGTCCTGATGTCAGCCATGGAGTTGTTCTGTCCTGTCCAACTTCAAAAGAATTTGTCCTGTGGATCGTTCTTCTTTCCTGGCTCTGGAGCTAATACACAACTGAGGCCAAAATATTTTGTTTAGTTTGGTTGAAAACTCTCTCTGTAGTCAATAGACTCAGGACCTTGTTCCTAAGACTACTGGATGCTAACCAGAACCTCGCTGTCCTAAGGGCTTAATGATTAAGCAAAGGAGAGGGAGGCGGATAAGTCAGGGCCCTGGGTGAGGCCCCTTTGAGTCAAAGGAAAAAATGTCAAAAATAAAGCAGATAAAAGAAAATAAGGTTCCTACATGGTTTACCATCCAGTCTTTGTCTCTCTTTGAACTACTTACCCTGGATTATATCCCCTCCAGCCAGCTTCCCTGAGAATCCCCAGTTGACAGCAGGTAATGTAACAAACGAGAGTCAGTGGATAAAGGCTGTCATCCCTTCAGCCTGTTTGCCTCATGAAGGACCACCTTGGATGAAGTAGCCACACCCTCCATTTATAGGACTTAGCACTCTTACCTTTTACAGTCAGTTCTTGGGAACTATGGGTTTTTTTTATTGAAACAATGTACCATAGCCTTTATTTGTTTATTAAAAAAATATTTATTAAGCACCTACTCTGTGTCATGCAACATTCTAAGCTCTGAGGATGCAACAGTGAATGGGAGAGAAAAGGTCCCTGAGTTCAGGTTTGAGGGAAGAAAGATTAGACTGTAAAGTCGTCCCTTAAGGAGTGACTAATGGTGAAAATATGAGGACAAAAGAGGAGGAGGGTTGCCTTCAGAGCAGGACATTGGGAGATGTTTTTGTGTAAGTAGGTCCCTGAATAACTCCCTAACTTACAGGGCCAATCTGATGGTGCTGCTTTCTTGGGGTGGTGTTAGATATGGGTGACTAATAATTTTCTCAGTGCAAGGTTTAGACTTCTTTTCCTTTCTACATTTCTCTCTGGGATCACGAGGCAGGATTAGTTAATTTATGAAGTTAGCATCTTAAAAAAAGCTACATGAGGCCCACCCTGTCTGTCTCTGGAGACACACCCTAAAGTAAGAGGAACTGGCTCTGGCCCATGGTAGCCCAGAAAACAACAACTCTTCTAGAGCCTGCCTGTGAGTGACTGCCTGGGTCTGAGTTTCACCTCTGGAAATCAGAAGTGGGAAGTGCTACCAAGAAGTCCAGTGAGACTTAGAAGAAAATGTGGGAGGATTAGAAACATTTACTGTCACATGAATGACAGCATATGCCATCACAGACAAGGAAGACAGGCACTGCTTCTTCTGGATTGGGCTGCTCTACCACCATCTGTCAAAAGGCAGGGCGTGGTAAAGTTGAGCAAGGCAGCTACATACAGGAGAGAAGGATCTGTCTTTTGGCCGCTGTGAGCTGGCATCTAGGATAGAGCTGGTGGGAAATGCCAAAGCATTTGAGTGGAGCTTTGCATGTTGCCTACTTCAGATATGAAAAACTTGGAGAAAATTAGGTCTGCACTCTGCCACTCTGGCTGGCCTGGTGGTTTGGAAGACATCCCCTCATTTTTAATTTTTCCTAGCTGAGTCATTGGGGAATTGCCTTCAGCCTATGGTCATTGGCCCTCAGCACTGTCATCAGAGGGACCTTTGAGTGGAAAAGCCAGCAGTGACTCGCTCTCTGGGTGAAAGGGTAGGCAGCGGAGGCTTCACATCTGCCCACATGTAGACCTAGACTGACCCTTTGCAGATGTCACCATGAGATCAAGTTCAAGAGGAATATTGACCCTTAAAAGGAGCAGTGTGTGTACCAGGAGCCTTCTGAGTTGATGATTAAAAGTAGGCACAAGTGTGAGGCTCAGCTAAAAAATAAAGCCCTTTGTCAGCATTCCTTTTCATTCTTAATAAAAAACTAATTTCTCTGTAGAACTCAGACTCCTCCCCTAAATGTAGCATCTTCTCTGTTTACAGTCTAGGGGACCTCTACTCAAGTTAGCTTGCCCACCCCTCCCAAAGATGAGGAGGAAACCTAGCACCAAGCCTGTGGGTCAAGATCAAGGTATATGAGAGAGCTTTAAGCTTGGTGATATGAGCTGTTCGTCTTGCCTCTGTTGCCTCCTCCCTTACTTTTCACTAGGTGTTCAATAAACACTGAGTATGGGTTTGGAAGTAGGAAGTTGATCACCCTATATTTCAATGGTTTCCATGTCTTATCTTGGGGTGCTTCAAGTTGGAGGTTTTCTCTGTGTCAATCCACTTTGCATCTGCTTTCTTTTGGTGGTAAACTCGTGCAATACATCAAATTGCTACTGTGCCCAACTTGTTTGCTGTAGAGGAAACTGGAAATGCTTGAATTAGGTTTGAGCTTCTCTGTTCTTGGCATTGTGCTGGGCATCGTGTGGGGAGATTTCACACAAGGAAATCGTCCTGTCCTCAATCTAATTAGAGAGACAACACCCTCCAGGGAAAGAACCCCAAACTAAGCATTACGTCAGAACAAGAAATCCCATAGCGTATAACTAAGTGGCAAACAAAAACGGACTATGGCTGGAGACACCTATCGCCATTGCGTCCTCCAACAGCTAGACATATGGGGAGGTGCTTGAATTACAGAATCGAGTGTGTAAGACTGGAGGAACTGCCAGGTCTTTGAGGGCAGTGACTTCTGTGGCACTCACCCTGTTCAAAGGATTTGGAGTCAGTCGGCTATGGGTTTGAATCTCAGTTTTGCCATTAGGAGCTGAGTGACCTTGGGCAAATTACAGATGTTTTGTCATCTGTAAAAACCAAGCCAGAGATAATGATGCCAACTTTAGGGGGTTGCTGGGAGGGATTAAATGAAATAACGTGACAAATCGTTTAGCATGCAGCTCATTATGGATTCATTTCCTTCTTTCTAGTTGGAATAATAGCCAGGACCTGAGTTTTTAGCCTAGGAGTACAGGCTCTAGTACAGATGGCCTGAACTTGAAGTCCACCCTTATCATTTACTGTTATTTGACCTTGGGCAAGCAACTTTAATGCCAGTTTCCTCAATTTTAAAATAGGGATTAAAGGAATGTGTGTGTATACCTGGCGCTTAATAGTGCTTAGGATGGTCCCTGTGGCGTGATGTACAGCTCTTATTACTATTCTTACCTTCCCTGGGAGTCAAGCATTGCAGCAGGCTATCCTAATTTCAGTAGCTGCTGCTGCCAGCATTTCTCTAACCTCTAGGACTTAGGAAATTCAAGAGTGTCAAGGTAGCGTAAAACCACCAGCATGATCACAATTTTGTCCAAACCCTGTGACAGGAGGGAGCTCAAGGAAGTTTAGAGTTGACCAGCTCTCACCCTGCTCCCTAAGTTGTGAGAGAACAGTGCTTAACCTTTTTTTTTTTTTTTTTAAATACATCTTTTTATTGATTTCAGAGAGAGGAAAGATGAGGGAGAGAGACAGAAACATCAATGATGAGAGAGTCATTGATCGAGCCCGCAACCTGGGCATGTGCCCTGACCGGGAATCAAACCCCAATCACCTGGATCCTAGGTCGACGCTCAACCGCTGAGCCACGGCCAGCTGGGCCTGCTTAACCTTTTAAAATCCTTAAATCCCTTTCATAAGTGATTTCCCCTCAAATCAATGGGATTCTTTTTGTCTCTGAAGGTCTGCTACTTCCTCAGTCCTGAGTTAGCCTTTTCAAAAGAAGCCAAGGGCTTGGATTCGGGAATTTCAAAACTACTGTCATATGAGCAGGCTTTGCGTACATATTATTGCTTAACATGGCATTTGTCTAGGACAGGGGTGGGGAACCTTCTTCTGCCAAGGGCCATTTGGATATTTATAACATCATTTGAAGGCCATGCAAAATTATCAACTTGCCCGGCCGGGCGTGGCTCAGCGATTGAGCATCGACCTGGGATCCAGGAGATCTCAGTTCAGTTCCAGGTCAGAGCACATGCCCGGGTTGCGGGCTCGATCCCCAGTTGGGGGCCTGAAGGAGGCAGCCGATCAATGACTCTCTCATCATTGATGTTTCTCTCTCCCTCTCTCTCTCCCTCTCCCTTCTTCTCTCTGAAATCAATAAAGATACATTAAATAAAATTTTTTTAAAAAACCAAAATTATCACCTTAAAAATTAGCCTGTTATATTTGGTCAGACATTTAATTAACTCACTCCTAATGTGGTGCCTGGAACTGCTTCTGTTTGGTGAGGCCTTGGCAGGGCCAGACCAAATGATTTCACGGGCCGTATATGACCTGCAGGCTGGATGTTCCCCACCCCTGGTCTAGGAGCTGCCTGGCGTTCCTAGGTGGCTGGGGGCTTGTTTTCCATGATCACACTGTTGTTCAATGTAAATGTCTCAGTGCCAGCAGCCACCTCTTTCTGCTTGTTTCTGGGACATCCACAGACTCAGTCCCAGGACCGCCCTCTGAGCCTCCTCCACGGATCCAAAGGTGGCTTTCCTGCAGAGCGGCTTCATGCTGACCTGTCCCTTACATTGGGATGCTCGGGCCCCTGTTCGTGCATCCTTTTGCCCAGGTTAGTTACTCACTGGAGGTGTAAGCACATGTCTAAGTAACACCAAGGAGAGAGAGGTATTTGTAGGATGAGATTGGTGTATGTGTGCCTCAATGGAGCCATCTTTGTGATGTTTAAATGTGCACATCAGTACACAGTGGGGCAGTGAATGTTGAAGTCACTTCCCAGCGTTGTACATAATCCCCCACGGGGATGTGGTCCTCGGAGACGAAGCTTCAGTGACAGCCTCCCTGCTGGTGGTGGCAGTGCTGTCCACACCAGTGTCAAGCCTCACAGTCCCGGGAATATGTGGGCATGCTTTTGTATGGGATGGGAATTAGGAATATTGCATTTTTAATGCCCATAAAAATCTGTATGGACTTTAAACAACCCTTTATATGGTAACATTTTCCTACATTTGTCTGTGTAGCTGAAGTTTTTCTCATCTGTGGTACTCTATGAACCTTAGCCTCAGATGAATCTTTTCTAAGACCATTGCAAGTGTCCATAGAGATGTGTGGATACACACAGGTGGTACCTCGTCACAACCTTGGAGGGATAGTGGTGGTGGCATCATGCTGTGTGCTTTAAGCTGGCTCATGTAGGCTGATGGGCTTTAAGTGTGTGGAAATCTATATTGAACCCCAATTTATCTTTCATGTGACTCTGATTTTAAAAGGACCCTCAACCATGTTTTTTTAAATAGCAAACTTTCTTGGAGAGCCTTGTCTAGATTTAAATTTCCAACCACATCTTTCCGTGGGTCTGGGCTCATGGCTTATCTGAAGGGAAGTGATGTTTCTCTAACGTGCTGGTTAACTCCAGCCCATTCATTCAACACCCATGTGTTGAGTAAGCCCCTGCTCTGTTTACCAGGCACCAGATTATGCCAGAAAAATGGCAGAAAACCAAAGCATTAGAGGAGTTTAGGGCAAAGAGATCATGCCTGACTAGGATAATCAAGGAAAACTGACCTTCAGCTGATCTCTGAAAAATTCAAAGAGGGGGGGGCCCTTTCCCAGAAAGGAAAGTGCTTAGATAAAGGGAGAGGCTAGACGGTGAGAAGGTTGGAATTGTGAACATCTCATCAGGCTCAAGTACCGGGGCCACAGAGGAAGTAGGCAGATGTGGGCTGGAAAGGAGGCTTGGAACTGGGTGAGGAAAGGCAAGGACAGCAGGCCCGAGGGTTTGGGCTCCCCTGCTCCCTCTGAGGGGCTGGCTCCTTGAAGGTCCTTGAGCATGGACTTTGTGGTCAGTGAAGTGCCAGGAACCATGCACCTGAATACATTGTGCAGGGCATTGGAGGAGAGAACACAGTTGCCTGAAGGGCAGGGGTTAGATTCCCAGTGGGCTTCCAAGGACAGAGTGGATGGGACAGAGCAGAGTCAAGGGTGACTGAGGGAACTGAGGAAGAGCAGAGGGAGGGAGCCAGGGAAGGAGGAAGAAGGGAACCAGGGTGTCCCGGGGCCCCCTCTCCTGCCCAGCCCGCGGCTGTGTGAGTGCGCAGGGGGAAGAGCCGGGCTGGCAGATGGGGAGTGAGCACCTTGTCCGGTGTCAAGCATTGCGCTGAGCGGTCCATTCACATGAGCCCAGTTAGTCCTTGTGATGACCCAGTGAGCTAGATGGTGTAACTGGACAGTGTTATCTACCTTTTATAGACTGGGAAGCCGGACCCCGAGGCCCGAGCCCATAGCCACTGTATTAGAGGGATGATGTTTCTGAGGAATGTTGAGGTGGAAAGGAAGAAAGGTGAGGGGTTCATTTTAAAATGAATGACATGACCCTGGCCTGCATGGCTTGGTTGGTTGGACTTTGTCCCATGCACTGAAAGGAGGCCGGCTGGATTCCAGGTCAGGGCACATGCCCAGGTTGCTGGCTGAATCCCCAGTAGGGGGCACGCAGGAGGCAGCTGATGGATGTTTCTTGCTCCCTGTCCCTTCCTCTCTCTTTAAAAAGCAATAAAAATATATTTTAAAAATAAAAATAAAATGAATGATACGGGTGTGAGCCCCAGAGTAGGTCATTGGGAGACCAAGTTTGAAGTAAGCCTTCAAGCTGAGAGTCTTTGCTGCAGGGAAAGCTGCTGACCCAATAAGGGGACATTTTTGACCCTCAGGGAGCCAGTTCCTGGGGGCGCTGAAATGCATCCCAGCTCTGACCTGGTGAATATGCCCAGGGGAAAGGAATGAGGCAGTAGGGGCCCTGCCCTGGGGCTGAGAGCGTGTTCACATTTCTGAATAGCAGGTTGGGGTGGTGATGGGCATAGGAGGAATGAGGTTGGCTGGGTGAGAACCTGTTTTGCTGAGGTGGTTGCCTCCTACCAAGAAGAGTAGTGACTGCCTTGCCAGTGACCTGGGACAGGAGGGATGATGTGCCTGGGGTCCTAGCAAAGGGCTCAGATGGGGACCAGTGTTTCTGGCCCTGTTCCATTAGGACTGAAGCCCTCTTTTGGTGTTGACGTAGAGCTCCCTGCCTTTTGTGGAAGCCCCAGGGTCCTCACTTGATAGTCTGGGAATATTCACAACCAGACAGCACGTGGGAGGGCAGCTTTGTGCCCGGGATCTGATACAGTAGTGACTGGGGGCTTTGTTGATTGCCCCATGGTGGTGGGGAGAATGGTTCTAGGGCTCTTAAAAGTGTTGTATTTGTGTAGTGGGCTAAGTGTGGGACTCTTATCCAGGATGCAGCCCAGTGGTTTTCTGGGTTTATTTTTGCTCTGGCAAATGCATAAGCCAGAAAGACAAGTGGTGGAGTCTTCCTATTACCCAAAGCCCTCAGGCTGCACAGATGTGTTTTTAATTGTGACATTTTCTCTGGAAGTGCTCATGACCAGTGATACTGTAACAGTGTTTGTTTGTTTATTTATTTATTTATTTATTTATTTATTTTTAAAACATATCTTTATTTATTTCAGAGAGAGGAAAGGAGAGGGAGAGAGAGAGAGACAGAAACATCAATGATGAGAGTCATTGATCAGCTGCCTAGCATGCAACCCGGGCATGTGCCCTGACCGGGAATTGAACCCTGATCTCCTGGATCCTAGGTCAATGCCCTACCGCTGAGCCACGCCCGGCCAGGCTGTAACCGTGTTTAGATATCACCCTTGAGTTTGAAGAAAACATAAAGGAAAAAATGAAAACTGAGTCTCCCAGTGTGGTTTTAATTTGCATTTCTCTGATTATTAGTGATGTTGAGCACCTTTGCATATGTCTACTGGCCATCTGTATGTCCTCTTTAGAGAAGTGCCTTTCAGGTCCTTTGCCAATTTTTAAATTGTGTTGTTTTTTGCTGAGTTGTATAAGAGATATCACCTCACACCTGTCAGAATGGCTGCCATCAATAAATCAACAAACAACAAGTGGTGGCGAGGATGCGGAGGAAAGGGAACCTTTGTGCACTGTTGGTAGGAATGCAGACTGCTGCAGCCACTCTAGAAAGCAGTATGGAGTTTCCTCAAAAAATTAAAAATGGAGCTGCCTTGCCCTGGCCGGCTTGCCCAGTGGTTAGAGCGTCGCTGTGCGTGAGGGGTGGAGGGGGATGGGGGTGGGGGTTGCAGGTCCGATCCTCGTCCCCGGTTGGAGTGGGTGCAGGAGGCAGCCAATCAATGTGTCTCTCTCACATCAATATTTCTCTCTCTCTCTCTCTCTCTCTCTCTCACCCCCTCCCTTCCTCTCTCTAAAAATCAATGGAAAAAATATCCTCACTCTGTGGGTGAGGATTCTTAAAAAAAGGAACTGCCTTATGACCCATTGATTCCACTTCTGGGAATATATCCAAAGAAACCCGAAACACTGATTTGAAAGAATACATGCACCCCTGTGTTAATTGCAATGCTATTTACAATAGCCAAGGTTTGGAAGCAGCCCAAGTGCCCATCAGTAGATGAGTGGATAAAAAAGCTGTGGGACATTTACACAATAGAATACTACCTAGATATCAAAAAGAAGAAAATCTTACCTTTTGCAACAGCATGGATGGACCTGGAAGATATTATGCTAAGTGAAATAAGCCAGTCAGGGAAAGACAAATACCGTATGATTTCACTCATATGTAGAATCTAATGAACAAATTAAACAAAATAGAAACATAAATAGACTCATAGAGAAAGCAGACTGACAGCTGTTAGAGGGGAGGGAGGTTGGGGGGCTGAGTGAAAAAGGCAAAGGGATTAAACAAAAAAAGCAAAAACCTCACAGACACTGACAACAGCTTGGTGATTACCAGAGGGAAAGGGGGGTGGGGGAGGTGGAAGAGGGTTAGGGGGATAAATGGTGACAGAAGGAGACTTGACTTTGGGTGGTGAGCACACAATACAGTATACAGATGATGTATCATAGAATTGTATAGCTGAAACCTATATAATTTTATTAACCAATGTCACCCCAATAAATTAAATAAAAATTAAAACAAAACAAAACAACCCTGAGTCTCCCAGTCTGCCTCTCCACCTTACTTCTCAAGGTAGAAGATTACTGGGGATTAGGATATTCTCTATCAGGGTCATTTTGGGAATGAAATAATCACAGAGCCTTGGATGATGTCCCATAACTTTCCTCATTCTTGCAAAAGGGACCCTTTGGGGGTTCTATTTAACTTCTAAGTCTCCACCTCCAAAGTGCTAATGAAGCCAGATATGACCTGCAGTGGGCCCAGGTTCCCAGCTGTGAAGGTTGCATTTGCTGTCTAGGTTGGTTTTTACTCAAAGTTTTCCACATCAGCAATGAAGAAACCAGATTGGATTCTGACCAATCAGCATGACTGAAGATTCCAAGGACATAAAATATCTTCTCTTCTGGAGAAGCCCTATTCACTTGGGCCTTTGTCAAGGCTCTTAGCCCAGGAGGGAGCTGCCAGGCCCAGTGGAGGAGGTGCTAGCCTGAGAGGCTGAGAGATCTGTTTTCTCATCTCAACTCTGCTAGAGCTCAGTGTGACCCTGTATAAATCACTTAACCTCTAGCACTTAATCTCGCTTAGCCTCCATTTGGCCCTCTAATAATTAGGTTGTAGAGCAGCGATTTTTCAACCTCTTTCATCCAATGGCACACGTAAACTAATTATTAAAATTCTGCAGTACAGCAAAAAATATATTTTTTGCCAATCTGACAAAAAAATAGGTATAATTTTGATTGTTTTACAAAAACAGTAATAGTAGTAATTACCTACCCTTTTTGCTCCAAAGTGATTTTTAAAAAAATCAGGTGCCTATACTTGTATGTAAGGATTTCTGGTACCAGGAATTAACCAATCAGACACAACCTTATTCGACATTACCAATAAAATGCAACTTTATTATATGACTTACGTATTTGTGGTTCAAGACAGGGCATTCACACTCGATGACTATTGTTGTGTTGGCTGTTGTCATGTTATTATTTGACAGTCTAAGGGAAAGAGGTCAGTGCCCCTGACGAAAATAGTCAGGTATTGCATGTTTTAAAAATTCTTGCGGCTCATCAGTTGAAAAACTCTGTAGTAGAGGATGACAAAAGGACTTCCAGATGATAACATGCCTTTCCACACACAATTATCATTATTTGTGTTATCTTTTAATCTTTGTTTCAAACCCCCCTGCCCCACTAGATCATATAAAGCTCCTTGAAGGCAGGAACTCTGCCATATACGTCTTGGTACCTCCCAAAATATCTAGCAGAATGCTTTTCACATAATAGATGCTTTAAAGATCTGTTTGATTTATTGATTATAGATTGGCATACATTGAAAGAACCCTACACTGGACCTATAGGTGATACCTTTTAATATTGCAGAGCTGGGAACCAGTAGTGACCATCCTGAGTGGCTATAATTGACAGGCTGGAAAACCAATCAGGGTCGTCAGCAGATTGGCAGCTGATGAATGGTATTATAGTGTGGAATGAAAGCAAATTGCTTCTCTACCTACAATTTCTTCCAAGTACAATAAAGGAAAAGTGGCACCTTAAGACAATAGACTTACCTTTTTAAAAATGTATCTTTATTGTTGAAAGTATTGCAGATGTCCCTGTTTTTCCCCCCCATTGACCCCATCCACCCTGCCCCCACGCCCTTACTGCCCCACTCCTGACCTGCTTATCTTCTTTCACTCTTGGAACTTGAAGCTTGCCTGAGTTCGTGGGCCATTTTCAGTTTCTGCTTTGGTCTTACATGTGGCAGAGGGCTTTGGGAGTTGTGACACAGCTAGCCACTCCTGAATCAAAGCATTTCTGACCTCGGAAACACCCAAGTCACATTATCTGTCAGGTTATCAGAGTTTGAACTCTAAGGCAGATATGAGATGTTTTAACTTCTTGGGGGGGGGGGGGGGGTGATCATTGCCAGTTTACCCATATCCTGTGTGTATAAATGCATGCGGTTGCATATAACTTTATACCACACATGCCTTGTCAATTGCTAAGTTATTTACACAATGAACTTAAGCTTTCCTGTTTGTAAATGTGGTAATAACTTTAGGCTTCCGAGTCTTATTGAATCCAAGTCCTTGGGATTATAGGGTGTAGAAGTTTTCAACTTTCCTCTAGCTGGTCTTTGAGCTCCTGGTTAACAGAGTCACTGAAATCAAGAATTTAAATGACACAAGGAAAGTCAACATTGTTTTACTGTACCATAGAGATGGGAATATAGGAACCATTGTTCATTAGTGTGTAGCTGCAGAAGGGCTGGCCTGCATTGAGAATCCCAATTACAATTTTTTTCAATAGGTATTGGTGGTGAGGGTGGTCAGGGATGTATGTGAATTGAGGTGTCAATCAAAAGAAAGCTCTCTCTGGTGTCTCAAGGAGGAAACAGTCCCTTGTTTAGGTTTTAAGAAAGACCGGGATTGTGTTTCTTACTAGGAGATTTTAAAAATTTGTGCCATTACCTCTTGGCCATTGGTAACTGTAATCGACTGTCTCTGTCTTCTATAGCTTGGAATTGCCATTGGGTTCTTGGTCCCTCCCGTTTTGGTACCCAATGTCGAAGACCAGGACGAGCTTGCCTACCACATCAGCATCATGTTCTACATAACAGCAGGTGTCGCCACTCTGCTTTTCATCCTTGTCATCTTTGGTAAGTTCCTTAGTAGACTGCTGGGGGGTGGGAAGGCAGGGAGGCTCTGGTTTGAGCGAGGCCCTTATGCACATGGCCCGAGAATACAGTGGACATGTACAGAAACCGAAGGCCAGGCTTCTAATGGTATTCAAATGCTTTCGCCTGAGCAGTTGCCCCCAATACAGTGCTAGCTGGTCTTGTGCACTCTGTTAGTGGCTCAGTAGAGGTTTAATTGTAATTAAACTGTTTCCCATACGACCTCACCAGAATTAATGGTCAGGCTGCTGATTCCCTTGGTGAAGAAGCCCCATGAGCACTTATGATAGCACAGGCCCTGTGTTCTTCATGCCTGATCTCATGTAATCCTTAACAGCCCTGTGAGCGGAGGTACCATTATCAGTCCCATTTAACAGAGGAAGACTTTGGGGAGTTAAATAAATTGTTCAAGATTAGATAGCCTGTAAGGGGCAGAGATATCCTGTAAGTTTCAGGAGTACAGTATTCTAATTTGACATCTGTGTACACTTTAAAGTGATCACCACCACAAGTCTAGATACCATTCAACACCATACTCTTGATGGACAATATAATTTTATATCCTCCTTTATAATCTGAATGATATTATATGGGCTGTGATAAATTCAGAAATAGAGTAAAGGTTTTCATTTTCAGTTAGTCACTGTCTAAAGGTTAACCAGTTTTCTTCCTAATACCCGTAAGTTTCACTCATGTTAGAGGTTTCATTCCTTCCTTCCTTCTGGCCTCACCTTCAGAGCCAGTTTTATAATCATTTACCTTATTCAACTGCTGTCACCATGTCATTCTCCCCCACTGGGTCCAGGCTGAGAAAGGGCTGCCTGGTGGCTTCTAAGAGCTGGCAGGATGTCTTGGACAGAGGACTTGGTGTTCCTGGAAAGGTAGAAGCTGTAGAGTGGTGGGTGAGAACAGGAAAGAAAATCCAGCCAGGGATCCTCTTACTTAGCCAGGCTTCAAGTTTCAAATTGTAATGTGCCCAGCTTCAGATTCTTGAGTTTGTGGCAGGTGAGGTCCTGGCTCTTTGCAGTTGAAATCCTGGAGGTAGGACATTTCTACCTTTTGGCATTTTATTATCAACCACAGGTAGTAGCTCACTGAATAAAGAACTGAAAGAGCTTATCTGGATTCTGGTTTGTGGTTGCCAAGTCCTTGAGCAAGCACCTGCTGTTGCAGAAATCAATCCCTTGCCTTGCTCTCTTTTCCCGGATGGAAGGGGAGGGGAACAGGCAAGACAGTGAATGAGAGGTTCCCAACAGCAGGAAGTTATCCAGGAGAAATGATCCAGGACTGCTTCTGGAGAACAAAGAAGCTGGGCTCTGAAGTCAGGGCTGGAGGGCTTTCCAGAGGGGCAGGGTGAGGGGAGTGGGAGCCTTTGATCTACAAGACATTAAACCTTTCCAAAGCTTCCTTTAACTGGAGAAGGTATGCTCTCCTGGGGTGGGGGGTGGGGGGCACATGGTGCCTGCTTGGACCCATGGGGGAATGGGCCCCCAATTGGGGAATCAGTTCAGGCAAAAAAACTGGTTAAACTGACCTCTCCAGAGAACTGGATAGCAATCAATGCAGATAAATTGATTGTAGTAATTGTACTGAAAATAGAATATAAAAGGAGTGGTATTCCTGTTGTCCCTCCCCAGTTCTTCATATCACAGCAGCCACTCCCACAGGAGCCTGTGTTAATCCTCTAGCTCTGTGAGGAACACGTCTGATTCAGACTGAAAAACTAGGAATGAAATCGAGGTTTTTCTAATAGTAGATCCTTTCACTTACCCAGGAATATCTATGGACTGCCCTGTGCCAAGCTATGTGCTAAGCAGGGGCAACACAGTTCCTTTCCCCTTGGGAAGAGCTCTGGTGCTAAGCCATTAACTGGCCTCACTAATCCTAAACCTCAGCTCTCATTTCCTTTCTATCCATGTGTGACTATTGTGTTTTTTTCAGTGCTCTGCAGTGTGTGTGTGTGTGTGTGTGTGTGTGTGTGTTTAAATATATCTTTATTGATTTCAGAGAGAGGAAAGGAGAGGGAGAGAGAGAGCTAGAAACATCAATGATGAGAGAGTCATTGATCGAGCCTGCAACTGGGCATGTGCCCTGACCGGGAATTGAATCCCGATCGCCTGGATCCTAGGTCGACACTCACCCGCTGAGCCACGCCCGGCAGGGCTCTGCAGTGTGTTTTTTGCTAGTTATTATGGGACTCCTTGATCCTTGAACAATGCCCCAATGGCTGCAGCTGTCCAGAGGCCACTAAGAAAAAGTAATCACTAGACTACTCGCTCAGCCATAGACAGTGAAAAGCAGCTTTAACAGTGTAAAGGATTTAATTGAAGAATTAATATTTCCTTTTGAGCCCTAGCTCCTTCTCAGGTGATGGAGCCAGCTCTTGTCCATGTGTCGCTCTGCTGGGGTATAACCACAGGGATGTTCAGTGATCTCTCTGTTTCTTTCCTTCCAGTATTCAAGGAGAAGCCTAAACATCCCCCGAGCAGGGCCCAGTCCCTGAGCTATTCCTTGGCATTACCTGATACTTCGTACTTAAAGTGCGTCAGCCGGCTCTTCAAAAACCTCAACTTCGTGCTGCTTGTCATCACCTATGGTAAGGTGCAGATGTGTCCAGGAGTGGACCTGAACTGGAACATGACACCAAAGGCCTGATGTGTCTGTGCATCTTACTTTTTCCAAATCCCAAACGTGCATGTAAAATAATTGTTTAGGGTCAACCAGAACAGCCAGCTCTGCCTCAGGGCCTTTGCAGGTTCTGTAAAATCTACCTGGAAAACCATTCTTTCCCATATCAGATTGTCTGACGAGTGCGTGCTGATCCTCCGAGTCTTTCTCAGTATCACTGCTGTAAAGCAGTGCAGTATTAGGTGATCTTTCCTCTCTTACTGTGCTGTTCCATTTCCAGGTCTGTCTTCTCACTGGACAGTGACCTCCCTGAGAGCAGGGAGGCTTTATGTCTTTTCATCTTTTATTGTTATATCTTTTCATCATTAGCAGTGGCTGGCCTGGTGTGGACACTTCTGTAATTACTGAGTGAATGAATATTAATAAATGAATGCATGCATGCATAAATGAGTCTTGCCACAGGAATTACTCCCCAACCAATCTTCCTTCGTCTTCTAATATTGACTCCTTTTTTTTTTTTTCTAAAATATGTTTTTATTGATTTCAGAGAGAGGAAGGGAGAGGGAGAGAGAGAGATAGAAACATTAATGATGAAAGAGAGTCATTGATCGGCTGCCTCCTGCACACCCCCGACTGGGGTCGAGCCCGAAACCCGGGCGTGTGCCCTGACCGGGAATCAAACTGTGATCTCCTGGATCCTAGGTTGAGGCTTAACCACTGGGCCACTCCGGCTGGACACATTGACTCCTATTTTTATCTGAATGAAAGACAATATCCCTCTTTCATGTCACTTTGTTGGCTTTTGGTAAGATAAACTCTGATCTTTACGCTAGTATACTGGCCTGCCTCTCCAGTGTGGTGCTTTCTGCATCTTCTTTCCAACCTTTAATAAGAATGTTAGACCAGACGGGGTAAGGACAGAACCTCATGGCATTCCATTAAAGAGATCCACCCAGCTGTCCTGCTATCCATCCTGCATTTGACCATTTAACCCACTGGCTAGTTTAAAATCAAGAGTCAACAACTGTGTAACATGCTCAGGAACGATACAAGTATGAAAAAATGAGATTGGTTTAACATGATTTATTCGTGGTGAAACCTCAGTTGACTATAACCTTATGTTCTCTATAGGTTCATAAACCGTGTGTTTTATAACAGTAGCATTTACTATGTGCCAAGTCTTTTCACGTATACTTTTACTTAACTTCCCCTGCACCCTGGTTAGGTAGGTGCTATAACTATCCCCATTTAACCTATGAGGAAAAAAACTCAGAGAGATTAGGTAACAAGCTCAAGATCACACAGCTTTTAAGTGCCAGGATTCAGATACAGGTTTGTCTAACTCCCAACACCTGCACTCTTGATGCCTGTTACATAACTGCCTATAGTCCTTCCTAAAATTGTGTCAATTTCATTTTAGACTTATCAGTGCCCTTTATTTCAATTAAAGTGTTTATCTGCTAAAGCATTGATAAGAGATAGCATCATCCTGGGGTAGAGAGGCACACTTAAATTTTTCAGGCATACACGACAGTTAGGTGACCTCTCATCTGGAATAGCTCTAGATAACTAGGTGAGCCTTCAAGGTCTTGGGTCTCCATCCTCATTCTCCCCAAGCTTCTCAGTTCTTAGTGTATCTCTGCATTCATCCCAATAATAAGCTGACTCATGTGGGTTGATGGACAAAGCAATTCATTTCTGAGTCTCTGGAAGTATTCAACTCTATTGGTTATAGGTAGAATTTATTAACATTTTTCTCAAAGGCCTGGGATTGTCTCAGTGAGAGGGAGTTAAACTAATCTGAATGTTTGTACTCGTTTCAGAGAATCACAAGCCTAATTTCCATGGTAGAGAATTGGACTTGGAGACAAGGCTCTTTGCCAACAGGAAATGATTCTTAGGCTTAATCGCAGATTTGAAAATAATTTTATTGAGCCATTACTGTGTGCCAGGCACCATGTGAAGGGCTTTACATGCATTCTCTCTCTTTTTAAAAAATATATATTTATTGATTTCAGAGAGAGGAAGGGAGAAAGAGAGATAGAAACATCAATGATGAGAAAGTCATTGATCGGCTGCCTCCTGCACACCTCCTGCTGGGGATCGAGCCTGCAACCCAGGCATGTGCCCTGACTGGGAATCAAGCTGTGATCTCCTGGATCCTGCGTCTATTGATGCTTAGCCACTGAGCCACGCCCAGCAGGCAAAAGTTATTCATTTTTTGACATTCAGATGTAACCGGGCATGCTGTTTGTTTTTGTTTTTTAAACCTGGCAGTTCACTTAGGGGGGAGGAGGTGCGGAAGTGGGTTTGTGCCTGATGTTGCCAAACTGTCGCAAGAAGAAGAAACTGCCTCCCCTAGTAAAATACTCTCCCTCCTCCAGGTCTGGCAATGCAGGAGGATGGGACTGGAACCAGATCCCGAGGGTCTAACAGTGTGGGGGTGGGGCAGGTCATGTGATGTGCATGGGGGGGGAGGGTGGTGAAGAAAAGAACCTTCTTTGCTACCTTCTCCTTGCGTCTCTAGGTCTTGCTTTCACAAGGCCTCTCTAATCTTTTTTCATCAATGGCGATGGCATAGTTGCCATGTTAAAAAATTCTCCCCCTTTAAAGAATGTCCTTGAAGGGAATATTTTTCCATGTTATCTCCCAGTCTTGCCTCCAGGGCTTCTGAATACTCTTCCATGCTGGGCATCTGAATTCAGCGTCACCGGTGTGTCCTGAGGATACCTTCCCTTGGAGCTCTCAAGGGCTTCACCATTGCCTCACTTACATGGGCCTAGGGGGGACACTTTGTGTCCCCTCTAAGATCTTGGCTTAAGAGGAGGTATAAAATACTTGTGATTCCCTGGAGCTTTGCTGAGGTCATGCTGGCCCTTTAAAACAAGGGTTTAGCCCTGGCCAGGTAACTCAGTTGGTTAGTGTCCAGGGTTGTGGATTTAATCTCTAGTCAGGGCACATAAAGGAAGCAACCAGTGAATGAATAAATAAGTGGAACAACAAATTGATGTCTCTCTGTCTCTCTCTCCCCCTCCCTCCTCCTCTACCCTCTCCCTTTCTCTCTCTAAAAAAAAAACAAAAAAAAAACCCCAAAAAACAAGGGTTTGCTACAAATTCAGGAAGGACAAAAGGGAAATGAACCCAGAGTAACCAGAACACAGAGATAGGACCTGGGATCAGTGTTTCCCAGGCTTGCCTAGTGAAAGAATTCCCTGGGGTGCTCCATTGAAGTGTGCAAAGATTTCCATGCTTCTCTTCTGGAAGATAATTTGAATTTCTGGGTCCACCCCTGGAAATCTGCTTTTAACAAGCATTCTAGGCGATTCTGGTATGCAGCAGGGTTGAGAACCTACAAAGTAGGTATGTTATGGGGTCATTCTCATGGTCTTGAAGCCCCTTCCCACCCCAGCTGCCTCCATGTTAACCTCACACCTGGAGCCTGGGCCTGGCCATTGGTCTTCAGTATTCCCAAGGCCCTTTATTTCCAAACTCCAGAGAATTTAAGAAATGTCAGGGTTTTTTGTTTGTTTATTTTTTGTTAAAATGCAGATTTCTAGCCCCATTCCTGGAGATTCAGATTGAGTAGGCCCAGGGCAGAGCCCAGGAATCTGCATTTTTTTTTTAACTCTAAGGCCTTCTAATGCCAGTGGTCTCTGGACCACAGTTTGAAAAAACTGCTCTTGACAAAGGAGAGAATCAGAGTGATGACGATCCCTTTCTGCCTTCCTAAAGCCCACCTCTTCAGTGACTGGTACTTCTTCTGGGGAATGATATCAGGAATTACCAGGCCTCTGAGGGGAGATCACATTTTCTCACAGGAGTACGGCCCTGACTCGGCAGACTTAACTTGTTGGGCCTAAACATACCTGCATATAGCACAGTAACCTGTATTCCTGTAAAGAGGTACTCACAGGGAAGAGCATGTGTTTCATTCCTGCCCTTCTTGTGGGATGCTGAACCCCTTGGTTTGGGCGGTGGAGTGGACTTGTGCTGTTTAACCGTGCCTGGTAGCCTTCAACAATATGGGCAGGGACATCTAGACTAAAGATAGATTCAGAAACTATACATAAGCCCCTAATTCCTAATTCCTGTAGAAACAGTTGGAAAGAATGGCAGCCTTCCCGGGTGATCATCTTCTCCACTCCCATACTCCCGACCCCCCACCCCCACCTCTGCCTTAGCCCTGATTCAGTCTCCATGCTGCCTGGGAGTTCAGGATGACTAAACCACACTAGTCTAGCTGAGCCAGTGGGTCTCAAATTTGAGCACTATCAGAAGTACCTGGAGGCCCTGTTGACACACAGATTGCAGAACTCCCAGAGTTTCTGCTGCAGTACGTCTACAGAGGTGTCAGGAATTTGCATTTCTAACAATCTCCCAGGTGGTGCTGATCTGGACCTGATTTCCCTAAACCACTGAGTCCCCTTGAAAGTGCTCAGCTTCAGTAGTGTAGGTCAACCAGGACTGCTTCCCTCTGCCTTTTTCAGGATCACGAAAGTGCTGGTGTTTGAGGTGGGTTTTTTTGCTCCCAGTCCACCTGTCACTGGATTGCCCCTGCAGGTCCAGGACCTCCAGGCTCTTGACTCACGTAAGAAAGAATTCAAAAACAAGTCCAGCCCAGCCGGGCGTGGCTTAGCGGTTGAGCATTGACCTAGGATCCAGGAGACCTGGGTTCGATTCCTGGTCAGGGCACATGCCTGGGTTGCGGGCTAGGCAGCCGATAAATGACTCTCTCATCATTGATGTTTCTCTCTCTCTCTCTCCCTCTTCTTTCCTCTCTCTGAAATCAATAAAGATATGTTTAAAAAAAACAAAACAAAACAAAAACAAGTCCAAGTGAGAGTGAAAGCAAATTTTACTTAGGTAGAGAAAAAGAGGCTAGGATGTGGGTTCCTGGAGACAGGATCAGGTGGTGAGACTGGAACGAGCTGCTGCTGCCTGCTGCTCTCCTAGTTGCTGTGAAAGAAATAAAAGTACATGTCCAAGTGGACGTGTGCAAACTTGCCAGTGAGTTACTTGCTGGGTGAGTCAGTTCTTGGGACTTTATGATTCCAAGGGTGGGTTGTTTCTGAAATTTGTGGTGCCAAATTCTGACTCTGCCTTTTGGTTGGAAGGGGTTGTCTTGTTACTAATATGGTTCTTTCAAAAGTGTCATGGCATTCCTGGTGCCAAATTCTGTCTCCACCTTCTGGTTGGGAGGGGCTTCTTGTTACTAATATGGTCTGTTCCCAAAATGTCATGATGTTTGTCTTCCTTGGTCCCCTTCTACTTGTGGTATCAGTTTTCATTATAATGATGGTATAACGAGGTTTGGGCTATATCTCTGGTCAATTTTTCCTCCATCTTGGGTTGAGCTGGTTTTAGACAGTTCTTGTCGTTGTTGACTTCTGTGCCCACTGCAGGAGTTTTCTGCCATAAACTGTTTCCCTTTGATCATGCCTGGAAGTGGGGGCTCTGATGAGGACCTAGAGTCTTATTGGCGTGTAATGGCTGCTCCTACTTCCTTATTTCACTTATCAGAAGCTTTTCTTAACTTCTTTCTATCCTGCCTCGCTCTCATATAATTTTCTCTGTTTCCTGTGGATTTTGCCTTCTTCATTCCAGGTGGGCCCAAGCTGAAAGTAGCTGTCACACCTGAAGCTGAGCATTACTTGGAGCATTTTCTTGCCCCTTGCAGTGTGAAGCTCGGACCAGAGTCTGGGAGGGGCTGAGAGGTGTGAGGAACAGGACTAGGGGCTGCTTTCATTCTCCTTCCTACCCACATTCCACCCCTCCACCCTTTTCAGAAATGTGTCTCTTTGTGGGCCCCCTTGACTCTGGAGTGGAATTTCCAAGTGGCTGGGTGTGTGGTGTAAAGATTAGTTGGGTATGCTTGTTGCATAAGAAGTTGCTGAGAGCCCCATAGTTATGGGCAAAAAAGGGGTTCTGTGGAAAGTAATTGCACAAGATGATCAGGACGGCTTTTTTTTTTTTTAAATCCTCACCCGAGGACATGTTTTTGTATTGATTTTAGAGTGAGAGGAAGGGAGAGGCAGAGAGAAAGAGAGATACATTGCTGTGAGAGCGAAACATCAGTTGGCCACCTCCTAATCAGGGATCGAACCCACAACTTTTCGGTATATGGCATGACACTCCAACCAACTGAGCCACGTAGGCCAGGGCTCTCATGGGGATTTGATCACAGATTCCTAACTGGATAGGTCAGGATGGGTAGCCATGCCCCAGACATATACCTCCCCTAGTAAAAGGCTTATCTTTGCCTTAAGCAAGCTCTGCCCATGTTTCTGTGTGTCTTAAGTTAACGTCCCAAATGCCATCTTTCAGACTGCTCCTTCTAATACCTGACCACCCTTTCAGACCCCTCTTTCTAAAGTGTGACCATCCTCAAGAAAGCACATAATCTTAACTAGCCTGTAATCTAGGGGTGGGGAACCTTTTTTCTGCCAACAGCCATTTGGATGTTTATATCATTTGCAGGCCATACAAAATTACCAACTTAAAAATTAGCCTGCTATATTTGGTGAAACATTTAATTAACTCACCGCTAATGTGATGGCTGGAACTGCGGTTGCCTTGGCAGGGCCAGACCAAATGACTTCTCAGGCCTTATATGGCCTGTGGGCCGGACATTCCCCACCCCTGCTGTAATCCAATCCCTGCCTTGCTTTCTCCCACCCTCATGTAATCTTCCTTATGTTCCCTCTTAATCTCAAATGCATAAAATAAACTGTAAACTGTTATTTTCTTAAGCATTTTTCTCAGTCTGTTGAGATCTTGCTTCCAGGCATGTTCTCTGTTTGGCTCAAATACATTTTTAACACTATTAAATTTGAAATAAATTTTTATAAATATCCTCGATAGGTTTGGATGTTTTTATGTTGACAAAGTCCTCATGACCATGATCTGGCAGTTGTAGTGATGCTCAGTGATGCTCCTTGATTTGCCGACTCACTGGCCCTGCACCCCTCAGGAGGTGACATTGAACCCCCTTTGTTGTATCCTTGAGTGACCTGCTGGGAGAGGCAGGAATTCAAGGAAATTTTCAGTAACCTGAGCTGGGGAAATGGTTAAGAATCAGATTTTGTTTTTGTTTTGTTTTTTAGTTTATTGATTTTAGAGAGAGAGAGGAAAGAAGGGAGGGTGGTGAGAGAGAGAGAGAAACATTGATTTGTTGCTCCACTTATTTATGCATTCATTGGTTGATTCTTGTATGTGCCCTGACCAGGGATCGAACCCCTCAACCTTGATGTATCGGGATGATGCTCTAACCAACTGAGCTGCCTGGCCAGGGCAAGAATCAGTTTGTGAGGCTGTAAAACAAGTGATTAAGAGCCCAGCTGGCGTGGCTCAGCGGTTGAGCATCTTCCTGTAATCCAGGAGATCAAGGTTTGATTCCTGCCCTGGGCTGCAGGCTTGATCCCCAGCAAGGGGCATGCACGAGGCCGCCAATCAATGACTCTCATCATCTCCTTCCTCTGGGACCCTGAAAAAGGGAGTAAGTCAGCTGCACTTATGCAACACTGCTTATGATAAAAATGACCTCTTGTGATAAAAATGAGTACAACTAGATGGGGAGACCTTTCCATATCTGTTAAGGAGCTGTTCTTTGTGTTTTGCTGAGTATGGTGACTCTTTCACTGTCCCATCCTTTATTGAGACGCTGGAAGCTATGTCTACAGAGTTGTTGCAAGCAGTAGTGGCTCCTGTCAGCCGTTAAACCAGGGTGGTTGCCAGAGCCACCTTTGCCTGTATCTGAGCCATCACCTTGCGGGCCAAAGAAAATAGCTTCTGGATGGCTCGACGGACTTCGGCTCTACGTACTGGTCCCATTGAAGAAGAAATCCCAAGGCTGCCCTGTCCAAGAGCTGTGTCCCTTCTAAGTGGATCTCTAATGTCGAGATTGCCATGGTAGTCTTGTGAGTCTCAATGTTTTGTTAAAACTAAAAAGTCTCCTGGTGAAGCCCTGGCTCAGTGGTTAGTGTCAGCCCAGGCACTAAAGGGTCCTGGGTTCTATCCCTGGCCCCCGTTGGGGCACCTGTGGGAGGCAGCCAGACGATGTCTATTTCTCCCCTTCCCTCTCCCCCTCTCCCCCTCTCTCTCCTCCCTCCCTCTCCCTCCCCCTCCCCCTCCCCCTCTTCCTTTCCCTTTCCCTTCCTTCTACTCTTTCTTAAAAAAAAAAAAATCAATGGAAAAATACCCTCGGGTAAGAATTAACAACAACAACAACAAAAGTCTCCTGGTGTATTTGTTTCTAACTCTGCGTTCTTTTTTCCCATCTATAAAGTGGGGATAATATACTACCTGCCTTCTAGGGTTGTTGGGGGGATTGTAAGGTGCTTAGAACAGCGTCTAGTACATAAGTAGGTGCTGCTGCCGTGATCATATCATCATCATCATCATCATCATCATTAGCATTATGGTCATTAGGAAGCGAGGCAGGAGGCCCTTTCTCCTTTGGGTCAATTCCAGTCTTGTCTTAGTTGCTGTAACTCACTATGTGGCTTTGGACAAATGAGTTCGTCCTTACAGTATATTCTAGGTTTTCCATTTATTTGTTGAATGTTCCAATGAATTAGGAGAGGCAACTAAATGTTCTTTAGGGTCCTTTCTGGTTTCAAATGTAAGATTTTGTGTGGCATTGATTCTGAGAAGAAAGCTGAAGGAGCAATGAGGAAAGAGGTGAGAAACCACTTGCAGAGGGAGTGATGTCAGGGGTTAAAGGTCTGGAGCAGTCTGGAGAGGGGATAGGTCATCAGGAGGAGGTGGAAGGTGTCCAGTTAGTTCCACTTAGCACATAATCTAGCCAAGGCTTAAGAAAGGAATGTTGACGACTCTGACCTGGGAGTAATACTTTGCAGAACCTGTTCCCTGGGCAGGGTTAAAGGGGTCAGAGGGCAAGGGTGTGTAGCTAAGAACAGGTGGAAATGGCTACCTTTGGTTGTTGTGGCATACTTCTTGGAGAAGAACTGCAGAGTAGCCTCATATTCCCTGGATTTTTCTTCTCTGAGGACGCCATTCCCAGCGGCAAGGAGAATGAGGATTTCTGACCTCCCGAACTGGGGGGGGAGTTCGCAGTGGCCCAGCAGGCCGACCCTAATGCTGTGTTTCTCCCTCCCTCCTCAGGTCTGAACGCTGGGGCGTTTTATGCCTTGTCCACTCTGCTGAATCGCATGGTGATCTTGCACTATCCGGTAAGGGCGTCCCCTAAGCTTGCTGGCCCCCAGAGAGGAGGTTTCTGAGTGTTTCCCGGCAGGCGCTGGGGTAGTGGTTGACCCTTGGACTGCCCACTTGTAGGCAGCGTGGCACAGTGGTGTGCTCATGAGATTTGGAGAGTCTCAACCCCAGCTCTGGTGGCACCAAACCGTGTGACAAGCTAGTTAGTGTCTCTGAGCTCTCACTCTCTTTTCTGCAAAAGAAGCATAATTACTTATTAAAAGATTGTTTTTAGGATTAGAGAGTAAATAATACTGTGTGTGCCTATGTATATATTCATATATGTTATATATTCATAAAGTGCAAAGCATGGCTCCTGGCAACACAGTAGGTAAACATATATATTTCGAGTCATGTCTGAAATGTTTAATTTGTAATATACGGGCAAGACTTAATTTTGAACTCTTAGTTACTCAGCTGAAGGTATTGTTTAAACGTTTCCAGAACCAGTGAGGGCTCGATGCTGGGAATGGGACACTGGGTGTCCTGGAGTCAGGAATCTCAGTTCCAGCCTTCTTGTGAAAGGACCAGGGTCTCACAGTTGCAGAGGTGGTCACTGTCGCTAAGTGTTCCAGTTTTGGAGTTTGACAGGTCTGAGTTCAAATCCTAGCTCTGCACTTAATAGATGCCTCATGATCTTGGATTGATAGGTTAATCTCGCTGTGCCTCAGTCTCTTCATCTGAAAAATGTGGAATACGGATTCCTAACCTTATGGTGGGGAATTAGGAGAATTAAATGAGGTAATGGTGTAAAACTCGCGGCATGGTGCCTGGCTCATAATAATAAAGGCTTACAAATATATAATTTTTTTGCCATTTCTTTTGACACTGATAGCTTCAAAAACCTAAGTATGGGGTATTTGGATATACATATTTCAGTTTCCCTATCTGTGAGATGGAAATAATGGTAAATAAGGTAAAAGAGTTGCTATAAGAATTACATTAAAAAAATAAATCTACCTCAACGTGGTTCTAAGGATAAAATTTGGTTCACTCCAGCATCCAGTATCATGCACACGCATCTGGGGTTATATTATGTTGAGAGGAGCAACTGTTTTAGGATTTTCTCCCCATTGGCAGCTTCCCACCCGCTGTCTCTCCCTGATATATTCTGAGAACTGGCTCTAATGGAACCTGAGGCCCTTGCCTTTGCCCCTTCACCTCATGTTGACTGTGCTCTGTCTGTGTCTTGTCCTGTCACTGGCTGATCTTTGGGGGCTGTGGTTTTCTTTCCCAGGGGGAAGAAGTGAATGCTGGAAGAATAGGCCTGACCATTGTCATTGCAGGAATGTTCGGGGCTATGATCTCAGGCATCTGGCTGGATAGGTCCAAAACCTACAAGTAAGTGACTCTTCCTCTCGGACTGAAAACTGGGGGACTCATTTTTGAAATGACATGCTCATTAGCAATACAGCTCCAGAGTTTTGGGTGCGACAGCTGAGTGGTCAAGTGGGCAGTTCAAATTTATCTTCTCTGAGCTTCAGTTTCCTCATTTATAAAACGAGGGAAATAATACCTGCCCTGTGGAGATTTAGAGATAAAGGACACAAGGCCTAGCGCAATACCACCTTCCCCCCTCTCCCCGCAAGTAGCTATGGAAAGGGCAGATGGGAGAGAAATGAAAATGAATGTAGAAAAATGTCAGCAGTTGGAAAGTTTGTGGAAACCCTAAAGAGTGGAGATGAGGGGGTGATTCCACTGGCCTGTTCTCATGGCTCCCTTGGACCCCATGGGTTTACCCACCATGCTCTGTGCTTACTTTGGTTTATAGTGTATTATCTTCCAATTGCTTATACTCTACCTTCTTGGTAAATATTGTGATGTGCTTTGGGTCTGAATGCCCAGAGCATTTCTAAGAGCCCAGAGTGGTCGTTCTAAGATTTTAGTATATGTTAGACTAATCCAAGATGCTTATTAAAAATACAGACTCCTGGGCTCCACTGTCATGGATGCCAATTCAGTAGGGGAATCTGCATTTGCCTTAGTCTGCATTTGTCTCACGTCGCCTCAATTCGGTAGCCAGGCTCAGAGAAAAGACTGGAAGAAACAGATGTCCAACAGCCTTCTTTTTTTTTTAATTGACTTTTTTAGAGAGAGAGAGAGGAAGGGAGAGAGAGAGAAACATCAATTTGTTGTTCCACCCAGTTACACATTCATTGGTTGTTGATTTTTGTTATATGCCCCGACCAGGGATCAAACCCACAACCTTGGGGCGTAGGGATGACACTCTAACCAACTGAGTTACCCTGCCAGGGTCATCCCTCTCTTCTTACTGCATCTCTTCAGTGCTCTGCATGCATTGGGTGCTCAATTAATGCTGGCCAGCCAGGGTTGCCCTGCGCTGGGGCAGAGCGGCATTCTGGGCTGCTTTGTCAAGGTCTTCAAAGTTCCCAGTGTCTGGAGGCGCTGCACAGTGGCAGACCTGTTCTCTGCCACACAAACCCACTTCTGTGAGGCTTTGGTGAGACCAGAGCTCACTGTGGCTGCCCTAGTCAAAGGCCAATTGAGGCCATCCCCGGGGGTGTGGCTGCCTGGTTGAACATGACGAGGGACCTGGTGTGGCTTAATTAACTGCTGGAGCTTGGCTGCCCTCTTGTCTCTGTCATCCGTCAGTTGCTTGCTTCAGCCACACATGAGAGCAGTGAAGCCTGGCCTTCCCCAAACCCGTGAACGGCACTGTTTCTGTTTCCAGGGCTTGCTTGGTGGCAGGCGAAGGAGGGATTGGAATGTCAGTAGGCTGGATTGTGGGCAGCAGATGACTCAGATGAAAATACAGTGAAAGGGCTGGGGGGACACACGTCAGAACCTAGATGTCACCAGTTCCTTAGCGTCACTTGATGCCCAGGTCCTGCAGTCAGCGCAAGACATTCCTTGCACTACTACCCAGGAAAAACGACATGCAAAAACTGTGATCTGGTCTTTGGGTGCCGGTTATTTTCTCCCCAAGGCCCCCAGATTTCTCCTGTCTGGTCTGGGGGCTGGAAATTGGGTGGTCAGGCCTGTTTTCAGGCTGGGACTATAGGTAGTTTTTCTAGATGGATCAGTGGTTGAAGATGAAGCTGTGGTTGAACGAATCTGGTGAAAGATGAGCTGGCGGGGTCAGCAGGACAGAATGGTGTTCATGAGGTGGCATTCTGGGGGTGGGCCGGACTAGATGAGGGGGGCGGGTGGAGGAAGGACAAGGTTCCTCTTCCGGCAGCAGCTTTGAAGCCCCGGCTGGTAGGCGTGTCCTTCAGAGGCTCTGGCCTTGAGCTTTCCCAGAGCTGCAACCACACGGTGTATTAGTATCCTCTGTGCAATAGTGGAAAGAGTGCAGGGTTCCAATCCCAACTTCGTGTTCAAGCCCCAGCTCTGCATTTACTCAGTGGGTGACTTTAGACAAGTAACCTAACTAGTCTGAGCCTCGGTTTCCTCATTTGTCAAAGTAGGGACAGTCAAACATTTCTCTCAGGCCTTTTATAATGGTTGAGTGGAATAATAAGTGAATGTAAAATGCTTATCAGAATTCTTGGCACCCAGTAGCTATAGGTATTAGTTTGACATTACCATAATATACATCTGCTGATGTCCCCACCATGTTTCTGGCCTCTGGGGAGCTGTGTGAAGGCTTTAAACTGTCATTGTCTCAGACCCGATGTTCAGGGCAGGAGGGAAGAGGTGTGTGCAGAGCCGGTTCCCTGAAATAAGTAGGGCAAGGAAAGAAATGCAGGTCTGAGCAGGAGTCAGGGCCCCAGCACAATCCAGAGTCGGCACCATGGGAGAAGTATGGGGAGGGGCACAAGCTGGGTGAGCCTGAAGCAAACCAGCTCATTGCTGATGGTCCTGAGGGGACTGACAAAGGGAAATCTGACAGGGAGTGGGCAGAGCTTTCTTTTTTTTGTTTTTGTTATATGGTTTTATTGATTTCAGAGAGAGGAAGGGAGAGTGGGAGAGAGATAGAAACACCAATGATGAGAGGCGTTGATTGACTGCCTCCTGCACGCCCCCTACTGGGGATTGAGCCTGCAACGCAGGCATGTGTCCTGACCGGGAATCGAACCATGATCTCCTGGATCATAGGTCAAGGCTCAACCACTGAGCCACGCCAGGCAGGCGGGCAGAGCTTTCTTACTTTGGTGTCACTTTTAGTTCAGGGCTGGAGAATGATCCTTCTTAGTTCCTGCTGTCTGGAGTAGTTCAGCTTTAGCAGGAAAACCTATGCTGCACCTGTGCAAGTGGCAGAAGGAAGAACGTAGGGATGACAGAGAGAATCTAAAAGTCAGATCACTTCTCAGCATTGTGTTTTTTAAAAAAATATATCTTTATTGATTTCAGAGAGAGGAAAGGAGAGGGAGAGAGAGATAGAAACATCAATGATGAGAGAGTCATTGATCGAGCCCACAACCTGGGCATGTGCCCTGACCGAGAATCGAACCCCGATCACCTGGATCCTAGGTTGACGCTCAACCGCTGAGCCACGCCCGGCCGGGCACTTCTCAGCATTGTCATGGGCTCTTGGGCAAGGCAGACATGCAGAATTGGGTTGCTTCCGGGGTAGCCCTCACACTGATGTTTCTCCTGTTTATTTTTTGTGGGGGGATGAGGAGAGTGAAGGGCTGTGCCCTTCTTGCTGTGGGTAGGAACTGGTAAGTCCAAGTGCAGCTTGATATTGTTGAAAGGGTTCTGCAGGAGGAAAGCACACATCCAGCAAGATGGCTTCATACTCTCCTGATCTTACCCTTTGTAGCAGTGACACATGCAATTAAATAATTATCTGTTTTATCATTGGTTCGGTGTCCATCAACCTCATGGACAGAAAGTCCTGTGAAAGCAGATGGCTAACACACAGCAGAGGGCTTGATACACAGCAGGTGCCTGATAGATACATGTAGAATGAATGAATGAATGCAGGTTCCTGATAGATACTTGTAGAATGAATGAATGAATGAATGAATGCAGGTGCCTGATATTTGTAGAATGAATGAGTGAATGAATGTAGATGCCTGATAGATATTTGTAGAATGAATGAATGAACAAACGAATGAGTGAACAAATGATCCTGTTAAGTCAGATGTGTAAGTCAAACTTTTTGTCTCTGCTTGTAGGGAGACAACTCTGGTGGTCTATGTCATGACTGTGGTGGGCATGGTGGTGTACACAATGACCTTGAGCCTGGGGCACCTGTGGGTAGTGTTCATCACCGCTGGCACAATGGGGTAAGTTTCACCTCTAACATGTTTAACTGGAAAGCACCATCCCATGGATCCTAGGGCAGCTGACATTCTAGGATGTACTATTGATCCCTTTGCTGCCTTCTCACTGACCTTTGTGGAGATGTGGAAGTGACGCCCAGAGGTCTTGTTTACCGGTAGCACTTCTGAAGGCCACCTGTGCTGTTGGGATGCAGTGTGTTTTTCACAGACCTCTGGGAGGCTGGGAGATGTTTAGTCGTTTTTAGCCCTGCCTAGGACACCATGGGCCATGGAAGGTCTGAGTCCTGGTCTCAGCTCTGCTGCTATCTGGTAGACCTCAGGCATGCCACTTAATAGCTCAGAGCCTCCGTCTCCTCTTGTATAAATGAAGATAAGTGGCCTGCCTTGTAGTGTCATTGGAATGATTGAGAGAGATAACAGACAGGTAAGTGGCAAGAAGTGTGTTGCAGATGTAAGGAATTAGAATTGGAATTTTCTAGACCTGTTGTATGAGAAAGCATAGGAAACAGGACCCTTTCCACAGGGGTCTCTGCTCAGCTTCACCTCCCAATTATTTACTGTGGGTAGTACATGAGTGTGTGTGTGTGTGTGTGTGAGAGAGAGAGAGAGAGAGAGAGAGAGAGAGAGAGACTCAGACCTTCTCAGTGGGTGACTCTCTGGGGGAAATAAGGAGGACTTTGAGCCCTTTCTTCCAGGTCCCACAGAGTCATGTAGATGCTATTCAATATCCATGGACTTCCCACTCCTAGCGTAGGGCCTGTGTATCCATGGCACAGAGTCTCAGCTGAGGGCTGAATATGCCAGGCATCCCCACCCTTCTGTAAATGCCAAGTTTATTTGCAACTGATGGCTGGACATAGAAGAAGCAGGGCTTTTCGAGTACAAAGACCTCCTGAGTACAAAGCCTACCTATGATCTTCCTGGTCTGGAGGGATCTCTCTTTCCTTGGTATGGCCACCGAAGGGGTGGCTTGATCATTCAAGGGCCTGGCATGTCTTGATGGATAGAAAAAACCTGGAAAAGGAATTCTGAAGGAGGAGGGAGGCTCTCCATCCTTGTCTGCAAGTTCTCCATCACCTTGTTTCTGTGACCTGGCCTTCAGGTTCTTTATGACTGGCTATCTCCCCCTGGGATTTGAGTTTGCTGTGGAGCTGACGTACCCAGAATCAGAAGGCATATCATCTGGCCTCCTCAACGTGTCTGCCCAGGTAGGTCTTATTTGGTAGTGGCCTTACGGCAGTGGTTCTTTGTTCCCTGCCCTGCTTGGCTGGCGTAGGCATTGCATTATGGCAGCTCAGCTCTACTGTGGACTAGTTGGCTGGGCCCTTGTCCCCAGTCTTCTTTGTACCTCTCCAGGTATTTGGGATCATCTTCACCATCTCCCAGGGCCAGATTATCGACAGCTATGGAACCAAGCCTGGGAACATCTTCCTGTGTGTGTTCCTCGCACTTGGAGCAGTCCTCACTGGTGAGTTGGGGCCTCAGGACAAGATGAGGCTCAGGCTGCTCATGGGCTTAAGCAGTTTGGGACCCAGTGTCTCGATCTACTCAACAGATCAGGGGTTGTCAGAACAGAGGGGAGAGCTTGTCAGGAAATCTGTTTGGGAGGCAGTAACATGTTTTGGTGGAATGAGTATGGGCTTTGGAGATAAAAGACCCTCATTTGAATACCAGAATGTGACACTGACCTTCATAGCTATTTGACCTTGGGCAAGTGGACCAACCTCTGGGAGCCTCAGTTTCCTAATCTGTAAAATGGGGATTATTGTGAGGATTAGAGCAATGCATGCCAACTCTCTAGCAAATGTAAGTGATCTATAAGGCCACTGTCATTGGCTTCTGCCTGTCAGGGACAGCAGTGATCTCCAGGCTTTATCAGGTTGGGTGACAGTGTGCCCCTAGCTTCCTGGAATATCTGAAGTAGGTCTGGGATCCTTGTGACCCTTAGGAAAATTAGGGCTCCCTCTCTTGGATGAACTTGAACATTGGTCAGCTCGATAACTCTGTGTCTCTGTTGCTCTTCCTTCTCGGTCCCTTGACCTCAGCATTCATCAAGGCAGATCTGCGAAGGCAAAAAGCAAACAGAGAGACTCCTGAGGATGTATGTATGCGGAAGCTTTCTGGGCTGAAATTTGGGTCCCAGGCTGAGGATGCCGCAGCATGGGTGGGGCGGGGAGCTCCCAGAGCACACTGGTGTTGTGGGGCCTGTGAGACCAGCTCCGCTCTTGCGAACGTGGCACCCACAGTTCCTCCAGTGGCTGGTCACACTGCTTTTCCTCTGCTCTTTCCTGGGCTCTTCTCCAGCTTCCTCCTCTTCCCTTGGCCTTCTTGCTTGGGTCCTTAGAGTGTGTCACGATTGCCACAGTCTGCTGAGCAGCACCCACCCCTTGGATCCTGAGCCCAGTTCTGAGACGCTGGCTCAGCTGCCTTCAGCCTGGGGTCAGTGACTGGAGAGGAAAGGTGGGAGCTTGGCTGTCATTCTGTCATGGCGGTGGTGGCCCTAAGGCAGTGGCTGTCCTGGCATGTGACAGCCCCTTCCTTAGGTAGTGCCATGGGTGTAGAAGGACTGGAGCCAATGGATAGCCAGTAGGGCCCTAAAAGGATAAGTCAGGAAGCAGGAGCTGATGGGGGCAGAAGGGGAGAGAACCAGGAGTGTGATCTGTTCTAATCAGCTGGGAATCATTTTAACCAAAACAGCAGGTGCCAAATCTGAGCCAGGATGAAAGGAATTTCAGATTTGAGAAGGAGTGAAAGTGTATTTTTAAACTAAACAATAAAACAAAACTCCTAAAACTTAGTACAGAGGTAATATACGTTTTTTATAAAAAAATGAAAAAAACAACAGAGAAGCGTAGAAAATTTAAAAATCATCCTGTAATCCAGTCATCTGGAGGTGAGATATTGTTTTTTGGCACTGGCTTATACATGCCCATATCCCCATATAATATATATGTGTGTGCGTGTATATATGTGTGTGTATATGTATATGTACACACATATATATTTTGTTTTTAAACAAAAATGGAATCTTGTCCTATCTGCGTTTTTACCTGTTGCTCATTAATCCTTTACAACATACTTTTAATGACTGCACAGTGTTCTGGTAGGTGGGTAAATCATAATTTGTTTAACAGTCTTCCTGTCCGTGGACATTAAGGTTGTTTGCAATTGTTTTAAATCACATTGTCCTGGACACTGAATCTCTGAGCAGGTTCTGAAGCACAGTGTTTCCTTGAGAACGGGTCAGTGGTCACGCACATTGTGAAGACCTTGGTGTATACTGCTAAACCGTCCTCCGGAAAAGGTGCCGTTGGCACTACCACCCTATAGCGCTAAAGCAGTCGGCCTATGAGTGCCAACACTGACTGTTTATCTGTTTGAAAACTGCCAATTTTCTAAGGAAAGAGTGGTATCTGAAAGAGATATATTTAGCATTTTAAGGATATGGTTTGACAGACAGATGATAATCTTCTGTACTTTCCTATTTGTCTTCTGATTTCACACTCTATAGTTGGCAGTGGCATGTGGAGGGAGGAGCTAGGATCAGGAATTCACTGGGGAAACAGGGAAAGCTTAGGGCAGGAATGCTCTTCTCTAGGCTGGCTGAGGACCATGGCATTGCCACTGTGGGGATGGGCTTCCACCTGTGCCACGCACAAGGAAACAGGGATTTGGATCACTTTGGTGAATATAGAAAGAGCCTGGGAAAAGGTGCCTGGAATAAAACAGAATAGGTTTTTTGTGAAGAGGTTTCCATTTGGAATGTCACATACTGTGTCAAGTGATATGAGATTGTGCCATGTTTACTTGATAACGCAAAGAAGAAGAAAGTAAAGGTTGCCTCTACTCCTAGCACCCGGAGATAACCCAGTAACATTTTAGTCCACTTGCATTGTTGTCTTCTATGGGAATGCTTGTGCGCATTTGGTTTTCTGCCCTGCTTGTTTCCTTAATACAGCTCGACAACCTTTCCGCACCGACATTCTGTATCCTCACATCTACACACACACACACGCACGCACACACACACACACACACATTTCCATTTCCCCTTGTTGGATATTTAGGTGGTTCCAATATTTCGCTATTCTTGAACCAGAGCCTTGTGCACGTGGACCAGGTTTGTCACGCAAGGTTGGAGTTGCTGGCTCAGTCCCCTTCTGTTTGGAGTATTGGAAGCAGCACTGAGTAGGAACAGGAGACAAGTCTGGTGATGGTTCTCAACTGTCTGTGTCCCTGGATAAGTCACCATGCATCGCTGGACCTCACTTGCATCTGGGCAGCTTGGGGTTATGGGAGGTCAGAGCCATGTTGGGCTTGACACCCAAGGAAGCCGGGGTTGCCACAGAGCGCCCCTTCTCTGGAGCCCGCTATGGTGGTCAGTGTAAGTGAGACCTGCACGTTAACATACACATTCATTATCAGAACCGGTAAAGACAGGGCACCCGGCAGATCTTGCTGGAAGTGCTCTTTCTGATCAGTGAGGTGTATAGTTTTGGTAAAAAGAGACAGAACTTATGGGATGGGGGTAACGACCGACTTTGACTATGAAAATCTTGGTTTGGGTTTCCATTTTTCTTCCAGTTGGAAGGGTGGCTATGCTTCCATTCCCACTAATTTGTGTTTCTGACTATGATTTCAAGGTGATGGCTCTGGAAGAGGCAGGTGTTTGTGTGCCTGTGTGTGCGTGTGCACATGTGTGCCAGAGAGAAAGACTGATTGACTTAAATTGCCTGAATAAAGGCATCTCGTGACTGAGGCTAACCCGGAGCCAAAAGTTAGCAAGATTGAGAATGGGAAAGAGGATTTCCACAGCTGTTGCCACTGCCATGGACTGGCCCAGAGACACTCCCTGGGGAAACACCACCATGTGTCTGATTGACACGGAGCTCTAGCTTGGCCCTGCACACACTCCTCCAGCCCTTGAGTGGTGTTGGCGGTGCAGTGCCCAAGGCCTTCTCCCTAACTAGATGAACCCTTGAGCTAAGAAGCAAAGTGCTCCTTAAAATAGCAAATGTCCAAGGTGGCAGTATGCAGCTATTATCCCCATAGGATAATTTCCAGGCCGCATTTAATTCCAAATCCACCTAGCAAGTGTGACCCAGAAGACTCTTCTACTCCTGTGCCATCTCTTCCCAGGGAGCCAAAGCCAAACCAACCCAAAGTCTCTTTTTCCAGGCATAAAGTATATATACATATTTTTAGTCATTGAGTTTATATATGCAGCTATGCATCCTGCCTGTATAAACATCTTCTGACATCCATCCCATGCACATTATAATAACATCCCTCATTCTGGGGGCTGCCTCCAAATGGGGGTATTCAGAAATTTGGAGGGAGTTGCAGATATGGCATGCTTGATGATCAGCGCCCTTGGTTTTTAGGCTGTCAGATTGCAGAGGGAGCATGAGGGGACAACAGTGGCACTTGGAGTGCGATGGTTTGTGGTGATTATGGCATCACAGAAAGCTGGCCTTTTTGGTTTTTCCTCTGATGACATTGTGATGGGATGTGTGTGTGTGTGTGTGTGTGTGTGTAGGGAGCACACTTGAGCCAGGGGCTGACACTCTTTTCTTGTTCCCTTTGTTCACTCTGGAAGATATGGGTGGCCTCTGGCTCTTGTTTTTCCCGCTGATTATGGAGCACTGCCTGGCAGTCGCTCCGGCCAGGGCAGAGTCCTGCGCCACTTCACCTAAAGGCTGCCTACTTGTTTTCCTTGTAGAAACTTGAGGATGAAGAGGAGAAGGAGGAGAGGGTTATCAGCAAAGCGCCCACCACTGTGTCTGAGGAGCATCTCTGAGAAAGGTGGCTGTGACTCAGGGACACGGAGAACACCCCCACCTCTTCAGTCAGCACAGCTCACTGCCAGCACCAAGGTCTTCGCAGGGGCAGCTTTTGGAGGGAACCGGCTGGAATATTTGTAGCTTGGACAGCAGTGCCTATGCTTCTGGAACCCACTCAAGAGCTTGCACGGTCTAGTTGGGGAAAATCGCACCTTTCACCAAATGCAGATTCGATTCCCGCCCCCTCCCCTTTTAGGTTCTGGGAGCTGGTGTTGGGAGAGGCTGTTGGGTAGTGAAGTCAGTCCTGGCTTTGCACCTTGCCTTCCCTCTTCACCTCCATCCCTCACGGAGAAAGCCTGCAAAATTATCATGGAAAGAAATCTTATTCAGGATATTAACTTTTACTAGTGTCTTAAGACCCAGTTCTGAGGAGCGGCAGCTGCACTGGATGGAGGTCATCCGACTGACTGCTGACATTCTGTGGGAGAGAGAGCACCATTGGAACAAACCCACAGGTCCTCTGGACCTAGGTCCTCTTGGCCAAAAGTTGGGGGCTGACTCCAAACCCTCTTTCCTAAGAGCTGATCAAACCTAACATCAATAAACTTGAGAAAGACTTCATTGTAGCCATGAAGAAGAAACTGATTGGGGAGAGGTAACCACCTGGGTGTGTGGGTGCTGGGGGCTACCTTCTGAGTGTGTTTGTGAAGGCCCACATTGGGGAACTTGGGTAGCTGGATTTGGGAATGGGGAGGTTCTTTCCTACAAAAGAAGTCCTTGCCCAGAGATTCTGTGAGTCATAGTCACCTCTGATGCCTTCAGATGGACACTGCCTTGAGGAACAAGGTGCTTGTTTTCTCTGGAGGGGATACCGGCCACCTTCCTGTAACCGATCCTGAGAAATCCAAAGCTGCTTCTGAGATGAGAGGCCACATTTGGCCTTTGAAATGGGAATTGAGCCCACTTAAATTAAGGGTATCCCACCTCTGGTGGGGACAGTATTTGCACACCTACCCCCTTCTAGCAATAACCTTTTATCAGATATTCTGAATTTTAAGGGATTCCCTTTAAGCCAACCCAGGCTAACCTCCTCTCCTGCTCAACCTGCTGTCTGGCTCTACTCATAGGCTTGGGTAGGGAGTATCTCCTGAAAATAAGACATTTTGGTAATTTCTTCTGTACATTGAGCAGCTGCAATCATGACCACTGTTTTGTTTTGCTGTGGCTAGTGCCCTGGACTCAGCATATGAAGTAGCCTGTGCAGGCGACAGTGCTGGGGTGCTTGGGCCACTGCCAGAGAAGCCAGGGGTGCATGTGTGTACAGACACTGTTTAGGTGGGGGGAATAAGTTAGGGATGAAAGAGAATGTATGCCTTACCTTAAAAAAAAAAAATTTTTTTTTTTAAATAAATCCTTACCTGAGGATATGTTTTTATTGATTTTTAGAGAAAGGGGAAGGGAGGGAGAGAGAGCAAGAAAGATACATTGATTGGTTGCCTCCCATACGCACCTTGACCCGGGATCCAGCCCATAACCTAGGTATGGATCCTGACCGGGAATCGAACCCACCACCTTTTGGTGTACAGGACAACACTCCAACTGAGCCACCTGGCCTTACTTTTTTTAAATCCACCAATGGATATTTTTTCCATTGATTTTTAGAGAGAGAGTGGGAGGGAGGGAGGAAGGGGGGGGAAAGAGAGAAACATCAATGTGAGAGAGACACATTGATTGGTTGCTTCCCCCACAAGCCTGACCAGGGCCGTGGATCAAACCCATTTTAATGTGCCCTTGACTGGGAATCGAACCCTTCGGTCCACAGGCCGATGCTGTAACCACTGAGCCAAGCTGACCAGGGCCCGGCCTTGCTTTTTGATAAGGAGAAAGGGTTTACTCTTTATTCCCTTAAAATGTATTAACAAAATGTTTACCAAATCCATTGCTTTATTTTAAAACATAATTTTTATTTTCTATTTGTAAACCAGATGTTTTAAAGCAATAAAAGATTTTTCAAGTGGTCTGCCTTGTCATTTGATGGGGCAGAGATGGCTTTTTGGGAGTCCCTGTGAGATTATTGCACATTTCTGAGGGCTGGAGGGGTGCGGTGAGGGTGTTGGGGCTGGAGGAGCAGCTCCGGTGGCCTTCCATGGAAGTGGTCGTCTGTTTACATAGGTGTTAACCATCCTAGTGGGTGATTATTATTACTTTTTTAAATCCTCACCTGAGGATATTTTTTCCATTGCTTTTCAGAGAGAGTAGAGGAAGGGGGGGGAGAGAGAAATATCAATGTGAGAGAGACACATTGACTGGTTGCCTCCTGCATGGGCCCTGACCAGGGGCAGGGAGTGAACCCATAACCCAGGTACGTGCTCTTGACCAGGAATTGAAACCCCTACCCTTCGGTGCTCAGGCTGACACTCTAACCACTGAGCCACACTGGCTAGGGCCTAATGGGCTTTTTTTTTTTGAAGATGAGGCTGTAAAGGTTACTGTTGGCCTACGTGGGAGACTGCAACTCAATGTCCAACACATGACCCTGAGTACATGTACTGAGTACACATGAAGGTTCACCTGGGAGTGAGTGCTGATGAGAGAGCCCACTGTTTTTGGCACTGCCTCAAAAGGTCGCTGGTGTTTGTTTTATAGTCACCCCAGCCAGGCACCAGCTTGTACTGGCCAGAGGCCACAGTTCTGGCATCTGCAGTTCTGTGTTCTGATTCTTCTGAACTGTCCTCCTTACTGCCACTCCTCCCTTCCCATAAGGTCACGCACACCTTATGTCTGTTACTGGGATATGCTGCCATCAGTGTTTCATACTTGTCTTCCCTAGAGGGTCACACTGTGCCTGTGGCATTGTGGTCCCATATCTGTTAGAAATTCTACTTTAAATCACCCAGGAAGGGAGCCCAGTCTGGGCTGTTAAAGAAATCTCATAGTCAGTGTCTGCTAAATACTCTCTCTACATTATCTCTTTAGATCCTTTGGGATGTTGTCTTTAACTGGAATCATATTTCTATGATGCATGCCTAGAGGATCCAAATCATTTCATTCATTCCTTTCTTAGGTGGGTTCCACGTGGATCTCCACTCAAATGTTAACTCTGTAAGATCACTGCTTTTTTTCCCGCTTCCTTACAGAAGTTGGTAAGGGAAAGGTAGTTCTTAGCACTGAGTGAAACCGCTGCAACCATTTTTGGCACCATAAAGCAAGCCGGCCTGAGGAGGAAGCCAACACAGGTAGGCAGAGCCAAAAGAATCAGAGAGAAATGGAGCTGAGTCCTGATCAAACTGTTCCTGAAGTTTATAATCCCCTTAACTTTACAGTTTTGTGAGCCAATGTTATATTTGTTGCTTAAGCTAATTTAAGTAGATTTTTGTTCCTTTCACTTAAAGAGCCTTAACTGATAGAGAATTTTGAATGCATTTAAGTATCAACTTCAAGCTTCCTGTCATTCCAAGTTTCCTGCCTCCCTTTCAGACCTATCTGCTACTTTCTACTTCCTAACTTTTAAAATATTGAAGTTACACTGATCTTACTGCTTGAACAAGGTTGTTCCTGCCTTCCAAATGCTGTTCCCTCTGCCCTAGAACCTGCCGTATATCTTAAGACACATGATACCTAGACAGTCAAGTCTCAACTAAAATCTTACCTCCTTCTTCCTGGTGATATAAGTTATGCACTCCCTTCCCCTTCTTGGTTACAATATTTATTTTCTAGAATTCTTATTACTGTCGGAAGTTGTTCTTTCACTTGTTGGCTTTTTTATTGTCTTATGTCCTTGGCTACAATGTAAGGACCACAGGAGCGGAGTCATTGCCTGGGTCATTTCTTTCTTTTCCCCAAGTGTCGTGCATGGAGTAAGTGTTCAATAAATACTTGTTGAAATAATGAATGGGCCCTTGAGTCTACATGCTGTGGGAGGGCGCAGCCAGAGTGGGGCCCTCGGGGCTGTGTTTGGAGGACATATCCTTGGGTTTCAGTGCTTCCCTTTTTGTCGTCGTGCAGCTGTTTCTTCTATGCTGTCTGCCTCTGTATTGTGCCTGTACTTTCTCAAGACTCTGTTTCTTCCTTAGGAAGAAAACAAGAAAGGATCCTGACTGTTCGGTTGTGACCTCAGAGTCTTGAAGGTAGGGAAGGAGAGGAGGAAGATTTGACTTCAAGGGAAATGAACAAGTGACAGAAGGAGCTGGAGGCTGCCAAGTTTGCCTGGGTTGAGTTGTATTTGTCAGCAGAAGGCTGTGATTCTCCTATGCTAGGGCTCAGAGGGCAGGAGTGCTCTTGGCTTAAGGGAGGTCAAAGTACAAGGACTGATCAGAGCAGAGGGTTTTTCTATTTATTACAAAATTCATTACACAAATACAGCTGACCAGAAGGTCTAAAAACAGCCCAGACTCTTCCAACCGTAACCCATTTGCAGCTACAAGGATATAAGCCATGCTCACTCACAAGGGAGCCCTTCTTAGAAGAACTGCCTGTTCCTCAGATGGTTCGGAGTCTTGGGTCCAGCAGCAGAGAGGAGTCCAGCATGCGTGGACAACCCCTCGAAGCAGCCCTTGGTGGCAGCTGCTCTGGGCGAGGCAGCAGCTTTAAGTTTCACAGTCCACTTGTTCCCACCACACAAGTCAAATCAAGGGATGGAAATAAAAGGAAAAAAGCTGGAGGCTTGGAAAGAGATCCTCCAAGAGGCTGCGGGCGGGGGCAGGGCACACAGTGGGCTTCTGAGGGGCTGGCAATTTCTTGATCTGGATGGAGGCACAGAGGAGTCACTTTAAAATGATTCTTTAAATTGTTCATACATTATATATTTTTCTGTATGCTTGTTATATCTTTAAAAATTTTAAATGTGATAAAACCAAAACAAAGCATAAAAGGCTCAAAGTACATAACGGGGCTGATGATGGAGCAGAAAAGAAGTGAAAGCGCAGAGAGGATGATGGCAGAAGACAGTAAAGGTGGAAGACGAAGTCTCGGAGGTGGTACTGTTGGTCTCAGTTTCTCTTCTTTTGTCTGGATACTGGTTCTGCTTCTAGGTACCGCAGCCCAACTAGCATACCCAGGATTGAGAAACCTTAAATACAGAGAGAACATTAGTGGCTGGCTGACATAAGCACAGCGCTCTCTTGTACCCCCTGTATGTCTGCCAGGGCTGGGACAGTTCCTATGGGATGTTTAGGGTGTTCGCATGCTTACTTGCCACCATCAGGGGTGCCAGGACGCCAATCGTGGGAGCTGCGGTCCCGTATACAAACAGCTCAGAGAGGAAGTGCCCCAGAGCAAGAAGGAAGGTCCAGAGCGTGATGTGGTAGAGCCTACAAGGGAGGAGACAGAAATGGGAACTGAAGTACTGCTTGTTCCATGCAGAGGAAAAGTTCTGACCAGATCCAATGCACATAAATAGAAACCCAAGAAGTGACTATGGCTGAAGGCAGAGGAGACTTGGTTCTGAGAAAGACCTGTCTGCTTGACCACATCCATTCTCTACTAGGGCAAAACTGAAGGTTTCAACTGCTAAAAGGAGAGGAGAGTGGTCCAGGCATCCAGAGTGGATCTCCAAGTCTTAAGCCAGCTATAACAAAGCAGGGTCTGCATTCATTCCGGCAATTCCAGGCAGCGTGGATAATTTTGGATCAACCGTGCTACATATTCCACTTACTCAAACTGGCTTGACTGTGTAATCTGAGCCTACCTGGCAGGTGCTTGGCCAGGGGCTGGTCAGAGCTCATATGATGCCACAGGTGCCACAGAATGAAGGGCCCGAATGGGGAATGAGCAGCAAGGACCTCTCAGGGGCTTTCAGATGCTCTTGTAATGTGGGCTGGTTATTTTGTCAGCCTGGGAAAATGGTCGGATGGAGGACCTAGTGACCACCTCTTGGGAAGAGAACTTGTTCCTCAGCTTTGACAAAAAGGTGGGGCAGAGGTAGGTTACAGGATGACTGACCATCTGGATTGCTGGTATCTTTTTTTTTAACTGAAATTTTCATAAATATGAAACCTCCAAACATACAAAAAATTATAGATACTATAAGATACTATGCAACCAATATCCTGCTCCATCAGATATGAACATTTTGACATCTTTGCTTGAGATACTTTTTTCTAAGAAATGAAATGTTAGTTATCAGTTAAAGCACCCTGTGTATCCATATCCCACTGGACTCCATTCTGCTTCCCCCTCCCCCAGAAGGAACCAGTATCTTAAATTTGGTTTTCATTCTTCCTGTGCATGTTTGTATACCTTTAATAACTATGTATGTATGGGAGTTGACTTTGAGTTTCCAGTAACAGAGGGAATAGAATCAGAGTGCACATCAGAAGCACACAGACAGAAGTCCCAGGCTAAAAAAAGGTTGGAAACACAGGTCAGCATGTGCAGCTGTCCAGTACTGGGAGAAGGGGGAATGGATGAGTAATAGAGGTGAAGATAAGTCTGAGCTGGTTTTGCTCATTCCAAAAGCACAGCAAACAAAAGATGTTACTCTTTGTATCTATCAGCAATTCATCATGGTAAAGGTCTTTAAAATGATTTCTCAATCCTTACTCCCTCCCAGTCACCTGAGAGGAAGAACAGAAATACTGGTCTCATTTTATACATGAAGAGACTGAGATGCAGAGAAGGTACATAATGAACTCACTGCTACAAAGCTAGTTACTAATAGAACTGACACCAGAGCTCATTTTCTTGTTTTCATTCTCAGGCCCCAGGCTGTTTCCACTAAACTACAGTTTCCAAAAATATGCACAAATCTAGAACAAGTAAACCACAGTTTCAAGTTAAAAAAAAAAATTAAAAATTAAGTTGGAGAGATTGCAAGGCTGACAGCGGTGCTTCAAATCCCACTTGTCAGTCTTCCTCAGATTAAATTAATTGGGTCTTTATATGTAGATCTGTAAAATCAGGAATGAAAATCATTACCTCCCCAGGCTGCTGGGAGGAGACTTAACCAAGGTCACAGAGATGAAAGCTCCAGACAAAATAAGATAAATACTATTACCTCCTCTCTTTCAAGATGCTGAGGGTCTGGATCAGACAGAAAAATATTTTAGTGTGAAGTGGTGTCCTGGTGGCCTCACCCACTGACCTGAGCAAACTTTTCCACCTTGATGTGGTGATGACTGTTGCTGGGAACAAGGCTTGAGCCCCCTCCAGTGGCCAGCACTGGCTACAGCATCCTCTAGACAAGAATGCAATGTTCCATGCTAGTCTATTTGAGTACCCTCAAGAGGCGGAATACAGAGGAGTCCTGGGTTCTCTTTCACCCTCCTCTGCATAAGCACATAGCAGTTTATTTGTAGGTTCTTTTTTTCATGGACTGTGATTTCTGTTCACTCCGGCTTAAGGAGGAATGTGAGAATAAGGTATGTGTGGGTGGCTGCTCTAAAAAGCACACTACTGTACTTTAGTAGAAGAAAGGCTGATTCTTTAGTAAAGAAGTAGGGGGTTTGATACAGGCTACTGGATCATGGCACTGGCAATTTGCTATGTCAGTTCAAAAGAATTTTCAAACCTTAAAGACCCATTAGGCCTATTATGTTTTTTTAGGCCTGGAAGGAATGGGACCTATTAACCTTTTATTATCCACATTCTAGGCTAAATGTATCAAAATTAGCAGGTCTCCAAAGGGAGGACCACAATGGATATGCGTAGCACCTAAGTTCGAACAAAAGAATGCTAAAGCTCTTCCTTCCCTTACATACGTCTTGTTGCGGATGTCGATGGCACAGAGACAGCGAATCACTGACGAGAGCAGCGTCCAGATCCCAAAGGTCCGAGCTTGGAGGCCATTCACTGTGTAACAGAAAAAAACAAGAGTGTTGAGAAGGAGAAGGTTAGGGTCCCCTCCAAACTCTTCCTACTTCATTGGTGGTTCATGGGAGGCAGGGAGCTGAGGTTGAGCTCCCTCTGGCTGGGAAGAGTGGAGGCTCTGGAGCTGCACATGGGAACTAGAAGGAATGGAAGGAATTCCAGAATGAGAACTGCTCAGCTCCTCTTCAAATGTCTACAGCTGGGCAGGGGAGTTCCAAGAGTGGAAATCTAACAGAGAGCCAACTTAGGCAAATAACTCCTGGATGTAGTTTATACCTCTGCCCTAGAAAACAGTCTGGTATTGGTGAAGCTCAGCAAGTCTGGATCAGGACAGGTTAGGGGGAATGTTGCAGAGTGGTCTGGCAATACAAGATGCCTGGGAATTCAGCAGACTTTCAAGGCTGGTGTAGGAGAGATCTCAGAAATAGTGGGATCTGTTTAGATAGCCACATCTGGTCTTTCAAAGACCTAAGTCCCTGGGTCTTCTCTGAATCCAGATCTGTATTATTTGAACAAAGCCCAAACCAGGCTGGTTTCCTGGACACATGGTAGTGGAATAAAGCACTGTTTCTTTAGTGTTTGCCAAGGCCACCCTGCTCTTGGTGGCTTTGTTCTGACACTACTGTATTAAATATCTTGTCCTGAAAGTATGGATCATATTCCACCACAACAGTAGTTCTGGACCCTGGGCATTTATTAGAATCAACTGAAAAAGTTTTATAAAATTACCAGGACCTGAGTACCAGACCAATGAAATCATACTCTCTGAAGGTGGGCCTTGGACATACATATTTTCTAAAACCTTCTCCCTTGGTGATTGTAATGTACAGCTTTGATCTAAGGCATTCAGTGGTCGGAATGCCAAAACACTGAAAGCAAAGATACTTCATTGCTGGACTATTGAGCAAGAGAATTTCAAGGGACCAGACTGAAAACTGAAGGGTCTATTAATATTGGGCTTTTAGGTTTACCCAGCCTTTGGAAAACCAGACAGTGTTACCAATTTCACAACCCTGAAGACCTCTGGACAGTAGTAAGGTGAACAAAAATTCCATATGCGAACCAAATACCTAGCAGTTAGCCCCAGTGGGCTACATTCTTTATAAACCACCTTGATAGCTTTTCTGATGAAAAAACAGGAAATTTCTGTAGTCAATGAGATACAAAAGGGGAATATTTCACCAATGTTAGCCAGATTAGGCATCAGGTGAAATTCTACCCAAGTACCGATATGATCAGCTGAATACCATGACAGACCCCAGATCATGAGGAGGAGGCTGTCTCCACTTCTGGGCTGGAGACAGACAGACGGGGACACACACGTGCACCCACTTCTTTTGCTCAGCTCTATGCCCTGCAGCAAGTCACATGCCCCTGGGCTTCTCTGTCTCAACTTAAATTCAAAGGCTAGACCAGATAACCTCTAAAATCCTGTGAATTTATACAGGACTCAGGGACCATCTGAGGGCAGTGTTTGATGGTGAAGAAGTGGAACTGTCGTGCTCCCTTTTCCAGGTTCTTTACTCCTATTGTATTTAAGCTTTGCTCAAAATGAGCCTTAGCCTACTTAGTTCTCATACCCAGATGTTGCAGAACAATGAGCTAGGTCAGAGCCTGAATCTGGGTTAGCTATAAATGTGAACCAGGATTGTCAGCTGCTGTGAAACCGTGCTGCAGCTCCAACTACCCCACACATCAACTCGAGGAAGCCGAGCTGCAATGTGCAAACATCCTCAGCAGAGAGGCTCAGGAAACTGGGAAAGGCCGCCATGGCCTTGTCAAGTTCCACTTTGGGAGACAAACTTGGAGGGATTTGGGCTGTCTTCTCAGGGACTATGCTACGGTTTGGGAAGACCTTGGATTAGTAACTCCATTTGCAATATAGAATAGAACCATGTGTGCCATGACATGATTTCTGATGACAGCTGAGATAACATGAACAACTTCTTTACGGCTTTCTAGTGGGGCATCACAGAGTCACCAAGTAACTCTATTTCCTCATTCACCCTTGTAATGCTATTTTACAGACTAGGGCAGTGTGAAATGAACAAAAAGGTGTTCAGAGAAGCTTTGGTGGGGAAAATGGGCCAAGTGCTATCCACAAAGTTTAATCCTCTAGTAGCTGCCAAAGGCTAGATTAGGCAGCATAAGAATCACCTAGGTAGTTATTAAAAAATAGATTCCTGGGTTCCACCCAGGGGGTGAAAGTTTCAGTATGTAGGTTCGGAGAGGGAAACGGGCACCTGCACTTTCTTTATAAGTTTCCTAGTAAGTTATTCTGATGTATAGCCTAGTCTGGGAACCACAACTTAGGCCACTCCCACAAAAGATACAGTTTTTTTGACTTCCTACCCAGGTCTGGCTTGCCGGTGTAGAGCTTTTCATAGAGAAAGGTGTGGTCTCGGAAGCTCTGTAGAGTGTTCCCCATGGCTATGATGGACACCATAACCAGCCAGCTTCGTAACACATTCAGGAAACGGCTCATGACTCCTCTCAAATCTGAGAGGGCTTCTTGCCCTGGAAATGAAGACAATGGACATGAGACAACAGATGGTTAATCTATAACCATAAGCTCTCTTACCCCTGTAGTTAACCTGTGTCCCAATCATGAGGGCTGTACTAAGCTTATTTGGTCGATCACTTCATAGATTCCTCTGCAAGTCCCCTAGGCTCACCCTCCCCAGTTACCTTAACACACTACTCTTACCTTCAGAATTAGCACACTGCCTTTGAATAGCTGACCCTAAACCAAAGTGTGCTGACCTTTACCCAGAGTGAAAAAGGCTAAATAATGCAGTAGGCAGAAATGACAAACCCAGTGGAAAAACTGGAGATTAAAAAAGAGAGCAGTAGAAGAGGAGGTATACAAATATTACTATGAACTAACAAAAGGGATTTATGTATAAGGCTTACAGAAATTGGTCTCAATATTTAGTCATACTAACAGCAGTGAATTGACAGTATACTTTACAATAAATGGCACAGTACTTTGTCTTGAGCAATTTCTCCAAGATACTATCCTACATCAGAACTCTTTTCTCTTGGCTGAATCAGTCCTCTTATATCTTTACTTCTAGACTGTTTTTTCATGTCACTCCTTTGTACTACAAGTGGCTGAAAGGTAATTATAAATAGCTACTAAGAGATACCTGCCTGGCTATTGATGACAGATCCTTCCAAGTGCATAGAAGTATTACATATTTTAGTGGAACCAATGGTGTGAGGGCAATATTTACATCCTCAGGTTTTCTCTAATCTGGTTCTCAGGTACACCATGCTCCATAAATTAGGAGAACAATCTAAAAGTTAAAATAAACTGCTGTGACTTTAGAACTAGTAAGAAATTATATAGAGAAGGAAACAGCAATGTTGGCATTGGGTTGCAGGAGAAATTATAATAGCTAACAGTTACTGACATTTGTACATGCCATGCACTGTAACAAGCACCTAACATATATTGTAGACACTATTAATATTTCCATTTATATACATATTTTTATTGCTTTCAGAGAGAGGAAGGGAGAAAGAGAGAGAAACATCTATGATGAGGGAGTCATTGATCTGCTGCCTCCTGCATGACCCCTGGTGAGGATTGAGCCCACAACCGGGGCATGAGCCCTGACCAGTAATCGAACCGTAATCTCCTGGATCCTACATGATGGTCAACCACTGAGACACGCCGGCCAGGCAATATTTCCATTTTACAGATGAGGGTTGGCACAGGGAGGTTAAGTGATTTGCTTGAGGTCATACATCTAATATATGGCCGAGCTGAGATATGAAGCATGGTCTGTTGGACTCTGCATTTCAATACTGCCTCAGTGTTTCAGAATATTTTGCCAAAGTTTCCATTTTTGAGGAAGACAAGCATACCATATCCTCTTTTGTCTTCAAGTTGTATAGAAAATACCATTAGGTTATGATCTTAAAAAAAGAAAAAAGCTTAGATTAACCCTTGCTGAGCACCGATTTCAATTAGCTTGACTTAAACAAAACCTATGTAGATAAATAATTTAATAATGGAATTACTTCTTCCCATCTTCATTATGTTTTTTGGCCCACGGTTTATCTGCTGCCAGGTTAACTTCCTGGGCTTTGAGAGGTGACAAACTATCAGGCTTCCTTTTTCACTCTGTCAGTAAACGTTTCAGTATGGTCCTACGCTACCCAGATGAAACAGACATCTTGAGCCAAGTCAGCCATGGCTCAAGACAGGGTGAAGCACCAAAAAACAAAAAAGAACTAGAGAGGAGGAAGGGTGAATAGAGGAATCCCTCCAGGAAACGTGGATCACAGAGTGGACTTTGTCCAAGTCTAGAGAGAATAGGGCTCTACTGAACATCACAAGCAGTTACAACCTGGGCGAAGATTCCCCTCAACCCATCCTCCGTATTTTCTTACCCTCCCTCAACAGGAGACTCTTCCCAGGGTCAGAAAAGCTGCATGGATGGTCCCCTCTTCTTGATAGAACTTATGCCTTTCATGTCACAGAAGCTCTTTAAAATCCCAACAGATAGCTGATGAGGGCAGAGCCTGAGCATTCTTCTGAACTGCTCTCCCAATCCCTCGACCTCATTTCCCTAAAGCTTGAGGGCCTGCTAGAGTATCCAGTATCTATTCTCAGATTTTGCCCAGGCCCTGCCCAGCAAAGGTGTGGTGTCAAAACTTGAGTCAGGAGAGAGGCGTTCCTATCTTGGCCCTACCATTTAGTAGCTGTGTGACCCTGGGCAAGTAATTTACACTTTACAGCCCCATCTGCGAATTGAAGATTTAAAAAAAACACTATCAAGAATAGTCTCCTTACCTGGCGACGGGACCCCAGCCCGAAGCAGCAGCAGAGACGCTACCCTCAGCAGCTCCAGCCGGGAGTCCACCTGAGCCCCTTGTCCCCGCCCACGCCCTCACCCGGCTCCAGGATTGGGCCATTTCTGTCAGTCTTCGCTCTGGTTGGCTGTTCCGGTCCTGCTCAAGCAGGAGATGGGGCGTGAACCCCTTTACTGCCAATCAGCGGTTGCCGCTGCCCAAGTGACTGTCGGGTTATGCCGCTCACACAGTGAACCCGCCTGTTGAGCGTGGCGGAAGAACTCCGGGCTCCGATTCAACCTTTTAGAGGCGGGGGCAAAAAGCGGAGAAACTAAGTCAAGAATCTTCCGGGGAGCGCGGTCTCGGAGCCCGCGCCGCGCCGCGGTGACGACATCCGTGTGCGCCCGGAGCCGAGCGTTGTCAGCCCCGGGTGGCGGGCGCCTGCGCAGTGGCTCCGAGCGGGCGGTTGCTTGTTGGTTGTTGTAGTAACGGGGGAAGCAGCCGTCCACGGCCGCCGTGAGCCAGGCTGGGGAAGCAAGAGGGAGGTAGGCGCCGAGCGCGGTCCCCGCCTGCCCGCCCAGAGCCATGGGAAGATGAGACAGGTAAACGCCGGCGCCGGCGCGCTCCCCCAGCCGAGGGAGGTGCGCTCCCGGGTGTGGGCGGGCGGGGACCGCTGCACTTCCCTCAGAGTCCGGGAGCCGCAGTGGGTTTCCGGGCGCGCCGGGCTGAGCCTCTCCCTTCCCGCGGGGAGCATCTGCGGACCCAGCCGAGACTGGGGTGAGCCAGGGGTGGGGCTGAGGGGCTGATCCCTTTAGAGCGAGGGCGCTCCTCGGGCGAGTGTCCTTAATCTTATTCCGAATGCCCCGTCCTGCCTCTTCCCGCTCTGCAGGCAGCCTGGGACAGGTTGGCATCCCTTCCTGGTTGGAGGTTTTCATTGAAAGGACATGCCAACATTTGGGAAAGATCGAGAAATCCTATTGGGAATCCAAGGAAGAACGGCCTTGGAGGTGGTTAGATATTGCCCTTTCCGCTGAAGATCTGTAGGGATCAATATCGGGACGGCATTTTTGGTTCCTTTTATAATTTTATCGTATATGGGAATGCATAGCAAAATGAGGTTTGGAAAGATTCACATCAAGTGGTTATCTCAGAATTATGGGGTTATGGTCTTTAAATAGTTTCATTTTCTTTATCTAATTTCTGTTCCTTTCTCGAATCCAACGAAGATATACTTTTACCCTATGGAAAAATTTAAAGTAAGGAATTGGAAATATCCTAATTTTAATGTCTGAGATTCAGGTCATAGTTTATGATTTTTAGCAAGGGAGAGTAATTTTTGAGTGTTTAGAAGGACCTTTCCCCCTCAGCTATTTATGACCTCAATTCAGGAGAATATGTTAATCTTTTGGTTCAGTAGTTGAATTTATGTGGAAACATGAGGGCATTTTATCTGTGTGTTTGTCAGAGAGGCTAAGTAAATATTTGTAAGGATCTTAAATTTGGACTTTTTGCTTTTAACCCAGGTGAGGTTTTTCTAGCTAGTAATCTGTGTTTCAGGCAATTCTCCTCCTACCTCAGACTTGCCTAAAAGTTAAGTAAGTCTTTCCTTTTGGTGCATGTTAGATACTGTATATAAAAGAAAAATGAGAAACTTGAACTTAATAACCGTTCTTCAGATACATAGAAGACAGACAGTATGTTTGGGGGAGAAACGACTTGAGGGGCTATGTGAGGCACTGTGATAGAAGGTAAGCTTCTGGAGGATGGGCACCATTTAGGTAAATATTCATTTTCATTACTTGGAAGATCATCAGCAATAATCAGCAAATAGACCTTACATTGTGTTTCAGATCATTTGGCTTTCCTAACAGGTATCTGTGCCACCCAAATTGTTTGATCCAGTGAATCTGCAAAGAAAGGTCTCTGAGGCCCCCGTTTGCTGACTGCATGACAAACCCTAAAGGAAATGCCAATCGTGATGGCCCGGGACCTGGAGGAAACAGCATCATCCTCAGAGGATGAGGAGGTGGTAAGCCAAGAGTAAGTAATAGCCAGCCTGCTTTTGAACCTTTGCCTCTAGGATGGAAAATAGTTCTCTCTTACTCATATACATTCTTTTACCCAATACCCTTCCTTTGGTATTGGCTCCTGGTTTTAACTCCTATCCATGATCTGATTAAATCTCTTATTATTTGATTCTTATCTGAAATTAGATAAGGCTCTGGACTTGTGAGTGAACATTGGCTCTAGATGTTCCAGGTAGTAGCTCTTAGTAAACTCCTGATCAGAGCGCCTAGCATAGGGGGTTTTGAAATGTTTAGGTAGTGAAGAAAAGTAGGTCTTTAAACACTGTGATGTTGGTTGTTACTTTCTCAAAAACCTTTGCATTGATAGAACGATGACGCTATAGAGAGGTAAGGTGACTTACCAGAGTAAGCGTAGGGCAGGACATTAGAATGCTTTAGCCTTTGCTATAACTGTTGGAGCAACATTGCTTTCCTGAGTTTTTTGTTTTTTTCTGAGTACTTTTGTGTAAGAGTCAAAGTTCTTGATGGCTGGATTCTCATGAATATAATAAAAATATAATAAAAATATAAATGCTAGTGGCAAGTGTAGCTGCTGTAGATGATGGTAAGGGCTTTAACTACTGTATTTCATTTAACCCGAAGATGTTATTCCACTTTATTAAACTTATCCTCACAAATACAAAAGTACTTCCTCAGGGACATGTAGAGAGTAAGTGATGGGTTGAGATTCAGGCCTGGTTTTACTGATTTTTTAAGTACTTTGCTATTTTGCCCCTTTTAACCTTATTACTTCACAGAGAACAAAGAGAAAAACCGACTTATAGTTAAGATTAGTTTTTAAGATTTTCTGTAAGTCCCCTTGGATATGTGCTATATAACCTGAAAAATGGGGATAATATCTCCCAAGCTATTTTTAGGAGTATGGTTAGGACCAAACAGAGTAATGTATATGAAATTACTTTGTAAATTATAAAGTGCTGTACACATATAAGGTATTGTTCTTACTTGCTTTAATATTGAAATTAAAGTGGACTTCTTATTATAAAGAGGAAGATTTTATTATTTAATAGTATAACTTGAAAAAATTATTGAAGCATTAATAAAGCTTCAAGGAAAGGCTTCTCTTCACTGTTAGGCTGTAGAAAGTAATAGAGATTTGACATTAAATGTGGGTCATTCTCATTCAGGATAATTAAATGGACAATTCCCTCTGGCCACTTTGCCTTTTTATGACTTCTTGCTTTCTGTGTGCTGCCTCGTACCCATTTCGCAAAATTTTAACTTCTGCTCCAAGCATCAATCCTTCCAATTTCAAGATCATTCTTTTACTCCATAAATATCTCTTCTTAGTGGGCCCGACAGGTTTTAGGTTGAACTGCATGGAATTGCCATTTTGGTAGGTCAAAAACAGTCAAATATTTACAATTTCAGATGATTCAACCTAGTATTTTAGTAGGTACTCAATAAATACTTGCTGACTGACTGAATAAATAAATGTATGATTTAGATCACGTTAGATCAGACATTCTTAGCCCTTTTAATGTTGTGCATCCCTTGTCAGAATAACATTTTTAAGTACTTAAATAAAATACAGATTATTAAAAAACTGCAATTACATTGAAATCCAGTTATCAAAAATAAAAAGAAATTACTTGTGATACAGTAATTTGTGCTTTCTTACACATTATTTTGCTTTTTTTTGTTTTTTTCTTTGCTTTTTTTGTGTTTTCTTATACATTAAATAACAAGATCATTCATTTAAAACATGGGGAAGTTTTATTTTCTAAAGACAGCAGCATGAAGACTGTTTTTGCTTAGTTTGTGTAAGATCATTACACTGTGGGGTGGTCTTTGATTCGCACTTAGAAGTGGGGAATACTGGGACCATCATACCTGTCTGGACTACCAACATGAGATGTCACTGTTTGGTAGATTTGGGGAGAGATGCTAAATCATCATCCAGCTTCATCACACCAGATAAGGAAGACTGTGATAACAGGTGACCTAGTGGCAAGTTTAGTAACTAACACAACTGAGTAGTTGTAAATGTAAATGTTGTTTTAATATACTGACATCAACTGTAAAGTGGTATAAAAAAAATCTGATTTCAGATAATGCTAATAGTGCTATGTTTTGCTGCCTATATTTATAATTGGGAAATGTTAAATTTCTAGTAGAAATTAGTGAAAATAAAGGTACAGTATCCCCTCCCCCACTGTCCCTGTTCCCCAGTCCAAATTCATGGACCTTTTACTCTCCTGTCTTTATTTTTTGTTTTGCTCTCCTTTCTTTCACACTCTCACTATTGATTTTTTTACTATTAATGTTGCTCCGTCAGCTCATGTCTTGTTTTATACATTAGGAATCTTAAGTCAATCTTGTTCACACTTACAGCAATAGGCTTACATTTAAAAAGTTTTTGGAAGTTAGGAGGCCTTAAGTTATCTAAGGAAGTTGATTTGATCCAGAGATGCACATCCATGGACATCTGTTAGATCTGCTCAGATTCCTAGGCTGTATTAAAGCATTTAATGCCTTGTAATCTGGAATTTAGGACTAGAAACTGTCCACGCAGTCCTTGTTTTGCATGGCATTATTTCATATGGTAAATGTAAAGGGGGCTCTTTTTCTAAATACAAATACAAATTTATATATAGATGTGGAAACTTTCATAAAAGGATTTGATGTTTCTTTTGCCACTGAAAAAATAGTGACTTTAATTTCTATAATAAAAGCTGGATCTATATCATTTGAAAAGATCACCAACATTTACATGGAAAAAATAAAAGATAATCAGCAAGTGATTGTACAGTGAGTGCTACAGGAGTTCAGAGAAAGAAGGCATCACTGAGGGATGGAGGAGCTGGGCAAGGCTCCAGGGAGTTGGTGAGGCGAGCCAGGCCTTGGAGAGCGGGATTAAAGGAAGAGAGTAGGGAAGGCATTTTCAGCAGGGGCACTGCTGTTAGTAAGGAATGGGAGCTTTGAGTTATGTAGGCTGCATCCCAAGAGTGAATAATAATCTATTCTTCATGAAATTGCTTCTTAAAATCCAGAATGTTCTTAGGCTTTTAATAAAGTCAACCATAAAACTGGTCTACTTTGGTAATTAATCATTCAAATACTTTGTTTTTTTCATGCCTATAAAGCACATTTTAAACAATATTTACCAGTTTCTGATGGGAAAGAAAATTTAAGGTCCTAATTTTCAATTTCCTAATCATTTAGAATCTTTTCCCTTTAGTACCACCTGGTGGGAGCATGATATTAATGGCAATTTAGCATCTGCCTTAATTATGTTTTAGTTGACCTTATTGAATTAATAATTTGTCTACTACCTCTTTTATCTTTTTATAGGTTGTAAGTGAAAAGATTTCTCCGTCAGGGATTTGGCTTTTCACAGATAGTATAGTTATGGCCTTGGCTCTTCTCAGCTGTGTGTCTGTTGTTTGTGTTCTGACTCTTGTCAGTGTTATTGCAGTAATCCATTGTGTGTAAGTGATAAGGCACTGTGGTGCCAGTTTGTAGCTAGTGCTAGATTGACAAGGAACTTTGGATAGTTTCTAGAGTTTCTATTCAAGACTTTGTAGTTTTAGGCTGCCCATTTTTCCCACTATCCTTTGACTTAGCAATATAATGGAAAAATTAAAGTTGGAAGAGATCACAGGAATAATCTGGCCCCAAGCCCATGTCTTACAGATTTTTAAGATTAAGGTGTTAAGCGAGCAAAACAAAAAAATCCTTCCTGCTAAGAAATGCACCCTGTAAACACCATTTCTCACAAGTGGGCACTATCACCCAGGTCAAAGAGCAAGAACAGTAAACGTCTACATTCCATTTCTAGAAAACAGGAAATGAATTAGGTATGGTCTCTGCTTTCCTCACTAAAAGGCTTTTGGCAGCTCATCCCAAGTCTAAAGGCTGCCTTACTTCTAAAATTGGTAGTCTGGCAGTTTGTTCAAACTGTGGGTCTTTTAAACTTGGCTTGGGAGGGTCTGACTTGGCCTTGAGATTTGTGGTACGGCCTTTGTTAAGAGTGTGGTCATTGAGTTTTTGAGAGCAGACTGAATCTTGGCTCAGTGGATCATATTTTATTTAAGAAATAGATTAGTTTAGGTTCCCAAAGAGTTGAGTTTAAGTTGTTCCATATACAGAACATCACTGAAATTTGATTAGGGTGATGGAGGGATGGAAAGAGCACAGACATTTGGGTTCATATATGTTTCCTTTACTCAACCAGCTGTATGACTTTGGGCAAATTACTTAACCTCTCTGAACACCTTTTCCTCAGTTCATAGTTGGGGCCAAGAGGATTCAGTGAGATAATGTGAAAGCTCTTAGTTTAATTCCTGGCACATAGGAAGTACTCAGGTCATTTCTTTCCTGTTCTACCTTCTGGCATTAAGGGGGTTAAAGATTCCTAATCTGTGAGTCAGTATACATTTAAAATTGATTAAACAGATTTCCTGAGGCTAAGGAAGAGAATAAAGTCAGAGGTCCTCCTCTGGAGGAAAATATCTATTGTTTCATTTAGTAAGGTTTTATTTAAAATATGTGGTTTTAATTGGGGTACTGGTATTAATTTAGGGTTCCTAGCTCAGAATCTTAGGATGGGTCATCAAATTGACTTTAAAAAGGACTATAGGGTTTCAAAGGAGTATATAAATTATTGTGAATATATTTGTTGGGATTCTTTATGTGTGCTGGGGACTAAAACATAATTGTCCTAAAAATAAAGAGACTCCATTAACTGGTATTTAGGGAAGACTTGATTCTGCAGCTCTAAGTATTGCTCTCATTCTTCCAGTCAGGCTCCCACGGACTTCCTTTTTTACCAGCATGTCAAGGTCACACTCTCCTGTCAAGGTCACAAAATGACAGTAGCACTTCCAGCCCTCTCAGTCTCTTACACCTTCAAGGAGAAGAGAGACCATCTCTTCAGAAGCTGCTAGTAGAGAAAGAAAGCATTGCTTTCTCAGAGGGTCTCACAGCAGTCGCCTGACCTCGCTGGCTCCAGTTGGCTTATGTGTTCGTCCCTGAAGCAGCCACTGCAATTGGGAGATAGAATGCCCTGACTGGCTGAAACCATTCAGGGCTCACCCCTGGATCAGGGATAGAATTCATCTTAAGCCACATGGCTAAAAATGGAAGATGAATGGTTTCCCATAGGACATTTAGGGTTCTTGTTTTATAAAGAGGGGGAAAGGTATTAAGCAGCCAGCCACAGTGATTGGCTTCAGCAGTTAATTCAGATTTTGAGTTGTAAATTAATAAAGACTTTTGTTATGGTTTTAGGGATCATCCATGTATTATGTGGACTGGAGGCTGCAGGAGAATTCCAGTTTTGGTGTTCCATGCTGAGGCAATTCTGACCAAGGACAACAATATTCGAGTAATTGGAGGTGAGTATGACTTCCCCAAAGAAGGCAGGGCTGGGGCATGGCCCCAGCAACCTTGTCTTGCAGAAATTGATAACACGTATAGATAGGGAAATGGCCTTGGCATGAGAAGACTGTTAGTTTGTTATACTTGAAAGGATTATTTATGATTTCTTGACTTGTTTTCTGCATATTAATTTTTTCCCCTTTTTGAATTTTTTTCAGAATTATGTATACATGTGCTTATTTTATTTTATTGTGGTAAAATACACCAAACAAAATTTACTATTTTAACCATTTTAGAGTGTACAATTCAGTGGCATTTAGTACCTTTACAATGTTGTGCAGCTATCACCACTATCTAGTTCCAGAACATTTTCATCACTCCAAAGGTAAACCCTGTACCCATTAAATAGTTACTACCCAGCCCCTGGTAGCCCCTGACCTACTTTCTGTTTCTGTGGATTTGCCTCTTCTGGATATTTTATATAAATGGACTCATATAATACGTGGTCCTTTTGTGTCTGGCTTTTTTCACTTAGCATAATGTTTTTAAGGTTCATTCATGTTGTACAAGTATCAGTGCTTCATTCCTTTTGTGGCTGAATAATAGCCCATGTATGCACGTACCACATTTGTTTATTCGTTCATCAGTTGATGAATGATGGTTTCTACCTTTCGGCTATCATAAATAGTGCAGCTGTGGGCATTCAGATGTACAAGTTTTTCTTTGAACACCAGTTTTCAATTCTTTTGGGTATATACTTAGGAATGGAATTGCTAGGTAGTTCTATGTTTAACTTATTATGGAACTGCCAGTGTGTTTTCCACAGTGATTGCACCGTTTTACATTTCTATCAACATTTAGTTTCTGTTTTTTAGATGATAGCTATACTAGTGGGTGTGAAGTGGTATCTTACTGTGGGTTTGATTTGGATTTTCCTAATGACCAGTGACATAGAGCATTTTTTTCATGTACTTGTTGGTCATTTGTATATCTTCCTTGGAGAAATGTCTATTCAAGGCCTTTGCTTATTTTTTAATTGGGTTGCTTGTCTTTTTGTTGTTGAGATAAGAATTCTTTATACATTCTGGGTATTAGACTCTTATCAGAAATATGACTTACAAATATTTTTTCCCTGTTCTGTGGTTTGTCTTTTACTCTCTTGATAGTGTTTTTTCATGAGCCAAAGGTTTGCATTTTGATGATTTCTAATTTATTTTTTTCTTTTGTTGCTTATGTTTTTGGTTTCATACTAATGAAACCATTGCCTAACCCAAGGTCATGATCCCTATGTTTTATTCTAAGAGTTTTATAGGCTAAGCTTATATATTGAATATGAGCTAAATGGCTTTCAATCCATTTTGAATTAATTTTTTTACACAGCACGAGGTAAGGTCTGTCTTCATTCCTTTGCCTGTGTATGTCTAGTTGTCCTAGCATAATTGGTTGAAGAGACTATTCTTTCTCTGTTGAATACTCTTTGCACTATTGTTGAAAATCAGTTGGCTGTAGGTGTTTCAGTTTATTTCTGGACTCTTAACATTCCATTGATTTGTATGTTTATCCTTATGCCAGTACCATATCATTTTATTTTATTTTATTTATTTTTAATTTTTTAATAATATACCTTTATTGATTTCAGAGAGAGGAAAGGAGAGGGAGAGAGAGATAGAAACATCAATGATGAGAGAGTCATTGATCGGCTGCCTCCTGCACGCCCCCGACTGGGGATCGAGCCCGCAACCTGGGCATGTGCCCTGACCAGGAATCGAACCCTGATCGCCTGGATCCTAGGTCGATGCTCAACTGCTGAGCCACGCCGGCCAGGCAGTACCATATCATTTTAATTACTGTACCTTTGTATTAAGTTTTGAAATTGGGAAATACGAATTCTTTAACTTTGTTCTTCTGTTTCAATATATTTTTTTGGCTATTCAGAGTCTCTTGCAATTCCATATGAATTTTGGGATAAAACTTTTTAATATCTGCAAAAAGGCCATTGGGATTTTGATAGGGAATGCGTTGTGTCTACAAATTGCTATTGGGAGTATCGCTATTTTATTTTATTTTTATTTTTTTAAAATACATTTTTATTGACTTCAGAGAGAGGAAAGGAGAGGGAGAGAGAGATAGAAACATCAATGATGAGAGAGTCATTGATCGAGCCCGCAACCCGGGCATGTGCCCTAACCGGGAATCAAACCCCTATCACCTGGATCCTAGGTTGACGCTCAGCCACTGAGCCACGCCTGGCCGGGCGGGAGTATCGCTATTTTAATGTTAAGTTTTCCAGTCCATGAACAAGGAATGTCTTTCCATTTATTTAGATCTTTTTAAATTTCTTTCAGCAGTGTTTTATAGTTTTCAGTGTACAAGTCTTATACCTCCTTGGTTAAATTTATTCCTAAATATTTTATTTTATTTTTTGATACTATTATAAATGGAAGTGTTTTCTTAATTTTATTTTTGGGTTGTTAATTGCCAGTATGTAGAAATACAATTGATTTTTGTATATTGATCTTATATCCTGAAACCTTGCCGAACTCACTTACTTGCTCTAATCGTTTTTTTCTGTGTTTGTGGCAGGAGTTCTTTCGGATTGTCTATATACAAGATCATGTCACCTGCAAACAGATCATTTTGCTTCTTTTACAACTTAGATGCCTTTTGTTTCTTTTCCTTGCCTAATTGCTCAGACTAGAACTTTCAATACAATGTTGAGTAGTAGAGGTGAAAGGTGGGCATCTTTGTCTTGTTCCTGATCTTACAGGGAAGGCTTTCCAGTCTTTTACTGTTGAGTATGATGTTAGCTGTGGGTTTTTCTAAATACCCTTTATCATGTTGAGGAAGTCCCATATCATACAAGGGTATTGGATTTTGTAAAATGCTTTATATATATATTTTATTGATTTCAGAGAGAGATAGAAACATCAATGATGAGAGAGTCATTGATTGGCTGCCTCCTGCACACCCCCCACTAGGGATCAAGCCTGCAGCTGGGCATGTACCCTGACCAGGAGTTAAACCTCGATCTCCTGGATCATAGGTTGATGCTTAACCGCTGAACCATGCAGGCCAGGTGAATATGCTTTTTCTACATCAATTAAGACGATTCTCTTTTATTTCCTTCATTCCCTTAATCTTTTGGATTACATTGACTTTTGTATGTTGAACCACCCTTGCATTCTTCATGGTGTGTAATCCTTTTAATATGCTGCTGGATTTGGTTTGCTAGTATTCTGTTGAGAATTTTTACATCTGTATTTATAAGGGATATTGGTCTGCAGTTTTCTTGTGATGCCTTCATCTGACTTTGGTATCAGGGTAATACTGGCCTCATAGAATGAGTTCCCTCCTCCTCATTGGAAGAGTTTAAGGATTGGTGTTAATTGTTTAAATGTTTTTAAAAAAAATATTTTTATTGAATTTTTAGAGAGAGAGGAAAGGAGAGGGAGAGAAACATGGAAGTGAGAGTGGAATATTGATTGGCTGCCTCCTGCACCTCCCCTACTGGGGATCGAGCTGAAACCTGGGCATGTGCCTTTACTGGGAACTGAACCAGAAACCTTTTGGTGCACTGGACGTGACACCCAACCAACTGAGCCACATTGGCCAGGGCAGTTCTTTAGATGTTGATAAAATTCACCGTGAAGCCATCTTAACTCATTTCATTGTTAGTAAAGTGGAGATAATAGCTATTTTGCAGACATGTGAAAAATAAATGTTATTTAATGTTTTGCACATAGTATGCACTCAAAACTTACTCCACTTGTTTGAATAGGATCTGCTGTACTTTGAAATTACTTTGAGGTCTGTCCTTGCCTTAATAAGCCAGGAGTTTAGAAGACGGTGGGATTTGAATCTTCCTCTCCCCCTCGGGGTCCTTGTGTTCTAATCCTCTCAGCAAGTTGCTAGGTTACCACTTAAAGGGACATGGCTCATGTATATTCTCTGAATCCTGAGCAACTAAAGATTTGCTAACATTTGCTGAGAAGCTCCCTCAAAATCAAAATATGACGTGAATCAAAACGTCAGATATGGGTTTGAAAACAACAGAAGTAAGTAATTCCCCCCTCCAAGCACTTTTTTGGATGTGCTTGTCACATAATTTAATCTATGTATTTCATGGCAGTGGGCCGACCTTCCTTTTTAGAATACCTAACATTTATTGGAAATTAGCATCCTCAATGTAAGTTTTCCATTATTCAAGCAATTGCTATTTTCTAGAACCTCAAGCCTTTGGGTCTTTTGTGTGTTTTTTTAACACATTCCTGTGATAAAGAAAATGCCACTAAGCCTTTTTGTCAAGCTCTGTTTTTGAATTTCCTGTATCTTCCCAATTCCTTGAGGTTTAATATTTTTTTCACCATCTGTGTGTGAAGAACAATTTAAATGACATTTACAGTTGCTGCCTCAGATATCTGAATTGTTAGACACTCTTGGTTTGTTTTGTTTTTCTTTTTTCCGTTTTGCTCTCCTAAATACCTGACATAGATCTGCTGGGATCATAATCCTGTGGTTAAATCCTCTTGAAAAGTGTATCTGGGGCATTAGTTATCTTCTGTTGATCTTATGCTAGATGCCAACCTTGTTTGTTGTTGTTTTTTTGTTATCTAGTAAGTATTTCATTGCATTCGCTGTTAATGTTTTTGGTACTATATGATTTCATATGCTTTGTTAAATATTCTAGGAACATATTTTTTTTCTCACTGTATCTTTTTCCCCCTAAAATTGTATATACTTTGAACATGGAACTGGGATTTCATTTTAGAGAGAACAGATATTTTCAGTTTAAAGTTATCTTTTTCTAGAATGAAGCATCATTTTATAATTTGCCTCTGAATGTATCAGTCTCATAAGTTTGCATTTGTATAGACTGTCACCCAATTGAAATATGATGTAAGCTACATATGTAAATTTTCCATTGGCCTCATTAAAAAAAGTAAACAGAAATAGGTGAAATTAGTCTTAATAATATATTTTATTTAACCCAAAATATCATTTCTACATTTACTCAATATAAAAAAAAAAATTGAGATATTTTACATCCAGTATGTATTTTACACTTATAGCACATCTCATATGGTGTAAAATTTTTATTGGGAGTATTTGATCTGTATTTATATCCCATAAATGTTATAGTTGAAAAATAAATTTATATGCTCAAGTTATCCAGACAAATTTTCCAACTAAATTGAGTATCAGTATTTAAATTTAAATTAATTAAATTTAAATAAAATAATCAGTTATTCTCTCACACTAGTTAAGTGCTCAGTGGTTCCATGTGGCTAGTAACTACCATGTTCAACAGTGCAGTTGTAATTTTCTGACAGTAGGGCAAGCTACACTATGTTGCCTTTGAAAGGGGTTACTCTTTTTTTGTTTTTAATCCTCACCGGAGGGTATTTTTTCCATTGCTTTCCAGAGAGTGGAAAGGAGGAGGGGGGAGAGAGAGAGAGGGAAACATCGATGTGAGACAGACACATCAATTGGTTGCCTCCTGCATGAGCCCTGGTGGGACTGAGCCTGCAACTGAGGTATGTGTCCTTGGCCAGAATCGAACCACAGACCCTTCAGTCCTCGGGCCAAAACTCTAACCACTGAGCCAAACCAGCTAGGGCTGAGGTCACTCTTGTATTCTAAAAGTCAGAAACTTCAGTTTTATCTTTATCTAGTTTCTTATGCTATTTTTTTGTTTGTTTGTTCAACATATTACAGTTGTCCCTTTTTCTCCCCAATGACCCATTCCATCCCACCCTACCCCCTCCCCAGTCCCTCTCTACACCATTGTCCATGTCCTTGGGTTGTGTATCTCATGCTGTTTTTGACCAGACCCCTTAGGGCACTTCACCATTCCCTAAGTGCTTCAGTGCTGACAGATCATTTCTTGTTTTTATTTGCTCTGCCTACAGTCAGTCCTGGAACTTGCCAGGGGTCTTAGCACTTTAGGTCGCCTCCTGAGATGCATGTAAGTGGTTGGAGAAGAGGCAATTCTACAGGCTCACGGTGGAATTAATGCAGTGGGTTCAGAGGCTCCAATACTGGATGTTTGGCAGTTTGCTAATCGTCAAGGAGGGACATGCCCTGCGTCTTGTTTTTATATTGAAGAAAACATGGGCAAGGTAGTTCTTTCTTGGGCAGTTGGGCAGGTTCAGTTTACACTTACAAGTCTCCATGTGACTTGCCAGGGAAGAGAGTGCCTAGAGTTGCCAGGTTTTTCAAGAGAAGCCCAGGAATCTAGATTGTTATATGAATTGTTACAACTTTAAAAGGTTGGTAGCTAATTCAATTTACATTTAAGACACCATAAGGAATGAACAAACCATGTCTGTAGGCCGGATTTGGCTCTTGGGTCACGGATTTATAACGTCTGGTCGAACATGTACTGGTAATCAGTGTTATTGGTCACAGGGCTGTTGGACACAGAACATGAACTTGAGTTAAAATCACCAGCAGTCACAGCTGCTTTATATCAGTCCACCCTGCCTTTCTTGCACTCTCCTTTTGGAACATGTTCAATGTATCTGAGTTGGGTTATAGGTAGTAGGTATGGATTAAAAGGAGTTGGTCCCTGCCTACTACTTACATACTGTGAGAATCAGGTTTGCCACTGAGTGCTGTGATAATTTCATTTTATTCTATATTAGAAGTAGGAGAAAGAGTATTAATAGCATTTTTATTTTTGTATTGGCTATATAAAATATATAATTTACTATGTATGATACTGTGTATTAATAGCTGCTTTATTATGTGTTTACTCCTTTACTATATAAAATTTTTTATTACATATCAACAAGTATTCTAAAAGCTTTACATGTATTAACTGATTTAGTGCTTTCAATTACCCTACAAGGAAAGAGTCTTTGTTATCAGCCCCATTTTACAGGTGAGAAAATTGAGCGTAGAAAATGAAGGCACTTACTCAAGATGACAGCCAGGAGGTAATAGAGCCAGGACTGTAAGCCTTATAGTTCAGTTCCAAAGACATACTCTTTTTCTTATTATTTCCCCATCTCCAGTCCCCATGTAATCATTGTCTATTTTTCTACACATTTTACTGATCATCACCTTCCCTGTGGCCTGGTTCTGTGAGGCAAGCACTGCAGAACAGGAACAGAATCTGGTTTCTAGCAGTTGATGTTTGGCTTTTTGCGAGTATAAAAATGGAGATGTCAGTGATCACAGTTATCATAATGAAAAGACCTAATATTCTTTCATTTTTCTAAGTTTTAAGAATAAAACAGTGAACACATGTATATTCTTTCCATAGATTCACCAATTATTAATATTTTGCTGCATTTGTTTTTCTCTCCCCACTCCCCACCATTTGAGGATTAGTTCAGATGCTTCATGCCTAAATACTTGATTCAGTATGTATCTTCTAAGAACAAGGGCAATATGCAGTCCTTAAAAAAAAATTGTTCTGTAGAATTCTTAGCTAACGTTTTCAAGCAATTTGTAGTGGTGCATAGAAAGAGATTGAATTTAATGGGCCACAGTAAATGTTAGTCCTTGGGGATATAGAAATTTCACATGATTACAGACTTTCCTCTTAGACAGGGGTCACCAGCACAGAATGCTTGCAGGTGCCAGGCAGGAAATATGAATGAGTGCAGCAGGCCAGGTGGGGATTATGCCGAACTGGACAGTGCGGGCCTGTCCTGGAGGAAGTACTTGTACTTCTTTAGTTGATCCTTGCCATGCCAGAGAGAGAGCACAGGGGTTTCAAGAGAAGCCCAGAAATCTAGATTTTTATATGAATTCCTACAATTTTAAAAGGTTAGCAATTCAATTTTATTTTTAAAGCACAATGAGGAATGAACAAACTATGTCTGCAGGTTGGTTTTGGCCCTCAGGTCATCAGTTTATGACCCCTGATCTAAGATATACTGGTAACCAGAAGTATTGTACACAGAGTGCTGTCTAGAGCAGGGGTTTAACCTTTTTGGTGCAATGGATCCTAATGAGTCTCTTCTCAGAATAATGTTTGGTGGTTGTTTTTAAATCAGAATAATGTTTTTTAAGTGAATAAAAAAGTCACATATGACTGCAAAGAAAATCCATTGTATTGAAATATTATAGAAATATTTTTAAAAACCCAAATTTGTGGTACACATGCCTTTTTATTAGTGCATTACATAATGATCTGTTAACCTGCATACTTTTAAATACTGTGAGAATAAGTGGTATTTTGAGATAACTGTAACAACTGTAAAATAACATTAAAACACTTGATCTCTACTGGTGGCAGAGTCGCAGGTACTTCTAATACTACTCTGCTTTGTTGCCTACATTCCTAATTGAGGGTACTGTTAAATTTCAACTAGAAATTGGTGAAAACGAAGATGTCATTTCCCCCATACATATTTAGTAATCCCCAACAAATTTCAGATTAAAAACCCTTGGTCCAAAATATCTGCATCCCCTACTTTTAGTAGCATAAGGATAGCAGTATAATGTTATCAAGTGTAATTAAGCATGTTACCCTTTTACAGTTTATTTCTGTCTCTACAGTTAACATTCTGGTTACTGAACTTTATTCTGTGTTTTTCTCTAGAACGTTATCATTTGTCTTACAAGATTGTGCGAACAGACAGTCGCCTGGTACGCAGCATTCTGACAGCCCATGGATTTCATGAAGTAAGCTCATCTTGACTACTCACCTGATCTGATCAAAAGCTGAAAATCCTAGCCTCCTGACTGTTACATGGAAAACATTTCCACAATTAAAAAAAAAATTCTTGCTATGTTTTTAGGCGTAAGCTAGAGTTGCCCATAGGAATTGTTTGTGACCCAACTAAGATTCTTTGATTGCAAGCAACAGAAACAGACTCTAACTTAAACCAAAATGGATTTGTAGGAAAAGTGTACACAAGATTGCTAGCAGAATCAGAGGAAAAGCTGAAAAGGCAGGCCTTTGGAAGAAGAGAGACAGGACAGCTCCAGGGATCTGGGACAGGAATCTTCAGGACCATTTCCTGAAGGCACTGCCATGGAAGTGACTCATCTTCATTCATTGCCCTTGTGCCTTTTTTCACTCAATAATCTCACATTCCGGAGATAGAATGACTGGCCCAGCTTGGGTTATGGTTTCACTCCCTGGGGCAATGAGGGGGACAGGTGATTGGCAGGTCCTTTAAAACCAAAGAGTATGTTATTCCCAAAGAAATTTGGGAAAATTGGGATGTTGACATCCAAAGGGGCAGGCAAAAATGCTGGACAGACTTCCACTGTAGAGATTTTGAGACAACTGATCAAGGTCTGGTTGCTAGCTCCTTATTCTACGTTGAAGTCTGAAGTAGACATTTTGAAGTTCTGATACCAGTTTATATCCTGTCTTGTTGCTGTTTTATCTCCAGGGCTTAATATGCTACCTGTCACATCATAGACACAGAAAATATAATTGTCGAATGAATGGACAAATAAATTCTTAATGAATGAATGAATGAATGAATGAATGAATGAATGAATGAATGGATTCTAAGTTGGTTTGCTACTATAAGTTTTTATTTCTGATCAGTATGTTATACTCAGCATCTGCAAGAACAAAAGGGCACTCCAAACAGGGAGTTTTGGGGTTGGGCCCTCTCTTCATACTTTGATATGCAAGAATATTAAGAGACATTGTGGACTTCTGTAGAAGGATTAGTTTATTCTACTTTTTGTGTCTGGGATTTTCCCAAGTCTCCTATTCTTTAAATTTGATTATCTTCATGTTGTGTGTATTCAAGTTTTGTCTTGCTAGGCTTACATACTAACTGGGCCACCCTCATGAGTATTCCGTGGATGAAAATCTCTATTGCCTTTTCTGCCATGGCTCTTCCTGGAGAGGGGTTATCGTTGATGTTTTTTATCTTGTCTTTTTATCTGCCCTCAGGTTCACCCAAGCAGCACTGACTATAACCTAATGTGGACAGGATCCCACCTGAAGCCCTTCTTACTTCGCACCCTCTCTGAAGCACAAAAGGTTAATCACTTTCCCAGGTAATGCTCTTGTAGCTACTTTGCTCCACTTAAAGTTACCTGACATTATCATAGATTTAAATGTAAAACCTAAAACTGTATAACTTCCAGAAGAAAACAGAGGAGAAAATCTTTATGACCTTGGATTAAGTAAAGATTTCTTAGAGGTAATATAAGTACAACCCATGCCCTTGGCCAGGTAGATCAGTTGGTTGGAGTGTCGTCCTATACACCAAAATGTTGGTTTGATTGCCAATCGGGGCACATACCTAGGTTGTGGTTCGATCTGCACAGGAGGCAGTCAGTCATTGTTTCTCTCTCACATCGAGGTTTTTCTCTCTCTTCCTGTCCCTTCCTCTCTCTTTAAAGTCAGTAAAAAGATATATCCTTTGGTGAGGATTAAAAAATAAATAAATTAAATAAATAAATAAATAAATAAATAAATACCTGTACACAAGTGCTTATAGTGACTTTATTCATGATCTTAAAAAACTGGAAACTGCTCATATGTCCTTCCACTGGTGAATGGATAAACAAACTGTGGTACACCCAAACAGTGGATTACTACTGAGCCATAAAAAGGAATGAAATACTGATAGATGCAACCAGAAGGATCAATTTCAATTGTGTGTGTTAAGTTCAGTGAAAGAAGCCAGTCTCAAAAGGATACACATACCATATGATTCCCTTGACTTTCTGGAAATGGCAAAATTATAGGGACAGAAAATAGGTGAATGTTTGCCAGGGCCTGGAGGTGATTGGAAAGGTTGACTACAAAGGGACTTCAGGTAACTTTTTGGGATGTTGGCACAGTCTATGTTTTGATTGTGATGGTGGTTACATAAGTGTATGTGCTTGTTCAAACTCAGAATTATACACTGAAAAGGGCAAATTTTACTGTACATAAGTTAGACTTTAATGACTAAATGTGACCAAAGAAATCCTTTTCATGAAAATGATTAATAACCTTTGCCATTGACAGTGATGGATTTGGGATCTACTCTGATCCTCAGTGACTGCTCTAGAACTGTGAGCATGAACTCTTTAGGATGTGATAGCACTGGAAAACCTCTGAGTCAGAGTTCAAGGAAATGGAAATACTTTTATGATTTTAGGTCATATGAACTAACCCGGAAGGACCGACTTTACAAAAACATCATTCGAATGCAGCATACGCACGGATTCAAGGCTTTCCACATTCTCCCTCAGACCTTCTTGCTGCCAGCTGAGTACGCAGAGTTCTGTAGTAAGTGCTTTGACTCACACTGCCCATCCCGGCAACTGAACTTGGGGCAGACACACCTCAGGGTCTGTCTCAAGTCAGTAACCAATCAGGATTTTTCAAATCCTAAAAAAAATCGTGTTTCCTTAGTAAGACAGCTGCAGAAATAACTTTAAAACTGTGTTTATTCTGACTGTGTACTTGTATATTCATTCTTAGGCTGGTCAGTATCATTTATGAAAGGACACATTGGTGTCAGGTGAATGTGCTCTTGTCTTGTACAGAAGTCTCTTCACTGACAGGAATTTGTGCACAAGTAAGATGTATGTACTCTGCATGTTAACTGCATAAGCACCCTTTCTGGTATGTCTTTTCCTCTTACCATTTAGGGCCTATTCCTGTCACCTTCATTTCTGGACTTGTGTGACTTATATTCTTTGGGGTATAAGTTACATTGTTTTTCCTTGGAGTTCAGGCTAATTGAAAACTATACATGGGAGCCAAATAAGGATCTAAATGTCAGCTGTATTGTTGGTAAAGTTAGATAGGGACATGTGGCCTGCATCCAAGTGTCAATGGGCTTCTTACTTCTTTCGCCTTGAAGTGCACTTACCTGCCCAGGTCTAAGCAGAGGAGATGGGTTGTTTCAGGCTTTCCTTCATGGGGCAGAGCTGCCTCAGTAGGCTTAGTGCACAGATCAGGTGTGAGGCAGGTCCTCTGGGGGAGTTTAAATAGTAACACTATCAGCTAATGCTTGATGAACATTTCCTTTCTACTAGGCCCTCTTCTCAGTGGCACCTCTACTCTGAGGTAGGTTCTGTTATTATTCCCGCTTTTGCAGATGGAGAGACTAAGGTACAGAGAGGTAAAGGAACTTTGCATAAGTTAGGCGGTATGTACATAATAACCGTATTGCCATCTAGAGAAATCACGCCTGTGAGAGGATCAGGTGCAACAAAGTGGACAAAGAGACAGCCAGTTTTCCTCTCTATAAGCCCAAGAGAGAGACTTTCTATCTTACAGTAGAGGAAGCATGGAGAGCGGAAGAGAAAGTTCTCTCTAAACTTCCTGACTTTTGATACTTTAGCCAGGTGAATTTAAGGTCTGGTTCTGTCACCCAGTGGGGTGTTCATCCTCTGGGACTTATGTCATCAGGGATGGTCATAGGATCTACCTTGGTGAGGCCATTTCCCTGATAGCACTTGTTTCTTCTGCTGGGACCACAGGTTGACAGTTTAGTGTTTGTCCACAGAGGGCTCTGAAATAGGTCATAATAGAGGATTAATTAGATGAATGAAGTTAACTTCAAAGCTACAGCATACTCAAAGCTGAACATTTGTAGCTAAGAATTTTTATGTCACTTAAGCCAAGTTACTTAAACCTCACTGTACTTTAGCTTTCTCCTTGGTAAAAAGAGACTTTTACCAGTGCTGACCTCACAGAGTTGTTGGGATGTTTAAATAGGTTAATACATGGAAAGCACTTGGAATGGTGCTTTATAGGTGTTTAGTAAATGTTCAATGTTATTTCCTATTTCAAATTATCTTGAGATATATCGCTACATAATAAAAGTTAAAAATTATGTAATATGCTAACTTGATAGCATAAAAATGCTTCAACTAACAGGTCGGCAGTGTAAAAATGTTACTAATGTGAACTCCTCCTGTTGTTGGATTCCTAATGAGAAATTAAAGTCCAGAATAATTCCCTATTAAAGACTAAATGCATCTAAGTTGAAAATTCCCTTTCTCCTCTTTGCTGGTGCTTATTACACAGCTTGAGGGCTGGGGAAGCTCATTTAGCTGATTGGATAGAGTTAGGGTTCCTCCATCAGTTCAAACCTGACCTGCCTTTCAGTAGAATTGCTTCTTCAGCAATTACTCAAACTTTTATGTGTTCTTCTTCTTAACAAAAATGAATTCAAAAGGTCAGTAGAACACATAGAATCAATACAGCTGCAACCCAAAGCCACCACATTTAGCCCCAGGGCAGTTATTACAGGCACATGGTGTTCCTCAACCCCCAAAACAAATCACCCATTGCTGTTGCCACCCAGCGATGCCGGCAGGGACTTACCGTGTTTGTGGAAAAGGGAGGACAGGGAAGATGTGGTAAAGAAGAATCTTCTTGGTTTCAGTCTTGCCGGGATGCAAGTCATTCTCTACCAGTGGTCCAGAGTTTGTGCCCTCTAAACTTAAATCCACTGGGGAGAAATCCAACATCATTAGGTTTATTGTGTTGTTAAATTTACACATTAGGGAGAAACCCATTTATTCCTACCACTTCCTCTTTCAAAGAGACATTTCCCTTTTCTATAAAGTCTATTTTAAGTTCTTTTCCTTTGGTGACCACCTCGCATATTACAGCTTGGAAGTTTCATTTTCTCAATGACGCTTGTGTTTCTGACCCTCCAGTGCTTACTTGAGTGTGGGCAATAGAAGATTTATGAGAAGGAAAGGGAGGTGAACAGACTGGCCTTTAGAAAAATAACTGCATGAAATGAATTAGAGGGAGCAACGGAAAGAAACACAGTGGTCACTTTGAAGGTTGTTGAGTAATCCAGATAAGAAATGTAGCTGGATTGAAGTAGGTGGCCAGAATGGAAAGAATGGTAGAATAAATAAGGATTACTAACCGGCTGTGAGTATGAGGCAGGGGTCAAAGAGATCTCCAAAGGTGTAGTCTTGAGAAGCTAGGAGGATCATTAAGTCTTTATCCAGAGTGTAACCAGGAATGTAAAGGAGTATTAAAGGAAAGAGTATTGAATTTTGGACCAGGTTTGAATTTGGGGTGCCTATAGGCATCCATGTCATGATGTTTGGCAGGCAGTTGTAAAGGCAGTTTTGAGCTCTGCTGGAGGTATAGCTTCTGGAATGTGCAGGTGTGGAAGTGGATGTGATTACCAAGGGAGGAAAAAAAGTGCGAAGCAGCATGGCAGACAAATCAGAGGGGAGAGAGCTCAAAGATACGAACAAGTGATTGAGGTCCCAGAGAAGGCAGGAAGGGGGTAAATCAGGAGCCCCGTGGAAGGGTGAGCTTTAGGAAGGAGGTGGGCAAGTCTCTCCCCTGAAAGAAGGAAAGGAAGAGGCTATGTGATGACCCAGATACAATTTTAGATAGGAAAGCAGGTGAGTGGGCTTATGTAACTAATTCCCAGCCGTCTTGGTGAGAAGGCTAATGAGAACACACGCCAGGAATGAGGGGCCTAGGGATGGGTTTGGGCGGTTGAGAGGGCAGAAAGGTGTGAGCATCGCCTGTGAAGGGCCTTTGAAAGGGAACTGATAAGGAATGGACCTGAGGATCGCCTAAAGACACTGGAGATAACCAGCCAACATGGATCTCATGAATTTACGGCTTTTGTTTTAATAAGAGAAAATCTTACATCCATCTCTGTAGAGATCTAGCCCAGAGACCAGCCACTGCCTCAATAGATGTGAAAACCTGATACTGCCAGAGTATGAGGATTGGAATACATGGTATATCTTTCTAGACTCCTGGTGCACTGTTGCTATTTACAGTATTTAGTAGAATTGGAGGTCTATGACCCTGGAGAACCTAGGAGAGTCTTGTCAGTTCCAGCCACTTCCTGCCCAGTGGACAGCTTTCTGGGCAGGAAGGACACAAGAAAGACAGGGTGGTGCCATTGCCAGAAAAGTTGAACTTTCCTTCCAAACCCCAGCAGATTTTTGTTTACTTCTGATTGGCCAGAATTGTGTCCTGTGGCCATCTTCAGTTGCAAGAGAGGCTGAGAAAGAATTCTAATGAAGGAACAAAATTTTGATTTTTGCTCATTAATTGCAGTTAATTGCAGGTAGCTAGATTTTAAAGCAATCAGTAAATTTATAAAAATATAATATTAGCATTATAAGAGATCTTAGCAAATCAGACTAAACCCCTAGTTTGAAGATGAAACTGGGTAGTTCATTTACTTTTTAAATTTTATTTTCAATTGCAGTTTACATTCAGTATTATTCTGTATTAGTTTCAGGTGTACCACATAGTGGTTAGACAATCATATACTTTACAAAGTATTCCCCTCGATATTTTCAGTACCCACCTGGCACCATACATAGTTATCACAATATTATTGACTATTTTCCCTATGCTGTACTTTACATCCCCATGACTGTTTTGTAACTGCCAATTTGTACTTAATTCCTTTACCTTTTTTACCCAGTTCTCCAAACCCCTTGCCTCTGGCAACCATCAGTCTCTTTTCTAAATCTATGAGAGACTGGATAGTTTAAGCAGCGTACCCATAGTGTAAAAGCCAGAATTTGAATCCAGATATTTCTACCCCGGTTCAGCGCTCTTTCCATTAGACTGCCACTGTAGGAGCTGGGAGGCTCTAGGAAGGACTGCAGACCCGGCCTAGTACATTCTCACCCTGACAGGCCTTGCCCTGCCTTTGCCTCTGATTTTTCTTGCTTTGTAACCAAATTTTTAGAACCTATGAAAAAAAAGCCAATCTTTGTTCTGAAATATAACACATTAAGGATAAAAGCTTAGCATGAAAGACAAATCTTTGGTATTTAGAATTTCAACAACATGGTAAACACCAGAAAAAGCAGAAACTTCTGACAAGGCTAGTTCACAGAGTAAGATTTATTCAAGTGTTAGGTGACAAAAATTACATTTAGCTAAATTTTTCCCTTTTGTGAAAATGAGAGTTTCACACACATGCCTGTCACTGCAGAGGGTACTGTCTCCAGACAGGTTTGACCATTTCCTTCGGTATCCCCATAGCACCCTCACTTCCTCTTTATCACCAGAGTGTGTCTGTAATTACCTGAGCAGTGTCTGCCTGTTCTGCTAGTCTATCTCCGTGAGAGCAAAGACTGTCCTTGTCACTACTGCATGAAGCTGATTGACGTGATCCAGCAAACTGATTGACATGGTTGGGTACTTAGAAGTATGAATGAATGAAGTTTAGAAAATTTTGTAATTTTTGTTTTCTTGTACTATGAATAGTTTCTTCTGTACTCAGTTCATTGTCTCCTTAGAATCTGGGGAAAATGGCAAAATGAAAAAAATATATAAACTATACACATACACATATTCAGTGGCTTTACTTTAGAAGCTTAATTTCTCTTATATAATTATAAATATGTCATCTATACCAGGACTTTAAAGTTATATAAGTGGTGTTTTTTGAAAGGGGATATATTCCAATGGTACAAAAAGTTGCAAAACAATAATCAGTGAGAAGCCTCCTTTTTTCTCTTTCCTCAGGCAGCCACTCCTCCCCAGAGGTGACCATGGTCCTTACTTTTTCGCCACCTAGAGATAGTCCGTGTGCTTATAGCAGACAACTTGAGTATGCGTGTGTACAGATGGGAGCATGCAGCGTGTATTGCCCTGCATTTCCCTTTTAGTCACTGGACAGCCTGTCTTTGAGATCATTCCTTGTTTGTTCATTAATAACATTCTCATTATGTAGATCAGGTGTCTATAAACTATAGTCCTTGAATCAAACCCAGTCTTCTGCCTGTTTTTGTACATTCCATGAGTTTATTACATTTTAAATGGTTGGAAAAAAAGAAGAATAAAATTTTGTGGCATGTGGAAATCATATGGAATTCAGTGTCCATAAATAAAGTTTTATTAGAACATAACCTGCCCCTCTGTTTACATATTATTTATGGCTGCTTTCGAGGTACAATGGCAGAAGTGAATATTTGCAGCAAAGATTGCATGGCCTGCAGAGCTTAAACTGTGTATTATCCGGCTTTAACAAAAAAAGTTTGCTGGCCCCTTGTATACATGCAATATAGTGTATTTAGTTAATTGATGGGCATCTTTTGCTACTATACCACAGCATTGAATAATCTTGTACATGCAACATTTCACATGTGTGAGTAGAACTATAGGATACGTGTCTAGCAGTGGACTTGCTCATAGAGTTTTAAATTCTGTGCGGCACATTCCACTTTTCCTAATTGTTAGGTTGTATCAAGGGACAAAGCAGGGGGAGATGGGGAGAGTGGACAAGGAGACCTACTTTTTCAACTCCTGGAGAAATGGTTTGCCAGGTGCCTGTTGGGAGGCCTTGAAAAGACAGTTTAGCTTATAACAGGGGGAGAATTCTTTGTTCCTTCTTTTCTCTTTTCTAGGTGGAGGGCAGAGCCATCTGCGAGCCTTAGTGTCTGTTGTTTGGTTTCTCTTCCCATGATTCAAAGGTGTTTAAGGGTGTAAATCTGAACCTAGGCAAGGAATAAGAGTAAAGGGTACCTTTTACTCACTTGTGAATTAGTCTTTTCCTCTCCACTTGCACATTGTTTGATTTTAGGTGATTTTTTTCCTTATAAGCTCAGAGAAATTGCTTAAGGAAAGTGATTATATTATGATATCTGGCATTGATACTGGTTATTATCTGCAGTGCTAGCGTCTGGAGGTCCTTTAGGTAAGGGAAGTGAGCATTTCAAAGATTCGTGAAGGTTGGTTGTGATAGCAATAGACTAACTTCCACATATTTGCCTTATTTTGTTTCTTCATTCAAGAGGGGAAATGATGAAAAAAAAAATATTCTGTAGTATTTGCTGTAATTTTGCTGTCTCCTCCTCTCTCATCCTCTCTCCTTTTTTTCTCTCTTCCTCCCTCCCAATATCCCTCCCTTTCTTTCTTGGTCTCTGTCTTTGTTCTTATTTAATTTTTAAGACTGGTCCAAAAGTACAGGTTATTTTAGCTGCTGTGCTCCACTTACAAATTTGGAAAACTCTTTGTGCACCTGAGTAGATAACCATTGTTGAAATTTAAGTTAATAAACTCACATCCCTTCTTTCTCTCTCCCACTTTTTACCTCCCAATATTTTGAGCAGATTGCTATTCAAAGGATCGGGGACCTTGGATAGTAAAACCAGTGGCCTCTTCTAGGGGGCGGGGTGTCTACCTGATCAACAACGTAAGTATCCAGCACAACTTCTTTCTGTTCTTCCCTGTTTCACCCTTTGTCCCAGCTACTAAAATGGTTCCTTTTCATTAAGAGCAGGGGCTCCCTTCTGAAATCTGCATTCAGAAGTGTGAGTTGAGGGTGGGTATGAGGGTGTCTGTCTTTTGGCATTAACCTCCCATGACAACAGTTACTCTATGGCTGAAAAGTTACTTGATCCAATTTAGGGGGAGGGCAGCCTTTGGTGTCAACAGAAAAGAGGTACCTTTTCTGCTTTCAGCATACTGGCATGCTAATTGCTCAGCACTAAGCGTTAATTAGTAGCATAAACATTTAGTTTTTATTGTGAGCAGAACTGGGATCCTGCCCTCAGGTCATCAGGGAAATTAACCCGAATCATGGGCATCCTTGTTGCACTTTCCTCCCTTCCCCGCCAACCTCCTCCTCCTCCTTATTTTTTCAAAAGCCATCAGAATCTTGATACTTTGCAAAATCCTCATTAAAAGTTGTTTTTAAGTTGAATACATATACAGAGTAAATAAAATAAAATCCCAACTGCAGTCTCTGTCCCTAGATTTATAATAGTAGTTAGTAACCTAATATAATTGAATTGTGTTTCTTCTTTTCTCAACTTTGCATTTTGTTTGTTAATTCCTGGTTTGATATTTATTATACTCACATCACCTCCTACCCTGCTTTGCACTTTCTACCTCTAAGTTTGTTGACTTTTTATTATTTTTATATTTTAAAGTTTTTTAACATTTATAGTCTCTTCAATAACTATGAGTCAGTTTCTCTGCTTTATTTATAAGTTGAATAAAAATTTTCAATTCAGTAGAAACTTTACAGTGTGGAATTCTGAAATTTAACCAGTATTTTAGTCGGAGTCGTTTTTTTGATTCTTCCTGGACATTTGCTTGACACTTTTTCTATAGAAATTAGTATTACTCCTTAGTTCAGAGAAAACTATCCTTTTGTGTGTGTGTCTTTGTTTCTGCTTCTAGAACTCCTTTTTGAGGCAGTCTCTAGGTCTTTCCTTCATGTCAGCTTTCTCTAGTTTTAAATTCTCTGTCTTTCCGCTATCTATACCTTCTGGGTCACACACACTATCCGCTTATTTGTCCCGTTTACTGTATTTCTATATTGGCTGTCATAGTTTGCAGAAACTCTTATTTATTGATATGCTTGCTTGTTGACAGCTTTTTGTTGCTTAACAGATGCAGTTTGCCTGCTGGTCTTTCTGAAGATACCAGTTGAAAGTTTTTTAAAGTTATCTTCTGTTCTGTTAATTTTCTTGGGGTCATCTTATTTTCTTCCTGTTGGGTTTTCTCAGTTTCAGTGACCTTAGGTTTGTTGAGTCACGTTTGTGAACAAAAGACTAGACTGAAATTGACAGCTGGCCTAAATTTCCCCTACTGTTGTGTAGGACTGATTCCCTAATAGCTTCTGCCTGGACAGGAGGCTGTGAGTTTCGTGCCAGGGCAGGGCATGTTGACTGTCAGGCTGCACCTTAGTGGGCATGAGTGAGGAGCATGCCTCTTCCCTCCCCGTTACCAGAGTGGGACAGGCCTTATCATGAAGAGGGAGGAAGATATGGTGATTTCTCTTTGGGTCAGTGCTACCTTGCCTCTCTTTTCCCCTTTTTGTCTATTGGGAGATAGCAGGGCCTCAAGTGCCACTCTTTCAGGTCCCTGCACTCATACAGCTGTCCTCCCCAGAGTGTCACTTATAATTTTATCCTGAGGGCAAAGCTTTGGGTGTTGGAGAAGACCCACTGGCCACTGTTCCAAATGCTGCACGTTAATGACTTACCTGACCCTTGTTCCTTGGCCCACTCCTGCTCCTGTTTGTGCACTGCCAGCTCAGACCTTCTCTCAGGCACTCCCACACCCCCTCTGAGACCCTGGGCAGGGGCGTCCTCTGCTCTGGTTTCTCAACCTGATCCCATCTGCTCTCCATCTTTCAGGATCTCCTTAAGCTTTCGGTCTGTTGCTGGCTCCTTTAATGGCTTTCTAGCCTTGTGATCATTTCATTCTTTTAGAAAATAACTTCTTTGTCCTTCATTGGAACTCTGGAGGGAAGATGGGGAGGTAGCTGTGTTGTGTGTGCGGTCACTGCACCATCTAAAAACCCCCTGTTCTCTTTTAACACTGTCTGAGCTCTTTCCTGTATGTGTAGAAACTAACTTCTGAGGGGTCTTTCACATTGGAGAATCCTTCAATTCAGTCTGGACTAAAAACTCTGCTATCGCCGCTGAAGACATGTAGGATCTGGCTCTGACACAGTAACTATTACAGCTCCAGGCCACGTCCAGTTACCTGGCCGAGTCACTCCAGAAGCCCTTCACCCTGGGTCTCTTGTGACAGAAGGCCCTGCTCAGATGCCTTGGATCTCTCTATTCTTTGCTCTGACTTTGGTGTGAAGGCTTCTGTCCGACAGCTTTTCCTTCAGCTCCATGTCAGGAGTTCAGTGTTGTTTGCATCTCAGACGGCACTAGCTTGTGTTTGGGTTTTAGTTGCCGAATGGAATTGCTATTGAAAGTCAGCGGTGGTACAAGTTTGCTTTTCATTTTCTTAGATGTGAGTCAAGAAGAACAGGATCTGTCCCTGGCTTATCTAGGGCTTTTCCTGTTGGAATGCTCTCTTGCCCTAGCACTTTGTTATTTTAAAACCAACAGCATAAAGAATAGAAGAGTTAAACTTTCCTTGGTGGGGCTGAGAACCCCGTGCCCTGACTCTTCCCTGGATGCTGAGTCTCATAAAGGGGGTGACAAGTCAGTAGAGAATGCATTTGGCAGGCTCTGCTCCCTCCCACCTCTCCCTGGGCTGAATCCCTGGAGACCCCCTGCATAGATCAAAGTACTTGGCTGGACCCTTGGCCCCCCTCTTCCTCAGAGAAGCTTTGGAATGAGTCTGATTCTTTGAGGTATTTGGTGGAGGTGCCAGACAGAAGCCTGGGAAGATGCCAGCAGGCACCAGGGGAGCTGGCAACATGTGGACATAATGGGAAAATATTCCCATTTCACTCCAAAACTGGAAATTTATCACCTTTTACCCAGACCTAAGAACCATGTAGTTAATATTCTTTTCTCTCTCCTTACACACAGGGCCTAACCATCCTCTCTTTTCCATACCTGGATCCTTTCCCATGGAATATGTGACCCATTAGCCAACTGGATGAAGTAACTGTTTCCAAGGCTGCTGCCTGCTTTCCTTTTAGGTTTTAGGGGGGAGGGAGGGAGTGTTCCAGCCGAGGGTCTGTGAGCAGAACTAATGTGAGTGGGTGAGGGACGTTGTGGGGGGCAGAGTTAGGTGTGAGGGCCAAATGAAAACATCATTCCCCGTCTTCCTGCTGGAGTGAGAGGGCCTCTTATTTAACACTCCCAATAATAGTCACAACCGTTTGGAAAATATCTGCAAATAGCAACTTTTACCATTACGAGAACAGGATAAAGGATAGAAAAAGCATTACTTCTATGTAATACTGGAGAGAGAAGTGTGAGCTCCTACAGATGGAAGCATCTCAGACGATTGGCTAACGTAGTCTCTTAATAATGTGCTCTTTAACTGGAAATACATCTTAAAGGAACAGAGTTGTGTTTGATCCAGCTCCTTCAGTAACTGTGACTAAATGCCACATTTTCCCAATTTAGTATATTCAGATTGAGGAGGAGAAAGATCTGGTGTTTCCTGGTTAGGGTATGAATTTGATTATAGAAGTCAGATTTAGTCATCCCTGTCTCACACATTATTCATGGTAAATACAATGTTAATATTTCCCTGAGGTTTTAAAGTATCAGAAGTATATGTAGGTCAGTCTAATCACTCTTATACTTCTGAAAATAATTCTGTACAGCTCTCGTTTCTGTTTGTTTATATGTTGTTATCTTATATGCTCTCTATTCTCATTGTTCAACAAATATTTTGGGAGTGCCTGCTGTGTGCCAAGTGCTGGCACTCCTTAAAACCTTTTGAGGAATAGGGACTATCTCCTAATTCTTATGGGTCTTCTTTATAACTCAGTGCACTGCTCTGAGTAGAATGGTGTGTGGCATGCTGTGATGAATGCTGTTGAGTTATGGGACTTAGTAAATAGAACCACATAGATACTATTGACTTTGCAGTAATAATAGCAACCAGTATTTCTTGAGTATTTAATATGTACCTATTACTGTGTCTTCCAAATATCATCTCCTTTAGTTTTTATAAGAACCCTATGACATAATTATTGTTATTTCCTTACTTAGTAAGTGGCAGAGTTGAGATTGTAACTCAGGTCTAGCTGATTCCAGAGCACACACTCTTAACCAGGGGACTGTTCTACCTTATAGTGACTTAACAGATACCATCAGCTTTCATCTTAAAGTCCAGTTAGAAAAATGGTTATTTCCAACTTTCTCAACAATTCAGATTCTTGTTTTCACGTATTTTAGAGGGCAGTTTGAGCTTGGAATTGAAATAATTTAAAATGAGTTAATTATGGATTGGTGAAAATGAAACAAGCTTGAAGATATGAAAAAGCTTTCATTAGTTGCTTATCAGTATATAACAGAATACAAAAAAAACTATATCCAAACCATTTTTTTCTTCTGTGAGCTTACAGTTTGATTCCTAATGCAGATAAAAGTGAGGGGTATGGACCATTGAACAAATAACGTAAGAGATTATGTTATGCATAACTCAAAGGACAAGTATATTTATGATGAAGGAGGAAAGAGAAAATCGCCACGGCCATTAAATGTGTCATGGAGTGAAGACCATTACCAGCATATTCTCTGGTTCAGGGGAACGTTGAGTGGTCATACATATATTATAGCCTATAGGTGTTACTCTCACTTTTACAAGAGAGCTACAATTGTTTAGTTTTGGAACACAGCCTGCAGCTTGCTGCTTTGTACTGTGATTGTATCAATTCTTACTAAGCTGACTCTTAACTGAGATAGTACTTGTGAGAAACTGATCAAGAAATGTAAGGGAGTCAGGCGATGGTGTGGGTGACTGTGAGTCTATGAGTATGAACCAGTACTGGTGTCATAGCGTCCACATGATGAAGAGGCTGTGAAGGTTGTGTTCTGAGTTTGAAATAGCAGCAGTGGGAAATGAGAGAGGAATCTTGTTATCCTGACTCTGGAGTTGCTCATCGTGGTTGTACAATGTGTCACAAAATTATTCCTATTTTATGATAACTAGTATTTGGGATAGAAAATGCGTTATTATAAAGACAAACTTTTGAATTTGGGGACAATTATTTTTAGTTCAGAACTTTGGGGAAGAAGTGAATAGTGCTTGAATTAAACCTCTGAAGCAGACCCCTGGGTTCAAATGCTACTTTCAATCACTTATTAGCTGTATGACTTTGAGCAGGTTCCTAACCCTCTGTAACTCTCCTCATTGCTAGTATTTGGGTGGTGATATACCTACCTCATGGAGTTAGGTGAAGATTAATTGAAATAATTCTTGTGAAGAATTAGAACAACACAAGCAAATGTTCAGTACATTTATTAAAATTTTATATTTTGCTGCAGATGTTAATAGTTATTTCTGTTGCTACTACTGTAGCTGTTATCATCACAGTTATTATTATTGCCACTTCCCTTTGGAGTTCTTTGTCCTGTATGGATTGTGGTGACTTCCAGCTGACTTCTGTCTTAAACTAATCTCACATTGCTGCTTTGTGTTCTTTTAAGTTATATATTTTGCTGTTCCTCTACCTAAATAGGGATCAGGCTCTGAGGGCAGGGATTATATCTGTTTACTTCATCACTGGATTCCCCAGTGCCTTATATAGTATCCAGAAATACTCATAATTACTTATTGTAAAAACAGCTCTTTTTCTCATTGAAAAAAATTTAAATATCTAGTTCCATCTTTACATACAGTGGCATAGCAAGTACCATTGAGTGAATCAGTGAAACATCCATCTCATTTCACAGGGGAATGCTCTGTAAATTCTCTAATCAACTTGATGAAAGCCTTCATTTAAGAATAATTGGAGCATTTAAAAATTTGCATTGTACTTTACATTTGGGAGAAAGCAAGTTTTTATTTTTAAGTAGCTTTTATTTTCTTGGCATGTAACTACTTAATATCATGTATATAAATCTCTAAAGCTGCTTAGACTTGATTTATTATGTGAGAGATGCTGTGTAAATTTATTTTCCCCCATTGTAATTGGATACCTACAGTGTTTATGGGAGTGGTGTGTTAAGTGGCCAATTGAAAATATAGGTAGATTGGAGGAAAACTTTTCTTAGAGTTTTAGTTTTCTACATTATCATTTCTAAAAGGTTAAGAACTTTGTTCCCCTATTGTAAGTTAGGGTTCCTTTGCATTTCTGTCCTTTCATTCCTTCTCTTTGTTTGATAGCCAAACCAGATTTCCCTGGAAGAGAACATCTTGGTCTCCCGTTACATTAACAACCCCCTGCTCATAGATGGTGAGTTGTGATTAGGCTCTTGACTGGATTGGGTTAGATCTTGCTAATTTTCTGTTTTGTTTTTATTATTTATTTATTGGATTTATTGGGGTTACATTGGTTAATAAAATCATATAGGTTTCAGGTGTACAGTTCTATAATACATCATCTCTCTATTGTAGGGTGTGCTCACCACCCCAAGTCAAGTCTCCTTCCATCACCATTTATCGCCCTATACCCTCTTCTACCTCCCCCACTGCCCCTTTTCCTCTGGCAATCATCATATGAGATCTTGCTAAATTTTTTAACATTCTCATAGTCTTTGCTAGTAAGTCTTTATTAAGCTAATACAAAATTCCTGGCAACTGTAGCTTCAGAGCTGAGGCTGGTTCCTTACCTACCGCATGGGATTATTTTGAAGACAAAATGAGATAATAAAAAAAGAAGTGCTTTCTAGGTTATATAATAACAAATATATATGAAAACTGTACGGTACATATATGTAAATTCTCATTATATGTATGAAATGCATAATTAGTATTTATCCTCAAAAAGTGAGATGTATGGGTTATATGTATTTTGTGGGGAGAGGTGCTGTTCTTTCTTTCATGTTTCCTTGTTACATTGTCCTGTTCATTCTGTAACAGAAAACAAATCAACTTAGTTTTTCCTGTGAATTCAATTTTTTTTCTAGACTTCAAGTTTGATGTGCGCCTCTATGTGCTTGTAACTTCCTATGATCCTCTTGTCATCTATCTCTATGAAGAAGGATTGGCTAGGTAAGAGACATTTGGAGGGAGGGTGTTTATTAGAGTGGACCCATTAAAGAATGTAACACCTTGCTGACCGGTCACGAGTATACTCGTTTCCATGTCTGAACGTTGCTGACTGGTCACAAGTTAACTTGTATCTGCACTTATATTAATTTAAGTAATTTTAAACAACTTGCTGACCAAAGTAGCTGGCTGCATGGGCGAGTTCTAGCTTGAAATAGCCGGTCAGCGCAGTGATCAGGCTTTTTCTTTCTGTTAAGTTCAACTCAGGAAAATAGAGTGTACTCAGATGGTCTTCAGGTATGAACAAGCGTGTGTATGTAACCACACACCTTTCCCAGCAGTGATTCAGGATCACACCATATTTTCATGCCATGGCCATTGTTGTGAAGACCCTAGGGTATTCAGATAATTTGTCTTTGTTCTTCAGAATTGATATAGAAAGAATAAAAAATCCCCCAATTATTTATCTGTCATATACCATGCATTTATTTTAATGCTCACAATAACCTTACAGTTGATGCATTTTTGCAGTTGAGGAAACTGAAGGTTAGAGAGGTAAGGGAACTTGAAGTCCCTTTTCTGAGACGTCCCAGCTGGTTGGTAGTGGAGCAGGAGTTTGAATTCATGGACCTGACTCCAGAGCTCAAGGCCTGAGCTGTTTCATGCCCTTTTGTATTTAGGAGGTGTTAGCTGCTTTTTTTTTCACCTGCAAGTAATATTTTGTTTTCTTGAGGTCTTTTTTAGGTTTTATGGTAATGTTACTTATAAAATTAAGTTCAAGTTATAATAATTTAAAGTTTTATTTTCCATAACCAGATAATTTTAGAGGTAAGAGTGTTTTCATAGACCCTTTAAATGATTTAAAATGACTATATAACTTTGTTTATGTTCTTCCCCCCATAAAACTTATACATATATATGTGTGTGTGTGTGTGTGTGTGTGTGTGTGTATATATATATATATATATATATAGTTATACACACACTCATACAGGAGTGGGAAAAAGTACGTTTATAGTTTTTTTGTGGAAAATAATACAGTAATTAATAAATAATGATATAAGAGTAAACCGTGTTTCATGTACTCACAACTGTAAACTTACGTTTGCCCTACCGTGTGTGTGTGTGTGTATTTTTTTTACCAACTAGCTTTCCCTAAAGTTCTTTTTATGCATAGTGGCCTTATATAACATAGCAGTTTAGAAGGTAGTTTGCAATCTGTGAGCAGTAATGACAAGCTAAAAAGTTTGGTTTGTGTGTGTTTTCTTATCTTAGAAAATGCACTTCAAAGACGGGAAATACAGTGGTTAAAAGAAGCCTACCTATTTAAGTATAGGTGCTTTGACACATATTGTAGTACTCTGATAGCTGTTATTTTAGAATGGTGTTTTAATTATTTCATATACTCCAATTTTTTGATGCATGTGACTACAATCCGAGGGTGAGAACAGACTAATCAGATTCTGGCTGGTAGAGCTGTTTCTTCCCTTCACCTCTAAGTGGCAGTGACAGCATTTATAAGCCTTGTCATATTCTTACCTTGATTTATGTGTTTGTGCCCTAGGAACTCTGGAGGCTACTGAAGCTCTCTAGCCCTGGCCTCTTGTTCCTTGAAAATTGTTCATTGAACTCAAAAAGAGTCTGGAAGCTTTGGCTAGAAACAAATGATAAAGATTTATTCAAGGGTCTTAGAGTTTGCAGACTGGGAACACAGTTAGGCAGAAACCCAGAAGTGTTCCAAAGAAGGAAAACTTAGGAGTTCTTATAGTAAAAAGTATACTCCTGAGAATTATTTGTCCTGCATTCGTAGCCCTAGGATTGGTCCAGGATGGTTATCTTTCAGATGTCAAGTTGTCTGGAAGATGGTCACCGGGAGGTCTGGTCACATCCTGTGATCTGGATAATGGGTGTCAGGTGGTCTGGATACATGAACCATTCAGGGGGATAATCAGAGGGTTATCTGGAAGGTCTGGTGTATGTCCAGACATATGTGCAGGCATTGACACAAGACTATGAAGTTCAAAATTTTTAATTTCCTAGGCTAATTAGAATAAGAATAGTCTTTGCTCATGCCTCAGCCTGCATAATGTTAATAATTTTAGCAGCCTGGTTAAGGTGACTCCATTTTATATAGTCCCTATCTTTACTCTTTCTTCATAATTGAGGCGGGGAACTAAAACATTCCTCAGTTTTCAAGGAAAGGGCTAAACTAGGTCCTTGATCACATACTGTCCACTAACTCTAATCAGATTCATAGGAAAGAAGTTTTCTGTAGTGTTTGTAGACACATGTACTCTCATGCTTTGAAATATAGGTTTAGCCCAGCCTGGCGTGGCTCAGCGGTTGACCGTCGACCTAGGTTCCAGGCGATCAGGGTTCGATTCCCGGTCAGGGCACATGCCCAGGTTGCGGGCTTGATCAATGACTCTCTCATCATTGATGTTTCTATCTCTCTCTCCTTTCCTCTCTCTGAAATCAATAAAAATATATTTAAGAAAGAAGAAATATAGGTTTAAAAGCCAAGTCCCCATATTATCTAGAACAAAAAGAAGAAAAACATATACCCCTTCTACTCCAGTGTATAAGGTTCTGAAGGCTTTCTTTTTCTTAATTTATTTTTTTATTTTTTGGGGGGGTTCAGTTTTGTAATTTGTGATATCTCTCTTGTGTATCATGAGCTCTTTCCTTCTCTTCCCTCCACTCATCTTCATCCCAGCTTGTCTCCTGTTCCCTTCTCAGGAGTGATTACATCCTGCCACAATTTGGACTTCTTACATAGGGAAGAGATCTCAAGATTACACTCACTGTTTCTCAGGAATATCAGACCAACATGTTTTGCATATTATTTGAAAGACATTTCACTCACAATATTAATGGCCCTCTCTATTGGTAAAATTTGGCATAGTTTTAAGACCTCAATGGTTCAGACACAAATTGAGAGTAATACCAACATTTATTGTAGAATATACTACAGATATGCAAGTGCTTTGGCTCCTTGGTGTGTGCCAAAAGTCAGAGTACACTGAATTGAGTCACTTTTTTGCCTTTAGTGGAAACTGAGTATATATATGGGGCGGGCAAAGCAGGTTTGCAGTTGTGAGTACACAAAACAGAGTTTATTCTTGTATTATTATTTATTAAGTATTGTATTACAACTGTAAGCCTACTTTTGACCACCCCTGTATATTTTCAAATGCATGCTTTTTCTTAGAATAATTTGGAGAACAGCTTTTCTAAAAACTCAAGCCAAATTGAACCAAGAAATAGGAATTTTCAAGGCTTTGTCTCAGTTTATCTAAAAGTATGGGTGAATATAAAAGATTTACAAAAGGACAGTACATGATCACAGGCTATTAACCAGAGTCCCACGAGGGCACGTTGTTCTACATGATAACTTCCATGTGCCTGGGTTCCTGTGTCTTAACTCACTGTATATCTTGGCATTCATCTGCTTCTTTTTAATCCTCAGGATCTGCTGACTGTGTCATTACATCAACAATAGTCTATAGGATCTCCAGATCTGCAGCCTCTAGTAATCATGGGTCACGTGTGCTTTATGTAGACGTTACTAAAGATAATCAGTTTGAGATGAGATCACTAAGCCATTTTACTTCGAGGCTCAACACAGAAAACCATAATCTTCCCTAAAGAGGCAAAACTGGCAACAAAAATAATTGGTTTCCTTCTTTAGAAAAGAATGGCGTTATCCCATATCACCTGTTTTGGGCCTCAAATTAAAGCTTAGGTGAGAGAAAGATTAAATTCATTTCTTATTTCGATTTGTGAAATAACTAGTTTCTGTAAATTTTTTACCTTCTTAAACTTACTGAAGAAAAAGATCCTTAATAACTTGTTTCTATATCAATAATTTTAGTTGTTTTTGTTGTTCTATTAACATAGGAAGTAGGAAAACTCTCATTATGTTTTTATACATGGGAAAATGTCAAGGCATTTAAAAAAATTGTCCATCTGGCATTTGGGTCCAGCATTTTGCCCTAGAGGTCAGCCCTGGTTTTGAGTTGCATGTGTATGTTGCTGCTTTGCACCAGCAGGGGACACTCACTTTCCAGAGAGGGTGGCATTCTCAACCAAAATGGTGTAGATTCTTTTTTCTGTCAGAGGTAGAATCCAAAAAGACTTTGTCCTGGATTTTACAGTTTTTATGTGGACTAAACGATTTGACGGGGCCTTTTTTGAGACAGAGCTAATAGCCAAATTTTCACTGAAACAGGAAAAATAAAAAGTTAAAAAAATTAAAACAAAATTGAGTTGAAAACCAAATGTGTTGTCAGAGACCCAAAGATAGGGTAGCATTAGCAAATGGGGTGACATGAAGGTGCCCCCAGGGAACTGGAAGAGATCTACCCACGCTGTAGGGGTGGGGGACACTGAGAATGTCCCACGGGGACTCCCTTTTTTCTGCCTCAGCCATAGTATTTAGTGGAAATTCAGAAAAGACCCCCAGAGCATTTGTATGCCTTTTCCTCCATCCCCACCCCCCAGTTCCTTCTTCAGTAGCCTTCTTTGCTAATTAACACTGGCTCCGCAGGGATATTTACCTTTTCTTTGCTGGATTCCTGTGGTTTTGAAAGAATTCAGGTACTTGCTTGTTGCCAAGGAATTCATATTACCTCACAGGCTGTACACTGTCCAGAATCTGCCACAGCAGCAAGAAGGGGGAAGAGACACCAGTGAGGGGGAGAAAACCCTCTCCAGTGCTCATTGTCACCCTCCCTGGCAGGCTGTTGCTGTTTGTGAAGTTTGAGTCATTTCTGGCTCTAAAGACAGGGGATCAGGCTGGTAATCCCCTCCCAGACGGCTCCGTAGGGTGCTGCCGAGTCACTGCAGCACTTGGCAGTCTCCAGGCCGCAGCTGGTTGACAGCAGATCAGAGAGCGCTTGGCCTCTTTTCTCTTCCATAAGATTTCTCTGGGTCAGGCGAGGATGAAACCCAGTGGCTCCTGGCAGGGCTGCCTGAGGTGCTGTCTCTTCACCCTCCAGGCCTTTTTGGCTCTGAATGGCTTCACCTGCTGAAAGATAACTCATGTACCAGGGTCTCCTCAGGGTTGGCTGCCTCTTTTCTTTGTACATGTGTAGTGAGTGTTTGTTAGGATATATAATTGTCAGAGAGGGGTGGTTAACTGTCCTACATCTAGACTATGACTGACTCTGGTCTTGTATTCTTAGAATAACAACAGAGTTTTTGAGTGGGAAAGAGAGTTTAAAAGATCTCACTACCTGTGCTTTTCTTCCTATGTCAGTTCCATATTGGTAAAGTTCCTGGAAGGAGCATCTCAGGTGCAGTTTCAGTTAATGCCTGTCAAGTACCTACTATATGTCTAACATTGAAATCTTTCCTTCACACAGATACTCAGGAGTTTTGGACAAATTATTACCAATGTCTGGATTCTCATTGAGAAACATGAGAAAGTAAAAAGGAAATGTAGCTTTTAATTTAAGAATTTATTGTCAGAATAAAGATATTGTTGGAATAAAGCCCTATATGTTGACTCCTGGCAACCCTGTGATGATGTTCACAATTTCCAGTCCTCAGCAGCCCTGCTCAGCTCATGTAGACTCATGTCTGTGGCTTCTTTCATGGAGTCAATCCGGCTCATGTTTGGTCTTTCTCTTTTCCTGTTGTCTTCTATTTTCCCCAGTATTATTGTTTTTCCCAAAAAACCCTGCCTTCTGGTGATGTGCCCAAAGTAGGACAGCTTCAGGTTTGCCAGTTTTGCTTCCAATGAGGTTTCAGGTTTAACTTGCTCTAGGCCATCTTTCTGGCAGTCCAGGAAATCCATAGACCTCTCCTCCAATACCATATTTCAAATGAATCCATTTTTTTTCCTGTCAGTCTTCTTCACTGTCCAGCTTTTGCATTTGAACATGGTAATTGGGAATGTGAGGGTGTGGATGATGTTAGCCTTGGTCTCCAGTGACACATCTTTGCTCTTGGTGGTCTTCCCTCATTCGTCCATCGCTGCCCTCCCGAGTCCCAGCCTTCCTTTGATTCTTGAATTTCTCTGAATGTTTGTGTCCCCCGGCCCCCAAACTCATATGTTGAAATCCTACCCCTCAAGGTGATGGAATTAGGAGGTGGGGGGCCTTTGGGTGGAGCCCTCATGAATGTGATTAGTGCCCTTTTATGAAAGACACCCTGGAGAGATTGCTCACCCTTTCTACCATGTGAGGACATAGCAGGAAGGTGCTATGAACTGTGAAAAGTAACTTTCTGTTGTTTATAAGCTACACAGTTTATGCTTTTTGTTATAGCAGCTCCAGTGGAGTAAGACAGATGGTATTGCCAGGGAGGCTGAAAAATCTAGAATTTTATTGAGAAACTTACCTTTGATTGTAGGCTTTTAATTTTGAAACTGTTTCAGACTTATACAAAAGCTGTAAAAATAGTATGAAGAATTCCCTTTTACCTTTCATCTAGAGACTACATTTAAATTTTGCCAACTGTCCTAATAATGTTCTTTTTCACAAAAGGATCCAATCCAGGATCACGTGTTATATTAGTTATCATGTCTCCTTAGTCTCCTTCAGTCTGGAACAGTTCCTTAGTCTTGTCTTGATTTTCATGACCTTAGTATTTTTTAAGACTATAGGCTAGTCATTTTGTAGAATGTCCCTCAATTTAGGTTAGTCTGATATTTTCTTATGATTAGGTTCAGGTTATGTATTTTTGGCCAAAATGCCACAGAAGTGATGCTGTGTTCTCATTGTGTTATGCCTGATGACATATGATAACTATTTGGTGGTATTTGACCACTTGATTAAGATGATGTCTGCCAGATTTCTCCACTGTAGCTTGCTTTGTTTTCCCCTCTGTAATTAATAAGTCCATTCGGAGTAGATACTTTGAGACCATGCAAAATCTTCTTCCCCTCTTATTTCCACCTAATAATTTTAATATCCATTGATGCTTCTTGTCAGAATGAATTATTACTATGATGGTTGCTAAATGATGACTTTCTAATTCCTTCATTCCTTTTACTTTTATTATTTGATATTTTACTCTGAGAAAGAGCTTTCTCTTCCCATTTATTCATTTATTTATCTATACCAATGTGGACTCAAGGATCCTTATTTTATTTAATGGGTTATAATTCTTTATTGTCATGCTTTATTTTGATGCTCATATTGCCCCAGATTTGGACAATGGGAGCTCCTTTAAACTGGCTTCTGTGTCCTTTAGACATGTTCCCTTATTCTTGGAGTACAAGATGTTTCAGGCTCATTTTGTTCTTTCTCTGTCCCAGCCCTGGAATCAACCATTTTCTCTAAGGATCACTGGTTGCCTTTTTTTTTAAAGTCTTTTTATTGGTTTTAAAGAGAAAGGAAGGGGGAGGGGGAGAGGGAGAGAGTGAGAAACATCGATGTGAAAGTGGAACATAGGTTGCCTGCCTCCTGCACAACCCCTATCGGAGATCGAGCCTGCAACCAGGGACTGTGCCCTGATCGGGAATCGAACTGGCAACCTTTTGGTGCACAGGATTGCATTCAAAACAACTGAGCCACACTGGCCAGGGCAACACTGGTGGCTTTCAATGGAGAATAGAGTTTAAGAGTCACAATCTTGATGCTAGATATGCTCATTGCTCTGGGGTGTCTCTGCTCTCAGGCCCTCACAATGGACACACCTAGGAAATACGGGTATGTGTATACATTCATGTACACATAATACACATTTACATCTATATTTCTACATCGGTCTCTGTATCTGTATACAGGGTGAGGCAAAAGTAGGTTTACAGTTGTGAGTACGCGAAAGTTTATTCTTGTATTACTTATTAATTATTGTAATATTTTCCATATGATCAACTATAAGCCTACTTTTGCCCCACCCTGTATTGAAAAGCAGGAGTTTATACTAATAACCTACAATTCTAGTTCAAAACTATAAGGTTCTTTCTAGCTTTTTCCCCCTTTTTAAAATCTCTTCAAGCATAACCTTTCCCCTCTGTCTAAATCGTTACTGTTTTGAGGGAGAGGACTGCAGGAGGTATGTCACTGTGAGGTAATGTCTGGGTGAGGCAGGCATCTCTCTGGGGTCCGCATGGGCCCCCTTTGCATTTTATAAGAATTCAGAGAATGACTGTCTCCCATGTGCTTGAAGAAAGTCTAGAGAGAGAAGATTTGCGTGTATATATAGGCAACGATTGCTCACCGTGGAGTAACACGGCTAGAAGTTAGGTGATAACTACTGGAAGTTTCTGGGAAATTTGAGGTTCCTCTATGCACAGGCCTAATGCTGATCAGACTCTTGTGCCGTAGCCATGCGTGCGTGGTCAGCATTTTCTCTGTCCACATCCTTCTTCCTGGCCTCATGTTTGTTTAGTTTCATTTTTTTAGGTTTTGTTGTTGTTGTTATTTTTGTACTTTTCTTTCTTTGGCTCATGTATTTCTAGTACAGGGAATTAGGGAGTAAATACAGTGGGTGGGTGAGAAGGAATAGAGACAAGGACACTTTTTAAAGGCTGCCCTTTAATGTGGTAAAAATTCATGTTGACTTCATAGTCTGAGTGAGCATATGTAAATAATTTATAAATCCTGACAATAAACGTGTGGACTTGCAGGATTTTTTTTCACACACTTGGATGTGCCTGTTGGGAAAACCACTTTAGTGAAGGGTGATACTGTTGTAGTGGTATGTAAGGAGGGGTTGATGTTTACCATAACCATTTGACTCAAGTGTCTCTCTGTTGATGTTGAGCATCACTGGAAAGTTTTTTCTTTCCCTGGTTACTTCCTTCAGAGGCACGTATATTTTATATTTTAGTCTTTTTTTGACAGTAGGCCAGGATATCATATTGCTGCCCTGTTTTCAGTGGGCTCCATATTTAATTTCTGTTTTTTGCCTTCATTCCAAATTCAGGAATTAGCCTTCTCCACTGTGCTCATATTTATGCTATTCTGCAGACTTAGGCTTTGTCTGCTGTTGATGCTGACATTATTGCTTTCTTCAAATGAATTTTATAGATCAGTTCTGTTCTTTATTTGAGTATGATTTCTAAGTCTGTTTATGACTATGCTGTCCTGTTTTTCTTTTCCTTAGAAGATATTCATAGTATGCTGTAGTACCAGGCACTGTGTAGGCGCTCACTAGGTGTTTCTTGACCTGCTAATACCTCAGCATCCACAGCGTCCTACACACAATTTCCCAGGTTGTAAATAACTCTATTTTCACTTTTCATCCCTCCTACCGATCTAAGGTTCTGTGTATCTCATGGTTAAGAACCTGGGTTTTGGAGTCAGTGTGATTTGGGGCAAGTTACTTAATCTTTCTGGATCACATTTTAGTTTGGTATTTATTTTTTAAAATTAGATATACTATTGCCCTGGCTGGGTGGCCCAGTTAGTTAGAGCATCGTCTCCCATATACTAAAAGGTTATGGGTTAGATTCTGGGTCAGGGCACATACCTAGGTTGTGAGTTTGATCCCCAGTCAGGGAGTGTATGGGAGGCAACCAATCGATGCTTCTCTTTCTCTCTCCCCCTCCCTCCCTTCTTCTCTCTCTCAAATCAATAACAACATATCCTCAGATGAGGATTAAAAAAAATTAGATATAATATTACCTACTTCAGAGAATTACTGTAAGGATCGAATTAAATGTGATATTATATATAAAACACAGCATGGGAATTGGCACTCAGCATTTATTAATGATGTCACCCTCCTTTTATTAAAATCTCCTTGATCCTGAGTTCTAGCCTTTATTTCCTTGAAACTCTTCCTGGCATTTAACCTCTGTTTTTTCTATCAGGTTTGCAACTGTGCGATATGATCAAGGAGCCAAGAACATTCGGAACCAGTTCATGCACCTGACAAACTACAGTGTGAATAAGAAGAGTGGTGACTATGTCAGGTACTGGCTGCGCCTGAGCCAGGAGCCAGAGGGGTCAGTGGAGTGTTGTGGAAATAGAAAGTCAACATGCTGCCCTGGAGGCAAACTTTATGTTTATATCCATGTAACTTACAAAAAGCTGTCAGTCATTTAATGTAGTTTTGAGGCGTATCTGCTGCTGCTTCTCCATTGCTTACCCAGTTACAGCGTCACCTTTCTCTACCAAAATAGGCCTTCCCATGTTTCATCTTCCTCATACGTTGTCTTCCTTCCCTGGTCTTAAGGGTGGGAATTTAATGTGCATATGAAACTTTTTGGAAATCAAGAAGTGAGGTCATTTCAGCATTTGGCAAAATGTATCAAATGCTTTAAAAAATATTTGTGTCCTTTGACCCAGCAATTCCATTTCTAGGAATTTAGCCTTAAGGAATAACTAAGGATGTGCACACAAGATCGGAGACGAGAATGTTTGTCGCTGTACGTTGTCAGGTAGAAACAGCAGGTTACCGTACACTGCATGCGGTTAATTTCTTTTTGAATATATAAGATAACTAAAGCTGTTTATTTTTGCTGGAGTGGGGGAAGAAAACTAGAGAGCTATATACTAAAATGTTAACAGTTGTTGCCCTGCTGCGCGTGGCTCAGCAGTTGAGCATCGACCTAGGATCCAGGAGATCGGGGTTCGATTCCCGGTCAGGGCACATACAGCCGATCAGTGACTCTTTCATCATTAATGTTTCTATCTCTCTCTCTCTCCCCCTCCTTTCCTCTCTCTGAAATCAATAAAGATATGTTTTTAAAAAAAAAAAGTTAACAGTTCTTAACTGTAGTGGATGGGAAGATGGGTGGGTGATTTCTATTTTCTCAGAGCTTTTATGTACTTCATGTACTTCCTAATTTTTTCTAAAATAAATACTTGTATGATCAAGAAGGAAAAAACAGGAATAAATTAAATAAAGAAATGAGGCCATCTCAGAAAAGGATTCAGAGGAAGGGAATACCAGCCCAGCTGTGTGGAAATATTCTTTCTGCTCTGTTTTCTTTCATTCTGATAATTTTGCCAGAAAGTGGAAAAATAAAAAGAAATAGTTACTTTCTATTCAGACTAAAAATAGGTGCCTAGAAAGTCCAAGGAAAGAAAGAAAGAGGGAAAGGGAGAGAAAGGGAGGGAGCTGGAAGCGATGGCATGGTTGCCAAAGCTATGTAGGTTTCATTGAGTATCCTGTGAACAGTCTTGGTTGAAGATACATCCTTCACTTTGGAAGATAAGCAGAGAGGCAACTGGTGGGTGGCAGGGCTCTGGTAGGGAACGAGGGAGCAGCTGCAATACACAAGTTCTCGATTGTAGGACCTTTCCAACAGTCACCGGAGTCTACTCCGTTGCCACCCTGCTGCTGTAGTGGTGGTGTACTTCATCACTTTTATTGTTACTCTAGTGCATTCTCCCTTCAGTGATAGATCAAAAGATATATTTAAAAAGCCACGTCTGCCACCAGAGAGAAGGGAGCTTGCTTCAGATGCTAAAGCAGTTCTGTACTTGGTTAGTTCATTCAGATACTCCTCTATGTGACCTTACTAGCCCATCCAGACTCAGTTTTGGTCTGAAAATGGCATCAGAGGTTGTTTTGTGGGCTCAAGTGACATTTACCTCAAAGGCTAGGTTTTTACTCCAAACATTTCAGTCTATTAATGTGTTGTAACCATTCTTAAACTTGTTTACATTCTTTCACACATTTCTTTCACGGTGCGTAATTGTTTGGTGAAGGAATAATTGGCTGCCTTCTCCCCTACACCCCTCAATAAGACAAGCTATATGCATTTTCATTTCAATGGAAGAAATTGGTGTAATGGGATATATGACAAAGAGGATTAAGAAAAAGTGGGTGAGGTGGAAGTCGGCAAAAGCTATTTGTAAAAAAAATTTTGTTTCTACAGTCACGCCTAGTTGCATATGTGACCTTGATCCATTACTTTTTTTTAGTTGTGATGACCCAGAAGTGGAGGATTATGGGAACAAGTGGAGCATGAGTGCTATGCTTAGGTATCTGAAACAAGAAGGCAGAGATACAACTGGTGAGTACCAGGCCTTTTTTCTGTTTGACTTGCCTTCCTTGTATAGCTTTATCATTGTTTCTCACCAGCAGTCACTCTCTCTAATTTTAATACTATTGCTGAGACAGCTCATGGGGTCACTGTTTTTGTTCTCAGTTTTTCCTGCCTTTTATGAGATGGAGACAGGGCTTTCCATGACCCTCGAAATCTCTTTTCTTCTTTCTAGTTTGAAGGCATAACTTTTTCCTTTAATCTTCAGTGAATTTATCCTTCGTGAATATCGAACTGCTAACTAAAATACTGTAAGCTTTTTAAATAACAAATTTTCTCCATATTGGTCTTGAATTCAAATTTTTCTAAGTTAATCTCTCTTATTCATGTTGCTAAATTGGAGAATGGACAGAGTCAGGTTTGAGTGTGGGGCCTGGAATAAAAATGGACACCACTATTGAGCCTTGAGCAGAATGGGAAACTGCCACAAGGCCTATCTCAGTCCACAAAGGGAAGGGTGATAGAGGAGTGAAAAGGGGAGTAAGGCTCCTTTTCCATTCCGTGTCTGGGAGGCCACCTTTTTGACTATGTTCCTCTAGTCACAGATATGCCTTCTCCTGGAGTACCCGTTCACAAGACTGCCATAGAGACCTTTGCAAATGAGCACACATGTTTTTATGTTAGATTGTTTTCTGGAATCCAGTCTTTCTAATCCATGCATTGTAGTGTTTCTTCTTCTTTTTTTTTTTTGTAGCGTTGATGGCCCATGTAGAAGACCTGATCATTAAGACTATAATCTCTGCTGAGCTAGCTATTGCTACAGCCTGTAAAACCTTTGTTCCTCATCGCAGCAGTTGTTTTGGTAAGGAGACTCAAAAAACTTCAAGTGTGTTGTGAAAAGGGGCTTGGGAAGTTGGGAAGGGACCCTGGGGCAGAGAGGTGTAGTGATTCTACAGGAATAAGGTATGTGGTGGGTTTTTCTTTCTTTCTAAGTTCACGTGACGATCCTGCTAAGAGGCCAGTGGTGAGCTTAGTTGGAGGTCCCCTGAGAACTAACTAGCTTTCTGTGTGGGAAGCAGAGATTGGAACTAAAGTACGGGGCTCTTTGTCAGAGTGCAATCAGAAAAAGTCTGCAACGGACTGTACAGGAATCCAGCTCTAACAAATATATTCCAGAGCTCTTTGGCAGCCAGACTGGGAACTGTTCCAAGCGGCTCTGGCTGGTACCAGTATGTGCTTTCTCCCATTTTCCGATGACTCCTCCTCTTTGTTTTAGTCTCCTCTCTGGTGGGTTCCCTCCTCCCCTCTTCTTCACTCTCCTCCTCCTCCTCCCTCCTGCCCTCCTCCCTCCTCCACCAGCCCTAACTCCTGATTGTGCAGAGGAGTGAGGCAGTCCACAGCTACTGCCTCAGGAAACCTGGTGCCTATGACCCACTAACGGGGACTGCAGCATTTGTTTTCTGCGTGGATGTGAACTCTTTAGTGATTGCCAGGAAAGTTACACAGGCTTTCAGCAGGTGTTAGGCTTTGTTAGTAAAACATACCAGGCTCAGTGATGGGGGGATGATCAAAGTAACACAGTGGTACGTCATGGCTTGATTTGGAGGCAGAGTAACAGAAAAGCAGAGGACATGGGGCTTAGAGCCTGACAGACTTAGGCTGAGCCCCATTGGCACCCCTTCCTGGTGTTCTGATTTGTAGCAAATTGCTCTGGTTCTGTTTCCTCAACTATGAAATGGCAGTAATGATGGCACCTGCCTCCTCGAGTACCAGGAAGATCAAGTGAGACAATGCATGCGGAGCACTTGGTACATGTCTGGCCCTTAGTTTGTACTCAATAAAAATGTTTTGTTATTTTTATAACAACATTGTAATTCTTGTTCTCTTAATGGATTATCATAACAATCTGTACTTTAGGGGCACTGAGCAAAGGGAAGTGTGAGACTGAATAGAAGATAGTAAATAAACCAGGACCAAAAATTATATAGGAAAAGAAGAGGTAGTGATATCTTTTTAAATGCAAATATGTTCATGTCTTCTAAAACCCTTAAATGGCTTCTTAGGTTTCAGTCATAAACAGAAACTTCATATAACTTCAAGCTTCTAAGAATCTGACCCCAGCTGACTTTTCTAGAATTCTGTTTCCCTTCTTATACTTTCTAGTCCTGCTATACCACTGAGCACCCCGTGCCTTTGTGCCTCTGTATAAGATCTGCTCGCCAGCTAGGAAATCCTCCTCTCTGCCTCGCACGTTCCTGTTCACAGCCTAACATGCAGCTTGCCATCGCCCCTTCTAGGAATCCTTGTCTAACAAGGGCCCTGTTATGTCTTCTCTTCTGTGCTGTTCACCATCTCCCTGGGCCTCCAGGTCCTTTCCTAACCCTTTGCCTTTGCACCTGCTTTATCCTGTGTCTGAAATAGTTTTTTCATGTTACTTTACCTAGTAGATTATGACATCTTTCAAGACAAAGTCAAATATCACTTCTTTGGGGAAGTTTTTCCTAAGTCTTCCAGTCAGAGCTAGCCTCCCCCCACCAGCATTCTGTTCATTTTCTGCGGTGGTACCTGCGTGTTGTCTGGTCCGTTTATGTGTTTGTTCCCCCACTGAACTGAAGCTCCTTGAGGATAGCAACTGTTCCTCCCTCATTTCTGCTCTTCCCATGGATAGCAGCATTTTATGCTCTTAGAGGATGTATAAGAAATATTTGTTGAGTGACTAATTGGTACTTGTTTTAACTGCCTTTTGGTGGCCTGACAGTAGGCTTCACAATCAATCTGGTTTGGTAAAGACCTAGAGCTCTTAGAATTACTGTAAACTGTTTGAGGAGGGAGTGTGGGGACTATAACTCCAACTTCAAAACCCTTACTAGATTAAAAAAATAAAAGTTTCTTTTCCACATCTGCTTGGCTCTTAAGTGAGGGTAAATTTCTTGGTGTAAAAATCTTTGTTCTAGAATCAGCACAAGTTCTTCTGAATGTTTCCCTTTCTATTTTGTTTTATTGCTTGATTGCTTTTTGGAAGCTTAAGAATTTCTTAAACTGAATGGTAATCAAAGTTCTGATGAGAAATAAGCAGTGACTTTCTCTGATTCAGTGAAATACTCCCTGGGTCCATGTCATCAGCCATGAGTCTCCTCCCCCCTCACTACTTGGGTTCAGTTTTAATAAACTAAGTGCATCTGGAGTTTTTTAAGTTGTTGACTATGTTCTTGGCTTTTTTTGGTTCTAATTCCACTTCCTGTCAGCCCTGGGATTCTGTGTGCTTCATTAACCTCCCCCTATCAGATAGGATTTTGTAAACGTGTGTATATTTGTGTGAATCTCTTTGCCTCCCACTGATTCCAACCTCCCCTGGGGTTTAGGTTGCAAGAAATAAGCTGGGTTTTTTTCTTTCCTCTTTTTTTTTTTTCTTTTTTATTTGTTTTAGAGTAAACAGGAATTGAGAGCTTCCCAGAAGAATTTGGCTTGAACAGAGCATTGGTGCTTTTAGAGGAAGCCAGTAGTCCAGTGATGGGTTCACTATATTTTTTTTGTTCCTGTTTCTGCCCTTCCACATTGTGACTCCTTGCCAGGAGCATTCCATTACTATCTAAGTGTTTCTATCCTGTCATTTCTTTCCCATTCTGCCATCTCTAATGTCCAACTGTGTTTCAAGGTACCTTCAGTGTTCCCATTCATTTGTTTACTTAGGCATTGAACTTTTTTTTTCTCTTTCTGCTGTGTGCAAGGCATAGATAAGAGTTTGTTCCTCTCAAACCAGATTTTACGTGGCATGATATATACATATACCTGCATTGTATTATTAGCATGTAAATGTAGACTTAGGAACATCACAAACTACCTGACATGTAGCCATTTAGTAATGTTTTTTTATAGATGTGTACATCTGGAATGGACCTCAGAGAATAACTCATCTGTATAAAGAAATTGAGATCCTGAGCAATTAAGACTCTTACTTCAGGTTCTAGAGCTATTGAGTGAGAGAACTCAGAAGAGAGAGACTCAGCTTGGAGACAAAGGATCAGAAGATGGGTTTTGGTAGCTAAGTCATCTTGATCATAGGTTTATAGAACTTTTGATGCCTCTCCCAGTAAAACAGATTTTTGACAGTCTAATTTTTACTGCCTTCAAAATTTTGAAAACGTGGTATCATGTGAAATATATGCTTAAACAGCAACCCTTTAAATATGCTGAGGAAATTGGCACTGTGAGATACTGGCTGTGAGAATAGCTTCTTTGACCAGTTGGAGAAAAACAGCCAAAACCAACAGGATGCTGGTCTTCGTTGCTCTTTAAGGATGCTGCTGCTGACAGTGGTTTTATCTATGTGTGTGAAGATGCCTGAAGTGACAGGCTATGACCCTGTCCCTCTCCAGTCTGGGATCATATGAACCCGCTTTCACGCCACTTGTAAAATTGATGAGACTGGCTTTGCTTAGATCAGAGACCAGTGATATCTTTGCTCGGGACAGACCATGCTCAGTAAACCTCTCTTTGCTGTATGAATGCTGGTTTGGCCTTTCACTGCTATTGTTCTAGACCATTTCACAGGGTAAGCTGGCATTCTTAAAGGGAGAATGTCCATAAATATTTGTTAAAGGAATGAAAGTGGACAGTATACATTCTCCAACAATGTAAACTACCTGACCAACAAAAAAGTAATGAAAGTCATCAGACAGTGCACTTTTTGCAATAGCCTTTTCTGGTTCATCCCATGCTCCATGCAGATGGGAAGGGAAGTTTGCTGTAGAAGGGACTAGTAGAAAGTACCTACTGTTTGGCAGTCTTCATTGGTTATTTCCTTTAGTCCTCTGAACAGTTTGTAGTTATTACTCATGTTAATAGGCAAGGAAGATTCAGAGAGCTTAAATAATTTGTTCTAGGTCCTGCAGTTAATTAATAGCAAAGCCAAATTTGAGAGGCAGGTCTCTGGCTCTTTCTCCACCCACATAAAGACAAGCTCTGATGTGTCCGGCCGCTTCAGGCATGCCCCATATCTTGGATTCTCCTGCTCTCCTATTACTAAATCTCAGGAAAAATCATAGCATCATCCTTTCTAGGAGATCAGGCCTGAAAAGGGGCACTCTTTCTGCTCTAATCAACAGTACCAAGTGCTATGTACTCCTTTCAAATCTACCTTTACATATGGTAGCCAGATACCATATTGATTTATTGGACTAGTTAACAAATTGGCTCTGGGCTTTTTCTTTTATTCAGTTCATTTTCCTGTGGGACCTTGATCTTCTTTTTTCCAAATTTTCCTTCTAGTCCCCAGAGAAAGACTTCCTTCTTAGGTTTTCAAATCAAATCCAAAGCCAAGGTGAAAAGAATTTCCTTCGTAGAATAGCATTTGACTGACAGCGAGTACTAGCTAGTGTCAGCACTTTCCACTGCCTCAGGGATTACAGCTTCAGTTGGGACTTTATTTCTGGGGAGGGTTAGTGGTTTGGTTTCAAAATTAGTGGTGTGACATGTTTAGTAACCTCATAGGCTTTGGATGTGTTATTTTTATTTTTTATTTTTATTTTTTAAATATATCTTTATTGATTTCAGAGAGAGAAAAGGAAAGGCAGAGAGAGAGAGAGAAACATCAGTGATGAGAGAGTCATTGATCGAGCCCACAACCTGGGCATGTGCCCTGACCGGGAATCGAACCCTGATCGCCTGGATCCTAGGTAGATGCTCAACCACTGAGCCACGCCCGGCTGGGCAGATGTGTTATTTTCTTTGTCAAATCTTTCCCCCCCTCCCTTCCTAGACCATCTTTTATCAAGTTTTTCCTTAATATGTCAAAAGCTTAGTAAGAATTTCTCTTATTTTCTTTGTGTTGGTAGCTTTATTCTAAATATTTCAGGTTTTGTGATTAGGGTTAATTTGGGGGAGTACCTGCAAATTAATTTGTCTTTCTCAAAAATTGTAGTTTTTCACTCAAAATTTTCTTTCTTTCTTTTTTCTTTCCCTTTGTTTTTCAGTATTTATTGATTGTTTCTTATGTTCTTTTATGGTGCAGGCTGCTGGGTATATAACAATGAATGAGACATGGCCCCTGTTGAGTGGTGGGGAGGAGCAGACATGAAATGATAAATGATAGTCCAAGAAGTAGGGTGACTCACATGCTCTTGGAATACACAAGAGTTGCCAGCTCTGCCTAGGGGAGCCAGGGAAAGTCATTCCTTGCAGAGGGAAGATGACATGCAAAACAGTGTCTTGACAGGATGTGACATTTTTTTAAGTGGTAGGTGACTAGATGTAGCCTGCCTAGGATGGAGTGGCCAGAGATTAGGTTATGGAAATAGGTTGGGGCCCAGTTGAAACGGTCTGGCATGCTTAAGTTCATCTGGTAGACAGCAGCCAGCCAATGGAGGTGTGTAAGCAGGGGAGCAATGGGATTAAATAGGATTATTATTATTTTCTTTAACTTTTATCATGATCTGACCCAAAGCTTGGTATGATAGAATTACAACAAAGGGAAAACTGTTCTACATTACTAGAAGTGACTAGTTTAAAATCCTTTAAGAACCAACCTGATATCATTATTTATTGCTGACAATCATTGCCTGTCTTTACTTATTAGATTTATGTCTTAGAAAGGTAGTTCTGATGGCCTTCTGGAGAATGGACTACAGTGGGGAGAGACTAGTGCTAGGGAAATCATTTCATAGGTAAGGGGTAGGCAATGATAATATATACTTACCATGTGACCCAGCAACCCCACTCATAGGTATTCACCCAAGAAACAGGAAACCATATGTTCACACAGATACCAGTACATGAACGTTTATGGTAGCTTTATTCATAATCGTCAAAGATTAGAAGCAACACAAATGTCCATCACCTGCTGAATGGATAAATAAATTGTGGTATGTCCATAAAATGGAATACTACTCAGTAATAAAAGGAATCAACTATACGACTGGTACGTATAATAACAGATAACTCTCAAAAGCACAATGCAAAGTGAAAGAAGCCACTCTCAAAAGGCTAAATACTGTATGATTCCATTTATTTGACTTTTTTTGGAAAAAGGCAGAAATCAGATCAGTGGCTGCTGGTGGGTATAGGGAGTGAGGATGACTACAAACGGGCACAAGATCATTTTTGTGATAGAATTGTTCTATATCTTGATTGTGGTGGTGGTTAAACAACTGTATACATTTGTCAAAACTCATCAAACTGTAGATTTAAAAGTGTAAATCTTATTGTATGTAAACATGCCTCAGTAAACCTGTTTTAAGACAAGAAACGATAGATGGGTGAACCTCACAAACATGCTAAATGAAAGAAGCCACTCAAAAGGGTATACTACATGTTTCCATTTATATGAAATTTTAGAATAGGCACAACTAATCTATGGTGGAAGAAATAAGAATAGTGATTGGAGAAAAAGAAAAAAAGAATAGTGATTGGAGGCTCTGACTGGTATGGCTCAGTTAGTTGAGCATTGTCCCATACACTGAAAGGTCGCAGGTTCGATTCTCGGTCAGGGCATATACCTGGGTGGTTGTTTTTCAATAATTATAACATTTTTATTTACAAAAACAATTAAACAATTAAAGTTCCTAGTACTTTTTTAGCGTATTGTACTGCGTAAAACATTTTCCTCTATGAAGAGGGACCAAACAAAATTTACATAAGTATCTAGATTCACTCCTTTTTCCATGGGTGGCACAAACATCTCAAACAATTCATCACCAAAAAAGAGATTGGTCACAGAGGTACAGAGTCACACTGAGACGGAAATGTAGTGACCCCAGCATGACGTTCAAACATTTGTAAGCGTGATGGTGTGTCAGTTTCAGACCAACAATTATCAGTAGCTTCATCAGTGTCAGAATCACTTGAAAGTACCACCACCTTGCGCTTCCTTACTGGTCTAATAATTTCGCTGTCAGTAGAATCAGTAGAATCGTCTCCGGAATCGTCAAAACAGTCATCCGCATCTTCGATCTCACTAGGAATAGCTGATAAATTATTGTTAAATACTTAAAGAAGTGTATCAGTTTCTTTGGTTTCCTTCCTTTTTCTGAGAGAGGGCATTTCTAAAAGCGCCAGGAACTTGAAGACGAAGACTATTTGAATGACCAAAATACAATGTAACTGCAATGCTTTATGGGTTCCTGCAATTATATAGTTTTTCGTAGATTCACCTGCACGGTTTCCGCTAATGAGATCGCTTTATTCGATGTGGACAAGATAGTGTATTGACATCTAAGGTCCATAACAGATGGTGCGTGAAAAACGAGATGGTGCGTTGAGTGGTCCTTAACGCGTGGCGCACGAAACACGAGAAAACTCGTGAGTGGTCCTTAACAGATGGCGCCCGAAACACGGGAAAACTCATGAGCGCCAAAACTCGTGAGCGGCTCACGAGTGGTAAAAGGAGCGAATTTAGATACTTATGTAAATTTTGTTTGGTCTCATACATTAACTCAGTACCATACGTTAAAAAAGTACTAGGAACTTTAATTGTTTAATTGTTTTTGTAAATAAAAATGTTATAATTATTGAAAAACAACATCTAAAGTGCATTATGATCTATAGTTATGATTTAAATAACGTGCAATTTGCCCAAAAACATGAGGTCCTTGGCGTATGTCTTAGAGATTTCTGTGCGGTACACAATGTGTTAAGAGATAAGCCTGATGCAAATGCTATCTTCTTACCCCATTTCTTTCCCCCAGTTCCAGCCTCTAATGTGAGCTGGGCTTTGCATCATGTTGTAATACTATCACGTACTTACCCCACCCTTAAATGATAGTAGACCCAAGCCTGGTGCATGTACAGATGTAGTTAGATTCAAAGCTAACTATGAGATTGTTTAGCACTGAAGGGTTTTTATTCACCTGGGTAAAAATTAACTTGTCACTGTAAACGGTATTTTCCCTCTTTGGGTTATTTTTTCCTTCCCAGAATGTTGGTTCTCAACTTTTTAACTGAGATCTTTGGAATTTGCCTCTTAATTTGGGATATAGGTAAATGTGTTGGCTGCTTAAAGCGAGGTGTTGAAATAGTGGGCCTCATTGATATTCTTATTTCAGTTTGTCTCCATTTGTAGCTGATTCTGCAAATCTGGTCAATATGTGCATCAATTTCATCCTCTTTGTTCCTCGTACTATTATTAATAATATTACCACTTTATGAAACAGTTGAGTCCTGTGCTTCAGCTTTTAAAAACTGAAGAGAATTTTTTTTTCTTGAATCAGACTCACATTCTGTTCTCCCTTGCTTGTATGATATTAACATGGACTTGTAGATTTTGCAGTTAGGTTTTTCCTTTTGAGTGCCTTATTTAGTGCCATATCACAAAAAGTTTTTCTCAGATAAAAGGGGAATATTCTGCGATGACGGAAGGTTAGTTAAAATATTCAGAAGAATGTACTGGCCATAAAAGTTCTAATTTGTTACCAAAAGAAGATAGGTGAGGGACCTTTTATTTCTTTACATTTTAAGGAATAGAGAATATGCGATTTTTGTATAGTTACATGAAGGTGAATCCCAACTCAGACTGTCTTATAGTTTATGATTAGTTTTGCAAATTAAATGGAATCCTAAGTAAGTACTAGGGGAACCAACTCACTTATGGACAATTTTCCCAAGAGAAAATTTGAAAATGAATGTCTATCTGAATCCATATTGCATAAATAGGAATTCTGGATATAGGTTTACTGAGCATACAGATATTGACAAATAGAGATTAATTAAGAGCATAAGGGAAACCAAAAGATGCTAAAGAAATATCAGAGAGAGAAATGATGTCCCCAAGTTTCACAGTGAATCAGAAGAAGAGTCACGAGGAAGGTCCAGGTGTCTGGATTCCCATTCTGGAATTCTTGGTATTACATCAGACTTCCTGTGTTCTTGAAGAGAGTCTTTGGCACTATCTTTTTAGACACCTACATTTATTTTGTTCTGTTTTTTAGAGGATTGAGAAATGGCAAAATCCTCTTGTAGTAAAGATACTTGTTTCAAAATGAATTTCTGGGAAATACCTGGTGGTGTTTTGTGGGTGTGAACTGTGGTCTGTGACCTCTGCTTGAACCGTAGGGAAGCTAGTGTTCTCTCCTGGAAGGAAGGTATAAACAGTGTATTTGAAGAACAGAGTACAATGTTTGGGAATGAGTGGGACTTCTGAAAGTCTGATATATTCTATATATGTATACCAAGGAGGACCGTGGAGAGGATCTCATTAGCAATAATAGAGAGTAAAGGTTGTCACCCGAGGTTCCAAAGTTAGCCTCTCATCCCTGGATTCTGGGAGAAAACTGCTCATGGTTCTTGCTTCGCTCTTGGCAACAGCTGGGGAATTCGGGTAAGAGAATCAGTAAAGAGTCCAGAAGTCATGGAAGTCTGATCTCCAGCTCCCATAGGAAGTATAGGATGGTTTGTCACAGTCCTGCTCTGCTGCCACTGGCTCTCTCCTCTCCTGTCTTTCTATGTTATTTTCTATCTTCAAAGGGAAATTGAAACCTGAGGCAAGGGGAGAGAATAAATATATTTTACATTTAGATGTCTTCTTGACTAGGTTGCAAAAGCAAGATCTTGGTTTAAGAAAATGAGATAGAAGGATCCTTGAGAGATGCCTTCAGTAGATTCTCTGTTTTCAGGGTGTGGTGGGGACCAATCCAGAACAAGCCCAAAGCAGCATTGATAGTGCATGCCCTTGTGGCATTCCTTTGCCCCAAAGTTTTTTTACCCATAGCACAGTAGAATCATGCTTGTTAACCTCTAGAGTCAGGCCACTTTCTGGGTAGAACTCAGGGACGTAAGCAGAGTGGACGGTAAAAGCAGTAGAATTTTATAACTTTGCTTTCTTACTGCTCTAGAGCTGGACTGATTTCTCTCGAACTTGAAATGTTATCTGCTTCCGTGTCCACTTACTACTTTTACTCAGCAAGCTTCTAGGCTTCGGATGGGAGTTGATTGGATTAAATCTTCCAGATCTTTGTTTGTGGCATGGCAAATGATGTTGTGTATTGTGTTGTTGTATTTTTAGAACTCTATGGCTTTGACGTGCTTATAGATTCTACTCTGAAGCCGTGGTTGTTAGAAGTGAATCTCTCTCCTTCTTTGGCTTGGTAAGTAATCTGTTCTATCTACTGGAAAGGCGAGACCTCCAGTGACTAGCACTTAAACACTTTTTTTTTTTTTTTTTTTTGGTCATGTCTCTTTTCACTGGGAGAGATATCTTTCCCTAGTTACTAGATAGAGATGTTTAGAATGTCTAAATTTGGGAGATTTGTGGTATGTTGTCAAAGTCCATATGGCAACCATGGATCCCTATCTTAGTAGTCAATTTGTGCTCTGTGGTTAATGTCTTATTGGGCTTTTAAGGGCTGCTTCTTGTATTCATTTTTATCCCCAGTTCTCTCTCTCTCTCTCTTTGACTTTATAGTTCTGCTAAGGCTAAAGAAATACATGTGGTATTGTATTTCCTTTATTACGAAAGGCTTGCACAGGCTCAAATCCATATACACCATACAAATATAGAGCTGGGTCTAGGGCAGTATAGATAACAGCTGGTCCTTTTGCCCTGCCCATGCCCTGGTATTCACCCAAGATTAAAGTCTAAAAACAATTTTTTAATTTTTTTTTAATATATCTTTTATTGATTTCAGAGAGAGGAAAGGAGAGGGAGAGAGAGAGATAGAAACATCAATGATGAGAGAGTCATTGATTGAGCCCGAAACCTGGGGCATGTGCCCTGACCAGGAATTGAACCCTGATCGCCTGGATCCTAGGTCGATGCTCAACCGCTGAGCCACGCCCGGCCGGGCTAAAAACAATTTTTAACCTATCTGTTATTGAGAAGAAGGAAATCAGTACCAGAGAAGATTCTGCTTATATCTGCAGCTACAGCCAGAGTTTCTGTTAGCTGTATGCTCCTCTAAACAGTGAGGGAACCCTGGAGATTTATTTCAGAGACCACCCAGCTGCTGCATTTTTAAGGATGAGCAATGTTGGCAAAATGCCAAGTAATCAAATAAAGACAGATTAACTATTTTGTGGAGTGAGAGTTTGGCTTAATCCCAGTAGTAAGGTGTGGAGCTAGATATTACAGATGCTTCAAATGTTGTGCTGCACTTTTGTTCAGTCAGCTCTTAACAGACTGCCCAGCAAGGTACATCATACAGTGTTAGAGATCCCCAGAATGATGCGCTGGGTCTGGCAGCCAGAGTGATCTGGTTCATGGAGAAACAGCAACACAGCCAACATGGCCGTCACCGCCCCGGAGGCCTCCAGCCTTCAGCCTGTGTTGTTTCTGTTTCCATGTGGGTTCCTGCTGCATCATGTGGGCATGTTTTCGTATAACTTGTGTTTATTTTGCCCTCATTTGCAAGCCTATAAGCTTAAGAAGATTGATTTAGAATAGAAAAGCCCTAAAAAAAAGTACAAAGATAGCCAAAGTTTTTTCTCTTGCATATGAATATGATTTGACTATTGCATCAGTAAAAAAATAATTTCAATGATGGGCACCTCATAAAAGAGCATATTAGAAGTCTGAACCTCTAAAATCCACAGTGATAATGAAGCAGTATTCTTGACTTGTGCAAAATTTGAATTGCACAAGATCTTCTGGAGTAAAAAGGTTGCATGTCAGGGAATCAACACCTTGGTGCTGGGCCTGCCTTACAGAGGATGAGTTTAACACCGAGCTTTTATTTCTAGTATTTTTGCCAGAGTTCTTTTTCTTTTTCCATGGATTTGATGTGCTTTATGTGTTGCTGCTCATCAACATTTGGAAGCTTTGCTATATTGGGGCCCGTTAGGGGCAGTTATTAAGTTAATCTATAAAATTATTGATTGCTCTTTTCTTTCTCTTTCCCGTTAGTGATGCACCTCTGGACCTAAAGATTAAAGCCAGTATGATTTCAGATATGTTCACTGTTGTCGGTGAGTAGTGGTGTTTTCTGAAAACGCACATAAAAGTTACCCAGAGCATCCATTTTGTCAGGCTCCATAGGTGTTGCCAATTGGCAGTTCCTAAGCCATGCTGGATGTTTTGTACCAAAAAATTATATTTTCAGGGAAGTGTTTATGTGTTTCTGCTCCCCCTGGCTCCATCCTGTCCTGAGGTTGAACCACAACTAGGGCTGAGACCTAATTCCTGGGCACAGGAATTATGAGCTGAGGAAGAGAATTAAGCAAAGATCTGGAGAAAGTATGTTTTTCTCTGAGCTGGGACAGTGAAACCCACTGAAGAAGCTTTGTTACAGAGGAGACTGGCTGTATTTCTGCTAGACGGTCTCTGCTGGTGTCAACATGATCTTCTGTAGCAGTTATAACTGAAGTAGTTAGAAATTCCTTTTTGAGTAGATAAGCCAAAACTTTGAAATGGAGATGAACAGTCAGGTGGGTATGTTGTTTTTTTAAGTACTCTTAAAAGACATAATGAAATCTTTTTGAAATGAACTAGTACTTGGTGAACCAGCAAAAGCTGTAAAAATTAGGTACTCTTTTCTCCTTAGGTAGGAATCTGCTTCCTTTTAGGATATAAGTGAAATTAACCCAAGCCTGATCTCTTAAGCCATGGAAAAGCTACAAAACTCTATTTTTGTTGTTGATTTTTTTTAATTGAATTTATTGGGGTGATATTGGTTAATAAAATTACATAGGTTTCAGATGCACCATTCTATAATACATCATCTGTATATTGTATTATGTATTCATCTCCCCAAGTCAAGTCTCCTTCTGTCACCATTTATCCCCCTACAAAGCTCATTTTGAAAGCTGCCAGTAGAACACCTTCAGCAGTTCCAGAAGTGGAACCTGCAATAGGACAAGACTCCTCACTTGCTTTTGGATTCTCCCAGTAAAAACATTGTTTTCCAGACACCATCCAGGAAGCCACTTTAAAATAATTTGCTTGTATTAACAGCTGTGTGTTTTTCAATGGCGGTTTGCACCTTTGCACTGAAGTTCATCAAAACTACACCCCTTTTCCATCTGAGTCACATCTCAGCTCCCAGTGAGGAAGGTCGACTTAGCTGTGTATTTTTCTTTCTCGTTCTCCCCAGTTGTGGTGCGAAGTTCAAGCAGAATGTGTGTATGGGAGAGTCGTGTGTAATCCTCTTGAGGATGGATCTCTGTAATATTTATGACATTGAAGTAGAGTTAGTACATCATAAGAAAAGGTGCAGCTAAACCTGCTGATTTCTTAGAAAATGGAAGGTTTTAATGTTTCCCATTCTCCATTCAGGATTTGTGTGCCAAGATCCTTCCCAGCGGGCATCAACCCGACCAATTTATCCCACCTTTGAGTCTTCCAGGCGAAACCCTTTCCAGAAACCTCAGGTAAGTAAATTCAGCATCAGGAAGCCCTAAGGAGGCTTACTGGAAATTGGCAGCTGATGTAAATGAGTGAGTTGAAGCTCCATGGATATGAGCTTACTCAGAGCAGGAGAATTTGGGGATCATTCTAGACCAAAGGCAGTTATATTCATCTGTGGCTGCTAGCTTATGCTTTCAAGTAAACTTACTGTCTGCTTTTTGTGTGTGTTTTTCTTTTGGCTTATTTTTCCATTTTCTTTCCTTTTTTGTTTCTCCTTTTAAAAATTGCCCTCTTTTTTTCTCAAATTGATATGTTCATAAATAAGGCACAGAGAAGGAGCCTACAAATTCCTGGTCATTACTGTGTCACATTCTTTTTGATCTTCAGACTAGCTTCATAAAGATGCTCCATTGAAATAATATCCTACAAGTGATTCTCTTCAAAAGGATCCTCCATGGTGATGAGTGTTGATTGAAGTTCAATGAGATAAAATGCCTACAGAAACCTGTGTCTGAAACATCATTTGATCAAGCGTTGCTCCAGTCTTTGTGGTTTTGTTCCAGTTAAACCAATCAGCTAATCATTCTGTCTGTTTATTCCATCATCTAATCAGTCCCTGCCAGTCTAGACCTGGCTGGTTCCCAGTGGCTTTTTTTTGGTCTTTAACATTTCTTCTTATCTAAAAGGTCCACGTTCCTCCTCTCTTCCCATCTGGATTACCTTGCCTGCTCAGAAGTTTGGTGATTGTTTTGTATTAAATCCATCCCACTGTGTCATTACCTTTACTTTTCATTTCAGTATTATTTACTTGTTGCCTTTTGCATTGTTTTGCATTCCCTGACTTGTTGCTTTTAAATGGTCCAGTACACTCTGCTGGATCGTAAGCTCTCTGAAGGCAGAAACAGCTTCTCCCCCTTCTTCCCCTTTCCCCTCCTCCCACCTCCTCGGAGCCCTCCATGAATCCCTTTCCCCTCCCTTCTCCTGCCGCTCCACTCCCTCCTCTTCATTTTGCTTGCTGGTCTTATTTAGAGTAGTGCCATTTCTGTTTGCCATGCTCATACAGATAGGAAACTTTTCATTAGAACAGGGTTTGCAGACTCAAACACCTATGGGGCTATAGGCAGACAGTGGAAATGAGGAAATGGGGCCAGGGAGAATACAGCTAAGAGTGGTGTGACTGCAGGAAACTGGAGAGTACATGCCTCATATAAAAGGGGGCACCTGTTTTACTAATGTGCTCTAGCCGATCATGGCCATTTATGAGTGTGGGCCGGGTGTTGCCAGATTTTCCTACTGTCAAGAGGAATCCGAAATCTTATTTTAAAATATTGGCAACTAGTTCAATTTAAAAAAACTACTTTGCAGACCAAACAGAACATGCCTTTGCACAGGATTCAGTCTGTGGGCTGTCTGCCTGAGACCTCCTGCTCTAGAGAGTGTTGTGATGTGGAACGGGGTGTGCTATATTTTAAGGGGTATTATCTTGGATTAGAAGTAAAACCAGATAACAGGGCTATACTTGATCAGTACATCATCATAGATCAAAGGGTTTTCTTTAATTTTTAATAAGAGAAAGTAGAGGATTAACCTAGGTGTACTAGGAAAACTGAATTTAGGCAGTCACATTCCTTTGCAAATTGTTTTCTGCAGTATCTGTGGCAGGAGCCCCAGATGAAGGATTGTGAATGTTTCTGTATAGCTTTAACCGTGTTTCTGCCAAGTTCCACGCTATGGGTAGCTGTATGTCAGTCTTGGATGAATTGATCCCTTTTCTTAGCTTGTCCATCAGCTTCTATTGGTGACTCTTTGCAAATCATAGAGAATTTATTACCATTTGTTTTGTACCTGGTCTATAAGCAGCCCACAGCACATTTAATAAAGGCTAAAGGAACTATAGACTAGGGTTTTTTTGTACACCGTGTGAAATACATTTATCAGGAGATGGAGTTCAGGATCTTCAGTACGTGACGGTAGGATTTAGATGAAACTGGAATAGATATACAGTAGGAGAAAGTGCTGTGAAAAATAATAAATGTTCTCATTTTTCAAGCACAGAGTATAGGTCTCTGCTTTCGGTTTTTGCATGGAGGTCATCTTTTCGTTGTTTTATAGAGTAGGAGTTGAAAAATATAGGCATGTTAGGAGAAGATAAGGCTTTATTCCATTTTTCTGTCTTTTATAGCGTCCAGTATCTGCACAGTTTCAGTCATCAAACACTAAACAGGTAAGTTCTGGGTCATTTGGAGACTTCATTCAAATTTTTATTTCCATTTGCCAAATGGAAAGCCTTTTTAGCTTTACTCTTTCATAGTACATATTTTATGCACCTGCTCTTTGAACAGTTTAATAATGTAAAATAGAACATGTGAAAATGAATGCACAGAGGTCTTTTTAGATATAGAATCTAAGAGTAGAGGTTGCAGGAACTTATGAACCCTCTTTTCCTGATAGTGATTATGCTGATGGAGGCAGTTGAATTTAAATGAACAGTATTTAGGGACATATCTAGCGCTTTAACCAAACTATTCCAGAAAGGAAATATCATAGTTCACAAATTGCCTTTCTTTTGTTCAGACGTCTTATGAAACATACTGTTGTCAGTAGGTTAATACTGGAAACGTTTTCACATTGGGTATTGGGCTGTCTTAGAGTTTCTCAACAGATGACATTTGTTATATGTAGTGATTTATAGTTTTATGACTCTTAGAAACTCTGCCCTAATTAATGTCTCAGATGCTACCTTTAAAATACAAAAAGATTTTATCTCCATCTCTTAATGATCAGCAGTTGCCCTCTTACCGTTCTTGTTAGCAGTATTTGAGAATAACACTCACTTTTTTCCATGAGGATTTTTCAAAACATCTTTTTGAAGTGATAGGGTAGCAGTGAGGGTACTGCTCCTGCTGTCTGATGCTTTGATATGAGAGAGAGAGATGTTTCACTTGCAATTATTAGTTCTTTAGCAGAAAGCTGCAGTATATTTATTTTGACATTTGTGCTCTCTGATGCAGTTTCTGGTAAGCTCAGAAGCTCGAATTGTAACTTTCTTAGCTGCTGCTTTTGATAAAGTGATTTACATTGTTTATATGAATCCAAGAAATGAAAAAGAACAAAAGCCTTACTGGTTGTCTAGTATTTGGACTGGTTAATGTGGTTCTGTAATATGGGTTTTGGTGTTTAGGTGGTAGAATTCAAAATTGTAATTAGTGTTTTGTATTTAGCAAGTACCTTAGTGTGCTAGCTGCTCTCCATGGCAAACAAACAACCCTCCTCCCCCAAATCCAAGGCTGTTGACTTCAAAGAGCTTACATTCTAAGTATCTCTTAAATTAATCTACTTAAGGAGAACATTAAAAGTACTGTTTCATAGCCTTAATTTGCCTCCAAAGAAGTAGCTCTGATATATGATTCTAATCTTAATTTCCCTTTACCCACTTGAACTCTGTTACATCTACTCCGTTGCCGGAAGTGCCATAGGTTGCAAGTAGCCTGGGATGAGCAAGGCCTCTCTAGTGGTATCTCAGAGCACTGCTAATGTGACCCAACGCCTTCGCGGTTTTATTCGGCCAACTGTATACGTATTGAATTCTTTGATTCTTACTGTTCTTTGCAGTGTTCTGCTTTGTCACTGTCTTTCTATTAACGAGGCACTCTCAACTCCATGGTAGTTTAGTCAGAACTCAGTCAAAAAAGAAAAGAAATTCTCTGCTTTGTCCATTTATATTATGTCAAGTTTTCTTTCTCTGTTGCTGTCGGATTGTGAAGTCAGAGTTCTTTGCCTATTGGTTGTCTGACTTCTACATTTCTTCCTTCCCTTGAATTCTGTGGTTCAGATTTTCCACTCAGCAGAAATTACTTTTCAGTGTTCCAAGGCAGGCAGCATGGTTTTGTGGAAAGAACATGGACTTTAGAGTCAGATAGACCTGGGTTCAAATTTGCTCTCCCAGTAACTCAACTGTTACACCTTGGGCAAGTTCCCTTAAGTTTCTGAGGCTCACTTCCCACATCTGTCAAATGAGACTAATAATAATATATGGAGTTATGGTGAAAAAGAAATGATAAAATACAGATAAATACTTAGGATAGCTCCAGACACATAGTTTACTGCCAGAAGATTTAGTGTCCTTCACACTTTTGAACCCTGTTGATTTACCCATTCCATAGTATTTACCTGTAGTCATGTTTTTCACATTTGCTGTCGTGCACCAATGCAAATAAATTAATTTATCCATCCTCCCAGACATTAATGAAGAGTCTAAACAATGCTTAAGACCCATTTTGAAAATCACTTCCTAACTTGATTCACTGCTATTTGTTTTATCCTACAGTTATGTCTTTTAACTGTTTTCAGTTTTTGTTGGTGTATTTTTTAAAAAAACATGTTTTTATTGACTTCAGAGAGAGAAGAAGGGGACAGAAATAGAGAAACAGAGAGAAACATTGATGTGAGAGAAAACATTGGTTGGCTGCCTCCTGCACACCCCCTACTGGGGATTGAGCCCGAAACTCCAGCATGTGCCCTGACCAGGAATCGAACCTGCAACCTTTTGGTGCATGGGAGGAAGCTCATTTAACTGAGCCACACTGGCCAGGGCTGTTGGTATATTTTATTTATTATATCATGATATTAAGCCCTGATTGGAAACATAATTTTGAATAAAAATTTTATGAAAATTTTACAAATGCTTCTGTGAAATCCAAAGACATTAAATCTATTTTCTACATTCCCTGTTTTGTAATTTTGTCCTGAAAATCAAAATTTTAAAGCATCTTTTAACATAAAGCAGTGTCCATGCTTCTATATTTTATAACCCATTAAACTAAATGATTATGGATTTTTTTTCTTTTAATATTTGTTTGATTATTTTACTAAGGATTCAAGTAAAATTGGAAGGGAATTAAAAATTTTCCCAAATTTTTTTGCAAAGTTTTATTCTTTTTTTATTTTATTTAATTTATCTTTATTGTTGAAAGTATTACAGGTGTCCCATTTCCCCCCCCCCCCCCAATTGACTCCCTCCACCTTGCTCCCACCCCCTCCCCAGGCCTTTACCCCATCATTGACTGTGTCCATGGGTTATGCATATATGCCTGTAACTTCTTTGGTTAATCTCTTCCCACCCTCCACCCCCCTTCCCTCTTCCCTCTGAAATATAATCGTCTGTTACATGCGTCAGTGTCTCTGGATCTATTTAGTTCATCAGATTCTTTTGTTCATTAGCTTCTTCTTAAAGAAGACCCTTCAACATTTCCTGTAGTGCTGGTCTGGTGGTGAAGAACTCCTTTAGCTTTTCCTTGTCTGAGAAGCTCTTTATCTGACCTTCAGTTCTAAATGATAGCTTTGCTGGGTAGAGTAAGCTTGGTTGTAGTTCCATGTTTTTCATCACTTTGAATATTTCTTGCCACTCCCTTCTGGCCTGGAAAGTTTCTGTTAAGAAATCAGCTGACAGTCATATGAGTGCTCCCTTGTATGTAATTAATTGCTTTTCTCTTGCTGCTTTTAAGATTCTCTCTTTGTCTTTAACCTTTGGCATTTTAATTATGATGTGTCTTGCTGTGAGCCTCTTTGGGTTCCTCTTGTTTGGAACCCTCTGTGCTTCCTGGACTTGTAAGTCGATTTCTTTCCCCAGGTAGGGGAAGTTTTCTGTAATTATTTTTTCAAATAGGTTTTCAATTTCTTGCTGTCTTTCCTTTCCTTCTGCCACCCCAATAATACGAATGTTGGGCTTCTTGAAGTTGTCGCAGAGGCTCCTTATGCTATCTTTATATTTCTGGATTCTTTTTTTCTTTTTGCTCTTCTGGTTGGGTGATTTTTGTTTCCTCATGTTGCAAATTGCTGATTTGATTCTCAGCGTCCTCTACTCTACTGTTGATTCCCTGTAAATTATTCTTCATTTCAGTTCGTGTAGCCTTTATTTCAAATTGGTACTTTATTATGTCATCGATTTTCTCAATTATTTTCGTCATACTCTTACTAATATCCTTGAGCATCCTTATAATCATTATTCTGAACTTTGTTAGCTTGCTTGGATCTATTTCATTTAGTTCCTTTTCTAGAGATTTCTTTTGTTCTTTCTTTTGTGACATGTTTCTTTGCCTCTGCATTTTGGCTGCTTCCTGGTGTTTGTTTCTACATATTAGGTAGAACTGCTATGTCTCCTGGAATTTGTAGAGTGGCTTTGTGTAGTAGGTGTCCTGTAGGGTCCAGTGGCTCAGCTGTCTCCCCAGTCACTTGAGCTCCCCTGTGTGGGCTGTGTGCACTGCCTGTTGTAGTTGAGCCTTGGTTGCTCTTGGTGTCCCTGGGAGGAATTGACCCCCAGACCAATCAGCTCTGAGGACCAGCTGGAACTACGGCCAGAGAGCTGCTGTGCTGGAGACACCCCTATGGAGCAGGATTTACTTCAGTGGAGCTTTGGTATTCACCAAGTGCGCCCCTTGAGTGTGTCACTTGTGGATGTGGTAGGATCGTAATCCAGCATGATTGAGTCTGACCACCAGGTGCACTGTCTCTGAGGCCTCCCAGGAGGTGCAAAGTCAGCCTGTGCCAGTGCCTTGCCCAGGGCCACCCAGCATGAGCTACACAGCAAATTGTAGTTGGCTGCTACTTGTGCTGCGCTTGGAGGTGCCCAGGAGAGGCCAAGCTGTGAGCCAGTGAAGCTGCCGCTAGTGCCAGGCCTGGGGCCACTTATCAAGCTGTATGAGGCCCGCTGCTGCTTGTTTGAGAGATTTTAGGAAAGTCCTAAGCATGAGGCTTGAGAGGCCACTTGCACAGAAAAGCCACGGGAAATGGCCTGGATGAGCTGCAGGTGGGGAGGGGCGGGGCCTCTGGGAATCACGGGGCGGGGCCAAAGGTGTGGGTCAGGTGCTGCTATTCAAATACGGCATCTGCCTGCCGGCTGTGTGCGGGGAAGGCTCGCCAAAGGAGCCATGGTCTCTGCCAGCTCTTCTGCCTGGGAGAAAGCTGCCCCTCCACTTTCGCCCGGATTTCAGGCAGGTTAGTTCCTCCCCAAGTGTCCCAGGTTCTTTCAAGCTGCTGCCCGGCGCTGGGCTCAGAGGGAGCGTGTCCGAGTGAGTCCGTGTGCGGGCCCTTTAAGAGGAGCTGCTGGGGCACCCGCAGCCTCTGCGGCCCTCAGAGACAGTCCCCGCTGGCTTCACAGCCTGGAGTTGTGGGGACTTCTCTTCCCAGCCCTGGAGCCCTGGGCTGGGGCCCCTCACTCCTCTGGGAAACTCCCACCGCCGAGATTCCCTCCCGGGTTTAACCCGGGACACTGGGTGTGGGCCCGCGGCCACATCTCTGCATTTTAGCCTGGATCCGCCGGCGTCTCCGCCCCCCCCACCACTCTCGGTGCTCCTTCAGCTCCCTGCTTGTAGGGCTTCTGTTCAGCCAGATTTCAGGAGGCTCTGAGTGATGGTGGTTCTGTATTTTAGTTGTAATTTTGATGTGGTTGCGGGAGGCGGCGGATGCAGCTGTTACCTACGGCGCCATCTTGTTTCCTTGCAAAGTTTTATTCTAAACATGATTGATCTGTGTGTCAGCACATTTATTTATTTTTTTATTTTTTTATTTGTTCAACAAATATTTATTGACATCCTGCTCTGTGCTGAGTACTGTTCCGGATGCTGAAAATACCACAGGCAAAGCTAAACAGATAAAGTCCCTGCCTTCACATGTTGCTTATATCTGCTAATTTCATGGTTTTTCTTTATATAGATATCTCATCATGGAGTTACCTATCAGAAAATCTATTTTTATAACTCCCATCCTAGCTTTGAAGATTAGTATATAAATTGGTCTCCCTTGTGTCCCAAGGTAAAACCATTCGTGGTTATTTGTATACAGGGATGTATTAGTTAGCTTGGGCTGCTGTAACAAAATAACCATAGACTGTGTGGTTTAAACCACAGAAATGTGTTTCTCGCAGCTCTGGAGGCTGGGAAGTGCAAGATCAAGGGCCTGGCAAGGTAGGTTTTATTCTGAGGCCTCTTCTCTTGGCCTGTAGGTGGCCGCCATCTCACTGTGTGCTCACATGACCTCTTCCTTGCACCTGCTTGGGGGAGGGTGGGGAGAGAAAGCTCTTAAGGGCACTAATTCCATCAGACCAAGACCTCACCCTTCTGACCTCATCTAACCCTAATTGCCTCCCAAAAACCACACCTCTAAATACCATCACATGGGGGGAGGGTTAGGTTAGGGCTTCAACATATGAATTTGAGGGGACACAAACATTCAGTCCATAACAGTGAGTATTGCCCAAAAGGTCAAAAGACCAGAATGCCTTTTCATAGATAATCTACACAAAGAGAAAAGTAAATGCAGGAATAGCTTCTGACAATGGGGCCTTTTCTTTCTGGTCAAAGTTACTTCTAGGAATTTAGAAAGTCAACTTACACCCGCATTTCTTGAATTATTTCATATTTTTCCTACTTGGTAGGTTCGTCTTATTTTATCAGTCATTTCATCTGTTTCAATAATAGTCTATTCTCATGCTTTATACCATCTGACTTCCCATGTTACCTTTATATTTTCCTGTTCACATAACATCAAAGTCACTTAAAACTTTTGTTCTCAGATGGCCTTCCTGATCATCACTCAGAAGGGGAAATAGCGCAGATCATTTTGGGGGATCCGTGGTGAGCATGGCACATTTGTTTGTCTTCGTGGAGTGCCCAGGGCAGTTGTCCTTGATTCAGGCCTCTTCATGTCCAGCAGCCCGAGTATTTCTCAAGTTGTAGTCTTTTGGTCACGGTTCTTTTATGTGTCACTGATGACTCTCATCACAGTATATTCCCCCGCAAATTCTAAAACATCCCACAGCCCAACTTTTTATTTATTACAGATTGCTCCTTGGTTTTCTGTCTTATGTCTCAGTTCCCCTTCCCCAGTGCTGAAAAGAGTATAGTTACTGAAGTAAATACACACTTAATTTTATATTGAGTTTTTTTCAGATTTCCCCCATGTTCTTGAAAATATTAAATGTATTCTAAACTAAGATTCGGAGTACTCGCTTAGAAAGACATGGAGACATCTTTCTTTTTTCCTGCTTGTTTCTCTCAACCCAGAGTATTTTTCTACTCTTCTGTTTTCTCCTCTTGCCTTTGAGTTTACTGGCTTTCATCTGTTTCCCAGGGTTTCCAGCTAAGGGATTAATGGCAGACATTGGGCTTTGGATTTGAGCTTACACATATTCAGAAAGATAATGATGTTGAGGGACTGAAGAGAGGGACGTGAAGAAAGAGAATAAAAATGGGTTGTTAGTTTGTTTTTCCTTCTTTTTAGCGCGCCCGCCCACTCTCTGCCAGTGATGCAGAGATGAAAAACCTTGTGGGCTCAGCCCGGGAGAAGGTGCCCACCAAGTTAGGTGGTTCTGTGCTTGGTCTGTCAATGGAGGAGGTAAGATAACCGCGTCTCAGGCTTTTGTGGGTTAACACGGGGTCAGTGAAAATTAGTGAGTTATAATTATAATATTCATGACCAACTCCTGTCTTATATTGAAAAAGATAAGATTCAAGATGGGGGAGATTTCTTCTCAGAAAACAGTATCTTAACTATAATTAATTTCTCCCTCATGCTTCTTTCATATTCATGGGTCATAACTCTGTTGTGTCCTATAACCACATGGATTCCAATTTTCAAAATAGGTACTCATTGTATTTTCTCTTCCTCCATGTAGATCAAAGTTTTACGGAGAGTGAAGGAAGAAAATGATCGGAGAGGTGGATTTATTCGCATATTCCCTACATCAGAAACATGGGAAATATATGGGTGAGGTGACTACTACCTTTTTTTTTTTAAGTCTATACCTTAGATCCACACAGTTGGATTATTGTGACACAGTATAATCATGGCTCCCCCCATGGCACCTTTCTTATTTTGTTTATTTATTTCTAAGTATGAATATTACCCAATCCAAGAACTAGAGCATTAACAATAATTTAATCTACCTGTGCATTACTCCTCTTTAATCCCTTGCCTCTTTCCTAACTAGCCCACTAACTCAGGGTTGGACACTCCTAAATTTTGTGTTTATCATTACCTTGATACAAAAAAAACTGTTTTATCATTTATAGGTCTGCCTAAACAATATGTTGTTTAATTTTAGTCATCAAGATCTGGTTTACATGCAATAAAATGCATCCATTTTAAGTGTACAGTTCAGTGATGAGTTTTAACAAATGTAAACACCAATTTACTGCCATCACCACAATCAAGTTATAGAACATTTCCATCGCCTCCAGAAGTTCCCTCATATCCCTTAATAGTCAATCCCCCATTACCTCAAGTCTCAGACATCTACTATTTTTCTTTATGTTATGACACTCTAGTTTTTCTAGAATTTCATATAAATGGAATCATACAGTATGTACTCTTTGGTGTCAGGATTCTTTTTGGTGCAATGTTTTTGAGATATATCTATGTTGTTTTTTAAAGTAAGAGTTCACTCCTTATTATAGTTAGGTACTGTTTTAGTATATGAATATACCACAGTTTGTTTATCCATTCAGCTGTTGTACAGCATTTGGGTTGTGTCCAGTTTGGGGCTCTTATGGAGAAAGCTGCTGTGAACATTCATGTACAAGTACCTGTATGGATATATGTTTTTATTTCTCTTGGATAAATACATAGGAATGGATAGCCTGCCCGCATGGCTAAGCAGTTGAGCACTGGCCTATGATTGTGGTTCGATTCCCAGTCAGGGCACATGGCTGGGTTGCAGGCTCGATCCCCAGTAGGGGGCTTGCAGGAGGTAGCTGATCAATGACTCTCTCATCATTGATGTTTCTCTCTCTCCCTGTCCCTTCCTCTCTCTGAAATCAATAAAGACATATTTTTTAAAATAAGTAAATTCATACATAGGAATGGAATAGGTGGGTCATTTGATAAGGAATAAAGGATAGTAGTACTATTTTACATTTTGCCAATATAAAATATCTAAGAGTTCCAGTTGCTCCCTATCCTTGTCAACACTTGTTATTGTCAGGCTTTTAGTTTTAGGCATTCTGGTATTAGCATATCTCTATGGTTTTAATTTTCTCATCTATGAATTATGATATTGAGCATTCATGTGCTATTGACTATTTGTGTACCTTATTTTTCCATATTAAATTTAGGATTTTTATCTTTTTATTACTGTGTTTTAAAGGACTTTTGATACAAGTCCTTTCTCAGATATTTACATTGTTAATATTTTCTTCAAATATGTGGCTACTTTTTCACTTTTGTAGCAGTGGCTTTTAAAGAACAGAAGTTTTAAATTTCAGTGAAGTCCAGTTATCCAAATTTTTATTAATACACATTTACTGAGTATTAACTAAGTGTCTAGCACTTTGCTTGGTGGTCTGGAGTATAAAATATTATATGGCATCCCTGCTCTTTGAGAGTTAACAGTATGATGATGGAGAAATTATGTATACATATAATAAAAATAGCTCAGATTTATATAGCTCTATGTAATTATACTTAAACATAATTGTTATTCTCATTTTAATAAGGAAAGTGAGGCCCTGGAAAGTAGTGTAACTTGTTCATGATCTCACAGCAGGACTTGATTCAGGGATCTTTAACTCCAGATCCTACTTTTTTCCTGCTTTATCAAGCTGCTTTCCAAGAAGAAAAATTTTACTCTATGAGACAGTATATGATAAGTCCCTCAGATAGACGCTAAAGGTCAGGGTAGTTCAGACAAAGGCACCTCGATAGACTTGGAGCAGTCATATCAGGAAGACTTCGTGCAGTAGGGCAGAGGCAGAAAGATCAGTGGGAGGTGTGGTGTGAGAGGATTGTAAGGAGACTTGCCTGGCTGTACTGCAGGGTCCATGTTGGGGAACCGTATGGACAAAGTGTGAGTTAATCCGTGGTACAGATTATCCAACTTTGAAAGCTTGGAAGAAAGTGTGTATGCCTCTAGCAATAGGCATCAAGGAGCCATTGAAAGCTCTTGTGGAATATCTTGATTGAAACAATCTTGTGTCCACAATTTCATGGTTTTGCATCCCCCATTCCCAGTTTCATTTAACCATTTCCTCCACCTAGATAGGATTTTTTGGTGGTGGTTTCATTTTCATTTTTTCAGTTTTATTTTCTGAATTTACTATATCATCTTTTAATAATCCAAGAAATCCTGCTTTTAGTTCTTATCTTCTAAATGAAGTCCTCTATTTTTTTCACTTTACTATATTTGCTGCTACTCTAGTATTTTATAATTTTAATTTGAGCAACTGCCTCCTCTTTTGCCACCTTAGAAACAGTATATTAGCAACCTGTCACTTCTGTGGTTTTATTTCTGTATTTTCTGTCAACAAGTTTAAGAAATAACCAGTTTCTTTCTTTGTCTTTCAGGTCCTACCTCGAACACAAGACCTCCATGAACTATATGCTAGCAACGCGTCTCTTTCCGGACAGGTGGGCATTTGCTATTCTTAAAAATTTGGTAGGACTAGGTCACAAAATTAGGAAATAGTACATGCAAATGAAGGAAAAAAGCTCTATAAAAGTCTTCATGTAAAATCTTTGATAAAAAGGGCCTTGCAGAAAACACAGCATAATAACTCATTTTTCTAGGATTCATTCACTCTCAGCACTTTGTAACATTTCTAGAGGCTAAGAAAGTTAAACTAGTTCAGCTGCCTTTATGTAGAGTGGGGAATATGTGTTTCACTACTAACAAATATACCTTTTTATTAATAGATTTATTGAGTATTAACCAGGTGTCTAACACTTTGCTTGGTGCTTTGGAATATAAATTTTAAAGATCTTTTAATTTTAAAAGTTAAACCATAAAGATCTTTAAATAATCTTAACAGATGCCCTAAACTTTATTCTTTTTAAAGGAAGGCCCTTATTCAGTGCCTTTTTACTTTAGACACAATTTTAGCAGACATGGTAATCTGTTTTTCCAGACTAGAAGAGATTAGAATGATCAGATTAGAAAAGGTGGAGGGGAGGTAATTCACAAAATAAATATGCTGAGAATTGTGAGAAATGACAACTGATAACCTCAATAGGGGAAATAGGGGAAAATGATGGAAAACAGACATTGGAATTCAAATAGCACAGCAATCAGAGACCGCTTAGTCCCACATACTTTGCTGCCCCTGAGACATAGCTGCATTACAGTACAGTTCAGTAATTGACTATCAAAATAAAGTACCTCTGTTATTTAGAGGAACCTATGTTAGATTCATGGTATATGTCCTTTTTATCAGGATTCTTAAAATAGATACCCAGATTTTAGCCATTTCTTGCAATTTCATGATCTATTATCAGGAAATATATGGGATTTGCAATTTCGCTCTGTAAATTTGTGGTTATTACCTTTGATGAACTAATTACACTGTGCAACTTCTAATGAAAGAGATCTTCAGATTTACTTAGAAGACACAGAAGCTGTTTTTTTACGAGGCTCCCCTGTCTTTAGAGTTCATATGTGTTACTTTTCATTACTTTGGTTTTGTAGTAGCTGAGCACTTTCAGTCTGAAGATTTAAGTCTTTCAACTGTAGGAAATATACCCCTCATCCAGCCTTTCCTCTCCTCGTGGAACTTCTGTTAGATGAGCTTTGGATCTTTTGCTATGTCCTCCATAGTTCTTTACTTTTTTCTCATACTTTTCATCTCATTATCTCTTAGCTTTAAATTCTGGGAGAATTTGAACTTTGTCTCCTAAAACTCTAAATAAATCTAAACTCTAAAAACTTCAGCCTTATCTTGCTATTTGAGACCAGCACAGAAGAGGGTTGTTTAATTTATTTTTTTATTTTGGCAAGTACGACTTTAATATTGAAGAACTATTTTTGCTTTCTGATTAGTTTTCATAGTTTTTGGATGTAATATCTTTTCATATCTGTTTGACTTTGTTTTTTTAAAAAATAGTTTATTGATTTTTAGAGAGAGAGGAAGGGAGACAGAGAGAGAGAAAGAAACATCAATAGGAGAGAGCAACATCGATTGGCTGCCTCCTGCACGCCTCCCACTGGGGATCAAGCCCCCAACCTGGGTATGTGCCCTTGACTGGAATCAATCCAGCATCTTCCAGGTGGGTAGGAGGATGCCTAACCAACTGAGCCATACAGGCGAGGGCTCTTTAACTTTCTTAATTAGTTTAATATTTCTGTTTTTTGTATTATATTTAATTCTTCTGGATTAGTTCTGTTTATATCATTCTGTCTAGTTTATACTGTGATATTTTCTCACATATTTGATGATCTGATTTGCAGTCATATTTATAAGTAATGGACTGTTGTAGGATAGGCAGGTTGCACGAGTTTCCTCACAGGTCTTATTGGTCTGTTTCTGAACTGACGTGGACTCTGTGCTTGCATCTTGGTTGTTCCACATTTGGACTTCATATGAGGGAAAGGCAGGGTGGAGCACCACAATAGCCAAAATTAGGAAACAGTCTCCTCGGGTAGCATACTATAAAAAAATTTGAGATGAATAATATGTGTGCTTTTTATTAACACATTCAGTAACAACACCTAGCAGTGGGTTTCATAACCACTGTAATTTAAAAAGTATAATAAATGTTGGCAATATTTTGAGACACCTGTCAACATTTCTAAAGTAATGTGAAAAAACATGGTATTTCTTTTGGTAATGAAGTCACACTAATACTACTGAGGATGTTTTCCTACCTGTATGTGAAGGAAATGCTAAATTTCAGTTAGGAAGATTAATATTTTTTCTATCTACTCCCTGAATTTTTTCTTCGGGCCCCAGTTAACACTTCTGCATTCTAAAACTTGGATTAAAAAATACCCAAATTTTCTTGTTTAGCAGAGAAAGGCCCTCATGATCTACTCTGGACTACCTTTTCAGCCTGGTCTCCATTTCTCCACACAACCCGGGGCCAGCCAGACCCCATCTACTTGCTCTTTCATGCCCCCTTATCCTTACGGACTCGCCGTACCTTAGAATGACCTTTAGTGCGTCCCCAAATCCTTTTCTCGCTCTGTCCTTCATCCTCCTACCTGAACTAGGAGGAGGTTCTCCCAGCCCTTTTAACCCCTCAGTCTGATTTAGATTCTCATATATTATAATTGCCTGTTTACTAACTAGTCTGTCTACTTTATAAGTTGACTTTTAAGAGTAAGTACTTTGTTATGTTCATCTTTATCAGTATCAAGAATCTACCACATGGTAGGCTCACACACAGAAACTCTTTGGAAATATTGAAAAATTGTAATTGTATTTATTGCAAGCCCTAACATCTTTCAATAGTCTGTTCTCTTCAATCTGAATTGATGTTTTCCCTCTTGCAGATTCCATTGTATTATTGTCAGAACTACTTTCAAACTAATTCTCTAATCATTTCCTTTAGATTAATTTTGTCTGTCTTTCCTGCCCTCCTCCACTCCTCCCTCACCTAACCACCCTGCCCTGGCCAACAGTGTCGTACATACTTTCTTACAGTATGGCAGTATTTTTAACCCTGTCATATTAGTAACACCTGGGGGTCTTGTAAACCATGTTTATCCCCAGTCTCACCCCCAGACTGAAGTATTAGTACTTACTAAAAAGCTGCCTAGGTGATGGTAATGTGAAACCATAATTGCAAATTAGTGGAAAAAACCATTATCTGATGGAAAAGTTAAACTCATCTTGAGACTTTCTGATGACAGTGTGACGATATGAGGGCATTAGCATAAATAGAAGACATAGGAAGGGAAAGACAAAACATCTTGGTGAAGACATACTTTTCACTTGATTTTCTATAGATAGAAAATCTTGATATTGATTGCATTTGCATCTTTTAAAAAAGTACCAAAGGTTACATGTTGTGTGATTCCATTTATATAATATTTTGAAATGATAAAATTTTAGAATGGAGAACAGATTGAAGGGAGCCTGGGGTTAGGTAAGAGGTGAGTCGTCATGAAAGGGCAACATGGGATCCTTATGGTGATGGACTTGTTCAGTATCTTGTCCAGTGTTGGGTCCATGAACTTGCATAGTGATAAAATTGTACTGAACTAAATATACACCTTTACAAATGAGTTTAAGTAAAACTGGGGAAATTTTTAAAAGAGTCTTAGGTGAGAGGAAATTGAATGAGGAGAAAATGTTTTAAAAGAAAAACAAAAGCCAATTTAAACATGAATGGAATTTACTTCCTTTGGTTAGAGCCCAGCAAGTCCTGGAGAGCAAGCATCACATGTAGAAGATCTATTTCTCCTGAGCAGCTTTTTGAACCTCATCAGAATTGCCATTGTTTTCTTTTCCTAATACAGTTCAGTGAAAGTATAGAGAGACCTAAGCCCTGGGTTCAAATTTAAACTTGTTAAGCTCTGACCGTGGGCATGTCACAAAATGGTCTTTTTGTAAATGGGGCTGATGACTTCTTCACGTGACTGTTGTGAAGAATACTGTGGCCTGGTTTATGACTACAGATACACATGCAAGGAATTGTTAGGCTTTTTTCTAGAACTCCTTTCTTCTAGCTCTGTTTTTCACTGATCCTCCTTCAAACATGGATTCTATTCTGACCATGTTCTCAATACATCTCTCTGCTTCTCCCTCAGGATGCCTTCCCTGGCATAATTCCATATTGAATCTCTACACTACAAATTTCGGGGGTGTGTGTGTGTGTGTGTGTGTGTGTGTGCCAGAGAGAGAGAGGGAGAGAAAGAGAGAACTCAGGAGAGAATGTCCGCATAGGACTCTAACCCACTTGTCCTTTCTACTTCTCTAGGGGAAACCCAAGAAGAAGCTTATTGACAGGAAGAACACGGTAACTGATTTTTAAAAGTTGAGCAATTTTTTCCATGTGCGTAGTATGTGATCATGCACAGACTAAGCATGATATACTTCATATACCCATTTTCAGTTTGGCTGAGCTTGAGTAGTAACATAAAAATGTTTTCTATTGAAATACTATTCTGTGGCAACTTTTTACAAATGAAGTTTGGGATTTATGTACTTATTTGTAACTACAGGTATATCATTTCAACTCATAATAATAGTATTCTTATTTGGATATGCAAGAGAGACCGAAGTATTAATGAGATTTCAAGACTGTTCGTGTTAGATTCAAGTAAAAGGTTATGTTTTAGCCTTGACATTCCTGGGACATACAGCTCTGCACCTTATGGGACTGAGTAGAACTGCTTCCAGTTTGCCACGGAACTAAAAGTATGCAAAATACCTGTGGCTGTTCATTTTGGCAGAGGAGAGAAAAGTCTTAGAGGAAGGGCTGGGATGGCCTTATTCAACTGAAGATTCCAATCACAACGAACTCTTCAGCCTAAACTCACACTCTCTAATTTGAGACATTACATACATCCCCTTTGTTTTATATCTCTTTAAAAAGCAAAATGAGAACAAGAAGCAGCATTCTAGATCTAGCTTTTTGTTCTACCTGTAAGGATGAAGATAAACTCATTTCTCATTCAAATCTAATTTTTCTTTAAGAAAGGAAAACTAATGATTGTCATTTAATTAAAGGAAAATAGAGAAATCAAGTTTGTAGCTTGTTTCCAAATGAAAGTCATACTTAGTTTATAAGTTTCCTCCAGTTTTTAGTCAAGGAATATGCTTCCTGGAGTATATGCTATCAATTTGGAAATTAGTAAAAACAAAATAAAAAGTAAAAAAAATAAAACCTTAAACAATAAGAATATTTAAAGATCAATGAGTTCTGTCCTTTGTTCCTTTTTTGCCATTCATTTTAAATGGCCATCAGTAAGGGTTTTTTTGTGGTATAGAGGCATAAGCAAATGAAAAGTGGCATGACAGACCATATGCTATAGCATGAAACAAATCTTAATCTATTTAAAAGGATTAAAATCATATGGGGTATATCCCTTGACCACAGTGGAATTAGAAACAAGTAACAATAGAAAATCTCCAAATATTTAGGAATTAACACATTTCTAAATAATGCTTGGTTGAAAGAAGAAATCATGAAGGAAATTAGAACAATTTTGAACCAGAAGGTAATAAAAATATAACATGAAACTGTGTGGGATGCTGCTAAGGGAGTGCTTCAAGGGAAATTTATATCTTCAAGTGCTTGTATTAGAAAACAGTCCTAAGTCGCTGATCTAATACCCGTTTTATGAAACTGGAAAGAGAAGTGTAACTTAAAGTGAGTAGAATAAAGGAAGTAATAAAGGGCAAATAGCAAATAAATGGGAAACAAACAAAGAAAATCAATAAAATCTGAAATTGTTCATTGATAAGATAGCAGAATTGATAAACTCTTATGTAGACGGATCTAGAAAAAAACAGAACACTAATTACCAATATGAGATAGAAAAGAGGGATATCACTATAGATTTTACAGACATAAGGAAGATTTTAAGGGAATATTATTAACCTTATTCCACTACCTTGACAACTTAGATGAAATGTCTGAATTCCTGGTGGAGAGGAAACACTTAGCAAAACTGACATAAGCCAAAATAAAATATTTGAATAACCCTATTCCTCTTCAGAATATTGAATTTGTAATCAAAAACCTTTCTACAAAGAAAACTCCAAGTCTAGTAGTTTCACTGGTAAACTCTATCAAGCATTTGAGGAAGAAAACCAGTCTTACACAAACTCTTTCAAAAATCTAGGAAGGGCCCGGCCGGGCATGGCTCAGCGGTTGAGTGTCGACCTAGGATCCAGGAGATCAGGGTTCGATTCCCGGTCAGGGCACATGCCCGGGTTGCGGGCTGCAGCCGATCAATGACCCTCTCATCATTGATGTTTCTATCTCTCTCTCTCCCTCTCCTTTCCTCTCTCTGAAATCAATAAAGATATATTTTAAAAAAAAATCTAGGAAGGGACACTTCCCGATTTATTTTATGATGCCAGCATAACTATCACACCAAAATCTGACAAAGACATTTTTAAAAAAAGAAAATCACAGGCTAATGTCTTCGTGAACATAGATACAGAATTTCTTAAAAGAATATTAGCAAATAGAATCCACCAGTATATAAAAAGGATAATACATATGACTAAAGTGAGATTTTTCCCCAGTAATGCAAGGTTGGTTTGACATTTGAAAATTAGTCAAGCCCTGGCCAGGATAGCTCTGGGTTGGAGCATTGTCCCTATGCGCCAGGATTGGTGGTTTGGTCCCCCGTCAGGGCACATACAAGCATCAACCAATGGGTGCATAAGTTAGTGGACAGCAAATCAGTGTTTCTCTCTCCCTTCTATCTCTAAAATCAATAAAATAAAAATTTTAAAAAATTAGTCAATATAATTCATCATATTAAATCAAGGGAAAACACCAGATCATTTTATTAGCAGCAAAAAAAGGAGAAAAAAACATCTGATGAAAACTAACGTTTGTGGGAAAAACTCTTAGTAGATCAGGAACAGAAGCGTACTTTATCAATCTGATTTAAAAAAAAAAAAAAAAAAGACTTTCCCCCTATAATTAGCAATAAGGTAAGATATCTGCTCTCACCACATGTATTTCCTTTACTAGAGGTCCTAAGCAGTGCAGTAAAGAAAGAAAAAAAAAAAGTAAAAGGCATATATATTGGAAAGGAGAAAGTTAAGTATCTATATTCTTGGATGACATCAGGTTAGTAGAAAATCCCAAGATATCTACAGAATATAAGAACACACAAGTATACTTAACAAGATCTTGGGATACAAGATCAGTATACTAAACATTTTTAATATACTAGCCATAAATGATTGGAAAGTGAAATTTAAAATTCTATTTATAATAGCATTTGAAAATGTAAAATCCTTAGGACAAATTTAACAAACTATGTTCAATACCTACACAGTAAAAGCTACTAAATAATACTAAAGACATTTAAAAAGATTTAAATAAGTGGAGAGATATGTCATGTTCATGGACTAGAAGACATAATATTGTAAATATCCATTCTTTCCAAATTGATCTAAAGATCCAGTGCAATCCCAATTATGAGTCTAGTCAATTTTTTTGTAGAAACTGACCAACTGTTTATTTATATGGAAATGTAAGACACTTAGAATATCCAAGATAATCTTGGAAAAGATTTAGAGTACCCGACTTACAGAAATTCTGTAATGCTATAGTAATCAAAACTGTGGAAAATTGATTGCTGAAACAGAATAAAGAGCCCAGAAATAGGCTTATATTTATAATATAATTCAGTGAGGAAAGGAAACTTGAACAAGTGGGGCTAGAACTAGATACCAATATTTAAAAAAAATGAAACTCAACCCCTATCTGTCTAAAAAATTGAAGATGATTCATAGACATAAACATAAAAGCTATTACAATAAAACTTCTTGAGGAAAATATCTCTGACTTTGGGTTTGGCAAAAGTTTTTAGACATGACACAGAAAGCAATAAACAAAAAGGAAAAAATGATAAGCTCAATTTTCTCAAAATTAAAAACTTTTGTTTATCATAAGATACTGTTAAGAAAATAACCAGGCAAGCCATCAAAAGGGAGATACATGAATAGCCAATATGCTTATGAAAATGTGCTTAACAACATTAATTATCAGAGAACTGCAAATTAAGTCATGAGATACCACTAAACATCCAGCAAAATGGATAAAATTCTTTCAAATCATCACGTTGTATGTTTTAAATATCTTACAATTTTATTTGTGAATTATACTTCAATGAAGCTGTGGGTGGGGTGGTGAATGACTGACATCACATGGTGAGGATGTGGAACCAGTAATGGAACTCTTATAAATTGTCATTGGCAGTACAAGCACTTTAGAAAGATCTGGCAGTTTGTTAGAAAGGCTAGAAAATTCCATTTGGAGATCTTTACTCAGGAGAAATGAAAAACATAACCACAAAATGGCTTGTACAAATACGTTTACAGCAGCTTCATTCATAATATTCCAAAACTGGAAACAACTTAGGTGTCTAACAACAGGAGAGTAGGTAAACTGTGGACTGTTTTTACAATGGACTAATCCTCAGCAATAAAAAGGGATCAGTGCTGATACACACAACATGGATAAATGTCAAAAGCATGCTGTATGAAAGGAGCCTTGCACAAAAGAGTTCATACTATATGATTTCATTTTTATAAAGTTCCAGAACAGGCAACCTAAATATGTGATAAAATTGAGAATAGTGGTTTTCTTTGGGAATGTGAGAAAGGGATTGAGTGGGAAGGGGCATGAGTTCTTTCTTTTTTTTTTTTTTTTTTAATATATCTTTATTGATTTCAGAGAGAGGAAAGGAGAGGGAGAGAGATAGAAACATCAATGATGAGAGAGTCATTGATCGAGCCCGCAACCCGGGCATGTGCCCTGACTGGGAATTGAACCCCGATCGCCTGGATCCCAGGTCGACGCTCAACCACTGAGCCACGCCCGGCCGGGCTCTGAGGGGATAGTAATGTTAGAGTTTGGGTTCTCTAACTATACGTTTGTCAAAACCCATCAAATGGAAATGTGATATTTGGGTATTTCACTGTGTGTAGTTTTTAGTTCGCCAAAAAAAACACAAAAAAACAAACAAAAAAAAACCCCACCAAAAAAATGCAAACAAATATTGAACTCTAGATACTGATATACATATTGAAGTGTTTAGGAGTGAAGTGCTCTGATATCTGTGTCCAACTTTGAAATGCTTTTAAAATTAAATGGATCGAGTGCTCACTTCAGCGGCACATATACTAAAATTAAATGGATTGACGGATGAAGAATGGAAGATTGGATATACATGTGATGAAACAAATGCAGTAAAATATTCATTGTGTTCATTGTAGACACTAGGAAGTGGGTAAATGGATATTCACTGTACACTGTTTACACTTTTCTGTTCATTTAAATATTTTCATAAGAAATTGTTGGCAAAATAAAATGAAGTGGATGTACCTAAAGGGTATTATAACTTATTTATGGGGAATTCAACTGTTTATTAATTTGAAAATTGTTATATGTCAGCGGTGCACTGGGCAATCTGATAAGCATCGCTGATCCAGTAATCGCGACACGCATGTTTCTTGCCCTCCTGTTTATCAGATTCATATTTCCCCCCGCATTTTCTACCCCCATTTCTTGTACTAGTTAGTATTTATCTGTCTACTCTGGGTTTCTTAGAAGCTCATAGTTGTTATTTTAAAATATCAGATTTGTTTTATTTTCTTTATTACTTAATTGGCTAAAAATCTGTTTTCACAACATTGTGTCTGTGTATATGAAGTAGGGTGGGTCAGTGTTCAGTTGCTGGGACTATCATAAGCTGAGTTTGAACTGTTTTTAAAGTTCATTAATTTGCTTCTCGTTTCTGCCCCTGGTGTCAGGACTTTCCCTGTTGTTGGCTCAATTTTCTACTCTAAAGAGAAGGCCTCCAAAAGATTTACTATTCTTTTCATGAACCCAGAAATCCCTACAAATCCTAAGTAGACCAAAAGACATAGCATTTTCATCGAACTCAGAGACCGGAAAACTTCAGAGGAATGAGGATGATTCTCTGACCTCAGAGGGAGTACACTTGGATTTCTAGAGCATTGAAGAGGGAGAGTTCAGAGCTGCCTGCTTTCAGACCCTAACATAAATACTTCTTTTCTGGCCCCCAAGAACCCTCTTTCTCTTTGGTTATCTCTGCTGCCCTGTACCTTGCCCGGTCCTTCTCTGGGTTGGACCTGATAGCTGTCACTTCTCTAATTTGTTATTTACTTTAATGCCTAAGGTAGCTGCTGCCACCCCCTTTCCCCATCCCATCTCCCATTCATGAGCTGATTGAATTTGGCCTTGTCCTACGTCTGCTGCCTGCCCTCATCTCTGCCTCTAACTCCTCACCTGTACTCAACACCCGAAGAGTCCCTGTCACCTCTGCCCACCTGCTCCTATAACTAAGTGGGCCCTAAGGGAAGAGTTCTTCATGTGAGAATGCCTGAGACTTGGTGCATCCCAGGTCTTGGTAACTTTTTACTGAGACACTTTCTCTGTGAGTCTCAGTCAGCTCTGCTACCATATTCACGGGTTATCAGCCATTCCTCCCCTCATCTCAACTTCTGCTATACTTATTAAATATTGTACATTCAAAAGAATATTTGTATAATTCTAAGTTATAATGATAGCAATAAAACAAATACCTCTAGCCACCACTTAGCCTGAGAATTAAAATGTCACCTGTATCTCCCAGTCCTCCTTAAGGTATAAGGTACTGGGTAGCACTTTATGATCTCTGCAATAAATAGCCAGTGTTACTGAATACTAAACATTGTCTTCAGATATGTTTTTGTTGAGAACATTTAACAAATTCAGATAGGCCATTAGTGAAGTTTTAATGTAGATTCCAATAGTTTGATTCATCTGTCAAACCTTTTATAGTTCACTGGAGTTACCTACTGAGTGTGCCCAGTCTGTCATCACAGATTTCTGCCAAGCTTAGCCTTAGAATAAAGGAAGGAACTTTCTGAAGGTTGTTTTTTCCCGTAGAATAACTACTGATGGTGCACCGGAATTGAAAGTAGAGAGTATGAATTCAAAAGCCAAACTGCATGCTGCTCTTTATGAGAGGAAGCTCCTGTCTTTGGAGGTGCGAAAACGTAGACGACGGAATGGGAGATTGAGGGCAATGAGGGCAAAATACCCAGGTACGTGCTGGTGAGCTGTCCCCAAAGTCCAGCATCTGGGCTCTGCCTGACTGATTTAATCAACCACTTAGTAGTCAATGAATCGGAACCTTCCTGATCACATATACTTAATTGTTTGTATAGTCCGTTTTCTCTGAAACTGAATTTCAAAAGGATTATAATAAGTTTTTAAACCTTCCATTCTCTAACATTTGTATTGGATTCCTGAAGCATATACATTTTGGCTTTTGCTCATATTTCAGCATCATATAATATCTGGTACTTTAGAAATAGCATTAGCTTAAGTTTGCTAGAATCCTGAGCGTCATTGTTCAGGGTTTTCATGATTAGGTATTAAGTCCAGTATATCCTTTGACATTGCTGAATGGTGTGAATATTTTGTTTCATTTTTGTTTTTTGTTAATCCTCACCTGAGGATACTTTTTCTCTTGCTCTTCAGAGAGTGAAAGGGAGGGAGGGAGAGAGAGAGAGAGAAAAAAACATTGATGTGAGAGAGAGACATCGATTGGTTGCCTCCCAAATGTACCTGGACTGGGGATCAAACCCGAGACCCGTTAGTGTGCGGGCCGACGCTCTAACCACTGAGCTACACCCGCCAGTGGTGTACGTATTTTAAACATGAGCAGACGAACGGGAATTTCTTTCTCTCTCAGATTCTCCCATATCTCTTTGTCGCTGACTAATTGACTGACTGCCTTTCTTTCCCTCCTTCCCTCATTTGTTGAGCAGCTGTATTAGGCACGTTAGTCACTGGGGTTTTGTTGGCGAGTAAAAAAGATTTAGTCCTTATTCTCATAGACCTTCCAAGTCATGAAGGAGAAGGGTAATGAATAAGCCCAGGAGAGAAAGATATTCCCCTGCTCTTTGTACCTTCATGAGCGGCGCCCTTCTAGAAACCTCTCACACACTAGAGATTACTAACATGTTTTTGCCTTAAGTTGTGAGAGAGCCATTGGTATTATGATGAGAAACATCAACTAATGAAGATCATTAGTAGGCTCTTAGAATATATTAGGTTGGAGAGTGACATTGTGTGCTATGAATTTGTGTGTTACTTGTGGTCTGGTTTAGATATGGGTTTTTCTAAAAAGATAAAAGGAAGGTATTGGGAGAGAGGAAAATGTCATCCTTTTTTCAGCAACATTAGTGGTTCTTCGCATTTAGTGATTGCCCAGCCGGCTGAAATGAACGTTAGGCCTGAGACAGAGAGCGAGGAGGAAGATGGAGTCGCATTAGACGGCGATGACGAGGAACAGGAGGCTTCCCAGGAGGAGCTTGCAGGGTCCCCTGCAGAGAATCGAGCCAAATACTCATCCCCACTGACTGTTACGGTAGAAAATTCACCCAGAGAAAATGCCATGAGAGTTCCTGAGTGGACCCATAAAGGTGAACAGTGCTGCAAAATGGAGATTCAGGAGCCAGAGCCTAAATTTAACCTGATGCAGATCCTGCAAGAGAATGGCAACCTTAGGTATGTACCTTTTGTAATTATAATAGTAAACCTGGCAAAGGTTCATTTGTACTGTGTGCCAGGTACTGTGCTGGTGGCTTTACAGCCATTTTCCATTTCTTATTCACAGCAGTCCTATGAAGTCATGACTGTGATTTGACATTACTGTTAAGGAAACTGAGCCTTAGAGAAGTTACTTGTCCAAGGTATAAAGCTGTGATACAAACCCAGGTCTTATTGGCTGGTTGAATATTTGTTGGGTTTTAGTGTCACTCACTAAGAGCACCAGGTGACTGAGACAAGGACCTTAAGCAGCTCATGGTTCAATATGGGGACACTTAAAGAGCGGGGGCTATGGCCCCAATATGGACAAAGTCCTCTTAGGACACAGAAAAAGGACTGATTGGTCTTGCTTAGGAAGGCTAGGGAGACATTAGGGAGGAGGTAATATTTGAACCAGGCTTCAAATAATGAGTAGGATTGCAGGAGGTTTGGGAGGTACCAACTAAATGTGGGAATGGTAATAGAGGAAATAAAGACACAGAGGTGTGATAGTATAGTCAGTCATTCAGCCCCTCAACAGTATTTATTGAGCACCTGCTCTGTGCCAGGAATTGTGTGAGGCTACATAGTATGACAATGGGGACCAAGACAGCTCATGGAGCTTACTCAAGTGGGGAAGACTGACAGTAAACAAAGAAGCAGATAATTCCAGGCAGTAGGAAGTGCTGTGCAGACAACAAAACAGGGTACAGTGTGAGAGTGTAATGGGGCAGAGGGTTTCTACAGATCAGTGTTTGGACATGAAGAGGTAGCTTCAAGGAGAGTCCTGAATGATGATGAGGAGGTAAGTCATGCGATTATCACGGGGCAGAATATTCCAAGCAGAACAGAAAATATAAAGGCCCTGAAACGAATGAGTGTGACAAGTTTGAGAAACAGTTTGGTGTAGTGGAGTTACATGGAAAGGAGGGTATGGTAAGAAATGAGACTAAAAATTGGATGTGATTTGATAGGACTTTAAGAGAATCCTGGACTTGGTTTTCTGGATGGCTAATTTTTAAGCAGATGAATGATGTGGTCAGATCTTGATTTAGAAAGTAAATTCTGATTGCACTATGGAATAGTGACTGGTAAGAGAGCAACTGAAGGCAGAGCGGTGAGTTCTAGGGGCTGTTACAGTAGTCCAGAGCCAGGAAGTTGAGCCCTTGACCAGAACAATGGCTATAGGAATGGAGAAAATGGGATGGACTTAAATTTGCAAGTTAAAATTGTTAGGGTGTGGTCTCTCCAGTTGTAAGAACTCCAAAGAGATGGACTTTTCCAAACTTGGTGGCTTGGTGATGCCATCAGTCAGTATAGGGAGCGCAGGAGTTAGCTTCATGATAGAAATAATGTTTCATTTGGGACAGTGAGGTGAAAGATGAAGCTGTCCAGTAGACAGGTGAAAACAGAGCTTTGAAGGTCAGAGTTGAACAGGATTGTATAGTTGATAGTTAAAAACTTCAGAGTGAATGTGCTTATCCAATTCAGTTTAGTTCAGCAGGCACAGACAATGAAAAAAGGAGAGCTGAGCCCTTGGGGAGACCATTGTTTAATAGCAAAGAGACAAGAAATAGCAGCTAGAGAAGTAGGCATAGAACTGAGAGGGTGTAGTATGGCCAAAGCTGTAAGAGTTCCGAGCTGTAGAGTGCCCCAGACAGCCCACGTTAGGGTGAGGAGTGAAAAGAGATGCCTTCGCTAGTGTCAGGGATAGAGTGGACAGAAGAGGAATTATAAGGAAATAAGAAAGCAAGTGTGAACTAAGTTTTTCAGAAGATTTGGCCGTGAAAGGAAGATGAGAATGCATGGGAGAAAGCAAGCCAAGAGAGAAGATTTAAAAATTTTTTCCAGGTAGGGAATTCTGGAGCTTAATTGTAGACTAATGATTTGATGGAAGAGGACCAGAGATGCCAAGGGGCTGTATTGGTAGAGAAGGGTCCTAAAGGAAGGTGGAAAGAGGCCAGTGGAGGGGTGTCTCTTCCTGAAGGCAGAAGGAAAGCATCGTGGGATGGATGCAGTGGTTAGAACTTACAGGGGAAGGGAGTTTAGGTATTTATGCATGACGGCTTTTATTTCTCAGAGGTCACTTCTTACACTGCAAGGGTGGAGAGTGACATTGGGGTTTGGGAAATGGGAGAATAGGGTTAAGGTTTGGAATAGTGTCGTGGAGAATGAGAATAATTTCATTAGTAAAGAGCACACTGAACTCCGTCAGGAGACCTGGGCTCTGGCTTTTTAATGCTCACCAACTGGCGGTGTGATCATGGACCACTCAGAGCTTCTCTATGCCTCAGTTTCCTTTTCTGTTAGGCCAGAGAATGGGATTGGACAAGTGTTTCTCAAACTGTGCTTTCTGCGGGGAAGGGGGGGCGAAGATTCCACTGAATTAAAATTAAAATTTTCAAAACCACTGAACTATATTCTAAAGTCCTTTCCAGCAATAACATTCTACTTAGCTGTTGTGGATATAAGTATTTCTTCATAAACCTTATGGATCTCACTTTCAATTAGTAAACTGTTGTAATTGAAGAGTGTGTTCATATAAATTAGTGTTTTTCAGACTATTTCCTGGAGTTGCCATCATTCTGTGGGGCATCTCAATGGCTACTGGGAATCTGGGGAAGGTCCATGGCAAGAATTCAAGACTCTAGGCCCCAGCCCCCTAGCTGTATATTTTGCATACTGAGGAATCACATAGGCTTTTTAAAAAAAAAATAGGTTTCTCTGATGTAAATCATTGTGGTTTCCATTCTTTCATCTTTTTTTGTTTGTTTCAAATGACTAGCTGATCAGTGTGTCTAATACATTAGGGACAAACTCAGGATTAACATCCCAGAGACCTCTTTAACAAGGCTAGAAAACTCAGTACTTGTTCATTTGATTTTCAAAAAAGATTTTGCAACAAAATAATGATTGCAATCTTAACTTCCAAGCAATAATTCCCTTATCCAAAGACCTTCATGTTTTAGTATAAAGGACTAATCAATAAAACTGAGTATTCTGCTACATTTGGAGGTGTCTGACATATGCTGTTTCTGGCTCATTATATTGCAGGTGAATTCGTTGACCAGATTGAGAATCTTTTTCATTTATTTTGACTTGAAAGGAATTTGTTTTGGAGGTAGAGCTTATCCGAATGGTTGAGGGGAAAGTGCTATATGGTCCCCAGGTGAACAAGAATATAACTGTTATCCTTGTCAAGAAACACTTAGAAATATAAATTTATTCTTTTTCAACATCATATTGAACTCCCACAGACTATCCCTATTAATAATAAAAATGTAGCCTTACTTATATTTCATGCTCTGAAAATCTTATGCATTAAACTCTCAAAAGCAAATCTACTCCCCAACCTGACTCCCCTCCCCTCCAGTCCCTCCAACACACACATAGAAGTTAGACCTAGACCCTCCTGGGATTTCCAGTTTACTCTAGATGAGTCCTTCATCCTAACCTTGGAGGAACAGTGAGTAGAATGCATTCAGTGATTGCATGTGTGAGGATTGTAAACAAAGTTTGTGTTGGGCCCCAATCTTCACTGATGTAATTTTGGCTGGAGTGTCAGAAGGCCGATCAGCTGAAGTAACCAAAATCTCTTCTGAAAGAAAACAGAGCTGCTACAATTAGCAGCTGAAGTGAAAATCATCAGTGTCTCTCTGGTACTTATGTCTTCCACACTATACTTAACAGATTTCCTGGTTTCCTCCCTAGACCACCAGTCAGAAATCAGGTGGGTTCTTCAGTGATGTGGCCAAGGTACTTTTTACTGTGTGTGAGCATTTCTTTTTCCCACTGAACATCTGGGCTTGTCCTAGCCTGTCTATGCCAAACTCTGTTGGACCTCACTCATTTGTTCTGGGCTCCAGCCACTCCCGTCTTGTAGTTGAGAAAAGCCTGACCTTAAAATTTGGTCTCAAAAGTTCCTTTGTAGCACTTATCTATTTCCTGCTTTGGAGCCTTCTGCACACCAGAAATATTAGTTGCCATAGCAAAAGCCATACTTTTGACTAACTGATAAGTATGTTCTTCAGGGCCTCCAAGGCAAAAAACGTTTTCTACATTAATACAAAGGCTCTTGTGAAGATTCAGTACTTTTCCTGTACATTCCCCCAAGAAAGTTATTCAAAAAGTTCCAAGAGATATATATTTATAAGGGTAGGAAAACTGACTTTCTGTTATTGTTTGAATTTCCCCCATGGTAATAATGAGAAAATAAATAGGATTCTCTATCTCTGATTCTTTTAATAGAAAAAAAAAAAATCTCATGTACTGTTTAGAAGGAATCTTTGTTCAATGACTATATGATTTATGGGCTTTATTTTTCTTAGCCATCCTAATAGAAGGCTCCTCAAAGGCCACCTTGAGAGAGGCAGGTACACATTTGGTAGGCTTACCATTCTATCTCATAACGGTATGTTGTTTTGGATTTCTGTAGCAAAGTGCAGGCCCGAATAGCATTCTCTGCCTATCTCCAGCATGTTCAAATTCGCCTGATGAAAGACAGCGGAGGTCAAACGTTCAGTGCCAGTTGGGCTGCCAAAGAAGATGAACAGATGGTGAGGCTCTTCTTGTTAGATCCTTTTTCCTTTCCCTTTTTCTTTTCTTTTTTTCTATTAGAATAAGAGCAATATATTCTTCTGGTAAAGTAATTTTTTCATAGTCTAGTTTATAGATTTCTCTAACTTCACTGTGAAATAAATCTTTGTTCTGGATCCCTGTTCATCATACTATATGTTGAGGGCATCAGTGATTTCATTATGAAAATGAAAATTGATTGCTCATTAGATGTCAGGCCAAGTGCAGAGCCCTCGAAAATAATGACAGTTAGAATCCTTTCTCAAGCAAATTTATGTTTTATTAACTCTTTGAGGGAGGCACTATCATTCCCATTTTACAGATGAGGAAACAAAGACCTAGAGAAGGGAGGTAACTTGCCTGTTGTCCCACAGCTTGTATGTGGTGAAGCTGGAACTTGAACCCAGATGTTATAATTGTACATTATTTGCTCTCTCATTGTTTCCATGAGTCATAAGGCATTTATTTTTCTATCCTGAGGTGTCAAGTTAGCTCTTTGAAAGTCAGCACTTTATCATAGGCCCTCTGAGAGTATAACCTCCTCCATTTTAACATTTTTTTCATTACTAGTTGTAACTTTATAAAATTCTTAGATTACTGGAAACAAACTTGTGTAATAATTTTTACTGTGTATCAGTCATTTGAAAATGCCTAGAATTTAATATTCTAGCAAGGTTTTTCCTTTGGGATTAGAATGAACTTTAATTTCTTTGGTAAGGTCAGTGCTTGTGGAAGAAGCCACAGCCCTTCCATAGTCCTTTTAACCAGAGGGATCTGTCACCAAAAAGTGAGAGATCTTTAAGTCTGGGACAGCTGCATACTTTGTCCAACTCAGTGGTGTCCTTACTGTAATGTCCAGTTCTCCACATAGGAGAGGCATATAATATGCCAGGCTTATTATAAAAACATGATGGCTATCTCAGAAAACAACTTGTGAATTTAAAGTAGCCAGTACGACCCAGAGATAAAACCTTGTGTGTTGTGAATAACCCTTCAGCCATCAGTGGAAAATGTTAGCTCTGCTCTTTCCAAGTGGAAAATTGAAACTGCTTTTTTGAGAGTCAGTTTGTCTGCTCCACTGTGAAAAAATAATGTTTTAATATAACAGCTTAAACCACCCTATAGTAAAGAGAGCAGAGCACAGCTATGAAATCCAACCTTCTGGTTATGAGGCTCTTTATACCGAAGTAAATTGGAACCAAAGGACATTGAACCAAAATCAAATTCACGGAGAAAAAAATCACTCAGAAGAGAATAATCACTCAGCTGTTGGCTTGGAATCCGCAGGGATCTCATGGGGCTTCTCCCAGATATTTAGGGTCGCCACTGCAAAACTTAAAACCAGTTCCATGCATTTATTTTTGGAAATGTACCTAGAGAGCAAACCCTAACCCGTTCCCTGAGGATTGTGGCAGTGGTCTTGTTTATGAGGAAGGTAGGTGTAGAATTGCCTCTCTGGTCCAGGTTAGGGTTAGACATCCTTTATCACGTAACTCACAGAAGGTGTATCAGTATACGGTCCCAACATCTGTCATTTTAAGGCAGTTTTACTATGTTTGGTGGAAGAGGGAAGGAACAACAATCTTTAAGGCCTGCGGCCTTGCAGAATCTTTCTTTGAAGCATCTGTGATGTTATGAATAATCTGATTGGTGTGTATTCAGATTTCAAAATACTTTTTCCCGTGTTAGATGAGATGCATTCTTTCTTCCCTTTCATGACCCTCCACTGTGCCCTGCCTGCCAATCCTTAATTCTAAAGGCTCCCTTATCCTTGGGACAGGAAAAAACACACATCACCTTTCAAACATAGTAACAGTTCTTTCTTTCTCTTTGTCACTAAACTTTTTATTTTATTAAAGTTCTTAGTTTATTAATCCTTTCATGAAAAATCTGCACAATCCCCACAGATAAAGTCCCTGCAGACTTCTGTTGTCCCGCCTCCGGCTCACTTTTGCCAGCACCAACACTGGCCGTTGCAGCCCCTGACCTTCCTCCTGTTCCTGCGCTCCTTTCGCTGTTTTCCAGAGGGCTTCGTCTTCTCATATCGCCCATGCCTTGCACGTCTGTGTTTGGGTTCATTTTTCTTTGTGTAATCCCAGGAATCATAAATCATGCCAAAGCCAGTTGTCTTGCCACCACCAAAATGGGTTCTGACTCCAAACACAAAGATGACACCTGCTGTGGTCCTGTACATTTTGGCTAGTTTTCCCCGAACTTCTGTCTTGGGTGCTGTTGCCTTCCCTGGGTGAAGGACGTCAGTGACCATCTGCTTCCGCTGAAGTAGTCTGCTGGTCGTGAACTTCCTGGTCCAGATAGTTACTGTGTCATTCATGCTGAAGGATAGTCTTCAAGCAGCCAGGGAGGGGGGAAAAAGCTGTCACTAAACTTTTTAAATCAGTAGTTTCTCCTGTTCACCTGTGTTCTTCACCGTGCACACATTCCTTAACTGCTTCCCTCTGTTCCCTCTTCTGTCCTGAGAGTATTCTCTTGGAATTATCTCATACCGACTCCGTCTCAGGTTTTGTCTCGGTTGCCATCCTTTCCAGTGCCAGCCTCTTGGAAGCTTTGGATGTGGGACCCTTTCCTCCCTCAACTTCCATGACACTGTTTTCTCTTGGGTCTCTTTCTACATTTCTGATGTTTCTACCATGGGGTTGTGTGTGTGTGAGTGTGTGTGTGTGTGTGTGTGTGGTTCTGGGTGGTTTTTGTCTTTTTTTCTTTCTGATTTTTCCTTCTCTTATCTCTAAGCATGACTGTTTCTGTATCCTTTCTCTACCTCCTCACCTTTGGTATTTCCTGTGCTCCTGTGGTTTTAGTTTCCAGACTTATCTTTGAGTGCTACTTCCCTATTAGAAGTGACATCTGCACTTTGAATTGTTACAGTACTATTTGTATATGAATTATGGTAGTTTTATAGCTATTACTTTATTTCATAGTTATTGATTTTGATTTTCTGATTGCCACCTTATTGAGGGAAGAGAAGGCATTTCTTCTGTGTCATGTCTTTCTGTACCTTTCCTATACCTAACATGTTGTTCTGGGTCTTATTGAAATGTTTGGTTTGCTTCTCCTCACATCTCTGTTGTGTAATCCCTTGATAGATTGTCTTCTGTTGCTTAGCACAATCCCTACTTTTCCCCCCAATGACTCTTAATTCATAGGAGCTAGTTGTTCGTTTCCTCAAGCGAGCGTCATGTAACCTCCAGCACTCACTGAGGATGGTGCTACCCAGTCGACGTTTGGCACTTCTGGAACGCAGAAGAATACTGGCCCACCAGCTGGGTGACTTTATCATTGTGTACAACAAGGTAGGTGGTTTGTCTGTTAGTCTTTGTTTTAGATTTCTGTGCACTGTCAGAAACAGGCTAGAAGCCTCTGTCCCACTGGGTGGAGAGGTCCTTCTTCTCTTACCTGGCATCATTGTCCCCTGTGTGTGACTGTTACAGGGAGCAGAATCTCATTCCTTAACCCAGTTGGGCTGAAAAGCTACTTATTAATTACTTCTGAAGGCCCCTGTCGCCATAGTTAACTCTTTTTAAAGTCATATTCCTTTGGAGCACTGTCGTACCTGAGATGACTCCCGGGCTCTGCAAATTTGCATTGTGGTTATTGTGCCTGTATACCCTGGTGAACTGACTACTTGAGAGCTAATTTGAATTGTCGATTTAATATAGTAACAATCTTCTTTCCTGAGAGAGTTATACTTAGTTCTCTAGAACTTTTAACTAGTGACATCATTTTACAATGAAGCCCAGGAAATATACTATTTGGTTAGAATATTTTGCAAAGCATCTTTTATCTGAGGGGCTCAGAATACTTTAGAAATATCTTTTCTTTTTTTTTGGCATATAAAATGTATGCTGTCATATTGTTGAAGCTGCAAGTGTGGCCACAGACATTACTAAAGTGCTATTAAAAGCCCTCTTCTCAGTGGGTTCTGTGAGTAGAAAGTAAAAACATAATAAAAATTTAAATTATTCTGCAACTTTTATTTGGAAATTTCACAGTGTTTCATGAAATAATGTTAGAAAGCAGTATATCCAATTTATAGGTGACAGAAGTACATAGAGGAGTTAAATGTCTTTACTGTAAAGACAGGTCAGCCCGAGGCTGTGAAACCAGATGCTGAGGTGTGCATTTATCAGGAGTCAGTTTTATCTTGTTGTCTTTCTGTGGGGTTGGGGACTGTGTAGGAAACAGAACAAATGGCTGAAAAGAAATCGAAGAAGAAAATTGAGGAAGAAGAAGACGATGGGGTGAATGCGGAAAACTTCCAAGAGTTCATCAGACGAGCAAGGTAGAAGACACTTACACCATCTATTCCGCCTTCTAGATGCCCCATTGCACTCCCAGTACTTTTTTGTTTCTAACAGATGGATGCAAGCAAAATCACTCTTAGAAGGAAAAAAAGAGTTTCCTAGGCTTGGCCTCTCCATATCTCAGCCAATTATGTTGCTGTTGTCATGGTTTCAGTTATCAAAACACTGCTGCTGGGTATCTGGGCTGGATTTCTAGACAGCCTTCAAAGTACACATCACTCACAGTGCTGAGAGAGCCCTTTGGAAAGTTGAAGTTAGAGGCTTCTAGTGTGTACTGGATCTGAATTTATCCCTGGCCTACTGATGCAGAGAGATGACCAAATTTTGCCTACATTGAGTGGGTTGAGGAATTGGCAATTTCTCAGCACTGTGAGGGTTACGCCTAATTTATATAAAATAGAACAAGTCCTTCATGCTTAGGGTTAGCCTTTAGGGATTGAAAATTTCAGCATTCGGCTCTATCTTGATATAAATCAGCAGGCCATTTTGTCCATTTACAGTGTTTCCAAAGGAAGAGGTAACAAAGGTATTTATATTGTGTATGATTTATACTTGAAGGCCTTTGTCTAAAACAGACACATAAAACCACTTAAGTAAAGGAGAAAACATCTGTATAACCCCATTAATTAGTCTTCAACCCTCAAAGTCACAGTGGGGAGAAAAGCAGTAGGAAGATTAACTTCGGTTGATTTGTGAAGTTAAATCAGGTGATGGTTTATCAGTCACCAACATGGTATGATCTGTGTTTAATGTTTTGTATAGACCTAACATAGCCTCAATATCATGTGCTTAAACACAGCAAACACATCATTTTTCAGGAGTTCATAATCATGTAGTTATTTTGTTGACATTCTTGGGTCCTGAGTAATATGACTGATAAAGCAGGTATAGAAACAAAGCAAGAAACAGTTCCTCACATCAACATTATAAAAATAGAAAAGAAAAAAAACTAGATTATGTTCAGAAAATGGTTCTTTTAAAGTAAAAAGATTAATTTCTAGTTCCTCCTAGGGATCTTAAAATTCTCTAAAATATTTAAAAAGAAAATAAAAACCAGCTTTTTAAAAAGTGATGTGTATTTCCCCACCAGGCCTGACTTGGGAATAAAGATGATCTATGTATACTATTAAATTGAATATAGATTTGGAGATCAAGTATATTTACTACTGATTGTGGATTAAATGTTGATTGTTGGAAATAGATGATAGCGTCAGTTCTTTTATGACGCTTGGGTAGTACATGGAGGCCTTTGTCAGGGTTGGTAAATCCAAACACCTGCAGCAGTCAGGCAGGGAAACATAAATTATGAAGTAGGCAGAGGGTAAGACAGGAGGTATATCAGCTTGTATTTTGACCAACCTTAACTGTTCCCTTTCAGCATTCTGTGATGGGCCAAATAAAGGACTGACAGGCAGAGGCAGTTGCCCGTTTGCAGCCTCAGCTTTAGGTCTCGGGTAGTTACTTGAGGCCCTTATTTTGTGGCACTTTGCTACTTTGGAGACCTTGGGGTTCACCCCAAAATTCATAGATGCTGTTTTCTAGGTTGTCATTACAGTGTGTGCTGAAGACAGGATATAGGTACTTTATAATAATGCAGAAATATTTTGCTTGTTTTGAAGGCTACTTATCTGGAACATAGCCAGGCTCTGGTAAAAAAAAAAAAAAAAAGGCAAAAAGTCATTGAGAGGCTGGTCTAGATGTTATGAAATCCGTGTACTAGAAGAATCTATGGGCCTTCATCTATTTCCCTACACTTCCCATTTTGTGGATATTCATAAAGCTCATATAGTTTCAATATTTGAAGTGACCTAAAGACCATCTAGTTCATTCTTCTTCATTGTATAGATGGTCAGAGAACTCTTCCATGCTTACACGGGTGGGTCTCCTTTTTGCAGACATAGACAAAATGGCAAGTGGCTCCTTTAGTAAATATACTTCAATGATCTAGAAGTGGGGTGGGCAGACTGTGAAGGGCCAGAGAAGAACTACTTCAGACTTTGTGGGCCGCATGTAGTCTTTATAGCATATTCTTTAACAATATAAAAACCATTCTTAGCTGGAAGCCATACAAAAATGGGCTGCTTGCCAGGTTTGACCCACAGTGTGTAGTTTTTTGATCCCTGATCTAGAACATGGCTGTCCAGTAGAACTTTCTGTGTTGTAGCTACTGATTACTTGAAATGTGGCTAGTGAAACCAAGGAAAAGAATCTTTAAATTTATTTAATTTTAATTCATCTAAATGTAAGTAGTCACATATAACTAGTGGCTACCGTACTGGATAGTAAAGATCTAAAAAATTCACTGTGGAATGCATGAAGCCTTACGATGCTTTACATTTTTAGATTGCTTTATTTGTATTGTATTTAACCGTCTATTAAGGGGGAGTCCTCAGCTTGTGCTTTTCATTTTCCCATTCTCCAGCTTACTCTATTTCCATAATAAAATCTGGTAGAAAGATTTTTCCAGAGCAGCTTCCTGTTCTGACCATACTTTCTCTCCTCATTTCAGTGAGGCTGAACTGGAGGAGGTGTTGACTTTTTATACCCAAAAAAACAAGTCTGCAAGTGTCTTCCTGGGGACTCACTCCAAGAGTTCTAAAAACAGCAATAGTTATTCTGATAGCGGAGCAAAAGGTGGTAAGTATGTTGGTTAATTAATGAAAAATGAAAAGAACAAGTGAAAAACTGAGATATGCAAAGGCTAGCCGAGAATAATGTGCTGCCTGAGGACTAGTAGACTCCAGGGAGGTGAGATTTTACGGTGTTGGGCTGGGGATAAGAGGCATTCCGTTCTCATGCTAAAGGGACATGATCTGATTTTTTTTTATAACAGCAGAGAGCTTTTCAAGACAAATTAATAGCCAATATTTAGTATTTTTTTACTTCCCAAAATCATATGGAGTAGATGCTATTATAAAACTTCTTTACAGATGAGAAAATAGAGGCTGAAAGAAACTTGTTCAAGGGTGCCGTTCACTGTGCTATGGGACAGGAGCTTGACCCTTCGCCAGCCTCTTCATCTGCTTTTCTGCCTTCCCTAATGATATCTCACTTGTGTTAATTTTTTTCTTCCTCTAGCTCATTACCGTTGGCATTTGGGGTAGGAGAATTCTTTGTTGTGTAGGACTGTTCCTTCCTAGTGGGATGTTTCTATTCTTAGTCTTATTCACCAAATCCCATTAAATCCTTCAGTCATTGTGGTAACCAAGGATGTTTCCACATGTTTCTAAAAGCTCTTAGTGCTGGGGGACTCTGTGATTGGGGATTTGGGAACTGATGTGGACCAAAATGTATAGGTCATGTCATATGATCAAAAAATAGCAGTGATATTCTGTTATAAACAAAGCTCTGTGCTTTAAATGTAAGATTCATTTAAAATCTAGCTGGAAGTGGAAGTCTTAGGTAATCAATAAACTAATTTTTGTCAAGGAGCTAAATACCAGATTCAAAGATGGAGATTTTTCCTGCCCTTAAGGCTACCATAGTCTAATGTGGAAATAGCCAGGATAATTGACCATTTAAAATGTGAGTTTATTTTCCCCCAAGAAACAGTGTTAGTGTTTTAAAAACTATTTAGGTTCAGAGGCTAGTTCACAAAAGCCTCTTTAGCTCAGTGTATGATCGAATTATTCTATTACTAGAAGCCCTTCTGAGTCCACCCCTTTTCTGAACTTTCTGAACTTCTCTAAGTCCCAAAGCTAGTTTATTTGTCTGTTCATTCACTCCTAAGCATTTTTACTGAGCATCTGTTATGTGTCAGGCATTGTGATAGCTGAGGATATACAATGACCAGGACTGTTGTAGTCCTTGACTTGGTTACACTTACTGTCTGGTGGGTGAAGATGGGTGAGTAAATACAGGAAGAAGGGTGGTGGAGGCGCTGGGGAAGGGAGGCTCAGGAGTTCTTGTAATGAGGTTGGGGTAGAGAAAAGTGTTAACCCAGGTAGATGAGGGCCTAGATTGGAATTCAGAATATAACTTCTCCCCTCGCAGTAATGGGGAAGCCTTAACAGAATGTACTGGCAGCACCTGTCTGTATAAATGGGTCCTTGGAAATTCCGGAGTTCCTGTGTTAAGGACTACCTTTACATAAGAAGATCTGTACCTGTCTATACCTGTCAAGAATAACCAGAGGGACAAAAGGAGGGCCCCAACCAAGGAAGCACCATTAAAACGTTTGATAATTTCTGCACTCATTTCAAATGCAAGCACACAAATGTGTGTCAGTATGACAACCTCTGGTGGTGATAGAGAGAAGAGAGTTCATATGTCCGAATTCTTTCTTTATGAAATATGACCTGTAAAATGACCTTTCTTAAGTTTTTCTACGAGCCTCGCCCTTGAGAAAGATTATGGAATATTCCCCTAAGTATATGATTAGTTCTGGCTGTCCTTTTTCAGAATTCTGTGGTAGAAAAAATAATAATTTAGAGTGGTTTTGTTGTTGAGTAATATTGATCAACCTATCTCAAGTAAACTCACTCAGCTTTCTGAAGTTAAACCAAGGAATTGAAGATACAGAGCTTTTGTAATGTCTAGGTGTCATGCCAACAAATATTGGGGCTGTTCTATCTATCTCTTGGTAGTTGCCCTGCTCCATACTTAACGACTTTTTTGCTCCAGAGGGTACTACCAACCAGCTTGGTCTCTTGTTCCCATAGTCTGAATCCTTGGCAGAGGTCTCTGACTGCCCTTACTTATTTTCTTTTCCAGGCATTTCCCAGCTTGTTGGCAGTCCATGGGTGGCTTCCCTGGGTTTAAATGTCTTTCCCTGGTTCAGTTAGCAGGAGCTGGGGCTGGGGGTAGTTAGGAATCATTTGGTTGGTTGCCCATTCTTCAGGACAGTGGGCCTGGCCATCCTTGGAGAAGTGTGGTGAAATATGCAGTGATTCCTAGGATTGATTACTAGTTGTGTTATATTTTGTAAACAAAATTATAAGTAGCGATTACTAGCATTTGATTAGTAGGAGAGCCCAAGGTCGGTATTTATCTTTTATTTCAGATCACCCTGAGACAATGGAAGAAGTGAAAATAAAGCAGCCCAAACAGCAACAGGCAACAGAAATTCATTCTGATAAATTATCTCGTGAGTGACTTCAGACTACTTAGACTTGCTGCTCACTGATAAATCCCTAAAAGGACAAAAAGTCCTCAGATACTAAGTGATTGTAGAGCATGAGACATTACCCCAAAGACGTTTCTTCTTTGTTCTTCCTTTTCCCTTAGAATTTCCTCTACTCTACTGAGAACCTGTTTTCCTTCCAAGGAATTTCTCACTTTAATGTTTAGAAATTCTGAGCACTTTTCTAGAAGGTTGAAAAGCAAAGGAAAGGTGGTAGCTGTCACTACCAGAACTTTGTCTGATGCCCTAACATTTGTAAAACTCCTCCTGCTCTGGTTAATGGAGCTAGTCCCAACTCCAGCTTTGAGAAGACTGAAAATAAGCTATTTCTGTTGCCAGGTTATCTCTGTAGGCAAAATTCATTAGATTCATGATGAATACTCATTAAAATCTGTATTTTTCATGATTTCTGTTTCATGATAAAATTATTATGATATTTAAAAATGTTTACTTCATGCTTTATTGTGATATGTCAGTTTTTCTTAAAATGATCTGTTCTTTTGTTTGTTTTTGTTTTAATAGGACTTACCACTTCAGCAGAAAAAGAGGCTAAATTAGTCTATACCAATCCTTCCTCTGCTTCTTTTTCTGGTCCTGCTGCTACTCTTCTGCAGAAAATTCCCAACACCCATTTGTCATCTATTATTACAACCTCTGACCTCTCACCAGGGCCTGGCCACCATTCTTCTTTATCTCAGATTCCTCCAGCCATCCCCAGCATGCCTCACCAGCCAACAGTTTTACTGAGCACAGTCCCTGACAGTGCTTCTCCCTCCATGCATCCTGGGACACAGAACGTACCAAGCCCCGCTGGCCTGCCACGCTGTCGATCAGGCAGTTACACCATTGGCCCCTTTTCCTCTTTCCAGAGTGCTGCACACATCTATAGCCAGAAACTGTCTCGTCCCTCTTCAGCAAAGGCAGGTGAGTGAGAAAATGAAAGGCAGCTTGCAGTGTCAGCTCCTCCCAGCCCCAGTAAAAAATGTCATCTTTTCCCTTTGCCTTTTTTTTGAAAGGTAAAGGGACATGTGCATTGTTCTGATATGACTAAGGAAGAGTCTTGCATTTGGTCCAGTAGCATTCATTCATTGATACAAAATTAAACAGGATTTCTTTTCGGTGCTGGACATAAAGAAATGAATAAAACAGGCCCTCTATTTAATAGGAGCTTACAGTCTAATTAAGAGATTTCCCATCATAGATAATCATAGACCTTTGAGTATGCTACATGCATTCTTTCTGATTCACATACCATAAAATCCACCCATTTAAGGTGTACAATTCAGTGTATTTTAGTATATTCACAGATTTTTGCAACACCACTATCTTATTTTAGGACATTTTCATTGTCCCAAAAGAAATCCCATACCCATTAGCAGTTACTATCCATGTCCTCCTTCCACCAGCCCTTTGCAACCACTAGTCTACTTTCTGTCTCTATATAGATTTGCCTATTCTGGACATTTCATATAAGTAGAATCATACAATTGGTGGTCTTTTGTGAATGACTTCTTTCACTTACCATAATGTTTTCATGGTTCATCCATGTTGTAGCATGTATTGGTTCTTCATTTCTTTTTATGGTTGAATAATATCCCATTGGATAGATGTACCACATTTTGTTTATCCATTTATCAGTTGTTTTCACTTTGGCTGTTACTAATAATGCTTCTATGAACATTCGTGTACAACTTTTTGTGTGGGCCTGTGTTTTCATTCTGTTTTATGTAAACCTAGGAGTAGAATTGCTGGGTCATATGATAACTTTATAGTTCCTCTTTTTGAGGAACTTTCAAACTGTTTTCCAAAGGGACTATATCATTTTGCCACTAGCAGTGTATGAAGGTTCTCATTTCTCCACATCCTTGCCAACACTTCTTATGTTCTATATTTTTTATACATTTACATTTATTATATTTATTACATTTATTATATTATATTTACATTTATTATACATCTATAAATTTTATAAATTTACACATCTTAGTAGGCTTGAAGTAGTGTCTCATTTTTGTGGTCTTTATTTACATTTCCCTAATGACTAATGATGTTGAGCATCTTTGCATGTGCATATTGTTCATACATATATCTTCTTTGGTAAATATTTATTCAAATCCTTTGCCCATTTTTAAATTGGGATATTTGTCTTTTTATTGTTGAGTTATAAGTGTTCTTTATGTATTCTAGATACAAGTTCCTTGTCAGGTACTTTACTTAGAAAGATTTCTCCTATTCTGTTGGTTTTCTTTTCATTTTCTTGAAGCACAAAAGTTTTAAATTTTAATGAACTCTAATTTATCTTTTTTCCTTTTCTTGCTTGTGTTTTTGGTATCATATCTAAAAAAGTATTGCCTAACCCAAGGCCACAGAGATTTATACAGGGTATGGCAAAAGTAGGTTTACAGTTGTGAGTATGTGAAATACAGTTTATTCTTGTGCTATTATTTATTAATTATTTTATTATTTTCCATACAAACAACTGTAAACCTACTTTTGCCCCACCCAGTATATATGTTTCTCTAAGAGTTTTACAGTATAGGCGGTTACATGTAGGTCTTTGATCCACTTTGAGTTAATTTTTATACATGATGTGGTATAAGAGTCTACCTTCATTTCTTTTACATGTGGACATTCAGTTGTCCCAGTACCATTTGTTGAAAGAGTATTATTTCCCTGTTGAATTGTTTTGGCATTCCTATCAAAAATCCTTTAATCAAAAATGTAAGGGTTTATTTCTGGATTCTGTTTTATTCCACTGATATATACCTCTGTCTTTATGTCAGTACCGCATTGTCTGTAGTAATGTAGTAAGTTTGGAAATCACCAAAGGTGATTCTTCCAATTTTGTTCTTTTTTATATTGCTTAGGCTATTTTTGGATCCCTTGCATTTTCATATAAACTTTAGGATCAGCTTGTCAATTTTTGCAAAAACGTGCAGATGGGATTTTGATAGGTATTGCATTTAATCTGTAGATTAGTTTGGGGAAAATCTTAACATCAGTCGAATTTTTAAATACTTTAGTTTTATCCATATTAAGCTGAGTTACAGCTAAGCTCTGCTTTGTAAATAGCCAGTTTGTTTGTTTGTTTGTTTGTTAATACTCACCCAAGGATATTTTTTCCATTGATTTTTTTTTTTTTTTTAAGACAGAGTAGAAGGGAGGGATAGAGAGAGAGAGCGAAACATCGATGTGAGAGAGATACATTGGTTGGTTGCCTCCTGCATGCACCTCAACCAGGGCCGGGGATCGAACCTGCCACCCAGGTATGTGCCCTTGAGCGGGAATCAAATCCACAACCCTTTGGTGCTTGGGCTGACTCTCTAACCACAGAGCCAAACCGTCCAGGGATGTCAGTTTCTGTCTTAATCAATATCTGATTTCAAATGAAATGGATATTATAATATGCAGCTTGAATCAGAGGTATTAAACAGTTTGCTTTAAAAAGTCATAAATATGAATATGTGTGTATATTTGTGTCTGTGCTAATTCTGAATGATTATTCTTATGATTTAATCTTCTAAAATCAGTAATAATAATAGTGTTCTGATTTGAACTTTTTTCTCTCATGTGAGGAATTCAGTGATGTCAGTGTTTCCAATACCCTGCGTTATCATCAACATTTTTTTAACGCTTTCTTTTTCATACTTTTCTCAAGGAGGGATAGGGAACAGAAGAAGCTCTAGTCAGTTCAATAATATTTTCTAATTTCTATTGTGATTTCTTCTTTTATCCATGGTTTGATTATAAGTATATTTATTGTGTAGTTTTCACATAGTTGGCATTCTCTACTTTTCCTGATTGGCTTTTAGCTCATTTCCACTGTGGTCAAATTCTGGATGGCTTAAATAGTAGTAAACAACAGTATATAGTCAGCAACAATGTAGCAGACAACAAAAATAGCCTGTAGTTAAAAATAGCCTGTAGTCACGTGATGTGAGTCAAATATTTCAGTGGTGATTGAATAGTTTGGGAATGAGGTTAAGATATTACTTAACTTTAGACTTTTTGTTTTTTAAAATTTGTTTTAATTATAGTTGACTTATTATATTAGTTTCAGGTGTACAACATAGTGATTCAACCATTTATGTACCTTACAAAGTGATTACAATCCTGCTTCTAGGTAAACACACAGGAGAAGCTCTTCCATATGTGCACCAGGAGACATGTGCAAGAGTGCTCATGGCCGCATCTTCCATAACAGCAATGAGCTCACAATAACCAAAATACCTATTGGTGGGGAATAGGAAAATAAGTTGTAGTGTACTTGCAAAATGGAATACCAAGCAGCAGATAAATAAGTTTAATGTGTATTTAGGAAGTGTGAATCTTGGGCGTAGGGTAATAACAAAAGCAAGCCCCAGGGAACGTCTACAGTAAGGTACCATTTTTGCAGGACTCAGAAACAAGCAAAATTAACTAGTGTTAAGTATGTACACACATGCATATATAAATACATAGTATAAAGTGATATTTTTAAAAAGGAAGGGAATGGTGATAAAGGGAGGTAAAGGATCAGGAGGAGCATATGGGTGGATGCACATTAATTGGTGATGTGGTTTTTAGTTGGGGAATAAGTTCACAGGTGTTCACTGTAATATGCTTTATAAGTTAGACATCTGTTATAAGTAATATTTTGTATGTATCACATAATAAACATGAAAAGATTTAGATTTTTTTAAAGCAGTGTCACCAAATTGTATATACTGAATGATCACAGTTATAGAGGCATTTATCAGAAAGAAAACACATTAAGGTGTTTCTACTTTCTTGGATTTTTAAATTTTTAAAAATAAGATGTGTGATTTTTAGCATAGAAAAAATATGAACCTTGATTTTATATTACATAATTTCTTGCCCGGCCAGGCGTGGCTCAGCGGTTGAGCATCGACCTAGGATCCAGGAGATCAGGGTTCGATTCCCGGTCAGGGCACATGCCCGGGTTGTGGGCTCAATCAATGACTCTCTCATCATTGATGTTTCTATCTCTCTCTCCCTCTCCTTTCCTCTCTCTGAAATCAAAAAAATATATTTTAAAATAATAATAACTTCTTTCTTGCCAGAATTTCAGTGCTCAAAAATAATAGAACTCTGATCTCAGAGCTTTGTTAGAAGGATTGTGGATTATTTGACAGTGGATGCCATAGACTGCTGGCAAATACAGTCACACAACAGGAAAAACAAGAATTATAATCATGAGTTTCAAGGCTACATTTTTGTTAAAGATTAGGAAATTCTAGGATTGGTTATTTTCTACTACACAGGATGAAATTCTTTTTTGTGAAGTTATCATAGTAAGCAAAAACACATTAATAAATGCATGTAACAATTTGGTAGTAGGAAGAATTTTTAGGGTACAGTAAGGGTTTCCTTTCATTTTTGTGAGCATTGGAAGATAGTTTATTGCTCCTTATGTTTTCAGAGATCCTTAGGATTTAGTCAAGTAATCTCGCTGAGGTTTCTGTCATCATCCTAAGTACTTTTTTTTTTTCTACGCAAGAAAAAACTGTTCTCTCTCTCTTTTTTTTTTTTTTTTTTTTTTTTTTTTTTTTTTAGCAGGTTCAGGCCATCCAAACAAGCAGCATTCAGGAGCAGCCAAAATGCAAAGGGAGGGAGAAGATGTCTCTTCGTACAGCAGACGGTACAACCAAAATATGGTTTCAGCTGAACTTCAGCGGCTCGCTGAGAAGCAGGCAGCAAGGCAGTACTCTCCCTCCACACACATCAGTCTCCTCACCCAGCAGGTATGGACAGTCTGGGATGCCAGAGGGCTCTTTGCAGCCGAGACAGGACTCTGTCCTTCCTTCCCTGTCTTCACTAATCTTCATATACTGATGTCTGTTGGATGATTATTAGCTGGTTTCGAGCTAAAGAATGAGTGTTCTTCAACTTTAAAGAAAATGAGTTTCTGTTACAGGTATTGCAAAGTTAAGTTTGCTACTGACTCTGATGTACTTATTTCATGGATAAACAGCCTTGAATGTTCAGCTGTAAGTGTACTTTTAAAGGACCTTTAAAAATAACTTATTTCTTTGGTAAAATGTTCCAGTGAATCTTTTTACCAGAATGCCATAACATTACCTTTTACTCTTTTTTTTTTACTGTACCGTCTTTTATCTCATGATCTCTGGATGTTTTATGGATACTGATTGATGAAGTATTTCAGCACACCCTTTTCCAACATGTGTCATTCTCTCCATTTCACAGATGGGAAAGACTGATGCCGAAAGAAATCATATAGTCTAGGTCATCTGGCAAGCTGGCTGGATGGAAATAGATACCAGGATTTTGGCTTTAAGTGAGATAGATAATAACAAACGTACAACACAGTGAGGTTAGATGAAACTTCCAGGAACTCTGGGATTCTTTTTGCCCTCCTTGCTGATTAATCCCAGGCGTGGTATTCAACTGGAAGTCAAAGCTATATCCTCTCCTTTTCCTTAAAGCAAAATGGCATCAAAGTCCTCCAAAGACATGATCATAACTTAACTCCAGTTATGTTTTCCTGTATCTCTGTAGTGTAAAATACCTTAAATGGTGGCAACTCTGTAATGATATCAAGTCTAGAAAAAAGTGAAGCTGAACATTACTTGAAGCACGTACTCCACGTAGGCAACACACTGCTCCCTGGTGGTGCCCTTACTTCTCTGGATAAAATTTAGGACCAGAATGAAAGGTGAGCCTTAGCTTTACTTCAACGTCACCCCACTGTGGGAGGATGCAATTAATTTTCTTTCTCAAATCTCTAATAGGTTGAAGGAAGTAGGTGAGGAGGCCTCATGTGAAACAGGAAGCAAAGAACCTTATAAGGGTAGTGTTGAGAATTGAAGGGAGTTGGATAGTTGGATTTTAGTGATAGAACAGTGAGAGGAGGGAATAGAATATCATGACCATAGCAGAATGGGAAGGAATTTTGAAAGTGAAGTGGCTCTGAGGAAGAGAGAGAGGGGCTGGCGATATGCTGCACATTTTTTCATCGAGCCATTGACTAGAGTATGTTTCCATTTTATAAATGAGCAACTAGAAGCACCAAGGCACTAAAATTTTTTCTTTATAACTGTAGTAAAAAACATAGCCAGTATTGGTATTTACATATTTTCAATTCCTGTCACTTGGTGGATTGCAAACCTTGCAAAATGACAAGATCCTGATCTTGTGGGAATCTTAGGTGAGTGTATCCTAATTGGAAAGTCGTCTCTCATCAGTCTGTCTTTCTCATCTAAGGCGTGAGCTAGAAGTCCATCAGACTCCTCTTCGTAGGGATCTGAACTTGCCATTAGATGTCAGTCTTAACTTATAGAGTCCTGATAATAGGCTGGTTAGCGCTTGGAACAGTGCTGAGGGGGTGCCGTAGTGTATAATAAGCAGGGCAGGGTGGTGGGGAGAGAGCAGGATTAGCCATCTAAAGACCTGCCTGTGTGATTTTTGGAAAATTCGCTCAACTTCTCTCAATCTCAGAGTCTTTATTTGTTGTCGGGGGGAAAATGCAATAGCACCATGACAATACTATGCAAAAGCCTCTTTGTAAAGTCTAAATGCCATATACTTGGAAAAATTGTTATTTTGGCCACAAAAGGCTTTCAGTAATAAACGATTTCTAATTTGATTTGAAAAAGTTAAGTTATGGGATAAAATGTAATGTTACCTAAATTAACTTTGTTATTGAAAAGCTCAATTATATGTTATTCAGTCCCTTCCCTGAGAGCAAGTAATTCCTTAATTTGGAATTTGGAAAATTTGGCCTTTTACTGTTGTTTCTCTGATAACTAATGGCAGGTTATAATGGCTTAAATAGGCTTTGGTACATTTGTTTAATAGCTGTTTCCTTTTTTCCTAGCTATGTTTGGAGGAAAGTTTCTTACTTACTGAGTTAGTTTCTTACACACTGAGGCGAGTGACATAGTGTCTGTGGCTTCCTAGTGAGGCAGGCATCCCAGCAGAAAATGATGCGAGCACTGCTTTTCTCTCTGGACTTGGGGCACGAAAGCTTAGCTTTAGCTTCATCAGAAACAACTTTGTGTTGTGTAATCGCCCCAGATGCTTTTGATTTCCTCTTATCTGAGATTATCTCCTTATTTTTGTGTTCTTTTATATATTATATATATATATAATCGCTTCAGTGAATATTTTCTTCCCCTCCCTTTTTTGATAAGCTAATTTTCCGTCTGTAGTCATCCTATTCTGTTGTTTTCTAGCTGGTTTTTACTTGTTTCACCTTTAATTTCTTTCTCTGCTTTTCTTAGCTTTATTTTGTTATTTCCTCCCAGTTTCTTGAGTTGGGTATTTAATTAATTTATTTTTATTAATGTTATTATATTTAAAGCTATGAATTTTCCACTGAACATTGCTTTAATTATATCACAAAAACTGATATATCTTTACATTGCTGTTTTGTTCAGTGTGTTAAGGAATCTTCTACTAAATAAGGAAAGCTGATTTTAAATTCTGCTATTTTGGAAGATAAGTATTCAAAAAATAGAAATGGTATTTTTTGAAAATCATTTTACTTTGTCCATAATTTCAACTACTTAGCCCATTAAAGTTTTTAGTGGCAGCCCTGGTGGGGTGGCTCATTTGGTTGGAGCGTTGTCCTGTACACCAGAAGGTTGCAGGTTCAGTTTCCGGTCAGGGCACATACTTGGGTTATAGGTTCCATCCCCGGTCAGGGCAGGAGGCAACTGATCGATGTTTCTTTTTTTAAAAAATATATCTTTATTGACTTCAGAGAGAGGAAGAGAGAGGGAGAGAGAGATAGAAATATCAACGATGAGAGAGTTATTAATCGGCTACCTCCTGCACGCCCCCTACTGGGGACTGAGCCCATAACCTGGGTATGTGCCCTGACCGAGAATCAAACCTTGATCTCCTGGATCATAGGTTGACGCTCAACCCCTGACCCACGTCAGCCTGGCCAATGTTTCTCCCTCTTTTTCTCTCTCTTCCTCTTTCTTATTCAGATATGTTTTTTAAACTTATTCATTCAAAAATATTTCATTAAGCTCTTAAGAGTGTTCCAGGCTTGGGCATTAATCTATGGGAATGATAGAAGACATAGTCCTCAGCATGAACTAACTTACAATATGGTTAGTGGTGTTGGAGGACAGGGAGCCAGCAGGGAACAGCTAGGATGGGAGCTGGACCAGAAGACAAGGGCTGATTCATGGAGAGCTCTGAATGTCCCTTGCAGGACTCACTCTTCATCTCAGAGCAGACCGGGTGCCCCAGAGACCATCAGCTGGATCACTCAGGTAGCTGGGAGGAGGGGGGAGGAGGCAGTATCATCCCTTTCTCTCCCTGCTCATTGGTAAAGATGCAGAGGAACAGTATAAACTAGCCAAAAGTAAAGAAGCAAAGTATTCTGACAACCCAAAAATTTGATGATAAAACTTCGAGTTACAGTGGTTCCTCGGCTTTCTAATGTAATTCATTCCAGAAGACCGAGTTCTGAAACGTTTGAAAATCGAGGGATCCACATCCGACAGCTAGGCCTCAGGATCTTGCCCTCAGTGGAAGCCGTGTGGCATGTTCGACTTCCAAGGCGTGTTCGAAAACCGAAGGATTAGCTTCCAGGTTTATGGCGTTCGTAAACCGAAATGTTCGTCAACGGAGATGTTCGAAAACCCAGGTACCACTGTATCTAGAATTTACGTTAGAGACTGGGTTCTTACAAATCTATATGGTTGAAAACAGAGTCCTGTGTACTTTGTCATTACTTTTATTATGTTTGCTGTGACTGAGCTTTGTTTATGGCCTGGAACACATAAGAATATCAAACTTGCCCGACCACAAGAAGTAGCCACAGTGGCCACTTCAGGAATATTTGTGCCAGCTCAAGTATGCTTGAAATAAGAAGAGATACGTGTTCTTAACATGCGATTATTAACAAATCCCTTCCAAGTCTGAGGAGAGGGCAGGTAACATTTAGGTCTTTCCCTTGTTATGTGAGAGGCTGGTTATTTTGGGGGACAGGATCCTTTGGAAATGAATGTGCACATCCTTGAAAGCAGGGTTTTCCGCGAGCATCTTTGGCCTGCGGTGGGGAGCGCCATGGTAGCCGACGGTGCCGGCGTGGAGCTTCAGTGTGAGGTCTCTATCTCTGCCTCCCTCAGTGCTGGGAGAGGTGTTCAGCTGCAGCGCTCTGCACAGGCGCAGCTCTCTGTGGTTCTTGCTGTTGGTGAACAGAAGAATGTGGCGAATCCGCCCAGCTCTGCGGTGAGTGGGAGGCAGGGAACCAGAGGGAGCAATGGCCTTCTCTGCATGGCGTGTGCGAGACTTCAGGACCCAGCTATCATTAGGAGCAGCTCCAGCTCTTCCAGCCTGGGAGTCTAATCAAAGGGATAACAGCAGACCACCCAGGCGGGGGCTCCGACGCCAACGAATGTGCTTCTTCGGTCTCTGTTCCCCAGCCAGCCAGTGCCCGGGATGTGGCTGGGCCTCCTGGAAATGTGCTGACAGATACATAGGAGGGAGGAGACACATTTTGCTTCTCACATTTTTCATTTAGATGGAGAATAGAAAAGAAAACCATTTGATTTCTTTCATTTTTTGCTCCTTGCCCTGATACTTTCCTGCCTAGTCCTGGAGAAGGATATCTGCTTAGGTTTACGATGTGTGGTTTACACCAGTTCCTCATTCACTCTCACTCATTCATACGAATTCAGAGAATTCCCAAAGGAATTCTTTGTCATTTCTTGTGCTGTAGCTACCATTGTAGTCTTGCTGATTTCTTCATGGTCTGCAGTAGACCTTGAGTGAATCTCAGTTTCAAAAATTTCAATTTGAAAGTGGCATATTTACAAATGTTTTTTAGGATTGAGGAAGATGGCGCTCAGTTTATCACAAGCATGGGCATGTGGCCCTGGAGACTGTCTTCCTGCCTCCTTAGCTTATCTGGACACATTGGACCTCCTGTTCATTGCTTTGATTCTGTGGCTGTTTTCGATTCTGTGGCTGTTTTCTCAGTCTACCTCTGTGGGTTCTCTGTTCTTCCTGGGTACTTTGTATCGTATACGTGGTTCTTCATTCCTAGAAACAGAAAGGGTTAATGGAGAAAGCAGCTGTTCTTCAGTCAAGAAAACCCTGGCCAAGTTACTTAATCTCCTTGTGCCTTGACTTCCTTGTCTGTAATATGGAATGATTTTAGTATCAAGACTACTCTCCCCCTGGATCCCTGTGCCTCCCTGCTCTGGGACCTAGCTCCCATTGATCTTATCTAAGCCCCTAGCTCCTTTGTGTCTCTCGAGGCTTTAAGCCCCCAGTTTTCCTTAGTTCCTTGGCCTACTGCATGATCTTTTGTTCTAAAATAACTTTTCTTTTGCCCGGCCACCCCCTCAAGCTCTTGTCATCCCTGTACTGCCAAATTTCTTTTGAAGTAACACACCCTTGCTGCCCTCAGTCTTCCTCCACCCCTTACTTTTGCAGTTTAACTATGTCTCTTACCATTTTGTCCAACTCTCAAAGATCACTGGTCACCTTGAAACTGCCAGTTTCCATCACCTATTTTTAACCCTCTTTCTCCTTTAATGTGCGGCACTGTGATCGATCAGCCACTTCCTACCTGAAAACTTCCCTTAGCTCCATCAACCCTTTAATAATTCCTCCAAGAGTTTATCTCTTCTTCCTCCTGAAAACTAGATTCCATTTTCAACACTTTTTGTAAGCCACTGGTATATACACCTCAAATCTAAGAACTGGCATGGAGAACTTGTGCCAACAGCAGAGTCTCTCTGATGGAAGGGGTGGGTGATACCCGGGTGCCTGCTTCTCCCTGCTCTTCACTGGTATCCTCCAGCATATCTCTCAACTCCAGGGCACAACAGTTTCTCTTCTCATATCTTCATCTGGTACTGTTCTGTGGCTTTCTCTCAAATAACCTATCTTTTAGCTTGAACCTCTTTGCTGAGTGCCAGGTCCAAATTTCCAACTGCCTGCTACACTTTTCCACCTAACTGTATTAGCAGCACCTAAATTTTCAACAGATTTAAAAAATATTAAAAAATATTTAACACATCTGACACCTATTTGTCCTTGCCCCTTTTCCCTGCGTATATTGGCGACGCTGCAGCCCTCCTAGGAATTTAGGTGAGGAGCCTTTGGTGCGTCATCGTCTCTCTTCGCTTCCCTATTCTCGCTGCATCCAGGCAAGTTGCCATGTCTTGTTGATTCTGACTCTAGAATGTCTCTGATATATACCTTCCCTGTTTCACTTTTATATCTACCATCCTGCTTAAGGCCTCAATTATCTCTCAACTGGACAGCTGCAATTACCTCCTAAATGGCCTCACAGCCTGTCTCCTCTTAGTCACCTTAGTCTTGGCTCTAAAGGAATCTTTCTAAGTCACAAGTCTGATAATAGTACTTTTCTGCCCAGGAATCTCGAGGGGGCTTCCTGTTATCTACAATGTGAAGCCCAAGCTATTAAATGGTATTCAAGGCCTTAATTTAGAATCTGGCTCCAGGCTGCTTCTCTAGCCTGTCTCCCTCCCGTCACACATTCTTTTGTGAAGTTCAACCAGAATTTCTGTTAGGCTCTGTGCCTCACTAGATGCAGTCTTCTCAAGGGAAATGTGCCTCAGTCACCGTGTCTAATCTTAGGCATCCGTTCAGGCTCAACATAGGTGCCGCTTTGCTCACATGCGTGCCATTCCGCTCACTGTACTGTGTATGTCCAGATAGCTGTCTCCCTTCATAGACAGCGAGCTCTTTGAGGGCTGTGTCCTTTGCCGCCCCAGAGGCTGACTCAAGAGTAGTACTCAATGAATGTGTTGATTTTACTGGACTGTAAGTTATTTGACTGAGGAGGGGGACCATGTCCATTTTTTCACCAAATTTTTCCATGCTGGATACATGTTTTTAAATAAATAAAGGAACCTTGAGGAAGCCCCTCCTGGCCCAGTTAGAAGTCTTCTGTCCATTCTCTGTGCCCCTTTAGTCCTTTATTAGTCGCTCTCTCTAACAAATCTATTATGTTTATTTTGCATCTCTTCTTTCCTGTTCAGTTATAAACTACATGATGGCAATTCTTTGTAACCCTCACCTAGCACAGCACCTTGCACTTGGTAGACACCATATGCTTGCTAAATCGAAAAGAATTTTTCTGCATTGTATTGGTTTTCACATATATATTTTTTAATCCTCACCCGAGGATATTTTTTTCCATTGCTTTTCAGAGAGAGAGAGAAACTTCAATGTGAGAGAGCTACATCGATTGGTTGCCTCCTGCACGTGCCCTGACTGGGACCGGGGATCGAGCATGCAACCGGGGTATGTGCCCTTGGCTAGAATCGAACCTGGGACCCTTCAGTCTGCAGGCTGATGTTCTAACCACTGAGCCAAACCAGGTAGGGCTCTTTTCGTATTCTTGATTAAATATATCCTCTAATATTTCTCTAATGGTGAAAACTGTGTAGTAAGTGCAGATCTGGCACATGCGGTTTTCTTTTTTTTTATCCTGAGTGAAACAAATCTTTCTCTACTGGTGTTTCCTATTCAAAGATTTCTCTTTATTCTAGTAACATTTACTAAACAAGTCAGGAGGAACTATCCACAGCATTCCCCCATTTAAAACCATCAGAGCCCCATTGTCGGGAGGAGTGACAGTTCCGTGTAATGGTCAATCGATCCAGTCATATTCTGATGAGCCTTTGTATATGAATGACACAGGGAACATTATTCTCAAGAAGATATTGATGTAGTTCTTTATTTTTATTGAATTTATTCAGGTGACATTGTTAATAAAATTATGTAGGTTTCAGGTGTACAGTTCTGTCATACATTATCTGTATATTATATTGTGTGCTCACCAGATACTGATGTAGTTCTGAGGACAGTATGAATGCAGATTTAGACAAATTCATCTTCATGTCAGTCCAAATGATTCTTAACCTTTCTGGAGTCAGAGATCCCTTTGAGAATTGAGTGAAAGCTATATTCTTTCTTATGAAAAAAATGTGCACTCAAACTTAGAAATTTGCATTAATTTCAGATGGTTTATAGAAACTCCCCAAACTAGGCTCCCTGTTAATGCCCAAAAGACCCATGGTCTCTAGGTTAAGAACTTTCTGAAAATTTATAGGTAGCATATGGCCGTTAATATTAATAATTTTTGGCCAAAAATGATTGTTCCAAGTTTGTGGTCATCCTTGCTTTACCCATTGTGCAAGGGTGGGCAAAAGTAGGTTTACACTTGTGAGCATGCGAAACAGAGTTTATTCTTGTATTATTATTTACTATTGTATTATTTTCCATACAAACAACTGTAAACCTACTTTTACCCCACCCTGTATATATTTAGTGATATGTTCCCCACAAGGCTGTACTCTCTATGAAGGCGAGGATTTTTTCATTGTTCTAATCTCAATGCTGAAAAGAATGCTAAGCACAGAATAGGTGCCTGATAAATATTGGTTGAATTAGTGAAATAATTCCTTAAACCTCATCTCTGGACGTCATCAGACAAGAATGATCTAAGTTTTTTATGGACCGTGCTAGAATGAGGAAATTGAGCCATGCCAATATTGTAAGCTGCGTTGGGAATGCTATGCCACTGATTTGCTCTTGTATGAAGCTCTTATTAATTAAAGCTATTATTAATTAAATTTTAATGTTGAATTTCTATCCCCATTTGATAAACAAAGTACATGAGCTTTGCCAAACAGCTTTAGTGAACCTGAGGTTCGCAAAGTGAATCTCAGATGGGGTGTTAGTCCTTTGTGGTTTCAGTGTCAAGAAGAACAAATATAGTATATACACAATGTACATAAGGAGCAAAGTCTGTATGCCAGAGCTATTTCACCATTTGAGAGCCTTTCCAAGGCTTCAAACCAGGCAGAAATCATCTCTAAAATTACGCAGGGCACTAGCAAGAGCAACACTTATCTCTCACCCTAGTTACTGATTATTTTATTTTCCCCTAATTCCAAAGTAGTCCGTCCCTTGTGATCTAGGCAAAAAGAGGTAATTTGGAGTTTTCCATTTCTTTGCAGGCCTTCTGGTGAAACTAATCTTCTCACTGATGAAACTAGCTGCTAGCTGGAGACAGGGCGAGTGTGTGTGTGTGTGTGAGTAGATGAGACCTACTTCCTTTATTATAGAAATACTTTTGTCTCTACCAACTGGGTTAAGCTCTGGGAATACAACCGTGAATAAGGTACAATTCCTGTCCTAAAGGAGCATGTAATTTGTGGGGTGAGACAGACAAAGAAACCTGCAATTATGATACAATACAAAATATGGATGAAGCTCTTTCTACTCTACCACTGTGCTCTTGAAGCAGTTTAATGGCAAGGATCCTTTACAGCTGAGGGAGCTCTTTTATGAAAAATAAATTTGGGAAGTAAAGTGCAAGGTGGTAGCAACAAGGTTTCAGGACCCTGCTGTGCTAAAGTCGTCGGAAGGACTTTCCTAGGGCCAGTGATTTTTTTTTAAAAAAAATATATCTTTATTGATTTCAGAGAGAGGAAGGGAGAGAGATAGAAACATCGATGATGAGAGAGTCATTGATCGGCTGCCTCCTGCACGCCCCCGACTGGGGATCGAGCCTACAATCTGGGCATGTGCCCTGACCAGGAATCAAACTCCTGTCGCCTGGATCCTAGGTCCATGCTCAACCGCTGAGCCATGTCCAGCTAGGGCCAGTGATTAAAACTCCAAATAAGCTTCTGATTTTTTCTGTTTCCAGGTTGGGTGTAATTCCTCCCTCTCCTGGCATACCTGTAGATATGTTTTTCCTAAGTTGCAGTGAGAAACCTTGGTTCTGTGTCAAGAAGGATAAAGGCATGTGAAAATCTGCAGGTCCCAGTCAGAGGAGGGTTTTTGCCACTGCATTTATAAGCAAACCACTTTTCTAGAAGTGCAGGATTCTGTGGTCTGCTATGAGTGAAGTGTCCTGTCCTCAGGGGCTAATAGCACATGGGTACACAGAGGCAGGTGCTGGCTAACAATTGACCTAGTGAAGGACTCAGGGGCTCAAATTAGGTACCAGCATCCTATTTTTTCATTAGCCTGTGGTGTTTTGTCAAATGTCTTCTAAAGCCTCACCATCTTTAAATGTCAGTATGTTTGGTTTTGGTGGTCCATGATGGAGCTAGAGGTTACTGCACACATGGTCATTAAACACTGATTCAGAGAGAGCTGTGGCTGGAATCCAGGATTCCGTAGTCACTATCTTGAGGTTGAGGAGAAGATGCCCGAAGGGGATCCTTCAAGTGGAAACCTTCTTTTAATTACTGTGAGATTTTTGGCTCCAAACTCCTGAGTGGAATCCCAAACTTTGGTGACTGGGCTAGACAACATGCGATCCAATGTCTTGTCTTGCCCACCAGGCCTAAGATCTAGACTGAAGGACTGAAGCCATCTAGTCATCCTTCTGGGCACCTTCCCCCCAGCCCCAGCCCCTAAATACTTGATCCTCAAACCATCTTACTGTTGAAGAGAAGTGTGGAAAGATACATCTAAGGAAAGGTCCCACTCTTTGACCTTCCCTTTGTAAGTGGCAAGCAGTGCCATCTTTCCTTACCCGCTGCATGGAAAAATGTAATCCAAAAGAGGGCCGATCCAAAAAGAAAATGTGAACCATGAACACTTGAACTTAAGTGAATTTATCATATTACAAATGCAGTTCTCCAGCTCCAAGGTCCAGCACTCTTCCTTAGCCTAGGAGGGAAATGAGGGGAGACAGGCAGTAGTAAGCCCTGCATCCCAGCCTTATTACCTCTCGCTAGATTGTTGTGATTTTCAACTGATCTGAACTTTCCTTATTAGTCCCTTTCAACCCACCCCACAATTCCCATACAGCACTACTCTGTCAGAGCCCTTGAGCAAGCTTACTGTTGTCTAAAAGATCAGGAACAGAAACATTTGTGTGGTATGCAGAGACCTCCCCAAGCTGTTTGTCTCTTCCTATCTTCTATTGCTCTAGGCTTTAGCCAAATTAAACTGCTTTTTGTTTCTCAGATGTTCTTTCCTGCTTATCTTTCTTTGCATTACTTATGCTTTCTCTTTCCAGCTAGGAACTACTGTCCCCCACCCCCACCCCCACCCCCATCTGTCCTTTCAGGCCCAGCTCAGATGCCTTCTTTGAATTTCCTTAGCACTTTTATTTTGGCACTTACATTCTGGAGGCCTTATATATTGCTGTTTGTCTGGGTGAACACAAATTCCTTCATGGCTTAAGGGCAGGGTCCACAATTTAATCTTCATATACCCTTAGGACTTTACCCAAGGCCTTGGCTGTGTTTGGTGATACAGTAAATATTTATTGAATTATCTGAGATTTGGACTTCTTTGATCACTCAGGACTGCAGAATTTCTAGAGCATGCCAACTAGAACAACAGTGATCCAGGTTAGGCCTGACCCCGAATCCTCTTTGGATACCAAAAGGTTATGCATCTGGGTGGGTGGTGGGTATATTCTGGGAAGCCATCGGGGCAATACCATCATAATTTAATTATAGCACTGGCAGCAGCACTGCTTTTAGCAAACGGCAGGAACAAGCAGTAACACTTGGGCGGGCCAGTGCCGGAAATTGGCTCCCTCTCTGTTTCTCCTGCCCTCTTTTCAATCCATCACCTGTATTTATTCCCGCTGTAATTTAAACACCTGTCTAGATGGAATGCGTGCAATGTGTCCCTAGCCCACACATTCAGATATTTACTCACCTGCCTTATTCGGAAGGCTGGCTCTAAAATAAACAGTGTTTTGGTATTAAAAGAAAAAAAAATGCACTGAGGTCACTGTGGAAATGGACATGAAGAAAGGAGCAGGCATGGAACCTCTGGGTGGGCAGCTGCAGGATGACGAGGAGAGCAGGGGCGAAGCACCTGCCTGGGCCTTAGGCCGCGCTGGGATCCCACGACTGGGCTTTCCCACAGGCAGCCTGTCACCCACTCGGCTAGAAACAGGCAGGGTGGAGGAATACTTAACAAGCTGATTGTTTTTAGGCTTAAATGTTTGGTTTGTTTTTAATGACTGCTGTTTCTCCTGTCAACGTAACAAGTAGGCTTGGAATATTTTGAAGCTTGTTCTAAACTGTTTTATCCACTTTTGCATCTTTGGCATATGAAACAATTACTCATATTAATGTTCGAACATATAAACAACATTGAGAAATAGTAAACTCGTAGCATTCCTCATAGAATTATTTTCTCTACTCCTTCCCCTTGATTGTTTTCTGTCTAATAAGGAATACCTCACCTCGCCAGGGCATTTCTGCTGGTTTTTGGAAGATCCCCTAAGCTTTACAGAGGAGAACCCTTGAATGGTTCCTCTTTCCTGTTTTCTCCTTTCTTTTCTACCACCTCCTAGAACAAGTGCTCCTCAAATGTTAAGATGCACATGAGTTACGCATGGGTCTCGTCAAATGCAGATTTTGGTTCACTGGAGCTGAGGCTGGGTGGAGAGTCTGCATTTTTAGCGAGCTCCCAGGTAGTGCAGATGCTGCCCATCAACAGGTGGAATTGCAAGTTCTAGGCTCATGGTTCCAGGCAGTGGGAGTAACACAGTGGTTACAACTACAAGGTTTGGGAGATTTTGTATCAGGCTGAGCAGGAATTAAAACTAGGGGCTGACATGTAATAATTTTTTGTTCTTAAGCAAGTTATTTTACCTCTCAACCTCAATTTCCCCATCCATTAGTGAGGGAAATAATTATACCTATCTAGCAGGGTTGTCTTGAAGATTAAATGAGCATATGTAGCTTAGAACAGTGCCTGGCAAAAACAGAGTATCCATTAAATTTAGCCATCGTTAGTGCTAATATGGCTTGGTTATCATTGTTACTGTTACTGTGGTGAACATGAGAGGTTTCATATTTGCACAAATATTGATTATGGTAGAACATTTTAGAGATCCAAACACAGACTTTAAGGTTCTTATATGTGTGTCCTGTCTTTTGCACATAAAGCTGTTGATACCCATTATCAGTAAGGCATGTTTTTTGAGTCATAGTTTCAGTAATTAAAATGGGTTTTAGTTAATGATCTCATCTGTTTTCCAGACCCCTTTGTGACCAAAGGCATGAATTCATGAGTTGGCCAGCCTAGACTTAGTAGCATAGACTCCAGCTATTAGCCCAGAGAAGCCAACTGGCCCAGTGGCTACAGCCTCCACCCTAATGGACTAATACTCCTAACACAAATGCCGAGCCACCTCTTGTGTGACTGGTGCCATGTCTTTACGTGCTGTAAGCCTGATTTTGTTAATATCCTTTAGTAGTGAAATGTTAATCATCATTGCAAATCAGGTATCTCTTCATCTGATCAAAACTGGTTTTGTTACGTTACCTCGAGAAATATGGACAGAGAAGCAGATGCTGCCCGGCGACAGCCGTGTTCACCCTCCCTCTGTTCGGTCGGGGAGAAACCTCCAGGTGCGACCCGCATTGGCTTATGCAGTTCATTAAGGCCTGGTCAGTGCTGCGAGGTTTGCCCTGCCCTTTGTCTTCCCTAATCAACACAAGGTGCCCGTAGGGCCAAAACTGATGCTTGGGTCTTTTAGCTCAGTGACTCATTCTGCCCATCCTGGGAAGCTGCAAGGAAGGGCCAAAGGCTTTCTTAACTCGTTCAGTCAACAGATAATTTGTTTGGACCAAACTTCAGCAGGACATAAATCTGTACACATAAGATTCAGCCAGATCTAGTTGAGGCTCTAGAGCTGTGTTGTCTGGTAAGGTAGCCACTAGCTGCATGTAGCTTTTCTAACTTTAAGTTATATATAAAGTTGCCTTTGCTGGGTAGCTCACTTGGTTAGAGCATCGCCCCAGTATGCCAAGGTTGCCAGTTCGATCCACAGTCAGAGCACATACATGAATCAACCAATGAGTACATCAGTAAGTGGAACAACAAATCAGTGTTTCTCTCCTTTCCTCTCTCTCTCTGAAATCAATTTTAAACAATTAAAAATAAATTTAAGTTATAGCCCTGGCTAGGTGGCTCTGTTGGTTGGAGCATTGTCCTGTACACCAAAAAGGTGGTAGGTTTGATTCCCAGTCAGGGTACATACCTCGGTTGTGGGTTCGATCCCTGGTCAGGGCGCATATGGGAGGCAACCAATTGGTGTTTCTCTCTCACATCAATGTTTTTTTCTCTATTTCAAACCAATAAAAATGTATTCTCAGGTGAGGATTTTTAAAAAATTAAGTTATATAAAGTTTAAAATCTAGTTCTTCAGCCACATGCCAGCCACATTTGAAATACATAATAGCTACATGTGGCCAGTAGCTATTGTATTGGACAATGCAGATTATAGAACATTTCCATCATCACAATACATTCTGTTGGGTAGTGCTGTTCTAGGGATGGTTGAAAATAGGTTTTGATCTCCCTTGTCACTTCCAACTGATTGCTGATGGCTTGTCTGAGGACTGTACTGTGTAAAGAAGATTCTGAGGCCATATCTAAGTAAGCCCCAGATCATTTGATTATTTATTAGCAGTGTATATCCTAGGAAGACAGAGTTGGATGGGGTTGGCTAATTATGACATAGGTGCTGAGTGTCTCCTAGACAAAACTACAGAAGAAAGAATAGAATATTTAGAGGGGCAGGCTGTTATTACTTAATAGAGAAGGTTATTTTTGTTAGCAGGAATCCTTTGGAAAGAAAGATGAGAAGCTTTGAAAGTTTTCTTATTCCTTATATGATCTCTCATTTCAGTAGTGGTCACTTTTACTATTTCTCAAAATAAATGAACAATGATACTTTGCTTTTGTGTAGAAGGCGATCACAGTGACTACCAATTCTTGATTTATCCATGAAATAAAGAATGGCTGTTGCATGGACAAACCCACAAAAATTAGTTTCGTGCTCATGCCACCTTTACTGTAGCTGCTAAAAAACAAAACTGATTGATAGTGGTTTTTTCTTTGCTTTACTTATTTAATATCCTCTGTTGACAGGTAACAAGTGGGAAATAAAATTTACAGGGAAGGAAGAAAAGCTGGTATAATTTGGTGTAGTCAATCTCTGTATAACCACTGTTTTCAGAATTTGAGGTCTGTATCTGATGATATTTTCAAAAATCTATAATAATTAAGAGTAACTATTATAAAACTAGAAAATGGATTGTACCAGTTCTGCAACTGTTAGGTGACCTTGAGCAGATTACTTACCATAACCTCTCTGAGCCTTAGTTTCTCCATCTTTGAAAGGGAGTATAACAGTGTCTACCTCCGTGAGCAGTGGGTAAGGGGTGAGACATAAACCTCACTTATGAGTGTCGACACTACTGCTGTATGAACTCAAACATTAGACCATACTATTTGGAAAAAGTATACCACGTGCCCTTAGAGGAGAACATTCTCTGCTAATCTTAGTAGGTATGTGTCTTTATCTAATTGTTTACTCTCTCAATTGTAGTTCCCTTTTTTGTAAAATGGGGTAACAGAACCTACTTTAGAGGGCTTGCTCAGGGTTAAAGGGGATGATGCATGTCAAGGTAATGCAAGGACGTCTAGTATGTGGCACACAGTGAGCTGTCAGTAGTGGTTAGCCAGTATGGTGAAATGATGTCTAAATTAGGGGCAGCCTTGCCAAAAGAGAGAAGAAACTATATAGTTTATACTAAACATGGTGAAGTGTCTACATTTTGTTTATTTTATTGCTGTTTCACTATAAACTATGACTAAGCCTCTTTTTGGCACAACTGATCGAGATGGTAGTCGGAGAAGCTGTTGGTTATCATAAAGACCTTTCTCACTTTGTGGAACTTTTACAAGCTGCAATCTCATGTCTAATTTGATGGGCCTGGTGCTTAAGGGCAGGAAGGAGGAGGGCTCAGTGTGGGTCAGGAATGAATTAAGGCCTACGGGGGAGTCTCTCTGTTTGATTGTCTGAAAACCTGACCTATGTTGTCTTTGGGGTACAGGAAGAAGGCAAGGCTCTTCAAAGGCACCAGGTGCCAGAGGTAACTGCCATAATCTGCCACTATCTCTTCCCTGTCATTTAGTTAGTGCGTGTCTTTCTTCTCCCCCTGATAGCAGCAGAAGGGGATCAGAATTGATGAGCCAAAGTTGGCTCCTGGGTCCATGCTGGAGGGTGCAGCCCCAGGGTTCTGTACCTCAGTCTCTACAGACACCTGAAATCACTCCTGACCTGTGGAAAATAGCTTTTTCCCAGTAAAAATATTGGGTCCTTTGGGGTGAAGACACAGTCCTAGGAAGGAGGAGGGCTCAGTGTGGGTCAGTTAATGAATTCTGTAACTAGGAATGAATACTGCAGCTAAAAATGACTTTTTCAGAATTTTCAGATTTTTTTAAAAACCCAACATTTTTTTATTTGTAAATGTCAAAATTATTAGGTTCTTAGGACATCTTATAGAAGAACACTTTTTTGTAGAGGAAGGGAGAGAGATAGAAACATCAATGATGAGAGAGTCATTGATCGGCTGCCTTCTGCACACCCCCGACTGGAGATCAAACCCGCAACCTGGGCATGTGCCCTGATAGGGAATCAAACCACAATGTCCTGGATCCTAGGTCGATGCTCAACTGCTGAGCCACTCTGGCTGGGCCACTTTTTTTTAAAATTTGCGTCTCCTTATGTCACTATAGTGTTTCATGCTCAACACCTTGCATTCAGCTCTCTGTCCCCTCTTTTCAGCATGCTCTGTGGATCTCATTTTGAAATGTTTCTCAAACTATCCTTTTTTTTCCTGATTCCACTCTAACCACCCAGATTTTAAGCTTATCATAAACCTCACATCTGTGTTTCTCATAATGGCCTAAAATTTTTCTTTGGGGTTATAAAAGTATTAACATGCCCAGTATAGGAAATTTGGAAAATATAGGCAAATGTAAGGAAGAAAATAAGTCATCTTTCAGAAATAGGTCCCATTTATGTTTTGGATCTTTATTTCTGGTCCTTTATGAGTGTGTATCTGTGTGTGTATGTTTAAGGAAATTCTGATCTGCTCTCTGTATGGTTTCATACTGTAAAAAATATCAGCATGTTCCTATATTAATAAATATATTTCAAAAAATTCTAATGGATACAGAATATTTCCTTAAATGGATAGGGCAAAATTTATTTAACAATGCTGTTAGCCGTTTAGATCTTCTCCTTTTTTAATACTAAAATCAATGCTTGTTTTCAAAATTTGTTCTCAGTACAGTGCAGTGTATAAGAATACAGGCATTAGAGTTCCAAAGATCATGTTTCAGATCCGAGTTCTGCCATTTTTCTCTAGGCCTCCATGCAGTCCTAGGCCTCAGTTTCAGTCTTTGTGAAATGGCATTATAATAGTACTTAGCAACAGAGTTATGGCAATTGAAAGGAGATGCGTATAGTGTACTCATTGATACAGAGCTTGCACATTGTGCGTTTTACTAAATAGTAACTGCTGTTATAACAGTCGCTGTCATTGATCATATGTAATCGTTTTAGCATAGTTCCTAGAAGTTAGATTGTAGCATCAAAGTGTACAAATGTTTTGATAATACTTTTAATAGTATATTGCCATATTTGTTTCTAGAAAGATTCTACCAATTTATAGTCACATAAATCGTTTAAGTACCTATTTAATATCATCCCTTGCCATTATTAGGTACTGTGGTTTTTATTATGGTATACCCATGTAACACACAAAAGTGGTATGTCATATTTGCATTTTTTGATTGCCAGGGGAAATGACTAGTTTTAAATGTTTAATTGACTAATAATATTTCTTCTTCGTAAATTATTTATTGAAGTCAATGCCCATTTTTCTAATGACTCTGCATCTTTTTTCCTCCTAAATCAATGAGGTTTAGTATATTATAATTATTATTACTTATAACTAAAATTTATTGAGCATTTAGAACTTTCAGATGAGGGAACAAGGGCCAGAAAGGCCAAGTAGTTTGCCTAGTTTCTCGGAACCTTTCCTGTCGCAGAGTAGATACTTAATAAATCCTTGCTATTTTTATTGTTCACCTTTGTATTTCACAGCACCTAGGACAGTGTAGTGCTTTGCACATGGTAGGAGCAATAGATACTTGTTAACTTACATCAACCCTAGCCACCCTGGAGTCTGCCTTTGGATGTGTGCAGAAGCCATCCTTCAATGGGCGCCTCTGTCACAGCCAGTTTCAGCTTAGATGAGTCAGCATCTACTGGACTGGACTTGATTCTCCCCATGTGTTTTTAATGCTACTTTTCGAAAACTGTAAAATCAGGTTATTTCCCTCACTTCATTTCTAGGTATCAAACCTGAATTTGGCAAGTGGCATCATAAACAGAAGCAGTGCTTCAACTCCCCCCACCCTTCGGCCTGTCATCAGTCCTAGTGGCCCGACATGGTCAATACAGTCTGACCCCCAAGCTCCTGAGAGCCACTCCACCCCTCCTGGAAGCAGGTATGTGAAGGGCTGCGGAGCTCACGTTCGGGTTGCACAGGGATGGCCTGGGTCCTGAGCAGGCCGTTTTCACTGTGAGCTCCCTGCGCACACTGGTGAGACGTCTTTCCCCACCTGCCCCAGTCCTACAGCACTTGAGTATAGGGCCTCGCTTCACAGTGAGACAGTTTGAGGGCAACTCAAACAGGAGGAAATATCTGATACAGTTCAGTAAATTCATTGCTGGCGAAAGAGCAAGAAATGCCCTGTGCTGGACCTCTCCTGTAGTCAGCACTTTCATGGTTAGCTTCTGACGGTTCCCCTCACCTCCTTACTCTTTTTCATACCTCGCACTGCATTGACTTCGGGCTCTTCTTTTGGAGGAACACGTTTTTACATCTAGGGTATATAATTCAACTTGAAACAGCCTCCCGGGCAATGTTCATTTGGGAAGCGGGAAGGAAGGTTCCTCCATGTAGTTCAGAGACGTAGCAGAGGGTAAAATCCAGGTGATTCTGGCCGTAGAGCCACTTGGGGATTAAGAGAGAAGCCTCTGTCTTGAATTCCAGTCTCAGTCCATATTCTAAGTCCCCCGTATAAAAAACAAAAGTACGAGAAATGGGTTCCCAGTACATCTTGCTTTAGTGGCTATTAAACATGGGCCTGATTGCATCTGTCCATGAGTCAGGTGAGCTAGAGAGGAATGTGACTATTAAAACGAAGTATTCTGATTAGCTGAGATATTGTTCCCCCTAAAACAGCAGCTGTGCCACAGGTGTCCCACCGATCCTCGGCCTCCTCGCCAGCACTCCCAGCCTCTGCCAGCCACCTTCTCTTTAACACTGCCTTGCCCCAAGGTTGGGAGGGGTGAGCAAAAACTTGGGCCTGGAGGAAATACCTAATTATTGTTAAAAGTGTGTTGATGTTAGAATTATTCCTTAAGGAACTAATTTAGGAAACAGGCTCTGCCCAGGAAGCAACATAAATATAAACACATTACATCATGCTCTGGTACAGTGTCTTTTATACTAGTAATCACTGTGGTCAGGAGTGAAAAAGAATCATTTCAATCAAGAATTACAGTGTGTTGAAGACTAAGAGGTGGGACTTTTCAAGACAGGACTTCCTCCCACACAGTTCTCTTCATAGGAGAAGCCTGTCATTGGTGATTTACAGTCTATAGTAAACACATTCCTAAAATGTAAGTTGTAAAAAAGAAATTCTGTTTATACCACAGAGCTTTATTTTCTATATAAAATATTTCCAAGTATTCCATTTCCATTTTACAGTCAGAGCCTTGTTTCTATGGAAAACATTTTTACTGCCACCTTAGATATGTTATCTATATGACAAGGCTATAGCTGTTTTCCATACTATAAACAAAATGTCAAAACCACACATTTTGGAGAAGTAGTTTTAGTATTTGTTACAGTTATAGATGGAATGAGGGAATTTTTTTAAATAAAAGGTAGAGCCTTCTCTTGGTATAGCACCTGTTAATGCTGAGACACAGAAAGATGAAGGGATCTGTCCGGGTCAGAGCCAGGATTTAGAGTCCAGCACTGTGAGCGGCCTTCTTCCTACCTGACTGTGCTCATGAGCTGTGGCAGAATGGCACATGTGCAATCGACTTCAGAGCCATTGACACCAGAAAGCAGCCCCCACAAAGCCCCCTGGTCTCTTCCTTTTTGCATTAGTTGTACCTACAACAATCCTTTCTTTACCTATTCTTCAAGCTTAAGGGCCAATTTTTAGCTTCCATTCCAGTCCAGGGGAGCCCTGGGAAATCTTCCTCTGCTCCCAGGTAACCTCTGGTTGCCAGGACAGCCTGGAGGCTCAGTTCGGGATTTCTAGCTCCAGGTAGAATTCCCAGAGGTACCCACCCTAAAGCAGCCCTAAGAGAATTCACAGAGATCCTTCCAGACCTGGCTGTGGTGTGGCTGTAGCAGGCATTCTACACCGTACCGTGCCCCAATTTCTAATTTTACTTGGTAAATCACCGTTTTGTGGATATTTGTTTAGTCTCTTGTTCCTCCCTTAGTAGTAAGAGTGACTAAGTTTAATGAATATGCGATTACTAGCTTAGAGCTGTGAATTTTATTACTGGTTTTGACACTAAGTGACCCTACAGTATTCCTTTAATGTTTTTATTAGGCCTGTTTCAAGAGCTTTTAGATTGCCCTTAAAGTACTTTCATCTCCCTAGAAGTGGCTCCTAAGAAAATAAGAGGTACTCTTACTTATACAATAGCAACGAGGGATTCCAGTGCTGCTAAACTTGAAATTCACTAAACAGGGGCTGTCCTATAAACTGTAACAAGACGTACAGAGAATCCATTGCTGGCTGCACTTTTCATCAGGATTCAATGACTTGGTAGCCACAGGAATGAAAACTGGTGACTCACGAGAACTCCGCAAATAGTGCTATTTTCCATTTACCTTCGGTGCTATTGTTCTCAATTCTATGGATCACACAAGCTTTCACCAGACAACCGTGTTCTTCCCCCGCTTTTTGAAACCGGCCCAAATGTAGCCTCAGGGCTGTCGTCTCCCATTGGGTCAGTGTGAGCTCAGCCCAGCTTCTCAAATCCCTCGGTTCCTTTGGTCTGTCTGGAGTCCCTGTTCAAGCTTTGTTGTGGGGAGGAAGGCAACGAGCCCATGACTTGCCCAGACAGTCTGAGGCCTGGCCATGTAGCTTGCAGTTCCCTAGACACTCTGGAGTTGGACTTGGCCAGCCATTCCTCTGTTGTTACTTTTCAGAGGTAATAAGTGAGATTAATTGCAGGCCATTCTCCAGAAGAGAAAGTAGTCAGGGCCAAATGCAGTCACATGTTTAGAAGCCTGAGGTGTGCCTCTGAGCAAGGCCAATTTGGAGTTACACAAGAAGGCCTCCAGGATGCAGGTACCAAATGTTTAGGACCTCTTTTTTCTTAAAGGGATCGCATTCGGTTTCTGGATGCTGATACCTGGGTATTTAATAAGCTTTTATTTAGCCAATGAGATGGGTGAGATTGTTCAAGCTGCCGTTTAATGATCCGTTTTCTGGCCACAATGGGGTGTTGTTAGTAGCTGAGCAATGATGTGCAGCGGCGGTGCATTTCCGCCAGCCCGCATGGGATTGACCCACGCAGGGAGGAGCACTTTCTGGGTGAGGAGCACTCGTGGTTTCAGTGCATCTTACTTTGTGAGACCAAAGGGTTACTGTAAAGTCTTGGCTGCTGCTTGGAATGATTTGGGAAGGACAGGGCCTCAGACGGCTTGGCAGGAACCTGAAGCCCTGTTTTTTTCCAGCCCAGCCCTTCCTTGTAGATCGAGCTGTCAGGGAATCCCACGAATGTCTGGCTTCTGCCCCTTTGTATGTTTTTCCAGCATTTGTCATTGAATTATTTTTATCCATCTCTGGCTTTTTCGCACACGCAACCTGAGGATTTGTCTGTTCCTCGATGGTAAAGGTGGGGGAGGTCGCAAGCACATCCATGAATTTGTTCCTCCTTGTGACAGGGCAAGACATCACGGGAAAAGGTTGCCCGGCCTGGCCGGCCCACTCTAGACAACAGCTGTACATCAGCAGTTTAAGCTTGAACTGGAGAAGGGGTACAAAGAAGCACCCAACCTTGGAAATTTGGGCCATATTTCATGTCACCTGTCCCTTTGCCTTCTTGCGCCTCAGTAATAAATTATAGAGTCTGGTACCTTGCTTTACATAATTTTCAGGAAGTTTTTCAGAGATTCTGACTCTAGTTTAGCTAATTCTTTTCTCCCACCCTTTGGATTATTTCTTACAAATGTTGCTGGAGATTCATGTCTCTGATTTCCCATCTTTTCATTCTCAATCAGTCCTCAGGAATACTGACTTTGATACTTTCTTTAAAAAAATACATTCTATTCATTTTCTGTGTGTCAGGCATCATGCTAGATGCTGGGGAGTAGCAATAAATAAAACACAATAGTTCCTGATCTTACAGTTTACTGTCCAGGATGTGTCTTCCATGTTTTCTGCAGAATGCTGGGTGCTGGGTAGAGTCTAAAAGATAAGGTATGGTGTTTGATCACTGGTGGAGAGAAGGAGCCACATACACATGGGACATATAAAAAAATTTAAATTTCATGGTACAGACAATTAAAGGAAAGAGTATCAAGAAGAGTATTAAATAAGAATTTAACCCTGTCACGTGCTACAACATGGGTGAACCTCAAGGACAGTATGGTAAGTGAAATAAGCCAGTGACAAAAGGACAAATACTGTATGATTCCACTCAAATGAAGTATCTAAAGTAGTCAAAATCATAGCAACAGAAAGTAGAAAGGTGGTTGCCAGGGCTAGGGGAGGAGAGGAGAAGAAATTCGTGTTTAATGGCTACAGAGTTTGAGTCTTGCAACATGAAAAATTTCTAGAGATCTGTTGCACATCAGTGTGAATATAGTTAACACTGCTCACTTGTACGTAAAAAATTTATAATTGGTTAAGAATAAATAAGAATAATAAGAATAAAATGGTTAAGTTGGTAAATTTAAAGTTATGCTATTTTACCACAATAAAAAGAGGAGGGAGGAGTATGTAAGGTTTTAAGAGAGCCCCACGGTTCAGCAAAAATTATGTAGTGGCCAAATTGGTAAGGTTTTGCTTCCATCCTCTGCCTCTCTTTAAGGGAATTATTCAGAACCTAGTTCTTTAAATGCTTCTATTTATTTAAAAGTTTGTTCACTTTATAGGAAAGGGGACCAACAACCCCCTTTTAGGAAGATGGCCTGGTATAGTAGAAAGAGAAGGGACTTTAGGGTCAGACAGATCTGGGCTTTTCTTACTGAGTATATGACCTTTGGTAAGTTATTTAGCTTCTCTGAGCCATACTTTCCCCATCTACTTAAAACACAGATATCTATGTCATTAAGTAGTTATAAGATTTAATTGAGTTGTGTATGTGAAAGTAGCCAGTATAGTGCCTGGTTTTGGTGTAGGTTCTTGAAAATACTTTTCTTTCCAGAAAAGAAAAAAAAAGAAACTTGAAATTGGACTTGCCTGGAATATGGGATTGCTACACCACTTATTTTAGTATTCTAGTTTGGAGGAAATTGGCCATCACCCACATGCAGTGTGCTCCTGGAGCTGGATTACAGAGATGTGGCCTTTCCAGCTGTGGAAGGGAAGGCATCAGAGTGGGGCCAACAGGAGACTCTTCCTTTTTCTTTGACCCCTTTGTTGAAGGGTGACTTCTTTCTGCTCAACAGGCCCTTCCTCTCTGCTATCTTCTTCTGAATGTTGAAATTTCCATTGCAGCCTGATGTTCTAGCCAGTAAACACTCATATTTTCCATCTATCCTGGGGGTCGAGCTTTGGGAGAGCTTTTCTCTGGAGGAGTTTGGAGCTTACAATTTTGTACTTTATTCTGTTATATAAACAACACTCTCTCGCCAAAGAGCACAATCACAAAAAGAAACCACTTTTGAGGGGGGCCTAAAAAAAAAAAAAAAAGAAACTCATGTTCAGAGCTCTGCAGAAGTAATAGCCACTCGTTCGTCTTCCTTCTTTCTCATAAAAGAAAGCTCACCTGACCTGCCTCCTCCTGAGTCCTAGCTCTTGCCAGTTCTTCCCCTGGAGTAAAAAGTTTCTCTGGCACACGAGTGATAAAGGTCTGTACTTCTATCTGAAATCCCTCAGCTAGGCACAACCTCTCAGGGATTGTGCTCTGTGTCAGCTCAAGCTCTGTGACGGATTCTATAGTCCTCAGTCACCGTGAGAGCTGAGTGCCATGGGTATATGTGCCAGGGCCAGAATAACTGGGCTTCTGCCTACTGGAGGAATGTTGGTAAGCTTAGGAAATGTGTCAAAGATGGCTGGCTGGACATCCTACCAGGCCTAGGTAAAATAAGTTCAGGAATGTTTGGGCTTAGGATCAGGAGTGAAAGAAGTGGATCTTTTCTTATCTGCAAACCAAAATAAAGTGCAGCTTGCTTTGTGGTGTGCCAGTATAGCATTTTCCAGTTCAGTTTACCTCGTCCCCTGCCCTCCAAAGCATTAAAGATAAACCACCTTACATTTCCTTAGGATTAGCCCACACACGTGCACATACACAGAGTCATTGTTAAAAGCAAGATCCTATCTTATTTAACTGTTCACTTTGTAATTTTATATGTATCCACAATTGATAATTATTTTGGTTTTTAGAGGCCTGAATGATGAAAATCCATGTACTAAGCTGAATGAGACTCCTTTTCTAGAATTAGGAAATTATATCAGAGTTAATTCATAATTCAGTTTAATTCTCACATGGTTTTTTCTATCATCTTCTGTATTCCCAAGTTAACTCTGTTTACCAGCCTTAAAAGTTTGGAAAGAATCAGTGGTGAAGAAACACTGTATCTTTCTTTCTGACTCCTGTAGAGAAACATTGATCATTCATTTTTAAAGCTTACTTAATGTTGACTCAACAAATTTAGAAGGGAGACCAGCCGGCTTCCCTGAACCTTTGGTAAAAGATCCTATTCTTCCCTTTTGCCCATCTTTCTGCTAAAAGACTTAGCATATTACTGACCAAGTGCAAGTGGAATCAGTACTTAAAAAAAAAAAAAGTCCTAGGATTTAAGAAGCTGAAAGGAAAAGAACTCCTAGTATCTATGTTTTAATAAAAGAAAGCAATAGACTTGTAGCATCTGAAAAGGAATAAAGGTCTGGTTTTGGTGTCGTTTCTCAATAACTCTTAGTTCCCTTCCCAGAAAAGAGAGAAACATAAAATTAGCTTGCTTAGGATGTGGTACTCACATGCAGTGTTACAGTGTCATAGTAGGGAAAGTAGTTATAACTAATCACAGTACTGGGGTTTGTTATTTTTATTGCGAAGTATCCCTTTGTTAAAGCTTTGATTACAAACCATTAAAATGCTCCTAAAGATAAAAAGAGAAGCTAAACTTAAAAGGCCATTGAAGTATGGAGCCAAGTGTTCTTTGGGAGGTGCGAATAAGGCTGGATGTGAGAGCGGGCAGTATATGAGAGCTTAGGAATTCAAAATGTTGCATCATATGGTAGCCCAGGTGTTTGTAATAAGTAACAGTAGAGCTCTTGTCCTAATTGGACCATTTTTATGCTTCAGAGGCAGTAAAGGGATGTTTTTGGCTTTCGTGGATTATCAAGCTAAGACTTGTATTAATTTGGCTTCAAAGCCAATAATCAATACCATGTTTGGCCTTGTTCTTAAAAATAAGTTTTACTATCTTTCTGTGATGAAAATAAAATATGGGTGCATCTCAGTAATGTGATTATAATCTAGAAGGATTTAGATGAGAAAAGCAGGTTTTCTGGCACAGCAGGTAAGGAAACCATAAAGGGGTTAATAAATGGGGTGTACTTAAAGGCTAGAGGAAATCAGATTATGTTCTTTGAAACACTTGCACCAAGGAAAAGTGAGCAAATGAAAGAATCTGCCTATATTGTTAGTGCTCTCACATATCTTGAGATATATGAGATATATGAGCTAACTGTCAATAGCTGTGCCCTGGCTGGTGTGGCTCAGTTGGTTGGAGCATCATCCCAAACACTGAAGGGTCACAGTTCAGTTCTGGGTCAGGGCACCTCCCTAGGTTGCAGGTTCAATCCCTGGTCGGGAGTCAACCGATTCAGGTTTTTCTCTCACACTGATGTTTCTCTCTCCCCCTCTCCCTCTTCCTGAAATCAGTTCGCATGTTCTCAGGCGAGGATGAAAATAGATGTACTGCTAGTTGCTTGAACCCAACAGTGACATTTGAAGTTAAAGCCCCCAAAAGAAAGGAGTTTGTAACCTGTTCCACCAAATATTTAGTATATTGAAATATTTGAAAAAGAGTAAAGATGAAACTGGTAATAAGTAATGTTCCAGCTGGGAATTGGCTTCATCTGGTAGTTGCTAAAACAGTGTTACTCCCAAAAGTGAACATGCATTTGCTGAATGTCCTGTAAGGGCTGAGCTCTGAAGGAGGTGGGAGACAAGGTCTCTGTCCTCAGGGAGGAAAGGTAACAGTGATTGACTTTATTAATGCAAGTGTAATACAACAGTGTGTGCTGAATTTTTAGTAAGAGGATTATGCTGTAAGTGGTACAAGTTCAGAGGAGAAACTGATCATTCTGGTGGGAGAAGGTGGCAAAAACTCCATAGGAAAGAAAGGGGTGTGTGGCGAATCTGAAAGGATAGATGGGACTAGATAGGCAAAGAGCCTGATATTAATGAATTAAGGGATAATTGCACATTTACTTGGTGCCTGACACCATGCAAGGCTCTATGAGAGCATCAAAGAAATGGGATGCACACTCCTACTAAGTTGGCATTGACAGTTGAGCAGGGTCGTCTAAATAATACTGCCTTGTGCGTGTTTACTTTTTTTTGCACGTGAAATACCAAGTGAGTTATTAAAAGGGGCAGATGGGTTCAGAGGAATTCACAGTTTAGAAAGGTTACTAAAAGTGGGTGGAAAGACAGGACTCCTCAAAGGAAGGGCTTAAGGTAGGGTTTATTCAGGCCTGGATTATGTATAGGCTACAGACAGGTGAAGGAAAGGAGATGGGGGAATAGAAAAATAACGTACAGGGCGTTTAAGGCATTTTCAAGGGACAGTGAATGAGAACCAGCCTGGCTGAAGCAGAGTGTTTCTGTTAGAAATAGTGTATTAGTCAAAACACTTCGAGTTTCAAGTGATGACAACTGAAATCAAGCTGGCGCTAACTGTAAAGGAGATTTTTTTTAGTTCATGTGACTAAAAGACCTAGTATCTTGGTAAACAGGCACTTAAAAATAAAGAACAAACATTAAATAAAACAACGAATGAGTGGACACTCTACTGCTCTCCCGCACCTCTGCTGTCCAAACCCTTTTCTCCTATAGGGCTCAGCTCAACTCGGCATTTCTTCAACCTTCCCTGGTCTCCCAGGCAGATGTCATTAGGATTTTTTTTCTGTTCCTCATTCAGTGGACTCGTGTTTCTAAAAGATATAATTCAAAGGAAGCTCTGGCTGAGTGCACGATTTTAATTCCTAGAGAGTGGACCTTTGTGGCTCTTCCTGTCCTAGTGAACTGAATACTGGGGGAAAAGCCCTATTTATTCTCCACTGAGTTTAGAACTCACAGAGTCCCTCCCAAGTCATAAGGTCTTTACTGCTGCTTTTTTTTTTTTGGGGGGGGGGGGCTTATTCAGTTTTTTTTTCTAGTTATCCAAAATCAAAAGTGCCTTATAAGCAAGAAGCCCCCCACAGTTTGGGGAGTGGGAGGGGGTGTAGAGGCAGGGTGTGGAAAAAGAGGAAAAGGCAAAGAACTTTTCTATTACCAACATTCTCCCCACCCCACCTAACCCATGGGAGTCTTCAGAGCCTCTCCTAGAAGATCCTTCTGAGTTAAAGGGCATCCACTGTCCTTGACAGTCCAGTGTAAGAGTTATCTTTCTACCCCAACCCTTCCACGTGGGCTAATACATTGTGTTTGCTGAATGTGAGCCTGTGATGTTTCAGCTTTTTGATGTTCTTAGTCGTTCCTCCCTCCTCAGTGTCCGTCATTTGATAGACTCACTGGCATCTCCTACCTGAGTGGTTAGTATGGGGAATACATGCCAGGCTACCATCTCCCTACTCCAGGTTCTACTATTTGTTTACCTCTGCCATGACTCTTACCACTTCTCTTAGTACTATATTATGGTTGTTTGTGTATTTGTCTTGCCTCCTATATTAGATTGTAAGCTTTTTGAGGGCAAACCCTGAGTCTAACACATCTTGATAGCCTCACAGTTCCCTGTACAAAGTGCTTAAGAAATGTTTGGTGGATAAGTGACTAGTTCAATGGTGTCCAATATGGTAACCACAATCCACATGTGGATATTTAAATGTAAATTTAAAAAAATGAAAAATTCAATTGTAGCCATACTGGCCACATTTCAAATTCTCAAAATCCACCTATGGCTCATGGCTACCGTATTGGGCAGCACTGAACTAGATGGTTGATCCAGAAGATGTGATAAAGACCCAAACTTGGTCAGTGGATTTAAAAAAACACAAAGAAATGGGTTTCTAAGAAAGGCGTAATCGTGATTATCCTCTTAGGCTGTTCTGTAGATGTCAAGCCTCTTTTGTTTAGATCTCGAGATTTACCACAGATGCTGTTCTTGAAATAATTTGTGGTGCTGGGAGGGGCATATTCTAATGCCTCGGGAATTTCAGAAGCCCAGAGCTTCTGTATACTAGTGTCTAGCCAATCAGCTGGGCTGACTGAAAGAAAGGGCCTTTATATGCAGATCCCAGCATTATTTTATTTTCTGAGATACGCCCATGGCTAGGTATTGGGTAGAGGCCTTGCTTCCCTACGCTAACCCAGCCCCCCACCTGCTTGGCTGGCAGTTCTGACTTGGCATATATAACTGCTATAGCCTGGGGAACAGAGCCAAACACGAGGAAGTGGTTACAAGTGGTTACGTGTACTAGCTCCCAGGGAAGCTGTGGCTAGCAGGGTAGTGGGTGGGGTCCTGCCTGATGGCTTTTCAAAGAAGCCAAATCTTTGAAGTTTTGTTTTAGCAGCTGCCAGGTATGCTGTTTCAGCACTTTGCAGACTCTCTCACTGTGTTCCCATATCACATTTTTTCTTTACTATATGTGCATAGTATACACAATGGAGTTTGGATGTCGGGAGGGTAAATATAATAGTGTGGAGTAAGTTGCTAAGCACACCCTCCTGCCTTTTCTTTTTACTGTGACTCTGCCATGAAATAGCCACTTTAATGCTCCCTCTTCCCCTTTCAGCCCTGACCTTTTCTGATCTCCTGCCGAAAGGCAAACAGAGTACACTTCTATTTTGGGAAAGTAGTAAGTTTTGAAAAACTAGAGCTCCTACATTTTTCTGATGGATTGGGACATCACTCTGAAAATAGACCATCTCTCTTTTTCAAAAGAACAGATCACACCCCCAGCATGCATCCCTAACACGTTTAGGTTAGGAGTAAATTCTTGAACATAGATCTTATTCACTATTGAATCCTCAGCATTTAGCACAATGTCAACTAATATCTGTTAAATGATCACACTTGAGTGTGCTCAGCTGTGGGGGAGGACTAGGTAGGTAGGGTACCCCTCTAACGCCCCACTCTGAGCTTTCCCTGCTTCCTTGCTTTCCTGCTTAGTAATCTCTTTCTCCCGTCCAGGCTGCAGTCACCTCAAACCTTTTCCAGCTGCTCTCAAATTTGCTTTCTCTAAACTCTGCTCGTTTGGAGTACAGTATATTCTCCCTTGTGTAATTGGTTTTTATGCCTTTGTTGTGTCTCTCCTGAGAGGTAAGTCTATCAAAGGCAAAGGCTATACGTATTTTATTCCTACACAAAGCACCCTGGGCCGGGGATGGGAAGATCTAGGTGCCAGTCCCAGGTCCTCTTGGAACTTCCTGACTTGGGGTAGATCATTTGACAGAACGTCAGCTCATTTTGCCATGTGGAAAGTAATGATGCCTCGATCGTGGGAGTTCAATGAGATCATATACGTAAACCTGCTTTTGTAAACTATGAAGCACTACACACAATTAGGCCTTTTCAGTATTAATAATACTTACCACTATGAAATAGTAATGTTTGTTTGTGCTGTTGATGATATACAGACTAATCTCTCCCGAGTTGAGGTAAATCACAAGTTCAGCCCCACATTACTCAGCTTGGCACAGGTTTAAAGCATTAAGTGGTCCATTCCAGGCACTCTCTGTCATCACCTCTCTCTCAGGCTGCAGGTTCTTCCTTTCAGACCCGGGGGGGTCATTCTTTTTCTTACTAGTCTCCCCTTTCTTCTCCCCTCAGGCCCAGGCTGAGCTCTCTTTTAACCCCCTCAGTTCTTGGAGAAGCAAAGTAGTCCTAATCTCACTTCCCAGTGTAGGCTGGAATTGCTGTCCTGGTGGACCCTTCTCAGCATGGCCACCTACCTCCCGCAGCTCTGCCCATCAACAGCACCCGCCCCTTCATGGTTCTTCCTCTGCCCAGCCCCTCAGCAGTAGCATGGCTTGGTTCCCTTCCTCCTTTCCTCTCCCTGTCCTTCCTTTTCTATATGCTGTCCCTTCAGTCTCTTCTTTCTGTGTTATCTCATCTTGCATTTTCTTTCTTTGAGCTCAGACCTTCGATCCAGTAAGGCTGTTCCCCCTTCAAGACTCTAAGGTTTGGTGTATCTGCATGTCCCTGTCACTCCGTCACCATCGCCTGAAGGCATCTTCTCAGAAAAAAGCCAATATTTTTGGTGCTGTCATATGGCTTGAGGAGGTCCAAATTCTTTTAAAATATCTAAGATCTCAACATCTAAATGTTATGATCTAGTGTTTGAGAGCATGTGTTTTAGATCCCTTCTTTATTTAGCCACCTAATAGCTATGTCGCCTAAGGGAAGTTCTTTGAATGTATTATTCTTTTCTCTAAATGGGGATAAAATACCCACTTCCTCGGGATAGTCTAAGGAGCAAGTGAAAATTAAATGACATAAGAAAAGCACTTTTATACAGTGCCTACCACGGGGTAAGTGCGTGGTGAATGGGAATTACTGTAAACACGTCCACATTATCTAGCCATATCCTGTTTCACAGGTGTTAAAAATTGAGACCCAGAGAAGTTAAGTGGGTTGTGCAAATTCTCATGCCTACCTGGTGATAAAGTAAGGACCAGAATCCAGGGCTTCCAATTCTCTGCCCCATGAACTTTTGATTCCTCTGACTCCTCACTGGTTTATCTGTTCTAGTCTTCCTTCTTCAGGTGGAACCCAGGACTGCTCCAGAGAGGGAGGTGTTCATTGATTCGTGCATCTGTTCTTCCAGCACACGCTGCATGCCTGGGATGTGGCCAGGCTCTGGATGGACAGAGACCAGAGCTATGAACTCATTGCCTTAACGGTTGGTCCAGTGGGTAAAAATAGTCACTAGGAAGAACATGCCAATAAGAGGCATGTTAGAGCCTCAAGGAATAAGCTCTCAGAGGAAGACCAGGGTAGCTTTGCACAGGATGGATTGTTATTTAACGAGGTGAAAATGCCGGAGAGACTTGTGTGAAGGCAGGAGGCATGGAAGAGCATGCCTGAAGTGTACCGTAGAGGGAGTGTGGCGTGCAAGTAAGGGATGGTTAGGATGAAATGGGAAGCTTACAGTGCCTGATGCACAGGCTAAGGGGATTTTATCCCACTATCCACCCTTTCAATTAATTTCAACTGAAGAAGTCAGGAAAGTTTTTTGTGTTTGTTTTGAACATTTTTGGGTATACCTAATGTTTCCACTGTCTTTCTTTTCCCCATTCATATCTGGCAGATTCTTTTTGTCTGTCTGGATTCAGCCCAACTCCAACCCTTCCTTCCCGTACCTTGTACTACATCCCACCCAGAGGTGGCCTACTTGTCTTTAGCTGTAGCATTTACATTGTTATAATTATATTTTCACTTCTTTCCGCTACCATCTCCTTTGAAGTCAAGACTTATACATCTTTATACTCCTGTCCCTTAATGCAGTTTCTGACACATAATATTCACTAATTTAATGTATGCCAATTGAATTTAAATACATAGGTTTATAATCACAGACCTGACTTTCTCCTGGGCAGCTCTTTAGCTAATGCCTGTCTTTGGCACCACAAAAATTTAGATGGATCAGGTCAAGGGCCACAACTCAACATGCTTTCCATCTTTAGGATATGAGCTTTGGCTTCCTCTAAAAAGGAACCTACCACTAAGCTGGTCAAATACTTTCTATGGCAGCAGTTGTCACCCTTTCTCCATTTGCAACACAATTCCACATACTAGAACTTCACTCAATACACTTGAAAGAATTAAAAGACTCAACACCCAACCCAGTGGATTCCACCCAGTGGACCTGGTGGAATCAGTATCAAAGTAGAGCAACAATTTTCAACCTTTTTTATCTCATGGCACAAGTAAACTAATTACTAAAATTCTGCAGCACAGCAAAAAATACATTTTTGCTGATTTGAAAAAATATGTATAATTTTGACTGATTTAAAAAAAAAATAATGTAATTACCTACCCTTTTTGCTTCAAAGTGACTTTTTTAAAAAAATCAGGTGACTGTACTTGTCTATAAGGATTTCTGGTACCAAGAATTAACCAATCAGATGCAACCTTATTATGTAACATGACCAATAAGATGCAACTCTATGATCTATATATTTATGGTTCAAGACAGGGCATTCACACCAGACAGCTTTTGTTGTGTTGGCTGTTGTCATTTTTTTATTTGATAATCTAAGGGAAAAGAGGTCAGAGCCCCTGACTAAATAGTCAGGTATTGCATGTTTTAAAAATTCTTACGGCACACTGAAAATCATTGAAGTAGAGCAGTATCTCACAGTGTCCATTAAACTGCTACATTTATAAGCACTGAGCCATCCTTCTCAACCACATGGCTGTTTGAGTAATAATTTATTTACTGCCCTGACTCTACTATACTCATGAGGAAAAGTTTCTTCATGTTCTAATACACACTATCTGTATTTGGCACCAGTTTGATGTTACATCTCACCTCTTGTATATTGCAAATATACCCTGCTCGACACCATGCCACAAGATCCAACCAGCTCGACATTCATTTGACAGACGCAGCTGTAACACTGTGTTAACGTATGTACATATATTCTGCATACTGATCAAACTTGACACACATGAAGTTTTCTCAGCACAGAACATCTGAGACTCTCAAGGCTTGAGACTCTCAAGGATTCTGTGAAGAGATGCACTGTAGTCCAGAAGTAGATCATCAGGATGATGTACCCTGACATTTGCTATGATAGGACAGCAGGCCACTCTGATACGGTAATGCATGCAAGTTAATTTTTCTTTTCCTTTTAAAATTTGTTATCTGAGTAATTGCATGAGTTATCTATGCTGAATAACAAAGCGTCTCAAAATTTAGCAGCTTAAAACAATAAACATTATCTCAGTTTCCATGGGTCAAAAATTGAGGAGCAGCTTAGCTGGGTTCTGGCCCAGTCTCTTGCATGAGGCTGCAGTTGAGATGTCAGCCCAGAGGACTGCAGTCACTTGAAGGCTTATCTGGGGCTGGAAGATCCTCTTCCATGATGGCTCACCCTCACGTGGATGCTGAGTTCATGCTGACTGTTGGCATAGATTTCTCCACAGGGCTGCCTGTGTGTCCTCATGAGATGGCAGCTGGCTTCCCCAAGAATGAATGACTCAGGAGAAAGACAGCAGCCACAATGTCTTTTATGACCTAGCCTCAGGAGTTAAACTCCATCATTTAAATTTTTGTTTTATTTTAATTGTGGTAAAATACACATAGCAAAGTTTACCATTTAAATCACTTGTAAGTATATAGCTCAGTACCATTAGTATATCACATATTGTACAGCCATCATCCGCTTCCAGAACTCTTTCCATCTTGCAAAACAGAAGCTCTGTATCCATTAAAAAAGAACTCAATTTTCTCTCTCCCAGCCCCTGGCAACCACTTTTCCACTATGAATTTGACTGCTCTAAGTACTTCATATAAGTGGAATCATGCAGTATTTGCCCTTTTGTGATTGGTGTATTTTATTTAGCATATCTTCAGGGCTCATCCATGTTGTAACTGTGTCAAAGTTTTCTCCTTTTTAAGGTTGAATAATAATCCATTGTGTGTATATACCACGTTTTATTTACCCATTCATCTGTGGATGGATACTTTGGCTGCTTCTCTCTTTTGGCTGCTATTAACATAGGTGTACAAATAGTTATTTGTGTTCCTGCTTTCAATTTTTTGGTTATATTCCCAAAGTGGAATTGCTGGATTGTGAAAATTCTATTTTTCTTAAGCTTAAGTAATTCACTTTATTTTCCCTGTATAAATATACTATGTGGTGGCCATAGCTAGAGTGTGGGTCCTCTGCATGGAGCCTGTGGTATTGGTCTTTACTAGATGGTCAGTGAATTCCTAATAGGGAGACTTGGTGAACACAGTCTCTTTCCAGAGGTTGGGGCACAATATCTATAAGTCTTGTATATTCGTCCCTTATCAAATATTTGATGTGCAAATATTTTCTCCCATTCTGTAGGCTGCTTTTAATTCTTTTGATAGTGTCCTTTGATGCAAAAAGTTTTTAATTTTGATGAAGTACAATTTTTCTATTTTTTCTTCTGTTGCTTGTGCCTTTGGTGTCATAGCCAAGAAATCATTGCCAAATTCAATGTCATGGTGCTTTTTACCCTGTGTTTTCTTCTAAGAGTTTTATAGTTTTAGCTCTTATGTATAGGTCTTTCAAACATGCACACTATCATTTCTGCAACATGTAAATCAGCTCTGTTCAGTTTGGGAGGGGATTATACAGGATATGAATACCAAGAGGTGCTGATCATTGGAGGCTATATTGAAGGTCTGTTTCCACAATAATTGAGGTATGTAGATTTAAAAGTTAAGTAATTCTGTAAGGTTTATAATGAAAATGGGAATCCATTGCCCCTTCTCTTCTCACTGCTACCCAAACTTAATTTCCATACTTCCCTCCTCCCATCCTTACCGTAGACACCTAGTATAATTAATGGTTAGATTGGTGTTCACTGTTTTCATTAGCACAACTCTGCCCTTGGACACTTCTGGGCCCCTCCGACTCATCACTTATTTTCCCGTTATCCTTTTCTCTGTCATTCTGCCCGAATCTCTGGGGGAATCCCCTTAATAATTTTCTGTACTGTCTACTTTCTTAAGTCTGATTTGGTACATATTATAAAATTAAGAAATGTTCTGAGTTTCAAATTTCTTCCAGTTGAAGACAGTTTATACAGGGCTGAATCAAAGGAAAAAATATATATAATTTTAATTAATATATAACAATATAATACATGTAGTTATATATTACATATATTCCTATTTTTATAGACTGAAATATTTATGTCTATACTTTATAAAAATTGTACAAGTAATACATGTAGCCACATCATAAACTAATCTAACAGAAATACATATATATAGTTTATGAGGAGATAAAGTCTCCTCAGAGGTAGCCACAGTGAAAAGGTTGATTTGTGTAGTTTTACATGTATTTTTCTGTGACTTTTTTTCCTTCCTAATATCTCCATGTTTTTTTTGGTTTGTTCATATACACTTAAATATTTTTAGCCAGTATGTAGTTTTCCCAAGTAAAATGTATACCATAATTCATTTTACCATTCTATTAAAGAGCACTAAGTTGCATCCAATTTAGGTATCTGCAGTGAATACCTTGTACATATATCCTTGTGCACATGTGCAAGTATTTCTATGAGATACAGTTCAAGAAGTGGAACTTTTTGGATCAGATGATATGCATACCTTGAATTTTTATAGATACTGTCAAATTGGCCTCTAAAAAGGCTGTACCAATGTCCCCTTCCATTGGAGAGCACCCTTTTCCCCACAACCTTGCCAACACGGTATGCCTTTGACCTTTCTCTCTGTGCCTCTGGACTATCACTTACCCGTTTCTTACAAATTCTCTACTGTTTTTACTGATGATGAAGTTAGGCATAGACCCTGTCTTCAGATACTTTACTTTAGGGACGCTCTGTTGTAGGGCAAGAGTACAACTGAGATGGGGCCGAGGAGCAGGAAGGAGAAGGGTTCTCCGTGGGCTCTTTCTTTTCTTTAATTAAGTCTGGAAAGAATCCCTGCAAGTCCACTTCTTTCCCCCTACAATGCTTAGGTGCTTTTCTCTGCCGGTTTTGTTTTTGACTGATTTCATCCAAGGAGCCTGACCCTTCCCCCTCCCTAAGTAATGAGTTACCAGAAAAGTCACAGAACGCAGCAGATTCAGTGAAGGAAGCTTAAGGAAAATATTAAAAAGGAAGAAAAGTGTTTGATGTACTTTTAATATAAAATGTGGAAAAAGTAGAAGAAGGGTGGGGGCTGGGGCAGGAGGGAGGGGAGAGATTATTCACGGTAATGGGAACCAAATGTTGGCTGGGAAAGCTGCAGCATTCTCACACTCTTCCTGTAAACCCAGCGGCTTTTCAAAGTGATAGTGACTGAGAGCCAGCAGTGCAGGACACGCCTTAACCCTTCCGTACCTGCACCGCTCCCTCCAGCCAGCTTGCAGAGGTGGCATCCCCTTTGAGAAGTCCTGGTGCGTGGAAAATTTGTGTCCCTCCTGCCATTATGGCAAAAAAAGGGAAGGTGGGTGCAAGAAGAAAGGGGACAGCTGTCTGCTGAAACACCTCACCGTGTGCCTAAACTCTCTTTCTGTGGTAGGCTTTAATACTGGCCAGCGAGCAGCCCGCTTGACCAAGAGCTTACCAGGTTGAGTGATGGTATCTTCTCCCCTTGCTGCCTGAAGGGGAGCTTAAAAGGAGACTAGAACCCCCATGCGACAGGCAGGCAGTCCCTCTTCATCAGCAATGTCCTGCTACATGAAAGCCCTCCGTGGGGTCCAAAGTCCTCTTGGGTGGACATAGGTGTGCTCCTCTGGGGCCTTCGGCCTTTGGTTTTCTCGAAGTCCACAGCTGCCACTGTGGATTGAGATGTAAAGGCGGTTTGGAGCTGAAGGGCACCCCCTGACCTCGTGACTTCCAGCTGGTCAAGGACAGGCGCGGGCCTCTTGGCCTAGCCATTTGTCTGCAGGGAGGGAATGAGAATGAGAATGAAAGGGGTGAAGGAATGAATGAAGTTCCTGGTTCAGCTGGCTCTTCGATTCCATCTAGATTTGAACTTTGTTCAGGCACCTTTAAAAGTCTATTGTGCATCAGAAAGAAAAATCTTACTTTTTCTGTCAAATATTTATCATTTCAGAAGGGCAGCCCCCCCAGTGTAGGGCAGTGGTAGCAATAGGGTAGGCGGCACCGCAGAGCAGATGAGTGCTCGGCCTCTGTCGTGAGCTTGACCTCTCCGCCCTCAGTTGTCTCATCTGTGACATTAGTCTCTGCCTTCTCGGAATGTTCAGGTTGAAGTAGTTAGAGCATAGAAAACATTGAGCACACTGCCTGGCATCTACTCACTTGTCCCTGTCTCCATTGTTATCCTCATAGGGCCTACAGCTGAAACATCATTTCAAATGTTTTTAAAAATCATCTTTGGGGTGATTTTATAGTTTTATGATTTACATCTAAGTCCATGGTCCATTATGAGTTAATTAATTTTTGTAAGAGGTATGAGGTTAGTTTGAGGTTCACTTTTTGCCTGTGAAACAAATGGCTATTGGTTTTTTTCAGCTTTGTCAAAACTCAGTTGAGCATATTTGTGTGGATCTTGGATGAATTTAGTATTCCCAAAACAAAGGCCTATTTTACCGAGGGCTATTTTAGTTCCTAATCTTCTGGTCTTCATTGTAACTTTGAAGTTACTACGTTAGGGAGGACTACTTTAATTTCTATCTTCTGTTCTTCATTGTAACTTCAGAATTATACAGATCTAGGTTCTAAAGCAGCTCTTTCACTTACTCTGTGTGTAAAATTATACCTAAGTTATTTAACCTAAGCCTCAGTTTCCTCACTTGTAAAATGGAATAGCAATAATATCTTTCTCGGTGGGTTACCTGATTAGGCATGTAAGGGGATTAGCTTGTAAGGGGATTTAGAAAGCCTCACGCTAATGGTAGTAGTGGTAGTAAGACTTGGTTTCTCTGTGCTTGGCTATCCTAATCCACACTCATGCCCTTTCCCTTCCCCAAACCTTAGCTTTTTTTAGCCTTTTCATGTAGCTTCATTATGAGCACATGAGTGATTCCAACTTAAGCTCCTGTGCTGTGCTTTGCTTAGATGGAAATTTTGAGTAGGAACATTTCTATTTCAGAATATATGAGCGATCCATGTCTTACCAGCTTTAATTACAGCGTCTCTCCACCACCACCATTTGGCTGCATTTCCTGTTTTTCCCTGTTCTTTTTTTTTCTTTTTTTTTAATATATCTTTATTGATTTCAGAGAGAGGAAGGGAGACGGAGAGAAAGAGATAGAAACATCAATGATGAGAGAGTCATTGATCGAGCCCGCAACCCGGGCATATGCCCTGACCGGGAATCGAACCCCGATCGCCTGGATCCTAGGTCAACGCTCAACCGCTGAGCCACGCCCTGCCGGGCATCCCTGTTCTTTTATATGTTATTCCTTCTATCTGGGGTATCCTTTCCACTTGTCAAGCTGCCGGACATCTTTTAAGACCACACTCCACTTTGAAGCCTTCCTTGATTTCTCCCATAGGAAGTTGCTCCTTTCCTTTTGTTTTCTAAAGCTAGTGTCGTGTTCCCAGCACAGTGGCATACAGAGTTTGGGCAGTAGCAGGAGTCTTTTTCTTACAAAAACATATTTTTAAATACATAAATAAAATATATCCATATGTCTTAAATGATAAAAGCTGGATAATATAATTATAATAATTATATAATAATTATAATGTACTAGAATACGACTAGAATGAAACATGCCAACTACCATGATTGCAGAATGGGACTGTGAGTAACTTTTTTTCACCTCCTTTACACTTTTCAGTACTTGTACATTTTCATAGTCAGCATATATTAATTTTAAATTGATTTTTATGTTGTTTAATGTGTCTTGCAATTTGTTACTAATTCAGAAATACTTTCCCCTTGTTTTGAAGTGATAAGATTCTATTTTTCCATTTGTTAACGAGAGGAAGGAAGAGAGGAAAAGGAGACTAACATTTATTGAGTGTCCAGTTCATGCCAGATCCTGTGCTTTGTATGTTTATCCTATTTCCAAAAACATGGCTGTTACATAGGTCTTACTATCCTTAAGCACAGATGATGAAATAGCTGTAAATGTATTAACATTTGGGTCCAGCTCTTTCTGATAGGAAAGCTCATGCTGTTTTCACTAGTGTAACTTCTTTACTTACAGGGAAAGGAGAGTTAGTACCAGTCTTTTCATAGTGGCATCTCAGGCTGGTCTAAACCTGTTTATTAACGATGATAATTGGCCAAGGGGAGGTGGAAATATTTCTGAAAATAAGCTCATTGATGGAATATAAGAAACAATATTTCTGTGAACAAAAGTGAAGAAAACTTTAGTAGCTGGAGCAATCAAGTTCAGCATTACAAATATCTTTACCGTCGTCTCTGAATCTGTACAATTTTTCACGTTCGTCAGACACTAACACCATGCTCTGTGTGTGGGCAGAAAACATCAAGAGCCTGAAGACTCTAACTACAAGTATATGGCTTATGTTTACAATTTGGATTAAATTTCTACTTGCTTTGTGTGCTGACTCTTCTGGATATAACTTAATTTCTTTCACAGATTTGAACCAGCAGGTCAGGCAGATTAGGATGGCTGCTTTAGATGGTGGGTAATTCCATACAAGGGAACTCTCATGACTCTAGGGGATGGAAATTGTGGAATGTTGGTCCTCTTGGTTTCTTATAATGGCCTGATCATACAGCTGCTTGTCAACATGTTTTATAAATGTGATCTGTCATTTTAGCTATGGTTTAACAAACATATTATTCAACAGCTGTGGTATTTTAGAAGGGATCCATCACTTCTCGGTCTTCTGGCTAAGACTAAGTGTAGAAGAGAACCATGATTCATGAAAGGGATGTAAAGAAGAAAAGATAATGAAAGATATCCTTTTTAGTCTCCTGGCCATTTATGGACTCGGCGTGTATAGAGAATTAGGCCATAGCCAGACTCAGAGGTGAATCATCCATTTCTTCATCAGCAGGTATAATGTCTGGATTTAGAGATCTTAGAGGTAAAGAATTTTTGTTTGATTCCATTCCTGAGATACAAATTCTGTATTTCTTACTTTTATCGTATTCATACCATAACTGATTAGCTTCTCTCTACCAAGAGGTCCAGTTTACCATATAAGAATATGGATTGCCTGTTGATCTTTGAGAAATCCAGATTATGTCCCACTGACCCTCAAACATAAGATCATAGATAAGAAATTATAGTAGCTGAGAGTAATACGTAGTGCTTGCAGTATGCCAGGCCCTAGATGCTTTATGTACTTTATCTCATCTAATAGCTAACTTTTACTGTGTGCCAGCAACTGTTCTCAAAGCTTTACATGTATTAACCTGCTTAGTCCTCACAGCTCATCTGTGAAATAAGTACTTTTACCATCCCCATTTACAGATGAAGAGACTAAGCACAGAGAAGTGAAACGACTTGCCCAGGATGACACATAGGTGAAAGGCAGTCAGGATTCAAACCCAAAAAAGTGGTCACAGAACCCATGCTCTTAATCACTCTGCCGGTGGTTCTCTGTGGTGTGTGTCCAGATCACCTGAAGGGCTTGTAAAAACAAAGATTGCTTGCCCTGGCTGGCGTGGCTCAGTTGGTTGGGCGTCATCCCATGCACCAAAAGGTTGCCAGTTCAATTCCCGATCAGGGCACGTGTCCTTGTTGCAGGCTCAATCCCCACTAGGGGGCATGCAGGAGGCAAGCCTCTCTCACATCTATGTTTTTCTCTCCCCTTCTCCCTTCCTCTCTTTGTAAAAATCAATAAAAATATTTAAACAAACAAAAACACAGGTTGCTGGGCCCAACCCCAGAGTGTGTGGTTCCAGTAGATCTGGGGTAAGGCTTGATTTTTTTTTTTTTTTAACAAGTTCCCAGGTGATGCTATGCTGTTGGTCCAGGTACCACACTTTGAGAATGACTGTGCTGTACTATGCTGCCTCTCCTGGGGCTGGTAATTCAGTGCAAGCAGCTAAGGACTAGGATAATGGTCTGATCCTATCAGGGGCAGGTGCCTGTGTTTGGAGCCAACTGTGACTTTGGACCGAGCCCCTCTAGTAAATCTCTAGGACAGCAAATTTTAGACTTGTCTTGACAAGACAGAAGCATGTGCCATTATAGCCATACTATGGACATGGTGATAAAGATGCCAATTCCTGGTAAAATGGAGGTTTGTTTCCATAGATTCTATGCTGAATGTAACGCGCGCGCGCACACACACACACACACACAGCAATAAAAAAAAAGGTTTGACCATTAGTACACATTTTACTTCCCCTCCTTTGACCCAATGGCTTTTTAAAAAATCTATTTTTTTTCTTGATTTCCTCAGTATTTTCCTATTTTATATAAAAATAATCTTGCCTTGGCCATTGTGGCTCCATTGGTTGGAGTGTCATCCTGTACACCAAAAGGTTGTGGGTTCAATCCCTGGTTGGGGCATATGTGGGAAGCAACCGCTCTATGTTCTCTCTTACATCAATGTTTCTTTTCTCTCTCTGTCTCTCTCCCCGCCTTCCCTAAAAATTGATTTAAAAAATAAATTTAAAAAAACCTTTACAAAGAAAAGAGAAATGACAAATGGAGAAGGTTAAAAAAAGAAAGAAAGGTGGAGTTTTTGGAGTTGTCTCCCATTTCCCTTGGCCAATTAAAGAAAGGGGACAGAGACAGATTACTGAAGCCAGAAAAGCTGTAGACTTTGACTGTTCCAGGATGCCTGCTGTTTTGCTTCCTGGGGAAAAGAAGAGAAACTAAAGGAACCTAACCGATGTGATGAGGCAGGAATTCTAAATTTGTGACACTTCGCAAGCTGTTTGTGTGCACTAGGTTTGAACCCAGCTTCAAGTCAACGTAAAAGTAGTTGGAAACTGGCATGTCAGCCGCTCTAGACAATCTGCACATTAACTTTCACTTTCAAGACTTTTCCTAGCTTGTCTTTGCAGGGTGTGAAAGCTAGGTGGTGGTGGTCCAGTTTTACAAGGGCCGGCTGTGCTCGTGTGTACCTGTATTGTTATCACAAAGGCATCAGACTTTGATAAAATCCTGCTGAGCTGGACTCAGTCTTCACTGTTGAATGAACTGGTGTCAGGGAGTTCTCTTTTGGCTTTCTTAAAGGTCACTCTTTGCTCACTTTTTAAGTTCATTTTTTCAGGCTTCATGTGGTAAGCTGGTTATGCCAAAGTAAAGAGCTAGATCAAAGACATTTCTTGTTAATAAAGCTAAGGATCAATCTGTCTTTTCAGATCCAGATTGCTAGTAAAGGACCAAGGAGTCTCCGTCTACATAACTGGCTGGCTCCCAGAATCCTAAGTTGCCTTCTAGAACAGTGCTCTGAACTTTACCTTTTGAAAGGTTTGCTTTCATATCCAGCTTTGTGTTCCATAAAGCTTGCCCCTAGAGTCTCTGCCAGATGTACTGAGAAAAATCCAACTTTGTCCTTATTTTCTCCTACTGGGGATCATTCCATCAATCATGAAGTGGGTACGAGAGTGGAGACAGCAGCAGTCTGGTTCACATTCTGTATCCATTGTCACATCCAACTGGCTGGGATCTCCCTGTACTTTTTAAGGACAGGCATGTCAGCTCTTAGCTTTTTGACCTGATACCTCAGGGTATTCTTCCCAAATTTATGTTATTGTCACAGAGTATTTCATAAAGTCAAAGTAGTTAGCCAAATTATCCCCCCAGACTTCTTCCAGTCAGCACTATTGCTTCCTTTCCCTTTTCTGTATCTCCGCTTATTGACTGAATAATCGGAAAGCTCCCCTCTCAATTGCTTGTAATTATATATTTCACATCATATATCTTATTTGAAGCCTACTCATCTTCTTAATCTCTTTTGATTCTTGCTTTTTTCTTTTTGGCTTCTATTCTGTTTGAGCCACCTTATTTTAATTTGTTATCCCACCTCCACTTTCTGCTTTTCTATAAAGATGTGTATAAACAATAGACAAGAGATTTACTTTTTAGGTGCCAACTGATATACAGTCTCCTTCTTATTTAGGTTCTTAGTTCAGGGCACATCTTTGTCTGATCCAAACCCGTCATTCCTCATGGGAAATGAAACTCACAAGAGTCAAGCTATTGACTCAATCTTATTTCCTCTACTTAATAATTAAATTACCACAGAGGAGCAGTTCTTAGGATTACTAATTCGTGATTTATGGTTCTGGTCCTCGTGATTATAATTCTGTGTATGATTTAATGTGCAATGAAGGAGCTCATGCACTGGGAAAGGAAGGGAAGAGATAGAAATAAATTAGATGCTGAATATATAAACTTGTAATTGAGATGTCAGTTTCAGGCCAAAATCTTAACAGATTAGCAAACCAATGATTTGACAGCCCGTAGAGAAGGAAAAGGGAATCACTTACGCCCAGCATTGATTCATGAAAACAATAAATCATGCCAGACTAACCCTCATTTCCCTTCATGGTGGAATTACTTTATTTATTTATTTTTTATTGAGTACTCATGATATATATTATAAGAAGTTTTTTATTGAATTTATTGGGGTGACATTGGTTAATAAAATTATATAGGTTTCAGGTGTACAGTTCTATAATATGTCATCTGTTTATTGTATCCTGTGTTCACCACCCCAAGTCATCTCTTTCAATCACTGTTTATCGCCCCTGTACCCTCTCCTGCCTCTTCCTACCCCCCCTTTCCCTCTGGTAATCACCGTACTGTTTTCTGTGTGAGAATTACTTTAGTAAAAGGAGATCGGGGGACTAAAAAAGAATGACTACAACTGGACTTTGGCAAGGCATAGTGAAATCACATGAGCATGGAAGAGAAATGATAATGCTATCATTAGGAATATTTGGTGACTAAGTGGGCAGCTAGACCCAAACAATGAATCAATGTAAGTTTAAGAATGAAGTCTCGGCACCTGCGTGCGTCTCGGTCGTGGAGTGGCCTCCCGCTGACTCCTCCGCAAATGGGCTCCGTGGCCTAGCGCCCCTGTTCCCGCCACCCGTGATCGCGCGCCGAGGCCCATGGGGGGTCGCCGCCGAGGTTTCCACCAGTCCGCAAGCAAGAGCATGGCAGCCATCCCCTCCAGCGGCTCGCTCGTGGCCACCCACTACTACTACCGGCGCCGCCTGGGTTCCACTTCCAGTAGCAGCTCCTGTGGAAATGCTGAGTACCCTGGGGAAGCCATTTCCCACCACCCTGGTCTCCCCAAGGCCGATCCGGGTCACTGGTGGGCAAGCTTCTTTTTTGGGAAGTCCACTCTCCCATTCATGGCCACAGTGTTGGAGTCCCCAGAGCACTGGGAATCTCCCCAGGCCTCCGGCAGCATGATCACCTGTGACCTGGCTCGGGAAGCAGCCTGGCAGCCAGCCCAGCAAAGCCAACACCAGGTCCCCATCCTGAGTGCCCACCACCAGCCACCAGACTTCTAGAGGTGCTAGGCTCTTTTGAGCCCCTCCCCCTCTATCTTCTTCCCCCCTCCTTACCCCACCCCATAGACTAGGCAGGCTGCAGCAAGCAGAAGCAGTGGGTTCTTTTATATCAAAACAGCAAAACACCAAAAGGAAGTTGAGAGAGCCCTGTGCTTTACTAACCAAGCCACACTCAAGCCTTCCGGACACCCTGTAACCGTGTGCCTTGCACCAAGTGGAAAATAAATGATAAGCAGCCAGCAAAAAAAACCCCACAAAGAATGAAGTCTCTGGGGCTCTGTCATTGGCTCACTAGTTCACCATTTTTATCAGTGACTTCATTTATCCTTTTATATTTATCTAAGTGCCTACCAACTATATTCTAGGCACTTATATATCCAGAAGACATACTAATCCTATTTTCAAATGACATGAAGTAGGATGGGATACTGACTATCTTGGATGATGGTCAGGATTCACAATGATTTAAGCAGGCTAGAATGGTGAGTCTAATTCATGGATTTAGTCAGGAAAACATAAAGCTGCCACGTGGTTTCCAGCATTCAAGTGTGAAGACTTAGGATTTAGGTTGACTGTAAGTGTACGAGAAGGTAACAGAGTAAACTGCCAGAAACCAGTATGGCATGTGGGACGTTTTTCATGACATGTTGCCAGATGAGAAAAGCAGACTACAGCAGATAGTACAGAAAACTCTGTTTGTGTGAGGGGGATACACACAGAGGAAGTGCACACACCAGAATGTGGGCAAGGTGGGTATGGGAGCCGCCTTTGGTTGTTGGGTGACAGAAAGGTAACTTTTGGTTTTCACCTTTCTGTCTTTTTGTAATTCTCAGGTTATGGTATTGAGGATATATTGTTTTTGCTCCTTAAAAAAAAATTTACTTCTGTATTGTTTCATTTTGAAAAGGTGAAAGGGGATGCAGCCACTACCGATGACTTAGGCTTTTGTTTGCAGAATTGGAGGTGGGAGGAGGACTCCAGAGCACACATCCTCTGCCTGCCAGCTGCCCCTCCCTGGCGGTCATATGTCCCCACCAGGGCCAGCACCCTGCCTGTGATGAGGGCATTCTTGAGCTTGAGAAGTAATAGCCCTGCTCACACCGGTGCCTTAAGTGTCCTTGTGTGTTTCCCCAGAGGCTTGGAGTCAGTTTCTGTGGGAAGAATGTCAGTAACAGCAGCTCACACTTACTGAGCATTTATCATGTGTGCCAGATGCTGTGCTGAATGCTTTACATGGGTCACCACTTAATTCTTGGGCCAGCCATATAAGAGGTAGGATTGACTTTTATTCCCATTTCACAGCTGAGGAAACCAAGGCACAGAGAGGTTATGTTGCTTTAAGTTGTAGAGCCAGGATTTGAACCTAGCAGTCTTGTTCTAGAGCCCAGCTCCTGGTCACTGAGTTGAGCTGCCTCCTGTTCAGAGAGTCATCCAGTTGAGAACCTGTGGTGCAGATCCAGGGGCCTCTGCTCTTCTTCCAGAATTCTGTCACTAACCTAGCTTTTGCACTGGTTTTGATTTCTTTCCAGTATCCAAAACCTTTTATTTCTTTTTGCCTCTTTCTTGGATTATTTCTTTAATCCTCTCCCAAGAGCCTTTCATCCTCTCAAATAAACAAAATATTTAAAGGTTTTAAGCCTATTCGCCCTGTTCTCAAGCAGAAAGATCAGCTTCCATTTATAATTTCACATAGTTCTGTGCTTTTGACCCAGCATATAGGTCATCAGAAGTTCACAGGTTTTCCAGATAATTTCTGAGCTTTTCTCTATCATTAACACTGCCTCTTTTGTACTTCAACTCTTCCTGCGAAAGAGCCATCTCAATATAATTCCACAGCTTCAAAACAGAAAATTTAAAAGTATATAGTCATATTTCAAGGAGCAGACTCAAAGGTAAAAAAGAAATTTTAGTCTTTGGCACCTGTATTTTCAGAGATCATTTTAAAATCACATTCCAACATCAAAATTCTCTTAGGAATCAAGGCACCTCTCACCATGAGCACAAAATCTCTTGGCAGGTCCACCTAACTCATTCCACTTAAATAATTTTAGGTGCAGATTTTATTTGGCTAGCTATCCCTATTCCCAGTCACCAGTTACCAACAGCAAGCCTTAAGACTTGTTATTGGTGGTTTTACTATTATTTATTAATAACCTCCAGACCAAGCAGATATACCCCCCAAAGCCAAGGGAGGTCCCCACTACATTGTGTAATGCCTCTGTGATTATGTAGTTTCCTTACTCTCGCTAGCTCTGCTTTGTACTGCTCATGGGAGCCCTTCTGTCATCTAGGATGTTTAGCATTTACAGCACCTTTGCAACACCTACTATGTTCCACGACTGCTTTGTGTGAGATTGAGAATATAGACGAATAAATGTAGCCTCTGCTGCCCTTAAATATCTGTGCATTCCATAAAGTGCCTTGGAAATGGTGGATATTCTTTCTAGTGGTCAAATAGTAAAATTCTCCCAGAAAGCACTTCCTTCATGGCCTTATGGTGTTTTCCCTTAGAAGTACCATTGGCATTTTGAGCAGCACATATTTTTCCTAGGACAGGGCTCTTCCTTGCATTTCTAGATGTGTAGCACCCTTAACCTCCATCTATTAAATGTCAGTAACGCCTCCCCACTCCATTAGCATGACCATTGAAAGCACCCCCACACACTCCCAAGGGCCCAAGAGGGGTAGGAGTCCCTCTACATGGTAGCTCAGGTTTTGCTGGGATTGGGTGGAGGAGGCTGGGGGAATGGACCACAGACTCATACTCTGTGTACAGCTGTTACATTCCTTTGCTTCACCCCTACCCCACACTCTGTGACATCACATCATTGTCAGGAAGTCTTGACCCTGAAAGCATTTCTTTATGGAGAGTGCAGCAGCCTGCTGAGCAAATTTTGCTTTGCTCAAGACCAGTGGTGCGTTTTACATACTGCTTCCAAGTTCCTTAGAACCAACATCCATTTGATGGACCAGATGTTAAAGCAAAGGGAGAAGCGTAGCCCTTCAGTGTGTATTGGCTAGAGGTTAGGGGTGTTCTCCAGGAAGGCAGTTACGGCGAGAAACACTGAGTCCTGCAGTGCCACAGTGTGACATAGAAAGCAAGATGAAGTTCTGAGTGACTAGGCTGACGAGAGTGTGGTAGTCAGAAAAACTCCCCATAGTGTTGCCTGTTAGCTACACGTATAGTAAAGGGGCAATACAGTGCCGTTCCCTTTGAACCTTTGAATTTGAATCAAGTGTTAAACGTTCCCACAGTTAACTTACTTGTCCCTACATGCTTCATTCTAGAAACGATATAAAACTATTAGAAGCTACTTACAGGGAATATGTACAATATTACACTTTAGTATTAAGCAAAGAATAAATAGAATGATAGAAAAGAAAACAAATTTAGAAGAGTAATTGAATGCATCTCAGAATTTCGGTGGGAGTAGAAAAATGTATGACCAGTAAACTAGAATTGAGGTTCAAGAAAGTGGGATGGAATTTTGGGTAGAAAAGGAAACAATTTAGATGCCATAGAGGAATGTGTAGATACATACTCTCAGGCAAAGCCCCAGTGAGTGTGCACCTGGCCTCCTCTGTGTCAGTCGTTATAGCCCATGCACACTGCAGACCCCAAAGGCTTGTGCTTCAATTGTGAGATACCATGGTTGAGTAACACCCACTGTAATTCAAAGCCAGTGTGTTTCTCGTGGACTTACCACATTGCCTTGCACAGCTGAGCACTCCTGCCCCCACCCAGTTTTGCACTATAAAAATTCCTGCTGCTTTGCTAAAAGCCTCTACTCACTTGAAAAACTTCCTTTTGTGATTTGGAGACTGGGTTTATGTTACTGATGAGATTAAAAACAGCTTTCACTGTAAAAGTTTATGATGCTGCAGTCTGTTCAATATGTGTGCAGTTGGATGAATAAACCTCCTCTTATCCAAAGTTCGTTATTTGATCTCCTCTTGCTGACTGTCACTCCCCTTATATCCACGAACTGCTTTGCATACACACACCTGAGAATCTGTCCATTTGTCTCCGAATAAGGGGACCTAGTTACAGACACTGATGTCTGATAGATAATGAGAAGACATTAAAGTAAATATCTCTTAGGTATATTTGTTATTAGAGCAGGTTTTAGAAATAAAACCAATCTAGCTAGCCAGTGAGATGAATTCTGATGTAAGCTACGTGGTTACATACATCCTTTCATATCTAATTCCTGAGTCTAGATTGCTACTCGTGGCTGGAAACTTGCAAGCCAGGAGTGGAAGCAGAGGAGCGATTGATGAGTTTTCTGACCATCGGTCCAGTTATCATAAATAATAGTCTGATTCCAGATTCAAATACCTGCCTCAATTTGCATGGAAATCTCAAGGTTATTCAGCCAGGCAGTTCCTGCTATTTCGTGTGTCTTCCCGTGTTCATTTGCTCATTGGATCAGCCCCACTCTGCCTTGAACCTGCTCCTCACTTACACCTGGATTCCTTTCTCCTTTGCCCCTCCTTGCACTCAGAGCTCACCTTGTTTCCCTAGCCATGCAGTCACTCTTGCGAGGGTTCTCAGTATGCTCCCCTGTTCCCTCCCTAATGAAAGTTAACAGGTTCTCTGGCCCCTCCTTCTTTCCCTAACCCTGAAACTCCTGTTTGACTCTCGCTCAGCACTTCACCATGTGAATGATGTTAACATTGTATTCACATGTTTAAGAGCACATTTGTGTTCAGCCATTGGTGGCCACGTTTCTTCATGCCTCCGGCAGCCCCCAGGGAAAGAGCATGTCTTTTTTACGGTATAACAGTTCACAGATTGAGGCTTTTCAAGAGGGATTACTGAAGATCAAATGTCACTCTCGAAAAAATTATTAAATAAGCTCTGAGGTTTTGGGTCCTGTTCTCCAAGAAGATCAGCTGAAAGTATGTAATTGTGCAACTGACCTGTGGGAGCCAGACTGTGGCAGGAGATGACCAAGGGATGTGACACATAAGAAATGAGATTATGTGAATAGAAAACCTTTCATTCACGGACTTCGGAATATATCACACAGACTTTCTCTTCACTAGGTATTTGGAAATATCTTTGAGAGAGGCAGGGAAACCAAAGCAGAGACCTGAAATGACCAAGATATGATTAAGGGAGGTCAAGAAAGAAGTGTGGGCTCAGCCAACATTCCGCTTTGCTCCTTCCCATAGGTCTGTGTCGGGGCCATTAGGACCCCGGCTGTGACCCCGGCTGTGATAACCAGGCAGCCTGCAGGTTAGGGTGGGGGAAGGTCTGCATAACCTCACCCCAGTGTTGCTGCATCTCTGCTATTGAAATGATCATTAATACCAAAGGATATTTACAAAGGAAAGAGGAACATGATGCTTTAAATCACTGGCATATTTCTTTCAAATTAGGCGCTTTCGTTTCTGTAAGCTGTAAGCTCCATTAACCAGGGTTTGGGGTAAGGTTGTTCACTCTGAGAATTTTAATGTTTCTTCTATGTACAATTTTCTGGTCACTGTGCCTTAAAAAGGAAAAAAAAAAAAATTCAGGATAATGAAAGAAGGTTTGGAAAATAACAAAAAGTGTTAAGGAGATGGAAGGACTGCTAATGAGACTGTTCTAAAATATATGGGGACCTTTTTAAAAAAAAATGTGGTAAAATATACATAACATAAAATTTACCATTCTTTTTAAAAAAATTTTATTGAATTTATTGGGGTGACATTGGTTCATAAAATTATATAGGTTTCAGGTGTACAATTGTATAATACATCATCTGTATATTGTATTATGCGCTCACCACCCAAAGTCAAGTCTCCTTCCATCACCATTTACCCCCCTTACCCTCTTCTACGTCCTCCCGCCCCTTTCCCTCTGATAATCACCATGCTGTTGTCTGTGTTATGAGGGGTTTTGTTTGTTTGTTTGCTTAATCCCTTCACTTTTTTTACCCAAACCCTCAACCCCCCTCCCCTCTGACAGCTGTCAGTCTGTTCTCTGTATCTATGAGTTTGTTTCTGTTTTGTTAGTTTATTTTATTCATTAGATTCCACATATGAGTGAAATCATGTGGTATTTGTCTTTCTCTGACTGGCTTATTTCACTTAGCATAATACTCTCCAGGTCCTTCCATGCTGTCACAAAGGTAAGATTCCTTCTTTTTTTATAGCCAAGTAGTATTCCTTTATGTAAATGCACCACAGCTTTTTTATCCACTTATCTACTGATGGGCACTTGGGTTGCTTCCAAATCTTGGCTATTGTAAATAACTCTGCAGTGAACATAGGGGTGCATGTATTCTTTCAAATTAATATTTCAGGTTTCTTCACATATATTCCCAGAAGTGGAATCGCTGGGTCATAAAGCAGTTCCATTTCTAGTTTTTGAGATAACGCCATGCTGCTTTCTACAATGGCTGCGCCAAACTGCATTCCCACCAATAGTGCATGAGGGTTCCCTTTTCTCTACATCCTTGTCAACACTGTTTGTTGATTTATTGATGTTAGTGATTCTGACAAGTGTGAGGTGATATCCATTGTGGTTTTAATTTGCATTTCTCTGATTAGTGACTTTGAGCATCTTTACACGTGTCTATTGGCCATCTGTATGTCATCCTCTTTGGAGAAATGTCTATTAAGGTCCTTTGCCCATTTTTTAATTGGATTGTTTGGCTTTTTTGGTGTTGAATTGTATATATTTTTTATAAGTTTTGGATATTAACCCCTTATCGGATATATCATTGGCAAATATGTTTTCACATTTATTAGGTTGTCTTTTCATTTTGTTAATGGTTTCCTTTGCTGTGCAAAAACTTTTTAGTTTGATGTAGTCCCATTTGTTTCTTTTTTCTTTAGTTTCCCTTGCCCTGGGAAATATATCAGAAAAAATTTTGCTACGAGAAATGTCTGAGATTTTACTGCCTTTGTTTTCTTCTAGGATTTTTATGGGTTTGAGTCTAACATTTAAGTCTTTAATCCATTTTGAGTTTATTCTTGTGTATGGTGTAGGAAGGCGGTCTAATTTCTTTTCTTTTTTTTTTTTTGCACATATCTGCCCAATTTCCCCAGCACCTTTTATTGAATAGACTATCTTTATCCCATTTCATATTTTGCCTCCTTTGTCAAATATTAATTTACCATACAGGCATGGGTTTATTTCTGGGCTCTCTATTCTCTTCCATTGATCTATATGTCTGTTTTTATGCCAGTACCATGCTGTTTTGATTACTATGGCCTTGTAGTATAGTTTGATATCAGGTAGCATGATTCCTCCAACTTTATTCTTCTTTCCCAAGGTCACTGTGCTGGTGCTGGGTCTGAGGCCACTCAGCTAATGTCCTAGGGTATACCAAGTCTAGCTGCCACCCACTGGGTACTCACACACCTTTGTGGTGGGGTGGGGTCTCTCTCAGGGTTGGTCAGGGTTAGGCCAGCAGAGTTTATCAGGCCCAACAGACCACGATTTGGCCATGTAAATGGAGGGCTCGGCACTGCTCGGGCATGCGAGGGAAAAATGGCCCCATCCTAGAGCAACACAACTCAGTCTGTCTCAGATTTTGCCCCAACCTCAGCAGAGTGGATCCACCAAGAGTTGGGAGGGTAGGAACACCCAGGAGCCCAGACAGTAGAGCTGGCAGATCTCCTGTGAATGGAAGGCACCAGTCAGGTTCACAATTGAGTCACTGGCCCCCCTGTGTCTGCCCAGACCTATACACCGTGGCCCAGGCAGCTGACTCCTCAACAGTGTGCAAGCTCCCCACTTTGGGATGACAGGGAGTCCAGAGGGTGAAGCTATTGCTTTTACCCAGGCTGATACAGAATGTACAGGAGTGATCTACCCAAGAAAGATGGAGGCTACGGTGTGGGAGAGTGACTCAGCACAGGTATCCTGGTGGCAGTCCCTTCACCTCTCTCCCCAGAGCCACAAACCCCAGTGTCTCCTCACATAACTCTAGTCTGCTCCTCCCACCCTCCATGGGAGCCCTGGGTGAGTGGCTATGAAAGAGATTTTGTGCATTAGTCCTTTAAAAGGGTGCCTGTGTCTCTAGCAGACTCCCGTCTCTCCCTGAGGGACAGAATCCCCGCTAATTTTCACAGCCAGATGTTCCTGGCTCTGGTGCTCTGGGCTGGTGCTCATGCTCCTCTGGGGGAACCTGTGCAGCTGTGAATTGCCTCCAAAACCTCAGCTGCTGCCTATGGGAGCAGGGCCAGCCCTTTCCGCATCTCTGCTCCTCCTACCAGTCTTGATGTAGCTTCCTCTGTAAATCCTTGGTTATAAGATTTTCTTCAGCTAGTCTTCAGTTGGTTATCCTGGTTGTTTTCTCTATATTTTAGTTGTAATTCTAGTTTGTTCCTGGGAGGAGGTAAGCGTGATATCCACCTACTCCATTGCCACCTTGGATCTCCCAAAATTGACCCTTAAGTCTACAGTTCAGTAGCATGTAGTGCATTTACAGCAGTGTGCACCACTACCATCTATCCCCAGGATCTCATCATCCCAAACTGAAACTCGGTGTCCATTGGACAGTAAGTCCTCTCCCCAGCCCCAGGCAACCAGCATTCTACTTTCTATATCTCAGTTTGGCTGTAAGTCAAGTAAGTGAATAAGTAAATATGAGGTAAGTTGCTTACCTCATGTAAGTGAAATCATACAGTACTTCTCCTTTTGTGACTGACTTGTTTAACTTAGCATGTCTTCAGAGTTCATCCGCATTGTAACATGTATCAGAAATTCCTTCCCTTTTAAGGCTGAATAATATTCCATTGTATGTATATATCACATTTTGTTTATCCATTCATCTGTGGATGGACAGTTGGGTTGTTTTCACCTTTTGGCTACTGTGAATAATGCCCTAATGTACAAGTATCTGAGTCACTACTTTCAGTTCTGTTGTATATGTGTCTAGAAGTGGAACTATTGGTATTTTTGCTTTTAGTTTCTTGAGGAACCACCAGAGTGTTTTCCACAGCAGGCACTCTATTTTAGATTCCCACCAGCTAAGCACGAGAATTCCAGTTTGCTGGCACTCTTCATTTTCCATTTGTTTTGTTTTGTTTTTAATAATAGCCATCCTCATGAGTGTTATGTGGTACAAATGGGGATTTTTCCACCTGGAAGAGGTGGACTGAGAGGGGAGGGGATATGTAAGGACCTGTAGTTGTGAAGACTTTGACTCAGATGTACACAGACAAGGCACCAGAATCTAAAATTTTTTAATTTGGGCAAGCAAGATAGTATTAACACATAGCATAGCATAGGAACTAAACAGTCCAAAAGGCCACGGGCCCGGGCCCTTTACCTTCCTCCGCCTGTTCAGGCTAAATGTCAGCCTGGCTGAAGAAGACCCTATGAGGCAAGTTTAGAATAATGACAAAAGTATCTTCTCACACCAGTTATTTCAGCCCATGATGAGAATATAAGCTGAAATATATGTAAACCCTTGTTTAAGAGATTCAGATAGTTCACAGTTGGGTGGTTTAAAGAAACAAGAATTCTGTATTATTCACCCCAATGCTTTTGAAGTCGATGTTAGAGAAGATGATTGTGCCTCCATTCCTACCTTAAAATAACCTACTGTCCTGCATTTGAAGCTCTCTGGGCTCCTCTTAGATCTTAGAGGTCCTCGTGGTGGTCACAGGGAATTGAAATTGCTATTTTAATTATTTCACATTCAATAGATATTTATTGAGCATTGGCCATGTGCCAGGCCTGATAAGACCTACGACTAGAACGGAGAGCAGAGCAGACCGTCTTTGTGTTCTTGGAGCTACAGTTTAGTGGGCGAGTCAGATAATTTATGATACAAATAGATTTGTAATTCAAACTGTGTTTGGTTCTATAAAGGAAAACACCTGAGCTATTTCTCTCCTTCACACAGCCACCCTAAGAAGTTTGCTTTCTTTTCCCTTTAGGAGCCTCCAGACAGGCGGCTTTGCCTGGGAGGGGGAGGTAGAAAACAACGCGTATAGCAAGGCCACAGGGGTGGTCCCCCAGCACAAGTATCACCCCACCGCCGGCAGTTACCAACTCCATTTTGCCCTGCAGCAGCTTGAGCAGCAGAAACTTCAGTCCCGGCAACTTCTGGACCAGAGTCGAGCCCGGCACCAGGTAATTCAAGAGAAGACTTCTTCAAGTGCTAATATCTTCCTTCGGTTGGTAAAAATAATAATAATGGCAGTGAGAAAATGTAGGAATACAGTTTACCAGAGGTTTACCAGCACCACCATGGCTTGGATGGTTCTTGGGGAATCTGCTTGCAGGGAAGAAATGTTCTGAAGCCATGGCATCAACTTTGCTGCAGAGTGAGGTCAAACCAGGTTTGACATTCTTTCTTCCATTTGAATGTTTCCCCACAGAAGTCTCTAGTGTAGCAGTTACCCTTCCTGATGTATGATTTTAGTTTAGAAACTTCCCAAAGGGTCTAATTCTCAGATACCTAGAAGCTAGCATTTTTAGGAATTTTTTTCTAAATGTACTCCATCTTTGCCTTCGTAGACTTGGTTTACATAAGCACATGTTAATCCTTCATGACCTATCAAGATTTTCAAGGAATAAATCACTTTCATGTTCTTGTAGGAAATGGTCATAAATTAAGTTGTTGGCCTTCTGGTTTGATAGTTTGTACTCAAAACAGTGTACACAAAAATAGAACAATATACTCAGAAGTCCTTGCTGTCATGGAGCTTATGCTCTAGTGAAATATTAATTCCCTACTAACAGTCTATAAAATGACAGAAACTCTTTTGAGTATATGTGTGAGGGAGCTATCTAAGTATTTTACCCTTGTGTATCAGTATGCCCCAATTATGGAGAAAGGATTACTTCACAAAAAAGTCAAGCCATAAAGAGTTAAATTTTGCTTTATGATTCAGGATTATCATTAGAATCAGTTAACTTGTTCTACATGTTCTATTGGGCTGAATCAGTATTGATTCTATGAGCTTCCCTGATATTTGGTTATATAAAGAAATGTCTTATATCAGCTTAATCTTTTGTCATTTGTTCTTTCTTATAAAAATGTAGTGTGCATTATTTTGTGCAAAATTAAATTTACTCTAAGGCTAAGGCAGCATTTACCAAAGTTTTTTCTTCTAAATAAAACAATAATCACCATGCTCTCTATCTTTACTTATCTTCAACTGCTGTCCAGGCTCAGACATATTTTATTATTTCAGTATCACTCATCACTGGATCGTCTTTATCTGCAATGGCGCACTCTGTATAGTATGTTAATTCATGGTAATTGAGAAATTTCGAGTGCAGGCATTTGCGAAGTAATTCGTTAGGTTGTTTTTACTGGAGAAATATCTAGACTTCTCATCTGAAAAATACGGAATGTAGCATCTCATTTTGATCACCACACTGTCTTTTGTCAGGTATAAATTTTCTTTTTTAGAAAGTCTAAGCCAGTTTGCATTGTCACAATTGCAGATATAAACGTGTATCTTTGATATTTTTTAATCTGTGTAAATTTTTAAAAACTCTTTAAATCTAAAGTCTGCCATCATTCAAAGTACTTGAGAATGCCAACTGAATCAGATGCTAGATAGTGGAGGTGTCATAGTAGCCTTATTTCTCATATGTGAGTATGACCTATGGCCTACCCTAGCTAGACAGTTGGCCCCTTGTAATTTTCAATGCTTCCATACCTCGAAATGGTGGGTGATTTTAAAAAACAAGGAGGTGCTTGCAGCGCATTGAAGTTTCAAAGAAGCAGACACAGTTTTGCTGATGCTCACTTTTAGAAACTGCTTCGTTTGTAAGTCCTTCTCATTCTTTTGATTAGCTTCCAGCAACTCACATTCCTTTGAAAATTCAGAGTACTACTATTCTTGTGTGGATTTTTTTTCACTGAGGATTATACTGGTTTATTTTCACTGAACTATGAAGTATATGGAAAATGTGTTTTTTAGAATCTGTCAGAATATCTGTCTTAGGGAGGACTCAGAACTCCCAAGAAGGGAGTTATCTTGTGTCTCCTGGAGAGGGAACAGAAAATCATTCATCACAATTTTATATTTGTTTATAACATCATTTTGTTTCTTCCCCCGTCCTTCTACCCACAGCTTTATTTAGGTAAAAATGAGGAAGGATAAAGTTCTGGGACTGTGAGGGAGAGCTAAAGAGACTAAATTTTATTAGCTTGAAGAGTTTATAACTAATAAAATAGCAAATAAGATATTAAATGTTTTAACATTAACAATATTTAGTAACTTAGGGCACTTTACTTCAGTGGACAAGAATCACTTCACAAAAGGAGCAAAACCCTACTAGATTATAAGCCTCTGTTTTGAGGTTACCTTATGACTGTGCTAGACCTGACTGTTATAATTACAACTAAACTATTGATTGAAACATGATTTGTATTCTCAATATGCCCTGTATTTCTGTCCTTGGATTAACCTTTAGAATAGAGATAGTTTCTCTGATGAACTTCTTATGCTTTGGATTTATTTTACTTAAGTGTAGGTAAGTAATACCTTCACTTAATTGACATAACCAACAGTTTGGTTAATTGCCTATTTAAGAGCACTGGGTAGAATTGAAAACTGATTTATCTAGCACCCATCCACAAGAGAGACCTCTTAATGGAACAGGACATTAAAGGGGACTTTATATTTTTCATATTGTATTATATATATCATATTGTAGTGTATATCACATTATTGTATATTAATTATGTACATGGGCAGTGCCTTTCATAGTGATCTCCTAAAAATGCTTTGGGAAAGGTCTTGCAGCCTTCCTTGCATTACTTGCAGAGGAAGTTCTCCACCCTTTTCTGCACGTAGATAGCCAGCTTATTGAAGGTATTGATTTCAAGAAGGCTCAATTCAGGATATGAGTTTGGAAATGGGCATCTCTAAACATTCATGTGGAGCTGGCTTTGATCTTCATCTCTGTCTAGCATTTCACTCATAAATCTAGAAATTTTTGTGCACTGAATCTACCCCTACTAGTTTAAAACTGGTCCTATAACATGAGCGCAAGAGAAGAAAGTCACAGAGAGCCACTGGCAAAGGTTTCCAGGGACAGAGGTACAAAGACATAGGTGTGATCCAGTCCATTGATAGAGTGTGATAAAAGACAAATTGAAACTATGACCGTTTACACATTGATGGGTAATACCAGCAGTTTTTTGTTGTTTTTTTAAAGGCATTGTTCTAAGTCAGAGCAGAGGGTGGCAAACTTATTCTGTAAATGACCACGTAATAAGTATTTTAGACCTTGCAGGCCAGAGATAGGGTCTCTGTGGCAACTACTCAACTCTGCCATGGTAGAATGAAAACAGCCACAGACAGTATGTAAATGAATGAATGTGGCTGTTTTCTAATAAAACTTTATTTACAAAAGCAGGCAGCAAGCTGGATTTGGCCTGCAAGCCCTAGTTTGTAGACCTCTGGCTCTGAGCCACAGAACCCGTGGAGGGCCTATTGTGTTTACCACTTGCTTCGCAGACCCCATTTATAATTCAGTAGATTTGGGATGGGGCTTACTTATTCAGTTTCTGAGTTCCGAGGTGATATTAAACCTGCTTTCTGGGTATCACACTTTGAGAACCATTGAGCTAGAGGGAAAGAGATTAGAAACGTCTCCTCTTTGTTATTTGTTTTCTGTCCTTTGGAAGGGAGACTGAATATGTTAAAACTTAATGTTGCCCTTATAAAATTTTCGCAATCGTTTTTTATAGGAACTTTGTTTCTATCTGTCTCACCCCAAACTTGACAACCTCCTTGCTCATTCTTATCTCAGGGCACGTTGCGCTCGGCAGCCACTGCTCCCAGGATTCAGGTTTCAGAGTGGACAGGAGATAAGTAATGGGACACATTCCACCCTCTGTGTTAAATACTTAATAAGCATTTACTGTGGTCCAAGCACTATTCCAGGTGCTTCACATATATTAATTCATTTAAAATGAGTGTCGGGATGGCTGGGGAAATTGCAGAGTCCTGCTAGTCTAGGGATGAGAAAATGACTGTTATGTGCTGATGTGTCCCTGTGTGTATCTCCTCTCTAGTTTCCTCCATTGCTTCTCACTTCCTTCTCATACTGGCTTCCTATCCCTGAAGGAGAAGGTTAAAAACTTTTCTTTCAGCTGAGTCTCGGGCCTTTCTTCACCGGTTGACTGCTGGTGACATCAGCACGAGTAGCCCTCCGTGCTGGTCTGTGAGGAGGGCTTCCCCAGCAGAGAGGCCCGACTGACCTGATTCTAATTGCCGACATTGAGCTGATGTTATTCTTGGCCCGGGGCAGAGCGATTACTCAGTAGTTTCTGTTAAAGTGATCCTTTGTTAAACTTCTGCTCCCAACCCCCTTCTCCTCCCCTCCCACTCTCTTCTCTGCCTCATCCAGACTGAAAAAAGCCCAAAAAGCAGAAAAATTAAGGACATTTTGATGGCCAAGGCAGAACTGCCCAAAGCTCTTTTAACAACAAAGTTGGAGAGGGAGATTTTAGCTTTTTACTGGTTGCCAAAGCTCTTTACTTTTTAGTAGACTTACTTTTCAACCTAGTAAAGTAACTCAAGGCAGGAGAAAACTGTGCATCCTAAATTCCTCTCATCCTTCCGCTCCCTCTGTTCTTTACCTTCCCCCTCCCACCATGCCCAGTTTTACCAGACTAACCTGGATGCACTAAGGACCCACAGAGACTAACGTTCCTATAACAAGCAGGGGGTGGGGGGCAGCTCAGTGTTCACATCAAGGAGTCTTTCGGTGTGCTGGTAACATCTTGAGAGCCATATGTAATGAATGAGCTTTTTGCTAATGGGGTGTGTGTGTGTACATGCACACTTGCAGGTGTGGAAAGGATTCCCATATAAACCCAGCCAAGTCTTGTTATTCTGCTCCTAAAAGTTCATTGCATGTGTCTAGAAAAATTCTGCCCCCCTGGTGGAATGAATACTGTTTCTCCAAGGCTTCAGCTGCTGTGTGTTTGTGTTGTGGGGGAGGGGAAAGAAAGAGAAATTCAGCAGGCACCCGGCTTTTCCAGGCAGCCAGCAATAACATGCTGGCTCCTCAGCATGGCACAAAGAGAGCAAGCAAACAGACTCAATGTGCAGGCAGAGTCTTTCTGCGTGTTTCTAAGAGTACTTGAGAGGGAGGTTGCACTGGGGGTATGTACGCATGGGAAAGAGCTTAGGCCTGTGTGCTTCAATTCCTGGGGCAGGTTGACCTCAATGTCATAACCTACTGCTGCTTTGTTTTTTTGGTTTTGTTTGGTTTGGTTTGGGTTTTTTGTTTCATTTTGTTTTTCCTTCTGACCTTTATCAGGAACTCATATAACAGTTTCTAAATGATGATGATGATGGTGGTGATGATTAATTTTCCTAGAACCATTTGATTTAGTAGATTTTGCCAAATCAAACTCTTTTCTTCTTCTTACCTCACACGAACACACTGAAATATGTGAAATAATATGTGTAAAACTACATTTGGTTGTTTAAAATAGGCATGCTGGGCAAGCTTTGGAGTCAGATAATCCTCAGTTTAAATCTTAGCCCTGCCCAGTCTGTGACCTGGGACATGTTATTCAAACTTCTTTGACCCTCAGTTTGCCTGTCTCTAATATGGAGATGATAATATACCTGTGGGTTATCATGAGGATTATAATCCTCAGGACGTTACTGTGTGCGAAGCACTGAACCATAGTTTTATTTGTATTATTGGATTGAATCCTCACAACTGCCCTCTTATTAGCCCCCTTTTATAGATGAAAAAACAGAGCATCATTCGTGTAACTTTATCAGGGTCACAAAAGTAATAAATGGAAGAGCTGGGATTTGAGCCCAGGTGTGTCAGCCTCTAGCATCCAAGCTCTCAGCTATCAGTGCTATACACTACCTCCCTGACAATATAGTAAGGCTTTCAATAAATAGCTATGTCTATTATTACATAAATGTTAAGCTGCAGTTCATACATTCAACAAGCACTTATTGACACCTATAAAACTGTACTTGAAAAGTTATTCTCAGGTACCTTAATTATGAACTGTTGCAAAAGAAAAGGTTTACTCAAACATCTGTAAACTCAGGCCTGGACATTATTCCAGTTACACAGATTCTTAAAGAAATGTCTTAAAGAAGGTGTTCCCGGGTTTACAGCTCTTAGAAATACTCATACTTTACCCTCCCTTGTGCTTGTATTACTCAGTAATAGGGTCAGGGACTACTGGGTCATGCAATATCCTGAAGTACGTTCTAGAACTTTGGAGATTCAGAGCACTTATGTGGGTTATTAATAACAGGAATTATCCCTTCAGTTATCACTTTGGCCTGTTTAAAAATTTTATTAAATTTATTGCGGTGACATTGATTAATAAAATTATATAGCTTTCGAGTGTACAATTCTATAATATACCATCTGTATATTGCATTGTTTGGCCTTTCAATCCTGTTATCATTACTGGTCTTATTATTTTAATTGTATTTACATGTTAGGTGGTTTAGAGAAGACTACTGGGAAAGATGGCAGGTGTATACCACAGGTGACACCTTTGCATGATTAATATTATGTTTGCTTTTTCAGTACTGTGTAAATCTAATTCTGAATGCATTATTACAATACAGACATCAGCACATTATGCTGATGCATTATTAATAGTAAAAGGAGTCCCCTGGTTTCCACCAGGTTGTTTTCTAAGCTGCTGCTAGAGTCGTGTCCCTTGGAATCTTGGAGGAAGGAAGGTGAGGGCAGGGAAATGGACATATAGTGTCTCCTGAGTGCTAGATGTAGTATTATCTTCATTCCACTGATGAGAAAACTGATGCTCACAGAGTTGAAGGAACCTTATGCAAGGCTGCACAGCTAGCTAATTGCAGAGATTGTCAAACCAGGTCGGAGGGCTTCCAAAGCTGTTTTCACTCTGCCACCTTCCCCTTGGCAGAAGTGACTGTTCCTTTGCTTCTTGTTTTACACATTTGTCATCAGTCACTTAGGCATTCCAATTTTATTGCTGCTGCTGCTAAACACTTATATACACAAATATAAAAGAAAAGGACAGAGTAGTGAATCAAAATTCAGAACGTGGTTGTGGGTATATTAAAAGGCAACTGTTCACCTATCAGCTGCTTAGGATCAATCTTGTTTGTTGTATATTTTTGCTACAGCAGCCTGGTGACAAGTTCATTTCCTCCCTCACTCTGTGACCTGTGGTTTGTTTCTCTTTGTCTGTGGGCATATGAGGGACTCAGCAGTAGCTTTGTGAGATGAGGAAAGACCTCATCTTTAAACATGAAGAACCTCATCCACCTGAGATGGATGCAGCCATGGGAAAAAGCTTACTGAGCATATGACAGTAAGGTCTGTGCAACATGCACAGCACAGTAGGTCAACCACGTGAGAGTCTGAGCCAAATAAAACAAATTATACATTTAAAGACAGGCAAGTAAGATACTTATAAACTCTGAATTTAAAGTTGTCAGGGAACTTAGAGATTGCCTTGTCTAATTTCATTTTACTAATCAGGAGAGAGATGTAACACACAAATGTGTTATTAGGGGACCAAAGGCCCTGATATGTAAATAATTCCCTAAAACTACTAGCAAATAAAGAATTTAAAAAGATAATTGAAAATGAGTCTGTAAATTATCTTTTTTTCTTCAATTGAACTCTCAATTTGGGGCCATTGTTGATATTTTGAGGTTACTTTTATAGATATACATACATACATGCATATTTTAACTTTTAAACTAAGTGATGATTTGCTTAAAAATTTTTTTCAACCTTTTCTTCTTGGAGTAAGGAAGGTAAGATTTCTGTCTTCTAAATACATCTGATGAAAGTTGGACATATCATTAGGTTTGCTTTAAATTTTTTTGGAAGGGAGATTTTATTTCACTGGATTTGATTTCAAAGGAAGTCAGCATAGCATAAATAAGGATGGCAGTGTAGTGTAGTGGGGCTCTGAAACCAGACTCCATGGGTGTGGATCCCAGCTTGCTACTTAGTAACCGTGTGATCTTGGGCAAATTATGGAACCTTTTATGCCTTGGTTTTTTTATTCTGTGTGTGGAGATGATGATGGGACCTACCTTAAATGCTTGGGAGGTTGAAATGATGATAACATACAAGCCTTAGAACAGTGCTGACCCATGGTTAAAAGCTCAGACCAAAGGTTCATTGGTCTTATTGTTATGTATTATTTTTTGTTTCATTGTAACAAAAACACATAGCATAAATTTACCTTCTTAATTTTTAAGTGTACAGTACAGTATTATTGACTTATATGCACATTAATGTTCAACAGACCACTATAATTTATTCATCTTGCATGACTGAAACTATACTCATTGAACTACGTCCCATAGTCCCCTCTGCTCAGCCTCTGGCAACCACCACTCTTGTGTTTCAGTGAGTTTGACTACTTTAGATACCCCATATAGTGGGATCACGCAGTGTTTGTCTTTTTGTGATTGACTTATTTCATTTAGCATAATGTCCTGAAGACTTGTCCACCTTGTTGCATATGACAGGATTTCTTTTTCTAAGGCTGAGGAAACTCTGCTGTAGGTATACACATTTTCTTGATCCGTCCTCATAAGCGGGCATTTAGATTGCTTCTACACCCTAGCTACTGTGAATAAAGCTTCAGTAAATGTGTGTAGAGATCTCCTCTATTGTGTGTTACTTGTAACCTTAAGTACACTTGGCATTATCATTCAACTTGGGGATTTTAGTTAAACCCCCTGTGCCAGAAGCAAAAATTAGTTAAAATTACATTTAAAAAGGTGTTTTAGGAGAAGTTCAGGCTTCTAAAGTATTAATTAGCTACGTTTTTACTACTGTTTACCTATTTAGGCAATCAAAAAACATATGCAATTTAATTTGTTCACAGTTGCTAGAGAGATGTGAGAAGAGTAGAAAGAATAATATGATAAAATGATTAAAGGAATTTCTGTGTTGATTATTAGCATGTTTGTCCAAAGGCATAAACTTGTCTTATAAATATACAAAAGACAAGAAACAGCATTAGCATCAAATTGTGAGCCACTTTTTCATGAGATAATGCTATTTCCTCACAATAACCAAGGAAAGATAAGGACATTATCCTCTCAGACTTACTGATGGAGATGTAACTGGTACAGCCTTTACAGGAGGCAATTTGAGAATAGATGTAAAAAGGATTTAAAATAGAAGAAACCGCGGCCTCCTGATCTAGCTACTCCAAGGAAATTATTTTCTGGAACTGATCCAGCATATGTGAAAAGATATAGATAGCATGATTTTTATCACAACATGACCTTTTTCAAAATTTATCTTTGTTGTTGAAAGTATTACAGATGTCACCCTTTTCCCCACCATTGATCCCCGCCATCCAGCATCCACCCCTGCCTGCCTCAGGCCTTCTCCACACTTATTTATTTATTTTTTTTTTAGATATCTTTATTGATTTCAGAGAGAGGAAGGGAGAGGGAGAGAGAAACATCAGTGATGAGTCATTGATCAGCTGCCTCCAGCACGCCCCCGACTGGGGATTGAGCCCACAACCCGGGCATGTGCCCTGACCAGGAATTGAACTTCGATCTCCTGGATCCTAGGTCGATGCTCAACCTCTGAGCAAAGCCCAGCCGGGCCTTCTTCACACTCTTGAGGGAGACATTTCCTGATGATCCTATTTAAAATGCCACCTGTCCCACCCTCCAGCATCCCTGTCCCCTTTTCCAGCTTTATTTACCTTCATAGCACTTCTCTAGTCCAGCTATTGTCAACCTTTTTCATCTCATGGCACCCTGGCTAATGTGGCTCAATTGGTTGGAGGTCACCCCTTACACCAAAAAGGTTGCGGGTTCGATTCCCAGTTAGGGCACATGACTGAGTGGCAGGTTCCATCCTCAGTTGGGGCATGTATGGGAGGTAAGCAATCAATGTTTCCATCTCACATTGATGTTTCTCTCTCCCTTCCTCTCTCTGAAATTAATGAAAACATTTCCTCAGGTAAGGATTAAAATTTAAAAAAACCTTTCTGAGCTTAATAATAAATTCACTAACCATGAAGGAAAAAACTGATAGATTTGACATACACTTAGCTCAAGATCAGTTCAAGTGTCTCAGCACTATTGCAAAAACAACTCAGAGACTACTGTTGGTATCTTCGGTTTGGTTAGATGAAGGAGTCTGAGGCTCGTGAGTATATTTGAATATCTGTTTTTAATGATCTGCATTGCTTCTCAAATATTAGCAAGTGCAGTTGATTTAGGGACTGTCTGAAGCATAGTGGTTTCCTTTGGCTGGCTAATCATAATTTCTCCTGAATTGTTCTGTCCAGGTGACCACCTATATTCACATCCATTAGGGAAGATCATTTGAACCAGTAAAGAGCCTTCTTTCCTAGCTGCTGAAGGAGGAGTTTCTTAATTGCTTTTAGAGAGGGGAGGATATGCCAGAGGCCTGCCTTCGGCAACTCAGAGTCCTATCTCCGGTATTTGTGTCATTGGTCTTTCTCTGTATGAACAGTAGCGTTGTCAGGGTTCCTGCCCCACCCCGTCAGGGATGTAGCACTGCCCGGTGCCTTGTAGCACTACCAGAAGTTGTGCTCTGTTTCTCTTGCTCAGCCTCCAGTCTTGTCCCAGCTGACAAACATTGTGAATGGAAGACAGCCAAGAACTCCATACAGTGTGAGACAAAGGCCTTTTGGAAGCTTGCTTTTGCCAAAAGAGAAACAGCTACCCTCAGCCTCACCTTGGCCCCGAGCTTTTGACAGCATCGCATGGTTGCACAAAGGGCATGATGTGTTCTTTGAGCTGCTCCGGGCTGGGTTGTAGTAGGTGAGCAGTCAGTCACATGCTCCGGAAGAGACGTCTTCCCTGGGCTCGGGCTGCCAGGTAGAAACCTGCTGAAGTGGCTTTGTAATCTGTGCAATGGGAACTTCATCTGTTGGTGCCTTTGGTTTGGTTAGGGAAGAGTGAGCCTGAGAGCTCACGTGGAGGGAATAATGCCTGGAAGCGTTTGCTCTCCTGAAATCAGTAAAAGGGGCCCAAAGAGATGTGAGCCCATTCAGGTAGGTTAACCTTCACCTGCCTTATCCCCTTGATTTTCAAGAAGTGAATTTAGAGAGTGATTTTACTACAAAAAACCATCCAGCTCTGCTCCATCACCAAGAAGCCTAAATTAAGACTGAAGGGAGTATTTTTTTGGAAGGAATTTTTTAAAAAAACCCTCCCAGAATTTAATCTCTGAACAGTATTATCTTTCTAGTAAGAGAGCCCAGATCTTGCTGCCCCGTAACCTTCCAAGCTGCAGCCTGTGTTCCGTCTATCAGAAAAGCCTGCCCACCCACGAGTGCCCTTCTGTTGTGGGAGAAGGAGGGCCTTTCCAGGCTTTTGCCTGGGGCCAGGCCAACCCTCCCACTGTGGTTTTCTCTGCGTCTCCTTCCTGAAGCATGGCTGGTTCCCACACCCAGTAAAGAAGCACAAGTCTTGTATATGTTGACCAGGTCTTGAGTCGAGGCCAGTGCTTATCCAGCTCTTGCATTCCCAGGACATTGATTGATGACAGTGCAGGCCCCTTCCCTGGCTTGTCAACCCACAAACACCAAGTGCTAATATTGTATACCCAAACCTCACATTTCTTAGTAATTATTCAGAGAGAACTTTATATAATTTTTCTGTCCATTTATGAATGACTCTCAGGGCAAAACAGTTCACATGATCTGTCATGGGTAGAGTTTTAGGATTGGGGCTAATATAGGCTGGGGGGTAGGCCTGGGGAGGCTGATTTCTGCCACTAGTCTAAATACATCCATTTATATGTTTGCTTTGAACATTACTTGAGTATTTTCCTGGGTTTCTTATCAGATTTGATTGCTTTAATCTCATCCCACTTAGCCTTGGCTTTGGTAAAACACCTGGGGATGTGTCTACACTGCTGACTTTTTGGAATTTGGTATGGTATAGAGTTGTAATCATTTCAATCCACTCAGTATATTAGAATATGCTCACCAAACAAGTCAGAACCTAGAAACTTTTTATTAGGAAAGAGGGTCTGCTTTTCTGAGCTGCAGTACTTTTATGTTGTATTGAGACTTAAACAGGCTTGACTCTCTAGTAGACTGAAAATTATTTCTCAGCTCAGTTAGGATTTCACTTGGCTGCAATGTAACAGAACCCTCTCCCCCTTCCTCCCCCAGTGGCTTAAACATGTTACAGATGTATTTTCCCCCCCCATATAATCAGAAATCTAGAGATAGGCTCACCCAAGTTCCATGGTGCTACCAGGAGCGCATTTTTTTTTCTGTCTTTGTCTTTCTCTGCAGTCCTTAGCAAGTAAGTTTCTCCCGATGCCCATCCACTTCTGGCTAGATACCATGTTCTGGGTAAGAACAGTAACGGGCAAAATTAGTGTACCAACCCGTCTACCCTTAAAGAGCTTTCCCCAAAACTGTACCTGGAAACTGTTTACGTTTCAGAACTGTTATTTCTAGGTACAGGAGAAATTGGGAACTATAATTTTTTAGCTAGGCCCACATTACCCAAACAAAATCAGGACAGTAGTGTTAGAAAGAAAGGGAAATGTGATACAAGAGGCAGTCTCCTAAGTAGTAAGTTTGCCTGATTTTGCGTTATTGTTTGTGGTAAAGACCGTTCTTATTATTACAGGACATCATTGTCTAAGGTCCTGCCACAAAGTTCTCCTTTGGGAAGGTGAATTCTTTTTGTTTGGGATCTACAGAAGGGCTTACTTACCCTTTGTGGCTGAGTGCGACTTGAATACAAATAACACACTATGCACTATTCAAAGTCCAGAGAATTGTCCTATTACAAGATTACATTTCTGTGTAAGCACATACTTGCCTAGTCTCTTGTATAGGAATTTTTTGTTGCTAAAAAAACGAATAGTTGTTATAATGTGAGGGTTTATTTTCATTTATGGAGTAAATGTTTCTTGAGCACCTTCTATGCACAAGTCATTCTAGGCAATGCAGGTAAAACAAAAATTAATCAGATCTAAATCCAGCCATTTCCAATGTGCATTGTCCAGACAGAGAAAAAATACATAAGTGGCTGCAATGCAAGATAGAATGTGCTAAATGTGGTAAGACACATACATACAAATAAATTTTTATAAGCATTCAGAAGAGGAAAAGATTATTTCTGCCAGAGAGAATTGAGCAAACATAATCTGGGGAAACTAAACGTTTTTATTTTCAGAGTTTGCTTTCACAGCTAGTGAACATCATCCTAAGACTAAAAGAATAGATTGAAAAATAACCAACTACCATTCACAAATTATTACAGATAGAGGCAGACTTGCATGTTATGTTATCTGCCCTTTGTGGATGTTTGAGAAAGAATGGAACATTTGTTGAGTGTCTGCTGTGTGTACCTGGTACTTTAGTTTATTTCAAGAAATCTTTACTGAATGCCTGGGCTAGATTTCCTTATGTGATCTTTATTTAATCCCTAGCAAACCAACAAAGTAATTAGAATTGCTTATGAGGAAGCTAAAGCTTGAAGAGCTTAAGTAACTTGAAAAGGTCATGCAGTTTGCCCTGGCTGGTGTGGCTCAGTGGTTAGAGAGTTGGCCCATGCACCAAAGGGTCGCGGGTTTGATTCTGGGTCAAGGGCACATACCTGGGTTGCAGGTTCAATCTCTGGCAACAGTTGGTACTTGTGCAGGAGGTAATTGATGTGTCTCTCTCATATCAGTGTTTCTCTCCCTCTCTCTCTATTTCTCTCAATCTTTCTCTTTCTCAGACCCCCCCCCCTTCACTCTCTCTACAAAAAAAAGCAATGGAAAAAAATATCCTTGGGTGAGGATTTAAAGAAAAGGTCACCCAGTTTATAAGTGACAGAGCCTTCATTTGAGCCTAGGCAGCATTTGAATGCAAAGCTATGCTCTTTCCCCTCCTGAGTCTCTGCCTTTCATGATGACCTAATCTGGTTTTGTAGCCTTAAATGCTGAACAGCCAATTCCTTCTTCAACCCAGTTGTAATGGCCAGGGCTCTACCCAGCTGGTTGAAATGTGGGCTTTACATGGACACTTTGACTTGTACTCAGAGTTAATTTGTTACCTGCTTAAATATTATTAGGACTCTACTTCCTTTTGACTTTTTTATAATTTATTTTTTAAATAAATAACTACATATAGATGGTTCAAAATTCAAAAAGGTATAAATGATATATAGTGAAAAAAAAAACAGTTTCCCTGCAACACTGACCCTTAGCTAACTAGTTCTTCTCCATGGAAGTTACCAGTTTTTTTGTATATCTTTCTGAATTGTTCTGTGCAGATATTAACATTGTGTGTTTGTGTGTATATTGTTATATATGTACATTTGTGTTTGTTCCTTTTTTACACAAAGATGTTTACTATGCTCGTTGTTCTCATCTTGTTCTTTTCATTGTGTTTAGATGTCCCAGCAAGATTTTTAAAAAAAAGAAAAACTCAGTGAATTTGAAAATATGGTTGTCACCACAGCAACATGTATTGAATAGATGTTCTTACTAATGACAGTTTCCTCACATGAAAAACCTAACTCAGTCCAAGCACTCCTTACTAACCGTGGTTACTCCTCCCATGCTGCTCACCAGTGAAATTGTTTATGGGTGGCCAAGGTAGAGCTCGTCTGCCCTCTCACTGAGTCCTGGTCTCTTCTGCTCCTGAGTGAAGCGTCTGGCAAGCACCCTTCATATCTGAGCTCACTTACTGGGAGTAGTGGTGGAAAAAGGCCTGGGGTGGCCCATTCCTGCCTCCTTCCTCCCCGTAGGTTGAGCCTCTCCCTCAGGTTTTCAGGCCCTCAGACATGGCAACGTGGTTGCGGGGAATGGGTTTGTTGTAGAGCCAGTGCCACAAGTGGCCTCTTGTTGCACCTCCGGTTACTTGCCCTCGGAAGGCTCGCTGGAGCAGTGACGGGGCTCCTGGGCCCTCTCCAACCATCTGAAGACCTGCCACACTCCACAGAGCTGTCCCTGGCTTTCCCATGGACTCAGAACTTTCTTTGTTCCCCTTCTTTGGGTCAGAGAAGAAGGTGAGTGAACAGCACTTCAGTTTCCCCTTGGGTTTGCAGACATGTGGGGCATCTCAGATTGGGTCTTTTGAGAACACTGCAGTCCTCTACCTCTGAAATGGTTTTGTCCTTTGTCAGGCCTCTGGAACACATTGACTCCATGCCGGACCCCTTGGTCCCCTCATATCTGCCTAGCCCAGGACCTCTGGATACATTTTCCTTAAACATGGGACATTCCCAGGCATGCATATAAAAGGGTTGGTTAACATTACTAAAGCTACTCAGTTCATCTTTTTTATCTTAAAAAATAAAATTCATAAAGGACAAACATAATGCTAGTGAAGTCTGTCTAGAAGACATTCTTAGGAATGTTTCCTAAGAACTCCTCATCTTACTCCTCTAGGTCTTGCCACAAGAATGACATTTTCCTAGGTCTCTTTATATGTAGTGTCTACAGATGGAATCAGTTGCCAGAAATCATGTAATTAAAAGTCCCGTGTATTTTTCTATTACCTGATTTTTTTCTTAATATTATTTCACATTTAAGGCTTTTAAAATGCATGCATATTGAGAGTGGTGTTAATAGTATTGAAGAACCAGTAACAAAATTTGTGATACAAAAATAACCTATTTCTAATGAGATAAATAAGTTGTAAGAATATTTTAAAGACTACTTGAAGTATACATTTACATTCTAACTACAGATATATGTTGGTATTTGTAATGTTTAGATGGTGATTTTTAAATCTATTTATTTGTAGACTTACCTTCTGAGCAAAAATAACCTTGTATTGATCTTGTATTTGTGTAGTAATTTTACTTTGGAAGTGTTTTCAAATGTACATCTTGTGATAATCTTTAGGCCCACAAGCTGTTGCTATGCCAGGATTCTGCAGGTAGCCCTCAAGGCCCGCATGGTCTGGCTTGGTTTCTGTCCCAGCCTCCTCTCCGCCTGTGGCTCACTGTGCCTTAGCTGTCCTGACTTTTTCCATCTCTCAGGTGTGCAGACCTTCCGGAGGTTCTCAGTGTCCTGTGAGTGGGTTCAAATTGAGTCAAGCTTCACGTCACTTTTGTTCTGTGCTATTCTTCTAATACTTGACACCCGGTAGGAGACATTTGTTAAATATGATGAATTTAACAATGAAGGAAACTAAGACTGAAAGATCAAATGTTTTTCGGATGCACGCAGATGGACCAGTGCAAAGTACCCAGATGCCTGGATTCCTTGCTAAGAGTATTTTCAACAGGACCATCTCGATTCTGCTTCCATATATTTCCCTTCTATGGATCTAGACCTGCACTAGCATTATTAGAAATTTTTTTCCTAAAAACTTATTTTAACAATTTCCTTTTGTCCCACTAAAGGATTATAAACCACTCATTCCCGTATAACAAATGGATTGTGAAGTATCACCACTGATCTTTTTTCTTTTTCTTCTAGGCGATCTTTGGCAGCCAGACACTACCTAACTCCAATTTATGGACAATGAATAATGGTGTGGCTTGCAGAATTTCAAGTGCCACAGCTAGTGGCCAGAAGCCAACTACTCTGCCACAAAAAGTGGTGCCACCTCCAAGTTCTTCCTCCTCCCTGGTGCCCAAACCCCCATCCAATCACAAACAAGTCCTCAGAAAGGCAACATCCCAGAGGGCTTCCAAGTAAGTTTTCAATAATCCTCTGAGTTATATCAATTCTGTGCTAATAGAACTCTTTACTTAACAGAATCTTCAAGACAGTTTGTACTGAATTTTTGAAAACAAGAACACCTGAGGGGTGATAAAGGCTACCCTGGTCCTCAGCTCTGGCTCCAAATCAGAATCACCTGGGGAACTATTGAACCGTGCCTGTGTTTGGGCTCTTTCTTACCCTGTGGGAGGGGCAGGCACTGCTCTTTTAGGTTCTCAGGGATTGTAATGAGAGCTGCCATCACCACTGGGGTTCAGGGTCATTGCTAACCAACTCTTCCAGCCCCTGGCAGGAGCTACAATCAGTGCACCAGGTAACTGCTGAACTGTGGGTGTGGAAAAAGGAAATGAAAACTTCCTCCTGGAGGTATTCTTCTCTCGGTCATTATGCAGAGTCAGAGCTACAGAATTTCATATAAAATTTAATACCCTACCCCCTTCCCTTGTTCATTTTTTCACGTTTAGGTGCTTGAATAGGAAGACATAGGAGTGGGATTTCATTGGGAAGGTTAACTTCTTTGACATTGGTCAGCAGGCTCTGTGTGGCAACATTTTTGATACTTTGCAGTCTCAAAAAGTATTAATACTGCCCTGGCCGATGTGACTCAGTTAGTTGGGGCATTGTCCCATACACAAAGGGGTGGTGGTGGGTTCGATTCCCAGTCGGGGCACATACCCTGGTTGCGAGTTCAGTCCCCAGTTGAGGTGTACAGGAGGCAGCCAATAGATGTTTCTCTCTCCCATCGATGTTTCGCTCTCCCCCTTCCCTCTCTCAAATCAATAAAATAAATAAATATATATATGTGTATATACATGTATATATATCTCAGTACATTTCCTCCTACCCTCTAAGCTCTGGCTAGGCTAATAATCAAATTAATAGAGACAGGTTAACATGAGAAAATCAAAGTTTTAATACAGATGCATGGGAAATTCACAATGAGCGTGAGAATTCCAGACAGTGAGGAGAATTGGGTGTATAAAACATTTCTGACAAAGGAGAAGGGGCTGATTTTTTATTTCAAAAGTGAGAACAGGTGCTTTACAGGTAGTTGAGGAAGGGGAGAACATACATGGCAGGAAAATTCTTGCCAGACAACTCAAACAGTGGGGCACAGCAGGTGGGAACTAGCTAACAGACTTGGAGTCTTCTGCTGGGGTGAAGATTTTTGTTTTTTTAAATATATCTTTATTGATTTCAGAGAGAGGAAGGGGGAGGGAAAAAGAGAGATAGAAACATTAATGTTGAGAGAGAGTCCTTGATCGGCTGCCCTCTACACGCCCCCTACTGGGGATTGAGCCTGCAACCTGGGCATGTGCCCTGACGCGAAATTGAACCACAATCTCCTGGTTCATAGATCGATGCTCAACCGCTGAGCCATGCCGGCTGGGCTGGGGTGAAGATTTTTAAGGAGATTAAGCCAAGGCTTCCTTCCCAGAATAGGTTTTTTTGTCTAAATCTCTTGGGCAGAAAAGGGGGTAGGGTCAAAGGTTCCCTCTGAGTCTTGTTTCTTAATTAACAACTTAAAATCAGTAACTCAAAAAACCAGCTTCAGGGTGGCAAAATGTTGGTTTCCTTTCAATACATTTTGTAGTCTACCTATTTTACCTCAAAAAACACATTTCCACTCCTGAATCAGATTTTTGTAGGTCGCATCCTCCACTCTACCTCCTGCCATTTTTCAGCTAGTGAACCAGAAATATACTGGTAAAGGGTGTGGGTTCTAACAGCCCTTCTCCATTCTAAATTGGGGCACTTTTCAGAGATGCCTGGAAGAGGCAGGCATTCTTGATGTATAAACACTTAGAGGAGGTTTCTGTATTTCTCTCGTTCTCATAATGGCCCCTCATTCATTTGTCCTTTATGAAACCAGGTTCAGTTGTAAGAAAGAATCCTAGGGTATTGCAAAAATGGTTACTGTCTTCCCCCGCTTGCATAGTGAATCAAATTCTGAATTTGGATCGAAAACAATCCCTTGTGGCTGTTTCAATTATATTGCTGCCATTTTCATCTATCAAACAAATATTTATCCAGAGCCTACTAAGTGCCAAGCACCATTCTGGGAATAATTGGCATCGTAGGACTTTACAGAACTCTCTGGAGCGTAGGGAAGGTGTAGGAAAGCTGCCGTTCATGGTTGAAAGCCATAGGAAGGAAGCTGTATGGCCCTCACCTTAGAAAGAGTAGAGTCAGATCCTTCAGGGTGCAGCCTCTGGAGCCAGACACTACCTGTATCCACATCCCCACTCCACACTTAACTGACTTGAGACCTTCTGCAAGTTACAAGTTACTTAATCTGAGCCTCAGTTTCCTCATTTGTAAAGTGGGGATGAAAAGAATATCTGCTTCATAAGATAGTTGATAAATATTAGCAAAGTTAATACATGTAAAGTACATGGAAAAGAGCTGGCACAAGCATTCTAAACCATGCTCTTCTGCACAGGTTTGAGAAGTGCCCAGTTAGGCAGGAAAATGAGTGAGTCTCAGATGAGTGTTGAATTTGCCAGTGCACTTTCTGTTTGTGGATTCTCTGTTGCCAGTATCCTGAGATGGCCCGTGGTGGCCTGTGTGGCCGGCTGGTCTGCTCCGGGAGAGGTGGGCTCGGCAACAGGCAGCGGGCTGGCCAGCTGAAGACGCCGCTCACTGCCCTGAACTCACTCCTGGCAGGAGAGCCCTTCGGCCTTCTGAGGTGGACTCGCAGCTCTGTGGACAAACTTTGCTTTGCTGCATTTTTGTGGTTTCTTCTCTCTGACAGGCAGGAGTGTGGGAAAACCGGAAACAGCTCAGCACCAAAAATGCACAGAAGGGGGGGAAAAGGCAGATTTCTTCAGAATTTAAGAAATATAATCCAAGAATCAAAAGGCATGCTGTGAGGCGTTGTTCCAGGAAATAGTTTCCAATTTGCCTTTAAAACTCTAACACAAGTCTCTGAAGCTAAATAAGTTAGCACTAATGGAGACCTTAACATTCTCTCACTTACGTGTAAAATGTACAGTGTTGTGAGTTCCCCACTGTTTTCAATATGCTTCTGACTTTTAGGAAAAAGGAAAGCACTATTTTTATCTGTACTGACTTCACAAAAAGTTCCCTCTATGCAGTATCCAGATAAAGTGTTTTTTTAAGTAAAGTTTTTATTTTGGGATAATTTTAGATTTACAGAAAAGTTGTAAAGATAGTGCTCATAAAAATTAGTACACCCAGCTTTCCCCATCGTTGACATCTGATATTGCCACGGTACATTTGAAGAATGTTCCATACTAAGAAACTGTCATGGTACATTACTATGAACTAAACTTCATACTTTAAGTTGATGAAGTTATTTTGAACCTAAAGAACCCTTTTAAGGCTTCCGAAATCAGGATCCTCAGATATATTCTTATTATTCTAAAGTAATTCATGTTTCTAGCTAGCATAGCAAGTTATTTAACATCTATGTGAGCCAGTTTCCTATTTTAAAATAGGGGTAATAACTGTACCTGCCTCATAGGGTCATTGAGAGAAATAAATGAATTAATGAATGCCTAGCACAAATACAGTGCCTGGTACGTAATATATGTAAAATAAGTGTTAGTTGCCCTGGCCAGTGGGGCTCAGTTGGTTAGGCGGCATCCCATACACCAAAAGGTTGCTGGTTTGATTCCTGGTCAGGGCACATGCCCAGGTTGCGAGCTCAGTCCCCGGTAGGGGGCGTGCAGGAAGCAGCCGATCGATGTTTTGCTCTCACATTGACATTTCTCTCTCTCTGTCTCTCTTCTTCTTTCTATAAGAAAATCAATTTTAAAATATTTTTTAAAAAGTAAAATAATAAAATAAGTGTTAGGTATTATTATGGTTAATACTAAGATGGCGTTTCAGGAAATTTTTGTATAATTTTTACTTTCTTCATACATGCTGTATTACTTCATTTGCTTGGAGCGTATTGCAGCCTTTGCTCTGGCTCAGTTCAGGTTCATCAGGAACCCTCAGTTGTGACTGGTGATACTGAGTCACACTCAGGAATGTCATAGTTGCCCCAAGAGACACAACTAATGAGAAGTTGTAATGAGCTTTTGACCATGCCAAGCCCTGTGTTTTGGGGTTGAACTTCAAAATCCTCCTAGCACAGAAGTTGGCATTAGACAAATATAGAAGCAATTTCCAAGAGCATCAAAGTTTCCACATCCGAGAGGGTTGATTTTAGAGGACAATGGAACATAAAAGATGGAATGTCGTTTGGATTTTGGTGCAAAGGGAGTTGAGAATCAGAACAGTGGAGTCCTGTTTCTTTATGATAATATTCAGGTCACTTTCCCTCTAAAGGCTTCAGTTTCCCATCTGTAAAACAAAACCACTGTCCCCACTGAATAATTACCCAAAATAGCTTGTTTTCTGACTATTCTGTTGAAAGCTTTTTTTATGAGCACATTTGTTTTTTAATCCGGATGCTTTACAGCCATTTCATTAGCATCCTCAAACTCATACTCTTATATTTCTTTAGCTAAATCTCATTTTCGGTTCTGTGAAGAGAATGACTTAGATTTTTTAAACCTTTCCATAGTGCCAGTAGCTTTCCTTGATTTCCTCTTAATGTTCACAACACTTGGTAATTTAGAACCCACTTCAGACCCTCCTTTCAGAGCTCTTTGTGGTATTTCTTCCAGGCAGTCAGCTGAACTAGGAAGTATGACCGCCTGTGAGCAAGTACATGCGCAAGAGCTTTTTCATCCTTGTAATGACTTTGTCCCCAGAGCCAGTTACACTCTCCAGGAAATAGGGAGAAAGGAACCTGAGGAGGTTCGAGTTTGCCAGGGACCTAGGCAGAACTCATAGGCTAGGGATGGATTTGAAAGGGCAGGGTCAGAGCTGTTGAACCTCGGGACACCTCTGAAGAAAGAAAACTGTCAGGAATACTAGACTCAACAAGAGTGCTGCTCTTCCAACAGCTGGCATTAACTTTTCTTACCCAGCTTTCAGGACATCCTCCCTCAGGGTGACCTCAGTGGAAATGGAAGGTAACTGCTGCTCTGTGTCAGCACCCAGGACAGTGGTGTGTGTTAAAAGCTGTGAGCATTAGGTGGGAGGAAAGCAATCAGGAGTTCAGCGGCGTGGTTAAACCAAACACCTATTCATCTGACCTGAATGTTTGGTAATGTCAGAAATATGATAAAAGATTTTCACAAATTAATGTCAGAAAAATATAAAAAGAAGGATCAGGCTTTTTTTTTTAAAGCAATAAATTTTTAACATACGATTTATTAAAATGAGGCGAAGTGATCAGGAGTTACAGTGGTCCAGCAGTAGGTTCTTGATGTGAGCATAGAAGATGTCATATTGTAGGTTAACCATCTTCTGTCAGCCTCTTAGCCTTTTATTATTTGTATTTCAAGAAATATAATTGAATCTGTGGCATATCCATTCTTAAGTAAAGAATTCTCTAAATTATGCATTCCAAAGAATATAGTTAAGAAGGGTTCCTAGACGCAATTCTAGTGTGGGCAGAGGGAGAGGGGGTTGTTTCCCTTCACATCAACAAGCAATTCTCAGATACCAGCAGGGTGTCCAAGAATCCAACTCAATTCTCACTCTATCTACCTGGAGATAGTATCAGATTCCCCAGGTAAAAGAATCAGTCCTATAAGATTATGAGTGTGCACGCACACACACACACACACACACACTTCAGGTGTCAGCCACAAACCCAGACTTCTAACCTGTGCTCTGACCAACCAGCTATCGATTGGGAGCTATAGATTGGTAATTCCAATGACCCCTTCCAACTCAGGATGCCAGTGCAAGTCCAGGTTGTTACCTGTACTTCTGACCTACTGGCTATAAATCAGAGGTTCCCAAAACCCACTCCTTGGGTTCAATTAATTTGCTAGAATAGCTCACAGAACTCAGAGAAACATGTTACTTACTAGATGGCCAGTTTATTGTAAAAGGATGTAACTCAGGAACAACCAGATGGAAGAGATGCAAGGAGCGCAGAGCTGCCGTGCCGTCTCCCCACATCTCCGCATGTTCACCATCCAGAAGCTCTCCGAACCTCCTCCTCTTGGGTTTTTAGGGAGGCTTTACATGCGCATGACTGATAAATCACTGACCAATTTGTGATTGATTCAACTCAAAGTTCCAAACCTCTAATCACATGCTTGGTTCTCCTGACAACCAGCCCCCATTTTTAGGTGCTTCCAAGAGCCACCTCATTAACTTAGCAAAAGTCACCTTTGTCACTCTCAACACTTAGGAAATTCCAAGGGTTTGGGGAGCTATGAGCCAGAAAAAGGAGCAAGACACGAAATATATATTTCTTCTTATAAATCATGCTGTTGCAATAATCGTAGACTTTTAGAAAAGTAATATAAAGTGAAGAGCAAGCAATAAAATTAGTTATGCTCAAAACTCATATTTAGTTTTGGGTCAGGGAAGGAGAAAATAAATACAGCTCTGCCAGAAAAAGAAGAGAATTAAAATAAGAGGTTTTAAAAGAAGATAAAGGGGAGACTGAAAACTTAGGAGAACGCTGTGCACAATTGCATGCTACTAAATTTTAAAAACTGGATGAAAGATATCATTTGAAAAAACAGCAACTGTCAATTGAATAAAAAGAAAACCAAGTAGAACAAGGCAAAAGATTTTAAACTACCAAAATTGGTTCTTAAAGAAACAGGGTACACGAGCAAGCCTAGGAAGCAATTTTAAAATATCATCTCCAGCCCTAGCCGGGTGGCTCAGTTGGTTGAGGCGCCGTCCCATTCACCAAAAAACAGTTGTGGGTTCAAACCCTGGTCAGGGCGCATAGGAAAGCAACTGATCCATTTATCTCTCTCACATTAGTGTTTCTCTCTCTATGTCTCTTTCTCCTCTCTCTCTAAAATCAACAAACATATCCTTGTGTGAGGATAAAATATATGTGTGTATCATCTCTAAAATATTTTTTGAACCTTTTATTTGAAATCTTCGGCGACTTTCAAGTGCCTGCAAGATCAAGTTGTCCTTGCTCTGACAGTAAAGCCTCCTGCAGTATGCCCCCTGGCCTGCCTCTGGCCTTCCCTGTGCTCTACTCCCACCTTGCACAACCTGCTCCACTGTGTTCCTACATGCTCATGTCATCCCCTCCACAGAATTCTCGTAGCCTCTTGAATCTAAGTCCTGTCTTTTATTCAAGATCAAGTTTTAACTTATCACCGTGATGCCACTTTACTAACTGCCCCATCCTTAGCTCCCCTGCCATCTACCTCCTTGCCTTATTTTTTCTTCTTACATGTATTCTGCTTCCAATAAATCTCCTAGGGACATATACCCTGTCTTCACCATTTCATCACATCTATGTTAAATGTCCACTATGCTGTGCATTGCTCTGGATATTGGTGATAACACCAGTAGACAAAACAGACATGAGTCCTGCTTTCATGAAGTTTGTTTTTGAGAAGAAGAGATAAGTTCAGACCCCTGCTCCTGATATAGCTTATATTCATGATGAGCTGTCAGGAAATGGTGCTGGTGGTAGTGATGTCATTTTTTGCATCAAGGTACATGCATGGAGGATCACTAAATAGCAATTATCATTGATCACTTATATTGTGTAGAGTGTTACGAGAGGTAGTGGAGCACAACTGCTAACAGCCCAAGGTTTCCAGTTAGATTTGAATCTTGGCTCCTTCACTTAATTGACTCATATAGTAAGTGCCCATGCATGCTGGTTGGTGTAGCTGTAATTTCTGCCACTGCTGCTGTTCCCTGTTAAAAGAAATCACATTTTTGTTGTTAGTAAGATGATATTCGTAAGTGTGATTTGGCTCTAGCTAGCAAGGCTATGGAAATTCAAACACATCCTGATTTCCTGAACACTAATAACTCTGATGACTATTGAAGGCAAAGGCTTAGTTTCAAACAAAACAAAAGATTAGATTTGGACCTACTGACTTCCAGTCAAGTTGGCTCCATAAGTTCACACTTAATATTCTCCCTCTGCTTCAAACACATAGCAATGAGAGATAAAAAGCTTAAAGAAGAAACCAAAAGGACAGAGCTGAGCTTCAAAACAAGGGAAACATCTCCTTTGGCCCCCAGCTGTACAGAAATAAATGCGAAGCGGTGAAGGAGCTGCAGCAACAAGCTTTCGGAACTCTACTTTGGAAGCAGGCAGTGGCAGCCTGGAGTTCAGCCTCTGTGGCATATTGGTCCTGAAAGTGCCCTACCCAAGAGGAGAGACTAAAACCAGGCTTGTTAACTGAAAAGAAAACAGTGGTTTTTCAGCTGGGGATGATGTTGGCAAAGTCTGGAGTCATTTTTGGTTTTCATAACAGGGTGGCATCTAATGAGTAGAGTTTAGGGATACTGCTAAACATCCTAAAAAGCACAGGACAGTTCCTCAGCAAGGAATTATCCAGTCCAAAATGTCAACAGCACCAAGGCCAGAAAATCTTTGAGCTCAAGAATTCAGTGCTCTCCTAATGGGAGACTGGTAAAGCTGGCATGGACCCTCTTTATATGAGATATGGGCCTGCAGAGTCTGGAAGATAACATGACCTTGCAACATCCATGTCTCAGAACTCACCTGGATTTCTAAATATCACTGAGGCAAGGGCACCGAAATAGCACAGTAGAGTCTGGTCTGGACTAGGGTCAAGGGGACTGGGTGGAGGCAGCTATAAAATCTTCAGATAGGAAGCGAGGAGCAAGTAGAGAGGCAAGGGAGAGATGATTGCTATTCAAAATGAGCCTGCAAACCAGAATTCCAAAACACGAACACATCTAATACTAAGAAAGGTTGCCAACAAAATCAACAACTGGAACATGAATTCCTTACAGATTAACTTAATATTTTTAAATGGTCAGACGTGTTGGATTATGTATCTAATAGGAGCATCTTGTGGGACATGACGTGACTCTGATAGGAGTATCAGTAGAGAGACCTGAGAGATAGGCATATTTTAAAGCAATATTTTAAAAAATTATAACCGAGAGTTTTCTGGAATCAAAGACATGAGTCCTCAGCTAAAAAATTTGTTCCATGTACCAAAATAAATGTACCTCTGGACATATCATAGTGAAACAGCAGAACATTAAGCATGAGGGGAATTCTTACACCTGAGCAAAAATTCACTGTAACTGCAAAGGAACGCAGAATACCAGCCTTCTCTCCAGCAACAAGAAGTGGCAGAAAACAAGAGCTAATAGCTTCAAAGTGTTGAAGTAACTTTCAGTCTAGAATTTTATGCATAGCTAAACTGTCATTCAAGAGAGAAGGCAAAATAAAAATAGTTTGAAATATTTAAAGTCTAAGAATATACCACCTGTGCCCTCAGTGAAAGAACTGGTAAAGATGGTGTAGGATAAAGGATAACACAGAAGTGTTGGGTAACATGAAACAGTGAAGTACAAACATTTTATACAATGTCATTAAGTGTTAGTGGCTATGAAAATAATTGTTGGTCTGCTGTAAAAAGAACATGTTCAGGGATAAGAGTAGTGAAGGTATTACAGGCCCGTGTCAAGTTGAAGGGCAAGAGGAAACACTTTCTTAGGACAACAGCTAAATAATTGATATATTTAGGTCTGTAATTTTCAAACCAACAGAGGAGGAGATAAGGGAATGTAGAAGCTTTATAAACCCAGCGGAAGGCAGGAAAGCAAAGGGAAATTATGGTAAATGGAAAATAAGAACTAAGATAATAAAAAATCCAAATGTATAAGTAAGCACAATAAATTTTAACAGATTATACTCTTCTATTGAAAGATAGACTACCAAATTGCATTTTTTAAAATGTTCAGTTATAGGCTACTTAAAAGAGACATACCTAAAGTGTAATCTCACAGAAATGGCAAAGGATTGGGAAAAGATAAACCATGCAATACTAATTAGAAGGAAAATTAGTATAGCAATAAATAAAATAGAATTAATCAAAAGTATTAATAGGAATAAAGTAAATCCCTTGTGTGCACTTAACATTGTAAATTCAAAATATAGAAATCAAAAACTTACAAAATTAGAAGGAAAATTTGGCAGATTATCATTATGGTGGGTGATTTATTTAAATATACTTCTATCAGTATAAGTAACTCAAACAAAAATTTCTGAGGATTTTGAATATTTGAAATGCATAATTAACAATTTGCTTTAATAAGTGGCTTTTGATCTTTTTTTGACCACTTATAATCTTAAAAATACATTTTCTGTGCATCTTAGTAAAAATATCTATCAATATGTATTATGACGAAAAGGGTTCAAAAATTCCCTGTTGTTTTTAAAAGCTGATTGTGTCCCCTAAATTTTACAATGTTCTTATTAGTCACAGTTGACAGTATGAAAACATTAATAGCTACGTATGGATTCCACCCAAAAGGGAGAATATACTTTCTTTTTCTTTTCAGGTGTATGTGGAACATTTATAAAAGTTCAGCACATACTGTGTCACAAATGAAGGCTCCACACACTTCAAAAAATCAGTATCAAATAGTTCACACTTTTTAACTATAATAAATACATTTAAATTAGAAATAATAAAAAGATAGGTTTTTTTAAAGGCTGTTTGAAAATTTAAAAAAAAAATAGAGAACATAATACTCATGTGTTTCAGAGGTAATCATAGTGAAAATCATAAAACATTGAGAACTGAATAGCTTTGAGAGTACTACATAAATTTGTGGGATAGCCAAAACTATACCCAAAAATAAAGTTGTAACCTTAAATGTGTTTATGAAAAAGACAAGAAGGCCCAGCTGATGTGGCTCAGCGGTTGAGCATCAACCTATGATTGTGGTTCGATTCCCAGTCAGGGCACATGCCCAGGTTGCGGGCTCGATTCCCGGTAGGGGGCGAGCAGGAGGCAGCCGGTCAATGACTCTCTCATCACTGATGTTCTTTCTCTCTGTCCCCCTCTCCCTTCCTCTCACTGAAATCAATAAAGACATATTTTTTTAAAAAGACAAGAAGGTTGAAAATGAGTTAATCATTTAACTTGGAAAGCTAAGTAAAAGGAACAACAGTAAATTACTAAAAATGAAATTAAAATACAGCCAAATCATCAAGAACAGCCAGCACATGGGAGCACCATGAGAGAACAGTGCCTCATAGAGTGGCACATGGTAGGTGTTCATTAAGTACATGATGAAGGAATGAATGAAATTGATATCAGCATAGACGATCACCTCTGGAAAGATTAACAAAAAAAAGAGGAAGGGCCCACATAAATAATTTTAGGAATTAAAAGGAATATAATGACAAATATAGTGGATTAGATGAAGTGTAGTGTTTATAAAATGGAGTCCTATCACCACTACTCAGCAAAAGTGGACTTTACTGTTTCTTGAATTGGTTTTGGAACCAGATCCAAATTAATAATGTTCTAATTGTTATTTGCTGAGGATTAGCATATTAGATTCTGTTTGTAGAATATATCTATAATCCCATACTGATAGATAAAGGGGGAGGCACACACACACTTGTGTGCACATAGGTACATTGTAAGGTAGTTAATCTGTGAGTAACTTTGCTAAGAAAAGACCGTGTTCTTCCTTTGGAAGTCAGTTCTTTAACCTAAATTGCGTCTTAGGATTTCTTCCCTCCTTTGGGAACTGAAAGAGGTTGGTTGTCACAAGCATTTTATAAAAATGATATAGTTTGAGGGCATTTCTTTTCAGGACCTTCACAGATGCCACCATGTCATTTGCCACAGCCCAGGCGAGGTCAGCATTTCTAGCTCTCCTCTTCCTGTAAAACCTTGAGTGTTTTCCTTTTGTGGGTCTTTCCTTCTACAGAAAGGTCATCCTTGATGCGGTGGCATGAATCCAAGATAAACTTTTACTAAACCATTGAAACAGAAAGCTAGTACCTCTGTGTCAGAGATGTGGAGAGCCTTGAAAAGAACCTGAAGAGAAACAATATAGCCCAAACCACAGTCAACCTTATGAAGTAATGAACAAAACAGATCTTAAAGAAAGGATATCACTTTCAGAAAAGTTTCCACTGATCAAAATAATGGGGGGAAAAGAACAGAGGAAACCACAAATAAAGGACCGAAGGGTCACAAAAAAGCACGTCAGAAGCCTTACCAGCAAAGTGGATAATGGGGATCTTGCTCAGTGTAACCCTCCTGGACTGGCGGCGGTGTGTTACATAGGCCGGCTGGGTGGTGCGGTCTGGTCTTGACGCCAGCGGAACTCCTAGCCCGGTATTTGATCAGCTTGTATTTCCTAAGCAGAGACTCGCACTAAAAGAAATCTTCCAAAATGACAAATGCAGGCAACATTTCGGCCTATAGAGAGATGACTTGTTTGTACCACGTTATTGAACAATTTCTTTGAAAGGCCCAGAAGAGCTGCCCTCTTTACTCAAAGTAGGAATATTGTCCATGTCAGGCTCTTCCTTGGAGTTCAGAGAAGTGGGTGGGCAAGAGGAGTGCATAGGAATGGAGCAGGTGAATTGGGTTCTGGGTCAGGAAGTGTATATTTAATATCTAAGGAAACTCTCCAGGTACTAGCTATGAACACGTCCCGAGAAAAAGAGACTGCCATAGTTGAAAAGAGCGTGTCACTATTAATGGAATTCTGCTAATTCTTTGCTGCTACTATGCGTGGGCACATTCCTTATCTCAGTTTTTAAGTGGCTCAGTTAATCAGGAAGCCTGCTCTTCAGCAGCTTGTGCCAATTCTAGACAAATAATTCAGGCTCTTCTCTATGGACAAACCAAGCCAGTTACCACAGCTGAGATTGTACTGAGCCTCTAACTCTCAACCTTTGACTACATTGAATGCTTTCCATCTCCTAGAACTTGTACCAGATAGGATTTATATGAGATAAAAAGTTAATGGCACCTTTCTTGGCCCACCTTTTCAGAATTTCTCACCGGAAAACTCATACTTTTATAACTCCAGTTTTTCTGAGTTCACTGTTAGCAACCTCTTCATATTCTGAATGTACTATGTTCATAGAGCAGCAGGTCATGGAGCCGCATTAAACACACATTTAACTTTGCACGTTCAGCTATTCAGAGACAAAGAGAAAATACAGTTTCAATAAGGTAGCTGATTCCATTTGATATTCCACTCAGGATAGATAGGAGATGTGTTGTTCCTCTAGTCAGTCTCATTTCCCATGAGCCTCTCAAGAAAGAGCAGCCCACTGTGTATGTGTTGTTCTTGTGCTCAGAGAGGCATTTTTCACAACATGGCCCCTTGCTACAAGCCAACTACTTCATTTGGTGCACGATTGAAGAAACAGTGATTCATTCTAATGCTGGCAGAAAAAAAAAAAAAAATGTGTTAAATTTATTAAGAGATGGTTTGTCAATCTCACATGAGACCTTTCTTTCTAAGACATTTTAAGAATAATTTTGACTATGAGATTTCTGCCTTGTAGGTTGCCAGTTAATTACCTTTGACTCTAATAGCAAATTGCTGTTAATGTTCAGATTCTGAATGTCTTGTGGTCATTCTTCTACAGTTTAGCACAGTAGTCCAAACTGAGTTAGTCAGTGAGTCACCCAGTTTAATATTTCTGTGTATAGTAAACTTACAGTGAATGCAGAGATTGGCAATATTCCTAAGTAAAAGTAACAATACTAATAATTATGTTAATGGCCCTAATATAGTATCAGACACTGTGCTAAGATGTGCGTTTCATCCGCAACAACCCTATGAGGTAGGTCCTTTGATCCTAAAGTTAAAACATAGTAACTGACTTAAAGACAACCAGGGAAACATATATATACCTTCCCATGTATTTCCTAAAACACAGGTCATCCCAGGAAAGCAGCAAAGAACCGTTGCAGGAGCAGATCAGCAAGTGCAAGTTCGCGTACAGGCCCTAGACAAGCTGTATTTCAGAAGTTCTTACTGAGGAGTGGGCTCTTCAGAAGTTGAAATGTGTTTTCCTAAGGAAGTGATGTTATTACAGCAAAAGCATATTTACCCATAATGTGCCTAGAATAGCAATAACATAGACCCAAACCGTGTTGTGTACCAGTGTTCTCATGGAAGAATTCACTCAGAATTTCCTCTTGGATGGCTGTGGAATGGGGACCTATGCTAGAAGCAGTAGAGTCACTAGAAATGATCAAATGAATCAGTGGCGAGAGTTGACAGAAGGAGGCAGATGGAGGGGTGAGTGGAACTGGTAGAGGGGATGTAAGGTCAGGAGATTCTGTGTGAGAAACAGGAGGAAGCCTCTGAGGGTGACGGGTAGGTGGCAGTTCCAGAGAGGAGAGGGAGAAGGTTAGAGAGTTTGGGGACCTAGAACTCACTAGGTCTAACCTCTGGATCTCCTTGTGTGTGGTCTTTGTTTCTTCTACTGACCCCCAAATCTTGCCTGCCTGCTTCCCTTTTAACTGCTGACGCTCAGGGTTTCCCAGTGAACAGACCAGCCCCATGGGTTTTTTTCTTTTTGACTCAGCTGCTCCTAACACAGGCGAATAGCCCTAAGGACTTTTAACTTCTGTAAGTGAAAGAGCTCATCCGAGGCCCTCCAGAACTTTTCATTTTTCACTTGGACCTGGAAGAGCAAATATCAGCTTATGGGTGCTTTGGGTGGTTTGGGGGTGTCTACAAGGAGCTGAAATAAAATGCATAAGCATTCCAGATGTAGGTAACCACGGTGAAGCTTGTGGGAAAGGGAGGAGCCCTATGTTCCTGTCTCTCCTCTTTGCTTCTGTGGCAGCCTCGAAATGAGAGTGGAAAGGAGAGGGTAGGGACCAACCTCAGCTTGGTGGTGTGGGGTTGGGCGGGGCTGGAGTATGAGACAGTGATCCTTGCATCACTGCTGGCCTGTGTTCTCAAGAGATGTCCCCACCAGCAGTGTAGGGACCTAAGGCTCTGCCAGACTCTCCAGTGGTGCTCACCCTACCTTCCTCTTTACCCACTAGCCACTGTTTCCCTAACTTCTCTGGGGAGCTATAAAAAGCCCAAGCTCTCAGGCTGTATCCAAGACTTACTGAACCGTACGCTCCAACCGAAGGGCCTGGAAGCTGGATGGTTAAGAAGTTTGTCAAACACTGCTTGACTTCCCCTTTGTCTTGTGGGTCTGTAAAGGCTCCTAGGACAGCATAAGCCCCTTTCTGCCTCAGGATCATTATACTTCTCTGTGAAAAGCTCTGCTCTCGGCTAAGCTGCTTCTCATAACCTCACGACTCTGCTGAAATATGACTTCCTCAGAGAGGCCATCCTTGACGACTCTCCTCGCCATCTAAATCGGGTTCCCCTTTTTCATTCTCTCATAGCGACGTGGACTTTTTTCCTTAACATTTATCACACAATTTATCTCTTATGTATTTGTTTAATGTCTACCTCCTCACGAGTACTGAGCACAGGGAATGCTTAATAAATACTTTTTGTGTGAATGAACTAATGGAAAAATAGTGCTAGGAGAGGGGTCCTAAGGGCTGAATCGGATACTGCTGAAAAAATAAAGAACTGAGCATATGAAAACTTGAATCTCCTATGAAAACTTTTTACACATCAACTAAAATCAAGGTAGATGCTACCGACAAGTAAGTGTATTTATGAGAGCGTTGGGTCAGATTATTTTTTAAAATATTTATTAAATACCTAATGCAGACAAAATGTAATATGGATACAACTGTGTATGACTGATACAGTCTCTACATTCTAGCAAGGATAACAGATATTATGCAACCAGTTATACAATTTCATAATTATAATTTTAATAAAAAAGAGTTACAGCCCTAGTCGGTTTGGCTTCTGTAAGTGAAAGAGCTCATCCAAGGACTAAAGGGTCTCGGGTTCGAATCCAGCCAAGGGCACATACCTCAGTTGCAGGCTCAATCCCTGGCCCTGGTCGGGGCACATGTAGGAGGCAACCAATCAATATTTCTCTCTCATATCGACGTTTCTCTCTCTCTCTCCCCCCTTCCACTCTCTCTGAAAAGCAATGGAAAAAATATCCTCGGGTGAAAATTTAAAAAAAGAATTACCTGAAATGGTCTCTAGGGCATCGAGCTAGTCATAGACTTTCTCAGACATGGCTGGGAATCCAACATACTCTGTCCCATATCTGGTCAAAGTTGGCATAGGAGGAAGTGCCTCTGTGTAATGGTTTCTCAGCCTCAGCACCATTGACATCCTGGGCTATATAATTCTTTGTCTGAGGGCACTTTCCAGCGCCCTGTAGGAGATGTTTAGTACCATTCCTTGCCTCTACCCATTAGATGGCCAGTAGCCCCCACAGTTATGACAGCCAGATGTCTGTTATGCAGTGGTGGAATGAGGCAGCAAAACCTGTCCCTCCTCGTTCCTCCAGTTGGGAACCACGGCTTTACATGAAACCTAGTGGTTTTTTTAAATGTCTTTTTTTCCTTATGATTTAACCAAGTCAATACCAGGAACTTAATTTGTCCATTCAATAAACAAATGCTTTTTGAGTGCTTATTAGGTGCCAGGCCCTGCTCTAGGCACTGAAGACACAGTGGTTAGAGCCTGTGCTTTCTTGAAGTTACATTCTAGTAGAGAGAGACGGACAATACATTTTAAAATATGTAATATTTCAGAAGGAGGGCATAGGTTGGTCATGTAAAATATGTAATATTTCCTAAGAAGAAAAGAGGTTGGCCCTCTCTGATAAGAAGACGTTTCCACACAGTCTTGAAAGAAACAAGAGGGTGAACCGCAGGAGAGGGACACCAAGAGCAAGGAGCAGGCCGTGGGAGGGCCTGCACTTGGCCTTGCCTTTCTATCTACACGTCTAACTAAGCTGCTTGTGTTTCAGAGGGTCCGCCACGGAAGGGCAGCTGAACGGACTCCAGAGCAGCCTTAACTGTGCAGCATTTGTGCCCATCACCAGCTCCTCAGGTTAGTGGGCACAGCAGCTGTCCTGCCGCGAGGGAGGGTGCTGGGCTTGGCACATTCCCTCTTCTGCCTCCGGAGAGAGCTCCAGTTCAAAGAATAAAGCATCGAGGCTTCCAGGCTTTCTGTGCATTGGCAGTGCGTGTTTGGGGGGGGGGAGGGGGAGGGTTTTTTGTTTGTTTTGTTACATCCTTCCTTAAAATGATATTGACAACTTGAGATTGAATGGTTTTCTGGATAGTTTGGGATAGTTGAAATTTCCCAGTCCAGTAGCATCCTATCAGATTTGCAGCGCTTAGTAAAAAACGCCTGTATTTGATTGGTGTCTCACTGTTTATATAGTTTTTCCACATGTAGTATCTTTCACTAGTCCTCACAAGTTGGATCATCTTGTCTACCCACCCCAGATGAGAAAACTGAGGCTCAAAAGTTGAGGGGCTGGAGCAGATTACATGGGTGTATAGCTAGAGCTCTGGTTTTTGATCTGAGGCCTGTCAGGCTAATGTTATGGTCTCTTGCCAGGTAGGTACTGAGCAAAGCCTCTCAATGTAGGAGCCTACATATTAGTGAAGCAGCCTTGGTTCCTGGAGTTTTCTATGAGTAATAATTCATAAAAAATGCACTAAGTAACCAGGAAAGTGAAAGAAAAATCACTTGAATTCAATTCAGATATTTATTATTGGTCACCTACTATGGAAAAAGTAACATTGTGGGCACTAAGGTACATACACGGTGAACAAAACGGTCCCTGCTGCCAGGACCTTACAGACTGGGCGAGAGAATAGCCAGCAGAGAGCATGCCCAAGGGCAGTGAAACCCAGGGACTGGAATAATAATAGGCAGTGCTGGCAGAGCATTTGCTGTGTCAGGCACAGTTCTGATTGCTTTGCATGTAATAACTTATTTGTTCGCAAGACAGACATGTAGTATAGCAACTGTGTTCCCCATTTTACGGCAGAAGAAATAAAGGAGTGAAAGGAGATCTAGGAAGAGGGAACCATGTGTGCAAAGGCTGTGTTCTGGAAGCTCTTGTGTGGCTGGGGACTAGGGCATGAGTAGAGAGTGTCATGAGAAAGGGCAGGTAGCAGGGCCAGTTGATGGGCGGAGTTGAGAGCTCGGTCCTGAGAGCAGTAGGGAGCCATCAAGGAATGTGTACATGGGAGGCAGGTTGGTGGTTGACATAATGCACCTTAAAATGATTACAAGATCTCTGAGAAGCCGAGTTTCTTTGACTGTATCATGGGGATAATTACATATATCTCATAGGCTTACTATGAGGATTACAGGAAGCAATATATAGAGAAAGGTTCTATAACTACACCCAGATAAGGTAATAATATAAAATGTATAAAGATTTTATTATGCACTTGAAATCTTAGAACCTGAATTCAAGAAATATTTGATGGATATCAACTTGCCCCACCCTCGGGGGGGAAAAATGATCAGAACATGGTAATTATTTTTAAGGAAATACAGTTTCTGCCTGGAACTGTTAGAGTCTAAGAAGTAGATAGTTAAGAGAATCATGATCTAGTGGGAAGGATATCCATTAGGTACAGCTGTTAGAGCCCCTGCAGCTCTTCAAATTTACTGAAGCTGGAGAGGGTTAGAAAGCCTAGGAGATCCAGGAACCTGGCCTATTTCATCTGCATGTCTAATTGATAAATTAAGTGCTGAATTAACTCTTTACATGCACTCTGGCTGAGGAATTTGGAAATTTGACGAGCCAGGAGGGTCAAACTTTCATCATCTCAATCATGAATTTATATTTACCCACTATTGAAGTTACTTAGATTTTGTAGTGTTCATACTAAATTTGGTTATCAGCATAAAACCACAGAGCGAAGGGAAGTTATACTTCTCCCTGGATTCTAATATCTGCCTTTCCCTCTCTTCTACTTCAGATAAGCACTTTCTTCTGCTCACCTTGTTTAGTTGGCCTGCTGTTTATTGCTCTTGTTACCAGATGACTCTTGGCCTCTACAGTCCCTTGAATTTGTTTCTTTTCTATGACTTTTCCAATGTTCCTGATCTTTAAAGAAACATTGATGTACCTGATATAATAGATTTAGGCATTTTCCATACTTCCCAGTAAACATTTTACCTTAGTAGTATAACAGTAGTAACCCTCCCTGTTAGAGTTACTTACACAGCTAATAACTACATGGCACTTCATTGTTTCAACTGCAAATCATGTGTTTTTCTTTATCATGTGTAGACTTACAAGGGGATCAGAAGGGTGTCGTATAGAAAGGACGTTGGGTTGTTATTAGAAACATTTTTCTTTAAATCTACAAGAAGGGAGAACAGCCCCATAACAAGTCAAAAAGTTTGCACATCTCTTAGAGTTGGGAAGTCTGTGCCAACACGGGAATCGCTAAACTGGTCTTGAAGGTATTTAACCCGTTTGATCCAGTTAACTCAGTTGGTTAAACATGGTTATTAATGAGCCCAGGAGTATAGCAAAAGTCCATTTCCTGGTCCCCTGGCCCTTCCCCAAGTCTGGCCAACCAGGCCACAAAGCTGAGTGGCTTTGTTCTCAGTCTGAATGAGATAGTAGTTCAGCTCAGAGCACTGTTGAAAACAGATGGTGGCATAGTGACGTTTTTATTATGACCATTAAGTGAGGTAGTGAATGTGAAAGCTCCTAGCAGAGTGCCTGGAATGTTCCATGAATGGTATTTTTCCTTGACTTTCTTACCTCAGGCTATATATTCTGTATATCCAGGCTATGGTAGGGAAGGTATAGAGTCAGCAGATTTGGAAATTTGAGAAGGAAGCTGTAGTGAAGGCCTTTGGCTCAAAGCCAACACCATCAGCCTTCCTTCTTTATAACCATGGAGTTCTTGAGTTCTGGAGTGGCGATTGCGAACTAAAATAGCAGAGACAGATTAGATAACTCACATTTCTCTCGTGCTGACTTGATAGTGTCAGCTACCATTATTGTAGGGGTCTGAAGCCACACCAGCTGCCCTCATCGCTGCCCCTTCGTTTCTGCCTGAGCCTCTCCTGTCCTGGAGCCGATCTCTACCCTCTCCACACCCGCTTCATCTTCTTTTTTAAGCCCTGAGTGGTCTGTAGTTGGTCGAAGAAACCTTACCACCTTTGGAAAACCAATGATGGGTTCTGTTTACAAGAAGCGAGAAGCATTGTCCTTATTGAATCTCTGTTATTTTGGGCCCTGGTAAAATGCGCTTTAGCTTTGTGCTCTCTGCGTGGGGATGCGGCACCGGTGCATCAGTGTGCCTGCCTGCATGCCTGCCTCACTGTCTCAGTGAGACAAGAGAAAGGAACTGATTTTACCCAGTGAAGCTGAAACCCTAAGGATCTAGCAATCGCTTTAACTTCCAAGTGAAATTATGTGCCTGGCAGCTTTCAGTGGAATGAGCTATTTTCACAATCAGATTCTTATTTTTTTCACCATGCATTCTGTAGTGGATATCTATTCATTGGATATCTTCTCTGCAGTATAGCAGATTAAAAATAAAAATAAATAAAGCTCTTGAGATGCTCGCCAGAAGGATGAGAATTTGGGTTGGTTACCCACTCTTACGCTGTTGGAAAACAAAAGAGCATGGATTTGGTGTGTGGTAGGAAGCGGGATGGCAGCATCTGGGAGAACAGCGGTGCCCTTAATCCTGGTTTTAGATTTGACCCCTTGTCCTTTTAGCAAGATCAAGTAAAGTGTTAAGTAGGGGTGTTTTTTACATTTTTCAGGATCTTTGGAAGCTCCCCAAGTTATTTTCGCCAGATCCAAACCCTTGCCCACACAATCTGGAGCCCTTGCTACAGTTATAGGACAGAGAAAATCAAAGTCGGTGAAGTCAGGGCCAATTTAAGGTAACAGTAAGAGCATACTTTTTATTCTAACTTGCTGACTTTATGCTACAGCAAGAGACTCAATAGATATCAAAAGAAGTAATATTTTCTCAAAATGACAAGGAAATTGGGATTTTATAAAACCAAAGCTCAGAAGGACTCTATAAAACTATGGGTCAAAGTTAAGCTACAACTATCTTGCTTCTGTAATGGCCTACCAGTAGGTGGCGCTGTGGCAGTAATAAATGTCCTTGCTTTTACAGAGGCTTTTGTTTAAAAATATGGGGACATCAAGGCCAATCAAAGAAAGACACTAAAGCCATAATTGAGTTACAAGTAAAATGTAACAGAGTAAACTGAACAGCATAATATTTGAAGGTCAAATTGCAGTGCCAAGATTGATTATTAGTGAAGGCTGTTAGACTAGAAATTGGTAATTACGACCTGGACTTTCAGATAATGGGAGGCAAAAAAGGACCAATTTTTTTGAAAATTTTAAAAATTTTTAGATTTTGGATGAGGTCAATTAATTAATTTTGATTTATTCTGAGTTATTTAAGATAAACATGTGCCCTAATTGGCAGCAAAATAAACTATAAGCCCCATCCAAAAAAAAGCTTCTGCACGGAAGGATTGGCCTGACTTGATCTTATGAGGCTGTATCCACACTTCACTAGCACTGCTCTCAGTATTTGTTCCCAGCTGTGGCCTTCAAAACTTTCCAGAAAAGTCTGTGACACCGCAAGGTTTTGATGAGTGCTTTCCTCTTTGCTCTGCCCTACACTCTGAAGCATTAATGGCACACCTGCTATGATCTTAAGACTCTTCTTACCTCTGGGGGATATTTATAAACTTATTTGAGAGGCATTATTCATCAAAATACCCCAGGGGAGCCAAAGAGGGGGGGAAATTATTCACCCACCACAGGGTTCATTTACATTGGATCAGAAAGCTTCAAATATCTTTCCCCAGCCCATCTAAACTCTTTCCAAAAAGGAATGAGAGGAGAGAAGGGAACACCAAATCCATGGCTTGGTCACCTACCAAAATGTACCAGCGAGACTGAAAACAGCCAGAATTCTATTGGTAATACTCAGCCAGTAGTGCTTTAATTCTGATTCTGAGCAGCCTATTCAATGATAAACAGCTAAGGAAATACAGAAAACTGAAGCAAGAAGATCAGGACTTCCTTCCGGAGACTGGCAGCCAGAAGAATGAATGTGACATCAAGCTCCAAACCAAACTGCTGGCCTGCCAAGAAGTACTAATGTCCATCCATTTCCAGGACTGTGAGACTTGGACCTGCCACACTTGTAGTATCACTTTCCCTGAACCTATTTCATTAGTATCCCTACAGTCCACCCAGAACGTTACATGGCAAAACAGGATCATCTGCAAAGAAGCCTTGGTAAAGAGCCTCTCCTTCAACACTTAAATCTCTGTTGCAGGCACAGCCCCACTGAGCCTGAGCTGTGTACATAAGCCAGGGATGGGTGATGCTGGGCTTTCTGATTAGCTGAAGGGGTGACACCACGGTTCCATGTGTGTATGGAGTCAAAAGACAGAGTGGGTCATAGTGCCTCGGAAGTCCAGCCTCCCATGGCACAGCATAACTGCTGGGGGGCTCCAGCGGCAGACCCACCAGCTTGGCAGATGGCACGTGGCAGTGGGCTGCCTCTTCTTGAGCAGGGGAATGAGGTAGTTTACAAAGTGAGGGGCAGACCGCAGAGTGTACAGGCCATCACCTGGGTGCACACTTCCTTTCTGTATAAATACATTGTAGACTAAATCACTGCTCCGGCAAAGGCCCCTTCAACCATGGTTACAAATGAAAGTCATCACCAGCTGTAACAAGTCCTAAACCTCTTTCTATATGGGTTTAGGGAGACCGCCAGGTTAGCGTAGGGGGTTCCAAGTGTGTTTGCAACTAAGAAAACATCAGTTGTCCATATCAAAGAAGGAGGGAGCTATGCTGAAGGATACTGGGGTCTAAAGACCCCTAATGAGCTGCCCCTGGCAAGTGTCATATTTTAATCTGTACATTGTTCTGTGCCTTCTTAGATTCTGTATTGTCTGTTTGAAACCCATGCATCACAGGGCCAATTATGTTTTCTGGATTCTTTGGCATTTGACGGGGGGGGGGGGGGGGGGGGGGGGCGGATATTGCAGACCCAGGGAGGCTGTTCCTCCCAGACCTAGCTAATTCCTACAGAAAATATAACAGCTTGCCCAGGAGCATGCCTTTCATATGCAGACCAACTAATTCCCAACTTTATATTCCAGCCACCTCCTTAAGAACTCTCACAGGGTAAGCCCAAATTTCCCTTACCCTAAATCACTCCAGGGCCAAGTACCAAGCAACCAGAGGCCTATAGCCCAAAGCCCACCAGAATATTCAGACTAGCCAGTCCTAAGCTGTTTACCCTGTCCTGCCTTGCCTTTCCCAAGGAAACCCCAAATAAGGCCCTGGCCCAGACATTCCCCTCACCCCTGCCTCTGTCTCCTGACCACACTGGTGTTTTTCCCTGTGACCCTGCATGGCATGCCATGACCCCCTCCCAGGGACCTGTGACCAAAATCAGCTTCTCCCTGCCAACCCTCGTTCTCATCTCCTGTGACCGACAGACTTCACCATACCACACCCAACATTCATAGGAAGGATATATTTCATTTGCAGTATAAGGAACCAGGAAAAAATCTGTATCAGTCAGGTTTGTATCACCTAGTTCCAAGCAACTGCTCACAGTGCTTCCTTCATTATAGGCTGTGTCACACCAGTGATGTTTAACAGTGTTTGTTGTGCCAGCCTCAACCTGGCTGCGGCCACACATGAAGGATATAGATCCCTCTACATGGCAAAATCGCCTGGCTGCCAGCCATTGAAATTTCATGCTTTCCTGTCCTGAGGCCTCTTTCATTTAGTAACTGCTTCTGCAGTCAGGAACAAACTGAGCATAGCTGAGCAACCTGGTTGGGAGTGGGGGAGGGAACAACTGGCTTTCAGCTTGGGGAGACCGAGGGGGTTACTTCCAAGAACCCACCTAAAGGGAGTTCATTTGCCCTAAAGAAAACCAGGGAACTCTATTTCTGAAATGAGTTAAGAAATGGACTACTGAGAAAGATAACATCTGAAAACTGATATTGTCTCTTGCTGAGCTGGCAAAGTCCCAGGAGAGGAGTGATGATTCTTCAATTGTTAACAATTACTACTTTGTTATAGAGACAAGGGAAGTGCTGTGCCCCTTTCTCAAATTACATTTCTATTACAGTGGCACACACACCTCCTGGAAAAAATTCCTAGCAGCCTAGATTGTTAGCGTTGTACCTGCCACTGCGTCTTACAGCAGCTTCGTCCTGTTCTGTGTCGTATCCATTTGCTTTGGGTAGGAAAAGATCCTGTTTATTCTTGTAGCCCTGAACCGGGCAAGTAACCAGCATAGCATTGCTTTACTCTGTGAGTCTTATCACCGCAAGTTATCGTGTGTACTCTGCGGTTTTTCATCCCATTTGCTGCTAGTTTCAATGAGATGCTTGTTATAAGCACATACCTTTGTTTGGCCATCCCTGTATCCTCAGGACATAATTGCTCCTAAAAGTTCTAAAGAAAGAAAGCGACATGCTAAGCCATGCCTGACTTTGGAAAAAGCGAGTTCCGCACATGGAAATGTTTACAACTCCACTCTCCTGATCTGTAGAATTTGAACTGGGACCCAGAGAGTGTGGGTGTGTGACTGCAGGGCATGGAGAAAGATGACTTAATATTGCCCTGTTGGCGTGATTGACTTTGATATTTATCCTTTATACTTTCTAATTATGCTTGTACAGAGGAAGACTCAGGTTCTCTTAAGCCCTCAAAATGAAGAGCTTCACTAGTCAAAACAGCAGCCTGTTTCACTCTTTGTTCATCTTTCAAACGTGCAAGTATTTCCACTTAGGGCTTCCATAGGTATTGGGGGCCCACCAGGTTGACTAGTTATCTGGTATCAGAGAGGAACAGCTTGAATGTGAAGGATGTCCCTTCAGCTGCATCAATAAAGCACAGCATGTATCCCCAGTGAAAAATGGAGAGATAATTTGGAAAGCCAACCTGGTTGTAAGAATGAGCTGAAGAAAAAAAGCTGGTGAGAAGTTGCTATGCTAGTGTTGTTTGTTTGTTGTTATTAGGTAGAGGAATCACTTGTTTTTCTATCTTTTTAAGGAATCACTCGTTTTTATATCTGTTTGAGGAATCACTTGTTTTTATGTTTGTTGGACTGAAAAGTGACTTTGAGGTTTTTCTCCCTTCCATTCACTTCTCATTTGCTCCTTACAGACATTAAGACAGGTGACAAGCTGAATGAAGATACTTTGGAACTTGACAAAGGTTTTTTTTAACTTATTATGGCTGAGCTGTAAAATTTATTAGGTAATGAATTGTTTGTAGTTTTTAATCAGATATTGGAATATGAATGTTATAAAAACACAAGCAACTCTATCTTAAAAATATGACTCCTCTCAGGCCTTCTGTTTTATATTTTTTCATCCTTATTGCTAGTCTCAAATATAAATCACCATCATGCTTATGCACATATACTTACCCTCCTCTTTTTATGCAGAGAATCCTAGTTGTCCCAAACATCCTTTGTTATCAAGAAGCGACACCCTCGGGTTAGCTGTTAAGCAAAGTTATTGTTCATAAACACAGGGAAGAAACTATGTCAAGAACCAGACCTCATGAAAACCTGCAGCCTTGCTGGGATAATTAGTACCTCCAGTGGCTAAGCAGCAAGTCTGTTAGTCCCTCCCTCTGACAAGGTCACATGTTGTCTCCTGAGTAGCTGGCTTCCGTTGTCCTCCAGGTTAACAGCTCTGCCATACTCATAACTTGACCTCTCTCTCTGTGATTGTTTCTCTCCACCTTTGCATTCAGCTTTGAAAAGACCAAAACAGAATACTTTGCAGTCATTCATCCAGCCAAGTGCCACTGGCATGCAAAGCGAAGGAAGGCTGCTGCCTTTGGACGTGGCAGCCTGCTACTGTGTGGTTTAATTATGTGATTCAAAACTGCTGACCTATGCACTTCTGGCAGTTTTCTGCAGGTGGGATTGTAGCTAGCATAAAGTCTTCAAGTACAAAACCATGTGCAATAAAACAGTAAAATATAAAGAGAAAATCAGGGCCAAAAACCAAGATACTTCAAATTTTTCAAATATAAGGCCAAATAAAATTACTATAATTGAGTTTAAATTTGGTTCTAAGTCTCCTAATAGGCAGGACAAAAAGGGAAGCATGATAAACCAGAGTATATAGTTCTTATTTTTAAAAAAGAACTACTATGGAGCAAAGTTCAGTTTTCCCCCAGCTCTTACTCTATAAGAAGTATGTTCCACACTTTACATAGACGACACTGAATGAAGTAGTAGTGCCCTTGACAAGCCAGCGTAGAGCGGGGTTCACGGCTACTTCATGCATGTCCTACACAAAGGCAGCACATCATCACAGTGCAAGTCAGTGAGGACAGTTTTGTGAGGACAGAACTAATGTATCCAAGTCCTCGGTGGTCCAACATAATCCAAGGGTAAGCTATTGATTGTGTAGAGGAACAGATGGCTTGCCCGTGTCTTAGTCCTAAATGTCACTGCTCCCAGCTGACTGTTTGCCCAGAGCTCATTGTGCTCTCAGGCATGGGCCCGGGTGCCTAGCCTTCTGTGTTACTTGTTGAAGATGCCTCTGTATGCTTTGGAAAGCGGGTGCCAGAGGCCATCTCTTGTGAAAGCTGTGGAAGCGAAGCATATTCCCGCCCCATCATATGGCATGTTTGTTCTTATTTCTTTTTATTTCCTGCTGAGGCACCACCTGTCTGCCTCCTCTTGCCCCCTTCCTCCCCAGTATGGCCAGTTCCACTTGTCCTCTTCTCCCTTCCAGCCTCACCCCCAGTCTAATTTAGATGCTTTCGACTGTGCTCCAGTGGAATGCTGCGATCCACTTATCTACTGTGGCATTTGCGACACTCTAGTGTCTATAGATTACCTGACTGTTCCCTCACTGGGCTGCGGGTTCCTGGAAGACCAGGATGAGGTCTGATCTGACTGAAATTCCAGTCCGGAGAGCTTCATTCCAGAACCTGCTGAACTGTTTCCTCAATATCAAAACTCCAGCCCCTCATGGTGATTTCATTTTCCCTGCTTCCCTTCATGGAGCTAAGTGGCTGGTGACCAGGCTGTCCCTCCAGGACCTGCCCGAAGTGTCTGGGGTATCTCCAGGGGGCGTCCTGACTGTGGGGGCGCGTGCCGGTGAGGCTGGCTCACCTTTAATCCAGCCATTTAGCTTCCCCTCTTCTGCATGAGGTCGGACCCGAGAAGGTGAACGTAGGGATCAAGGTTTGCCTTCTGCCTCCTCCGTTTCCGCGGATGGGGGCTTATCTTTCCCACGCCTCTGAAATGCTCTGCCCGGGCAGCAGTTCCGCTTGGCACAGGGAACTTGGATGGGAACAGAGCCTCCTGCAGCAGAGGGTGGAGCTGAGCGTCAGAGGTAGGAGGGCTTGGGACTTATCCCTGGATTAGTTAGGAGAACATTCCCTGTAGGTAACAGAAACTCGGAAACTCAGTGGCTTGCGTGAGCAAAGGGTTTATTTTTCTTGCATGTCAAGAAGTTTGGAGACAGGCAGTCCAGGGCTAGTGCAGCTCTGCAGAGACATAACTGAGAAGCCAGGCTTCTCTCTTCTGCCTACTGACCCTAAAGCATTGGCTTTCATCTCTTTGGTCATAGGGCGGTTCGTGTTCCTACAGGCATTGTGTCCGTGTTCCAGACAAGAAGGGCCTGGGGAGGACGGGCAAAGACAGATTCCTGCTATATCTGTCCACTTTAAAAAAAGCTTTTTTGGAAGCCTGGCTGTTCCAACTAATTCATTATTGACCAGCCCTGGATCCCAAGCTCACTTCTTTCTAGCAAAAGGGAGTCTGGAGAGGTAGTCTTTTGGCTGGGCACATCGCCTCCCCATCCAAATAAAGGAGGAAATGTGAAGTGAATGTCGAGAAACATCTGTTTCTGTCACAACAGTTTTCTTTCCAGAGTTTCCTCACCTGATGGATGGAGTCCATCCCCTTTCTACAACCCCTCTCCACCAGCGTCTTGGCCGCTGCAAATAGAAAAGCCACTCCTTGACCCTTGTTTGCCAGACCTAGCTCTTACTGCAGGGGGGTGGGTACCTGTTTGATGGAGGTTTCAGAAACACGAGAGTCCCCATTTTCCAGCAAGAAAGGTCACTACAAGTGAGGAGGGTAGAAGAAATGAGCCACAGAGGAAAGAAAGAATACTACAATGGGTTTATTGGTTAAAATGAAAAGTTTGCTCTAAGTATAGTACATGTTTGATACTCCACATTCATCTGCGCGAGTTATTTACTGTTTGCTCCTGATAGTCCCGTAGCAGAATGATTATGTGTGCTCAAGCTACCAGATGAACCTTTTTGTAAGTTTAATTTTAGTATAATACCACATTCTGTTCACATATGTTGTCTTCCTAAGATTTCGCTCACACCATAGCTACTTTAAAAAAGGAGAGAGGTTATTAATGATCCCTGTTTCTTTTAAAGAAAAGCTTCCTTGTCCTCAGGTCTTTGCTGAGATTCTCTGAAAAGAATAGAACTGGAGCCTGGTCGGAGTGAGTCCGAGAATTTTAAGCAGCATTTAAAACTAACAATGAATATAAAGCTAAAGTAATCGAGACGGTGCAGTATAGGATAGATCCATAGGATAGAATTGAGAGTCCACAAATAAGTCCATAGATGTATGGCCAGTTGCCTTTCAACAAAGGTGCGAAGACTGTTCAATGAGGAAAAAGTAGTCTTCAACTTGTGATTGAAGAGACTGGTGGTGCTGGAACAGTTGGTTATCCACATGCAAAAGAATGAAGTTGGACACCCCTACCTCACACTGCATACAAAAATTAACTCAAAATTGATAAAAAGTCTAACTCTAAGGGTTAAACTATAAAGTTCCTAATAGAAAACATTAGGAGTAAATCTTTATGTTGTGAGGAACGAGACCAAAAAGCACAGACAACAACAAAAAATTAAACAGGATGGACTTCATTAAAATTTAAAAATTATGGGCGCCAAAGGAACCATCAAGAAAGTGAAAAGACAATCCATAGAATAGAAGAAAATATTTGCAAATCGTGTCTAGCAAGGGACGTACACCCAGAATTTGCACAGATCTCGTACAGCTCAACAGTAAAAAGACAGAAAACCCAATTTTAAAATGAGCAGAGTTTGAGTAGCTATTTCTCCAAAGAAGATATACAAATGGCCAATTAGCCTGAAAAGATGCATCATTAGGCATTAGGGAAATGAAACACACACACACACAAAACCACACACACAGTGAGATGCCATTTACCCACTAGATGGCTGTAATCAAAAGGCAAGTAACAAGTGCTGGTGAGGATATGGAGAAATTAGAACTCTAGTGCATTGCTGGTGGGAATGTAAAATGGTGCAACTGATTTGGAAAAAGAGTTTGGCAGTTTTTAAATAGTTAAACATAGAGTTACCATATGACCCAGCAATGAAACGCCTAAATATATATTCAGGAAAAATAAAGATGTGTTCACAGCAGCATTACTCAATAGCCAAACTGTGAAGACAGCCTAAATGTCTGTCATATGATGAATAGATAAACAAAATATGATGTATACATACAATGGAATATTATTCAGCCATGAAAAGTGAAGTATTGAACATGCTACAACACAGATGAACCTTGAAAATGTAATGCTGAGTAAAGCCAGTCCCAGAAGAGCGTGCATTACATGATTCTATTTATGTGAAGTGTCTGGAATAGGCAAATCCATGGGGACAGGAAGTAGATTAGTGCTGCCCGGGCTAGGGTGGGAGGAGGGGCAATGGAGGGTGACTGCTAATAGACATAGCATTTCTTTTTGGGGTAATGAAAGTGTTCTAAAACTAGGTTGTGGTGATGGTGACACAACTCTGTGAATACACTAAGGACCACTGAGCTATATACTTAAAACAGTTGAATTTTATTAGTGTGTGGTTTATATCTCAAACCTTAAAAAAGTTATTAGTTGATATCTTAAAAAGTAAAAAATAAAACAAAAAGCCTCAGTGTAAGCAGCCAAATTATATTTACCTCTTAGAAAGCCAAATTCTTCAATAAATACTGATTCAGTGCCTCCTATACATTAATTCAACAAATATTTGACTGTCTCCTTTGTGCTCTGGGGGGCTGTAAGGTCCTAGGCGGAGAGATGCCCATGCCCAGCTTTGCCTCTACTTTTTTTTTTCCTTTTTTTGAATATATCTTTATTTATTTCAGAGAGAGGAGGGAGACAGAGAGAGAGAGAAAGAGAGAGAGACATCAGTGATGAGAGAGTCATTGATCGGCTGCCTCCTGCATGCACCCTGCTGGGGATGGAGCCCGCAACCCAGGCATGTGCCCTGACCAGGAATCAAACCAAGATCTCCTGGTTCATAGGCAGATGCTCAACCGCTGAGCCACGCCAGCCGGCTGCCTCCAGTGTTTTACACTTCCAAGTAAGGTGGTATGCCTGGAGGCAGCAGCTGTCCCTGGGCTCTTTGCTCCCTGTTTGGAAAGGTGTCGGGCTCCAGGGTATTTCGGTTGCTTTAGTCAGCACAGAGCAAGGAGGACCTTGACTATAGTTTCAGAGCCTTAAGCTTCACCTCGTGCTCCAAATCCAAGACAGAGCAGCTGAGAATGGGGCTGGCTGTGGCACCAATTGCTTCTCTCCCATTGTTAATCCCTTTCATTCTGCCGTCCGCAAGCACCCCTCCCTCTGCACTGTCCTGTTGCCCACTTGTGATACAACTGAACAAGTGGTTTGAGCTTTGAAAGGTGATTCTTAGAGACACCTCAAGTGACCTGGTCCCTGGCTTGCCAGGATGCTCTTTTTTTTTTTTAAACCCTCACCCGAGGATATTTTTTCCACTGCTTTTCAGAGAGAGTGGAAGGGAGAGAGAGAAACATCGATGTGAGAGAGATGCATTGATTGGTTGCCTCCTGCACCCAACCCAGCCGGGGCCTGGGATCAAGCCTGCAACCGAGGTACACACCCTTGGCCGGAATCAAACCCGGGACCCTTCAGTCTCAGGACCCTTCAGTCACAGGGTGATGCTTTAACCACTGAGCAAAACCGGCTGGCTCTGTCAGGGTGCTCTTGATGTTCATTTCCATGGGCAGCAGAGATCTCCTCTTGGTTAATTACGCTTTCCAGTCAAGCCCGGCGTTAAAAGGAGGTAACTGCCACTGACTCCCCCAGAGATCCCGGCCTCGTTGCCGGGGTCATTAGGAGAGCAGCATTTCATTGCCAAGTACAGACAGTGGGAAACCTCTAGTCCTTCTTGGCTCTTAAGAAGAGTTCATGCTCCAGCACTTGAGTTATTAAATCCCTTTAAAGCATGCAACAGCTGGCTTTGTGATGATTATACATATTATACACTGTATTTCTGCTTTGCTCTGTCATTACCTGGTCAAGATGTTATAGTTTATTTAAACATTCATCCATCTCTTTTACAAATCCTGGACTTTCTGCCCCCACCCCCCGAAAAGTGGGTCACTTTACAGTCTGTAAGTACTCTTTTCAGAGAGCCCAGAATTAAGTTAATTCTAATTTCTCCCTCTCCCCAGATTGATGGATTTATCAGCGTCCCAAGATGCTCATTACATTTACAGGAGAGCTTCCTAACAGCATGTGGAGGGAGAAATTCAGCTGGTTACTGGGAGGCAGCAGTGTGTGGTAGGCCTTAACCTGCCATTACTGCCATCCCAGCTGCCACTCCCATGCTCCTGTGTTTGCAGAGCATAAGGAAAGCCTCTTCTCCCCTCCTGGGCTCTCCCCTCGCTGCTGTAGGAAGGGGAGTAGCAGGAAATGGAGTCTGCCCCGGTCATGGGGTTTTTGAAAGAAACAAAGCTTGATCTGATGAAGAGCAGGTTAATCCTGCTATTTCATTTCCCTTTCAGAAAGGGTGGGGGCAGGATTGTGATATGAAGTATTTGGTTTCACATCTGTTCCAGGAACGATCCTCGACATAAATCCATTTTTCTTTTAAGCACCCTAAAGCATCCCAGGAGCTCCTTCTCCTGGGTACCCTCCCCGCCCCCACAGTTGATTTCAGGGCCACAGAGCAGCTGACAGCCTCCCAGAAAGATCATCTTGTCATTGCTACAGAGGAAGGGAATCTCTAAGTCTTGAAGTCAGGATTTCTGAGCATCAACGGTGTCAATTCTGTGCTCTGCTCTCCTTGAAAGGTTTAGATAAAAAGTCAGTGACGTGCCAGCAGTGTGGTATAATGAAAAGAGGGAGGACCCAGTTAAAAAGTAACAGGAACTGGCTCTCATGTCTGCTTTGCTAATATTTGTATGATCTTGGGCAAGTCCCCAAACCTCTATGGGCTCAGGGCCCTCATTTGTAAAATTCAGGTAACGGTTCCCAAAGTGCATTCTATAAAATACAATTCTTCACAGTCAGATAAATCTGAGAAATGCTATTTACTTTATGGTGTTTCTTAAAGAGCCATATATTAGTATATTAAAGGCTCTGAGGAGTGTTTCAATGAACAAACTTGTTTTCAACCCAGCATTTCTCGAATTTGTCTAACCCGGAACTGTTTTTCCAGTTATGCTGATTAACAGTCTTGACACTGTGAGACCTGAAGCTCATCTCCAAAATGCTACAAATCTGAAGCCTGTCACGTGCCATGTTTACCAACCTCGATTTAAAGTAACACTGTTTTCAAATCTCATTCATGGGGGAAAAAAAACAAAAAAATTTATATGTGGCAAGGTGACCTCTAGTTTTAAAAACTGAACATAGGAGCCAGAGCAATTACTCAGACCCACCCAGGCTCGTAACTGGAGTTTTGAAAAGTTTTTCTGGAACTCCTGTTTCTGCTCCCACCTTCCAGAAGTTTAGTGTTCTCGTGTGGCCTTTGGGGGTGTGGTAGGAATTTTCTGTAAATAACTAATTATACTCAGCATTCTGAGCATGTACGTATATATGTGTATATACATATATATGTGTGTGTGTGTGTGTGTATGTATATATATATATGCGCTTCTAGATAAATGCAGATAGATCTTAGAGTTAGATCCCAAGAACTTTGATTTAGATTAGCCTTGCAATTTTTAAATTTTCATAAAAGGGAAGTTATTAAGTATCCTTTTAGGGAAAATAACAAAACCTTTCAAACATATTAGATGGTTTGCCCTTGGGACACTAACTATATAAATGTAGTTACAAAAAGAAACACTTTTCAGTGAGTGGCATTTGAAAGTCCTTCGAATAGATTCATCTCTTTCTAGTCCATGATGTAATTTTATCACGCCCATCTTACCAAAATGAACTATATATTTTTCTTAGAAGAATTAGGCTTATTGTATATAAGACTTTAGTTCTTTACAGTAGAATTCCTTAAAATAGTGTTTTATTAAAACTATTAAACACTCACTTTTGCAAGTAAAAAAAGTAAAACTCCCCCATAGATGGTTTCAGCATGTAAGAGTTAAGCCAAGTGCCTATAATGTTCATTAGAAATGAAGAGGGAGGGCTGCTGGGAGGGGCTGAGAGCTCAGTGGTGCTGCTGTGGTCAACCAGCTCCCTTCTCCCGTGTGGCTGCATTTCAGACTGCCTCGGGCTGCCTGGGCTCTGAGCAAACCCCTTGCAGCTGTGCCCGGCGCCTTTGTGTCACCCAGGCAGGGTTTCATGAAATGGATCTGATGCTCCTATGCCTGTGTTGTTCATTCCTGCATACTGGAACTGTGCCCAGGAAGGTGAGGGGCCAGCAGGTTGGCCCTCACTCCCCAGCTGTCCCTTTCTCCTAGTGTCACTCAGGATATAAATACATTGATTCATTCAGTCTCTTTCTTATTAAACCAAAATGTTGCCAGAAGATACTACCAGGGCCTCTCTGATCAGTTGGAAAGACCTTAGGGACAAATCTGAGAGGCACAACTTTTAAAGTCTTTGCATTTAGGTAATTTTTCAGTTAAGTTTTCAATTTTGTTTCTCCTGTTCACCTCAGACTTTGGAGGGCGAAAAACCGTTCCGTTTATACGAGCACATTGTTTTAAGTCATGATGAAGTTGCGTTTTCTCAGTGGGAAAGGCCACGCTCAGAGGCCAGTGAGATTTTACATCCATTTCCTTCAGAGAGCTAATGGGCAGGAGCGCTGGTCTGCAGCGTGGTTGCTGCTTATCGCACCAGGCCTCTTACTGTTGGCAGATGCACAGTTCGTGTGTAGTTGGAAGTCTTTTGCTCCCCATAGGAAACACTGCTAACGATCATTTTCCACATCAGTCAATCGAATCTTTACCCAGCAGCTCCCGTGTAAATATTTACATGGCAGAATGCTGGGAACTCAGGTCATGTGAGGATTTGTAAGATGTGGTCTCTACACTTAAAAGGGTGTAGTACAGTAGAGGAAATGAGTGAGTCATGCAAGACAGTGTCCCCTCACCCCCCAAAAGAGAGAGAGAAACACTGACTTTTAGATAGTTTAGGAAAACCTGTCCACCACTGCTCTTGGGGACCTCAAGCCTCCCAGTGAGCATGGAGTGTGGATGTGCTGGCCCCTCAGTAGTTCTCCGTGTCTGGGTGCTTCCTGTAATGTATTTCACCTTGGCGATGTCGATCACGGCGTTTAAAAATATCTTTATTCACTGTGTTAAAGTAACACAAGCCAGTCACTTTAACCTGGTGCTAATGGAAGAAAAGCAGGCTAGGAGAAAAGATGGGTCTGTTGGACTCTGATAGTTGCCAAACTAGTATAATGTAGTTACAGGTGCTTTAAGAGTTTTAAGAGTAATTCTCATATTTTATGTTTGTGTTGCTCATTGACTTTAGAACTAATCTAATATGGTGGAACTTCATTTATTTGATAAACATCAAGTGAGTGTATAAATAAACAGTATGATCCATAGACATTTGACCAAACAAAAAAGGAAGAATTTCCAGGCCAGGACATCAAAGCCAAAAGGAGAAAGTGGGTTAGTATCAATGACTGGTTTTTCAAAGTCTGAGAAAGAGAGAGAGAGAGGGAGAGCGAGCAAGCGTGGCTGTGATCCTGGCCCCCTAAGCAGGGAGGGGGAAGTGCCGTCACATTATTGTCCTGGGCACCTTTCCTTCCCTTATGGCCCCAGCGGTGGGTCACCAGGCAAGAGTGGGACTGAAGCCGCTCGGGACCAGAAGGACAGCACCATGTAAGGGGTAATAGGTAAATCCCAAGGTGGAAAGTCCAGTGGGAGGCCCTTCATGTGTAGATGGGACCCCAAGGGCTGTATTCTCCATATAAAGGTCAGCAGTAGTAATCCCTCCCCCTCCCCCTCCCCCTTACCTCCACAGCCTCTGGCACTGCAAAAAGATGACCTGTCTTGAACCTTGGTGCCCAGTGAGATGGTGTAGGGCACTCTCCCCTGATCGTTCGTAACTACAAGCTGGCCCCCATGTGAAATAAATCCAAGAAAGTAAAATAAAGAAAAATAAATAATAATAAAGATAAACAAGGAAATGAATGAAAAAGAAAAGACGCGCCCAGTCAAGAGGAATGCACAGGAATGTTATACATGCCTCAGATTAAACAGATGGTAGGAAGATGCTGTGAATAACTTTATTCTGTACATTTTTAAATTTTGGTGAGGTGCATACAATTTTAGTATTTAACTTACAAAAATTTACTCAAGGACAAACATAAAATCCAAATATTCCTTTAGTTATTAGGAAATTGAATCAAGAACCAAAATCTTTGTACTGCTACATCACCAGGCTCTTATGGTTTTGCTGGGCACGCAAGGATCAGATATACCAATCTTCTACACTCTATTCCAGACAGAGGACAAGAGGGAACACTGCCCAGCTCTTACTGTCCTAAACCAAAACCGAACAAGGACGGTCTCCCACAAAAGTTCAGAAGTTACCAGATCTTAGTAACTGTGGCTATAAGTGCAAAAAATTCTGAATAAATCCTTAGCAAACTGAGTCCAGCAATCTTAAAGTATAGAATACATCATGACCAAGTTAGGTTTATCCCAGAGATTCAAGGATTGTTTAATATTTAAAAATTGACTAATATAATTTACTGCAGTAACAGATAAAAGGGGAAGAATCATAGACTCCTCTCAGTGGATACAGAATGAGCGTTTGAAAAAATTCAGTAACTTCATGACTTAAAAAACAGCAGCCCAGCTAACTAAGCATAGAAGGGGACCTAATGATAAAGTATCTCTACAAAAAGCCAACAGTAACCATCGTACTTGAATTGGGAAAGTGTGAAAGCAATCCCTTGAAGATGGGAGCCGGACAAAGGAGACCATCACTTGCACTGCGTGTCAGACCAGGAGTCAAGTCAGTAAAGTAAAGCAAGGAAAGGAAATGACAGGAGTCGGAAAGGAAGGAGCAGATCTATCATTATTCTCAGGTCATGTATTTTTCTGGTTGGAGACCCAGAAAGAATGTTCAAATAAATTATTAGCTTCAGAAGAGAGTTTCCAAAATAAATTACATTTCTATACATCATCAACAAACAGGGAGAGAGTGTGATTATAGAAAGATACCTTTTGTATCAAAGGTATCCCCTTCAAAATATGTATTGTACCTAGGGGAAATTCTAACAAAAGATTCATTAAGACCTATTATTTTAAAATATTATAAAAACTTTAAAAAATACACAAATTAATGGAGAGATATACATGTTCAGTGTTTGGTCAAGATGTCAGTTCTCCCCAAAATTGATCTATCAATTTGAGAGGGCATTGGTATATTTTTTTAACTTGACAAGCTGATTCTAAAATTTACACAGGAGAGAAAAGGGCCAAGAATAACCCTGTATTCCTAATGAGTGGGAATGAGAGATAGGGGGCTTGTCTTACCAGATACCAGGAGCTCTTATCAAGATTCCATGAAGCTAAAGTAATCAAGAGAGCGTGGTGTTGGCACAGAATAGAGACCCCTAAAGCTGGTCTCCTGTATGGAAACAGTATAACAGAGAGGAGGAAAGGATGGGCTTTTCAGTAAGTGAGGCAGGGACAGTTATGCAGGAAAAATGAAATCAGATCTGTGCTTCACATCGTACACAAATCCAGGCTGGATTAAAGACTGAAATATGAAAGGTGAAAGTGTCCATCATTTATTAAGACATTATAGGGCAATAGCATGTGACCATGGTGTAAGGGAAGGATTTTTAAAATTAGACCCCAAAGCCCTGGCTGGTGTGGCTCAGTTGATTGGAGCATCATCCTGTACACTGAAAGGTTGCGGGTTCAATCTCTGGTCAGAGCTCATGTGGGAGGCAACTGATCAATATTTCACTCTCACACCAATGTTTCTCTCTCTCCCTCTCCCTTTCTCTCTCAAATCAGTAAAAGCGTGTCCTCAGGGGAGGAATATTAAAAAAAGACCCCAAAAATACAGACTTGTGCCCTGGCCAGTGTGGGTCAGTTGGTTGGGTGTCATTCTGAGCATCAAAGAGTTGCTGGTTCGGTTCCCGGTCAGGACACATGCCTGGGTTGTGGGCTCCATCCCCCATGGGGGGCGTGCAGGAGGCAGCCCATTGATGCTGCATTCTCACATCAATGTTTCTCTCTCCCTCCCCCTTCCTCTCTCTCTAAACATCAATAAACTATTCTTTAAGAAAAGTAATTTTAAAATAGTACAGACTTATAAAGATGGAAGTTGATAGATTGGACTTTGTTCAAATTAAGAACTCAGACTAGTTCTGAGATATCATAAAGATATGGGGGGGGGGGGTCCTTAAATCCCTATCCATGAAAGGTACGTTCTGGAGTGTGTATGGGTGAGATGATCTATCATCTTGGGTATACTTTGAGTGTGCCAGGAAAAAACCTGGTGAGAGAGACGGAACAAGGTAGATTGTTGATATTATCGAAGGTAGATGGAAGTGTCCTGTGTTGTTCTATTTTCTGTGTACATTTGAAGTTTTTATTTGAAAAGTTTTTTAAAAGAAGCCATTTTTGTGGTGACTATCCTGGATTTTCTGGAAGTCTTAACACTTTTAAAACCATTTTCTGAAAAGGTAACTTGTTAAATGTATAACTAAATGTAATCTAATTTTTATCTCTGAATATGACTTTACTTGTAATTAATAAATCTGGAGCAACCTTTCTTAAAAAGAAAGCAACCATGAAGAGAGTAGAGAGCCAGGTCACAAACTGGGTGAATGTGTTTGTAACATAGAACCAAGAAATTGTACCCAAGATATTAAGCAAAGAACTTTAAAAGTCAATAAGCAGTTTTGTAGAGATAAATCAAAAGGGTAAGCAGCGAAGGGAAAAGTAGACAAAATGGACATAATCAAAATTTTTACATTCTGTGCTTCAAAGTGTTATCATAATTAGCTAGTTATTAATATTAATAATAGGAAAAGAGCAAAGGAGAGGCCAGGCACCGTCATTCGGTCATTCTGGCAGCTTCACCGGGAAGCTACAGCTTCGCACTCCCCAGGGGATCCCTGTCCACTCCCCGAAGGTCACTGGGGGAAGGAGGGAGATGGTGCGTGCAGTTAAGTCAGGTGACATGGGAAAGGTGCTTGCCTGTCAGTCTAACCTGAGAAAAAGATAGTTGGCTAGGGGGGTAGAGCCACTGTAATCTCATGAAATCCTGAAGGGTTAATTGGTTAAGCTCCTGTTTATAATCCCCAGACAAAGAGTTCTCTCGCCCCCTTGCCCTCTCTCTCTTGCCCCCTTGCCTGCCCTTTCTCCTGCCCTGTCACCTCCACTCGCCCATGTGCAGCTGCATGGCCATGCAGACCCCACAAGCAGTGGACTTCAGCTGGGAACACCAACCTAGCCAGATGCTGGACTGGACTGGACTGGACTTTAATATGAAGCGGAGACTCTGGGCAATGGCTTTAAGCCTAGCCATGCTGAAGACCAGATTGGACTTTTTCCATGGAAAGACAGAGGGAGATGGGGCCTTGGAAGGAACCCCCTTAATTTTACATCATCAATAAAACTTTCCACGGTACCTCATCCTCCTGTAAGGACCTCAGGAAATTCTTTTCCCAGCGGTACCCCAAGAACTCCATTTCCACTGGTGACAGGTGGGAGCACAGAAGGCACTCCACCGATAACGAAAGGACACCATCAAGAACATGAAATGGCAGCCCATAGAATGGGAGAAAATATTTGATAAATGACTTGTATCTCGACTATATAGGGAAGTCTTACAACTCAATAATAAAAAAGACAGCTCTGTTTTTTAAGTGGGCAAAGTATCTGAACAAAGAAGATATACAATGCCAATAAGCATATGAATAGGTTCTCAACATCATTAGCCACTGGGGAAATGCAAATCAAAACCATAGCAGAATACCACTTCCTGTCCACCAGCGTGGCTGTAACAGCAGACTCACTAACAAGTGCTGATGAGGGTGTGGAGAAACTGGAACCTTCATCCATTGCCGATGGGCCTGTAAAATGGTGCAACTGCTTTGGAAAACGGTTTGGCAGCCTCGCACGGTTGCCATAGGACCCAGCAACTCCATCTTATATATGTACCCAACAAAAATGAAAACATGTCTGAACAAAACTGGTACGTGAATGTTTATAGCAGCATTTATTAACAGTAACCAAGAGGTGGAAGCAACCCAAATGCCCATCAATTGATGACTGAATAAATAAAATGTACTATAAATAAAATGGAATATTATTCAGCCATAAAAAGGAATCGAGTATGATGCATGCTACTACGTGGATGACCCTTGAAAACATTTTAAGTGAAAGAAGCCAGACACAGAGGACTGTGTACTGTATGGTTCTACTATATGAAATGTCTGGAATGGGCAAATCGATAGAGACAGTGGATTAGTGGTTGCCCAGGGCTGGGGATGAGATGTGCGGGCTGAGGGCTAACAAGTATGAGGTTTCGTCATCTTTCAGTGAATATGTCCTAGAGCTGACTGTGGGGACAGATGCACAACTCTGAATATACTAAAAGCCACTGAATTTTACACGTTAAACAGGTGAATTGTATGGTATATGAATTATACCTCAATTAAGCTGTTTTCAAATCAATAAACAATAACTTAGTAGGAAAGTAAGCAAAAGGTGCTTCCAGGCATTTCACAGAAGAAACACGTATGCGCAGTAGGTACTGGAAAGACGCCCAGCCTTGTTCCTAACCAGGGACATGCCGGTTGAAACCGCAGTAGGACACCACTGTATAGTCCCTGGGTTTGCAAACATTTTAAACTCTGGGAGTACCAGCAATACTGTGGAGAAGTTGGGGAAGCTCACCCACTGCGGAGAGGAAGGAATTGGTACAACCACTTTAGAAAATAATCCAGCGTTACTTTGAGAGAGCTGGCGGTTCCAGCATTTGTGACCTGGCAGTTCCACTCCTAAGCGTACACCTGGGAACATTCTTCCAGCCGTGCGCCGAGATCACGTCTGAGATTGTCACGGTGGCAACATAAATTCAAACCGCATAAACAAAGCAATAGGATATTTAGGGATAGAAGTATATGGAATAGATAGACCTGGTTTTGAAAAGCAAACAAGGGAAGGAAAAACACAAAATTGAGGACAGTGAGAATGGGAAGGAACTGGGAGAGCCTCACAAGGGATTCGGGGTAATGAATGGGGGGTGCAGTGTCTGCTGGGGAGGGGCAGGGGCACGAGGCAGAGTGTTATCTGACAGCCCGACATTGAGGGAAGGTTTAGACAAGTTCCGAGCGGTTTTTCCATGCATTTCAATATTGAACATCTTCTATCTGAGAAGCAAGGGGATAAAATCCAGGAAAAGTAGAAAAGAAATAAAGGAACTGTGTACAAAAAAGCAGCAGCAGGACAGGAGTGTTTTAGAAGGGTTGCCAATAAAAGTTAAAATGAGAAGTTTTCTACTTCAAGGCGAGCTTCTTTGATTCGGGCCACAGCTTCTTTATTCTTGGGGAATGTTAACTAGGTAGACATCGCTCTCATCTCAGCCCCTCGGTGGTTGATTCTCTCTGCAGATCCTGCGCCCACTAAGAGATGAGCCGCGGGCCGGGCCGCGGGAAGGACCTGCCTAGGACTCCGCGGGGCGGGCTGAGGGCCGGGCCCATAGTACGTTTGCTGCCTCAGCCCCCAGAGCCTCGGAGCAGAAGTGGCAGTAGGCGGTTCCCAACCAGCCAACGCAGACTTGCACCGAGAGGACAGGAAAACACATCAGCTGGATTTTGATGGAACTTGGCAGTGGGGACATTCAGTGGATGCAGTGTCTACCGCGTCAGAGCGCACGTGTATCTTTTACCCCTTTACCCCTCCCCCCGCCTGCATAGGTCTTCTCTGTCCCTCTCCTGCTACCACACAGATGATATAAAAGAGGCTCTTTGGCTATTTGCATTCTGCTTCTTCTTCTTTTCCAGGTTGCAGTGTTAAGCTTTACTTCCTACAAGCCTAACATCCCAACAACACTGTCTACCAGAGTTGTCCTTCCCTTCTCGGGGTTTGGGGAGAAGAGGGAAGCTCCCGGCGCAGGTTTCCCAGGGAGGAGAAGTCAGTGTGCTGCTGACCACACGGCCATGGTAAAGGCACCCCTTGGAATTACTGATTTCTAAAATTAATAAAGTAATTCTATTTTTATTTTCTTTTTTTCCATTGACTAATTTCCCACTAATCAGTATTCACCAACGAGACTAAAATGGGACAAACTTCTCATTTTATTTCATTGCTGGGCAATTTTTTAAACTTCATTTTAGAAATGTGAGCAATAAAGGTGTTTTATTCTTACACTTGGTTTCAACAGGTGGTAGGTCCAGGCTGCTCCCCAAGGGCAGCTCCTGCCCCTGGGAGGCTGGTCTGTGCCAATGTCTCCACGATCAGACCACAGCAGACAGGTCCTCCGGTGGCGTGTGAACCTGTGTCCGAGTGTACAGTTTACCTGAACTGTCCGTTACAGTGAATGATGCCGCCCTGGTGGCTTCCTACTTGCCTGCCCTCTGCTCTCCTGCTTCCTCATTTTTCCCAGGTCCTCTCTCTGGCTTCTGCTGGAGAAAAGCTTAAAAGGTGGGCAGCAGAGGCCACCAAAGGATTAGCCCAGCTGCCCTGGGGAGTTATCGGGTGAGAATCCAGAGTCTGAGGCGTCTCTGACAATGTGCTGTAAGATTCCACATTGAAACCCCAGAAGAAAATGACACCCATAAAGCAGAGAGAAAAGAAACTTTGTTGCCTTCATAGTGAATGAAAACAAAGGTTTGGGCACACTGAAGCAATTTGTTTGCTTGCAGAAGATGAGGTCTGTTGGCTGCAAGAGAAAAGACTGTCCTGGATGTTCCTGGGATTTCTGGGTAGGAGTTTGAGGGCCATCTAATCTGTTTGCCAACTTGGTTGTGAGTTGGTTAGGAGACATTAGAATTCCTTCATAGTTCCCTGCTAGTATTTAGAAGTGGGAAATCAGGTGTTTGGGGAGACTCACTATATGGATCTTGTGAGAAAGGATAAGAGGATGTGAGCTCAGTAAAAGAACTTTTAGAACAACTAGCGTAAAAAAAAAAAAATTAAAAAAAAGAACAACTAGCTTGCTCAGAAGTGCTCTAGATAACTCATCAGAATTGAACCCTCGGGCTAATTTCTTCCCACAATCGCCGTGTGCTGAGCAGGTATAGACCAGACTCCAGATCCCTCCCTTCATTTACCCAAGTACACTCAAGTCATTGCTACTGGCACTAGACTTCTGTTAGTAATAAACCAGACCGATCATAGGATCCCCCTCCAACAACAGTGTCATTCCCTGTGTCCCTCCTTACCCTTCCCCAAGCAAGCCTGGATTTTTGCAGACTGACAAGGGTTCAAGTTTCTGTAGTGCCTGTAAGTGACGTGCACTGGGGAGGTTGGACGTCAGACCCCTGCCCGTATTTATATCTGCTGATTAATATCAGAGTAGAGCTCTAACATAAAAAGAACATTTGGAATCACAGTGTGTTCTGTTTTCTTTGGAATACTTCAGGAAACATCTTGTTGCCTTGGTTCATTAGGATGAACCACAGGCCAATGTTTTAGTGATGTCCTATGAGTTTGGATAACAAGGAAAGTTTATTGTAGGACCACAAAGATTAGTTCCCTCTCATTTAAGCCTCAAGTAAGGACCAACAATGTCAGGTACAATATGCTGCTTCTTGAAATGTAGTTTTAGACAGCATGGACCCTGCCCCAGGCCTACAGGCATCTCTAGAGTTGCAGCTTGAAATTGTACTTTTTAAATAAACACTTGGGTAATTCTCACACCCACTGAAATTTGAAAATGACAGTTACAAGTGAGTGGACTCTGAGAGTTGGGATAGCAATGGCCCATGGCCAAAGGGCTGGGTGTGCTATCTCCCCTCTAGATCCACTGGCTCCCTTGAGTAAGGTGGAACACAGTCCCACCTGCCAGGGTTGCAGGGCAGGGCCATGGGTGGGCCCTGAAGTACAGTGAGAGTAAATGGATGCCACATGGAATGAGGCTGAGAGAGAAGCCCCTAGAATTGGCCGGGTATGGACAAAGCAGGGGAAAGTTCTGCTGACCAAAGTCAGGAGCTCAATTTGGGAGAAATCCAGAAGGAGCAAGGTGCACACACACCAACATATTTCATACACATCCTTCAACCTGCAAATTCTAGCTTCAGATACACTGTGGGGTTTTTTGACCAGTGGTAAAGTGATTTCCACAGAGGAGCATGTTTTTCAGGAGCTGCTAGATGATTCCCCACTCGGCGATGGTTGCTCCAGGGGCTCACCAATACCATGTTGGAGTTCTACATTGCTCTGGGATCTGTGACCTCAAAAGAGCTCTGAAATTGTGCTTTTCTTGCCCTCTCCATCCCCAAATCCCTGACAGGAGGCCCACTATCTGAAAAGGGACTCCTGCTGAGCTCCTTCTAGACTTCACCTGATGACAGAATTGGCCGCTATTCTCAGGCTATCGGTCATAGACAGTTTCTCTAACTCAGCTGACTTGGAGGGTGAGATGAGACTTTCAAAACTGATGATGTTGGTCATTTATAGTGAATGTACAAACAAACACATTTCCATATGCAAGGTTCCATGCCAAGTGACTTTGCCCATAGTTAAATGGAGGTCAAAGTCATGTACTTTCTGCGTATCTGAGCTGCTTCCTGTGTGTCTGAGAATAATATGCACTGAGGAAAACAGGGAGCACACACAAGAGTGTGATCTTCTCAGTCACGGAAGGCAGCGCAGCGAGCCACACTAGGCAATGTATTTGACATTTGTGATTCTCTGCCCCAGACTCCGGGTACCTCTGATGAGCAGGTATGGACAGGAAATTAAGAAAATGGTAATTAAAGATATTTATCAAGTCAGACTTACACCTTAGAATAAGGCCTTTACTGTTCTAGAAACAATCTTCCAGAAGATGAAATCCAAGGTTCCCCAAAAATATTTATTTATACAAAGATTTTTGAGAGTAATATTTGTATTTGTCTTTATACCTCAGTCTACGCGTCTGGGGCCGAGTCACTGTGTGGCACACATACAACTTCCCCGCGTGCCCCACACGTAGCACCTGCTTCCAGGAACACCAGATGAACACAGGGTCTGAGGGGAAGGGGAAGCCCATAATGCCCCACAGGCTGCACACCCCCCAAATTCAGATATGTGCACCCTGACCTGGAAGGTGTCTAGCCACATGTCCGAGGGGAAATGCAATCAAGGAAGAAGGCGAGAGGAGGGACCCAGAGCGCAGACAGGAGGGGGTTCATTCCCACCTGCTTCCGAGTTCAGTATATCCATAGGACCCAATATAGTTGATGGCCCGGGAACTACATTACCTGGACTTTTCCCCTGTAATGACCCTTGATGCTGATTGATGTCCAGAGGACAGTTTGCAAAAAAAGCAGATTCGTCCTTCATCCCAGGAAGTGAGACACAATGCTGGGACCATGTCCTGGTAACCTGTCTGAAGGAAAATGCTTGCCGTGTATAACGTGATCCAGATTCCCCAGAGCCGACGTGGGGCAGCGATGAGCAAATCTGACCTCAGGTCAGACGTGTCTTCCAGTCTGGCCCTGTCCCGTCCCTGCCTTTCTTTGCCCTTCCACCTCCCTAGGCTCCCTAATCCCATTGCCGCACAACTTGTCAACTTGCCATCCCTCTTCCTCTGTCCCCACTACTTCTGTCCACGTCACAGGAAAATCTGTGTGTCCTGAAGAGTCCGGCCTTCCCCTAACCAAACCTACACTTTCTTTACCACAGTGATTCTCAGACCCAACAAGAAAGAAATGTTCCGAAAGGGAACCTCCGTGTCAGCCGTCTGCCCGAAGCTGCAGGTGTGGGCTCCAGGCCTCTGGGTGAGGTCTGTTGCTTTCGTGTTTTTCCGAGGAGCAGGCAGTCAGGCCGTGGCAGTTCTCTCTCCTGTCTCTCTGTCGCAGGTGGGGCCTCAGCTACACTTACAGGACTTCACCACCATGTTAGAGAGATGTTCCACCTTGGGGGTCCTCCCGACGTAGTACAGGATGGTCAAGGGCTCCAAGTCCTGGGGCACGCAGCAAGGTGAGGCAGACGCTTCGGGGTTCAAGGTGTTATACAGGCCCAGCACCTGGGGACGATACATCACTTAGAGGTTGGAAAGCCAAGCCTCAGGCCTGGGACCCTCCGCAAGCTCTCGGGGCTGGTCCAGAGACTGAGCACGTGGTCGACACCATGAGCACACATTCGCTTTGCCTGAGTGACTAGTGCTGTCCATCCACAGGCGGGGATGGAGAGCATCTGTACTTGTTTGTTCACAGCTTCAGCATATTAACAGGTATGGGGAACTTTAAATCAATGGGATTCTCTGTTAAGAAAACACTCCTATATTGATCTCCCTAGATCTAACTGGTCACTTTGGTGAGAAATGCTCTCACAAAACATTGCATTTAGTAACTGCCGGCGCGCTGGGCCCCGGACAAGACGCAGTGAGAATAATGAGCTGTCAGGAAACACGCTTTGTACTGCCCTGGTTTTTATCCCTGCCCCCCAGGGAAAGACAAGCTGGTTTCAGGGTCACGGGTTTCCTTCTCTCCCTGCTTTCCTTCCTATTGTTTCATTTAGCTTCTGTGTGCTTTCCATTGCCTTTCAAAATAACTTTTCTACAGTCAGGAGGCCAAAGTTCTTTAAGTGATGGTAGAAGCCATGTGCCTAGCATTCCCTGCCAGTCATGTGCACACATCTCTGACATACAGGGTGGCCTGTGAGAGCGAATTCACTTTCAGAATGGTACAGCAGCTTTAGACAGCAAATAAGTCTGGTTGAAACTCTGTAAGAAATTACAAAGGGTAGAATGTCCCCAAGTAGAGTTGGGCCAAGGTGCCAAGATCAGAACCTTCACCAAAGGGACTGTACTCTCTCCAGCTCATGGTCCGCTCATTTAGCATTCAGTCCTTCAGGCATCGATTTAAACAGGTGGCCTGGTCGCCTCAGCCCCAGCGCTCCCCGCGGCGAGCCCCGCCCCGTACCTTGCTGTGGGTGGTGTCTGCGCTGCGGAGGTATGGGCAAGGGCCTGAGCAGAAGTTGGCGTAGTAGCCCTTAGGTTCGTGGACCCATTTCCAGCCCAGGTCCTGGCGGAAGTCGATGTAGAGAGGACGCACACAGCAGTTCTCTTCCACGTTACTGCAACACAAAACACATTTACAGAAACCCATCCTCAAGCAAGCCGCCGATATCAACAACTTCGCAAGTGGCCTCAGGTTTGTACTTGGTGTCCTTCCTGGTCCTGGTAAGAGGTGGTCTAATCAATGGCATCCCAGGTTCAAGTGCATTGAGCTGTATAGGCTATAAAGGCATTTTCTGTGTTGAAGACCATGGTCCCAAGGACATAGCAGGCAGATAGAGATGATGAAGGGGAAAAAGGCAAAGGAGACCCTGCCCCCTTTTACATTACACATCAAAGCAGGGACATAAACTGCTCCACACAGAACCAGGCACTGAGTGTTATTAGCCAACTCGGCTTAGTTGAGGTTGAGTTTATTCCCTGCCTACTGTACATCCAACCAGAAATGCACTGTAAGCTCATGCAGCTTCTGTGCTATGGTAGGTGACTACTTAGAGAAATCTCGAGGCCACTGAGTCAAAATGAGGCATGTCCTTCTACTCTCAGACTCCCAATTCCTAGATCACCCCAAATGTGATTACTAGGCCACTTCCGTTCTGTTGCCTGCAATACCCCGTCAAGTGGGAGCTAGTCTGCACTTCCATACCTGCTGAGACCTAGAACTTGCTGCTTCCATGGCAGCTGATGACCAAGGCAGTCTGGCTTCTTGTGGGTTTCTCGGGTGGTCCATGACAGGCATTCTTTGATATCTATTCAATAGCCCTTCCTAACCCCCTCACCCTTCTGCTTCCCATTACCGAGTCCAGAACACCAGATACTTGTTTTCCTGGCCTCCCTTGCAGGTGGGGGTAGTCATGTAACACAGCCGTGATCAGACTTAAGGAGAAGTGTGCAGGGGATGAGAGCAAATTCTGGCAAAAAATATTTGATTCTATGTAAAAGTCACAGATAGAAGAGGAAAGCTGCTGGCTCTGCCTCTTCCCCTTTCTCACTTTGAGCATGGACAAGATACCTGGAGCTCTAGCAGTCACTGTGACCATAAACAAGAGCATGAAAAGCAAGCAACATATTAAGCATGGCAAACTGGAGAGAGAGAAAGCTGTGTCCCCAGGGGCATAATTTAGCGGCCAGACTAACCCGAGCCTACTTGTGAACAAGAAATCCTATGTGGTTTAGGCCACGGTTCCTTGCAGCCAAGAGCACCCCCTCCTAATTGATTAAGCGCCACATAGAACAAATCTACCCACCAGCCTTTAGACAGTCGGAGGCAACCACAATCCCTCTCCTACCCCTTCTGTTCCCCAAGCTCAACATCCCTCATCCATTCGGCTGTTCCTAATGAGATGTGGTTTTAGAGCTAAAAATTTCCCACATCATTTGCCCAGCTCCATCCAGGCATCCTCTCCAACCAAACTGACCCGTTCATGCTCCTTCCTTTACCGGAAGGGCCGCCTCCTACCCAAACCTCACTCGTCCTCAAAGTTCAAATCCCACACTCTTCTGAAGCCTTTCCTGCACCCACAGGTGAACTCCAAGTTCCTAAAGCACTTGGTCCTTCAAACCTTCTCATGAATGGTCATTTTCTACCTTCAAGTAACTGCTAGGCATGCTTTAGCAGCCCCTCCTTTATAAACAAGAAGCTAAACTACTAAGAGGCTCTTTTTTTAAAATCTATTCATAGGGACTACTCAAGTGCATCTGAATTAGTTCATTAATTTCTCCAGCTCAGATGCCCCCTGCGAATGGAGGCTGCCCTGTTTTCCCTCATCCAGTAGCATCCTGGGACCCTTCATGGGGAACTGAGCACTTCCTTCATGGAAATTCCTGCATGCATCTCCCCACCACGCTCACACACCCTACAAGTACTTTAAAATATAGAGCCATGGCCCAGCCGGCGTGGCTCAGTGGTTGAGCATGGCCCCATCAACCAGGAGGTCATGGTTCGATTCCTGGTCAGGGCACATGCCCGGGTTTCAGGCTGAATCCCCAGTAGGGGGTGTGCAGGAGGCTGCCAGTCAATGATGTTTCTCTCTCATGGGTGTTTCTCTCTCTCTATCTCTGTCTCTTCCTCTCTCTGAAATCAATAAAATCATATAAAAATTTTTTTTAAAAAAAAACACATAGAACCACGGAGAGGCTTCCACCAACACTCTCCTGGTGTGCTTCACCCAGGGCCTCACAGAGCTGGGCTACAGGAAAACTGTGGTGCTCCCAGGGAAACACAAAGAGATCTGTAAGAGGCTTTAAATCTTCTTTCCTGCAGATGTCTGTGATAGCATCAGGGACCCTCGGTTGAGTGTGGCTTTAGGCCTGGGCCTGCCCCACAGTAGGTACCCTGCCCAGGTGGTCTCAGGAGCTCACGGCCTGAGTGGGCCCAGGCTCACCTAAAGCAGTAATTGGTGTCCAGGGCCCGCTTCTTCCTCTGACCCCCCTGGCCCGGGTTGTCGAGCCGATGCGGAGGGATCATCATGAGGATTAGATGAGGGTTGTGGTGGTCCTTCTGCTTCCTGAGGCGCCCCAGATCCCCACGGCCATGATCGTCCTCACTGTCCACACCTACAGAACAGAAGGAAGGCGACAACCTCCTGTCTAAGGAAGGCAGAGTGGAGGCTGCCTCCTCACCCCACCCCACCACTGCCCAGGAGGAGGGGCAGTGTGGTCTGCAAGGAAGGGAAAGAAACCCACAAGGCACCCCTGGTCCGATCCCTCATGCCTCCTGTGTGTGTACATCTTCCAGAGGGCAGCCAGCCCTTCCCAAGATGCTCCCAGATCTTCAGGGACCCGTGAAGCGTGTGTCACTGGGCAGCTACCTAACATTCCTTTGGGCTGTTAGTTTAGATTCTGGGACTTAGACTCTCAGGGTATGTGCGTTTCCGCTTATAATCTGAATTGGTTAAGACAGCCCAGAAGTCCCCGCTTTAAGGTATCACAATTTAAGACGCCTTGAATGGAAGCCAGAGGAATGAGCTTGAGTAATCGCTCCCATTCACATCGCACTTCTAGTTTCAAAAACATTTTCACTCTCAAACTCAGAAGAGCTAACGAAGTGCATGGTAAACTGCTTAGCAACAAACTGGAAGAAAACCTGCTATTTCATCTGAGAAGGAAAAGCACGAAGACTGAATTAGAAAGAGTCGCAACTAAAAGGAGACATGTTTTGTGACAGACAGCTGCCAGCTGTCGTCCATCTCCACCCAGGACTGGACCCTGAGGAGGTTAATTTACATGTAACTGAAGGGACTTGGACCTCATGCAGGGTCCCTAGGGCTGTGAGATGAAGGAGAGGCCTGGGTTTCCAATTTCCTTTCCTGACAATCTTTATGAACAAAACTGAAGTGGAAGGATTGGCCTAACCTGGCCTGTAAGTAAGGACTCCAAAGATCTGAGCTCTGAGGTTCTGTAATTAGGATGCCAATGCTTGGCTTTAAAAAAGGGGGGGAGGCTCTGAAATAGAGCCTCTGAAGCGTAAAGGGGAGGCAAGAGCCCCACATCTTTGTCCAGACAAGCCTCTGACATCGTCGAGCTTTGACTTGGTTGGTTTGACCACAACAAACCACCTGGCCTCGGGTGTGCGTCGGTTACCCAAAATGGGACCGCGAAAGGAAAAGACAGCATCCCTGAGATCCAGACGGTCTAGGCTGAGCGCCTTAGGAACACGCTAGAAAACCCGAAGTGACTCTCAACTTTTTCCCCATCTCATCACAAACCCCCGGAGCCCTGAAGCAGTCATTCAAACCCGGGTGCCGCCTGGGCAAGGATCAGGTGGGCTCTGTAACACCCGGCAGGCTCAGTAGTCAGGACACCCACGTTCACAGCCACCAAAGTTCATTTATTCTAGGGAGGGAAGACAGCTATGATTTGTGGGGCCTTCCTGGCACCGTGTCATACACCTGCTGCCTCGCTGAATTTGCATAACCACCCTGGGAAAGAGGCCCTCTCACCCCCCTTACTGAGCCCAGAGTGGTGCTACCAGTTACCTACACGATTTCCCTGCTCTTCCCAGCCTGACACTGTCTTCCAAAGGCTAATGTGTCCTCTGTCCAGAAACTGACAGCCACCCTCAGTGCTTTGGGGGCAAAGCAGGATGACTCAAGTACAGGAGAGTGGCCATCTCGGTGAGGGAGCCTGGCGCCCCGGACTGGGTCTGGGAGGGGCCTCCTGTGCCACCCACTCGGTTACCTTTGAACTTGATTTCCATCACCTCGTGAATGTTTTCCAGGATGTCTCCATTGGGCTGAAAGGTGTGGCAGGGACAGTGAATGCTGATTTCCAGACCTAAGTTGGACTCTGCAAAATAAGACACAGGGTCGGTGAGAGAAGCACTTGGCGTGATGGAGACGTGCACCCAGCACCTACGCGCTGGACGGCCGGCGCCTCTGCTGCCACAGACAGACCTGGGCTGTCCTCGGGGTCACAGGAGACACAAAGCGATCCGAGGCCAGGGCGGACCCCCCCGCTCACGCTGCCACACCCCGCGGGTTTCTGGGCATCACGAGGGAGAGCGTCAGTGCTCATCTATGTGGAAAGGGTGGTATTAGGAAAAACCGGTCACGAGCCTGCTTGGAAGCCAGGGAACGGGGCGCAGGGAGGCGGGACGGAGGAGGGTGGCCGAGCCTGAGCGTAGGATTGAACGGCAGGAGCCGCGTCGGAGCCAGGCCAGCGGCCAGCACGCAGCAGAATCGGCCTCCGGGGAAGATGCCGGTGTTTCTACCAGGGCTGGGACTGTGGACGCAACGTGGTGGGCCCCAGAGGAGCTCAGACGGAAACCGCGGTGACACTGGCCATACGTTCCTTAAGGAACAAGGGCATGAGCGGGGAAAGGCCCCCGGGAGGTTTCTGTTCAGCTTCACGGGGAGGCTGGGGATGTGGATGGCACACAGGGCGACACGGCCACGGGACCGAGCTCGGGCCAGGGGAGGCAGCAGAGGGCCACGGCCAAGCGTCCAGGCGACAGGAGCCCGGAGAGGGGCGCACGAGGAAGTGTGGGGTGCCGGGCTCGGTGGCTGACACTCGCAGAAGAGGGCCGGCCCTGGCCCTTTCTCCTAGTGGCTGTGGCATCAGGTGTTTTGGTAACAAAAACTGGAGAAGCAAGGAAATGAGTAAAAAGGGGTTGAGTGAATCCGAAGAAGAAAAAGAAAAGAAGTGAAAAAATTGAAGTGAATCCAGTAGTTTTGTGCAGGGGACGCAGGTAGGGTCTGGTACCATGTCAGTTCTGGTGGGTAAGACAATTAGGGACTCTACTGATCCGGGAGCAGCAGTGGGCAGGTACAGGACAGGGAGGCAGAGGAGGGTCCTCTTCTTGGTTTCAGGCAGCTAAAGAGCTGGAGCAGCTGACTTAAAACATAGTTTGCTTCCTGCTACCCAGAGGGTTGAAGGCAGGCCGGGGGAGACCCGGCGTGGACAAGTTCTATGATTCTGTGAGTGAGAACGTCAAGGTGCACACAGATGTGTTGGGGAGACTTAGGGTTAGGGAACAGGTGTCAAGTGTGAGATGATGGCCTGTTTTGGCCAACAGGTCTGTCTAGGCAGAGAGCCCAGAGAGTGATGACAATAATCACCAATACTTGTTGAGCGGCACCTCCTGTCAAGCAGCACTCTAAGATTTCTGTGCATTAACTCATTTCATCTTCATAATAATCCTACAAAGTGGGACCCATTATTATGCCCTATTAGACAGATCAAGGACACCGAGGCCTAGGGAAATTGAATGGCATGTCCAAGGTATTCAACCAGCAAGTGGTAGAGCCAAGATTCAAACCCAGGCAGCCTGATGCCAGAGCTACACTCCTAATTGTTAGAAACAACGAGAGAAAAGAGGGGCCAACACAGATCACCGAGATAGATGTCCACACGCTCGCTGAAATGATTGTGTTTTTCCAGTGTCCGACTGTCCTGGGCCAGGATGCTGGGCGTGCTCCCTGCCCCACCTGCTGGGGGAGGCCTGGCTCTGCACACAGAGGAAATGCAGACGGTGTGGAGCAATAGCTCAGGAGCATGAGGGCCTGGGACCCCAACCCTGGAGAGGGCTCCAGCCAGCTTTGGGACCCAGAAGTTTTCAGCCTGGGAACCTGGCACATTGTAGGCTGTCGGACGTTTGCTGAATGAATGCAAGACCAGATATGTGACTCGGTTTCCTCATTAGCCCACACCACCAACTGCTCCATTTGCTGCCTTGTTTGGGGCCACAAACTCTGAAGAGGCTCATGAGCTCTGCATCAGTGAAGGTCTGTGCATGATCGCACCGTGCAGGGGCCGGGCGGCATCTGCTGAGAGGGAACCGAAGGTTCCAGTGAAGAACTAACCTCAGAATTGGCAGCAGTGGGGATGGTGGGTGGGGGACCCGTAGGTTCTATTACGAAATTATCTTTTTGATGTCTCCAGGAGGATGGAAGCCATGCTCAGTGCAAGCTGCTCATTGAGTTCTGCAGCTGTGAAAATAAGAACTCCTTCAAGTGCTCAGGGCATCAAAGAAATCCAGGTGGAGCTGATCAAAATCAGGCAGGGAAGCTAAGAGATTCATTTCCCTGGCCTCTCCTCGGCAGCCACGTCGGGCTCTGGGCAGAGAGCTGTCTGAGTCAGAATTCCCAACAGTGCTGCTGTCAGCAGATCCACGTGGTTCTCCTCGGCTTTTGACTTCGTGCTTGGTAAGGGAAGTAGGATGGCATTCTCCCGACCCTTGGAGCTGAGGCAGGACCTCCAGCCCACGATCTGACACCAGGTAATGTCCCTTAGATGAGGACTTGCAAACTCAGATGCCCGGAGAGCCCAGGCAGGTTCTGTAAGTGAGCAAAGCAAGCCAGCATCTCATGCTAAGTAGGGACTGCCAGCCTCACTCTTGGGGGACACTGGGGAGTGGCGGGGCCTATGGTGACATCCAGGGAAGGAACCATTGCCTTATTTGCCAGGTGAGGAAACTGTGAGTGGGAGAGACATTTGGGACATGTAAATTTTGCTATGCCTAGCAAACAGCTCTACTTGGATGGCTACCAGGCCTTTCAAATTTAATCGTCCAAAACAGAACCTTCCCCAAACATGCTCTTCTCCCAGTCTTCCCTATTTCAATGTGTTCGTTCAGTCCAAAAATCTTAGAAGTCACCTAAACTCCTCTTGTGTCCTCATATGCCATACACAATCCACCTGTCCTATTGGCTTTACCTCCGAAATATAGAATAAATCCATACCATCTCCATATCCACTGCTAATGCCCTAGCTGTTGCTCTCATCCCTGCTGCTGCAAGGCCAGTACCTGTTGGTCCCACTTTTTCCCTTCACCTCATGGCAACCAGAGGGGTATGTAAGACAAGTCACCTAGGACATCTCATAACACTTGGAATAAGTAATCAAACCTGACCATGGCCTGAAAGGTCCGAAATCATATATATGGCCCCAGCTACCTCTCTGACTCTCCCCGTCCCACCCCCAGCTCACTTGGCTCCAGCCATGCCGGTCTGTTTGCTGCTAGAACAAATCAAGCTTGATCCCACCTGGGGGCCTGGGCCTTGCTATTTCCTTTGCTTAGCGCATCCTTTATGCTGACTTTCCCAGGCTGGTTCCTTCTCACCGCTCAGATCTCAGTGCACAAATTTCCTCTTCACAGAGACCCTCCCTGGGCATCCGATGCTGGACCCCACCCAGTCATTGTCACATTGCCTGATTTCTCTCCATGGTACTTGTCACTCTCTGAAATTTTTTTTTTTTTTAAATATATCTTTATTGATTTCAGAGAAAGGAAAGGAGAGGGAGAGAGAGAGATAGAAGCATCAATGATGAGAGAGTCATTGATCGAGCCCGCAACCCGGGCATGTGCCCTGACCAGGAATCAAACCCCGATCGCCTAGATCCCAGGTCGACGCTCAACCGCTGAGCCACGCCCGGCCGGGCCTGAAATTCTTATTTGTCAATATGTTTATTTGTTTATTATGTGTCTCTCCCACCAGAACAAACGCCCCATAAGATCCTGGGTCTCACCTGTCTTGTTCACTGCTGAATCCAGGACCTGGCTCAGAGTGAGCATTTAATAAATACTAGTTGTGTGAATGAATGAAGGACATACAGAGAGTCAGTGGCAAAGCTAGACTTTAAACCCAGATCTGTGACTCCCCTAGTTCTGTCTTCTTCCCTCTTTTCATGACGGACCAACGGACCTAAGGTTCCTCCCAAAATGCTCATTTTAAGAGTCAACCTACCTCTTCGAGAGAGCCATTCACGCACAGTGTCAGTGACATCAAAAGACAGCCACTCGGGAGTGCCCCGCGTGGGCAGATTCTTGCCACCAATATAACGCTGTTTGGCGATGTGCTCATCCGGCCGGAGTATCTACAGGGCAGAGAAAGGGGTAAGCACGGAGGCCTGGCCAGGGTCCCAGGAGCTGCGTTACAGTGCAGGAGGACAGTGACGGGAGCCAGAGGAAACGAAGTTTCTGAATGCTGCTTCCAGCACCGTAGTTAACTCTCAATCCTCTTAATGACACATACAGAAAAGAAGGCTCGGGAAGGCAGGATTCACACCCAGGTCTACCGAGCTCTGGGCCGACATGGCAGAGGAGCTGGGTTCCCATCAGGCTGGTCTCTGCCTGGGAGGCGCCTCACCTGGAAGAGCTCGATCCTCTGCTCGTTGCGCTTGGAGCTGGGGTTGGGCACCCGCAAGACTCGGAATTCCGCCCGGAACAGGTTGGTTCCATTTTTCTCCACTGAGGACACGTTGAAGCGGAAAACCTTGGAGGTGACTCCTTTGGGGCAGACCGCCAGCTCATCTAGGGGACAAAGCAGCGGGGGGCACAACATGAGTGAGGCCCACAGGAGCAGTGTGATGCCAACGGGCACTCGCCAAGGGGGTGAGGTCCCACCTGTGACCTTTCCAGAGGCTTGAGGCCTCAGACCTAAAAGTGGAGACAGGAAGAAGATCCTTGGTGGCCCTGGAATCACACCCAGACCTGAGAGAGGAGCAGAGAGACCTCAGAGCCCCAGGCCGTGGCACTAAAGACACTCCAGTCAACTGTAATCGCCCCCTCTTCCCATCGCCTCCACATCAACTCTGGCAGGCTCTCCAGCCTGCTGTTCCTATTCTTTTAGAAAATACAGATTCTCAAAAGGTCTCAGCTGTTCCCCCTAGTAGTTTAATCATCTCACAGCTTGTGGGTTCATTCACTCCTGTGTTCGTTCATTCAGGCATTCATTCATTTATTGAACATGTGTTGAGCAAATACTACATGCCAAGGACAGTGCTAACACCGGACGCAAAAATGAATAGACGTGGCCCCTGCCTTCAAGGAGACTAATCTACAGGGAGGCTGTTACTACATGCGCCCAACTAACAGGACCAGAGGGAAAGTGTTGAGGGCTTTTGGAGAAGCCCAGGAGTTGCTGCAAAGAGATCAGAGGAGAGAGAAAGCAGAGAGCACTTCATGGAAGAGGAGATACTTGAGCTGGGTCCTGCGGGAGGAAAGGGTTTGAGGAAGGAGAAAAAAGAAATTTCACGCAGAACTGCTGGAAACAAAGGCAGGGCTGGGAGGAAATGCAGGTAAGAGCGACCCCAAGCGGACAGGCGGGAGCAGATGAGATCGGGTCAAGAGAGTACACTGGGGTCCACCCGCAGGGAGGCTGAAATGTCAGATGGCGGCGGGGTTGGATTTTATCCCATTAACAGTAGGGAGCCATGGAAAGTGTCAGAGCAGTTCAGCGACAGAATCCACACTGGGTTTCAGACCTAATGAGGCAGCATTGTTCTGGCAAAGAGCCCACACCTCACGCCTGGCAGACCCACAGGTGTTTAGATGTTTCTTAAGATGGAGCTGCTCCATCACCAGGGCTCCTTTCTCTCTAAGGGTTTCTTTCGTTGGTGGCACCTGCTATGCCAGCCTCACACCCCCCCGTCCCTGTGCACGAGACAGAAGGCAGTGGATGTTCTTTCCCACCCGCCAGCCAGATAAAGAAGAGACAGATCTTGTCTTCTGTTCACTTTACAGCCTCAAGGTCTGAGCAGCATTAACACCCAGAGAGAGACTTTCTACACACATGGTAACAGAACTTGAAACTCAAGCTCAGAGACCCAGATTCCACACATAATGGACATGGCTGGAATGAGCTCATAATCACCCGAGGGGGGGTTAGGAAGTCACGGACACGGCGGGCAGGATCAGAGGCCTGGAAACTAGCAAATGCGCTACTGATCTTTAGGAAAGGATGAGTGAGCGTTTCTGGAAATTGCCATCTGGTGGCCCTGACACTGGTTCTTAGGAAATTAATGGAACAGATGTTAGGAAAACAAATGTGTGAATGCCGGCTAATGAAGCCCTGATTAATAATTGGCTTTGAAGGAACAAATACTGCCAAGTATTCCCTGAACCGTTTCACATAGAACCAAAAAGAGGAATCGGGATGGCAATTTAAGTTTGCAAGTCTGTAACCCTCTAGAGGTGGATAAGCTACTTGGACTGGCAACCCTCTCAAGTACTGGCATTCTTGGTTCCGAGGGAGCTGTCATCAACATGGCTTCAGTTGTCCTAGCACCTCCAGTAACTGTTGAAAGAGGGAGGGAAGGGTATGTGAAGGCAATGCGTGCACTGCTGTAGAAGGGAAAGGGGACCGGAAAATGGCACGGGCCAGTGAGGAGAGTCAAGGCAGCGGGCAGCCAGGAGGTGGGGGGCAAGGAGCTAAGAGGGTCTTCACACTCGTGACCATCCCTCCTTGGTCTATTCCAGCCCATCGATCAGAGATCTGTTCCCTAAGGACTCCTCTTGGTGGAAATTTAAAGGAGATTTCAAGGAAGTAAGAAGGGTCTTTTTTTCCTAATCACTGGGATCTATAGATTTCTAACAGAACGGCTATTAGGGGTCGTCTAGTGCAACCCCCTTCAGATGGAGAAACTGATGTCCAGAGGGGTCTTGGCCAGGGTCACAGATGAGCAAATTGACACTAAGCTCAGACACAATTGTTATTGATATAAAAAGAACTTCCTAGGAGAGAAAAGAAAATGTGATCATCTTCTTGACAATTACATTGACTGAGTAATAATGATGTTTTAAATAATTTGTGGAAGAAGTCAGAGTGTAAATAAGTAACCAAACTGTAATAATACAACCTTACATTTCATAGAACTTTTATTAACTCATTTGACCCTCTAACAATCCTTGATGAGAATGAGAATAAGTAAAATTTACCATTTTATAAATGAGAAAAGGGAGCGCCAGGAAAGTTAAATGACTTTTGCAAGGTTACTCAGCTAGTAGATGGCAGAGGTGGGATTTGAACCCAGGTCTTCTGATATCATTTACTGAAGTGGAGACTCTGGAAATTGGAGGGTACCTGGGAGATCATCTAGTGGAGGGATGATCTCCACCAACAACAGGGGGCAGGATTCCATGAAATGGGTCTGTGAATACCAACCTGCGCCTCAGACGAGAGCCGATTCCCAGTTTCGTGGCTAAGCCCCACTTCTGCAGAACACTGGTGTTATTGAGAGCTGGACCAGAGGGCTGACCTTTACAAATTAAATTATGATCAGCTTTTTCCATTACACACAAAATATATAGATTGATGGCTGCCGTTTTCTCTTTTGAGAGAAAAATAAGCAAAAAAATATTTATGTAGAATATTCATGGAAAAACCTAGAAACAGCTGACCAAGTTTTTAGACCATGCCACTTGAAATGTTTTCAGACACCTGGGCTCATAGATGTGCCTTTGCTTATACATGTCATTTCTGCTGGGAAAGTTCCTGCCGGTTCCAGTGACAGGATGGCATATATCAGTGTGGCCGAGCTTCTTTATCCCGGCTGTACATTATAATCACCTGGAGATCTTTAAAAACAGATGCTGCCTGGACCCACTCCCCGTAGAGATTCTCACTACATTGGCGCGTGGGTGGGTCCAGAGCTTGCTTGCTTTTTTTTTTTTTTAAGATTTCCAGATGATTCTAATATGCAGCCAGGGTTGAGAACCACAGTTTATAGTGCTCTGCAAAGGGTACCATGGCTTCCAGATGTTCTGGAAGTTTGAGAAACCACAGCTTTAATGGTTTAACCTTTAAATGGATTAACCTTTAAATGTATTAGACATGTTTGGCCAATGCATCATTTTTTAAAATTTTGAATTAGAAGACTATAAGCATTTTAAGCTAGTGTTAAAAGTTGGAGAAGTTCACAGAAAGGTCCAGATTTTCTGCTGTTCTGGGAAATGGTGTGATCTAGCCAAGCTGGACCTGTAGTCCTAACTGCAAAATCAGCAGGAACTGAGCAGCTGGTGCCCCTTTGTAATGGGGCATGTGCCCTCCAGGTACCCTCGACCTGCCTTCCCTACATGCCCTATCCTCTCCATAACCTAAGGCCAGGTGTCCCCTGCAGTTTGCCAGGTGCTTGGGCTGTGGCTTTTCTGCTGGATCACTTGCACTACCTGCCAGGCCTCTGTGGGCACTCACACTTGCAGCTCCTCTAAGGAAAGGTTTGTCCTAACTCACTGAGTCTTTAGCTTCAGTGAGTTTAAGAAGCAATAGGAAGCTTGAAAATACAGATTTCCCAGGTCTCAGTCCCCAGAGATTGTGATTCTATAAGGGCAGGGTGGGGAGTGGAACCCAGTTTTCACAGTTACCTAGCCTCGGGACCACACTTGGACAAACACTGGGGAGGCTGTTGGGACCAGAACAAATGAGTTCTCTCAATATGTCTTTTAATTTTCAGAATGGACAAAATCTAAATGTATAGCCAGGAGAAAAGAAAGGCAAAAATATCAAGTTTTCTCAGGAACTCTGGGTTTGCTAGTTGTCTTAGCACCGCCCTTTAATGAAAATAAGAGCCTCTGCCAGACACAGGTAATTACAAGCTAGAAAGATAAAATGACACCACCCTGGTGATATCTTGATAATGAGGGTAACAAAGGACTGAAGAAGCTGTGTCCTCCCCACCAGTGGGTCAGAGAAAGCCTCAACCCACTTCCCATAGCAAAATCCTGGAGAATCCTAACAGGGATTACGGTCCTGCCTTCCTCTCCTTCAGAGACTATGTAGAATCATCCCAGATGTAACCATAAAATCGTTTCAGCTAAAAAGGACTTTAGAGATCATCTCTGACTTTACAGGTGAGAAAACTGAGGCTCAGGGAGGGGACTTGCCCAGTTCCATGGTGTGTGCTTGCACAGTCTGCTTGAGACGCCTCATCAGATAAAGAAAACCCTTTTGCTGAATTTGGGGGAAGTTTGTGGTAGTATGAATCTCCTGGCCTTAAAAATAGACAAAACTAGGAAAGAAGGCACCCAGTTATCACTCTGCAGTCAGCCTCCGGGGTTACTCAGAGAATAGCCCCTATCCCATCCTGCTCAGCCCAGCCTGTGATTCATTCATGATATGAATCAAATTCTACTGGAGCCTAAAAGTTAAAGGTAGGACTTACAACGTGTATTCTGCACATTTGCATTAGTGCTTAACAGCAGGCCTTCTGCAGGCAGAAGGACTAAGTTAGAGTCGCTGCTCTTTTGCGGCAAATTACTTAACTGATGCATTCCAGTCCCTTCATCTAAAAGACAGGGAGATCAGGGTATGCGCCTGACAGGGCAGAGCCAGAGGATGGGCCCTGCCCTCCCCACTCTCACCTTGGTGCCCTTTCTCCTGCGCCCCACTAGAAATGATTCCTTCCTGCACTCTGCTCTCCAGGCACTCCTGTCACCTTGCCCCAGCTCCGCTGTCACTTCCCTCCCAGTGCCTGCTCACCGGGTAAAGGAGGGGCTGAGAGTGACAAAATGCGGGAGCGAATGCGACCTCACCCCCTCTCAGCAGCAGCTCTGGCACAGAGACCCTGTCAGTGCCCCGCCACGGACCCAGCACCACTTCCTGCGCACCTTCCTGAGTCCAGGACAGCTTCCCTCACGCTGCGCCGCTAAGGATGGCGCTCTGCTCCAGCTCTGCACCTGCTGGGCGTGTGCATCTGCCCACTGCCTCCTTTATAAGTAGTGGGCCTTGTGCGTCTGCCTCTCCAAGGCTGGCTCAGCACCTGACCAGCTGCAGGGCGGGCCCAGGCCGCGTCTGCTCAGCCTCTGTGTCACCTCCAACAGCTGCAGAGAGTCTGGGCCTGCTTCCTGTTTGCACCTGCGAGCCTCCTTGGCATCACCCGTGTCCCACTGGGCCCTGCCCCTCCCCACGACATCCTGTGTAGCATCCTGCTCATTTCACCAGGGTTTGCTCCCTGCCTGACTGTGGCTCCCTGGCCCCAGGGCCACCCCCTGCCTGCTAGTTCTGAGGTCCTGGTGCTGCAGCTTGGGGCTGCCTAACCCTGCCCTGGCTTTTCCCTATTGGTGCTTTGAGTCTGCACAAAATGGAGGTCCACTGGCACCTGTGTGCCCTTGCATCTCTCTGCCTCATTCATTCTCAGCTGGGGATTCCAGGCTGGCTGGGCCCTGGTGACTCACAAGCCCTCCTCCCTGGGACTCCTCCTCCTGACCTGGATCGTTAAGGTCCCAGTCCTTCCCTCTTGTCCTGGGCTCTCCTCAGACCTCTCCTGCCAGCCTCAGCTTTCCACCCTCCTCAAAGTCTACGGCCACTGTCTCCTGCCTTCATGAGTGTCCACTGGGTTGGAGGCTTAGGCTCCCAGCTGCCGGTGCCTCTGGGAACTGTGGAGCCCTGGCAGACCCTGAGCCCGTCCGCCCTAGAGGACCCTGGGCAGGGAGCACTAGTTCTGCCTTGTCCTCCAGCCTCCGCCCCACACGGTAGCCACATCCTAAGGCAGGCGCTCCAAGCAGTCACAGGACACGGGAGTGGGAGCCCCTCCCCAGTAACCACAGGCTCCTGGGCCTGGCGTGGGCCAGCTCCCACTGGGGCCTTTTGCACCTTCGGCCAGAGCTGGTCCACCCATCGGCCGCCTCCTCCTCTTCCTCTCTCTACCCAGGTTCCTTTCAACCCCTGCAGCCCCCACTGCTGAGCACCCTCACCCTGTGGGCTCCATCCCACCTTCCAGCCCCCACGCGGGGCGCTGCCCACCTCCCAGGTGGGTCAGGACTGAGGGCGGCAGGGTGGCGAGGACACCTGCTGGTAGGAAAAGCAAACAGAGCTGCTCCCAGAGTCCCTGGCTCACATTCCTCCTTCCTGGGCTGTCAGTTTCTCAACATCTGCCAAATCTCTCTCTCTCATGTTGAAGTTTTTAAAATCCCCGTTCAGTAAACACACATGACTTCCACACGTGTACAAACACACAGACGTCTCACCCAGAAGCCTCCCAGCTCCTCAGCACAGACGGGAGCCTCCTGGGAGGACACACTCCCAGACACACGTCCCCTCTGCACCCACAGCCACACCTCCTGCCCACTCTTCCCGTGACACGCAGACACAAAAGGGCTGCCAGCAATCAACTGCACGTCGTCGAGAGCCACAACCCTGCCTTCCTCATGTCCACAGGCCTGGAAGACACCCATTTGAGCACATGAATCTGTCTACTGTACAGATCCAGACTATACATTGCCCTAAAGCACATGCACATGTGGACAGAGGTGTGCACCCTTCCCCCACGCCCACAGCTCACATGGGTCACGTGTGTGGTGGAGACCGAAGTATCCAGGCAGCAAGAGGATGCCTCTTGCCTGGGCTTCAAAAGCTTACCATCCGTTAACTTGGGGCAGGTACTCCTCTTCCCAAGAATCGGAAAAACTGAACGGAGACGTGTCACAGTGAGCTGTGAAAAGCAGGGAGAAGACTGGGGTCTCCAGACTCATGGAACTATAGGGCTTGAAAGAGAGCTGGCCCTGCCCCTTTATGGCACCTAGGTGCCCACAGTTACCGATCTGCTCACATACGTGAGAGCACATATGTTAACGGGACAACACAATGCAATTTCAAATTAAAATTGGTCAAGGATGTGATGCGAGTTCAGCAAGCCGCTCAGCTCCAGGACTCCTGGCCCCCCAGAAGTGCCCGAGTCTTCCCAGAATGGCTCTGTCTCCCTCCCTACCCACCTACCCAGCCCCAACTGCGCATGTACCTCCTGAGCCTTGGTGTGGGTGAACCAGGGGCACCCTGCTGTGTGGCCACTGCTAGGCCCCCCTCGGTGGAACTCCCTACTCCAGTTCAGACCCTCCAGAGAAGACAACCCAGTGAAAATGTGGACTTACTGTGTTCCGCCAGCCCCTGGATCATGTCGAACTTATGGATTTCTTTGGCATAGTACTCCCACTCGGTGTTTTCCTGAGTGCAGCCGTCCTCCCTCTCCTCCAGCAGCTCCCTGGTGCTGTTGTAAAGGGCCAGGATCTGGTAGGGGACGTGGGTCATCACCGATGGCTCAGGGGGACTAGTGAGCCTGAGTTTGCTCAAGATCTGTCCCCTAATGGCTTCCACCCTCTTCTTCTTGATGTGGCTGAAGTCCAAGGTGGTGCAAGTGGACAGAGAAAGGCTGACCGTGGCAAAGTTCAGCAGGGCCAGGACCACCAGAGCCCTTTGCAAGTGCATCTTCATGTGTGAGCCAGGGAGAGAGGCCAGGGGGGCTTCGAGGCCTGGCGAGGAGGAGACCCCAGCAGACGTGCAGAAGGAGGGAGGAAAACCAGGCGGCCTCCCCAGATCCCGAAGACTGAGGCTTGGCAAGAAGGTGCATGAACTCACTGCACTGCGAGAGCTTCAGGACTTCCAGGAAGCGCTGGCAACCCTGAGCACGAAGAAGCCGACTGTGTGCCTTGTAGCTCTTGGTCTCTTCTCCATGTGTCTAAACAGGTTCGGCTGGGCTCTGACTCCCAGCAGGCCAGGTGGAGGGCAAGCAGAGGGCTGGGAGGGGTGGCGAGGCAGCTGGGAGTAAGAAGGGAGCTGGAGTTTTTCCTTAGGTAAAAATAAATAGAGCGGATATCTGATATTGCCAAAGGCTGCTTGGCGATGGGGAGAAAGTGGGTTTTTTAAAGAAGGAGCAGAAGGACCATGGCTTGGGTCCCAAAATCAAAACCTCTGCCTTGCCCTGAAGGAGAATAAGGAAGGAGAATGGAAAAGAAAATAAAAGAAAAAAATTGTTAAAAAAAAAAAAAAAAAAAAGATCACCAGTGAGTAGGAGGTGGGGAGAGGCAGCGCTGGGCTGCTGGTGGCCCAGCTAAAGGTGGGGGCGGCGGAGGGCACACTTGTCTCTCAGGCACACCATTCATGCTTTCTCTTTGGTTACACTTCCCCGGGGGCTTTCTACATGACTTTGTTCTCGCTGCCTCTTGTCTTCAGTGGCTGGGATGTGGGGTTATGTGCGATTGGAAGGCAGCGAGGACAGGGCCCTGGAGAGCGGCCCCAATAATCCACTTGGACGCCCAGGGTCACCAGCACCTCGGCTTGTCTTCTCCCTCGGCCATTGCTTCTGTTCCCCGCTTCTCTTTAAAGAAATAAAAAGGAGAAGAGAAATGAAGTGGGCGCGAGCGCGCGGCGCCGGCCCGGGCGGCGGCGCCCCCGCCTCGGCCGCTCCCCGCCTGGCCGCTGCCTCCCTCGCGCAGTCCCCCGGACTTGGCCGTCGCCTTCCCTCCCTGTCTCCCTCCTGCCTCTCCCTCTCGCGCTCGCTCCTCGCCCCCTCTCGCGCACACACTTGCACACACACTGCTTTCTCTATTTCTCTCCGCTGAAATTTTATACCTCCCTCCGATGACGTCTCCGGTCCGGGGTGGGGGAGGGAGGGACCAGCGCACGCAGCCCTTTTTTTTTTTTTTTTTTTTTGCTGCACGATTTTAATGTTTAAAACAGGCACAGGAAAAGCCGAGCCCATTTGAAAAATACTTTGCGAGTCCTCTCGTTCGACGTGGTAACTGAACTTTTTTTTTTCTTTTTTTTTTCCTCCTCTTGGAGTCACTCCTGCTACACGTTGACTGTTTTTTCTGGAAAGTTACTCCGGCGAATCCCCTCCCTCCTCTCCCCCAACTCCTTCTCCCTCTCCAGCTGTCAGTCCGTCCTTCCTGGGCTGGTCTCTCGCTCCCTCCCCGGCCCCGCGTCCCGGGCTGCCCCCGGGCCAGGCGGGACCCTGGGCACGGTCTGGAGCGCGCGGGGCCCGGGCAGCGGCGGCCGTGCCACCCTCGGTGAAGGGTGACGCCCGGGGTTGGAACGGGCTTGGAGTCGGGTTCAGCTCCAGGGCCGTTCTGGCCCCGATTCTTCATTGACAAGATTGGAGTCGGGCGGCTCGCGGAAGCTTGGAGATGCTCCAGGGGCACTGAAAATGGTGGCGTTTTCCGGCAGACCGAGGGTGCCCTCTGGCGAGGCGAGGGCGCCAGTGACCGAGGCTCTGCGCGTCCCAGCCGCGCAGGCTGGAGGGCTGGGGCCGGGGCCGGGGGCTGGAGAGAAGGGGCTCCGAGAGGGGCGGAGGCAAACAAGCCCGGGGCCCTTGGGGCCGGCCTCCCCCTCCGTCCGACGTGCGTACAAGTGCACCTCTCCCGCCCCGAGCCCCGCTCTGCAGCCGCGCTCGCAGAAATGTCCTCCAGATGTGCGCGGCTCCCTCCCCGGCCCGCGGGGTTCCGCGGGGATCTGCGCCAGCGAGCGCGCAGTCAGCAGTTGGCAGGAGCCCATTTCCCAGATGGGTGAGGGGAATTTTTCTCTCCGCTTGCCTTGCTCTTCTCAACCTAAGCTTCTAGGTATTTTCCCAGGAGAGAATCCACCTAGGACTGGCCCTTGAATAGAATCACTTTCTTAGGAATCAGTGTTGCCCCCTGCCACCCACTCCATCTCACCCCCAGTCTTCCAGGACCCTGCCAGCCAGGTCTGGTTCCTGCTCCTGGCTCCTAGGCTACTAAACAAAAGGGGGTGTTCACTGCAGCCCCCCAGACAGCGGTTCATCAGTTTACGGTTGAGGAAACTGAGGCACAGAGCGATTTAAAAGGCCACACTGCTTAAGCGTGGTGGAGGTGATATTTAACCACAGGCGCTCTGGTTCGTGTAGGCATCATTGTCATTTGCATAACAAATGAGGAGACCTGGGTGTAGAAAGCTTAAAAATAACTTGCCTAAGGTCATATAGCCTGTTTGCATCACCACTGACATTTAGACTGAGGAGTCTACTGCCAATCTATGACGACAACTGTGCTATACTGCCTCTGAAATTCAGCCAGCCTTTGAAAAATATTTTTGATGTTCACTATATACCAGGCACTGTTATAGGCTCTGTGGATGCAGCAATGAACATAAAGAAACTAACGAAACCCTTGCCCTCATGGAGCTTACATTCCAGAGATGGAGGTGGGATAGTGGGGAAGGCAATAAATGGTAGAAAATAAAACAGGGAAGGGGGATAGGGAGTGCTCAGTTGGGGGAATGTTGGAATTTAAAATAGATGTTGCAATTTAAAATTAGAGAAGGCCTTTCTGAGGCCCTTAAGCAAATGCTTGCAAAATAGGCAGGAAAATTATTAAAGTTGTATCTGGACCCCCCCTGTATTAACTCAGTCTCTAGGGATGGGGCCCTGTTATATGTTCTTTTAACAAACCTCACAGGTGAGTCAGGTGCCCAGCAAGGTTTGGAAAACACTACTCTAGGGCTTCTTTCTACCCAGAGTGAGAGGTGGTCAACTTCTGCTTTTAGGAAGTTGGGGAAGAAGAGGGAGTGAAGGTTTGGAAACTAGTTACAAGGTGGTGGTGATATGGCTATGAGCTCACAAGAAATGAAAAAAATCCAAAGGTTAATTCCTTCTTCCTCTTCTGGTGCCAAGGAAAAAGGGACAAGGGATTCATTGGAGCCTATATTTCATCTGTTTTGGATTATTGGCAATGCATGTTTCCTCAGATTAAAATCTAGTAGGGTATTCTCACTGAGAATCAGAGGAAGTAAAAGATTTAAGGGATGATCTCTAAGAGTAATTACAAGGGAAAAACCTAAGTCCAGAGAGGCTCTGCCTGGCTACAGAGGGAGTTATCAGCCGAGCTAGGATGAGACCTCAACTCTTCTGACACCCAGGCAATGCTGTCACTGTCACAGTCCTACCCAGTAAACGTGTGGAAGAATGATTGAACTGAATAATTTACTGAATTTTTTAAAGAAATGCTTGGAACCTTGTTTAGGGTTGCAAGTCACACTTCCAAGTCCTTGCTTTTAAGAAGTGGCCATCTAGGCCTTAGCCCCAGTGTGATACTGGAGACATTGCTCACTTTCAGGGCCACGAGCCCATCATCTGGGCTTCCCAGATGACCAGTGCCAGGGACAGAGCCAGTGGTGTTGACTTGGGGATCTTGTATGGAGAGTCAATGAAAACTCAACTCGCTTGCCCCACTAGGCCGGTGAAGGGGTTCAGAACAGGCCTCCCCAAGATATGCCACTTTAACATGTGAATTATTTTGAACTGAAGACAATGGAGACACCGCAGGATAACTCTGGTGATAACTTTTATTATGGGTAAGGCCTCTAATTTAAATTCTGGAATTTAAATATATATATATATATAGCTATATATATATGTATATATATATCAAGATATATATATATCACTGTTTATCTATACCATTGTCTACCTATAGGGCAGGGCAAACCTCTAGTTACTGAACATCAGCTCTTCTATTCCTCCAATGATGTTTGTCCCCTCTGAAGCCCCAAGATGCCTTACTTCATCCTTAGCTCAGAATGTCACATGTACCTTCTTCTCCCTTTTTGTTTCTGAACTTCCCATGTATGTGGGCTCTCTGACTCTCTCATGTATATGGGGTTCCCATACTTATGTAATTAAATTTGGTTATTTCTCTTGTTATTCTGTCTCATGTCGATTTGATTATTAGGCCAGCTGAAAGAACTCAGAAGGGTAAAGGAAAGGTTCTTCCTCCCCCACGCTGGGAATTTGGGGGCTATCTTCCTCCACTGGCCTAGGAGAATGGCTGGCACCCAATAATATGTGCTGAAGAAAAATGACTTTCTTCAAGCCATCTCATTGCACCTCTGTCTTCAACTGTTGAATCGCTGAATATTGCTGCTGCTTACTTCATGGGTGGTTGGAAGGATTATTTGACTTTTGCAAGTTATTACTAAGATTTTTGATGTGTTGGTTCAGCCTCTCTGTAAACTTTTTGAAGACAAAGATGATGTATATTGCATTTTCCGTTGTAAACCATTTATTAACACCTGACCCCCTTGTAGCCTGTTTCCTCATCTGTCCAGTAGAGATAATGCAACTTATCTTGCTTCCCACACAAGGTTGTTACATGAGCCTTTCACATGAGCTAATAACTGCGAAGGTCCTCTGTGCATTGCAAAGAGCTGTATACAATGGGCGGGATCAGAAGAGTTACTACTATTAGCATTGATGCTTTGCACTCCATAACTTAATGTATTTTTAAAAAGGACAAATGTTTTTTCACTGTCCCACAGGCCTTAGCGGGATGTAATACCTGGACGTTTCTTCCGGAAGTCAAGCAAGGCAGGTTTAGGAAACATCTGAGCTGGAGGGTGGCACAGAGAGCCCAGGAATCATGCCGTGACCCTTTAAATATTGGGGCCGCAGGGCGGAAGGGCGGAGCCATCGTCAGGGACGCCTCGGGGCCGCTCGGTTTCCAGGAAGTGACGTCAGGCGGCCGCTGAGATGGAGGAGGTGCTGGACCTGGGCGAGGAGCGGCGCCGCGGCCCGGCCACCTCCGTGAGGACCGACGCGGGGGCGGGAGGAGCCGGGGCCAGAATTTGGGGGGTGGGGAGGAGCGACCCCGCCGCCGGCTCCCGAGGCGCCTCGGCGCGGCCTGTGCCTGGCGGCCGGACCGGCGCTGCGCGAGCCGCGCCGCGGGCGGGCCCGAGAGGAGGCGGCGGCTTCGTCCGCCCCGCCCCCGGGCCGCGGTGGGCTCCTCCTGGGCTTTGCTTTCTTTAAAATCCTCAAAAAGTGAAAAAGGGATCCCGCTCCCGCCGGCCTCTGGGGCCAGTGGAAAATGTCCCCGTTTTTCTTTGCTTTCCGGAGCCCCAAGTGCGAACTCCCCGAGAAAGGACGCTTCGGAGGGTGGCTGGAGGGGCCCCGCCGGGTCGCGCTTGCACCCGTAGTAGAGCTTTCGCGTCGGACTTTCCACGCCACGAGTTCCCGTAAAAACCGCAGGCAGGCAGGCAGGACGGCGGCCAGGGTCTTTTTCTGCCCGTAGCGCCCACGGGGAGGTGGGCTTTAGCTCAGTTTTATAGTTAAGGAGATCAGGACCCAGATTTATAACGTGGAGTGGCCAGGCCCAGAGGTCAGATGGAGCATAAAGCTGTTGCAAGGGTTTTAAAAAGGGTTAACCTCTCGGAACCTCGGTTTCCTTGTCTCCAGAATGATGTTGGTATCTACTTTAAGGAGTTGCAATGAAGACGAAATAGCATAATGCATGGAAAAGCATTTAACACAGTGCCTGGCATATGCTAAGTTACATGCAGCTGTGATTATAGAGCCAGCAATAAACCAAGCTAGATTCAAGACTCAAGTTCAGTGATTTTTGTTTTACTTTGTTTTAACTCTCATCACACCCCCTTCAAGCTTTTTTACCTTTAAAATTGTGCAGATCATATTTACTAAACGATTGAACCACAGAGCAGATCTTTAGTTCATGCTGTGGAATCTCTATGCTGGGGTGGGGTGGGGGGGGTGTGTGTTGTAATACCCCATTAGCATCTCATGTTCTCCAAGGTACTGGATAGGAACATCTCTCCGAGGGAGAGCTGAAGGATAGGAGCAAACTGGTCTAGGCTGAAGCTGGTTGCTTGACTGACCAAGGAGAGTATTAGGTCACCAGGCCTTTTTGATATGTGAACTTTCTTAGTACCTGGGCATATGAATGTAGTTGTTCATTCATCCTTTCAACAAATATTTATTGAGCCCCTACTTGTATCAAGCATTTTCCTAGGTGCTGGAGATAGAGCAGTGAATAAAGCAAAGTCCCTGTCCTCGCAGGGCTTATATTCCAGTGGGACAAGATGGACAATAAACAGACTATACATTTAAAATATATAAAATCAAGTAGCGAAATCGTTTTTCTACCAGTCATACCTGTAGACTTATACAGGGTCTTCAAAAAGTTTTAAAACTTTAAAGTACTTAATTATTAGAGAAACCATCTATAAACAGCATTTAGAGACAGGATCATTGAATTTTTGTTTTAGCACAACCACTGCATGTAGTGTGCCATATTTATATATCCAGTGCTATGGTAAGTGGAAAAGGGTAACCACAGATGAAGGAATGGAATTGTCTTCCTTGGGGAAAAAAAGAGCTGCTTATTATCAGAAAGATTGTTTCTATTATCCCCAAAACCTAAATGATTAAAATTTGAAATGTAAACACTCCATAAGGGTTTTTATGCAGCTCCCTGTAAAACCTCTCAGTTTATTGGTGAACTTAGCTCTTAGGACATCTTAAAACTGAAATTCCAGCATGGTATAGTGGAAAGAACTCAGGATTTGAAGACAAGAAGATTTTGCTCTTAGATTTATGTCTGCCACTTAATTGCCTTCCTCGGCCTCAGTTTCCTCATTTGTAAAATGCTATCAGTCTCAGTCCCAGTTATTCTGAGAATCAAATGAAACTATATTAAATTAGGTCTAAAAGTGTTTATATTAATGCTGTGTGTTTTTTAAAAGCCAACAAATGAGTAGGTAAGTATTTTAATACCCATTGGTCTGTCTAAATAAAGATTTATGTGCTGTGAAGCATTGGAGATACAGAGCCTCCAGCCCAGCAGGACTTTGGGAAAAACCTGCAAATGGTTCATTTGATGACTCAGAATTTGAAGTGTTCTGATTTCCAAAGCTGATGCCTCAAAATTTTTGTAAAATATTTTCTTTCATGTTGTAAATGGAAATCCAGTTAGTGTACACGTTAAAGCAAATGCTACCTGTAATTCTCTAGTGGCAGTTACCATGGAATTTAGGAATTCTTTCCCCAAAACTTTTTTTGTAATAACTGTTTTCACATCAAGCTGCAGTTTTGAAATTAGGTCTTCCTAAAATCCTGCATAGGAACATGCGAGCCTTTACCACACTCTTCCTTTAACTCTGGCATGAGGTCTCTGCCTATTCTAGAGTAATTTCTAGTTTTATTTCTTTGGGTAGAAATGATCTATGGCAGTTAAATGAAAACCTTATGATCATTAACCCGTGAATTTCCTATAGTCTTCTACCAAATAGAACTGACCTCAGTTGCTTTTAGAGTTTGGAGCATTTTCTAAGGATATATTCAAATTACTCAAATCCCATTCTCTACTATGTAGTCATAAACCCAGTTCTTGCTTACCTTCCCACAATTCTTGTCCTCATAGTGGCTCAAAGATGTTTGGCAGCAGTGCCCCTCATTTCTCCTTATAGGAGGCCAAGATGGGTCGTCGAGCTCAACAGGAGTCAGCTCCAGCCGAGAATCACCTCAGTGACAAGAATTCTTCAAGTCTGCTTGGAGAGGTGAGTATTAAAAAATCTGAAGAAATGCTAAAAGTTAGTAATTACTTAGTGAGCCAAGATTTGATATTCCATATTTCTTCTCTTTAATGTCAGCTCTTCTATCTTTATTTGGGAATTGCCTTCCTCGTCATTTGTCCTGTTAGTTAGTAATGAAAAAGAAACCTTTTATCTTTGATGCCAGAGTAGTTTCTGTGCATTGCTTTATATTCTCAGTGAAGTACTTCCTTAAGTTAGCCGAAGCAAGGGACTGGGAAGTTTCAAAATTCAGTTGAAATCCAGGTTTTTATTTCTGCTGAATGAAGTCCAGTGAGGCATGCTGGTGACATCAAGTTAGATTATATAGCTGGACGTTGGCTTTCAGTGGGGGACCTGTACTTTCTACAGTTTTCAGGCAGGAAGGGGATTAGTACTGGCCTTACTTTCCTGGAAACTTTTCCTCTGAGTGGCCTAGAATTATGGGAATTTATCCATCTTCTTCGTGGAGGGTGGGTAATCCTGATGAGCAATACTTTTAATGCCAGCATACTATTTTCAGTAGTTTTACCTTCCTCTGTTTGAAAAAACTTTTCCCTTTTCAAGAGTCAGCTTCAGGGTAATCCCCTCTGTCAGCTCTTCTCCAGGCTCATGTGGGGCTCCTTCCTCTCAGTTCCCATAGTACCAATTATAGAACATCTCACATTATATTGCTAATTTTTGTTTTGTGTGTCTGTTGGCTCCACTAAACGGTGAGTTCTCAGACGACAGGAAACCTAGCTTATCAATTGTCTAGCTCATGGGCCCAAAGTAGGTTTAGAATAGATGAGGAGATGTCACTAAGAAGCCTGTTGGGCCAGGAAGGTACATGAGCACAGCATGCTGGGCACAAGACACAGACACACTTTACTTACATGTCACATGTATAGGAATATTCTTCATTTCTATACAAAATAAGTTTTCCATCATTTCTTCAAGTGCTCCATGTGGCCCTTTCAATTTACTTCCATTTTCTCATTTATTGTAGAAATGTGGGTACAGAGAATCATTTCTCTACGATACCAACCATGCCCATACAGAAAAGCTGGCAGCTGACTTTTAGCCTCATTGCCTGAAGACAGTAGGGAGAGTGTGAATGTGGGGGATTGTGGGAACTGGAGGCCACATGTCCCTTCTAAAGAGGTAACCACTACATAGCCAGAGCTGACTGATGCTATGGGGAACACAGGCCCAGTATTACCAGATCCTCTGACTTTGCAGATGTTGGCTGCCTAAAATTTTATGTGAAAGCAGCACATTTTTATAGGTTAGCAATTAATTATAAAAATTGAATTGCTGTATGGCCTAGATCAGGCCTGAAGATTGACAGTATGTGACTTTGGCCATAGCACCTCTATTATAGTGCTTATTAGATTGTATCCTAACAGTTTACATGTCTGGCTCCTTCATGAGATCTGAGCTTCTGGAAGACAGGGGCTGTGTCTTACCATTGTACATCTTTGTCACAGTGCCCGGCACAGAGCAGGCGTGCATTTGACACTGCAAAGAATGAGGAAGATGAAGTGCATAGTGTGTGATGTATAGAGTGTTCCAGGGTGAAAGGAAAGGTTGGCAGATAGTGGAATATTGGAGGCACAGTTATGGGGAATGGTAGTATAATGGAGGGAGACTGTGAAAGAAGACACACCAGCCCCAGCCCTGGATCTCAAGAAGTTTGAACTGCAGTAGTGTGTGTCTTTAAAGAGAAAATGGGCAAGCAGATGACTGGGTTAACGGAAATCTATTCTTGGCCTCTGGCCACTTTATTTTATTTATTTATTTTTTAATATTATCTTTATTGATTTCAGAGAGAGGAAGGGAGAAGGGTAGAGAGAGAGAGAAACATCAATGATGAGAGAGTCATCACTGATCGGCTGCCTGCTGCACGCCTCCGACTGGGGATTGAGCCCGCCACCCGGGCATGTGCCCTGACAGGGAATCAAATTGTGATCTCCTGGATTCTAGGTCTATGCTCAGCCACTGAGCCACGCCCGGCTGGGCAGCCTCTGGTCACTTTAGACTGTGGTTCTAGGGGCATGCATCCCAATACCAGATCACTTATTTAATTCAACAAATATTTATTGAAGCTTACTATGTGCAGGCACCATTTTAGGGGTTGACGTATTTCAGTGAACGAAAGAGACAAAATTCCCTGCCATAACAGAACTTACATTCTTGTGATTATTGTCAGTTAGGAAGACTAACTACAAGTCTTCTTAATTGTGAAGGAAGTTATAGCCTATAGTGGTTAGGTGAGTGAGCATGTGATAGGCCAGGATGTCCTGGAATGACCTGATGGCCTATGTGGCCCCCGTACCAAATCAATTCCTAGGCTGGGATCAGAAAGCACTGCCATCTACCCATCCCCTTCTCCTTGGCTTCCATGCAAGAGTCAGTTCTGTAAGCACATAACTCCAAAGTCACAGACTGTGATGAACCTTTTAGGGTTTCAGCCCTTTTAGAATATTTACTTATTTCCTCAGAGACATTTCCCCTTTTACTGTGGGCATTAGCATTTTTCTGGGAGAACATGATGAAAAGTCATTCTCCTCTTTATCTAATTGGTACATCTGACAGCAAAATGCCAGTCAGAATTCCAGGATTCCTTCTCTCCCTGGGTTAATTGAGGTTTAAAGCAGTGCGGGCAGCCTCCCCCCTGAACCAGATGCTCACTGTGCTGTGTGGGACTTTTTGGCTGTTTCTTTCTAAAATTAGATCCCAGGACTTGTGTGTGTGCCCATTTACATTCCCAGTGTATTACTTGATATATTTATTTTTGTCCTCTCGCTGACTATATTCTAGGATGAAGCTATTCATGAAAATGTAAGTATGGTACCTGGGGGTTGTCAGACATACTAGAGTTACTTTAGAGTTAAATAGGAAATTAATTCAAACAAATTATTTTTAAGCGAGATGGCAGAATTGGGAGCATTGGTGAAGGAGGCAGAGAAGTGGTCTACTGGAAAAGAGAGAACACAGGTCTTGGCATCAGAAGACCAGGGCTTGTGACAGCTCCATTAATCAATTGCCTGGGTCTTGAACTAGTCTACTAATCTCTCTAATCCTCCATTTTATTATCTGTCAAATGATGGTAGCAATACTGCTAGGTTGGCGTGGGGATTAAGTGGAATATGCATTTAAGAGTGCTTTAATAACTGAAAGGCACGGTACAGACGTTCATTCATGCCATAAACTAGCGAATAAAGGTATTTGGACAGCGCTCTGCTGTTTCTAGTCAAAGGCAGCAAAGAGGAAGGTGTAGGCTTGGGCCTCTTTTTTTTTTTTTTAAATATATCTTTATTGATTTCAGAGAGAGGAAGGGAGAGGGAGAGGGAGAGAGAAACATCAATGATGAGAGAGTCATTGATCGGCTGCAGCCCACAACCCGGGCATGTGCCCTGACCAGGACTCGAACCCCGATCGCCTGGGTCCTAGGTCGATGCTCAGTCGCTGAGCCACGCCCGGCCGGGCTTGGTCTCTTAGAGCTGGTTTGGAAGGCTCTTCAGTGCTGCTCTTCATTTGTCCATAGGTTGACTAGTAGGGATCTGAAGCAGTTTTTGTGGTTTCTGGGTGCAGTGGACATTCCTGACATGAGTGGATAACAGCACAGGTCTTGTGGTCATACAGGTGGGTCATACAGGCCTGGCTTTGCCACACATTAGTTCTATGACTCTGACTGAGCAAGTTACTTAACCTCTTTAAGCCTCAGTTTTTTCATTGGTAAAACTGGGATATTAATATTACACACTCCATAAGGGTGGCTAGAGAGAAAAAATGAGGTAATAGGTGTAAAGCCCTTAACACAGTCTGACACGTATGTGCCCAATATATTGCTAACTATTGGTTCTCTAGACTTGGGTGTTCTTTTTAGCTTGCCTTAACCCTCTCTACTGAGGTTGAAAACTGGTGGTCTTTAGGCTGAGTTAAGCCTATAGCCATGTTTTGTTTGATCTGGGCAGAGTTAAATTTTTTTTTTTACTTGGTGGTTATCATTTATAAATTAGGAAACTTCATGTGAAAAATCTAGATTTGGGGCTTCTCTTTAAAATCAGAAGTTTTGGCATGGGGGAATGCTGGGTCATGGTGGCGGTGGCTGGAGCTGGCCGGACCTGATAACAGTGCTCGCTTACACACTGCCTGCTCTCCCTTTTGCCACTTTAATACACCTGGTCAGATTTACTCACATCTGATCTGCCTGGCTTCTATTTCCATTTGAGTTTCAAACCCCTGCTCTTTTAGGATGGATTAATTTTCAGGTATTTTTATGTGTCTGTTAGTGTTGAATTTGGCTATATCCATCAGAGATTCAACCCCAGTATGTACTTGAATCAAACAGGCATGATTTTCCTCACAGCAAGAAACCCAGAGGAGGGCAGAGCAGGGCTGGTGCAGCCACTGGAAAATGTCCTGCATTACCCATGCCCCTTCCAGCTCTGCCATCTGTAGCCTGTGGCTTCTTCTCATGGTTTCAAAATGGCTGGTTGTTCCCCAGCGATTAGAACTGCACTCTAGGTAGGAAGAGAAAGGATAGTTTAAGAGGTCACAGTGCATGCCTGCTAAGTGTGTGCCTCCCTTCTTCCTAAGAAAGCTGCAGCCAGAGACCTCACCAAGTAGGCTTCTAGTTACATTTCATTAGTCGGAACTGGGTCTTACAGCCACCTCACGTTGCAGGGGAGTATTCAACTGAGCATGTGGCCACACCCATGACATTGGGGGTTTTTTGGTTAGAAAGAGGAGAATGGCTATTGGGTAGGCAGTTTGCACTGACATGTTAATTTAAAAAAATATTGAATTTATGCAAAAGTTTTTATTTTTTAAAGATTTTTAAAATTGAGTTTTAGAAAGAGAAACTTCAATGTGAAAGTGAAGCATGTGTCCTGATGGAGAACTGAACTGGCAACCCTTTGGTGTATGGGACCACACCCAACCAACTGAGCCACATCGGCCAGGGCTTTATGGGAAGAATTATTTTTTAGTAGCAAAAATAAATAATTCCACATTCCTCTCCAGTTTTGTAATTTAAATTTGTGTAGAGTTCAGTGAAAAATTGTATGCCCTGAAGTTCCAGGAAATCTGATTAAATTGCCTATGTCACTCTCTTTACGTTATCTCTAACCACTTGGAGGCTTTTTGCTTGCAGGTTGTGTGTGGCTCAGTCCTCCACCTCTCAGAGAAGGGGAAGGTCTGTATTTGCTTAGTCACTCTATAAATTTCAAAGACCTTAACTATTTGATTGTACTGATTAACCAGAATGATGTAGAATTGTGCCTATTTCTTTAGGATTGTCCTGAAGATGAAATTAGGTAATGCATGCAAAGTGCTTAGCATAGTATCCAGCATACAGGAGTCTCTTTTTTAATCCTCACCTGAGGATATTTTTTCCATTGTTTTTCAGAGAGTGGAAAGGAGGAGGAGAGACAAAGAGAAACATCGATGTGAGAGAGACACATCGATTGGTTGCCTCCCACACACACCCCAGCTGGGGCCAAGGGTCGAGCCTGCAACCAAGGTATGTGTCCTTGACCGGAATCGAACCCAAGACCCTTCAGTTCAAGGGCCAGCACTCTGACCACTGGGCCAATCTGGCTAGAGCAGGAATCTCTTAAGAAATGACAAGTACTAAGAAAGTTTATGGCTACATTCTTCAGGTTTTGGTTTTTTTTGGCCACCTGTCACCAATCAGGCTTGGATCACTAGATGCATATTTTAGTTTAGCAATTTGAGTTGGCATTACAATTATTGAGAATTTTACTGGAAGATGGTTTCATGATGAGCTTCACTTATCTACAGCATGTAACTTTCTCTGGGGAGACCAGGCCTGAAAATTGAACTGGATTTGATTTCTCTGCTTGAACTTTCACCTCCTACCAATTCAAATGATGCTGCTCTTATACAGCTCCTTCAGGCAAAGACCCAAAACTTTCTACTGTAAAGTTACATATCATACACTGAGGTTGGAGAAAAGTAATCTTGGGCAAAACCTCTCCAGGGCTGGCCTAGCTTTTGGGTGAGCCCTTCTGCCTTGGGTCTAGACCTCTTTCTGACTCAGCTTTTATTGTGTAGATTGTCCTTTTAATAATAATAGTGATTTTAGCTGACACTGGAACAGTTGCTACCTCTCTGTCAATTACCTGCAATATCCTGTTTAAGCTTCGTGGTAGCTCATGAAATAAGCCCTGTTGTTATCTGATTTTAGCTGTGAGGACACTGAGGCTCCGAGATGTTGGATGACTTGTGCAGTCATTCAGCTTATATCCGACTCTAGTTTCTCTGACTCTTCCCTGGCCTCTCCTACCTCCTAGCCGGGAGGATGCACAGACCTCCCAGTGGGGAAAGGCTTTGGGGTGTTGTCTCTCGTGGAACCCTTTTGGACAGGGAGTGAGTTCTCACTTGCTCACCCTTGCTCACCCACTTGTCGAGAGAAGTGTTTGAGTCACAGCTGTTCCCCTTCTCCTCCCCTCATCCTCGGTGTTCCTCCAAGGACTCAGGCTGAAAGTTAGCCAGATTCTCTCGAAGGAATCTCAGAAATGCTGCTGGGCTCATGTTCCCAAATTAGGCCAATTTCCTCATCCCCCAGCAGCTCCGCTCAGCTGGAGCTCCCTTGGAGCTTGGCATCACGTCTCTTGCCCTCCGCCCATTCCCTGACTGGCCTGCCAGCCGAGCAGTTATTTTCAGCCCAATAGGGTTATCTGCTGACCCTTTTTGGTGACATTTTTCTTCTTTCTCACAAAAATAACTTTCCTGATTGGTCACATTTTTCAGCCTTTTTCATGGTCCCTCTCCAATGGGCTGGATTGAATGATGCTGCTGATAACGTCGTTGAAGAGGGATGCGGGGAATTCGATGTGGAACTGTTCATGAGGAATGTGTTTTCCACACTTCATATTTATGTCCTGCTTTGCATGCTTCAGTTTTGAACTCTCCCTTGGGGTGGACATATGCGCATCACTGACCCGTCCCTGGGGCCCGCCACTGTGTGGGAGGGAATGTCATCTCGGGGTAGAGCCTGCAGTTAGAAATAGCATCTGAAGATTCTCCTCCAGCACTGGCTCCAGCTCTCTCACTGTCCCGGTACAACTCTCTTCCCACAGCTCATGCCTCATTTTACTACCTGTGAGGCAGAGAATCGCTCTGGCTGGCGTCCTGCAAGTCCTGGGGTGAAAGGTGGTGGGGAGGAGGGCTTTGAGGTTCTCCTCACCTTTGGGGAGGTTAAGTGAGAAATACATGTAAAGAGTTTGGCACAGTGCACCATTAATGAGCTAGTTATCCACACAGCCTGAGAGGTAGAATAGATGGCCCTTTTGTCTTTAATGCCAGCTCTGTCGTTTACTAGGTATATTCCCTGGACAAATTACTTAACCATCCTAAGCCTGTTTCCTCACCTGTTAAATGGAGATGGTAGTAGCGGCTATCTCATAGGAGTGTTGGAGGGTTAAGTATAAAGCTCTTAAGACAGTGCCCACAACGTGCTATTATTATCTGTGTCATGTGAGAATTAGAAAGCATCAGTATATCTTCAAATGCAGTTCTGTTCAAGATACAGAGATATTCTTATTTCATAGAACTAACTGGGTCTAGGGCAAAGAAACATTTGGATGAGGTGTCCTTTTGGTGAGAATTCTTTGTGCTACTTGAGAGCCATTTAATTTGTCTCGTCTAGTAGCATCTCTGACTATGCCATTGAGCAGTTGTTTGCCAATACCTTTCCATATTTTTTTCAAAACCCAACCCTCTGTCTAGAGGTTGGCACTCTTCCCAGAGAATAATCCTTAATTGTTGACTTACATCATTTTGTTGTTCTGGGGGCATATGGGTAGAAAATGAGGAGGGTGGGAGTGATTTTGGTGACTTCTGTGACCTTGGAGTAGAAGGTAACATCCATTTATTCATTCACTTATGAAACCTGATTGAGAGCTGTCTATGTGCCAGACATTATACTTGGAGCTGCAATACAGTGATAGACCAGACATGCTGCCTGTCCTATTAGAACCTTGATCTGGGAGCTGCAGAGAAGTAAGTGCCAGGTGGGGGTGGGGGACACACAAAGATATGGGATTATCTCTTTTGAGCGCCTTTTACTCTTGGGCCATCTGGAAAAAAGTTATGTTTAAGTTGAGACCTAAAGGTTGAGTAGTAGTTCACCAAGGGAAGGGGCCGGGTGGGGCGAGGAGGGGAGAATATTCTAAGTAGAGGGATGAGCATGTGCCAAGCTCTGGAGATAAGGGAGAGAGCCTGGCATGTTGGAGTTGTTAGTGGAGCAATTGACCATACAGGTAATGGTTTTTAAATATTCAGAAACGAGCCCCCTTTCCTTTTGACAAATGAACCATATGAGGCCAACATTTCTTATATGAAACGGAAATAATTGGTAATAGTATGAGGGTTAGACTGTGACTTCAGTATTTTTCTAGTCTTGTTTTTCACTGATGCATCTTCATTGCAGCCATTAGACTTCTCTCTATATGTTTGTGTTTGCTGGTCAAAAAAACCTCTGAGATGTACTCAAGTACAGTATTGATGGCTTGGAACTTTCCTGGCTCATCCTTTATAAGGAGGTGCTTAGTAGACCAGCGTTCATGCTTAATTTATGTCCTAAAAATTTTTAGTTTCTTCTGAGGATAATCCCTCTCTCTCTCTCTCTCTCTCTCTCATTCATTCATTCATTCATATATATGAAATCAAAATGTCTTTTGATTTTACAAAACAAGAAACTAAGTCACCCAGATTTTGCTAATTACAAGTAAATGCTAGATGCTTAATAAAAATACATATAAACTAATTAACGATACCAGCCCAGTTGGTGCTTGACTTGTATGAGAGCCCCCACCTTAGACTTCTTAGCATCTTAATTTGCATTGAAAGAAGGAACATGTGAGTAACAACCACAGGTCCTGTCTACTTACAAAAGGAGATTGAGAAGGAGTGACCAGCAGGGAGAGGGGAAAACCAGGCACCTCTGGTGTCCAGAGCCAAGATACAAGAGCGTGTCAAGGACTCAGGAGTCAAGAGTGTTTGATGCTGCCAAGAGGGTCCAGGAAAGCGAGACCCTTTCTTTGGAGCAGTCAGTGTCTATTGGGTTTAGCAATAGGGGGTCCCTGTATTTTCAGGGAAGCAGCCAGAGAGGGGTCTATGTGTGCCTGGCACAGTACCACATCCCAGGCAGGTTCTCAGTAAATACTGGGAAAGAATTCAGTGAACACATCCTGATGTGTATGCGCTCGTCTTCCTTCCGAATCTCTGTCTCTCTGCCTTTTCCTCTCCTATGAGCCTCCTTCTGTTTCTTGCTTTTCCTTCCCTTTCTCTTCTTTCCGTATCTCTTCCTGTTTTTTACTCTTCACCAGTGACAGCAAAGAACTCGACCCCCCATACTTCTTTCTGCCCATCCGTATATATTTTTATTGACACATTTGTAAGTAGAATTTTATTCATTTCCACTTACTCGTTCACTCATTTATCCTACATTCAATGCACACTTTTCAACATAAACATAAATAATATAACTCTGGACAAAAAAATTATAGTACTTAAGTAGTGTGAGAGTGGGAACACACTAGCCCTGCCTGGGACTTAAGGAGGGCTTCCTAGGAAGGGCTCTTGCGGTGAATCGAAATGAGTGAGTGGGAACTTGCTAATGAGAGGGAAGGACAGCGGGAAAGGCCTGTCCCAAGGCACGCCACTGTCTGGGACCTGGTGTTTTCAGGGCATAGTGTACAATTTAGTGTGTTGGGAACACAGACCTTGTCTTCCAAGTGGAGGAATTTGGGGTTATTTTGTGTGTTGTAGAGTTCCCACAAAGATTTTAAAGCAGGGAATTATATTGCTGACTTTGTGGTCTAGCAAGATAAATCTGGCAACTATGTGGAGGATGGTCTGGAGTGGGAGAGAACGTTGTCAGGGAGACCAATAGGAGGCGGTTGGAGCAATCCTACTGATTGATGATGGAGCATGAACTCCAAGTGTACCCAGACTGGTTTTACAGCTTTGGGTATCTCTATCCACTTGCGTTATTAACATTTTTATTTAACACAACTCCTATTTTATATTTAAATATATTTATTTTAAAACAGAAACTATCAATGAAATTACAACTTGTGATAGTAATATGTTTCCTAATACACATTAAAATACATGCATGGCTGTTTTTCAAAACACATATCATGTACCACCTCCAGTCATCTTGCTTGCACCAGTGGCATATGTACCTTGCTTTGGGAAATAATAAATTAATGCCTGGCAGACGAGTGAAGAGGAGAGGTCAGTGCCCAGAGCCATTTTTAAGAGAAGATGGATAAGATGTGGTAATAGATTGGCTGTTGGAGGTGAGAGGGAAGGAGAGTTTGGAGTTGACCCCATTGTAGCTAAAAAGACTGAATAGATAATGATGTTTTTGAGACTGAGTCAGGAGTGGGGGAGCAAGAAGAGAGAATTATTTCAATTTTGGGCATGTTGAATTTGAGTTGCCTTTAGGGTTTTCAATGAACTCTGTCAAGTAAACTGTTGAACATTTGGTCTGGAGTTAAGAGAGAAAGTTGAAAACTAGTGATAACAGATGTCATCAGCATTTATTCTGGGGTCTCTAAGAAGAACATATAGGAAGAACTTCTGATTCCTTTGGGTGGTACACAGACCCTTCATGATCTCCTGGTGCAAGTGTGTGAGGGTTTTAAGCAGAGAAGAGGTATCAGATTTGCATTTTAGAAAGAACACTTTGCCAGTAATTGGCCAGGGATGGGTCTAGGTTTTGTGAATACTGAAACTTATATAACTTAGAGGCCTTCTTCAAGAAAAATAGTTCAAAGTTATGAATTCACAATGAGGAAAGTAAATACTTATTTATAATGAGAAAAGAAATACAGCTAAGTTACTAGAGCCTTGAATATTCAGATGCCTTCTTTGGAGGTCGTGTTAGGCACTGGAGCATAAATGCTTACATAGAAATGCCTCCTGATTGAGGCCTATTTTTCCCTCCCTATCTAGAACTCTCTTAACTTCCAGGGGCCCATGTAGGTATGGAGTATAGATTGGAGGAAGGTGAGACTGGAAGGGGGGAAGATCAGGTAGGACACAGATGAGAAAAGCCAGAACATGAGCTTGTTAAGCTTTAATTTGCGTTTTTGCACATTTTCCCAACACCCCTCAGTAGGCTGGGTATTGACACAGTGGAGGCATGTGGTTGGCTTGAGGATTTGGGGATTTCTTGGGGCAATGTGGTAAAAGGACAAGGGAGTGAGGCATGATGTGCTGGACCTTGGAAGTGAGTTGGGTTGATAGGGAAGGAAGTGAAACCAAGAAGGAAGTTCTTAGATAAGGAGGGAAGGCGTGGACTAGGTGTTTCAGAGATGAAGCAGTTCCAGGGTATAACAAGTTCCAAAAAGTATCAAGGTCATTGGTGTTGAAAGGGTTAGGGAACTCTGAGGCAAAGATCAGATGAATTGTTCATGTGAACACTGACTTAGAGTGATGGGATAGCTGAGGAGCAGAAATGCCCTAGCTTTTTATCAGGCTCTACTCAGGCAGCAGCTAGTGACGGGGATGAAGAAGGAAGGGCCACGGTCGTACCTGAGCAGCGTGTCAAAGGAAGTGTTCTGTGACACGGAGAGGAATGGTCTAGAGGAACTTCGAGAGGTGAGGCAGGAATGTTATCGTGGGACCCTGGTTTGTGTGTGGGTTTTAAAGACGGAGAAGGCTCTATTTGAGAGAACTGCAAGAGAAATGAAGTCCACGGGGGAAAGCCAGGCTTTAGAAGAGGCAAGGAGATGGAAGGAGTGTGCTGTGCATAGAGAATATCTGATCTGCTTAGGAACCGTAAGATTGTGATCACAAAGCCTCATTGAAATCATTAGCTAGGCTAGATTTCTTCCCATTACGTAGCATGTCAATAATTACTGAGAAGCAGCAGAATGATGGTGAAATATTCTTTTAATAATGATACTTTACAGGAAGAGGGTACTAACTAATGTTAAATGTCATTGGTGATAGACTGAAACATTTCTGGTCAAATGCCTTTACCCAGCATAATAGAGAATTATGTCATCGTGTTTAGCTGATTGCTTTTATATTCCATTCTAATCCCTCCATTGGCTTTTTAGGTATAGCTTTTTATACTATTTTTGTAGTCATTGCTGTAGGGATTGGAATATGCATTCTTGTCCCTGGCTACATAGCATTAATATTATACCACTTCCCATGAAATGTGAGATCCTTGCAGCAGGATAAGTCCCATTTGTCCCCTCTCATCCTTCGTGCCAGTGATGTCATGCACTTTAAAACTGCATATGTTATAAACCCCACCATACCATGTGTCATTTCACTTTAAACAGTTGTCATTTAGAGAAATTAAGAGAAAGAAGAGATAGTCTTTCATACTTAAATGTCTGCCATTTCTGTTGTTCTCCGTTTCATCCTTAGATCCAGCTTTCCATTGGGTATCTTTTTTCTTTAGCCTGAAGAACTTCTCTTAGCATTGCTTGGAGTACAAGTTTCCCAAGAACAACTTCTGTTTGCTTAATCTGAAGCTTTTTATTTCACCCTCATTTAAAAAAAATTTTTTTTTTTTGCTTTTTAGAGATTGGGGAAGGGAGAGGGAGAGAGAAAAACACATCGATGCTAGAGAGAAACATGGATCAGCTGCCTCCTGCACACCCCCTACCAGGGATGGAGCCTGGGGCCCGCGCATGGGCCTAACTGGGAATCAAACCAGCAACCTTTTGGTGCGTGGGATGACACCCAGTCAACCGAGTCACACCAGCCAGGGCTCACCCTCGTTTTTAAAGGACATTTTCTGTTGATAAAGAATTCTGGATTAAGAATTTTTTTATTTTATACTTTAAAGACTGTCTTTCCTTTGTCCTCTGGCCTTTATTGTTTCTAATGATTGCTCTCCTATATATAAATGTTTCCTGCTCTCTCTTGCTGCTTTAAAGATTTCCTTGTGACCTTTCTTGGTTTTTAGCAGTTTGACTATGATGTGCCCACCTGTGATTAGCCTGTATTGGTTCTGCTTGGGATTTGCTGAAGTTCTTAGATCAGTAAGTGAATCTTTTTACCACATTTGGGAAATTTTAGGCATTATTTCTTCAAATATTTTTTCTGCGCAATTTTCTCTCTCCAAATGGGACTCTAATTGCATATATGTTGAACTGCTTGATATTGTCCATAGGCTTATCTTGTGTTTTTTGTCCCTGAAGCGTTATTAATTTTTTCTATCTATTATCATTTTGTTCTTCAAGTTGTGTATTTTCTATTGATTTGCCTTTATGTTCACTGATTATTTCTTCTGCTGTCTTCAGACTGAACTTTTCGTTTCAGATATTGAACTTCTAAGTTTCCATTTGTTTTTCTTTCCTTTACATATCTCCTGTTTCTGTTAGATTCCTTATTTAACTCATTATGACCATCTTTTCTTTTAAATCCTTGAACGTGTTTATAGTAGCTGCTTTAAAACCCTTGTCTGTTAATTCCAATATCTGGTTCATCTTGGGGTCAGTTTTTATTGTTTTTTTTCTTTTGACTATGGGTCACATTTTCATATTCACATTTAGTAATTTTTTTTTTTTGTACAGAGGACAATGTGGATAATACATCGTAGAAACTCTGGATTATATTACTGCCTTTGGAAAGTGTTCACTTTTGTTTTAGCAGGCAGTTTAGTTATTTATAGATTACCTTGAATTTATGAACAGTTGGGTTTAGGCTTTGTTAGGACAGGTCTATTTTAGTTTTGCCTTTAGTCCCAGAGCAAATCCTACAGTCTTGAGACATGGTCCTTACTCCTAAGGTGTGGCTCTTCTGAGATTCAGTGGGAAACCCAAGGTGTGTACCAAGCATCTCTATCTTGGTGGAACTCAAATTCCAATCACTGTTTCCCCTGCAGTGAGCAGCAGCTGAAGTCTCATTTCAACTTATGTTTTTTTCTTTTTTTATCCATCAATTGTTGCATTTCACTGAGTTTCTTGGCGTTTTCTCCAGGCTTGTGTAGCTCAGGCATTAACAAAAGGATTTTAGGGGAGTTTATATGCAGATTTGGGGCTTTCTCCTTCCTAGGATTTCTCCCTCTCTATTTTTAGTGACTCTGGCAACCCCCAAATTTGTCCTCAAACCAATAAAACTGTAGCTTTCTGGTTGAATTCTGGCTGCTCAATTGCTGGCCAGTCTGGAGATTACACTCAAGAGAATCCACTTAAACATGGATTTTTACCCAGTGCAATTCTTTTCTTTCAGGAATCAAATCCCTTCCTGTTTCTGCCTGCTTTTGTTTGCCCTCCAGTGCCTTCAAATAGTTGTTTTATATATTTAATCCAGTTTGGAGGTTAGTTGAATGCAATCTGCTTCTCTATTACTGGATCTAGAACCTACCCATTGCTTTTGGGTCATTTCAGAATACACTGTGGTTTTTTCCAAATGATATCGTTGGCAAGGAAGGAATGAGAGTGGTTGTTGTAGAAACAGATTGTGTTGTTGTTCTCTTGGGCTAACTGACAGGCATTCAGGTACACTAACTATTGAGAGAGAAGGTGTTCTGACATCAGTGGTGCACATGGAAGTAATGTTCAGAAGCATGGGTATGAAAGAGGTCCAGAGACCTGGGATATAGTTACCAGGATTAAGAAAGGCCTAGGTTGGCAGTGCCCTTTGCAAGAGCAGGAAGTCTTCCTGTATAGCAGGGGTGGGGAACCTTTTTTCTACCAAGGGCCATTTGGATATTTATAACATCGTTTGCGGGTGATACAAAATTATCGACTTAAAAATTAGCTATGAAAAAAGCTCCTATATTTATTGAATTTCAAGTCCCGCCTGCAGTTGCCTTGGCAGGGCCAGACCAAATGATTTCGCGGGCTGTATATGTGGGCTGGACATTCCTCACCCCTGCTGTATAGCCTCAACTGAGTAGCAAAATTTACAGATTGAGTGACTGTACCCATGTCATGCCTTTCATGTCCAGCCATTGTCACCTGGGAACAATAGAGTGGCCATCAGCCTTTCCTGTTTGAGAAAGGGTAGGAAGAGAGTCTGAGAAATCAACCTTGGATGTGGACTTATAAGCTGAAAAAGAGAGCATAGCATGTTTTAACACCAGTCTATGAGGAAGGTTTTACCAAAATGAGAAAACCAAAAACAATGTAGTAAGTTTTTCATTAACTAAATTTATTCAATTTAAAGAATCATTCTTGCTCTGGTCGGTGTAGCTCAGTTGGTTGGACACCATCCCATGCACCCTAAGGGTTGCTGGTTCGATTCCTCATCAGGGCATACGCCCAGGTTGTGGGTCGATCCCCCATAGGGGGCCTGCAGGAGGCAGCCGATCAGTGTTCCTCTCTTGCCCTCTCCCTTCCTCTCTCTCTAAAAATCAATTAAAATAAATAAATAAAGGATCATTCCTTTTTTTTTTCTTCTAATTGTTTTATAGCTACAACAAATGAGTATAGAGAATGCCCTGTACAAAACAACACAATCAAGTTTCAAGATCGAAGTGTTCCTTTAGGAAAAGCTGAAGATTTCAGTCTCTGGTATTTGGAATTTAGGCTGCAGTCCTTGTTTTTGGATGAATCACTGTATATGTGGCCCAGTCCATGCTTTTAACCAGATTGGAACAGAAGAATGGCCACTTGGCCCAGATAGAAGTAGATGAAGTGTTTGGTTTCATGTGTCACATAACTACCAAAGTTTCTCCCCATGGCGCAGTGCCAGGTGGGGTTGTACTTCTTGTGAAACCACTTCTTAATATATGGGCTGCAATGCCCTTCTCTATGTTATATTTCCCCAACGCCTGAGTAGCACATTCTGCCAAGTCCTGTTGCATCTCCTCCAGCCTATGGGCATTTTTGATCACCGCCTTCAGCCACACGTGGTTACAGTGGAGCAGGGGCAGGCTGACTACAACAGTCTCCTAGGGGAGGGGCTGGAGAGCCTCAGACCCCCAGGGGAGATGCCATCGATACCTAAAGGAACATTCTTTATACTGGTTTACGTCCTTTCTAATTTGGTGAGGTTGAAAAGGTCCTTTCTTTAATGAAATGATGAGAGGAAATAATGGTTTTTAAAAATACATTCTTAAAATTAAGAACTGTTAACTCTCTATTGCCAACCACATTGACCTCTCCCACAAACAAAAGTTGCATGTTGAAATACAGTTCATGAAATCTAGAAATATGAGAAACACAGTTTTGAAGTTAAAAAAGTGTTTAGGCTTACTGGGGTCACTCGAAGTGTTGTCGGGGGTAGAGTGGAGTATGTGCTAATTTGCCAGCCCTGACCCTGTTCTGTGCTTAGAGTGTCTTCTGCTCTTGCTCCTACAACTGAAGCGGCATGAAGAACTGCAGTGGGAGAGACCTGTGGTGCCCATGGTGTCACCACAGCGAAGAGAGTGGGGGATGGAGTTGAGCTGCCAGCGCATGGCTTAATACTGCTCATGAGCTCCCTCCACTTCTTTTCCATCAACACCCTTAGGGAGTCGGTGAGAGATCAGGTTTCTTAAAGCATCAAGGCGACAGCTTGCTCCTCTGCTCTCACCTTGCTCCAAGTTGTTCCAGTCTGGCTTTGGTTGAGGCAGCAAGTCTAGACTGTGCTTACACAAAGTCACAGGTGCCAGGAGGGTTGCTTCTCGGAGTGCTGGGAATTTATACTCTCGACATTGTGCACGTTTCTGGCTACACACATGCTGGATGGGTTTTAACAAACTGAAAGGAGTTACGAGAATGTCAAAAACATACAGGTTTTGATTAATGATGAAAGTTGAAAGAAATGTTTATTTTGGCTGAACTGCAAAAAGTATGGGGGAACAGGGCATTTCTTTATAAGTGTCTGGGAGATATTAGACCCAAGAAAAGGGGAGAGTTGGAGGACCCGATAGGATATAATTGAGATTAAGAGGATGCCATCCAAGGGAGGAAAATCCGGGATGAATTTTAAGAATGATTTTGGGGGCAGAAATCTGTTCTCTTTGGACTGGCCTCTTCAATAAACTGCTGGTAGCCCTATCCCATCAGTCATTTGAAGTGGGCAGTTTGACCACTGTGTATTGAGATATGGGATATGGGTCTTTTTATTATAGGGTGTGTGGGAATATTTGGGGAATGTGACACCACCAGCGTGACTCCAGACGCTGTGGTTGTCCTGAGCATCACATTGATTTCTCAGTGAGCGGCAGAACTGTGGTTTCCTCTTCCTGCTTCAGCTACTTTAAAGCATTTCTCTCTCTTCAGGGAAGCTGGAATAGGTGAGAGGTGGACCCCTGGAATGAAACTTGTGCAAGGCAGTCCCAAATTAAAGGCCCTGCAGTGTTTTCCTAACAAAAACCTCCCATTGTCTCAACCCTAGGCATTAAAGGTTTTTTCTTCAAAGCCTTCATTTTATTACTATTATTATTTCTGATACATAATATAGTAGCCACTATCATCATCATTTATTACTGTTGGCTCTGTGCCTGAGATTGTCTCCAGTGTTTACAATAGATCTATAAGGGACTCATGACCATTCTCATTTTACACATGTGAGTAAACATAGCCCTTTGAAGCTGAAATGGACCTATCAAAATGAAAAATCTACTTCAAGTATAAGAAAGAAACCTGATCAGCAATAGATGCTAAAGCCATTAGGTGAAAGATTGATTGATGGGGACATTCTCATGGTGCCAAAAAATCACCCCATATGCTTAGTGAAGGCATGACCAGCCCAAGGCTACACAGCTAGAAAGTGACATTCTAGAATTTGAACCCAGGACTGCCCCTCCTTTTCTCCTCCCCTGACCTCTCCTCCCCTGCGCCACCCCAGCTTTAAAACTATAGCTTTTCCCTTTTACTTCTTTCTGGCAAACTCACTTCTCCCTTCCTAATTTAGTCACTCATTCTTTAAAGTTACTGCACTGTTGGTATGAGAAGACTATCTTGTGACATGCAGTAAAGTCACAGCTACTTTCCAAGTACAAAGGTATATGTTGAATTCAGCCTAACAGTTTGACACAGTGCTCAAGCTGTTATAGTTTACTTTGGGCATCACTTTTTAATCCAGACTTACCCCTCAGCCCCTCTCTCCACTTGCTTCACTAGAGAGAGAAGCGTTAGACCAAGCTACTTTCTGGTCCTCCTATCTTACTGAACGTATCATGACTAGATACTGTTATCAACATTTTGCCATATTTGCTTAAATGTTAATTTATAAAATATTTAAATATATGCATTTATCTTTTATATATTTTTTTTGCTGAATTATTTAGAAGCAGACATCATGACATGTCACTTAAATGCTTCAGCATTTATCTCTTAAAAAATAGGAACATTTTCCTAGAAATCTGTTTTTCCACACCTAATAGTATTAACCATTCTTTAATATCATCTATTACCCAGTCTGTAACTCATTTTCCCTAGTTGTTTCCAAAATGTCTTTTATAGCCGGGTTTTTCAAACCAGGATCCAATCAAGAACCACCCCATTAAGTTCCTCGTGTCTCTTTTAATTTAGAACAGTCCCCCCCCCCATCCCCACACACCTTTTTAATGGTATTGGCTCTGAAGGGTTTAGGCCAGTTCTGTAGTTTCCCACATGCTGATTTGTCTGTTCCTTCTTCCTTGGCTCATTGGGCTTATTTCCGGTAAGCTGGGCATCAGGTTGGAGGGCTTGGTTAGATTTCTGGTTGGATGTTTGTGGCAGGAATTTTTCCTGGGTGGTGCAGTATGCTGCAAGTGGCAGCACATCAGCTCCCACTGTTAAAGCTGCTAAGTGTGATCACTGAGTTAGGATGGTGATGGAGATCTCTGTTCTTAAGGAACATTTTCTCCCTTGCAACTGGCACTCAGTGTATGGGGTGATTTTTTGGCACCATGAGAATGTCCAGTTCTCCATCAATCAATCTTTCACCTAATGGCTCTAGCATTTATTGCTGATCAGGTTTCTTATACTAAATAGATTTTTCTTTAAAAAAAAAATGATTTCAGAGAGAGGAAGAGAGAGGGGGAGAGAGAGAAACATCAATGAGAGTCATTGATTGGCTGCCTCCTGCACATCCCCCACTGGGGATGGAGCCCACAACCCTGGCATGTGCCCTGACCGGGAATCAAACCGTGATCTTCTGGATCATAAGTTGATGCTTAACCACTGAGCCATGCCTGCCTGGCTAGATTTTTCATTTTGATATATCCATTTCAGCTTGCAAGAGCTGTGTTTACTCACAGGGGTTCTTAGATGGTCCATCACTTTCCATGACCTTAAATCCATGAGGGGAAACTCAGGTCTGTAATGAATTAGTTGTCAGACTCAGGGTTGAGGCACGAAAAAGCAACTGGCGGAGATGGAACCGTGTATGGCTGACAGATTTGAGGACTAAATGCCAGCCCTGCAGTGTCTGCAGGTATTAAGTGTTAGTCTCCTCTCTCATCAAGCATGTAAAAACAGCTTTCTTGGGTCTTCTTTCAGGTTGCTGGAGAAAGGGAAGTTTATTTTTATGCAGTAATCAAGGTTTGAACATGAGAGCTGTTTTGCTCCTAGAAGCTGGAAGATGGGTAGATGGGAAGTTTGCAGTGGATCTTGCTTAGCCAAATGCCTTTTCTGCTGGGAATTTACACGTGTGTTTGCACTAGTTTTCTGAAACATGTTGCAGTTTGGATTTTGGACTGATTCATATTGTGGGGTTTCTCTTAGGACTTGTGAGAGTGTGTGAGAAGTTTCTAAACTCAAAAGGCTCCTTTTTTGGCACTGCAGCATCTTTTCTATTTTGGCATCTTAAGAATCTGGGGGAACCATATAAAGATCAGAAACAAGTCTGGCCCTAAAGGCTCCCTCTGACTTGGTAATTCCAGTTTGTTGAATCCTGGCCCATTCGGATGAGACCATATAAAGAGGCCGTTTCCTGAATTTCCCGCTCTGTGCCTATCACAGGATCCTTTCTGTGGAAATCTGGTATTTCAGGACTGCAACCACCAGTCATGTGCTTCCCACTCTACTCACAGTTATTCCTGCACCCTGTTTATTTTTGGAGAGAGCACATTTTTGCTTCTCTTCAGGAGCTATGCGGGGTCCTGCCCCCTTCTGTCCATCAGGCTGCAGACCCGGCCGACTGTTCATTTCCCACACTCGAGACGTGACTGCAGCTTTCAAGAGAGAACACGAAGGATGCACTGCCTTAGGGCTACCATCACCGTTCCTATTTCTGTCCCTCCCAGTGTTACACATTTTAAGACTCTTTTTTAAAAACAAGTTTGAGTAATGTTACCTGGCAGTAAATCTGCCAAAATTGGAAATTGTTTTCCCAGCAGATGCCTTGGGGCTGTGCCTCTGAATTTCACAAGCAGAGCAATTTAAAGAATACACCAGGGCTTTTGAATTCTAGGATCAGGCCTTCTCTTTCTGGCTTTTTAAGATCATCTGAGCTCTACTCTTTCTCACCCAGGTTTTTTCTTTTTCTTCCTTCCTAACACAGGGACAGCAAACATTTCTTCTAAAGTCAAAACTCAGTCTTCCCATGTGCTTGGTCAAGGAGGATTCTGGAATTGGTGTGCTCCATGAGAAAGTGTGACTTCTTAGCCTGCCTGAAGATTAAGTTTCTAGTTTCAAGGAGGAAGCGAGAGTGAATCCCCTTTCTTTCAAATTCCCAGGCCATTACACAGGGAACTAAGGACACAGAGAATTCAGACACGCAACATTTGAGAGAAAATAAATCACATATTCATGTCTTCTCTTATCCTACCCAGACCTGATGGGCAGAAGAGGGAAGGACCCCTGGCCCATAAGGAAGGATCCGTAACTAAAGGGTTATAACTTCTCACCACTGCAGGTGGGGCTGGGGCTCTGATGTTTGCTCTGGGGAGGGCATCCAGGCCCCCCGAAGTGCCCCAGCATCTGATCTATTACCGCTTGGGTGGGGGGAAGCACAGCAATTCTGGCAGCTGGCTCTAAAAGGAGCAGCTTGGCCTAGGAGTAGTGTCTTAGCCTAGGCGTGTGTCCTGTGTTTCAGATCACCCTTGGGAGAGAGCCACGGGGCTCTTCCTGAAACAGGGCTAACTAGGTATTTAGGTGTCATCATGATATCTTTGAGGGAAAGCAGCCAGGCATTCAGGGGCTGAACTGTCCACAGACAGGAACTCACCAGGCCCTTTAAATTGTATTGCTAAAGCCAGTCATCCACTTAATTTCAAACAGATCATTTGCACCTAATTTCAAACTACTGCATTATGATCAAGTTACATCACCTTCCACTGCATTATAAAGTAGTAGATGCTGAGGAGCTCATTGTACCCCCAGAGAGTTTTCCCAGGGACCCCTCCAATATGATCAGTGAACATTTGCTACAGCCTGAATGTTATATGCTATCTTGCACCTTGTATCTGGTTGCTTCTGGAATGCTTTCCTATCATCTCTGTTTATCTCTCCAATCCAGGGTGAGCCCCACTTTTCCCATAAAGCTTATTTGACCTTTCTTTATCCTCAGCACTTCTCAAACTGGTACAAGTCTGTTTAGCCTTTAGCAGTGTATTACAGGTTTATTCATGTTGTCAAAGCACACTGTCTTAGTAATGCCCCAGGAGAAAGTTGCCCAATAGAAATCCCCAAAGTGACAAGAAGACTGCAGAATTCAGTGGGACTACCCCATGGCTGAGGAGTCCTCCACAGTTTCACCTTTGGACCCTGAATGCGCCCTCTCCATGGAAGGACTCTCAGTACCTCTGTTCCTAACATCTACCTCTTGCCTCCACTGTGGCCTCTTTAAGTTTAAGATTAAGCCTCATCTCCAATCGTATATATTTCAAATAGCCCTGATGCACCCTGAATTCTGCCTCGCCTAAGCCTCATTGAGCTGGGGCAACATTTGAGGCCAGGGATAAAGTCCTGCTTTTTCTAACTCACCTGGTGCACATAGGCCCAGCTCCCCATGAAGGGAACACAGTTGAACTCTGGGGGAGAGCCTTTATAACTTGGTAATAGTGGTTAGTTCAGTCTGTCTCATCCAAACAGGGTATCTGTATGTGGCCATAACAAGACTCATGGTAGAAAGTATTTACGAAAGACATTTTTATCCTTAGATTCAGAGTACTCAGTCATGAACATCTACTAAATGCCCAAGGCCTAACTTGAAGACATTAAGTTCTGCTTGCCCTCCCGTCTCCCATCTGCCTCGGCACTCTCTCCTGAGCATGGTCAAGACTCCCACGATCTTGGGGAGCAAGGAGGACAGCTATAATCCTGCCCCATGTTGTGTAGAGAATTTCTTTGTAACTCTTCCTCTCTCAGGCGACCTCAATGAAAAGTAGCTTACAGTTTTACAGCATATTCCAAATCATGAAGTCTGGTTGTTAGTGTGGGGAAAAAAAACCAACCTTTGATTTTGGAACTTGTCAAATTCTATTGGATGTGGAGGAGTGACTGTTATGTGGTAATCTTTTTGTCTTTGTCAGTGTAAGAATGTCCAAACTGGTAGAGAATTTTTATAAGAATTTATTTGAGCCAAATTGATGACAGTTGCCAGGAAGCAAGATCTGAACTATTCCATAGAATAACAGTTTTGCAGTTCCTGTTAAACATTTAGAATTAAGGAGGGAATGTAAGGAAGATTACATGAAGGTGGGAGAAAGCAAGGTACAGGGTAGTTAAGAGCATGTGCTCCCTCGAGGTGGCTAGCCTTCGAGTGGTCTGGAAAAGAGGATTACTTCTGGCACTTCATGACCTGCCCAGGTAGGAATTTATGGTCAGGTCACCCTGTGAGGTTACTTTCTGTTAGATTTATTGTAGTGCCCCCTTTCATCCACATTTTGAAGCTGCTGTCCTAATTTAAAATGTGTCTGTGTTAGCTCTAGGTGGAAAGGATTTCCCTAACCCTCCCAATACCCATGGCTTCCTGAGGTTTGTGGTTAAAGAAGATAAAGCGATCATTTTGGTTTTTTTAATTTTAGGAAATTTTTTTAACCATATGATATCCATTAGTAGTCAAAGTGACAGCTCAGGCTAGGCTTAAAGGAGTCCTCCCCCCCCCCCCAACTTTTTAAATGGTAGCTTAAATTTTAAAAACAAAACCACTGTATGGCCAAACAAAACGTGGTTACAAGTGTGAGACCTTTAGATTCAGGAATTCATATTATTACAAGGTGGTTCTATTGTTGGGTAATGAAATATAGGTGTTATTTGCAAAAGCACATAGATGGTTTAAAGCCAAGTTGGTTTAAAAACATCCTTGAAGGCCCTGCTATGGTTCAGTTCAGTTCTCCTCAACATTTAAGTTTCCCCAACACAGTGCCTTACCAATGGTAAGAGCTCAGCAAGACAAGGTTTTGGTCTCTGCTTATACACAGCTTTGGCTGGTGGTAGTTTGGGTTATTCTGATTCCAGCCGGTCCTTGTAGTTCCAGTCTCAGTGCTGTCTGAACAGCCTAACCTCTGAGCTTCAGCCCCAGATTCCTGGGACAGGAAATTCAGCTGGTTCCGATTGGGTGAGGCTGGTACTCCCTGGTTCACCTGGCTGTGTCTAGGGAAGAGGGTTGCGGCGTATAAGGCTTCCCCTTCCAGCCTAGGGGTGGCGAGCGTGGGGTGTGGCGGGCACACCAAAAAGGATGTGTGTTCTCAGAGGCCACAGTAGAGATTTCTGGGTACATCCTCTTCGGATTTCTCCCAAGAGACGCAAACGATAGCTTGTTTCTCAGTTCTGTATTTTTGTCATTTCTGAGCTGCGCAGAGCCTCCAGGTGGCTCCATTACCTTCTCTAGCATAGAAAAGTCATTTGTTTTCTCTGAAGTATACTTATATTCTCAGGACCTAAGTTGGATACAGGCATTCCAGGACTCAGTTGCTTCTCAGATAATCATTTCCAGCAGGTTCTGCCTCACCCTGCAGAAAGGCCCAGTATCTAGGTGGAGAACATCCATGGGAGGTTGGGGTGCCACTGGAGTGCTAGTAGAGCAACAGGAAAGAAAATATATCTTGATGCAAAATAAAAATATCAAAAGTATAAAGGTATTATGGCATGTTGAGGGAGTGTTTTCTTAAAAAGTAATGTTACCCTTTGAGACAGCATGGTGGGACCTCGAGAGTATTATGCTAAGCGAAATAAGCCAGTCAGAGAAAGACAAGTGTCACATGATCTCACTCATATGTGGAATCTAGTGAACAGAGTAAACTGATGAACAAAATAGATCCAGAGACATGGAAGTGTGGAACAGACTGAGGGATCTCAGAGAGAAAGCAGGGGCAGGGGTGGGGAGTGTCTGGAGAGATTGACCCAAGAACTTACAAGCATATATGCATAACCCATGGCCACAGACAATAGTGTGAAGTCTTGGGGGGGGGAGGGTAGGCTAGTGGGGGGAAAAGGGGGGACATCTGTAATACTTTCAACAATAAAGATGATTTTTTAAATAAAGTTATGTTAGGCCTTAAGCAACCGATTTAAAGGATGTTGCAGTGACGCATTTTCGTCAAGGTTCAGGAGAGCACATCATTCTTGCAGATTTGGCCTGCTGCTTATTTCCCATTTGCTTACTTATCTGTGGCTGTTTAGTGCTCTGAGTAGAGGAGTTGCAACAGAAACTGTATGGCCTGCAAAACCAAAAATATTTACCACCTACCCCTTCATAGAAAAAGTTTGCCAGCCCCTGTGTTAGTCCATTTATCTAAGTGTTTCCTTGGACTGAGAACAACAGTTATGATTATGTGAAGTTCTTGGGGGGAAAAGGTCATTTCAAAAACTGTCTAGGTAAATGCTGGGTAATTCAAAATAGGAAATGTTCTTTGCTGTTTTACCGCACTTGAGTGGATTGCTTGATGGTCCTTTGGGATTTTTAGTTGAGATATGCTAGATGAGAATAAGCCTCTCTCTTATATCTTTATTACTTTATAAGAGTAGTATAAGTTGATTATTTAAAAAGTTGGAAAATGTCCAATAGTATAAAGAAGAAAAATAAAAATTACCCATAATTCTGTCACTAGAGTCCCCCTTTACCCATGTACTTAGAGCTAATTAACATTAGATATTAGGTATTAATAATCTTTATACAAAATCAGAAGCAGCCCGGCCGGGCGTGGCTCAGCGGTTGAGCGTCGACCTAGGATCCAGGCGATCGGGGTTCAATTCCCGGTCAGGGCACATGCCTGGTTGTGGGCTTGGTCAGTGACTCTCTCATCATTGATGTTTCTATCTCTCTCTCTCCCTCTCCTTTCCTCTCTCTGAAATCAATAAAGATATATTTAAAAAACAAAACAAAACAAAAACAAAATCAGAAGCATATACCTACTGTTTTACATGTTTTTGAAAGTTAATGTTTATCGAACCTTCTCATTAAGTATTCTTTTTTAGCATAGTTTTTTATTATTGCATAGTATTTTCACATGTGTATTCTGTGATTTACTTAATTCCTATTATTTTGATTGTTTCCAACTATGTATTCACTATTCAAAAATGACATTATGCTTCTCTCTGATTATTTCCTTGGGATAAATTCCTTGGATTAGAATTGCTGGCTCAAAAAGTATGAACATTTCTTTTTAAGGCTTTCAGTAGACATTGCCGAATTATCCTCCGGATCTTGCCAGTTTATACCCACCAGAGGGTATGAAAGCACCCAGATTTTTGTAGTGAATTGAAAGGTTACTGTATTTTTATTTGAAAGGTTTTGATAGGCCAAATATTGGTTTAGGTCACCTTGACCTCAGCTACTGCTGCTTGAATGAACATGTGGAGTGACTGTGTTATTTCGGCTTCTCTTTCCTTGTAGGCTCCCCCTCCCAAACCACCCCGCCGGCTAGGAGGCTGGGCTGATGATTCCATGAAGACTTCAAAGTGAGTGCCAGCTGCTCTGGGAGGCGAGGCCGAGGGAAGGCAGGGTGGGTTTGGGCAAAGTTTTGTTTCTATGTTGTTCTTTTATTGTTTTATAACAGCTTTATTGAGATGAACTCATATACTTATAATCCACTCATTTCAAATGTACAGTTCAGTCGTTCTTAGTGTAGTCGCAGAGTTGTGCTGTCATCACCACGTTTTTATTACCCTCCAAGGAAACCCGTGCCCATTAGCAGTCGCTTCCCATGGCCCCTCAATCTCCCCAGACCTAGGCAACCACTGATCTACTTTATGTCTCTATGATTTGCCTATTCTGGACATTTCATATAAATGGATTCATACATGATGTGCTCCTTTTGTGACTGGCTTCTTTCACTTGGAATAATGTTTTCAAAGTTCATCCATATTTTAGCATTCTGTGTTGTTCTTAGTGTAATTTTCTAAACCGAGTGGAATTGCCTGTTAGTAATTGATAGATTACAAATCATTTTGGTCTTGAATTCCTTGCACTAAGTTTTAGATGAAAGGGAAACCAAAAAAATATTTACTATGCCAGTGGGCTGGCCAGCTGTCCAGTTTAACAACTTAAGATATACTCAGGAAGGGAATTTCTTTTTCTCAAAGAACACACATTACTTTTGTTCAGAATTTCCTTTAGTTTTTGCCTTCAAAGTAGCACTAACAAAAATATTTTTTCCAGTTGTTTTCCCCTTCTCTCTCCCTTCCTCTCCCCACCTCTAAACACACACACACACACACACACACACACACACACACACACACACACATTTTCCCCCTGAATCAGTAGCACTAACAAAAATATTTTTTCCAGTTGTTTTCCCCTTCTCTCTCCCTTCCTCTCCCCACCTCTAAACACACACACACACACACACACACACACACACACACACATTTTCCCCCTGAATAATTTGAAAACAAGTTGCAGTCGTCATGACATTTTGCCTCTGGAGACTTCAGCATGCATCTCTAAAGATGGACATTCTCCAAATAATCACAGTGTCATTATCACCTCTAAGAAGTTTCATAATGATTTAACATCTAGTTTAAACTTTCCTAGTTGTCCCAAAAAGGTCTTGATAGCTCCAGGATCCAATCAGCGTTCACACATTGTGTTTGGTAGTTCTGTCTCTTTTTAGTCTCTCGATCTAAAATAACTCCAGCCCTCCCACCACCTCCATCCAAAACATTGACTTCTTGAAGAATTCAGGCCAGTTTTCTTATAGACTGTCTCACATTCTGGATTTCTCTGGTTGAGTCCTCATGATTAAAGTTAATGGTTCTGGGCAAGAGCAGTGATAATGTGTACTTTTTATGGTATCAAATGGTATAGAAAGATTATACTCAGAGCTGTCTCCTCCTTTCCTTCCCCTCCACCTCATTCTCATCTGTGTCCGTGGGTAACTTTGTTTATTTCTGGTTTATCCGTTCTATACCCTTTTTGTAAAAAATAAGCATGCATATATAAATTTAAAAAATTTATCCTTCTTTGTTTCCATGTATTTAGGTTCAGCAAACTGTGGCCCACAGGCCAGCTGCCTGTTTTTATAGATCATTTTATTGGATTACAACCACACCCTAAGTCTAACTTTTAAAATTTAGATTTCTGACCCATGTGGAATTAATTTCAGTGTATGGTAAGAGGTATGGATCTAGTTTCATCTTTCTCTAAGTGGCTGTTGTCCCGGCACCATTTATTTAAAAATCCATCTTTCCCCAGTGAATTTAGAGGCCACCTTTACCATAGTCTACATCTGTTTATGTACCCGAGTCTGTTCAGCACTTGTTACCCTGTTCCGTTGGTCTTTCTGTCCATTCACATACCGTTAGGTAGCACACTCTTTCCTTTACTCAACATAACACTACTGTTTAATGTTAACCAAGAACAAGAAGGTGACTTTGAAATGTGGGTCTCGTATACGAGTGAGAGTCTTAAAGGGGAGCCCCGTATTCTGTGTTATTAGGGGATTTTAGTGCTTTCAATATCTAAATTTATTTTGAAATGTGGAAATGAGACAAATCCTCTATCTGCTTCTTAGAGAACTAAAGAGAATCTCAAGTGTTTATTCCTCATTGAATGTATTGAAGATTTTTCCAGATGAAATCAGTTTCCTCTTGGAGAGAGATTCTTTTCCGTTTCATGTGTTACTTTTCAAGGGATTCACTTGCTTGGCTCCTCAGCCTGTGGCCTAGTCCTGACCCCTCTAAATGTTGGCGTGCCCAGGGCTCATCCTTGAACTTCCTCTCTTCTCTGTTAACACTCTTTCCTGGTGTGATCTCAACCCAGTCACGGAGTTTAACTCTCACACACTGATGATTCCAGAATTTGTATCTCCAGCGCAGTCCTGCTGTGAGCATCCAGGTGTCCCCATGATCTTTTCGCTTGAATGTGCAACTCAATCTTAACGTGTCCAAATTGGTCGTCTGAACTTCCACCCCTTCTGCTCCATTCCCTAATCCATGCCCCCACAGTCTACCCCAGATCTCTGTAAGTAGCAACCCTGTCTTCCCTGGTACTCAGATCATAAACTTTGGAATCATCTGGAACCCTTTCTTTATCTTCACTCCTGTTCAGTCTGTCAGCAAACTGTGTTAAGTCTACGGTTGAAGTGCATCTGTTGTCTGCTCTGCCAGTGCCCAGCTACCACTACCACCATTTCTAGCATTGACTCGAGTGAGACCCTCCTGTCACCCTCTCACCTTTGCCTCCCTCGGTCTTACCTCCGCAGAGCAGGATGACCTTTTTAAAACATAGGTGAGATCATTTGACTTGTCTGCTTAGAACCCTCTGTTGGCACTCTCCTGCCAGTCACACCAACCCCAAAGTCCTTACCGTGGCTCACAAGGCTCTACCTGACCTCACTTTAGAGAAAGCAGCACCCCTCGTCACTCCACGTTCCCCATCACCTGCTTTATGTATTACCACCTGACATATATATATGTGTGTGTATGGACACGTACATATATTTTTCTCTCTGCTGTAATGTAAGCTCCCTGAGAGAAGGCACTCTTATTTACATACTTCCAGTATTTCAAACAGTGCCAGTCCATAATAAACAATCCATGACTATTTATTGAACAAATGAATGATCAGATCAGTATTTTTGTTTGATCACTTGGCTTTCAGTCTAGCTCTGGAAGGCTGGCAGACCTGTTGGGAAGACAACACTCTGTATGCAGGATGATAAGAGCCTGCATTATGGCCCTGGCCAGTGTGGCTCAGTCAGTTGGAGCATTGTCCTATACACCAAAAGGTGGTGGGTTCAGTTCCTCCTCAGGGCACATACCCAGGGTGTGGGTTTGATCACATGTGAGAAGCAACCAATTAATGTTTCTCACATCGATCTCTCTCCCCTCCTCTCTCTAAAATCAATTTATTTTATTTTTTTTAAAAAAAGGTCTACACTATGGCAGTGGTGTAAGCATGGACAGGAGAGGATATTTGGAGACATTTTGGAGGGAGAGCTAATAGGAGTACTTTTGGTTGAATGAAGGGCAGAGGGAGGAGTTGAGGGTTACTGCGAGGTGCCTCACTTTGATGACTGGTTAGGTAGTGGTGTCATCTGATAGGGAATGCAGGAGGAGAGACCTGATTTGGGGGCTGGTGGTAGTCTTTGTAGATAGTTTCCAGTTTGGGAGCCTAGAAGAGAGGTCAAGAAGGAGGTACAATTTGAGTCATCTACACAAATTGAATACAAGGACAGAGCCTTGGATTTGGCTGTTTGGAGGTTACTAGGGGCATTTGAGAAAGTGGTTACCGTGATTTGCATTGGGGCAGAAGCCAGATTACAGGGAGCTGAAGAGGAAGTGGGAAGTGAGGAAACGGGGTCAGTAATATGGGCTACTGCTCTGTGAAACATAGGAAAGACAGTATTTGGGAGAGGAAGTTTGTGTTGCGAATCATGTGAGTAATACCTGGGGAAAGAGTGAGTCCAGATGAAATAGGGTGGATTTGAAGGGGTAGGATCCTGGAGGAGGGATAGGGTTAAGACCTTCGAAGAGAGACTGATTGACCTTGGACAGGAGGAGGTGGGGCATTTTTCCTCTAGGACAGGAGAAAGCTTAGAGAGGCTGGGTTAGTTACCAGGAAAGCTGAGGGGAGTAGGAAATCAGGGGAATTTCATTTTAGATTGGCCTTTTTTTGTGTGTTTTTCAAAGTAGGAAGACAAGTTGACTGTTGAGCTTGTTGGAGCAAAGGAGAGCTGGCATTTGGAGGCAAGTTGGAGGCAAGCAGAACAGATTTGAAAGAGAAAGAGGAAGCAATGCCGACTAGGGGTAAGAGAGGTGATGGTTGGGCTCCACTGAGGATCTGCTCCGTGAAGGCTGGGAAACATGAGCTCCTGCTATTTGCAGGGCGCTCCAGGGAGTCCAGAGTGTAAATGTGCTTCCTGCTCTGCAAGAGCTTGAATTGCAGTTGGGGAGATCAGGCATTTTCATTCACAAAAATCAGGAAGGAGAAGGAGTGCATGGGAAGTGAGAAATGAATGGAATGGCCGACACTGGGGATGTGACCTCAGAGGAGAGTAATCACAGTGGTCAAGGAGTTCCTTGCAGGGATGATGGGGATTAAGCTGGGTGAATTCTGATGGCCAGAGAGGATCGTGAGGAGAGCATTTTGGTTCAAGGGTTGGTGTAAGCATAAGTGTTGCGGGCAGTAATCTTTCTGTCAGTCTGGTTAGAGCAGAGAGTTCACACTGAAAAATCATGTATTTACCTTAAATTCTTGTGGTATGATCATAATGGCACTGTGCTAGGCACCTATCTCAGTCAGTTTGAGCTGCTATAACAGAATGCCATAGACTGGGTGGTTAAATAACAAACATTTATTTTTCACAGTTCTGGAGGCTGAAAGTCGGAGATCAGGGTGCTGGCATGGTCAGGTACTTGACAAGGGCCCTCTCCCTGGCTCTGTCCCCAAATAGCCTTCTTTGATGTGTGTGCACACACATGGAGAGGGATCTGGTTTGTTTTCCTCGTTTTATAAGGACACTAGTTCCTTCACGGGGGCTCCACCCTCGTGACCTCATCTAACCTGAATTTGCTACTGAAGGCCCCACCTCCCAAAACCATCACATTGGGGATTAGGGTTTCAACATGGGAACTTGGGGGAAGCACATTCATTTCATAGCCTTACCTTATATGTGCATTACATGAACTCTGTCGAGTGGCTTCCTTTCTATAAGGCAGGTATCTGTTTATGAGGGAGGTAGGAAGAAAGTGAAGCTACGTTTATGTTGTCATCAGGAGGAAGTGGAAGGGATGTTTGCAGATCTGACTGAGGCCCTCACAGCCACAGGATGTGAGTTTCTGGGATACCTCTGATTGAATTGAATTTATTGGGGTGACATTGGTTAATGAAATTGTATAGGTTTCAGGTGTACAATTGTATAATACATCATCTGTATATTGTATTATGCGCTCACCACCCAAAGTCAGGTCTCCTTCCATCACCATTTACCCCCCTTACCCTCTTCTACGTCCTCCCGCCCCTTTCCCTCTGATAATCACCATGCTGTTGTCTGTGTTATGAGGGGTTTTGTTTGTTTGTTTGCTTAATCCCTTCACTTTTTTTACCCAAACCCTCAACCCCCCTCCCCTCTGACAGCTGTCAGTCTGTTCTCTGTATCTATGAGTCTGTTTCTGTTTTGTTTGTTAGTTTATTTTATTCATTAGATTCCACATATAAGTGAAATCATATGGTATTTGTCTTTCTCTGACTAGCTTATTTCACTTAGCATAATACTCACCACATCCAGCCATGCTGTCACAAAAAGTTAAGATTTCCTTCTTTCTTACTGCCCATACCTCTGGTTTATTTGCATAACTCTGCCCAAGGTAAAGAGCAGAGCATGTGCCATCCACCTCAATGGCTGGAGATGTTGGGTGCTGGAACTCAATTGCTGACCCTTGAGCCACAGGAACAGGCTGTATTCAGAATTGCCAGGGACCCGAGATCACTACCTGTCCCTTCTCCTGGCACCAAAGTCATTGCTTTGCCAGAGATTCCATCTTGGAGCCAGGCTGTCCTTGGCTCCGAAGTTGCCTGATGTAGGACACTGGCTTGACCATGGGGAGTGGAGCTAAAACAGAGATAACCAGACTTGGTAAAGGGAGGAAGGAAAGGTAGTCTGATTAAGTTTTGTCTCAAAGTGTCTGTTTTTGGGTTTGTCCCTGCATTGATCTGCAAGGGAATGAGGCAAGTAATGGCCCCTCAGGGACTTTCAGGACTTTGCTCTCAATGTCAGCCGTCATTTTCAATCACCCTCTCCCTCCCAGCCATTAATTTTGGCCCAGGATCATGGGGACTTGTCCATCTATCACTCCTAATTGACACTAAATGATCTGTCAGTTTATTGATGAACGGCAGGAGTGGAATTGTCACAATATATTTTACTTTCTAACAACTCCTCCTGACAATTTTACCTTGTCCATCTCACTCTCCTCACATAAATCTCCATTGGCCGCTCGTTCCTTCTCATGGGCTGTTCTGGTGCCAGCCACTTCCACACCATCTGCACGCGTCAAGGACATCAAGATGGCGGTAGAACAGCCCTGTGCTGGTCCTGAGGTTGCCCCCTTCCCTCCTCCTTCTCTCCCTCTTGCTTTTTTTTTAATGGCCTTGATGTTCCAAGAATACTAAAGGGCTTCTGTCCTCCCCCCTGTGTCATTGCCATGCCAGAGTCTCTTTGCCTTCCTGTTAGCAGCGAGTGGTTAATTCTTACTAAGCTACAAAAGTGTGAAAGGCACAAACGCACAGAGCTGCTGCGCTCCTGGGTTTGTAAGCACAGGTGCAAATGCATGTTTGTCGTCTTAACCGAGCTCTGTCACAGGCTGTCCATCCCCCAGAAGTCAGTTTCTTAGAAAGGCATCACAGGGGTAAGTCAGCTGGAGCTTCCCCTCTGTGGGTGCAGGTGTGCCATGATGTGGGTGCTGTGCCCCTGGACCTGCTGGGCCAGGCCTGCATCTGCTGAGGCCCCAGGCTGGCCACCTGTAACCACGAGAGCCTTATCAGCCCACCCGTTTTCCACTTGAGGGGCATTTTTAGGTGCGGCAAACCTTGAGAAAGACGGGGAGGTTCTGGGTGGCGTGTGTGTGAGGCTATATAGTTATTTAATCTCAAGAAGGTGTACATATGGGTGTGAAGAACATGAAATGGTAATGTTTATGAGCCAAGGATGAGTTAGGGGAGCTTGACACATAGAAAGAATGTCACTGCCGCCTTGTCCCTCCTTCCTTTTCTGCTAGAGAGAATTTTTGTTAACTGACGAGGACTGTTTTTATTTATTAACCATCATTCCATTATCATGCCTGTCAATGTTAATAACAATTCCTTAATGTCATCTGATATCCAGATTATATTCAGGTACTTCCATGGTCTTAAAATGTCTTTTTAAAAAAAAAAAAAAAAAAACTTTTAAAAAAATCTTTACCCAAGGATATGTTTATTGATTTTTTAGAGAGAGACAAGAGACATCGATGTGAGAGAAACATTGATTGGTTGCCTCCCATATTCTCCTTGACCGGGGACCGAACCCACAACCTAGGTGTGTGCCCTGACTGGCAATTGAACCTGCAACCTTTTGGTGCACGGATGATGCTCCAACCAACAGCCACCTGCCAGGGCTCTAAGATGTCTTTAAGTTTGGATTGTAAAAAGGGCAAATCAAGGCCCACACCTTGTAATTTAGTCATTAGATAGCTGTGTTTAGACTCTTTTATTTGGGATTTGGCCCATTGTTTTCTAGTCATGATGTCTAACTTGTTCATTTGACTCCATGTTCCTTTTGAAAAACTGGAAGTTAGATCTAGATCAACTGGTAGGTAGATTCAGGCCCCCTGTTTGGGCAGGAATACTTTGTAGGTGTACATCCCGCTGCGTCCCATCTGAAGGCACAGGCCTGAGAAGGCCCAGGTGTTGGCTTCCATGTTAAGTGAGGCTGGGACTGATCAGTGGAGCTGGGGTGTGGCCTCCATTTCACATTCCACACCAAACTCCCACCCAGTGGTCATAGTGTCCATTGATGATTGTCGCCTAGAGCTATGATTTCATTAAAGGATGTCAAATGGTGTTTTTCTCATCTTCACTGATTAACACACATTCTTCTATAAAGCACTTTATCTCATCAAATATGTGTTGCCTAAAATACAATTTAGACCTGCATTTCTGCCTTTTCCCTCCTCCTGCCTTATTTTGAAAAATTTCAAACCTATAGAAAAGCTGCAAGAATAGTCCAACAAATAGCCTCTGGTTGTAAATGTTTTTCCACATGTGGCCCTGTCCTCATTCCCTCGTTTTTGTTTTTTATTTTTTACTGAACTGTTTGAAAGCTGCCGCTGCTTTTGCATTTGCATTACTAGCAACTAGTAAATAGTTATTGTGCAGAAGATTTTTGTCTGTATTGTTTGCTTCTGAGTCTGTGGTTCCTGGCATATATAGCTGCTCAGCACATATTTGATCAGTGAGTGAATTTGGGGCATTTCTTATGGAGCTTCAGTAATTAAAAAGGGACCAGGTATCCTTGAGTCCCAATGAAGTAAAAGAAATCCTTGACCTTCAGATTTTATCATTAAACACAATTTTGTTTAGAAGTATTGAGAATTTAGTTTCCACATGTTGCCCTCAGCCACAAAGGGCTCAGAATCGGTATGGCGTGACCAGGGGTCTTGGGCATCCTGGGTGAACAGTTATTTGGTTCTCAGCAAGATTGCTCATTCATCAGAGGTGAGTGTCCAATATTGGGTGAAATCATGTGAGGTGGTTCATGTGAGATGATTGAGAGGGAAAGTCTTAGGTAGATAATTGTGCACCATTTCCGATAGCTCTGCCCAAGGCTCAGGCTCATGTCCCTGTTTCTGTGGTGTTTGGAGATGCCCATGAGAGCCCTCTGCCTGGACTTCTTTCTCTATCATCCCTGCTTCTGCCTGCATGTGTGCTTTTCCTCCACATGGCTTCTAAGACATAGCAAATTCAGGAAAGGCGGCTTCAGGGCCAAGCCACTGCGTATCTTTTTAACGTACACCTTGCATTTGTTTTGTGTAGACTCCCCAAAGGTAATTTCTTGCTTTGCTCTCAAGTCATGTCAGAGCCTGCACAGAAAGATGGTAGAAGAAGATCTAGATATGTTTTTAACCTTAATGAACTTAGAAAATTCACGTGGTTTTTGTTTTTGTTATTTTTAAGAAAATTGGAATTTAATTGCATTGTTTATTGCTGTAGATTATATACCTTCAGTAGTATCTGAAAATGAAATAAATAACACCTGGACCACTTATGTTGAAACAACTGGTGAAAACTAAGTATCCTCTCTGAAGTAGGGAAAAGAGTAGGATATACCAGGCGCATTCTGTCCTTATGCCTTTCTTGTCTTCGGAGACTTGGTTGTTTGGTAGCTATTAGGTGGAGAGGAATGAAGAGAAGGGCTGGATAATGGTGGGACTTAGCTGAGCTGTCCTTTCCTACTCAGCCCTGAAGGTGCACAGCCATGACATACTTCCTGAAAGTCACCCTTTCCAAATTTCAGTCTAGAGTATAACTGCCTCATTTTTAAGGGCTGCATAGTACTCCATAATTCCTATTTCAATAAAAGTAATCACAAGCAGACAATAGTTGTGATCTTTTCCCAGGTTGAAAAAGCCAACTTCCAGTGTTTACTCACGTAATTGCTGTAACCCGACTCTTTGGAAAGTATCATACTGGCTTTAGATATGGAACATATAGATCCTATAGGCTAGAGGACACATCTGAAGCAAGCACCCACCTTTTTCTCATTGAGGATTTGGGGGGCATTTTCACGCACTTCCAAGTGGCTTGACATAGTGTTTTTTGGTTCAGAGCAAGCAGAGATGTTCTACCTTATATTCATTGCAGTGTAGGGCCCTGGGTGGCTTGTCTAGTGTCACAAAACCAATTTACTTATGCAAATGCCTAAATATGAAATAATTGGAATCTTGCAATTCTGTCAAGTGCCTCCCAATTGAAGGTGATAGCAGTCTGTTCCCGTAAGCCCCATGTGGAGTAGCAGCTTTGGATAATTCACGTCTCACTCTGAAAAGGGGAGCTGTCTTCCTGACAAGTGGCTCTGTCCAGTTCCCTCCCTGGAGCGGAGGACAGTGCCTGGTGCCCAGGGAGGAGGGAGGAGCACACTCAGTGACTTGGGATGAACTCGTTGCTTATGTATACCAGGGAAAGGACAGCCAAGGCCCCACAGCATACAATGACTGTGTTTCTAAGGGCCTAAGTCAGCATACTGCTTCCCATCGCCTGTGGGGGACCTGCAGGAGGCCTACCAAAGACTGCCAAGCACAGGCCCTGATTCTCACCTCCCCTAGAGTCTGCTCCCAGCTTCCTTTCAAGCCTTCAGCTTTTCTTGACAAGTTAACTTACCCTTGAATTTTTATTTTTGTAATAAAAAACAAGGAGCGGTTCTAGAATGGGCTCTTAGCATGTCCTGTTGCCTTTTAGCCCTTTGTAGTTTATAGTTTTGCAGAAGTGCAAACACACACAGACAGATACACACACATATTTTTTTATGTAAATGGGATCAGATTTTGTTTTGGTCCTTAATTTTTTTCATTTTTCACTTAATAGTACATCTTGGAGCTCTTTTAGCACGGGTAGATTTACCTCATTTTCTAGCTGCTGCATAATAATCCCGTGGTGTGGACATGCTGTTCCCCTGTGGTAGGAATCTAGGTGATTTCTAATTTTTATGCCATCATCAGCCCCCTTGATTTCTAACAATGGCTCATCTTTAGGAAATTTGTCCTCTGATTTGGATCCTGTCTTCTGGGGCCGTGCTGCAGAACCCAAATGTGGACAGCCCACATCTCGCCTAGCTCTCTTGCTGTATGGGTGGGAAAACACACACACACACACACACACACACCATTTATTGGGCTTTTGTGCTGGGCACTGTGCTAAGCACAGTTGTCTTACTTTATTCTCAAAACAACCCCATGAGGTATAGGTTCTATTATGATCCTTGCTTTCAGAAAAGTTAAATAACTTGCTCAAAGTCACACAGCTAGTAAGTAGGCAGCAGGATTTGAACCCAGGTGAGTCTGACTATGGGGTCATGCTCTTGTTCTCTGTGCCTCGCTGCCTTCCATCTTTGTGCCCTTGGCCCCTGGTTCAGTGCTAGGGCCTCTGCATTGGGTAGAGCCTCGCAGATTCCCCGAGGGCTGTCTTGCCACGGCTCCAGCACGTGCGGCCTGTGGGAAGAGTGTCGGAGAGTGAATGCATGACCCGCGCCCTTCCTAACCGCCTCTGGCCTACCTGTCTGCAGAGCTGTGCTCCAGCCCGCTGCTGACCCTGAGGAGAAGGTGAGTGCAAAGGATGCAGCCTGTACGTAGGGGCACGAGCCAAGGCCATGCCAGTCCTGCCATTAAAAGGCCTAATTAGGCTAGTCATTAAATTCAATTAGGCATTGGAAATGATCGTTCCTTCTAACCCTGCAGTGCCCTCCAAGAACTGGATCCATTCCCAGGCAGCCAGCTAGGGAGCCGGTTCTGGTTACTGGGGCACTAGCAGCCCCGCCTCTGGTTTCAGGCCTGTGTCTCCCCATCAAGCTGCAAGAGCCTGTCCCACTCTAAAGACTGTGTCATGTGAGCAGAGGATTAATGCTAAATGGCATAGACACAATTTCACCTAATTCTAGAAGCTTCCCGGAAGTGGGAAATCCTTCGGAAAGGCTCAAAAGCCAGAAAAAATTGCTTTTTAGACAGGAATAAACAGAAGTGGCTGAAACGGAGGAAGGGAACCAAGGGGCAGAAAAGTGAAGCAGGAGATGGAAACCACAAGGTGGTGTCCACTGAGGAACCCGGAGGTTAAGCCCAGAGGCTGACATAATTTTGTGGTAGAAAGCAGGGGCCTTCTCAGGCCAGCGTGGCCCAGTGGTTGAGTGTCAACCCGTGAACCAAGAGATCGCAGTTCGATTCCTGGTCAGGGCACATGCCTGGGTGTGGGCTCCATCTCCAGTAGGGGGTGTGCAGGAGGCAGCTGGTTGGTGATGTTTCTCTCTCATCGATGTTTCTTTGTCTCTATCCCTCTCCCTTGTTCTCTCTCTAAAAATCAATAAAAACATATTAAAGGAAAGAAGGAAGGAGGGAGGGAGGGAGGGGCCAACTGCTGGAGAGGCTTTGCAAAGTGGTCAAAGTGCTTCTCATGTGCAGAGGAGGTGTGTAGTTGGGAGGTGAAGGCTCGTCTCCAGAGCAGGCTGCTGGGCATGTCCATTGAGGGCTCCAGGCACGTTCAGCAAGGGGCAGCAGGATTGTGGTGAAACAGGAACAGTGGGTCTAAAAGCAAAACATTATGAAGTGACTCAGCTGGGCACACATAGCCAGCTCCCATCTCTGGGCTGGAGTTCAGTGACAAGACGGGAAGAAAAAACATCAAGCAAGGATTAGCAATATAGGCAATGGAGACTGCAGTGATGATGATGACGACGATGATGATGATGATAGTAATAGAAGCAGCAGCTACTGTCCACTGAGCACTTCCTGTGTGCCAAGCACCATGCTGATTGCTTTGCATTAATTAACTTACTTGATTCTTACAACATCCCCATAAACTGCAATGTGGTGTTATCACCAGTTTTGCACAATTTAAGTTGCTTGCCCAAGAGTGCAAAGCTGGTGAACAGTGAAACTGATTTGAAACTTATGACTCCAGAGCTCATACTCAGAGCCACTGGTTTTAAGCCAGTTGGTCAAACTGGGGCCCAAGATCAGAGCTCAGCACCCACGCCTAGGCTGACAGGATCCCGAGTGACTGAGCTCTGGGGCCCTGCTCTCCCAGACCCGGAGAACAGGGCTAATTTCCAACGTACGCTGTTTGAGGGCTCAGCCGGTCCAGACAAATACCCTCTTTCCAATGGCTTGGAAAGGAACTAGAAAGGAGTCAGAGTAGGCAGGCAGGAAACAAGTGGGAATGTTAAGTGGGTTAACTGTTTAGGAGAGGAGTATAAAGGGAAAGTAAAATTTCTCCATGCAATTTGGAAAGTATGGCAGGTTTTGACAACAGAGAAGAAAGGAGAAGGGAGGGCCAAGGAGGAAAATGTCTTAAGATCTTAGGTAGGAAGAGAGCCTGTGTTAACTTGGTTGTCTCTAAAAATGATTGATAAAGGGAAGAAGTCCCTTCCTTTTCCTTCCCCACCCTTCCTTTATTCCCTTCCCCCCTCCCTCCCTCCCTCCCTCCCATTTGTGTGCTTCCCCAGCATGTTGACTTTGGGATATCCAAACGAACACTTTACAGTGTATCGATTGAAACTTTAGATTTGGATAAACCAGTTGTGGAGAAGGGGTTTCTGGGGGGGTTTTCAGGATAGAATGTGGTATTTATGAGGAGCAGAATGGGGTGGGGACCAGGATGCAGAGAGGCAGGGTCCATGTCATTTACAGCTGGGGAAGGACCTGAGGAATCAGGCAGTATGGCTCCTTTAGTTTAAGATGGAGAAAATGAGGCCTAGGGGTGGGGGGTTAAGTGACTCAGTTATAGAATCTTTAAAAAGCCCTTAAATGTCACCTTGCCTGCTGCCCAAGGTCAGACAGCTAATTAGTGAAATAGGATGTGCCTCTCATGCAGCCATGCCCATCCTCAAACCTTGAAAGCTGCACGCATTTATCTCAAGTTCATGAAAAGGCCACGGACTATACTATTTGTGCAGTAGTGAGCCTGTTAGAATAAAATTGTCTTTACTGCTATCCTCCGGGACCCTCGCAGAAATGAGATGTTGATCATATGAAGCAATCTTATTGAACAAAAAAACTTTTAAGGAAAAAAGTTGCATCCCCTGAGCCAGCTCTCTGCTGAGGGGGGCTCGCTGCTTTGCAGCGCGAGCAGCTGAAAGCCAGGAGGGAATGGCTAGAGATGCCAGCCATTGGTTAAAATTCGCCCGACATAAACGATCCCCTTGCTCTCCCTTTGATGGATTCAGCCTCTCAAAAATAATATGCATCTGTGAACATCAGACCTACTTCTTCCCTTTTCTCTTTAGTCCTTTACTGAGGAGTAACTAGAAGCAGTTTCAGTATAGAAGCAGCAACTTGGGCATATGTGGGCATAAATGTGCACATGAAATTGAAATAGGTTTTTTCCTGGTCTAGTGAGTCTGCCAGAGAGTTTACTTTTTGACCTGTGCCACCCTCACCACAGCTGGTTACCAGTGGCTGTGCCAGTTACTTCTGGTTTCACAGTGGTCATTGTACAAAAGGCCATGTTTTGAAGTTCATCTATACCAAGGATACACCAGGGTGGGTCCTGAGCCTTCCAGGAGGCTGCCACACAGCCCTGCACTGCCGGTGGCCTCTCACATTGGCAGTTGGAAAGGGGTCACCTCTAGCAGGAGGCACCTCCTCCTCTTTGAGCAGCGTCTCACTTGGGTGAATCTCAATGTATTCATGGCTTTTAAGGGGACCATCATTTTGGGGGATGGAAAACAGGGGGAGAGAAAACAATGTAGGAAGTGACTGGAAGGAAATCTTCACTGGTTTCTCCATACAGAGCAGAAAATTCTCTCCAGGAAAAGTAGAAGACCCAATCCGTTCAGCACTTAAAAATGGACTGAAATAAAGGTTTCCAGAAACAGAAAAGTTTGCTCCCTGACTTGTGGACCCATGATTTCCAGTCCGCACATCCTGTGTCATTTCACTTTCCGTCCTTACAGCTGCATTTCCCAGAGACTGGCATCAAGTCATGAGGTTCTTCTTTTCTGTTTGCTTTCAGTCCCTCTCATCATGTCAATGGAAAAGTCTCAGTTTGCAGCTAGCATTGCTTTTACCCTTCCTAGCCTTGCTAATCTACCTTTTTAACAAAAAAAGAATAAGCCATAGGCTCAGACTTTTTGCAAACAGTAATATCTAACTATAATAAAATTCATTTCGTGTCTTTTAAAAACTGTATTTTTTTTACAGTTACCTTCTTTATGGCTAGTGATGCTAGCTTTCCATTGAGGATATTAAGTTTTCTTTTAAGCAAGTTTATTGAAGTAAAATTAAGGAATCTACTTAAAGAAAATATAAAGTAGGTGTAGAAAGTGCACCACTATAGCAAAATTAGTGAGGGTAGCATTTGAAAGTGACAGATGTTAGGGAAACACTGTCCTGGTGCCTTCTTCCCAGCTGCTTTTCCTCCCATCCTGTCCCCCAGCAGGTGGGAGAACAGCTTCTTACACTCAACCACTTCCTGCTGCTTTATGCGGCAGGATGCGAGGTGAGCTGCGTATTATTCATTGCAGCCTCTCTCTAAGTTGTGGACTTAAGTAACTCAAAGAGATAAAAAGGGAACCCAGTGAAAATTGATTTCTAGCCCCATAGTTCCCTCTGGATCCCTGACCGATGTCAGTGTATATATTATAGAGTCGATAGCAACGTATAATGACATCTTGTTCCAGTCTGGTTGCTCTCCCAGCCAGCTCTTGTGCAGTCCTCATGTCAGCCACCACCATGCCTGTATTGTAGCCACACTGGGTCCCCTGCTCTCTTCTGGACACACCTAACCCCTTCATGCGTCCTACCTTTACTCAGGTTGTTTCCTTCGGCTGGAAAAGCCCTCCTGCAGCCTTTCTGCCTATTGCAGGCCCACTCATCTTTCGCTTGGCAAGTCTTCTAGGAAGCCTCCCCAGGCTCCCCCGATTGGCACAGCCAGTTCCTTCCTTTTAGTGCTCCCATGACATTTCGCTTGCATCTGCCTCACTTGCCCTAAGTTTGGGGCATGATGGGACCAGCAGCAGATCAGAAAGTGTAAACCTTGGCTTCTAGTTCCAGCTCTGTGTCCAGCTAGCTCTGGGGCTTTAGTTAAGTCCCTTTACCAACTCCTGGTCTCCGTTTCCTTGTGTAGAAGATGCACGGGGTAGATGGTGGTGGGAACCTCAGTCACTGCAGTCTGTGTCTTCTGGAGATATCACTGTTATTTCTATAATGTTCTTTTCTCCAACCAGATTGTAAAACCCTGAGCAAAAGAGCCCCAAATTCCAATACCTCCCATTTGTGCCTAATAGATAGTTACCCAGTAAGGTTTCTGAATAAAATAATGTTCATTTGAGATAGCTAAGATCTAGAGCTCTAAACTCTTCTACTTTTTAAGTTTTTTGATAGCAAGCATGTATATACATTTTATGTTCCTGTAACTATTTTTAGTTACTATTTCTATATATTTCACCTCTTTTTCCTCCTGATACGTAAGTGCTCCATTAGAGGTTGCTTCAGAACAAAGATGTTATTTTGAATCTGACCAGCAGGGGGCAAACTTCACCCAGGATTTGTCCTGTAATTCCCTGTACCTTCAACTTGATAGGGCTTGGCAGTCTACAGACAGGACACACACATCGGTTTTCATCTTTCTGCGAAATATCTTGTTGATTTGACAGCTTGCCAGCAGTAGCCAAATACAATCTAGTGTGACCTAAAACCCTTAAAGTGCCAAAATTTGGGTGTTGGGGAATTGTTCCTTGTCACTAAAAGAAGGGAGAGAATACAATACCTAAAACACATGCTGGACACTAAACACATGAATGGCAAGAACTAGGCACCAAGAGCGGAAAGAGAAGGGACTTCAGCTTTCAGGAGAGATCTCAGTCATGAGAAATCTGTTGGCCAAAGAAAACTTCATCCATGAGAAATATCTGGTTCTTAATTAGTATTACAGGTATGGGGACATCTTAGAGCAGAAGGACCGCAATTAACCAGTGTACTACCTAATGCTGAATGGACCCAATAGCCAAGATTATGACGGCAAATTCCCCTTTGCTCAGATTTGGGTTTTCACTGTGAGGGTTCCTTGGGTCCGGCACACAATTTATAAAGTAGAGCCTTGGTTTGGGATGTGCTAGTGATGTATTATATGATCTGGGACAGATCCCCCCCTCTCATGCCTTGGTTAATCTTCCTCAGTGTGGTTTCGGAGGCGCTTGTGAGATCTTTATTGGACATTTTAAATTATGACGGTAGAAAACCATGCAAGACAATGGCATTTTGATTTCCTTTAGAGGAGTGATGCTTTTGGCTGCAGTTTAGCTGGTACCTTATTCCTGTTCTTCCCTTTGCCAGGTGTTTCTTTACAAATGTGGCCTCTGGCTACAGAGTTTCTTCTTTTTGTCCTGGGAGCCCTGTGAGCTCCTTACTGTGGCTTTAGCTTTTCTCTCACGGGCATCACGTTGTAATAGTAACCACTTGTCCAAACCCTTCACAGCCCTCCCCTGGAGGCCGAGGTCAGGGGAGAGGGTCTTCCACTGGGACAGTCAGGGCTCTAGATGCCTGGCACTTTGGTCTATTTAAAGCCTGTTCTGTCTCGCAGCAGGGAGGCGAGTCTAGGGTCCAGTATGTGATGTGGATATTAAGAGACTTCAAGGACACTTCCCCCCATTTATCCCAGTTATGTCCCCTGCTAAAATAGGTTAACGGTGTCTAATTAACCACTGAACATTGCCATGCTGCATAAAGATAGCATCCTGGCTGTTCTCTGAGCCGTGGTACTTTATCTCCATTTAGATCTCTGCAGTATTCCATTAAACTCGAGAGAAACATTTTGGCTGAGATGATGTCTACATTAGGGCTGCCTTTCACCCTTCGGCCGGCAACCCGTGTACGGGCCGCTGAGCCTGCTCTCTGATCCGGCAGGGAGGATGAAGGTAGCCCTGCAGGCGGGGTTTCCCGTTACGGCACGTCTGCCCTGCAGCCCTGCAGCCCCAGAACGGAATCGAGGACCCAGGGTTTGGCAACGGGCCTGTGTGGCTGCAGCTCCAGATGTGCCAGTGCGATCAAGCTTGCCCCCAGCTGGCCAGATCACGCCCATGGAATGCCAGTGTGGCCTCTCAGTGCCAAAAGAAAGGAGTTGCATTTGAGCAGAAGAATGTAGGAAAGGACAGCACGTGGACGGAAAGGTGACTTAGCTACATGGAATCTCTTTTTTTTGCCACTACGCAAGCTGTCATGTTGTAAATAAAACATACATAATAAATCACACAGACAATTAAACCAGTATTAACTACCAAATTGTCAAAGCTGACAAAGCTACATTACTACTGGAAGTTGAGAGTATATCCTTGCCATGGAAAATATCAATTAGATTGGACACAGAGTCTATAAGATGAGCTCTTCCCATGGTGTAGAGCTGCCCGCATGGTCCTATACTGTGTAGGGGTCAGGAACAGGGCTTTGTGTCCGACAGTCCAGAACTTGTCTTCTGACCCTCTCACTTTCTAGCGGGGTGACCTTACACAAGTGACTGTACTTCTCTGAGCCCCAGTCTCCTTGTCTGTAAAATGGAGTAAATTAAATAAGATAATGTGATAAATAACATACAATACCATGTATGATATATGTAATATATAAACAAGAGAATATAATGACAGTGCCCGGCACCCAATAAGCTCAATAAATGTTAAGTGTTATTGTAAGTCATCAGCCTTCCTATCACAGGCCTATGGGGGCAGGGGCCTGGAGATGGGCTTTCCCTGAGAATTGAGGATGACCTGTGAGGCCAGGGAGGAGAGACCTAGTGTGGGTCATAAAGAAGTGGGAGTGCAAACCAGGAGGGGACTGGTTGAGTGTTAAGCTGAAGACTAGGCTTTAAATGAAGGTAGAGATGACCAGACCACACCCTTAACCTTGAAGTCTTCTACTCGAGAACCTGATGTTTAGGGAACTGGCAGCTTCATGTAAGGCTGAATGTTTTTAGTGATTGGGAAAGGGCCATCGAGACAACCCTGGTGTCCCCTCTTGTAAGTCACTGGCCAGGTTGTTGCATCATCGCTGGAAAGCAGGAAGCCAGAGTGCCCTTACTCCTGTCCCCCGTCTCCACAAGGTGGGAGGTGAGGGAGAACATTTACTCTCATTGTCCAGAGTGAAAGCTTCACTCTGCAAAATGGCCAGAGCAATCAGCAAGTGATGGAGTAGCTCTTAAAAAGAAACCTGGCATTTAATTAACTTTTCAAAGTGCTGGTTCAGCAACCTCTATGTTTTACATTTTGAATATTGAACAAGCATCTCTAATCGGATCTGAATTGCTCTGGATCTGCCAGGGTGGGGAGCACCTGCCCAGTTTTTATGAACCATGGGATTTTGTCTGAATTTTGGGATAGTGACCTTAGGACCACTCTGGATGAGGCTTCAGTCTGTGCTCCCCGCAGCCTGGAGGTCAGGTCAGCGTTCATGAACACTTTTGCTAGAAGAGAGCAGGCAACACGGAAGGTTTCCATTTTGCTGCTTACTACCTGAAATAAGGTTTAGGGCAGTGACTCCCATATACATGACGGGACCCCACCTCTAGGAATTACTACCCCAGGGGGCCTGGGGTGAGGTCCAGCACAAGGACACTGAAGAAGCCTCCCGAGTGTGGTTCTCGTATGCACCACTAGCTAAGAACTCCCCGCTTAAAGGACTCCCTCCAGCTCTCAGCTCTCTATCTGTACCGTCTATTGCCTTCTGTAAGTGTGGAAAGTCGGGGATGGACTATCTGCACAGTAAATCCAAACAGATGTCTGGGTGCCCCCGGGACATCTGACAACCAGTGGTGTCTGCTTTTGGGAAGGCTCAGGGCAGTGTGCTTGGAATCTAGGGTGGAAGTCGGGGGACAGGGATTCTGGTCTCGGCGTCGTCACTAACTAGCTCTGTGGTTTGGGTGAAGCGCACAACTCAGTGCCCAGTGTCTGTCAGGGAGCCGCTGGAACCCGCTCCGCCTCCTTCCCGCGCTGCCAGCTGGTGCTGATAGACGCGAATGCCTCTGAAGAGCACTGAAAAGTGCTCTGTCTGCGTAAGATGGTCTCACGGTATTATTATAATTGTCATGTTCCCAAACCCTCGAATAGCCGCTTCTGGGGAAAGAGGCCCGTCACCTGCCATGGGCTGGACTGTGTCCATTTCCTCAGGAGTGTGTTTGCAAGGAACAGACGACCCAGCACCCACAGTTCTCGGCCTCCGCCTCCACCTCACATGGTCTGTGGCAGGCGGGCCTTCAGCCCCAAATCCTTTGGTTACCTACCCTGTGGGCTGTGGTAGACCAACTGCATTTTCATTCTTTTAACCTGTCACCACCATTTAAAAATACACTCTGTCATGACGGCATGTGTGTCTATAAAACTGAAAGAGAAGTTTCCCTGTTACGTACCCTTACTACGTGCAGCTCACTTTCTTTTATCATCCTCTATGCTATTAAAACAAGGCCGGGTGATTTACTAATTTGACTTCATGAGTCACTAACGGGCCATGACCCGTAGTTTGAAAACCGTGTGCTAGCTTCTGTCCTAGCACTGGGCTCTGTGTTCTTTGGGGACCAGGCAGGTAAAGTAAACCTGTGAAGTGTGGATTTATTTCAGAATAGCACCTAAATTATATTACTGAGATACATATACAGGTTATTTGCATATCCAAACTTCTATAAAGATGCATACTGTCTGTCAATTCTCCTAAAATATGCTTCCCACTTGGCCTCCCGTTAGCTTCCCCATGTTTGGTAGTGGCACAGCTACAGCACAGACTTCACTGGCCTCCTCGCTCCTGAGAAACCCAGCAGTGCAGGTGAATGGTGAAGAACCAGTACCGGACCCCGTGTCGGTGCTGGGAGCTCGGGCTCTTGTAGGGCGGGGCCACAACTCAGCTTCCCCGAGTTTCCCACGTGGGAACGTAGGTCTAGTGTTGCCAGGCTTTGTATCTGAAGAATTTAGAAATTTGGATTTTTGTACAAAATCTCCCAATTGGACAACAAATTCACGTTAAAACAGAACAAAACAAAACAAAATCAAAATAAACAGCAATGTGGTCCAGACTAAACTTATCTGCAAGCTAGACAAGGCCCGGAAGAGGACAACTTCATCAAGGGCTGGGTGCTCTGTGCCATTTTTCCATCTCCCCAGCAGAGCAGAAGGCTCACAGAACCTGCAGTTCTGGCTGAGAGAGAAAAAAAGGGGAGGGGGAGAGAGAGAGAGAGAGAGAGAGAGAGAAAACACCACCTGAGGGCATCCTGCCAACCATCCTTGAGAGCTCCATTTTGATCTTGCTCCATCCCACGGGGTGAAATGAGATGCTGGAGGATCCGTGGCTCCCCCTAGAGTGAGAGAGAGCAGGATGTGGGCTCAGCGGCAATTAAGCCAAGTATGAAATTCATCCCCTTTTTGGATGTTGAGTGGATAAATGCCAATTAATCAGCCTTACCCCAAAGATTAGCGTTATCATTATTGTCTCCTTCAAACAAAATCACTGCTACTTTTGCCACAGCACACTGCTGTGGACCAATTCAGTCATAAGCCCTAAGGGTAAGCAGAGTTGGATATGTCTCTTCTGTACAAATGAAGGTGCTGCTGGCCTAGGCTACCTGGCCTCCTTAATTCCCTATTCTCTGGTCCTGTTTCCATCCAAGCTCTTCTGCCGTTGGTGACATATCAGTTACTGAGTCATTTGGACAGTGGGTTTATAGAGTTCAACTTCCCCACGACAGTTAGAGGTAGTGCGTTGGGAGCAGAGCCTTCTCTCCTCCCATGTAGAAGAGGCAGCTGCGGCTCCTGCCTTGGGCTCTGTGTTAGGATTCCTTTGACTTAGAACAGTGTTGGAAGCCTCCATCATTCAGCAGCACCCTGGTGGTACAGCCCTGGACATCCCTTTGCAGTCTACCTTGGGCCTCTTACTGCTCTCTCTGTCCCACTCACTGTCCTACCCCTAGCTGCTCAGTCTCTTTACTTGGCCCTTTAAGAGTCAAAACCGCAGCCTCTAAGATCCCCTCAGAGTTATTCCATCCTGTTCTTCCAACTTGGCTTCAACCAAATTCATTTATTTCCTCCCTCCCTTCCTTCACAGTACAGTTGCTATGGTCTAAAGTTCAAGGAAAGTAGTCTATTTAAACTTGGACTTAATTTATGAGTATACTCTTTGGGGGAAGTCTTTGCATTTTGTAGGAATTGCTGTTTGGTTCCAACATAGTTCTTACTGGTGAGGCTTTGTGGGCCAGCACTGTCGAGGGCCCTCGCATGCATCTTGCCTCCCGGCCTTTATGTCATTGCCACTGCCCTTTGCCCCAGCTCATCATGGTGTTTGATTTCTAACTTAAAAGAAGTCATAAAAAATAAAAACTTTGTTATTGTGGAAATGTCGAGGCATACAGAAAAGTAATCACCACCCATCACCCAACTTTAACAATTGTCAACATTTGCCAGTCTCATTCAGAAGACTTAAGATCAGTTTTTCTCAGTGTCAGTAGTATCCTACTTGGATTAGAATTACTGAAAATTGGTTTAAGATGCATATTTCTGGGCTGCCCAGCCCCCAGACCAGCTGATCCAGACATCCCTGCTGCCAGTTCCAGCAATCTGCATATCTGTCAAGCTTCCCGATTCTCATGCACCCTTGAGTTTGAGAACCAGTGTCCTAGACAAGTGTCTGTGTGAACAGGCTTCCAGTTCCCATGGAATATCCAGGGGCACTACTCGCCCAACATCACTGACAGGGGCTTCTGTCCTTCACGTGGAGGGAGCAGAAAGGCCCCCTGAGCCTGCAGCCTGACTGCATGGCTAGTTCATCCCTTTTTGCTCATGGGAAGCTGCACATGTTAACACAACAGCTCCAACTGGGACCCAAGGCCTCAGTCCCAAAAGAGTGCTCTATAAATTGGTCAGTTGTTGAAAGAAAGGAGGGCACAGTATCACCTATATTCATTTGGCTTTTGAGCTTACTCAGCCTGCACTTAAACTCAGTAATCTCATTTGGAGACATGCTGAAATAAGGTTATAAGAAGGCACTACAGTGTCTGTAATTCCCTCATGCTGACTGTGGGCCTCGGCCTATAAAGAGGAATCCAGACAAAGCGCTTGGGATATGCTAATGTGCCCCCACTTTTGAGACTCCCTCTCCAACATAGCACTAGCACATCAAGTACGAGACCAGTGGGCTCTCATAATCCTTCTCTTTCTCTCCTTCAGGTCCGGAAGGAGGGCTTCTGAAGAAGTGGAAGAGTATGTTTGCAGTATTCTATGGCATCCTATGGTGGTCTTTGTCGACAGTGCAGCCTTGGTGGTCAGATCTGTGCAGCCTTTGTTGAACAGCATTAAAAAATAGTATGAATCTGGCTGTGGTGTGGGGCTGGAGTCCTGCTTACCGAGTCAGGGGTTTGACTAGTGCCACTTCTCCCGCTGAAGGCCTGGACCCTGGCCTTGGTAGCCGTGCCATACCTTCCACCCTGTGGCTTTTAGAATTACATGTCCAGGTATCAGACTACTGACCCATTGGTTTTGCTTTATTGATACAGATGGGCAGAAGTGGCACCAGCTTTCTAAACCTAGCCTTCTAATAACACTTACGTTTTAAAAAAAGTTTCTAGGTGAGGATGTAGTGTAAAGTCAGGGCTGTCGAATTTCCCACCTCTAGAGGTAGGAGAAGTGTTCATATCAAGTCTGGGTTGATGCAATACCAGCTTGGGCAGCCATACTTGGCAGACCCAGTTGCCCAGTTAGGTCTAAGCAAGTCGATGGAGGAGAGTGGGTCCAGAGACATTTTCATCTAGGAGAGGGATAGATACAGTACAAATCTGAGTGGTTTCTTTCTGTGTTTAAAACTCATTTTCTACTTTCCTTCTTTTTTGGGGACAGTCACCGCCTCAGACAGAAGAGCCTGGATGGATCAGATGATGGAGGAGGTAAGATGTTCTTGTAGGAAGTCAGAAGGGCTTCCGGAGATGCCCCTGAGCCCCAGAAGCATTTCCTGGACTGCAGCTGAGGCACTGGTTACGGCAGCCTTACTGAGACGTGTCAGCGCCGCATCCCAGCTGCTGCCTCTGCCTGGAGTACCTCCCCCCTACCCACTCACCCTCCTCCCTGGAGTACCTCCCCCTTACCCACTCAACCTCCTCCCTGGAGTACCTCCCCCTTTACCCACTCACCCTCCTCCCTGGAGTACCTCCCCCTTTACCCACTCACCCTCCTCCCTGGAGTACCTCCCCCCTACCCACTCACCCTCCTCCCTGGGGTACCTCCCCCCTTACCCACTCACCCTCCTCCCTGGGGTACCTCCCCCCTTACCCACTCACCCTCCTCCCTGGGGTACCTCCCCCTTACCCACTCAACCTCCTCCCTGGAGTACCTCCCCCCTACCCACTCACCCTCCTCCCTGGAGTACCTCCCCCCTACCCACTCACCCTCCTCCCTGGGGTACCTCCCCCCTTACCCACTCACCCTCCTCCCTGGGGTACCTCCCCCTTACCCACTCAACCTCCTCCCTGGAGTACCTCCCCCCTACCCACTCACCCTCCTCCCTGGAGTACCTCCCCCCTACCCACTCACCCTCCTCCCTGGAGTACCTCCCCCCTACCCACTCAACCTCCTCCCTGGAGTACCTCCCCCCTACCCACTCACCCTCCTCCCTGGAGTACCTCCCCCTTACCCACTCAACCTCCTCCCTGGAGTACCTCCCCCTTTACCCACTCACCCTCCTCCCTGGAGTACCTCCCCCCTTACCCACTCACCCTCCTCCCTGGGGTACCTCCCCCTTTACCCACTCAACCTCCTCCCTGGGGTACCTCCCCCCTACCCACTCACCCTCCTCCCTGGGGTACCTCCCCCTTACCCACTCAACCTCCTCCCTGGAGTACCTCCCCCCTACCCACTCACCCTCCTCCCTGGAGTACCTCCCCCCTACCCACTCACCCTCCTCCCTGGAGTACCTCCCCCCCTTACCCACTCACCCTCCTCCCTGGGGTACCTCCCCCTTACCCACTCAACCTCCTCCCTGGAGTACCTCCCCCCTACCCACTCACCCTCCTCCCTGGAGTACCTCCCCCCTACCCACTCACCCTCCTCCCTGGAGTACCTCCCCCCTACCCACTCACCCTCCTCCCTGGGGTACCTCCCCCTTACCCACTCACCCTCCTCCCTGGAGTACCTCCCCCCTACCCACTCACCCTCCTCCCTGGAGTACCTCCCCCCTACCCACTCACCCTCCTCCCTGGGGTACCTCCCCCCTACCCACTCAACCTCCTCCCTGGAGTACCTCCCCCCTACCCACTCACCCTCCTCCCTGGGGTACCTCCCCCTTTACCCACTCACCCTCCTCCCTGGAGTACCTCCCCCCCCTACCCACTCACCCTCCTCCCTGGAGTACCTCCCCCTTACCCACTCAACCTCCTCCCTGGAGTACCTCCCCCCTACCCACTCACCCTCCTCCCTGGAGTACCTCCCCCCTACCCACTCACCCTCCTCCCTGGGGTACCTCCCCCTTTACCCACTCACCCTCCTCCCTGGAGTACCTCCCCCCTTACCCACTCACCCTCCTCCCTGGGGTACCTCCCCCCTTACCCACTCACCCTCCTCCCTGGAGTACCTCCCCCTTACCCACTCACCCTCCTCCCTGGGGTACCTCCCCCCTACCCACTCACCCTCCTCCCTGGAGTACCTCCCCCCTACCCACTCACCCTCCTCCCTGGAGTACCTCCCCCCTACCCACTCACCCTCCTCCCTGGGGTACCTCCCCCCTACCCACTCACCCTCCTCCCTGGGGTACCTCCCCCTTTACCCACTCACCCTCCTCCCTGGAGTACCTCCCCCCCTTACCCACTCACCCTCCTCCCTGGAGTACCTCCCCCCCTTACCCACTCACCCTCCTCCCTGGAGTACCTCCCCCTTACCCACTCACCCTCCTCCCTGGAGTACCTCCCCCTTACCCACTCACCCTCCTCCCTGGAGTACCTCCCCCTTACCCACTCACCCTCCTCCCTGGAGTACCTCCCCCTTACCCACTCACCCTCCTCCCTGGAGTACCTCCCCCCTTACCCACTCACCCTCCTCCCTGGGGTACCTCCCCCCTACCCACTCACCCTCCTCCCTGGAGTACCTCCCCCTTTACCCACTCACCCTCCTCCCTGGAGTACCTCCCCCCCTTACCCACTCACCCTCCTCCCTGGAGTACCTCCCCCTTACCCACTCACCCTCCTCCCTGGAGTACCTCCCCCTTTACCCACTCACCCTCCTCCCTGGAGTACCTCCCCCCTTACCCACTCACCCTCCTCCCTGGAGTACCTCCCCCTTTACCCACTCACCCTCCTCCCTGGAGTACCTCCCCCCTTTACCCACTCACCCTCCTCGTCCTTCAGAACTCAGCCGAAGCATCACCTCCTGACATGTCTTCGCTTCCCATCCACTCCCTCTCTGCCTCAGATGTTCTTTCTTTGTGCTCCTACCACCTCCTGGGCAGCGTTGGAACAACAGCAGCAGCAGTAGCTGATATTTATTAGGTGTTTATTATATATCAGGCTCTGGTCTGCCAGATTATAGATGTTAAAGCATTTAATCTCCACAACAGCCCTGTGAAATAGTACTATTACTATCCCCAGGTTATAACTGAAGAAACTGTAGTACAGAGAGGTTAAGTAAGCTGCCCAGTCACGGAGCCAGGTGACTGTCACACTTTAATTAGGTGTTGACTCGATTGTTCTTCCTTCCGGGCTCTGAACTCCTTGATGACAGGCACCATGTCTTGTCTGTCTTCGCGTCTTCGGCGCATGACGCACAGTAGTCAGTTAACAGCTGGCATTGTCAGGCCCGTAGCCTCAGCACAGCTGAAACCCATGTTCAAAACTCAAGAGAAAAGAAAGCTTGTGTGTACTTTTTACAAAAAGTTACTAGAGAGATTATACTTGGGACCTAAATTATCAAAGCTTTTTTTTAAAAAAAAACACTTATTTACCATTTCCACACACTATTTCTTCTTGTAGAACTCAGTTCCATCTGGTACTTCCCTGTGCCTGAGAAACTTCATTTAACATTTTTTGTAGAGCGGGTCCTCTGGCAACGAATTCTCTCAGCCTTGTTCATCTGAAAATGTCTTTTCACCGGATATAGAATTCTAGGCTGACAACTTTTTTTTTTTTTAAACTTTTAGAGCTGAAGTTACTTGTCTGCCGGCTGGTGGTATTTCTGAGAAGTCAGTGGTCCTTCTTGTCTTTGTTCCCCTGCTTGCAGTGCCCTGTTCTTCCCTGGCTGCTTTTAAGATTTATTTTCTTTTAGCTTTTATTTTCAGCAGTTTGGTTATGATGGGCCTTGGTATGGCTTACTTGATGCTCATCCTACTTGAACTTCTTGCGTCTGTGGATGTGTTGTTTTCATCAGATTCAGAGAATTTTAGCCAGTATTTCTTTGAGTGTATTTTTCCTCCCCTCTCCTTCTGGGACTCCAGTGACAGGTGTGTGGGTTATATCAGTTGAAATTGCCACACAGGTCACTGAGGTTCTGCTTTGTTTTTCTAGACCATTTAAAACTCTGCTTCAGTTTGGATAGTTTTCTGTTGCTGTGTAACTGCTCTTTTCTTTTATGACGTCTAATCTGCTGTTAAACCCACCCAGTGAATTTGTTGTTTCAGATACTATATTTTTCAACTCTAGAAGTCCCTCTCACATATATCTCTCTCTCATATTTTTATTTTTCCTTGGTAGTAACCTTTATAGTAGCTGGTTTAAAGTTCTTTCCTGCTCGTTGTATCATCTCTGTCTTTTCTGAGTCTGTTTCTATTGACTGATTTTTCTTTTGGTTATAAGTCATATTTTTCTGTTTGACTAGTAGCTTGTTGATTGGCTGCTGGCCGTTGTGAATGTTACAAGCTTGAGTGTCTGGATCTAGCTGTCTTTCTTTAAAGAGTGATATATTTGTTTTGGTAGGCAGTTAGTGTATTTGTTGGTCAACTTGATAATTTTGAGAATTGTTTTTAAGCTTTATTAGCACAAGTCTGGAATTAGCCCTAAACAGTAAGACACTCAGGTGTCTCTACTGAGAGCCTGGTTGTTAAACAAGGACTCTCCACGGGCCTGGGTGGAGCAGTTTCTCTTGCAATTCTGTGTTAGCTCTGGGGATCGATAGCTCACATCTTGCTTGTAGTAATTCTTTGTCCAGCCTTGTGGAGTTTGACCATGTACATGCACAGGTTCGTATATGCAGTTCACCTAGATTTCTGGAGCTCTTTTCCTACACAGTTCCCCCTCTCTCATATCTGCTTCTCAAATTCTAACTACCTTAGCCCCCTAAACTTTGACCTCTGTCTCCTCAACTCAGCAAGACCTCCATGCTCCACTTGGGGGTTCCCCCTCTCTGTGCCAGCGTCCAGGAATTATCTCTAGGCAGAAAGTCAGGGTGACTGCACAGCGCCCTTCATTTAGTTCCCTTCTTTTGGGGATCACAGTGCTGTACTACCTTTTCCACTGTCTGAAAACAGTCATATCTTATATTTCTTCCAGCTTTCTAATTGTTTCCAGCAGGAAGGTAAGTCTGGTACCAGTTACTCTCTCTTGGCTAGAGGAAGAATCCCACAGCCTTGTTCTAAACAACCTTTGCATACAACTACAAAGTAAAGGAGAGAATTAAATCAGTAAGACTTGGATGATTACCTGTGCTTTGGAGCTACTCACAGGATTGGGGCAAGAGTCACATAGGACATTTGTGAAGTATTCTGGGATGATGGGTAAAATGCAGATTCTCAGGCCACCCATAAAGCAGAAGCTGGGGTTGGGGCCAAGGGGTGTGCATTAGTTTCAGTAAGCTACCTGAATGACTATTTTGCAGACCGAAGTTTGGCAACCCGAAGTTTAGAGGTGTAATACCTCTAAAGCCAGGACTCAGGTCTGGAGGGGAAGGGAGTTGTGTGGAAAGTTCTGCCTCATCTCATTCCAAAGGGATTTTAGAGTCGTCACTGGAGGTCAGGAATTCTGTCTGCACTCTCGGATTTGGTAAGAGCTTATGGGCGTCCTCTCATCATTCTTCAGCATTTTTCTTTGCTTTTCCATGATCTCTTATTGACAAGCTCATTTCTTTTTGCCAGATATTCCCCCTTAGATCTACTCACCAAACGCCACGTAGCTGCCCAACTTCTTTACCCACTAATCATTCCCGGTGACCCTATTCTGCATTTCTGTTCCCAAAGTCTTTTCCCAGACCTGTACCTAGGATGTCTTCTGCCAGTGTTCACTGGCTGCTGTGGTGGCTCAGTGATTGGTGGCTTCTGGGCACACGTTTGGTCTGCCTGCCTTCGCGGATTGTCTGTTGCTGTAGCCAGTGGTTGCTTAGGGCAGCAGGGTTGCCATCCAGGAGGATGTGCCAGAGGACTCAAGGAGCAGGGTCCCTGCTAGATATTAACCAAGCTGTTAGGTGGTTGGGGAGCAGAGCGCATGGAAATTCTCATGCTGATGACTCTGAGATGCTTATTAAATTCATGGTCTACAGAAGCTTTACTCAGCTGGTATTCTTCTCTAACCTCTCCACACCCTTTCTTGCACCTCTTTCCAACTCCCTTTGAAGGAATTCTGAAATCCTACTTTCTCCATTTTTTTCAATGTGTGAAAAATGCTACATTTCAAGGAGTAACTGTTGAATGTTACAGCAAAGCCTTCTGAGTACTGCAGTTTACACAGATCCTAAATGCATATTATTAAAAGGTTGTGCTGGCTGCCACTATGGCATTATCACGTTAGAATCAAATTGTTGAAGCTTTAAGTAACTGTATAGTCTGTCTTGTCTAAACCTGTCATTTGACATGTTAAGAAATTGAGGCTTAGAGATTATTATACAAAATAGCTCAGAGGGGAACTCTGGTCTTCTGACTCCCAAGAGGACACTCTGCTCTGATACCATGGTTTTCACCAGCATCATTGCCATCACCATTCATTACTAAACATTTACCACAATTGATATGACCCCCAGCTATGTTGGCATCTCCTTCTACAGGTAGGTGTATTAGTGTTAGCTCCCAGGTTGGTAATGTAGAGTGCCCAGCATGATTTATAGGATGCTTAATGCAATTTCATTAAGAAAGGAGAAGAGAAAGATACCTATTTTCAGAGAATACCTCTAGTATTTTTTTCCCGTCATAAACTTAGAATGTGAAATTTGTGATTTAGCCTTTATTTTGGCTCTGGAGGTTTGAAGCATGTTAGAGCGCGCACTTGATTTTACCTTCTAGGAGGGATGCCTCTTCCAGGCATAAATCTATTGTCCGTGCCGTTATGCCCGAGTCCTTTAATGGAAAATCAGTTCATATGTTACACTTCACACTTGGCTTAGTCCATTTCACTGTATGTGAATGTTTAGAATCCATTATGCAGTAGGAATCATATGTTACATATAACTAGTTTCTAGAATTATCTTTGCTCAGAGAATTACTTGGTTGGCTAGTGAAGGCTGCTCCTTTGAACTTAGAATAACCAGTGGGTGGGGAGACTCCATGAGTGATCGCCCTGAATCATCCCTGGACGCTCGTTCAGCAATGACGTTAAACAGGTCTTTGGGCACCTGCAGGGGAACTTACTGGTTCCCTTAATAAAATCACCTCCAGGTTCTTTGAGGTCATCAGTGCCAGGAGCATGATCACTGGGAAGGGGCTTTTTCCTTGTAGTTGGTAGGGATGGGTGATTGGCGAGCAGTCTCAAAGGAGATGAATCTCTGAATAAAAATGAGGATCTGAAGTCCAGGGCTCCCGCCAGGCAGCTGGCCTCTTTCCATCACCAGCCTTATGGAGAGAGCCAACAGGTTTTCATCCAGTGCCTCCTGTCGCCAGGGCTGCTCTGGATGCTGGAGCTGGTGGTGAGCAAGACAGTCCTTGTGTTCCACGGGCTTCTGATCTAGTGAAATGCCCTCCCCTCTTTCCCTCCCCATCTTTTATAGACATTCAGGAGCCATGTCTCTCGATGTATTTCTCAGCATTCAGCTCCCCTCACTTCACGGTTGGTACCTGTTGTTCCTTCCCCTCCATTGACGTTTTGGGGAAGTTGGGATTCATGATTATGGAGAATTGCTGAGAATGATGGACAGCCCAAGCCCAACATGACCTCAGGATCCCCCAATTGTAGGACGGCGAAACTGATCTTTCCTGTGTAGATGACCATCCTTTAGTGACCTAATCATCCATTCTTGGAATCAAGTTACTGGTTTGCCCTAAGGCCTTTAGACTTCTATCATGGAAGGTGTGTGGTGTTAGAGAAAGAACATCAGCTCTGAAGTAGGATTGAGACCAGTCTTTTGCAAGTGACTTTGGGCAAGTCATTCATTCATTCATTCAACCACCTTTGTTGAATACCTACTGTGTATGGTACATAGGGCTGGACACGGGATGGGATGGTGAACGGAACATTCTTAGCCCTTGTCCTCAGAGCTTACAGTCTAGTTAGGGACCTCGGGACTGAGAACAGTCACAGCTAAGTCAGGACAGATTGCGATGGAGTCCACTGACTTGACTTGGGTGATGAGGGAGGGCACCTCGGAGGAAGTGACTCAGACTTCAACTTAAAGGAAGGTAGAGTTGCCAGCAGTGAGGGGTAGCAGTTGGGTGGGGGGACCCTGGTAGAGAAGACAGCAGGTGCAAAGTCATGTCACCTCTCTAACCCCAGAAGCATTTCCAGGCCTGCTTGGTCTCTTCCAGCCCTAAAATCCAGCGATCAGAGTGTGAACTCTGGATGGAATATGAAACTTCAGGGAGGAACATTGAGAGGCACAAATGGGAGGTCAATTCTTTGTCTTTAAAAAAGATGAGCCGTATTCAAATTGAGACAGTCTCCAAAAACACAGTTAGATACACACTCAACCTCCAGAGTTGACCTCCGAGCTAAATTCAAGTTAAGAATTTGTGAGCCTCGTTATATGGCTTTAGAAAGTGGAAAGTCTCTGAAAACAGGAGCTTTAAAAAAAAGGATTAGCTCTTTCTTGCACATAACCATTGTATGTTGGTGTAACCCAGGGCTGTGGGTGGAATTAGCACCCCCTCTTCCTGGCAGCTCTGGGTGCCTCTTGGGCATGCCTTGTCCCCACTGGAGAGAGCTGTGCTCTTTGCATCCTGAGGTCCAGTTTTGACAGAATCAAGTATCTCAAAACCTTAGGAATAATAAATCCTCATGGCCAACCAAAAAGTGTTTAATTGCTCAAGGACAAGCTGAGCTGAGCCCCTTCTAGCCAGGGGCAGTTGGGGACTTAATTCTGCAAGTGGAGCAATCTAGATGATCTGAGAGCTCCGAGTTTAAGGGTAATTGTTCAATTTTTTATCCACATCAACAGGGAAAATAGGTAAAAGTGGCTGAGCACAGCCAAGCAATGAGGCTGGATGAGATGTGAGATGCTAGTCTGTCAGTGGAATTAGAAAAATGCTATCTATAGAGGACTATCACTCAGTCACCCCCCCTTTCCCCTCTCCCCATCATTCATCTCTGTCTTGGGCTTTCTAACTGTTTTGGGTTCTTTCTCATACTTTGTTTAATCCTTCCACCATATCCTTCAACTGTTCTCCCGCAAATAGCAGTCATTCTGAGCCTGACTGGCTTTAATGCAGAGAAAGGAAAAGTGGAAAGAATTCTTTAAGTACAGATAAATTGGAACCCTGATGTCTCAGTTCCTTTCTCTTGCTGAGTAAGAATGTTCCATTATGTTAGCATTCCTTCTTCAGGCCCAGTACCACATAGAGGGCTTCTTAAGTGGTCCCTAAACCTAGTTCCTTTGCATCCCTAATTTTTAAAAACTATTTTAGTCAGCACTGATTTTTAAAATTTAATTATCTTCCTTAAAATCAATTTGTTTTTCTAAATTCAAAGTCACTAGGACTAGATGCTAAGGTCTTTCTGAATCCATGCCTCCCTTCCCTTCCCTGACACAGACATGCACAGGAGCACCGGTTTTTGTTTTTTTTAAATCTTCACTCGAGGATATGTTTATTGATTGGAGAGAGAGAGGGAGGGAGAGGGAGAGGGAGAGGGAGAGGGAGAGGGAGAAACATCAATGTGAAAGAGAAACATCGATCAGTTTCCTTCTGTATAGGCCCTGACTGGGGATCAAACCCAAAACCTAGGAATGTGCCCTGACCAGGAATCGAACCCACAGCATTTTGGTGCACAGGACTATGATCCAACCAACCAAGCCACCTGGCCAGGGCCAGGAACACCTTTAATTTAAACCTATCCACAGCAGGAATGGAGCAGGGGTGGGGTGGGGTGGGGTGGGATGGAACTCACTGGTCCAGGGATTAGCTGTCCTCTCTCTTGTCTCTGTGCTTTGTTAGGCTTTGTTCTCTTTATGGGATATTGAGTAGGAAATTTGAAAAAAAAGTCAGTCTTGTAAGAAATGGTATTGGTAACTAATGTTTTAACTATTCACCAGTAGCCAGGCGCTGCGCTGCTTTACCTGTAGCTCTTTAGTTAATTCCCCCAGTTCTGTGAGGAGACACTGATTATCACCCTTTCACAGAGGAGGAAACTGAAGCTTTGTGAAGTTAAGCAACTCACAGAAGTCCCGTGGCTAATAAGTAGTCATGTGCTGGAGAATACAGACTTCCCCCCTTTACCTGTGGTTTTGTTTTCTGTGGGCTCACCCGTGGTCAGCTTGGTCTGAAAATAGTAAATGGAAAATTCCAGAAATAATTCATAAGTTTCAAATTGCATGCTGTTCTGAGTAGTGTGGTGAAATCTTGCTTCATCCCACTCTTGCTCCTGGGAGTGAATCACCCCTTTGTCCAGTGGATTTATGCTGTATACACTGCCTGCACGTTAGTAGCTGTCTGTTAGCAGATCAGTTGTCAGAAGGAGAGAGACCACATTCACATAGCCTTTATTATAGTATTTGTTAAAATTGTTCTGTTTTTAGTTGTTAATCTCTTACTGTGCCTAATTTAGAAATCAAACTTTTTCATAGGTATGTATGTATAGGAAAAAACAGTATGTACAGGATTTGGTACTATCCACAGTCTCAGGCATCCGCTGGGGGTCTTGGGACGTATCCCCTGCAGATAAGGGGTGAGGTACTACTGTATTTAACAGCCAACTCTTTATGGGGAAAAAATCTTCATTGGTGGTGTTTGCCGGTTTCTGTGGCATAAATACCCCCACCATGGTTGGTTTCAGGCTCCCAACATGACATCTTTGACCACAGAGCTGGGAAGAGTTGGGCAGTAGCACACTAATGAGAGTATCATATTTTCACCATACTGCTTACATTAGATGCAAATAATTTCGAGAGCTTAGGTAAAGTAAAATGTAGTAAAATTTAGGAAATGGTGAGTTTTGAGCATTACCTTTGTTTTTAATATAGTTTATTTCATTATAAGGGTGTATAATTTAATCTTTAATAATGTTTATATTTAACAACCTGCATGCAAACTTTCTAAAAATTTAGCCTTTGATTCTTACAAGCCAGTACAAGCCAGCTGCTCTAACACACCTCCTCTAGCAAGTGGTGGAGCTGGAATTCAGACATGGGCTTTATGACTCACTCTGCTCTCACTGCTCCCTCTTTGCCATGAAAAGTGGTAGGTTTGTTTCTTGCTGGTTCAGGAAGCTTGTCTCCACTCATTTTTTCAGCACTCCATTGCATTTTTGCTCTCCTGTCCTAATTCTCAGATTTACCTGCTGGCCCATGTCCTCAGCTCTGCTGAACCTCTCATTGTGAAGTCTTATCTACAACACCTGGGCTGAGCAGAGAAGTCTTTAAAGCCCTATGACATGAAGCAGAATCTTCTGGTTTGACCAGTCCTCTCTTTCTTCTCATGCTTTCTTTTCTACCAAACCCATTGAGATTGCTATTGGGTAATGGGTTCTTGTGTCTATGCTGGATCCTCTGGAGAGGAGAACTCAGTCGTCTTCTGCCTCACTTCGGTTCAAGTCCAGAGTCTTGCCCAGACCTCCCGCTTCCCTGGCAGAGCCAGGACAGAGTGCTCTATGCCCCCTCGTGGTGCCCTGAAATCTCTAGGCCACACCAGACTCTCCAAACTTACCATCTCGAGCATCTCTGCCTGAAACACAGTTGACAGTGACCTCTCTGGAGTTCCGTTTTCTTTGCTCATGTGAGCGGCTTCCCTGCATGTGCCCATCGGAGGAGTTAGAGTGGGAAGAATGCAGATGAAGGTCTCGTGCCTTGCTTGCATGCTGGAGATGAGGCGGGCTGCAGTAACCTTCCTCCAGGAACACAGAGGCAGAGCTCCGACAGCAATCTGTCGTACTACAGTCTGTTTGGAGGAATGTGATTAATAATAAATCATCCAACGTTAAAGCACTGACAAAAGTCAAAGACAGCTGACTCTCCCTGAAATCGTTATGGAGATCAGGGAAGGTGTTTGTTCTGTTACTCCTTGGATTCTCTGTGGGTTGAATACAGAAGACAAGACCAGGATAGGACAAAACCAATCCCATGTACTCCTGGGACTGTCCCAGATGTGACCGCAAGCAGTGTTCCCACTTTCCGGGAGAGGCACGGCACCTCTCCATGCAGTTGTGATGGGAACGGATGAATGAGGAGGAGAGGAGGTGAGAGCCCTGAATGCAGGTGGGCCCATATGGGTGAGGACCACTGCCAAGGGAGATCTTAGGCCACTTAGATTTTTATTTGACTAGAAAGAAATAGAGGCTTGGTCTTCTAGGATGCCTGCTCAAAAAATGGAGTCTGTAGAAAGAGCCATAATGTTCTCTGCAATGGGAAGAGATAGGGAGAGTTGTAGAGTTGCTCCAAGTATTCTTTGTAACCAAGATCACAGAAAGTTGTGGCCTCGGATGACTGGTGGCTGTGTGTGTTCTCCCAAATAGATGGCCATGGTGCATTTCTCAGTTTGAAGACTGATGGTCAGATGTCGCGTAGGGGAGATGGGAAGGGACAGGCATGTTTATGCACCTGGGGTTGCGCGTAGCACATCACTTAGCCCTCGAGTGGAGAAGTCTTTTCCTTCTGACATATCGCACATGGAAATTAGTGCCTGAAGAAGGACGTCGTCTAGCTAGAGTGGAAGTCTCGGGGAGAGGTGTAGGGACCTCCTACCCTAGCAAGAGATGAACTCGATCTGGCTTTAGGTTCTACCAGCTTTCTAAAAATTCACAGGTGTTCATTGTGTGTGTGTACTTGTCTGTATACACACACACAGGACACATGTTGGGAATGTGATTCCTGAGTCCATAAGTGTGGTTGACAGACTAGGTTTACCTAAAAGGCCCTTTAAGAGAAAGTTCTTGAAAGATGATTACAGAATTGAGACACCATCATTTAAAAGTGCCCGAGGCAAACGCCTTTGAAAATTGCAGCAGTGGAGGGACAGAGAAAGAGCCACGCAGCTCTTGATTGTTGCGCAGCTCCCTCAGGACCCGTCCTCCCCCTCCCCCTGTTTCTCATCTGATGAGAGAGAGCAGCAGTAAGACTCCTCATCTATCTTATGAAAACCCGATTCGGAATGGCTGTGATCAAAACCAGCTGGCTGTCACCAGCAGTGGCCTTGCACGGAGGGGACCGCTCAGAAGAGTTCCTTGTGTGGGGGTGGCATGGGTGGCACCGATCAAAGTAGCACTTTTTTAATAAATATATATAAGGAAAATACAAAACTAAGGATTTGGAATAAAAGCAGTGTAGTTTGTCTTGTTTTTTTGAGTGTAACACAAAGAGGATGAAATAGAATTGGATATGCCTGGTTTCCAGCATACTTCTGGCGGCTCTGAGGAGGTGTTTCCTGTCACATTAATACCGTGTCACTCACCTTGGGGCCTGTTGAAGAGAGTGGAGAACTCCTCAGTTTCCATTCCTTCCAGCCACTTCATTCCTCTAAATTTTTAAAGTCCTTTACCCCTCCTTGTTCACAGATCTCAACAGATCAAAGCTGGAACCCCACGAAGCCCCGAGAGCTGTGGGAGTGGGGGGAGCATTCCTATCCATTGTTCTTTGTTTCCTTCAACTGTCCTAACCAGCCATGCGATGTTCCCTAGAGGTCACCGGCAGGTCCTCCCAATGTCAGGCTCCTGGGCCGAAGGGGATCGTTCCCCATAGAGAACCCTTGTTGGGCCGCGCATGACTCTCTCGAGCACTGCCTTTGAATTGCTCGAAAGGCTCAATCCTGGTTGACGACCCTTTTGCGTGGCTGATACAGATTCTTATACAGCACCTGATGGACTTGGTGGGGTGTTGGGGAAAATCCCATTCTGGGGTGCTGCATTCATGGCTCCTTCAGAAATGCGCTAACATCCCCGTGGGTAATATCCTGAGATCTGGCTTTCACACGCCATGATAGACCATGAGCTGAGGCGCCACTCTGAGCAAACGCCTTCTCTGCTTATGACCCAGCCAGCACCACGCTGTGCTGAGGCCGGGCTTATCTCAGAAATGAAATCAGTCCAGACCTTCCTCTCCAACCCAGTGTCAACCAGGAGAGTCCCCGCAGCTGGGGGCTGGGGGAACAATCAGCTAGTTTGATCTTAAGGTCTGTGATCTTTCCCCAGCAGTATTAGGAGAGATTTAGCTTGGCAGGAGCATGGAGGCATTTCAGCATACGGGACGCAGATGAAAACCAGCAAACAAACCCAAGCTGGCACCTCAGGACGGGGCATCTTTTCTTTCTGTCCCTCTGTCACATACTTCCTCGGGGACCTGCTCCCAGACACTGCTGCACGTTGGGCCACGCGTTCTGCTCACAGTCAGCCCTGTCTCGGCGTTTGCAGCGTGGCTCCCTAGCCAGCCTCACAGTTTGCAGACTCTTTTCTACCCTGTCCTTTGCTTTCTCCTCTGCCTGTCATGAGCACAGGCTGGGTCTGGCTTGAGTCAGGTGAAATCACAAGGGGGGTCTTCATAAAGCAGACCTGCCAGGGACCTGCAGGCGGGTTTGTGCCCCTGGAACCCTGATTCGTGGCGAGCAGGGGACTGATGGTGCTGGGCCCAGGCTCACTCGGGAGCTCCTCTGAGACTGTCTCTTTCCCTTGTTCCTTCGGGTGTTTGAAGCCTGTTGCCTACTGCTTTCCCCTTCTCCCTTTTAAAAAATTCTCCATTTTTTCACTTAGAAAAAAAATTATTTATACGATTGAGATCCACTAATTAAAGCCACTTTCTAGTATTTGGTTACTGGAGCGTTTGATGTCTCTCTGACAAGACCATGAAATGCATGGAGTGTCCACAGGGACAGAATTTGCTGAACACGGCTCTTTGTAAATGAGGGGACACAGTGTCGCCACAGCTCATGAATATGAAACGCCCATGATGCCACCTCAGTGGACTTGGGAACACAGATGAATCCTGTCATGGGCTAAATGAGACCAATTTCTTTCACTTAACTTCATCTTCAATCAGACCTTCTTCCATTTGCCTGTTTAAAATTCCCCATACGTGGTGCAGAAGGTAACAGCATTCAGTAAAACAAAGTTTTGCAGCTGCAGAGAAAAATCATAACGATCTCTGGTGTAAAGTTGCCATCCCCTAAAACCCCAGACATTGTTTCCTTTTGCCTGTGAGCTCTGCTGGGGTCTGTTGAGTATGGGCACAAAGTTAGGGGTTGTCTGGACTGCTCGTATTGGGGTGTCCTTAAGCAGCATGTCCAGATCCCTTTCATGTGGATTGGTTACTGAACTTGGCTATGGATCGTGGATATGAGCCCTTAACAGCCTGTGGATGCTCTGCAGTGCCCAGGGCACTGAGTGGGAAGGCAGCTCTGTGAGGAGATGGTGTATAACCAGGCAGGTCTCTGGCATTGGGAGCTCAGTTAGTGGTTGAAGTGAGAGGGACAGATGTCGTCAGTAAGTACCCCAAGGCACCTGACAAGGTAGGCCAACCACTTGTATTATTTACTGAGGTGTCAAGGTAAGAAAGTGCTGGCGTATAACACAGTCTTTACGTAGCTCTCTAGGAACCCTTCTGCATGTGACCAGGGAATTCCATTCAGAAAGCCCCAGCCAAGAAAATCAGCAAAGAGTAGAACCTAAAAGGACGCAGAGAGGAGGGCTCCTGGTGGGACCCAGGAGCCAGATTGGGGGGCCTTCTTTGTTCTCTCCTTCCTGCAGGACTTGGATTTACACTTCAGGTGAAGAGCCTGAGCAATGCTCAGGGGTACTTATTTCAAGCTGAGTCCAGTCTAAGAAATCACTTTCTGTTCTAATTATACCCAGACTGGCAAACAGCAGCCAGATTTGAATGCAGGTGATCACAAAGTGCATGGCAGAGAGCTGGGGCCAGCTTCATAGGAAGAGGCAGGCGGCTTTTACCGTCAACCACAGGGGCTGAAAAACGTCTCTCTGGGACTCGGCTGGGTGGTTAGCATTTAGTGCGCGGGTGTGATACTATCTATAATGAATGCATCCAGAGCAATGGCAGCTTTCACATCCTTGAAACCAGTTGAAATTGATACGACTGGTATTCCCATAGGTTTCCATTATTAATTTCTATTATTTATTTCAGCACCCCTCCTTTATTTCTGTGCTTTCAGCTGGTAGTTGATTTGTTGGGTAGATCTGTTGGCAGACCAGTGTTCTGGTATTGTCATGACTTTCCCACTTGGCAAACTTTTTCTTTGAAATAAGTTCTTACTGCTTTTGCTGTACCTTAACAAGCCTTTATTGGGGGTTCCCAGAAAGTGGATTATACAGTGAGACACATACTAAAGATCCAGGAAGAAAAACACAGGAAGCAGTGTGAAACCCAGCCTCAGGATGGAAGTCCATGTGGACCAAGTTTGAATGACTTCCTCTGCAACTTTGTCCCCACTTGTCCATTGCTTCCTGTGTATGCACTGACCCTTCCCAGCAGGAGCAGCTCTCAGGTGAGATAAAGCCTCTGCTAGGGTGTTGTCAAATCCAGGAAGTATCCAAGGATCGCTCTTGGTTGTGCTTGTGAAACGAATCCACTTAGGCAACTTTAGGATTCAGGAGCACTTACACTGTAATTGGAACAATGTAGAAAAGATTGATATAGCTCTTCCATGTGTGTTTCACGTGTGTGGGGCATCTTTTGATCCAGTCTTGTCCAGTTGTCCTTCAGTTTGCGAGTCCTTGGGAATGCAGAAGTGACCAGAATGTGGGCCTTGCTCTCAGCTAGTTCACCATCTAGGGGGCAGGCTGAGGGCCAGTTTCACTTACTTTACCTACTGCAAGGTAATGAGATCTACCCTGTGGCCATGAATGGAGAATGATGGAAAGACCAAGTAGCAAGCTCTGAGTTCTGCCTGTTGGGTTCCCAGATGATTCACAAAGGAAGGGATGTGTATTTTCCTTATTCTGCTCATTTATTATCTTTTTATGTATAGACACCTCCTTAGCAACTTTGCCAGGCTTAGTCCTTCTTGGCCTCCCCCTAATGTGCCTCAGAGGGGTCTTGTGTATAACGGGTACTGGTCCATGTTTCCTGGCTGGTTGATACAGATCTTCCTCTCCGGGCACTGGGCACCTCTCTCCTGCCTCACCCGTGCCACTCTGTCCCAGGCCCTCGTGCCCACCCCACCAGCCTTCCTTCAGTTTCTTCCATCCCCTGCCTGGATGAATCCTGCTTATCCTTCGGCTTTCAGCCACATTGTCCCAAATTCAGAGAGCTTCCCTGACCCCTCACCCACCCCAACCCCCAAGTTCTAAATTAGGTCCTCCCTGGACTGGTGTAAATGCATTATGGAGTATCCGTTCATTGATACTAGGTGGGCACTTAAAAGAATAGGACGTATCAGCACATTATCAGGAAGGGTAAAGCAAATTGCAGAACAACATGTATGGAAAGTAATCCCATTCTTAAACAGTTTTTAAAAGAGTGTGTGCTGTGGTAGGCATAAATTCTTTTCAGTAAGTATATACAAGAAATTGTTAATAGCGACTACCTGTAGGGAGACAACTGGGGCTCATATAAGGAAAGGAAATTTTTCATTTTAAACTTTCCTGCAGCATTTGTATTTATTACCACATATGATGTTACTTTTACCTTTCAAAATAAGACAGGTGTCCCTGTTATTTTCAGCCATAGAATCCAGTTAGTTTCCCTCACAGTATATGTTTGAATTTATTTGTTTACTGTCCCCCATTGCACTGGTGCTTCTTGAAGACAAGGACCATGTCTGTTTTTTGTTATCATTTTTTAAATATTTTTTTTTATTGATTTTTAGGGAGGGGGAGAGAGAGAGAAGCATCGATGCGAGAGTGAAACATTGATCAGCTGCCTCCTGCACCCCTCTCCACTGGGAATCGAGCCCACAACCCGGGCATGTGCCCTGACCCAGAATCGAACCGGCAACCTTTTGGTGCACAGGATGACACTCCAACCAACTGAGCACACTGGCCAGGGCAGGACCATGTCTGTTTTATTTGCTGTTGTTATTGGCACCAGTTAGCATGGCACCTTTCACAGAGTAGGTGCTCGTATTCCTTGAATGAATGAATGAGTGAGTGAATGAATGAACCAACGAACAAGCGGACAAATGGAATTTCCTGCCCTGAGTCTGACTGGGCAACGTGGGGCAGACAAGCAGGTTGAACAACAAGTGAGATGGCCGACATAAGAGGCAGGGGACAGATATCAAAGGAAGCCTGTTTAGTTTAAGGTGTCAGCTGGGAGAGAGCGGCAGGTGATCTGTGTGGCGTGGTGGTCTGAGTGAGGAAACTGCCTGAGATGAGGGAGGAGGGCACCCGCTCCCATGCGCTGGAGGCATAGCCCCCTGTCCTCACCTTCCTCTTTTCTGGGGTGGTTCCAGGTACCAGCTGTCTCCTTCTCCATGGCGCTGGTTTGCTAAGGGTGGCAGAGGATGAGTACCCAGGGCTCTCTGGTGTCAGTGCGCTCTTTTCATTCTGTTCCATTTGGCCTTGTTGTAGGAAAGTAGCCAGGCAGGGCATGTGAGGAGGGAGAGAATTAGCTTATTTATGGTTATTGGCATCGAGAAATACCCAAGAACAGAGGACATTGAGCCTCAGGCAAAGTGAAAGCTGTTCGGCTACAGGCAGTCTCTCACCTTCCACTATCGGAGGCGTCTCTAAAGGCACTGGGCCTTTGCAAAGAAAGCTTGGGAGGGTGTGGACAAGCTCAGGGTGCAGCCGGACTGAAGTTGGAAGCCTGGCTCTGTTATTAATGGTTCCACTTCGTGCAAAGTGCTCACTGTTCCTCAGCCTCAGTGTTCTCATCTGGAAAATGGGCAGGAATAAGTGAGAAAATGAAGGTAGAGCCCTGTGGCTTCTCTCCATGCGCAATATTATATCTTTTAAATGAATAAGAATAGCATGGCACTTAGTATTTTACAGAGATTATTGCATTTAGTACAAGAACTGTGTGCAGTGGGCAAAATTATACCAGTTTTACAGATGAAGAAACTGAGGTACAGAGAGGGTAAAGTCATACAGCTGGTACGTGGAGGATTCGAAGCCGGCTATCCTGCCTCCAGAGCCTCTGACCTTAACCACTGGACAGGAGTCCTACCCATATATTTAAGTAGCTCACTGTTTCTTTGAATGTTCTTCCTCTTATTAGCAGCATATAGGAAAATGAAAATAAAGTTGACATAATTATTCATTTTTTAAAAATAGTGGAAGCTTTTAGCAGCAGTACTATAGCAGACTGTTATATTCTTTTATTGTCTCTATTAGAATTGTGTGCTTTTGAATGTTAAACTTGACAACCTGAATGAGACCGGGTCATGGTCCAGGCTCACAGATTAAGTAGCCGAGCTGATTGCAGGCAGAGCCAGACCATTTCCTGTAGGTAATTTTATGAAGAGGTGGATTTCTCAAATCCATTTTTTTCTTCTCAGTTTGTTCATGGCATGTACGTGTGTGGTAGATGAGGAAGGGGGGGGAAGGAGAGAGAGAACAAAAATTCCCAAGAACATATTAACTACATGAGCAAGTACTTGTCAGTGATTATAAATCAGAAACTAAAATTGTGAAGTTCTTTGAAGTTTGCCCAAAATCTGCTCATAGCCACCTGTTCCACTGGGGCCGGGAGTTGGATGGCCTGACTCTGCTGCGATGGCTCAAGCTGTCACTGCACCGGAATGTTCCAGCTTGCCTCGGCCTGGCTGTCAGCGCTGGCTCTGTCCCACTCAGGCAGTTCACCGGGTTCTGTTGGGCACCAGACTTCCAATTAGAGAGAAATCCCACTGTGTGGCCAGCCCCACCAGTGCCACTCTGAGAGGCCCCTTTGCCAAGGCCCGAGCTGACCTCTGATCTGTCACAGATGGGCCAGCCCCACACTCCTTTGTGCACATTTGGAGGAGGAGGTGGGGATGAAGTGAGAAGCCTGTGGGGAGTCAGAGTGGACATTGGGCCGCAGTGCAGTCCTCGGGGCTGGGAGAAGCTGGGCAGAGTTGACAGGACCCAAATGCTAGTGTTGTGGAGGGAAAGGGGACTTTGGGAAGACCCCATCCTGAGCCCTAAACTCAGCATGGGGCATTTTCTTACCAACTTCTGAATATTCATCTCAGGCTGGACTCCACGTCCGAGGAGAGCCAGGAGCAGCTCACTGGCTCACTCCAAAACTGTCACACTGCTGATAGCTCATGGCACAGCCAGCCTCCCCCTGCCCGCTGCAGGGTCTGTACAGACATCGCCCTGGACTCTGGACGGCACTATCAGCCGCTGCCCTCCCCATGGAGTATTCATCACACAGAGCAGAGTGAAGAAGAAAGCTAAATTTCTATTAGCATAAGAAATAGAACCTTCGAGAATCCTGTCTCTGATTCTTTAGCAGGAGAGAGCTACAGTCTGAGCTCTGAACAAGTTTCTAGGTAGAGGACTTGCTGAATGTGCTTCATCACTTGGGGGGGGGGGGGGTCTCCTTTATTTCCTCACCAGCCATTTTTTTCCATTATATCCCTTCCATTCTTTTAATCACTCCGTCTCCACCTGTCCCTTTCTCTCTCTGGTTTTCCATGTCTCCCTTGCCTACTTTCTCTTTTTCTGGATACAACACCTGTAGCACCACAGTCTAAAGCAACAGTAAAGATACCAGGCTTGGAACTGACACATGTACTTGGGCTTCGCTTGACTAGTGCAGCCACAAAGTCTAAACACTGAACAGCCAGAAAGTGGCGAGGGCCTTCCCAGCTCGTCTTGAAATTATTCTGCATCTCTTTTAAAAATAGAATAGAATTTTAAAACTGAAGTAAAAGAGAAGTACCATATGATTTTACTCATGTGGAATTTAATGAGCAAAATAGAGACAGGCTCATAGAAAGGGAGCAGGCAGACAGCTCTGGTGGGGGAGGGGGGAGGGATTGAGCAAAAAGAGAGAGAGAGAGAGAACTCATGGACATGGCCAACAGTGTGGTGAGGGTGTGGGGGGGGTGGAGGTGGGAGAGGGAAGAGGGGGTAAATGGTAATGGGAAAAATGAAGTAATAAAAATAAATAAAAATAAAATTGAATTCAATCCATGGAAGCAAAAATGAAGGGTTTGTTGTTTTTTCCTTTTCACTTTTCTTTCCTCTCTGGGATTTTTCCTCCTTTTGATATTTGCAGTGAGTTTGAGAATCCCAGGCCTGTCTCAGCCCACTTGGCTTTTTTTTTTCCTTTTTTTTCACTTTGACCCTCCCTGCAATCTGGTTAAAACAAAGAAAACCCCTCTACCAGTCAGTGGTGCCCATTTGGAGAAAGAAATACAAAGGTGTTAGGTTGTCCCAGGAGAAGATGGGCTATTTGTACCTTAGGCCAGTTGCCACAGTTAAATGATATACTATCTCTTTCTCTATTCACGTGACTTTGTTAAATTGGTGAAAGAAATGGCTTTGGGGCTTCTTCTATGTCTGTATGTCTGTCTCATATGGAGGGTTCAGAGAAGGAGTCTCTATGACAGCAAGAGCAGTGTCATCTTTAGAAGCAGCACTGTTTTTCTAATAGACCTGGCAAATGGAGGCCTGATCTTGGATACATGGCTGGGAGCCAGGTGTGTCATTAGGTGTAAAATGACCTTCAGATGCAGGCTAAGGGCCAGGAAGACTGTGACGGCTGCAAAGGCCTACGATGAGCTAATGCACGTGTGGACCTTGGTCATGAGGAGTTGCGCTCATAGTGACACTCACCTCATGGTGCTGCACTTTCTCAGTTCCTCTGTCTCCGACCATGCCAGGCTCATTCATTGATTCCCCTTCTTTCCTCTCTAATGTAGGCGCTTCCCCAAGTGCTGTCTGGGACTCTCTTCTCATTTCTTTACATTTCTCCTTGGAGACCCACTCCAGTGACTCCTAACCTGGAGTGCACATCACGACCACTGAAGAAATCAGGGAAAAATACAGATGCCTGTGCCCCACCAAGGAGGTTCTAATCCAGCTGGTTCTGGGGTAAAGCCAGGGGTTCGGGAATTGTTGACGTTCTACCTTTGATTCCAATGCACATCTCTAGTTCAGCCTGACTGGGAGCCCCTGGAGGGCAGAGACTGCATGTCCATTCTACCCCCAGCCCACAGCCCCATAGCCGGCGTGTTTATAAGTAAACGAAGAGGCAGGCAAGCTCCTTCCTCGTGCTGCTGAGAGTTTTGCCGCTGCCTCTCGTTGCAGATATTCTTGTTATTCCGGATCTGGAAGAAGTACAGGAAGAAGACTTTGTTTTGCAGGTGGCAGCCCCTCCCAGGTGCGTAAAATTAGGTAGGAAGCTGGAGGGAGGCAGGGAGCATGTGAATGAATACGGTCCAAATACCATCTACGGTGGTCTGCCCCCCAGTGCAGACCCAGATGTTTCTGGTGATGGGCTCCCTCCCGGGTTCCCATTTTATTAGACATTTTCTTCCCACTTTGGTCCCCTAGCTGCCTAGGAGGCTCTGGGGACAGTGGCCAGCAGCATTCCTGGAACTGGTCCTGCATATGGTCCCTCCTCACATTCTCTTTCCTGCAGCGTCCAGGTAAACCGGGTGATGACCTACCGTGACCTGGACAATGACCTCATGAAGTACGCAGCCTTTCAGACCCTGGTGAGTGGAAGGGCTCCTGCATAGAGGGGTGGGCTCCAGGCAACATCCTTAGGGATTCCTCAGCTCCTCCATGGGTCTCTAAGGCTGCCTGGCAACAGTCCCTTTGCCAGAGGCATCATCCTTGGGTATTACAGCATCTCTAGGCCCAGCAAATTCCAGGGCTTGCCAGCGCAGGCTCCCACCTACTTCCATGGCTGCCCACTTGGGGTCAGTAGGTACACTGGCCCTAGAGATGTGCTGCTATCATGCCCTGCCTGCCTGTTGTTGACCTTCCCGCAGAGAATGCCCAGCCTGTGGGATGTCGTGGCGTGCCCTCGGTGGCCATGTGGCCCACTCACATTTTTACTGCAGGAAGTTCTACCAACCACAGCCTGATCCTCCTCACTTTGCAAGAGCTAACTGTCTGAAGGCCCATCGAGGTGCACAGCCATTTTGTTTTTTGCATTCACAGGATGGAGAGATCGACCTGAAGCTTCTCACCAAAGTCCTCGCGCCAGAGCAGGAAGTTCGGGAGGTACGTAGCAGGAGCAGCTTCTTACCCCCTCAGCCGAGTCATCCCCGTAACCAGCTGGCTCCCCAGGCTGGCTCCGCAGGCTGGCCTCCGCCTCCCTGGCTGATGGATATGGGAGGCAGGCTGTGGTTGCAGGGAAAGGCCTTTCTTTGTCTCACCCAGCAGTACCCCTCTTGGCAGGACGATGTCAGCTGGGACTGGGACCATCTGTACACTGAGGTGTCCTCAGAACTCCTCACCGAGTGAGACCTGCTGCAGAGATGAGGACCCCAGGGGACAGTCCGCACACACGTGAGCCCTTGGGGGACAACAGACCATTCTCTCTGCACTGAGTAACCTCTGCTTTGGATAAGCCTAAAACCAAAAAAGCTTGCAAGCAGCTTAGACTTTTTATATGGAATATTTTGTATTAAAAATATTTATTTTCAGGAGACCACATTGGAACATTCAGTTGCAATAAATTGCTTTCTTCTGTGGCTATCTCTTCCATTTCTTTGCAGTGCCCTCTTGGAAAGATTCCTCGAGGTGAAGGAAGCAGTTTTTAAACAATCTGATGGGAACTCTCCCTGCTGTGGAATTGTGTGGGGGGAGCTAGATCAGGGAGAGAAGGAACGGCACCCCTCCTGGAAGCTGTTCAGTCCACAGAGGCCACAGCAGTTCCCAGGAGCATCTGCCTGTAAGCACCTGGGCACAGGGATGTGGGAGGTTGTAGGCCGCTGCCTGCTGGGGCCCAGGGTGGGCCTAACAGGACACCTTGCTGACTGCACTTTCTGCTGCATTAGTGAAGCTGCACTGTCTCCTTCTTGCATTTAGGTGGCTTGGCTGAGGACACAGCAGACGTGGGTGTGATAAGGTGACCCATTCCTCACATCAGGGTTTGGTGGCTCTTCTGATAGCATTCCTCTTTCACTCTCTTCCTACAACCCATGCCTGGGGCCCCCAAAGCACGTTCCCCTTCTGCCACAGGTTCCCAGAGCCTTGTTTCTGGTTCTTACTAGCAGGGGCCAGCTTGGCAGCCCAGAGAATTGCACAGAAATGCTCTCTTAGGGAGCCCGGGACTCCTTCTGACCTTTCAGATATGCAGCTGCTTGTCTCCATTGCTCCCCCACACAGCATCACCGCCTGTTTCCAAAATGTGCTCAGATCTGGAGCAGAGCCCAGGCCTTTTTCTAAACAGAGACATCTTTAGTTTTTGTTTTTCTCTCTTTCTCCCCAAGACATCTCACCTGAGGACAGGGACGTTCCCTGCCCGCCTCTCCTAGGTGCCACTTTGGATCAGGCCCTTGCAGGGTGGCAGCTAGAAGCCCCACTACCCGGCCAGGGAGTGCAGAATGCTGCTCTCATCCTGCCTGGAGAGCCCTTCATTAAAATTCAGACAAACAAAGAGGCTCAGGACTTCAAAAACCCACTGGGGGGTTGTTTTTGTGTGACTATGTGTGCCCTTTCGCAAGCAGGCTCCCAAGCAGGCACAGAGAATGCTGGTCTACTAATTATAAACTCTGGGATTTAGTGGCTTTGGGGTCTCTTCTCCTCTGTCTCCAGAGTCATACTTTTAGCCCAGCCAGCCCCTCTTCGGAATAATCCCCATGGTCACTGAGAAGTTTCCATCCAGGCTGGTTTTTCCTGAGCCTGCATCATTCTGAAGCCCAAAGGACAAAGGCTGTGTTTCTAACACTTAATTACCGGCAAATTCACCTGCCTCAGGACTGGGATAACCTTGGAGGTCTTCAGCCTGCAGAGCACGTGGCCAGGAGTTGACTTGCTCCCTCCCTCCATTCATTTTATAATAACAGCAACAAGATCTAAGTATATTGAACACTTACCACAGACCAGGCACTTGGGCTTGCATAATAGGATTTATCTGCTTAATCCTCACAACTACTCAGCAAAGTAGATACTGTTGTTAGCCCATTTTACAGATAAGGAAACAGGCTCAGAGAGGTAAAGAGATTGCCCGAGATTGTCCATCTGCTAGTGGGAGAGCTGGAATTCAAAACCAGGCTGTCTGATGCCGCTGTGCTTCTAGCACCTGTGGCTTTGTCCCCTCTGCTGCCTTCCGCCTGGGAGAAAGATCTGGCTTACAGCGGGCAGAATGGGCAGTGCGCTGGGAGGAACTGCCTGTCCCCCTCCACCCCTGACCAGGCATCCATTCTTTGTATGGAGTGACCATGGGGCAGAGGGTTTCCGTCGCGCTTGGACGTGAAGCCCCTCGTCGTGGCTGAGCTCGAGTCCTGGCCCTACGTGGGTGGGGATGAAGCCGGTGGACCTGGGAGAGGAATAGCACTCAGTTACGTGAGCTAAGCCTGGACAAGAGCCAGGTTCGGGCCATGTGTGGCGAATTCTGTCATCTGCCTGTGCCCAGGCCACGCCCTGTCTGGGCTTCATCCTTTACAGTGCACTTGACATCACCTCTTCAGAGTTCCTGGAGAATGACAGGCTGTTCCAGAACCTACACCCACCCCGTTCTTACTCGATGTCTGCGATACCTTATGTTTCAACCAGCAGGGCTGCCCACCCAGACTTCAGAGGGCCTCCCAGGAAGATGGCCCACGAGGTATGGCAGAATGCACAGGCACGTGCAGGTGCCCGCAGGGGGTTTCTGTGCAGGCATGTGGGGGAGGCTTGGACTGTCTTGGTACAGCTGTCTCCGTGCATTGTGTTGACTGGTTCCTTACTGGTTTCTCCTAGACTGCTTGTATCACCTCTGAGCAGGCTTGAGAAGTCCCAGCTGGCCTCTGGAAAAATCTCCAGTGGTCTCTTTGTTTTGCTCCTTCCTAAGATATTGGTTGCTACTTAGTAACCAGAACGTGCCAGGCTCTGTTCTAGGCACTGCAGAGACAGACCGAGATGAGGCAAACTCCCTTCCCTCCTAATACACCCGGGGAGGGAGATGGACAAATAAGGGAAATAGTGTGTCAGATAAGAATAGATGCTACAGGGGAAAATAAGGCAGAAGAGGGAAGGGAGTGCTGGGGTGGAGGTTGCAATTTTAAAGGGCGGGGGGAGGTCGGGGGAGGCCTCACTGAAAAGGTGACATTTGAAGAAGGTAAAAGAAACAAGATGGGTACCTGTGGAACAGTGTTCTAAGGAGTGAGAGCAGTACTTGCCAAAAAGTGGCAGGAGGCCCTGGCCGGTTGCCTCAGTTGGTTGGAGTGTTGTCCTGTACTCCAGAAGGTTGCAGTTCAGTTCCTGGTCAGGACACATGCCTAGGTTGTGGGTTCAGTCCCCGGTCAGGGCACATTTGGGAGGCGGCCAATACAATTGATGTTTCTCTCTCCTTCTCTCCCTCTCTCCTCCTCTCCCTCTCTCCTCCTCTCCCTCTCTCCTTCCCTCCCTCTCTCCCTCTCTCCCTTCCTCTCTTCCTTCCTCTGTCTCTAAAATCAATAAACAATATATCCTTAGGTGAGTATTTAAAAAAAAACAACAAAAAACTAGCAGGAGGACGAGCACCTGGCTTGTTTGAGTAGCAGCAGGAAGCCACTGTGTCTGGGGTGGAGGGGACAAAGGGAGAGGAGACATCCTGTCTAGCTGTGCTCAAGGCCTGGGCCTATCACAGAAAAAATCTTGGGTGTGGGGGTCTACTCCCTTCAGAGTCACCCACACTCTTAGGCCTCTTTGGGTTTGCCCGGCAGCCTTTGGAAAATGTTATCCAAATGGCTGCACGGCCTCTTCGTGCCTTGGTCTGGCGGAAGCCAACAGTTAATGCTGTATTGAGAGAGAGGGAAACAATGAGCTCTGTCTCCTACAGACCAGAGGTGAGGAGGCTGCTGCCAGCTCCCACCAGGCCGGGGTGTGCTGAGGTGCGGGGAAGACAGGGCGGCATTGTACGGTCCCAGTGTGGAAGGCTCGCTGGGAACCTGCAGCTCTGATGACAAGCTCAAGTGAGCAGTTCGTCTGGGCAGGCCTGTGACTGAACCTAAGGTCATCTCTGCCCCTGAGTATTGGCTCATCTTTGCTAATCCCCAGGACATTCACACAGGCTTTTGGAACAACGTGCTCCAGGCAGAAACCGATGCTAGTGCCTTCACCAAAATGTGCTGCTTACGTACATCAAGGCCTTTCTTGGTTAGTGGTTAGGGGCACTCCAAGGAGCATTGGTGCTGGAGACCTAAATGAAAGGTAGTGTTTGCTACAGCAAGATAAGACAGCTTACCGCCCTTGCTCTGCTTGCCGAAGCAGTGCTGTGCTTTTCTGCTGGGGGCCAGAGTCAGTGGGGAAGGGGTAGGTGGAGGAGGTAGGGAGCAGGGGCAAACAACACAGATTCTGGAATCGGGCGGGCCTGGGTTCCAGTCCCTGCTCTTCCACTTAGCTGTGGGTCCTTGTGCGAGCTGCGTTCCCTTTCTGATCCTGTGTTTCTCATCTGTAAAATGAGGATAAAATTCGTACTGTCCTCTTAGGATTGTGATTCCCAGTAAAAGCTGACTGCTGTTAGATTTTAGAACTGCATGTGATTGAATAGTGAACGTAGGATAGGTCACATTGGATATTTTATTGCAGCAACACCTGTGCTTTGCTAGGGGATACCACCTTCATTTCCCCCCATGCATCATTCAGCCACGCATAGAATGGCTTGGCACTAGAGTTTTTTGGTTTTGTTTTTACAGCAACTTTATTGAAGTAGAATATGCATGCCTTAAAATTCACCCACTGAAGTATACAATTCAGTGGTTTGAGTAAATTTATGGAGTTATGCAACCATCACCATAATCCTGTATGTGAACATTTCATCACCCTGCAAAGTTCATTTACAGTTAATTCCGCGCCTACTCCCAGCCCTAGGCAACCACTGATCCACTGACTCTCTACGTTTGTACATATGAATGAACTCATATAATATGTGATCTTTTGAGTCTGGCTACTTTCAAGTAGCGTGTTTTCAAGGCCCATCCATGTCATAGCACGTATCAGTAGTTTGCTCTTTTGATTGCTGAAGGTATGCCATTGTATGGATCTACAGCGCATTTTATTTAACTGTTCATCCATTGAGAGACATGCGAGTTTCCAGTTCGGGGCTATCATGAATAATGCCCCTGTGGACATTTATGTACATGCCGTGGTGCGGACATATATTTTCATTTCTCTTAGGTAGATTCCCAGGAGTGAAATTGCTGGATCATATAGTACGTTTATGTTTAACTTTTAAGAAACTGTTTCCAGGGTATCAGTTCTGTTTGTTTGGTTTTTAGTGTTTTAGGGTATCAGAATTAAGTTCTTATTTTTTTCTTGTCTCCTTTCCACAAGTTTTTCCACAGTTGCTGTTAAATTTATACGAGGCTCATTCTCCTGCCCCCCCCCCCCTCCTGTCACTGAGCTTATCCCTGTTTAGAGAACACAGAGCTCACCTGTTTTCCCCACCAGCCTGCGAGCTTCCTCAGGATAAAATGGGCGTGTTTGTTTCTGTCAAGCCCCATGCATATTCCAGGGGTTCAAGTAGAATAAGACGTGGCGCTACCCCCAAGGAGCTCACAGTCTGGTAGAGAAACAGACAAGCTTCATCTATATTTTCAAAGCATTGGTTTGGAAAACCAAAGTGTCTTTCCAGGTGAGTGGAGGAGCCCAAAGGATCCCCTGCAAAGTACAGATGAAGGGGAGAGGGAGGGAGCTTCATGTGTCCACCAGAAATACGGAGGTGGAGTTGGTCTGCTCAGGGCAGGGGTCGGCCAACTGCAGCCCGTGGGCCAGATCCAGCCCCCACCGGTCCTAGTACAATGTTACTGGAACAGAGCCACACCCTGCCTTGGCCTGTTGCTGATGGTTGCTTTTGCGCTACAATAGCAGAGCTTAGTTGTGACAGAGGCTTATGGCCTGCAAAGCATAGAATATTTACTATCCGATCCTTTACAGAAAAAGTTGGCCAGCTCCTCCTTGGAGGAAGGAATGAGGGTGAGAAATAATAACTACACCCGCGTGCTCCCAAAGCCCAGCTGCTGATTGCTGTCCAGAAAATGAATTGCAGCAGGAGTGCTCTGAGTAGATGTCAAGCAAGACTGGGAGGGTGGAGTGGTTCTGGCTCCTAAAAGAGAGAGGCAAACTTCCCTTAAGAAAAGGAAAAAAACAGTCATCAGTTCCAGCAAAGTTGGCACATAATCTGAAGACAAAAAGCTGGGAAGAGTGACTCTGGGCTCCTCCTCGGCCCTTTGATCCTATTTGGGATGCGGGCAGGGGAGTGTCCAGGAGTCAAATACCTTTGGCAGTGGGCTCACAATAATGGAGAGAACGCCCAGTGGCGGGGAGTTTGGAGCAAGGGAGGGGAAACAATTGGATTTTTCTTTTGGCGAGGTTGAAATCAGAAAGGGAGTGGGGAGCAGACGGAGGAAGCGGCTGTCCCTCTTGTGGCTGTGACGGGGTGAATTAATTCCGGGCATATGTTCCCAGCATCTGTCGTGGTGACCTGGACCAGAGGGGTCAGCGAGAGAGAGGGGACCATGCCAGGGCTGAGCATTAGCCCAGAATTCCCAGGCTGCAGGGGCTCTTGGCTCCCACAGAACGATGGCTGGCCAGCGCGCCCAGAAACATCTGCCACAGCTGCAGCAAACAGCCCTGCCTTGGGGAGCAGGAGGGGGCCCCTCTTTGCACTCTCTGCAGGAAAACACCTGGCTGTGAAGGGATTGGGAGAAGACCAGAAAGAGTCCTATAAGCCGTATTTCTTCCCGAGCAGATTCCACCCTCCAGCCACCCATCCTGCCAGCAGACTGGAGGTTGACGCAGGGCCTGCACCGAGAGGAGGCATTGGAGCTGCAGCCCCGGGTGGAAAGAATACACAGGGATCTTAGGTGGCCCTCCTTAAGTACTGGTCCCAGAATCCCCCTGGATGCTATTTGGGCTGCTTGGTGCAGTGTTTCTTGAGAGTCAGTGATGGACTGAGAGAGGAAACAAGGCAGGAGGGCACACTGGCTAATAATGCAGACTATGCCAGGTCTATGTCTCTGCTCTTCCACATCCTACGTGCACAGCTCTGGACAGGTCCCCAGACTCCTATGCTTCCATATTCTCATCTACAGAGTGAGGGGGAAAGTAATTTCTGTCTCCTAAGGCTATTGTGATGATTAGATGACCTACTACATGCCAAGTGCCTGACACAGAGTAAGCACTCAGTGGAGATTAGTTCTGACCACACTGAGTGGACAAGCAGTGGTCACTTGCCTCTGATGATGAGTCATGGGCATTAGGCACTCACAGGACCTACGTAGGCATCTAACTCAAGGTCATGAACTAGAGGCCTACAGACTGGCTTTGACCTACAGGACTATTTGGCCAACACGCTATTTTGAATTGTTTAGTTAATTACCAGCACTGAAAATAGAAAGATTTCGCATTAAACCCAGATTTCCAGCTTCTCTTAGAGAATTGGGTGATCTGTCCAATTTGGGGCTACACCCCTATGGCAGTGATCAACTTGAGCTAAGAAGCAACAGCCCCTTTAAGTAGGGGCAGTTCAGCAACCACCCCCCCACCACACTGACACTTCTGCTTGGCCACTGCAAACACTGACTTTGAGACCCCAGCCCAGCATCCTCATTTTGCCAGTGAGGATTCTGTTCCCCAAGGGTGCTTACCAAGGTCATCTTCCTGAGACTGGCACTTGAGTGCTTACTTGCAGGCCAGTGTCCTTTGTCAGGAACCAAGCCCCGCCATGTGATGTATAACCTAGAATCATGTTGGCTCTGACGAAGACCCAGGTTACGTACCATGGGTTACCCTCCCCTGACCAGGAAGCATAGCCCTGTGTCCAGCCTGGATCACACAAGAGCTTTAGCCAAGAGCTCCAGGGCTAGTAACGCTTAGCCACTTGCCCTCCCTGGCACTGTTTAAACTCTGTCCTGGACCTGAAGGAGCCTGTTTGGAAAGAGTGTCCAGCTCAGCATTCATAGAAAGGTAGGAGATCTGTCTTTCTACAGCAGCCGCCAGTGCCTGGGTCACACTGCTGAGGAGATGTGAAGATGGGGTCGCTGAGACTGCAGGGAACATGCCTTGCTTTCAGGTCTCAGGAGGAGAAGAGCACCCCCATCCATTGGCCAGCTGGTGTCCATGCTGGGATCAGGAGGAGGGACATCCCTGGGAGTGCACTGCTCAGCTCCCCTTGAAAACAGAACCTTAAAAAGAGTACAGTTAGCTGACAGCTTCCAGCCGTGGTGCCTTCAAGCACCTGCTTCAGCGTCCAGGCCGAAGCCATGTGCTTCCCTGGTAGTGCCTGGCCAGTTACTAACCCTGGCAGTGGTACAGGCTCACCGTTCCTGCCAGCACAGGAGGGCCCCTCTATGGTGATGTTGGCACCAGAGCCCCCCCTGGGCTGGCCAGGGCTTCCTCTGAACTGCACCACAGCCCAACACTGCCTCCAGCTCCTTCTCCCTGGCCCCTCCTCCTATATGGGTGGCAGACCTTCGTGACTGCCCCAGGGCTTTCCTGCTCCTCCTGCTTCCTCTCCCCTTTATCTTTCCCTGGCTTTAGAGTCTGAGGACCCAACCAGTGGGCCTGGAGCCGTCCAGCTAGACTGGGTGGGCAACTTCTGGGCGGGGCTGAGCGGAGGCAGCCTGCTAGGGGAGTGGGTAGTGGCTCCTTCTCCAAAGCCATGTGCCTCAGGAGCTCGCTGGCTTGGCTGGGTGTGGGGTGATGTGAGTGGGATCCCTGGAGAGAGGTGGAGGGAGGGTGGCCAGAGGTAGCTCCCTCTCTCTCGCTCCCACAAGTGCCAACTTGGAACCTAGTCCAACTGAGTAGGCCTGGAAAGGAGGAACCGAACTCTCCATAGCAGGCACTTGGCAGAAAGAATTTGGTGTCCTCTCAGCAGAAAACAGTTCTCTATTTTTTTTTTTGCTGTTGGGCATGAGGAGCCTCTGTTGGTGGCAAAGAAGGGGCACGTTGTGGCATACCAGGTCTGCGAGGAGACAAGGATGTGCCCATCAGGACCTGGGGACATCACTGCTGAAGGTGGGAGAGCAGGTGGGCTTTAGGAAGCTGTACCCCAGCCCTCCGGTAGCAAAGCCGCCCCTGCCGTACAGCGGTGTGGGTGGCACGTCCCTGCGGGCAGAGGGGAGGCTGCTGCGGGCTCTGCGCGCCGGCTTGATCTGCTGGGCAGCACTTCCTTGCGCCTAAGGCTCCCTGCCCCCAAGGTGTGCTTGCATTTTTAAGGACAAGACAATGAAACAAAGGCTGAGCAGGGAAGCTGCTTCACAGGGTGCAGAGGCTGGAGATAGTACTTAGTGGGCGAACTTAGCAAAGAGGAGGAAAGTTTAGCTCTTTAACTGGAGAACAGAGAAAAACCAACACCACCTGGGTGTTGCACAGCAGGGCGGGGATTAACTGCCAAGGGGAAGGAGGGAACGTTTTGGGGTGATGTGAATGCTCCATAACTTGATTGTGGTGGTGGTTACATGTCTGTTTACATTTGCAAAACTCATCAAACCATCCACTTAAAAGGTGTGATTTCTATTGTATGCAAATGATACTCAGGACTTTTAAAAGATTCTCCCGTCGGCCAGCCGGTGTTGCTCAGTGGTTGCGCATCGACCTGTGATACAGGAGACTGTGGTTCGATTCCTGGTCAGGGCACGTGCCCGGGTTGTGGGCTCGATCCCCAGTCGATTGGGGTGCAGGAGGCAGCCGATCAATGACTCTCTCATCACTGATGTTTCTATCCCTCTCTTCCTTTCTCTCTCTGAAATCAATAAAAATATGTTAAAAAATAATATTCTCCCATCAGCCTCACCTTCTCATGAACAGAGGGAATTTCTATTTGTCCCACGGTGTCTGACCAATGTTTGCAGCATCTGTGCCACGTGCCTCAGTGCCGGGCTGCCTGGCCGCCCCTGAGAACTCAGCCAGGAAGCAGAGGCTCTCTAGTGCCACCACAGCCCCTGTGCCCCAGACCAGGGGGCTGCTCAGACTCCAGAGCTGGCTTTTAAATTTTATTTGCAGTTTGATTTTCCATGAGAGAAAAACCTACCCAATTTGACTACTGGGGACAGCAGATGGTCCAATTTGAAGTAAAACACAGGCATTTGGGGATCATTTTTGATATTCTAATGGAAGCGCATGTCTGTGGAGCCCAGAGTAAGGAAGGGCACAGAGACTGTTGAAGACCCAGGACTGTTTAAAGAAGCTAGGACCCCAGAGAGAGCAGGCTGTGCCATTGTTCGCATTACAACTGTTCTTTTGACCTGGGGGATGAGCAGGGATATAAGAACCTCGGATGGCAGCTCTTTATAAAAAGAGTTTCTCTTTTAAAAGCTTACAAATCCTATTTTAAAAATATTATCTGTACTTATACATTAATATACATTCACTAAATTTAAAACTATATATTGAAATATAGTGAACATGGCTTCACTCTGCCCTGCCCTGCCCTGCCTGTTCCCCAGCCCTTCCCAGAGGGGACCATGCTGTCCTTCCCGATGGGTCAGAGCATTTATATGCACATGGATAAGCAAATAGAGACCCAGAACTTGGATTTACTTGTGTGACCGGGACCATTCTGAAAGTAAGGCCTGTATTTTGCTTCTTCCACTTAACATCACACATCGTAGATGCGATGGTACAGCTCTTCCTCTTTCTTTCCAATGGGGGGCATTGTTCTGCGGATTTCCTTCCCCACAATTCCATCCCCTCATCGACTCTCCCACACGGTGGTCATTCAGACTGAGCCCACCTCCTCCCGCCGGGGCTCCTCTGAGGGACCTGCTCTACCCTGCACTGGCTCCCCTCAGAGTGCATTCTGCCAGCTGCCACAAAGCCCCTGCAAGGACAGGCAGCTCTTCTCAGTCCAAACCACCCGCTAGGAAAAAGGCTGCGGGAACACCAGGCCTCTGGGGTGACTAGTCTAGGGCACTGGGGGGCTGAGAAGAGTCAGAGGGTGAGGCCACAGGGAGAGGACATGGGCTGCCCCTGGGGGATAGAAGAGGGTCAGCTTGAAAAATTAGGCTAGTCTGTGTGTGCGATGGTGGGGGTGCAGTTGTCATATTTGGTTCTAGAGGAGAAATCAGAGCTGGAATCCCCTCTGGACCTTTTGATCATTTGTTTTTGTTTGTTTAGTTTTTTTTTTAATTCTCACCCCAGGATATTTTTTTCATTGATTCCAAAGAGAGGAAGAGGGAGAAAGAGAGACACACAGAGAGAGAAACATGCATCAGTTGCCTCATGCACGTGCCCCAACCAGGGATCAAACCCTCAACCTGGGTATGTGCCCTGACCATAATCAAACCCGTGAGCCTTTGGTACATGGGACAACAGTCTAAACATTGAGCCACACCAGTCAGGGCTGATCATTTGGGCTTTTTTTGTTCTTTTAAAATATATTTTTACTGATTTCAGAGAGAGGAAGGGAGAGGGAGAGCGAGAGAAAAATATCAATGATGAGAGAGAGTTATTGACTGGCTGCCTCCTGCATGACCCTTGTTGGGGATCGAGCCTGCAAGCCGGGCATGTGCCCTGGCTGGGAATCAGACCTCGATCTCTTAGATCCTAGGTCGATGCTTAACCGCTGAGCCACGCCCGCTGGGCTGATCACTTCCTTTTAATACACTGGTGAGTGCTCTGTGGCTAGACATGGTATCAGGCGCTATTCACTGAGATAGTTTTGTCCCTCATTAAGATTAAGCTAAGCCCCTGCAGTGTCCTTAGTTGCATTTCCTTGCTCATGTTACTCTGTCTCTAGTAAGAGTAATCTCTAATGTTTATGAAGTCCTTACTAGATATCAGGCAATGCATGACGTTATCTTATTGCATCTTCTCAACTCTGAGACTCTAAAAATCGTGCCCATTTTAGAGGTCAGCAAAACGGAGGCTTAAAACCAGGCCCTTCACATTTCATCCTCGTGAAGTACCAGATGAAGTGAGTAGTGTCCATTCCTGTTTTGTGTCATCAGTGTTCTGGTGGTTCCTCCTTTTGACTGGGGCACGAGGTTCTGTCCCATACCAGGGTCTCCTCAGTGAGCGAAGAGAGATGTTCCAGGGCAGTGCTGGTGGCTCTGCCTCTAGAACTCTGCTCATCAATCAGCAGGCTGGGAGAACTCGGTAGAGGGAATCCTGCCTTAGAGACAGGGCAGCAGGTTTTGCTCCAACCTCCTTTCAGTGGGCTGTCCAAGGTATATTCGTAGAGTCTAGAAGCAACATGACAATACCTGTAGGCAGGGTGTCTCAGAGGCGGCCACCTGGCATGGACCACCCGCATCAGAGCATCTACAGAGCTTATCAGACATCCAGGTTCCTGCCCTGGCCAGCGTGGCTCAGTTAGTTAGAGCGTTGTGCATGCACTGAGAGGCTGCAGGTTCGATTTGAGTCAGGGCACATACCCAGATTGCAGGTTCGGTCTCCGGTTGGAGCACATACGAAAGGCAATGATCAATGTTTTTCTCTCTCTTCTTCTCCCTTCCTCTCTCTCTAAAATCAATGAAAAACATATCCTCGGGTGAGGATTTAAAAAAAAAAATACAGGTTCCTGACCCACTGGATTAGAGCCCAGGCGGAAAAGACCTGAGAATATGCATTTTAAATAAGCACCTTTCCAAACCCCAATGCTATTCAAGAATCCTGCAAAGCTGCTGGTTCACAGGCTGAAGCCGGTACTCACAGTACTGTCTAAAATAGCTTTCTTGACATTTTTGCACTCATGGTCAATATTTAACCATTAGGAGCATCACAGGAAAAACAGACCTCTGCTTCTTCGGAAAGATCTGGCCCACTTTCCCTCGAAGCACTACCTGGAGGAACAGAACAGGGCTAGCGCCACTGGGTTCTCCCCAACCCCCACCTCTTTGCACTGGCTTCCGTGGACATTTTGAGTTTTGTGACCACTGGTTGAAGGAAACGGCAGTGCTTGTGTCTGTCCGTGCCAAGGCCAAGACGCACACTTCCTCCCATGAGCAGGCTGCCTTTGCCCCGCTTCGCAGAGCTCGTGCGGAAGGTGTCGGCTCACTCACCAACCCTCTACTCTTTTCCTTTGGCAGCTGCTGCCAGTCGTGTTTTTGGAATGATCCAAACATGAAATGTGCCCCTGCTCCAGGTGGAATACCCTCTGTGACATCAGATCAGTGTTTCTCAAAGCAGAGTTCCCAGACCACCTGCCCAGCAGACCCTCCTGGGAGGCTTACAAAACGCGAATGCCCGGCCTCCCCCTAGACTTGGGGAATCAATCTCTGGGGTCAGGCCTGGAAATATGCACTTTATTTTATTTTTTTCTCATCAAAGTTGTCAGTTTATTAATTCTGTCATGAAAATTCGGCACAATCCCCACAGATAAAGTCCCTGAAGACTTCTGTTGTCCCGCCTCCGGCTCACTTTTGCCAGCACCAACACTGGCCGTTGCAGCCCCTGACCTTCCTCCTGTTCCTGCGCTCCTTTCGCTGTTTTCTAGAGGGCTTCGTCTTCTCATATCGCCCATGCCTTGCATGTCTGTGTTTGGGTTCATTTTCCTTTGCGTAATCCCAGGAATCATAAATCATGCCAAAGCCAGTTGTCTTGCCACCACCAAAATGGGTTCTGACTCCAAACACAAAGGTGACACCTGCTGTGGTCCTGTGCGTGGTGGATAGTTTTCCCCGAACTTCTGTCTTAGGTGCTGTTGCCTTCCCTGGGTGAAGGACATCAGTGACCATCCGTATCTGCTGAAGTAGTCTGCTGGTCGGGATACCTGCTGTGTCGCTCAGGAGGGCGCCGATCTCCATGCAGCCAGGGAGGAAAAGGAGGTTGCATTTTAAATGAAGTGCCCCGGGTGGATCTGATGCACTTTAGTGCATTTAGACTCATGGTCATCTGGAGGAAAGAGAGTGAATGTAGGTTTAATTGGGCCCCAGGTCAGACCAGCCTCTTGGGTTTGGCCTCCCTGAAAGAAGGAGTCCTTTCCCCGGCCCTGAGCCTCCACCACAAACAAGCCCAGCTCCTGTGGCCTCCCCCCCCCCCCCCCCCCCCCCCCCCCCGGCAGCAGCACCCAGGCTTCGGCCTCTATCAGATTCCATCTCCTGTCACTTTCAGGACCAGTTCATTATTCCTTTATTATTCCCATTCTCCTGCTTATCATTATTAATAATCACTCTAGACAGGCCCGGGTGCTGACAGCTCTCCCATTGTCCATTCTTTCTGTCTGTTTTAATCCTGCCTGCTTATCTGGCATTAACCTGATCTTTTCCCCATTTAATTAAGCAGAGTCGGTCAGCCCACTGCGGCCCATGTGGAGATGGGAATGATCAGTTCTCCCGATAGGCAGAGGGATGATGGGCTCTGCAGCCTGGACATTCCACCTCCCCAGAGAGGACCTCCCCAGAAGGCAGGGGCTCACGTCCCAGGAAGGGTCGCAGTGGGTCTGCAGGGCTGGGAGGCAGGAGTGGTTGATGACCAGCACCCACTGAGAAGCAACGCTTCTCAAACCTTAGTGAGCCTCCATCCCCTGAGGGCCTGTTGAAATGCAGATTACTGGGCCTACCCCCAGGGGTTCTGACTCAGGAGGTGGCCATGAATCTGAATAGTCAATAAGCTCCCAGGTGGTGCTGATGCTGTGGTCAGTCGTAAGGACCACACTTTGAATAGTCCTGCATTAGGGGCCAACCTCAGCTTAGCGATGGACTCTGGCCAGGCCCGAGCGTGCCTTGCTAGGAATGGCTTGAAGAGGAAGAGACTGTGTGGTGGGGATGGGGGCAATTATTGCAGCCCCCAGATGTGAGGGACTGAGTAAGGGACCGAGCCAAGGGGTGCTGGGACAGGGAGGGAAGGCATGGACATGGATTCAGCATCTGGTCCCTGTGCAGTGGGTCTTCGTGGCAATGAAAAAGAGAAAAAATAAGGACACCTCCGTGGTTCTGAGCAACGATCAGCATGGTGGTGCTTGACAGAAACACGTCCAAAGGGAACACATGAGGTGGGGTGGGGATATGCTGACGTCATGACAAGGGCCTGGTGAAAAATGAAAACTCTGGGACCTTTGTTCAGAAATTATTAAGAGTTTCAAGACAGGGACACCGGAGCGTTAGACCATGTGGGCATTTCTAAAGTGCAGGGCTCTGGCCCTTGCCACTTTGCCTCAGTGGTTAGAGCATCGGCCCGCAGAGTGAAGGGTCCCAGGTTCGATTCTGCCCAAGGTTGCAGGCTCCATCCCCTGCCCCGGTCTCTCTCACATTGATGTTTCTCTCTCTCTCTCTCTCTCTCTCTCTCTCCCTTCCACTCTCTTTGAAAAGCAATGGAAAAAGTATCCACGGGTGAGGATTTATAAATAAGTAAAGTTCAGGGCTCTGTGCAACCCTCAGGTCATGTGCCGGGAAGCTGGGGATTCCAGCAATAGCTGGATGGAGGGGCCATCACGTTGCTGGCCTGTCAGTCACTCCGCAGTCTCTTAGTTGATTGGCATGTCCCCTTCTGATGACTTAAGAGACAAAATGTGGGGTTGTCTGGCTCAAGATTAGCAATTTAGAGTCGGATGAGCCCCAAATAGGAAAACATCTAGAATGGGTAAAACCCTTGCGGAAGCTGCTGGTCAGACGGGAACAGCATCATGGCCAGTGCTTACGCGAAGCCGCCTGCCTTTAGGAGAGTCCCACAGTATCCGTGGCAGACCTTTAGTAGTTTGTTACTGTTATTGTGCAGTTACCCTGTTCCAGGCATTGCACAGAGCCCTTTAATATATTACTTGACTGCATCCTTGCAGTAAGCACATGAACTGTGTATTATTTGCCCCCTTTCCACAGGTGGGGAAACAGGTAGAGAGAGGCCTGGTGAGTGAGAGCCAGCTCGTTAGACCCACGCGTGTGCCTGTCTAGGGCTGGGAGAGGCTCGGCGCTGATGAGAGCTTGGGGTTGATGCGGTGGGGGCGCTGGGGACGGAGCATACCCATGCCTCGGTGTTGCGGGAAAATGCGTGGATACCCAAGTGCCAGCCATAGATGGAAGGATTTAGAGCAATTAAAATGTTTTGCCTGGGAGCTGTTTGGAGCCTTTTTATTTTTTAATTTTTTTTAAGGGAGAGTTTTCTGACTTCAAGGTGTTATCAGGCTCTCTAAATGGTTTTGTTTTTTAATTGCAGCAAATGGCTGTGGCGCCATTAGATTTTGCCTCTCTGTTGTTTCCTCTGCCCTCCTATTTATTCTGTTTAATTCAGTCGGGTAGCTCCGGGGCAATGGAGATCAATACTCCTCTTTGATAGCAAAGAGTCAGGTTTGAAACCTAGAGATAAAACTGACACATTTTGTATAAATTTAATTAAAAATGCACCTTTAGTGGCTTGTTGCAGGCACAAGCCGAGTGTCTATCTCTCTATCTCCCCCCTCCCCCCCTTTCTCTTCCTCTGCCTCTCTCTCTCTTTCTCTCTCTCTCTCTTTCCTTTCTTGTTCCTAACAGGGAGATCTCTAAATCTGCCTCCGCAACAGTCTTGTTTCATGATTTTAGACTTGAAACTTCTGTGCTGAGGGACGCCAAGGGAAGGGTATGAAATTCTAAGCAGATCAGTACGGCCTTTTTTCCAGAGTAGGCTGTGGGGAGAGGCTGAGGGATGCAGAAGCCCCGGATGGGTCCACTTTTCTTTTTAAAACCCTTTTTCTTTTGGCTCCTCGGCCGGTAGGCTCATTGGCTCCTCTGGACCATACTGCAGCCCCTAAGCCTCTCTAGATGGTTCTGACCTGCCATCGCAGCACAGGAGCCCCTCTCTGCTAACCCCAGGGCTGCTGCACACATTTGTCTTGTGTTTTACAATCCACCCCTTCACCTCCTTCCCGCCGGCTTGCCCCTTTCGCTCTGCTCAATCCCATTTGGCTTTCCTCATTTTTCACCTGAGTGGGTTTCCTATCCCCGACTGTGCTCTGGCCTCACTCAGCTCAACACCAATAAAACACACTCAGCACAGGTAGAACAAGGTGCCCGGGCCTGCATGACAAATGACTCGCCAGCCCTTGCTAAGCGTGGTTGTAAATCGCCCTCCTGATGCCCGGGCCTGGACCTGTTCTCGGCGGTCCCTCAGGGGGACCAGGCAGCCAGCAGGCCCAGCAGTCGGACAACCCCCAGGCCTTTCCTGGAATCACTGGTCTTGGGGGGTTGCAGGGCGAGAGGGGAGGGACTACTAAAATGTTTATACCTGTGGCTTTGGTTAGAGCGCCTCAGACTTCCAAATTTATTGGGCCATAATTACAACAGCTAGAATTTACTACACAAGCATCATGTGCCAGGCACGGCACTAAGGTTTTACGTTAATTTTTTAAAAATCCTCACAATACTACAACACTACAAGGTATAGTTTACATGACCATCCTTGTTTCACAGATGAAGACCCAGATGGAGGCCTAGTAAGGTCACATAACTCGTCCAAGGTCATCTGGCTAGTAAATGGCGAGCCAGGGTGAGGGCAGACCTCCTGGACTCTAAAATCTGGGCTTTTCTGCACGTATCCTGTGTGCGTCGCAGCAGGCCAGCACACTGGGAGGCAAGATGCAACCTTCATTCTCCCGGGGTTATGGCTTTGTGCTGTGGGGACCAGGGGTACTAGAGAAAGATCATAGCAAAGTTCACAAATGGTTTCTTCTCTACTCCAGGAGGCTCCTCCTGCTGGGCCCCATGAACTGTGTACTCGGGGAAGATTGCGGCTCCTTCTCCCTGGAGTTTCTGCTCTTGTCCAGCCCAGAATAGTGAGGGTGCCACCACCGTGCAGAAGCAGAGGAGGAAGGGTGAGGGGGTGCCTAGTACATTCTGGTGCCAGAGGAGCCTCTCGGGCTTGCGTTTCAGGGACTGTAGAGCCCAGGTCTTGAGAATCTGTAAGGCAGTGTGGTGACGCACGTGTTCGAGTCATCGGCTTTGAGTGCCTTTAACCACCACAGATGGAAATTTTGACCGGAAAGGCAGACATCTCAAGTCTGAGCCACTGGACCTTCCTCTCCCTCGCTTCCTATCTCTCTGGTGATTACGAACACTGCCGCTTTGTGCCTGAAATGGCCAAGATAATTGAAACGGAATTTGGAATCAGGGCCCTGCAGGCAGCACTTGTTGAAAGAAGAAATAAAGATCGTTTGGGTCACATCTTTTGTCATTTGCGTTTAATAATCATACCAGGAGTTGTGCACAAAGGAAAAGGCACATGTGAACTAGCTCCCCACGGCCAGCACCCTCCCTGGATCTGCTGGGAGGGGCGGCCGAGCAGGGAGGGTGCTGGAGGAAAGCACACTGGTGAAGAAAGTTCTCCCCACTGGTGGGGGCGAAGGAGAGGGCTCAGCGTGGGACAGGCCTGTGTTGACCTGTTGGGTGCCCTCACCTCCTGCCCCCGCACATCCCCCGTTCACCCCTATGCCCCACCCCTGTGAGTGAGGGAGCTGGAGCTCAGGAGACCCAGGAGACGTAGGCAGGGATTTGAACAGGCTGCATTTGACTCTCTTTGGGTCAAAAGCTTGGGACACTGCCACTACTCAGTATTGCCAGCTACAGGAGCTGGGACAGAAGGTGCCGCCCACCAGAGGGCAGCTGCAACCTCCAGGCTGCAGGTCTGCGGGCTTTCAAAGGTGCCCTCCGGAGCCCTCCCACCAACTCTGCCCTAGAATCACACATAAGCACATTAGGGTCCTTGAGAAATGTACCACTTTTACACCTATACAGCCCCCTCTCTCACCAACCCCACGGACTACTCATACATACTCACCACCCCCCCAACTTCCAAAACCATTTCCCCCTCCCCTTGTGAGGCTGCTCCTTCCTGTCTGCATGAACCTATGGACTTGGGATCTCAACCCCCCCCCCCCCCCCAGTGTCCACATCATTGTGGGGTACAGGAGGCTGTGAGGAGCTCAGGCTCTTGGAGGTGGAGAGGCAGTGCTATGAGCTGAACTCTGCCCCCCAAAATCCATATGTTGGAGTCCAAACCCCCCAGTACCTCAGAATGCGGCTGTATTTGGAGATAGGGCCTTTGAAGAGGCGATTCAGTAAAATGAGGTCATATGGGTGGACCTTAATCCAATAGGACTGGTGTCCTTGTAAGGAGAGGAAGAGACACCAGGGATGCTCATACACAGAGGAAAGACCACACGAGGACACTGTGAGGGCAGCCATCCGCAGGCCAGGGAGGGAGGCTGTAGGAGAAACCAAATCTGCCAACACCTGGATCTTGGACTCCCAGCCTCCAAACTGTGAGAAAATAACTTCCTGTCTTTTCAGCCAGCAGCCTGTGGCATTTTGGTATGGCAGCCCTAGCAAACTAACTGATGGTGTGCTGCCGGGGGACACCTGCCTGGGACGTTCCTTGCCCAGGGTCTCCTCCTCCCGTACCCAGACATGCATAATGTGGGCTTGAGGTTACCAGAGAGGAACTCTAGCTGCTTTCCTTTCCCGGTGGGGCCAGAATCTAGACAACCGATGGCCCGCAGAGGGGAACTCGCATGCCCGTCTTTGCCCATGTGCTTTCCCCAAGGTTCGGTGTTGCCCACCCCCGGTCCCTGGGGATGGGATGCTCATGCTTCTGCGATGCCCAGCGTCGATCTCTTCCTTCTGCTCTAAGTTCTTCCCCTTTTGCCATTGGTCAGAAAAAGCACACATGCTGGTGACACACGGGATTCTCGATCCTTGCAGAAGCCAGAGTCTTGGGACAAGCTAGGAAAGAAGACATGGAGGAAGAGCTTCTCGAGGCCTGAGTGTCTGGTGTGAGCCTTGTGAATTCCTCCCATCTGAGGGCTGGGGCATGGGGGTGCAGTGGGTGGTGTGGGGGCTGCACACCCACTCTCGGGGCAAGGGCCTTGGCCACAGGGTGCCAGGCAGCTGGTGGAGCACACACTGGTCCTGGGCTTTCCACAGTTGCATGGCTTGGGCTAACACAGGAGCAGGTGCTGGGGAGCAGAGGTGACCCAGAGCTTGGGGACAAAGGAAGGAGGTAGCAACAAAGAATGAAAAGGAGTGAACAGTGCCCTGGACTTTTTAGCTTGGAAAGGCTTTGTGGGAAAGAATCATGGGCCTGCTAACATTCCTGAGGACTGCCTCTGCTGCCAAGAGCTGATTACATGCTCTTGAATCTTCCCCTTTTAGTCCCTCCACACTGGGGGATAGATGGTGGTGTATGCATTGTACCTGGGAGGTATGGGGTTCAGAGAGGTCATGGACTGGCTCATGATTGCACAGCTGTAAATCAGATTCAGGGCTTCTAGGCTCCCAATCCAGGCTCCTCCTTCTAGAGTGGGGCTTGGCAATCTGACGCCCACCACCCATTTTCACATGACCCTGTGAGCTCAGAAAGGTTTTTACATCTTTAAGTGGTTGAGGGGGGAGTCAAAAGAAAAAGAATATTTTGTGAAAAGTGGAAAATTATATGAAATTCAAATTTCAGTATCTGTAAATAGAGTTTTATAGGAACATAGCCACGCCCCTCAGTTTACATACTGTCTGTGTCCTCTTTCTCTATACAATGGCAGACTGAATAGTTGTGACAGAGACTTATGGTCCTCAAAGCATCAAATATTTACTTTCTGGGCCTTTACAGTAAATATCTGCTAATGTCTACTTTAGAGTCATATAACTTGGGAAATGGAAGAGATCTTAAAAAGCATCTAGCCTCAAAATCTTGACTCCCTCTCACTCTATCCACCCATTTTCCAGATGAGCAGAAGGAGGCTCATTGTATCTAAACAGGCAATTCCACAGCTGTCCTTGGGTTCCAGTTCCCCTGCTCTCAGGAAGCTGGCTTGCGGCAGCCTACACCAGGGCAGGAGAGAATGCCTCTGAGCCCCACATCTCTGCTCCATTGTTGTCTGTGCCTGAGGATTTTATGGGGCTCCTTTGGCCCTAGGTTGGCAGTGTCTTGAGGTTCAGGAACTTGTAGCCTGCAGGAGACACCAACCCCTGGGGCCCAGGGGTGACCATCACCTGGCCAACAGAGAGGGGCACATATGGTGAAACTTGGGATGCACCATGGGTCAGCAGTGTTGTGGTTCACACAGGTTCAAATCCTGGTTCTATAAAGTGCTTGGAGTGGCCTGTGGAACATGGTGTGAGTTGTGTGAATAATGATGATGATGGTGATGATAGTGATGGTGATGACGATGATGATGGTGATGATGGTGGTGATGGTGATGGTGATGATGATGATGATGATGATGATGGTGATGGTGATGGTGATGGTAATGATGATGATGATGATGGTGATGGTGATGATGATGTGATGGTGATGATGATGGTGATGATGGTGGTGGTAGTGATGATGATGGTGATGATGATGATGATGGTGGTGGTGGTAGTGTTGGTGATTATCAACCCAGTTGTAGCCCGCTCATTATTCTAGCCCTACTGGGCAGAAGCAGAGATTTCTCCTGGGGCCTCTTTCCACGGGGGCCTGTTTCCCTATGTCCTTCACAGGACCATCAGCTGCAAAGAGAAACAGGCCCCAGCTTTAAGGCCATAGCTTGAGATTTCCTGCTCAATTTCCCCCAGAGTCTGTGTCTGGGCTTGGGGTTGGGGGAACCAGAGTTTCAATGCCACAGACTGAGTGCTCTCTGTTTAGGGGTCAGGGTTCTATGACACATATGGGCAAAATGGCTGTTAAAATGAGTGTCTTGTCAGCATGCTTGAACCCCATGCTTATAACATGGGGCCAAACAAGCAAGCTGCAGAGGAAGGAAAACCATGTGGTGGCCATTTACATAGACATTTAAAACATGCAAAACCACAGTGTGTTTAAGTCTAAGGAATGTGCAGGGGTGCTAAACGCTGAATTCAGGACAGTGCTTCCCCTGGGTGGAGGGGGGTGCATGTGGAGAGGGGTGCCGAGGGCCTTCCCTTGAATTTGGAAAACATGTGTGATTTCTTAAGCTGGAGGGTGAATGTATAAGAGTCGTTCATATTATTATTGATACCTTTTGAGGTCTTAAGTATTATATATATATGTATATGTATGTATTTCATTATTTATATATACACACACATATAATGTAGGCAAGGCTAATTTTGCAAAACCCAATGGAATTTTTGAGGCCTTAAAGTTTTACTATGAAGCCCCCTGGGTGGGCCAGCAGGGATGAACGCATTCCCGTGGACAGCGGCCCTTGTGGAGAGCGGGCGTGCAGCCGGCACTCTGCTCCCTTCATCTGTGCCCGCCGGTGCCCTTGCCCACGTGCGTCACCGGCCCCGGTCCTGCGCCCGCCCTGTGCCTAGCAGGCCTTCCCCATCTGCTGGCTGTGTCGCTCCTTGCCCAGCCGCGTGTCCTCTCTGGGCTGTGGAGCGCGGAGGCTCCGGCCCGCGTCCCCGGCGAGGCACAGGGGCTTTGGAACATGTGTTTCTGGGAGGCAGACGCCAGCTGGCTGGGGAGACATGTGGGCATCTGCATATTCATCCGAGCCCCCCAGAGCCCAGCCGGGGAGGCAGGAGGAGGCGGTGGCAGGGCAGGGGGAGAGGGAAGGCTCTGGTCAGCTAGGGGTCAGGCGGAACAGATTTCGGATTGAAGAGACAGATGGTTAAAGCCGAAAAGGAGGGAGGGGCGCAAATCCCAACTCCTCCAAGAAGGAAGCCATTCGAGAGCCCTAAAATATCTGCTCTTCACAGGGCTTTGCAGTTTTCAAAGCATTCTCTTGTCTCTCCGGATTCCTCATTGTAGTCCCGCGAAGTAGGTATGAACGTCACCCCACTTCACAGATGAGGAAACTAAGGCTCTGCCAAGTTAGACCCCTTGTTCAAGATCACAGGGCTAGTGCATGGGGGAGTATTAAGCTTCCTGGACTCATGCTCTTTTTTTTTTTACGTTTTTAAGAAAATGTGTTTTAGAGAGAGAGGAAGAGAGAGGGATAGAGACAGAAACATAGACGAGAGAGAAACATCGATTGGCTGCCTCCTGCACGCCCCCTACTGGGGACTGAGCCTGCAACCCGGGCATGTGCCCTGACCGGGAATCGCACTGACAACCTCTTGGTGCATGGGCGCTGCTCAACCACTGAACCACACCAGCCTGGCTGACTAGTGCTCTTTTCACTGCACCTCAGAGCCGACTAAACTTGCCGTCTCTACTTGCTCATCTCACAATGTCCTCTCAGCACGCTCCAGTAAGGTTTCTGCGCCCTCTATCCTACTGAAATTGTTCTTTTCTAGGTCACCAGGGACTCCCCACTGTCTTGATGCGAAATGCAATGTCACTTCTCTGTGGTCACTTCTCTGTGGTCACCTTACTTGGCCTCTCCACAGCATTCGATACAGGTGACCACCGACCTCCCCCTTCGTCCTGCGTCAGCCTCCCCCTTGGTTGCCATGACAACATAGGCTCTGGCTTGCCTCCCGCCTCCTTGGCTGCTCCTTCTCTGCTCGTGTGCAGGCTCTGCTCCGTCTCAGTGCCGGATGCCCAGGGCTTAGACCTCAGCCCTCTTTCCTTTCTCTTCCCTCTATGCATCCACCTCAGCCACCTGTTCAGTCCTGGCACTTCACATGGCATCTGTGCCCAAGGCTCCCAAGCCTATTTCTCCAGTGTTGTCCTTGCCTCAGGCTGCCTTTCACAATGGTCAAGAGCATAGAGTGTCTAGATTTGGATTTCAACTTTGCCAAATGGTTTTATGACCTTGGGCAACCTTTTCATGTCTCATTCTTGCCATCTGTGAAATGGCATTAATAAAGCCCTTACTCCATAGGGTGGTTGTGGGACAGGTGAAATGTAAAGGGCTTAGATCATTGCCTGGCGCTTAATAAGCACTCGGTATACAGGGGTGTGCAAAATAGGTTTATTGTGCCATTTTTTTGGAGTTAACAAAGCTATGGTAATAATCATAACCTGCATATCTTTTTCTTTTTTCTTTAAAAATTTTTTTAAATGTATCTTCATTGATCTCAGAGAAAGGAAAGGAGAGGGAGAGAGAGATAGAAACATCAATGATGAGAGAGCCATCGATCGAGCCCGCAACCTGGGCATGTGCCCTGATCGGGAATCGAACCCCGATCGCCTGGATCCTAGGTCGACGCTCAACCGCTGAGCCACGCCCGGCCGGGCTGCATATCTTTTTCTATAGGATAACTGTAAACCTACCTTTTCCTACCCATATGCAAGATGTTGTTACCAGGCCTCTGTTCCTCCTACATGCCAAGCATCCTCCCACCCCAGGACCTTTGCACTAGGCTGCCCCTTTATCTAGAATGTTCTTCCCTTTATTTTCCTAATGCTGACTCCTTTTAATTCAGATTCCCAGACCACTCAGGTGAAGTAGTTTCCTAGTCAGTTACTGTCAACTCATTTAAAATTTTTGCATAACAGTTATTGCTATTGGATAATTTTTTGTTTATTTTTTATTTATTGTTTGACTCTCCCACTAGAGTATAGGCCTCATAAGAACAGGAATTTTCTCTATTTTGTTCATTCTATCTCCCCAGTTTCTAGAAGGGACACATAGTAGGCGCTTGATACAATTTTGTTGCATAAATGAAATGAATGGTGGCTTAAGCCTGGGAATGGCCTGACATATGCCTCATGCACTGGCCTTCTTGTGATTGGTAGCTGGGGAGGAAAGTGCTTCCAACTGAGAAATCACTGAGAAGACATTCACTTGTATCTCCAAGCTCACAACTATTGGAGATCTCATAAATTGTCCCCCACCCCTTCCCAAAACATGATCACAGCAACCACAGTCTCCCTCTGTCTTGACCCCACCTGAGCAAATTCCCCCCTGTTTCTCTATGGGGGTCAGACAGCCCATTCTAGCATGCTGGGCACTGTGAGAGGCCCCAGAGAGATCTGGAAGCAATGTGAGATTTGGTCCCCACTTTGGAAGACCCAGAAACCAGAACCAGGGTTAGGTGATGCAGAGATCAAGACCAACCTGGTAGAGGATATTCAGGGCCGTGGTTGTCAGAGAGGAGGGGCGGGGCTGCCTGGACCACCTCCTGGGTCAGAAAGCCCCCTCAGGCTACCACACCCTAGGAATGGGGATGAGGGATGTTGCCCATGAGCTACCTCCTCTAGGTCCCACTGCACATCACCTTGGATTTTGCGTCTCTCTTCTCTGGCCTGCTTCTCTTGCCTCCAGGGCTAAGAATGATAAATGGGCAATGGTAACCCAGGAAGGCCTGTATTTGGGCGTGCGCCAACCGGCCCTTTACGGTATAGTGATTCTGCTTACCTAGGAGCCAGGACCATGCTCAGGTTTTTGTGTTCAATCAGGACCTAACCACCTTTGTAGACAAAGCATTTCCCAGACCTTCTCAGAAAGCAAGAGTTGTAAATTCCATGATGGAGCCTTTAGAGCACCCAGGCTGGTCAGATGCAGACCCTGGCTTTGATCTAGAAACTCTGGTCTTAGCAATGAAGAGATCTGGTGTTCCTGCCCACTGTGGGAGGGAAACGGCTTCAGAGAATGGTAATACAAAAGCGAGCGGTCCAGAAAAGTGATTCCAAGATTAGGAGCCTCAGAGATCCTTGGGAGTGGCTGTGAGGGGCAGTAGGCTGGATGGGGAGCAGACTGTCCCCCGTAACCACATGTACCAAACACACAGAGGTAGGGCCTAGAGATCCTTCTGGGGACAAACTAACATGTTCATTTTTATGGTCACTAATACGCTACAGTATCATTCACCCCATTGTCACAAGATGGCTGCAGCAGCTCCAGCTCTAGGTCCTTCAGTCCACTGGGAAGAGCCTCTTTTCAGATTCTCATAAATAGGCTCATTGTGCCCTTTGACTTTGAGCAGGGCCATTTACAAACCGATTGTAGGGAGCAGGGTGATAGAAGCTGGACCTGCCCAGGGACTAGATGACCTGCTCTGAGCTGGGGTTGGGCCCTCTGTGTGCAGAACCTGAGAGTGGAGGCGGGCTAGTTCCCCAGAGGGGAGTCAGGGAACAGACACCAAAATAGGAAAGAAATAAAACTTACTTTTTAAAAAACTTATCTATTAGTCAAAGATTGGCTTCTTTTATACTCTGAAAATCTGGTAACCTTGCATAAGGGCAGTTCAAGAATTTATTCCCCAACAGAGGGGTGAGCCAGAAGCTCTGAGGCCTCCAATTCTCCATAAATATCTATTGAATTGAACGTGTCCTCTAGTGTCCAACTGATGGCTGGGAGACTGCAGGGTGGGGTCGGGAAGATGAGGCAACGATATCTCTCTCTCTTGTTCTGCCCGCCCCACCCTCTCTTTTCATTAAGCAACTATATGTTGATTAGATAATATAGTAGACTTTTTTGTTGTTGAAAGCTTGGGACATCGGAATTAACAGAAATCATACTATTTCAGCTTTTTCTAAAGTGATTGATTCCAGTCTTGTCCTAGTTTGTAGGAACATGTAGCATATAATTGTGTTATGTTTGCAGATTTTTTCCAAGTATTTTTTTTAAATCATAATGAGTCTATTTCACATACAATTTTCCAGCATCTGGCAAGTGACTTGGATCAGAGACAGCTGACAGCAGGGGATCAGGGCGAAAGAGTGTAGACAAGGTGCAGTGTGACGACTGGTCAAAGCAGCCAGAACTGCTTGTCCTGCAGAGGAGTTTGCAGCAGGTGTTTTCAAAGGTCTCATAAGAACATTCCATGGATTTATGTTGTGTGACTTTTGGAAGAAAGTTAGAATCAATGGTTCAAAGTTCAGTGGAGGCCGATGAGCATTTAGTATAAAAAGGAATTTTCTGTGACAAATGGACGCCCCAGATTGGGATGGAAGGTGCTGACGGGGGCAGAGTCACCATCATTGGAGGTGCCCCCCTGAAGGTGGGTGTTGTGGAGAAGACTCAGACATCAGGATTGGTGCACGAGACCTTGGAGCATCTTTAACTGTTAAGTCCTTCCATTGGGCAGATGGCAATATAAATGAACAGGAGACCCAACTCTAGGGGTGCATCAGAACTCTGCCTACACCTCTCCCCCAATCCCGAGGTAGGGGTCTGCAAGCTCCTTTACAAGAACAAAAGGAAGAGGCCTGGTAGGGCCAGGAAGGCCCATTGTGTGCGCAGGCCAAGCCAGTGCACAGTGTTCTGCACATGCATGGACATTGTGCACACGGGTCCTGCACACACATGGACCCTGTGCACATGAATCCTGCACATACATGGACCCTGCACACACACAGACTCTGTACATGCATGGACCCTGTGCACATGGATCCTGTACACACACAGACTCTGCACACACATGGACCGTGTGCACACAAGTACTCTGCACACACTGCTTCTTGCTCACGTGTCCTGAGCTGGCCCTGCCTCCTATACCATGCAGCCCCAAACAGAACCCTTGAGGGTTGGCCATGCCCTGGGAACTCACTGGTCTCCTGAGAAGTGTTGGTCTTCTGACAAGGTCCAGGCAGAGAAAGTGCGAGGCACGGTGGGAAATGGTGGACTTTTTATTTAACCAATCTTGACTTAAATCTCTGATATGGTCCTTTCTAGCCCTGAAAGTGCCTCCACATCTTCATTTTTCAAATGGAGAGACCAATATCTACCCCAGTCTTGTGTGAGACACATGGAGATCTTGGAAAGCTTAGAAGGGGAAACTGAGGCTGGGAGGGTTTCAGTCAATGAGAGGCAGAGCCTGGACTCTGACCAGGGATCCTGGCCCTAGCTGAGAGCCCTTGCCGGCGCTCCGGGCCATTTCCCACACCTGTGCTCTGGGTTGAGGTCCACAGGTCACCTTGAGGCTCCTCATTTCCCATGTGGCCTTGCCCACCTTTGCCTGCTTTGGGTTTCTGAAGCAGGGGCCTGGTGGCAGCCAGTTGGGCAGCAGCACTCTCTGCAGGGCATTCATCACTAGGGGTCACTCTTCCTCTGTGTGTGGTCTGGAGGGTAGAAATGATGCTGCTGAGTGGGTGCTGGCATGGCAGGTGTCGCCTCCCCCAAGGGCTTGTTGAGGCCTCCCTTGCCAGGAGTGAGTGTGCCACCCCTTCCCAACATCTCCGGCCTGAAGGGGGTGAACTGTTCCCCTCCTATGAGTCTCCCCCACCCCCACCCCCACCCCCAGAGCCTGAGCTCACCCAGGGGCAGGCAGGAAGGCTCATGTGGTCCCAGGGCAGTCTGGCTGGCCTGGGGTTCTCCTTAACACTCCTGGTTCCCCCTGAGCCAGCTGCAATGGGGGACAGTCCGAGGGGAGGAATTGTATGGCAGGAGGCCCCAGTTTCCACCTGCTAGTTCCTAAGCCTTGCTCATTAGAACTTGTGTTGGAGCTCACTTTTCTCCCAGGGTGGCCTTTCTCAGCACTCTCTCTTCTCAGACCACACTGGTTACTCCTTCCTGTGCCTGCCAAGCCCTTTCCTGCCACAGAGCCTTTGCATATCCCTCAGCCTGAATGCACTGCCTTAGATCTTCACAGGCACTTTAGTCTGAGCTCAAACGCCACTTCCTCAGAGAGAGATTCTCTGACCTCATGTAAATTAGCCACCTCCCAGCTTCAACCTGTTACCCTTCATCTCATCACCCTGATTACCTCCATCAGGGCACCACGGCAACTGGAATTGCCTCCTTGGTTCACTTGGTTATTGCCCCCTGCCCCAACTAAAGCTTTGTGAGCACAGGGACTTTGTGTCTTTCACTCTCTCTGCCTCCAGCTCCTAGAATAGTGCCTGGCACATAGTAGGTGCTCAGATATTTGTTGGAGGAGAGAACTGAAAAGTCTTAGAAAGTAGACTGTTTTACTGCTCTGTTTTATATGTAAGGAAGTTAATGAGACTAGGAGATTTACTAAGACCACAGAGGTAGGAAATCACTGAGCCAAGAACTTCATCCCAGGCCTTTGTACTTGAAATCTGTCCCCACCACTCCCATTAGTCTCTGCGCAGCTTCTCCACCTGAGGCCAGACACCCTGTGAGTACCCTGCTGGAGGTCAGCAGGCCCAACCTCTCCACCTACCTGTTATTATCTGGGGGGACTGGGGTGCACAGTAAAGACAGAAAAGGGAAAATTAGGTCTTGGGTGGAAGACATGGAGTGGCTGAGCGACAGCACCCACCTTTCTCAGTGCTCCACCAGCAAAGTTTCTCAACTTTGGGGTTCAGGGGCCTATTGCCTCAGAATCACATGGAACAGCCCTGTAAAATGCACATTCTCAGGCCCCACCCCGGATGCACTGAGCCAGAATGCCCAGGGGTCTGGCCCTGGGATCTGCCATCCGAACCGCAGTGACTGCCTCTTGAGAGGCAGCAAGCATGAGCCTGGGACTTAGGAGAGGTGGGGAGGCCTCTGCCCTCGCACCGGCTTCCTCCGGATCCTAAGTGGGCCTGCTCCGTGGTGTAGGCCAGGTCCCCAGGTGCTACTGAGTTCAGTGCCTGAGAGGTCCCTGCCCTCAGCTTAGGGCCATAGGGCTCCACCCTCTTCCCCCGCCTGGCAGTGCGATGGTTTCGGGACCAGGCGCCCGGGGAAGGGCTCACAGAGTGGTCTCCAAGCGAGAGCGATAGAAACCTTGTGTGATGGATTGAAGGAGACGAGACCATTCCCGGCTGATGGCTGACGTGCAGCGCAGTGACAGGTGGCGATGTTTGTGCTCTGAACCTGCAATCTCAGCTAATGGGAAAGATTGAGGGGTTTGGAATGAGAAGCGTCGTGGCCGCAGCCCCAGGAGCAGGATGCCGCTGGTGGTGGGTGGCGCGGCTCGTGGCTTCCTGAGGGAGGGGGTCGGGGACACTTTGCTGCCCCAGCCCCGGGGCGGGTGAGAGGATGTCTCTGGCTCATGGGAGCTGCACTAACTAGGCTGCCCCTTTGGTGGCCGGTGACTGTCTGAGGGCCCGGCTGGGGCTGCAGGAAGGGGCAGGCGCCTCCCACAAGGGGCTGCCAGGCACACGCACAGGCACAGGCACAGGCACACGCACAGGCACACGCACAGGCACACGCACACGCACAGGCACACGCACACGCACAGGCACACGCACAGGCACACACACAGGCACAGGCACACACACAGGCACACGCACAGGCGCAGGCACACGCACACGCACAGGCACACGCACAGGCACACGCACAGGCACACGCACAGGCACAGGCACAGGCGCAGGCACACGCACAGGCACAGGCACACGCACAGGCACACGCACAGGCACACACACACGCACAGGCACACGCACACGCACAGGCACACGCACAGGCACACGCACACGCACACGCACAGGCACAGGCACACGCACAGGCACACGCACAGGCACACGCACAGGCACATGCACAGGCACAGGCACACGCACAGGCACACACACACGCACAGGCACACGCACAGGCACACACACACGCACAGGCACACGCACAGGCACACGCACAGGCACACGCACAGGCACCCGCGCTGCAATGCCTGAGTGCGGGAAGCCCCATTGGGGGCGGGGCGGCGGAAGGCTGAGGCCCAGAGCAGCCCTTGAGTAACCTTCTCTCCCCCATGGGCTTCAGGTGTCTGCTGGGCAGCCTGAGGGAGGAAAAGATGGTTAAAAAATAAGACTCAGAAGCTCAGCCTTCGAGATTCAGCTCATAGACCTCCCATTACTTCTTGCTTGGCTTTAAAGCCACGCTACCCTGGGCTTCAATTCCAATGCTACCATTTCCTACCCTTGACCTTGGACAACAAACTCCACCTCTTTGGGCCTCAGTTTCTTCATCTGTAAAATCTGAAGGAGAACAACCCATTTCCCGAGAATGTTGTGCTGGGACTGAATGACACAGACTGTAAAGCAGCGCCTGCAAGTCACCGGGACTCTGTGAAAAGGCAGGTTCTGGCTGAGCAGGTCTGGCACGGGGCCTGGGAGCCCTCATTTCTAATGAGCTCCCTGCCGATGCCAGTGGATCCCAGTTAGTAACAGGATGTGGAAGATCAGAGCGAGTGCCCGGTTCACAGTGGGCACCGACACATGACACCTTAGTTATTAGTGTCGTCATTGCCAATGCAAAATCGGTGAGACCATCCCTTTCCCTGCCCCAGCGTACATCTTCGCAGCTTCCTATTCCATTCAAGCCACCTGGACACAAGTATTGGAGGGGCCCAAAGTGGGGTTCATTGCAACCCTGTTTCCAGGGCTATCCTTGCTCTACTATGGGTGCCCCATGGCCAACCTGTCCATTAGTCTATACAAGCAGCGATTGCTATACCCTCTGACCCAGGGCCTGATGGGCCAGTGACTTGGGCCTTCAATGGGCAAGCTGGGACAGCAGGGGGTGTTGCCCAGCCACCCCCCATTCTAGCCATCACAGCTGCCCAAAGTGTGCAGCAACCATTACTGTCCCTATCCCACCTCTTTCCTTGTGGGAGGGGTCCCTAGGGGTCTGAGGCAGCTCCTCCAGCAGCAGTGGAAGCAACATCGCTCAGTGGCTAAAATCTTAGAACTTGGACAACCTGTGGAATCATTCAGAGCCTCCGTTTCCTCATCTGTCAAATGGGGCTAATAGTACCATCATAGCATTGTCAGGAGCATGAAAGGAGAAAACCTCATGAGGTCAAGTTCATGCATTTGCTACCTCCAAGGACAATGTTGAACACTGATGAGAAACCTGGGCTGTGGGGTCAGGCGGCCTGGGTGTGAACCCGGGTACTGTTACTTACTATCTACTTTTCCTTTAGAAAGTGAAGACGACAGTAGGGTTGGTGTGGGGATTAGGTGAGATGACCTCTCTAAGGTACACAGCCAGGCCTGGCGCCGAGGAAGTGCTCAGCGAGGGCTTGAAAGGACTGAGCTTACGAGCATTTCATGGGTTGGAAACCTCACCTCCACAGCTTCTGATGTTGCCCAGCTGGGACTGAGATGAGCAAAGTGTACCTTCAGGTTGTTCCCAGGCTAGTCAGGTGATTTTCAATTCTTGTATTTTGGTAAACAGTAAAAACCCTTTTACGAAATTTGCTTGTAAAGCCCTGGTCCAGGGATGGAAAAGGAGAGTTGCTCTGACTGGTGCTGGGAAATCCAGCCCTCACTGCATCCCAGGAGCTAGTGCAGGTGCAGGTGCAGGCGCAGGCACACCCACCTACACAACACACACACATGTGCGCGCACACAGACAGACGCATACACACACATACACATCCATGCACACACACATACATACACAGACACACATGCATACACACATAATGCACAGACACACATGCATACACATATATAGACACACAGACATACACAGACATACATAGACATACATATATACAGAGATACACACAGACACACACTTTCTCGGCCTCCCCACTGCCTCCTCAGATGGAACTACTATAAAGCCCTGGGCTTCCCAGGATAGAGTTGGAAACCATGCCTTGTGGGAAGGGTCCTCCTCGTGGACAGTCCCTGAGGGGTCTCCGGGTCCCCATGAACAAGGAGATACTGGGCTCTGTGGAAGGCAGGGCAGGGCTTCTGCCTGCTGGGGCCTCAACATCATCACAGGCAGGCTGGGCTGCCAGGGGCCTCAACCAGGGCCAAAAGGAAGAAATGTTGTGGGGTCCCCCGGTGTCCCTTTGTCTCACTTGCTCTTGGGTCCCACAAGCACCTGTCCCTCACCTCTCAAGAGGACACTTAACTGAAAAAGCAGGATCTTTGATGGTGCGTCTCAGGGTCACATGCATGAGCTAAAGACAGTACATTTTTTCTGGTCCCTCGTCACCAAGCCAGCCAGAGAGAGGGATGTGACAGAGGTGAGTGTGTGAGTGTGCGTGTGTATGCACATGTCCATGTACATGTGTGTGTACCTGTATGTGAGTGTGTGTGCTCCTGTGTGCATGAATCTCAGGAATGTCCTCATGCTTTATCATGTTTCCCTGCAAACTTCTGATTAATTCACTAATTCACTCACTCATCCATTCATACATTCCTTCAACAAACTAAATAACTAATCTTAAGATGATGAATTTAATTTGCTAAATGCCATGGTGCCAGAGCATATGCCCATGATTCTGTGATGTCCAGAGTCCCAGGGTCTTTATAGAGTCCTGTGTCTCCCTGATTTCAAACCCTGCCAAGCAGGTCATTACCTGGTTCCTGGCACCCCCACAGCTCACTTGTGCTCTCTGAGTTCTGCGTCTGTGCCCTGTCTCTATTTATGCGCATAACCCCATTTCTCCCTTGTACTATGGCATTGGGCCACCCCTGAGGGCATGGCGGTTTCTCTTGCGGTTTTTCGCCACATCAGGCACACATGGGTCCTCTTCAGGGTTTCTGTGTCATCTCCAGATGTGCCTGTGTGTCCCTGGATAGCTGGGTATATGCCCCCTTGGATGTGGGAAGGTGTATTCCTGGATGTGAGGTCTGGGGGGACACTGGGATCTCCCATGGGGGCATCTCCAGCTGGGTGGGTGTATCTCTGAGCTTGGCCTGGGCTCGGACCCATTCCCAGCCTGCCCCAGAAGCCCCCACTGCGTGGTCCTGCCAGTAATTACAGCGATAAACTGCTTCAGTTGAGGGCTGCTGTCCCGGCTGGCTGCCAGCCATGCGGCCCCAGGCTGCGCCGTGGGAGTCCATTCATTTTAATAAGAGGTACACCCTGTGTTATTAAGAAGAGTGTTTATTACTGTCGCCACGCACTGACAGCAGCTTCCATCATCGTTAACCGGCAGATGGGGGGAGGGGAGGGGGCTGTGCACTGCAGCTCTTCAGAGGCGCTGGCCCAGCTGGTGAGGCTGGGGAGGGATGGTCTCTCTCTCCCCTCTCTTGCTCCAGGACTGCGTGACAACCCCTTTCCTAGCAAGAATGGAGCTGCTGGCTGACCCCGCCTGGGGTGGGGGTGGGGGGTGGTGGAGGGATGATGGAAGGGACTGTTTAGCATCCAGATGCTGCCCTAGAGAGGGAAGGGACCCTGGGTTTCGGTTTGTCCCTAGAGCTAGGCAAGATCACCCATTGGCCCACCTGCCCAACTCCTGTTTCACCTGGATGCCCCACCCAGGGCTTTGCTTGACTGCTCTTTGGGATCCTGTCATTTCAGCTCAATCTACAGTAACCTATACCCCCGCCGCTGGCCTTCGCAGCCCTCTGCTCTCCCCCCCAAGGGGCGCTCCACGAAGAAAGGCCTCTCAGGGTGTTCCCCGCCCGGTCCCCAGCACCGGCAGAGGCCTGCAGTCAACAGATTAGTGTTTAATCATTGAAAGAATGAAGCCTCAGGAGCTCCTTACCCTTCCTGTCGTCTTTCAGGGCGTTTGAATGTGGGCGAGCGTTGGGCGCAGTAGTGAGAAGCATGGTGCCGGGCAAGTGCCCAGCAAGAGCAGAGGCTCCCGGCCTTTCCCGTTCAGGGCGCTGTCAGTGTCCCAGTAATCTTTTCACGGTACCTCCTGGTCAAAGGGAACACCTAAAAGTTTTGTTTATTAAGTAGTTAGGCCTAAACAACTTAAGCATTTATAGCTTCACAGCTGATTAGCCATTTGAAAAAAATAATACACATAAATTTAAATGGAAAAGATTTTATTTTGTTGTTAATGCCAGTTACACACCAACGGACGTTTGGGCTTCTCACACGTTGGAGTCAGGTTGAACACCACCCCCTCATTCTGCTTCCACATTGACTTTTTATCACAGCAACCACTGAAAACCCAGCTTCTTAAGGATATGACACCATTGCAAATGATGTAACATGGTCTAATGCTGAAACTGTGCACTCCCTCGAGCTAGTCGTTCATGTGGTGTCTGACAGATGTCCAGTGCTGTTTGCCTGGAAAATTTTAAACTTCCTACGTGTGTGCTTGAGTGTCCAGGGTACCTTGGCTCGCAGTTTGAAAACCATATGGTAGAAGATCTGGGTTCAAGTCCCAATTTGTTAGTTTGCTTGTTTGCTTGCTTCCATATTTATTTTTTTAACAAACATTTTCATAGCAGAGCCTGTGTCAGTCCCTATTCTAGTAGCTTTACGAGTATTATCTAATCATCATAACAACCTTATGAGGTAGGTAGTGTTATGTGATCGTTCATTTTATGCATCCACTTGGTGAGGTTATGATACCCCGTTGTTTGGTCAAGCACATTGTAGGTGTTGCTGTTAAGGTATTTTTTAGATGTGATTAACATTTAAATCAGTAGACCTTGAGTAAAGCAGATTACCCTGTATAATGTGGGCGGGCTTCATCCAATCAGTTGAAGGCCTTAAGACTCAGGTTTCCCAAAGAAGAAATTCTCAAGACTGTGACATGGAAATCCCACCTGGGTTTCCAGCTTACTGCGCTGCAAAACTGGGACTTGAGACTGCAGCAGCAGTTCTTACCTGGATTTCCAGACTGCTGGCCCGCCCTGCAGATTTCAGACTTGCTAGCCCCCTCAATTACACTAGCCAATTCCTTAAAATCAGTTCCTCTAAATATCTCTTCCTCTCTCTCTTTATATATATTTATATTTTTTCTCTGGAGAAGTCCAGAGAAATATACTGTTACTCTCATTTACGGATAAAAATACTGTTCAGCTACTAGTCCCTACTAACTAGCTGTGTGGCCTTGGACAAGTGTTTTCCTCATTGGGCCTCTGCTTTATCATAGCCAAATGAAGGAGTTGAACAAGGTGAATTCAAAGTTCCTTTTAGTGCTAACATCTGGGCTGGGAGGGGGGGGGGCAAGTAGACTGCAATCCTGCCAAGGATGCTGTGGTGGCCCTTGTTTGTTGACCACCCCGCAGCCATTCTTAACCACTTTTCCCTTGCCACCAGTGACTTTATAGTATGGATGCTCTCATTCCTAGTTTCGCTTATAGCTGGGGTAGCATGTGAACTTCTTCTGGCTAACAATATGTAACAGAGACATTACTGGGAACTTCTACAAAATATGTTTTGCTTCTCCATAGGAAAAGATTGAAGAAGACAATTCACTGGTGCTGATCTTTCCCCTTTCTTTGTGCCTCAAAAAAGGCCATGATGCCTGGAGCTGCAGCAACCATCTTGTGACTATGAGGCACAAACCAACAAATAAGGATGGTGGAACAGAAACAAAAAAGAGCCTGGGTCCTTGATATATAGTTAAGCTGCCAAACCAACCCTAAGACCTGTAGCCTCTGGACTTCTTGGTATGCAGACTATGCAAATCCTTACAGCTAAGCCACAGTGGCAGAGCATTCTGTTACTTGCAAATCACAGCACTTTTAATTGATAGAAGTGTCTTTTGCTATTGCTAGAGGCCATGGCTTAGCTTGGTGAGTGATTAAGGAAAGGGTCCTGACTTTGGGAGATTGTCATTTTGGACCTTAAGGAAATTAAATGTACTTTTCTTGATTGAGTCATGACTTTGACTCCAAGGAGAGAGACACTAATTCCATATTGTCCCAAATTTCCAATAGGTGGTGCTACACATCCTTGATCAGTAAGACCCATATTCCCCAGGCTGTGTGCTTATCAAATAGGTTTGGAGCTCATAGACAGGGATGTGGGTCATAGGGGCCAGCCTTGCTCATACCAACCAAACACCATGCTCCCTGCTTTGTAAGATTGATTAGGGGAAAGCCAGAGTGTCCCATTCTTGTATGTGAAGGTGTTTGATAAAGAGACCTGGGGCCTGATACAGAAATGTGGGTTGAATAATAGCACAGTTTTAGTTTACCTCTCTTGGTCGATCAAGTCTCAGCTATTTGCTTGTTTAGCAAACACTTTCATATTACTTACTATGTGTCAGGCCCTGTCCTAAGAGCTTTACAAATATTAACTCATTTAATCATCATGACAATCTTATGAGATAGGTGCTATTATTATTTGCACTGAAGGGGTCTGATCATTGGATTGATGTCAGCCTAGATGGAGTATCCAGTGGCAGGCTTTGCTCTTAATCCTATTCTATTAAGCCTTTTTAAGAATCAGGGACATGGGCTAAGTTGGTTGGAGCATTGTCCCGTATACCGAAAGGTTGCGGGTATGATTCCCATTCAGGACACCTACCCAGGTTGCAGGTTCAATCCCCGACTGAGGCAACTGATCAATGTTTCTCTCTCACATTGATGTGTGATGCAAGTGGGGTGTCCAGGAGCGGGTGGGAGAAACCCGGGACCCAGTTTTCACAGCTGATACCACACATGCGAGATTAGGTTCTACTCTCTGAACTACACCCCACAGGGAAATAGCAACACACCAGAGAGTGCAGAGAGAGGGGACCAGGATTGAGTGGGCCTCGAAACCACGGTGACTACAGTAAGCAGTGGTTGTTTTGGCCAAACCTCCATTCTCTCTTGTCTGGAAAGATCTCCATGATTTTCCTTAGGGGACCCACCCCTCCTCACCATCCATATCATGTAGGTTGGGTCAAGCCAAGGGGTAGATGTGGGATCCAGGCCTGACCAGGCAGGAATCTGCATCTCCTTAGACACAGAGGCCGGTTCAGGGGTGGACACATAGCCCAAGCCAGCCAAAGACAGCCCTACCCCCGGCCTCTTCTGGAATTAGTGGGAAAGAGGAACTCTCTTGCTGCTGCATTTGCCGAGCTGGTGGGGTTTAAGCTGGTCAGCCAAGGGCTACTGCGTCTGGAGTGCCTGCCTGGAAGAGGTTCTATGTGGAGGAAGGCCAAACAGGGAAATGGGGACAGTTTCCTGAAAACATTGTTGGAACCTTTGGGTCCCACTCTTTATAACCCTGGATTTTGCCAGTTCTCATGAGCCAATAATTTCTCATCGTGACTCTGACACAGAAACTGAGCCTGTTGGGTCTTTAAAGGGTCTTCAAATTCTTACAGTGGATAAGACATTTCCACATGGAACCTGAGAGCAACAGCAAAGCCAATGGTAGGTGAAAGGACCTCACAGATTTGGGCTCCAGTAAGAATGAAAAAAGTTTTCTAAGAGCAAGTGCTGCCTGAAGATGAAATAAACCATCCCTCTGAGGTGGCGAGCTCCTTGGCCCCAGAAGGTGCCAGCAGGGGCAGTGGGACATCTGTGTTGGGTTCGTGAAGGCTGTTTGTGCATAGGATAGAGAACTGGACCAAATAACACTTGAACTTTGAGATTCAGTGATTCAATAGTAAACATATAGTTTGATGTGGTAGAGACACTGATTCAGTAGAATTGTGGTCTCATGGAAAGAGACATCTGGAATCAGCTCTGAGCTCTCATCTCTCTTTCGTTGGCCAGCTGAGTGGTCCAAAACAATCTGGTTAACCCCTCTGGCCCACATTCTCCATCTGCCCACATGGGGATGGTGCTATCTCCTCTCTCAGGGGTTATTATGAGGCTCAGATGCAGTAAAAGCTCTACAGGACTTGAGGAAATTAATTCACTGCCCAGGCAAATGGAAGAGGCTGGCAGGAGGTGGTAGGAGGAGCCGCAAGCAGGGTGAAGGGTCTGGGTGGGACCGCCCAGGGGCCAGGCCTGGCTTGTAGAGGCCTCCTTGAGGGCCACACTCCCTCTGGGGGGGGGGCAGGGGATGTAAATGACCAGAGCTGGAACTGGTGTGATGGCAGGTGTCTGTGAAGCATGGACAGGAGCAAGCCTGCCCTGTCTAAGAATCACAAATTCTAATTTGATAAAAATAATTGCAGACCAAATAACAGGCACCTGTGGAGCCATATTTGGCTTATGGGACCCAGTTGACAGCCTCTCTGTTAGATGAGTAGGTGAAAAAGGACTTGGAGGCTGGCTGGTGTCTTATGAATGAACACGCTTCAGAGTGATTGATTCATCCTGACTCCAGGATCCACCCGTGGAAGTGGTACATGCCTGCCCAGGTCAGGGATTCGGCCATCAGATTCCATTTCTTCTCAGATGCTAATCAGTGAGCCTTGGAAAGGCCCTGATGAGTCCTGCACAGAATCCGTGAAGTTACCCCTCAGTGCCTTCAGTCCAGGCGAGCTGTCACGGGTAGGAGGCACCACTCCCAGCTCTCTGTAGAAACTGAGGGGTGCGCAAGCCTGGCTGTGCTCCTGTCCTGTTCCCTGCCTGGAGAAGCTCCTGAGAGGCCCATGCGAGGAGGGGTCAGGCCAGGGTTGCTTGGCTTAAGGGTGGTTTTCTTTCCTCTTCTTCCGCTTCCCTCGGGGTTGCGATAAAGCAGCCTAGGAGCCAGCTGCCCTCCCGTCTCACCCTCCCCAGGGACACTGAGGTGGACATGACATTGGGACTCGGGTGGAGGCTGCTGGCTTTGGCAAGGTTGATTGGGACCCACATGTCAGCACGGCGTCCGCTAGCGCAGGCCAGGGGAGCGCACTCCATCACTCTCTTTTATTCACTCAGGAGATTTATGTGGCCTATCTCCCTTCCCTTTGTCCACCCGCGAGGCCCTATAAGTCATGTCCCCAGGCTGACAGGTCACAGGGCTTGTGCCGCTGCTCTGTCAGAGTGAGTGATGCTGGGGGGTGATTAAAGGAGTGGAAGGGTGAGAGGTCAGCAGCGGGCGGCATGATGGGAGTTTGGGATGTAATTATCACTCCATGACATACTGCTGGCTGCGCTCCCCCTTCTGATAATAGGTGTACACACTTGGGTGGGTGCAGCTCGGAGGGGGAGGGTGGTGATGCTCAGAGGTGCGGGAAGGACCCGCCGGAACAGGCTGTGCATCGTAGGCCTGGGGAGTGAGCTTGGAGCACCGAGGGGCAGAGGAGCACGGGTGGCTCTTGGGTCAGCAGCACCTCCCTGCGCTGAGAGGGTCCCTCGAGCCCACAACACAGCACCTGCAACGGACGAAGCACCGATTGCCACCATCATCGTTACCGGGTTTGTAGGAGGCTATGAAGGGAAAGCACAGAGAGAGCAAACCCAGAGGTAACTGAAAAGAAAAGTTGCCAAATGTCCTGCGCTAGGGCTCACTCATTGGCTGAACAGCTTGGCGCTTCCCCCTGGCATCTAGTTGGGCTCCCAGCTCTGTGGGTGCCTAGGCGGTGTCAGGTCCCCACTTGCTGCAGTGTCTGAGAGTTTCCAATCCAGAGACCACTGTGTCTGCCCGGGAGCGGGGAGGGCCAGGCCCGGGGGCTGCTGGGACCTGCCGGCGCCCTGAACAGGAGGTCAGCTCGGGTCAGCGTGCTCAGTTAGGCTGAGGGTAAGTTTTAACGGGAGTTGGAGAAGGTCAGGAAGGGTTATACTGGAGGGGGGTTTTAGAGGGTCCTGAGGAGACCAAGCTTGCCCAGAGTCTGTGTGGCTGTGGAAGTCTCCAGAGAGAATCCCTGGCTGCACGGCCATGTCACCCAGGGCCAGCCACCCCCTAAATGCAGGACGGTCACAGTTTCAAGATTCACACTCTGAATTCACACTCCTGTGTGGTCCCTCCCATAGTGAATCTGGACCAGCCTGTGGCTTGTGGCAAAAGGGAGGTTGTATAAGCCCTAGGCCCAGGTGTGAAGAGGCCTTACAGCTCCACTTGCGCTCTTGTGGAGTCCTGAGCCTCCGTGTGGAGAAGTCTGGGTCATCTTGTTAGAGAAGCCATGTGGAGACAAAGGCCCTGGAGAATAAAGGACTGGGGGGGAGAAAAGGCCCAGGTCCCAGTCACCTGGGCTGGGGCTAGGCAGGAGAGGGGGACCATCTGCACCTTCCAGCCCAAGTCACAGCCACACACCCAGCCCAGACAGACCACATGGAGGTGAGCTGAGCCGTGCTGGCTGAGCCGGGCCTAGACAGCTCACAGCGTCACAAGCAATGAAATGCCGGTTGTTTTGGCATGGTGGGTGACTCTTTTGTCTGTGGTCCCTAGAGCTACCTTCCCTTTGCTTCTTGTTTCCTGCTAGGGTCCTCCCTTAGGGCCCAAGCAAGGACCCCATATTGGAACAGATGAACCTGTGCCAAGTAGAATTCCTACCCAGAGGTATACCAGGGCGGGGTGGGGGAATGGCCCACCCTGAGTGCAGGCATTTAGAACTTGGACCAACAAAAGTGTTTTCGGGAAAGAGTATTTCATGGTTGACATGGTTTAGAATTGCTATGTGTGGTAATAAAAAGCAGACTGACCAAAATTCAGCCTCACACTACCTTTCAATTCTTTAAAACAATGCACCCCCTTATTGCCCACAGCTGGGTGGACTGTGCTCACTGCCCCATCTGTGGAACACCACTGATCCTGGGTCTTTCTCATGACCATGTGAACTTTGAGAAGAGAGAATTGGGAAGATGTCAGATCTGGAAATGGCCCAAAGGCCCAGGAAGGGAGGATGGTAAGGCTTTCTTGGGCCTCTGTTACATGCAGGGCTTTTGCAAGTGTTATTACTTTTAATCCTCATGGGGTCCCTGCCTGCATTTTGACAGAGGGAGACAAGAGGCTCTCCAGGGTGGGAGATTTGCAGAGCAGGATGCCGGGGGCTGCTGCAGTGCAGATCCAAGGTTTTTGTCTCCGGACTGCCCCACAGTGAGGGTGGAAGGAAGGGAGCTCTGGTATCTCTCCATTTTCTTGTAAGGACATTGGTCACATCATGGGGGTCCCACTCTCATGACCTCATGTAAACCTAATTAGCACCCAACCCAATGGGCCCACCTCCAAATACCATCACATTGAGGGTTAGGACTTTAGCATATGAATTTGCTGGGGGGAGGGAATACAAACATTTAGCCCCTGAGTTAGAATCCTAGCCATTTACTCTGTGGCTTTGGCAAATCATTCTCTCAAACTGTTTACTCAGCTGAAAAATGGGGCTCACGTCCCTCACTTCACTGCATTGTGATGTGTTTTAAAAGACGCCTATGAGAAATTCCTCACCTATAAATGTAAGTCCCATTTAGCTGATGACTTGAACCTTGCTTCCCTACTAGGCCTCCATCACAGCCCCCTCCCCCTTTATCTCCCTGCCAACTTCCCTCACCCAGTGCACACGGCTTCCTGTTCCTGTACCTCTGCAGCAAGGTTTGTGAATGGGGAGAACACAACGTGTGTGCCAATGTCCTCCACCCAAAACCAGCAGGCATGCACTACTAGTGTAACAAAGTTGGGCTTATTGAGTTGTTGTAACGAGGCAAAAACATGCCATGGGGAACTGTAGGACGTCTCAATAGGAAAGTATGAGATGAATTATTATAGGATCTGGACTTATGATAGGAGATTTGGGGGAGAGTTCAAGGATGCAGGGTTTTGCTCTGGGTTGGATGCTGTCAGGAAGATGGGGCAATGCTATGACTGGGTATCTTAATGAACCTTATCTAGAAGACAGGAACAGATCTACGCTAAAGCTATAATTGCTGAAGGATCAGCAGTCACCCAGTTAGCTCAGATAGGAGGATGCTTGGTCATTTTGTGCTTTGGATAATGTTCTTGTTTTTGTCTGTGTTTAGACATGATCTTGAAGCAGTCTTGTTTTCACCTTGATTCATCACGGTCCTGGAGTGGTTTTGTCTGATGTTGGGTTCTGTGAAATTGTTTACAATCACCAGGAAAGCACCACAGTCTGCTTTTGAGTGCCGGGCCAGCCCTCTGATGTGAAAAGCAGCTTTTCTCTTTCTGTGTGTGAACAACTTTGTGGTCAATCAAAGTATTTGTAGGGTCCTTGATCATTCCGGCTTGGGTTGGAAGAAGAGGGTGACATTAGCCAAGTTTCCGTCCCTTCCCTGTTCTTCCACCTTTGCCCAGGAGAACTCCAAGGGTCTCCCTCTCTCAAGCAGCCCCCAAGGTTCCCAAAGGTCAGGAACCCACATTCTCAGCAGCTGCCATGGCAGATAGGCCTGAAGTCAGAATGGAAGTGTGTGTCAGGGGTCTGGGAGATGGGGAATCTTCTCTGTTGAGAAGGTGGGAGTCCTATTCCCAGCCCAGCAGGGCTCAATGGAGGTGGAAAGGAGTGAAGAAGGTTCTGTGGGGAAAGGCGGTTATCAGAGAATCAATGCATGTTAGTGCTATAGAGACCATTTGGAGCAATAAGGGGGGCACAGACTATTTTTAGCGGCAGAACTTTTTCTTCAAATGAAATTCTGCACAGAAACCCACTATATAACACAGACATAGTGGAATCACTGAAGTTGAATCAGAAAAGTGGGGTGTCCAGAGGTCTGTGCACTCCTCCTCTTAGAGCCCCTTTATCAGTGTCCCCTAAAGCATCTCTGGAGATCCCTTAGAATTCTGAGGCTTACAGGGATAAAATCCCTCATTTCACTGAACATTTAACTTTCTGGAAGCCTAGAAAGGGATAGATACTTATCCAAGGAACTCTCCCCTCACCAATCTTCTAGGTTCTTCTGGGTCCTCCATGACCTGAGGGACTTTGCTCACCTTTCACCCAGAGATTTCAACAAGATTATTACTCTCAAAAACTTCCCTCTGGGAGATGTTGGTCAAAGGGTACAAGGTTGCAGTTATGTAGGATGAATAAGTCTGGAGATTTAATGTGAAGGCATGATAGCTACACTTAATAATACTGTTTTGAACACTGGAAATATGCTAAGAAAATAGATTTCAGGTGCTCTAGTCACACACAAAATGATATCCTAATTAGCTTGGCTGTGTAATCATTTCATTATGTATATGTGTACCAAACCATCATGTTGTGCACCATAAACATACATAATTTTAATTTTAAAATATATAAATTGAAAAACATTATATCTCCCTTTGATGGTGAGGGGGCATGATAGATACTTCTGGAGTGTTGAAACTGTTCCATTTCTTGATCTGAGTATATGAGTATATTATACAGTGTACAGAGGGGTGCCTGATCCCACTCAAACTGGCTCACACCAGCTCATAGGAGTCAATTGTAGGCATCTCTTCCCAACTCTGCAATTAGTGATATCATGTTGTGATTTGAAATTGACCTTGTTGGAGTATTTACACCATGGTAATGGGCAAAATTGCGATCAGGCCTTTTTTTTCTCCTGCAGAGCCAATTAAACATTTACCAGTATACTGCTGGTGTGTACATACATAAATATTCACTCAGCTGTATTCTAAAATTTGTACACTTTACTGAATGTGTGTTACACCTCAATAAAAATATCTGGGGTCTCCAGACTCCTAGTTCCATGATTTCAACTTAAAATTATCTTACTGATTGTCTTCTTCCCCTAAGTTCTGTGAGGGAAAGAACCTCATCTGCCTTGTTCCCCACCCAATAATAAGTGGATGCATGCAAAAAAATTTTCCATGCAGCTTAGGTTATCCCAAGGGTATGCCTCTCTATGTCCTGCCTAGGTTTATGCTGTCAAGGGCTGGGGATCCCATGTGAGTTCCCGCCATTGGTGCCTAAGCAGCCTAGAACTATAAGGCTGGCATAGTTTCTTATCCCCTCTACTCTGCCATATTTGCTATATTTGCTTTTTACAGTTCTCTCCCTCCCCCCAGTAGAATTAACTGGTTTTTTTTCTCTGGCTTTTTGTCTGTCTCTATCCAGAGCACTTAGCCCTGGTGAATAGAGATTGGAAGTCATGTCTGTTTCCCCTGCAAGACTAGAGGTTGTTGAAGGAGGACCATGTCTCTCTTGTCTCTGCATGGATAAGACTGCGGGGCTTAAACCCACCAGGCTCTTAGCAGAGGCCTATTGAATGAATGCAATGGGCTTCGAGAAAAGAAAGAAACTAGGTTTGGAGGGAGAATGAACTGACCCACTAACAAGGTCCCTCGTTGATGAAATGGGTGACTCTTCAGAAACTGGAAAGGCCAGTGTGGTTTGGGATGTGGCCCTGCCTGATGGTGGGGGCTGACCAAGTAGCCTTCAGGAGATCTTCTCCACTCCTGCACCCCACCATTCAAAGCAGAGGAGATGGCTGTGGGTGTGAGCACAAGTCAGAAGTCACTGCCACCCTGGTTGCCCTGGGTCCTGGGCTTCCTGAGATGGGGTGCAGAGACACGCCCTTCACCGCACTCAATCTCTAGACTCTTCTGGGTCCTGCAGGCCTGAGGGATTTTGCTCACATCAAATCCAGGTCTCCTTTCAACAAGAGTTTTTATTCCAAATATCTCCTTGACTGGGAGTGGGGCAAGACATGAAGGAGGCAATTAGGTTGCTAGGAATGTTCTACAGCTTGATCTGGGTGCTGGCCACAGGGGTGGTCATACATGTGAGAAGTAACTGCACCCTACACTTAGAGTTGTGTTTTGTGTGAGTTGTACCTCAATGGAAGAGTAAAAGAAACAAAATCAACCCCGGCCCCCTGTTGTGAAAGGCCCTAAATAAGTGAGTATCCACCCCTCCACCCCCACGCCCAGGGGCCAGCGGGGGGCCGAGGGCGCCCAGAGGCTGGGGAACCAGGTGAGCGAGACCAGAAGGTGCCGAAAGGAAAAGCCTCTCAGGCTTCCCAGGGAAGACAAGGGCTCCAGGCCTGTTCGAGGGTCAGGTGAAGGCGTTGGGCGGGGAGGGGAGCCCGCGGGAACGCGAAGGGCGGAGAGGAGCCGGGCAGAAAGGCAGCGCCGCGGGCGCGCGCAGAGCGGGCGCGCGGAGCAGCGCCGACCGCACGCCTGGAGGAGGGCCGGCGGGCTGGGAGGAGAGCGGAAAGACAGCGTGACTGCGTCTGATCTACAGTGACGAGTACCAATGTTAACTGTCACCTCTCATCGCCAAACTAAATCACACCTGGAATTGGAGGCGCCGAGGAGCTGATAGAGTCAGCCTCGCAGAGGAGACAAGTCAATCAGCGCGGAGATGCGCGTGGAGACACCGGCTCCCGAGGCCCGGCGCCTTCATTCATTCTGGGATTTACACTTGTCAGGCTGCTGCCTGGGGGTGGGCAGGAGGAGGGGTGGGCAGGAGGCTGGTCTCACTTCAGCTCCACTTAAAACGGGATGACTGGCGGCTTCTCCGTGGGGGGAGGGGGCACAACAGGCTGGATCCCCTTGCTCTTGCTCCCTTCCACTCCTTTACCCCGTGGGTCATTCCTCAGGGCAGCGGACAGGGATCGGGACAGTGGGTGGTCTCAGAGCCAGGGGCATGGACGGCCTAAGCACCCCTTGTCACGGTGGGAGCACGTGAGGGCAAAAAGAATTCGGTCCTGGGGTCCTGGGCACTGGGTCAAGTGGGAGGGAGCACTGGGGAAGGAGGGATAGATGTCAAAGGACTACTTCGTAGCAATTTTACCTGTCATCAGATGAAATGGAAGAGACCTTGTTTTTCCTTTCATTCATTCCTTTACTCATACACTAAATGGTGTTCTATCAGGCTCCCTGTGAAGGGCTGAGACTTCAACAGAGCCCCCCCCCCCATCCTGCAAGAAAGGGGAGACTTATTAGAGCTTCTCAGATTGCTGTTTCTGCCCTAGAATTAGTGTATTAACATACAGTGTCCCCCCCCCCCCCCACACACACACCTCCATCTCTGACCATACCTTCATAATTCTCAGCACGGTCATTTATAAAGTGATTTTTCACATATAAACATAACTGTGCTAAGTGCTGTGCCAAGGAAAATGCCTGGAGATATAAATTCCAGATGGAGAGAGAAACACTGAGTTTCCATTGCTGTTTAAACATCTATTTTATTTTTGTCACCATGAAAGTAATATAAATTCATTACAGAAAACTTGGAGTGCCCAGCCGGGCGTGGCTCAGCGGTTGAGCGTCGGTCGACCTAGGATCCAGGGGATCGGGGTTCGATCCCTGGTCAGGGCACATGCCCGGGTTGTGGGTTCAATCAATGACTCTATCTTCATTGATGTTTCTGTCTCTCTCTCTCCCTCTCCTTTCCTCTCTCTGAAATCAATAAAGATATATTTAAAAAAACACACAAAAAAACAGAAAACTTGGAGTAATAGAGAGGGAAACAAAATCACCTAAGGATGAAGTTCACTTCCTTCTAGTCTTTTTTCTTATATCTCTTTATCTTTGTTTTTCTTTTCTCAAATGCCATTAGCTCAGGGTATGTCCTATGTCACTAAATGTGGAGTTCGGGTAGAAGCGTCGTTTCCTCCTCTGACCCCCATTCAGAGTGGCCCCTGAGGACAGGGCTTCATTCTGCCTGATGCACAGGCACAGAAATGGCGATGCAAGCGTTTGGCAGGCTGATCTCTTAATCCAGATTGGTGCAGTCGTTTGAAACTGAAAGCAGCTCCTTTTTATGTCGCCTGCTTCTCGGCATTAACTTCTCTTTGATGTAATTTTTGCTTCCGATGCTCTCTCCCTTCATGGGTTAGATTAGTGTGAAATTGGCCTGGCTCCTCCAGAGACTGCAGTGTTAAGCTTCAAATGCTTGGTCCTTATTGGAAATCCTTAACCCACATCAGGGGAAAAAGTGGCAGCAGTTACTTGGGAGTGCGTGGGGCGGGGGGAGGAGGGTTGAGTGTAGGGCAAGAGGGAGAGAAGGGTTTGTTGGCAAGAGGAGGGTGGGGAAGTTGACACTCTTCTCCACTGACTGCTGCAGATCTGCTCACCTTGGTCTTGGTGGGAGGGGGGAGGAATGGATCTGAGGGAGCTGGAAAACATGATACCCGGGAAGAAACCCTGTTTAGTTGGCTGGAGCTGTCCAAAGGTGTTGGTGCTGAAAGGTAACAGTGTTTGGGAAAATAACAGGGTAATATTACATACCCCTGACCAGATCCCTGGGGTTATGCCTGCCCCTATGGGTGTTCCACCTGGTTCATATGTGACCCTGAAGCACATACCAGACACAGTTGCCAATATTCTGTGAGGATTGGCAGGAGTGGCCTCTCCACCAGGTCAGCCCTGCTCTCTTGCTTCCCTCCCACGAGGCAGAGAATGGCAACTTGTAATTGGGCCAGGCTGCTGAAGGGAGGTACTCAGCCGCAAGGTAGACTCACCTGAGCATCTAACCCAGGAGAGGTCACCCTCCCCCATTTTTAAGGCTGAATGAGGGTGGGGGGTCCTGCTGTGATTCGGACCATTCCAGAGGGAAGCGGTGCTCCAGGTTTGTGATCACACCTCCACCTTACTCCCCTAATAACAACCTCAGGCCCTCTGCCATCAAATTCAGATGGCCACCTGAGGATATCACTGGAGGACAGAAGCTGACAGCCTAGCTCACACTGTCCCCACAGGCCGTAAACTGTCCAGCTACCAGGGTGTTCTGGGGGAACTTCAGACTCTCCATTCAAAGGCAGTCGAGCTCTAGATATTCCTAGTTTGTTTCCAACCTACATGTACTTCCCCCTGCATTCCCCACCCAGCCTTCTCTGCCGGACTAGCCTTGACCTGCACTTGTACCCAGCTTCAGCCTCAGTTTCTTTTCTTCCCCATAATGCCTCACTCCTGAGCCTCGGCCCAGTATGTTCATGACCCTTCTTTCCCTTGGTCAGTCGGCTGTTTCTTCCCCTCACTCCCAGTGGGCCCTTCCACCCACCTTCCCACTCACCTGGCTCCTGGGCTTTCTTTGTTCCTCCCGGACCCCCGGCTTGGCCCACTTGGCCCCACTCTGGCCTCTACACGTGTCAGCGCAGTGGAAGGGCCTTGGCCCACTTTGGCTTAGCCTCGTGCCTCCTCGCGCATGGGGCCTCCTTGAGCCTGCAAATCACTCCTTCCATTGTCAGCCGGCAAATTGGTTTGTCCTCTCGCAACCCGGCTCTCATTACCTTGCCGGAATGAAGCGGTATCTCCTCGGTGGAGGCTTCCCGTGCCTGCCGCCGCTGGCATAATAAATGAAGACAAAGTGCCGGCGGCATAGACCATCTCTCCCACCGCACCAGCAGCCGCTGCCAGCTTCATTATTCGCTTAAGTTGCCGGAGAGAATTACTTAACCCTGACCCGTGTATTAGGGGCCTGTATTAATGCCGCGACAGGCGCCTCTTACGGCAGAGAACAATTTATTAGTGCCGAAACAGGCTGCTTTTCTCTGTCATTTTTCCAATCTGAGCTTTGAACACACATCATTAAACTTGTCTGACTCTCTCCCCTCCTCCATCATTCCTCTTTCATTTTTTTAAACAGAAAATGCCTTCGAGAATGGAGATTGTTCTGAAAATCTCCAAGTACCTCTCCCCCTCTTCCTCTCTCCCATTTCTTCTTTCCTTTTTCCTTGGCCTCTTTTTGGTCTTGGCCTCCTTGCTGGTGGCCCTCCTACTTTAGAGTCAGACTGTGATGGGAGGGAGCATTTGGTTCCAGGAAGAGAACCCAGACGTGGGAGTTGGGGAGAGAGCGATCATAGCTCCCTGTCCTCTAAGCCCTGCGTCAGTTGTCTCTCCCTCAGGTTCCTTTTTCACAGGCAGCCTCTGCCTCTCTTTGTGCCTCCAGCTGGGGGTCTCTTTCTCTGAAAACAGACATTGCGATCCTCTCTGGGAGCTGAAAGACCTGGTTATGAGGAAGACTGGGCAGGGTTCCTATTTGTCATGGGGACTTTCTCATGTCCACATTTGGGAGGGAAGGTTGGGGAGGGTTTGGAAGCACCGAGAGATGGCCACGCAGTGTCTGAATACCCTGAGCCCTGGTGCAGTGGCTGGCCACAGCCTGGGAAGTTGGCCATTGGGTTATGCAGCCACATGGCTCTCCCTGACCATGGCACGCAGTGTCAGTTTCTAGGTGTTCTCATCTCTGGCTTCTTACGTGGCATAGTCTCAGCACCTGAGTTCAACCTATAACTTGCATGTCTTGTCTGGCTGCTGGTCTTGGCTCTTCTGGCCTTGCACATACCCTTATGCCTAGTACCACTGCTGCCCAGAGCCACATGGAGCCATTCTTCTCCCTGGCGATTATCTTCTACCCTTCATATTGCGGACACATGTGGCGACTGTCTTAGTTGGTGTTCCCCTAAAAGCAGAGCTTGAGCAGACTTGGGTACAGATAGTTGGAGAGATGACAGCAGGAAGCAAGAGTGAGGGGTGGAGAAAGTGAGGCTGATTAGGATGAAAGCCAATAAATAAGTGTGTTATTGAAAGGACAGTGGGGCTTGATGCGCCGCCAGGCCCTCTGAGCCATGAATGCCTCCCAGAATTAGCTTTCTGGAGAGCCCGGGATATCTGTCCACATGGTCCTGTCCCCCATTGGCCGAGGGTTGCCCCAAGGGTATAAACTCTCCCATCCTTCTCCATGGAGCTGTGTGTGTGTGGTGGGTACTGCTGAGCACCATCTTCTTGGAGAAGTCCCTAGGCAGAAGACTGAAAAGAAATGTGAGTGTCCTCTCATGGTGATGGGTTTGGTTGGGATGGGTTCACATGGACCTGACCAGCACAGCTCTGGCTGAAATCAGAATTGGGCTGGGAGGATGTGAGGTGGCATCAACAGCTTTTGCTTCGGCCACCATCCCACAGGCTCACTTCCTCTCACTACCCCCCTCCCTCTCAGTCCCCAACCCCAGGGCCTCCATCAGTTCTCGGCCTGGCTATGGGCTGCAGTCACAAATGATGTCACAGATCAGGCAGGGATGTAAACGAGTGAGGCAGGATGGGGGAAATAAACAGGAACTGGTCGGGAACTGGCAAATCAGAGAGTAGTGACAATCTTGTAAAGACGATGACATGATTTTTAAAATGCATGCTATTAGACAAACCTGTATGGGGGCTAGAAAATTTGACCTAGAGACCACGAATTTAGCATCACTGTGACTAGTGTCTTTAGAGAAGATGTGACTTTTGCAAAGTTTCCACTCACTTCTTTGCATTTTCCCAACTCTAGCTGATGGCTTTGGGGACTGTTTGAAAGTGAGTCCCGGGGAGAGGGGCTGAGGGAGGCAGAAGAGCAGGAAAGCCCATCTATGAAGCCGGTGGCTTTCCCCTAGCCCAGTCCTTCCCAAATTCCCTCAGCCTCCAGATCCCTGCAACCCTCCCTCCCGCTTAGCTCAATAGCTCTTGAAAGTTCTCTAATCACCTCTCTGCTTCCTGCATTAATGAGCCTCTCATCTCACTGATGGCAATCAGAATATTTGCTTATGAAAGGGACACGGTTAATAACACGATTGCTCCCCTCCGCCTTCTTCCTTCCTCTTCTCCCTCCTCCCTTTCCCTCACCCTCCACACAATTCTCTCAATTAACGATAGGCAGAAATTAATTTTTCCCCTCGATCGAAACAATTGCAGGGAAGCGGATTGCCAGCGTCGCTTCAGATAGGGACCGCTCCCAGCAGAGTGGAGAGAAAGGAGGGGAGATGGAGGAGATACGCACGGCCCTATCTGCAGGCACAGGACAGAGTAATACAAATGTTATCCTTAGAAATGTACTTAAAGAGGATATGTTTATAATTCGGAGGGGATTTTCAGGGGCTCTCCTGCCCTCCCTTCCTCTCCAGGGCACTCCGCTCCACTCACTGCTGCAGAGCAGAACCCAGAGTTTGTTGGGAATTTTGCTCTTGTGGCCTCAATGAGTGGAGTGGGCCTGGAGTGAGAAGAGAAGATCAGGTTAGCCTGGGGGTCACTGTCAAGGTCCAGGGGCCCAGGGCTTAGGCCACTACTGATAGTTGCTCACTTTGTAGCCAAACACCAAACACCAGGTGTCAGGTCTGGGTTGTGTGGCTTTCCAGGTGAGGGCCTCACTTATTTGCCATCTTTAACATCCCTTCTGTGCCTGCCTGGACTTTTGGCTTGGGCTTCCCTCCCAGCCCATTCTTCCATCCAGGTAGAGAGGCAGGGGCCTTTGTAGAAGCCAAGATCATATCCGAGCTAAATAGTGTTAAGAACAGATTCTGGAGCCAGACAGCCTGGGTTTGAATCCCAGCTCTGCTGCTTAACAGTTCCGTGATTATAGGCAAGTCACTTAACTTCTCTGTGCCTTAGTGTCCTCATCTGTAAAATGGGAATCACATCTACCTCATAGGCTTGTTATACTTAAGGTTGTAAGTACTTAGAACAGTACCTGGTCGGTAGCAAGTGCTATTTATATGTTTGTAAAAAAGTAAAGGAATAAAAAGGCCTATACTCCTGTGGTGGTCAGGAACTCATTAATCCATTCATCCACACGTACTGCTCCTAGGGAGAGAGGATCTAGACATTTTACAGATTGTGTGGTCTCTGCACTTGAGTTGTAAGCATCTATAACGTGGGCAGAACTCACCATCAGAGTGGTGTGTGAGGTGCTATGGGATTTCAGAAGGAGGAGGAAGGGAAATTCAGGCTGGCTGAACAATCAGGGTTGGCTTCACAGAGGAGGTGGCATCTGAGCTGAACTTTTAAGAGTAACTTAAATTTCCATCAGTTGAGAAAGGTTGCTGCTGGGCAGAGGGGGCCAGGAGAATGAGAGTGTGTCATTGCAATGCCCACGGTCGGGCGGGAAATTTGGGGAACTGGGTGGGGGAGGGGGATTAGAGTAGTCCCTTCTGTCCTCTCCACCCTTCCGTGTTCACCCACACCTCGTCCCCACTCTCCTCTTTCTCCCAACACCGAAGAAAGATGAACTTCTCTCGGGGCGAGAGAGAAAGTTATCATGAGCAAAGAAGGAAGCGTGATTAGGGATGCCACCCCTCCCCCACAGGCTTCTCGGGGGGCGCTGAGCCGGACAATGCGTCGGGTTGGGAGGAGAAGAGAAGGAGAGGGAGAAGGGAAAACAATACATGCTAAGTGCAGGGGAAAACGGGGCGCAGCGCCGCTCCCACTTGTTAGATTGAAGGCGCCTCTCCAGGGGGGGCCGGCTCCAAATTGCTAATTAGCGCCTCTGAAAAGGCCGGGCTCTGATACGCGCGGCGCTGAAAGGCCGCGGTTAATGAAGCGGCGGCGAGCCCGCTTCCCTTGGACTGGCCTTCACCCCCCCCCCCGGCGCCCCGGGCCCGCGAACAATGGGGCGGGGGCGCGCGTCCCGCAGGCCTCCCCGGGACGGCGCGCGCGGGGCGCGGGGGGCGGCGCGGCGCCGGCGAAATGTGGAGGCGGCGATAAGGCCGCGGCGGGAAGAGGCTCACTCCCAGGGGCCCGGGGAAAATTTGCAGCTATTATGAAGGAGATGAGGCAGATTAAAAGCCCTCGCGCCCGCCGCTCGGCCCCTTTATTGAGTGGCTTCATCTAGGAGATGAAAGAAGTTGGAAATGACTTTCCCTGCTTTGCGCGGCCGGAAACTCCATGGCGCATTGCTTGACTTTATGCCTTCTTTTGTTTCTCTCTTTCTTGTCTTTAACCCCTGAAGGACTTCCCTGGGCAGCCACAGGCGCTGGAGGCCGCGAAAGAAAGGCTGGCAGCGCGTCCCCCGTGGACCCCTCGATCCAGACCTTGGGGGTCTCGGGCCCCTGGGTGATCGCTGGGGGCGAGGGCCGAGCGAGGGGAGAGCAGCCTGCAGGCCCCGGCAGCCCCCAGCGGAGGCTGGGTGGCCCATTATGCAGCTGGGTTAGAGGCTCCCCTAAAGCCCCGGGCCTGTTCCCACAGCCAAGCACCTGGCCTCAAACCCAAACTCCACCACACATTAGCTGAGACCTTGGGTAAGTGACCCAACTTCTCTGTGCCTCAGTTTCCTGTCTGTAAAATGGGGACAATGATAATAATACTAGTACCTACTTCACAGGTAGGATAGACTGATTTCATGACTGTCCCTGATTTTTCACGCTTCCCTGTATCTCTACCCTTTGTTAGTGCCTTTCCACACTGACTCTGGGCTTGGCCATGTCACCAGCTTTGGCTATTGGGTCAGTTACAAGCTTGACTCAAGCAGCGGCATGAAAAAGGGCTGTGGTTTCTGTTTTGGAATGTGCACCTGTGTGTGTACTTCTCTATGAGAAAGTAAGGGGGATAGCCTGTGGTCGTGAGAAGATGACTGTGACAGTCTGATGGAGCCACGTGGCAAAGATGTGGCTGAGAAGGAAGTTGTCCCAGGCAAATATTATACTATAGCAGCCAGCCCCTAGCTGATTGCAGATATATGAGCAAGCCCCGCCCAAATCTGCCAGTCCTAGCCCAGATGGGCAGGACTTTCCAGCCAGCCAATGGACTTGTGAGAGATAATATGTCAGTGTTGTTTCAAGCAAAATGTTGGAGTTGCTTGTTATGCAGCATTATTGTGAAATAGGTAACCAGTACATAAATTGGTGCCTAGAAGTTTGATGCTGCCAAAAACGAAACAAAACCCAACCCTAAGATACATAGCTGTAGCTTTGGGATTGGAAAGCAAGTAGAGGCCAGCATAGATGATAGAGAAATTGCTATAGCAGGTTGGAAAAAAAGGTGACCCATATTATATATGGTGAAACATTCAGTAGAACTATTGTCTGAGATTATATGGAAGGTAGGAACAGTACTTAACGAACTTATGAATTTGAGAAATGAGATTTCCATGTAGAATGTTGAAAGGCTCTTAGTACCTGAATATGATAAGGTACTATGAGAAAGAGATGAGCTAAAACAAAGAAACAACTAGTTTGTTAACAGAACTTAGAGGGACTATAAAGGGACCAGAACTTGCCAAATTGGAAAATAAAACTATTCCTCATCTCTAGTCTCCCTAGCTCATAAAGATTCTCAATGTAATACAAGGCCTGGGACTTCTACTTCTCGCCTTAGAGCAATGTAAAATATGTGTAATTGGAGTACCAGAAGTGGAGAGAAAGTGAGAGGGGGAAAATATTTGAAGAAATAAGAGCCAAAAAATGTCCAAATGCAATAAAAATTCTAAACCCACAGATCGAAGAAGCTCAATGAATCCCAAGGGCAAGAAACATGATGAACATGACACATCATCATCAAATTGCTTAAAACTAGTGATAAAGAGAATATCTTAACAGCAGCAACAGTATAAAGACATATCATGTTTGGAAGAAAAAAAGATAAGAATGACAGTAGACTTTGTCTCAAAAATAATGTGAGCCAGAAGACAGCAACATCTTTAAAGTACTGACAGAAAAACACCATCAACCTAGAATTCTATATCCAGCAAAATATCTTTCAAAAATAAAGGCACTATAAAGACTTCTTCAGACAAATTTTAAGGAATCATTCCCAATATACGAGAACTACAAGAAATGTTAAAGAACATACTTCAAGGCCCTGGCCAGGTACCTCAGTTGATGAGACCATCATCCCAATATTCCAAGGTTGTGGGTTCAATCCCTGACCAGGGCACATACAAAAGTCAACCAATGAATGCGTAAATAAGTGGAACAACAAGTCAATGTCTCTCTCTCTCTCCCTTCCTCTCTCTCTGTCTAAAAATAGTCCAGTACGCCTGGCCGGGCGTGGCTCAGTGGTTAAAGCGTCGACCTAGGATCCCGGCGATCAGGGTTTGATTCCCGGTCAGGGCACATGCCCAGGTTGTGGGCTGCAGCCGATCAATGACTCTCTCATCATTGATGTTTCTATCTCTCTCTCTCCCTCTCCTTTCCTCTCTCTGAAATCAATAAAGATATATTAAAAAAAATAAAAATAAAAATAGTCCAGTATGACTGGTGACCTTATAAAGAGATACACACAGAGGGAAAGCAATGAGAAGAAAGTTATCTATGAGCCAAGGAAGCAGGGCTCAAAAGAAACCAAACCTGCCAATGCCTGATCATGGACTTCAAGTCTCAAGAATTGTGAGAAAATACATTTCTGTTGTTTGAGTCACCTAGTCTGTGGTACTTTATGACAGCCCTAGCAAACTAACATACTAACCATATCGATAATCATATGAAATGTAAATATTCTAAACAACCTAGGTCCCCACCACCGCACCAAGCCAGCCAGAACAGTGCCAACTTGTCTTTTTAATGAATAAATCTCTGACTTGAGAAAAGCCACATTTGAGGAGTTGCATTTGGCCCTAATATAGATCAAAACATCGTAGACTCCCAGGCTGATGCCATGGTTGAATGAGACTTTGGGTATCTAGGATGGGGTGTGAATATTTTATATGTGGGAGGGATATGAATAATTGTGACAAGAGGAAGGACTGTGGTAAGATGATGCCATTAATGTGCCCTCCAAAAAGATATGTTCAAGTCCTAACGTCCAGTACCTATGAGTGTTAACTCATTTGGCAATAGAGCCTTTGCAGATGTTATAAGGTTAAGATGAAGATTCCTGGATTAGGGTGGGCCCCAATCCAATGATTTGTGTCCTTATAAAAAGAGAAGAGACAAAGGGATAGCCACACACAAAGGGAAGACTGCCTTGTGGAAATGGAGACAGAGATTGGAGTGATGCATCTATAAGCCAAGGAATGCCGAGAACCACCAGACACTAGGAGGAGACAAGGATCCTTCCCTAGAGCATTTGGAGGGAGCGCAGCCCTGCTAACACTTTGACTTTAGATGTCTAACCTCCAGAATTATGAGAGAATACATTTCTGCTATTTAAAGCCACCCAGTTTTTGGTACTCAGTTAGAGTAGCCCTAGGAAACTAACACAACCTCATAGCCTCTGCCCTGACTGTTCCCTCTGCCTGGAACGTTTGTCCCTGAGATGGTTGGATGGCACATTCCCCCCTTTCTTTGAGGTATTTTCTCAGATGAGCCCGTATCAAAGAGACGTGTCACAAATAGCAGCAAGTCCCCACATCCAGCATTTCCTTTCCCCTTACCCTTCCTTGTTCTTTTTCAAAGCATTTCCACCACCTGACAGTTCGTATATTGATCCATCAATTGTTTGTCTTCCTTCCCTGAAAGGAAAGAATGCTGAAGGCAGGGGCCTTTGTCTATGTTGTTCGTGGGTATATCTTCCTATCGAGGACGTGGTAGGCACTCATTAAACATACCCTGATTACTTGAATGAATGTGAGTGCAGTCAACACCTGCCAAATACCTCCTGAAAGGGGAGGAGAGAGAATAGTTCGGATCACAGTCATTTCAAACCAGCCACGTGACCCCGTTTAACCTCTCTGAGCTTCAGTTTCCTCATCTGTGTAAGTCAGGACAATAGCACTTCATTAAAGGATAATTTTGAGGAGTAATTAAATGATTTTGTCAATAAATAATGGAGGACGCAAATCTCTCTGTATAATCCCCATATGTCTAGCAGTTAATATATATCATGTATGTGTGTATGTATTGCTAGGTGCATCCAATGTGGTAAGCGCATTCATTTTAGATGCATTATAATTTAGTGGTTAAGTGCATGGCTCCTAGAGTCATTCTGCCTGGTTACATACTTACCAGTTGCGCAGCCTTGAGCAAGCTACTTAACCTCTCCATGCCTTAGTTTTCTCCTCTGTAAAATGGAGATAATAGTACTTACTTCAAAGGATTTCTGTGAGGATTATTGAGTTAATCCACGCTGATATGTAGAATAGTGTCTGGTACCCACTGAGCACTCAACAGATGTTAACTACTGCAGCCGTGCTCTGCATGACCACATTATGGTCAACCACGGGCTGCATATACTTGGACCCATAAGATTATAATGGAGCTAAATTTTCTGTAGGAAATAAAAGGATATGTGGTTGAGGAGGAAGTTTTTTTCTCTCTGACAGGATCAGTATCGGTGGGGCAGGGCAACAGGTTCCCTGTCACTCACAGCACCTCAGTTGTGAGTACACAGATGACATTCCAATCAGTAGCCACTGACCTGTGCAGCACAGAGGAGCCCGACCCCCCAGGGCTACACATTCAGAGGGCACTTCAGCCCTCCCAGATCTAACTTGATGGTCTTGAGAGTACATTGCTGTAAATTCTTTGTTAAGGACCTAAGACCCTGTGCAAGGACACAGGTCCACAGGAGTAACCTTAGAAAGTACGAAGTGCCACTGCCACTTTAGTAAAAGCTTCCTGTGGTCGTGTGGGGCCAGCCTGTCCTGTACTTTGGAAATATTTTCAGGTTGTAATGATATAAAACATAGATGAGTTTTATTTCTTGCATCAATTCAATGCCCCAGAGAGCCTTTGTGCCAGAGAAGGCCAATGAAATCAAAATCAAATTTCCAAAGACAGAATACTGAGGTCTCAGTTTTTTACCCTCTCCTTGTTAAACACCCTAGGTTTTTTGTTTGTTTTTGTTTTTTAGTTTTTATGAATACCACAAATTTCTTTAATCTGACCACTGCTCCAACATGCAATAGCCAAAACCACATGGCCCTGATAACCTATTATTTTGATCTCTCTGTCTTGATTTATTATTTCTACTGATCCTCAGGCAACTTTCACTCCCTCCTGACAGTCACTACTATGGTGACCTACACCTTACCCAGCCGTTTCTCTTCAAAATTTCCGTTCAATACAGCCCACAGCCCTGCTCATGGAGCAGCCTTGACAGCTTCAATGTTCTATTTCTGACCCTGTCAAAAGGAAGTAAGGGGAGGGCTTGTGGGGCAGTGTTTATAGTGTCCAGTAGTGTCCTAGGCCTTCACATTCACTCACCACTTAGTCACTCACCCAGAGCAACTTCCAGTCCTGCAAGCTCCATTCATGGTGAGTTCCCTATACGGGTGTACCATTTAAAAAGTCTTTTATGCTGTATTTTTACTGAGTTTTTCTGTGCTTAGATATGTTATAACACAAATGCCACTGTGTTATAATTACCTACCTTATTCAGTACAGTAACATATTGTACAGGTTTATAACCTAGGAGCAATAGGCTATATCACGTAGCCTAGGCTATCCCATCTAGGTTTGTGTAAGTGCACCCTATAATGTTTGCACAACGATGAAATTGCCTAAGGGCACATTTCTCAGAACGTGTCTCCATCATTAAATGACATATAACTGTATTATTCTATCATCTAACTTAATCTATGCATTTCTCAGGGAGTTCCTGGCACATTGGTGCTCCATAAATTCTAATTTTCCTTTCTGGACCCTCCACAAAGTCAGCGTGAGCTGCCTTTTTATTACAGTTCTCCATGCTCCCCAGTGAGCTGCAGCTTTAACAGTCTTGGCCTAGCTGTACTATCCAGAGGAGTGGTTGCCTTCCCAGATGAGGCCAATGGCAGAGATGAAGCAAAGGAGGGGGGTGGGTACAAGAATACTGTAGAAATGGAATTCATGAGGACTGGCATTTAATTAGATGAAAAGGTATAAGGAAGAACGGGAATTAAAAATGGCCTTGAAGCTTCTCACCTGGGTGACTTCATGATGGTGGTGACATTTCCCAAACAGGGAACAATGGTTAAGGGGCAGATCTGATAGAGATTATGGAAGAAACTAAACTTTGTTGTGTTATCTTAACTTGGAGGTTCTGGTGGAGTAAACAAATGGAGCTATCTAGCAGAAAGCTGAAAATAAAAGCTGGATTTCAAGAAATGTGGGTACTTTCAGTGCTGGTGGAGGCAACTGACACCATGGAAGCTGATATGATTTGTTGGGGAGAACTTCACTTAAGCAGAAAAGAAGGCTGATGGCTGTGGACACCTTTTGAATATTTCCATCTTTCTGTCCTGTGAGAGTCACAGATTCAGCATGTCCAAAGTGGCATTAATCATCTTCCCACAAAACCTTTTTCTTTTCTTGTCTTCTCTAGCTGTGCAAATGCCACTCTCTTAGTCACTCTGGCTCGAAAGCTCAGTCATCTATATCTCCTCCTTTAATTATTTTCATAATAAGTTTCCCCTATAAAAAATTTTGAACATCCATAAAGATCATAGATATAGTCATTTATAATGGAATTATTTTGGATGGTTTGTAGTATATCATTCTGGTCATATTTCTATGCAAATATAGATTTAATTTCCTTTATACATGATTAGAGTCATACTCTACATTTTTAGAGTAATGTCATGTAGAAATGTACACAATCAGAAATTGACAACTTTTCATGTTATTAAATATTCTCCCACAACAATTTTAAAATGCTCACAGATATTCCATTCCATAGATGTACCATAATTTAGATAACTAACCACCGTTGTAGGGTTTCTGGTTTTTTTCTAGTCTTCTCATCTCTCCTTCCACAATGCTGCAAAGATGAATTTACCTGTATTTAATATTTTTGTGCCCATTTCCAATTTTTCCTTTAAATAAAATTCCTAGAATTTCTGTGTCAACAGGCATGTACATTTTGAAAAATAACCTCTTAATTTTAGAATTGTTTTAGGTTTACATAAAATTACAGAGGCACTACAAATCATTCCTATATACCCCATACCCAGTTTCCCCTATTAACATCTCTAGCTGTGCAAATTAGCATAGCACATTTGTCACAATTAATGAACCAATATTGAGATATTATTATTAACTAAAGCCCATACTTTATCCAGGTTTCTTTACTTTTTACCTAATGTCCTTTTTGCTGTTCTAGTATCCCACTGAGGATACCACATTATATTAAGTTGTCCTGTTGCCTTCGGCTCCTCTTGGCTGTGACAGTTTCTTAGACTGTCCTTGTCTTTGATGACCTTGGTGATTTTGAGGAATACTGGTCAGGCATTCTGTAGAATGTTCCTCAACCGGAGTTTGTCTGATTTTCTTTGATCAGACTGGGGTTGTGGGTTTGGGCAGGAAAGAGATAAAACACTACTCTCATCATATCTAGTCCACAGACTGTCAACATGATTTATCACTGTTGATGTTAACCTTGATCACCTGGCTGAGGAAGTGTTTCTCTAGTTTCTCTACTATAAAGTTACTCATTTCACTCCTTACTGTACTCTTTGGAAGTCACCGTGCCCAGCCCACATTTAAGGAGTGGGGAGTTACACTTCAGGGTGGAGTATCTACAGAAATTATTTGCAACTCTTCTGCACTAGACAGTGAACTGTTCTTTCCATTTATTACTTTATTCATATCAGTATTCACATCATTATCTTGTATCAGTATGAACTCATAGATATTTCTTTTATTCTAGAGTTATAATGCAGTAGTACTTTACTTGTTTTGTTGCTCAAGGCATGTGTATTTTTTTAATACCCTGAGTAATTCACTGCAAAGCTACCCTGCCAAGGTTCTACCAACTCAAGTGGTTGAAATGAGGATCTGTTTCCCCTCAACTTCACACACCCTTTATAAAAGCAGGTCAGCAAGCAGGGACCAGTTCTATGCCCCTCCCTAGCGCCCAATTTCCCGGCGAGAATAAAGCCAGCAAGGGGGCGCCCTTCCCCAGACGGGCACCTCACCCCCCACGCCCCGCCCCGCCCCGCCCTAACGCGGCCCCGCCTTGACCTCAGCGGGCTCCCTAAGCTTCCCCATGGCCCCGCCCTACTTGGGGCGGAAGTAGGTGCGGCCGCGGGCCGGAAGCGCTGGGCGGGGGCGGGCCCTCTCGGGCAGGTAGCTCCTCCCACTCCACCGCCGCACCACCCCTCCGGCCCAGACCGGAAATGAGGTCAGACAGGGAAACCCCGGCGGGGAGACTCGGCCCCCAAAGCGGCGGCCGTTGGAGGTGCCTCTGGCAGCTGGTGAGGGGGAGATGCGGGTTGAGAGGGTCGGGGCCCAAGGGGCCGGCGGCAGCGGGGCTCCGTGCTCTGGGCCGTGACTGAGCCGCTAGAGGCTTCATGGGGCCGCGGCGGCCGGCGGGAGGGGCGAGGGTGACGGGGCCTTGTTTTTCAAGGCCCATCGCCTCCGACCCGGGGGTTGGTGGTCGGGTCGTGTCCTGGGCGACAGTCACCTCTTCTCTCTGGCTTTTTTGGGCTGGCGACAGCGTAAGGGCTTGGTGTCCAGAGCCGTGGTCGCTCTAGTCCTCGGGGGCGGGCCCGGGCGTAGGGGAGAGTCTTCGAAACACGCTTTTTTCATCACATATGTGGCCATGTTGCGACCCCTGATCGCGGAGAGAGCTTAGTCACCGGGACTTGATTTTTCGCAGTTTCTCCGCTGGAGGGGACTGACCCCTTGCCTCCGGAGAGCAAGCAGGAAGGTCCCACCTTTCCCGCCGCCTCCGCCCCCAACCTCGTCTCCCCCTCGTCTCGTCGACACTGCGCCTGCTTCTCTCTTTACTTCTACCAGTTCCCTCTTATTCCTTTGCCTAAATCAGACAGCCTTTCCTCTTCCCGAGCGCTTGCCTGGACCCGAGGGTCCTCCTGGACTGGAGGTGGAGTCTCAGGGTTCCTCGGTCACCCACTTTTCAAATTGCAATCTTGGAGGCAGGAAAGATTCTGAGCAGGCATTCGACTGCGAGTTGTTGGGTGACTTGGTTCCATGTTAAAGTTTGTGCAGTTCTGCCTGAGTTTTGAAAGCAGTAGTTCTTTATTTGGGAAGTAGGTGTAGACATGCCATTCCCACTTGTTTATTTTGGTCTTTGGGACAGTCGCCTCCCAAACCCCAGTCTCAGCGTTTTAAACTACTTACTTTCTAAAGGAAAGTGATCCTTTTTGTGTGTGTGGCTTTTGACACTTTGAGAAGTTTTGTTTGGTTGGTAGTTTGGAACTACTGTAGATGTCTCCATTGCTCCCACCCGTGTGACAGAGAAGCCAGCCAACTGTTTTCCTGCCTTTGAGTTCGTTGGTCTTGGGACAGCATGAAAATAGGTTTTAGAAAGTCCTTTGTAGAATATAAACTACAAAAAGGGAAATATGGTCGGAGAGTGGCGCCACACAGAGATTTAAGCTCTAATTACGATCTTGAAATACTTTGGCCTTAACAAGGGCTAGGAAAAATGCTAATTTAATATGTATTTAATAGATGTACAAATTATATTAGACATTTCCGTTTAAAAGGGCATTTTGAAAATTGCTCTTACCACTTTCATCCCTTGGAAGGTTTGCCTTTGAAGTGATTCCTGAAGTGTGATGGTTTGATATTAATGAGTAGAAAAATAGGAAATTTTGGAAAGCAGTTAGCTAGAAATCTTAAGGACTCCCCATCCCTGTCATTTCAGTCTCAGTTATAGCCTGTTTCAGTGTGGTGGTCTAGCGTGAAAGCACATAGTTAGGATGATCACTTATCTTCTAAAGGATGATAAAAGAATTTAAAAGTTGCTAATTATTAAAAAATATATGATATACTCTTATAAGGTTCTTTACCTGGTAGCTTCCAGGTGGTAGTTGGGACCAGAATGGGTGTAAACTTAGTCTCTTTTTTCTGTTAAGAGTACAATCCTGGGTCACTGCAGATTTTTGGATCACTAAAACTGTAAGCAGTCTTCCTTAAAGTGGTCACTAAGGTTGTCTTTCTTTTCCCTTCCACAAGAATTCTTATCAGTGACGGCAGACCATAAAACAGTCCTTCATCTATGGTTTTGAAGTTGTGTGTTTTTCTGCTCCTGTCTGATGAGACCTCTTATCTTTTTAGATCTCATCATCAGGTAATTTAGTGACAAGTTTAATTGGGGAAAACGGGGAAAGATTTACTCCCCTGAGTTTGCTTGTTTTTGCTAATATACTCGTCATTTGGTGAGTGAGTTTTTGTGCTTAAAAACATGTTGACTTCAGGCATTTAACAAGGGCCAACCAACTATTTTCAGTGGCCAAAGTGAGCATGGATGGTCGGATTCTAAGTGTAGCCAGATGAAAGGTGACTGTTTTCTATAGACAGGGTGGACTCTGCAGTGCCATTATCTATTTTGTACAATTATTCTAAAACAACAGATTCTATTCAAGCTCTCTTTTTCTTTTTGAATTTCCTTTTTTGCAGATGTGGCCTCATGGATGAGCTGGTACATGACTTAGCCTCAGCCTTGGAGCAGACATCTGAACAGAATAAGCTTGGTGAGCTGTGGGAAGAGATGGCCTTGAGCCCCCGGCAGCAGAGGCGGCAGCTTCGCAAACGGAGAGGCCGGAAGCGCCGTTCAGACTTCACTCACCTGACAGAGCATACCTGCTGCTACAGTGAGGCTTCTGAGTCCAGTCTGGATGAGGCCATTAAGGACTGTCGAGAAATGGCCCCAGTCACCAATTTTAGTGATTCTGATGACACAATGGTAGCCAAACGGCACTCAGCTCTCAACACCATTGTTAAGAGTAAGCAACATTCTTGGCATGAATCTGACTCCTTTACTGAAAATGCACCTTGTCGACCGCTCAGGCGCAGGCGGAAGGTGAAGCGAGTGACATCAGAGGTGGCTGCCAGCCTTCAGCAGAAGCTCAAGGTGTCAGATTGGAGCTATGAGAGAGGGTGTAGGTTCAAGTCTGCTAAGAAGCAGCGTCTGTCACGCTGGAAGGAGAATGCTCCCTGGACCTCGTCAGGCCACGGATTGTGTGAATCAGTAGAAAACAGGACTTTTCTAAGCAAAACAGGAAGGAAAGAAAGGATGGAGTGTGAAGCAGATGAACAAAAACAGGGCTCTGATGAGAACATGTCAGAATGGTGAGATCTCTCTTACTTAGAGATTTTCCTGATTAATTTGGCCCAAAGTACAAATCCACAATCTTGATGAATTCAGCTTTCTTTCAAGCCAGCCACTGTAATATTGACTTTGTAGTTCTCATTTAACCAATCAGGTAGTGTTTATCTTGTTTTATTTATTTGTTTCTTATTGATTTTAGAGGGAGGAAGGGAGAGAGAGGGAAACATCAATCGGTTGCCTCCTGCATGCACCCTAAACGGGCATCGAACTGGCAACCTGGGTATGTGCCCTGATCGGGAATCAAACCCTCCACCTTTTGGTGTATGGGACGATGCTCCAGCCAACTGGGTCACACCGGCCAGGGCTATTTCTGGTTTTTTAAAGAACATTCATGATTCTATTTCCCTGTCAAGAAGGCTATAATGTAATAGAAACACATTTGTTTCTAAAATTGTTTAAAATGTGTGCCTCAAATATATAACCAGAATTTTAAGAACAGTTCGCTGCTGTTTATGCCGTGTAGTTCATACATAGGTATTGTTCTTTAGAACCAGGGTGTCTGCAGAGGCTGGTGTGTGTGTTTGTGTGTGTACTATTAATGCTGCCACCAGGCACATGGAGTTTGTAAATGTTAGTGGTACTGCCTTTACCCATTAAGAATCATGGCTTTAGATACTTCTGCTATAATTCTGTTCTCAGCTGCTTATAGTTTGACTGTACTGAGTTTATTTTTTATGGCTCGTATACAAGTTGTCTGAACACATGGTAGGCTTTGAAAATAGTACTGAGCCCCATTAGTCTTATGTCAAATGTCACTGAGCCAGTATGTAATGGCTCAATTACATTAAGAATTTGTATGTAATGGGTGCATGTTTATAATATCAGCGTAGTTTTTATTTTTTAAAAACATCTCAGATAGGTAGTCCTAGGAACACTGAAACTCCCCTGCTTGATACTTTAACATTATTATTAATAATATGTGATATCTGTTTCTCCATGAGGATGCTGTTGGTGTTTTGGATGGGGCAGTCTTTGTGGTGAGGGATGGTCCTATGCCTTGCAGGATATTTGACATGTCTAGTTTGTTCCCACCTCTCACCCCCTCTTCATAGTACCAAGTTGCCTGAACACATGGTAGGCTTTGAAAATAACAGTACTGAATATGCCTCCATGGGTGTTCCCTAGGTGGGTTGAGTATATTCTGTTATTGATAACATTAGCTAGCATTTCTGAAGCACAGTGTGCCAGGCACTGTACTATTGTGCATAACATATATTCTTATTTGATGTTCACACCTCCACTGTATGGTCGCTACCACTATTTGTATTTTATAGAAGAAGAAATGGAGGTTAAGTGTGGTTAGATAATTTGTCCAAGGTGGCAAAACTGGAAATCAAACGTGATTCCTAAGCTCATACTTAACCACCATGTTTCCTACCCTTTGACTTTGCCTTTTCCGTGGCTTTTTTTCTCTCATCTTAACTTCTACAACCTTAGGATGTATGACCTTTCTTAGGACTTCGCTTCTTTTGAAGTTTGTCTGAAAAACAAAGACATAAATCTTGGGAACTCTGAGGTGAGGCTGTGTCAGTAACAGGAAAGGCTTTGTAGATCTGTATGCCGGTACCTTTTCCTGGATGTTTTTTAATCCAGCTGCACAACTAGGTAGGCTTATAATTTGGCCTTTTAAATATATCTTTATTGATTTCAGAGAGAGGAAAGGAGAGGGAGAGAGAGAGATAGAAACATCAATGATGAGAGAGTCATTGATCGAGCCTGCAACCCGGACATGTGCCCTGACTGGGAATCGAACCCTGATCGCCTGGATCCCAGGTCGACGCTCAACCGCTGAGCCACGCTCGGCTGGGCTAATTTGGCCTTTTAATTTTCCTCCAATGTATTCTGAGGCCTATTTATCCAATTTATATGTAAATTTTGGATTATAAAGATTTCCCCCCCTCATCATGCTATTTTTAATTAAACAAGAAATACATAGACAATTTGTAACCTTTCACAATGTTGAAACCTTCAGTTGAGGTGTTCAAGTTTGTTTCAATGTTGAGCATACATACCAAATAGTAATCTTACTGTTGAGAATGGCTATTTTAAAAAGCAGCTTTTTGGTATGGTAGCTTGTGTATATTTCTTCCCCAGAATTTCTTGTTAAACTATGGCATAACTGTGTGTGTGAGAGAGACTGTTAACTCTGTCTACTCTAACAGCTCATGTATGGTTCCAAATGTAGAGCCTATAATCCAGCAGTGAGGCACTTTGTTCTTTCTGGTTCCTTCTTACCCCATCTATTGCACATTACAGCCAGGTGGTGAGACTAAACCTTCTAGTTATCTGAGAGCCTGGATAAATTGACGTAGGCAGCAACTCTTAGAATTTCTTACTCTTTTCAGATTGAGGAGACCTTGTTTCCCCTTTTGGTCTATCTCCCTAGTCCATGACTTGAGAGTTTTTCCAATAACGTGGACACCAAAGCCCTTGCAGCGGGCTATGAGGAAATAGTGGGTGGAGTAGTAGGAGAAATAGAAAAAAATCCTTTAGAATCTGATTATGTAGGAGGCTTAAATTTGCCTTGATTATGTTGATTCATCTGTAGTTATAAACAGAAGTGCTTTGTATTTCCCCCTTAAATTACTCTATGGGGAAAGAGGGCTGATTCTTGCTTATTCTTTGACTGCATTTTATGTTCATCCTCTCAGCAGTGAAGGTGAACTAAAATCTCCTGCCCTCAGTTGTTGAGCACACCTGATAGATGGGAGTAGCATTAGAATGTTTAAGTGATAATAGTGTATGGTTGGGATATTATACTGTCTGGGTGAGTTGGTTCCGTCAAAATTTTCTTAGTTTTTCTGTATTAAAAGAATTATTTCCAAGAATCTTCTTGGTTACTCTTTTCATAAATTTGTTTGGATGTGTCGGTTTATTCACAGATCAAAGTGTAGAACTTTACTTTTTATTGGTGGTATTGAGGGTTGTCAGAGTATATATGATCCAACTTTAAAATTATTAGGATGAATTGATCATTTAGCTTAGCCTAGTCAGTGGATAGAGTTCTTTTAAAAAGCATGCATTAGGTGTTTTAGGTTAGAAAATGTATGTTTCAATCAGAGATCTTTATTTCTAATTTCCTTAAATTCACTCTGCTAACTAAACATGGAGTCTTCTTAAGTGTAACCAATAATTCTTTTTACTTTTTCTCTTTCTATTCTTCAGCTCTATACCAACCGATAGCTTGAATTCTGAGGAACTGAAAGTGGTTATGATGTAATAGCTTTCTTATGCCTGCAAAAAGATCAACTGTTATTTTAATATTTTTCTGTGTATGTATGCTCCATTCTAAAAGGAGCAGCTCTTTTGTAACAGCTCTTTTCAGTACTTTCTACTGATCTTTATTCAAATTGCCTATATAGCAGTTATTAATTAGGTGATGCATAGCCTGATTTTGCTCTATTCTCCACTAATACGCCATTCATTTGTTCTCTTTGAATATAGCGTAGCTTCTTTTCTTTCATAAGTGAGTTGGTTTGGTGATGATCTGAGGTTGCAGTCAGGAACCTTCCTATGGTGATGTATTAGAGGCTGACCTTACAGGAGAGAAAATATTCCTTTCTCTTGGAAGGCAAGTGACAGAGATAGAGTGCTAAACCTTCCCCCTCCTTCTCCAGCCCAAGCTGACCTTCTGCGGCCCCTTGGTGCCTCTTGTTTTCTTATTTTTATAGAAAATCAATATCCCTTCTGACACAAACAATAGCTCAGAAGCAAGAATAAATGGCAGAAAGCTGAGATCTCTGTCTATCACCTCTCACTTTAACTCTCCCGAACTCTTTAATTATGAGTGGGCTTTGCTCCAGGTGTTTGTGACAGTGAAATTGCTAAATGAGGACCATTTTAACCAAAGATTGGGTGATCAATAACACTCTATAGCAGTAGCTTGTTGGATCAATAGCATTCATTATTTCATGGTTAAGGTAAGTAGCCTCCTTTGCAAGTGGAGGTCATTAATCAGGGGTTACTGGAGCTGTGGAAAAGAATATATGTGGTAGGTTGAGGATGTTCTGTATTCTATTCTGTAAATAGGGATGCTGACCAACAGTATATTTACCATTGTTGCAAATGATACTCTTGCATTTGAGAGTATTGAATAGCTAGCATAGTGTGCTTATATGGATTTAGTCAAAGTTCTGCTAGCACATCCTTAGGAACAACTGAAAAAGACAACTTGGAAGGTAGATTTGATACTGTTGAATTTGAGGATCTTGCCTTGGAAAGAAATGTCTACCTCTTGAAAGAAATGCTAGGATTATTCTGTGTGGATCCAGAGAAAGGAACTTGGACTCATAGATGGAAAGTACAGAGAGTTAAATGTTGCCTCAGTATAAAATATAACATTCTAAACATTAGAACTGTATAAAAATGAAGTGAATTGTTTCACTAGGTATTGAGTTCTAGATCACTGGAGGGATTCAAGCCTGGACTTGGTGACCACTTACTATGTTATTGTAAAGTTGGAGAGTTTGAACTGAATGATGTCTAAAGTCCTTGCAACACTGAATCTATAATTCTTTTTAGTTACAACCTTCTTCCTATTACTTTAACTTCATTTTTTAAATAAAGCATCTGATAAGCAGTCTCCACTGCCCACTAAAATACTTAAAAAGGCATAAAATATTGTAAACTCACATCACCAGAAACTAGGACTTACATTTGGCCTGTTGTCAAGGTTTCCCCAGACCATAACACTGATAGAGCTCCACTGGAGAGTGCAATTGGAAACCCTCCTCAGCAGTGCTGAACCTGCTCTGAAGCTGGACACTGAGGCCTTGCATCCTTTCTCTGTAGTCAGCTCTTGGTTCAGAAATGCAAGGTTAATTTTGGTCAGAAAATTGAGCAGCTGTAGTTTGAGCCAGTGTTGTTCTATCCTTTACTTCCCAAGCATTTTCCAGTTTCTTTGGAGGCTGTAACTCCCAGAATATACTTGAATAGGGAATCTTAGTGTTTTCTGTGTTTATATTTTTGTTTGAGGGTAGAGGGAGGCAGTCATAGCATATCGAGTCGTAGGAAATACAGTCTCCAAAAATAAAGTTTACTGTTGGCATGGGCAGAGAAGAAAAAAGCACTCATAGTGTAGAGCGTTCTGGGAATTGTAGTGTTTTATATGCATTCATTTATTTCAGACTCCTAAAAATGGGGTCTGAATCAGGCAGTGAGTGTTAGAAGATCCTGTCTCAGTCCAACATAGCTATATGAGCTAAAAGCCTGCCAGTGACACTGGCAATTAGTCTCGTGGCTCTGCACATCCTCTTGGCCAATTGTAGATGAGGTGAGAAGAGCATATTACTACCCATATCCAAGGGAATACAGAATGGGAAGGTAATTTACACACCCTTTCTGTTGGCAAATATCAGATTCTAGGTAAAGAAGTTGTCAGAAAGAGGTCATTGAACAAGTTCTGCAGAAGAAAGAAAAGAGAACGTCATCCTAAAAATTCAGAGGAAGAACACATCTTTGAAAGTGATTGCCAGTGGAAACCAGGAGAGCATTTTAGAAAATCTTCATTAGGATTCAAGGAGGTTAATCACCTTGGAACAGGAGCAGTAAGTCATAAGGATAGAAAGGTGGCTATTTGAAAACCCAGTGCTATGGGAGGAAAAATTGTAGGGAAATTTGAAATGTAATTTGAAATGTTAAAAGACAGTTTATCCTGCTGAACACTGAGTTGATGATGTGGAGAACTTCAGAAGCCCTCCCAAAATGCAGAGAGAAGCTAGAAGTGAGAGAGAAGATGATAGATCTGGAGGACAGAGAAGAGAGGTCCAGTCTGTGAGTATGTAATATTCCCAAGGAAGAAACCAAAGCATTGGAATAGAAGAATGATTTAAAAAATAGAACTGAAGAGAAAAAGTATTCCTTAAAAAAAAAAAATTAAGTATAAAGATTAAAAGGGAAAACTAATGAAAAGAGACTTGTACCTAGATAGATCCTGGCAATACTTTTTGCATTCTGCGTTGGTGGTAGGGGCGGAACAAGTATAAAGAAAAAAGAGGGATGCAGAAAGGTTGGCATTCATCTCCACAGCACTAAATGCGAGGGGCCACATTTGTCTAGAGAGTCTAAGGTCGATTTCATACAGAAAGGAGCACAAAGACATCCTCAGATATGCAGGTCTCAGAAAGAATGTATGCCCTTTAAAAATTTACTCTGAAAAGATGTTTCATCTAACCAAAGATGAATCGCTATTAGCTCTAAGAAACGGTAAGTCTTGAAAGGATGGGTGGGCTTCTCTGAGGCACAGCCCCCAGCTCAGTAGCAGAGTCCTGAGCAAAATTATTATCTCTGCAAAGCATATCTGATTGCAGTGGCTGTAGTAATGAACCTGTGAAACTGGAGTGGTTGCTGCTTTCGTGGCTCCATCGGAATGAAAGTGAAAAACTCCATTATACATTCTCATAATTTATTATGGGAATAATTTTACAATTGATGTGAGATATTTCTCTGAAAAACCTCTCAGTCACGTTACTTTCATTCTCAGAAGTCTGATTACGTATGGTTACAAATGAATCACCTTGACCCAGGGAAAAGTTTAGCAAAGATGTCTTTGGGCAGTGGATCTAGGAGTGATATTTTTTCATTCTGTTTTTCTGAATTCTAAGGTAATTTAAAATTTTTATTAAATACATCATTATTTAATTAAAAAATTAAAATTAAAACTCATTTTTTATTATGATGATGTAAGCTATAAACTATCCTGCTTATTTCTTTTAAAATTAGATGTAAGAGGCACCTTTTATTTGAGCTACTTGGTAACAATAATCTTAAATGAGTAAGAAACCTGGGTGCTAACTTATTGATACCAACTTTTGATTATAGATGATAAGCTTATTTGTACCTCCTTATTGTAATTGAGACAGGTTAAACTATTCTCATTCAGTTCTAAATTTATAGTCTTCTGTAGTTAGGAATATGAAAGAACTAGCAAGCTCTCAGGTTAGAGGACAGGCTGTTTTTTTCTCTCCCAGTTTGTGGGAATTTACCGAGATTTGTCATATTGAAAATAGAAGCTTCTCATTAGGGCTAGAAAGTAGGGAATTATTTTCAAAAAAGAATTCATAAAGATGCTGTATTATTTATTGCTGCAGAAAAATTGCCCTAAAGCATAGCAGCTTTAAATAACAAATATGTACAGTCTTATAGTTCCTGAAGTCAGGAATTGGGGAGCAGCTTAGCTGGGTGGTTCTGGTTCAGAGCCTCTCATACTGTTGCAGTCAAATTGTTAGCTTTCAATGCTGAGGCTGCAGTTGTCTCAAGGCTCAACTAGAGCTGAAGGCTTTACTTCAAAGTTCAGCCACAGGACTGTTGGCAGATCTCATTTTCTTACATGCTGATAGGCCAAGAGCCTCAGTATCTTTCCACTTCCGAGCTTACTCACAGGGCTGTTCACAGGGAGAGGTGGAGTGGGAGGGAATCTCCAGAGTGCCCAAGATGGAAGCCACAGTCTCTTATTAAACCTGTTCTCAGAAGTGAATAGGTTACTTCTGCCTATGCTGTTGGTTACACAGACCAACCAGGGTGTGAAATACCAGGAAGTGAGCCATCTGTGAGTTCAGATACCACAGATGGCTATTGGTCTTCTGAATTTTTTTTCCTAACTTAGTGCGAAGCTAAATTTAGGAATAATTCAGACTAATATTTCCCCAGAACTTATCAGGAGAAGGTTTTTACTTCTATTTCAAAGAAAGGGCCTTCAGGAACTATAAGTTATGCAAACAGGTATAGATCCCTGAGAGTATATTTTATTGTGTTTTAAGTAAGTATACTGAAGATGAATGTTTATTTTTTAGACTCAAGATATGGCATGAAGGGGGAGAGCCTTTCTCCTAAGTGAGTATGATGCATTTTTAGCTGATAAGCAGTAGTCAAAGCACAGCTAGAATTTCAGCCATGTCTGAATGTTTTAAGTAGCAAAATGCAAGGGACCACTCTTTTCTTAGTTCATTTAATCAGTTTGCATTTTCAGGAGAATGAAAATGAGAAGTGCTGAAATTCAAAAGAATCTTAATAGGATTGACATTTATTAAGTGAGGTGACTCTCTCTCTGTGCATCAGCCATGTTTTAGTGGCCATTCAGGGAGGACATGGGCTTAGGAGGTACACCACCCTCGCTCTGATATTTGTTCACTGTGTAATGTTGGGCAAGTGCTTAACTTCTCTTAAGTATCATTCGTTTATCTGTGATACGACATTGACATAATTACCTCATAGAGTTTTGGGGTGGAACAAATGTGATAATGAATATATGGCACTTAGTACTTTGCCTGGCTGGTAGTAGAACTCCATAAATGATATTACTGGTATCAATAATTAATCGTAACCTTCTATATTAATAATTTCCCTAATAAACTCAATTCAAGTACCAAACCCTTTCTTGAGACATTTGAAGTTTAGATAATCTGTTGAGAGCAGTGTCTCTCTCTGTCTCTTGGATGAAATCCAGGTGCAGGTAAAATACTAGATTTCATAGGCTACATTTTATTTTCCATTTAAAATGAAAATAGATTGGAGACCCATAGAATTCTTTAAATTGAGGTATAATTGAGAGCCCTGTAGAATTTAGATTACTATTTTAATAAGAATGTCAGTGAGAAAATTACTACTATTAGCTTCTAAAATAATAATGTTTGGGTACATATAAGAAATAGCACTCTAGAAGTAGCTTTCTAATCTTTCATCCTTTGCCTTTGCATAGTGCTCTAGTGTTCACAAAGTGGGTTCACATGCCTTATATCATCACATCCTCAGAATAGTCCATCCACATTTGATGTGCAGGGAAATAGGATTAGAGAGGTAAAATGACATACCACAAAGGCCATGCAAGGGGAAACAACAGAGCTGGTTTGAATGAGTTCATTCCATTTATGTAACTTGTATTGAATGTTGGTCATGAGCCAGGTGCTATGCTAGGCATTGGGGACATTGAGATGACCAAAGTATTTCCTTTCCAGCCTGGATCTCTCTCTTCTGTGGCTATAGGATCTCCTTTCTGCCTGGGCTAGGCAGAGAAGGAGGATCTGTACAACACTTGAGTAATTTCAGTTCTACCAGTTTGCCTGGAGTTCCAGTTGCCTTCTCTTGGTTCCTGGGATCTGGAGGCCTGAGACTGTTTGAGGCCTTGCTCGGCCCTGGCAAGGGAGTGACAACTCTGCCCCTGAAGGCTGGTTCTATCCAGCAAAGTACACAGTTTCCTCTCCACTGAAGTGGTTTCCCTTAACATGACATCCCTCCATCCTTCTACTTTGTTCATTACTCTAGATGGGGGTTCTTAACTTTGGCAGTACTGATATTTGGGGCCAGATAACTATGTTATGAGGGCTGTCCTGTGCGTTGTAGGGTGTTTAGAAGCATCCCTGGTTTCTACACAGTAGATGCCAGTAGGACATAAACTCCCTTTTCCCCTCTCCAATTCTCACAAAAATGGTTCCAGACTTGCCAAATGACCCACAGGGTCTGTGAGGGCCAAAATTGCCTCTGAGCCAGAAATGAAGGAAGGCCACAGGACTGGACAACTTTGGCCTATAACTTGAAAGGGGAAATATTTGGTTCTACTTTATAGCTAGCACTACGTATGGCATGCTGCTTCATAATGTTTATGTTATTTTTCTTTTTGGTTAATTATGCTAACAGTTTCTTACATATTAGATTTCTACAGTGCAAGTTCTGAGGAAATAAATTTAGCAGGTGCTGTCAGATGAAATAGTCATTTCCAGATACTGGTAGAATGATGATACTTTTATGTAATAAGTGTTCTGTAAGACATAAATCATTTTCTCAATGAAGAAAATACATATCTTCCTTGACCATAACCTTAAAACCTTGGTGATAGTCCTATGACATCATTACTATGACTCTGATTAACTGTATATAGAAATTCATAGAAGAGATTAGTTCAAGCTCTTTCAAGAACAGTGAGTCTCCTTAAATGCTGTTGACAAAAATAGAAAATGTATAGTGACAAGAAGGTTTTAGGTTACGAACACCTTTCTTGATCCAACACTTTGAGCTTGCCTCCTTTATTTAGAATATGAGGAGAGAATGGAATCCATGCAAAGAAGGAACAAGGAAGCGCTGTATCTGTAGTACTTACCAATGGCTGGAGATGAATGGGGAAAAGAATTGATAGACTTTATAAAAAAGCAGCAGTTTTAATTGGGAATGTTCAAATAGAGGGGACCATAGACATTGCAGAGTCAAACTTATAATACATGTAGAGCAGGGATCAGCAAGCTTTGTTGGTAAAGAGCCAGGTAGTAAATAGTTTAGGGCTTTGTGGGCAGTATGTTCTCTGTTGCAACTACTACGCATTTGTGTGAAAGAAGACATAGATGATATGTAAATGAATGAGTGTGGCTGTATTCCAATAAAAATGTACTTATGGACACTGAAATTTGGATTTCATATCTTTTCCACATGTCATAAATGTTCTTTTGACACCCCCCCCCCCCCCCCCCCCCCCCCCGGCACAGACAGGGATTTAAAGCTAAAAACCATTCTTAGCTCACAGGCCATACAAAAATAGGTAACTGGCTGTTGTTTGCTGACCCCTAAATCTCAGTTAGTGATACTGTTAGCCAATAAAGAATATAACACGATGGGGGAGCAGAATATCCCATGGCCCACCCTCCTTCATATCAAGAGGAGTTAAAAATATAAAATTTGCTTTATTTTGGAGGTTAAGATGAGAATAATAAAGTAGTAATATGAAAGGATGTGTAGTTAATACTCAATGGAGTTAGACCAGTAATATTCTTAAGAATTTGCTAAAAATATAAAAACAAAACCATTCAGCAGGCAGTCAGAAGTAGGAAGAATGCAGTAGTTTGTGAGGATGTCTTCTGGATTTAACTGCGGAGCTCTTTGAAGATTCTAAATCCATCAGAATTCATTGGTATAGTTTTGTAAGACCTTTCTTACAATGACACCTGAGAATGTTCCCACTTGTAAGCACAGAAGAAAAATAAAATGAAAGGACCTTTAAAGAAAGTGGATATGTTTTATTGACTGTTGCTGCAACAAATCTCTTAGGTCTGTTATTCAGAGACAAGCTTAAGTGAGGAGAGCATTGCTACTTAATTTAACCAACTTTTTTCTTTTTAATATATCTTTTTATTGATTTTAGAGAGAGGAAAGGAGAGGGAGAGAGTGAGAGAGGGAGACTGAAACATCAATGATGAGAGTGTCATTGATCGGCTGCCTCCTGCACGCCCCGACTGGGGATGGAGCCCTCAACCCGGGCATGTGCCCTGTCCGGGAATCAAACGCTGATCGCCTGGATCCTAGGTCGACGCTCAGCTGCTGAGCCACGTCCGGCCAGGCTAACCTACCTTTTTAGGGTTTAGTGTTGGCAAGATATTTGGAAATATTGCTAAATACAAAATATTTTCAGATTTTTGATCCAGAAATGTAAGGTGGGATTTTGCCATGCCTTATGCAGCATGGTGAGAATGTTTCTTCCTTGCTTTGGTTTCTTCCATCTTCTAGAGCAGGTGAAAAAAATGAATTCCCTCGGAAGGAAATATTCCCAGTTAAGGAAACAGCTAATAGAAAGAATAGAGAAATTTTTCTTGAACCACATATATCAAATTTGATGATTACATGAAAGAAATACAGCCTCTCAAAAGAAGCAGAATCAATTGTTAGCAATAACTCAGAAAATGAAACTTATTGGATGGAATTCTATGGGGCAAAAGTTTTATTTCAATGAGTTCAAATGGAGTTTGTTTTTACGTTTTTATATCTTTTTGAAAATGAGTTTTTTTGTATATGCTTGATATGAAGGAAGACATTAAATTTAGAAAATACAACTTTTGCCATACTGATTTCCCCTCCCCGTTTATGGAGTTTTGTTTGCTGCTTTGTAAATGGGAGAAGAAACTTGAGAGATGCTGGATATCTTAAATTTGGACAACTTCATTTGAAACTGATAGTTGGTAATACTGAAAAATAAAATTAGTTGGTAAATTTGTAAATTTATGTTGTTTAATATACCAAAACAGGTTGAGGTAATTTCTATGAGCCTTAATAAATAACTTTCTAATGATAAGTTAACAAAGTGATTTTAGATATTTTTAAAGTACTTTGAAATGTAAATAAAAGTTACAGAATTCTTCTTAGTAAACTTTCCCCTATGACTTAACCATGAAATTTACATTTCTGATTGACTAATGAGATTAGGGAAACTTTTGATTTGTAAACCAGGATATTGGACAGTGCTTTGTATTTAACTGGAGCTGATGTGTTCTCTTGTGTTTTACTCTTTTTTCAGTGAAACCAGCAGTGTGTGTAGCAGCAGTGACACAGGGCTCTTTACCAACGATGAAGGACGGCAAGGTAATCTTGATCTCAGCTTTAGGAAGATTTTAATGATTATAGGAGTGAGTCACTGAGAATATAGTTGTCTATAGCAGTGGTTCTCAGACTTTAGGGCATATAAGAATTGTTAAGACTGGGGAATTGTTAAGACTGCAAATTCTTGAACTCCTAGAAATCAAATAGGTCTAGAATTGGCCCTTAGAATCTGCATTTTTCATAAGCACCTGTGGTGATTTTTATGCAGAAAGTTCAGTCTTTGAGAATCATTGATCCAGGGGGATTATGGTGTCAAGGATGGCACTTTGGGAAGTTGCTTTTTATTAAAACCAAAAAATAGCCTCATGTATTACTTTCTTTTTTTGGATGTTAAGGCATTCTTGTTTTCACATAGAGAGAATTTATTTTTATAACCTTATTTATAAATGAGCACAGTGTTCTGGGTGAATATATTATAGAAAACATCTTTCTAATGTTAAAACTCCTAAAGTTTAGCATAGAACACTGAATAAGGCTGATGTATGTTAATTATCAGTTCTTTGTTTTTACTACCTAAACAGTAACCTGAAACTGTTCTTTTTAAAAAAACTTTGTTCTTGTCCTGAACACTTGCTTAGGACCACAATAATTGGGTACCAATAAGAATTTCATATTGAAATTCCTTTGGACTAGTTTTCTTACTCTAAATAATGGATTTGTAGATCTCTAATGTCCCTTCTAGCTCTGAAATCCAGAGATTTTTCTACAAGGGCTAAGTGATTGAAGGACAGAGAGGCACGGTGGCTACATGTCTTGGTTGATACAAATAGGTTGCCTAGTAACTGAAGGGATCCGGGAGCTGTGAGACTGGAGACCCAAGTCCTGATTTTGGAAAGAGAGACCATGGAGGGGGTGGTGTCTCACCCATGCCTCAGAGTTAATAAGCATGGATGGAGTTGTTAAGCTTCCTGCTATATGGGAGTTGTGAGTACATTTCTGTGTCTTTCTGATTCTGAGGGAGCTAGGGGTTGTTTGAGGTTGTGTGTGTGTATATTCCCTGGTAGGTTCTAGTCAGGGTTTTGATTCTTCTATCTTCTACCAGGAAGGTGTGGTTGTCTTTCCATGAATGAGCTGGTGCATACTGTTCAGAATTACTAATATTTACTCTTTTTCTTTGCTTTTACTGCAATGCTATGAATTGTCATAATGCATCTCTTAAAGATTATGCTGTGAAATTATAAAGAGGAGGAAGAAAGTGAGGACCTATTACAACAGATTAGGTTTTGGGCATTTGAAAAACCTTTCCACTGATAAAAAATCCTTTATCACAGAAGATTGTGGAATATTCTACAGCCCCATCTTTCTTCTTTGCCTCTCTCTCAACTTTATATATTCTGGTGATAATTTAGATGCCTAGAGTTCTCAGAACAAAGCTATGTTATTTCCTGCTTCCATGTCTTTGTTTATGCTGGTCTCCGCCTGAAATCTCATCCTCACTTTTCCTTGAATGGCTGCTTATCCACTAAGACACAGTCCTTTTGCTTCTCTGGGGCATATTTATAGACTACATCTCTGGGTTTTCTTACCTTCATAGGTTGGGCCAGTAAGAGGCATCAGCAGAAGAGTGGAGGGAGAAAGGGAGATGGATGAGATTGGATGTAATAGTCAAGTTTTTATTAAGATAATACTGTTTAACAATTCCAAAATTTCAGTGGTTTTTCACATTTATTTCTTACTATGGGACTGGAGGTTAGCTGAGGTTCAGTTTATCTGGGTCAGCTGGTCTCCAGGCTTCAAGTTAGGTTTGTATCTACTCAGTGTGTCTTATTCTGGGTACTAGGCTAAAGAAGCAATGGCTATATGACTCACGGACTTCTCATGGTAGAGGACATGAATGCCAAGTGACCAGGTCAGACCATGCACGAATATTTAAAGCTTTTGCTTAAATCACATTTGTTAATGTTCTACCACCTAAAGCAAGTCATATGACCAAACCCGCTGCCTGTGGGATGGGGAAGTGTGCTCTGCCTCAAGGGGAAGGCTCTGTGGAATCCCATGGCAAAAGTCACGGGCGCATCATTCTATCATGGGGAGGCAGTGATGAGGTGGCAACAATAATGCACTCTACTGCTTGGAGTATGGCTTCCCCGAGTCCCTTTCTGTTGCACTGCTGGTTGACTGGTGCATTCGGTGCAGAAGGCCACCACTCCTGTTGGGCAGCCTTCTCCGATAACCACAGTTATCTCTCTGGGCTCTGGTAACCCTTCTTTCCCCATGCTACTTCAGGTCTAGTAATGGTAAAGATCCTCACTGTGCTGGCTCCAGGGTGCTTCACCGTCCTTTGTTGGTTTCTTTCTCTTAATACTGTCTTACACCTTTGTAGGTAATCACTTTATTAAAGTCTCAGTTACTCCATTTAAATGTGCACATTTCCTAAAGGGATTCTGGCTGATACTCTCAGTGTAGGCACCATCTTCTAGAACCTGTACTCTTTTCTTTCCCTGTACTTGTTGCTTTCTTACATCTTACCATATTACATTATTGTTTATAGATGTGTGTTTTCTCCATTGAGGTTTTTCAAAGACAGAAAATTTTTTTAAATTATTTGCAACCACAATAGGTGACACATTGCCTGACATATATTGAGCGCTTAATAAATAATTGGAAGCCCAGTTGAGGGGGAAAATTCTCCTTTTTCCCCTCAAACAGAATTGTACATAGAACCTCAAATTGTAAAACAGCTAAACCTATTTTGGTTAAAGCAAGATCCTAAAGGAGCAGGGTTTCAGGAGCCTGATCCACTCAGACTCTTCCTTATCTCTGGCAGCACTCTCTTGAGGAGCTCCTGCATCAGGCATCCTAGTAAACCCAGGGTGAAGACTACGAGTCTAGATGATCTCACAGGTTGCTTCCAGTTCAGTGAGTCTCTTTTCATATTATTAAAAATCATGAGTGAATGCTTGAGAACCAAAAAAGTTCATGATAGTTTGCCATTTGTTATCAGGAAACCGACCTAGCTAAGTACACTGTTTTACTAAATGGTCTAAGGAATGCTTATGAATAAGAAAAGAATTACTATATTGAAGTACAGATAACCAAATTATCATTCATTCTAATGCCTGTCTTTAATTTATCTATGTACATGGTTTGATGAGATACTTTTAGAGTAGTGAGTTGCAAATTGTGGTCCCCAGACCAGCTTAGCATCACTAGGGAACTTGTTAGAAATGCAGATTTTTGGTCCTTCCCAGACCTGAATCAGAAACTTTGGGAATAGGGCCCAGTAGTCGGTGTTTTAACACCTCCCGCCCCCACTGTGTTCTCTGATGCACACTAAAGGTTGAGAACCATTGATTAAGAGAAACAGCTGTTGGTGGTATGTTTTTTTAAGAGAACACTTCAAGTAACTTCTTTAGTGGCAATATCTGCTGCTATTCACCAGTATGCAGCTTTCATTTCCCCTTTTAGTGATCTCCACAGTGATTTAAGAGTTATCATCATCTTGAGTGTTAGTAGCCCATGAATCTGCTATTTCATGTGATTGACATGCCTCGAGCAGCTTCCTTGGGATCCCCAGTATACATTAGAGAATGAATGCATGAATGCATTATGAACTCTTTAGATGTTCTTGTAATAATTTCCTTCATCCGTGCTATTTTGAAAGGGGGGGGAAGGTTGGCAGGAATAAACTATTGGAAACTGAGATGCTATCATTGTAGACAATAGAAAGAAGTTTGAATCAAGAGCCTGGATATATGGGTCTAGTCTTGACTTTGTCATTATTGAAGAGTATGTAGCCTTGGGCAAATGATATAACTTCTTGACACAAACCTTGGGGGATTATATTATTTGTCTCTGGTTAGTTTTTTCCTGGTAGCTTGGATTGCTAGTGTCAAGATGATTTTCTGTCCCATTAATGAGGTACCAAGGAAAAGACAAGGTATGGATATACATTCTTTATTCACCTATTATGAGAAATGCAGCTATAGCAAGAAATCCCTCAGGAACAGCTAGTTTTGAATTGAGAAACGTTTGTGGGCTTTGAATCCCCAAGTTCATTTATACCGCTGAGAATGGTACACAGGAGGCAGTTTATTTTTGTGGTAAAGGCTTTGGAGTTGGTCAGGCTTTGAGTTCAAATCCTGTCTTCATCATATACTACCTTGATCGTGGACCTCTTTGGGCTTTAGTTGCCTCATTTGTAAGTTGGAGTTAGTGTAAGGTTTGGAAGAGAACATATTTATAGATTTTTTAGCATGGGCGCTGGTAGGTGGTAAAGGCTTAGTAAATGGTAGCTTTATTTTTTTACTATGAAAAGCAATCCAGCATAACACAGTGTGACATTTAAATGAAGCAGGTGTGGTGTTCCAGTTGTCATAATATGGATCAAGAAGAAGAATCAAAACGATTTTTTGGACTTGGACTTCATTTTAAAGCATACTCAGACCTATAGAGCTGAGAAGTCCTCCTCCCATGTGGTTTTTGACAGAGATGTTAAAATCCCAGCTTATGAAAATGATCTCTCTACTTCAGGGGATGACGAGCAGAGTGATTGGTTCTATGAAGGAGAATGTGTCCCCGGATTCACTGTCCCTAATCTTCTGCCCAAATGGGCTCCTGACCATTGCTCTGAAGTAGAAAGAATGGATTCTGGACTGGATAAGCTTTCAGATTCCACGTTCCTTTTACCTTCTCGGCCAGCTCAAAGAGGTGAGTTCTGAGGAGACCAAACTATACTTCACGTTTTCATGGTTCTTCTGGGGGAGAATCGTCCCATGGTATGCGTACTCCTTTCTTTAAGCACGCATTAACTATCTGATTTTTGGAGCTATTCCAGGGATTTTTCTAGACGATTCAAGGGTGAGTCTCAAAGTTTGAGGTTCTCTTTACCTAAATCAATACTTAGAGACTCTTGGGAGATATATTAGCAGGGCATTCTTTCAGCTTGCCATTGCCATTTGTGCCAGATTTAGGAAGCGTCTCACGGCTGTTTATCCTGCTGTGACTGATGGGCTATTGAGTACTCACTGGAAGCCTGAAGCATTGGATCTTGGAAGAGAACAGATTTCAGTAAGAACATTCACATACAAGTTACAATGGCATTTTTTGAATGGATGATTTAAAAATAGTCTCTAAATTTTAATAATTCTGTTGTGGACTTGAGCACAAATATACATCCCTTCCCTTCAGTGATGATATAGCAAGGTGGGGTGGAAAGACCTAGGACAGGGAGAAGGAAATGTGATAATACTGTCTGGGAGTGTCTGTGTAGCTCTGTGACTGTGACAGTCACTTCATTTTCTTGGGACGTCAGGGTCATTTAAGATATTGTGACATTGAACAAAAGTGTTTCAGAGGTTTCTTTTAGCTCTGTAAATGTATGATTCTAGGATTCCCAGTAATTAATAATCAACTAGTTAGTTATCAAGTATTTGTTGAGCATCTGTGTATGATCAGAATTTCAGTAAGAGCTGTAAACTGTAACATTTCATTATGATGAATTTGGGTTATTGAGGACTTCTCAAATAAGTTGGTTCTTGGTAAAGACTGTTCTCTGGCTGAGGGACATTGTTTGCTACCTTAATAATGTTTATCGAACATTTTAATGACCCTGTGTATAAGTTCTTCATGGACTAGTTAAAATACACACAAATAAGTAAGAACAGGAAGAAGAAACTTAAAGTGGCCTGTAACCCGTACTCTAAGACAATGTCATTGACAACATTTTGGTGTGGTTCTTCCAGTTGTCTCTTCTGTGTGTAGAACACATACAACAGTTAGGAAAATGGGATTATATTATACATGCTATTTTTACCATTATTTCATGAATTAGAATGGCTTTGAGTAATAACTAGCATTTAACTTATAATTAGAAATTGCTGATAATATCTTATATTTGTCTAGTTTTTTCAGTTTATTAGTACCTTCCATGTGCTATTTCATTTGGTTTCAAAACACCTGTATAAGATAGGACTAAGCAAGTGGTTATCCCTTTTTTATAGAGGAGGATGCCTAGGTGAGAGGTAAATGAGATGCCTGAGATCATAGTGCTGGTGTCAAAGACATGGGAATAGTAAGTCCTTGAAAAATATCCTACTGATACTAGTTTAAGGATCAGTTTAGTAGATCCTGGGCTGGAAGACCTCTGGTGTACTAGAAGCATGCCATTGCTAATGAATCTTCTGCATCTCAGTAGAGAACTTCCTTTTTGTTTTGTTTTAGGGTACCATGCTCGCTTGAATCGTCTGCCTGGAGCTGCAGCTCGATGCCTCAGAAAGGGGAGAAGGAGGCTTGTTGGGAAGGTGATAGCTCTTATTGTTTACCAGGCTCAGTGGGAGGATAATATTCTCTATGGGATTTGTGTACCCTCTTGATAATCAGAGGTGCTGCAGAACACCCTGGAGTGAATTAAGCCAACTGGAATAGTTTGCAAGTTCATAAGAATGAACATTATATGGGATATGAATGGATACACACATAAAGGATGAAGTTTAATTCATACGGAAGTTCTTACAAAGTGTACACTGTCATGACAGTATCTGTTGTCTAAATCTACAGGCCTGATTGCTGTCTCTTCTATTCTTTTGATTAATATTATGTTATTATTATATAAGTTAAAATACTCTTGGCTTCTTTATGATTCCTCATGAATTCATGGATGCTTCTTTTGTCCTATATTTGGTCTTTTATTTTAGAATTCATTAAAAAGAAAAAACTGGTACCTGGCTGGTGTTGCGCAGTCGTTGAGCATCGACCCATGAACCAAGAGATCACCAGTTCAATTTCCGGCCAGGGCACATGCCCAGGTTGCAGGCTTGATCCCTGGTAGGGGGTGTGCAGGAGGCAACTGATGGATGTTTCTCTCTTATTGATGTTTCTATCTCTCTCTCCCTTTCCCTTCCTCTCTCTAAAAATCAATAAAAATATATTTTAAAAAAGAAAAAACTGAAGAAAAACTTGTTACCAAATTTCAACACCCCTCACTAGCCGTGAGGGAGGAATATCTACCACTTACTCAGTTCTGCCTTTTCCAGGGACTGTGCTGGGCACTCAGTTCATTTAATTCTCCTACAACCTTGAAAAAAGGTGATACTCCTCTCTAGCAGGTGGGAAAAACTTGGGTTTAAAAAAGTTCAGTAATGTTTGATGTTATCCAGATACAAGTGGCAGAGTAGAGAATTGAACCCAGGTCTACTTCTTCTTTCTTTCAAATTTAAAAAAATACTTATTTTTCACTTTACCTTTGAGATTGAATATAGGTTAAGATTGGGGCTCATACCCAGTCAGAGAAGATGGTGGTCAGCAAAGAGTGAAGAAAGGAGAGGCATTTTAGAGCATTGATTAATTGGTTTACTCAGTAAGCATTTATAATGCCTACTGTGTGACAGGCTCTGTGCCAAGCCAGATGTGTAATAGTCAGAACCAAAGTATGGATGCCCTCAGAGAGCTACTGCTTTATAATTAGGGAACTGGTTTTTGAAGTTTTAACCATACAGAAAGAAATAAGGCTGTTTATTTCCAGATGAACTTAGATTCTTTTTATCTTTAAATTCAACTTCAAATGTTTAATTAGAAAGACAGTTGATTATTGGAAGAATGATACCTTATTCTTATTGTCACTCATTTTCCTGACAATAAAAGGCTGCTTTTGCTATTCTGGGTGCTTATTTTTGACAGCTAGCAGGTTAGGACTGAGTGCATGGGGTGGAGGGCAGCAGGAGGCTGGGAGTGGGAAACAGAGATGGTTTGATTTTTTTCTCTTTATTGGTTAAGCTTGACAGACAGTGTTCTCCCTATTATCTACCTTACTTTGTTTCAGCTCCTATAAAATAAGAGCCTTTCACTTCCATGGAAGTAAATCAGTTCATCTTGAAGGCTCCCGTTAGCTTGCCTGGAAGAAAACTGGGGCCTATTGGACATCTCTAAGGATTGCAAATGAATAGAATAATATTTACTTGTTTAATTCATCTTCATCACCTTAAAGGGATATTTGTCATTTCTAGCAGAGGTCACTGTTCTGCCCCCTTTTCCCCCCTCCCCCATCCCTCTTCTTTTTTTCTAAATTGTAATCATAAATAATGAGTTTCATTCACAGCTCCCTGCCAGCGAGCTGCTAATTACGCAAAGTACTGCTTGTAATTTACACAGTAATAAACTGTAAATTTAAACATTACGGCACTTTAAGTTAATAATTTTTTTGCTGTAACAAATAGCTCATTTTTCATCCATCTTTTCCCTTGGCCCCGCTACCACAGCTGTGTCTGTGACCAGAAGGCATAGGTGTAGGGATGACGAATATGAACAATACAGTATATGAAACCTTTCCATCTAGCTCCACTCCTGCCCAGAATCTGACCTCAAATTAATTTTTCTCTAGCCAGTTCTGCTAAAATGTGTATCCTAATATTTAAGCTAATTATACACATAGATGAATACAGATAATAATATTTGCCCAGAAACAAATGTGTTTTAGTAACAAGCTTGACATTCTTGACATTCATGCCCTGTGACTTATGCTCTCTCATCTTAGCACTTGCTCGTATGTGCATAACTCTTATTCATATATTGTTGGTATGCTTCCCTGGGCACTGTGATAGATATTCTTTGTAAATATGCTCATGTTAAATGAAGGGTGAGTGCCTTCTGCCATTTTCCAGTTTTTTGGAGATGATTAGTTTCTGAATTACTTGTGGTGTTATGGTAAGATTTCATATTGCAATCTTGAGAACCCCAAATTTAAGAACCAATTTATACAAACTTCTATTATTACTTTAAGAGATGACATTTGACAGACAAAATACAGGTGACAGTTTTTGTAAGTTGCAAAATTCCTTTGCGGTGTATACATCTACTCAGTAGGTATTTAGGTGTTACCAGTGAGGACTCTGTAAATGTCCCATTATGAAGGCTGTTGGACTATAATTGTATGACTCTAGGGAGCTTGATGTGCTGCTGGCCTGTTAAAAATTAGCTGCTGTTGGATTTTTTAAAAAAGTGTTTTTATTTCTATATACTTTAATAATTTCAGGAGGTATTACTTTAATAAGATTATATATATAGTAAACAATGTTTATAATGACTTTTTTTGAAACACTAGAGAAAAGTAAGTCTAGGGTAACATGAGATACTTAAAAATTTTTTTAAATTGATTTTAGAGAGAGGGGAAGGGAGAGACACATCAATGGGAGAGAGAAACATGCCTCCTACATGTGCCCTGACTGGGGGGTCAAACCCACAACCTAGGTATGTGCCCTGACCGGGAATCGAACCACAACCCTTTGGTGCCTGGGATGATGTTCCAACCAACTGAACCACACCAGCCAGGGCAACATGAAATACTTCTAAGTTAGATTTCCATAAAAAGAAATATAGTTGCTGTTAGATATTAAGATTGACATTTGACATGTGCCTTTGAAGTCGCAGGCGTAGTTATGGGAAAGTGTGAACTTGATGACAGGTTGTGCTTTATATATTTGTTTCTGTGGTTAGATGACACTCTTGTCTTTATTGTCTTTTCAGGAGACCAGTATAAGCACTTTGGGTACTGAGAGGATAGGCCACATCATTAGTGACTCTCGGCAGAAAGAGTAAGTGCTTTATATTTGCTGTCTAATCTAGTCTGTTCCTTGGAGAAGGAAGCAGAGGAAAGTTTTATAAAGGAATCTAGAAATCCAACTTTCGAGCTGAAAGAGGCGATCGTAAAGATTTGTACTTTATAGCAGTCAACATTGCTAATACTCTAAATCTATGGGTGACTATTTTTTCCTTTCTAGACTAGTTCTTATTTCTTTGCTTTTTATATCTATAGGTGCTGCATTTTGAAAGTAGCCTCCAGTAAAGATGTTACATTTTAAACTCATTTTTCTGTCAAAATTTTTTTTGTTCAAAATGGGTGATTGCCTCTACATTCGCTTAGATTCCCTTCCTTTTTTTTAGAGCTCTATATAGAGAAATATCTTTTTGTCCTAACTCCTGTGATGAGTACAGCTAAAAAGCCCATGTGTAGCTCTGGGAAACATTCCTCCCCTTCTTGTACAGCCTGGTCCCCTAACATGATTGGTTCTTTGATGTCTCCTGAACACGTCGTGGTCAGTACCCAGTTATGATCCTATACCTATCCAACCTGGGTGAATTTTTAATTTACAACATAGGCAAGATTGAGTGTAGTTTATGCCTTTGTTGAATTGGGGATCCTGTTGTCACTGCACAGCAGAGAGAGCATTGATGTCACAGCATAATCTGGGGCTTATTTGTAGAGTGTCTAGTCTTTTACATTCCATTACAAGGCTTTTTCCTTCGAAGAGTTATTTTCTGCAAGAAAGTTCAGCCACATTAGCATCTCTTTTCTTCTCCAAGTCCATCTTTTCCCATTTCTTTCTTTGTCTTCACTTCATTATGACAACATCCTTTTGTCTTCTCCTCCTCTCTATAATTTTCTTATCAATTCTTTTATTGTTTCCTTTACTGTTATTCTCTCTTTCTCTTTAGTGTCTGGTTACCGTCAGCTGGGAAAAGGGAACGAAATCAGGTAAGGTCTTTCCTTCATCATCTTTATTTTATCACTTGATTTCCTTTTCTTTAGAAAGAATAAAGTGTTGGCTTCTGATTTTCCTCACATTTCTGCTTGTGCACATGAGGTAAGGTTCCTGTTCCCTATGCTGTTCTCATTTTCCTGGAGGACTCTTCCCCAAAATAGATATTCACTGATAAGAACTGTAGCTAATTCCCCTTGTTGGGTTCAGTGATCTTTAGTTTATTACCTATAACACATATTCATTAGGAACCCTGTTCTTATATTAGTTTTGAACTTGGCAGTAAGAAATCATAATGAACCTCATCTGCTTATGGTTTAGTTCAGCAGCAGAATCTTGTGCTGAGAAGTATACCATTGAAGCCTACGTGTATGAGACAGAAGGAGGTAGAGCTGCTTTGGGTGAAGTGGGGTCAAGGGCTTAGAGCCTTGCCCTCTTAGTCTTGTCCCTAGCTACCCCATGAGGGAGCCCTTGGCACACCTAGTCCTTTGTAGGGGTCATCATTTAAAAATTACTGACAGTGGCTATTGTTCCTTTATATTGGAAGCTTTTGATTTTGGAGGGGAGAGAGGTTGCTTTATCTTGGTGATTAGTTATAAAATAGATGTAATCATTATATCAAACTCATTTCATAGAAATAGAGTAAGGACAAGGCTGAGTAATAATTTGATATAAAAATATTAAGTAACTAGTGCAGGTGGTGAGCAGATAAGGGGAAAGTCATTAAGGTAGCATATGAGAAACCGCCGCTTGGGGAACTCCAAGCTAGAGTACTCGTCGGGTTTGCATCAGAGGACCTAAAGGTAGAGGGGACCTTTGGGGATCACCTTGTCCAGATGTGTTATTTACAGATGAGGTTTAAGCTATTTGTCCAAAGTCATAGAGCTCATAGAACTGCGACTGGAACCACTGACACAGACAACAATTCCGTAGTTTGTATTCTTCTAAGTTCTTTTGAAATGACCATTTGGAGTTCTTTTAGTCTTAAAATATATTTAGTTCTGAAATTTTAGGGGAGGTTTATTTATTGTTGAAAAAGTCTAAAGAAAGTTAGCAAACATAAAATGAGGTACTTTTATGTATAGTATCCCATTTGATCCTCGCAACCACTTTTTGAGGTCCGTGTAATTACTTTATATATTACTGAGATGTTTTATAGATGAGAAACTGAAATTATTTTATAAACTGAAAGCAATGTTTCATTCAGTTCTCATAATCTGTAAAATAGGTAAGACAGAGATACATCCATTTCACAGGTGAGGATAGTAAAGCTCAAAGAGATTATGTGGTTTGTAATATATGGCAACTCAGTGGTAGACTGGAACTAAACATAGTTATTCTACTTCTTAATGTAGTTCTGTTTTCACTATTCTATGCTGCTGGTATGTGCTAACCAGTTATTCCCTGGAAACATTTCCAGGATAAGGAAGTGAAAAGGTAATTTCATGCTAGTCTTCTTAGGTCCAAGGGGCGATAATCAGTAGGCATAAGTTCTGGTTATGTCAGTTGCAAAGTACAGTTGACCCTTGAACAACATGGGTTTCAACTGTGCAGGTCCACTTACAGATTTTTTAAAAAATAAATACTGAAATGTATTTTCTCTCATTTATGATTTTCTTAGTAACATTTCCTTTTTCCTAGCTTTCTTGTAGGAATACAGTATATAATACATGTAACATACACAATATGTGTCAGTTGACTGTTTATATTATCAGCAAGGCTTCCGGTCAACAGTAGGCTATTAGTAGTTAAGTTTTTGGGAAGTCAAAAGTTGTACATGGATATGCGACTGTGTTGCGGGTTAAATAAACCCCGTGTTTATTTAAGGGTCCACAGTACTGTCATCTGCCATTTAAGTAATTACTGTTTATAAGAAGTTTTTGAAAAAGAATAGTCTTCTTGTTGAGGTGTGGTAGATGAGGTATGTTAGGGTATAGTACTGGATGTGTGCAACCTTCCTGAGTGGTGTCTGTGGGACAGCAAAGGAGTTGAACGGTCAAAGGGAAAAAGTAATCAAATAGCAGGTTACCCATTATGATCAGGTCTGTTTCACATAAGCCTTACTAAAATATTCTTATTTATTTTTGCAGTTTAATCCCCTTTCTCCCCTTTACTCTCTGGATGTTCTTGCTGATGCTTCTCACCGAAGGTGTTCGCCAGCACACTGCTCTGCCAGGTAATTGTCTTCTAGTGGCTTTTTCTCCCATATGGTATCATTTTCCTTTTTATAACACTTTTTAAATTATAAAGTATGTTTGTGTGTAGTATCCAATTTGATCTTTCCAACAACCTTTTGAGGTCAATGGATGTTTTACAGATGTAGAAACTGAGGCAGAGTAGTGCTGTAGCTTTCATGTGGTCATGTGACTAGTATGTGATTTAAGTTTCAACTTTGACCTAAGTCTTCTAACTCATATTTCATATTTCTTCTGCTACAAGCCCTGTCTTCCGAGAACATTATTAATGGTCCTTGCCATGGCCTGCAAAATACTGCATAATCTGATTTCTGCCTGTATGTCCAAATCCCTTTCATAAACTTCTTTCTCCTCACTGGGGGAGGGATCCAGCTGCACCAGGGAGCTCCATTTTGTTCTTCAAAAATAGCAGCCCTTTCCTGCCTCTGAAGCTTCACACGTGCTCTCTGTGCCTGGACTACCGTCTTAGAGTATTCCCAGGATTGGCTCCTTCTCTTTTCAACTTGGGCTTTCTCCTCAGGGAGTTCCTCTCAGACCATCCTATTTAAAGGGACCATCTCTACCACTTTCCACTTATTGTCTCTTTTTTTTTTAGAGCTTTAACACAGTCATAATGACTTTGTTTACTGGGCTCCTCCTCCCTCCCAACCCCCTCACTAGAATATAAGCTTCAAAGTGTGGGGGCCTTGTCTTGTTCACTGGTACATCCCCAGCATCTAATGCAGTGTCTGGCACTTACTAGGCATTTAGTATACATTTGTCAGAATGAATCCTGAGCCCACATAGGAGAATGAGTTTAGCGCCTCTCAATATAAATTCTCTTAAGTTAGGTGACATGCAAAGTAAATATGGTTTTTATTGTAGCATCTCCTAGCAGGACTATTGTGCATGAAAGAGCAGTTAATAGGCTGAACCAAAGGACTTTTGTTATTCTAGTAGCACAAAGAATTTCTTTCCAAGGTTCTGATTTTTTTTCTTACTAATATGTTCTTAAATGGATATGTTCATAGGATTTGGGGCACAGAGTGCACAAAGATATTCTTTCGTGGATACAATTAGAATTTCCACTGTGGGCTATAACAATAAACTCTGTACCATAAATGCTGCCAGACCTAGGAGAAATAGTATATAAGTGGGAAAGTCTTTTGAAAAGAGAGACCATCACAAATGGTGTTACTAGGAAAGTGGGAAATTGTGGGATGATGATAAACTACTGTAAGGCCTTCTCTTCAGTAGATTGCAATTTATTCATCATTCATTCACTCATTCAACATTTGCTGGCTCCCTACTATGTGGAAGGGTCTTTGTTTAGGTACTACCTTAAGGAGCTCCCATTCTCATGGGGAAGTCAGGCGTGGAAATCGCCAGTTAACAATACGGAGTGATAAGTGCATAAAGGTTTGCACCAGAATGACATGAAGCACAGAGGAGGGTCTTCTAGCTTAGAGACCCAGGGAGGTTTTCTTAGAGGAGGTGGTGTTCAAGCTGTCTTGGAAGACACAGGATTTCAGTCCACAGGAAAGCAGTCCTCAGACTTTTTGTCTTAATACCAAATAAAGTAAAGGCCATATATATTCTTTGGGAAGACTGTAAGTAGCACGGTATCATGTCAGATGCTGAAAGTGAATTATTAGCCTTCCCTCCTTTACCTCTCTACCTAGAGTTGTGCTTTGCTCAGTATCCATGCTTTTGTCTGGTTTCCTTTTGCCTTTAAAGCCTGGAGTGGGTGTCAACTTCTTGTTTCATTGTATATCTTATTATTCACATCATTATTTTCATTTTCTTGCTGGCAGTGCTTATGGCTGGACTTGGAAACATAAGGAAGTGTGGACTATGCTTCTGGTACACTCAGCTCTAGGGAAATATTGCTTATTGCTTTAGACCATTGCTAAAAGCAAAGCTAGAGAATGGACAATTATAGCTCATAGCTTGTCCTTCTACACATCATTTCTAGGGTGGGTACAAAGTGGGTTGCACATATGCGATTCTTTGGGAAAGGGGAAGAAAAATTTTTAAATTTACATTTATTTTCTTATTAAATTTTTTGTTTTAAATTGTTCATATATTAGTCTAGCAGCACATATTTTTTTGTGTTGCGTGTATTACATATATATGGAGCGTTCGTTCAAATTTTTTACTCATGAGGGTGCACACTCAATAAAGTTTGGTGACTACTGATCTGTGGGGATGGTCAGCACAAGTGACCTCTATGCAGTGTTTAGAAAATGTGGATGATGAAACACAGCCCCCAGGGCTCCCTCTCATTCCTTTGAAATAGTGGGATCCCTGCCCGGCACGGGGTCAGTAGAGAAGAAGCAGTCTAGTTTCAGTGTGGCTGATGGATGAGGTTGGAATCAGAACTGGAAGGTGGATTATGAAGAGTGGACAATTTAACAAAGCCTGGCACCTAGGACGGGGAATGTTAAAGATTGGTGGTGGCAGGGAAGAGGCAGGTGAATGACTGTATCAAAAACTGTTTCGAATGGAAATTTTATCTTTTTCTCGTTCCATTTTATCTGTAGTAGGAGAAATTTCTTTCAAAGCATCTGGGCAGCACTGGGAATTTCACACCCATCATTAGAACGATTTGTGTGTGTGTGGTGACTATGTTATCATTAGTGGTATAATTTTATTTTGCAAAGAGAGAAGTGTTTCCTGTTTTATCACAGCTTTCCCCGAGGAGGGCTGGTGTATTAATTTGCTGTATTGCCTCCTGGCTGTTCCCAGGCTGTTTTTCCTCTTCATCATGGAATTTTTAATGGCCCTGGTGCCTCTTGGGAAGCATGTGAGGAAGAGTTCCTCGGGGAGCGCTTTTCTTTTTTCACATGCCTATAATTACTCTCCTTTAAGAGCACAAAGAGTTTGATAATCATGCCTGAACTGTGAAGGTTTCCTCCTGTCTGTTGGTTATTGAGCTGAGGCTGCTTCCTGCCTGGATGTGGCCAGTCCCACAGTCCCCCACACTCAACTGCATGAGAGTGAGGACCCCTTAACCACCTCGTCACTGCTACAGCATTATACAGCTCTGGTTATCACTGTGAGGCCTGGGTGCTGCTGGGGCCATGAGTGACCTTAAGGCACTTTCTTGTTTAGTATTTCATTGGTATAAACAAAGAAATAATAGGATCGTGAGTTTAAGAGGTCGTTTTATTGATGCTTCATTTTAATATAGCCCAGATGGCACGTGCAGTGGATGGGAGAGGGAGTCTTTGTGGTGATTGTGCCACCTAATAGATTTGTGGGTTAAGAGGTTTTCAAAAATACCACTCTAGAAGTACTTAAGTTGGTGGTTTTCAACCCTGGCTGCACTTTGGAATCACCTGAGGAGCTTTAAAAAATATATCCATGCAGGGTCCCACTTCCCATGATTATGATTAATTGGTCTGGGATGAGGCCCAGGCACTGGCATTATTTTAAAGCCCCAGGTAACTCTAATATGCAGCCAGGGTTAAGAACTACTGCCCTAAATGCATATGGTTTTATGATTGGTGCTTTGTAATTTGCTTAACAGGAAAACTCATTTCATAATTGGCGTGAGCTCTGTACTTTGATACTGTGAGCATGATTTTTTGTGGGAGGTAGAACACTGGACTTCTCTTAGCTTTGGAGAACTGTGTAGGTGAGAATAGAGTGTTAGTTAGGGTTTACCTCAGTGTCCTGCATGTAGTGATTAACAAATGGGAGGAGTTGCTGGGTGGGTGTATGGATGGTTGGATAGTTGGCAGGGTGCATGGATGAAATTCTTAAACCAGCTGTTTTGGTTTGGTGGTTTTGGTTGCTAATATTGGGATGCTGCTATTAAAATAGTATACTTGGTGTTAAGAATTGCTGCTGCATAAACAGCAGATGGTGTGATTGGTGTTCTGGTAGAGGCTGTAGAATTGCTGTCAAGAATGGTAATAAGGAGCTAGTGCTGTAGGCAGCTTTTCCCCAAATGAGAGATTTATTGATTATCCAGGATAGCTTTTCTTACCATTATTGCCTTAGGAAACCATAACTAGAACTTATCAATTGCTACATCTCTCTGTATGATGCACAGGTCACCAGTTGTAGTTTTTGAATGTCTCATGGCAGCTTTGAGTTTTCTCCAACTTCCCTGACCTTTCTTCTTTTTGGGTAGCGATTTGGTAATGTATTACCATTTCCATTTATTTTTTCTTGTGACGTTCTTAATCTCATATTAGTGGATGCTAGACCCAGGTAAGAATCTTGGTTTTACCTGGGCAAATGACTTAACCTCCCCGTACCTCAATTTCCTTATCTTTAAAATAGAAATATCAGTATTTATTGGGCTAGTGGTGGTCAGAATATTTGTATTTGTATTCAAATACAAAATATTTTTATTTGAATATTTCACATACTGATGGTTAATATTATTAGCTTTGTTATATAGTTACTACCCTACCTGTCCTTAGGATAATGTAGTTTTACAAACTTTGAGTTGGCTTCCATAGCTGTTTGCTAATGAGATGTAGTACAGATTCTTGAGGTGCTTAAATGGCCTCAAATGGGCTATAAGAGGAGGCAGTTGGACAGTGGGTAAAAAAGGGAGACTGTCCTGCTTGTTAGAGATTTGAAATATGATAGGCTGTGCTCATTGGAATTCATTTTATCTGTTCACAAACGTAGAGATCTGCATATCAGAGTTGTGTGCCCAGCTGGCTGTGCCACTTGACAAGGAGTTTCAAAGAGCAAGAAGAAGACTCAATTCGAGCTGTTAATTTTGACCTTTGGAGCCTTAGTAAACAGCCTGAGGTTTTACCTCAGGGCTTGGGGGAAAGAACCTTTTGTTAGTTCTCAGTCTGCTGGGGATGCTGTGATGCCCAGCAGCTCATGCTCACCTCTTTAGTGCCTTAGTTTCGGCCATATGTGAGGAAGTGGTTCTGCTGTAATACTGTCCTGAAGGCTGCCAGTTCTACCGGAACTTTCCATTATATAGTACACAGTTCTTGAATCTTTTGTCCTCTGTTGGAGGGTCTCATTTATTGCAGCTCTCAGCCAGCTGGCATCTTGCTGCTTAAGTGGAGTGATGAAAGCATTTTCTCTCTCTGTTTTGCCATTGTAATGTACCCAACTTTCCAGCTGATGTGAAGCTGTTCTGCTCCTGTGGGTGGCATGAAACAGCTTCTGGATGTGTCATCCCTGGCCCAGCCAAGGGAAGTAGATTACAGAGTTTTCAGGTGTTCGTGAGCAGTTTGTCACATACCGCTCACTGAGGGTTCATTTTGAGTGAAAACACTAGTGGAATTGCCAGGATCTCTTCCTTTTGGATAAACCTCCACGGTGTCTGTAATTGTGAAGTGGTTTTCTCTCCCTAGCTACTTCTAGTGTCAGAGGCCTGGATCCTTTTCTATGCGCAAGTCTGTGAAAATAGTTCCCCTACTGGGTGTTTAATAAATGCCAGTTAACCCTGAAGATAAAACACATGTGAGGAAGGGGGTATCTCTTCTTCCCTAGTTTAATTCTGTTTGCCCTCATTTTACCTTGGCACTGTGCTTGTTCCTTAATTACATCGCAGTGTCTGTTTCTGTTAGTTCTTTATGCATCGGCCTCCCTCACTATGTTGTGAGCTCCCTGTGGAAGGACCTTGGGCTCAGTCATCTTGTGTATACCCTCTCCATACCCAGCATAGTGCTTTACATAGAGTAGGCCTTCATACATTTTTGTTAAAAATAATTGAGGTGAATAGATTAGTAATTAAAGAGAATAATTGGAATATATGATATATATGAACTTTGGTCCTTAGAAATATCAGTAATTTTTTCTTGATGTTACTGATTTGTAGGTGCTTAAGGAAGAGTAAATACATACCTTGTCACAATAAATTTTATTTTATGCAAAAATAATGAACTTTCCATTGGGTTTTAAAAATCAGTGATTTTTGAAGGTGAACTATTCCTTAAATTAGCTTGCCGTTGGCAGACAAAGACTGTTATCTCTCCTTAGGAGTGATTCTAAACATCTTTGTTCTAAATCTAAAGCAGCCACTTCAGTTATTTTTTGCCAGCATTGGCTCTATTAAACATGCATGTTTTTCTCAAAGTAATTTTTTCCCCCTAAAAGTACATTCCTGCCCCAGGGACATAGTGATCTGCCCAGTTTCCTAAGTAACACTGCAGTTTTAACAATTCACCTGATCTTTTGGTTACCTGCAGTAAAAAATAAAATAGAAATGCTGTGTTTATGCATAGATATACAGAATACTCTTTCATTTAATTGTTCATCCTCAGCATTCACCTTCACACTTACTTTTCCTGAAGAATTTTTAAAGACTGTATCTGTTGCTTTTAATGTGCATTTCCCCCATAAATTCTTTTTGGCAAATGCTGCTGAATGTGACGCATTGAGGGGAAGTACTGACCTGGCTCCCGTGCTGTGACAGGTAGTGCCAAGGAAGACTGAGCCCCCATCAGATGAAACAGAACAAGCCTAGCCTGTCTTTTCTGTAGGTTAATTGCTTATATACTGGGGAACGATATTTTCGTCTAAATTTATATTCATTTTAATCATTCTGTTAATCTTCAAGTTAAATATTTAGATCTCTTTTATTGACTAGCTTACTTAGCTTCTGGAATTTGGTATATTTTTTAACTCAGTTTTCACAGTAGGTAGAAGCTCATCATTGTTACTCGAGGAGAAATTTCAAAATAATCATGTTACTGATCCCTCTCCCACCCCATTATGGCGGGGGATGTGTATTTTGTAAAGGCCCCTACATCTTTCTGATAAACGTTTGCCACTTTAATTGAGAAGGAAGTTTTAATAACTTTGTAGAGATTTTAGCTTAACTTAAACTTAGCTTTTTTTGCCCCCTACATAATTGAAAGGTCCCCTCCTCCCACATATAGTACATAGCTACAACACAAAAACAACTGTACACTGCTCTTGAAAGAGTTTTTAAAAAATCTAGTTAAGTCTTCTACCTTTTCTGTCTATAGTGAGGGGCTCTGTTTGTTGAGAAGCGGAAGCTCAGACTCTCTTTTCCTGTCCTTGGTGATACCTCACTTGTTCAGTGTCCTTTTCAGTTTATGCCTTGTGAGCAGACAATGATATTGTCAGAGTAAAATAACACAAATTAAAGAAATAACACATTAAAAAGAAAAGAAGCCAAGGTGGTTAAATACTTCATGTCTGCAATTGACTGATGTGCAGTTATTTTGAGATAAATGAGGAATTGGAACTACCTCTTGAATAGGAAGCTGAGGGTCCAGTAGTTGGCTGCCCCATGCTCAGGTTCCGGCCCCACACAGATTATTCATTACTCCTGAACAGGGCTATCCTCTGTTCTGAATGTGCTCTGCAGCATGGTGGGTTCCAGTCCTGTTTTCTTAAACTCCTCTTGCTCCAAGCACCCGGCTTCCTCCTTGCTTTTCCCAGGCTGGTCTGGGTTCTCTTCCTTATTTGTCTGCTAAGGTTTTTCCCAAGCAGACAGAGCCCTCAAAGGGAGAATAGATTTTCCCAAGCTGTAAACTCTACCATTACTAGTGTTCACTTAAAACCAAATGCAAGGACAGTGTCTTACTGTCCTTCTATAACACTTTGTTTCCTTTCCTCCCTCCCCAGATCTTAACTAGGAAGGGACAGAGAGAGACAGACAGACAGACAGACAGCCCCAAGGTGTGATTTTATTCTATTTCTTATGAAATAGCCCTCCAACCTGGAAATGATCTTAAGAGAAATGTTTTAAGAAGGAATAGACGTTAAATTGAGCTTTAGGAATGAACAAGACTTTTCTTTATCCCTGCCTCAGTTTCTCTGTGACTCAGATTCTGTAATAGAAAAGCTGTGCAGCTGGAATTGGGACTGGGCTACAGGTCCATTAGGGAAAAAACTGGCTCACCACTGTATCCCAGTGCTTACTAACAACTTGATGAGCAATGGAAGAAGTAGAAAACCTGCTGAGTAGGAAGGAAATAGTCCACACAAAATACATACTTTTACAACAAAATAAGGTTATTGACTTAAAAAGTTTCGTTACCTGGTTTCCTTGGAAAGCCTTCATTTCTTTCCTAAGTTATAACCAGAGAAAATATACAAAATATGAAGGATTTAGAATGTTCAAGGTAACCATTAGAAGTGGGAATGAGGTGGTAGAAGTAGAACATTTACTGCAGAGAGAAGTAACAGGCTGGAAGCTTAGCAGTTGGGGGCATTTAATGTAGGGACAGTTAACCCCGAAGCCCATGCCATCACTGAGCAGGGAAGAGTGGGGATCCAAGAAACATGGCCCAGAGGGACAGGACATCGTAAGGACCACCTGAGCCTTTGCATTCACAGTGGCCCCCTAAGGACATTGCAGAATAGAGTGCAGTCTAATAACTTACATGCATAGCAGTAAGTAATACTTATTTTCATTTTAACTAGAATAAACATTTTTTTAAAGTACTGTATTTCTATTTAAAATGGTTAAAAATTTAAACATTGGTACATAACTGGCTTCATCTTTTTACTCCAAAATGTGTATTCCTTGAAAAGTGTGAGATAAATGATACTGACTAGGTTCGTAAAGGAGTGATAGAATAGGTGCCCTTAACCATCTTACTGACATATATCAAACGTGCAATGCTGTGAAAATCAAGATGGTGTGTAAATAAAAGGCAGTATTTATTCAGATGAGCCCAAGTTGATACTCTGAGAATATCTTAAAGTCCTTTTGAGTACTTTTCTTAGGCTTTTCATTTTGCATCTGTTTCCTAAAACTCAGCATTTTATAAACATTGATCTTGAAGAAGCAGTGTTTTTAAATTAATTGAAGGACAATGTACATGTAGAGGAGTTTACAAGGAAATATATACTTGATGAATTTTCAGCATCCAGAAACAGAACATTACCAGAGAGAACCCCAGAAGCTCCTAGTCACTGACCCCTCTTCCCTACACCCCGCAGCTCAAAGGTTGCCACTGTCCTGATGTCTAATAAGAGAGTCTAGTTTGAAGAAATGGTGTTAGCACTTAACCTGAGAAGTTTTGGAGAGTCCTTTAATGAAGTCAGGTAAAGAAGGAAGAGCATGAATATAGACTGTTACCCTTTGTTTGACTAATTTCTCTTTCTGAAGTACTTTAGGAGAAGCAGGATTGAATTAGAACAAAGTGCCTGGATAGTTTGAGTTTGGGCCTAAATGTACTTAAGTACCTTGTTTGTAGAAAAGATGGAAACTCTGCTCTGTACATTTCTCTGTTTTGAGGAGAAACAAAATTTTGTAGCGTCAGTTTCTTTTCTGCCTGTGTCTGGCTTCAAAAGGAATGACACCTCTGCTTTTAGACTAAAGGCTGTCTACTTTTGACATTCTGTCATCTGTCTTTCTTAATATTATTGTCAGCATGCTGGTTTAGGCTTATTCCCAGGACTTGTGTAAGGTATGAAAAATGAATTGTTTCCCCTTTTTTGTGCACTTATATTTACATTTCACATTGGAATTAACTATTCATGGAATACTTAAAGTTGATTCTTTTTTCCATCCGGAAGAGAGTGATCAATAAAAGGTGATTTGTACAGACTTTGCCAAACCACAGGCTTTATAGTGTAAATCTTTGCCTATTTTGGTGTTCTTTGAATTCTAAAAAAATTCTTATGATTTCGGTCAAATTTTTATCTTTCCTTGTTTATAAATTGAATGGTCTCTCAAGCTTTCACTATTTGGTGAAAAGAGCATGAGAGAAGAGAGAGGGATGGAGGGAGGGAGAAGGGAGGCAGAAAGATAGAACACATATATGTACTTTTAAACTGAAAGTTGCCAGATTGGGGCCCCCTGATAGGAAAAGTCACTTTAACCATTTTAAATGTACAGTTGGCTATTTGGTTTTTAGAACTTTTATTCATTCATATCAGTTCTAGTCAACAGATATTTAATGGGGACTCAGATATGTGCCTTCCGCTAAGGTTGGTAATCATTGGAGAATTATGAAAGAAATATAAATATGATCCCTGTTCTCAAGAAGATTAAGCCTCATTAGGGCAACAAGATATATTTATAGCAGTTAAATAATTTATGGAAGATAAGGCCTTGAATGTTCGAGGAAACTTTGTGTAAAGGTGAGGCTCAGTTTGGTCCTTAATCAGGGGTAGTATCTGTCTAGTTTGAGAGGAAGGAGGAAGTGGGGAACTAAAATAGCATACCTGTTGTTTCAGTGTTAAGCCGATTGCCTTTCAGAGAATCTTTTGCTTTCCTAGTGTTGAAGCTCTCACTGTTTTGTTTTTAAAATAAGCTGAACATTCAGAAAAGGGGACATATTATCAGCACATAATTTATATTTTTAAAAATCACAGAAACTTAACTTGCTGTGCAGACACTATTAAAATCTAGATGTATAGTGATAGAAGAGTTAAACTTCCTATTAAAATTCTATGCAAATATCTGTGTTCATGCAGCGTTAAACTTTTCAATATAGTACTGCTTGGGAGTAGTTATTTCATTAGCAAATTTAGAACAATTGAGGTTATAGTTTTTATGAAAAATGTACAAAAAAATCAGCATGTAATGAAACAGATTTACTGAAATTAATCTTGAATGTCTGCTATTCTGCTAATCAGGTAAAAAGTTTAGAATGGGTATATTTTGTGAGTATAGAGTGAGTTATGATTAATTGTGAATAATCTTATACTTGCACTTGATGGCAAAAGATGATACTGCCTTTGTTAGTAATATCTATAATGGGTCAAGGATTTTATCTGGTCTGAACATAATGTTTTAAACAATGAGAATTACAAAGTTGCAACAGTATGTTTTCTGTTACCTCTGCAGACAGGCAAGCATACACTTGGGACCCCCATGCTCACATGACATCAAGAGGAAACGGAAGCCTGTGGCCACAGCATCTCTGTCTAGCCCAAATGCAGGTAATTACACATAGCTGTTATTTATTGAGCACCTACTGTGTGTCAGACACTAAATTATGTATTTTATATACCTTTTCATCTAACTCTTATGATAAGGTAGGTCATTTTATTTCCATTTTATATGGGAAAACTGAGAATATAAGAAGTAATTTCCCAAGGTTACAGATATTTTACGTATTTAAACCTAGTTCTGTCTGACTCTGAAGTCTGTTTTTTTGCTGTGTCACACAGCTTTCTTGAGTTTGAATCCCTATGTTTCACGAAAAACAATCTTCAGTCATCTGCGCTTTTATTCTAGTACAGATAGAAAATTAGGTCTCTGTTAATGAAAATCCCACTGGGGTGGTGGTTTAGTCAGTAGCCAAGGAGCCACATGGGCTTATTTACTCTTTAATTTAGTATATAATACAATACATTCTCACTGTTTTTATGTATAGTAGAGTGCTAATATTTTACCAGTCATGAAGTTTCTAATTAAAAACAGTTTTTCAAGTTAAAACCTTTTAGTTTTCTGAGCAAAACTAGTTGATAGAAACCAAAATAGAGATTATCACTGGTGATCAGGAGAGGAAAAAGAAACCTCTGTGATGCTGGAAATGTTCTATGTCATGAATTAGGTGGGGATTACATGAGTATATACATATGTAAAATTCACTGAACTATACATTTATGGTTTATGTACTTAACTATATGTATGTTGTCCTTAAATGAAAACAAAGGGGGATATTTATTTATATCAGCAAGAATATTGGGTGTTTATAGATCTTTTTCTTTGGAGTTAAGAGAAGATAGTTAAACATAATTAGTAATCATAGAAAATCCTTTGTGTTATTTCAATACAGTATAGGGTGGATTGCGCTGAATAAAAAGACCATATCTGGTTGTAGGACCTAGCAGAAATTCCCCTCCCTCCCTTCCTCCCTCCCTCCTCCCTCCTTTTCTGTAAGTTTCAGGTGTACAATAATATAATTCAATATCTATATACAATACAAAGTGTTCACCCCAAAAAAGTCTAGTTATTATCTATCACCATACAATTGGCTCCCCTCCCCTCTTTCACCCACACTCAATCCCCTTCTCTGGTAACCACTGATCCCTACAGTTAATTTCTTGATGATAGTGAATTCATTCTTTGGAAATTGAGTATATCATAGGTTATTTTTTCCTTTGGAAAATACTATATATTATAATAAAATACTATATATTTCTATATATTACACATAGATTAGAACAATTGATAGCTGAGTAGAGAGTAGACCTCTGGCAGATAGGGAACCCTTTCTCCTACCTTTACTTAGTAAGTTTCAGCATGCTCTGAAATTGATCTCTTTAAGCTTCTGCTTGAGAAGACTGCTTGATAATGGATAAGACCGTCATGATAATGGACAATCTTAATCACAGGTCTGATGACTATAGTACATTTTTTTAGTGATTTCCACATGACCGTGCCCTGAGCTAAACCCTCTGCCACAACTTTATAAGGTGGATGCTGTTTTTATTCCCAATACACATGAGATATTAGAGGCTTAGAGAGGTTAATCAGTTCCCCAAGGTCACATGGTTGATACATTGCAGAGCCAAGGTCATACCGGTGTCCCAGTGACTCTAGAGCTGTACTCTTAAACACTGCAGGTGGTCTGTCTTCTGTATGATAGGACTGGTTCCAAACTATGGCTCCGCTCAAAACCCAGATCCTCATTCAGCCTGTGGTATTAGAAACATTGAAGCACAGTCTCCATTCTTTTATCTTTTTGTTTTTTTTTTTTCTCTTTAATATCTAACTTCTGTTTTTTGCTTTTAATTGTTTATAAGGAAGAACTATTGAAAAGAGTTTAAAATTCTTTTTCTGTATTCAAATGGGGAAATGTCCTGGGAGGTATTAAACAAGATTTGAGCATTAAACATTTCCCCTACTGATCGAACTCCTCCCCTCACTTGTTGACTAAGGCTTGCTTCACTGAACGTTTTCTTTTTTTTCTATCCACAACCTGAGTGCCCCATGGAGGTGAAGGACATAGCCTCAGCCCGTGCCATCAGTCAGTAGAACAAATGGGCTTGCTCTGCCTAACATTGGGCCATCTCGGATTCCACCTCTTTTATAGAAATGACTGATGAAGAGAGGTGCGTTCCGCTTTGCCGCTGTATTAATACACATCAGGGGCCAGCTCCTGGCACTAAATCACGCTGCTGCATACATCTGTTATCGGGTTCTTCACTAGTGTGATGAACAAGACTGCAGATAGAGGCTTCCTTGTGTCATTCTTTATAGGATTTTCCTAAAAGAATAAATAGCTCAGATCTCTGCCAACACTCTCCCTGTCACTGTGATGAATTCAGCTTCTTTCTTAAACATGCAGCCACAAATCTTTTCCCCTTCCCCCTCCCCCACTGGTGGAAAGTTTTGAGTTGAAATTGACTGAATTTAAAGATATTAATAAGGCTAGAAAGGTGCAGAGCAGAAAGGAAGAGCCTGCCTTGTCTTTTTGACCTAATATTAACAAAAGGCCAAGGAAAAGGACCTTTTCATAGGGCCATTGAATAGATCCTTCTTCAAAGTGTAGCACTTTTATTTTCTTCTTTTTATGTCCACTCCCCTTCTCCTTATGGCTTTATAGACACAGGTGTGTGGCACACAGAGCCACTGGATCTGAGTGAGTAACCATGTAAACCTGTTCATAACGCCCGATACACCAGAACATGGAATGCCCAGCAAGTCATTACCTCGTCCCAAAGTGAATTTGCTGTATATGCTCTTAAAGAATGTAACTGGAAAAGAAAAAAATGGGTTATTTTCTCCAAAACTTGAGATTAAGTAGCTATAAAAAACATGAGGAACTCAGATGAAAACCAGGCTTCATTTCCTTGAGATGCTTTTCTTCATCAGAGTAGCAGAGCAGAGCCTTTGGTGTACAAACCCCATTCCTTCAGAAAGTAGACCAATGGCCCTCGGTAAAGGAGAATAGGAGGTGAGGTGTTCAAAGCCCTTCCAAATGCCTTTTCTGACTTGTCTCTCTGAGATAGGGTACGTGTTCTTAGAGCATCAGTCGGAAGGGCACCAAACAGTTAACCTTTTAATTAGCTACATCAGATTCTGAATATCAGGCCAGTGATTCGAGAGATGCAGTTGCAAGGGCAGGAATTCTCATCTGTTTTGCTGCTGCTATACCCCCGGCCACTAAAATAATACTCGTCACAGGGAACAATCTCACTAGATACTTGTATGAATATATGAATAGAATCTTAAAGTTGAAACAGAGTTGTTCTCAATATTATTCTCGTTTGTTGGATTCAGTAGTTCCATTTTAGGTTCACCCTTGTCTTGGGGGCTGTAGAGCAGATTCTTACTGCCCACTACGCCTTTTTAAAGTTTAAATGGTTTTTAAAGTTAAAAAAAAATTTTTAGTAAATATTGAATGGCTATAAAAGAGTATTTGTAGGAGATATATGTGGAGTAAAGAAAAATGATACAGTGAATATCCATATACTCACCATCCACTTTAAGAAAAAGAACACCTTTAAAATCTTTTTTCTACTCTCCTCAGAGGTAACCATTATCCTGATACTTATTTTTTGTTAATCACTTAGCATTCTCTGTTTGTTTTAAATGTGTTTTTATTGATTTTAGAGAGAGACAGGGAGAGAGATAGAGAGAGAGACATTGATGAGAGAGAGACATCGATCGGCTGCCTCCTGCACACCCCTTCCTGGGGATCGAGTCTGAAACTCAGGCATGTGCCCTGCCCGGGAATGGAACCAGTGAACTCTTGGTTTATGGGTCAGTGCTCAACCACTGGGCAACACTGGCTGGGCATCATTCTTTGTTTTTTAAAATAGTTTTTAAGACCTATGGATCTCTTAGCAATATGTTGTCTAGTTTTGCATGCTTTTGAACCTTGTATAAATGGAATGTCGTATTTTATACGTTACAAGTTTTACCCAGTTATTTCTTGAGATTCATTCATGTTTCATCCTGCCAAATCCTCTTTTTGCTGCCATATATATGTTGTTCTATTGTATGAATATGATGAATATACTACAATTAAACATTCTTGATGGACATTTGGATGGTATCCCATTTTATGCTATTGTGAAAAATACTGTGTTGTTCTGTGGGAGAACATGTGCAAGAGTTTTTTCTGGGCCACTTCATGCTCCTTAGGATAGCTATATCAAAAAACAGGAAGCAGCAAGTGTTGGGAAGGATGTGGAGAGACTGGAACCATTGTGCGTTGCTGATGGGAATGCAAAATAGTGCAGCCGCTGTGGAAAACAATATGGCGGTTCCTCAAAAACCTAAACAAAGCTTTTTCGGCTAGAACCACCATCTTCCAGTAATTCGCCGCAATTACTGTCCCAAAGGGAAAGAGGAGAGGCACGCCCTCTATGTTCTCTAGGCCTTTTAGAAAACCCGGAGCTGTTCCTCTAGCCACATACATGCACATCTACAAGGAAGGTGCAGTTGTAGGCATCACTGGAAGGGGCACCGTTCAAAAAGGAGTGCCCTACAAGCGTTGCCATGGCAAAACCGGAGGAGTCCACAGTGTCACCCAGCCTGCAGTGGGCATTGTTGCAAATAAACAAGTTAAGGGCAAGATTCTTGCCAAGGAAATTAATGTACGTATTGAGCATATGAAGCGCTCTGAGAGCCGAGCAGCTTCCTGAACGTGGGAAGGAAAATGATCAGAGTAAGAAGGAAGCAGAGAGAAAGGTGCCCGGGCGCAGCAGACGCGCCAGCCTGCGCCCCCCAGGGAAGCACGCTTTGTGGGGGCCCACGGAAAGGGGCCCGGGCTGCTGGAACCCGTTCCCCGTGAATCCAGGGCATGACGGGTGTACCAAAATAAAAGACCTCTGTACTGTTAAAGAAAGAAATCTAAACAAAACTACCATATGATCCAGCAATTTTGCTTCTGGGTATAGACCCAAAAAAATTCAAAGCAGGGATTCAGGCATATTTGTACACCCACATTCTAGCAGCTTTATTCACAGTAGCCAAAAGGTGGGAACAACTCAGATGTTCATTGCTGGATAAATGGATAAGCAAAATGTGTATACTGTAAAGAATGGAATATTCAGCCTGAGCGCCTTCATGATTCAGAATGGAATTCTGTTGCCTGCTGCAGCGTGGATGAAGACATTATGCTAAGTGAAATAAGCTGGACCCAAAAGGACAAATATTGTATGATTCCAGTTATATGAGGTACCTAGAATAGTCAAGTTTATGGAAGCGGAAAGTAGAATGGTAGTGGCTAGGGACTGCGGGAGGGAGAGTAGAGGGTTTGCATTTGGGAAGATGAAAGTTCTGGAGATAGGTGGTGGTGATGGTTGTGAAACAGTGTAAATGTACTTAATGCCACCGAGCAGTACGCTTGAAAGTTATTAAAATGATAAGTTTTATGTTATGTATATTTTGCCGTAATAAAAAACATAGCAAAAAAATAAGTTTTTCTCGGGTAGAGTTTTTCACTGTGGTTAATGACCATATAGTAATGATAAATACAGTTTTGTGAAATTTCAGTTAAATGAGTGAAATTTCAGTTAAATGAGTGAGTGTGTGTGTGTAAGCATGAGAAAGAGAGTTTAGATTGATTTGGGTTGTGATGGCAGATGCATTTCTTGCTGTTGTGGTTTGAGGTTCCAAAATATTTGAAAGCCAGTTCCCTCAAGAAACTCTTGTACATGTGCCATAGAGTAATAGCTTTCAAAATTACTTTTACTCACTGTAAGAAATTCATACTTGAATATATGTGTGGGTATACGTGTAAATCTGAAATAAATCCTTGGGTACACTCTGATATTCTTTATTCCTTTCCATTAAGAAGAAAAAGTACTGGTCATAACCCCCTAAATTGATTTTGTGACCCATAATTTTAAAATTACTGTTCTAGATTACATTCTTAAAGTGGAATTACTGAGTGACGGGGTAACAATGAAACCTTCTAGATTTTGCTATGTATTAGTGTGTATTTGCTATCAACAAACAGAGTGGGTGTGATGGTGGTTTGTGCTACTCTGCTAGGGGGCATTTGGAAATGTGAGGACAGTGTTTGGTTGTCCCAGTGACTAGGGAGTACTTTCGGCATTCAGTAGATGAGGTCCAAAATGGTAAGTGTCCTAAAATATACAGGACAGCCCTACATAAGCAATTACTATTCTGTCTAGAATTTGTTTAGTGTTCTTGTTGAAAAACTGGGCCTGATTTTCTGCCATTTTCCTTATTATCCACTCTGTTGGTGACACTGTCATATTGGAGGTATGGGGTGTGATAGCAGGAACGTAGGGCTTGGAGTCCAGTATCTGAGTTTGAATCTTGCTGCTTAATCAGGTCTGTTTTGTCCCTGGAGAATTTATCTGCTCTCTTTGTGGCTCAGTTTTCTGACCTGGAAAATGGAGATGACAATACCTACATCTGAGAGTTTGCATTAGGAAATGAGATTATGAATGCAGTGTTTACATAGTGTAGTGCCTAGCACATAAGTGCTTAAGAAGTGATAGTTACTACATTTTGAATTCCTATTACTGACTTTGTTTATTTGTTCATTTAAACCCATTATCTCAGATAGAAAAATACTTATCTTACTTAAATCTTGCCTTTATTTCTTTGCAAAGATAAAAGAAAAACCTTTTGTGGCCTCTTGGGTTGATAGAACATAAGATATAAGGATTCAGAATATTTTGGGTCGAAGTGTCTCCCATCCTAATTTGCCTCCCTTTGATTTTTCCCTTTTTCTTTTATCGTAGCAGTCTCATCAGCTCATGCGGATGCGATGGAGCCAGCCACACCAGCACCGCAGGCTCCGAAATCTCCAAATGCCGAGTGGTTGGTCAGGACCTCTGCCACAGAGAAAACCGCTGATTCAGCTGCAGCTGCGTTTTTTAAAACACCACAAGAAAAGAGCCCTGGATGCAGCTAGAGAGCAGTAGTTCACCCACCAGGAGCCAATGGGTGTTGTGAAACAAATGTTAGATTTTGTATTATATAGTCTTGTATAGCTTAATTGATATTTCCAGTCTATCACCAGGACTGGCTCTTTCCTCTTCAAACAAAACAGTGGACTCTCTCTTAGAAAATCATATTGTGGAAATCTGTGTTTTTTTTAAAAAAAAGTGAAGTATCGGGGCAGCAGTTTTTAAAAAAAAAATCATCATATGCTATATTTGTTACACTGCTATTGCTGTCTCAGCAGTTACCTACAGCTTCATTTACAGAGCTGTTGCTTTTTTGCAGGTGTGTCTTTTTTCTTGAAAACTAGTAACTGCTTTTGCATACTTTTTGTGTAGAGCTTTTAGTATTATTTGAGGAAGTTCCAAATTTGCAGTCAGTTATAGACAAATTTAAGCACCGAGTTAAGACCAGTGTGTGGAATTGTGTTTGCAGGAGGTAAGACCTTGCTTTCAGCCTGGCCTTGCTCCACTCAGAGTGCCAATAAGATAAATCTACCAGGGTCTCAGTTTGGAGCCTCAGAAGCGACTCTAGCAGCATGGGACTTGGGGACTCCGTCCAGTCTTCTAGATGGCCTACTGGGATCGCCGGCAGCTGCATTGCCCTTTGCCTCATCTCCAAAGTTCGTGTTCTACCAAGAGGACATTTTAGACACACACAGACACACACAGACACACACACACACAGACACACACACACACAGACACACACACACAGACACACACACACACACAGAGGTGTAATGAAGATGGTTTACCTGTACAGCACACTTAGAGTAGTCAGTGGATTATGTCTTAATACTTCATGTTGCAGTGTAGGCCTTTATGTACTCAATGGGATTTTATCGTTAGTTTACAGGTCAATAACCTGCAGCAGATATTCATTATCTATTATAATAATGGCTTCTTGGGGTTATACTTTGGGGAGGAAACATGTCTTTTGACATGCTTTATACTTGGAGTGTTTGTGACAGCTCACTGCGTGTAGAGTTATGTACACAGCCATGCCTGAAGTTGGATGCTCTTTTGTCAAAATGAGGAATAAGCGACTGCCTAGAGCTGCCGGAGGAAAGCCACCCTCTCTAAAGAAAGTGTTACCCAGTGTTTTTCTTTCAGGGGCCTGGTTGATAGAAGGGTTCTTTTTTGGTACAAATGGAGTACATTTACTCAGAAATATACAGAAACTTCTCCAAGTGCCCACTGCTCTGGCACTGCTCTGGAGGCGCTCCCACTCACACCGGGAGAGTTTTTGTGCTTAAATAAGTGCGGAGTGGGGCAGCCTCCTCCCTGGAGGGCCAGTGTCCCTTCTCACACAGAACATGACTGGGCTGCTTTATCCTGTTCCCTTTAAAAAGTATAGCCTTTATCAGTAATAGCTCTAGAATGTCCTTCTGTGGGGTTGGTGTGAATCTAGGAGGAGGGGGGACTGAAGCTAAGTTATGTGGCGCTTTATGTAAGACTGAGAACATCAGTTGTCCCTAACAAGGAGTATGGTGGAGGGAGGGTCAAATGGAGATTATGGGGTGAGGAGGAAAGCTAAAACCATCCCAGCATCCCTGGGAGTCACCCCGGTTCCCATGTGGTAGAGTGTACTGCCCTTCCCCGTAAGCCACACCCATAGCAGTAGACAAGATGGAATGTCTGTTGAATACAAAATGGCACTGCTGAATTGTGTAGTGATGAAGGTAGGCTTCATTGTCTTATATGCATTCTTAACCTAGCCCCATCGTGTCCTGAGGCACACATTTCTAACATACTTTGTTGGATTTGAGAGAAAGCCGTGAACATAATTTTATTTTCTTTGCACTAAGCTCCGTGGCTCATGCAGAGATTGGTCCTGTGATCATAACCTATTAAGGCCTCCATAGTTCAGGTAGAATCTTTTCTTCATGGCATGTTGCCTGACAGTTCTTTTTATCTGTGATTAAAAGTAGTCTGTGTATATAGCTTTACATTTTAAACATCTCTATGATGTAAAGGTAGGTGACCCCTGCCATTTTCAGAGACAAGTTAAGTGACTTGCTCAAAAGCACGTAATCAAGCCAGGATTAAAATCCAGACTTTCAGACTTTCTCTGCCCTGGGTTAAAATCTCTTGTTTTTCATTGATAGACCTGAGTTGCTCTGAGGCCCATGGTTTTGAAATAGGATGCTATGAATGTTTATCATCTTTCTTGGGCATGCTTTTCTACATATTTTGAATAGTTTCAACAGGGATCACCCAAAAATGCCATATCTATGTATAATAATAAGGGGAAAAAATTAATTGCCTAAGAAAATAGCAATTAAGTACACAAGTACTTTGCAAGACAGGTTTTTAAATTGTTCTTGTAAGCTGCTGCGTGAGCCTGCTTACAGAATTATTAACTTATTCTGCTGGTTTTCTTTATGAATCAATTGCAGAGGAACCGTAGAATCGAGTATATTTTGAATCTTAATATGGCAAATTATATAATGTCATAAATTAAGAGAAGTCTTTTACCTTTCAACAAAAGGTATAATTTCAAAATCAGGTTTTGTAATATGTTAAAGAAATCTCTAATGGCATTACTTCCTTTGAGGATAATCCTTGAGCTTACATGTATTTGATCTTCTCAAAAGTAATAACAGACTGAGTTCCATAGTTCTTATTTCAGGGTTCTGGGTTATCCCAACTGGCTACACAGTCTGCCTGTCTGAATCCTAATCTTGTGTGTTTTTCACAATAGGCAAAAGTCAAGACATTATCTGCTACTGTCATTCATAAAAATTAGTTTTGCTTATGAATTTAAGGGAATTTGAGATTATTTTTCAGATGCAATATTTCAAAGGGAACAACTTCATTTGCATCAGAACTCTTATGTTGCTTTTTGATAAGAACTTTTTAGAAGAGGAAAGTAGTAACTGTTTACATGGTGCCAAATTTGGGAGGGGCAGAGAATATGGTCTTTATTGACTGGTGTGTGTTTTTAAACTTGAACTTTTTAGAAATCAAATGCAATTAAAAATTTTAGATGACATTGTTTTGCTGGGATATGAAACAGGCCGCAAAACAAGGCCATTTGGGCACCAAATTACCAAAAGCTGAAATCTAATCTGCACTGCTTATGGCATCTTATGCTAAGTAAAATGCCACACCTAGAACAGGTAATGAAACTCTATAAATGCCAAATAGATTAATTTGATGTATCTTTGAATTTTGGAGTTAGAAACACAATTTAGACCACAGCAGTGGAAGTTCTGACTCTGCAAAGTAAAGGAGCAGAGTTATCACAGAAGTCTCTTAGAGAAGGGAGCTGGCTGGTGCTATCACTGTTGATGTGATGGCTTCTCCACTTTGGCCCTGGGCTGCTGATGGTGTGTGATTCATTTCAGGTCTTTGCTGTGTTTTGACTTCTTACTGTGCTGCTGAGCCATACACTTTTTGTTTCATGGGCTCTGTAAAAACCTCAGCATTAGAAGCCATGCTCAGTATTCTGTATGTTGGGTGAGCCTTATCTGAGCCGGGTTGAGAGCAGAGTGGCTTACCTGGCAGCTGTGGAGGCAGCCTGCTTAGGGGTGCATAGCTTGTAGGACGTGTCATGGTTTGTGGGGTGGCAGGAGGGACGATAGAAGCAGTTTGCGCTTGCTGTCGGCTGCTCCTTTGTTAGTGCTCGAGCTGTCCCTTTTACTTGTCAGGATTTCCTTATCTCCCCCTCCAGCCATGACAGTTAGTGGAGTTACTGATGGTGGCAGCGACCGAGGGGCTCCTACCCATCAGGACACCCGTACAGAGGGAAGAGGTGAGGAAATTGGGTTCCACTATTAGCACCGAACACAGTGGCCTAGAGACCATCAGATGTTGGGGGACAGCAACATTGAAAAGAAACGAGGAAGATGAGTAATACTGCTCAAGAGTGGATTATAAGGTTTTTAACAAGCCCAGCCAGACAAACATGACTGAAGAATTAATTCCCTGCCACTGCAGACAGACATAGGCTCTCCGTAAAAGTGCCAAATTTTGGGAATAAAACAATTTAAAGCACAGTATTGAAGAGGGCATATCCTGAAGGTGTTCACAAAGGAAAGCAATCTTGGCCAGGGGAAGAGATGGGGAGATGCTTACAAGATACTAGGGTGGCTAGACCAATGGCATCAGCACCCTTGGCCCCACCAGACCTACTGAATCTGAAACACTGAGGGAGGGTGGAGGGGTGGCTCAGTTTGTTGGAGTGTTGTCCTGTACACCGAAAGGCTGCAGGTTCGATTCCTGGTCAGGACATATGCCCAGGTTGAGGGTTCAGTCCTCAGCTGGGGTGGATATGGGAGGTAACTGATGAGTATTTCTCACATTGATGTTTCTCAAATCAATAATATATCCTCTGTAGGATTTTTAAAAGTATAGAGATGTTTTGTGTATGATATTTTGCAGTTGCTATTAATGTCTTTGCTTCCCATTCCCTTTCCCTCAAGCCCCTGAAAAGTCACCTGGAAATATTGAGAAAGGGTAACGTAGAGAGAAATGCCATCAAGGCCAAGGTTAGGTGGATGGAGACCGTTTTAAAAATCAATTAAAGTAGAACCGTGAACTTTTAGTCCGTGAGTCGTTTTTCATAATTGACAGGAAAACATTTGTGTGCAATACTGCCATCCATGACTTTATGACACTTGTTCATTGAATCTTAGTTTCATGGGAAAATGTTATGTATTTTCTAGCATTACAATGATGAAGCCTTTAAAGTGTGACTTACAAATGTGAAAAAAAAAAAAAGGAAACCAACCTGAGTACACAGCTTTTGTAGTAAATGTCTGTCGAGTAATTGGTAATCTCTTGCTAGGACTTAATCTCAGTATTCACAGCATGTAAAGATCAATTTTCAGTTATCCCACTTAATCATATCCTATTGTCTTTGTTTTATGTTTCAAGTCGTGTGTCTGCAGGGGTCGGGGACCAACAGCAACAGCGCATTACGTGTATTTTTTTGGTCTGACTCGAGTTCAGTATTTCAGAATATGGTACTCTAACCTTCAAGTTTTGGAATGAAATCCTGACCGTTTTTTCCCTTAGATTTTATTTGTATGAATTGGGCCAGGCCCTAACTGACTACCAAAGCGTACGAACCCAGGTTCTCTCTCTCTGGGAATATGTGTGGCTAAGAAGGAGTACTCTAGTATCATTTCCCCAAATGCTCATGTGATTTTGTGCCCGGTCTTAATTTATAAAGGTCACTGAGTGAGGACATGGAGAGATCAATGCCATTGAAAGAAAAGTTTAACGTGACAGTTTCTCTAGGAACACGAGGCACGGCTTGCCACGCAGGGCCACAGGACGAATACCAGGTTTGCATCAGGAGCAGAAGACAGGAGCAAGTGGTAGGTTTTAAGCCAGAGTTTTTATGGGGGTTTCCTCCTGAAAGGCAGGGCAGGGAGGGCGAAAAGTTTAGGAATGGCTAGTTTGAGTAATTTCGAGTCCTTTGGACTATAGTGTGGTTTCTAGTTGCCTGGTACCTGGCTCTGGGATGTTTGCTTCCCGGGGTGTATAGGCCAGCTGGAAGTATGGCTCCATCACCCTTGGTAAGCTTGTACATCAGAATCGTGCTGCTGGCCGAATCCTTTGCTCTTTCTAAGAATTGGTAACCTTGGGAGGAGCAGTGTCTCCTCAGCCAGAAAGGCTTCTTAAGATGTTGAAACATAATTTACAGAAAATTAAAGACCTTAGTTAATACACATATTTACCTCTCATTTCAATTTTTTGCAGTCTTCAAGCAACATATAACTTTACTTTTCTATCTTGAAAACCATTTAAAAGGACCTCTAGCCAAAAAATGATGTTGTTACTAGATATTATCAAGGTATGGGAATATAAAACGATTAAGATGTAAATTATGAAAATCAATGCTTTCTCTAGAAGTGAGTCCTGTCCCTTGCAGATCTCATTCAGATTATTCAGATGTTTTTCATTGGAAAAGGAAAGAAAAAATTAGAGAACTTACAAATAGCCTTGGCGGCTTTGACTTAAATCAGCCCATTTCATTGAGTAGATTCTATGTCTTGCTCCTTCCAGTGGGCCATGTATTTCTCCATGAAAAATTGTCCTGACTGTGCAAGCTGCTTCCACCCCAAAATCTTGCTGACATTTTGGATTGCATTCAGTATTAAGCTCACTCTACCTCCCGCCTGTTGTCAGCAGCTATTGCAAACTGTGGCCTTTCAAAAATTTTCTATCCCCTCCCCTTGATGTCAGCAGCTCTTCTCCCCCTCCCCTTATAGATAATAGAGCATTAGGAGTCCCCATTTAGGCACCTTCACATACACCCTTCCTCACCTTTCCTTCTTGCAAGTGCCTGCCCTGCTCAAGGCGAATCCCTTCTCCAGTGCCCTAGGTCCCCCTCTCTGGGTCAATCTAGCTACAGCTTCTCACTCCTGGCACATACAGCTTTGCATTTAAACAGTTCAAAGACTCCCGTCTTCAAACAAAAGTGCCCTTCCTTAACCCTTTGACCCCCTTGACTATCACTCAAGTACTGCCCTCACTTGCAGTTTCTGCCCCTTTGTTCTAGTTAACTGAAGCAGTGGTTTTTAGCCCTGGCTGCACATTAGGACCACCCAGGTGTATTTTTAAAACTTTATTTCCCCAACTGAATCACAGCCCAGTTACATCAGGATGGGGAGGTGGGACAGGCTTGTCTTTTCAAAGCAATGTTCAGATGGGGCTGAGAGCAGCATGCTCAAGCCTGGCCACTGTCCTCATCACTATTAAAATTGTTCTTACTGCCCAGCGGGGCGGGGCTCAGCGGTTGAGCATCGACCTAGGATCCAGGAATCGCGGTTTGACTCCCGGTCAGGGCACATGCCCGGGTTGCGGGCTCAGTCTCCAGTCGGGGGCATGCAGGAGGCAGCCAGTCAGTGACTCTCATCATTGATGTTTCTTTCTCTCCCTCTCCTTTCCTCTCTCTGAAATCAATAAAGATATATATATTTTTAACATTGTTCTTACTGGGTCCACCAGTGACTTCTAATTTCCAAGTTTTAGTCCGTAGGTTGATCTTCATGGCTTGATACTGTAGAACCATTTCCTTCTGGAACTCTCTTTTCTGCCCCTGCTCTCCTGGTTTTTCTCCACCCCTCTGCTCTTTGTCAGTCTCCAGAGGTGGGCAGATTGGTGGGTGGGTCAGTGCAGTGCCGAATGTCTGTCTCTGGCCTCACCGCCAGTACTGCAGTTAGCGCCTGTGTGCTCATGAGCTCCTTTGCCAGACCGCCTGAGTGCACCGACTTAAAGCATGGGCTTAGGGTGAGACAGCCTCCTTCATTAATAATTACCGGGACTTTCTAGGCTGGCGTACTCAAGGTCTCTGCTCCTTCCCCCACTTCTTTCTGTTCCTCCTCCGAGCCCACTGAGGTAGGGAGACTTGCTAATCACTAGATCCTAAGATGGATCACCCCGTTTACTAGTGGGTGGAGTTGAAAAGTCTGCCTTGAACAGTGGTCCCGCTTCTGCTTTCTCCTTTCCAGGGTCTTGGACTGGTCAGGAGGCCCGGGCCCACTTCTGCCTGCGAGGAGCCTACCCCCATCTAGTGCTCTCTCCAGTTTTTTACTTTCTGCTGCTGGTAAGACTTTAGTTTGGGTTTAGAGAGTGAGACAGACCCATTTCCTCACCACTTTTTAACCTTGAGTATCATGTTGGATCTTTGTCAGAGAACTTTTTATTGGGGTTCCAGGCACGAGTAAGAGCTCTACTAATAAAAAAGCGGAACGTGATTTCCTGCCTCACTACCATCACTGCTTCTGGGACTGGCCCCACCCTCACCAGAAAGGACCCGGTGTGTTCCTGGCTTCTTTGACTCTCTAGTTTCTGATTCAAAATCAGGGATAGGTGGGTCTGACATAGTCAGGCACCTGTGCCTTAGCTGTGGGACATGAGAACGAGGTTATCTGGAATGTTTCATTGGGATGAAGAAACATAAGAGGGCGGGTCAGATGCTGGACAGCTGATAATAACAAAAAGGTCCATGAGAGCCATTGTACTAATCACTGATTCAGAAAAACATTTATTGGGCGCTCACTAAGCCAGCCTTCCTCAGGTCTCTTGGGGAAAAGGGTGGCTGCCCCAAAGCAGGATATTTTGAGGTTCCTTAGATATATTCTGTGAATTCTTGAAACCAGTAGAACCCTTCTCAGAGCTAATAACAACAACAAAAACAACCATTTACTGAGGGATTATTATATGCCTTAATATAATCTCAATCTTAATGTCAATCCTCAACTACTCTAAGATAGATACTTTTATCTCTGTTTTAAAGCAATGAAATATGATTACAGTTAAAGATTAACTTGCTCAAGTCATAGAGCTAATCATTGTCAGACTGCATTCAAACTGCAAATCTGTTTAATGCTAGAGTTTACATTACCAGCCAATGCCCTATGCTGCCCCTTTTCACAATAGAAATGAACTGTTGGTGGTCATGTATGTCTGAAATAAACTGTGCCCCTAGGCCTAGGGTTGGATATCTAGTGACACCCTTTTACTCCATTTGCCTGTTGCTCCTGATGGGCTGTTTCTGTGTCAAAGCAACTGTGAATGTGCACAACTCTTCTCTATGCCTCCAGCACTGGAAGAAGATAGGCAATTCCTGTGGCATCCTCTTAAAACAACCTGTTCTTGTTTTTGAAAGTAACCAGAGCAAAAGTCAATAAAATCTTCCAAACCCATGGTATTGTCCTTCGTGTGCCAAAGCAGCACTGATCCATAAGCCAGGAGGGCATGTGCTTTGAGTTGTTAATGGCAGTGAAGGACTGTCCTGAACATCTCATATGTTCAGACTGTTGCTAAACATCTCATAGAACTGCTAGCAAAAGAGCTGTCTTAACAGCCTTGGCCTTTCTAAATGTCCCTTCATTCAGTAGATGTGTATGGAACACTTTTTGTGCCAAGCACTCTGCCAGCTGCTGAGTGTACAAAGAGGAAAGGCATTCCTGATACCACGAAGTTCATGGTCTTCTGAGGCAGAGTCAAGGAAAGTAAATATTACTCTGTAAAGTGGGAAGTTTTGAGATAAGACTATCAGGGTATTTTGGCAAGAAAGAAGGCGCCCTAACTTACACTGAGCAGGAGGATTACAAAAATACTGACCTGAAGGACGGCCAGGGGTTGAGCGAAGAGAGGATGAGGCCATGCTGTGTCCAGAGCATGGTTTGTCCAAGGGTTGGTAAGGCTGGCGTGTGGCGATACGGAGGAGCAGGCAGAGGCAGGGGACAAGGGGCAGGAGCCGTGCGCTCGGCCGTGGGACTGAGACGCCAACAGGTCTGCGTCTCCTTGACCACGTCTCTGAGATATATAACCAGGTCCACCTGTTTGTAGGAGCGGCTGGCATGCTTAGGAGTAGATGAAACTGAATTGGAAATATCACTTCCTCCCGTGGCTGACTGGTTCCCTTGTGTGTTCTAGCATGAGGCCGGTCTGAAGTTACTCCCCTCGAACCACCTTATCTTGGTAGGATTTAATGTACAATGTGATAGTCCTAACTGCTAGCACTGTTCTTCTGGGACAAAGTTGTCACTGTCAGCTACCAGTTGTGCATTTGGGGCTCTGTTTCTCAGGAGTGACAGTAAATTTGTGTTGATCTATTTGCACCTTTTGGATATTAGAGGTTTTTGCAACCTTTGCTATTTCAAGGCTGCAGAAAACATCCATAGGATAAAACCAGTGCAGCTTGGCCCACATTAAGCTCTGATCCCATGATTTTGGTCTCATTAATACCATGCTCTAAGTAACTAAAGTTAGCTAAACCCTTTGAAACTGTGTAAAGTGGAACCAATTAAGTGTTTTGGGCCAACAGTGGTGACTAATGGCCCTTTTTCTAGTGCTCCACATTAGTGTGACTCAGAACCTCCTCTCCATATTCGTCGGAGCTCTTGATTAAAAAAATAATAATAATCTTTTACTTTGAAATAATTTTAGGCTTATAGGAAAGTTACAAAAATTGTACAGAGATTTGCCCTATGCCCCTTTCCCAGCTTCTAATGTTAACAGCTTACATAACCATGGTACAATTATTGAAAGCAGGAGATTAACATCGACACAATCCTATTAAGCTACACACTTTGTTTGAATTTCACCAGTTTTCCCAGTAATGTCCGTTTTCCGGTTAAAGGTTTAATCCAGGATCCATATGTACCTGGGACTGTTGCCAGGCTTTCTATCCAATTGCACTGGCCTATTTGTTTACTTGTGCACAGCACCACACTGTTTCAATGATAGAAACTTTATGGTATGTTTTAAAATCTGGTAGAGCTAGTCCCTTCATAAATGTTCTTATTTGGTACTTTTCTGGCTATTTTTATGTGTTTGTTTTTCCATAGAAACTTTAGTATCAATTTGTCTAACTCCATAAAAAGAGTGTATTGATATTTTTATTGAGATCGTATCACATTTATTAACTAAGGGAGGCAGATATCCTTACAATGTTGAGTCATTCTATCCAAGAACAGGGGATGTATTTCCACTTGTTCCAGTCTATTTTTGTGCCTTTTTAGGACTGTTAACATTTTCCTTGTATAGGTTTTGCATATTTCTTGAGTTTCTCCCTAAGTATTTCATCTTCCTCGTTGCTAGTAAATGGGGTTTTCTCTGCCATTATGCCTTCTACTCTGTCATTGTTCTTACCTGTGGAGGCTGTTGATTGCTGTCTGCTAATATTTATATCCTGCTACCTTACTGAATTCTTTCACTTTTGGGGTTAGTTTTGTCATTGGTCCTCAAGACTCAAAATATATCTTTCTAAATGTACAAAGCAGTGGTAAAAAATGAACCTTTTGAGGTCAAAAGTAACACGAAAGCTCAAACCTTGGGGGACCTGGTCCCCTTGAGCCCATGTCGTGATGGGTACAGGAGGTAAAGCAGAGCCTGCTCCAGGCAGGGGTTTAATCTGAGGTCTCCCACAAATCGAGGACCCTCCCCGCGCTATACTTATGGTGAAAGTGTAAACAGTAAATAAACCCAGCAAGCATAAATAGCGGTAAGGAAGTGAGCTTATGTCGACCTTGGCTCTGGGTGGAGGAAAAGTTTTTTTTCACCTAAAAATGTTTAACAAGTTGTCCTTATCTCTGTAAGATAAGGCTCAAGTTTATTCTACTTGTGTGGTTCAAAATACTACAAATGGGAATTTGATTTTCTGACTCAGGTCATTAATAATCCCAGATGACTAGCAGAAGCACACAGCGTCTCTGTAGGGCTTAGACAAAACAATTAGACAAGAGAAATAAACTAAAGGTATAGAAACCAGAATGGAAGAGAGGATCACATTTAATTTGCAGGTGATACGGTTGAACTATTCTCCTAGAAACTATAAATAGGACTAACCAAAAACTTACAAACAAAAAAAGAATTTAATAAATCAGATGGCTACAAAATTGGTTTTGAGAAATCAATAGACTTTGTGTGCACAATGTCCAATTACATGCATAAGGAAAGAAAAGACCCATTTTATAGAAGCAGCAGCAAACATAAAATATGAGATACTTAGGAAAAAACTTAAGACATATTATTTGTAGAAAACTTTAAAATGTTAATGAGAAACACAAAACAAGACCGGAAGAAATGGGAAGACATACCACGTTCTGGCATAGGAACAATCAGCATCATAAAGATGGTAGCTCTCCTTAATAAACCTATAAATTTAATGTGACATCCAATAAAAATACCAATAGGATTTAAAAAAATGATTTACACAAGCTGATTCTGAAGTCCAGATGGAAAAATAGATTAGCAAGAATAGCAGTAACGAAAGGGATAGTGATAGAGGCAGGTGGACTTTAAATATTTTAAAATTTAAATATCTACAGCAATTAAAACAGTGTAGTAAGAATTTGTGAGTAGTCAGCTCGGTATAACAACAATTCAGAAATAGATCTAAATACATATGGAAATTGAATATATGATAAAAGTGGCTTTTCCATCAGTGGGAAAAAGATTATTCATGAAATGAGGACTACTGGGGAGTGGTCTGTAAAAAAAATTAGTTTAGATACATCCTTACTTCAGGACAAATTTAAACATAAAAAAATGAAACTGATATGTAAACTATAATTTAAAACAAATTTTAAAAAATGAAATTCTAGGTGTATAAAAAAAATGAAAGAAAAGAAAATTTTTTATAGCTTAAGAGTGAAGGACTTTTAAAATATGTCAGAAAACCCAGAAGCCATAAAAGAAAAGATTGCTAAAAAAAAAGAGAAAAAAAAAAAGGATTGCTAGATTAATCTTTGTAGAGATAAAATTTTTCTTCATGACAATAGGACCATAAACAAATACAAATGAGAACCTGGGTAAGATATTTGTAACTCCCCTAAGATGAGGGCTAATTTATCTTATATAAAAAGAGCCCCTCAAATAAAAAAGGAATAGATCAGCAATCTAATATAAATATAGGCAAAGGAAATTAACAGAGATACTTCATAGAAGAGAAAATACAAATGACTCTTAAGCCTATGAAAATATGCTAAATTTCACTTGTAATAAGATAAAATTTTCACTTATCAAAAATAATATAGTTTCATAACACTATAATGGCAAGCATGCGGTTAAGTGGACACATGCGCATATATATTAGTATGAACTATGAAGGTTGGCAGCATCTATCAAAATCACAGGGGCACATTACAGCTTGTAGTCCAGCAGCTGTAGGAACTTTTCCTAGACACACTTGTATTTATGGGCAGTGGCTTACGCGCAGGGCTGATCGTTAGGATTCACTGAAGAGATTACGGGGCTTGACCACCCGGAGGTGCGGGTCATTTGGGATCATCTTAAAGAGGCTGCTTACCTTAGGGAACAATCTTTTAAAAACTTAACTATATATTGCTTTCAAAAGGCACACTCTTCATGTGTAAAGACAAAGAAAGGTTGAAAGTAAAATTTTCGGGTGGGAAAAGCTACAACAAGCAAAGGCTGACCAAAAGGAGGCTGATCAGTCGAGGGAAATGTAAGTCAGGAAGCGTTGCTAAAGATACAGAGGGACGCTTCATGAACAGAGAAGGGTGAATCTGCCAGGAGGATATAATAGTGCTGTATTGTGATGCACCTAATAGTATAGTTTCAAAATATAGAAAGCAAAGTTACAGAAGAATAAGTGACTGATAGTACAGAGAAGCGATCGTTATGAATATGGAAGATTTTGATAAGATGAGAAATAAATTTAATCTAATTGATGTATGTAGAATACCACCACCACCATCATCAGAATATGTGTTTTTCCACGTACCCATAGAACGTTTATCAAAATTTACTATATGCTGGTCCTTAAAGCAAGTCTCAACAAATTACAGAGGGTTAAATTATCAAAAATATGTTCTCTGCCCTAGCCAGTGGTTAGTGTCGGCCCTCGGACTGAAGGTTCTCGGGTTCGATTCTGGCGAAGGGCACGTACCTCGTTTGCAGGCTCATCCCCACGGCCCGGGTTGGGGCACCTGTGGGAGGCAACCAATCGAAGTGTCTCTCTCACATTGATGTTTCTCTCTCCCTCTCTCCCTTCCACTCTGAAAAGTAATGGGAAAAAATATCCTCTAGCGAGGATTAAAAAAAGAAATGTTCTCTGACCAAAGTGGCATTAATCTAGGAAACAATAACAAAAAGTTAACTAGAAAGTCCTCAGATATTTGGAAATTAAGTAATATATTTCTAAATAACTGAGAGTTCAAAAAGAAATTACAATGGACATTAGATGATATTTTGAAGTAAATCACAAAAATATGACATATCAAAACTTGAAGAACAGAGCTAAATTTGTAGTTAAGAGAAATTTGTTTCTTTAAATATGCATCTATTATAAGAAAGGCTAAGAATCAATCTAAGTCTCCATGTCAAGAAGTAGGTGGAAAAGTATTAAATCTGGAAATAGAAGAATGAAGAAAATAATAAAGGTAATAGCAGAAATTAATGAAACAGAAAAATAGTTTAAGATAGAAATTCAACAAATCTGGAGATTGGTTCTTTGAAAAAATTACTATAATTGATAAACTGCTAGCAAGACAGATCAAGAAAAAAAAGGGGGGCGGGCGAAGAAGACAGTTACCCATATCAGATATTATGAAAATATTATGAAGAACTTCATGCCATTAAGTCTAAAAATCCACATGAACTAGAATTTCCCCTTGAGATTAGGGATGCCTCCTAATACTGCTTCTATTCAACATTGTACTGGAGATCCTAACCATGGCAATAAGGCAAAATAAACTAAAATAAAGTTATAAAGACTGGAAAGGAAGAAATAAAGCTACCCTTATTTACAGATGCTATGATTGTTTATGTAGAGAAATCTTTAAAAATCTACAGTTTATTAGAATTATTAGAAATACATATAGTAAGCTCACTAGATTCAAAGTACATATACATATGGCATGTATATGTACATGTGGCATTTCTATATATCTGGAGTGAATAGAAAATGGAGATTTTAAGTATAATTTACAGTAGCATGAAAAACATAAATACCTGGAATAAATGAAAGATGTGCAAGACCTTTACAGAGAAAACATTATTGACAGACCTAAATGAGTGGAAAGATTCACTGTGTGTGAATGAAAGGCTCAAATGTCCGCTTTTTCCAAATTAGTGTATAGAGGGAATGCAATCCCGTTCAGAATCACAGCAGATTTGTTCTTGGAAATTAACAAGCTAATTCTAAAATTTATATGAAAATGTTACGGACCAAGAATAAAGACAGTTTTAAAGAAACAAAGCTGGAAGACACCGCCAGGCATCAAGACGTCTTATAAAGCTGTCACACAGGGTGGCAGCGGTGCACAGGCAGACGGACAGGCCGACGGCAGAATAAAGACCAGGAGCGGACCACGCGTAGCGTCGTCGATGTCTGCAGGCCCAGGGCAGGTCATGTGTGGGCCCCCCCCTTCCACGTCAGGGCGGACAGGGGCCCTCCTCCCTGCGCTGCCGAAGTTGTCTTCCGGCCAGCATCTGCTGATGAGGATGACCGCGCTCCTCGGGGGCATCCTGGCGTGAGCGCAAGCAGCTGCTCGCAGGTGTCTTTAGCATCCCTACCCCCAACCTCAAAGCGCCCAAGCATCTGTCTGGCCAGCGTGGCGTAGAGGAAAGAGTTTAGGAGGCAGGGAAATGAGATGGACAGTGCCAGAGCCCAGGGGAGGACTCAGGGACAGAAGTGACTGTGACCAGTTGATGCAGGTAGTGCTCAAGGCATGACGATCCCCTGGGGAGCAATGAATCCAGGGCGGTGAACAGAGGCAGCCTCAAGACCATGCTAGGTCTTGAGTTCCACAGCCTCCCTGGTAGCATTCCTTGCAGACTATTTGTGAATTAACATAAAACAAATCAGGCTCCTGCTAGGACATAGGCTTTTATTCTAAGATATTTGAAAAGTAGCTCGTGTTTTAACACAGATACAATCCTATAATCAGCCTCCATTTCTACACCTAGAAATGCATTGGGAAAAGCACTGCTTATAAGTCCAGTGGAGATTATATCCACGTTGTGTCAGTATGTAAAACAAGTTGCTCAATACAAGCAGAAAACGATCCTTTAGGTCTGGCCACTCCAATCTGCACCACAGGGACTCTACAGAGAGCCTGAGAGTTGGGAAGCCCACTGGAGGTCCCCTAGTCCAGACTCTTCCAGGCAGAGGGCTCAGTCCACGACTCCTGGCCCCAGGAGCAAGGTAAGTGGAGAAAAGAAATATCTTTTCACTTCTGGGGCAACTCCTACAAGAAGGGGCAAGATAGCAGTAGGTAATAGACAACCCTGGAGCCTTCCAGAAGCCAGGCTACTTTGTGGATTCAAGTGGCTGTAACACCAAGGCGGTTAATGCTAATGAAAAGCCCTGTCTGGAACCAAAAGGATACTATAGCTCCAGGCATCAGGATATTACCGGTTTGTACCTCCACTTAATAGACAATAAAGACGAATTGCTTTCTCTTCACCCTGAAACCCAAGAGGGAACCCAAATTCCCCTTTCTGTTCGATCCAAGATTCTCAAGCATTTTGTTTCAAATGTTGAGTTCCTTCTGGGGAGAGAGGAGCGTGAACACGTTCGGTGTTTGATGTGTGCGGGCCGTGCGTGCGCGTGTGCGTGTACACACAGAAAGGCCGCCTCCCCCTCTCGCCTCCGTGTCCCCAGCCTCTGCCTCTTTCTCTGAGCCTGTACCTGTCAGCTCTGTGCCAGGGGCACGCCGTGTCTAGGTTGTCGGTTTTCCAAGGTCATCCTTTGAGACGCGCAGACTGCTGGATGCATCTGGAATAAGTCAGACGGGCTTCTTTGGCTGGCTTGGTAGGCTCTTCCCCTCTGATCTGAACTTGCTGAGGAAGTTTCTGTGCATCCTGTAGCTGATTTAAGTGTCCGTAAATTCCCCAAAGAAAATGAAAGCGGAGTTGAATAATTCCTGGTGCCTGCTCCTTACCCCCTCCCTCCCTGTCCTTTGGTGAGTGTGAAAAGGACGCGACAGTGTCTGGAGGAGCTGATGGAGAGAGAAACAGTGGCCTGTGGCTTGGGGCTCAGAGAAAGAGGTTATCCTAGGATGAAATACAAACCATATCACATTGATTTTCCCTTTGGGGGACCCGGATATCACATCCTTCCATTTCCCTCTAGTCCCTGCCTGCCATCGACAGGGAAGCATTAACAGGGAATAATCAATGGCGCTCTGTCCTGAAAATAAAAGGCTTGTCATGTCTCTCCATTTGGTGGAATGGATGTGGGACCAGGGGTCATGTGGCCAGCTCCCATCTGTCTCCTGACACGCACTGACTCAGGCATGCCTTCCATCCGGGGGGCTGCAGCCACCGCCTGGTGACTGCAAACTCTCCATGGGCATCAGGAAAAGCAGGACTTCAGTTTCTTTGAACTCCTGTGTGTCAGGAGCTTGGCTAACTATCAAACATGGCAGCTTAGGAGGGGCTTTACTGAACTTTAATTTCTGGGTTACGTAATGGATTGATGTTCCCTAATATGATGGATGCTGTGCTCGCAGTCAAAACAAGGTTATACACTCACTGTTCCGTGATAGAATCACAAAAAGTCAGAACTGAAGGGGGTTTACATCTGTGGTCCAGCGCTATTCCCCATCTGATGTGTGAATTTGCTACAAATTTTCTGGTAAACCCAGTGGTTGCCTGGACACGACTGCCTCCCAGTGTTGCTCACGCACTGTCAGAAAGCTCAACTCTTAGAAAGTATTTTCTTTAACTAACTAAAATCTGTTTTCTGGTGCTCATGGCCTTCACTTGTAGCATCCTCTCCATCTGCTCCCACCTCTTTCACTTAGATCCAGTTCCCACTTGGTTCCCAACTCCCAACTCCTGATTTCTTCCCGTTCACAATCCTGCTAAGTCCCCTTAGGTTCACCCTTTATATTAGGTTGTCCATCAAAGGCTCTGAAGCCATGGGGCTTTACCATTTAGTATTTATTCTCTCATTTGATCCAACTATATTTGTTGCAAAAAACAAACAAGAATTTATATAAAATGCTTAGTGAAATGTCACTCATTCTATCTAGGCTGCAGCTTGTTATTAAAGCTCCAACCTTCATCTTCTAGAATCTTCATCCTGGTTGCCTCCAAGACTCTTGACAATAACTTAGCAATCCCATTTGCAAGGGTTATCAGCATCCTCTGGAGTAATTCATTGAGGTGAGCAACTTTAATTCATTAGAGTAGCTAGAGAACAGGTGCACTTTTTATAATCTCTTCACTCGGGGCTTTAATTCTCTTATCAACATTTATGCCACCCATGCCTTGGTAAAAGATTTTATTTGACAGAAAGTTGGAAGCAATTTAGGGCTGTACAAGCTCTGCCTTCTTTCTGATAAAAATCACTAAAAAGTAGAAGCAAGTAGAAGCCATTTTTCATGCCCTTGGCTCTTTTTTTAAGTTTCAATTCATTGCTGGCTTCAACCTTCTGATACTTTTTAACCAAACCCATCTTGTTTATTAAAGTTTTTATTCACATTCCACTCTGTCAAGATTTCGAAGACTAGAAGCCCATGAGAACAGAGCTGCTACTTGGGAAAGTGTTTTGAGCACTGTATCAGTTCCAGACCCTTCTTTTGCCTCACTCCAGGGCTGAAGCCCCTAGTGAATATTAACCTGGAAGTGATCCTAAGGGCTTACCAGGCCTCAGCCCCTGTTATAGGCTCACGTCACCGTCATCACGGTCTCTTCTGCAGCACCACCTGCCACTGTTTGCAGAGCTTCATGCTACTTGCTCTGTAGGTTCTTGATTCTGTGTTTCTTTCTTTCACTCCTTATATTTGTGCTTGTCAGAGCTCCTCCTGCAGCTCCTTAGATTTCCTTACATTCCATCTCCCTTTCTTTCCTTTTTGGTGACATTTTTACTTATACAGTCAGGTACGAGCTTTTGAGAATCTCCCAGTCATAAACTACCCTCCTTATGCTATGGAATCATCACTAATGTGGCAAACATTTGGAAAATAAATACACACACGTTTTTTATTATCAAAACAAGTTATACATATTGGCATACTGTAGACCATTTAAAAAGTTTAAAGAAGTAGACATTGTTTTTAAAATCACATAACCTTACCACCTTAAAACAGTGACTCATTGGCATTTTAGTATAATTCATCTAGACATTATTCTACATATATTTTGTAATCTATATGCATATACTAATAACACTATACATCATTTTGTGTTAGACATGTTGCACAGCCTCCCCCATTAATATAAATTCTTTAAAAGCTATATTTAAAGCTTGCATAGTATTGCACACAGGATACACATAGTGCCTCTATTATTGAGCACTGAAGTTGCTCCCAGGAATTTCTTTTGTGGTTTTGTTTTTTTATATAAATAACCCCATGCGAGGTCAGAGGGGCATTAATCCCCAAGCCTGCCCGCATTTCTGACACAAACTGACATTAAGGAACAGTTCACAAGACCACCCTTACTTGTGATATCAGTTGTAAGTTTGGGGGTTCTCCAAATCACCTTGAGTTTTGATAATTCACTAGAAGGACTCACAGAGCTCATTCGAAGCTATTATACTCACAGCTGGGGTTTGTTACAGTTACAGGATACAGATGAGAGTCAGAAAAGGAAAGAGGCACATGGGGCAGAGGTGAGGAGGTTCTGGACAGGGAGCTCCCATCCGTCCTCTTCTCAGGGAGTCACGGACAGTGCTGCTGTCCCGGCAACGAAGTGTGACAACAGGCACGAAGCATCGCCAGCCAGGGAAGCTCACCCGAGCCTTGGTGTCCAGGGTTTTTACCGGGGCTCCATGGTTCACTGCCCTGGGGCTGGTCCTTAGTCTCCAGCCCCTCCAGACACAGAGTGGGTGCCACCTGGGCCAAAGCCCCCATTGTAAATCACAGTGTTGGACTGTCCGGTGACCAAGGCCAGCAGGTAAACCAAAACGCTCTTGTCAGGCAGGACATCCCAAGAGCCCAGGGATCACCTCCCGGTAGCTGAGGACAAAGGCTGACTGCCCTTTGGATACGGTGAATTCTCTGCCACACATCCTGTAATGAATATCTTTGTGCATAAGCTCTGTTCATTTTTAGAGCTATTTCTTTAGGGTAAATTCCCAGAAGTGGAATTTCTGGATCAAAGAATATTAATATTTTCAAGACTCTTGGTACATATCAAAATGCTTTCTAAAGAGTATATCAATTTATACTCTACCCCTCCCCAGTCCCACCAGCAATGTGCCAGAGTGTTGGTTTTATCACACTCTTATTGGCAATGGGTATTGTTATTTAAACAAATTTCGGGCAATCTGATAGACACAAAGTAGAATCACATGGTTTCCGTTTGTATTTCTATGGTTACTAGTAAGGGTATATGCCCATATGTTTATTGTGAAAGCTTTTATTATGCAGGATTTTGAGTACCCACAGAAGTTGACAGAAGAGCTTACTGAACTCCTGTGTGCCCATCCCACCAGCCCCACAAACATCGGAGAATTCTACCTCATCCATGGCTCCTCCTGCTCTCATTCCCATTCCCATAGCTTTTTGAAGAAAATCTCCTAGACATGTTATCTTTAATATTTCAGTATGAAATTCTAAAAGCCAAGGATTCTTTCTTAGAAGTCCACAAATACAATGATCATACTTTAAAAATTAACAGTAATTTCTTAATGTCATCAAATATCCAGTTGATATTCAAATTTCTAATTGTTTCAGGAGTTTTTTACATTAAAAAAAATCAAGGTCCAAATGAGGCCCAGATACTGAGATTTGTAGCTATAGCTTTTCCTCTAACACCTGTCCTGTGAGTTACAGACCCTTCTCTCTCAGTCTTGCTATCACTCTCACTGTTGATGGCTTTGAAAACAGAAGCTGCCATGAAGTGAGTGGCTCATGTGGCGAGGAACTGTGGGCAGTCTCTCGGAGCTGAGGGCAGATTCCAGCAAAAAACTGAAACCTCAGTCTGGCAACTATAAGGAGATTAATGCTGCCAACACTCTGAGGGATCCTGGAAGCAGATTTTTCCCCCCTGTTGAGCCTCTGATGGGACCACACCCCCAGCCAACACCTGGACCGCAGCCTGGTGAGGCCCTTAAGCAGAGGACTCAGCCAGCTGTAGGGCGGATTTCAAACCTACAGAAAATATAGGTGGTAAATGCCCATTGTTTAAAGCTGCTAAGTTTGTGGTAATTACTTAAGTGATACAGAAAATGAATACAGCGGGTGTTCACTAAGTCTAAGTTGAAGTGATTGAATGAACGCATAAGAAAGCCAGGTAAGAGCTGGTCAGGCTCTGCTTTTAGCCGAATGAGTCTTCCAGCCATTGAGCAGATGGTCGAACTGCACCACCACTGTTGCCTTGGAGGTGGTTTATGACTCATATCAGTGCTGATGGAGTTGGTTAGGCCGACTGTGGCCCACTCCAACACGCTGCTCACCCCCACCCCGCCCCTTCCCGCATGATCTCTGCCTGCTCACGCTACCTTAGGATGCGTGTCTGGAGAGGTAGGCCCCCTCCTGAGAACCCTCCTGAAGGATCTGTACCTTCTCAGTACACACAGTGGTTTCCTCTCTAATGTGGACAACACAGAGCACATGGTCTTTGGGCGTCCGCCTGCACTTTCTCCACCCTGTGAATATTTCTGCCTTTGAGATAATTTACCTTCTCCTCTGTACACAGCTTCCCCAATATGATTTCTGAATCGTTATAATTGCTTCCAACAGAAATAAGCGTGCAGCCTTGAGCTGACCCTGCGTGGTCACCGTGCAGACAGGCCACCCTGGGAAACGTCCTTGCCCTTCCACTCTGCAGGGGCAGTTTCCTCTTTGTCCCCATGGCTCCAGGCCTCACAAACCCTCTGTTCTCTTAGTGTTCTTTCTACCATCCAGCCTGGGTGTTTAAAAACAATCATGGTCAGAATATGCCATTTAATCTGTTTTCATTTTTTATTGTAAAAAGAGGAAGCAAGGACTAGCGGTAAGATTGCAGATGGATAATGAAAGAATTCCTCACAGCTGTTCAGGGATATATATTTTTCCTGCAGTGGAGCGAGACGGATCCCCATTGTAGCTCGGGGACCTGTTCCACGAAGCCCCTCATCTGTCATGCTCTGGGGGGAGGGAAGGTGGAGAAGTGCCATTATGGATGTACCTGGGCTCCGAAGTGACTGGTCAAGGTTGCCGCTGTAGTCCTGACGGCACTGTTTATGGAAATGTTCCTGGGAGGCACTGCTGGCTGCTGGACTGGGCAGCTCCAAATAGCCCCTGTTCTGCGGCTGATTCCTGATTCCTTTCCAATCAGCCTGCCTTGAAGCTGAAATAAGTCCTTCCAATGCAGCTACCCAAGGAAAAGCCCCTTGACCTGTTTCAAACTAGAGAGGAAACCCAAACAGTAAGTATTCTCAGTTTTGTGATAAGCTGGAACCAGAGGCCCCTAATTGTCATACTTCCCTGTCCTGGAGCCACTGGCCTGTCTCCCTGGGGACTGAGCAGAGTGGAATCAGGATGGTCTATGTCTGCAGCTGGTGCATTTTGCCCAAATGGAGAAGTGCTTGGGACCTGGGGCCTGCATCCAGCTTTGCCAGTCCTGTGTGGAGGCTGATTCAGTCTTAAAGTGAGAGGACTGAGGACAGAAATGGGCCCATCTCACAAAATGAGAAGCTAGACCTCAGTTCCCTCTTCCCCTCCTTTGCCTACCTCCCCGAGACAACTTGCACAAAGAGCTTTTCTGCCACTAGCAGCTGCACGTCCCCGCTCTTCTCTCCTGCTGGTCAGAAGGTGGCCCTGCTTGCAGTGCCCGCAGCCACCGCTGCTGCGCAGGAACAGGGAAGGCCGAGGGCCCAAGGCTCTCACGCTCTGCCTCTCCTCCCAGGTTTTCTGTCTGCTCGGGGAAAGAATCCCCACTCCCACCCTAGTTTAAATTTATTTCCTATTGCCAGTTTCATTCCTAAAAGGGTTTGAAATGTTTTGACAAAAATATGGATGGTGTGGGAAGGTAGACAGTTAGGGAAGAACTCAGGCCAGGGAAAGAAAGGCAGGAAAACTTAGCCACATGAGGCTCTTACACCAAAGGCTGACTGATATTCACTCACTAATTTGGTTCTGAGTTTTCTGGAAGAAGGAAACATAACCAATGGTTGCTTCACCGTGTCAGCGAGATGAAAGCAAACTAGCCTTTTGGGAGAAAGTTCTGAGCTACCAGACACATCTCTGGAAGGATGTTTGTTCCTTTAAAGATGCAATCAATACCCTAAAACATGCTGAGTTTTATGGGGCATAAAATTATTTAAAATGTTTAACTTTCTTATTAAGGCTGCCGTGAAGATCACTGGTGTTTGGATTCTGTGATTGTCTTTAGAAAGGATTGATGTCTTAAGGACAAGTTTGAAAAGACACGGGGTTTTTCTCCCCCGCCTCCCTAAAGGGCTTGGGAAACAGGTTGCTGGGCCCCGCCGCCAGAGCTGCTGACCAGCCGGCCTGCCGGGTCTGGGGATTTGATTCTAACAGGTGTCCAGGTGCTGCTGGTACCGTTTGTCCAGGGAACACGTTTGAGAACCACGGTTCTGAAGACGCTGCCTCTTCTGTCCCCTGGACCATCCTAAGTTGGGCAACCAGTTGTGGTTCATCTGGGAGTTTCCGTCTCATTTCTGCATCCTGGGCTGGCCAAAAATAGCCTTTGCATTTTGGCTTTATTCTGAACTCAAACTAGAAATCCAGCTGGGCAAGGTTTAGAGCAGCTATACTTCACTATACTATACTTCACTATACTATACTTCACTATACTATACTATACTATACTTCACTATACTATACTTCACTATACTATACTTCACTATACTTCACTATACTTCACTATACTATACTGTACTGTACTATACTATACTATACTATACTATACTATACTATACTATACTTCACTATACTATACTATACTATACTATACTATACTATACTATACTATACTATACTATACTATACTTCACTATACTATACTTCACTATACTATACTTCACTATACTATACTATACTATACTGTACTGTACTGTACTGTACTGTACTGTACTATACTTCACTATACTATACTATACTATACTATACTATACTATACTATACTATACTATACTTCACTATACTATACTTCACTATACTATACTATACTATACTTCACTATACTATACTTCACTATACTATACTTCACTATACTTCACTATACTATACTATACTATACTGTACTGTACTATACTATACTATACTATACTATACTATACTTCACTATACTATACTATACTATACTATACTATACTTCATTATACTATACTTCACTATACTATACTATACTATACTATACTGTACTGTACTGTACTGTACTGTACTATACTATACTATACTATACTTCACTATACTATACTTCACTATACTATACTATACTATACTTCACTATACTATACTATACTATACTATACTATACTATACTATACTATACTATACTTCACTATACTATACTTCACTATACTATACTTCACTATACTATACTATACTATACTATACTATACTATACTATACTATACTATACTATACTTCACTATACTATACTTCACTATACTATACTATACTATACTTCACTATACTATACTTCACTATACTATACTTCACTATACTTCACTATACTATACTATACTATACTATACTGTACTGTACTATACTATACTATACTATACTATACTATACTTCACTATACTATACTATACTATACTATACTATACTTCACTATACTATACTTCACTATACTATACTATACTATACTATACTGTACTGTACTGTACTGTACTGTACTATACTATACTATACTATACTTCACTATACTATACTTCACTATACTATACTATACTATACTTCACTATACTATACTTCACTATACTATACTATACTATACTTCACTATACTATACTTCACTATACTATACTTCACTATACTATACTATACTATACTATACTATACTATACTATACTATACTATACTATACTATACTTCACTATACTATACTTCACTATACTATACTTCACTATACTATACTATACTATACTATACTATACTATACTATACTATACTGTACTGTACTATACTTCACTATACTATACTATACTATACTATACTATACTTCACTATACTATACTTCACTATACTTCACTATACTTCACTATACTATACTATACTATACTTCACTATACTATACTTCACTATACTATACTATACTATACTATACTATACTATACTATACTATACTTCACTATACTATACTTCACTATACTATACTATACTATACTATACTATACTATACTATACTATACTATACTATACTATACTTCACTATACTATACTTCACTATACTATACTTCACTATACTATACTATACTATACTATACTATACTATACTATACTATACTATACTATACTATACTTCACTATACTATACTTCACTATACTATACTTCACTATACTATACTATACTATACTATACTATACTATACTATACTATACTTCACTATACTATGCTATACTATACTATACTACACTATACTTCACTGTACTTCACTATGCTATGCTATGCTATGCTATACTATACTATACTTCACTATACTTCACTAGACTTCACTAGACTTCACTATACTATACTATACTATGCTATGCTATGCTATGCTATACTATACTTCACTATTCTATACTACACTATACTTCACTATACTATGCTATACTATACTATACTACACTATACTTCGCTGTACTTCACTATGCTATGCTATGCTATGCTATGCTATGCTATGCTATGCTATGCTATGCTATGCTATACTATACTATACTTCACTATACTTCACTATATTTCACTATACTATACTACACTACACTACATTACCCTACACTGCACTACACTACACTATTCTACTGTTGTTTTCCCCCACAGTTCTCATTTGGGCAAACACCATGTGGTGCTGCTCAGATTTTTGAGAATCTTCTGAAATTTGAGAGATAAACATCACCCATATGTGCTGCAACTATAAGTGTGTCAATACAGGCAGCAGGCTAAAAGACCTGATTTGCTGAGTAAAATTAAGGCTCCTTTCCCAACATTGTCATTTGAAATTAACCGCTTGCTAGTCAGAACCCATTTTGACCAGAGTCTGGTGCCACTGTCACCAGCCAAAGAGGGTTTAGGGATGACAAGGAACAAGTAGGGACAAGACTTCTTAGCCACACAACACCTTGCATTCCTAGGACTGCTTGGCTGCCTTTGCCGGTACATCTGTGGTTCTGCTACTGGTACCAGTTAAGTGGAGAGCATGGAATCAGGACCACATGAGGTGGTTTTAAAATATGTCTGCAAATTCTTTAACACACCTCCCTTCAGGAGGTGGAGTTTAATTTTCCACCCCTGAGTATAGGCTCTCCTTAGTGACTCCCTTACTAGAATAGAGTATGTTAGAAGTCGTATTTTCCCTGAGACTTGACCACTTCTGAAGGTGGGTGATAAAAGGCATTGCAGCTCCTCTTGTCCGTCCCCCTTCCTGGGCTCACCTGATCTGGGGGAAGCCAGCTGCCGTGTTGTGAGGACTGTTAAGCAGCCTTGTAGAGAGGCCCACGTGGCAAGGATCAGAGCCTCCTGCCAAGAGCCCGTGAGTGAGCCACCTTGGAAGTGGGCCCTCCAGCCCCTCAAACCTTCGCATGACTGCAACCTCAGGAGAGACCGCGAGCCAAACCACCCAGGTAAGCTGCTGCCAAACTCTTGAGCCACAGAAACAGATCATAAAAGTTCACTGTTTCAAGGCACTAAGTTTTGGGATACTTGGTTATACAGTAATAGAAAATGAATAGATTACAATATGAAAAACCTTATACCACCACTGCTGGGACTGCTCCTGTCACATTCCTTTTAGGAAACTTTCAGTGACTCTTTATTACCTCAAATTAAGTGCTCACTGCTCAGTTAGGTGACCAAGACCCTCCGACATCTCCCACACCTTCCCTAAATTGACCCAACTGAACTATTTGCTGTGCCCCCCAAACCCCTCCGATTGTTATACCTTTGTCTACCAGCCTGAAATTATTCCACAGTTCTTACCTCCTCCTTAAAAATTCTTGCATCCTCCAGGTCCTATCCCCAAAGTTGTCTTCTTCATGAAACTATGCTTGAGTCTCTCAACCAGATGTTCCCCTCTTCATCCAAACCCCCAGTAGCCTTTCCCCCTTTGCTCCTGCTGGCAGAGCCCTGGTTAGGCTTGGGTGGTCATTTGTCATTTTGACTCAGGGCAAATCGTGATTAGTTGAAGCCATCACAGTGGTTCCAAACCCCTTGGCAGCGATTGGTGTAGGAGTGGTCAGGTGGTATAGTTTTGGCTGATGAGTTGTGAGGAAATGTCTGCATTCTGGGAACGGCTTTTTTTCTCTTAAAAAGATATTATGGAAGGAACAGCTGTACTGAACATGATCTGTGTGGCTATGATTTCTAATCATGGTAGCCATCTTATAAATTCAAGGGAAGCGAGCCCAAGGATGGATGAGCCAAAGATGGGCAGAACAAGGGTCCTTTATGATTTTTGTCAGATCATGAACTAGTGAATCTTGTTATTGCCCTACCTCTGGACTTTATGGTCTGTGAAGTCCTTTTTTAGATAGTCTAGGTTAAGCCAGTTAAGTTGGTTTTGTTGTTACTTGCAGCTGAAGATGTCCTAATTAGCACAAAAACCTGGTGACACTTAAGACTTATGTTAAAATTATCCCTGTGCTCATTTTTCTCTTCTATCCTGTTATAATCTGGAGGTCAGGGATTATATACTCATCAAAGTAAGACATACGTACAGAGAAATACCTAAGAAGCTCATTTATAAACACAAAGAAAATATCAGTTGAAGTCACATTAAAGAAAAAGGAACCCAGAACACATCAATACCAAAAAAAGTTCTTATTTTGAAAGGGAGATGGCAAGAGAGAAAAAGAGGAGCAAAAGAACTACAAGACAAACAGAAATTGTTTTGAAAAAAGGCAACAATAGATCCTGTCCTACCAATCATTACTGTAAATGTAAATGGCCTAAACCCCCTGATTAAAAGATAGAGTGGCTGATTAGATTAAAAATCAAGATCCAACTTTATACTATCTATAAGAAACTCACTTTAGGTTCAAAGACACACATAAGCTAAAAATGAAGGTATAGAAAAAGATATTCCATGCAAATGGTAACCAAAGAAAGGAGTGACCATACTTATATCAGACAAAATCGACTCAGTAAAACACTGTCTTAGAGGCAAAGAAGGTCATTCTAATTCAACAGGAAGATATAACAACTGTATGTGTATATATACCAACATTAGAGCACCTAAGTATATAAATAAATATTGACAAATCTGAAAGGAAAAATTGACAGCAATGCAATAACAGCAGGAGACATCAATACCCCACTTTCAATAATAGATAGACTATCCAGACAGGAAATCAAGAAAGAAACAATGGACTTGAACAACACTATAGATCAAATAAACCTAAGAGACATATACAAAACTTTTCACCCAACCGCAGAAGGATACACATTTTTCTCAAATACACATGGAACAGTCTCCAGGATAGATCACATATTATGTCACAAAACAAATCTAAGAAGATTGAAATCATACTAAGTACCTTTTCTGACCACAGTGGTTGAAACTGGAAATCAATAAAAGCAAGAAAAGGAAAATTCACAAATACATGGAAACTAAATTATACACTCATGAACAACCACTGGGTCAAATAGGCAATCAAAAGGGAATTTAAAAACTACCTTGAGACAAATGAAAACAAAAACACAACTTACCAAATCTTATGAGATACAGCAAAAGCAGTACTAAAAGGGAAATTTGTAGTGGGAAACACCTACATTAAAAAAGAAGAAATATTTCAAATAACCAAACTTCATACCTCAAGGAACTAGAATAAGAAGAACAGGCTAAAACCAGACTAGCAGAGTGAAGGAAATAACAAAGATTAAAGCAGAAATAAATCAAACAGAGGCTAGAAAATAAAAACAAGTCAACAAAACTAAAAGCTGGTGGTTTTTTTTAAAAAAATGAAATTGATAAATCCTTAGCTAGACTAAAAAAAGAGAGAGAGAGAGAAGACTCAAAAAAAAACAAAAAACAAAACAAAAGAGAAGACATTCTAGTGGATGCCTCAAAAGTAGAGAGGATCATAGGGGGCTCTTATAAACAACTATATGCCAACAAATTAGATAACCTAGAAGAAATAAACTCCTATCAACCTATCAAGATGGAATCAAGAAGAAACAGAAAGCATAAACCTATCAAGATGGAATCAAGAAGAAACAGAAAGCATAAACAGACCAATAACAAATAAAAAGCTTGAAGTAATAATCAAAAACCTTCAAAGAAAAACCCAGGACCAGATGGCTTCACAGATGAATTCTACCAAGCATTCAAAGAATTAATATCAATCCTTCTTAAACTCTTCCAAAAATAGAAATACAGGGAATACTTTCAAACTCATTTTATGAAGCCAACATCACTCTAATACCAAAGCCAGACAAAACACCACAAGAAAACTACAGACCAATATCTCTGATGAACATAGATGCAAAAATCCTCAATAAAAGACTGTCACACCAAATTCAAGAGCACATCAAAAAGACTATACACCATGACCAAGTGGGATTTGACATATGCAGACAGAGTTGGTTTAACATATGCAAATCAAACACTGCGATACACCACATTAACCGGATGAAAGATACAAACCACGTGGTCATCTCGATAGATGTGTGTCAGTAGTTTGTTCATTCTCATTATGAGTTAACATAAATAGATCACAATCTATGTATTCGTTTCACTGTTGATGGACATCTGCCTAGGTTGTTTCTCTTTGGGGCTATTACAAAGGGGGGTGCTATGAACATTCCTGTACATTCTTGAATATATGTGCGTAGACCTAGAGCCTACATTGGTGAGTCCTAGAGTAGATGTTTCTAGTTTATATTTATTCATGTTCATATTACTGCTCACATACTCACATTCTTTACCCTCTTGTCTTTGTCCCTTCAAAGAATCTACTTCGTACATAATAGGTACTTAAATAATCACTAATAATTATCTCTACACATGTATACATATATATCTCCAAGTTATAGATAATAAATTTAAATGTAGCCACAACCCTAGCAAGTTAACAGTAGATGTGCTACGCTGGGATTACAAAGAGTGTGGGTCAGCCAGGGGTGTCTGGGACCCCTGTTCCCATCTGAAATCTGGGTGAGCAATGGATTCATCCATAGGTGTGTTTTAGTTGTCCTTGGTCTGAATTCTGGAAGCTGCTACAACTTCTTTCTCACGGTAGTTGACAAAATGGAAGCAGGCCTTTGTGAGGAAAGGGTATTAATGAAGAAAGGCAGTCTTTCTGGTGCTGGTGCTAGTATGGGGGAAGAGCAAGCCAGGTTAGGGTGCCTGGAGAAGGGGAGCAAGATTTTTGGTGTGCGCGCAGTCCAGTAAAATGCTGCCAGGCTGCCCTGGCAGGTTTGGCTCTGTTTGGCTCTTTGGCCAGGGGAGCAAAGGGTCTTCGGTTCGTTTTCTGGTCAAGGGCACATGCCTCAGTTGCAGGTTCCTGCCCTGGTTAGGGTGCATGTGGGAGGCAACCAATCAACGTGTCTCTCTCACATTGATGTTTCTCTCTCTCTCCCCCCTCCTCCCTCCCTTGCACTCTCTCTAGAAATCAATGGAGAAAATGTCCTCAAGTGAGGATTTAAAAAAAAATGCTGCCAGGCCAAGCCTCTTAGATGCTGTATTGATTTTCTTAGAATTATTTTTGTTTTCAACAAACCACCTTTTCCTGGATGCTTTTTTTCATTCAACCTTTGGAAAGGACTTGGTTTGCAAACTAATATTAACACAGCTCTTCGTGAACTGTCTCCTAAAACTAGGAACAACTTTCAGAATTTCTATAAATGGAAACATTACAGTGTTGGGGGAAGTTTTTTAATCGCAGGAGAACTCTAAAATATGGATTGCAGTTTGCTTCAATCTTGATTGGTCTCATAAAAAATTCAACGTCACTAAAAAATATATAATTTCCTACAGATGTTAAATCTCTATATTAAACTGTTACTACCCAGGAACCATGTGTGCTAATGGAAAGGGCCAGAATTCTTGACTTTGGCTAACAACCTATGTGTTCTGAGTTTCTAATGGAAAAAAAGAGCTCAGTGATTGCAGTGAAATTGTGTGTATCGAGGGGAGGTTCATCGATATCTTTTATCATAAGGGGTATGGGTGATTCCCATTTAAGTGGCAAAAATACAGGTCTTTAATTCAAGTAATTGGAAAAATGACAGACTCCAAGTAGATCAACTCATATGTATCAGAAAATACTACAGGATTCATAACCAACCAAGCTGATATTTTTGAAGCCAAACCAACAGTAGCGGATAATTTAAATGAAAGAATGACAAGTATTGAAGCTCTGACTGACTTAAGACAACACTGGTGACTGATGGCACAGTGATAGTAAATGGTTGTGTTGAAAGCTGTGGGAATCCTGCCTCTGGGCGAGCGGGTTCAGGAACTGCTCTGCTGAGAGAGAGAAAGAGAGAGAGAAACATTGATGTGAGAGAGACACATCGATTGGTTGCCTCCCACACGAGCCCTGACCAGGCCGAGCCTGGAACCGAGGTACATGCTCCTTGGTCGAAATCGAACCCGGGATCCTTCACTCCACGGGCCGACCCTCTCACCACTGAGTCAAACCTGCCAAGGCTACAGGAAGATTTTCAGTTGCCTCTTATGGCTTATGTATACACTTAACTGTCAAATAATTTCCTTAAAGAGCAATCAGTAACCCAGGGATTGATTTATAGCTGAAGTCTATGTATGTTGCGTGGTTCCAAATATATATTTCAAAGCTCTGCGTGACATACAGAACCATACAGAGATCAGAAAACAGACAAAGATCAGATCTTGGCATTTTTGAGTTTGGTGAATTACACCATTTGAATCATACTTGAAGGTTTGTTGTCCTACAAGTCTTATGTATTCCTTGAAATAAAAGGGGTCTTCAGATACCCAGGTGTCCAACTGCCTGTCCTTTTTAGCTTCCTAATATATTTTGCATTAATCTCTACTTTGCCTTTCTTGGTCCTCAGCAGTGACGCTTTACTCTAACCAGAGTCCCAGTTGACTATTTTTTAAACGTGAATGCCTGTGAAGGTTGCTTATAAAGATAGTTGCACATCCCGAGCTCCTGCAGGACATCAAAAGGCAGAATTGGACATCAACCTCCCCCTCTGTGCTCACCAGGAAATTAAATAGACGCACGAGGAAGGCACAAGAACACACACCTTTGTAGTTATGTTTTTCCACCGGAACCTGTGGTTTTTAGCTTCATTTTGTGGAATATTTTAACAAATGTGTTTATTGACTGAGCTTCAGAAAGGTAGGTGCACCTGTGGTTTATCTTGTGTAAGCCACCGGTAGGTTTACCATTTCCTGCCCGACGTGTTAACTAGGTGTCCTGAATCTGTCACGCCTAGTAAGCAACGGAAGGCTTGGGCAGCTCTATGATGGCCCTGTGGATGTCTCTAGCTTGGTCTTGAACAAACATACACAAATTTAAAGAGTCTTCTTTATTTCTGTGGTTGGGATGTCTTCCTTTTTTACTCTACGCTGCTAACGGATGTCCTGCCAAACTCCAGCTTTTTGCATTCCAACCTGTTGTAACTGCATTAGAAGTTGCCAAATACTTCCCAGTTCTTCTTTCTGCCCGTATGAGTGGGGTCCTTAAACAGGGCCACTTTCTCTCCTGTCGGGGAGAAATGTGAACTTCGCTGCAATTATTTTACTCTTTCCTCTACCCTTCCAAATGTTTGGGGCCACCCAGAGCTTGGTACACTTTGGAGGGGGGGGGTGCGCGTCTATGGGGAACGGCCGGTGGGAATGAGACTGTTTGGAGCTGGAGAAAGAAGACGGAGAATTGAGTGGAGGGTGGCGATGTCCTGATGACAGAGTCAAGTGCTCGGAAAACTGGAGAAAGGCTGTAGCTCAGAAAACCAGCACCAATGCGCTACACACCTTGGGGCGGAGAGGGCTCTGGGACCAGGGCCCTTGGTGGAAGCCTCCCCTCCTGCGCGCACAGTTCCCATGCCCAGTGGCAAGGCCGCTTCTGCAGGCAGGGCACGGGGAGCTCACCAAGGAAGCGACAGGAGCCCGTCTCCTCCAGAAGGACCTTCCTGCCGACGACAGCTGGCCCACGTGATTCGTGCTTGGGGCTCACTGCTCAGGGTTGGTCACCATTGGAGAAGGGGAAGAAGAGGAGAGGGAGTCACCATTTCTATATTTATTCCAAATGTCCTAATACCGTCTCTCTTCCCGTCATCGGAGTGATGCCTTTTGTTTGTGTAAAGTGTGCTGGTTTCACGGAAGGCCTTTGTCTTCGTGCTTCTTGCAGATAGAGCTTTCTATTTGTTTCTAACCACACGTTAGTGGCAAAGAATCCAAGAAAGATGATGAATTAATTAGTGTTATTGACTTCCTAAAAGGGTGAGCAGTTCATCTCACAGAATCCAGTAATTTTCTAAAGTGAGAGGAAAGGGTTTGTGCACAGAGTTGTGCATATATAATGAACGTTCAGATGTATAGAGTGTAATGCACACTGCAGCCATTCTTTTTTTTTTTAATTTAATGTTTTTATTTGAGAGAGAGAGAGAGGAAGGGAGAGGGAGAGAAAAAGAGAGAGAAACATCGAAGAGAGAGAGAGAAACACTGATTGGCAGCCTCCTGCACACCCCACACGGGGGATCAAGCCCGCAACCAAGGCATGTGCTTGACCGGGAATCGAACCAGTGACTCTCAGTCCACGGGACGATGCTCCAACTGAGCCACACCAGCCAGGGCTGGGGCCATTCTTAAAAAATGAAACATACTCTCATTTAGTTTTGTTCCACATCCAGTCAAGCCTGGAAAGTGGCTGATGAGACTGGCCAGTTTAGCAAGCACTGTCCCAGTTCTGGAGCCCACGTTACCGTGGGCTGCTAATGCGTAAATAAATAGTTCAGCCACACACATTGTTTTAGCTAATGGACCGAACAGGTTCTCTTCTCCTCCCTCCAACCTCCCTACCCCGGGCACTGTCTCTCAACTCTTTAATTCACGACACTAACAAGAACATTAGCACCGTTTGTTCCTCTTTTCGTACCCATTCTTAAACGGATATTCTGGGGAGTAAGGAAACGGTCAAAAGCAAAATATCACGGGCGATTTGCAGAGAGGAAGAGATCCTTGGAAACCTATAGGCAGAGCGGGCGTGCCTTTCATACTGGGATTTGTTGTATGTACTTAGGAAATGAGGGACCAACCCCTCCCCTCGCTCCCTCTCCCTTCCCCCTTGAAACCCAATTCCAGCCCCCGCCTCCGTCCCCGGACTGACTCACGGTCGCTCACCTAATAATGGGGGCGATGAGCGGGGCGCCGCCTGCACCCCTAACTGCCTTTGACCTTGCCAGCTTCCTGCGTGTGCTGGTGTGTGCGCCCCGCCCGTGCATATTTCTTTATTCTCTTTGCATGTCCCTCTAATTGATCTTGAAAAGAAGGGACAGTTAAAGAAGACGTTAAGGTGAAATGAAGCCATAACTGCAGCTGGAGACTTTTATTAAGTGTGGCAAAGTTCCCTGGGCCGCGCTGAAATTGTTTATTGATTTTGGTACGGTTGGGCGCCCGGGGGCAATCACCCAGAGTGCCGCAGAGGGGGCGCCGAGCGCGCGGTGCGGCCGGAGCTGCCTGCTTCCCCGCAAATAAATACCCCTGAGCTCCCAGCCTCGCCTGGGCCGGCTGCTCCTGGGAATGCCCCCCCCCCCCCCCCCACGGCATTCAATGCCTGATGGGGTTCCTTTCTTCCCTGGGAAAGGGCTGTCTTGAGGGGGAGGGAAAGCAGGGTTGGCTTGATATTAGAGACCCCGCATCACTTTCCACTTTTCGTGTGTGTTTGGTTGGTTTGTTTCTCATGTCCCGTTAGTGTTAAGGTGGAAAGTCTGAAGAAACAAAGTCAACAGATTTCTTGGTGGTGGTTTTATTGCTCTATACTTGTGTGTTCGTCACTTTCATGGGCTTTGCATTGCTGGTTTTCCTATCGCTATAATTAATTTTTCTCCAGGGTGTCAATAGGGCAGAGGTGCCATTCTGTGTAGGGCAGCTGGGTGGCAAGAACGGGGTGAGTACAAGGTTGCATGGTCCATGCCCTCGAGCTAGCAAGGTGGTGAAAAGGAGCCTGGTTACAGGATCATCCAAGGAAAGGATTGGATTGTGGGAGAAAGCCAGGACGTCTGGGGCAGCTGGAGGAGGGCTGGCTTACCCTGTGGCATCTGCCCTCCAAACACAGGTTGGGTTAGTGTTTAGGGTCCCCTGAACAAAGTCACATCCCTGAAGCTATTTTGCTTCCAGAATTAATGTTGGTGGTGATGGTGGTTCTCTCCTTGCCTTCGATGTCCCTCTTTAATTCCCAGGCACCATTATCTGCAAGTTCCATGACCACGTGCTGTCAGGCTGTTCACCGTATTGTGCAAAGGGCTCCAAATAACAGCTACAGAGCACCTGGGACCAGGGGCTTATACTGGAGTCCTTTGTAAATATTAGTTATTTAAAAATTACATTTTATGAATTGTTCCTTCTCTAGTTATCCTTAAACAACCTCTCTCAAGACACTGATGTAATGTCACGTCCTTTGTGAATCCCTCTGGGTTTGCCTCCCCTCCCTAATTTAGTAACTATTTTCTCCTAAAATCAAAGAGCATATTTCCTTGTTCGATTTTTACCACAATGAATATTTTTGCTCCCTGAGTTACACAGAGAATCAGAGAGTCTTTGGAGAGCATTGCATTCTGGATATTTCTTCGATTTCCCACCTCCTTCATCCTAAATATCATCAGTGGTGCCCAGTGTCTGAGAGAGTGACTCTACTGTCACGGAAGGGAGTGAAGATGAAAGACAAACTCACAGAAAACTTAGGTTTTAGCCCTAAATCTCTATTGATTGTGCCTTGTCATTGCACTTTCATGCTTCTACTTAGCCTCCTGTAAGAGAAGGTTCATATTTGTCCCCCATCCAACTGGTCAGTGTTGGTCAAAACTAAGGAGGAAGTTGGAGCTATTGAGATGAAATGGGCCACAAGTTAACTCAGTGACAAATGACATTGCCCAGAAATCTCAGTATAACTAAAAGATTTCTAAGATGATATCTTTATTAACCTCAAAACTATTCAGCTGAATGACATTCTAGTGGAACAGTAGGAGCTGAACACTCCTTGGACTAAATTTGACTTTCATAGACATAATTTGTATAGATATTTGTCTTACATAGACATGATTATTAGGAGTGAACATAAAAGCTTCTCCTTTGGAAAGTAGGACATGTCTAGGGGAAATTTTTATAGCAGGCAGACCTGTGGTCAAATCCTAGCACTATCCTGGAATCTGATCCTGGGCAAGTTATTGAAACCTGATGAGCTCAAGTTTCCTTATGTAAAATGGAGATGTGATAATTACCTAAGATCCTACAGACTTTTTTTGCAACAGGCCAGATAGTAAATATTTAAGGCTTTGCAGGCCTTACAGTCCCTGACTCCACTGTTGTAGCAACGCGACTCCCTCACACTGCCATCTGAGCAGTAGGTGCCTATTGTCATGGAGAGACAATACATACATGAGTGGACATGACTGTGTTTCAATAAAACTTTATTTACAAGAACAGCCAGTGGCTGGATTTGGTTGTAGTTTGCTGACCCTGCTAGAGATGAGTATTTGGCAGATGACCTGGTCTTCATACATATGAAGTGCCTTCCTGCTCATTGACCATAGAAGAGTTGCCTAACACTTAAACTATATTCAGCAAAGTGGTTTGACAAGTATAAAAAATCTAATTTTTAAAGAACTTCTAAAAGCTTGTCCTGGGTGTCGATCCTAAGTTGTAATCTAGTGTACCTTCCTTGTTAATTTTTTCTTTCTTCCCTAAGTGTGTATGTCAGAGGCTTCTTTCTACCCCCCCCCCCCCCCAACACAGTGTCCAGTTTGGCATTGGGCTTCCATTACTTCCCGGCCCACACTTTCAGAGAATTTAGAATTCCTCTTAGAATTCCCCAGTCTGTTGCCTCCATTGGAAAGAGTTATTTTTGACCTACCCCGACCCTGTCTTGAACAACAATAAAATGGGGATTGGGAGAAACGTGACACAAATCAATAGGTTATCCCAACAGACGTGATCTTTGAAGCTGTTTTTTTCTTCTTCGTTTTTTTTTCCTGGACACTTGCAGCAGCAACAAAGATAAATAGCGACTCCCTCATATTGCCATCTGAGCAGTAGGTGGCTCAGCGGCTCACGGTGTGACCTCTAGTCCGGGTGAGCAGCAGGTCTGAGCAGGATGAGGGATAGGGAGGAACAAAGATTCAGGCCACGATGAGAGAAAACGCCACCACTGAAGGACAACCGGTACCCAGCTTCTGTCTGGTCCCTGGTGCAAGTGGGTGTCCTACCTGTTTCTCAGTTTGCTCTGCTCACTCACCCACTTTCTCGTTTATTCTCACCTCTTGTTCTACAGTTTTTCAATAAACATTTATTAAGCACCTACTGTGTACAGGGCACTGGCCCGATTACTAGGACCTTAGTCGTGGACCTAGTGTCCCCTTGCCTGATTCTGAGCAAAATGAGGCTGGGAATTGATGGCAATGGCTGGTTTCAGTAGCCTGGGGTAGGGGCAGGGAGAGTAACCCAATGCCACCTTCTTTCACCTTCTCGGCTACACTAGCTGCCTGGAGAGTGGTCAAGAGCAGACAGAATAGATGCAGGAAACCCTCCTGCCTGTGGATGGGTTATGTGTCCCTCTTCGAGTTCCTGTGCTACTACTAGTAGTGGTGCTAGTGTAGGTGGTATTGGTAGTAATGATAGTAACAGCTAACAAAATATTGATCAATTCCACATACAAGGTATAATCCAGCTGCATTACCTCTGTTTACTCATTTAATTCTCACAACCACCCCATGAGGCAGGTGTGGTCACCATTCCCATTTTATACAAGAGGAAAAGGTCAAGAGAGTCTAAGTCACTTGTCATCACATGATAGGCTGCGGCAGAGCTGGGAGGGGACGCCAGGCAGCCTGGCTTGTCATCACATTTATCTCACTGTGTCGTAAACGCTGCCTTACGTTTCTGCTTCCCCGGCTTGGCTATGAGTTTGTTGGCAGTATGAACATTAACTTCTAAAAAATTACATTGTAAAGTACAGCACATATGCAGAAAATTGCACAAAATGTAAAGTATACAGTACAATAAATTATTGTTAAACAACGTGTGTGTTCACTGCCAGATCTTACCATCACCCGAGAAAATTCCCCCGTCCCCTCTCAATCCTTACCCCTCCCACTCCCCCCTAGGGACAGCTCCCCTGACCTCTGGCCCTACAGGCTTGTGTTTCTGAACTAGAGCTTTGCGGGATCACAATGTGAGCTTTCTTTTGGGCCTGGCCTCTTCTGCTCAACTTGATGTGGTTACATACAGCTCCGCTTCATTTCTTTCCGTGTCGGTCTAGTAGCAGGAACACAGCACGGTTTATTTATCTAGCCTACTGTTGATGGGCATTGGGGAGTTTCTAGCTTTGGGATATTATGGAAAGTCCTACCTGCTCTAAACGTTTTTGTCCGTGGCTCTTGGAGTTCCCTCCCGCCACCCATTTCTTCTGGCTGCGGACCAAGCGTGCATTTGCTGGGTGGAAGTGCCCAGGTCTCCCTCCCATCCGCAGGGCACGAGGGGCCTGCTGCTCCGGCCTCTCACGCTGGGGACGCCCCCTTTTCTGCGCGGGCAGCAATCACTCGCTCTGGCCTAACTTTACACCTGCCTGCTTTGTAATGAGGTCGGCGCTTTCCTACAGCCACAGGCTCTGGATCTGCTTTTTGATTTGCCTCCCGAGCTCTCCTGCCCATTTGCCTTCGTCGTATTTGCCTTTTAAAAAACCCCTGATATCTGGGAGTTGCACATTCTGAACACAAATCCTGTGCCAGTGATATATCTGGGGAATGATCTCTTACCTGTTGCTTGATTGATTTTTACTCTCTTGATGGCATCTTTTGATGGACTGAAGGTCTTCATTTTAGCAAAGCTAAATTGATTGACCGCTTCATTCATGGGCAGTGCTTTCCTTCCGTACGGTCCTCTAGAAGCTTTATTGTCCTGATTTCCTTATAGGCCTATGGTCTGCTTGGACTTAATGTTTGTGCAGGGCATGAAGTAAGAGGCGCTTTTCTTTATATTTTCCCTATTGATACTGAATGAACCCAGCACCATTTATTTAAAAGACCACCCTTTCCCCACTGCTCTGCAGAGTTACTTTGGTTATATGTGTGGGCCTGTTTCTGGCCTCGATTGTCCCATTGGTCCATTCGCCTATTCTTGGGCCAATACCGTACTGTGTTCATTCCTGGCTCCTTCAGATGCTTCTATTTGTTCCTCTTCTTTGCAGACACCTTTCAGACTTCCACACACTAGGACCTTAGATTCAGAAATTTCTCAGCTCACTGGAGTAGGATAGAATGAGTAAGAGGGCAGCCTGTAGGGGGTCTGCCTGGCTCTGCCACTTAGTTGCTGTGTGACTTTGGGCAAGTTGTTTAACTTCTCTGAGCTTCAATTTCCTTATGTGTAAAATGGGGACAGATGATAGAGCTGATAGATTATATAGAGCTGGATAGATCATATAGCTGAGATAATCTACCCGATATTCTCAGGACAGTGCCCCCACTCACTGTGTATACTCAGAAATAAAAATGTCAGGCATTACTGACTCAAGGCTAAGAAGCCAGGTGGGACAGGGGCTACCCAGCCCAGAGCAAAGACCCTGGTGAGCAGAGGTGAGCTGGCTCCTGTTCAGAACATTCCTGTGTGCTCAGCTCAGAGTCACAGTGTCCTTTGGAGGAGAGGTCATGGGCAGGCAGGCAGGGCTACATCTGAGTTTGCTTTCCTTGACGAGAGCTTAGCATCGGCTTCTCAGAAGAAGTGAGTCACAAGGAAAAATTTTAAGAACGGGAAATTGCTGATTAATAAGGTGGCATGAAACTCCAAAAGCTGATTTCCATAGAAATTTAGTAGAAATAGAGTAATTTTACATCCCCCGATATTAATTCAGGGTCCTTTTGCCAAGGAAATCTATATCCACTGATAATATCAAATGCACCTTTGATTTCAAAATGCATTTATATATATATTTTTTGGCAGTAGATTTACTTCCTAATCATGTTTATAGCTTAAATTAATATGGAAATTAACCCTGAAACCCCATACCATTTGAAACACTGGATTTTACAGATATTGAACTACTTTAAAATAAATGTTGAAAATGTGAACTGCATGAAAACTAAAAGTTGATAGTATTAATTTAATTTAATTTCCATTAGAGATATCACAAATGATTTATTGAACTTTTAAAAGTAAAAAGGCATATGCTCTGTTGTGGGCATGTGACACAGGTGTAGGCTGTTTGAATGAAAAATAATGCTTTTGCCAGATACTAGTTTATTGTTGGTTCCAACTGGGAATAAAATTCTGTGGGCTTCACTTTAATGATAATCTCTATGAGCACATGTCTTTGTGTAGAAGCATGTCATATTTTTAGCAATATGTAGCTACATACCAGGTGTTGTCACCTTTCAGATTCTGGGGAGATTAAGCTTCAAACCATTTTTACTATGGATATGAATTTGTTCACTCACTAATATTTATTGGATACTAAACTGTGTTGTGTGTTTACTGAAAATAGTGGGTAAAAAGAGCAGACATGGCCTCTGCCTTCATGGGACAAGTAGCCTCAGGGGCCAGGGAGACATGAGGCAAATGAGCCCAAATGAATATATATAATAATAATTTGAGATAAGTGTGCTTGAGAGTGAACATGGGAGGGGGTGTTTAATTTAGTTTGTGAGGAGTCTGGGAAGGCCTCTCTGAAGAAGGGACACAGCCTGAGATGCAAAGGAAGATGACGACTTTGCCTGTTCATGCACATATGGGGCACCTGTGCACACGAGTGTTGTTACACAACTGTGGAAATAGCAGGAAGTTTGCAGGGGTCCTCAGCACACGTGTGGTTGGCTCAGGGTGAGTGGATGGGGACTCTATAGGCAGATTCTAAGTGTGCCTCAATCCCAGCTCAGAGAAGCTGCCCCAGCCCCCCGTCACACCCTGATAGGTGGCATAGCTGGAACTTGAACCCAAGTCTGTGCCTCAAAGCGCGTGTTCGTTCTCTCACATACAAAGCCCCTCAGGAAAAAGGAGATTTCTCGCCGGTCCCTTAAATTCTGAATGCTTCCTCAAGTGCCTCTCTGGGAGCAGCTGGACTTTCAGCTGCCGCCTGCAGTTTAGGGCCTTTCTCTTTCCCAGAGGGACTCCCTGCCCTGAGAGACGGAGCTACCCGCCTCCCCCTCCCTGGCTGCTCCCAGGCTGTGTCTGTTGGCACTTGGTCTTGTCACCCATCGTGGTGATGGATGGAGGCTTAAGTGGAACAATCATAACCAAAGCCAAGGAATTCCTTTGGATGTCGAGAGGTGCCTTTAGTCTCTTCTCCCCAGCTAGAAGCCTGCGGAGATCATTCCATCCCCAGCCCAAGGAAGGGGTGGGAAGGCTGGGCTTGCCTGAGGGCAGAGAGCAATGACAGCCACACCTGTAGGGAGGGGGACAGGTGGCATTCCACGGCCTAGGGAAGAGCAGCTTCTGGCCTTTATTCTTTATAATTGACATTTTAAAGAATAACGGTTCAGTTATAATTTATATATAATAAAATGCACAGATCTTGAGTTCAGTTCCATGGATTATGACAATGTATACACCTTTGAAACTGCCACCCCCAACAAGATACAGAACACTTCATTGCTCCTGGAAGTTCTCTTTTTCTCCTTCCGGTCAATCCCCGCCCTCAGCCCACCCTAGAGAGCCAATGTTCTGACTTCTGTCACTATAGGTTAGTGTGGTCAGGTCTAGATTTCATAAACTGGAATCATACACCATGTCACCTTCTGTGTCTGGCTGCTCTCACCCACCTAATGTTTATTTAATTTAATTTATTTTATTTTATTTTATTATTTTAATATATTGTATTTTTATTGATTTCAGAGAGAGGAAGAGAGAGGGAGAGAGAGATAGAAACTTCAATGATGACAGAGAGTCATTGATCGGCTGCCTCCTGCACCCCCCTGCTGGGGATCGAGCCCATAACCCGGGCATGTGTCCTGGCTGGGAATCGAACTGTGATCTCCTGGATCCTAGGTCGATGCTCAACTGCTGAGCCAAGCCATCCAAGCTCACTCACTTAATGTTTATGAGAGTCATCTGATCCGTTGTGTGTATCAATAGCCTGATCCTTCTCATTGCCAAGTCGCATTCCACTGTATGGATATTCCAAATTGGTTGATCCAGTTCTAATTGGTAGACATTGGTTTGTTTCTGGTTTGGGGCTATTATGAAGAAAACTGCTATGAGCATTTGTGTTAAAATCTTTTTATAGACATGTTTGTATTTCTCTCAGGTAAATATCTAGGAGTGGCATTGCTGGGTCATAAGGAAGTTGTATTTTAGGTACCTTTATACTAGTTTGTATTGGAAAGAAAAGCGGCAGAGAGAAGAGTCTCATTTGCTCACGGCTTTGCTGTTTCACATGATAAGCTCCAGTAGGTACAGGGGATTTATGTCCAACTACCTCTCCGGTGCTGATCAGACAGCCCTGAAATGCTTGTGGGCTTTGGTCAACATGGTGCCAGGGACTAGAAAGGCTGGCTCTCACCCTCAGATCTTCTTTCCTTAGCTTCATTCCCTGTCTGTTCTTAGTCCTTGCACTCCAACAGGCCCATCTCCACGAGTGTGCTCCTCTTGCTACAGGAAGGTGGTCTTGTATAGTTGGCAAGCTTTGGAGTCAGGAGGATTTGGTCTGTTTCCTGGCTCTGACACTTACCAGCTAAGTGACATGAACAGGTTACCTACTGTCTCTGAGCCTTGGTTTGCTATGAATTGTTGAAATAACTATCTTGAAGAGTAGTTACAGGAATTACATCAAGGCTGCCAGGTCTGACCGTGCCCAGAGGAACCCAGTGCATGCTCTGCTGCTGAGCCCTGTGTCTCTATGTGGGGCTGTACCAGCATGGAGGAAGGGGAATCTTTTGTAACTTGTCTGCCAGAAGGGGAACCTTTTTCAAAAATTTTCACCCAAAAGAGGTGTCTTCTTGTAATTCCTACTAAGGCAGGTACAGGCATACCATGAGATGTACAATATCCCACATTCAGAAAATACTCAGTAAAAGGCACCTATTATAATGCATGTTGTATCAGGCAAGCTCTTGGTTGCAAGCAACAGACACTGACTCTGGCTGTCCTGTGGGTAAAAGGGAATTGGCTCATGGAACAGCGAGGGTTCACAAATTTGTTAGGAGGCAGGAGAGCCAGGCTTGCGAATGTCAGGTACCAAGGGCTGGGGGCTGTTTTGAGGACTGAGCAGCAGAACTTCAGCCAAAGCCTCTTGAACCGGAGCTGGCTGGCCTGTACCCTGCAGTGGCTGCTGGATGGATATGGCCTCCAATTGTCCCGAATCCTTGTCACCCTTGCTCCAGGGAGAGAGTGTCTGATTGACCAACTCGGATTCACATTCCTTCTCATTGTTGGGTATGGGCCAGAAGACTCAGGATTCAATTCCAGCTTCCTTAATGATGGGCAGGCTCTCTCGACCCTCAAGATGCCACCCATGAAGATCTTCCATATGATGGACAGGCACCCTCTTTCCCAAACTGTCACCCCCTTTCTCAAGATTCCCCATAATGATGGGCAGGTGCTCCCTACCTCCAAGAAGACACCCCATGTGGATTTCCCATATTGGGATAGTAACAGGAAAGGCGATTACATACTAGACAGCCAACAAAGTGACAGATTCACCACTTAGGTCAGTTTTGAGGAATGGAAGATGTTCTATTTTATTGCCAGGCGTCTTCATCACTTGGTAAGCCAAGCCTTAGAAACACAGGAGCCCATTAAGCCGAGTCCTCTCTTAAGTTGATGGAGGAACAAAGACCCTCACACAGAGCAGGGCACAATGACTCAGCCTTTTCCACTTTGGTATTTGGAAAAATACTTACTCATTGTTACGAAAAAAAATGCAGAGTCACCCGAAGAGGTACCATTGGAGTTCTGGGAGAGCTGCCTGCTGACTTCCAGATTTATTCTTCACATGAATGACTGTTAGCTTAGTAGAGTGAAGCAATGCACCTGAAAAAAGAGAATAGCAATGACCTTGGTGGAGGTCAGGGCTGATTAGAGCATGCTCTTGAGGAGAGCTGAAGGTTTGATTTATAGTTCCAGCATCATGGGGTTGCAGGCATCACTGTTATAAGCCATGCTGGCACCTGGTACTAACCATGGGGGCAAGGTGGGGTTCCAGAAGGATGCAGGATAACCAGGTTTTCGGAGGGATACAGATGCCAAGGAGAGCACATTATATGTTCTATGGCGGAGTGACCATGTGGTGAGGTGGGAGGATCAGTGTAGAGCGAGCGCCATGATCTCAGTTCCTGGAGAAAGAAGGGCAGCCTCGGAGCAGGGGAGGGGAAGGTGCTGATACTGCTGGGCATTGCTGTGCCTGTGTCAGCTCACTGTAACCCTCACAGCCGGCTATAGTGGCATTATTCCCATTATACACATGAAGAAACCGAGACCCCGAGAGGCCAAGTAAGGCGCACTGTGGTCTTCCTCAGACGGAGCGGCGTGTGGCTGGAAGTTCTCACCGAAGTCTCAGAGCACTGCCACGCGCTTTAGATCTGCAGTCAGTGGGATGAAAGGACGCTCTGCACTGTTGTCTGAGGAACACATTGGTCCCATTTGGCAGATCCCCTTAGTGTGCTGTTTCCACAGACCTCAGAGCTATCCTCTGAATGCAGGAGTGCTGGTTAACAACTTGATTTCCATAAGAGAATGTTAATCCCACTTCCCATCTGGCTCATTTTCAAAGCACCTATTTCAACACTCAACTGGAAACACAATGTCTGCAGGACACACCCTGACAAGGAGTACAACCTCAGAGACTTGACTGGCCAACTCTTACACAATTTTTATTTTCAAAACTCACTTTCGTGGAGGACTGCCTGGAGCATTCATAATCTGGCCGTTTCTCCAGTTATTCCAAACTGTGCCCCTGGGTCAACCAGAACCACCAAAGAACTGGATACTTTGCCTATGTGGCTTTGGCCTCCGATGCAGCTGTCTCTTGGGAATACACGCCCTTGGCTTTTACTGAAGTACGTAATCAAAAGCAGTTGTATTAGTCAGGATGTTCTAGGCTGTGACGCAACAACAAATAAGCCCTGGATCCTCCAGGGTTTAACACAATCAAGGCTGACCGTGTGCTCACCTCACAGTCTGATGTGGGTCAGGCGGTCCTCCTTCAAAAGAGACTCGGCTGCCCAGGCTGCCTCCACCTGGCTCCACAGCTGCCTCTAACTTTTCTTTCATTCTTGAGAATGAAGGGGTTAGAGGGAAGGAAACAAGGGAGCGGAATTCACTGACACGGACAATTTTCAGTCCAGTGGCATCTTAGGACACCTGCTGCCATGGATGTCTAGGCACGGAGGGCGCATGACGTGGAAGGGAGGGTTCGGAAATATGTACCTTCTCCTGGAGGGACCCCATACCTCACAGAATCTAAAGAAGAGAGAGACAAAGGAATAACTTCTTATTCTTACCTCTCAGGTATCTCCAAAAGAGTCTGTACTCTGGATTTATGCCCCTAGGTGCCTGAGGAACCCAGCAAGGTCACGGTATTGCAGAAAATCACCAGCCAGTTTCAGGAACACCAGCTTCAGTCCAGTTACTGCTTCTCGCTTAGGCAGATCTTTGCTACGACGAGGGGATCTCACTGCCCAAATCCCCCCGCCGTCACCTCTTGCGGGCGGGGTGAGGCTGGGGTGTGCAGAGCACAGGTGACCTGCCTCTGGGACGTGCATGCCCAGGTCCAGATGGGCCGGAAGATGTGTCTCACTGCAGGGCAGAGTTAGCAGGGTGGCCCTCGATGCATGTGCATGCACCTGCTCACAAGTACGCACACCCCACAGGGAGGTTAATAGAGATCTACAGCCCTCGTTACCATTTGCTTTCATAAATAAGTGTATTAAATAGGTAAGCCAAATTTATTTCTGGCAACAGCTTGCTGACTGCACCTCCCCCTCTTAGTCACGGCTCCCTCAGCAACTCCAGCCTCTTCCACCCCACCCCCAGGCGTGACTTCCTCTCTTAAAATTTTATTTTTAATTTGTTGTGATGAATGAGTGACACCTCTGACAGCCGATTCGCAGAGATTAATAGAAACGACACAATATTTACGTCGGCGCTACGAACAATTATCCTGCCATCCATCTCCGAGATTATCTCCCTGATTGAAAACTACTCATCCGTGTAATCGGAATTATTTGGAATTAGAAGGGAATTTATAGCCCCCCTGGAGCACACTCTCTTCCCTCGCATCTACACCTCGGTCTCCATCATTCTCTTGTCCCTCCCCTGGGCCTCTCCTTCTCTTCCATCTTGGTGACGGGCAGAGAAAATTCTCCTCTGCTCTGGGAGGGCTGCTTGTCCGGGCGGTGGGCATCTCTTGGGCTGCTTGTCCGGGCGGTGGGCATCTCTTGGGCTGCTTGTCCGGGTGGTGGGCATCTCTTGGGCTGCTTGTCTGGGCGGTGGGCATCTCTTGGGCTGCTTGTCCGGGTGGTGGGCATCTCTTGGGCTGCTTGTCTGGGCGGTGGGCATCTCTTGGGCTGCTTGTCCGGGCGGTGGGCATCTCTTGGGCTGCTTGTTCGGGTGGTGGGTATCTCTTGGGCTGCTTGTCCGGGTGGTGGGCATCTCTTGGGCATGGCACAGGGGTGCATGATATGAGCTCTAGATGTAGTGGTTGGTGACAGGGAGGGTCTCAGTGATTTTCAAAGAATTAGGGGTCAGCAAGGCAGACCCCTAATTATTAAATAATCTGAAGAAAGAGGTTTAATATGAGGGTGGAGGAGAAAGGTGACTGGAAGGCACGTGGAGTCAGATTGTGCCAGCTGCCAGCAATCTAAAGGACAGAAAGGGGTTCTAAGAACAATGAGAGTTTGCTATTAAGATGGGGTGGTGTGAGGGGCCGAGGAGGCAGAGTCAGGTGGGTGGGAGTGGACCTTATTGAGAGGAACATTTGGGTTTCTGGGGTGAATGAGGGGAAGCTGGGCAATGGCATGAGCAGTCTGGCGAGCTCAGAGAACCTGCTTGTCACCCTGGGGGGCTGGGAGTTGGATTGGCCATATGAGAGAATACAGAAGCTGCGTGCTCTGTGCTCCGCTGGCCCCTGCTGTTAGGCCAGTGGATTATGAATCAGACAAGCCTTGGTTTGATTCTAAACTCTGCCATGTCAGAGCTGTGTGGCCCCAGGCAAATTTCTTAACCTCTCTGAGCTTCCATTTTCAATCTCTAAATCCCCAATTTACACTCCTCCCTGTAGGATAGTGTTAATAGTGCCTCCTTTACAGGGCTGTTGTGAAGATCAAATGAAATAATGCCTGTAGGCCCTTTGCACAGTTCCTAGCATATAGAAAAGGCTCAGATATGTGGATGCCACAGATGAGATAAACCTGAACCCCTTTAGGAGACAAAGACCTGGGCTCCAGGAGCAGCCCAGCTTGCCGGGTTCCTCGTCCTGGTGACCTGTCTACCTGCAGCCTTCTGAGGCGCTGTCAGCTGCAGGAGCAGCATAGCAGGCAGGTGCCTAGTTTAATGGGTGTGTGGCAGGACCTCGAAACCGTTCTGTTATTTCTTGCGTCCTCTAATACTAGGAACTGCCAACATTGAGCACGTGCTCTTCCCAGCACTGTTCTGAGTTCTTTACCTGCATGCATATATTTAATCCCCACAATATCCCCAGAGGTTAAGTGCTGTTAATTGTTAACATGCTCATTTTACAGATGAGGAAACTGAGGCTCTGAGAGGTGGGATAAGATGCCAAACTCAAATGGCTAGTGTGGTAGGCTGCCTCTAAGATGCCCTCACTGATCTCTACCTCTGGTATTCACACCATGTGCACCCAGGGGTGTGGCTGGACCTAGTGACCTGCTTCTCATCAACAGAATGTGACAAAAGTGATGGGCTGCCACTTCAGAGAGTAGATTACAGGAGACTGTGATGTTTGTCTTGCTCACACTCTCTTTCTACCTCTTCTCTGGCCACTTGCTCGGATGAAGTAAGCTGTCATGTGTGCTCTGCCCTGGAAAAGCCTCCAGGAACTGAGGATGGCCTCTGGTCACAGCCCACAAGGAACTGAAACCTGCCAGCAGCCATGTGAGTGAGTTTGGAGGTGAACCATTCCCCAGTGAGGCCTTGAGGTGCCTGCAACACGTGGTCAGACACCTTGATTTTAGCCTGGGAGAGGTGCTGAGCCAGAGGACCCAGCTAGGCAGTACCCAGACCCACAGGAACTATGAGGTAATACATGTGTTTTAAACTGCTGAGTTTGGGGATAATTTGTTACGCAGCAATAGGTAACCCATACAACAGGTCACAGCCAAGCCAGGATTTGGCTGTTGGACTCTAGAGCCTGTGCTTGACTACACTGCTTCATGGCACCTGAGGAGCCCTTTGGGACTGAGACTCAGGTGGTTAGGTCATATCTGAGGTGGGCAAGCAAGCTCGGATGACTTTCTCAGGTTGTCACTTTACACATAGCTTCAGACTGAGATTAATGTCCTGGTGTAAAGAGATTTGCAAATGCCACCTGGAAAATGTCTCATCTCCCATAGAATTAATTTAACCCTGACCAAGAGAAAGGTGAGAAATACATGTTCTTTAGGTCTAGAGGACCTTTTTTTGTTAGTTACCTGGTAGGCAAGGAAGGAGCCCTCCTTTTGTAGGAAAGATGGTATCATCAGGGGAGTCTCAGGCCCAGGATAGAAGGGCATAATTCATGAGTGCCCTCAAGAAATGCATCTAAGCCAAGGAAGCCTTGTGTGGTGTGTAAGACCCCGCCTCCAGGACTGGGAGGGCTTCGTCTACAATAAGAAAATGACCTGGACTTTGCCTCACTAACATTGGGAACAAATGGAACCAATGTGGACTTACTGGTGTGCTCTTTAAATAGAGAAATTCTGCCATTTCCCTCCTGGAAGTAGGAACAACACAAATTTGTCATGGAGACATCCTTGCTCCTTCTTAATGAGTGACTTCCTTCAGCTCCAGAAGAACTGGCACAGTCTCTCGGAGGGAGACTGGAAACTTTAGAATTGAGTGGAGTCCAGAGCTCATTCTTGAGTAACAAAGAAAACCAATGTTCAGGACAATGTAGTGCATTTATTTTACAGGTGGGACCCATATGGAGCAAAACAGGGAACAGATGCTGTGTACTGATCATAGGAAAGCACCCTCTGAGGCAAAGAGACCTTGATAACTGAAAAAACATTACCATTTCTTTTTTTCTTTAAAATATATCTTTATTGATTTCAGAGAGAGGAAAGGAGAGGGAGAGAGAGAGATAGAAACATCAACGATGAGAGAGTCATTGATTGGCTGCAGCCCACAACCCGGGCATGTACCCTGACTGGGAATCGAACCCTGATCGCCTGGATCCTAGGTCGACGCTTTAACCACTGAGCCACGCCTGGCCGGGCAAAACATTACCATTTCAAGTTAGGTTTACACTGTGTTATCCCACCAGCTTAATATCTTTTGGGGAATTATGCATGTGCCTAGTTTAACGGGCCAGTAGATGAGGCAGCTGGCCTCCCTGAAGCTTGCACTGATTTAACTCTATCCGGAAGGACCCATGTCCCCCAAGGGGCCCAGGGAACCTTTTCCCTCCCAGCTGGGGTAGATCCCACTTGGGTGGAGTCAACTCCATCCTGACCATCTGGTGAAGGCCTGGTCTATGATTCCAGAATGATAGGCTTGGATTGGGGGCATGGCACGGAGATAGGAAAGCCGGAGCCACAGAGAGGCCCTGCTGTGTTAGTATTGGTTCTCAAGGGAGGTGGAGAAGTCTCTGGGAAATACTCTAGGAAGGAAGAGACTCAGGGACACGATAAGGAAAGCAGAACATTAACCTTTAATCTCCTACATTGTAATTTCATTCTAAAATCATCCAGCCCCTGAATAAAGAAAATTCCTGTAAATCTGATCACAGGAGGGAAGAGGGAAGAGGGAAGAGGGAAGGAAAGGGTTAGACTGTCCAGAGTATCTCACCACCAGCTCCAGTAGTTGTCTGGTTGTAAGCAGTAGAGACTGACCGAGCTAACTTAGACAAAACTGGAATGTAGTGGAAGGACGGCTAGGGCCAAGCCTCAGAGAGGCCAAGGGCCAGGGCACTACAGATCTGGGTACGCTTGGCCATGTTCAGCCATTGGGGCACCTGGTTCAAGACTCACCACCCACAGAGAGAGCATTCGATTGTCCTAGCTTGAGTCACGTGACTGACAGCACCACCAAGGCCGCAAGAAATGGGTGTGGTGAAAATTAGATCGAAGTTGCCAGGAAAAAGGTATGCTGGGGAAACAAAAACAATAGGTCATCTACTATTTCACAACTAATTACACACACACACACACACACACACACACACACACACACACATGAAATCTCTGTGTTTGTCTAATAAGTTAATATCAGGCAAAGACAGCTTTCTTTCCACTGATTGTGGGCTCACCCAGTGGAAATGAGATCATCACCACCTTATTGTGGGTGACCCCCTTTCCCTTCACGGACTCCCATCAACATCCAAGTCCCCCTTCCCACCACCCATGTCAAGTGTGTGTCCTGGAGACATAAGCAGGCCCAGGCAGAAGCTACGAAAAGCATGTGAAATAACGTGTACAGCTGCCCCTTTCTTAGGAACCTCTTTGGATGCAAATAGAGGATTCTACAGAGGACCAGGGCAGGGCCCAGGGACAGATGCTGAGCCTTATTTAAAAACGACAGCGAGATGTCTGTATTTGTTTGGGAGTGTGGATTGCGGGGGCAGGGGGCACCGCAGTGAGGTGTGTGCTATTCTGATGGGGCCTGGGAGCGGAACACACAGGGCCATTGGTGTCTTCTCCACCCCAAGCCGAGGGACGTGAACTCGCCTATCCTTGGGAAGTGCCTGGTGCTGGAGGAAAATGAACCCAAAGCAAGTCTTCAGAGAGCAGCCTCTTTGTGAGTCGGGCCACCGGGGGCGTGAGGGAAAGTCATCAGGGTAACCAGCCTTAATAAAGGTAGATGAGATGCGAGAAGGGTGGGCTGGAGCAGGGGGAGTCAGAGGGAAGGAAATGATTGCGGGAGAAACAGATGCAATTGAACAAGACTCATGGAGATGGATTTCCCTGCCTTGGTCCAAACTCAAATCCCTGTGCTCAGATTAATTAGCAAGGAAATATTTTTCTGTCTGCAGAAAAAGGCTGCTGGATTGCCAGTGGGACGTGAGGGTGGGCAGTCTATCAAATAACTACTAATTAGGTTACTTCCCACTGCTGTTGACATGCTGGGGACACGTTCCTGGGCCAAAATAAAGGGAGGAGGCGGGGGACAGGAACAGTGACAGAGATAGAGGTACAGGCCAGGATCCTCTCTGCTCGTCTTAGAAAATTACTGGCTGGGATTAGGAAGGAGAGGCCAGTCCTAAACCCAAAGAAGAGATGGCAGAAGAGAAGCAACGTGCCGATTAGCAGACACCCAGGCCCGAGACCTGCATAGCTGCTCGTATTTCACGGCTTTCTACAAATGCTCTGAAAACATGCGCAGGACAGCCAGTCACTGGTAAGTCCAAGCCCTGGGTGGGAGGAGCAGAGATGGGGTAGGAATTTGGATGATAGCAGTCACGATGGGTGCTGATTGAATGTTTACTACCTGTCAGGTAGCACTTCATTCATTCATTCATTCATTCACTCAACAAGTGTGAATCGGGGAAGGGCTATTTAATCCTCACAACTGTGGGAAAGGTATTTTAGTTCCTTTCTATAGATAAGGAAATTGGGGCTCAGAGAGGTTTAATAACCTACCCACAGTCACACAGCAAATAAGTGGTAAAGCTGAGTTTTGAACCCAAGGTTGGCCAGACTCGACCCTGCCTACTCTTAACCACTATTCAATGGATGGTGTACATGTGGCAATCAATATATATTCTCATCTTTTATGTCTAAGCCTTTCCTGCTAAGTACAACAGAAAGATGACAGTGTCCCAAGATGCCATGTTACCCTGCATATAGCCAAGTCCCCTCTTAACATTAAATGAGTGGAGACTTTGTACAGAAAGTGTTTTTACTGCTGCAGACGGAGGCTGGGGGTCAGATGCTGCTGCTCTTGACCTCTGGCCTTGGAAAGCGGGATGCAGACCCGAGGGCCTGGGCACGGGCATGCCAGGGGTGGGATGGGGAGCTATACCAGAGTGGCCGGGCATGAAAGAGTGTCCGGAAAACCTGCTTCCTCGGAGCTAGTCCTGTGTGAGCGCAAGGAATCTATCCACAGAGGGGTGAGCTAGCAGAGCAAGTGGGTTACCTAAAAATAGCAGTGCTGGCTTCCCACAGTGAGAGATGGGTCCTCTGCGGCGTGTCTTGACTGCTGTGCGTGAGTTTGCTTATTTATTGAGAGTTGGAGGAAAGAATCAAGTCATTCACCCAAAGGTGGCCATCTGCCACCCCGTCTACAAGGAGCAACCAGGCAGGGAGCTGAGCGAGGTGCCCCGGAGCCTGAGGCCTGGGGCTGGCCGGGAGGGAGGCGGACACGCCCGGGAGGGCCTCTCGGCTGCCCCTGCCTCCGCGATGGAGTTGACCATGGCCCAGCCTCAGCCGGACACGGGGATTCTGTGGAAAGGCACATGTGTCCCTGCCAGTGCATGAACGTGACTCTCTGAGGGAATAGGCGATGTGCAGACATCACCTAGCCCAGCTCTAGGCACACATAGTAGGTGCTTAATGAAAGTTAATGAGGGAGTCAGTGAGGTGGCATCTGAGCTCAGGGCAGGAGGAGACAGGAATATCATGTCCAACAGCCAGAGCGTGTTTGAAGAAAAGGGATGGATTTGGGAGTCAGGAAGCCGTAGGTTCAAATCCTAACTCTGGGCAAGGATTCTAACTTCAGGCCAGTGACTATCTCTCAGAATCTGAGTCCTGCCTGGCCAGACATGGCTCAGCAGTTGAGTGTCGACCTAGGATCCAGGCGATCAGGGTTTGATTCCCGGTCAGGGCACATGCCCCGTTGCAGGCTCTATCCCTGGTTGGGGGCGTGCAGGAGGCAGCTGATCAGTGACTCTCTCATCATTGATGTTTCTATCTCTCTCTCTCCCTCTCCTTTCCTCTCTCTGAAATCAATAAAGATATATTAAAAAAAAAAAAAAAGAATCTGAGTCCTCTCTACATTTTAAAAATGGGAGTAGTAAAACCTATCTTATTTTGGTTGCTGGGCTTATTAAGGGAAATAATATGGAGAGAGTGTCTGTACAGGCTGAGTTCAATAAACTATGTTTTTCTTTTTATTACCATTTGTTATGAATATCATCAACAATGAGGATCTCAGATCATTAACTGTTAGAATATTACTTAAAAAAAGAACTCAAATTAAAGATGCCAATTTCCCTCAAATTGATCTATGGATTTAATGCAACTCCAATCAAAATGCCAATACGCTTTTTAAAAATAGAAATTGAGCCCTAGCTGGTTTTGCTCAGTGCTTAGAGTGCTGGCCTGCAGACTGAAAGGTCCCGGGTTCAATTCCAGCCAAGGGCACGTGCCTCGGTTGCAGGCTCGATTCCCAGCCCCAGTTGGGGCTTGTGTGGGAGGCAACCAATCGATGTGTCTCTCTCACATCGATGTTTCTCTCTCTCCCTCTCTCTCCCCCTTCCACTCTCTCTGAAAAACAATGGAAAAAATATCCTTGGGTGAGGATTTAAAAAATAATAATATTAAAAGAAAAAAATAAAATTTACCTGGAAATGCAAAGTCCTCATAATAAACCAAAACAATTTTGAAAAAGAACAAGTTGGAAAATTTAGACCAGCAGATTTCAAGATTTACTCTAAAGCTACAGCAAAAAAGTATTGGCATAAAGGCAGGCATCCTGATGAATGTAATAGGATGGAGAGTTCAAATGTAGAACCAGACATTTAGATGCCCAGATAGTTGGTCAAATATTATTCTGTGTGTTTCTATGAGGATGTTTTTGGATGAGATTAACATTTACATCAGAAGACTGAGAAAAGCAGATTGCCCTCCTTAATGTGGGTGGGCCTCATCTAAGCAGGTGAAGGCTTGACTAGAACAAAAAGGCTCACGCTCCCTTGAGTAAGAGAGGATTCCTTCTGCCTGGCTGCCTTTGAACTGGGGCACTAGCTTTTTCTTGCCTTTGGACTTGAACTGAAACATCAGCTCTTCCTGGGTCTCAAACCAGCCAGCTTCCAAAAAGAAGCTATGCCATTGACTCTTCTGGATCTCCAACTTGCCAACTCACCCTGCATATCTTGAAACTTGTTAGCCTTCCATAATCATGTTGGCCAATTCTTTACAATAAATCCCTTTATATCTAAAAATATCCTATATATGCAAAGGAGATCTATCTATCTATTCAACTATCTATCTGTGTATCTATCCATCTATCTACCTACTTCCTATTGGTTCTGTTTCTCTGGAGAACCCTGACAAATACAGATATAAACTTTTGCTCATTAAAAGACACTGTGGTAGATTGATCGATGGCTTCCCCAAGATGTCCATGTCCTAATCCTGGAAGCTGTGACTATGTTGTATGGTAATAGAGACTTTGAAGATGTAATTAAATTAAGGATCTTGAGATAGGGATGATTTCTTGGATTATCCACTGGGCCTAATATAATCATAAAGGGTCCTTTTAAGAATGAGACAGAAGAGAGAAGATGTGAGGATGGAAGCAGAAGTTGAAATGCAGGCAGTCTCTAGAAACTAGAAAAGGCAAGAAAATAAATTGTCCTCTAAAGCCTCCAGAGGAATGCTGCCCTGCCAACAGCTTGATTTTAGCTCAGTGAAATTGACTTCTGACCAAACTACAAAGTAATAAATTTGTGCAGTTTTGAACCACTGTTTATGATAGTTAGTTACAGTACCAATAGGAAATTAATGCAGAAACCATTAAGTGAACACGTGCATGTGCACACACACACACACACACACACACACTCGACTTGTACCAAGAATACATGAAGAGGTCTTACAGCTCAAGAATAAGACAAACAACCCAATTTAAAAATTGGCAAAATATTTGAACAGATAAAAGAAGATACACAAATGGCCAAGAAATAAATGAAAAGATGCATGTCATTAATTATCAGGAAAATGCAAATTAAAACTACAACATGACACTATCTCATGCCCATTAGAATAGCTAAAATGAAAAGATTGTCAATACCAGGTATTGGTGAGGAATTGGACTGACTGGAACTCTCATATACTGCTAATGGGAATGCAAATGGTCCTCTACTTTGGAAAATTGTTTGCTAGTTCGTTATAAAATTAAACATACATTTCTTATACAACCCAGGATTCAACTTTAAGTTATTTACCCAAGATAATGAAAACATATGTTCATGCAAAAACGTTATTTGTAAAAACTAAAAACAACTCCACATGTCCCCCAACCAGAGAATAAATTATGGTATAAGAATATAGTGGAAAACTATTCAGCAGTAAAAAGAACTATAGATACATAAACAACATGGGTGAATCTCAAAAACCTTATGATAAATGAATCAAGCCAGACACAGAAAAGTACATACTCCATGATTCCACTTGTATGAAATTCTGGGAAGGCAAAGTGAATGGAAGCATCAGAAAGCAGGTCAATGATTGTCTGGGGCCAGGGGTGGGCGGGCAAAGAGGCAGGAAGAAGCTTTTGGGGAATGACAAATATTTTATAACTTGACTGTGGTGGTAGCTAGAGGTCAGCAGACTTTTTTTCTATAAAGAGAGCAGATAATAAATATTTTTAGCTGTGAGGACGATCTGGTCTCTATTCAGTTTTGCCACTGTAATATGAAACCAGACATAACTAATATGTAAACAAATGGATGTGGCTGCATTTAGCTCAAAGGCCCCGTTTGCTAACCCTTAGTATAGACTCATCAAACTACAATCTTAGAATGGGAGCATTTTATTATATTTAAATTTTATTTCAATATACTTGATAAAAACAAATCAAGAATAATGTGTAGCTGTTTTTGAAGTTATTTTTTAAATCTACATCCAGAAAATACACAAATCGTATGTATGGTTTATATGTATGAATTATAATTGTAGCCATTCTGGGAGGTGTGGAGTAGTATCTGATGCGGTTAAGGTGCATGTCCTGAGAATGACTGGTACTGAGCAGCTTTGTAAATGCTTATTGACCATTTGGATATTTTCTGGTGAATCTTAACCTATGACACCATTTGGACCTGAAAACTACAGCTTTAAATGCTTTAATATATAAAAAGAACTATTCAGATTTTCTATTTTTTCTTATCAGTTTTAAGTTTTATTTTTAAAGGAATTTTTCCATTTCATTTAAATTTCTACTATATCAGTACAAAGTTGTTATAATATTCTCTTATCTTTTTGAAGTCTGTAGTATCTATAATGATGTTCCCCTTTTCATTCCTTTTGTGGGTCTGTGTGAATCTTGCTAAGGGTTTAATAGTTTATTAGTCTTTTCCAAGAACCAATTTTGGGCTTTGTTGGTTTTCTCTTATATACATTTATTTTCTATTTAAATAATGTCTGCTCTAATCTCTATTATTTCCTGTATCTGCTTCTTTCTCAGGACTTAATTCACTGTTGATTTTTAAATCCTTGAGATGAACGCTTAGGTCATTTGCATTCAGCCTTTCTTGTTTTATAAAATATATAATTAGGGGTATAAATTTTCCTCTAAGCACAGTTTTAAATTCACCTCACAATCTTTGATATACCACATTTTTATTATCATTGAATTAGGAATATTTTCTAATTTCTATTGCAATTTCTTCTTTTACTTATTGGTTGTTTAGAATTTTTTTCCTAATTCCTAAACATTTGGGGATTATCTAGTTATTTGTGTGTTAATGATATCTGCCTTAATTGCTCTGTGATCAGAAAAAATATTCTGATTTCTTTTAATCTTTTAGAATTTACTGAGAATTGCTTTTACAGCTTTGCACAAGGTCAATTTTGTTAGATATTACTTGTGCACATTTTTAAAAGGCGTATTCTGAAGTTGTTGGATGAATTCTCCAATATATATCAATTAATTCTTTTGTTAATCATATTGGCAGAGCTTCTGTATTCTTACTGATTGTTTTGTCTGCTTGTTCTATTGCAACTGTTGTTTTTATATTTAATAATTGTGTATATTTATCTGCATATGTGCCCTTTCCATTTTTCATAATTCTTTTATTTCCATGTTTACATATGGGATCATTTGCCTTCTTCCTGACAAGAGCTGCCTTTAATATTTGACCGTGGGTCTAATTGCAAGAAAATACTTATTTTTGTTTGCCTGAGAATGTCTTTATTTTGCCTTCGCTTTTGAAACATTTTCACTGATTATCTTAGGTAGGCTGTTACATTCTATAAGGACTTTAAAGATATCTTCCCTTGTCTTCTGGTTTCCATTATTTATCTCAAGAAGTCAGCTGTCTGAGTTGGTGTAGCTCCTTTGAGTGTGATGTATCTTTTTACTGTGGCTGCTTTTAAGATTTTCTCTTTGTCTTTAATTTTCAGAGGTTTGAGTAGTACATGCTTGGATGTGATTTCCTTTATATTTATTCTGCTTGGGATTTGTAGTGCTTGATGAATATTTGGTTTGATATCATTAATCAATTTTGAAAATTCTAGGTATTTATTTTCTCAGATATTGCTTTCACTAATTCTCTCTCTTCTCAACCTCTGGGACTACAAATCTACATATTTGAGAACTTTTCACCATATTAATGCTTGTTTGCTGCCTGCCCCCCCTTTTTCTCTCTGATTCAGTCTGCTTTTTTTCTACTGACCCATCTTACAGAAGAATAATCACTCTTCATTTTTGCCCATTATGCTGTTATTCATATACTGAGTTCTTAATTTGATATTATATATTTTTTCAGTGGTAGAATCTCTAATGTTTTTAATATAGTCCAATTCTTAGATGAAATTCTTCATCTTGTCAATTATTTTTTTGAACATTTCATCACATTTTTTAAAAAGTCCATGTCTAATAATCCTGATATCTGGCTCACCCATAGCTTTATTTCTATGCCTTTGTCTTCTATTTTTGTGTGCCAGGAAGTTTTATCAACACCAGGTTTGCATCGGAGAAATAGTAGAGGCTCTGGACAAAGTTAACTTCCTACAGAAAGGTTTTACTCCATCCTGTGGAAGGCAGCTAGGGCAGGGCAACTCACCAAGTAGGGACTGAGATGACTCAGAGCTGGGCTTAGACATTTTAAGTCTTACTCTACCCCTGATGTCCCTTACTCTTAGGGTATAGCTCTCCAAAGATTCTAACTGGGAGCTCAGGATGCTTTCAAGTCCTCTCTTCAATGTCTGGCTGTTTGGAAATTCTCCAATGCCCTCAAACAGAATTTTGTATTTTATCCAACTTTTCTGTTTGTTCTTGGTGGGAGTATTGGTGTAATACAAGCTCCTCCATCCTGTGGAAGCAACTCCATCATAGTGAGAAACAGAATGTAGGAGACACTCTTCTTATAATCTCTAGAACTGTCATTCAGGCTCTGATTCAAGACTAAAATTCATACATTTCCTGAACAATATTTATTGAGTTCCTACTTGTAATTTCAGGGACTGTTTCAGTGCTGGAGATATAGTAATAAACAAAGGGCAAAAGTCACTGTACATGTACGTGGTACTTGTATTTTAATGGGAAAGGTAGAAAATTGACAAAATAATTAAATAAAATATATAGTGTGTTAAATAACAAAAAGTGTTAGGGAAAATACACAAAGAAAGAGGAACAGAGAATGTTTAGGGAATTGAGTTATAATTTTACACAGGATAGCCAGCTAAAGTCTCACTGGAAAAGTGACACGAACATAAAGACCTGAAGGATGTTAGAAGGCAAGTCATGCAGTAGCTAGGGGAAGAGCATTCAGGCAGGTGGAGCAGCACATGCAGAACCGCAGGGCAGGGCCCACCCAGTGTGTTTAAGGACGTGTAAGGAGGCCAGTGTGGCTGGAGCGGATGCGTCATGGGAGAGCAGTAGAAGATGAGGTCCAAGAGGAAGTGGGGGCCATTTATGAAGGACTTTGGGGATCTTCGCAAGGACCTTAGCTTTTACTATGAATAGGAATGGAAGCCATAGGAGGGTTTTAAGCATAAAAGTGCAATGACTGGCTTATGCTTTAACAGGCTCACTCTGGTTACTACGTAGTGAGTTAATAGAAGATGGGCAATGGAAGTAGCAAGGAGATTTGCTAGGAGGCAATAATCTAGGTGGGAAAGGTCTTGGATTTGGGGTATAAAGGAGAAAGTGCTAAGATGAAGCCAAGAGCATCTGATATGGGTTGAGAAAGAGGGGGAACAAGATGCTTCAGCAATCAGAAGAATAGAAAAACCATTGACTATGATGAGAAGAACAGATCTGTAGAGGTAGAAAGGAAGATTGTAGAAGCTCAACTTTTGACATGATCATTGGAAATGTCTACTAGACATTCAAATAGAATTAGGTGATTGGACATGAAAATATGAAATCCAAGGGAGAGGGCTTGGCTGGAAATGTAAATGCAGGAGGCATCGAGTATAGCTAGTATTTAAAGCTATGAGACCTGAGGATATCTCTAAGAGAGATGTAGGTAGAGAATAGGTGAGGCCCAGGACTGATCCCCAGGCTCCCCCCACATTTAAAGGTCAGGATATGAGGAAAAATCAGAAAAGAAGACTAGGAAGGAATATCCAGAGACACAGCAGGAAAATGAGAAGAGTGTGATGACCAGCAGGGTGTGACAAGTATGTCAGGTGTGTCCCCGAGCGGCCCAATTAGATAGAGATGGACAGTTGACCACTGTGTTTAATGATGTGGAGGCAATCGGTGATTCTGATAAGGGTGTTTTGGTGTCATGGTAGGAAGGAAAGCCTTTTATATATGGGTTCAAGTGAGGTTGGCAGAGAAATTATAGACAGTAAGTATGGACAACTCTTTCAAGAAACTTGGCAGTAAAGTTCCTTGACAGAGAAGAGGGGCAGAAGCTACGCTGGGCAGAGAACTCAGAGTTTTTTCAAACTGGATAAACAATAGCATGTTTGTGAAGATGGTTGAAATAGTTCGGTGGAGGGCAAAAACTGATGATGCAAGAGAAAGGAGAGAACTACAGGAGCAATGTCTTTGAAGGGGGGGGGATCCAGTGCACACGCGGGGGCTGCCTCTCTAAGGGGCACAGACAGCCCAGCAGTAGCTATATGGTGTGAGCCAAACCGCTTTAGGCCACAGATGTCCAAGAAGAGCTGAGGTTTCTGACCTGTCCGTCCTCTGACTTCTGTATCTTAACTTGCATTTCAATACTGAATTATTGGCTCCTCCAACAAAGATTCAGCAAAAGAGGGGGGAAACTAGTACAAAGGAAGGTAGCCCCTTTAGAAATGAAGGAAGCAGGTTCCTTCTCCCGGCCCCCTGGCCTTTGGTTGAGGCTCTTTCCCAGGAACTTCAGGGTAGCCTGAGGCGAGACGAAAGTCTGCAGGTATGACTCAGGCCTGAAGGTCAGGCTGTCCCTCACTACAGGGAGGGACGCACACATCTCTGCCTTGGTCAGGATATCATCACCCACTGGGGTCCCAGGCTCAGCTCTCACCACCACCTGGCCTCTTCCCTCTTCTCACCTCTATCAAGTAGTCAGTTATCAAATCTTACAAATTCTGTTTCAGAGATGTTTCCCCCCAAATCCCCAAATCCCCACTTCTCTCTATTCCCTTAGTGCTGCCTAAATCTACACCCGAATTCTCTTCCTCTTGGCCTGTCTCAATGCCTCTACTGGTCTCCCTGTCTCCTTCTCCCGTCTCCTCCACCTTTGTATGACCACTAGAGTTAGCCTCTTAAAAAACAAAGCTGGATTTGTCATTTTTCTGTTTTAAAGCCTTTCTAGCTTACACATGGCTAGAAGCAGGAATTTTGAACCCAGGGGTCTATATGTTCCCGGAAATCACGGGTACAATTTTGGGTGTATCATTATGTGTGCTGCTTTTAGCGGGGAGGCAGCAGCTCATTCTCGAAGGTGTCCGTGACCCCCACAGCCCAAGAATAAGGCTTGAAGGTTAATGTGGAAACTTCCTTTTTTAGAATACAAGGTTCTGCATTACTTGTCCTCCCTTGTACCTGCTGTCATTCTTCAACAGGTAACAGAACATTTGTTGAGCATCTACTAAGTGCCAGGCATTGTGAGTGCTGGGGGAGACAGAGACAAACAAGACACTAGTTTACCATTCAGAAAGTCTGGGGTTGGAGAGGATATGGAGACAGAAAACAAACAACAGAGAAATAAAAAGAATAATATTTTTAAAACACAATAAGTACCATTTGGGGAATTAGAGTAACATCATGTGAACTGTAAACTGAACTAGCCCATTTGGTCGATGACAACTCTTAGGTTCTTTTTAGCGATAATGGGAGTGGCTAAAGAAGTTTGAAGAGGATGAGTGTTAGCTACCCCCACAAATGTTATAAGAGAAGCAATTACAGACCTAATTACACCCTCATAAAGACTTTCATGAACTAAACTTATACCAGAAGGCAAGCACAAAACCAGTTTATACACCTGTTCTGTTGGCTCAAGGAAATCCCAGTTCTCTGTCCTTTTAAGCACCCCAAAAAACACCAAGATTCCAGAAGCAGAATTCTTATTACCCTGGCAGCCCACCAGCAACCAGAATCTCCTAGAATTCACAGCTCGCTGATGATAGAGCCACTTGGGACTTGGCTTAGAGCATCACCCCAGTGGGTAGCACACTCCACTGGATTTTTACATTCCGTGCATGCAAGGGACTGAGAATGCTTCCAAAACATTTTAGCTAGCCCAGCTATTGTCTTAGTTTGAGTTCCCTCCATAGACAGATTCTGAGTCAAGATCCTGGGCGCAGCTATTTTATCGGGGAGCTGATTTCAGGAGCAAAACAGGGAAGAGAGAAAACATAGCAAAGGGTATGCTAAGGAGAGAGTGGCTGCTTTGAACAGTTGCACCTTAACCCATCTGAGGACCCTCAAGACACCACGTAGAGCAAACGTCAGAATCTTTCCTGCAAAGGACTGGGAGACTGGAGTATTTATCCCATGACTCTTATCTCCTATTGGTTGAGAATTGCCCCTGGGGACATTAACTCTCCTGGTTGGACCTGCTTTTAGCAGAACAAGCTCCAGTGGTGGTGGAGAAAACAGGCAGAAAAGAGAAGAAATACAGGTGCTTGGGTGGGCGGTAGCCAGGGCACTGGCCACCCCAGGTGCAAGTGAACCCAGATGGGGACAGAGGTTACAGGGTGGGGCACCCCCAGCACTCCCTCACACAGATCTTGAAAATTTCATAGGAGAACTCATTTCTAATTTAGCAATAAAAATCCATTTCTGACATTCACTTATGCTGCTTAGCCAAGTGTTGTTTATTGATCTAGACACAAATACCAGCCGCTCAGACCATGGGCCTCCTGGATAATTACCCTCACCCTGCACTGTGCATCCTTGATTGAAATGCTAGCAACCCCAGGGTTATAGCTTAACCTGTCACACACACATAATATCGCACTTACATGCTGGGGTCTTTTAAGGTAAATTACAGACACTCTAACAGATGGGTGGCCAGGGGAGACCTCTCCAAGGAAGTGACCACGAAGCTGAGATCTGAATGACAAGAAGGAGCCCACTAGACAAGATTGAGCATTTAGGCACAAAGACCAGTTCCTGCTCCCCAACCCCCCCCCCCCTTTTTCCAAGCATGCCAGGACTTTTCATGCTTTTTGTTTGTCTACCTGGAAAACAACTCTTGTCTGCCTCTTGGTTACAATGTGCAGCTCTGACAAGCTCCTCTTCAGGCTTCAAAACCCACCTCAAATATTTCACCCTCTTATAAGCTCTCTTTCAACAACTTCACTCAAATCCTCCTTCTGCCTTAGTATTTATTCTGTTGTATTACATCCCGTCTTTTTATATTTCCCTTCTTAAGAAGGCTTGTTCATCCCTGTATCCTGATTCTTAAAATGCCTGGCTCCAGGTAGGTGCTCAATAAACACGTATTTAATGAATGGTATCAGTGGGCTGGGCAGGGAAGAGCAGTCAGTCAGGATAATGGGCCAGGGTTGGCCCCTCTTCCTAAGTCACTTGCTACCAAATCCTCAGGCTCCCACCCAAAGCCTCACACTCAGAAGTACCAGGAAGGGAAATATTAATAATGTCTGAAAGGGAAAGAGACTTTCTTCTGTGTGAACACAGGCAAGTCTTTGGGGACACGCTATGGGGGAGGTTTGGCCCTCTCCCATTGCACGGCTTAATGTGTAACTTGTCACCTTTCCTGAATGTCAATTTCTTTTATTTGCCTGTAACACTTTCACCTTGCTTGGTCTCCTTGGTTACAATGTGCAGCTCTGGCCCCACTGCAGGCCTGCCACAAGCCCGGCCACCTCTGCTCCAGGTTGACTGACAAAGGCTTTGACACCCTTGTCTCCAGCCCTAGGGGCCTGACCCTGGCTAGACAGACTTGCCCAAACCATTCCACCCTGGGGCCAGCTCCTGGGAGCACTGGTATTCTCGGAGGGTAGATCCTTGGGGGCGGGGCCTGTCCTGTGCTTCCCACCGAGCCTTGTCCATTGGAGATGCTCCAAAAGTAGTTGTGGAATTAAACTGAATTGCTCTTCCTTCTGCTAAGGTCCCTTCATTTGAAGACTGTTTCTATCTCCTAAAAGAGTTCACAGCAACCTATAAGCCCTCCCTGCTACTCTCTCTTTCCTTCTTCCCTGCTTTCCTACCTTCCTTCTACAAATATTCGTTGAGCAACTAGTATATGTCTGGCACAGAGGGTCCCATGGTCATAAGACGTTTCAGGTATCTCTTTTATGTAGGTGGCCTTACATGGGAGCCAAATCAACAGAACCACAAGCTGACCTCCAACTGTGGGAGATGCTATGAGGGAAATAAGCAGAGGGGAGGGGTCTGCTTCAGAGAGGGTGATGAGGGACAGAGCTCAGACCTGATGAGCAGTGTCAATGTCTCGATGTAAAATTTTGTTTCTAAAAAAACAACCCTGTAGCTAATGACATGAGGTTAAACATTTGTTCATTTTAGTGGCAAGTACTTGGGTATTTATGACTGTTTGCACTTTTCTGTATTAAATGTGTTCCTATATTTAAAATGCTTTCTGCATTTGTTCATCTATTTGAAAACTTCTACTCCAACAATTCACAATTTGTGACACATGAGCCATCGCTCATAGGAATGGTGCCGTGGAGCACCGTCACTGGGTCCCTGGTCCCCCACTGCCTTTCACCTTTTCTTTCCTGGCAGACTCTTACTCATCCCTCAAAGCCCAGCTCAAAGGTCACCTTCCCAGTGGAGCCTCCTTTTACCTCCCCTTAGGGAGATGCAGTTGTTCCGCGGATTGTGACCGCTCAGTACATTGCGTATACATTTCTAATACATCCTGGCATGTTGCATCATGGTTCATTTGCTTGCATATGTGGATTCTTCCCAGCATCCTCCGAATCTTGTTCACGTCTTTACCCTCAGCTTCCAGCACAGAGCACAAAGCAGCACATTACAGATTCTCAGCAATGATTCTCCGGGATGCCTGCTGGACGAAAGAATAAATGTTTAACCTTCAAACGACAGGCTCTCAAAAGAGTACTAATAGAAGGTATTTGTATACAAGGAATGTGCTCATTAAAATTAGTTTTATTTATTCATTCACACAAACTCAGCAAGAACTCCATTTGGCTGCTATTAATGTTTAGTGTGATTTACTCTAAGTACTCAAAATGTAAAAAATGTGTTTCTTTTCAAAGGAAAGCCACAGCTCTTTTTGGTTTCCCCCCATCCCTCCCCTCATTTGTCTGAATTAGTAAGACTTTGCTTTAGTTCAGGTCTTTCCTTGAGATTTGCGGGCTGGTTGTATGGTAATTTAATTACTTCTGAACCTACTGAAGGCAAATACCAAGCGATCTACAGGGAAAGATCGTGGAGCTCCCGGTTACTTATTAAGTGAGCTTCTTGTGGTCCTCATGGAGACGATGGTGACCCCACCCGTCACCCCCTCCCGGTGGGTGGCAGTGCTGGGAGGGAAGCCCAATTAGGAAAAATTGGATCTTGGCATTAGCCAGCAGAAGGACAGACAGCAGAACCCTCGTAAAAAGGCTGGCAGAGACGGAGGGCTGCTTAGCTCCTCCCAGGGCTGGAGGGTTCTTTCTGGAGGGACACAGATCCATAAACTCAGAAGCACTTTCTTTCCTTCCCAGGATCAGCTCGTGGAGGGGAGTGTCGGTTTGGAGTGGGGCTGACTTGGGTCACATCCCAGCTTTGCTTCTTTCAAGGTGGGACTATTATAGGACCTCCCTCTGCCTCAGTTTCCTCGTCTGTAAAATGGGCGTGAGAACAGTATCTGCACCCTATAGAGTTGCTGTGAGGATCAGATGAGTTAACGCATGTCAACCAGTGGCCCTGCGGACCATTTATTTCTCACTCACCCTATAGTGACCTTGTTTGTTCATTCAACAAACATTTATTGGTCACCTAGTAAATGCCAGGGCCTGGGATATGGTGGGATGGAGGATGATATAAACATGAAAAAAGCAAGTCCTCACCCTCCAGGAGCTACATGCCAGGGAGGGAGACCAATGTGTGAACAAGTCTTTACAATGCTGTGAGTGACGAGGGCTGAGCAGACTGAGTCACACAGTCCCGTAGGAAGACAGAGGAAGTGATGTCGGGGCCGACGTCCAGAGAAGGTGACATTGGAGCTGGGTTTTGAAGGCTGAACGGTATGTACCAGGCAGAGGGATGAAAGGAAATGCAATGCTTTGGAGGTAAAAGCTCCATGTGGCCGGGCATGGTGAGGCGTGACCAGGGCTATCAGCTAGAGCAGAATTATAAATATGGGTAAGAGCCAGGCAAAGGGCTTGGATTTTGTCCCATGGAATATAGAGCCACGTGGGGAAGGGGCCATAGCAGAGATGGTTACACGGTGACTGGGAGCACAGGCTTTCAAGTGAGGCAGATGTAAGTCCAATCCTGCTCCGCCACTTACCCACTGTGAGATCTCGGGCAAGTCACTTCCCCTCTGGCTGTGTTTCCTGGATGATGAATGGAGGGAAACCATCCCTGTCCACTGGGGTAGTTGTAAGGATTAAATAAGGCAACGGAGATCAGGTGTTTTACACGGACCCTGGCACACAGTAGGTGCTCAGTACCTGGTGACTATTTCCGTTGTTACTGCTTTGCTGTGGCACGAGGCAAATACACCTGAGAGGACAGCACACAACTCAAGGCAAAGCGGCATGTGGCAGGGATACGACGGCCCAAGTGAGATGTATTGCAAGTGGTGGGGGAAACTTGCAGGCGAGACGCAGCAGGCAGGGAGTGGACAGGTGTCACTCGAGCCGGATGGCAAGGAATGAATAGGCACTAAGTGCAGAGAGTTGAAAGGCAGGGGAGCCAGGAGGCGCCCAGCGAGGCCCGCTTGTTCATGGGGTGCTGTGTAGGCTGGGCAGGCAGCAGGGCAGGGTGGGTCTCCCGGGGTAAAGGAATGAAAAAGAAATCGGACCTGGGGGTCTGCGGGGCCTTTGATTTGCTGACCTGGTCTGCCTCAGATCTCCTGTTATTCCCCTATTCCGGCACCAGCCCTTCCTCGAAGGAGAGTATGGGGTCCCCGGAGGCGTTGCAGGCATGTGTCCACCTGCCAGGCCTGGCAGTCCCCTGGCAAATGTGCTCCTGGTCAAGAGGTGTTCCACCGGCGGGGGGGGGGGGGGGAAGGGGGTATTTGCTTCAGTGGGAGCACCTCCTTTCAGGCCTGACACCTGGGATAGGGTCAGACTGCCCCTCCCGCTTCCTCCTCCCCTGCAAGATGTCATCAGCCTGGAGCTGCGTAACCGCCCCCCAGGCCCCTGCAGAATGCCCTCCAGACGGAAGAGCCAGCAGTGTCCCCGGCTCCACCTGGCCCTGTGTGTAAAGCCAGTGCCCACGACGACTGCTCACTGGTCTCCTGTGTCCTGGTGCAGGATGATTAATAGCCTAGCTGCACCGATGTGTTGTATTTAGGTCTATTCCCAAGCAGATAGATTTTTCTTCCCAGATAAAATGAATGCAGGCCCTCCCCAGGCTGCCCCTGCCCACCCCTCCCGCTCGCAGTCTGTTAGGGAGCTCTGAAAGTTAAATGAGTTGATAAGCTAGTGGGGGCAGGGATGACTGTACCTTCAGTGGCCCTTGTAAACAGTATAAAGTCACCTTGATGTGCCGGGACTAATGACGCTGGAGCAAGCCAAATGGAGTCCAGTGGCACCGAGCCAGGACAGGAGCCAGCGTCCCCACGGCTCGGAGAGGGGCTATCAAGGCCTCACCTTCCTCTGTCCCTGTCTTTTTCCGGGGGACACGCACTCAGCTCTGTCTCATACTGAGTGCAAAACCTCCTGAACTTTTCGTTGCTTCCTGTGTAGAAAGGGGACGTTATGGTTGAATTGCATCCCCCCGAATGATGTTGATGTCTTAGCCCCGGGTACCTATGAATGTGACCTTTTTCGGAAATAGGGGCTTTGCAAATGATCGATTTAAGATGAGGGTGGGTCCTAATCCAGTATGACTGTGTCCTTATACAAAGGGGAGTTTTGCACACGGAGACCGACAGGCACACGGGGAATGCCAGGTGAGCAGGAAGGCAGAGACGGAGCTGTGCTTCTACAGGCCGAGGGACGGCACGTTCCCTGGCAAATCGGCAGGCGCGAGGAGGAAGGCCTGGAGCTGATCTTACCTCACAGCCCTGGGAAGGAGCCAACCCTGCCCACACCTTGATCTGGACGTGCAGCTCCCGGAACTGAGAGACAATGCCTTTCTGTGGGCGTAGCCCCCATTCTTGGTAGTCTGGGAAACTAATACAGGGGAATGATAACCCTCCCCTTGGGTTGGCAGAGAGCACATCACAAGGAAACCCCTGTGAAACCCCATAGTGGGTGCTCACAAGGAGTCATCAAATCTTCAGGCCAGAGGCTCACCCCCAGACTCGGGGGCAAGAACAGGGTGGGCCCGACAAATGGGGGCCGGTGAACCCTAGAAAACAAGAGCCACGCAATGGTCAGGCTCCTTGTTTCTCTAGGACAGACACACGGGGTTAAAAGGTTAGGAGGAGGCCACAGATTGTCTGACTCCATTTACATGAACTGTCCAAACCCACAGAGACAGAAAGCAGACTGGTGACTGCCAGGGGCTGGGGGAAGGAGAAAGACGACATGGATGCCTGATGGGTACAGCTTCTCTTTTGGGGGTGATGAAGTTGCTCTGGAGCTAAATGGTGGGCATGTTGCACAGCACGGTGAGTGTATTAAATGCCACTGAATTGTGCACTGCGAAATGGTTAAAATGGTGACCTTTGTGGTATGTGTATTTTGCAATAATAAGAAACAGTATATATTGCATGCTAAAAAAAAAAAAAAAGTTAGTACAGAAAACTCAAAAAGTCCCAGAGTTGAAATCAGCTTTGAAGGAGGAGGTAGAGCTCATAACCCCAAGAATAATAGGTTAAATGAGTGGGGTTGCAGTGATGCTTGTGTCAGTTTTTAAAAAGCCGTGTTCTGGGAAGCTGCTGAAAGGTGGGCTCAAGGTTTGGTACTAAAGTCTCCTGAACCAGAGTACGCAGTGTGGGCAGGGTCCCTCTGGGCAAGATGGGGGCATGGAGGTTGGGGTGAGCATGCTATGAACCTGGCTCTTTGGGTGGTCGGGGGAGAGATTCAGGGTCCTCTGAGCCCCCCTGTCCTTCCCTCACCTGCCCCTGGGCTCACACACTAAAATCCCCAAAGTCCCCACACAGTGTTCTCTTCCTGACCTCTGACCTCTGGCCAGGCTCGCTAGGCCAGAGCACATCTTATGGTCAGGTGCCTGCCCTACCAGGACTCCCTCTAGCTTTTGGGGAGGAACCAAGGCAAGTTCAAGTAATGAGGCTGAGCGAGGCAGGGACAACCTCCAGAATGAGCTCAGGCCGCATGCCTGGGGGCTGGTGATGCCACTGGAGCATTTAGGGAGGACTCCTCAAGTGCCAGGTGCTCCTAAGCATCTCCTTGCATTGGGTCATTTGTCATCATGACGGTCTTAGCAGGTGGATACTTAGAATTCCCACGTTGCAGAGAGGGAAACAGGCACAAAGAAGATAAGGGCTTTCACCCAGTCCCCAATACTAAGTGGAAGAGGCAAGATTCCAACCCAGGGGGTCCTAACCCAGAGTCGGCGCTTTAACTGCCGGAGCGTGCGCCTGTGTGCGCCTCTGCCCTGGGTGCCCACAGGGCCTGGCTCTTGAAGCTGGAGAGGCTTTATGGTGAGAAAGGGAAGCTATGAAGAGCCTCCTGAAAGTAAAGGGCTGTAGACACCGAGGCTTGTTCAGCCGGGAGAGATGAGACTGAGAATGTGATTCAGGGATTGGCCTGGAGGGAAAAGCCCAAATCATGGTCCCACAGGACTTTCAAGGAGGATGCCTTCTAGGAGGAGTGGCATGGTCCACCCATTTACCCAGGGCCCTTACTACAGATAAGACACTGCTGGTGTGGCTGGGATGCCCTCGATGAGGCTGCAGCCCCGGAGAGAAAGGCTCATGCGTGGCTTCTGGTGGAGATCAGGGAAGGGGTCAGGGAGAATCCCAATGGGCACAATTGGAGAATTTTAAAAGGAAGCAAATAATGAAGGGAAGTCCTCGGTTTGCATGAGAAAGGAAACAGTTTCCCTTAGAAAGGAGCCTGGCCCTGAACAGTGAACATGTGCAGATGGGGTTACACAGCCCCAGTCCCCAGCATGGGAGGTCTAGAGCCCTCTCTCAGGGTTATCTGCCTTCTAGCATCTAAGCTCCCTGAGAACCCTGTGTGTGCCCAGGCCTGGTAGAGGGCAGTGCTGGGTGGCCACACTGGCCTGGTACCCGGAGCACAGTAGTTCTCAGAGGGAACTATGGACAAATGATGGGTCGGTCAGACTGTATCTGCCTGAAGTCCCACTCCCAATTCTCTCACTTTCTGTGTGGCATTCTCAGAATACAGACCTTGCTAGAGAGCGTATGACTGGTAGTGTTGGTATCTTCGACATCACTCGCTCATTCACTCATTCATTCATTCATTCAATCATTCCGTCTGTGCTCAGGAAGGCCTTACTGTGTGTCAGGTATCGTCGCACTGGGGATGCGATGGTGGATAAGACAGACATGTGGTCTCTCCTCTCGGAGCTCGTATTCCAGTGGCAGGCTACTTGTGGAGGTGTTTGCAGTTCTTCATATTAAACGACTTTGACTTCAACAGCGTGGGTACTGCCCCTTCCTCCTAGTTGCTGTTAACCTGGAGAATAAAGAATTAGATCTAACATGAAGAAGAAATTCAACTTTATTTTTTAAACATTGGAGATTAGGAAGTTTTACGGATTGTAAAGTACCCCTTACTGCATCAGCAAGGGGCTGGTCCCACGGCCCCTCTGCAAGGGGGACCGTCACCTGAAATCCCACCTAAATCAGTGTGCACAAGTAACCAGATCAGCAAGGCAGATGGCCCTCGTGTGATCAAAGCAGGTGGGTCTCCAGATGGCAGGATGGGAGGCCCGGGCATGATCAGGAACTCACCTGGTTAGTTGCTGGACAGCCCATACTTCTGTTATTTCTCCACGACTCTTCCATCTTCCGGAAAACTTTGCCCCATGGCTCAGCTTTCCCAGTTAGGGTGGCCTGCCCTAGGGAAGCTGCCCCCCCTTTGCAGTGTTTCTTAGAGACCCTTCAGCATCCCAAAGACTGGGGCTCCTTTCCTCAAGAAGAAACTTTTCCAGGCAAGTCAGCCTCCCAGAAAAACTTTCTGGAAAAAGTAGCGACACCAACACCTCCAAAGCCTTTCAATCCTGGGCAGTTCTTCTGTCATGAATGTCATCCCCTGTCCTTTTAAAAACCCATTACCTGCTGTGACGAGGCCCACTGGACCCTGCCTCACCTGGCACAGGTGACTCCTGACTGCATCCCAACCCCTCGCCCTCCAGGGGCCTCTGCTGGTCCCCTGAGAAACCTGTCTGGGCCCCAAGCTAGCAAAGCTCTGCCGCTCCCTCCCTTCCTCCCGATCTGGCAGGAGGAATGGAAACTTTCGTGGAAAGCACTTGCGCTGACGAATGCTCCCAAGTCAGGCCTTTGACTCCAGCCCTGACAGAGCCAGCGGCTCAGGATCTGGGGGCCTGTCCTCGGTGGGGCCAGGACCTCCTGCTCCGGCTCCTCCCCTCGCCCTGTCTGCCCACCGTCAGTCATCAGCTCTCCGGTGTGACCCCAAGTGACTGTTCCACCGCGGGCGAAGTAACCGACTCTCACACTTTCCCCCCTGCCCTCCACCCTTTTATTATAATGTTCTCCCCCTTCCAGGGCCCATCAGTGGCTGTGTCGCCTGCATGGGGCTCGGCGGAGTTGAAAGTCTAGAGCTTTTTGCTGTTTTGTTTAAGACCTGGTTATGGTTGTGGGAATTTTTTTTTTTTTTTTTTTTGTCAGCTGCCTGTTATATCAATCACAGAGTCGGGATCTATTTATAGGTTGGGAGTACTGTGTCCTTAGTCACAAAGAGACACAGACAGGGGACTGTCAGCTGGTGCCGGAGGAGCTGAGCAGCGAGTCATCAGCAACTGGAAACACCTGAGGGGCAGACATTCGGGGAACCCAGCCCCGTCCCGGCGCCCCGAGCATGTAAGTACCCAACTGCTCCCTGGCCTGCCCAGGGCGGCCCCTACCCTCCTGCCCCTTTGCCGACTCGCTCCCCTTCGCTCTTCTGCTCTCTCTCTTTTTTAAACGGGTAAAAATATCCCCCCACGCCTGCTCTTTCATCCTGCCTTCCGCCACTGCAAAGCATCTCTGGGTGGCCGAGCCTGTCGCAGCCTGTCGTGGGAAGGTCAGAGGGACCGGCAATGGCTGGTGGGCCGGTTTCTACAAACTCACTTGGAATCACTAGGTTCCCTTTGAGTTTTGTTTGTTTCTGCTGAGAAAAAGTGAGCAAATCCAAAGGGCAAGGGAAAGTTTACACGCGGCTCAGCGGGGTAGGTATGTCTCCCAGCGTGAAAACTTTTATTTGCTGGCAGCTCAGGCGTTGGGCGAGCTGGGAAGGTTACAGGGGGACACGGTGTACGCAGGACAGGGGGTGATGGAGGGCTCCAGGCAGATCTGGGCTCCACCTGGGAGCTTCCAGACTCCGGGGGGTCATGACAGTCCCCAAGGCCGGCTTTTCCACAGTGCCTCAGAGGAAAAGGACTTTTTTTTTTTTTTTTGCTCCACAGAGTGAGTTTGCTTTGGGAAGTCGAGATGAGAGCTGACCATTTGTCTTGCCTTACGGGCTTTCGTTGGATCACTCCTTGGGTGTGTTTTCTTTGCCCTGAAAGGGGAACTGGGTGGGGGCTGGAGGAGGGAGAGTCTGAAAGGATGCAGCCAGGTGTGGAGTGTTGCTGATGCATCTCTCCGCATCCTTCCTGAAGGAAGAAACTTAATATCACGACTCTTGTCAAAGCCGTGCTTGTTTTAGACCATCAGCGTGCAGGCTCTGGAGCGCCCTGGTGGCTCCCAGAGGTGGCAGGCCCCAGACGTTGTCCGGTGGTCCACACGCTGACACACCGCAGGCTTCCTGGGGGCCGTGGAGAATGACCTTCTGGAGAATGCATAGTGTTAAGTAAAATCCTGCACTTGAGGAGGTTGGCTATATATTATTTACAAAGGAATGATAGCATGGGATTTTGAGAAAAAAATATGATGCCTGATGTATATTGTATACAAGTTTTAAAATGTCTCATTCTTTTTACAAGTCTAATAATGCCTGGGTTTCTAGTTACTAACACAGTGCTTGCCGTATACTACATTGCTAAGGACTAATTCTTGATTTGTTTGGGAAAAAAGATCCTAACAGAGAAATCTTGCCAGCAATTTAAAAGCATCAAACAAAACAGATATATCTGGATTGTTTTTGATTAAAAACATGATAGTCTTAGCAGCAAATCTAACTTGATGGAAGTTAAATAATGTGGTCTTACATATATGTTTACAGAGCCAATTCGATCTCGTTTTTATTTTGACCTTTATGAACTTTAACTTTCCTTCTCTCGGCTCTTTATTTACACTGGTATTTTATTTAGGGCTAGTGTTGTCTTTAATCCATTCATTTATTATTTTGGAGGGGAGAATCAGCATAAGAAATGAGAAGGTAAACTTCCCATATTCGGGTAGTAAGTCCACACTCATTGGTGGAGAAATTCAGAATAGGGAACTTGTTGGAAAATGGAGGGAGGGGGGAGGGAATGTCACTATTTAAAATCTACCATGGTAAGTAAAACCCAAGAAATAAAGAAAAAAATAAACAGGAGCTGAGCATATTATACATGCAGCATTCCCATTTCTCTCTTCCAGGGACTCTGTTTTGCCAAACACTTTCTGCTAAGGTTCCCCCAATAATGCTGAAGTGGGATTTGGTGGGTTACTGTTAATTAAAGCTCAAGTGCATCAAGTGATTGAGACATTGCGTTCAGAAATCATAGCAGTCAGCTGTTTGCGAAATTGAACTATCCTAGGACTTTCAGGTCTCAGTGGCTTTTTAGAGAAAGCGTGGCACTTTTTAACCTTTGAATATAAGAGCAAACCCTCCCCTCCCCTCCTCCCCGCGCACAGCGGAGCCTGCTGGCCCACGATGCGATGCAGCAGGAGAGCCTCCTGCATCTCTGAGCAAGTTCCATGTTCTCATCAGTGCGAGCGGCTGAGAGAGAAGAGTATTTATTGGAACCTTTAGGCTAGAACTGCTCCTTCACGTGGCTACCTGTGGATGCTTTCAGGTGGGATGGGGCTTGTTTGGCCGTGTGATGGAGGGCCTGGCTTTCATCCTCAGATCAGGATTTGGTTTTTCCCCTTTGGGATTAGTGATAGAGATGCAACTGGGGGAAACTTCAAGACATTTGCATAAGGCAGCCTCTGATTACTTCGTTTCTGCTTCAGTAACGATTAATTTTATGAGGATGGAGCTCCCATCAAACTTCTCGTTTTTTTCCAAACTGGTTTTTTAAATGCAATTGGTCATGGGGCTGTCTGTGACTTCATGTTTGCAAAACCTAACCCACTCCAACCTGTCGTCGTTTATTTCTCCAGATGTCAATGCACAGTCGTTGGTGCGCATGCACCGTTGTTTTATGTGTCCCTCTCCCTAGCACATGGAGGCCCAGCCCCAGCCTCCTCCCAAGTTGGGGACAGTGGGGCCAACAAACAGGTGCATGGAATACAGCAAGCTCAGGTGCAGGACCATCAACCTCCAGGAAGAAGGAATCGCAAATTCCTGGAAAGTGCTCCCCTCATTCAAACAATTTTACATGGCTGGGGTCTCTCCAAATACCCCCTAAATAAAAGATGGCATTGGCAGGATTTTTCAACCAGAGACCCTGGTCTGCTCGTTCTCCCATCACTTCGCATCGGCAGCTTATCGGCCCATCTTCTTATCTCTATTTTTACATTTCATTATGCTCCTGCTCTCCCCCCTCACCTCCTCCCCTCCCCCTTCTCGCCTCCCCTGAAAAACACATTTCTATCTGGCACAGAAAATAAACTCAGATTGTGGGTAGTTATGTTAATCTAATTCAATCCTCAGCGGGTTAAGAGTGAAATTCTAATAGTGGAGCTGTTGAGGGCTTTTTTGTTAATGGCTTGGGGATTACATTGAGTTAAAGGCTCATTTCCTAATCAAACAGAGAGGGAGAGAGTGACTCCGAATATTTATGAGTCTCCCAGTGAGAGTTTAAACATTCAACTCCAAAAGCAAGGTTTCTGCTGGAGGAAAGAGTTAAAACCCCTCAGGGCTGCTGGGGAAAAAAATTAAACCAGTTAAGCCATCAGCATTTTCAGGCTGCTGTACAACCTGGGCAAAGTGGAAGGTGGGGCGAGAGGGGAATCGGTTCACAAAGCGAAAATGGAAACTGTGGCAGACGCTCTGCAGTCAGAGGCAGCTGATGTGCTCAGAAAAAAAGTCCCTGTAGCAGACTGGGGTCCTCGGTTCACCAAGTGCCTGGAGGGGCTGTGTGCCTGGAACTCCCCAAATCAATTCTCCTCCTCCAGTCTGGAGGTGAGAACATGGAGACAGGAGTATGGCTCAATTTACCAGCAGCTGGAGAGTTCCCCCTGCTGCCTGGTGGAGCCGGAGAGGATTCCCCCCACTTCCGTCCTGCCTGTGAAATGCTGAGGGCATCTTCCTCCGAAGAGCAAATTCACATGCCACAAGCCCCTCTCTCCCCCTTGGCTCTGTGATGGGCCCAGGTCCCTTGGTCCCTCTGCTTGGAGTTCTGCGCACATGAGGATCTCAAAGCCCATCTGGTTCACTGTGCCCAGGAGAAAGCAGGTCAAGAGCTCCCTGATCTCCCTCCAGAGAAGGCGAGGAGCAACTTGGCCAAGGTCAAGCAAAGTCAAAGCAAAGCTGAGGTCAGGAGTCTAAGTTCGTTGCACACGCTCTAGCTGCTCTTGTCCCCTCATTCTCTGGGGTACAGTAGTGGAGAGGGGAAGGTCGGAGCCAGATGGCTGTCAGAACTGCCCTGGGTCTCCTGGAATGCTGTTTCCTTCCCCAGCCTGGAAAGGAAGGGCAGAAGTCCCGACGCAGGAGGATTCTGAATGCTCTGTGGACACGTCTCCTTTTTTCTGCCACCCACTAGATGGTCCTTTTACTTGGGCCCTTTTCCTGCTCCATGAGGTCAGGGAGGCACCAGACAGCTGACTTTCTCTCTCCTGGGTCCTCTGGTTTTTGTTTCCCAGGACCTGGGCACGAATCTTCCTCTGGGTGCTTCATGCTCAGTGGCCTGTGGGTCCTTTTGCATTCGCCCTTTCTCGTGTCAGGGTGGCACTCATGTCTTCGGCAGCTTTTCTGTGAAGCCTTTCTCATGTGGCTGGTGTCTCCCTCTTCTCGAAGCCCCTGGCTGGTCCCCCTTCATTACTGCTTCATCCCTGTGGCGTGATGGCTTCCGTGGGTCTTCCTCATTGCACCTGCAGCTGACCAAGAGCATGGAGGACAGTTCATTCCCCTTTGCAAGTCCACATCATGGTTGGTCATCCCTGCCCTCTTGCCCTAACAAGTACCCCCCATGGACCGCACGGAGCTGTGGTTGAGAGCATGCTCTCTGAGTCAGACAGCCAGGGTTCAAATTCCAGCACCACTTTCTCTCAGCTGTGAGACCTGAACTACTTACCCCTTAAGGGTCTCAATTTTCCCACCTGGGGATAATTCTAGAACCTTCCTCATAGGGTTGTTGGGAAGATGGAATGCATGTGAAGTATTAGCCCTCTGCTCGGTGTGTTACACTCTTATTTGCTCAGCACAGAGCGGCCACTTCTCCTGTCACCACTAACAGCAGACCCCTACGCCTCCCACTCAGGGGCTATGTCTTAGTCAGCTCAGGCTGCTATGACAAAATACTATAGACTAGGTGACAAACAACAGACATTTATCTTCTCACAGTTCCTGAGGCTGGTCCAAAATCAGGGCGCCAGCGTAGAGTGTCCTAGTGAGGCCCCTCTTTGCGTGCAGATGGCTTCCTTCTGACTGTGTCCTCACTTGGAGGACAGCTCAGCTCTGGTCTCCTCCTCTTCTTAGGACACAAATCCCATGGGAAAGGGGAGGGGGAGAGGGGCTTCACCTTCCTGACCTCATCCAAGCCCAATAACCTCCCAAAGGCCCCACTCCCAAATGCCACCACACGGGGGTTAAGACTTCGGTATATGGACTTTGGGAGGGCACAGACCTTCAGTCCCTGCCAGGCTATTTTCCCTCGGTGTTGACGAGCAGAGTCCTGTGTGATAGCCAAGACTTCCAGCTTCACCCTCCCATGGCTATTCCATTCCGAAGCCCGAGATGAAGGCGTATGGGGAACCCCTGCCACACCTGAAAAGAACTTGGGGCTTTTCACCGCTGTGGGGAAGCAGAGGATGTGAGCTGGGCATTGGTCAGCAGCCCTAAGCCAGGGGAGGGAGACCCGGCTTATTCTGCCCTGGCTCGCAGTCCCACGAGCAGTTTTGGTCCTGGGTCCCCGAGTCACCCGCGCACCCCCAGCCTGCTCTCTGAGGGCAGTTCAGGCTCTGCCGCAGAGCAGGCCGGGCCAGGCCTGGCTGTGAAGCCAGCGGGCTGTCTGCGGGGCAGCAGGTGACAGCTCTGGCCTCCTCTCTCTCAACATGGTTGTTTGACAAATTAATCCCAGAGCCAAGCTGGCCTCACAGGAGTTCCTGAAGAGGTGTCCTCCCCTGGGCTGCCCCGGCCCTGGTGTCCTCAATGCCCCCGTGAGTCTCTGGGTAGGGACTCTGGGCTGCAAGGCAGTAGGCTCGTCCTTTCCTTTCCCCGCTGATAAGCCACTGACTCCCTGCTGGCTCTGCTCTCCCTCCTGGAGTTGGAGGTACTGCTACTAAACACCCCCCTCTCTGCCCCTCGGGCCTCCGTGTTCCTTCCTAGGTCCAGAAACGAGAAAAATTAAGTGTGATCTGTATTTAGAGGTGCACAAACCTTCCCAGGAATTGTATTCTGTGCAGTAAAACGCTTTGTCTACGTCAATGTCAAGCTGAATCGCTAAACGGGTATTTCTCCTGTTACTATTTCCCTGGTTTGCCATACTCTCCCCTCTCCCCTTTTGGCTCTCCTGGCTGTTCCCACCCTGTAGGGCTTGTGCTCCTCCCCCTGCTATAACCATGCTGGTCCCCGGTCCCCTGGTGCACATGAGAGGGAGACCTTCCTTCTGAAGTGCCCCAGAGTGTCTGTTTCCATGAGCACAGACAGGCTTTTGAACTGCGGCAGGATAGAAACATTATCTAGGCACGGGGCTCTTCCCAGAACAGTAGTTCTGCTCTCTTCTGGAAGGCAGGGGATAGAGACTCAGGCTGCTGAGGGTTAAATGATAGCAATGAGAAGTCTCCGCGTCTCTGGGGGACTGGTAGCTGGCTGAGACAATTGATTAGCTCGGCTTAGTGATCTCTCTAGCAATATTCAGGAGTGAAATTATTGCTGATTAGGCTGTGTGTGTGTGTGTGTGTGTGTGTGTGTGTGTGTGTGTGTTGGGGTTCATGGCAGTGAGGGGGATAGGATAAGATCTGAGAAAGAAATTTCATGAATGTTCGCTGCTAAGTCAGTCTTGGGAAGAGACCTACCACCCCATGTAGATCTGCAGTTATATTAGGACTGTATGTGGACTAGTCAGTGGGGAGAGGTCGCATGAAGGTGCACAGGACCTCCCTGTCCATTTTCTTTGCGACTCCCTGTGAATCTAGAATTATTTTGCAATGAAAAGTTAAAAGACAAAGTCCACTGAAGGGAAGCCTGGTGTTGAGGTCTGCTTTCATCTGTGGCTCCAGGGATCCAGGGGCAGGTACCAGGTGGGGCTGGCCCAGCCACCTCCAGGTCAGTGGCCATTAAGGTGCACATGCCCCCAGGGCTTCAGTTCCCTTGATCATAACATGAGGGCTGGAGAGAAATCTCTTAGGTCCTCCAGCTCTAAAAGTTTACATTGTAGAACTTGTTCAAGGTGGACCTGGTACATTGTATTTCTAGCATAACCAGTAACCACAGGTGAGCAGCCTGTGTCCCTTTAACCCAAGGCCTTGGGCCCAGATGTGGCCCTTCTTGGGCTTTACCACCACCAATCAGTCCCTATTATCTATCAGTTTCCTCAGCTTGTTCTCTCTCCTCACCTCCCCATCTGTAAGTGCCCCTGGGCAGTGCTGGAAAACTGGTCAGAACTACTTGTTCAAATACAAATCTATAATCTCTGCATTTTTAATTTTGCCTTTAATTTGTAGAGACCACCGCCTCATACCTCTGTGGTCCTGATACAATACCCCTCACAATCCACTGCCCCAGAAGTCACATTGGGCTTCTACACAACTGGAGAAGCCCCAGCACCAGGGTGCCTGCTCCTTGGGGTCTGCCCAGAGCCCTTTGGCAGCCTCTAAAGAAAGGAGTAGGCACAGGACTTGAGAAAATTTCCCAACCCGGGAACCTCATCAAGTCCTTAACCTCTCTGCACCTTCATTTCTTTACTCGCAAATGGGGATCTAAACCTGCTCTGAATATCTTACCAGATTAGCATGGGGCTAAAATAAGAAACAGAGCACAAACTTTCCTTTAAAAATGGAAGTGCTTACCAGTCTTAGACGAACTGATTCCCCTGCATGGTGATTTCCATGAAGTCGTTTGGGTGGTGATTAAGCTGGCTTCAGAGTCATGCTCCTGGACCCATGTCCCCCTTGAACTAGCCGTGACCTTGGGCAAGTTTCCCACCCTCAGTTTCCTCTTCTGTCTAATAGGTGTGATAAGAGCACCTTCCTCATGAGTGATTGTGAAGGTTAAAGAAGACGCCCACCTAGGCCCTTGAACAGTGCCTGCCGCACAGTAAACTCTGGATGCCGTTGCTGTTGATGATGATGATGATGGCTGTTGTAACCATTGTCTAGGGCCCCACACCAAAAAGGCCAGGAGGGAGGAGGCTTTCAAAGTCCCTACTTTCCTCCCAAAGTCGCCCTGCACAGCTTACAAATATAGCAGAAGGTGCTGCTCTGGAGGTGACTTACAGACTTACCCTGGTCCCCCACGATTCCCTGCACTTTTATATCCTGAAACCACGGGAGCATCCCTCCAGTGCCTGCGTGGGGTTTGGGGTGATCTGGCCAAGCTTGTCACCTCTCACGGGAATCTGCTCTCCACAGCCCAGCATAGATGGCTGCTCACGTTCAGGATTCCGAGCCCAGGTGGGAAGCTTGGAAATGGTCGAAATGGGTTGTCTTGTGTGTCCCTAAGTTGTGGAGTGACTGGAGTGTATTTTCTGCAAAGGGCCAGTTCCTCCTCCTTGTGCAGGGACTGCTGTTCTCGGCATACCTAATGGGGCACCCTCAGGGAGTGCTTGGCAAGGAGAGAAGAATGGAAGTAGGTAGGGGCAATGTCTACTGCCTCAGGCGCAGGCGGTGGGGGTGATTTGTATATTTCAAGGAGGTTGGAGCAGAGACTTCAGCTCTTAGGGGAACATTCCAAACCCAGACTTGTGACCTGTGTGCCGGTTGAGGGTATTGTGGCCAGCCAGCCACGCCTCTCCTCTCTCCTTGCCATGGGCTGAGAGCAGTCTTGAAGGAAAGTGTAATTACCGTTTGCTCCAGGGCCCCCCATTAAGAACACCCTCATGTAATAACTAGAGTTAATTCTGCCTCCAGATGCCCTGTCTGCTGTTGCTCCTTTGAAAGCCAGTGGGACCCAAGCACCACTTTTAGCCCGAGGGGAAAAGATCAGGAGATAGATATTAGTTTCTACAAGTTCAGGCTTTACTCTTGGGCGACAGAAATATGGTGGTGACATTTTTCTCATACGAAATCTTCACCCAGATCTCTGCCCTTAGTGATATAAGTTTCGAAGCAAAGCCAACTCATTCTAATGAGCAGTCTCGGTGGATCTGGACAGCCAGCAGCATTATGAGGGAAGGGTGTTCAGAAAAATTCTAGAGACAGGATCTAAAGCATGTAAACGATGCCATTCATTGCCTAAGGAGCAGACTTAAGGTGTGCATGGGAATGAGAAATACCAGCTTCAGGAGAGGAGGAGTCTGCGCTCGTTAGAGTATCCTGTACACCCATCTGCAAGCACACATGCTTGCTTTGGCCTCCTCAGGCTCCTCACTTGCTTTCTTCCCCAATTATATTTGGGGATGAATTTGCCTAATCATTGAAGGTGGGGAAATGGGAGCAGAGGCAAAGCAAGTGGGTGAATTATAATGAGATCTTTGGAATCTACTTGCTAAAGAATCAGAAACATTACCTTGGAATACGGCCCTCTACTGATGTAGTTGGACACTGCTTATGAAGATAAAACTAATTTTTATGGCATTGTATTGAGCTAGCCTTTAGATTCACTTTCTGAAGCCCCCAGTTCTAGTTCTCACTCTGCCACTACCTGATGACTTTGGCCAAGACACTTAGTATCTCCCTGCTTCTGTTTCTTTACCTGTAAAAGAAACCGTGAACTAGATGGCCTCCAAGTGCTCTTCTGGGTCCAGCCCTGAACTTCCTTGGTGTCCCACCCAGGCAGTGATCATCTTCTCTCACAACTGTGTGCCTAATGGTTTCCCCTCCAGAATTAAGGCTCTGTGGACAGGGACTGGGGGCCCCATTACCCAGCACGGTGGCTGGACACAACAGGCCCCCAACATGCCTTTGAATGTACTAATGAAAGAAATGGACACAGGTAAATGCCAACCTCCCCAACCCAGAATAAGCTTTGCTGTTCCCAGAATTGCTGCAGGCCTGGCTTGAGTTTTGACCCTGTGTGTCTTCCCTCCTTGGTGGGGGAAAGGGAGGTATCACACCTCCATGGTATAAACTGGAAAATCTTTTCGCAATAATATGTAAATTGAGCTGCCTAAAACAAACCCACTGAAAACACCTTTGAGCAGTGGCGTTATTTCCCAACTGCCATGCCCGCTTCTCTACATGGCCACTGTACTGTCTATTTCTGTTCTTTGTTCCCCTCTCTCCATCAAACTCTATTAATTTAAAAATATTACATTTGGAGACTTGCTAAATAAAGAGACCTCAGAGTACAAAGTATCCCTTATCCATTTTCTGGGTCCCTATGTGCTTCCTTGTAAAGATTTTTTTGTTATTTTTTACTAAATGGCCTTGATTTTATCATTAATCGTTATGTGGCAATTCTTTTCACTGTGCCTAACTTATTTCTAAAATATTCTCCCATAAGTCCTGAGTCTACTTCCCTTGATCCCTTGTGCCCCTTTGCACGTCTGTCTTTGCCATTTCATGAAACGTATAAAGTGATTCCTTTATATGTTGGACCCTTGATCTCGGGCCTTGCCTGGCCCTCCACCAAAATTTCCCAGAAGAACAGTTCTTACAATTGGACTTTCACAGTTCAGGTGCGCTTGGGTCTCTGTCATTTCCATACTGAGCCTGGGGACATGCTTTGTTCTCTCTCCCCTAAAACCTCATATTTTCTCTAACCAGCAGTTTTCACATTGCAGCCAAACCACACTCTGAATTTAAAGCCTTAAAAAGTCTTCGGTGTCTCTCTTGGTGCCATATTGTGAAGGATCCCACTTTTTCTCCCGGACGGTAATCCCACGTTACCTGTTCCTGGCATTATTGCCCGTTGTCTGATCTTGACATTTCCTCGGCACATTCCTTCACTGCCTCCTTATGGTGTTGTTTAGTGCCTGCCTGGCTTCTTGACCCCTTCCTGTGTCCGCCTCTGCAGCTCCTCTGTGGCTGTGGGAGAAGGGAGCGGCATTTATCAAGGGCCTGTGTGTTTGGAAACTTTGCACAGTTTATCTTTGATTTTTGCAATGCCTGAAAGACGTAAGTACTATTATGATGCTCATTTTACAGAAGAGGAGACAGAGGCCCTGAGGTTAGCTTCTTATTGAAGGTCACCCAGGCAGTAAGGAGTATGGGCTGCTGTCACCTTCTGCAACATACCACAGGGCTCAGTGCATGCAGGCAACCACCAAAAACCACACCAATACCCTTCTGTGTCCTTTACATTGAACTTGGTGCAACATTTTCAAAATTTGAGTGTTTTTACTCGTCTCTGAAACACGTCAGGGGTTGCCTTTAACAGACCCATACAAGAGATGCTGCAACCCATGGCTTTCATTCCCCAAGTCCCCGCATCCTTGTAAATATCACGAAGCAGATGCTTCCATCCAGTGAGCCTCTGTTAATCCCACTTAGCTCCCCTTTGCAACTACTCACGGTCTTGCTTCCCCCTAAATCAATTTTTTTAAATCCCTCCAGAGGAGCTGGAAACCCTGTTGGTAAAATGTAGGCCTAAAATGGGTAGATTTTATTTTATCATTTTAATCCTCACATGAGGATATTTTCCCCCCATTGCTTTTCAGATAGAGTGAAAGGGGGGGGGGGGCAAGAGAAAGAAAGAGAGAGAGAAACATGGATGTCAGAGAGACACATCGACCAGTTGCCTCCACACGCACTCCCACAGGGGGTGGGCGATGAACCTGCAACCCAGGTATGTGCCCTTGACTGAGGATCAAACCCGAGACCCTTAGGTACTTGGGCCAGCACTCTAACCACTGGGCCACACTGGCCAGAGCTAAAATGGGTAGATGTTAAAAGCCACCATGACGTGGGTCCCTCTTTCAGAAGGCGCGGCCCTGTTTCTTCCTGCCTTATGGCTGCATCTCCTCTGCTCCCGCCAACCTCTCCCCTTCACAGTCCGTGGCAATGCTGGCATTCCCTTTCCATTCCCCGTCTTGTCTTTCCCCCACCACACTCTTTCCGCACATCATCTTTCTTGACTTGGTCTTCTGAGAGCTTCATCTACTCTATAAACTCCACACTGGCGCTCCATCCACCCTCCCCCCGCCAATATCCCCCAATATCTCACTGGGCGTTATGCGTCCTTCCCTCCCGTGTGGGCTGCACCGACATAATCCACTGCACAGTGTTCTTATTGAGGGAGCCAGGCTGGGGACAAGGGGTCTCTCGCCAACCCCATGGCTGCGCCCAGTCTCCCGTGGCCTTATCTCCTCTTGATCCTCACACCCAGGCTCTTGGGATGCTAATCACAGTCCTGGGGAGGCTTAATTATCTCCCCACTTTGGATGGAGTCCAGCATGCACTGACTGTTTGGGACAAAGCATTTGTCACCTCCTGTTCGTGACCTTCAGCCGCACAGGTTCATCAGGTGTCTGCCTTTCCCCTGGCTTTCCTTCCTCTTAAGGGGCCTTCACAGCCTGCAGTCTGCCTCCTGGATACAGTGGGTGGGGGCACTGGGGGTCCCTCACCTGGCCTTGGTGGTGAAATGCTTATGGATATTTGAAAGTCGCTGATAGGATTCCCAGTGCTGAGCACTTTCCCTTTTCCCTGAGCCTCGGTGTCACACTGAACATCTGTGAGATGATTGACAGTTCAGTGGGAAACCTTTCCGTCTCTGAAGCACCTGCTTTCCTTGGGGACTTTGTCTCCTGCCTAGTCTGAGGTTCCTGCCGTCTCCAGTCCTCTGTGTCTCTTTTTCAGGGAGAATACAAATCTCCTATTGGGGGGAGAGGAGCTTGTTTGATGTGACTATGGTCGCACTCGGTGGAGGCCACTGGGTCCCCAGCTACATGGGGCAGGGATTAGGGTGCGTGCAGGATCACGGCACTGGCCCAGGTTCCGGTCCCCAGGGTGGAGTGACACGGAGGGGAATAAGTGCTCCCTATCCTGGGGCCTTTGCGGATCAGAAGCTGGCGGTTCCCCTGCTGGCTGGCAAGCCTTTCTCTTCACTGAATCCCTGCCTCTTCCTCTGATAGGCGTGCAGATGGCTCTGCGAGGCGGTTTTTGGAGTTTCCATTGTCCATGTGTTCTGTCACCCTGGCTGTTTGGGGAAGACTCCTGAGAGGTGGGGAGGAGAGTGGCTTTAGTCAGCATCCCTAGAAATAGAGCCCGAACCCTGGATTCTGGGCGAGGGAGGTACTGAAGGAATGCTGTCCGGAGGAACTGGTAGGAGAGTGAGGAAGGAGAGGTGGGGCCAGGTAAGGACGTGGACTCTGCTGAGGTCTCACTTCAGCCTGGTCCCACGGGGGCTCTAGAGCATAATGACACCACAGAGCTGTCCTAACTTGAGGCAAGAATACCACATATTTCCCTCCCCCATGTCAATCAGTCATTGGCTGAGAACTGTCCTGGGGTGAGAGAGTAAACTTCAGGCCCTTCTGGACCAGGGGGGGCTCCCACTGGTCAAGAGCAGTTCTTAGGAGAAGGCTCAGCCCTCAGGAGCTGAGGGTGTGCACCGCTGGGAAAGGGGCCTGAGCAGATCACCAACAGCATCTACTGCAGAGAGATTATGAGGCAGGATGCTCGTGTCTCTCCATCTCCACATGCTCACCCTGGAATTTTTTTTTAAATATATCTTTATTGATTTCAGAGAGAGGAAAGGAGAGGGAGAGAGAGAGACAGAAACATCAATGATGAGAGAGTCATTGATCAGCTGCCTCCTGCACGCCCCGACTGGGGATGGAGCCTGTAACCCGGGCATGTGCCCCAACCGGGAACTGAACCCCGATCACCTGGATCCTAAGTCGATGCTCAACTGCTGAGCCACGCCAGTAGGGCACCCTGGAATTTGACAGTGAGCTTCGATCACTCTCCAGGGTGAGTGCAGGGAAGAGCCTTTAGAAAGCACCAGGACCCTGGGGATTGAAGATGGCAGGTTAAAGACAGGGACCTTGAAGATGCCAGTGTCCACAGCTTGTGTTACACCCTTTGCCGCTGGTGTGAGCTCACCAAAGCCCGAGGGAAAGAGAGTCACTCACCGGCTCTTGCTTTCACTCTGTGGGAGCTGGAAACAGAGGGTGAAACAGCCTCTTCCTCTTCTGCGGAGGATGGCTTCCCTCTGGGTCCCTGTCATGGAATTAAGGGCCTCCTATTGGAAAGACTTTTGGCCTTTGGTTTGCCTTCTGCCCAAGGCCAGGATAGGGTATGTAGGTATCACCTGTTACCAAGCAGCATTTGTTATAAATGGCCATGTGCCTGGCTGTGCGTGGAGGAAATACAGGAAAGCCGGTTTTTGGGGTTTTTTGGGGGGGTTTTTTTGGAGTTTGAAATTAGTTGGAGGGGGGTGAGGAAGGAGGGGGCCCCTGCACGCTTGTCCTTGGTTTAGCCTGTCTGGCTGCCTCGAGGGAAAGGATGGTGATGTGTGTAAGGATGGCAAGTACTCGGGGAGGGAAATGTGTGTTTAGAGTACGGGGCCAGGCTTGTGTGTATTCCTGCATCTGATGGCCACGGCAAACCCTGCAGGACTTGGTGTCTCTAATTTACAGCTGAAGAGACATAGGCTCCCACATCAGCCTACCTTAGGAGCATTGCGGACCTATGAAATGGTAAAGATGACGTTCAGATTCAAGCCCGGTCTCCTCTGTAGTCCATATCTCAAAACGAAACCAGTAGGGCTTCATACCCAATCCTGAAAACGCTATGAGCAGGTTCCTGAAGGGATGCTGGTGCAGTGGTCCGGGTTTCCCAGCTTCTCCCAGTCCCCAAGGGCCGGTTGCCTCTCCCTGTGTGAGCTCCTCTGCCCTACTCAGTCCCCTCCTCTCATCCATCTCTTGTAATACATCCATCATGCTTCTTCCCCCAGCCCTGTACCAACCACATCTTTAAGTTATTTTAAGTTGCCTCCTCCCTGAAGTTTGCCTAATGAGATAAAGCCCAAGAGTGAAGAACCCCATTCTGCACTGCCAGCATCCATCGCAGGTTCCCGCCAGGTCTCCACGCACCCAGAGCATACGCCTTTTCACATCTGTGCACATGGATACACGCATTCACGCCCTGTGTGCCAGCTGCTCGGCACTCCCTTACACACCCACTCAGAATGCCCCTCACAAGTCCGTCTTCAGCACCTGCTCTGTGCTCTGCACTGTCAAAACAAAAAAGAAACTTCAAGACCCAATGATGTCCCAATGCCAGCGAAGGGGGTGGCAAAAGTCCTGACTTTGGAGCAGGGCAGACCTGGGTTCAAATCTGGCTGTGTTGCTTTTTGCTTTATGGCCTCAGGCAAGCTGATCTGCCTCTTTGTGCTCACCTGTGCTAAGGGGACAATCAAATCCAGCCTCCTGGGGTTGTGGGGATTAAGTGAGATGAGGCTGGAGGAAGCAGGAGCTCGGGGTGGGCCCAGGAGCTCCTCTCTACCCCTGGCTAGGTGGCCAAACCTCAAGAACGAGGAGTTGGGTTTTCATGGACACAAACCCGCCGCGGTGGAGGGTGTTCTGCTATTGACAATGTTAGCCTAGCCTACAACCTTGCTGACTCAAGAATTTGATTACAGACCTGGGAAGAGAGTAGAAATGAGGTTTGCTTGGTAGGATGTTTGACACCACGTGCTTTTCCACTCCTCCTCTACCCTCAGGGCCCCAGGACACCTTTAAAGGCCAGGCTGCTTTCCTCTCTGACTGGGCCACGCACAGGGGAGGGCTGAAAGCAGCCACCAGCAGCTTTTCCCAGTGCCTGGCACATGCGCTTCCCTATGTGCAGGGAGGGCTCCGGGGTGGGCAGGCCACCATCTGCTGGAGCTGCCACCCCTGGGCCCAGCACCAGCCCAGCCTCCAGGACCCATCCCCGGCTTTTGGCAGCTGCCTGGGCTGGGTGAGCCCAGTCCTGGTCTGGATGACCTCACAGCTGTGACTTCAGCCCCTTGGGGGCTTGTGTTCCTGTTTCTCTCGGGGGCCCACCTGGCTGCCGGGCAGAGGGCCCACTGTCCTTCAGTACCCGAGGCTCACATTGCCTGGCCTGTGCCAGCTCTTGGCAAAGGCTTCTCAACCAAGAGGCCCAATATCTCTTGCATCCATGGCTGCTTGCTTGTCCCACCAGGGGCATGGACCCTGAGTGGGGGTGAGGCTTTGCCAGGTTTGCCATTTCTCTCTGACAGGTCTGGAAACTCCTTGGAAGATCTCTGTTCGTACATGAGTCGAAGGGGAAAATTGTACAGGTGACTCTGAAAACAGAGATGCTTGTTAGATTATAGTGAAAGGATACTGCCGCTGAGTGAGGTGCGGGCTTCCTAACCTGACTCCATGGAGACGTGGGCAGCTCATGGTGCTGCTGCTGAGGAGGAGCAGGAGAGGGAAGGAAGGGGAGGAGGGGGAGAGAGAGGGAGGGGGAAGAGGGGGAGGAGGGGGAGGGAGAGGAGGGAGAGGAGGGGAAGGAGGAGGCAGTCCCATTACTGAGCACACAGTATGAAGCAGGCGCCATGCTTGGTACTCTGTTCTCATGGTTCCTTCTCATACTCAGTAACCCTGGGATGTAGCCTATTTCTCCCATTTTACAGATGAGCAAGTTGAGGCCCAGAGGAGTTCAGTGACTTGCCCTTGGACACACAGCTGCTGAGCAGCAGCACTGAGATCTGAACCAGGTCTCTATTATTTGTGCTTTTTCTTTTTTGCAAACTTTCATATACATTTTAACATTTGAATAACAAGCATATACTATATACTTAAAAATTTAAAGAATTTTTAAAATTAAGTGGCTGACAGTTTATGTGGCAGTTTTGTTTTGTTTTGCTTTGTTTGCCAGGTTTTTGCTTTATTGTAGTAAAACATACATCACATAAAATTTGCCATCTTAACCAGTTTCCAGCGCACAGCTCAGTGATACTAAGTTCATCCACCACCGTCCGTCTCCAGAGCTCTTCTCATCTTGTAAAACTGAGACTCTGTAGCCATTAAAGAATAAATCCCCCCCTCCCCCAGCCCCTGGAAATCATGCTTCTACTGCCTGGATTTGGCTGCTCTAAGCACCTTGCATGAGCGGAATCAGGCAGTATTGGTCCTCTCATGCCTGGCCCATTTCACAGCATGTCCTCCAGTCTCACCCACGCGGCAGCATGCGTCAGAACCCGCTTCTTGTTAAGACTGAGTACTGCTCACTGTGTGTGTGTTTACACCACATTTCACTTACTTAGCCGTCTGCCATGGACGCGGGTTGCCTCTCCGTTTGGGCCACTATGACCAGCACCACTGTGGACACGAGCGTGCGGATATGTCTTGGGGATGCTGCCTTCAGTTCCTCTGGACGTATACCCAGCAGTGGGCTTGCTGCATCATAGAGTAACTTTATTTTTAATTTTTTTTGAGAAAATGCCATAGTGTTTCCCACAGTGCCTGTACCATACTACGTTCCCACCAACAGAGAACGAAGGTTCTGATTGTTCCAATCCTCACCAACATTTATTTTCTGGGTTTCGTTTCTTTTATAGAAGCCATCCTAGTGGATGTGAAGTGGTGTCTCATTGTGGTTTGGATTTGCATTTCCCTAATGATTAGTCATGTTGAGCATCTTTTCATGTGTTTATCGGCCATTCATGTATATTTTTTGGAGAAATATCTGTTGATGTCTTTTGCTCATTTTTTTAATCGGGTTGTTTGTTGTGGTGGTGGTGTCGAGTTTTAGGAGCTCTCCATGTATTTTGGATATCAATGCCTTATCAGATATAGAATTTGCATATAGCTTCTCCCATTCTGTATGTTGCCTTTTCCCTCTGCTGGCGGTGTCCTTTGGTGCACAGAAGTTTTTAATTTTTATGAAGTCCTATTTGTCTCTTTTTTTCTCTTTTCGTCTATACCTTTGGTGTCATAATCAAGAAATCATCACCAAATCTAATGCCCTGAAGCTTTGTCCTATGTTTCCTTCTAAGAGTTTTATATTTTTAGGGCTTACATTTAGGTCTATGATCCATTTTGATTTTTGTATATAATGTTAAGTAAGCGTCCAACTTCATTCTTTTGCACGTGGATATATCCAGTTTCCCCGATACCATTTGTAGAAAGACTATTCTTCCCCTATTGAATGGTCTTGGTACCCTTGTTGAAAATCATTTGACCATATATGTGAGGATCTATTTCTGGTAACATCTAAACTTTCAGCCACTTTTTACACTGCATCTCAACACTGCGCAATGCTCGGTGGAATTATGGACTCTCAAAGCTGCAGAAGATCCCAAACAAGTAAGGAGTGGTCCCCATTCTACAGATGGGAAAACTAAGGCCAGTGATCAGAGCCCTCTTAGTCCAGTGTTCATGCCAGTACAGAACTCTGTGAGTGTCCTCACCTCCTGGAGTGGACTGAGGGGTTGCTGGGATATTTCCTGTGCATTTTAGCAAATGCTCCATTCTGTGGTCAAACGCACTCATGTGTTTTAGAAACCTAAAGGGTGAAGGTGGAGGGGAGAGAGGAAGCATCTAAAGTTGGCCCAGGAGTGAGGTATGCTGGATGGGAAGCCACTTGAATCCCCTGAGCCAGGCTCCAGGACCAGCATTTTTTGGGTGTCTCTGGGCAATACCCTCCCCCCAATCCATGCACAAGGGCAGCAAGCAGCCCTAAAAAGTGTATGTGGTTGTGTGCGAGTGCTACCCTCCCTCCATGTCCAGGGCCCCACCGGACCCCTAGCACATCTCCTGTGCTCCACTCCCACCTCCACCTCCCTCCTGCCCTTCATTGCCCTTGAGTCCCCCCTCCAGCCAGGCTGAAACACTTCATTTTCTGACCAAGGGCCAGGCTGGGTCACACTCCTGTGTCTCAGCTCACACAGACACCTTCACAACTCTGCTAGATCATCCCCTTCTCAGAAAGGCCCCTCTTCATACCTCCTCTTGTAGAAGTCACCTCTCTGGCCCTGGTCCACACATGTACTCTGTGTCCCCTTCTATAGTCCTGGAGTTACAGTTATGCACCTGTCTTCCCACCAGGGCTGAGATGACTTGAGCCAGGAACTGTGTGCAAATATTCAAAAAGATGCCCTAAAGAGCATGTGTGTGTGTGTGTGTGTGCATGTGTGATCCTCAGTGCACACAATAGTTGCTCAATGCACTTTTGTGAATCCGTTTCAGACAGAAGCAATGACTGAAAAGTCAGGTTGAGAAGAGAGCTGAGCACTCGGCATGGTCTGAGGCTGGGAGAGGGAGGGAGGAGGCTCCTTGGCCAGTGTTTACCGCAGCATTTAGGAAAAAGCAGTTGGGTTTCTCTTTGGCTATGGAGCCCCACCCACCCCAGGGTTAAAATTGGCTATTCATTTTGTGACACAAACCACCCATGAGCTTGTTTTCCCAGGGCCCAGGAAGAAGGGAAGAAAAGGTGGTTGTTCCGGGCCCAAGAATAAGTAATTGAGTCAATCCCGGTTTAATCCCCTTTGACCTCACGTTCCTGACTGTCACTGCCACTAGGCGACCCTGCTGGCAGCAGGTCACCTCTGTGCACCACTTCCTGTCCCTGTCCCTGTCCCTCTGCGGGGAGCTGGAGGCTCTGCACACCCCAAGGCCGGCTGGCGCCCTGGAAACAGCTGTGCGCAGCACAAACACCGAACATGGCAAGCCCGGCACTGCCCTGTGCAAACACAAGCAGAATTACAGCCACCCATAAACAAATTAGCATCCTGTAAAAGGTGAAAAGCTCCATAAAACGTCTGGGCTTTGTTTACGGCTTCGAGGTGGTGGGGGTGACAGGGAGTCGGATTAAATCACCGGGTTCTCGCGTGGCGCTGGCTCTCTTTCCTTCCTGCGTCTCCCCCCTACCCCGTGGGCACACAGACCAGGGCGCACGGGCAGGATGCGCACACAGCCCGCCTGAAATGGCCACTCAGTCTGTCCTGCCTTCGTTCCTGCCAGCCCGGGTCCCAGCAGGTGTTCCCTAATTAGCAATCTCTTCATTTCCAATCAAAGCACAAAGCGGCCCCAAAAGCCTGTCTTTATGAGGGAGCCAGCAGCGGCTAGGGAGGTGCGGCGGGGATAATTGTCTTCGCCAGTGGCGGCAGTAAGCGGGCTGGCTAATTCATTATTGTAATAACTTTGCTTGTCCTTGGGGAGGTGGGGGTGGGGGAGGGAAGCAGAGGAAAGGGGAGGGGGCAGAGTGGGGGCTGAGAATGGGGTGGGGTTAGGGTCTGGGGCAAAGGGGTGGGAAAAAAGAGCTAATGAATGACGCACGCATGGCCCCCCTTCCTCCACTGGCTCTGCACCTACTTCCCGCCGCGGGTGAGACATGCTCCCCAGCCCCCTGCAGCTGCCACCTGAGTTGCAAGGAGTCCAGACTTTCCGTAGTGCAGGGAGCAGCCCTAGGCTCTCACCGAGACCCTGGGCTCCGGGAAGCTTGAGCTCCGTTGCCCGCCGGGACCTGGGGACTGAGGACCAGACGTCTTGGGGTGAGGGCTATGGGGTGGGGTCCCAAGGGCCAGGCTTCTGTCTTCCCAAGGGCTCCAGTCCTGGACCTTCACTGTCATCCCGCCTGGGCACAGTGGCAGAGAGGTGCCAGTTAGAATGCCTCAAAGAGCTGCCTTAACACTTTTGTTGGTAGAACAATATGGGTGACAACTCAAAGACCCCTTCAAGTCTGCAGGGACCACAGAGGCTGAGTGTGTCCCTAAGATAAGGCTGAGGTAGCTGCTGGCCAGGGTCGCCCCCTTGCTCTGCCCAGGGACACTCCCTGAACCGTTTGTCCCACAGTGAGCAGGGCCTCCTGGGTAAGAGGTTAGAGAACCCTTCCCTGGCAGCTGTGGGCTGGGTCACGAAGGATCTTTGTGAAGGGTTTGGGGCTCCACCTGAGCCACCATCCAAAATGAAATACAGGTATAGAGGCAGGAAAGGAGGGTGTCCCCAGTGGGGGAAACAGCACTGTCAAAGGCACAGGGTGAATCCTGGGATTGGGGGTGAGAGGAGGCAGGGCTTGTGGGATGGGATGGGATGGGATGGGATGGGATGGGATGGGATGGGATGGGATGGGATGGGATGGGTAGGGGGATGTGCTGAGGACTGGAAGATTCTGGGAACAGACGGTGAGGCAGCCTATGAGGGCTTGACTGAGGGCTCGGCCTTCATCTCTTGTGCCTTCAAACCATTAGCAAGAGCACCCCTGCTAGAGGCCCTGCAGAGGGCCCTGCTCTGCCCTGGAGGGAGGCATGAGGGTAACCCAGCTTCCCGTGTCAGCTGTCCTCGCCCAGACTGGAACTTAGAGAAATGGCCTGGACCAGAACAGGGACCTCCCAGGGGACCTTGCTGGGGACCAAGGGAAAGAGATCATTCCCCCAACTCCGTCTCGCCCACAGCTGCAATCTCACCCACCCCAGCCCCCGTTTGGCACTTGCCATGAGACTTTAGAGATGGACCGCTGCCCAGCCCCTGCCTGACTCCTCAGCCTGTCTGGGCTCCAGGCGTTTCCCCTTGGCCTTGGTGCACGGTGGTGACCACCAGTGGTTAGGATTGTGGGTTCTAGAATCAGAAGACCCGGGACCAAATTCTGGCTCCATCAGCTAACTTGCCTCTTTGTGCCTATCTGTTAAGTGGGGCAAGGAGTCCCTACCTCACCTGAGCTAATACGTGCGAGGTGCGTGCACAATGCTGCCTGGTGGGGGGGGGCTCCTATGGGGCCATTTTCTGCTCTGAAAGACATTTGAATGGGAAGGGGGGCCTGGGGGTCCGGGAGTGGGCATCAGAGCTTCACTGGCCCTTCTTCCCCAGGTTCTTTTCCTCATCTATGAAGTGACATGGGGGAGGCTGAACTTTGGACCCTCTAAGCTCCTCTGTTTGAAGAGAGTGGGCACGGGTGGGGTGGGGTGTGCACTGCGCTATGCAGAAGCCTGTCCTCCTGCCCAGGGCGATGCCCACAGGCCCAGCCCTGTTCCCTCTCAGCTCTGCTCCTGTCTGTGGTTCGGATGAGGAGTCTCTCGGCTGGTCACCTGCCCCTGCACCTGTGTGGGTGTGTGTGTGGGTGTGTGGGGGTGTGTGTAGGAGTGTGCATCCCTGCTTGTGCTGACTGGGAGTCCCCCTGGCCCTAGACTTGATGTGGCCCATAGAACAGTGCTCGGGGCTGGGCACTGGGTCCCCAAATGTCCTATGGGCATTTTGGCTTTGGTCCCTGCCTCTCACCCCAACTTAAGAGTCAGAAAAAACAAAAGCCAGCCTTCCCCTTCCCTGCCACCCCCGATTTACAGATCATTCTACAACAACCTTTCAACAAATGTTTCTGAAGCATCTATTATGTGCCTGGTGGCAGAATCCATTGCTGCACAAGTAATGGAGAAGAGGGCTGAGGCAGCCTCTCTGGTGAGGAGGTGACATTTAAGCTCAGCTGGAGTGACGGGGAGAGGGCTCGGTGCGGGCTGTGTGGCCAGAGCAGTGCTGAGTTGTGGGAACATAATGCAAGCCAGACATGGGAGCCAGTTGGGAAATTTTAAATTTTCTTCTGGCAACATTTTTAAAAAAGTCAGAAGAAACAGGTAATTTTAATAATACATTTTATTTCACCCATTATATCAAAATACTATCATTTCAACATGTAGTCAATATAAAATATTATTACCGAGCTATTGTACATTCTGTTTCTTGTACTAAATCTTTGAACTCTGGTGTCCATTTTATACTTAGAGCACTTCTTAGTTCAGACCAGCCACACTTCGAGTGCTCCACAACCACGTACAGCCAGTGGCTTTGGTATTGGACACCACCGATGTCAGGGTTAAGAGAGCAAACTCTGCAGCCACTTACAAGTTGTGTGCTCTCGGACAAGTTGCCCAACCACTCTGGGCCTCAGCTTCTTTATCTGTAAAATGGGCTAGTAATAGATCCTACCCCTTGGAGTTGTTATGAGAATTAAATAGACTCATAAACATAAAGAGCTAAATAAAACAGCGCAGGCAAAAAGTGCTATCTAAATGTTAGTCATTGATGAGAAGAATTAGAAAATGAGAATGGTAAGTGTCTGAAGGAGGAGCAGTGAAGGCAGAAAATAGAGCAAAGGGAAGGCGGGGAGGCTGGGGCTGGGGCTGGGGCAGGGGCAGGGGCAGGGCGGGGAGGGGAGCAGAGGTGGCCAGCGGGGCAGCGACCATCACATCCAGCTTTGAAGAGCTTGGTTTCCTTTTCAGCTCCAGGAACAGAGCCTCAGAAACCAGATAAAAGTCTAGGGGCCGAGACTTTGCCTGACACCTGTTTCCATCTCAAGCGATGAGGGGCGAGCCCCGGGTGGGGGACCTGATGTACCCCGCAGTCTTCCCTGTCTTGTTCTGACTCCAAAACTGTTGCATTCCTCCCGTTCCCAGCCGCCTGGGAAGCGCCAGGGCATCAGCTGGAGGGGGAATATTAATGATTCAATTTTCAACTGGGTTCCACTCCAGGGCCTCGCCTTCGACATGCATTTTTAATCATAACAAAACAGAATGACAAAGGGAGTCATTTGCAGCAAGGCAGCCCCTGCTGGCTGCCCCCTGAAGGATCTGCTTGGGGGGAGGGGAAGCTCCCCCCCCCAGGAGACATTCCCCATTCTGGTGCCAAGATTGCTCCCCAACTTCAGAGAGAGCCCAGCTATGAGCCCAGGCTCTGGCCGGGCCCTGCTGGGCAAGTCATTCTCTCTGGGCTGTGACTCCCTTCTAGGAGGGGGCTGCTGGGTTGGAGGAACCAGAAAGACTTGGGCACCTATTGGCTAGGGCTGGGAGGAGCTGGGGGAGCGGAGACTTGACCATCTCCCTACAGGTTCTGGTCGATCCACAGCAGGGATAAAGAACTGTGGGGGTGACGAGGAGCCACGTGGGCATGGAGGTTGCTGGAGGAACCTACCTGCCCATTCTCCAAGGCTCGGAGCCATTCTTCTTTCTCTGAGCCTCTATCAGGCTTGGGGTTGGGTACACCAGAGCTGACCAGGTGCCTTCTAGGCTGACCTCCCCTTGGTGGTATGTGCTATTTTATTTCCCAACATTTATGAAGGACCTACTGTGTGCCAGGCACTGTGCTGGGTACGTAACTACAGTGGCGAAGGAGACAGACGCAATCTTTGTCTTCACAGCGTTTGCAGTTTGGTGGGGAAGATTCAACAGGCCAACAGGTACCCCATGCTTCTTTCATACCCTCCCTGTGTCTGGTACACAGCAGGTGCTCAATAAGTGTTTGCTGGCTGGTTGCTTCAGAGTTGGCTAATGCTCTGACTGTGCTACCTCCTTCCCCCTGCGTTATGTTTGTGAGGCTGCTTCCTAGGTTGGACCTTTACCTACCGCCCTCCAGGAAGGCCCTGTCCTGATTTGGCTAGCTCCCATCTCAGGGGTAATAAATTAATAATAGTGACCACCAACATTTATTAGGTGCTCCTCACATGTCAGGTGCTAAGCACTTTGCTGATGCAGGTAATACAATCTTATTTCATCGTCACAACAACCCCATGCAATAGGTACTATTATTCAACTCATTTTAACAAATAGGAAAATCAGACACAGAGAGGTTGACTCATTTGTCTGAGGTTGCACAGAGCTGGGATATAAACTCAGGCAGTTGGCCCAAGAGTCTGGGCTCTATACCACACTGTCATCCTGTGGCTGCTTCCCAGCATGTAGAAAGCGAGCCAGAAAGACCCATCTTTACCCCATTTGCAGAAGCTTGCTGCCTTTTAGTTAACAGGGAGCCATGGCTGGGTATACCCAAGATGTGCACCATACCCTTTAGGAATCATGGGATGGCAGCATCGGGGGCCCTCAGATGTCCTCTCCTGCACCCCTCTCATGTTTCAGCCAAGGGAACCGAGGCCCAGGGATGGGAAGGAACTGGCCCAAGGACTCAAGACCAAGCCTTGGCTGAGCAGCTCTCCTGGCCCAAGCTGTCTGCAGCCCCGGCTGACTTCCTGAGCATTGTTTTACATGGGTTAATAGAAATTGGACGTCTGACAGCCGGTCTCAGGTGAAGGGGGCAGAAAGGCCCATGAGCAGCTCCTGACCCCTTGAGTCTGCGCCTGCCTATCAGCTGTCCTTGAAACTCTAAGGACCCTTATTCCTGGACTCTCGGGCCCACTGCTCCCTGCCCTGCTTGCCCTATGCCACCCTCTTCAGAGTTAGCACCTCCCCCTTCCTTTCCACTGTCTTTCCCTGGGGGTGCTAGACACCAGCAGGCTGTGCTTCAGTCCAGGTGGCCCAGGGAAGGAGTGGGAGTGGGGACAGGCCAGCCCCCAATGGTTTGGTTGTAACTAGCTGCTCTAGCTCAGCTCGTCAGCAGGATGAGCCTGTCCCAAGGCCTCTCCTTCCTCTTTATTCACTCATTTGTTCCAACATGTGTACTAGTATGTTCTGTGTACAGGGATACAGTAGTGAGCAAGACATCAGACGTCCCTGCCCTCATGGATCTTACATTTGTGTCAGGGTGGGCAATGGGAGATAAGGGAGGCAGACAAGTAATAAAAAGAGAGATAATAGTGCTTTGAGTATATTAAGCAGGTAAGTGCCATGGAGAAATAGTAAAGCAAGGGAGCCACAGAGACCCTCACTATACTTCACTACCCCTGAAGGAGGTCAGGGAGAGAGCCCTGTAAAAGTCTGGAGAATAGCATTTCAAGCATGGGGAACACGCAGCAAGTGCAAAGGTCCTGAGGTAGAAATGTACCGGGTGTGTTTGAGACACAGCAAGGAGGCCAGGAGCTGGTGGGGAGCAAACAAGAAGTGTAGAAGGAGATGCAGTGAGAGAGTGAACTGCTGAGGGTGGACACCCTTGATGTTGCTGACCAAAGGTGGCAGCGAGAGATAGAAACAGACTCTGCTGGGGCTGAGACTCCCAGTCCCAGGGAGAGAGGAAGGCCGATTCGGCATCTAGTTGGACTTTCACCACGAGTCAGTCTCCCTGAGCTGTCCTGGTTTTCTCAAGAATACTAGGGGGTTCGTGGAACCACTAGCAGGTAGAAAGAAGGCACAGAGGTAGATGTTTCTGTTCTTTCCAACCCCTGCCTCTTGACCAGGAGAGTTCCAGAAGAAGACTGGTCCACCTACACCCCTGCCTCCTCTCACCTCCATGCCACAGTGGGTGGAATCCACAGAACTTTCTAGGGATGGGTGCTGGGGGGTGTTGGGATGGGGAGCAGGTTCTGGATCTTTTGTCTGGCCATAGCGCCATCACCTGGAATTCTTCCCAATGGAAATGATCCTTCTCTTTGATCTAGAAAAGGGCTTGGCAAAGCTCTTGTTCCCACAGCTGCCCTAGGAAGGGGGCCTCAGTCAACCACTGGCTCCTCTAGGAAATTCTGAAGTCCTGGCCCTGGTCCTAAGGGGGCCTCTTCTGAGAGGACAGGCCAATGAACACAGCCTCGCTTTGACCCATCTCGGCTTCTGCTTGCCGCCTGGGGCGAGAGTCCCTAATGTGACATCGGGGCTCACGGGGACACAAGCCAGGAGGCTCAGGCCGCTTTGCCCAGCGGAGCCTGCGGCTTCTGCTCTCTGTGCGTATGTTGTCTCCTTCCTGCCTCCAGCCGCCTCTCCCTGATTTAAGGGCAGGTTTTATTCCCCAGCTGCCTCAGGGCTCCTCTTCCTGATTGTATTAAAGTCTCCGTAATTCTTCCCTCATTAATGATTGGCATATTTTTACCTCTCACTAAAGGAGCTTCGAGGCGACTCCCGGGGGGCCTTCCTCTCCGAATGAAACAATTTCATCCTGCTCCAGAAACGCATTAAAAAGGGTTTGTCAGGATCTTATCACCAGTTAGAGAAAGCTAATCAAATTACTTCTATTTATTCGCTGGTACAGCTGTGTGTCTTTCCATGGAGCCCTGTCCTGGCTCCGGCACGGGGTGGGCAATGAACAGAGCACCCTGGTGCCCCGGCTGCTGGAGGAGGGCAGTGCTGGCTGGCCGGCCACTGTCTAGCCTCTCTGTCCCCAGTGGGCACCTTTGTACCAGCCAGGCGAGCCAGGATGAGGTACTGGTGCGCCCAAACCAAAGTCATCTGTTCCTCATCATTGAGGGCTCCTTCCAGGCACCTGCACCCTCCCATAGCCAGAGGACACATCTCCACCCCAGATGGCCCATCCTTGGAAGAGCAGGGAAGGAAATGGCAGGGTGTTTATAAAAACACTCATATTCTCTCTACTTTGGGAGACAAGAGTATAGACTATTTTCCTTTGAGGAGTTTTTGGTTTTTTTAAAGAAAATATTATTTTTAAGAAAATACTACAGAATGTATTATGTGTCTACCACCCCAAAGTGACAATTGATAATATGTTGTGATATGTATTTTATATCTTAGTAACAGGATTAATATTTCTGGTAAATTAAAGGCTCATCTGTGCCCACCCCTCAGATGCATTATGTCCCAACCCCTCCTCAGTGAAAAGTATCATGAATTTATTATGTATCTTTCTAGGCCCTTAAAAATTCTTTTAAATAACATTTGTGTCCCCGAGAATGGTGCAGTCTGTTGGGCACAGTTGCTCGCCTCCACTCGGTAGTTTCTTGGGTGTCAGCATGGACTCTGGCATCAAGTGGCAGATTGCAGCTCTGTGACCTTGGCAAGTAGCCCAACTTGCCCATGCCTCAGTTTCCCCACCTCTAACCTAGGGATAATTACAGTACCTGCCTTAGAGGACTTGTGAGGGTGAAATGCGGTGACTAAAGCCCTCAGCGAAGTGCCTGGACCAGGATAAGTGCTCACCAATGCTGGACACCATCGTTACCATCCCCTTACCCCATCCGCCTGCACCTCGTGGGGAGCCCTCATGGCTTCCAGGTGCCACCTCAAATGTACACATTCATGCCCACCGCACTTTAGGCTGCTTAAGGATGCGTCCAGACAGGGCCAGCTGTGTGGACATGTGTGTGCTCTGCAAGGAGCCCTGGAATCCTACAATTTGTTGTTCAGAGAGAGCGGGCTGGGCTAGGCCGAACATCCCCTGGTCAGAGTCAGGCTGGAGCAGAGGAGCAGCCCCCAGCCTGGCCAGCCCGAGGCCAGGGCCTCTTCCAGCTGCACAGCTGCCTCCACGGCCCCAGGAGCAGTTCAAAAGGCTGTGCCTTGTGCCCCATCACGTCGCACAAAAGGACATATTGATTGGTTCGTAGGAGCATTTCCTGGGGTCCTTTATATCTCTCTCCCTCGCCACAGTAATGAAGAGGCCGAGTGCTCGGAGGAGGGGAGAGGCCAGCACACATCCAGCCGGGTGGGATTTCTTCATCTTATCAATCAGGACTTTAATTAGACACGTCCGAGAGGGCAGTTCCATCTTGGGGCAGGCGGCATCTTTATCAAGCATGCCACATCTCTAATTACTGTGTACTGACAGATAACAATTGAGGGGCAGGGTGGGGAGCCCAGGAGGCAGGGGAAGGACAGCAGGATCCAGAGAGTGGCCGTTCACCCACGGAGAGTGTCCTTCCTACACAACCTGGAAGGAATCGCTCAGGCCCTGCCACCCAGGAGCGGGTACGTGGCCTCAGATAACAGCCCTGGGAGTGATTGCAGGAGAGGGCACAGGGAGCGGCTGGGCCAGCAGATGGACAGATGTAACGGTTCCCTGCCCCCCTCCCACCTCCTCACCCCCAGCCTGCGGTCCTGATGCACAATTGTTTCTTTAGCTTTGAATTTCACCTTTGCTCCATGTTTTTAATGACATAGGAGAAAAGGCCAGCAGGTTCTAGGTTTGAATCCTATGGCTTGGCCCCTTGGCTCTGTGCCACCCAGTTTGTGAGACCTTGGATGGGTGGCATAACCTCTCCGGCTCAGTTGCCTTCACTGCTAACTGGAGACAATTACACCTACTGGTAGGGCCGCCGTGGCATGAATCGGATCAGGCGTGCGCAGGTGTGCGTGAGCTCTCCTCCCTCCCCGCCCTTCCCTCCTGCCCATCCTCCTGTCTGCTGAACAGCTTTCTTTAGGGAGTGGGGACAGTTTAGATCATCAAAGGCTAAAGGCAAAGGCTCCTGGCTTTCCAGGGTGAATTTTCTGCTCAGCAGTGTTCACAGATCCTCAGGGGCGATGAATCTGGGGGCGAACAGGGCATAGAGCAGCAGGCTGCAAATTCTGTCTTGGGCAAGGCTCGCTGGCTTGGAGGTGACAGAAATAACACAAGTTTGGGCACTGGCCCTGAGCTGGACCAATTGAGCTCTGTTATGCATTGAGTTTAATCGTTTACTCTCTCTGAGCCTCAGTTTCCTCGTGAGCAAAATGGGCTATGAAGCCAGAGCTCTGGTTTGAATTTGGTCCATTGAGCTTTGCTTTTCTCACCTGTAGAAGGGGAATGGTAATGTTCATGCCATGGAGTTGTCGGATAGCCATCACTTAGCATCATTGGCACAGAGTAAGAACTTGAAAAATAGTTACTACCTGGATTCATTCATTCATTCATTCACTCACTCAATCACTCACTCATTGGGAAAATACTTGTGGAACACCTACTTTGTGCCAGACATGGTGCCAGGTCCTGGGATCACAGCAGTGAACTAGGCGGCCAAGCTCCTGCTCCTGTGTACTAGTGGAGAGACCAGCAATAAACAATGAATGGGATCGTTACAAAGTGGAATAAGCTGTGATAGAGATAAAAAGTGGTGGCAGTGGCTGGGGGAGGTGGAGGGATCTTCTAGGCAGGCTGTTTAGGGAAGGCCTCTCAGAGCTTTCTGACCTCAGGCCTGAAGCATGAGAATGACTGAATCATGCCAAAAGCAGCCCAGGTACAGGGCACAGCACGTGCAAAGGCGTGGAGTCTTTAGACTGTCAGAGGAACAGAAACAAGTGCAGCCCAGCGAAAGGGAGGGTGAGCCAAGGAGAAGCTGGACAGACAGACCAGGAAGGGCACTGGGTGCTGGGGAGCTGGCCCGAGCCCAGCAGAGCTGGCTGGGGAGGCCAGCCACCATGCCACTCACGCCACTCCTTCCCACATCCCGGGCAGCCGGGCTCTGCCCACGCACCCCCACTGGGCTGCCGCGGCTGCTGCCTCTGGGGCCTGCTGTCCACGTGGCCAGGACCTAGGGGTGTCTGTCCTGGCTGCTCCCAACAGGCTGCCCCAGCCAAGCAGAGCCCAGGCCCTGCGAGGTCTGAGGAGTGTGCCCAGAATCAACCAGAATTTCGTGATTGGACTGTTGTTCTTTCCTTTTGCCACGCCGTAGCGTACAGATTATAGACACCACATGCTATAGATTTCCTGTCAGACCTCATGAATCAAGCCCCACTGTCTTATTTACTGTTGGCCAGTGACTGTGAATAACATCGCCCCCAACACACGCTCCCGGGCACGTGCTTGCGCAGACTCTGCAGGCGGAGCGGGGCCTGCGCTGGATCTCCAGCCGCCGCTGCGGTGAGGGAGCAGCGGGGAGCGTCCCCTACCCTCCTTCCCGGCCCTGGCCTCCTGGGAACCGGCAAGGGGCCTGGTCGCCTGGGCAGCAGCCTCGCTCTGTAGGGAGGCTGCTTCATTCGGACTTTATTTTTCTTTATCCCATTTGGGTTTAAGGGTGAGTCAGCCCCTGGACTGGCCTGCTGTCAGTCGGCGCCTATGCATGCAGACAGCGAGAAGAGGCTAAGACTGTGCACGGGCTCTGGGACCAGAGACATGCGGCCCAAATTCCAGCAAAGTCTCTTACGGTGCAACCCTGGGTTGGTTCCATAGCCCCCGAGTTCTGGTTTTCTCATCTGTAAAATGAGGTGATAATAGCATTAGTGTGTGTGTGTGTAAGAGAGAGAGAGAGAGAGAGAGAGAGAAGGTATCCTAGATACTGAGCCCACTCACTAATCTGCCCAGCAACTCTTCCAGGTGGGTATGGCTCCATTTTGCATATGAAGAACCCAAGGCTCAGAGGGGTTAAGTAATTTGTCCAACATTGCAATTTTTTCTGGGTTTTTCCCCAGTCACCTGTGCTAGCACTCAGACTCATTCTGACTAATTTCATTGCTAAAGGCAGTGTGGTTCCTGAGGCAGTAGGTCACTTCAGGTCTCCGAGCCTTGATTTCCTGATCAATGAAATGGGACAAAGAACACCCGTCTCACGGGGATGCTGTGGAGCTTGGAGCTTTTGGTTCTTCCCCCACGTCTAGGATGAAGGCTATTTCACTTCTTCTGTGTCTTGACGGGCACATAGATAGAGTATGTTATATAAACGTGGGTGATTGATTGCAGGCTTTGAGTTGCCACCGGGAGCTTCAGGAATTCTAAGCATAAGTGCTTTTGCCAGCCTGAAACATCCCATGCTGACGATTTTCTAGGCCCCTTTATCTGGGAAGATAGACACGCTTTCTTCCTTTCCCCAAGAAGAGTACCTTCCAGAGAGCAGCAGGGCCCACCAGGCAGACGATGTTTTGTGAGACATACTGCTCTTTGGGGAACCACTAACCTCGAGGCCTGTTCCATGAGTCATCTCCAAACAGGACCCCTCCCACTCCCCCAGAAAAGCTTTCACTGGCTTGTCCTGTGCCCAGAGGAAATGCTTCATCCTCAAATGTAATTGTGTCTGAGGAGGTGTCCTCTTCGACCAGGCGGGTCATGGAGCCCATGAGTGAGTCAGCGCATCCAAGCTGATTTAATTAAAGGGGTGAAGGTTGGCAGGACAGCGGGGTCCCGGGTGTGAGGCTGCTGCAGGGAGATGACTCTCATCAGGAAAAGGGCCCAGTGTGGGCCTGGGCTCCCCTCGGTGGCCTGCTGGGCTCCAAAGGGTGCAAAGGGGGCCATGGGCACAAAAGGGGTGTCCCGGGTCTGGTCACAGAGATAGAAACAGGGTGGAAGGTGGAGGCCTCAGTGGCTCTCCAGCTAGCTCAACACATTGGCTTCATATTGGCTGTTTCCACTTTCCTTTGGATTCTGTACACAATATCCACAAATAATCAAGAGCTTCTTGTAACTTCTCTGTGCCAGTGAGGTGCACTGGTCTGGGGGGAGGGGTAATTCCCCAGGAAGTGCAGCCTCATGATAGACCCTAGGACATCCAGAGCCCAGCATGGTGCCCAGCACCCTGTAGGCACGTCATTGACAGCTCTGAATGAAGGAATGACATTTGGACTCTCCAACTGGAGGTTATCTTAGCTCCCAAGAGCTAGGTGGCTGGTAAGAGAAGGAAGCAAAGAAATGAGTAGTTAAAAGGGAATGAAAGAGATGCATCCACAAGAATGCAGATTCTACAAAGGCAGAATTTTTTGTCTCTTTTCCACTGTTGGGTCCATCCTTAGCACCTAGAACAATACCTGGCTCAGAGTAATGTTCATTAAAGGAGTGTCAAATGAAGAGTAATAGGGAGGGAGGGAGGGAGGGAGGGAGGGAGGGAGGGAGGGAGGGAGGGAGGGAGGGAGGGAGGGAGGATTCATGCTACTGGGGTGGGTCTAGTGAAAACCAGGCAAGCATGAGAGCAGTGCTATTCTCTATACCATTCTTCCTTTCTCACCCCATTTCTCAGGCACCTGTTCATGGGGAAGACAAATATCCTCTTAGTGAATGATGTTGGAAGTTTCTTTTCTCCTTCGCACCTTTGCTGCCACCCACCAACCTGCTCTGATTTCTGAAATATCCACCCCAAGGGAGGCTCCAGGGAAGAGCTGTCTCCAATCCCAGCTAGGGCGTCTAAATGGAGTCTCTGCCCCTTTCCTTCCCTTCTAAGCTGGGCAGATGATCCAGAAAGAGCCTCTACTTCTCCTAAAGCATGTCCCCTTCGAGCCAGCTGGGGCTGCGGGTCGGGAAGGCCACGTGCCAGCCTCCTTTGATTGTGGAAGGCACTGTGCTGGACAAGCCGATTCAGAACAGCCGCTCCCTCACAAAGTTTGCTGTCTTCTGCAGAGACAGGGCATCTGCATATGAAAGCCCCTGTGCCCAGAATAATTCAGCAAACCGAGGGGTTAGAGAGGCTTGCAAGGCTGCCCAGGAGATGTGAAAGGAGCATTGCAGAGGCCCAGCCTCCCAGGAGAGTTGAAGCCACTAGGTCCATACTATCTGCAACTTCACAATGAAGCACTAGGTCACTCCACAGTTTTCAGATTTGGCACTTTGTGCATTTCCCAACCAGAATCTCCTAAGCCGAGTGAATTAGTATTCTGCCTCCCAGAACCTGAAGCCCTCAGATGAGCCAGGCAGGATGACAGCTGCATCCAGGCACTTTGTGGGGTGACTGTTGAGTGAGAGGGACAGGGCCATACGTGACTCCCCATGGCCCTGATGGCCTCTGTCTGCCACTGTCCTGGGCCACCTGGACACAGCTGGTTGGACGAGTATAACTTGGCCTCTCCCTTTGCCCCTCCCCTCGCCAGGAATCAACAAGCAGCACATCAGCGACATGGGGCCTTGGCAATGCCGAGTGAGGCTGGCAGGGATGAGGCTGCCAGGTGAGGTGTGGAGGCCCGGGCACACCTGCCAGCTGTCTGTCCTGCCTCTGCCAACTGGATACACCTTTATCATCCTGGCTGGGAGCCATGGGCTGGTTCAGACAGGTAGAGGACAGCGAGGCTGAGGCCACAGTGATACCCCTGACCCTGACCACTGTGGGGATGAGGTGAGATAAGCCAGTTCATCCCCATTAATGGGAACAAAATTAAAGTTAATATCATTAGAGTAGCTTCCTAGCAGCAGTAACAAAGAACCACACACTGGGTGGCTTAAAACAACAGATATGTATTGTCTCATAGTCTTAGAGCCTGGAAGACTAGAATCGAGGGGTCAGCAGGACCACTCTCTCTCTGAGACCTGCAAGGAGGACCCCTCCTTGCCTCTTCATACCTTCTGGGGGTGGCCGGTAACCCTTGAAGTTCCTCGGCTTAAGGTGCAGCACTTTAGTCTCTGCCTCTGTTGTAACATGGCATTCTCCACTTGTGTGTGTGTGCAAGTGTGTGAGTGTGTGTGTCTTCTCTAAGGACACTAGTCAAATAGCATCGGGGCCCATCCTATTCCAGTATGACCCCATCCTAACTTGGTTACATCTGCAAAGCCCATATTGCCAAATGAGGCCACATTCGCAGGTACTGGGAGTTAGGATTTTACATATCATTTTGGGGGACACAATTCTACCCATAACAATCATCAATACCCTACCTTCCAGGTGAAGGTCAGAAATATTGTCTCATATATGGCACCATATGCAAAAAGCTTGTTTACTTTCCTGTTCAGTACACATGGCTTTTCCTCATAGCCATCTAGAAACAAGAGCTGGGTTAATGTCAGTGGGGGACTCCCCATAGCTGATGAAGAATTAAACTCTGAGAAATCAAGGGTTTTTATCTGTCCTGCTGACTGTTAAGTCCCTGGCATCTAACCAGTGCCTGGCGCAGAGTAGGTGCTCAATAAAAGTTTGCTAAATGAATACATGACTGAATGGTTGGATATGGTGGTGGGACCTCCAGGGGTTCTCAGACTCTAGCTATGACTTAGAATCACTTACCTCCCTGACTTTAACTCCTTGCATGTCAAATAGAACCAAGAATGAGCACACGTAATTCACACAGTATGGGGAGAATCACATGAGAACCTGTGTAAATGCATTAACTCAGTTCCTGGCACATAGTAAGTGTTCACTAAATGTTAATTACATCAGAATCTGTTGGAGGCCATGGCTTGGTTTTTGAGTTTGACAGCTGGAGTGATGCCAAGCTGCTGAGTGGAAATGCGGCTACACACCTTCTTTTCTGCAGGGAGGGGCTGAGCTGCTTTAACCAGTGAGCTGCTAGTGAGAAAGTGATTGACCCCCAGGTAGAAGAAGGAGAATGGATCACTAGAGAGATTGTTAGTGTGTCCCATAAGGGCACAGGCTCTGGGGCCCGTCCCTGGGGACTCGGATCCCAGCTGTGGGCCTCCCCAGCTGTGCGACCTGTGGCACACGGAGGCTCAGTTTATCCGGCTATAAAGTGAGGCAATCACAGCATCTATCTCCTGGGGTTGTAGTGAGGGTCGAATTACAGCGTCCGCCACATCGTGGGAAATATGTACGTTTGGTATGATCAGCATCACTTTTCTAAGTGCCCTGCCCTGATTGCTCCCAGCTAGATCGGTGGAAAACCCAGCCCTGGAGGTCTGGGCTGGCTGCCGGGAACGCGGCTCTGCCCCTTTCGGCGGTCCCCGCACACCGGCCGGCGCTCCCGGCCCACCCGCACCGCGGCCAGCGCCGCGCACTCTGAGATCCAGAGCGCCCTCTGGTGGCGCGGCCCGAGATCGCGCGCGGCGCCCCCGCGGCTCAGCCCCGAGCGGAGATTCCCGCCGCGGGGCCTCCTGCGGCTCCGGCCCTTCCCGCGCCCAGGCACCGCTCGCTGTGGTTTCCACCTTTCGTGGGGTTGGCAGGAAAAGCTCTTTTGCTCCGCGGCTTCCCTTGCGCGCCTACCGCTGTCCTGGAGAGCTCCGGGGTCAAACCGGCCTGGAGAGCGGGGAGAGGAAGGGCAGAGGGCACCCTCCCTACCCCGGGGTGCCAGGGCCTGTCCTCCCCGGTCAGGAAAAAAAAGAGGGAGCAGAGCTTAGGAGCCCCCCTTTTGCATTCTCCCACCGCACTACTTCTTTCCTCAGTATGATGTTGAAAGCGACTGGGCTGCTAAAAGGACTTAGTATCTGCAAATTTGCCTCTTGGAAGGTTCACCCCGTATATCTTGGAATTGCTGCCATTTCCAACCCCTAAGACCGGGGATTAGAGTTCCCACCCTTGTATTTTGGCATTTCAGCTTGTGATTGCGGCAGCAGCACCTCTAACTTTTATTTAGACTAAGCCCGTGCCAGGCAAGGTTCTAAGGGCTGTATGTGTAACTCATTTTGTCCAGGAGCCTCTATGGGGAAACTGAGGTTAGTGACTTGGGGAGGATCAGGCAGAGTGGGGATTTGGAACCTGGCTCCCTGCTGATGTCACTACCGCTGGGTCTTACTGCCCCTCCCCCTACTGAATTCTGTGTAGTTGGGCCTGACCCATTCGCCTGTATATGTGCACCCTGACCTCTCCATCTAGAAAACCCTCCTCACCCCCAGGGCATCTGCTTGGCAAACTCTTCTGTGAGTCCTTCCCTGCTGCTCTGTGGCCCCCAGGACTCCCACTCCCCCCGCCATCTCTCCGTGTGCCTGACATCTACGTGGGCTGTGGAGTCTTCCTCTCCCAGCTGCCGAGCACAGTGCCAGACACACAGCTCAAATATGGGGCCTGGTGAAACTGAGGGACACTTTGATGTGATGGTATAATGGGGGATCATTTTAAATGATGCTTCGGAGGAGTATACAATAGCAGAAAACATGTGTACATTATAACTACAGAACGTACAAAACTACATGTAATAGATGTGCAGAAGGGAATGAGCAAAGTTGGAATAAGTTTGGTGTGATTTGGGTGGTAACTTTCCTTCTTTAAAATAATTTTCCTGCCATGGCCAGTGTTGCTCAGTGGTTAGAGCATCGCCGGAGCACTGAAGGGTCGCAGGTTCAATTCCTGATCAAGGTCATGTACATGGGTTGCAGGTTCAATCCTGGGCCCCCACTGGGGTGAATGCAGGAGGCAACCAATTGATGTGTTTCTCTCACATCGATGTTTCTCTCTTTCTCTATATCTCCTGCTCCCTGAATCACTCTCTCTAAAAATCAGTGGAAAAAATATCCTCGGGTGACGATTAACAACAATAAAAATAATAATAATTACTTTTCTTGTTTAAAATATTCCTACACTTTTAAAAAAAAGAAACGAATGGGGGCAGGGATGGTGATTGAAAGGGGGACACTGGGTGCTGGCCGTGTTCCACGTCTTGACCTGGGTGCTGGATACATAAATGTGTTTACTTTATGAAAATTCAATGAACTGTCCACTTAGCTATGTGAACATTTCTACCTGTATGTTTTTTCCATGAAAAGTTGAAGAAGAAAAGAAATAATGACGTATTGAAAACAGAAACGGTGATCACCTCGTGTTTAATCAGATACACTGTGAAACAGACCACACAATTAGTAAGGGCTTGTTTTCCCCTAAAATATCCTCTTATTAAAATTTAGTAATGATTATTTTAAAAAGTCCTTTTCTCTGAGATTGTTTGAAGCTGAAGACATGAGCTACAAGAAGATAGACTTAAGAACGTACCCTACTTAATATTTGTGAAACCTTTAAATTAGTGGTTCCCAAGCCTCAGTGAGCATCCATATCTTCTGGGTGACTTGACTGCTTGTTACCATGCAGATTGCTGATCCCCCACCCCCCAGGTCTGGGGGTGGGGTGGGGTGAGACTTAGCATTTCTAACAAGTTCCAGGGTGAGGCACATGCTGCTGGTTTGTGGAACCCACTTTGAGAACCACTGCCCTAAAATAACCCTCTGGAATCCTAAGCATGATGGTACCGGAGGACCACTGCTGATGAATATTGGTGATAGTCTTCCTGTCACCAAACCAAAACAGGTCTAGTGTGAGAGGGACGTAGAGACAAAATCATTCAAGGATGGGCAATATACAAATTAAAACTCTTGGCATTGTATCTTTAAACACAAGTGAGTGTCTTTTTGGGGTGAAAAACCAGTAAACATCTATTGAGCTGGGCCAGACACTATGCTGAGAGCTTTATACCCTTGTCACAGTTCAGAGCCACCTTCTGAGGTCAGTATGATCATTATTCCCATGGCTCAGAGAGTTAAGTCGCCGCCCAAAGCCCTGTGTCTTACACAGGGAGGAGCCAGGATGGAAGCCCAGGTCCCGAGCCTGTGACCCTGCCCAGGCTGAAGTGGCCAGGGGAGGAGGGATGCCAGGGGCTGTCTGTGTGGATGTACCAGGGAAAGGCTGGGTTTCATGGGAAGAGATGGTATGGAGGTGGACTTGGGGAAGGTAGGCCTGAGAAGGAATGGGAAGGAAATGGTGTGTGGGGAAAGATCCAGAAAGCAAGGTAACATGGGCTTTGTTTGCCAGGCCCTCCTGGAGTGAAGGAAATGAGGCTCACTAAAGCCGACGACCCCCAAGCTCACCTGCCTGCAGACCCTGTCCTCAGGTGTGGCTGGATCAGGCCATCGGGACTGCACTGCTTTTTATTCCTGACTTTTCTACAGGAATATAGTGGGAAAGGAAAAAAAGTATCTCAAGTCAGGTGGCCAGGGGTCCAGCTTTAGCCCCTGAGAGCGCCGCCTAAGTGCTTTGAGGCCTCTGGGTGGGACTCCCGTGCCAGCGAGCAGTGAGTGTGTCCGGGTGGGTGTAACCTGCCCGCAGCCTGCATCCCGTTGCACTGACATGTTGCTCTGCTCTGTGTCCAGCCTGGTGTGTGAGGGTGGCAGTCCTGTCCCATGCAGCACATCCAGACAGCCATGGACCTTGGGAGGGCTCCTATTGTTACCATTGGGTTTCCTCCTGCAGGTGCTTACTTTCCTCTCCCACTCCCTCCTCCCTCCCCATGACCCAAGCCACAGGGGTCTCTGGAGCAGACCCTGACCTGCTCTGATGCAGAAAGAGGAACTGGAAGAAGAGAGAGGGAGGGTAGAAGGAACCTCTAAGAGCCTGGAAGCCCTGAAGGTCAAGTGGGAGAGAGAGTCCTGGGAAGGCGTGCAAACCTTTAACACTGAGGAGCCCTGCCACTAGTAGAATGTGGCCCAGAAAATGTCCTGGGCACTAACCAAGCAGATTAACAGCTCCCCCTGCCTTTCCTGTGGGCAGAGGTGAGAACTGGGGAGGGGGCTGTCAGTCTCGCTCTCTCTTTAGCATGCATCATTAGATCAGGTGGGCCCCCCACCAAGTCCAAGTTCACCGCTTCGCAGACTGCTTATCACGGCCTCTGTAGCCGCGGCATTGAGTATAGCAAGTCTGAACAGATGCACTATTGCTCTGTCCCCTGGTCTCAGATCTATAAGCACCGCCTACCTTTCTGGGTTGTCCCATCCTGAACTCCAAGAATATGCTGTTAATCTTCAATAACAAAAAGGGACCCTTGCTAGCTGGAAGGTATTGCGCAGCCTCTGGTCGTGAGCTAATAGAATCCATGAGATAACATCCAGGAAAGGCTTGAGATGGCAAATCATCTTACACACACGATTTCCACCCTCTTGGAGGTGCTGCCACCTGGCTCCTCCTGTGGACACTGGGCATGGAACTGTCTCACACTGTTGGTCATGGAATCATGAGGGACGCATTTGAGAAGCCATCCCTGTGTTTTCATTACACTCAGACCATCCTACATTGGAGATGATCCCAACCCATCCCAGGTGACTTGGCTGCCCAGTGGCTAAACAGATGGGTCAGAAGCGCACATGCCTCTCTGCCTGGGCCCATTCAAGGTGGTTGCATTGAGTGGTCCCCTGAAATGGGTGGCTGGAGTGTAAAGGAGATCGCAAGGTAGTCAGCTCCCTCTCTGCCCCAGCAGTGAGGTGAGGTGAGTTTGGCTGTAGGAAATTAAATAACCGTCTTTCCATTGCCTCCAAAAGGTCCCTTGGAGAAGAAAGGGCCAGCATTTGGATCTTTACATATTGATGGCTCTTCCTTCAGGATTAAGAGTTGGGAGTAATTAATATACACACTTGTGAGGGTTCTCTGGGCAAGGTCTGGTGTTATTAACAGGTGTGTAGAAGGAAGAAGGATTTCCAAGGATGGAATAAGTCTCAGAGGCAGCAAGAATGGCAGTTTTTTTTAATCCCTGTTGAAGGACTCGGATCCCAGTGAGGTGTTAGGTTGGCATGAGATTTCATGTTTGAATCACAATGAAGACTCAAAGCAGACTCAAAGGTATCTCTAATGGGTGGTCCTGACTGTGGCCTTGACCCTGATGTTGAATGAGAGTCTACAGCTCACCATGATGGGCCAGGCATTCAACACTTGGGCTCTGTGGTTGGGGAGCTCATGTGAGGTGGGCAGAGGGTGGGGGATCTGAGGAACCATGTTCTAATTACAGCTGAGAAGATGCTGCTCCAGATCCTCAAGGGTCTGGAAATGAGGTGGGGCAGAGAGGGGAGCATGTGATAGGGCTGTCACAGTGAGTAAAGTCAGCCACTGACTAATGCCTCAGCTGTTCTCTACTTGGGGAGGCTGAGTGTCATATGGATGAGGGAGAAGATGACTGTGAGAGGCAGGCTAGAGTTGAGGTCAGGACCTCCATTTAGCGAAGGATGGAGCGCAACTAGTGTTTGTCGAACAACTACTATGTGCCAGACACTGTGCCAAGTGCTTTATTCATGCTACACTGCAACACAACATTTTAAAGGTTGAGAAAACCTGGACAGGGAGGTTACATACTGTCCCTGAGTTGTAGCTAATGAAGGGCAGAGAGGATTTGAACTGAAGTCTGCCAGACTCTGCTATTTCCTATCAACTGCTTCCCCTAGATACATACAACAGGAAACATTTACCTGGAGACACTCTCCCATCAGCACACAGAGTGTTGCCTGTAATTCACAAAGCATTAGATGTATCTTGATTCAGCCCTTATGCTCCCACTCAATGGGTGGTCCCATGCAAGTAAATGCAAGTGACATTAAGTACTAAATGAGAAAAGAGTATTTTGCTTGCAAGTGTTGGTACTTTGCCAATATTAACATTCCTAGTAACTGACTTCATACCTGATTTGAAATCCACCTGTACATCATGATGCCGGTTGAGAACCATCAATCTGCTCTGCCCATGACAATGAGCTTGGTCCTTGCTCACAAGTGTGCTGCCAGGCCAGCCACCTAAACAGGGTCGGCCTCGTTCTGAATGACAAAGGACTTTGATGCAAAAAGCCAGGGTGTTTGGGCAGTTGCTACCTTTTAACCATGGCTTCCTCTAACATGGCCCCTGGGTTCCCAAAGGGGATGTCACTCTAGGCACGAGTCTGATTTATAGTAGTGATCCTCCTTATTTTATTTATTTATTGGTTGGTTGATTTGATGGCATTTAGAGAACAGTGATTTTAGAGATACTATTTTGATTTTCAGAGTGTGCTCCCAGGGGACCCAAGGATCTATAGAGGTGGTTTGTGGCCTCCCAGGGGGTGGGAGTGAAGGACAGAAAGTGGGACCCACTTGTCTAAACCAGAAGAGCTACTTTTTTTTGCTGCTTTAGCTACCAGAGCTCTATCTGAAGAAAGACTCTTTAAAAAAATAAAATAAAATTGAAAACCATTGCTTTAAAGGAATGCTTTTGCAATCCCATAGGCAAAAAGCATTGTGGGAGAGTCTCTCTCCTGTGACCAGCTGGTTGGCTGTCACTGAAGAGTTGCTAAGGAACTAAGCCGCTGTAGAGACCCATCCTTTAGCCCATCCTCTGATACTGGGGCAGGTAGCGAATCTCCTTAGTCGAATGGGTAGGTAAGCCAGGATCCAAGGAACAGAGGGAATGTGCATTGGTTGATGTTGGAAGAAACTGGAAGGTAAAGCCACTTATTTGGTCTTGTGGTGGCCTTTCAAACTGGAAGGGGAAAGACTATGAAGTAATGAGACCTCCTTATTTTATTAGGGAATTTATTCTACCTCCAGAGGGGACCTCCTAATTTCCTGGGTGTGTTTGCAGGAACCATTCAAGCGCACCCAGCTGGTTTCAGAATTGCTGCCCATTTGAACCTGCTCCAGCCAAGCAAATCGGCCCTAATGGGGAAACCATGCTTGGCAGTAGACAATCTTCCTCTTCATCACCTCTGCCTTCCTCTTCTGGTCGCCCTTTACCTTCTCCAAGCCACAGAAAGTTTACCCTTTGGCATCATTCCACGAAATCAGCCATTTCTTCCCCAACATTACACTCCTTTACTCATGTCCTCCCCTCGGTGCTGAGAGCACGCCTCCCTCTGGTTTTAAAGAACTTCTCTAATAGGAATGACCACATCTTGCTAAATCCAGGTGCAGTGGGGATGGGCCTACTATGTTCCTAAAATCCTCTTATAAATTGGTTGCTTGTACCTGGGCACATATCTTCCCAGGTCCCCACGATGCTGAATGAGGTTCCCAGGCTAGCGCACGCAAGCCCCTTCCTTAGTCATAAGGTGTGGTCCCGGTGTGGACTCCACTAAGGGGACCTGGTGGCATGGGCAGGGATTTGGGGCAAGCTAGCAGCGGAGTCAGGTCTCAGGTTGTCTTCTGGCCTAGGGCCTCTTACCCTCACTGCTTCCCTTTTCTCCTCAAAAGATAAAATGAGAGTGATGATACCACCTCAGATGGAAAGTGGGCTTGATTGCCCTGTGACAGGACTAAGTGGCAGAATAGTGTGGGTGCCCAGCACAGAGCGGTGCTCAGTGAGTGGTGCGTCCCCACCACCCTCTCCACCCCTCGCCATGGGGTCTGAAGAGCCATTCTAGAGCTAGCGTTCTCCAGGGAGCAATGCTGAAAGGAGAGACAATGAAAACACGGAATTAACCACACCATGCATACGAAGGAGAATTTCCCTCTTTATTGATGGCATTTGGTAAAGGGCAGAAGTCTCCAATTACAGGAAGGTGGGGACGTGATGAAGATGCTGAGGGGATTTCTGGACACTCAGGCTCAAAATGGTTACTGCTGATCTATCTGGAGATTAGTTCCTTTGCAGATATCTTAGGCAAATATTAAGGACAGCTGCCTTCCTGTGTCCTCAGACCACTAGCCCAGCTCAGCGTGGGAAGAGGGAAAGGACAACTGGCCAAGAGGAGGGAAGGTGGGCAAGCCTTGAGTATTCGACACCTGGCTCTGCCCTCCTCTGTACAACAAAATTATACTTAGTAATAACCGTGTCCTAATAATAATCATGATAATATTATTACTAAAATTAAATTATTAAAGTTATTTTCCCTGAATTGTTGATGAATATAAAACCATAAACAATTCAAAATGAAGAGTATATTTCCACGCTAAAATATTATTCAAATTCAATAAAATTTGTCATGTAAGAACTAATATTTGAATGTATAAATATTACACCTCACGGCGCTGCTCTGTTTCACGGTTTTAAAATTTAAATGTGAATAAAAACTACAAGTGGTCACATAGAAGAACACAATGGAAGCACCTCAAGTTCTGTCTCTGTCTGTAGAATCACTGTGCTCTCCCTGTTTGAACCCACCATCTGAACACAGGGGCGCACAGTACCCTGGGGCGCACAGAACCCAGGGGCAGAGACACACGCTGCATCTTAAGTGAGCTTGAATCATTCTGCGCAGTTATGAATCTACCCTGGGGCACACACTACCCTGGGGCGCATAGAACTCAGGGGTGCACAGTACCCTGGGGCACACAGAACCCAGGGGCAGAGATACACGCTGCGTCTTAAGTGAGCTTGAATCATTCTGCACAGTTATGAATTTACTGCTGAAACACAGTGTCACTAAGTGTGTGTGTGTGTCTGTAACTTACAAGTGGAATGCAATTTGTATTCAAATTTAAGTAATAAGAACACGCTAATTTGAAGCTTACATATATACATATTTTTATTTATTTTTAATCCTCACCTGAGGATATTTTTTCCATTGCTTTTCAAAAAACAATATATATATATATATATATAGAAAGAGAGAGAGAGGAAGAGAGAGAGAGAAGGAGGGGGGGGAGAGAGAAACATCGATGTGAGAGAGACACATCGATTGGTTGCCTCCTGCACTCACCTCGACCCGGGCCGGGGATCGAGCCTGCAGCCCAGGTACGTGCCTTGGCTGGAATCGAACCCAAGACCCTTCAGTCCATGGGCCAATGCTCTAACCTCTGAGCAAAGCCAGCTAGGGTGAACCTTACATATATTATTAAAAGTCAATATCAACTGCAACAATTGTGTAGAACTTAGAGCAAGGAGGGATTTTCTGAGGGAGGACAGTTTATCACTGATAGTTTATCCTGGAGCAAGGTAACAACAAAAAGGAGCCGGACTTTTAGTCTTGTTGCTGGTTTTTGCCTATACAGACGATGGCCCTCATCGCTTGCCTCATGGTGTCCTGTAGTCACCGCCCTGCCTGCGGCCCACCAGCGCGATGCTAACCCACAGCCATTCCCACCTCCTCCTCTAACTCAGTGGGCTTGTTGGCCGCTGAACCTCAGTGCGCTCAGAAACAACGAGCCTCTCTCCCAGCCTCAGGGAGTAAACATATTTTAAACCAGTCGTGGCGATCCATTTCTCCTCTGACAGTGACTGGTTCGGGTTGAGTATGTGACCGGATTCTGGCCAAGGAGATTCGAGGATAAGCCTGCTGGGATGGGGGTGGGGAAATCCTGGGGAAGGTTTTCCTTCAGACTCAAATCAAATCAAACCAAAACAAACAAATGAGAAACAAACTGGAGTCATAAGGAGCGACATTACCCCAACATAAACACACATCTGTACACACCCCCTTCCTGGGTTTAGATACAGCTGGGGGAGGCAGTGATGCCTAGGCCACGAGAACCATCCTTCAGTCACAGGGACAAACTGAAGGTGAAAGCCAATGGGCAAAGGATGGTAGACCAGAAAGACGAAACTACTTTCTATTAGATGCCTGCTGTGTGAGGTCATAGACTTTTGCTCTTGAAGCTGCTGGACTCTTCTAGTGCTTAAAGCCAAAAGCAACTTAGAGTTGTTGTTGGTGGGTGTGCAGGTGGGGAAAAGACCAGGGAAAAGGGAGCACATAGTACAGGTGACCTGTGAACAACACCCTTGACCCTGTGCCAATCCCTCTCATAGTAAAAAATCCACGTATAACTTTTGACTTCCCCAAAGCTTTACTCTTGATAGCCTACTGTTGACAGGAAGCCTTACTGATAACATAAAGTGTGGATTAGCATGTATTTTTTATGTTATAGGTATTAAATACTATATTCTTACAATCTGGAGAAAAGAAAATGTTATTAAGAAAAATCATAAGGAAGAGTACATTTACAGTATTTACTGGGAAAAAATTCATGAATAAGTGGACCTGAGTAGTTTAAACCCTTGTTGTTCAAAAGTCAACTGTATGAACTTGGCCTCCTGGGTATGGCGGGTGAAGGAGAAAGAGGAGTAGAGAAGGGATATTGGGCCAGATGATCCCATTGGCTGGCTTCAGATGACACCATTGAGCTGAACTTCTTGGCAATTGAACCAGAACCAGAGTGTCCGAGAGGATGGGTGAGTGGGTGGTGGGGCAGAGTCCCTGTGGGCCTTTATAGAACAGTGAGCCTGTAACTCATGTAGTGACCACCCACAGTAATCCATCAATCATTATCCTCATGCTCTCCTCCCCTAACCAAGGAAGGGGGTACATGATAAAACAGTTTAAACTGAGAGCAGGTCAGTGGTCCTCAGCTGTTGGCTCATTCAGTCTGTATATTAGTCCTGGTCCCCTAGAACACAGAGCCTGCGGCAAGCATGAAAAACGCTGACACTTCATTTGGGGGGTGTAAGGCCAGAGAATTGAGGGTGATAAAGGAGACTGAGGTGAGGACAGATGCCAAGCAGTCCGACATGCTGTGGAGCTGGCCACCACTCCCCATGCAGCCCGAAAGACATTTACAGGTGGCTTTGGCATGCATGTCTTTTCTGAAAGGTTTATTTTTTAAAAGATCACCATGAAACAGTGCACGGAGGGCAAGAATTTGGGGAGTTATCCTCCTGCACGTCTGGGGTACATTATCTGACCCCTCAGTAAGCTGGATCATGTGCACTGGAAGTGGAGGTGAGACTTGGCCTGAATGGGGTGCTGACCAAGAGACAGAAAAGGAGGCAGTCAGAGGAACCTGAGACGACACCTACTGTGTGTATGACGCAGTGCTGGGACCCAAGTATTTACCCATCCCTGTGCAGGGACAAGCCATCCCACCTTGTCCCGCATTTGCCCCCTCCTGGTGGGGCTCAGACACCTTCAGCAGGCCTTTAACACCTTCTCCACCTCTCTTCAAGACTGTTCCTCAGAACCCTTCCAGTCTGCTTTCGAAGCAAGTTCCTCGAGGCTGAGCATAAAATTCCATCTGTGCCTTTTGTAAGGGAGAGGGTAAAGAGGAATTATTGCTGCTCCTTGCTCGGCTGGGTTTTGTAGAATTACCCCAAAGCAGTGTTTATCATGCCATTGAGCCAGAGGCCCATGCTTAATGTGCTATCTGCTCTGACCCCAGATGTCTCTCTGCATCGCTGCTCTCCCACCAGCTCTGCTACAGTCCGGCTCCTTCTAGGGTCATTGCTGACAAGTGTATTACCAGTGTTTATCCATATTAAATCTTGTATCATTGACTGCCTTTTACCCATTGTTTTAAACTCTCTTGGGTTCTGCAGTTTTCCTTTCAGCCTTGTCTTGTCCTTCTAGGAAAGGCAAACCCTTCTGAGTCAGGAATCCTCCTGAAGCTTCTAGCTCCCAATTGTTTATGAAGAATAAAGATGTCAGAGACAGCCCTGCCACAGAGCCCAAGACTTCATCTGGAATTGGTACTGACCATAATCACATCGTCTGGAGCAGTGGGCAGCTCACCAATGGGACTGGTTTCATTGTAATAGACATTTGTGAAGGTAGCACTTGGCCAGCAGTTTGCTCCTGAAGGAACACGGTCAAAAGCTATCATCTTAATCATGTTTTAGATGGGTATAGCCCTTTACAGTTTACAAAACACATTTGATTTTTCCTAAAACCTAAAAGCACTTGCTGGTTTTTTTCCTCTCTATAAAACATTTTATTGGGGGGGGGGAAAGCATTTGATTCTGAAAAATAATGAAATAAGAAGTTCTACCTTAATTGAGCCATTAGGAAATGAAAACACATTAGAATGTTCCCAGTTTTGAATCTTATGTCCTTAAAGTCAGGGAGAAGGCTCAGCCAACATGTTTCTCTGTTTCCACTTAGTAACAACACCTTACCTGTGCTTGGTATCTTAGAACCAATTTCCCAAATGTTTCATGTATTTTGCGGTTTCTCTAAGATAATTATCCTTGAGAACGGAAATGTACACGGAGGCATAATCGGTGAGTTTGCAAAGCAAACTGTTCATTCTCTCTGTGGCCAGTGTTGACCATGAGATTTTCACTGTTGTTTTATCATCAGAGAGTTTTCCTTCTACTGATGATGAGACCTGAGAAACAAATCGTATGGCTACTTGAAACCAACAATGTTTTATGCTTAAATGGATGCAAAAGTTACAAGAAATTGGATGATAAATTAATTACATGTGACACAGGATGAAAATAAGGTCAAATTCCTTTGTTATAAGGGAAAAAAACATAACCCACTCTCATGGAAAATATTTAATTAGAGAGTAGCTAGTTGTTCAATGCCTTTTAGGTGCCAGGTACTATCAAGGCACAGTGCTCTTTTCTCTTCCCCTTCTCCCTCGTCTTCTCTTTATACTTCTCTTGCTCCCCCCAGAAATTTGGAAGGGAACAAAGCTATCACTGTCATAATGTGTCCCTATTCCCCTGGTGATCGGGAGGGAGAAGAGACATATCTCACGTGCCTCACCCCCAAGCCCGCCTGTGCACGGTGGCTGCCCTCTTGCATAGTGCCCGGGGTCTTTTTGGCAAACAGAGAACTTTAATATACTATTCAGCCGTGTTGGTAACAATAGGATCTTGAGACTCAGAAAAAAAAAATCATAATGGATCTTTGAAATATCTGGAATTTATTCCAGGACTTTGTGGTGGGGATTTCAGATAATGAAAGGGATGATGGTGACTGTGGGAGGAAATCCAAGCATTCATCCACTCAAGACGTCGTCCCCTTCATAGTTTGTCTTTGGTGTCATGGTGGTAGTGCTAACAGGACACGAGCCTTCTTGCCCCAATAATGGCCCATTACAGCTTCAGGAAAAGCCGTCATGTTTCCGCAGCATTTATCTGTCAGCAGGAGACTATTATGGGAGTACAAACTCACATTGTATTAGTGTTATCAGTTAATTATGAGCCTTGGGATGTGTGCCAGCCAATGGGCCGCCAGTCTGCTGACCACCACTCAGGAATATAACTCTGCACCCCCTAATTCAAGTAGGTGAGAGGAGAGTGAGTAGGACCACAGATGTGTGTGGCCAGGGACACTCACCCTAGCCTGGAGGCCATGGGGCCCCCGCCTGATCTGCACTGTCCCCAGGGATGCACAGGTTAGGCTCACTGTCCAGGCCAGGCTCTCCTTAGTCCTCATGGACTGTCGATGGATGCACTTTCCAGACTCGCCTCCCCCAGCGCGGACCCGGGGTGGAAGAGAAACGAGCTTGGAGTGTGATTGAGACAGTTCCACGGAGGCCTCCTCTCCTTCCTGGGCTGGTGGTAAGAAGTGGCCTCACGCCTTGGGTGTTTCCCAAGGCATCCTTCCCACCTGGAAACTTGGGTTCATGGAATGTGGGTGAGGGGGAGGGTGGGTGGCAGGGATGACATGTTAAGACAATTAGTGTCCCACATTTACTGGACTTAAGGAACATGTGGCAGTCTCTTCAAAAATTCCCTGTAGGCCTTATGTTTTAATGGGGAAGCCATCAAGTCCTCTGCCCTCCTGAGGCCCAATGCTGAGTCTGCCAGCTCCTACCTCTTATTGTTGGGCTGTGAACATCACACCACAGGGAGGGGATTCAAGAACCTGAGAGACCCTGCTTGCTGCTGCCTCATGTGTGCAGAAATGACTGGTGTCAGGGGAGGCTGCCTCAAAAGAGGGAAGACACGTCAAGACTAGACTCTGATACTTGGGGAGATTTTCACCAGACCTGTGACAAAGAATGCTGTACTGGGGTCAGCTGCTTAGAGCATAGCAAGGCCACTTGGGTGATCCCCGAGATCCAGGTGCAGGCATGAGGACAGCCCATTCGAAGGACTTAGCCAGGCTGGGATGAGAAAGTGGAGTGGTTAGTATGTGGACCTGTGTCCCATAATCTGCCGTTCAGTTGGAGCGTTTTGTACCAAGAGAAACAGGTTTGGGGAACAGAGTGGGCAGGACTGTGTCTGGGTGTGTTTTCCTAGGTATCTGCCTCCTGGACCCCCCCTCCCCCCCCAGGAAACCATTTGGGGAAGGAAACCATTTGGACACAGAAGTCTGGGTCCTCACCACCTCCCAGATGTTGCCAATGGCACTGCTCTGGTTTGGCTTCATATTTCCTAGGAAAGAGCTTGAACTTGGGGAAGGGAGAGGAGGGAAAATGAAGAGACTTGTACAAAGATTTAGGATTTGGATAAGTAAAAGTACACAGGTGGCACGCTTTGCTAGTTACTTGCTCTGTGACCTTGGGTAGGTCACTTCACCACACAGCGAAATTCACAAACTTTCCTTAATTATAAAGTCTGATGAGGGTTCTAAATGATCCTTGAGCCCTCTTACCTGTAAGGTTCTGTGAATGTAATAAATATCTATTTAAGAGAGTTTGTCACGAAAACAAAGTGAGCTGCTATCCCCTTACACTCTCTGCAATTACTGTGTGTAGTCCCTTTTGTCCCACTTCCTTTTGGCTGGCTTGCCCAGTGGGGATGCCAGTATTAGGACACAGGACAGTGAAGGGGTGGGTGGCTTAGAGCTTTTTGTTAGAGGTGGGTTACAAATAGCCCCTGCTCCAGATGAGCAGCGGAGGTATGAAGTGATGACTAGTTGAATGAATTTCAGTTCGAAGCAACCCAAGAGCCCCGCCCATCCCATTCCACCCACTGTGCCGTCTTGGTTTTCTGGAGAAGAGATGACTTTGGCAAGGTCGCGTGGAGTACTCAGGACCAGATCCAGGAGTCCTCAGCACTCTCCCACCCTGCAGCTTCTCAAGGCGTGGAAGCCTACCCTGGCTTTGGGAAGGAATCCTGTCTCCCATGAGCTGGCTGCGGACAGAGTGGGAGAAAGGCTGGTCCCACAAACACTGTGTAACCTGGCCATGGTGGCCTGGGACTGCCAGGCTGGGTCAGATCCCCAGGGTGTCCCTGCTGGCAGGCCTTCATCTCCCCTGTAGCAGGGTCTGCGGTCTCAAGGTTGCCAGGGAGGCAAAGGAGAAAGAATCTGCCCTGGGCTCAGGAGGCTGGGCAGGCAGAGTGGAGGAGGGGAGTCTGAGGAGGACTGGGTCTCAAGGACCTCACTCTGGCCCTGGAGGACAATCAGCTAATGCCCAGAAGGGAGGCAATACAGTGACTGTGTGCAGGCGTTAGCCTAGCTTTCTAACCAACACAGACCTCCTAGTTTCCCTCCTTTGCCCCCAGTGGCTTTGCATCCACAGCTCTGGGCTGTGAAGTTTTCTTTTCATGCTCCACTGAGTGTGCTATCTCCAATTAAAAATGCACCCACACAAAGCAAGGAGTAACTGATCCCATGCAACCTGTCAGGGCCACACCCCCTTCTGGGGCAGCAGGCTCTGGCACCCCACCCCTAACTGCTACAGTTTACCAAACCATTCAACCAAATCTTTATCAAGCAACTGCTATGTGCCAGGCACCGGTAAGCACTAGAGATTCTCCAGTGAACAAAAACAGACATGGTCCTTGCCTTAAGAATTTACAATTTAGTGCGTGCGTGTGTGTGTGTGTGTGTGTGTGTATGTGTGTGTAGGGGGAAGGTATTGCTCATACCAAAACATGTATACGTAATTGCAAACTGATACATTACCCAAAGCAAAGTGAATAGCAGAAGGTTCTAGTGTGGCCTGGAAGGTGGAGTGTTCTAGGTGGCAGGCACAAGGAGTGAGGGGCATGGCATGGGCGGAGGAGGGGTCCAGAAGGACACACAGGAGCCTGTCATGTGGGACCTTCCTTGCCAGGCCGCGGGAAGGACTGGGGCCTCTCTCTGAACTGCAACAAGGGCACATCAGATGTGCATTTTACAAAGCCCTTTCTGGTTGCTGTGCGCTTGGAGAAGGGATTTCTGGGGGCCAGACAGGATGCAGAGAAACCAGTGCGGAGGTCTTGGCTAGATATGGTGGTTACGTAGAAGCTCGAGGAAAGTGTCTCTGCACCCTTTCCTTGTCTAATGTGACCAAGTACTTATGTGGTTAAAAAAAAAACAACCGAGGCTGCTGGGGTTCTGCTGACAGAGCAGACACCTTCATCCATCTCTCTGTGAGATACCTGCCTGAGCCCCGTGCGCGGAGAATCCCGCGTTCCTCCACTTCAGCACTTATGAAAAATCTCAGCTGTGTCCCAGCCTGCACGCGCTTTCATTTATCCAAGTCAAGAATCATCTGCAGTCTTGCTGCCCAGTCCCCAGCCCCTCTGAGCGGCTGGCCCCTCCTGGGGTTTCTCACAACCCTCCTGCTTTTATTCCTGAAGTGCTGAACACTGCCTGGAGTTACACTCCATTTAGACGTTATTTTGATGATAAAATTATGTCTTCCCCCCTACTGCTCATTGTCTTCTGTAGAATATAGGAGAAGAAGTTGGTGGTCTCCCCTGAGGGCTTTTCCCCCCTTTTAAATAATTCTATACCTACCTCCCTCCCCACACTCATTTGAATCATCAAATTGATTATGATCCCTGTGGCTGGCACATCTCAAAAGATGACAAGCCCCAGAAGAAGAATTGGGGCATGACTTATAGCTTGCTTTGGTACAGTGGCAGCCCATAACATTTGGGTTCATGGAGGGAGCAGCAGACAGGGATGCAGGTGTGTTCGTAGCTGGGGATTCAGGTGTGTATGTTGAAGTGTCTACTTACGTGCCTCGAAGTGGATGTGGCAGGTAGGTTGGTTGTTTTAACCACTATTGTATTTTCCTAAGCGGACAGGAATTTATTTGCCTGTGTCTGTGTCCTGGGTACATTTCTGAGAGTTGCCAATGAAGAGAGCATCATTTTATCCACCTAGAGAGCATTTTATAGACATGCACCCTGCATCTAGCCATATGAAAGTGGTTCAGAACCAACTGGCCCAGGTGAGGGGAGCTGGGCAAGGGAACCGTTTCGCTTCCGCTCTCTCTCGCTGGGCCTCACCTGCCGACCTGACCCTTTGCACTTCTGCACGCCAAACACAGGGTTTGAGGCTGGGAATTTCTAAGGCGCTGGCCTCTTCTCCTCCGTGTGAGAGTGGAGAAATGTGACTCATTTTGAATCTGGAGAGCAGACCCACTCCAGATGGCTGAGAGGTGAGTTTGCTAGACCCACGAGTTAAAAAAGATTGGAGGGTGGAGGGTTTATAAGCAGCAAATCTTTCAAACCCCCAGTCCCACGACCCAGATGGACAAAAACTGTTTTTCTTTAATGGTGAGAGGGCAGGCCTTGTGGCTCTACAGCCCGGTCCTCCTGCTCCTCTGGAGGTGGGGACGTCGCTCGAGCGTCTGGTTCCATTGAAGCCTCCTCTGGCTCCCCCCTCCCCCCACCCCAGCTTGATTCTGTCACTTTAAGTCCAGCCCCTGAGAGATAGCCAATAGGAGCCAAACCATACATCAGTCTCCCAGCCTTAAAGCTACAGTAGGGTGAGTGGGCTCCAAGTCTCTGGTGCCCGAGCCTCCTCGGCGTCCTGTCCCCTCTGCCAGCTCGGAGTGTGTGCGGGAGCGGGAGCGGGAGCGCGGGGCCGTGCGCGCCCCGCTCGCCCCGCCACGGCGCTTCCTCCCACGCCGCCTTCTCGCGCGCACCGTGCCCCGGCCCGGACCCGCGCCCGCCGGTGCCCTTCACTCGCTCTGCCGCGTGATTGCCCCGCCGTCTTTCTCTACCAACTGGGAATGCTCCAGCGGGCCTGATGGACGTGTCGGAACTCTGCATCCCGGACCCCCTCGGCTACCACAACCAGTAGGTGCTCTGCTCCTCCGCCGGGCGGTCTGTCTGTCCTCCTGCCTGTCCGGCTGTCTCTGTCCTGGGTGTCGCAGTTCGTCTTGAAGTGACCGGGACCCCGGGGGCACTTGGGGAACGTCGTAGGGGGAGAGGCGCGCACTTCCTGGGTTTCCTTCTGGGTAACCGGCATCTAACTTTTCCCGCACCCCCCTTTACAGACTCTGACTTTTAGAGCAGCCCTTTCTCATTCGCTCTTTCTTCCTCTTGTGGAGAGAAAATATTTGAGTTTCTGTGGAATGGGGAAAGAGCAAGCCCAGCGCAGGTGCGGGGAAAGTCGCAGAGATGACCCGTCCTGTCTGAGAAAGCCTCCCCGCGGGCCCTTTTACTTTAGTGTTTATTTCCATAGTAGGGATCAAAAATGATCGCCAGGGGGGCGAAATCGTAGGTGGTCCGCGGGGGTTTGGAAACTGCCGGCGGCTGCGCTTCCTAGTCCCGCGGTCCGGCGAGGAGCCCCGAGGGCGCGCACGCAGCGCGGTTGCAGAGCCAAGGCGCCCCAGGGGTGCGGGCGGCGCGGCCCGGGACGCACTGCGTCCCGCACGCCCGGGAGGGGAGCCCGCGTCCTGCCGGCAGACAGGACACTGGCGGGCGCGGCGGCGGGCGCAAAGTTGGTTCCCGGCTTCGGGCTTTGGAGGAGGCTGCGCCCCGCGTAACAGACCTGCGAGATTTCGTGCCCTGGGGCGGCACTGCGCTCACCTGGAGGGAATCTGGGGCGATCCAAGCGCCTTTGGTGTAGGTGGTGGCCGGCGCTACAGAACTGGGCTCCCACGAACCGCGGGTCCCGGGGCTTGGGGAGCGCCTCGCGCGCAGGGTGGGAAAGTGGAGAACTGACGCCCCCGGACGGCGGGGGGCTACCGTGAGCGCCTAATCCTGGGCTCCCGGGGGTCAGGCTCCGGCCCCCCGCGGTTTCCCTCCCAGGGCCCTCCAGCCCAAGCCCCACCTGCCCGGGCACCTGCCTGGGTCTCCCCGCTGGCGCCCTGCATCCCTCCGCTGCCAGGCTGGTGGTGTCCCGGCGTCTGGGGGTGGAGCAAGCAGAGTTCGTCCCTCGGAATGTTCAAAAAAATAATAATAAAATGAAAACTCTGGGTTCTCGCGGACCTGCTCAACTTCACGCTCGTCTTCCTCTTTTTAAAGGAAGCTAACCAAACTACCAAAGTCACTGCTCGCCCCACCATCCTTTCATTTCTGCACCCCTCCTCCCAGAAGCCAGTACGTCCCTAAAATAAACACCCTGGGTAATGAATGCGGGGCTCCAGGATGAGTGTTTAACCGCCCCCCTCGGTGCACAGGCGACCCCCGCCCCCGGTGGACCGCTGGCCAGAGAGGCGGCAACTTCACAGCAGCATCTCGTGTCGATGACCCGACCGCCCCGGTCTCCACGCTGACCTTTTGGGTCCTAGTTGTAGGACTTTCCTGGGTGAGGGTCCTTTAGGTGCCGCCAGAATTTAGACAAGAGTGTCAGAAGGTGGTGAATAGGTTGGGAAAGGAGGGGAATTCTTAATTATAATAGATTCAGCTTTCCACGCGTTTGAAAAGTGGCTTTTCATTCTGTTTAAAGGTTACGCTGATCCCACTCGTAGGGCCGATGGGGGCGGGGGTAGTGCCCTGAGATGCTCCCTCCGAAAGATTTGCTAATGGGAGCCCTGAAAGAAACCTCAGGGTGGGTAGGTGAGGCTGTGAACAATGTTTGATGCTTGTAGGGCATTTTCTCACATAAAACTACCAAGCCAGACAAATATTTGATATTTAAATTATTTAGACTCCCTCTCTCCAGAGGTGACTTCTTTAGTTGGGCTTGAAATATCTATGTATGTGTCCCTGGCTCAAGTCAGACACAATAAATACAAAAATTCGAATGGGGGAAGTACATCCTTTGATTATGTTCAGAAAGCAAGGAGAGGGGAGATGGACGGCTTAGCAGCATCGAGTTGACGGCAACCCTGGCTTGAGTTTGAGGAGAAATATGGGCAAAGAGGGGATGTTAGGGAAACAGCAAAGGGCAAGGAGGGGGCCGAGGTCCTGGGTGTCTGGGAGGGGTCTGACGTGAGAACCATTTGTGAAATAAGTCCGACGGCGGTTTGGATTCCCTACCCTTCCTGGTTTCTTTGCACAGAATTAGCTTCCCGCGCCACGGGGCACAGGTAAACCCGTAAAGACACCTGCCGTGCCACCGAGGAACGAAGCATCCCTGTGCGATGCCCAGCGATTGGCGGGCTGGCCCCGGATACCGATGTGCCCCCTGGTGAGGTTTTATGTCTGCTGTAGTCCAGGGTGCAGAATCTCCGAGGGCGAGCCCGTGGAGGTCAGAGGCCGGTGTAGGAGGGAGGCAGCTTTCCGCCTTCCCTCCCTGTGCTTCATGACAGGTAGCTTTAGAGCCACTGGCAACAAAATAGCAAAACAGGACAGCAGGTTTTGGTTTGTTGGAAAGACTGTGGAACGAATCCATTCATCCTGGTGCCAGTGTTTCTCCGGGAACATACACATGAACGTGTTCATGTACTCTGTACACAGTTTCTACCCATGTGGCTTCATCGACATTTCTGGACTTGAGAAAACCCAAGGGCACAGGGACCCCAGTTCAGGCCTCCTCACCTGCTAACGTGCAGAGAGCATTTTTTAATGCTTTAGTGTTATTCTCACTTTCCCAGGTGAGAAATTCTCTCTCGCTTTCTCTGTCTCTCTCTCTCACACACACACACACACACACCTTCATACCTTTCTATCCTTCATTTTCATTTTCCTGTAGCCAATCCTGTAGGTGACTCCATTACCATTTCTAATCAATATTTTATGTACATATATAATCAGCAGGAGTGGGAGTGAGTGCGCTGGCCTGCATGTGCCTGTGTATAAATGTGTCCATGACCCACCCAGCTGGAGACCCTGGGCATAAAAACTGGGGTGTAAGAAGGGGGGGGGCTTGCAGTGACCACTTTGTTGCTATTAAAGAAACAAAGAACAAATTGTCCCGAAGGTAAAATATGTGGCTTCACACGTAGGAAAAATGCCACATGGTAATTCAGAATCAGTGACCCAGAGAAAAACAAAGGGGGAAATTAATTTTTAATGGTACATTTAAAAATAAATCAGAGTGAGGACATTAGTCTTGGTTTTCCCAGGGAGGGGCTCTAGGAAATAAACCTATGTGTGTGCCTCCCTTCTGGAAATGCAGGCTGCCGTGGGAGTGGTGGATGGGGTGATAGGAGGCTGGGCTTGTTCAAGCCCGAGGGTGATAAACCAGGAGGAAACAGGTCAATGAGGAAGGCCCCAGCCCCGGGGAAGGCTCTTTCCAGCTCAGTGAGATCCTGATATCAACTGGAAATTTCCTCCCGGGGCTTATTATTTCCCCAATTCCTTTCATTTTAGAAATAATCCTCTATTTTACCAGTAGTTGGGACATACGAAAAGGTGTTTCTTAAAAATACACACACACACACACACACGCGCGCGCGCACACACACACACGGAATAAACCTGGCCCACCAATAAATATGCCGTTTAGTCCGAGAGAGGAACAGAAGGGACTTTTTGGGAAAGCACGTCAAGGGAAGTGGCCGTGATAGAGATTTCATGTGCCCCCCCCCCAGGCCGTCTTGGAGTGCTCCGGGCCCTAGCTCAGGGAGCCCTTGTAACTTTGCCTTGATTCATGCTCCTAATAATTGAACATTTTGCTAAATACTTTTTAAAGATAATCTAAACTCATTGAAAAAGTTTGTCTCCTTCTTCGGTCCTCTGCCAAACGCCTTATTCCTTTGAATGCTTAGAACTGGAATGCTTAGTACAAGTCTAGCAGGCCAAAGGGGGCATGGGAGAGAGGCGTTGAGAACCTGTGAGCATTGGGGGTGGGCGATGGTGTTGGTTGTGTGAATGGGCAGGATGCAGAAGGAGAGAGAATCTGGAAGACAAAGAGAAGAAACAGGATGCTTCGGACAGGTTCTGCAGTGCCCTTCTCTAGAACTTGCCTTCCCAAATGCTTTAGTGGCTTCCTCAACATGATTCAGATTATTTGTGGTTCTAATTGAAGGGGAAAGGACAGCGGATATTTAGACCATAATCCATTCCTTCAGTGCGAAGTCCACCCCACACCCTGAATACCCCACACCTACTGCCCTTCATGGGGCTCTTCCCGTCTCTCCTGAAAGTGAGGCCCTCTAAGTGCTGGCCCAGCTTGACCAGGATCAGCCAGAGCTCCCTAGAGTTCTGCTGGGAGCTTCTGTCTTGGGGTCTGGTGGCTCTTGACCAAATGTTCCCATGGGGACCCCAGCATGGCTTAGTGCTCAACCTCTGATGCCCTCCACAGGTGCTTAGTTCTTAGAGGGGGCGTGGGCCCAGGAGGGGGCTTCAGGTAGAGGGTCCACTGAGCAAGCCAGGAAGCTGGGAAGGGCGGAACTTGGGGATGGGCTGGAACCAGACAAATCTGAGCCCACATCCTGCCTGTTTGCGCTTGCGGCCATTGGCTCATTCCTAGGAATAAATTGAAGACCTTAAGTGCCACTGACCCCTGACTGGGATTCATCTCTGGTGAGCTCCCCTTTCTCAGTGCCTGGATTCTCAGACTTCCAGGAACATACATGTGGTCATTGCTCAGACACGGGGCCCGTAGGCTTCCTCTGGTCTGGGTGTCCCCTGGCGTGGCTTGGTGGCCTGGTCCCTGTGCAAGGAGGTGGTGGTATTTATAATTGCAAATGTAATTAGCAGACTAGCTCTGGGGACTGGGATGCTCAACTTCTCTGCACATCACAGTGACCCTGTGATGGCTGGCCAGGCAGGTTAACTCTTACCAGGCCAGCCTGCCCCTGCCTCTGGTGGGGCCGCTGACCTCTCATTGATGATGGCAGAGCTGTCCTGGGTAACGGGTGGTGGGTCAGACCCCTTCGTCAGAGGGGATGTCAGGGGAGTGTCTTGGAGAGGTGAGTAGCTGGGGAGTTATTTCTTCCCTAGGCCACTGGACAAGTGACCCTCGCCTCTTGTAACAGTGTGACCCTGTGTGACAGGCTGCTCTGGGGCATTTCCTCCCTCTCTTCCCAGGACACTGCAAGGATGTGATGGAAAGACTTCAGGCACATGGTGGTCTGTAGCTCTGTAGCTTCTTGGAGAAAGGCAGGCTCTAAAGGGGACACATCATAACTTCTAGCAAGTGCTCCTAATGCTCAGCAGGCCGAGGGAAGTAACTAGGAAAGGGACTTGTAGGGAGGCCAGCCATAGGAGAACACAGGCTCAGTTTGTCCCTGGGAGCAGAGAGCCCCCAACCAACCACCCAGACAAGTGGGGAACCATGAGCCTCGTGGACCCCCCACCCATGAGTGTACTTACACCTGCCTATCCAGAGCATCTTTCTGTACTGATCAGGATTAGAATAGAAAGGATCTTACAGCACCTGTATTTATAAGCAGTGGCTTAAGGGAGTGTCGAGCCCTTTCTTGTTGCTGTTAACACCCCTGTGTAGAGGATATCTCTGAACCCCAGGACATCAAAAGCTGCATCCTTCCTAGGAGAATTCCCACCTGGAGGGTCTGTGTGTGCATATGTGTGTGAGTGTGTTACGGTGCTATTCTCCTTAAGGATGGGAGAAAGGGGGCAAGGGGCTCTGCTCTTTAAACACAGCCCCTGCTGCCTGTGGTACCCGGGGCCTGGGCTGAGGTCAGGCTGTGGCCACATTCCAGTGGGAGCTGTGGAGCCCTGGGGTTTTTCCATGGTGTGAACGGGAACACAGAGGGACTGAGGGCAGGCTGTTCCTGCAACCTGAGTTCAGTCTTTCTTAAGAGCCTGTCCAGTATTCTGACCTGGGCAGGGCTGGGTAGACCTTGGAGAACGTGAGAAGGCAGCACTGCCTTCTGTGGGATAACAGATGGCCGCACTCAAAGGAGCATTTGGGCAGTTCTGGTCCTGGTGCCCGACTTCCCCTTCTCTCCCTGGATGTGGCCACTGACAGGCTATAGCTGAAAGGGTCAGATGTTTTAAATCGAGGAAAATCATACTGGTTAATCTGCCCGTGGAACTTTCAGTATGGAATTGGACAAGGCAGAGAAAAACACCTATTGGTTGAATGTCTTAAATTCAAATTTGTATGAGCTTGGATTAAAATAAACCCCAAACGAAAGTTTTCCTGGGGGTTAGAGACATAATTTTTTTTTAAATCTTTTAACCTATACACGTTTTAGTCCCAAAGAAGTTCTTTCTCTCTCTCTTTCTCTTCCTTAGGACTTTAAAATATTCTATTCAATATTGTCGTTCAGCATCTCCGGGACTGAGCCTTTTCTGGGAATGGTTTTCTGGATAATGCTATTTTATTTCTCAATGTCATTTCATCCAGAGGTCAAAAGGCAGTTAAACAAACTCGGACAAGGTTTTGTTTTTATCTTCTGGTTTCAAATGTGATCAATTTTCATTTAAAACGGTATCAGGGTCCTCTCCTGCCGGTGACAGCAGCAGCCTGCCTCACGCCGGACCGTCGGTGTTTCCGAAGGACTGCATTTAAAATAGCACGAATGCAGAGTGCCACTCAGGGTCAAGCTTTTTCATCTAGGGAACCGGGAGTTTCAAACCCCCAAATACTGAGTGTTATTTTAACTTGGCACTTTTTAAAAAAATTGCTTGATTTAACTTGAATTTATAATTTAGCTTTTTGTTTTATTCTTCTTGTTAATTTAAAAAATTTTTATTATATTTACTTAGATTTATAGTTTTGGTATTTTTTTTACCTGGTGCGTATTTTTAAAAAAGATACCTGAAACATGTTTTTTGAGCATCACTGGCCTTTTTGTGTGTTCTTGGTTTCCAAAGGGCAAGGAAATACAGTCGTAAGGAAATGCTACGGGAAGGTGGCGGGGGCGGGGGGCGAAGGGTGATGTTTTAGATAAGATTTCTCTCATGTCTTACAATTTAACATTTTCCTTTGTCTTGACTTCTTTCCCCCCCTCTATTTTTATTCCAGGTGGCTCTAGTTTGCCCTTGTCCTTTTGTCCCTCTTTGATTTTATATGTTCTGGAGGAAGGAGTACAGGGTCTGTGTGCGTGTCTACCCGAACTTGCGAGTTTGTATGTGCGAGTGCGGATGTGGGGGGGTGTTCGAGCTGTTTTGAGGGGCTGAGCACGATCAGTCGGGTGAAGTCCCAAAGCAGGGTGCCTGTTAGTGGCCACCCTGTCCTGCTTCAGCCACCAGCATCTTGGTGCACTGTCATTGGCCTGCGCACATGCGTTGGTGGACACGGGCAGGTTAAAAAACCCCCGTTTACAGGCAAATTCCAGGTTTGCTGTGCCTGTTATCTGAGAAGGGAGGTTTGGGGAGGATATCAGGAAGCATGAAACTTTATTCAAAACCGATTTTTAAACCTCCCCTCTCATCTGGCTCACTGGCACTTTGAGCTCTTGTCTGGGACCCTGGCGATGCAGAGTGAACGGGCTGGCGTAGCCTTTTGTTTTTTGCCTCCCTAATCGATGGATGGGGGAAAGCACTCCCTCCTGATGGGGAAACATCCCTTCGGCACACATGCAGAGCACAGTACTTACCTTTTCCTTTTAGCCTCGCTCCTTGTCATTTGTCTCTTGGGTGTGTTGACATTGTCTACCTAGGCAATCAAGCTAACAAGCTTTGGCAGAAAGAACACCGCTTTTACAGAAATAACAGCAATAATGCGACGGTTGTAATAATTATGATAACGCTAATAACGGCTTACAGCCTTTTCCTGCCCAAAAGAGCAAAGCAATTCTCATAACCAGTTTCTCATAGTAACTGGATGAGGGGTGCTGTGTCTTTTCCCTGAACATAAATGTTTTTCTGCAAACATGAACATGCATGCATGTCTAAATTCATCCAGGAGCTAAAACTGCCTGGTCTCTGAAATATGAACAAATGGTAGAGTAGAATACGGTGTTAGCCACACGGCCCACCCTGAGAAATGCTGGGGGTGCTGCCTTTGAATTGGGAGGGGAGAAATGTGCCTTGAAAAGGATGCTGTGTCAGGTCTGACCCCACTGCCAGAAGCTTCTGAGGCCCCTGCTCTGCCTCGAGATCTCCCCAAGTTCCTTGGTTCCTCTGGCTGCAATCTCGGGAGCGGTTTGCAGACCAAAGGCACACAGAGGGCGAGGAGGAGGGGGGTTATGACTTGGCGCATGTGAATAGCTGGGAAAAGAACTGTGTGAAGAGAGAGGCAAAGTCACCTCGCCACCCTTGATTGCCTTCTTGGCCATTCAGCTTCTCTGAGGCTGTTGTCCCCTGCTCCTGGGTACCTTAACCTACCCTCTGGAGGCAGAGATTAGAGGGAGGGCACCAGGGAGCTGACCCTCTGGATCCCTTGACCCCTCTTGTGACTCTTCATGCTGACTCCGACCGCTCATCTGCAGACTGCTCATCTGGGCGTTACTTTTGAAATCAGTGCTGCCTTTGTTATTTCCTCTCATTCCTCACCATCTCTTTTCTGTATGTGCCTTGGAAATAAGAGGCAGCCTAATACACCAGCCCAGTATAATAGGAGGCACCTAATATACCAGAGTCCCTCAGCTGTCTGTATTTTTTTCTACTTTAATTTTTTACTTATGTTATTATTCAATTTTTTTCCTTAAAACCCCCCACAAAAAACAGTCCAAAGCTTTGGGTTTTTAATTGATTATTAACTGATTTAACAAACAAAACAGCCTGCCCCCAAGGATCGCAGCAAGAGTCTGGCCGTGCTGCTCAGGTCGAGATCTGCTTTTTTCCCCTCAATCGGTGAGAAATGTTATAGCTTCAATTCCCTTGTTGGACCCCGAGTAAAAAATTAATTCATGAATAATAAAAACCAATCAGTCTTGTTGAGTTTAAGAAGGATTAGGAGAAAGGGTGTTTTTTTCTTACAGAGAACATTTGGAATCTGCATGTCATTGTCACCGAGCGTTGGGGTGGCTTGAGCATGCCTTTATTCACAGCAAATGAGGTGTTTATTGTCCCCGGGTGTCGCACATCTCCCTCAGTTGTAAGGCCAACTAACTGAAGAGTGTTATGGGCTTCCCACTCTATCCCACAAACCCATACCCCAAGCCAGTGATGATTTATTGAAATTAAGACAGTTTCCTATGTAAGTGGCACATAACCAAATAGCAGCAGACCTGGGGTTGCCTTATTCATAAGCCGGTTTGTTGATGGGATGGAGTCCTTCGTTTCCCTCCTCTCTCTTTCCCTGGAAAGTAACTGACCAGAAATTTACATGCCTTTGCAAGAACTACAGAAATTAGACCTGTAGATATGCTTCTTCATTTCTACCAATAGTATCTACCTCCCAGGGTTGTGGTGAAGATTAAACAGAGTTAATTCACAAGTGCCAGACATAGTGTATGTACATTAAGTGTTCCACACTTATCAATTTCTTGATGTTATCATTTGGAAGTTACTTTTCATTCCTTTGACATAACCTCACAATGAGAGTCCTCAAGCAGTAAGATCGGGGTGCTTGAACTGATTACTTTGTTTGATGCGATCAATGTAGCTTGGGTTTCCATCTGTAACAGAGGGGATTAGAGAAGGAATTATGATTTGGGACGGGGTGGGGGGGGTGATGAATAGGAAATTTCCTCTGAATAAGTCCTTATATCCTCAGTCCTGTGGGCATCTCTGCCCAATAAAATGTAGGACAACCAGTTCAATTTAGATTTTAGATGAACTATGAATAATTTTTTAGTATAAGCATGTCCCATGCAATATTTGGTAAATCTGGCAACCCTACCCATGGGTGTTTTCCTTAAGTTGTTCTGATTAAGAAACACATTTCTCTTTATTTTTTCCGTTTTTGAAGGCCCAAATGTTTTCAAATTGTTTTTTAAATGACTATCTTTAACTTTTTGCCAATATTAATGTGTTCGGTTCACCGTGTCCTTGGAAGTTAGTGGGTACAAGTGATTTCTGCCATCCAGATATATTGATAGAGTTGTAATTAGGTAAGTAAATCTGTCGTATAAGGTCTCGTAACACAGGACTCAAAGCTGTTGAATTTTGCCTCAGGGAGGAACAGGGTAAGCTGGGTCTTTTCAGGAACCTGTCTCTGCATGATGCTTCCCTGACAAGCAGGTGGGGGGCTGTACCGCTAGAACCTCAGATCCCTGCAATTGGAAGCTACCCTTGCTGCACCTTGGAAGCCAAAGCAGTGGCGTCTCCCTGCCTTCCTACACAAGGATGGGAGGCTGACCCTTCGGAGGCCTCCGCTAGGTGGCTGTGGGGAAACCGCCCCAATCAGAGTTAGATGGTGGAGTAGGGAGGACAAGGGGCTAAACCTGAAACAGCCAGTTGGGAGCATGGATGAGCCGGGGCTCACTAAGGGGGACCAGCGAACCCCAGCTTCTCTTCACTAACCTCTTTGAGCAGCAGAGGCGCGCAGGCAGGGTAAACGCACCATTGTTTTAAGCCTGGTACCTTCCCAGCCCAGAGTATGGGGAACGGAAGAGCTCTAGAGCCCCCTACAGGCCCTAGGTGGCACTGCACCTCATGGGCCACCACGGAACCTCCCCAGGGTGGGAAGGGGTGCGGAGGATCCCAGGGGGTGAACCTGCAGAAACTCAGGATCCTGGAGGCGTGAGCCCAGACCCCTGCTCCAGAAAGCATCTCTGGTTTGGGAACCGCCTTTCAGAGCCATGCTTCGTGCTCTTTAGCACACATACACACACGCACACGCTCTCAGGACACACTCACTGCCTCCATGGCTTGCCTGACCTCCAGCCAGTCTGGAAAGTGCTCGGGCCTCATTCCATCTGAGGAATGTCCTCCAGCTGCTGGATAGGTAGAAGCAATGCAGCCAGCAACATTTTCAGAGCCCAGTACTTGTATTTAGATTCTGTAGTGTCAGAGGCAGGCAGTTGTAATAATAGTAATAGTAGCAACCATTGACATTTCTGGAGCACTTACTACGTGCCAGGCTCTGTCCTAAGAATATTTCATGTGTTAACTTATTTCTTCCTCACAACAACCTCGTGAAGTTGGTCCTATTACCATATCCATTTGACAGGTAAGGAAACTGAGACATTAAGTCACTTGCCCAAGGTCACACAGCTGGGATTTGCTCAGGGCCAGTCTGCAAGCCTGCTCTCCTATCCACCATGTGAAATGTCACTCAGTCATCCTGTCTGGAATTTCAGCTCTTTAACTCCAGCTCTCAGAACACCCCTTCTCAGCTGTGGGTTGGACACATGGGTAAACTTTAGGGTAGAGGTGGAAGAGAAAATTGGGCTCCATATCTTGCTTCTGAAATGGCAGATGGAAGAATTGCCACAGTGAGGTAGGCCTCTCTTGCACTTCAGCCTGTGTGATTGGCACAGGGGAGGGCGAGAAAGGAGGTTCAGTCTTCCTGACACCCTCCTCTAGAGGCACCCGATGCTCTGCCCCGCTCTGTGCCTCCCTCCAGTCTGTCATAAACATATTTAGAAGCTGAACCCCTCTCTTCTCAGCCTGTACTTACTCCATCTCATGCCCTCTCCTTGTTCTCTTACCACCTGCTCTCGACCACCCCTATGTCTAAACCTCAGTGTCCAGTTCTGGTGACTGACTCGAGATACCTCACACCAGCACATGCGACGTGGAACTGCAGCATCGCACTGCAAGCCTGCTTCTCTCCATGTCTTCCTTACCTCCCTCTCCTCAGACACGGGGACCCCAGCTAAGACATGGGGTGTCTCTTGTTATTTATTCCCTCTCTCTTTGTTGTCCAACCCCTCCTCAGTCTGGGCAACTTTAATCTAAATATACACCTTAGATCTAGTCCTTCCTTTTTGCACTGTTGCTTACCCCCCAATCCCCAGTCTGCCTGGCAAACTTCTATTTATCCTTTAAAACCCTACTCACATATGCCTCTCCTGGTGAAGCCATCCCTGACCCCTCCCAAGAAGAATTGATCTCTCTCCCCTTGCAGCTACAATCTGACCCATGCCCCTGACTGGTTGTAACCTGTTGGACTGGAATATATGTTTATCTTTTATGAGTATAAACTCATCTCTGTGTCCCCAGTGCCTAGAATAGTATGTGGCATAGAGTAGGTGCTTAATGCATATTAGTGGAGTTACCTAGGGAGATGGGAAGTGGGTAAAAGGGAATTCCAAGGGCATAGAGAAAGGTCAAAGCCATGGGGGACCTGGTGCTGCAGAGTCCATTGCTTTGTTGATCAACAGGGGCAAAGCTGACTGGCTAAGTGGGTGTCTACGTCCTTCTTGGGGGCAGTGCAGTGTAGTGGTTAGGAGGAAATCTCTGGCTCCAGACAGACTGAGTCTAAATCCTGGCCCCAGCGGTGTTCTGGAGCCAGCTCAGACTGACTCGGGAGAGCGGATTGTTAAAATTTCAGGGATTTTGTGAACTGATGGTTAAATACAAACATTACTTTAAAAAATAAAATTAAATAACTTGCAATGAAATACAACCATTATTAAAAATGAAATTATATACACTTATAATTAAATACATTGTATTAAAAACAATGGTAATAAGTACTTAAAACTCATTACTTCCTAATATTTTACTACCTTTGGCTTTACATTCTTGAAGTAAATTTGCAACTAATGTATCTGTATGGTGGAAATACTAAGATGGTTTGTTAGGGGACCCATCTCTTCATAGTAGCAAGATGTTGGTGATGTCTCATGGGTAGCTGGAAACTGGCCATGATGGGAGTATTTACACCATGGAGATCAGCAAATACTTCAGATCAGACCTTCTCTTCCAGCCAGTTCTTAAACCTTTATTGCAACCCCACTGCCTGACATCCCAGCTCTGTGACCCTGGGTGAGTGACTTACCTCTCTGTGCCTCAGATTCCTATCAGCAGTAACCCCTGGTTGTTATAGAGAGTAAACACTGATCAACATAAAGTGCTTAAAGCAGAGGCTGGTACACAGTAAGTGCTCAATAAATTGTGGTTCTTTTTAGTATTTCTTCCCCATGGCCCCAGGCGTGTCCCTATCCACATTCTATCAGAACGCGTGACCTTCCCAGGTGGAATGTGACTTTTATGCCTAGGGTATAAGGTTATTGCTTTTCCCTGCTGGACTCTTGTCCATAGGGTTTAACTGTAGTAGCTAAAAGAAGGGAGCTTAAGACACTAGTTTTTCAAGGGGAATGGTGGGGAGGTATGCTCAGTCCTCCAGGCCAGGAGAGGATCATGCCCCAGGCCCTGTGAGGAATTGGGACCGCAGCAGCAGCCAACCTGTCCAAACAGGTGAGGCCGGCACAGGTGAGGTCAAAGCAGTTGCTAAGAACAGCCAAGCTTCAGGGTAAAGGGAGGTTCTGCAGGCAGCTGTGGCGGATCCCTAAGGCCATGTGAGGGGGTAGCTCCTCTCCCTGAAAATGCGGGGGGGTGCGGCCATGCCCACAAAGCAAAGGCCCCTCTAGCTTTGGGAGATGAAGGAATATTCCAGACCATCCCCAGGTTGGCATACATGCTGTAAACAGCTTAAGTTGGGATTGCACTGGCTGAGGTGCAGTTGCTGGGGACGCCACAGGAACGTGGGACATTGAGAGCATCTAGTCTGCAGCTCCCAGGATGGCCCAGGCCCGGGAGATGCCAGAATGCGCTAGGGCTCTCCTAGACTCTTCCTCGCCAGGTTCCTCGGGCCCCAGCCAACTCTGGCCCTGGAGGAGGTCTTTGCACTGGCAAGGAGTTCACACAGGTCACTGGAAATTGCTTCAGGCTCAGACCTTTGGCATCAGGAGGCCCAGCTCAGTAGTTACACACAGCTCCCGGCCAGCCCAGCCCCTTCCAGTGGTAAGCGAACTGCAAGCCTGCAGGCACCAGGTACTGGCTAGGTCTACCCAGCTTTATACGCCAGAGCTGAATCTCAGTGCTGGGGTCTCATTTCATTCTTCGAATCCCTGATCTGTAGAGAAATGCCCTTGGAAATGGCCTTGCCAAGGAGGAGGCCTCCTTGAGAATTAAACCGTCCCTCCCACTTCTCCCTGAGAGTCGTTCCTTTACCCTGAGCCCCTCAAGGGCCTGGGTCTGATTCACTTGTGAAGCTGCAGCCCAGGGCTGGGCATGGAGGAGCCTTCAGTAAATATGAGGGGAAAGCTTGAGAAAGTGTGTGCATTGGGCTGCTGGTGGGCTACCTATATAGTTGTACAGATTGTTCACTGGCCAAGAGTGGTTGGTTGAGGGGGTGAGTGAGGTCTGAACTCAGTTTTTCTAATTCACACCAAGGCATCCATAGCAGCAAGGTGAGAACCCCAGGTATTCAGGTCCCAGAGAGGGGCTGAGGAGTCCCCGGCCCTGACTCGTGCACTGGGAGCAGCCCCCTGACTGACGTGCGCCCTGGTTCTCTGAAGGCCACTGTGTTTCTGTTTGCCCAGCACCATCCCTGCAGCCTGAACGGAGAGCTTGGTAAGTCTTCATCTGGAGGACTTGCTGCAGCTCTTAGCGGGTGCCCCCTGCAGCTCTCAGCAGGTGCGGAGCAGGAAGGACACACAGGCCCTGCTCTTGCAGCTTCTGCTAGTTCAGGATGCCTTCGGAGCAGACAGGCTGGGACCCTTTGTTCCCAGGTCTAAGTAGTAGGTAGAGTGTGGGTGTGGGGAAACGGGGGACCCTGGCCAGCAGAGGCACGTTGGAGGTGCTGTGGCCGTTACCTAGCAGACCTGGCTTAATGTGTGAGATTTTATCTCCCCTGTGCTCTCTGAGCCACCCCCCCCACCCCCAGCTCCACACCTGACCCGCAGAGCAGTCCCAGGGGGAGGCCTATAGGTTTGACTTGGGGCAAGAGTAGGGGATCTGAACCGCCCTCCCTAGGGACAGGTACTTCTCAACAAAAAGGCTCTCACGGCCCTGGGAAGTGCCCCTGTGTGGCTCCATTAGACGTCCCATGTGTGACTGTGGCCATCAGCCTTACTTGTGCCCTCCACTCCTCACAACCTCCTGAGCCTTTACTCTGCCAGGCACTTTCCTGTGGTAATAGTAATAAAAATAGTGACACGTAGTCTCGCAGTGGATCATTTTTTGAGGTCTGTAAATGTAGTTATCTAAAAAAGTTTACATTTTATGACATCTTGACATTGCATGAAATATCTTTATTGCAAAGAAAAAAGTTATGTGGGATCAGAGCAGTCCAAGAAAATAGGGACCCCTGGCAGCCAAGCCATGCCCACAGGGAGAGAGGAGGTCAGGCCGGGAGGCAGGTCCATGGCGCAGTGACCATGTCAAGGGTGTGGCAAGGTGTGGGCTGCATGTGAGTGAGTCTTCAGAGTTTCCAGCAGAGGCTGGGCCAGCAGCAAGTGCCCACATACAGCAGACACCTGCAGGTCTGAATCAGATGCCTGTCCACAGGGGGGTTTGGGGGGTACCTGGGGTGCCCAGGGGGGGCTCAGGCAAGGGTCTCCATTGCTGCATTCTTCTCAGGGGCAACACTTTGGATTCCAGTTTATGCCATAATCTCAGCTCCTGGCCACCCAGGTGAGGCCAGAGACTGTGCCCATACGAGGTCCAACCAGTGGAGAGTAAAGGTACAGAAATTATGCTACAGGGGATCAAGAAATATTGTGGCAGTGAAAAAAGATCCTCATAGGTCCTCTGGACTGATACCAAAATATAGGCAACACAGAGTTAAGTGGGAAAAAGTGGGTGGCTGAACAGAATATAGGGTGGGCAAAAGTAGGTTTACAGTTGTTTGTATGGAAATACTACAATAATTAATAAATAAGAATATAAGAATACACCCTGTGTTTCTTGTACTCACAACTATAAACCTACTTTTGCCCCCTCCCTGTATAGTAAAATCACATTGATGGTTTTTAAATTTCAGTTGCTAGCATAAGCTTTGGAAACTTCTGGAAGGCGACACAAAAAGCTGTCATTTGAGTCACCTCTGGGAAATCTGCTTAAAAATCCTGGAATTGAGAGGGACTGCTACTCTTGATTTTACTCTTTTGATCGTATGCGAGCGTATATTCTATAATGGAAACAATTTTGATTGAAAAGTTAAGGAAGTCAAAGCATGCGAGAGCAAACTAACAAACCCTCCTAAGAAAAACACCAAAATAAAAGAAGATCCCTCTACAAACCTGGAAGCCAGTGTCCGGACAGACCAACTTCTAGAAACAGGGTCCTGTCCCTGCCAGGCTCCTGCCACCTGCTCCCCTCACCCCCTGCAGTGCCACCGAGCCCAGGGGTACCTCTGCCAGCAGCCCCGACAAAGACAAGCCCAGGCAGGGGCCTAGCCCGCAGGCTGGACTCCCAGCGGCGGTGCTGACACTGGACACCGCAGCCCTGCCAGGCTCTGCCCGGGCTGGCAAGGGTTGGCCTCTCACCAGCTCCTTTCTATACTTCACGCCTCACGGAGCCAGGCCGAGGGAGTCACTGGAGGATCGTGACTGGACGAGTGGGCGGCTGCCCCCCTGCCGAGGAAGCCATTAATCTTGTGTCTCCTGGCCTCTCGTGCTCCCACCCCAGCCGCCCTGGCACAGACTGACTCGGGAAAGGACGTGAAAAGGGGCCCTGGGCTTCTCTCCATGGTGGACCATGACCCTGGAAAATACCATCTGGCTTTTCTGTGTGTCTTCTGACACCCATTCCCCAGGTCGGGACACATCAAAGAGAGCTGTGTCTGGTGACGTTTCTCATTGTTATTCCTTTGGCAGGGCCTTTGGATTCAAGGTCACAGGTAGACTTATGCTTCAGAGGCTGCCTGTGGGACCTGGGGCCTCCCATCCTAGGATGCCTTGGAAGGGGGCTTGTAGAGGGTGACCCAGGACCACGCCGAGGGCAAGACCCTCTCCCTGCACCGGACAGGCCTGCAGGGCCAGGCCAGGCAGCAGAACTCCCTGGCTCTGCATTTCCTTCCCTGCAGTCTGACTCTTCCCACACAAAATAGCCAACGTGCCAGGTACCTGATCTGGGGTGTCAGCAAATGTGTGCGGTTTGACCTTGGCCCCAGGAATCTCGGTTTTACTCTCAGATCGGCATTTTCTTTAAGAAGGCGAGGTGGCTGGCTTTAGAGTAATTCCAAAATAGAATTATTTGGTGTAAAGTCAATTCGTGTACAGTGGCGGGTCTTTGATTAACCTGGATGTTTGGTGCTCAGAAGTGGACTACCTTCTGAGCAGTGAGTCCTCCATTGCTAGAGGCATGTAAGCAGAAAGGGGACCTGTTTGGAATGTTACAGAGGATACAGCAACTGGCAGGACCCTGAGCACTCTGTTGTACACTTTTCCCCTTTGGAATAAAACCCTTTCATTTCATATTAGTAGAGAGCAGGTGGCGGGCCTGTGCGGGCCGCATTGGACATCTTCTCGCTTTTATTTTTACTTCCTCTTACTTACCTTTCCGATGTGGGCAGTGCCTCCTGAGCCAGCTTGCACTTGTTGGAAAATTGCTTCCATAACCCTAATAGCTAACACACATCTACATGTTTTCTCTGTGCCAGGCACAACACTGCTTTTACCTAATTTTTTGTCTTTGAATCTCAATTGTACTACAAAGTAGGCACATATATTTTCCTCATTTTACAGATGAGAAAATGGGGGCTAAGAGAGGTTGAGGAGCATCCCCAAAGTCACAGAGCTAATAAAAGGCAAAGCCAGGATTTGAACCCAGGTCCACCTCCAGGGCCCACTATGCTGGACACCCCTGTGGGTGACAAATGACTCCCCCTGTATTCATTCCTCTCTTTGTTGGAAATTGTTTGAGTCTCCTGTTTGGTCACTGTTTATGCCATCAGGGTTCAGAGGCCGTCACGAAACTGGGTGGTCTCTGTTTTGCCGCCTCCTCGGCAGGTCCAGTGGGTGGGAGGACAGCAGGGTGAGGGGAAGGCGTCTGAGACGCCACCTTCAGCAGTGAGAGGGCATTCATCGGGGGGGGGACCCATCAGCGATGGCATCTCATTCAGAGGGAGCCTTTCCAGGCACCAGCCACCGCTCATCGAATCCTCACTTGTGGTTCCCTCTGAGGCAGAAGCTCTCCTGCCTCGCGTACAAAAGTGGAAAGTGAGGCCCAGAGAGGCTTCGTGGCTGTTCAGCTAGTGGACAGTGGAGTCTGATTGAAATCAGGGTCTACTTGACTGCTAAACTCAATGTCACTACTGCCACCCTGTGTTTTATACAGCTCAGCCTCTGCTGTTTTACTGAGGGGGTGGATGTCCAGGGAACAGCCAGGGTGCCATTACACTGGTAGGGTTGGTATTATTTTAACTCTCATTTTCCAGATGGACACCTGAAGTCCCACAGTGTCTTGTTGAAGTCAGAGGCTGGGGACTGAAGTTACCACCAGGCCCCTCCGTGTCTCCTGGCCCCAGTCTGCTTTCTTGACATGCAGATGTGTCCAAGCAGCAGACGCTGGTCATTGGGAGGAAATGGTCCTGTGGCTGCATGTGAGGGGAAGGGATGGATGATTTGTTGGCTGGCTGGGTGTTTTTTACAATCAGTGTGCACATCTTTATTTGAGCAGATGGAGTACTTTGTCCAATCCAACAGGAAGCTCCCTGGGGTGGAGTCCGAGGCCCTAGAATGGCCCCTTTGGTAGATCTGTGACCTTAGACAAGTCGCTTAGCCTCTGAGCCTTTATTTTCTCCGCTGTATAATGGGGATAATAGCACCCAGCTTGCTGGGTAGGTGTGAGGGTCAAGTGTCCAACAATGGTGAGATCTGGCTCCTGGGAGGCGGCTTCCAGCAGCGCCTCCTCCCCTTACTCCTTGGTAGCCATCCGAGTCTACATCATCTTCCCTGAACATGCTCGCTGGCGGCTAATCTTCTTTCCTTGGGGTGGATTTAATTTGTAATGCAGCCAAGGTCGTTTGGAGGCAAGTGTAGGGAGTTAACTGGGTGACAAAGCTGAGCAAAGCGATTTTTGATTACAAAGAAAAGAGAGGATGTGCCTCTGTTTCTCAGGGAATCTGGCTGTAAGGCAGTTCCCAAGAGGAACTCCAAAAATGCTCTGACCAAAGACAGCATCACCAGGAACTGGGAAGAGATGCCCAAGGTGACCACCCCGAAGGGGACAGCACTCACCAGGGTGTATAAATATCAGTTGGTCACAGTTGGTCTCCTGACTTCACAGTCACACCCCACTGCTCCTGACCAGCTGCCACCACTCAGTGAAGCAAACGTAGTGGGGGCTCTGCAGGTATCCAGGGAGATGTGGGTAATTGTGGCAGCCACGGGTCAGGCCCCGTCCTGTTCCACGCAGAATAAGTAATGGCCCAGCAAGATTTCCTACGACTTTCTTGTCTTACCAGCCAAACCTGCAAACTCCCCAGCAGAACTCACACTGCTTTGGCCAAATGAGCTGGAGCTTTCCAGAGTCTAGCTGGAGGCAAAAGGAAAGAAGGAAACCCCTCCCGCCCCCATCCCTGGGGTCCTCGTCTGCTCTTGAGAGTTAGCCTGGCAGTGGGAGCCCGAAAAGTGGGCACTTAATTCCCCTTTTCTTGTTTGTCATCCCCTGCATTTTGTTTCTGAGCGAACTTCTGGAGAAGTCATTCTGGGAAAGGTAGAAATATAGAATAAGCTTTGAATAAGAAAATAGCCCTGGCTGGGTGGCTCAGTGGGTTGGATGTCGTCCTGTACACCCAAAAGGGTGCAGGTCTGATTCCTGGCCAGGACACGTACCCAGGTTGTGGGTTCGATCCCCAGTCGGGGCTAATACGGGAGGCAACTGATCGATGTTTCTCACATCAATCTTTCTCTGTTTCTCTCTTACTTCCTTTCTCTCTGAAATCAATAAAACAACAACAAAAACATATCCTGAGAATTTTTTAAAAAGAAAGAAAATAGCCAAGAATGTAATTTGGGGAGGAGAAAGGGAGAGATGGGGGTGAAGAACTCTGAATAGTGGCGGATGGACCCCAAATGCCAGTCTGAAGGCTGTTAGAGATCAGAACGAAATGGGGCAAGTCGCAGCCGCACCGCAAGCCTTCCGAAAGCGCTCACATCAGGTGGACGGTTGGCCTCTATTCTGAGATTGCGGCCTTTCTCATTTGGGGTATTAAAATGGCTTTGCTTTTATGAAATGATGATTACATTAGATTCTTTTTTTCTTTAATGTTCTTACTTGACAAAATAAACTTGTATTGGTCTCCAAATTCAGTGGTAGTGGAGTGGAGTTTAGCCGGTGGATTGGAGAACAGGGAACCACTGGCCTCGAACCCAGAACCCAGGTGTCCTCAAGCTGGACCACAGGCTCTGAGGACAGAAAGTTCAGATGTGGGGAAGCAAGTGTCCCCACATGCTGGCCTTCAGAGGGAGGCTTCTGTGAGATGGGGCTCTGTCCCCTCCTCCATGGAGCTCTGCTCTTTGCGCTCCTCAGAGGGCAGCAGGTTCATAGTTGCAGAAATAGGAGATTTCTTTTCTGCTTTGATGGAGCACCTCAGAGAGAGCCACCGTCCTCACCCTCCCTGGATCCTGTCAGCCCTGAGGTCTGGCCTCCTGCAGGGAGTTGCGTGTCTGAGAAGAAAGGCTCCTGTCACCCTTTGTCATGAATGCAGTTCAGGGCCAGGACACTGTTGAGGCCAGCTCAGCCCTAGATATTCACGTGGGAGGATCCAGAGGAGAAAAGCACTGAACTCCTTGTGCCAAAGAAGGGAACAAAAGGGGGAAATCCAAATCAGACTGGGAATTGCCACTCATGAAATAGTGTGCCTTCTTAACCCCCATCCCTGTCTTCTCAGCCTGGAAGACTTCAGACTAAAGAGATCATGATGAATGGGGACCACAGTGACACATCAATTCAGAGAGCACCCCCAGGTGGAGGCTGCGTGTAGCCCCAGACCAGAGGCCCGTGGTCCTCTTAGATTCTGACCCTCAACTGAGGCATTCCTTGAAGCCTTTATGGTACTTAAGGACTGCAAGATACTCTTGGGGGGAAAGAAGTTTTCTGTGGTTGTATTAGTCAGGGTTTTCCAGAGAAACAGACAGATAAGGTATGTGTGTGCCTGTATGTATGTGTATACCCTGCCCCCCCCCCCACATATTTATATATATGAAGAGATTTTAAGGAATTGGCTCCTGTAATTATGATTGCAGACAAGTCCTAAGATCTACAGGGTGAGTTAGAAAGTCCAAACACCTGAGAACCAGGAGAGCTGGTAGCATCATGTAGTTCCAGTCCAGAGGACAGCAGGCTTGAGACCTGGGAAGACCTGGTATTTCAGTTTGAGCCCAAAGACAGGAGAAAGTTGATATCCCAATTTGAAAGCAGCCAGGCAGGAGAAATCCTCTGTCACTGGGAAAGGGTCAACCTTTGTGCTCTATGCAGGCCTTCAACTGATTGGATGAGGCCCACCCATATTAGGGAGAGCAGTCTGCTTTATTCAGTCTTCCCGTTTAAATGTTAATCTCAGAAACAGCCAGGTCAGTATTTGACCAAATATCTAGACACTTGGTGGCCCTGTCAAGTTGACACAGAAAATTAGCCATCACAGCGGTAAAATGAATTTGGGAAATTCTGTATACTATAGCTCTGGCTTAGACCTTCCAGTGTGCGTTGTGTATTAAAGATTCTGAGAAGTTTTGCCATAAAAAAAACACCTATTTGACTTGTTCGCCCAAGTGCTTTCCTTATTTTTTGACAATGGTACCTTTTTTTTTTGGTAGAGGGGGTGTGGGGAAGGGGCAAGATACTTGTTACAATCCCATGAAATTGGATTCTATGGACCATACCTTGGGAAACACTGCCCTGGAGATGACAAATGAGACCTCACTGGTCCTCGGAACTTCCTCTGCCATAACCTCCATCCCTGAAAATGCCTGATTTTGGCTTCTTGGGGCCTCTCCTCCCTGCTTTCTGCTGTGCTGTGCTGGCCTCAATAAGGTGGCCTGTCCATGACTGGGACTGCTGTGTTTGACGAAGCCTCCATGCCATGTCACACTCAAACTGCATCCAAAGGTGAAAGGACTTGCAAGAACTTTCTTCGAGTTCTTAGTTAGGCGGCGTTTATTGGTGCTTACTCAAGTAGTGTTGGCTCTGTGCTAAGCTCTTTATATGCATGATCTCATTTAATCTTTCCAACCTCCCTTTGAATTTAGAACTGATGTCTCATTTTACCGATCAAGAAATAGGCACAGAGAGTCTCCATGACCTTCTAACAAGTGGGAAGTCAGGACTTGCACCCACGCCTGTTGCCACCCTGATTCCCACAGTGTGGCTGGGAAACCTTTGGGAGCAAAGGAAGGAGAGGCCTCACCGGGCAATGGAGTTTGAAATCAAACAGTTTATCTGAAATCCCTTATTTGACAAGATGCCTTTTGATGATGAAAGAGAAAATTGGAGGGATTAGGGAACGGGAGGAAGCCAGTTAAGGAAGAGACTGTGTGTGTTTGCAAAATGTGCTCACGTTCCAGAGGGAAAGGCAAAAGAACGTCGGCTTAGGATGTCCTGGGCTGTCACCCCCTGCCCAGCTGTTTCACCTGGTGCCCTCGGAGGTGATCCCTGAGAGGGCAGACGGACGGAGGTGATAACAGGCAGCAAGACTCTGCTAATTGGGAACAGGACTTCTGGTCCAGTAATTGGTGTGACTTGGACAAGTCTGGGTGCCCTCAGAGATCTGGCATGCTGAGTGAGCAGGGCAGCAAGGTTACTACATCCCATTTTGCACAAGGGTGTTCCACAGAGGAAGAGTATCGTGTGTCCCCGTGGGTGACGGTGTCTGTCTTGGGCAACCAGTGCTCATCAGGGGCCCAGCCCCTGTCACGCAGGTGCCCGTGAGCAGTGTCTGCATATGTGTGTGTGTACGTACATACTGCCCTAAATGCATTCCTGCATCACATAGTCCTTTTAAACTACTTATATTATAATTATGTTTAATATGATACGGTGATGTGATATGATATAATATATGATGATATGATATCCTTGTTAATCATCTCTCTCCCACTGGAATAAGAATGGCCTGAGGTCAAGGACCATATTTTTACTGTCAGTGTCCAGACATTGAAGTACCCAATAAATATTATGAATAAAGGAATGAATGGACTGACGATCTTAGAGTAAATGCCCTGAAGTTTACACCTTCATATGAACTGCACCCCTTCCGCAGCGGCCCTCAGGAAACTGCAGTCAGCTGTCCCAGCCTCCTTCACCTCCCCCCCTCCCCTCCACCCCGTCTTGTTTCCTCTCCCCTCCCTCCTGCTCACTCCGAACGCCCTCCACTCCCCTCTTAGCACTGTGCTCAGAGTCATCTCTGGCTCCAGCCCAGCCTCTTGAATATCCTTAGTGATGATTTTGACTTTTTTTTCCTCAGAGACAAAGTCCTTTGAAACCAAGCATATGAGCTGGTTCGTTGGCCAAGTTAGTCACTAACCCAGAGATGATAAATGAGGTGTAGTAATCAGACTAATATTTTTTTAATACTACTAATATTAACATTTTGTGAAGAGGGCCCAGTGCCCGGAGGGTAGGATGAAGCGCCCTCTGGGTTTCCTTGTCACGTAGTTTGGGAGCTCCTCCTTGGACTTGGGTCCATGGGTGTGATCAGAAGAGGTTAGCATGTGCCTGGCAGTTTTCCCTAGGAACCTGGGGGTGAGGCATCGGTAAATGTCCTAAATGTCCGCAAGCAGATCAGAGACGGAAAGGAACAAAGCCTAGACTCTTCAAGCGCCTGCTGTGGTCAGATCGGTAAGCCACCCTTAGGATTCTCTTCTGTGTCACTGTGTGACCTTGGCAGGGACCCCCCCCCCCGATTTCCTCTCTCCTGTGCACAAGCCCAGCCCTGCCCTTCTGCGGGCATCTTTTTCCACCCCGTGCTCCTTACCTGCCCGGGGGAGCAGCTGTTCAGGAGGCGGCCCTTCTCCTGAGATGGATGGTCTGCGGGGCTGGCCCTGCCCCTGGCTGGGCAGGTAGTGGGCCCGATGGCTGTGCCCTGCCTCACGGGCTAACCTGGCCGGGCAGGCTCCTCATTCTGCCCACAGCAGTGGCTCTTGGGCTGCACTGCCACCTCCTGCCTGAGCTCCAGCGTCCCTGATCCTGGGGCACTGGCCGCTGAGCCTGGTTTGGAGCCACTGGCCCTGCTTCTGCTCGCGTAACGTAGCATAGGGCCATGCACGCTGCAGCCAGGGCTGCTCTGTGACTTCACAAATCCGTATCAGAGCATGTATATTATATGCCTCAATATAAATTCTGTTGTAAAGTTATTTGGAAGGATTAAAAATTATTTGAAATCTTTTGGATGCGAATAACTCATTGCATTTAAAATAGACTCTGATTTCTTGGAAATCAAGGCAACTCGGAAATGCTTCCTAAAAAATCTGAGCTACCAGTTATTTTCAGATGTGATGAAGTTTTTATGAATACACCCTAAATGAGGCAAGTTGACATGTTACGCTTTGTGGACATTTAATTGAACATTAAAGATTTTTTATTTTGCTTTTTTTATGTTTGTAGATTAATACTATTTTGCATTATTTCCAACATGTGAAGGTTTTTGGAAAAGCTCACAGACCAGAGGCTCTGTGTGTAGAGCTGCATGGACAAAGCAACCCTGTCCCAGCCCTGGGGATCACCAGGTAGGGAAGGAGCGGGAGGGAGAGGCTGAGGAGGGAGGAGGTGTTGGCTGGAGCTGTCGGGTGGGGCTGGGGTAGCAGCCCCGGCTGGGTCCTGGCCTCTTCACTGATGTTCTGTGAACTCAGTCTGTTAAAGGGCTTTCGAACTTTGTTCTGTTGCCTGGAGTGCCTCTTCCCTAACTCTCCAGATACCCAATTAGCTCCCTCCCTCTCTTCGTTCAAGACTCAAATGCCATCTTAGTTAAAGAGGCACCCCAATCTTCTCTAATAAATGATGCAGAGTTAAGAAGCCGTTAAGCAGGGTAAGGGAGTAGGGGGTGCCCTGTCATGTACTAGTTTGTTTATTTGTGTGTGCTCTGATTGTGCTCTGTTCACCACAACGTCTCCAGCACCTAGGACAGTGTCTGGCACCTAGTAACTCCACACAGTAAACAATTGCTGGCCCATAAATGAGCAAACGAATGCCCTCCCCCCCCCCCCCCCCCCCCCGGGCTGTTGGGAGCATCAGGTAAGCAGAGACACATGTTTCAAATGATAAACCAATGTGCCAGGGCCCAGGAGTCAGAACACACTTTCTGCTTGCAAAGGGCTTTCCAAGTGTTTGCTACATGGCTCGTAAAACAGCGGTTCTCAAACTTCCATCGGAGTAATAGTCACTTGGAGAGCAAATTACAGTGCAGGTCATCTGAACCCACTCATTGATTCATTCTTTTGTTCATTCTACAAAAATGTGTTAGGCATCTTCTTTGAGGGCACAAAGATGAGTAAGACAGTCCCTGTCCTCAAGGGACTTACCTGATAAATGATGCCCAAAGCACAAGCCTAGAGAGGCTGCTCTGTCCATCTCTATCCACTGAGCAAGGGCTGGGGGAGCATTGAGGAAAGTGAGAGACTGGCCAGGGAAGGCTTTTCCATGAAGGAAGAGGGGAAAGGCTTCCAGCGAAAAGGTGTGAAGTCATCAAATATTTGCAGTATGACAGAAAACTTGGTGTGAGCGGCAGTGTAGAGAAGCGAGAGCTACTGTTTATTGAGCACTTAGTTCGAACTGGGAAATGCTCTGAACAAAGTACACACACCAGCTCTTTAACCTTGTGAAATGGGTCTATTGCTCTCACTCCCATCTTACAGTTGCAGAGCCTGAGGCCCAGAGAGGTTACCTTAATGCTCCAGGCCATGCAGGTGGTGGTAGCAGTGGCAGAGCCAGGTGTTAAACCACACCCCAGCTGGCACTTAGCCCCTCTGAGCCTCAATTGCTCCATCTGTAAAATGGGACACCCAGGCTTCCCTTGCAGGTTTGTGGGAAGGATTGAGTAAGCTGTGCATGAATGCACATGGAAAATCTGTGAAAAGGTTACACGAGTCACAAAAAACTCGGTTACTTTGGGGAGCCGTCTAGGGGACCAAGGATCAGAGGAGAAGGAATATGGTCCAGTCACTGGATCACCTATGGGGCCTCCAGTACAGAAAGGTTAAATGACAAGGAACCTTAAGGGGAAGGAGTTGGGTGGGGGTTCTGTATGGAAGGGGAAGGAGAAGTTGAGGCTGGCGTTCCTGAGGCTGGCATTCCTGAGGTGGGGATGGCATTTGTCTGTAGTGGACACACCCCTGTGCACCACCCCTCTCTCTTTGAGGACACCCTGGCGACAGGCTTCCTCCTTAATACAGTATGTACATGTTATCTCTGCAGACTTCTTGCAGACTCGGTTTAAAGATCTCAGCTCAATACCATTAGTGTATATCTGCAGAGAGCCCTTTGTAAAATTGATTAGAAAGTGGGCTTTTTGCATGGGGGGCGGGGGTGGGGGTGGGACCTAATCGGATTTGAGCAGGAGATGGTATCTCATTCCCTGCATCTACCAACTGGCTTGGGGACCTCCCAGGGAGCCAGGGCCCCTAATTTGGTTTGTGAATACATTAGCCAAACAAGCAGAGGGGGATCCTTTGGGGAGTGAGTTTGGGGGGATGGGGCCAGGAGATGGTGGGGTGCTTCCTGCGTGGATCCTGGATGTAAGCCGTACCCTAGATCACCAAGGGTTTGCATTTCTGATGGTTTTACCCAGTCCACAAGAACGAAGCAGACTTTTAAGGGGACTTGTTATTATATGACCTGTCATTTACTGAGCACATATATGTATACTTTTTCATTTTTCAGTCTCAAAATAAGTCATATTCACATGGATAATAGAAAGTCAAACAGTGCCAGAGTGTTATTCTTTCTCCCTAATCCTGATCCCTGAGACAGACTCCCGAGTAACCACCGTCACCAAGTTTTCTGTGCCTCTTGTATCTTTGCACAGATTTTTCATTCACATTATGCACGGCTTTCTTCATCCCTCCGAGAAACCCGCAAGAGAAGCCTGGGTGTCCCATTCTGCAGATGGAGAAATTGCGGTATATGGATTGGTTAATTGCCAATTGGTAGGTGGCAGGGCCAGGACCCAAACTGTCACTGGTCTGGCTTTAAATCCTGGGGTATTTCCATGGAATCATGTGCCCTACCCCAAAAGAGAGGGAACTGCTCAAAGCTGAACAAAAGGCAATTGGATGTTTACTTTTCCAGCTCTTTTCTTGGGTCCATGCATGCGCTATGATTTTGCCTACTTATACCCACGCATCCTCAAAACAGAATGGAAACTCCAGGGCATCTTTGTGTAGAGCGTCCTTCAGTTCAAAAGCCCTTTGCGAGAGAACCGAGCCCCTGACTGCTTCATCGGGGTCTCCCAGGTGGCCTCCGTCTGCCCTCTTCCCTGCCGGGCACCTGTGGGGGGTGGAGGGCGGGGAGGGTGCCTGAGGCTGTGCAGGCTGCAAAGTAAGGGTGGCCTCAGAATCTAGGGTCAATGCCGGGCTTCATTACAGATAGTAATAGTGCCACCCTCGTAAGGTTCCTGGGAGTTCTGAATGCCATGATGTCATGGCACATGTAAGCTCTCAGTTAATATTAGCAATTATTGGTATTACTAGCTAGGTAAACTTGAATCTATTACTTATCCACTCGGTGCAAGTTAGGTCAACCAGAATATAAGAATAATATCGCTCTTCTATATTTATACTACTTTTAATATCTAATATTATTTAAGATATAATTGTATTTACATAATAAAATAGTACTGTCTTATATAGAATTAGTGCAATACCAGGCATACAAAAGATGCTCCACGTAAGTGATTTCTCATTTTTGTTCCCTGCTCTTTACCAGCTTTAAACCAAGATCTTGGGTCTCTTTTATCCCGTTCTGAATTTAATTTCTGTAAAGAGAACCAATCTCAATTCCCACTCAACACATTTCTTGAGCACTTACTTGCTGTTTACTTGGCACTGTGCCAGGTTCTGGGGGCACAAAGACCAGTGTAGACCATGGGCCCTGCCATTTTAGAGCAGGGAGATCACTTGCAACCCAAGCTGGGGATTGGGGAGTGCTGGTGGGGTACAGAGATAGACTTAAGACTTCATGCTCTCTGATTCCTCAGTTTCCCCTTGTGCGTGGGACTGCCTCCCTTTTTTGTTGCTTGGTGTTTGGAAGGTGCGGAACAACCTGGCTGATGTGATTTAAGTCTCTTGGAGGCCAGAAGGGCTTCTCCCCATCACCAAGTACCCTGTTACCCCACTGTGACCACTGCTGGAAGCCTGGGGTTTGGCTCATTCTCAGGGCTGCAGGAGCACACAGGTTGCGGATCTGGGGACCTCCATCCCTCCTTTCAGCCCTCCTACCCAGGACAGTAGGCTGTCCTTTCCCCCCTCCCCATAGAGCTACACATTTTCAAAAGCTCTTTACCCCAACCCCAAACCTCCCCACAAGGAAGGTTTCGTAGGGATCAGAATACCTTAGCCCCAGTGCTGTACGTAAAACCCAGAATTATGTAACAGCTGGATTACAGGGCGATTATTAGCTTTGCTTAAAGATTTTCCGTTTACGCAAGGATTAACCGCGGGGTTCCTTTAAATAGCTAGCTTTGCTAATGCATTTGGTATTGCAAAGAAAGGGTGGATGGGAAAAGGGGGGGGACAGGACTGAGAAACAGGCTGCTGGAGTTCTAAGCCAGCTGTGTGACGGTCATTTTACCTCTTGAGGACTCAGTTTCCTTGTTGATGACAGTGAAAAGAGGATGTCCTGCCCTGCTCAGCCCAGCCCAGGTGTTACTGTGTTCCGCCCTGCAGATCTGAGGCGCGGGGCTCTAACTGCGGGGCCTTTGTGCGTCAGGTGGGGCGACCACCCAGCGTGGTGTGCAGTGTGCTGCAGGCAGCCCCACACAGGCTCCAGGATCGCCGGGGCCCGTCCACAGGGCTTCCGGTTCCAAACCCCTAAATTTAGCACCCAAGGATTTTCCAGAGCTGGTCCTGGCTCACCTGTCCATCTGATCTCCTGCCATGCCCTCACCTGCCGGCTTCCTGGCCCTGCCCCCCCCCCATACACCCCAGTCCCAGAAGTTGCAAGGTACCTGCACTTCCCTGGATGTGCGTGCTCTTGGCCACCTCTGTGAATTGCGCATGCTGATCCTGGCTGCCTGGAAAACCATTCCTCACCTGTCCCCTTTTTTTTCTAAATATATCTTTATTGATTTCAGAGAGAGGAAAGGAGAGGAAGAGAGAGAGAGAGAAACATCAATGATGAGAGTCATTGATCGGCTGCCTCCTGCGCGCCCCTGACTGGGGACCCAGCCCGCAACCCGGGCATGTGCCCTGACCGGGAATCGAACCCTGATCGCCTGGATCCTCGGTCGACGCTCAACCGCAGAGCCAAACCCGACCGGGCCCTGTTCCCTTTATTGGCTGGTTAACATCGTATTTGTCCTTCAAGACAGCCCAGACTCTGACTCCTCCAGGAAGTCCTCCCTGATCCCCTTCTCCTAAGGAGGGTTAGACACCCCTTCTCTCTGCTTCAGGAGTTCCCGTGAATATGCCTGTGTGACTCTATCATCACACTTTTGGCCACGTTGTGGTTATCACTTGTTTGCAGCTACCATGAGCTGCTGAGCTTAGGGGCAAGGTCCCTGTTGTGTAGAACTTAGCAAATGTGTGGTAAATAAAATTAAATAACTAAGTGAGTAGTAACTGCTTTTTATATGAGATAAATGTGCTTCCTCCCCTGGCACACAGAGCACCCCACCTCCCAGGAAGCAAATGGCATGTCCTTAAGGCAAAACCCTGGTGCCAGACCACAGGAGTCCAAATAAATCTTGGCTGTACCCCAGCTATGGGGCCATGTCTTTACCCCTCAGTTTTCCCATTTGTAAAATGGAATCATAATAGTTCTCTGATCTCTTAGGGCTGCTGTGTGTTAATACGTGTGTCAGTCTTAGAACAGTACCTGGACATAGTTTCGTGTTTGGTAGTGAGGCTTTTTTGAGGGCCCTGGGATTCTGCCCCCCTGGGTCTTCCCAGGCTCCCAGCATCCCCTCTCAGATCCTCGGTGTCTCCAGGATGCTGAGCTGGCTGTTTCTCTCTCTTCCCTCACTCCAGTGAACTTCCTCACTTCCCTACCCACCCCAACCAGTCAGCACAGAAATAATCCAATTTTACTTGATTATTAGTCATTACTTTCTGCTGTTTTTGTTTATTACTTGTTTTTAAGCATTCTAGATTTAATTGAGTTGATTGATTAGCATAATCGCTGATTGGAAGATGTTCTGTAACCCTCTCCTTCCCCGGCCTGTACCTTCCCCCAGAGACTCCTGGGGCTGACTGCTGGGGTCTAGAGCTCCTGTCCCAGAGGTGGCAGTGGTGTGGCTGGCTGGGCTGGGAGCCAGGTGCCTGGCCCCTACTGGCTGAGTGACTTGGGGCCAGTTCTTTATCCTATCTGAGCCTGAGGTCTTCATCTATAAAAAGGCGATTGAAGTAAATGAGCCTTCTGATCTCTTCCAGCCCTCAAATTCTATGAAAACTCTATATCTAAGCTCCCCTGCCCTCCCCTGGTTTGTGAATCATTCATTCATTCAGCATCACTGAGAGGCCGCTCTGTGCCCCGGACTTAGCCAGGTGTTGTAGGATCCAGGTGTGAGCAGGACAAGGACCCTGCCTTCTAGGAGCTGGCAGGGGGAGGCTGACAAGCAGCAAAGTCTAGTGTTTATAAGTTAAGCGTGCTCTAAATTCAGCGGGAGTCCCTAACCCTGGAAAGTTGTACAGGGAGTGACATTTGGGTTTAGTCAAAAACAAAAACAAAAACAAACAATACAAACAAAACTGAACAGCCCTGGCCGGTTTTGCTCAGTGGTTGGAGCATCGGCCCAAGGACTGAAGGGTCTCAGGTTCGATTTCCAGTCAAGGGCACATACCTGGATTTGCAGGTTCAATGCCTGGCCCCTGTCAGGGTGCATGCGGGAGGCAACCAATCCATGTGTCTTTCTCACGTCAATGTTTCTCTCTCTCTTTCCCCCCTCCCGCCTCCTCTTTCCCTTCCACTCTCTCTAAAAATCAATAGAAAAAATATCCTTGGATATGGATTTAATTAAAAAAAAAACTGAATAGACTGTGATGGCGGGAAGTGACCTTTACGGAGGCCACCCCTACATGCCAAGCCCTGCGCTAAGCACCTATTCTCATTTTTTCTCTCGTCCTCACAGCAGCCCTCTGAGTAAGGGAACGTGGTATCAGCTTTACAGACAGAACACTTGCAGCTCGGAGAGGCTATGTGGCTTGCCTGAGTGAGTGGGCGAGATAGGTGTTGAAATGAGGTCTGAACGATATCAAAGCATATCTTCTTTATACAATTTCATACCTCGTTACAATATTAAATAATTTGAGAAATTTTTTTAAAAGTTCAGCTACTTCCCCAAATGTCACTTCTCTTTTCATTTTTGCGCATTGTCTTCCATACACCCTCTTTTTATATTGTGTATATATGTAGCCAGTGCAAGGGCCCTGGGATAGTAATGCCCTTGGCACATTTGGGCAGAGCAAGGAGGCAGGCGTGCCTGGAACATGGGGAGAAGGGTGGAAGGTGAAGTTGGGGCTGGTTGCAAAGGCCTTTGCAGATCACAGAAGGGACTGTTTTACTTCAACATGTTTTTCCATTTTCTTCCAATTCCCAATGTTTCAACAATGCCACACTTTAACCCAGTGGATATGGCATTATCATCCAACACTAAGGTGGTTTTCAGCAGGATTTGTGCGCTTGTGGGTGTGTGGACACGTGTGTGTTTGGAGTGAACACTGTAGGTCACATTTCAAGCAGGTGGCTTTTTGCTTCTGATGAGCTACTTTAGGCTAAATCCATAGGGGTGAGGTACCTGATTCCAAGAGTTTGGTCATCTGTGTGGCTCTAGCTTAGTCAAGCCACATGGTGGCTGCTGGTGGAGAGAGGAGGCCTCCCTGGCAGTGCCCCTGTGTGTGCAGAGGAGCAGAGCTAAGGCCGAGCCAGGCTTGCCGAGGCCTCTGGCCTGGAGGAGCTGGCGGTCAGAAAGCAGAGGCCTCCTGAGGACAGGTCGGCGCGTGAGTCATGTGGCTCTTTACCTTCTCTTCAAGAAGCAAAGTTGGAGGTTTAAAAATTTTTTCCAGTTTCAAAAAAACCGTTTTCATTAGCATAGTTTTGCATTTACAGAAAAATTGCAAAGATCATGCGGAGAGTTCTGTGTACCGCTCTCCGGTTTGCCCGCTCGCTACCTTCCTACATTACTACGGTACATTGGTCACAGCAAAGGCACTGACGTTTTTATATTACTGTTAACTAAACCCCGTACTTCATTCATTTTCCCACTGATCTTTTTCTCTTCCAGGATCCACAATCCCACATAGCATTTAGTTGTCATGTCTCTTTAATCTCGTTTGGTCTGTAACAGTTTTTCAGACGTTTCTTAGTTCAATTTCATTTGGAATTGTGATCTTGAGAGGCTGTGAAATGTTGAAATCAAGCTCAGAACTCAGGAGTTAGAGGAGCCTGGGCAGAAATCCTGGTTCTGTCCCCAACCCATGAAGGGACATTTGACGAGGACACCTTCCATCCTCAGTTCCTCCACCCCGACAGTGGGGGTGAGACTGTTTACCTTGGCTAACTGGACAGACGTGTGAGCACTCATCAACTCGGCATTCACTTTTGGTTTCATTTGTGAGTGGACACCTAGCTGGTGGGACCGATTGCCCTGTAGACCTGTTCACTTCCTCTCCAGGAGCCAGGGTTGTGAAATGCCACAGTGAGGATGGGGAGAGTGTGACCACATTGCAGGAGACTGACACTTTGCAAAGCTTTTGAAAAATAATATCCTAATTTGATCCTCGCAGTAACTCCACAAGGTAGCAAGATGGGCTATCAGATGAAGAAACTGAGGCCCAGAAAATGTTAAGAACCTGGACTGGTAGAGCCCAGATTTGGGTGGCTACTCCTCCCAAAGTAGCCCAGCCTGAGCAGGCCGGTGGATGGGGCAGGCAGCTCTGGGTGGATGTGGGTGGAGAAACCCTGCTCCCCTGATCCTGGGCTGGGGAGTGGGATCTGCCGTGTGGTGCAGGAGGACGGGGCAGACACATCAGGGTGGGAGACGAGGGGGTTATGGATTCCCAGTCTGTACACGTCATATTGATCTCAGGTCATTGTATTACAGGGAGTGTTTCATTTCATAATGTGTGGGGTTTTTTTCTTTAGATGATTTCATTTTTAACCCTTGAGTTACCTGTGAAACTAGCATGAGCTAAAAGCTCAAGACTAGTGCCCAACTTCCCAGGTTAACCTCAGGAGCAGCAGTCCCAGTTCCTTTGCAGAGGGCCCAATGTGTTACCTCCTGTGTCATGTGTCTTCAGGCCTCTCTGGCACATGGCTAAGGGCTGTCTCCATTTTCCAGAGAGGGAAGTAGAATGGCTGAGACCAGATAGGGCAAGTGACTGTCTCAAAGACACACAGTCTCAGAGCTGGGGCAGAAGCCACATTGGTTAGTCACTGGGCTCTTTGCACAGGGCATAATGAGAACTCAGAAGACCCTGTGCTGGTTATTTTTTAAAAAATCTGAAATGTAAACTATAAAATTGCAATTCCACCCTTGAAATAGGAGCTTGGAGGGTGTGGGGTGGGGGGAAGGAAGGGGAGAGAGAGAGAGAGAGAAACACATTAGGTGAGTACATTATGCTGACAAAGGAAAAGGCAAATGGTCAAAACTTACCCTTAATTCCACCCAAGAGTTTGGAGGGGTGGCCAGTCCTTTTCAAAAGGGGCCCTGGGACCTGTGGCTGCCATTCCCTTGGCAATGGGAGTTCCCATTCCATCCACTTTGAACTTTCTCCATTCAGGGCTCACAGCCCCCCCCCCCCGCCCCCCATAGCTCTGCACACAAATGACATAGCCCTGGCAATTCTGGTTCTAAATGACATCTCTGCTGCCTGTCCCCTGTCATCGAGGTGTGCCCAGGTTTTCAGGTCTCCGGACAGCCTCGTGTGTCACAGAGCAGGCTGTGTTTACCTGCCTCTTCTTCCTTTGGCCCTGGTGGCTGGCCTTGGGTCACAGGTCCCCAGACCCAGGTGGCCCAGAGAACAGTTTCTGTCCAGGCCTGCTGTCTTAGTCCATTTGAACTACCGTAACAAAATACTATAGGCTGGGTGGCTTATAAACAACAGAAATTTATTTCTCACAGTTCTGGAGTCTGGGAAGTCCAAGGTCATGGCTCCAGCAGATTCAGAGTCTGATGAGGGCCCGATTCCTGGTTCACAGGCAGCTGTCTTCTCACTGTCCTCCCGTGGTGTGAAGGCTGAGGGAGCTCGCTGGAGCCTCTTCTATAAGGGCACTGATCCCGTTCTCGAGGGCTTCCCCCGCATGACCTAATCACGTCTGGAAGACCTCACCCCCTAATACCATCACGCTGGGGGTAGGTTTCAACATAAGCATTTTGGTTGGACACACATTTGTCTATGGCACCTGCCATCCTCTTTCTGGCCGTTGGCAGCCTCTGCTCCTCCTTTGAGCCTGGACCCACCAGGAGGAGGGCAGAGGCCGTTTCTCTTCTGCCACCTTTAAAGGCCAGTCTGGCCAGAAAAAGGGAAGAAGTAGCTTTTTGGAGTCACCACACTTCTCCAGAATCAATTCTTGATCTTAGCATGTGGGAGGGAACCCAGAGTGGCCGAACCCCCAAACCTGGGGGTCAGAATGGATTAGAGTTCAAAGCTTTACCCTTCAACATACCCGAGGCGCTGTGTGACCCATGATATTCAACATCCTTGTGCCTCAATGGATTTTCCCATCTGTAACGTAGGACTAAAAATTCAGAGTTATCATGAGGATTCAAAAAGCTTATATGGCCCTGGCTGGTTTGGCTCAGTGGTTAGAGTGTTGGCCAGTGGGCCAAAGGGTCCTGGGTTCGATTCCCGGTCTGGGCTCGTGTGGGAGGCAACTAGTCAATGTGTCTCTGTCACATCGATGTTTCTCTCTCTCTCTTCCCCTCTCCTCCCTCCCTCCCACTCTCTAAAGAAATCAATGGAAAAATATCCTCGGGTGAGGATTTGCAGAAAAAAACACATATGTGTAAAGCACTTTGCACATAGTTAAGTGCTTAACAAGGGGAATTTCATACGATTATTCCATTAAATAACTCAGTAGCGTGAATGTGTTTTTCTCCCCAAAGGGCATCTATGTCTGTTTTCTCATTGTGTCCTGACAACAACCCAGCGAAGAAGGGTAGTTGTTCTTGGATCCAGTTCACCAATGCAGCCGCTGAGATTCAGGGAAGTGTAGTGATACCCACAGGGCCACTCAACAAAACAGTGGGCTGACTGAGGCCTGACTGAGGTCCCAAGGGCCTCGGGCTGGGTTAGGTGTGTCCCATCTGGCATACCTGCCACAAGGGCCTCACAGCAGCCCCGGCCCCTCCGGTCCTCCACTTACCCTCCCTCACCTCCTCAGGAGCAGCTGTCTTCCCCACCCCTGCTCTCACTTCCCAGGGAAGGAGGGCCCTAATCATATTTGGTGCAGGTAGGGGGTGGCTCTACCTCTCCAGTCAGGGGCAGGGCTGGTGTTATTGCCAGCAGCATCTTGGTGGGATGAAGGTTGCATTAGTGAGCAGTAATTGAAATGCAAAATAACATTTTGATCGAGCCAGCAGGCTGTTTATTTATCAGGTCAATAGTCAAAATGCTCCATCTGGAGAAGTCAGCGTGATAAGTGACAGCTCTTCCAAGGGCAAGGGTGAATCAGTGTCCCACCCCCAACAGTCCCAGGACAGCCCCCACCTCTGCTTCCCCTTTTCCACATTTTCTTCTTAGAGCCAGTTTATGAGGGGGGCAACTGAGACCCAAATTGTCAGACCTTCCTTGCTGTGGCTGGAAGGACCCACACCCAAGAGAGCTGAAGATGAATACTTAACAGCTCATGTTTATTGCGCACTTGTAATGTGCAAGCGCTGCTGTGGGTGCTACACATTTACTGTGTCCTTTAATCCTCAGAAAAACTCTATGAGGTTTGGTAAATTCATATTACAGAGTTTGCAGATGAAGACACAGGCATGGAGAGGTTAAGCAACTGGTTGTACAACCTGTAAGTAACAAGGATAAGATTTGAACCCAAGTGGTCTGGGCCCAGAACCCTTGTGCCTGGTCCCTCTTCTGTCCCCATTCTAGAGGGCAGGGGGCAGCAGTGCACGCTTTTTACTTATAGAGTCGGGGTTCTGGCTCTGTTTTTCCAACCCCACTTTCCACAGGTTTTCATAAATCACATTGATTCTTGTATTAAAGTATCTATTTTAACATTTCGAAATCAGATGTTTGGTAAGTGGGTCTCAGACTCTAGCCTCTATAAATTGCTTCTAAACACACTGCATGGTTTGGGGTGCTTTAAAAACAACAACACAGAAATTAAAATCCATACATCTTTTGTAAAGTCTTTAAACCAAGATTAGCAGTATTCAGTGGGAACTGGTGGTGAGGTTGATCCTTTAGGGCCTTCAGTGGGGACATGGGACTTGGGCCTCTGGGCTCTGCTCCTTCAGCTCTGGCTGACCCCCTTGCTCTGACGCTGGTCCTGTCCTTGGTTCAGGCCTGTAACTGTCACATCCTGGGAGGCTGTTGGCCTTGGGGACTCATATCCCATCCAGCTCCCTGGCCTCCTCATTCATTTGTTCAAACATTTATTTAGCACCTATCATGTGCCTGAAATTGTTCCAGACCATGGAGAACAGCGGAAAAGAAAGCAGACACAGCCTTGCCCTCATCTCATGTACAGAGGCCTCGAGGTGGGAGCATATAGTCAAGAAACAGCCCCGAGGCCTGTGTGGCTGGCACAGAGCAACCACCCGGGAGAGGGGGCAGAGGACTGCATCACAGAGGTGGTGGGGCCTGGCCCCAAGAGCCTCCCCAGCTGTGGTAAGGACTCCAGCTTTCTAGAAGTGTGATGGGAAGCCCCAGGCTGTTTTGAGCAGAGGAGTGTTGTGACTTAGTCCCCTTTGCTTTGTAACTCACTCCAGCACTTTCTGGTTTTGTGACCCCTGCCAAGATATTTAGCCCCTCTGGGCCTCAATTTCCTAATCTGCAAAATGGGGAAAATGCTGAAGTGCCTACTTTAACAGATGGTTGCGAGGAATCAATGACTGAATGCATATAGTTCCGTGGCCAGCATAGAGTAAGGCCTTTATCGTCACACTATCATCGCCATTATAGAGGTCAGAAGCAGGTTCCCAGGTAGCTGCAGTGCCAGGCTCCCACCTGTCCACCGAGTTAAGATGTGTTTTCGTCATTTGCCCTGTTGCCCATTCACACAAAGACCGAAAAATTGAGTCAGAAAGAGACTCAAGCTCCCTATGTCATCTCTGCTGTGCATAATGCCACACAGAAAGGTCCACTGCCACGACCAGGTGGTGGATGGAGGGCTGTCCCCCTCATTGGGTCTGCACACTGCCCTGTGGGAACACGCGTGGGGATGCGGCAGGAAGGCCCGTCAACAGCACACCCGAAATAGACCCAGGTATGTGATCACACAAGGAGCAGAGTGGAACTTGGCAGTGTGAGCCAAGCGCCTTAAACGCTGATTTCTTCTTGGGTTGTATCAACAGAAGTATAGTGTCTAGGATGAGGGAGAGGTCAGTACTGTCCTGCTCTGTGCTGGTCAGAACTCATCTGAAGGGCTGCACTCAGTTCTTAATGCTCTTTTTTCAGAGGAATAGACAGATCAGATGGATTCTTCTCACAGGAGGGCAAATGTTGATCCTGGTGAGGAGAGGGCTTACTAGAGAGCAGGAAGCCACCTTCAGCAATTTAGAGGGCTCAGAATTGTTCTGTAGGTCTTGAGGGAGAGAGTTGTATAAATTATACTGGGAGCTCCAGAGGGAAGAAATATTTTGGGTCTTGACAAGAGCCTTTTTATTTTTTTAAACAATGTGAGTGTATAAAGATGGAAGCAGCCCAGCCGGGTGTGGTTCAGCAGTTGAGCGTCGACCTGGGATCCAGGCGATCGGAGTTCGATTCCCGGTCAGGGCACATGCCCAGGTTGCGGGCTCGATCCCCAGTCGGGGGTGTGCAGGAGGCAGCCGATCAATGACTCTCTCATCATTGATGTTTCTCTCTCTCTTTCTCCCTCTCCTTTCCTCTCTCTGAGATCAATAAAGATATATTAAAAAAAAAAAAAGAAAAAAAGATGGAAGCAGCTGCCTCCTGAACTAGTGATCTCCCTATCTCTGGGGTCTTCACCAAAGGCAGGCGGCTGCTTGGCAACAGGGACAGACCAGAGGTCCTTTGAGGTCCCAGCCTGGTCTGAGTGCCTCTGGCTGGAAGAAGGTCCTGCCTGCCTCTCCCTGTCTCTGCCGTTCCTCCCACACAGTGCTTTCTGTGCATGCCTCCTGCGCTCTCTTAATTCAAGCCTCTGCTTAAATGCCTTCCCCCCCACCCAGAGAAGTCTCCTCTCGCCACCGCATTTGGATGTTCCTCATAGCACTCCTCACTAACTGAATCAACACTATGTGGCTGTTTATTTATGGCCTTGGGGTGGGTACCACTTGCTGTTATTATATACAACTCCAGTGTTTCAGTGACTTACCACAGCAGAAATTCACATCTTGCCCATTCAACATTCAGCTGAGGGTGTTCAGGGTCTGGGCTCCTTCCAATTTGTGGCTCTGCCATCCCCCAGGGCCTTGGAGCCCCCTCCTGGAATCCTCGGCCTGAGTCCATTGGAGCCTCTGCCCAGATCCGGTGTGGCCTGCAGAATGGAGAAAGACCAAGAGGGAGATGGGGAGTAGAAGCAGGAGTGCCACGGGAGATTTTAGGGGCCAGCCAGGGGGCGTGGCTTATATCACTTTGCCCACGTTCCATTGGCCAGGTCCAGTCGGTGGCCAAGCTAATGGAAAGGGAAACTGGGAAATGTAGTATTTCTGATGTCTAGGAAGAAAATGAAACTGCTTTTGGTGAACTCATAACAGCCTCATCTATACTTCTCATATTTCATTGAGTCTGTGACATCTATTGTTAAAGACACCATTATTTTCGGAACCACTAATTAAACCATGGCATGCTTTCTTTTTAATCCTCACCTGAGGACATCTTTTCTATTGCTTTTCAGAGAAAGTGGAAGGGAGGGAGAGAAAAAAAACCATCAATGGGAGAGAGACACAGCCATTGCTCCGAGCGGGGCTGGGGATTGAGCCTGCAACCGAAGTACGTGCCCTTGACTGGAATTGAACCCAGGACCCTTCAGTCTGTGGGCCAGTGCTCTAACCACTGAGCAAAACTGGCTAGAGCAACTATGGCACGCCTTTGATTCAAGATGCAGTCTGATTGCCAAGATGTTAAAAGAGGAAAAAATAGTGTAGCTGAGAGTCAATGAAGTATGGAATTGTCACTCCTTGAGGGCAGGAACCTGTCCATAGGGCTGGAATAGTGTCTGCCACTTGGCAGATATTCAAGAATTGACAATGAATGAGGGAGGGAGGGAGGGAGGGAGGGAGGGAGGGAGGGAGGGAGGGAGGGAGGGAGGGAGGGAGGGGATGAATGAATGAGTGTTGTGTGAGTTGCTCTCTTGGTTACGTGTCAGAACTCCTTTGTGTGAGCTATGGAGTCAGGGAATCAGGCTCTTCTCATTCACTGAGCAGAGGTGCTGTTGGGCTTGTGAACACCGACCTGCAGTGACTAAGGCTTGCTCCCAGGATCTGCCCCTGGCCAGGGCCCTTTTTCCTGCTGCCAGCTTCCATTTTCTTCTCCCTCGCTGCACATTGGTGTGAAGTGTGACCTTGCTCATGCTTGAGCTGTCCATCTTACTGCTCTGTCCCTAGGTAGGCAGACGTGACACCATAGATCTCATGGAAGAGAGTCATTGGCCCAGTGTGGGTCTGGTGCACACCCCTGGGTCTATGCGCTGGGCCAGCGGTATGGAGATCTGTAAGAATAAGAATGTGGCAGTTCCTGCAGGAGCTCACGTGTGTGTGTGTGTGTGTGTGTGTGTGTGTGTGTGTGTGAGTGTGTGAGAGAGAGAGACAGAGAGAGAGAGAGACAGAGAGAGAGAGACAGACAGAGAATGCTAGAGTAGGATGTCACCTCCCAGGAGAGAGGCTAGTTAGTTCTAATAGCTGGTTCTAGTAGTGCCTGAATGAGGACCCCCTTTGCCTGAAAAGAGGCTTTCTTGGTGGAAGTCCCAGCATGTAGAGAGGCATGCAAATGCACGATTAAATGTGTGGAAGTAAGACAGTCTTACTTGCTATGGGATTGAATATTTTAGAGACTGTGAATGGAAGCCATCTCATTACCAAAAGGCAGTACTAGGAAGTGCTAACTGCTAACATTTATTTATTGAGCACCTACTGTATGCCAGGCACTATTCCCAGCTCTTTTCTGTATTAACTCACTAATCCTCAAGACCCCCCTGTGAGATGAATATGGTAATGATCAGCCCCATTTTACAGATGAGGAAACTCAGGCACAGAAAGTTTAAATAACTTGTAAGGGACAGAACTGGAATTCAAACTCAGGCAGTCCAGCTGCCACCACGGATCTCTGAGGCCCAGCTCCACGGCTATTGTGAGGATTACAAGGCACGTGGAAACTGCCGAATCCGATCAACAACAGTAGGTGGGATGTTTATGCCATATCGGTACTTGGTATAGGGTGAGCATAAAAACAGACACAAGAAGAGTTAAGATAAATTCACAGATGTCAGCCCTCCAATAGCTAGCAAAAGGAAGACTGCCTGAGGTGTGTTGGGGCATATTCTGAATGAGTGACATTGTCCATACCCTTTATGGTGGTCAGAGCCCAGAGCTGGCCGAGTGGGCTAAAGTGGGAGCCACCAGGTACTTTTGGGTCCTGCATACAGACACTCAGCTGTGAGGTCCAGGGTGGAGTTGGTCTCCCCGGGGTGGCAGGGAGTTGTTCCAATTTGCATGGAGCCCCAGTCTGAGCCAGCTGCGCTGTCAACTGTGGGCCCTCCCCGCTGTCCCGAGGCAGCCACTCCGAGTCCAGTCGTCTCGTCCTCCTTTGGCAGAGCCTCTCTCTTCTCATTATGATGGATGCAGCCTGGAAAATCGTGGATAAAAAGCCCCGATTGAAAGGCACTAATTACCCATCATTATTTTCCATGCCGTAATTTGTGTGGAACGAGATTTCAATCAGTTGTCCCGGATCAGCCTGGTTTTGACTAATCCTTCTAACGACAAGATGCTTAATTACAGATTTTTGCCTGAGCTCCAGCGCACGGGGGGAGGCAGGTTCTCACTGAAGCCGGTTTGCTATTGGGTCATCTTGTCGCGCTGGGTTCCAGGGGGGCTCCCAAGGGGAAAAGCGAGAGAGAGTATTAGTTAGGAAAGTATCGCTGAGGAGACCAGGTATTAGAGAACCAGCGCAGGAACGGTGTGATGTGGCGATGGAGGCTGCTGGGTGGCCGCCGGAGTCAGCTCACTCTCCCGGGCAGGTCACCAGCTCACTGTGTCTCTAAACCCCCAACCAGCCCCCGACCAGCCTCCCTTTCTAGTTAGTAACTTTGAGCAAGTCACAACTTCTCTGGACTTTAGCTCCTCATCTGAAAGTCAGGGTAGGCAGGAGAATCTCTGAGAACTTAGGGTTTACGACTCCAGCCGTGTTGCTGTGTCTGTCCAGAAAAATAGATCTACTATTGAAAGGTACACATATGCAAGATTTCATCACACAGTAGTGATAAAACTCCATTTATTAAAATAGGTAATTCAGACTATTCAGGGGGAAGGTCAATTTGAATTAAAGAAATACCTGGGTTTAAGGAAAAAAAAAAAAAAAAAATATATATATATATAATTAATGGATCTCAGATGCACAGAATTTGATTAATTATAATCCTTAGTTCATAATACTCCTCATTGGCCTTCTTACTACTCTTCCTCCCTCCCTCCCATATAAGAGCCCCTGTATTCACATCCAAACAGAAACACTGGGGCCTGACAATTACTCACAGTTAGCCATGTGGTCCTCCCCATCCTGTCCCGCTATTCAAGGCTCATTCTGCATTCTTTAGTAATATTTTGAAAGGAAGTTTAGCTGTGTCACCTTCAGGTGCCTGAGAGGCCGATTCCTAACCAAGCCGGGCTGGAGGGTCTCAGGGTCTGCTTCAGAGAACAGCTCTGGTAGCCCCTGCTTAGCAGGTTAATTACAGAAACGCACGTTAAGAGTCTCTCAAGTGTTCAGAAACCAGTTTCCTTCTGTAGAATGGATTCCCCTTTCAGGCCTATTTGTCCTCTTAATTTGCCTAACCAGCCACTTTCCCTCCTGGTAAATGGCAAGTCCTTGTGGAAAAATCTGTTCTAGACTTGGGGACTTGGTTGAGGGAAGAGCTTTGCTGGGTTTAACCACGGGCCTTCAGCTGCCAGATTTTCTGGAAGGGATTTCCTGGGAGAATCACAACAGCAGCCAATGTCCTCTGGGTGCTTTCTGGGCACCAGCATGCTCTGTATGTTTTGCCTGCATTAGCTCATGTTCACCCAGACCAACCCTATAAAGGAGATGTTGTGATTGAGCCCATTTTACAGTTGGGGACCCTGAGTCCCAGAGAGGGTGACCTGTTTACTCAAAATGAACAGCTACTATGTGATAGAACTGGCTCGTTTGATGCCAGAGTGTAGGCTCATAACCAGTAAGTAACTCAGCTGCTTGTTTCTGCTCTTAAAGGGGCTGCTCCAGCAAAAAAAAAAAAAAAGAGGGCTCTGCAGGCAGCCCCTCTGCATGTGACCCAGATTTCTGTACGTGGTGGGGTGCACACTACCCTGTAGAGGAGAGCAGGCCAGGCACCGGCTGATCGGGCCAGTCCATACCTCGTTTCCGCAGGTGTTTCTGTTCCTCCGGAAGCTTCTCTTCTGCCTGTCCACCAGCAGGCCACCTCGAGGGGCATAGATCCCCGGATGACAGCTTAAAAATGTATGATTGTTTTGTGGTGATAATCTGGGATTCTCTTCCTCTCGAGCAGGGGTGGGGAACATCCGGCCCGCAGGTCGTATATGGCCCTTGAAATCATTTGGTCTGGCCCTGCCAAGGCAACCGCAGGCGGGACTCGAAATTCAACGTATCTTAGAAGCTTTTTTCATAGCTAATTTTTAAGTCGATAATTTTTTATGGCTGGTGAATGATGTTCTAAATATCCAAATGGCCCTTGGCAGAAAAAAGGTTCCCCAGCCCTTGCTCTAGAGGACCATGGAAGAATACCTCAGTAGTTTGAGCTTCACTCAGAACTTCTGAGATTCTGTTGGTCTCTGCATGAGGAAAACCTTCAACCCACTTTGTTGTCCAGCAGAGGCAGATGCCCCCTGGTCAGCTCAGGCGCCCCTGGGGTTCAGGCCGATCTGGGGTACAGGGCCCCACACTGGACACTAGGAAGGGGCAGGGGCAGGGCTGGTGGGGCGGGAGAAAGGCCCTGGCTCATCAGATGGTGGTGAAATTGAGGCCAGGGCAGCTCTGGCTATGCTCTGGTTCCGAGATGCCTTGAGGGGCTTTGACCATGGATTGCTGCTCTCTCGAAGGCTGCTTAGAGGCGGCATCTGTCCCCTCCTCATGGAGTCAATAGTCATCGACCCAGTTGGGAACTGGGTCTCGGCCAACCAGATGATGGACTCAATGTGACTCTCCTCCCAGAGCAAGTGGCAGCGACCTCCCCTCGTCCTGAGGCTGCACTCTTCCTGCGCACCCTCTCCGTCACCCGCCTTGCAGCCACCCTCCTGGACCTGCCATCGGGCTCCACTTCTGAAATCTTCTCTGGCCCAGTCCCCCTCCCTTCCCATTTTCTCCCTCCTTTTTTTGCTGTACCTCTGCCTCCTGGAAACTGCCACACTGTGGACCTCTCTGTTTCTCCCAGTTCCACCCTTTCTGACATCACTCCCCTGTACCCTGAAACTGCACCATTCATTTACCCAGCCCTCAGTTCCTGTACCCCTGTCTCCCTCTTCCCTCCTACATCTAAGTCAGTGGTTCTCAACTGGGGGCGATTTTGCACCCTGCCCCCGGAATATTTGCAATGTCTGGAGAAGGTTTTGGTGGTCATATCTGAATGAATGAGGCAAGACCAGTGGGGTGCAGCAGGGGAGCCCCAGTCAGTGTTGTATCCACCTTGCCCTTCCTGGAGCTCTGCACACTTGTGTTTGTTTAGTGTCTGTCCTTATGTGAGAGCTTCTGAGGTCGTGGGCTGTGCCTGTCATGTTCCCATTTTCTGGCCAGCACTTAGCACATAGTAGGTGCTGGGAATACAGGTTGACTGTTCCTGGAAAAGACATTCTAGTGGGGCCAAAATAATGACCACAGATATGAGAAAGTTGCAAGAATGAAATCATTAGAATTCCCCCCAACAGCTGGGACTCAAGCATCAAATTGGCACGGCTTTCCCTGCCAACTCTGGCTGGTCAAGTCTGCTTCCTTCTCAGCCCCAGGGTCTCTGACCTGGGCCTGGGGGTGGGGTCTGGACAGGGCTTCCCAGCCCACTGGAGGAGGCTTCCTGCCCTCTGAACCAAGAAGGAGAGGGCCAGGAGGGGAAACCAAGGCTTCAGGGACTGCTCACCCTGGGTGTCCTTCAGGATTGTCTGAGCCATGAGGTTGGAGGAAGAGAGTGGGGGGACAATTATGGCCTGCTGTCCACCAGGCGTAGCTGCAGGGCTGTCCATTCTCTTCCCTCAGGCACATGCTTGTACATCCAAGGGACAAATCTGAAGCAGGTGGCACATAACTCATGCTCACTAAATAGTAGCTGCTATAATTACTGTTTATGTCAAGTGTATCTCCTGGAGCTCTGGAGCTCTGGGGGAGGGAGGGAGAATGGAGGGCTGGGGTTTGGGAGCTCTGTCACCGAGCAGAGTTCGTCACAGTGGGCCTGGGATGTTCCTGTGAACTGCAGAGCCTACAGCAGCAGGCAGGAGGGGGTTGCAAATGAAAGAGCACCTGGCCAGCTCTCCCTGCCTGCCCCGCTCTCCTCGCCTGCCCCGTGCAAGGGCAACGTGGGGAAGGACCCAGAGGTGCACTTGTGTTTGCTTAGGCAGGTTTTCTGTCTGGGTTATACACTCTGTCGGGCTGATGGCGTTTCCTGAGGACAAACAGGACCCACTGGTGGATGGAGGGGAAGTCGGTAGCTCTGGGGAGCCCAGGGAGATGACGGGATGCCAGTCAGTAACGCCAAAGGACCCACAGGAGACCCTCAAGTGGGGCACCCTCTGTCAATGTAAGGGAAACCTGGGGCTTGTAGGAGAGGTGTCTCTAAGGACTTGAGGACTCAGAATGCTCAGTTTGGAATACAAGAATCGTGGGAGCCTCTGTCTTCAAACATCTACATTCCAGTAAATAATAAACTTCTTAAGAGTAGGAGCCTTGTATGTACCTTTTATCTTTGTATCTGCAGCACCCAATTTCTGATTAGAGCTGTCTCTGGGCAATGGATTCCCTATCTCTGGACTCTTCAAGTGTAGATGAATGGGACAGCCCCTTGGGAGGTGCGTTAACTATGAACTCATTAGTGGGACCAGGGACAATGAAGGCCCCTCCCCATCATAAGATTGCATTTGGTGATGTGGATGTATGACCAAGGTTGTGTTGTGGGGTTGAGTTTTGTGGGGTGAGAAGGCAGCCCTTTCCCCAGTAGGCTGCTCAGAACACAGGGGCTCCCTCTGAGCAAGACTGGAGGGAGGACTGTGGCTGCTCCTGCAATAGGCCCTCCAGCACCGAGACCTTCCCTCCCAACCTGGAGCCATCCTGCCACTCGTGGGCTTTGCTGCTGACCTCTCCAGCCCTTTTCGATCTCTAGGACCTTTCCCTCTTTCCTTCCACCTGCTCCTCAGGCATACTCCTTGGCCTCCCCTTTACCTCCACATGGCCAGGCCAGGGCAGGGACAGACCGACCCTGACCAGCCTTCTGATTCCAGATCCTGGCTAGCCCCAGAGGGTCGGAGCATGGGTTACAGCTGGGCTGCCCTGAACGCACGCCTTCGTCTCCCTGCCATGAGCCCTTCTGGCCCATTTGGAGGGAGGCTTTTCCTCGCATCCTGAGAGCTGGGGATGTGGGAGGGTCACACCCCACGCCAGGCAGCTCACCCACCCTGCAGGGTTCTTAGAGGAGGGGCTTTCCTTACAGGAAACAGGACCATGCTTCCTAGCTCCTGTCAAGTTGATAATACTCCCGTGACTCTATCTGTGAGGCAGAGGCACTTAAAGATTGAAATTTAAGGTTAAGAAAAACAGCTGAGGATGCACGGAGTTGGGGCTGGAGGTTCCCTCCTGCTGCCGGATAGTCTCCAGGAGGAAGGGCTGGGCTGAAGCCTGCCTGCTCGGATGCCAGGAAGCGAAATGGGAGAGGGGACCTGGAGCCACCCTCCAGATGTGCCCTGGGCCAGTGGCAAAGCCCAGAGGGCAGCCAGTTTAGGTGGGACCTTTGCCGCAAGCCCTGCCTCTTGCCCTGGCCGGGGGCCTTGGTATCTCTGGTTCCAGTCCCAGTGATGGTGGTGGTGGGCGAGCTTGGACTTACTTGAAGCCCCAGTGGGACCAGGTGAAATGGGTTAGCAGGTCGTTGTCCTGAGGGTGTCTGGTCCAGGGCCTGGCACGCCTGAACTTTCAAGTGTAGCCACCATGTTTCATTCTTGTGTGGGAATTTCGGTCAAATATTTTGGCCAAATTGTTACCGCTTTTTGTCACCCTCTAGCCAGCACTTTGCGAAGGGCCGGTGCCTAATCTAAAGCTTATTGATCAAACACAGTTTTTCTTTGAGGACGCCGAAGGTCCTGGGGGAAGGGGAGGTGTAATGCTAGAAACTTGCTCTAGGCTGTGCGGTTTCAGGACCAATTGACCTTCTGGGTGAATTTTATCAATTTTATCTCCCTGAAACCTTAGCATAGAGCCCCTCCCAGCCGCCCCACCCACTGGTGTCCCGAGCCCAGAGCTCATTCCTGGGGACCGCGTCACACCTCGGCCTCTTCAGATCTGACTCGGGGCTCTCGGTATCCACAGGCTGCTGAACAGAATGTCCGCAGACGACCGGCACCTGAGCTCCAGCTGCGGCTCCTTCATCAAGACCGAGCCGTCCAGCCCGTCCTCGGGCATCGACGCCCTCAGCCACCACAGCCCCAGCGGCTCGTCGGACGCCAGCGGCGGCTTTGGCCTGGCCCTGGGCCCCCACGCCAACGGCCTGGACTCGCCGCCCATGTTCGCAGGCGCCGGGCTGGGGGGCACCCCGTGTCGCAAGAGCTACGAGGACTGTGGCAGCGGCATGATGGAGGACTCGGCCATCAAGTGCGAGTACATGCTGAACGCCATCCCCAAACGCCTGTGCCTCGTGTGCGGGGACATTGCCTCCGGCTACCACTATGGCGTGGCCTCCTGTGAGGCCTGCAAGGCCTTCTTCAAGAGGACCATCCAAGGTGCGTGGCGGCCGGCGGGGCTGGGAGGGGGCGGGAGGGGGCGCCTGGCTGCGGCCCCGCGGGAAACCCAGTGATCCCCGCCAGCTGCCAGGTCAGGTCTGGCGCGGGGAGTAGAGGTTCGTGGGCCCCCTTTTCTGTCTCACTGTTTTCTCCGGCTGTGAGCCTGGGTAGGTCTCTCACTCCCGGACTGTTGCTGAAATGGTATGCACCCCCATGTGGTGCCCAGGACCCCCCAAAGTCCCACACAGTGCCTCACCAGGGGTGTGCTCTCACTGGGATGGGGAACAGTCAAATGTGTGCCCCCTCAAAGAGCTGATTTTGGGGGGGGAAATAGCATTTTGTGCCCTGCAATTCCAAACCCCCTGAAATAGAAAGGGTCTCTCCTCTTTTTTTTTAATTACACAAGTGAAAGGTGACTGTTTTCTTCACTGTGAAAGGCTCAGGCTGACTGAGCAAGGAAACGTTCCCCCTGTCTGGAGCCCAGGCTGGCCCCTTTTCTCAGGCTGTTTCAATGCATCTGTGTATCAGCTGAGTCAGGTCCCAGTGGCTGTGGGGGTGGCCTCCTCTTTCAGTGGGTATTGGAGCGGATCATTCAGGTGAAGGTGTGCAAGAGCCCTGAGGGTGCTGTCTGCAAAGTGACCCCGAGTCTCAGTTTGGGATAATGATGGGCTGTTATCAAGTTCAAGGCATAGGCCTGGCACAGAGACGGCTGGGCATGCAGCAGCTGGCAATGGGCAGAGCACTCACCGCAGCAGGCAATGGGCAGAGCACTTGCGTCATCCATTCAACCAAGTAGCTGTGGAGCACTGTTCTAGTTGCTGGTGACGGGATGGACAAAAAGCCCTGCTCCTGCAGGTAACCGAGCTGAGCTGAAGCCATGCCTCTGGGACAGACCCTGCAAACCAGGCTGGAGAAAACCCAGGGGCCCCTATCCAGTCCGTGCCCCAGATCCCTTGGCCAGGGCTTGCGTGCCTGTCCCAAGGGAGTCCTTCCCCGTTCCCTTTGGAAGAGGCAGGCGGGGCTTCCCTGGGATGATACTCAGTTTATTTACTCAACAGGTATTTATTTGTTGAGATCTCTTCAGATGATAATGCATTAAACCAATCAAAGGCATTGAGATTGGTCATATTTTCAATTCTGCATATTAGTTGAGACTGTGGTTCAGTGGTTAGCCACATGGGCTCCTGGGTGAGACAGCTGAATGCCTTGGGCCTCAGTTTCTCTTTCATCTTCAGTGAGAGGGGGCGGTCCTGACCTCACATAGAGCTGATAAAAGAAGATTGAGTTAATATATATCAGGCACTTCGACTATGCACTGGCACCTAGTAAGTGTTTGCAATGATTATTTCTACTTTTACAATGTCACTTAAGACATATTATTACTAAGTCAACGGGCATATAATTTGTTTTACTGTACAGAGCAAGCTTCTATAGTTACATATATTTAAATAAAACTATAATAATTTTGACTTAAAAAAATGAACATGGCAAAAATTCAAACGGTGCAAAAGAGGAAAACAGTAAAAAGTAAGTTTTGCGAAAACTACTGACTCAGGTTCGCTGAACCTTCCCCAGAAGGAGCCGTGGTAACAATTTCTTTCAGTAAATATTTACTGGGAGCTCTTTTGCATCAGGCACTGTGCTAGCCTCCAGCACAGGAATGAGTGATCTGGTCCCAACTCTGGGAAGGGGCCCTGGCATCTCTAGATTTGAAAAGCATGGTTTGGTGGTTCTAAGTCTCCTGCCTCAGCCAGGGTTGAAAACCTCCTGTCCGATTTCTAATCAATATCATCAGATATTTGACAAATAAACGTGAGATGTTGGAACCAATTTAAGTTACTGAAACATTTTTTTCTTCCCAAAACGGGAAGTGATCTTGGTAAGACTGACTCTTTGAGGTCAGTTTTTGAAAAGTTGCTTTTTAGGAGACAATTACATTTTCTTTTATCATGTACTTAACTGAGCTGGAGAGTTCTGGATCAAATATTCTGAAGGCAGAGGCTGGTGTGGATTCAGAAACCCTGCCACACTCTCAACAGAGGACGGGTGCTGAGAACGTCCTTAGCAAATCGGGAGTCCACAGGAAGGATTTGTAAACAGTCTTAATTATTTGCTCCCACGAATAGGATAATAATCTCTTCCGAGAAGCCAAAAGACAAACAGCAGCATTTTAGTGCAATCAAAACTGAACTGCTCTCTTCTCTTTCTCACAAGAGTTTCATGTTCATAACCAGAAGGAAGCTTCTATCTAGAACAGGGGAAAGTAAACCCTAAGGCTGACGATGGATTGCTCTGGTTATCTTAACTCTGGTTTTGTTCTAACAAAGATTCTAATTTTGTTGTTTCTGAACGTAATTGTTGTAGAAAAAAATAAGAAAATTATAAAAGAGGGAAAGAATGACCTGTAATTAATTGGACAATCACAGAGCCAAGCTGAGAACTGAGCGAGCATTTATTGAGTCCTTGTTCTGAGGAAGGGACTGCAGGGGAATCGAGAGGAGTGGTGCCTGCCCTCCCCAAGCTTAGAGCATCTAAGTCTGCAGGCGTAGCCCTCGGCAGTTTCCTAAGCACCCACACAATTAAGAAGGGTACTTTAGCCCTGGCCAGTTTGGCTCAGTGGTTAGATCGTCGGCCCATGGACTGAAGAGTCCTGGGTCAGTTCTAGCCAAGGGCACGTACCTCGGTTGTAGGCTCGATCCCTGGCCCCTTCGGGGTGTGTGGAGGAGGCAACCAGTCAATGTGTCTCTTTCAGATCGATGTTTCTCTCTCTCCCCCTCTCTCTCTCCCTCTCTCTCTCTCTCTCCCCCCCCTTCTGCTCTCTAAAAAGCAATGGAGAAAATATCCTTGGGTGATGATTTTTTTAAAAAAAGGGTATTTTTAAAAATTCAACAACTTTCACTGAGGGCCTTTGGTCATTGAATGATCCATTCACAAGCATGTGAACCCTTGGAAAGCTCTAAAAGTCATGCTGGCTCACACCTGCCTCCCTCCTTAGGTCACTTTAGTCTGCTCAGTTCAGTGGTTATACCAATATGGAAATTTTGTAGAAGCAAGGATGTCGTGACAGATTTAGGGAGACAGGCCTCAGCCATTCCTTCTCTACAAATATTTATTGAGCACTGACTATATGCTTGGCTATGCTAGGTTCTAAGGGGTGGGCAAAGTCCAGCCTGCAGGCTGGGCACCTGCAGTTTGTAAATGAGCTTATTTGGACCAGCCACACCTGTTGTTTATATTTACATGTAGTCTGTGGTTGCTTTGACATCCAATAACAGCATTGAGTAGTTGCCTTCCAGCCACAAAGCCTAAAGCATTTACTATCTGGCCCTTTACAGAAAAAATTTGCACTCTCGTGCTCTACAGCACTGAACAAAGTAGATTCAGTCTCCCTGCCCTCAGGGGCTTTGGAGTCAACCTGTAGTAGTGCCCGTTAAATGTTTATTATAATTTTGCCTGCCTGGTTCTTTTCTATGAAAAGGAATTTCTTCGCACTGCTGGTGGTTGTGGTGACACTCACCCACAGAGATGGACAAGAAACGCACCCTCCTGAAGGAACTGAATGGCTCCAAAGGAGCTAACCCTCAACCTGATTTAATTTACTAGCATATCTAAAGTGGGAGAAGTGCCCATCAATAGGATTGATCAGCCCTGGGGGCATAGAGTAAAAGGCACCACTCCTAGGAAAAGGGAGTCAGTCTGGGGCCAGCCTGATGTGATCAAACATTCAGTTGATCTGATCTAGTTCCCCTGTAGGTCTGATTGGAGTGAACTTGCTGGTTAGGCCCACTACTGGGTAAGCCAATCAGTTTCAAATTGTACTTGAGTGTGCTGACATCTCAGGGCTTACACATCAAGTGCCTGAATCTGAGCAATGGGAGTCTGCCCCTAAGACAGGCAGCCCCTTCCCGGGGCTGGCAAAGTCAGGCTTCTGGATCTTTGGGCTGAGTGCCAGATCTGGACTGTGATACTGACCCCACCATAATGAAAACCTTTGTAATGAGCACTGAAGTGGTGAGAGGAACATTTGTGGAGGCACACTGGGGCTGTTTCCAAGCCCTACTCCTTGACCCTATCACTCTCTCGCTCTCAGCAATGACCCTGCCTCCTGTTCCATCGAGAAACTAGAAGTTGCCCTGGCCGGTTTGGTTCAGTGGGTAGAGCATCGGCCCATGGAATGGAGAGTCCCAGGTTCAATTCCGGCCACAGGCATATACCTCGGTTGCAGGCTCTGGCCCTGGTTGGGGTGCAGCCCTGGTTGGGGTGCATGCGGGAGGCAACCAATCAATGTGTCTCTCACATCGATGTTTCCCTCTCTCCCACTCTCTGAAAAGCTATAGAAAAAATATCCTCGGGTGGGGCTTAAAAAAAGAAAAGAAACTAGAAGCTTCAGAGGGGAACTTCCTCAGCTTGTGGCCACCAAACCTCTACATCTGCATTATCTTTCAGTCGCTGATTGAATAGTTCTTTACAGCTACACATTCACTGCTGGAAGACGCCTCCTCCCCAGGCCCAGCCCTTCCCAGGCTTTCATCTGTCTCCTCCCTGCTTCCCAGGGACCCGCCTACTCATTATGTCCCCTCTCCTTATCTTCTCACTCTATAGTCTCCTCTCCATCAGCATTTAAATACCTCTAGTATCTCCAGTTCTTTAAAAAATTATTTATCTCCCTTCAAACTTCAGCTTCCAGTCCCCCCCCCTTCCTCCCCTCAGTTCCTGACACACCTGATAAGTCTCTGCTTGATGTGCCTAATATCTCCTCCTGCCCATGGCTCCAACTGCCTCTGAAATCAGGATGACTCCCAGTTCCACAGCCCTTGCCCTCAACTTCTCCCTGAGTTCCAGCTCTTTTGACATCCCATGAACATTTCCTCTCGGATGTCTCAGAAGCACCCCGAATGCAACAAGTCCTAATCACAAGCTCTGTCTCTGCCATCAAATGTTTCTCCTTGTATTCCCAGGTCAGTGCCTGTATCCTTCCTCCAGTGTTTACGCCAGAAATGGGTCGTTTCTTTAACTTTGCTTCCTGCCCTCAGTGCCCTCCTCCCAATTCCTACCCAGCGGCTTCTGTCCATCCCCTCTGCTTCTGTCCAGGCCACCATCAAGTGCAGCAGTTTCGGAAATGGTCTCTCAGCTGCCAGGCTCACCCCTCCAGTCTGTTATCTTCAGTGCTGCCAGAGAGACCTGAACACAGATCTGAACATGTCACTCTTCTGTGTTCTCGTGGGTAAAATCAAAGCTCCAGCACTTGACGGAGGCTCTCCTTTGGGATTGCCCCGTGTTGACCTTGTGGCCTCATCTTGTGCCCCTCTCCCTTGCAGGCTGAAGGTCAACCTAACTTCTCTATTTTCTAGTTCCCAGAACTTGTCCCATGCTTTCAATTTCTAGAGTTTGCACATAGTCTTCTAGTCTTCTCTTTGTTCCCTGTCCCAACCACCAGTCGCTACTTTTGTCCATTAGATCTCAAGTTAGCTGGCATTTCCTCCAGGAAGCCCTCTCAGACTTCTCATTTAACAAGTGTAGCACCCCTCCTGGGTGCTCCTATAAATCTCCCAGCATACTGACAACACTTCCCACACTGTATGGTTATTGCACTTACTCGTCCAAGTCCCCAAGAAGATTGCAAGTTCTTAGGGAACGGCATTATATATACCTTGATTTTTCTCACCGAGCCCCACATCCACCCACAGTACCTGGCACAGAGGAAATTCTCAGTGTGTCTGAATAGAAGGTGATCCCCAAAGTGATCCCCCGTTTTTGCAATGAGGACAAACTAAAGAAGTTTGGCCAGTTTGTATATATAAACTTTTAGGGACTCTAGATAAAATAGTCAAATGTCTATGAATCGCAATATGTTGATCTTTGTTATATCACATATTTTAAGTGACATTGTATAAAATATATTTTTTGAAAACCTTTTTCTACTCACATTTTGCCAAGCAAGGTTTATCACACTTTTGACATGTTTCTTTGATAGCAGGGCCTTTACCTGCTCTAGGGCCGTGTTCAAGTCAGTATTTTAGAGCATGCTTGCTTCCATTTCAGTTCCTTGAGGTTTCGTGAGCATATTTGGGCTGCTATCCCTAAAAATTTTACTCTGAGCCATAAGTACAGTTCTTTATTTGTGTCAGTTTGCAATCACCATTTCCACAACTTACCAGGTCTAAACTGCTTTGATACTTACCACCTGTAATTGTGAGGTCCCATTCTCAGGAATAACTGGATTCATGTAAAATTTCTTTCTTTCTTTCTTTTTTTTTTTTTAATATCTCTTTATTGATTTCAGAGAGAGGAAAGGAGAGGGAGAGAGAGAGAGAGATAGAAACATCAATGATGAGAGAGTCATTGATCGAGCCCACAACCGGGCATGTGCCCTGACCGGGAATCGAACCCCAATCGCCTAGATCCTAGGTTGACGCTCAAACGCTGAGCCACGCCCGGCCAGGCTGATTCATGTAAAATTTCTTTACCCCCTTTGTTACTGATTCACTTGGGTGGTGGCACCGATTGCAGTCTTCAATGGTAGTTGTTCAATATAAAGTGGTTGGCATAGCACCTCTAATAGGAGAACTCATACAGACTAGATGTTAAGCACGTGCCTTTTCTAAAGGACAGGGTTTGGGGAAAGCTCCTGCCATACATCTGAGCTCATGAAGCAGTGGCTCAGTCCCAGCCATTGTTCCAGGAGCTGAAGATGGAGCGATGGCCCCTACCGTGGTGAGCTGGTCTTCTAGAGAGGAAGGCACACAGCAAATATGCTAGCAAATAAAACAGCACAAAGAGAGACAAGTACTGCGAGGAGAAAACCCAAAGAGAGGAAAGGTGATTGAGAGGGGGCCTCACATGGATGGAGGTTAGGGCAGGCGTGCTAAGAAGGTGGCTGTCAAGGGAAGGTGGAGTATGGGAAAGAATCCTGGGACAGCACTTAAGGCAAAAAAAACAGGACCAGGACGAAGGCCAGTGCGCTGGCCTGCGGGAGTGAGGGCAAAGTGGAAGGAGATGGGCTGGAGAGGTGGCAATGTCGCAGGACCATGGAGTGCCTCACTTGGATTTTCTTCTAGGTGGAATGAAAGCTATTGACAAATAAATGAACACACAATGCATGGCCGCAAGGGGCTGTCAGAGGGTAAAGCCACCCTGTACCCTTCCTCAAGTTCCCAGGGCGTGTGGCCAACCTCGCAGGTCGCTGGGAGGCCCCGTGAGCAGCTCCTGGGTCTGAGGCAGAGGCCCTGGCACAGCGCTGCCTCTGTTCACCTGGGGCCCAGGTGCAGGCGGGAAAGGAAACTCCCTGTGGAGAGGGGCAGGGGGATGATTGATGGGTTATTCTGCCTTGGACCACCTCCAGGCCTTTTGTCTTGGAGAACAGGGCTGGAGGATCCCAGGGGACACAAGACAACGGGGGTGCAGAGACAAAGCCAGGAGTGGGGAGTGAAAGTCGGGAGTGGGGTACCAGTAACAAGTTGGTTGACCTTGGGCATGGATTTGGGTCCTCTGGCCTCAGTTTCCTCATCTATAAAGAAAGAGTCAATAAACCCACAAACTGTTTGCTGTCTGGAGGGCCCTGAAGGAACGAGAGGGAGAACAAATTACAATTCCTCTTTGCAGAGACAAGGCCAGGGTGCAAGTCAGGTGAGACGAAGGGTCAGATAGGGCTGGAGGGCTTCCCAGAGGAAGGGCCCAGAGGAGGTGAATGTGCTTTGCTAAGGAAAGTGGGGCTCAGTGGTAGATGCTGGGCTGGGAAGGCGGCTTGGGGTCAGTGTCGAAGGGCTTCATAGGCTGTGCTGGGGAGACTATAGAGTAATATTTCATTTTGAGGGCCACTTCACCTGGCTTAGAATCCCAACCTTACCATTTCTTAGTTGTGACAACTTGGGCAAGTTCCTTAGTTTCTCTGGGTCTTACTTTCCTTGTCAAGAAAATGGGACTCATGGGGCTAACATTCCTGCTCCTGGAATGTTATCGCAGAAATTAACTTGTAAAGTGTTTTAGCCTCGTGCCTGTCATATGATGACCATTAAACCAATAGTGATTGTTTTGTGTTTTATGCTTGGCAACCGAAGCCACTGAAGGTTTTTGAGCAGGGAATGAACCAAGTCCACTTTTAGGAAGATTATTCTGGCAATGATAGGGAAGATGGTCTGGATCTCAGGGAGTCTAGGGGTAGGCCGACCAGTAAGGAGGCGATTTGAACCGTCCAGTGAAGAGATCTAGTTAGCAGTCCATTTAAGGCATCTGGGCCAGGACAGTGCAGAAGGGTTGAAGGAGGAGAGGGTAGGCTCGAGAAACTTGAAAGTGGCATCAGGATAAAAAGAATAGTGACTGGATATGAAACTTACTCTTAGACTGTGTACTGATTTCAGCTACTAGGGAGATAGCAAGGCCATTAAGGGAAAGAAAGGGGGGTTTTGCTGGTGGAAGGGGAAAGCAGGGAGGAAGTTGCTAGGATAATGGATGAAGTTGGGCACATGCTGAGTTTGATCAGTTCACATGACTTACCCTGGAGAGTTAGAAATGGGGCCTAGAAGCCGAACAGCGGAATCTGAGTGGGGTTTGGGGTTTAATGAGCTCTTCTAGGGTAGTGATTCTCAAAGCATGATCCCCAGGCCCAAAGCATGGGCTTCACTTGGGACCTTGTTAGAAATGCAGATTTCTGGCCCGCCCTAGGCCTGCTGAATCTGAGACTGGGGGGAGGGGGCAGTGACCTTATTTAACACTTCTCCTTGGAGAGCTTGTTCCTGGAAAAACTGTACAGAAGCGGGGAAAGGGGTGGGGGTGGGACAGGAGGAGGGACCCTGTGAAAGGAAGGGGGAGGGGGAGGGGGGAGGGGGAGCCTTGAAGGAGACAGAAGTACCAGATTTCATCAGTTCTGAGATGCACATTCTCTCCGGGTAACATCCCTGAGTCTGGCTGTGTACTGTCTGCCAGGTGACAGCTGTATGCGGTTGTCACTGTCCTCACGCGCACGTTAAAGCTGGCTGAGAAGGGCCAGTGACCTGGCAGGAAATCCTGAGACAACAGCGGACATGCTTAAGAAGCACAGCTCCCACCTTAGCAGGGAGGGCAATTTCGCAGGAAAACACGAAAATGATGACGTTGATCAGAAATGATTCAGGAGAACCACACTCTGAGAATCCCCCCCCCTTTTTTCTTTCATGTATGTACAAGAATGCTGTATGATCAAATATGTATCTAAATACATCTCAAAGAGCTATTTTAATAAGAAAGAAATGAAAATGCTAGTGGCAAGGAAGCACAGTCCCGATCTGATTGGCAGCATTTTTTTTCTTAGTGATACAACAAGTGATAAAATAATGCTGCAGTCTTATCATCCAAAGCATCTTGGATTTGATGTGATAAATACAGAGGGGGTCAGAGATGTCGCAAGTTCCCGCAGAGAGAAGGGAGTGGAGTCTAACAGAGGAGTGGGTTTCGAGAGGTGTGAGGGGTGTCTCTGGCTTCAGGGAGGACCAGGACAGAGAGGAAGTGATTGCATTTGACAACTGGGAGGTCACTTTTGAATTCTAGTGTTCTGTGGGTGGGGATTCTTGCTTTCAGTTGATTTGCTTTGATCGACAGGTATTTTTAGACGCCAGGCACTATACTTGAGATACAAACAGGAACGACCTAATGACCTGTGTCTCCAATAAGCCTGCAGTTCAGAAGGGAGAGCAAGTGAGAAACCTTGATTGTGAAACACAAAACTAGTTGCTTTGCATGTGTGTGTGTGGGGGGGGGGGGGGGTTGGAGGTGGCTGATGGATGAGGCCTGTAGGGGCAAACCCGAAGGAGCGTGTAAGCCTGCTTGGGACAGAAGGAAAGAGTGTCACCAAGAAGACTGTGTGAGACCTGAGGCGCCAAGGCTGTAGAAGAGTTTGCCAGGAGGCGTTTCAGGCAGGGGGAAGGCTGAGGGCTGGGAGGCTCCAGGTGTTTTCCTGGAGCCTGCAAACTGGGGGCCTATGAAGGGGGGACATTAGGGTGGACTGGTCAGAGGTGACCAGTTCACCAAGGGCCTGGTCAGCTCTGCCCTGGAGGTTAGATGTCATTCTTTTACACAATGAGGAACAGTGGGACAGTTTCTTAAACTTCAAATTAATTTTTAACTTTTGTCAAAATAATATGTGCACATAAATTTAAAAAGTAAGTGGAAATGTAAATTTTATAATGAAAAATAACTGTCCCTGGTGCTTATCCATTTCCTTTCCTCCCTCCACGATCCAAAGTTAGCCGTTAAAAAAAATATTTCTTCTAGCGTTTGTCTTCTTAGTTCTTAATATGATTTTAGAGCTGTATTTACTAAATTAGCAATTTTGACATTATTTTTTGACTTCCTGTTATGGAAGATCAAGAGTTAGCTTCAACTGCACAACTCATCCCAATACACACACACACACACACACACACACAAAACCACCTTCCCATTGTACAAATAGGGTTAAATCACAATTTTTGGTTGAATCTATTTGCCTATTGCCAGTTCTTCCATGATTGCCAGTTCTTGACTTTCCTGCTGGGTTGGATCCCCTGTTGTCCTGGTCCCACCTCTTTCTCTTTTTGGTCCCCCCCTTTTTGGGGGGGGAAGCACATGTTGGAAAGGCACAGGGGCTGTACATTGGTGATGCCTTGGATGTGCGGAGATCTTTACTCAATCTTTCAACCCACACATTAGATTCCTACCTTGGGTTGGTGTAAAATTCTAGTCGAAAATAATTTCCCCCCAGCATTTGGATATTTGCTGCTTTGTCTTCTGGCTTCTAGTGCTTCTGTCAAGAAATGTGCTTCGCTCACTTGGAAAATGTATGTGGAGGCCTCACTCATTTCCAGACACAGTTCTAGGTGCCGGGAACCTGCAGAGAACAAAGCAGACAATAAAGATAAATAAACGAAGTCAGGGGAGTGAGTGCTCAGTAGAAAAAAGAGCAGTGAGTGTGTGCACAATTTGTGAGTGTGTGCGGGTGGTGTGTCCTATGCAGTTTTATCACTGTAGATTCCTGTGACCACCACCAGTCAAGGTACACAACGGGCCCATCGCATAGGACTCCTGGCGCTGCTCTTTCATAGCCACGCCGCCTCCGTCTCTCCCGCTCCCCAACCCCTGGCAGCTAATTTGTTTTCCACCCCTGTAGTTTTGTCCAGGTCTTTCTTCATTCATTCTTCTAGGCTCCCGGCAGGTCCTTTGGTCCGGAAACTCATACTCCTTAGGTCTTAGGGATTTTCCTCCCTCCCTCCCTTTGTTTCTCCCTTTGTGATACCATCCTCTCCACCAGAAACTCCTGACGGTTGGCTATGGAGCTTCCAGGATCAGTCTGGTAATTCTTCCATTTTTTCTGGCCTATTGTCCACTTCTTTGACTTTTTGTCTATTCTAGAGTAAGTAGCTCTGTAGACAGTTCTTTGACATTTTTGTGGCTTTCATACTTTGAATTTCTGTGATCCCCATTTTATACTTTCTTTATATTGAGTACTGTTCTTATTTCGTGAATGTAGCATTTTTTCGTTCTCAGGTCAACAGTATATTGATTACTGCTTTGGGGGATTTATTTCCGCTTCCTGATTTGTCCTGGTTTCCTCCCACATGCTTGTCCCCCATTTTAAAAAATATATATATATTTATTGATTTCAGAGAGAGAAAGGGAGAGGGAGAGAGAAACATCAATGATGAGAGTCATTGATCGGCTGCCTCCTGCATGCCCCCGACTGGGAATTGAGCCCGAAACCCAGGCATGTGCCCTGACCGGGAATCAAACTGCGATCTCCTGGATCCTAGTTCGATGCTCAACTGCTGAGCCACACCTGGCCAGGCTCCCCCATTTGTTTTGGTTAGTCTTTCATCATGAAGGCTTTTCATAAATGGATTGGTAATCCTTGACTGTTTTCAAGGCAAAGAGGGATAAAAAGCATAGAAGAGGCATCCCCTTGGCTTATGTTCGCCTGCTGGGCTTTTCTCTGGCGCTCTTCATTCTCAGAGAAGGACCCTACGCATTCCCATCTTCAGGTTGGGCTGGTGGCGGGGTGCTCGCCTGGCTGCCAGAACTCTGGGAGTGGGCTTAGGGGTGGGCTGGCTGGCCTCACTGTTCAGGATGCCATATTCATTCATCTTTTCAGCCTCAACTTCTGCCCTCAGCTGGGGTCCCTGAGTCCAGACTTCGCCTTCACACCTTCTCCAGGGACTATGTTGGCTTCTGTTGTGCAGGTCCTGGGGAGGTACTTGGTGACCACCCGGATGGGCAGCTAAGCCCTCCATAAGTACAGACTTCCAGCAAATTCCCATGTCCAGCCTCACACCTCACTCATCTGCTGAGTTTGAGTCTTCAACACCTGAGGCTTTCTGAGGCTCTGCAGGACAAAGGGCTTAGTTCTTACCTGGGTGACTTTGGTTTCTACTTCCTCCATTCTTCTGTGACAGTTCTCACGCCTGCACTGCCCTGTAGTGGGCTTTGGGGAGGCCCGCAGACCCGTGGTCAGTGTGCCCTGATGAACCAGAGGTCCGTCGGGGGATCTTGCACAGGGAAGTTAATGTCCCCCCACAGGTGGGGTGGAGGGGGAATGGAGACAGAGGAGGCTAGAGATGAGGCAAGAGATGCTGAGAGTTGAAAGCAGCAGAGGCAGAAGGGGAAAGAGGGAGATAAAAAGGATCTTAGAAGTTTCCACCTCAGTATCTGACCTGGGTGGTGAGGTGGCCAGTGGCCCTTTTGCTGAGACCTGGAACATAGTAAGAGGCTGGGTGAGGATGGGTTCAGTGTGAGGAACCCAAGGGACTTCCAGATGGAAATAACCAGCAGGCAGTTGGATATAAGGGTGTGAAGGCCAGGCAGCGAGTCTGGCTGCCCATCTTTGCCGATTCTGTGACATCTGAGGCCAGTGGCAGGAGATCATGCAGCCAGTGGGAGAAGAGGAGGGAAAGAAGGAGACCTGAGGACAGGGGACCACACAGAAATGAAGGGATAGTCCCTGTCCTCCAGGAGTGAGGTGGAGAAGGGAGTGGAACCAAGGGACTACCAGCCCAGCCTGTTCACCCCAGCAGCTTAACGTAGTGGCCATTCAGGCTCTGGAGTTAGCCAGCAGTCCCATCCCTGAACCCACAGCCCCCACAGCTGTTTATCTGAGCTCAGCAGCCCCTATCCCTGAGCCCCAAGAAAGGACTGCTGCTCCCTGCTGTTGTTCAAGGACAGCTAATGGATGGGGATGTCCCTGGGCTTTCCTTCTCCTGGGGCACAGGATCAAAGAGAGTTGACGATGGGGATTTCCCCTCTGCCTCAAGGTCACACAGAAATCCAGGTCAGGCTCTGGACATTCCTGCCTCCCTCCCTCAGGCACACACAGCCTCAACTCTGAGGTCTAGCTGTGGAAGGCCCATCTTAATGTTCTGAAGTGTCAGAGTGGGTGGCTATTTTCAGGTCTGGCACCTGGAGAAGACTTACCCAGGAGTCCTCTTGTTGCATGTGCACTGGCAACCCTGCCTAGAGGTAAAAATAAGCACAGGAATCTCGATTGCTTGTTTGCCCATGCATGAGTGTCACTAAGCCCTTTATGTGCTTCCTGTTACCAAATCCTCACAATGTTATGCGATAGAAACATACTGTGCCCACTTAACAGATGAGGAAACTGAGGCCCAGAGAGGTTAGGTGACTTGCCTGCAGTGGAGTCTGCCTGTGTCTACACTGCTCACACTTTCAGGTTAGAACCCTGAATTTGTGCTAGCTATTGAGCATGTCTCTGTCCTGTGAGATCCATCCCAAACCTGCCACACCTGAGGTTGGTGGGGGTGGTGATGGTGTGTGTATGTGTGAGACAGACGCCTCTCTCTGCTCCTGAGCTCTCCTAGACTGCCCTCAAGAGACCACAGGAATTCCGATGAGTTAATCTCATCACTTTATCGAGGAGGCACTTACAGAAATTACAAGGCCACCAGCCTGGCTTTGCTGGCAGCCAGCCGCTGGGGCCATAAAACAAATTGAAAGGAACAAAAATAAATAAAATTAGAAAACTCGCTCTCTCTCTCTCTCCCTCCCTCCCTCCCCCCTCCTTCTCTCACTCTCTCCCTCTCTCTCACACACACACACATGCACAAAGGGTCAAGAACATGGCTCAAGTCTTGTTAACGCTCTTTCCTCTTGTCCTGGGAGAGCACCCGTGTCACATCAGCAGACATTTATTGACCCTCTGCTGGAACAACAGCCCTGAGGAACCTGGGACCTGTCCTCCTTCAATTGCTGGCTGGCTGTGCAGCAGAGACCAGGGAACATGAACAGTTAGCAGTGTGCGAGTGGTAACCCAACGCAGCAGAGTTACCATGCTGCTGAAAGTAGGGTCATGGTGGGCCCTGGGAGCTCGCTGCAGTGCTCCAGAGCAGAGACTAGACCAGATGGCCTGGGTTCAAGGCCTTGCTCTGCCTCCTTCTGGACTCTGACCACCTCGCTCATGTGAGATGGAGAGAAAGACCACCAGGGTTCTCGGAAAAGTGAAAGGTTCAATGTATGGAAAGCAGAACTGTAGCTGCTTCCTAATAAGCACCGATTAGTATTCGCTCCCAGTGTGCACTGAGCACCTATTGTGTGCCAGGCACTTGAACTACAGAAAGGAGCTGATCCTGGAGGAGACAGATAGTTGCAACACAGGTGATGGGATGGAGAAGGAACACGTACCTAAGTGGGACCTGGAGGTGCACACAGGCCAGGAGAGGAGGTGCAGGGGGCAGAGTGGGCTTGTTCTAAGTAGCCAGAGCAAGCCCTGGAAGCCTGGATCACTGAGTTCCAGGAACTGATAATCATGCAGAGCAACAGGGACGCTAAGGCTGGAGACACGGGTGGGGTGGGGTGGCGTGGGGGCAGGGTCAGATTCTACAGAACTTCTAAGCCAGGACAGACTTGGATAAATTAGTTTAGGTATGAGTTTCTCTCCCTTCTATTTACCTTTTAAATTTTACCATGCTTATGTGAATATTGAAATTATTTCCTAAGAAGCCACACAAGCCAGAGTGACCTAAGAAATGGTTAAGGTTAGGTAATAGAGGAGAGGGGCACACAGAATCTTTATCCCTTCCCTTCCTACCTCCTCCCAGCCTCAAGCACAGAGGTTGACCTCTAGGCCCCTCCCTGCAGAAAATGGGACGGAAAAAGGTGTGGGCCTCCTGGACTTCAGAGAGAGAGAGAGAGAGCGCAATCTCTAAAGTACCCTGGGCAAATCAACCTCTGTGAGCCTCAGTTTCCCACCAGTACAGAATGGGAATGAGAGGGCTCACGGAGCCGCTGTGAGTGTAGCACACAGTTAGACTCTGTCACTGGGACTCAGTAGTTCCGTTACTTCTAAGCACCTTGGCGGTGGTGGAACCTGCCTCACGTATGTTCTCAATAGTAAATGGCTTCCATCTGCCATGTGGGGAGACTGAGGTGCACTGAAGCCTGAGGACAGCCCCTCAGTGAGTTCTGATGTCCCAGCCCAGTGGGTTGACTGTGTTTCAAACCTGTGGCCGCCTGGCCCACCCGGACTCAGGAACTGGGGTTTCCCTATTTAAGAGGGTTGGAAACATTTCGACAAGTTCCTCGGCACCTACTTTGAGAACCGCTGCCCCATGGGAACCTCGGCGTCGGGGGCAGTGTAGGTGTGGCCGGCTAATCCCCATCCAGCCTCTGGCGGGCGGGCGGGGCCCTGGATGGCGCCTGGCAACCCTGTCTGTGTCTGCTTCCAGGGAACATCGAGTATAGCTGCCCGGCCACCAACGAGTGTGAGATCACGAAACGGAGGAGGAAGTCCTGCCAGGCCTGCCGCTTCATGAAATGCCTCAAAGTGGGGATGCTGAAGGAAGGTAAGGGGCCCCCACCTGCCCAGGCCTCACCGGGCGGGGCTCGGGCGACGCCCTTCTCGCGGGGAGTCTCGGGCCCCTGGGACGGTCCCCACAAGCTGTCGACCTCCCCAGGCCAGCGCGTGTGCACACGCTCTGTGGACCCCAGGCCCTAGGGGTCCCTCTGCATCCCAGGGTAAGACCCTGCCCCTGGAGTGCCCATCCTCTCCCACACCCCGTAAGCAGGCTGGCAGCCTCCAGCCCCCGCCTAGCTCCCCACTCCTAAAGGAGACATGGGTGTCAGGAAGGCAGGAGTTGGAAGTTCTCCTTTGAGGACCCCCTGTGGGCCCTAGGACACTGGCTTGGCGCTCTGCAGAAGGTCCTCCTTCCAGGCAAGCCCCCTCCGCCCCGGAGGGGCAGGCTTGAGATGCTGTTTCACCTCCTGGCAGCCCATGGAGTGTGGGTGCAAAGATCAGAGACATTAAGGCCCGGAATGACATATAATGCACTCGTCACCGGCAAAGGACAGCCTCTGCTTCCGGCAGGCGGACAGGACACTGCTATCACCTCGAGGATGTTTTTCCCCTTCCCTGTGCCCTTCTCCCCATCCTCTCACTTCCCTTACCTCTCTCCTCTAGAGCTGTGCCGTCCACATAGCAACATGAGCCACTGGTTCCGAGTGTAAAAAACACGGCTGATTGCAAAGTCACGAGGATAATAAAAGGAGTATAAAATAGCACAGTGATCATTTTTAAGTAATGATTGCATGTTGAGATGATAACATTTTGGGTATATTGGGTTAAGCAAAATGTATTGTGTCATGAATGTCACATTCTTCTTTTTACCTTCTGTAGTGTGGCTTTTAGGACATTTAAGGGGACATGTGGTTCTTGTTATTTGGGTATCGCTGTTCCAGGTCTCCTCGTCACCTTCTCTGTTGATCAGCTCAGGTTGATGACTCTTATGGGGTACTACTTTTGGGGAATGGATAGTGTGTGTGTGTGTGTGTGTGTGTGTCTCCCCTTTCCTAGCTTTCAAGGGGAGCTGGTGGAAATTCTTACAGATCAGCTTTTATGATTCTGGGCCCTGGGATCCTTCCAGAAGTGGAAGGAGGCAGGAGGGGGTTTATAGAAGCCCAGCCCAGCCTTTATGAGCCCCAGGGGCACCCTTCCCATCCTGCTCTCCAGGTGTCCTCTGGGAAAGAACGCCCAAATTTAAGATGTTTTGTCAGTGGGTGGCTTGGACCTTCTTGTGTTATGGGAATTGGAGGCCCCCTCCCTCTGTTTTCCATCCCAGGTGGCCCCTCTTCACCTCAACCCAGCCCAGTGTCTACAGCTGTAAAACAGAAGCTCTTTTTAAAAATATATCTTTATTGATTTCAGAGAGATGAAGGGAGAGAGAGAGAGAGAGAGAGAAACATCAATGATGAGAGTCATTGATCGGCTGCCTCCTGCACAGCTTCCACCAGGGATTGAGCCTGCAACCGGGCATGTGCCCTGACTGGGAATCGAACTGCGATCTCCTAGATCCTAGGTCCATGCTCAACTGCTGAGCCACACTCAGCCGGCAAAACAGAAACTTTTGAACAGTTCTTCCACTGTCCCTGTGTCCACATAGCAGGTGGCCTTTTAACTGCATTTCTTATTACTCATTTTTTTAACCCCTTTGAGATGGAGAAGGCCAGCTAGCTGCTTTATTGGGGGATCAGGTGGAGAAACAGCCCTCTCTCTAGATTACAAATGGGCTGCCCTCGCCTGTTTGGCTTAGTGGTTAGAGTGTCAGCCCACGGACTGAAGGGTCCCAGGTTCAATTCCAGTTGCAGGCTCGATCCCCGGCCCTGGTCGGGGTGTGTGCAGGAGGCAACCAACCGATGTGTCTCTCTCACATCGATATTTCTCTCTTGCTCTCTCTCCCTTCCAATGTCTCTGAAAAGCAATGGAAAAAAAAAATCCTCAGGTGAGGGTTAAAAAAAAAAAGGGGTCATATTGGACCTGCTGAGAGACTTTGTGTTGGTTCATTTTGACTCTACACAATTTTGGTCTTACCCTGTGTAGCACGTGACCCAAGCAAGTGTCTGAACTGGGTTCCCTGATTCCTACCCCAGGCTCTTTCTGCTCCTCCAGAGCATCCTGGGGTTCACAGATGAGGAAACTGAGGCACAGAGGCCCTCAGAAGCATGCTTTAGTGCTGGTTTCTGGACTTCTCCCTCCATGCTGTTGGGAACCAGCCTCAGGGTGTCAGCCTCAGAGAGGCTCCTTGCTCTTAGGTCTGTGGGATGGGGCTGCCACCTTGTTTTGGGGAGCTGGCTGTGAGGATGTGGGTCAGGCTGGGGCCAGCTGTCCAGCAGCCTCTCCCCCTCTGTGTACTTTATAGCATCTGAGGAGCTTAGAGCAGAAGGAAGCTGCTGCGTTGCTATCAGTATACTCCTCAATTTTAAGGGTGACAAAATTGATTTCGTAGGGGTTGGAGAGAGATGGCTCTCCCACCCTCAGTCACACAGCTGGTTTAAGAGGAGCTGGGCCCAGAGCCTGGAGTGTCCCCATGTCTGCCCTCCATGGACAGGCCAGGAATAGTGGAGGCTTCAAACCCCAGGCCACCTGCCCCCCAAGATTGTGAGCTAAAAAGCAGGGAAGGGAGAGGGAGAGATGAAAAAGTGGGGACCACCGCTGGAAATCCCTGGGTCATCCTGCAACACTGAAGAGTATCTTTAGGGAAGCAAGAGGGGGTAGTTCCGGTGGCCCCCAGAAAGGGAATGATGAGGGGGATCCACTGACGGCAGAGAAGTGGTGGCCAAGTGCGCCACTGATCAGCAGCAGCAGCCGAGGTACCCAGCCAGCCAGCTAAGAGAAGTGAGATGGATGCTGTGTCCCAGGACGATGGGGTGGGGGCGCCGGGGGACGCAGGCCTGAGAGACTCTGCCTTAGGTGGGGCGGCCATGCAGGGTAGGCACCAATCTTTACCAACCCGTGCTGTAAAGAGCCCTGTGGTTTGTCCAGGATGTACATAGGACGTGGAACAGGGCACAGGACAGCTTTTCATTGAAGTGGCAGCCCAGGGCCTCCGAGGCTGTTGGCAGGAGCGGGCAGGCATGCAGAAGTAAACCTCCTGGGCTCGGGCCTGGAGAGGCCCTCTCAGGAGCTCTGCCTGGAGGCGGAAGGGCAGCCACCAGAACACTCCCCCCCCCCCCCACCGCATCCCCAGAGCTGGCAGCTCTAAATCCAAGGGGGAAAGATGCCACAGAGCCTCCCAGTGTGGACAAAGCAGAGCTCTCCGCTTAGCTTCCATCCCTCAGCACAGAGCCTTAGGGAGACCCTGGGATCTGCAGCTCCACGGGGAACGGCCCCTTAGGAGGCACATGCCTCATTGAGGAGCCTGGGTCCCTGCCAGGCAGGGGCTCTTGGCAGCTGCCTGGCTCCTGCTTTTGTTTGGGTGTCCCCCCTCATGTGCAGGAGCCCGGGCCCCCGGGCTCCCTGCCTCCTTCTGTTTTCCCTCTGGCTCTGACCTGACTCAGAAAGGCAAACTCCAGCCTTCCCCAGGCTGCTCCTCTCTTTCAGATTCCACAGTGAGCCTCCGGCATAGGGGTGGGGTATGGGTCTTGGGTCTTGGGGGGCTGGGGAGAATGTGGATGCCAGCCTCCCCCTCCCCTCATCTTATCTACACACCTGAATGCTGTTTCCCCTCTTCTGTGCCACAGCTCCTGATGCCTTTTACAGGTCTCCCTTTCTTAAGGAGCATAACCTGAGAGGCCACCATATGATGTGGGAGGTCCAGCAGCTGCTTGAAGAGGTCAGGCATGGCCTCCATTGGCTCAGCCTCTCCCAGGAGGCTGCTGTTCGCCCTGGAATCAATGTGGGTGATGGCCAGGGGTCTGTCTTGCTTTAAGCAAACCCAGTATATAAAAATCCACGTTTTCAGGGATAAAAGTGATTATTCTCTTTACAAAGAATTGAATACAGAACCTGCACCAGGTTGGGAGTTGGTGCCTGCACCCTGCTCCTGGCTCGGTATGCTAGCTGTGCATATTACTCTCACACTCCTGGGCCTCCCTTTCCTCAGCAGGGGTGTTGAAATCAGCTCTCCATCAGCTGGTCAAGGTGGGGGCCACATGGACAGCTCCTTGGTGAAGTCCACTGTGGGATTGCTGTAAGATGCCACCTTTCTGTGTGTGTTGTCATAGTATTTGATTCAAAGATAGTCTCGTTGGCACTCAACTTTCCAGTGGCCTGCCCATTGTGTGGATTCGCTGGTGGGACTTTCAGAGGTGGCGTCTGTCTTGGGTTGGCCCCCTGTCAGGGATCTAAAATCACGGTGAGGGGTTCCCCTGGGAAGCCAGTGGAGCTCTCTCCCCTTTGGAGGGCTTTGCAGCCTGCCTGGCTCAGGTGTGGCCTGACAGCCTCTAAGCCAGTAGAACCTGGAAAAACACCTGCTGCATTTCACAGGGCCCCCCAAGTCTTTAGGACAGCTCTGGTGTTTCAGCCACTCTCCCTAGACAGCTTGACCCTGCAAACTTCTCACCTCACTTCACCTCCCTCCAGCCACCAGCCTCCCAGTCCTGCTCCATATGCTCCTCCCCACAGCCCCTGCCTGCCTTTCCCCAAGTGTTTTCTAAAAGATATTTGATTTCAGTGAAAGCTAGGCCGACAGCCATGCAATGTGCTCTCGCTCTCTTTGTGCTTGTTGGAGGGCGGAGGGCTCCTCTGGGGATTCTGGGTAATTGGGTTAGTGGCCAGCTCATGTCAGGAAATTAAAAGGAGGCCCCGATCAGGTTCCCGCTGCATGGGATTTAATGGCTTTGTATTTATAGAGTATTCTGCCTCTAGCCCATGCCAGAAATACCACTTTTCTGGCCCTTTGAATGAAGAAAGAGGATGAGAGATGGCTTACCTTTAAAAATTCTTTTTCTTTTCCAAAATACATTAGTGTTCTGAAACAAACCAACTCTCCTGCACTTCAGAGAATAGCTTTGAACTAAAGCCCGAAGACTCTGATGTGTGTTTATGTCCCCCGACCACTTTCCATCCGACATGCACGCATGCGTGCATGCACACCTCTGTCTGATGGCTCCCAAGACCATCCCACGTGGCCTGAAGCCTCTGGGCCCTCAGGCAGGATGAACTGATGACCTCTGGCTAAGAAAGTGTTGATGGAAAGAAGTGTAGCAATGATCTCATCTGTGCTGGATCCTCATTACTGCTCATTCGAGGATTTCAGTGTTTTAAGCATCGGGTAACAGTGTCAGTGGTCATACAGACCCAGTAAAACCCCAGCATCACCACTTCTCAGCAACTTGGGCGATTTACTTAAGCCTCACCTTTCCTCCTCTGTAAAATGGGAATGATAAGAGTGGCCATTGTCATCTTGCTCCCAACTTTACAGGGAAAGCCCTAGAGTTGTAGCACAAAGTGGGGTGTTGGCCATTGATTTGAGATAGGTACCCTTCATCCTGTTCTAAAATTGGTTTTCCTCTGTGATCCACAAGGCACTTTTGAATCCCCATGGCCTTTCCCCCCACTCCTTGAATGATGACCTTGCTTCACATTGTCCAGAAAAAATAGGAACAGTCAAGTGGGGAATTTCTTACCCTTCTGCTATCGAATCCGCAAACCTACCTGCTTGGTTTCTGCATTCACTCCCGCTAGAGAAAGCTCTGCTCCTATCAGAAGCCAGTGTACCCCCCTGTGCTCCGAATCGGTCTTCTTTATCAAGGATTCTACTCCTAGAGTAGCATCTCTACTTCTAGCATCATCAAACTCCTCCTCACTACGGGCTCATTTTATCAGCACACTAACATGCTTTGGTTCTCCCATGATAAAAACAAAATTAAGACATACCACTGTATTTCGACTCTTTATTTCCATCCAGCTACTGCTACCTTTCTCAACAAAACTTCCCCCAAAGAGTTGACAGCACTTACTATATCTGCTTCCTTACCCCATCCACTTTTTTAAAAAAACTTATTTATTTATTTATTTTTAATTTTTTTTTTTTTTTAATATCTTTATTGATTTCAGAGAGAGGAAAGGGGGGAGAGAGAGAGAGGGAGAGACAGAAACATCAATGATGAGAGAGTCACTGATCAAGCCCACAACCTAGGCATGTGTCCTGACAGGGAATCGAACCCCGATTGCCTGGATCCTAGGTCGATGCTCAACTGCTGAGCCACGCCCAGCCAGACAAAAAAAAAACTTATTTAAAAAGTAAACATTAAGTAGATCTAGAAAAATATTTACAGTACTGCACATTATATTAGTTAGGGTAAGGCTAAGCTTCTATGAAAGAGAGAGAGGGAGAGAGACAATTCTTTTCTCCCTCAAAAACCAAAAACAAGCAAACAACCTCCCCCCAAAAAACCAAACCCCAGAAGTTTAAGCAGGATAGAAGTTTAGTTCTCTCTCATCTGTCATGTAACAGTCCCAACAGTCAAAGGTGTTCCAGGGTTGCCTGGCAGCTTGGCCATCCTTAGCAAGAGGCTTCCGTTTGTGGACACTTGACTCTGGTCAAGACCCTGGATGCTCTAGCCCCTCCCCGCCTCTTTGGAGCCATCTCGCATCATTCCTCTCCTGCCCCTCACTCCTATCACTCCTTTGCCGCCTCACCAGCTTACTTTTGATTCTCAAGCACAACAGATCTTAGGATCTTCGGGCTGTTTCCTCTGCCTGAAGTGTGCTCCCCATAGCTGGCTCCCCATTCCCTGGCCTCAATGTAAATGTCATCTCAGAAAGGCCTTTCTTCCCACTTCATTACTTTCTCTTGCATCCCATTGTGCATTTCCTCTGAATTTCTCCCAGTCTGAAATGATCTTATTTATTCTTTTGTTTGTTTGTGCTCCTGTTCACTCTGACAGCCTCTTACACAATTGTTCTTGATTTAGGAACCCACAAATCCTTTTGAAAATCCAGTGAAATTCTGTCATAAAACATACACAAGTAGGGACACATAAAAATTTGCTAACTATCTAGAGCTTCACAGAACTAAGAGGTTCCTCAAGCCAGATTGAGACCTGTTGTTGTGGAATCAGACTTTTAGAGGTAGAAAGGACCTGAGGAACCAGCCGGACCCCAGGATGACAAGATGCCTTTAGTTGGACTGCCAGCTCTAGGGCGGGCAGTGGCTGCCTAGAGAGCTTGATTGAAAGGCTTCTTAGGCAGTGCCTGGGATCAGTAGGCAAGAGCGCCGTGATTGATTAGCAATGTCTGCCACAGACTGGGGAATGGAGGGCAGTGGCACTGCCGACAGCTATTTGCTGTGTCTGATCTGGTGCATCTGAGTTTAAGTGATTTGCCCACGGCCACACAGTTAGTAAATAACAAAGCTGGGCGGAATCTAGTCCCCTGGGTTATGTAAGAGTTCCTTCTGAGAAGCCCATTTCAACTCAATGTAGATGCCTCGGCCAGCAGCAAAGCCCACCGTCCTTCCCCAAAAGGGAAAAAGGAGGAAGGGAAAGGAAGGGGAGGCTTGGCTGAAATAATTTTCCCTTGGAGGGGGTATAGTTTTGGGGACTCTTGGTCGCTGGGAATATAGCCATATTACAGGCTTGCCAAAATGTCCTCGGGGAGATGGTCCCCTGGGTGAGAAGGATCCCTAGGAGAGCAGCAGGAGGTGGACACTTCTCTCAACAGGCAGGAGGCCAGGGGCTCATCCCTCAGTACCATTTTATCCACCCTGGAGCAGTTGGCACAAGCCCTGGAATATTAGGTGGCATGTGTATTTCTCCACCTCTTGGATTTCACTGAGGCTGGTGTGAGGCACTCGTCGCCATAGTGATATGGCACTGGGGTAAGAGGCAGCCCCAAATAGCTGTCCTTTCCAAGGTTGCAAGGTGAGTTCACCTGTTGCCCAGAGATTCCCGCAGGACAGGCAGCTGAGGGCAGTCCCGCATATGCAGGGCATGCGGATGAGTGGTTAGGGCATTCTGCTGGGGCGCCCATCGGCTTGCTCACAAGACCCACGGCCTCTGGGCCCTCAGGAGCCCGGGGTACCCACATTGCCCTTGGGTGGTTTTCTCTTCTTCCTGGAGATGGGTCAGCTATAGGTTGGTAGAACAGAAAGGCAAAGAGTCAACTGCCAAGGCCCCCTGGGAAGATCACAGGTCAGATAAAAAGTATTGAAAAAACAAACAAACAGGTTTGACACAGTGCTCCCCAGACCTGGCAGATAATCAGAATCATTAGAGGAGCTTTGAAAAATTACCCATTCCTGGATGTCACCCCAGAGCTGCTGACTGGGTAAGTCCTCAAAGTCAGTGTAGCTCAAAGGCTTTCCAGGGCATTCTATGATCACACAGGATGGGTGCTCTCAAGTTCAGGGCTAGGGAGATGGGACAGGGAGATCGAGGTTCAGATCCTCCCTCTGACATTTCCTGGTTGTGTGACCATGAGCAAGTCACCTGACCTTTCTGAGCCTCAACTTTGACATGGGAAAATATAACCATGTATTCTACCTCCCTCCCCACTGTTATGCAGATGGAACGAGATATGGAAATAGCTCTGTAAACTGTGAAGCATTGCCATGCAGACCCATGAATCTGCTGCATCATTAATATGCCAAGGACATTGGATTCGAGGGAGGGGGTGGGATTCCTGGGTAGGGGGAAGAGAAGGGTCTTGACCATGAAAACTTTGCATGTCAGGAGTGATCCTGCCCTTAGATGTGGGCTGCAGCTCCGCAGAGGAGGCAGGAGAAGGGCACAGGCAGAGGCCTTGTCTGAGCCTTTCCTGTGGGGAGAGAAACATGACAGGGGCAGTGCCTGGGCCAGGCTCTGGGCCAGGTGCAGGGCCACGCTCCTCAGAGCTCTGCTGGTTATTTTTAGTGCCTGGGTATAAATGAAAGAAATTTAAACTGCCCCCCTTGGCCCCCTCCCCGCTGCTACCGCCCTGTGCACGAGGATATTTTTACTTCCGAAAGCCTGGGCTCTGGTCCAGCTTAGGGAGGGAAACTGAGAAGAAAGGTGGGGAGTGGGGGTGGGAGCAGAGAATCGGGAATTATTTTACTTCCATTAAGAAAAAAGTCAGAAGCCCGATCTTATCAAGTCAGCAAGTGGACATCTGATCCAGATCGTGGCAGCCCCCAGCTCTGGGCGCCTGCAGTGGGTTGGAGAGGTCGGCAGGTGGGGCATGGGTTGCCGAGAGGTTTGAGGAGCCCCGCTCCCCTCCTCCCAAGAGTTTCTGCTCCAGAGGGGGCCTGCAACTTCTTTGCTGTTTCCTGTGCCCGGGAAGTGGGATTGGGCACCGTAGACATGGGGGCAGCAGCTCAGTGATGAGACTGGTGGGAGTTTGGGGGGCCTATGGCTACAGCCAAGGGTAGAGCCTCTGTCCTCTGCCCTATGGGCATACTCAGGACAGTGCCTGTGTTGGAGCTGTGTGCCCCTGGGCACAACCTCTCTGAACCTTAGTTTCTTACGAGTTTTTGTTGAACACATCTGACCCATGGCAGTCATAACTAAGGAGGTGTGTTTCTCCCTCTTCCCAGGAAGAAAGTTGGCAGTTCAAGCCAGACCCTACCACCTTCAATAGGCAAGTGAAAGGAAAAAAATTACTATTAAGTACCTACTGTGTTCCAAGCACTTTATTATGTTTCACACATTTTATGTTATTTAATTCCACTAACCTGAGAAAGGTGAAATATTTTTAAAAATCTTTTAACAGCTTTATGGAGATAAAATTCACCCATTTAAAGTGTACAAACCAATGGTTTTTAGGCATATTACATTATGAATGTTTTTTAATTATTGCAAAATATATGTAACAAAATGCCCCCTTTAAAACCGTTTTTAAATGTTCAATTTAGTGACATGAAGTACATTCACAATATTTGGCAACCATCACCGCTATTTCCAAAAGTTTTTCATCATCACAAACAGAAACTCAGTACTCAGTAAATAATAACTCCCTATCCTGCCTTCTGCCAGCCCCTGGTAACCTTCAGTCTACTTTCTGTCTGTTCTAGATATTTTTTATAAGTGAAATCATACAATGCCTCTCATATTACATCTGGCTTATTTCACTTAGTATGTTTTCAAAATCCATCCATGATACAGCATGTATCAGAACGTTTTCCTTTTTATAACTGAATAATATTCCATTGTGTGTCTAGTACCACATTTTGTTTATTTAGTCATCTGTCAGTAGATATTCGGGTTGCCTCACCTTTTGGCTATTTTGAGTAATGCTGCAATGAACATTGGTATACAGATATCTGAGCTTCTGATTTCAGTTTTTGGGGTATATACCTAGAAGTGGGATTGCTAGGTCATATGATAATTTGTTTAGGTTTTTGATGAACCACTAAGCTGCTTTCCACAGCAGCTACATCATTTTATATTTCTACAAGTAGTTAAAATTTTTCAATTAGCCTTTTTATCTTGAGATAATTGTAGATTAACAAGCAGTTGTAAGAGATAATGCAGCAGGATTCCATGTGCCATTACCCAGTTTCTCCCAATGGTAACATCTTGTAAAACTATAGGACAATATCATAGCAGACTATTGACTTGACTGTCAATCAAGACACAGACCAGTTTCAAGGGTGATGTATTTTTAATATTAATAATGTTAGATAACATTTCTTTAGCACTTCCTATGTGCCATCTAAATATTTTAAGTGTTTTACATGTGTTAACTCCTTTAATCCTCACAACAATCCTACAAGGTAAGTACTATTATCCCATTTTACAGGTGCAGAAACTGAGACACAGAGAAGTGAAGTAGTAAGGGGTAGAGTCAGGTATGACCCTGAGCCTAGAGCTTTTTTCTTCTGCTTTAGAGGCACAGACATCTCTGGGCCTCCACACAGTTGCTGCTCTCATAATAAACATAGTCACTCAGTAAGCATAGGAAGCCACAGTCAGGGACGCCCCTGGGCATTTGCATCCAGGTATTGTGATGGAGCATCTCAGCATGGATGTGGTTACTCCCTTTGTCTTTTCCCCCTGTTCCTTGCCAGGGTGACCAAGCCTGTCCCACCTCCCTGCTCTCATGGTCAGGGCTGGGCAGAAACAGATGTGAGAACTGGGGCTGCATTTAGAGGTCAAAGTCTCGGCCCAGCAGGAAGGGACGGAAGGGCTGGGAGTCAGGAATAAACACCCCAAGTTCCCCACTCCCTCATGTTCTGAGGTGCCTCTGGGAAGCACACGTGGTTGGCAGCCAGAGGGCAAGGGATCCTGGGAGATGGAGCCGGGCAGACGAGTAGAGTGTGGAACTGGAGGGACAAAGGAAGCCCAGCCCACCCACCAGCATAGAAAGCTGCTCACAGGGAGCTGTCACTGACTCTGAGAGCGTGGATGCCACAATAGGGGCCTTCCGTGGGTCATACACTATGGTTCTCAAATGGCCTCTGGGCAGGATCAGCCTACCAACAATGAGAGAGGTTGTCCTCAGCTGAGGCCACACAGGCTTCCGTGTGCTGTGTGGCATCTCTGGGGGCACCATTCAGACTGAACTCTAGGTGAATGGTGCCTCGGGAGCTGTGCGATTGGTCCTGGCCCATGGTCTCTCTGCTGCTTGTCTTCTAACATGAAGACTCTTGGCATGTTGAGAGATACAGGATGTCAGAGTGGTTGGGAGCCTGGGCTCTAGAGTCAGACTCCATTTCTACCTGCCTGGCCTCAGCAAGTTACTCAACCTCTCCTAGCCTCACTTTCCCCATATGTAAAATGGGATAATAGTAGCAGCTCCCTCAAAGGGTTGTTGTAGTTCCTAAGTGAAATGATACTTGTACCATGTTCAGAGCACAGGCCAGCACTTGGCAGCAACTGGTCAGTGGGCGTGAACTTCTGCTTGTACTTGTGTCTACAAGATTTAGGGGGCTTGTCCTGTTGCCAAGAAGGGGGACAACTCCTTATGTGGTTCTGGGCTCAACTAAAGGACTCGTTCTGCACAAGTGCATGTATCCAGTGATGATCATCTTTTTCATGTTCATGGCACACTGACAAATACTTATGCATACATTAAGAGATTAAACCGTGTTGAACAGTGGTTAAAACCAAGGATATGTTTATTACAGTATTGGGAGAACTGGTATACTTTACAGATAAGTTTTATTAATGCCTGTTTAAATTCAGAAAGTATCAATAAGATGATGCAATCCAATAATCCTAGGCAATGACTGTAAATTAATTAGTATTTTTATATGCTCCCTGAGCCTACTTTTTAGATACTTTGCTAATAAAGGACACAAGCAGTAAGGCAAATCTCATTTCAAGCTCGTCTCCTTTTTTTAAAATTTGGTATTTGTAAGACTTAAGCATCCTAATTTAAATGTAATTGCCCATTGTATCAGTGAAAATTGCTCTCTACTGCAAGTTACAGAGAACTTGACTACTTGTGGCTTAAGCACTGATAAAATGAGATTGATTTCCCCACTAACAACAAGCCTGGAGACGGGCAGGCAGGCTTCTCAGACACAGCATCAGGGGCTTAGGCTCTTTCTTTGGGTGTCCTTTGCTGTCCTCACATGGCTGCGTCATAGTTGCAAGGTGGTTGCCATAGCTGTAGGCTTCACCTTCCAGGTCAGGGTTGGAGAAAGACAAAAATAGCTACGTCAATGAGTTTGTCTCTTTTATCAGAAAAGCTAAACTATTCCCAGAAGCCCCCACCATGGAATTTTCCCTTGTGTCCCATTGGCCAGAACCAGGTCATATGACCAGCCCTTGTTGGCAGGGAAAGTGGGGAACAGGATTATTGGGACTGACTAGGGCACATACAAAATCCAGGTTCTGTTAGTATGGAAGAGGGGGAATGGAATGAAAATTGGGTAGATTGCTAATGATGTCTGTCAGACCCAACTGTTAGAATTTGGTGATCCACTTCTAAAGGTTTCATGATCCAACATCTTGCTCTCAGGGTGAAAACCCAGACCATACCTCTTGGGGAGGGACTTCTTGTTTACTAAAATTATGAGCAGCATATTCAAGAAAATACAAAAACACACTTGCCGATAATAAATATTAACATAGTTAAGCAATGTCTTTTTAGGTTGAGTGCAGAGGAATTCAGGCTCTGTTCACTGTCTCCACCCTTGAGGAGCTAGCTGGTTCTTCTCAGTTCAGAGCAGGTCACATCAATAAAGACAAATGGCTAGAAGGCAGGGAGGTGAGTAGCCTGAAAACACTGTACAAATATAGAAAATAAAGGGTGCCTGGATACGGAAGGAGGGTGCCCAAGGAAGTTCAAGTCCATAAAGGGTTGTCTTGTAAAGGGTATAGCCTTGTTGGATAGGGTGAAGGGTAGGAACTGATTCAGAGACAGAATTTAGCTCAGCACAAATGGGAAATTTCCTGAGGAATGGGCTGCCTTGAGGGAGTGAATTTCTAGAGGCTAGAGGAAGAAATGGAAACTGGAGAAAAGACCAGACCCTGAGATTCTTCTGTTTCCTAAGTCAGAGGGGCTTCATCTTAGCTGGGCACATTACTGTACTCAGACACTGGATTGGGCTACAAAGACAAATGAAAGTCCTTGCCCAGGAGGTGCCGACAGTCCACCAGGGAGATGGGTGTGTGGTGTATTGTGAAGAGTTGTTTTGACCATAGTTACCGTAAGAGAGGGTGAGCAAAGGAAAGTGTGGACAGCTCTGCTAGGAAGGGTGTGGACAGCTTGGCCAGCGGGAGTCAGAATGACTTCTCAGTAGAGATAATATTTGAACTGGGCCTTCATACATTCTGGATGAGAATTGCCTTTGGGAATGGTGTGGGCAGGAGGGATAAGTCCATGTTCCTTAGATGGGGGCCCATCTGCCCAGCCCCAGCCCGTGGGAAGGGGTCCCTCAGTTGGAAAGCCCATATTTCTGCCCCAGGGCCCTTCTACCCAAAATGATTGTTAGCAAACCCTGCCCGTGGGTCAGTGTGTGGGGGCGAGAGGGAGCTCAGCAAATGGAGCAGACCTGGGCCCTGTCCTCTAAGAGCCCATTGAATGGAAGAGCTGATGGGAATAGAGGGAAACAAGCGGGAGGTGGCATGAGAGGTGCCAGGTGAATGCGCAGAGCGATGGGAGTGACAGCCTGGCCTGGCCTGCCCGAACCACTTTCCAACTTGTGGAGCATTTGATTGTCACAAAAGCCATATGTGGTGAGCAGAGCTGGTGTTACTGTTGCCTTCTCTGTTCCTGACGATGCAGCCAAGGCTGCATAACCCCTAAGGGCAGAGACGGCCTGGGACCTAGACCATTGGCCCCCCTGGGCTGGGGCAGTCGTGGGCCTGTGCAGATGGAAAAGCAGACAGGAAGCCAGGAGTGAACAGGTCTCATACCGCGTGTCAGTTTGCGCATAATCAATGCCAACAGGGTACTTTTTTAAAAAACAAAATAACCTGATAATTGATACATTTATCGATTGGAGCCATTGACCACTGTGCTGTATAAAGATCTGGAGGAGAAAATTTAGAGGAGAGTTTACACTTCTGTGCCCTGGGAGGTCAGACCCTGGAATGGCAAAGAGCTTGGATGCTGGCTCTTTTAATTACTAAATCTCTCTGAAAAATAGGGATAAGTAGGGATAATAGCACCTGCTTATATGCTGTGGATTAAATAGGGCGATACATATAGAAAGGCCTTGTAAAGTAGGCTGTTTGCATTGTCATTATTAATGTGATTTTCCGGAGAGACCTGCACAGTGCTGGGGAAGAAAAATGATGATGATGGTGATGATAGTAATAGTCACAATTCCTTAAGCGTCCACTGCGTATTGGGTGCCATGGCAGACCCTGGAGTAGGACCAAGTCCCTGGACGTCAGGGGCGTCTAGTTGGCAGGGGGAGCCCAGTTTTTTGTGGGAGCCCTGGAAGAGGAACCTGGCCTGGGTGGGGTGGGGAAGAAGGAGGCACACCCATGGCTGTATTCATCGACTTTTTGAACACCCGCTAAAGGGTCAGGTACTATGTCAGGACAGAGAACATTCTAGATGGAGGCAGAGCCAGAGGTGGGCAACTGCCCCTTTCCTTGTCTTGCTAAGGGATGGGTGCCTCCTTTTACTTTTTGTTGAGAAGTTTCTACTCTTGTCGATAGCTGCCTGGGGTCAGGCAGGCTGGGTGGGAGGGGAGAGCTCATCAGGCGGCCCTCTAGGAGAGAAAATTGGTGAAGTGGGGAAGGGGCTCACCCTGGACTCCACATCAGACACTCGCACATAGTAGGTGCTCAGGAAATGGGAGTCCTCACCGTCCTTCATGAATGAAGCGTGGCGCTTTCACTCTTGGTCTTACCAGCTCTCTGGGGAAGCAGAGCTTGGTGGAGGGTCCGCTTCCCTCCGGTGTAGTGGGCAGGGGGAGCTGCTGTGTGGCTGTGTCACAGGATGGCGCCAGGAAAACTGCCAAACAGAGAACTTTTCCCAAAAAACCTTCAAGGGAGGAACCATCCTCCCTGCATTTGTGTGCCTGCTCCTTCTGCCCTCTCTGAAGGGTCTGGGAGGGGTGAGGGGACAAATGTGAGCCGAAGTTGTACCAGCACGTGTTTAGGTTTTGTGCCAGGTAGGATTCAGCTGTCCCCTCCCTGGTCCCAGGGACTGATGGAAGTTGATCGACAGCCGACCTGCTAGGATGCTGGAGTACAGCACTTCTCAAACTCCTGTGCGCTGCGAATCACCTTGTTAAAATGCTGACTCTGATTCCTTGGGAGCCAGGTCTGAGATTTTTGCATTTTAAACAAGCTCCTGGATGCTGCTGATGCTGCTGGCCCTGGACCACACTTTGAGAAGGAAGGCAGCCCTCGGTGCCGCACCCACATCTACTCAGCCCTCTATCGCTTGTTGGCGAGCTGACCTGCCACCTTGTGACTGCAGCTCTACCCAGGGCTTTCTCAGCCGGCTCAGCCTGGACCTAAGAAGCGCCAGTGACTGCGGGAGGCAGCTAAATGCCCCAAGGCCTTACCCCTTGGGGGAGTGGAGGCATGTTCTACTCTGTCTCCCAGGGTCCTCAGTTGCCCACAGCAGTAGCCTATTCAAGAACTCACTCATTCATGCCTGCCTTCCTGGGATGGCCCCCCAAATAAACTGCCTCACGGGCATCCTTGTTCAAGTCTGCTCCTGGAGAACTCCAGTACAGATGTGGTCATTTGCAACCCACTCTGACCCCTGAAGCAAAAGGGGAGTTCACTGGAAGCCTATCAGGAGGCTCAAGGACCACAGTCAGGAGCCAAACAAGGATTAGGGGAAGCCAGGAGAGCCCAGGCTCAGGAGATGCAGTAACCGGGAGAGGCTGGCCCAGGGCAGCCCACGCCCCTGCTGCTGCGGTCACCACTGCTTCCCTCACCCATCTTCACCCTCCCTCTGTCTTTGTGCCATTCGATCCTGACTCAAAGCCAGTTGGCTCTGCCTGTGTCACCAGTCCATGCTTCCAGAGGGTGGAGAGAAGGACCTGGACCACTTTGATATCCACGGGGGGGGGGTGGGGGGGTGGGTACAGGCCCGCAACAAGACCCACAATAGGGGAATTACCTTTAACTAGAACGCAGGATGGGGTGCTGAGTTTCTATTTTGTTGGGTGAAAAGGAGGCTACTGATGAAAGTGCTGAGCAGTGACTGGCCCCCCAAAGACATTTTCCTCAGGCTGACTGCTGGGCTCGGTGAGCTCACAGCATCCGATGCGGCTGAGCCCTTCACTGGAAGCACAGGGCGATGGGCACTCCGCATCCCTAGAAGTTCCTTTAGGGCAATTAGTGTTTAAGGAGATGGTCTTTGCCATTGAGTAAACAGTAATTTTACTCTCAATTGTCCTAATAAACTTCCTCTCCTGTACATCCTAACAAAGAAACCTCCAGAAAATGAACCCAGGCGTGAATGGGATCTAAATTCCCATTCCGTTAAATTAGGATTTTCCCCGCCCTCTTCTTCCCTCACCATGAGGGCTGGGGGACTTGCCAGTACCCCTGGCTAGGAGGAGGGAAGAAGCTAGGACCAGCAGGAGGGAGGTGACCTGGCCGTCACCTCCGCCTGAGGAGGCACTGAGCTCTTGTCCTCCCAGGACTCTGGCTCCTGACTTTTCATGTGTTTTAGTCAAGGCCCATTTCACGGTAGGGAAAGGACAGCCAGTCTACTTTAGAGCTAATGTGATGGGTCCCGGCCATCTTCTCGGGTGACACCGTGCAGGGTGGTGGCCAGCCTGAGCTTGTTGCCCTGGGATGAGGAGCCCTCTCCAGGTCCTGCCCACTCTGCTTGTTGGTGGGGGTGTCAGGTGGTACAACGTGTCTGTCTGTCTAGACAGCAGGAGCTGAGGGTGGAGCTGGTTTCTTCTGAAGGCAGTAGGGACCCTGTGACAATAGGGATCTCTCTAGGATTGGGCCTCACTCCTGGACATGGGTGTCAGTGTGGGGTGACCACACTGCTTCTGCACCTGCCGCTGAGCTAATTCTAGGCATCGATTGCCCCGACGTGACCAGGGCCACCTGTTTCCCCATCCTGTGGGGACTTTGCGTAGATGACCAACTCTAGAACTCTGCCCTAGAATCTCTGAGGGTGAGATCCAGAAATTGACATTTGTAATGAGGGCCCACCAGATGCTTCTTAGGTGAAAAGTTTGAAAATCCGGTTTTTAACTCTGTTGAGATACTTTCCCCTCTTGGCGAGCTGACTCAGCCCTCCCTGGATTCACAGCAGGTCTGAAATAGCGCGTCTTCTTTCCCCAGCACGTGGAGGAATGCTTCTGTTGCTCGTTCCCTTTTAGAGACAGAAAGACTCAAGAGCTGAAGGTTGCTTGGGATGGATTTCAGGGGGATGCTGAATCCGGAGAGTCAGGACCAGGCCTGGAGCAACTGGGATGGGCCATTACTGTAGAAAATTGTTTTAGGATTGTCCAACTGCCTGGCCTGAGGCTGGCCATGGGGCAGCTGTAAGGGGCCATCTGGGTGTGGCCCTGAAGGACTCAGCCAGGGCTGAAATCCCAAAGTCTGTGCAAACAGCCCTGGGAATGGTGAGCAACTCCTGAGACTTTCTCCCTTTCCTCCCCAACAGGCGTGCGCCTGGACCGAGTGCGTGGAGGCCGCCAGAAATACAAGCGGCGGCTGGACTCCGAAAGCAGCCCATACCTGAGCTTACAGATTTCCCCACCTGCTAAAAAGCCATGTGAGTGCCAGGGCAGTCCATGCCCCGTCTGCCGGCATCTGTACTGGAACATCTGGCACCCCCTGGGGAAATGCCATCTTCCTAGCGCTGGGTTATGGGACAATGAAGGTTTTTGGGGAGGTGGCATCAGTGCCTGGCATTGCTGTCTGGTACTTTAGAATGATGCTTTATTCAGGCCTTTCCCTATGGGATGCCCTAGAATGTGGTTCCAGATGAAGCATGGTCCTGAGAAGGCCTAGGCTCAGGCATCCGGAACATGCCCCTCTAGCTATCCACTCGAAGCAGGTTTCTCTTGGGAGAATTCACCAGGCAACTTCCCTTGAAGGGATATTTCTCAATAACCCGAATCACCAGCAACTTTGCAGAGTCAGAAAGGGAGGGAAGATTACGGCTGTGTTTGACCTTCCTGGGCTCTTCAGTACCTGCCTTTTCTTCCCAACCCATCCCAGGCTCCACCCTGGCCCCTTTCCTCGTTCCAGCCATTTACTTTCCCCCTTTGGTCTTTGCAGTGACCAAGATTGTCTCCTACCTGCTGGTGGCTGAGCCTGACAAGCTCTATGCCATGCCTCCCCCCGGCATGCCTGAGGGTGACATCAAGGCCCTGACCACTCTCTGTGACCTGGCAGACCGAGAGCTCGTGGTCATCATCGGCTGGGCCAAACACATCCCAGGTGAGTCACGCAGGACCATGGAGGGGGCGTAGCCGGGGACTCCCAGCCAGTCTGCCCACGGCCAGCTGTGGTTCTGACACATGGGAGCCACTCCTCTGGTTTCCTTTTCTCTCCTTGTGGGATTGGAGGTGAGCAGGTGTTGGGAAGGTCCAGGTGTTTCTAAACTGCTGGGGGCTCTTCAGAACTGGTTATCATTCTAAAGGGGTTATGACTGCATCTATAAGCGGTGATATTCAAATAGCAAGTTCTTTGAATCCTCGTAGACCTTATTGGAAATATGCTGGGAAACAACACAGATGAGGGATTGGCTCTCTAGCGCCTTGCGAGAGGCAGGTGGAGTGGAACAGTGAAGGACATGGCTTGGGAATCAGATTGGGATTCAAATTCTGGGCTGCAACTTACTAGCTGTGTAACCCTGGGCGGCTCCAGCCACTCCCCTGTGGGACTAACCTCCTCCGTGGCCTGCGTGTGGGCTGAAGTGTGGGCGTGCGTGGGAGCATTAGGCACGTGCTAACATCGGTTGCACGCTCACTGTTGCCACTTGCCTGATCTCTAAGGGAAGCCTGTCTCCTTTGTGTGGATTCTGTGATTTTACAGTCATTTCTGTAATGACTGTATGTGTAATGAAGGTGTTTCAGACGAGAAGGACTTTTCTTCATTGCATGCGGCCCCCAACCTTCTTTCAGCTTTTCTTGTTCTGGGTAAATGGCTGGAGCTGATTTTTTATTTTGTTCCTGTAGACACTGATGCCTACATATTTTGCATTACACACATGATGGGGACTCTCTGAAGTCTGTGCAGTTTATCCCTTTAAGGTTCTAACAAACTTGACTTGTGACGTGTGGTGTGGTGGGGACATCCTGTGTCCTCTGGCAATGGCTCATCCGGACTTGGATTCTTACTAGCTGTGTGGCACAGGGCACTTGATCTTCTTGTTTGTAGACCCCTTTTCTGTTTGTCAAGAGCTCTGAACAATGAATATAGCCTACAAGGTTATGGAGCAAAGGCGTCCTGGACTTTAGATGCCAAGGCCCACACTTGATTGGGGCGAGTGAGAAAGTCCTTATGTGAGATGTGTGTGGGCACAGCTTACAGGGAGCAGCCTTCCTGAAGACGGGCTCGTAGGGGCCCATGTGGCTCCCAGGTGGTGCTGGTGTCACTTAGCTGGCTGGATGCCTAGAATTCCCACTTCGGAGACCCCCTGGTGGCCCCAGGTATTTGACTCAGGGGTGGGCTCGCTGGGGACCTGGGCTGGAGCATCCTTACTAAGGAGCTCAGCCTCAGGATTATACACTCAGTGGTTTGAATCTGTCCTGTGCTGGTTCAGCACAGGTGTGGGGTCAGGCCACTGCTTACGACACCTCAGCCTGGATTGCTCCACTAACCCAGGGCCAGATCGGGCACAGCTCCCCCGCACCCCTCCCCCATCACACACTCCTCTTCCGGTTGAGCAGCTACCGCTTCCAAGCAATGGCTCAGGAGTGGCTCCTGGTGGTCCCCCAGGTCAGTGCTTCCCTCTCCTACGATCCCACCCCTGCACCACCTCCCAGAGGGTGAAGTAGAGCTAGGGGGCACTGTCTCCCCTGCACCCATTCCCTCTCCTGTCCTATCTTCCCAGCTCCATCTCCTGTCTGTGCCCAATCAAGAGAGCAGTGGACTGAGCAGAATGGTTCTTGGGGACACACAGACCCTGGATTCAGGCAGACACGCTTCTGATCCCAGCTGTCCTCCCTGGTATTACAAATATTTCACTTCTCTGGGCTTCAGTGTCCTCTCCTGTGAAATGGGATTCAGAATACAGCCCCCATCCCCAGGTTGCTGGGAGGACATGGCACACTCAGCCCAGGCCCCACACATGGCAGAGACCTGACCATCGTGGTTGTTGCTAATACATTGTTGCTAATAGAATTAAAAGCCTCCTTTCACATCATCATTTCTTCTTGTCCAAAGCTGAATTCTTTTTGATTAAATAAAATAAACATAGGGGCTCACTTGTCTGCCTCAAACGCTAATTCACCTATTTTGCATAAATCTGCATGTTGAATTATTTGGGCCTGACCTTCTAGTGTTTAAGGTAAAATTAATTAATAGAGTCTCCTGCCACCGCATGTAAACCTCATATTAAGGGTGATGGCACATCAAGTGCCTGATATATTTAAACTAATCGACCTAATCCCATCTTAGATCAGATGGAAAACTCATCTGCAGGCCTGCTCACCAACCCTTAGAAAGAGAGTACAAGCAAGAGCGCAGGTTGAGTAGGGAGGATGCATGCCTGGGCCCCACCTGGGACTTGTGTCTGCTCCTGTCATCTTGGTTCCTGGACAGACAGGCGGACTGGCCCCTTACGACTGCTCAGGAACAGAGCTTTGAAGAGGAGCCCAAGCCTCTGTCCTTAAGCAAAGGGAACCACATCTGATGCCTAGTATCCTCTGGCCTCCAGTCCAGAGCCCGGCACCCAGAGGGTGCTTCGTAGCTGCCTTCGCATGCATTTATTGAGCATCAACTGTATGTAGGATCTCTTGCTAGGTGTTGTGGCTGATACAAAGAATTAGATTCATTTCTGCCCCAAGGATCTCATTTGGGAATAAGATGGATAATTCTTTTTAAAAACTTCGTCATGGAACATTTTAAACAAAGGCGGGTCAAAGAGTAGAATGAACCTGTATGTGTCCATTACCTGCTTCAACAGTTGTCACCCCACGGCCAGCCTTGTTTCATCTCTACCCACCCACTTCCCACCTCCTGTTTCTCACACATGAGACAGATACTTAGAGTAGAGCAAGAAGAAGCCCAGGGCGGAGTTGAGAGGCAGGAGGGATGCCATGGGCTGTAAGGGGAGAGAGCATAACCGGAGTTAGGCCTTCAGGCTTGATGGGCGGAGGCCATGGGGGAAAAGTCCCGAAGGGTATTAGATGCTGTGAACACCGGTTTTCGCACACAGCACAGAGGCTGATGTATCCATGCAGGCCCTGAGCGACCTGCTCAGCCAGCGGAAGGCTTGGTTCAGCACAAGCTCGTTCCCAGCACACCCCTACCTTTACCATAGTGCTGACCACACTGGGTGTGTCCCATGGGGAACTCGGGCCTGGTTGGGATTTGCTCAGAATAGTAGACGCTCTTTTGTTTGAGTCTGGCTGAAGTCACCCCCACCCCAAATGTTGACTTTCCCCCAAGTCTTGAGAGTGTCCACCTCTTTTCCCCGGTGAATGAGAGGCTAGAGCAAGAGCCCGCAGCGGTTCATAGAAGGTGGGCATCACTTGATGAATTGCAGCCTCCAGGTGTCATTAGCCCATTCTCCTTAGCCCAGGCAGCTCCTAGCGACAGAACCTTCTCTTGCCACCCTGTGGGGTGTCCCCACCGCCCTGCCTGCCCTGGCTGACATGTGTGTGGCCTCTGCAGGGGACCCCCAGAGGCGTCCTGTCCTCACCAAGGGTCCCTCAGCGGCTCTGCTCCTGGGTAGCCACCGTCTGGCTCGCATGGGGAGAGCAGAATGCCAGCGGCCTGTGAAATATGGGCTGCCGAGTGACAGCAGCTGTGTCTGGAGTGGCCTCAGATCCTATAATTACATCTCCCTTTATTACCTCTGCTAATGGCCCTCCAGGTCGACAGAAACGATAATAAATTAACAGATTATGAACTCCACTTGCCACAAATTATGTGCTCTTTTTTTTTTTTTCTTTAAATTCTAGAAGCTTGTGCTGTCAAATCACTGGGGGTTGGGGGATGGGGAAGAGCCTGAATGTTATTAGATCAGTTGGTGCAGATAAAGCAACTTTCTGGAGGCAGCAGAGCTCAAGGTGGGAGACCCAGGGACAGAGGGCCAGTGGGGCAGCCAGCTTGGGCAGAACCTGAAGGGGCCAGTGCCCTCAGGGGTCAGCTAGGCGCAGGGACAGGGCTGCACTCCCAGGGGCATGGGCCACATCCAGCCTCTCCCAGCAGCCCCAGAATTGCTAATTACTTGATGAAGGGAGACCGACCCCAGCACAAAAAAGCATGAGTGAAGGGTGCTTTGCTGAAGGGCGGGAAGGAATGCCCCAGCCCTGTTGTTTGGGTTGAAATAAAAGGAATACGTGCTTCTAGTAAACTTGTCGGATGTGACAGAGGGGTGGAAATTATGAGTTCCAAATGTCTCGAGCATCCCTCTGGGAGTTTCCTATACAGGTACAACTAGTGTGTGTGTGTGTGTCTCCATCCCCTCCATGGATCATACTATAACATTGCTTTCCCCTGCTTCTTTCATTTAATTGTATACTGTAGATGCACTTACCGTGTGCTAAGCCGTATTCTAAGTGTTTCACACCTTAGCTCATTTAATTCAAACAACTCCATGAGGTCAGTACTGTTATTATTCCTGCTTTACTAATGGAGAAACTGAGGCACAGAGAGGTAAATGGTCAGTGGTCAGCAAGCTGGGATTTTTTAAAAACATGTTTTTATTGATTTCATAGAGAGGAAGGGAGAAGGAGAGATAGAAACGTCAATGGTGAGAGAGTCATTGATCGGCTGCCTCCTGCCCGCTGCCTGCTGGGGATGGAGCCCGCAACCCGGGCATGTGCCCTGACCGGGAATCGAACTGTGACCTCCCGGTTCATAGGTTGATGCTCAGCCGCTAAGCCACGCCCGGCTGGGCAAAGCTGGGAGTTTAATACCCAGTTGGGCTCTGGCCTCTGTGCCCTTCACACTTACACCTCCCCCCTTACACTCCTGAGTGTCTTCCACATCCACACACATTCTACCTCATTCTTCTAGTAGCTTCTGTTGTGCCATTTATTTAACTGATAATCACATTTATGTAATAATTGCATGTATTACATGGGTTACATTTGGGTTGTTTTCTGCTTTGGGCCATTTCAGGCTGGTCCAGCCAACGCCTTTGCACATTTATCTGGGTGTATTTAAGCTTTTTTTCTTTCTAAGAGAAATTCCTAGCTGCGGAATTGCTGGGTTAGAGGGAGCATACCTTTTATCTTTGGACACCTTAAACATGGACAGGTTGAAAAGCCCAAAATAGGCAAAAATGTATACACAGAAGTCTCAGCTCCATCCCTGTCTCCCCCCCCCCCCCCCCCCGTCCTCCTAGAGGTAACAGTTTTTATTTCTCATTTTTCCTCCTAATGTTTCTTTTGTCAAATACTAGAAAAGGTCAAATATTTCCCTGTTCCTTGCACAAAGGAAGCGGCCCGTGTGCGTGCCCAGCACTTTGCATTTGGGTTTTCAAAGCTATTTCCAGTTCCTTTTGAAGGAAGAAGAGAGAAGTCAGGGGCCTAGTCCCCTTCTCAGACCAGCGGGGCCGGGAGGTCTGGACTCAGGCCTCCAGGTATCCCCAATAGTAGCACAAAACCCTCCAAAGAGCTGTCTCCCTCCCTCCCCCCTCCTCCCCCCCCCCCCCAGTCCCTCTCCCCAGAGGGCAGGGCTGCCTCCGACTCAAAGGCAGCTAAATCCACACTCCTATCTGAAGGACTGGGAGGGGCTAACCAAGTTCTTTGGGCACATTTTTTCAGTGGCATTTGTCCGTTCTCTCCTCCAACTTGGATACTTATTGGGCACCTTCTTGGCATCAAGACCCGTGCTTGGCAGTGGGGATGGGAGATGACAGGAAGCTCAGCGCACAGGGCGCACAGGCACCAAGGTGTGTGCTCTCAGAGCTCCTCGTTACCCTTCAGAGCTCAGCCCCAAAGTCTCCTCTTCCATGAAGCCTCCCAGACCCTCATTTGAGCCATATCCCCCATTGTGTGTTGCAGAGCCCTCCATCCTGTCACAGCTCTTCTTTCCGTCGTAACTTCACGGTGACACACAGTACTTGGTGTGTCTTTCCCTCTTGACTGCGAGCTCTTGAAGGCCGGCACCAGGGCCTGGCACTTAGTAGGTGCTCAGTGAATGTTTGTTGAATGAATGAAGGGGCAGGAGCGGACTATTCACATTCTTCTCATGATCACACCTGAGTGATTAGCCTCACAGGAGGCTTTTCTCCTTCGTTTCCAGGAGCCTCGATCCTACCTCACCCTCCCTCCCTGCTGCCTCCCAATTCAACTGTCTATTAATTTCGCCCCATCCACCTCCTACATCTTTCCTCCCATTCTGTCTGCTCTCAGAACCCCCAACCCCAGTGCATTACCACACTTCCCTATGTACACACACCCTCATGGCTGGCTGATTGGTATCTGTTAATTAATGTCGCCCAAGGCCTCTCTTGCTCAGAAGCCCGATAAGGGAAATTGGATGTCCATTTCTATCTATCTTTTATTACCTCCCGGCTCTGCCTGCCACCCCAGGCAGCCACACGCCATCTCCCACACCAGGATCCGGACAGCACACACGCACCTGACCCTCTGTGCCACAGCTTGTCCCCTGAGAAGGTGCATCAATCCAGGCTCGCCCGCGTTGTCAGTGTAATTGATCCGCCTCTTTTGTCGGTCACCCCGGCTGCCAGCAGCCAGGTGTTCATCAAGGCCTGGGTTGTGCAGGTCGGACCCAGGAACTGCGGTGGTTGGACTAAGAGGACACTCACGAGCAAAGGGCAGCCTGCCAAGTAAAGGGGACTCCAGCCCCAGGAGTGCCCCCTACAGAGGAAGACTTGTGCACTGGTTGGAAAACAGGAAGGGACAGTGGTTTCTAGAGACAGGACAGCAGATGAGGGTGGGACAGACTCCAGAGAAGCCCAGAGCAATGGACCAGTCCAGGCCAATGGGGAGAAGACAGTCGCGCCAATAGCCTGCTGACAACATCAGTATTAGTAGCAACAACTGCAGCCATCAGCACCGCCTAGCTCAGGTTTGCTGAGCACCTACTATGTGCGAGGTGGTGCTCAGTGCTTCCACTCACCATCTTCATCCTCACAGCCCACTGCACCCAGGCGGGGTCAGGTTCTGAGCCAGCAAGTGAAGTGACCAGTCCCGCATAAGCAAATTACCCCCGGGAGTTCCTGAATTTCAGTTGCCATGGCACATGATGCAAATGGCTTTGGGGATACTTTTCCTTCTTTCCGAACATCTGGCATGATCTCCTTGGAAGCAGTCACTGAAGTTACTGCCCATGTTTAGTGACCAGATGTTTGAAAATCAGTTTCCTGCTGCCCTCCCTCCCTCCCTCCCTCCCTCCCACCTTTCTTCTTTCTCTCTCGTCAAAACGTTAATGGACTTTGCACCAGTTACGCACATATGATGCAATTCTAGTACAGTGTTCTCGTTTTGCAGATGAAGACTTTCATCTCACTGTTAATAATAAGGCTCCACAACTGTGTTGTATGTTCTATAACCATTGGCTCATTTAGACCTCATATTGACGCTCTGAAGCAGGCATTACTGTTATACCCATTTCACAGATGAGGAAGCTGAGGTTTGGAGAAGCTGCACAGCTTACCTAAGGTCAGCCCCGAGCTAGTGTATGGGGCGTTGGGATTCCAGCCCAGGCAAGCTTTAGAACACATTGGACGAGACAGTGTCACAATTCTGGAGCCACCCTACACCCAGGCTCACGGGGTGCAGTACTGCTAGGTCATCGTTAAGTGGAAAGTAATGGCCTGGGCGGCAGGGGTCTGACCCCTGGGAGGACAGGCTGCCCTGTGACAAAGTGCCCCCTGACCCTGGAGGCTCCTGAGCGTTTTGTAGCCCCCCAGGCTGTGGTCACGGTAGGTCAATGGCCAGAACAGCTGAGCCCCTGCTCCTGGTTGAGCCCCTGCATCTCCACACAGCTGGGACTCTGCACTGAGGAGCAGTCATCACTTTAATACACCGAAACCTTCCCTGAATTGAGCAGACCAGGGATCCTGGAAACTCCCTAGACTGTAGGGGACCCTGTACTGCCACCTCCTGATTCTAGGAATTCAGTAACTCCTTAAATTACAAATGCATTTGAGTCATCAAAAAGCCTCTCCAGACATTTGAAAAATACCATAGAACTAACAGTAACGATGATACTAACAAGTGTCAACATTGCCTGAGCTCGTTAGGCAAGTCTTTTCCATGAAATCCACGCCTGGCTCATTCACGGAGTCCTGAAGGTACGGGAAGGGCAGGATCTGGAGGTGCCTGGCCACCCCTCCCCCGAGCCTGGCCCTCCAGCCAGCCCCGGGGGGCCCTGGCCCACCCGCCTGACCCCGCCGCCCTCCTCGCCCCCTTCCCGCAGGCTTCTCGAACCTGTCCCTGGGGGACCAGATGAGCCTGCTGCAGAGCGCCTGGATGGAGATCCTCATCCTGGGCATCGTGTACCGCTCGCTGCCCTACGACGACAAGCTGGTATACGCCGAGGACTACATCATGGACGAGGAGCACTCGCGCCTCGCGGGGCTGCTGGAGCTGTACCGGGCCATCCTGCAGCTCGTGCGCAGGTACAAGAAGCTCAAAGTCGAGAAGGAGGAGTTTGTGACGCTCAAGGCCCTGGCCCTGGCCAACTCAGGTAACCGCGAGTGTGGGGCCCACGGGGGGCTTTGAGGCATCTCTCAGGCCCCAGGGAGCATCCCTCTGAGGCCTGGGGGTGGGGTGGGGTGAAGGTGCTGCAGCTCCTGGTCACCAAAGACTGTGCAGAGGTGGTCTGGGTGTAAAAGGCTGGCGATGGAGGCCGGCACTGGCTGAGTATTTCCTAAGTGCTGATTTGCAGGGCACTGCGCTGGGCCCTTGGTCTCCAGACCAGCAGCTGGTTAATGACACAGGTTTTAGAGCCGGCTTACTAAGAGCCAAATCCTGCTGCTTTCGCTTGGGCAGGTTGCTTCACTCTGTGCCTCAGTTTGTTCATCAGTAAAATGGAAACTATAATAAACAGCCTCTACCCCACAAGTCTATGGAAGGGATTTATTTGTATATAATTATATTATGCTTATAACATACCTGGCCCATAATAGGGCCTCAACCTGTTAAATAAATTAGCTATGAACTTATTCTTACAAATGACTCTGTGAGCAAAGTTCTTATTTTAACCCCATTTTACAGATGTAGAAACTGAGGCTTTGAAAGGCGAAGCAAACTGTCCAGGGTCACACAGAGCTACGAGTCAAACCAAGGTCCTATGATTCCAAAAAGTCAACCTGAGCTTATGCCCATTGCTTGAATCTCACAATCAAACTGCTTGGGTCCAAGAGAGAAAATCTTCCCAACTGAGTTATTTAGTCTGGCTTTCAAAAGGAGACCTCACTCCATTTCTTTAGCTCCCACCAGCTTCTGGGAAGAAGGGCTGGCATAGAAGAATGAGCTTAAATTTAATCTAATCTGTGCCTACACTTGGTGTCCACCCTGTGCAGGGTACCACGTCGGATGCAGAAGGAAGAGAAAGGGTTGGGTCCCTGTCCCAAAGACAGAGCTTCAGCAAGCACACAGTGTAATTCTGCTGCAAGACGGCAGAGTTACTGCTCAGATCTGGCGCAGATGGACCCAAGTTCAAATTCTAGCTCTGATCTTTGGTGGCAGTGTGACCTTGGACACGTTGGCAATCCTCCTTAGCTCTGTCCTTGTGTGCTGAGGGACATCCCAGTACCTCCTGCAAGCACTTTTGTATGAAATGATCGACTGAAGATAAAGCGCTTAGCCCAGTGCCTGGCCTGGAGGAAATGTTCAATAAATATTAATTATTATCATTAGTATTAATATTAGAGGAAACAAAGCATCATCAGCATACAGAAGAGGGAGAGCTGGCTCCCAGATGCAGACAGTACAAATAGGGCAACCAACTGGTTTGCTTGATACTGTTACACTTTTCCTGAAAGTCCCATAGCCCAGGAAACCTCAGTCCTTGGCTAACCGGGTCAGTGGGTCCCCCTGACAAATGGCTTCATAGAGAACGCAGAGGACAGTGCTGATGCCCCCTCAGACCACCTTTCCTGGGTCCATGCCTGCGGGCTCTGCTGCTGGGTTTTGCTGCTGACAGCTCACAGTTGTCCCCTTCGCCAGAGACTCACCCTCACCTGCCTTGCCAGGAGGGTTACTTACCCCACAGTTTTAAGTTGACAGAATAAGCAGATGATATATAAGTTCCATATACCCCCTACCCCTGTACGCAGTTCCCTCTATTATGAACATCTTGCATTAGTGTGCTAATTTGTTACAATTAATGAGCCAATATTGATACATTTATTAACAAAAGTCCCTGGTTGCCATCAGGGTTTTTACTCTGCGTTTATACAGGACTAGAGGTTTTGACAAATGCATAACAACAGATCTCCGTCATAACGTGCCATACAGAGTAGTGTCGCCACCCTCACAATCTCTTGTGCTCACCTGTTCAGAGCAGCATCTTACACAGCGTTGCGAAGGGGCTGGGAGTGTGAATGGGCACAGGAGGGGAGGGGCACTATGAAGCAGAAGACATAGGGCGATCACAGTGAGACGGCAGGGCTGGCAGGCCTTGGAGGGCACTCCTGACCACTTCATAGCAGACCTTGAGCTCAAGCTCACCCCAGCTAGGAGGAGAGAGTGAAGGGGGGAGGCCATTCAACGGTCACCTTCATCCCAACCCTCAACACCACGCTGCAAGGTCTTTCAGAAGCCTCTTTAGCCCGACCAGCTGCTCTCACCTTGTGTGTCTGTAAGTGTGCATACAGACACACAGACATGCATGCACACTTACAGATACTCACACATGCACACAAACATACACATATACACATACGCTTACACGGATATGCACACATGCGCACACACACCACCTGAGGACCCATGGTGGTTTGGTGACATGAGCCCTTCAGGAACTTCCACTAGCATCCAGTGGCATCTACCAAGCCATCCTGCAGGTATGAGAAGCTCAAGGCAGAGAAGGAGTTTGTGAGGCTCAAGGCCCTGGCTGCACAGTGGAGCCATTAGCTGCAGGCAGAAATGGGGAGACAACAGGCCTGTTTGGGGGTTAGGCTAGAAAAGCAGTTTGGGGTCATAGAGGCTCTCAGGCTGTGAAGGGGTTGGGTTGTATAGGGTCAGTATAGGGAGCCATGAAGGATGGGGGGAGCGCGATAGTGACCTATCCCCAGCAGCAAAGCAGGAAAGTCACCAGGCAGACAGAGTGTTAGCTGGAGGAGAGACAGGGGCTCGGAGAGCGTTGCCATGGTCCTGGGGGCAGCCCCAAGGGCCACTGTGGGTGCTACTGCTGAGGTTGAGTGGACAGGACAGGACCATTCAGATGTGACCTGGGGCTGACACTAGGCAGGAGGGTGAAGCACATCAGAGACAGGCTGTGGTCCCAAACCATGGCCCCTTGGGAGCCCGCTGGCTGACTTTCACCCCGTGTCCCGCCTTCTCCAAGGCTCCCTGACAGCAGAAAAAAATCATAGCCATTGATTTTGTAATTAACAGTTTATCAATGCCATCGATACAGACGCGCTGATGGATTGCAAAGAAATTAATCTTGCAATGTTATTTTATTTCATTTTTGGTCAAAGGCAGCTGCCAATTTTGGCCTCCTTGGGGAGGGTGGGGGGATGGGGAGAGGAAGCTGGCAGGAGGCAAGGAGCCTGAAAGGCCAAGTCCCAGCCTTACAGGGTCCAGGCCCTATAAACAGTTGCTTCCTCTGCAACTGACAAAGGAGTCCTCACTGCCTTGGTTTCAAGGAGCAGAAGAATGTGGAGGCGTCTTGAGTATCGGGCCAGTAACATCCCAGCTTGCCCCTAGTTTGAGTCCTCACAATAATGATGATAACATTTATTAGGTGCTTACTAAGTGCCTGGTAATGTGCTATTTCATTTAACCCTCAGTACCATTCCGTGAGGTGTGCACTCTTATTTGCTCCATTTTACAGACCAGGAAACAGTCTCAGAGAGCCTAAGTAACCTGGCCAAAGCCACACAGTATCTAAGGCTTCAGTCTTATCTAGCTCATCCTACTGCTCTCCTTCCAAGAGAAAGAGGCAGGACCCTTGAAGGCACAGGCTGAGTGTGGACCCAGAAGGTCAGGGGCAGTCATTGGTGTCAGCTGGTTGGTACAGTGGCCCTCAGCAGTCTGGCATCTAAACCAGCCCAACATGCAAAGGACTTGCCCCGCTCCTTTGAGTATTTCAGGAAACTTGCCCAGCCTTCCTTGGAGACCCACTCAGAGCTTCAAGCTCACTTGATTCACATGCTCCCTTCCTCTCCCACCTTTGGCAGGCACTGGGTGCTGCAGTTCAGGGTGGTGGCTCAGGCTCTTTAAGGAACATCAGAAGAAGGCTGGTTATTTTCCCTGAGGCCCTGGAATGGGGTCCAGGAGATTCCCTTTGTTTCAGCTCAGACCTAACTGTAACCCAACTATCAGTGGGCACCTCCTGCCCTGCTGACATTTAGGTAAATTTTATTTGAACCCCCCAATTCATGGACTAAGTCCAAAGCCCTCCCCAAGATTTTAGATTGCAAGGGTCCCTTCCAACAGCTACCTTCATCACCGTGTCCCATGTGTCCAGCCATGCTATCTCGTGTTCCCTGCCACAGGCCACCCAGACACAGCTCAGCCTCTTTATCTGTGTCTGTAAACCAGCATTCTGTAAGGTTAGCGATTGCACTGAAGGCTTAGGCTGGTGCCTGGCAGCAGCAGCAACAGTATTAGTGACGATGCTGGTGATGATGATGCTGGTGATGATGATGTTGGTGATGGTGATGATGGTGATGATGATAGTGATGATGGTGGTAGTTGTAATGATGGTGGTGATGGTGATGATGATGGTGATGATGGTGGTGATGGTGCTGATGATGGTGATGATGGTGGTGATGGTGCTGATGATGGTGATGATGGTGGTAGTGGTGTTGATGGTGGTGATGATTGTGGTAATGATGATGATGGTGGTGGTGATGGTGATGGTGATGGTGATGATACCACTAGCTGGGCACTTACTTTGTACTGTTTTAAGCCTTTGACCTGTGTTAACTCATTTAACCTCTTGAGGTAGGTATGGCTATTATCTCATTTCACAAATGAGGAAAATGGGGCACAGAGAAGTTAAATAACTCGCCTAAAGTCACACAGCTAGCAAGTGAGGGACTCAGGATGCTACCTCCACCTGTCTGACTCCAGAGTCCACCCAGCACCTGCAGGCCAATTACAGGTCTGTTCCTGTTCAAGCCCTTCAGGGTCTCCACTTCTATCTCTGGTGGTTTCTCAAGAAATGTCCTCCATAGGTAGAGATCTCTCCCTGGGTCTAACCCCTAGCTCTGTCATTGGCCTCTGTGACCTCAGACTGGCAGCCCAGCCTCTCTGAGCCTTGATTTCTCCCTAAAGTAAGGATTTGGATGGCCCCAAAGCAGAGCCTAAGGGCCCCATGCCCCATGGTGGCGCTCTCCCCCCAGGGCCCCTGACACTTACCCTGTGCCCACAGATTCCATGTACATCGAGGATCTGGAGGCGGTCCAGAAGCTGCAGGACCTGCTGCACGAGGCTCTGCAGGACTACGAGCTGAGCCAGCGCCACGCGGAGCCGCGGAGGACGGGCCAGCTGCTGCTGACACTGCCCCTGCTGCGGCAGACGGCGGCCAAGGCCGTGCAGCACTTCTACAGCGTCAAACTGCAGGGCAAGGTGCCCATGCACAAACTCTTCCTGGAGATGCTGGAGGCCAAGGTCTGACGGCCCGGCACACAGACCCACTGCTGCCTGTGGACAGACCAACGGCCAGCAGGATGCAGAGACCTCCACAGCCACCAGCTTCGACCCACGAGCCCTGTGTCATGGCCATGAGCAGTCCCAGAAGAAGGGGCTTCCTGCCTCCAGGCTGGGTGCAGAGTCCTGGGTGCAGAGTCCTGGGTGCTGTGGGGAAGGGGAATGGGGATGGGAGGGCAGGGCGTGGGGCTCATCGGTAACTGGCTTTTTCTTTGGTATATTTTTCCTTCTCCGTGGGCAGTGCTGAGGCCTGGGCCAGGGCTGATTCCCTGAGACTGGAGACCACCGAAGAAGGGCCCCCTCTCCCCACCAAACCACCAAGAGGCAGCTGAGACATTTTCTGGCCCCACCCTCCCCCACCCCGGCCTGGCAGGCAGTGCCAGCACCCAGGACTCCAGCACACTCAGGCTGGGTACCACCTGGAGGCGCTCCTTTCTCAGAGGGCAGGGACTTGCTCCCAGAGGCCCTGCCTGCTCTGAGGTTCCCCGGGTCCCTTAGGAGGCCCTGCGCCTTCCGCAGACCTGCCGGCCCTCCTTCCACGTTCCCCTCGGCTCCAGCACACCCAGCTCCCAGCAGGGACTCGCCAGCAGGGGAGGAGCTGCTAGAACTCACGCATTTTCCTGGGCGCCCCAGCCCTTGGTGCCCCTCACCTGCCCACCCTCTTCCTCCTCTTGTCCCCCAGGAGTCCCTGCTACTTCCTGCCCCCTCCTCAGAGCTCACTCAGACCATCCTTCAGCCAGCCAAGGTGACCAGGGCCCGCAGCTGGAACGGTGCTGGCTCACAGAGGAGCTCCCAGGGCCCCCCATTCTCCTCGCTTTCCTCTCTGTCAACCTTCAGGGCAGGTCCAGAGCAGGTGGTCTGTGGGAAATGGGAGCTGTGCAAGACCCTGGCCCCATTCTAGGCTCTCAGTCCTGGGAGGATCCAGGCAGGATAGGGAGAGGCCCAAACCAATCTTTGCTAAGCACAGAAAAGCCCAGAAGCAGACATAAGCCGGCAGGGAAACCTGAAGACAGGGAGCTCCATGGAGGCCACCAGCCTCTCTGATCGTGCTGGTTCCGGCGCATTGGACAGCAGGACACCCCTCCCTGCGTTCCAAAGGGCTGGGTGAACCGTTGCCACAGGAGAGGTGGCTCCTGTCGCCCTCTGACTAAGGTGTGGCACCCTGGGAGGGCCCAGCTCTCTGGCCTAACCATGCCAGCCCCCTTGCTGCTATGCCAGGTGGCCAAACACCCCCATTTGCCCAGGATGTTCCCGGTTTTAGCACTGAAAGTCCTGTGTCCCAGGAAACCCCTCAGTCTGGGCAAATGGGGACAGTTGGTCACCTGGGTGGCAGTGAAAGTCCGTTATAACCCTCTTGGGGGAGGGACAGCTCTGAACCCCATCTGGTGTGCATAGGTGGCTGGGCAGCTTAGAGATCTCCAGAGGATGAAGGGCATTGGGGGTGATGGAAGATGCCCTTCCAAGCAGCTGCCTTCTGAAGCAGACATCAGAGCCACCCCACCTGGGACACTTTTCTGGGGGAATCCACACATTCTAGCCCAACCTCCCATCATGGGGAGAGGCAGGCAGATCCCACCCGCCCATTGCTGGGACGCCAGGCGGCCAGGTGCCCTCTCCCACAACCTCATGGTTTTCTAAGGCTGCTGCTGGTTCAGCCTCCCATCTCTCCATACACAGACACCAGTTCTCCAGGCAGGAGGGTTGGCTAGAACCTGATGGCCTCACACAGGAAATGTCAGTGGTTCCAAGGGACCTCACAGACCAGTGACAGGCACTCCCCTCCACTCCCCTTTGGTTGTGGGAAATCCAAGGCCACATTCACCTGACAGCATTGGAATTAGCCTCCAGGATGCTCCATCCCTAGCTCTGTGTGGGTCCCTATTGTCCCTGGGTGGACACACGGGCACCTCCTCAGCATCAAGTCTAACTTAACTGTTAGGGGCTGTGCCCTGAGGTCTGAACTGGAGAACTCCCAGTGAGAGATTGGGGCCTGCCTCTCACTGTGCTGTGTTCTTGAGGAGGTGGGCAGAGGGTGGCATCTCCTCACCTGGGCACCCTGCTCTGTGCAGCATCACTTCCTACTCGAGCATGAGGACCGTCCCGCCTGGCATGGCGGGGCTGTGTCCTGCTGGCATCTGCAGTCCATCGTTTCAAAAGCCTCTCTGGCTAACGGTGCAGCAACTGGCTCGGAGTGGGCGGGGGTTTGTACCCAGGGCAGTTCTGCCTTCTGCACCCAGAGCCCCTTTCCAGCAAAGGGGGCAATGGCCCTGAAAGCTAGTGCCAATGAGATGCTGCTGCTCTTACACTTAAACTCTTGGGGCAACGAGAAGCATATCAGCAACAACAGGAACCCTACTCACTGGGAGGGCCCTGCGGTGCACTTGGAGCCATTGACCTTCAGAGAGCCAGCTTCTTGGAAGCCTCACTGGCCCTGGGACCTCCCTGGAAAGAGGGTGGCCCTGGCTTAGTGCAGGATGGTGAGGTGAGAGTTTAGGGACACCCGGCCCCCCCAAAATAGGACAGAATGCAAGTTTACCCCCAAACCTGCTGTTCCGGGAAAACCTGTAAAGTGGAAATAGCCCTTCTCAGTTGTATTCTCATGCTACAGGTCATTGACATGAACCAAGAAATAAAGTGTAAAAATCCAACCATGGAGAAGCTGGTATCGGCTGGGTTTTGTTTGGTTCCCGTGTCCCCACCCTTGTTAAAGCTTCCGGGATGGTCATGTCACACGTGAACCTGGATGGTGGCCCCGGGTTTTACATACAGGAAACCAGTTATTTCCCAGGGCACAATTGAGGAGCCCAGTGGGAGGCTCTCAAAACCAGAGTGGGGTGTGGGCTGGGAGGCCACTGCACGACCTTGGAGGAGCTGGAATCTGCATGCACCCCTAAGTCAGGGGCCACCCTTCCCTCCAGACTCTCTCCTCCCCCTGTGCAGATAGAGGTGGGGAGTATCCTTGGGGAGTGGTGACAAACCTGTAACAAGAAGACAGAGGGGCCCATGCCCACGGAACAGCACCAAAGAAAAGCACTGCGTGGAAAGATTGTTTTATTTTCTAATAATGATAATGTGGCTGGAATGGCTTCTTAAGATGTATATATATTTTTTAAATGGCAGCCCCTCCTTGCATCCCCCACCTGTACGAATTTCTTCCTCTGTATGTGTTCTCCCAAAGACCCCCTGTAAATGCAACACCCGAGGATTCTCCAGTCCTGGTCCCATGTATCTGGAATCTAATAAATAAGGAAGAGCCTATTGGAGAATTTCTTCACACATTATGGTTCAGGCTGGCTGTCCCCTGGATGGCACGGCTCTCGGCTCTGAGGCTGATGCTAGGAGAGGCCGTGGGGGGAACCAGCTCAGCCCAAGCTCTCTGGGCAGTCAAGTGTGTTCAGCTGCAAGACTCGGGGATGCAACTTGAGAAATATGATTCAGGACTAGGAGACGCTCTCCTACTTTTTAGACTTTTAAAATTAATGGTGAGGATGAGGCCGCATGATTGCCCTTGCACCCTGCCCACATCCTCAAGGCCCCTCATTCTATACATGCCGCAGATAGAGCCCCAATGCCACGTTCAATGCCCAGCCACTCACATCCAAACAATAGTCCTGCAAACCGCAAAAGAACTAAAAGTGGCCCAAGTCTTTACCCTGAGCATTGGCAACATCCCCAGTGGGATGAAATTATTAATGCACAGCCAGACTGCGTCAGAAAGCTCTCTCTATCCCTCTCCCATGCGGCAGCTGCTCCTGAAAACCTCCTTGGGCACCTCCACAGCTCTCTGTCATCTAGATCAGCTCGGCCTCTTAGCTTCTTCCCACTTTTCCGCACAAGCTAGTCAGGAGCTGGTCCAGTAAACAAAACCTCTTCTCTAGCGAAGGGTGCGCGGTGGGGTAGTGGAGGAAACCTCATTAACTCAGAAATTTCATTTTGCCTCTCTTGCAAATTCACTTTGTCCCCAAAGAACAGACGCCACCTGGGATCCCAGACAGCTGTCCCTTACCTGACCTGAGGCTCTGTCGTGCAAAGGGACTGTAGTTCTCCAGAACCTGGGACCACTTGCTCTTCCAGGGACCTACCTCCAGCATCAAAGGCTGGCAGTTGTTTTTAGTCTTATTTCGGACTAGAAGGGGCTAATCTTTTCTGATCCAGGGTGTGCTCTCGCTCCTCCGTTACCCCTCGTCTTCATGACTGATACTAGTCACTTGGGCCCTCTCTTTACTCTTTCATTCATCACCTGGCAAGAGGCTAGTTTGGGGGCATGGTGGGGGCTCCCAGTTGAGCAGAGAAGCTGGACATCACACTAGCAGTTTTCGAGGCACCTTAGACAGGAGACTTTCAGCAGCATGTGGGAGTGTGTAACGGGGAGCAATCTGGCCTTCAGCTGGGGAAGGGCTGCACAAGGAAACCAGCCTGTGGACGGACACAGGTGGAGGCTGAGACCTGCGGGGAGGGGAGGACGCCGGCTGAGGCTGGAGGACAGCATTTCAGGGACAGCGAGAGCTGCTGGGGAACAGAGAGGGGGAGAGAGGCTGCTGTGCTCCGGGCTCGCTCAAGGAACTGGAAGGCCACCTGACTGGTTGGTTGGTTGGTGGCGGGGAGGGAGAAGAGGCTGGAAAGCAGAGGGGCCAGAGGGCACAGGGCTTGGTCAGCCTTGATGTCTATCCCAGAGCATGTGGGAAACCCTGGCAGAGTTTTAAGCAGGGGGTGACATGGTCAGATCTGTCTCTCCTTCTGCCCTCCATGGATCGGCTACCGGGGTGAGGCACGAGCTTTGGATTCAGACTGGCCTAGGCTCAGAGATCCCTGCTCTGCCTTAGTGACAGGGTGACCAAGGGCCAGGCGCCTCCCTCCCCACCTGCACAGGGAAGCTGACCACACCCTGAAAAGATGCCGACAGGTGATATCAGTGGGCTGCTAGCTGCGTCCTAGCATCTTACACATCCCGCCCCATGCATTCCTCACAGTGAATGCTTGATGTAAATGCCCCTGCCTTCATTGTGCAGAAGACTAAAGCTCAGCAAGGTCAACCAACGTGCTTAAGGTCACAGAGCCCAGATCTGAGTCCACATCAATTAGAGCCTCTTCTCTTACCTGCCATGCTGGATTCCCAACCAGCCGGCTCAAGGGCCAGACACATAGCAGGCAAGCAACAGTGTCCGTTCCTTTCCCCACCCTCCTCCCACTGCAAAGAATCACATGGCCTCGCAGGAGCCACCCCAGCCACAGATGTCTGCTCCCACCCCTGCCGGGGACAGCTTGTTGCCATCAGGTCAGCTCACTAGCACGTCCAGCCAGCCAGGAGGAGAAGGGGACATGAATAGTCAAGAGTGTGGTTGGTGTGCGCTGCAGCAGTGGGGCCCCTGGAGAGGGCACGGCTATGCCAGTTTGGCGGTTAAGTGACTTTAACCAAAGAAACGCCCCTTGTAAGTACCTGAGCTGGGGTAACGATACTGGCCTTCAGGCCACATTACTGGGAACAAAATTCTAGGCACTGCTGCCTTATTCCTCCCCGCTTGTCTTTGAAGAGAAAAAACTCAGCCTAACGTTATGGGCCAATATTAGGGTGATATTATCATCCTAAAGGTCCCTGGGGGTGGGGGGTCGGGGAGAGTCTTAGACTCATAAAGAGGAAAAGTCTCAGCTGTGTGATATCAGAGGTCAGGGCTTAGAAGAAATCCTCTGTCCCCAGACAAAGCATGGAGGATCTAAGGGGTTCTATCTTGGGAAGGGGAGGGGACAGGGAAGTCTAAAGCAGGTATTTTGTGTCCCTCAAACCATGTCTCATAGGTGGCTGACTCTGGCTCACAATCCCCTCTAGTCACAGGTCTCCTGCAAGGTGAGCGTGGGGAGGGGCACCAGTGTCAGGCCCAGAAGACAGGGCTGGGTGATCCTTGCCTGGCCCTGGTCAGACTGGGGTCACTGCCCTGGAGGTGGGCTGGGGTGCGGGAAGTGAGCAGGAGGCCAGCAGAGAAGAGGGATCTGGGACAGATGTGGTGGGAAGTGCCAAAAGGAAAGAGGTTTTGCCTCAGAGGAGATGTTCCTGGAAGGAGACAAAGCTCCCCAGCTTCCTCTGGAAATTGCTTTGTTTAAAATGCAAAGTGCAGATGTGTTTAGATGACATCTCAGCATCCATCACCCTATGCAAATGCCGACCCTGGGGAAGAGCAGCCCCTGTAAGTCACTCGGATCCCCCTAATCGAGTGTGTGGTGATGGCAGGCCAAGGGAACAGCACAGGGGTGGTGACAGCTCGCCACCCAGGAGAGGGGCTTGATAAGGGGAGGTGGGGGAGGGAGCCCAGCCCTGGGGGGTTGGGCGGTTGGGTCCACATCTGTGCCAGGTAGAGATGAGCTCAGCCCCCTCCCAGGCTAGCCGCTGCAGGATGTGGGCTGCAGGCCACTGAAGGACAGAGCTCTAAACAAGGCACCGCCGCTGTCGGGCTTGGGGACAGTGAATTAAATCCTTCTGGGGAGCAGGCGGGATGCCCCTCGCCCGAACACTCTGCCCCAGGGAAACTGGGAAAATTGAAAGCCTGGGTGGAGGTGGGGGGGGCTCTTAAACTCCAGCCCTCCATCCGACGCCTCGATCAATCACCATCCCATAGCCCTCAGCACGGTATTCCACACTCGGCCTGTACACCTTCGCTGACAAAACCTTAACGTCCCGGTGATACCGCTATAATTTAACCTCGTTATGAGTAACTGGAAAGGAGCTAAGGGAAGGCCAAACATTATAGTCATTTGTGCAGCTTTGCCAGGAAGCTGCAGTTTAACACTCCCCAGGCAGCCACGGGACGGGGGAGAATAGGCGCATGCCCAGCAAAGTCTGGGTGACATAGGGAAGGTACTTGTCTGTCAGGCACACTGGGAACAGGTCATTGGCCAGAGTAAGCGTGGCCACTGCAAGCACAGGAAGATAGGAGACATTTAATCTCCTAAACAAAGGAGTTCTCTCTCTTGTTGCTCGTGCTTGACTCCTGGCTTGCGGGGCTCTCACGCTCCTGCATTCGCCCCATGGCCCACAGCTTTGTGGACCCCACACATGATGGACTGATTCGGACCGACGGACTGCAACTAGCTTAATGTAAAGCGGACCCGGCTGCAACATGGAACGGAAACTCTAGACACGGGCTTTGCTTCTAGCTCTACCGAAGCCCCAACTGTACCTCTTCCAGGACTGGATTAAGGGAAATGAGACTTTGGAAACCCAGAGATGTCATTCCGTGAAAATAAAACTTTCTACCACATCTCGTTCACCTGTGGGGGCCTGCAGAAATGTGGTACCCCGAGAACCCCACTCCCACTAGCAATGGAGAAAGACCACCCACACATTTCTCCGATAATACTAATAGGATTTCCAGATAAAATTCAAGATGCCCAGTTAAATTCGAATTTCATGTAAACAAGGAGTAATTCTTAGTATCAGCATGTGCCAAATATTGCATGGGGTTATTTTTTGTTTATGTGAAATTCAAACTTAACTGGTGTCCTATATGTCTATTTGCTAAATCTGGTGACCCTACACCCTGGATAGTCCATTCCATTTCCTTTGCACACATCTAATCACTATGTTGTGGACTGAGCCCACCTCTGCCTTCCTTTCAGTTTCACCTACCCCACCTCCATCCTAGCTTTGCCTCCAGGCCACATGCAGCAATTTTGCTTCCTTCCCTTTATCTTTCACAGGTCATCCGCTATAAACTTCTTGCACCCCCAGCTCCATCTTAGCCTCTGTCTATGATCCTTAACCCTAGAAAAACTGCTCAGCCTGGCTGTTAGCTCCACTACAAACACACATCCTTCAATATTCATTCCTGTACTCAGCTCCTGCTACATGTCTGACACATGACTAGACACAGAACACAGTAGTAAACAAGACAGGTGTGGTCTTTGGTCCCCTGGGGCTTACGTACTAGTTGGGTTAGACAGATATTTTTTAAAAAAAGAAGAAGCAGCCCAGCCAGTGTGGCTCAGTGATTGAATGTCAACCCATGCACCAAGAGGTCACCGGTTTGATTCCCAGTCAAGGCACATGCTCAGGTTGCAGGTTCGACCCCCAGTGGGGGGGCAAGAGGGAGCCAATCGATGTTTCTCTCTCATCTATGTTTCTCTCTCTCTCCCTCTCCTTTCCTCTCTCTCTAAAATCAATAAAAAATATTTTTTTAAAAAAAGAAACAGCAGTAGCTCATAAAGTAATTAGAAATGTGAGGAATAAAGAAACTGAGATGGAGAATAATGGGACAGGGAGGGAGCCTACTTTGCTGGGATTGCTGGGGAGAGCCACTCTGAAGGATTGACATTTAAGCCAAGATCTGAAAGACGAGAAAATGTTAACCATGCAAACAGAAGCACTGGCATATGCAAAGGTCCTGGGGTGAGACTGAATCTCAGCAGGGGCCTTAATGTTAGACAGCTCTTTTATGTCTCAGAAATTTTATTTTTTAATTTATACATTTATTTTACCCTCCATGGATATTCCAAATTCCCATATTCTTAGGGTCCCAAGTCAGTTCCACCTCAAGTGAGTTCCCAAGTGAGTTCCACTTCACCTCATGACAGTGACACTAAGAAGATGGAGCCAACACAGCTTCCTTTCATTACCAATCCCCCCACCCCATAGTCACCCACCCATTTCTTCCTTTCCTTTGTTCTTGAGATTAGATGTGTCTGACTTCCCTCCATAGCCAGACCTTCCACCTGTCTTGACAGCCTTGCCAGTCCCCTTTGGGCCTTTGCTCCAGCAAGTGGTTCCTCTCTCTTGTAGCTTCAACCTTCCCACCCCACCGCCTCCTCCTCTTTCGCCTTCAAACCAGCTCAGACATGATGGCTTCTCTTCCACCTATGACTTCATCTCTTTCTTTGTGTTCTTGGCCATTTTTCCCCTGAAGATATTTGATGTTCTCGTTGTCTCCCTTACCTCTCAGTGCGTATCCATGCCTTCTGTCTTCCAGCATCCGCCACCCAACTGCCTCTGCTCTTTCAAAGGCCACCAGCACCGCCTTTCCCAGACTTTCCAAGCCCGTGGTTCTTCTGCCTCGCCCTCTGAGCATGCCTGTGTGTTGCTGCCTAGGGCTTCGTAGTTATTTCCTTGCTAGAATACACAGTCCTCGAAGTTAGAAACTTGTCTTACGTTTTACCACCCAAAGCCCCAAGCGCATTACTTTACTGATAACTTGCTCAGCAAATGTTTCATTCAATTGGGGTGTCTCTTAGGATTCTGGAAACCGATGTGGGAGAGTTTCATCTGGGGCAATAGGAGAGGGCTCCCCTCAGTGGCGGGGGGGACAGGCAGGATGGGGAGGCTGGAGGGAGATGGGGGTTGGGAGAGAGTGAGAGGGAAGGGGGAACAGGAGGAGGGTGCCAGCTTCTACAAGAGGATGATAAATGATAACAGCGCTGGGAACAAAACCAAACATCCTTCATGCTGTCAGAGCAATGAAGCCAGCTCACTCCGAGACGCGGGCAGCAGGCAGCGCCTGCGTCCGGAAGAGGCGCAGGCTCCCAGGCCCCTTCTGCTCAGGCTCAACAGCCCTATTCATCTTCCTTGGGGTGTCCTCTGAAACTGGGAGGAGATGGGTATCCTGGGGTTGGCGAGAGGGAAGGGAAGTCAACCTGCGCCAGCTGTCCTCCTCACTGTCCCCTCACTGTCCCCTTCCAGTAGTGGTCTCCTGTGATCCTGTGGTTCCTTGCATGACTGGGGTCAACCAGATGGTGTTGGCTTCCATTTGTGTTGTGGGGCTTTCCCCCCACCCTCTCTAATGGATCCATAAAATATTAAGGGAAAGATGTCCTAAAACTAAGTGAATGGAATACACCCGATGGGGATGATGAGAGGATCCCACAGACTTAACTGTCACCCATTCTCTTCCTTTGTCCATGGATAGCTGTGAGGTGGTGGAAGAAGCCCTGCTCTGAGAGTCAGGGAGCCTGCCTGGATTGGGGACCCAGCGTGGCCACAGAAGAGCCAGGGGCCAGAAGCAAGTTAATTAACCTCTCTGGGTCTTGATCCCTAACTTGTTGGATCGCGTGAACAAACTCTGTTACCTTCCCGTTTTCTCATTCGGTTACTCCTTGTGCAACTCGGTAGTGGACACCCGGTTCTCTCAAGCCTACCACCCCTTTCTCACTTTATGATAACAGCACCCCTGCCTGGTGAGGCTTTAGTGATACTGGCCTCCCCTGTGAGAGGGGGGGCCAAGGTCTCAGTCTGGCCAATCAGACTCTGGAACAGGGTTACAGATGACAGCTCCCTAAGGGACCTGTGTCGTTCCGCCACCCAGCTGCCCAGGTTCCTGCCCTTCCAGAGGTTGGATTATCCATCTCCTTAGTTCTACAAACTGTCCAGTGTTGCTCAAATAAAATCCCCTTTTCTCCAGGGTCAATGTTTGCAATTAATGACCTTGATGATACCGTTAGAATCCTGAATCCAGGATCAGAAAGTGACTATAGATGACACAGGTCAACTTGTCAATGAAGTTGCCTCCCAGCTGGGGAGATTTTTAATAGAGAAGCAGGGAGTGACCTTGCTGAACTTCCCTGCCTGCTTCCTAAGAGAAAAAGGTGCATGTCAACAACTGGGGATCCCCCTGCGAGCATGCCATACGCATCACCTTTTGCATTTCACACCCAGTGATTTCTCCAGCCTGTACCCAGGCACCTGAATATGCTTCCCAGCCTGAGCAGATGGGGTCAGGTCATTAGCTGTTCACATAAGCTCAGCGACTACCCTTGAGCCAACACTGTCTAATAGCATTTAACAAGTCAGCAAGGAAGTAGCCACAGGTGCCCTCCGTGGGCTTCTAGAGCGAGCCTTGCCCACGAGAAACCCTTAACGAATGTCTATTGAACGTCTGAACCCATGGGTAGCTGGAAAGAAAAGAACTTGAACAAAAGCAAAGGTCAGGGGCTACATCTTTGCTAAAAGGACCTGAGTATAAAAATGATGAAGGCAGGTCATTTAGCCACTAGGAAGCACACCAGAAAAGAAACACAATTTTGGAGTTGCCTAGTCCTTCCTTATAGGATGGTGGTTCTCAAAGTGTGGTTGCAAGATGTTTTTTGGGGGCACTCAGACATTTTTAAAAAATCCTTACCCAAGGGTATGTTTTCATTGGTTTTAGAGAGAGAGAAAAGGAGAGAGAGAAACATTGATGTGAGAGAGAAGCAATGATTGGTAGCCTCCCATACACGCCCCAACAGGGGACTGAACCCACAATCTATGTATGTTCCCTGACTGGGAATCAAACCCACAACCTTTTGGTGTAGGAGATGATGCTCCAACCAACTGGGGCACTTAGACATTTTTTACATTTTATCTTTAAATTTTGTTTTGTTTTATTTTAATGTGTATTAGAGAAAATATCACTAACATATTCAAATATATGGTCTACAGATATTTTTCTTAGGAAGAGGCAAAGTAGGTACATAATACTTAAAGTGTATACTTAATATCTTTATTTATTAAGTATACAACGATAGGAATGGGATGTGGATTTGGTGAATTTTGTGAAGGTGGAATAAATGGAGTTGGGTAGCACTTGTGTAGAAGTCTGGAGCCCCCCTCTCCTGCCTCCAGCCAGCCCTGCCTCTCCTCAGCATGGCTGGATGAAAACCTATCTCGAAGCTGTGAGAGTGACTCCTCTAGTCATGGGCTGGGCTTCCTTCATGTTGAATCCTCTGTCTAGTGCACAGCCAGCAAATAGAAGTACTGGCTCATAGTTTTGAGCCCTAATTCTAGAAAACAATTAAAGCAGACACCACAGAGCAGACTTGCACAGAAACAAAGTATATCACAAATTCTAGCCCTTCTTTCATACCATGCTCACTCTGTCCAACTGGTCAACCACTCATGTCCACTTGATAAGTAGCTGAAAAACAAGTATTTCTGTCTAATGTCATCCATCCCCGTTGCTACTACATGGGCTGGGCCACCAATATCTCTCACCTGTAATGCTGTCTGCCACCATCTCCTAACTGCTATTCCTGACTCCAGTCTTGTGAGTCCATCTAAGTGATTTTTTGCCCCCATACAACAGCCGATAGGTTGTTCCAAAAATGTAGCCCAAGCCCCTGATGGCTTCTTGCTGCCCATAAGATGAAGTTCACAGTCTTTAGAAGGGCAGACAAGGCCCTTTGTGACCTGGCCTTTGCCTACCTCTTCAACATTATCTCCTAGCCATATTTTACTTTTCTCTGAAAACATCTTCCTTCTGAGCCTTTGCACATCCCATTCCCTCTGCCTGAAATGCCCTTCCTTTCTTCTTCTGCCTCAACTCCTTAATCCTCAGGATCCACTGAAGCATCGCCTCCTTTAAGGATCCAACCCAGACTTCTCTGAGTCTTATGTTCCCACAGCATCTGCATTTATCTATCAAAGAACTTACAGTGATGAGGCCAATTGCTGCTTTACTTGTCTGCCTGCCACATAAATCCCTAAGGTCTTTGAAGGCAGGGGCCATGGCATATTCACCTTTGTACCCCACAAACCCAGCCCAGGGATAAACTGAGAACAGGCCCTCAGCAAATATTTGACAATTGAGTAGCTGATGGCCACGAGCTTGGGAAAGTTCATGACAAGTGGGTCGGGTCTGTGGAGCTTCTAAAACTCATTAGTGCTGTTAACCAAGTATATCTACCTAACTTCTCATCTGTTTGGCACACAGTAGGACTGCACTCCTCAGCTGCCTGTGGTTGGGTGGGAACCATGTGATCATTCTGGTTGATGAGTTCTGAGTGGAATTACCAAGTGTCATGTTTAAGCTGAAGGATTTAATTGCCAGGGCTCTCTTTCCCTCTGCTTTGAAAACCTGAAATAATCCAGATGGTGGCTTCTCCATCAATCAGGGTCCTGGAGTGATGACAATGCTGAGTAGAGCCCCCAGTTGACCTGTGAATAACATGTAGGATAAATGAGAATTAGCCTTTGTTACAGCAAGCTTCTGATTTTTTTTTTAAACCAGCGTGACCTAGGCTGTTCCAACTGACACACCCACAAAGCCCATGGGGCTCAGAGGACATAACTGAAACTATATCCTATCCTTCTGTCCTCATTCTGATCCACATTACTGCCCATGCTGATCCCAGTCCAACCAGCTGCTCTCTCACCCAGAAACAAGGAGGGGGGGAGGGAGGCAGGGAAGGATGGGAGGGAGGAAGGAAGGCCAGTAACCAGGAATACAGATGAACAGCCACTCAAGAGACATGGCCTCAAGAGCTGTGAAGTCCACGGGGAGTTCACCACAGTGAAGGTAGACAAGCCCTCCCTCAGTCAGCAAAGACAGAGCTGGGCAGCTTTCCTCTTTGTCTTCTATGTACTTACTTGAAACTCAGGGAATTTACCCACTAAATCTGACCCCTGACCCATTCCTAACTCATATGTATCCTGAGATACCCTTTATAGGTAGGTATACATGCCCCATGGGAGGAGGGGCTCACATTCCTATCACACCTGTGCCACCTCCCAGGTTGCTTTCCACAACAACAGTCCATATCATTCAGAGCTCACAAAATGTTTCTTTGCCTGTTCCCACCACTCACCTGCCAAAGGCTATCTGATCCTTAACCCACTGAGTAAACATGGTTTCTGAGACACCAATCCTATCAACTCTACATGTCAGGAGTTAGGGTTGGACACCAGCTGGCCAGGTTGCGCCTTGTTCTAGCTTCCAAGCCCTGAGGTCCTGATTTGGGGTCTTATACTCCCCTGCGGAGGGGAGGGTACATACATTATATAATGCTATATATGTTCCAGGCCTTCTCTCACTCCCATTACTCTTCATTAAGCCTAATTAGAATGCCACTGAATAATCATATTATTCTAACGCTCCATGTAATGATTAAGAATAATGGTGATTTCCACTTCTCTTTCCCTCTCCCCCCCAGCTCCTTTTTCTCCACTTCTGCAGAAAAGCTACATGTTTGCTTCTTTAAGTTTTTGGGTTTCTTTCTTTCTTTCTTTTTTTCTTAATTGTATTCCTTCCACTTGGAGCCTGGAAGATATAATGACCATGCTGGCCATTCTCTCCTGGCATCCTGTCACCGGATCCTCAGCGCCAATTACAGAACATGGTGTCAAATGTTACCTGTAGGGATGAGACAGGACAGAGGAGGAGGGAAACCTTGATGGCGTGCACACATTGTGGGGAGCTCTCCTGGGTGTTTGCTCACTTAGTTTTCATGACAACCATACAAGGTAAATGATATAACTATCATGGAAGGATTGTCCAAGCTAGAGAATATCACACCTGCAAGGTGGGTATGAGAGCGCAAAGCAACAGAGAGAACAGGAAGAGGAATGAAACTTGACTGGCCCGGCTGGGGTGGCTCAGTGACTGAGCATCGACCTAGGGTCCAGGAGATCGCGGTTCGATTCCCGGTCAGGGCACATGCCCGGGTCATGGGCTCCATCCCCAGTCAGGGGCGTGCAGGAGGCAGCCGATCAGTGACTCTCTCATCATTGATGTTTCCATCTCTCTCTCTCTCTCCTTTCCTCTCTCTGAAATCAATAAAGATATATATATTTTTTAAATATATATATATATTTTAAATATATCTTTATTGATTTCAGAGAGAGGAAAGGAGAGAGAGAGAGAGAGAGAGAGACAGAAACATCAATGATGAGAGAGTCATTGGGGATTGAGCCCGCAACCCGGGCATGTGCCCTGACCAGGAATTGAACCCCGATCGCCTGGATCCTAGGTCAAAGCTCAACCCCTGAGCCACGCCCAGCCGGGCTATATTTTTTTAAAAAACCCAAAAAACTTGACTGTACTTCTCAGAACCCTCTCCCATGGCATCACATGGAACATCACCACATGTAGAAAGCTCTTCCTCCTGAGCTCTGATCACTTTTTTGCATAGACTTGCCCAGATTTGCTGGGTGGAAGCGGTAAACTCTTGAGATCTGGGAGTTTGAAGTCCCCTCTCCTCAAGTAGGTAGCCTCTCGTGTTCAAAATATCCATCCTGAATCCAGCTTTGAAATAGAAGAATCCCAGAAAGCCCACTGTCCATCTAAGATGCATCTCCTTGGTGCAGGTTAAAAAGCAGGGACTCTGGGACCAGAGGATCTGGACAAGTCTCTTAGCCTCTCTGAGCCTCAGTTTTCTATATATAAAATGGGAATTATCATGCTTATCTCATCAGACTGCAATGGTTATATAAAGTACCTAGCACATAGTAAGCATTTAGTAAAATATTATTGGGAGGTAAACTCAGACTTTATTCATATGAAAATGTATTACTACTCTTTAGGCCTTAAAAGATACTTTTGCTGGGTATAGATTTTAGGTTGGCATATTGAAGGGAGTACCATCACTGTCTTCTAGTTTCCATTATTGATAGCTATTGATAAGTGAGCCATCACCCAACCGCTCTGTTGTTTTATGGGAGGATTTTGTTGCTGTTGTTTTTTAAGTGATTTGTCTTTTCTCTTGGGCTTGTTTTAAAACTCTCTTTTTCTTTGACATTTTATAATTTTACTGTGATGTATTTGGGATGAATTTCTTTTAATTTATTATATTTAGCATTTGTTGGACATCTAGGGTATGAGTAATGATGCCTTTCAACAACTCTAGGAAATCCTCAGGCATAATCTCTTCAAATATTGGCTCTTCTCCATTCTCCTTCTGGAAGTCTCTTCCTTTGGGACTCCAGTTGGGCTTTTTAAAGATCTCACTCTAACCGCCATGCTTCTTTAATATGTCTTTCATAATTGCCATGTCCTTGTCTCCTTGCACTAAATTCTGGAAAATGTTTGAATCTATTTTTCATATTATTAGTATTTTTCTCTTCAATGTGTCTAATCTTCTGTTTAATCCTTCCATTGAGACTGTATTGTTTCCCATTTCTATACGTTCCATTTGTTTTATTTCCATCCTTTTGTTGTTCTTTAAACTCATGTTCCTTGCTCTTATTTTAAAACTTTTATTTCTTTATATATTTTTGTGGTGGGCAAAATAATAGTCCATGTCCTAATCCTTGGAGCCTGGAACATGTTAGGTTACATACAATGGGGAATTAAGGTTGGGCATATTTGTGGGAGGTCTATTTCTGTGTTTTGTGTTTTACTGTTCTATTGATCTAAGTGTTTACTCATCTGCCAGTTTCACAGTTTTGAAAACTATAAAATTGATGCTAATTTTTCCTTAAGCATTTGGTAGAATTCGCCAGTTAAACTATTTGGGCATGAATATTTCTATTTTGGGAGTTTTAAAGTTACAAATTTAATTTCCTCTAAAGATATAGGGCTATTCAAATTACTTATTTTTTATTGGGTGAGTTGTAGTAATTGGTGTTTTTTGAAGCCTGGGTTCATTTCATCTATGTTGTCAAATTATGTGTGTAAAATTGTTTGTAATACTCTTTTATTACTCTTTTGATACTTGCAGCATCTAAAGTAATATCTCCTTTTTCATTCCTGATGTTGGTAATTTGCATTTTCTCTTTTTTACTTAGTCTTGCTAGAGGTTTGTCTATTTTATTGATATTTTTCAAAGAACCAACTCTTTGTACCATTGATTTAAAATTTTTTTCTGTTTTTAATTTCACTGATTTCTGTTCTTATGTTCCTTATTTCCTTTCTTCTGTTTGCTTTGCATTTAGTTTAGTTTATTTTTCTAAGATCTTAAGGTGGGAGCTTAAAGTATTATTTTAAGACTTTTCCTCTTTTGTGGTATAAGCATTTAATGCTACAGATTTGCCTCTCAGCATGTCTTCAGCTACAAAACCACAAATTTTAATATGCTATGCTTTCATTCCATTTTAGTTATTTATTTTTTGTTTCCCGTGAGTGTTTCTTCTTTGACCCACGGATTATGTAGAAATGCATTATTTAGTTTCCAAATAGTTGGACATTTTCTGTTTCTGTTGTTGATTTCTAGTTTGATTACACTTTTGTCAGATAACACACTCTGAATGGTCCCAACTCTTCAATTTGTTAAGATTTATTTCATGGCCCAGGATATGCTCTGTCTTGTTCCATAGGCACTTGAAAAGAATATGTATTCTGCTGTGTGAAGTGTTCTATAAATATTGACTAGATTCTGTTAATTTATGGTATTGTTGAGGTCTTCTACATCCCTGCTGGTTTTCTGTTTAGTTCTATTAATTGTTGTGAGAAGGATACTGAAGTCTCCAACCATAATTATGGACTTGCCTATTCCTCCTTTCAGTTTTATCAGCCTTTGCTTTATATATGTTTCAGCTTTGTTGTTTGGTGCATATACATTTGGGATTGTTATGTCTTCCTGGTGGATTGACCCTTTTATAGTAATATAATGTACCTCTTAATGTCTGATAATTTTCTTTGCTGTAAAATTACTTTAACTTATATTAATATAGACACTTGTTTTCTCCAAATTAGTATTTGCAAGACATACTTTTTCCATCCATTTACTTTCAAACTATCTATCTTGTTATAGTGTACAAGCGAATTTCTTATAGATGGTATATAGTTGCTGATATGGACTGATTGTTTGTGTCTCTCACCCCCAAATTCATATGGCAAAACCCTATTACTTTGGGCTTTTAAAAAATCTGTGCTTATTGGTGTTTCTAGGTTGCTGACTGCTTCAGCTTCAAGTCTGGGGGATATGAAACTAAAAGAAAACATGCTGAACTCATCATTATGTCATTTTTTGGGTCTCAACATCCCTCTTTGGCCTTCCTTCTTCTCTCTTTTAGTCATTTTAGTCTTTTTATGTTTTGTATGTAATGTTCAGGGTTTCTAGTTATACTTAGTGGAAGTAATAGGGTAGTGTATGTCTATTCTTTCTTTCCAAAAGAAGTCCTACTGTATAACTTTTATACTTAGAAAAGGTATGAGTGTATGTGTGTGTGTGTGTGTGTGTGTGTGTGTGTGTGTGTGTGTGTGTAAGCATTAGATACAGGCATATTGTGTCTCCGTGTCAGCCTTTGGTTAGGTGCCAGGCACTGTACTGGCACTGCAGGGACAGAATTAATTAAGTCACAACTCCAGCCTGAAGGAGGTCGTGGAGAGGTGAAGCAGGCACATAGGTAAATAAGTGCAATTATACTTATTTTACTTGTTACACTTGCTGAGACAGAAACAGGCCCAGGTAAGAAGGCCTGATCAGATCTTCATGGGGCCTGGCTTCATGAAGGAAATGCTTGAACTGAGTCCACTGGAGCTCCTAATCCATCTCCAGAAAAGGTCCCCTTTTGGCACATCAAGGTAGGGACACTAAGGTGGGGAGAAGAGAGTGGCTATCGTGTGGTGGTTTAGAGCAGCGATTCTTAAACTTGAACATGCACATGAATCACCTGGGGATCTTGTTAAAATGCAAATTCTAACTCAGTAGGTCTGATGTAGAACCCAAGATTTTGCATTTCCAACAAGCGCCCAGGTACTGCCCATGATGCTACTGGTCCATGAACCACACTTTGAGTAGCAAAGGTAGAGTATGGACTTTAAAGTAAGTCAGACAGTGTTCAAATCCCAGCTCAAGCACCAACTAACTGAGCAAGTCACTTAGCCACCTCCCTCAGGTTCTGCGTTTGTAGGATGAAGACAATGATAGTTCCTGCCCACATCAGAGGGCAGAGTGGACTAAAGAGCCAATGCCAGACAGTGTCTGGCACATATCAGCACAAGGTCAAGTTGAGAAGTCCAGCTCATCTCTCTGCTGTTCTCCAGCTGCCCTTGGTCCTGCTCACTGGCTGCAAGTGGCTGCGGGGACTATATGGGCCTGATGATGGCACACGCAGGGTTAATGCTCCTGCTCTTGCCCAGAGACGAATGAATGTTTTGTGTTGAGGAGTTGCTGCTGGGAAGGAAAGGGAGGGGGGAAAGAAGGCCCCTTTTTTATTATTCTGAGGTGCATTTTAATTTGCACAAGCGACGTTGTGTCTGTGATGGATGACACAGAGGGAAAAATTACAGCCCAGGAAGCCCAGCAAAGGGGGAAAAAAATAAAAGAGATCCAGCAAGGATTAAAAACAGCCCTTTGTGATGTCGCATCCTGATCAGGGGCTGGGGGCTGGAGTGCCTGGGAGGGGGACCTGGGAAGGAAGGTGCCAGGCAGGCAGAGCTGGTCTTTGGCAAACTGAGAATTTGTGGGAAGTTTGCTTTTCTTGCTCTGGCCCCCCTTTCTGCATTGATTCCCTCCTCCACGGCATCACTGCCATCTCTGGGTCACCCAACTGCTAATGTTTGGGGCAACCTCTTTGATCTCTTTTCTCTTTAATAGAACTCAGGAACTTTGGAGCCCCTCTCTCCTGGGACAGTGTACATCATAGCAACCCACGCCAGGGCAGAATCAGAACAGCCAAGAGTTAGGGATCTAAAGGAGGCTGCTTATGTCCTGACTGCTCTTGAACAGATCACTGAAGGCTGCCAAGGGAGCTACAGATGTTCTTCCTTGGCTATGGTTAGTGGTAGTTCAGAGCAGGGGCTCTGGAATCGGGTGCACAGACCTGGGTTTGCAGCCTGACTTTTCTACTTAATAGCTTTGTGACCTTGGGCAAGTTACTTAACTTCTTTGCGCTTTTCTTTCTTTAACTCTAGAAAAGAGATGAAATAGTACCTACCTCATGAAGGTTAGTGTGAAGATCAAATAAAACAGTGAGCTCCTTCTTCTGCCCTGAAAGGAAATAGGCAAGCAAGATTCAGGAGGCTGAGTAGGGTCAGGAAGGGAGGTGATCCCAGCAGCATCACTGGCTGTCTCCCAGGCAGGTAGGTGGCCCCCATGCTCATCTGCAAGACTCTCAGGGAAGGGGACCTCGAAACATGCCTGATCCAATAGCTAACTTAAGTCCTGACCTCAGCCCAGGGCAGTTTCCTCTGACTGAGTTCTTGGGGGTGAGGGAGGAGCTGGCCATTGTTTTCTGCCTAACAACCCAGCTAAACTAAGGAGGCTGCCCACCCCTTCTCCGTTCAGCAGTGAGATTTAAGCAGATCTAAAACTTCTCTCCGCAGGACACTCACTCCACAGCCTGGCATCTCTTAGCCACAGCTGGGTGGGAAAACTGTCATGCAGTCAGCTGACCAAATGTTGATGGTGCCGAAACAACTAAGGAGTCTGAAGAAACCCTCGTGGGACACCCTTCCTGCAAACAGCAGCTCTCTTCTAGAGCTAGGCACCTTTCACATGCTCCCTCATTAATAATCCAAATCGCTGACATCTACCGAGTGACTCCTATGTGCCAGTTTTAAAACCTTTCTACATATTCATTCATTTAATTCTCAAAACAATCCAAGAGGTAGGTACTGTTATCTGCTTTTTACAGATGAGAAGACAAAGGCGCAAGGGGCTTAAGAACTTTCCCCAAGATCATAAACCTTGGTAGCACCAGGGCCAGGGTTCCTGCTCAGACAGTCTGGGCCCTGAGTCACCTGCACCGATCGCCACCACAACACCCGAAGGCCCGCAAGGCAAGCGTGGTTGTTTCTTTTCTCTAGCTGAGCTGCATCTGTGCTCTGACTGCCAGCGCTGGAGAATGGGTTGGGCTGTTCGGGTGGTATGTTTCAGGGTGGGGCACAGTTTTCTTCTGGGAGTGCCCAGAGGTGCAGCTGTTACCAGGGAAGATCCTGTTTTCTGGGACAGGATCCTGTTTTGTGGGAACTTCGCCTGTGCATATATGAGAGGGCACAGACAGGGCACAAATGCTCGATCAAGTGACCACAAAATCAATAACTGGACGCTTTTACAGACTCCGTGAGACATTTGTCCTGTCTTCCTAGTGACTGGGTTGCCATGATTATTAAATAGTGTTCTTTGCGTCTTCTGCTGTTGTCCCCTGGAGTCCCCATGCTTTCCTTCCACTCTGCCCCTTGTCATTCTGACAGCAGCCCCCCATAGGGTCTGGATTTGGGGGAAGGCTTAGGGCCATGGGGAAAGTTCAAGGAATGTGCTCCTAGTCGGGGGATAACGCCACACAAGCAAGAACCTTCCTGCCAATGCCTTTTGTCACAGGTGGGACAGTAACAGGGGACTCTGATTGAAGTCAGATAAGCCAGTTTAGAGTCTTGCTCTGCTGTGTGACCTCTTTGAGCCTCAGCTTTCTCTTCTCTAAAGTGGGATGAGGCTTACTCTTCCTGCCTCACAGATTATTGAAAGATCAAACAAGATTAAGTAGTGCTTATTATTAGCTCTAGTCCTATCATCTTATTTCTAATTAGTCTTAGAGGATGACCCCCTGTGGGTATCAATGCTAGGGAAGGTCCCTCTTCCCAAGAATCTCTGCCCTGTGAGCAAGTCTTGTGGAGCCTGAAACTCTACCATTAGTGATGTACTTGTTTGGCTCTATCATCACCCTTTATTAGTACGAATCTTTTGGGAGGGATGATACCTTCAGTTTCATCAGGTTATCCTCAGATACATGTTTCTTAATATTTATGGAATTAAGACCAGACCTTGTTTGAAAGTTTGAAGGAATCTATAAATGTTCGGTCCTGAAACGCGCGCAAATTGGGGCGGGGCGGGGACAGGGTGTCAAAAATCAGCTTCCTTGTCTTATCCAGGGTGCATTCTATCAGGAGACATCAGCAGTTTATGTTTGCCCTGGATCCCGGTCCCCTGCTTTTGGTAATAGCTCCTTATTTTCCCTTGGGGACAGTCTACAGCAGAGTTCCATTTTCCCTCAGCACTCACAGTTTCCAAACACATTGGCGACTTCTTACTGGGTGCACCTGCCAGAGGGCTCTCTACAACAGAAGCATGCTCAGCCCACATGCACGGAGCAGGTGAGACATGCTGGGGCACTAATGTCCCCAGGAGCAGTCCTCAACCAAAGGTAAGCTGTGCATTGGTGGGCAAATGCCTCCTTCGGTGCTCTCAGGCGAGCAACCCCAAGGCTGCTTCTGCACAGCCTCCCAGGGGCCTGGTGGAGTTGAGCCCAAGGTACCAGAATATAACCCGCTCGTCAACACACCCGGTGTTCCTTCCCTTCCCTATCTCACTCCCCTATGTCCTTTCTAGGACCACCTTCCAGAAAAACTACTTGCATTCAAGCCTTTGTCTCAGGGTCTGTCTTTGGGGCAACCCAGCTAAGATACAACCCTAACACCATTCTTAGTTCATGTACTTTTGATGGAGCTGGTCCTACCTTCTGCCCGGAGGTGGGCACCTCACCCAAGCTGTGCCCATGAAGGTCTCCCTGGGATTTTTGCTGAAACCACTGGGAAAGAGGCACCGTCTTTTTCACTAGGATCACTGGCCACAAAGACCATGAAGGCCTGGAGCTCTCAGGGTCAGCCTTGCCGCCAAGTAGAGAAAGACAGAAGCCAAGAAGGCTGAGAGAGGGCAGGAGGGTCGGATTCCTGATGTCCTGAAAGCACCCAGATACCAGCTCAGCCTGAAGCCTCTCCCACCCACGGACCTCTCAGTAACATGAACCAAGTGGAGGCTGCGAGGCTCCACTATCTAGAAGGTAGCCAGTGGTTGTCACCCGTTCCACTTAGGTGATGAGTGGGAGCCATTCAGTATGGCCCCAGCTGCCTTGCCCAGGACTGGTTCAGAGACAGAGAAGGTTGGGCTAATGTTAGCCAACGAGAGACTCCCTTGGGGCTGAAGGGAAAGTAACTTCACTCTCACCAGGGAGCCACACAAAACTAATCTGCTCGAGAGCAAGGAAGCACGCAGCTGCCTAACAGGGACTGCATTCATTTCCTGAGACTCTGTAACAAATCAGCACAAGCTGGTCGCTTAAAAGAACAGAAATTTATTCTCTTACAGCTTGGAAGCCAACAGTCCAAACCAAGGTGTTGGCAGGGTTCTGTGTCGCTGAAGACTCTAGGAAGGATCTTTCCTTGCCTCTTCCAGCTTCTGGTGGCTCTAGGTGCTCCTGGGCTTGAGGCCTCATGACCCCAATTTCTGCCTCTGTCTTCACATGGCTTCTCCTCTTTGCCTATGATTCACTTCTTCTGATTCTTATAAGGACACTTGTCGTTGGTTTAGGTTCTACCCAGCCAGTCCAGGATGATCTCTTCTCAAGTTCCTTAACTTAATTACGTCTGAAAAGATCCTTTTTCCATATAAACTCATATTCACAGTTTCTAGGGCATGTATATCTTTTTGTGGAGCCGCCATTCATCCCACTGTAGCCATCTCACAATCTTGGAAAAAGCCAACCTGAGACAATACTAACATGTGGGAGAGGGTGGAGCCAACAAATGGCCAAGAAACTAAGCCAGACCCATGATCATTCTGTCCCTGAAGCTCCTCTACCTCTGTAACGCCTGTATGTGAGGTACGTTTCTTTGTTGCTTAAAACAGGTTTCTTGTTACTTTCACCCCCTTCTGCCTTTGACTACCTGTGTGTGTCGCCGGCCCTTGGGAATCTTGCCTGACACTTACCTGGACTCAGATTCTCCTGCCGGGTGGGCCCTGGTTCCTCAGCTCGCAGGTACCTGCTGCACAGCACACGCTGCTCCCGGGGAATAACTCTGTCCTTTTTATGTCTCCCAGGTTTCCTAGCCTCCCCTGTGTGTGTCACTCTGGCTAAATTACACATGCGGATTTAATTGATCAGTCATTAACCTCACCTTCGTGGAGATCATCAGTGTGATCAGGCACCTGCTTCTGCTCACTTCGCCCGGGAGAGCAGCAGCCCGGGCCCGCCCCCTCGCCCCTCCAGTTTGTGACTCTCATTAATCACACCTTTGTTTATAGCCTTTCAGCCGAGCCCCTTCCCTGAGATGGTCCCTGTCCACGCCAATTTAAATTAATTTTGCTGGTCAGATTTCATGAGACACTGAATCAAAGGCTTTGCTAAAAATCAAAGGGCACTAAATCTTCAGTGGACCCTCTTCCCACTAACATTACAAATTAGTCAGAATAAAAGAGCGTTACGGTTTCCCGGTAAGACTTCTGCGTAAACCTGCCAGTTCAGTTTATGGCTCAGGCCTCTGTTGCCCTCCAGCTGCTTACTGGATTTTCTACTCATAAAATTTATCGTAAATTTTTAATCATAAAATTTGTTCTATGGCTTGCCTACAAACGGAACTTATGGCTTCCCTGGGGGAAAATTGCTGGAGTCGGTTTCTCCCTGTTTTTCAAGTCTAGTTCCACGTTTTTTCTCTCTGAGCCACCTCTTGTGGCTCACCCTCACTTTTTGAAAGTAGATGTCAAGAGTTCCTTAAGTTCATTAGCTAATTCTGGCCAGACTGCTCAGTTTGCACCCAGCAGGACCCTCTGATTTATGTATCTCCCTAGCATTTAATTTTTCTAAGTGACCCTTTACCTGTTTTTTTATTATGACTTCCTAATTGCACTCATTTCCTAACTTTATTTTTCTTATTAAAGACAGGTTTTAATAGGTAGTTCATTTCTCAGCCACTTAAGGACCCTGATTAATTTCACTCACCTCCTAGTCATTCAGGAATGAATCACCTTTCTCACTAATATTTCTTTATCCCTGACCTGACAGGTCTGAAGTTTGCACTTGACAGGCAGGTAGATGCCTCTGGAAATGCAAGGGCTCTGGTTCAAGTCCTGCCTGCACCACTTCTTAGTTGCATGATGTTACTTCAACTCCTTGTGCCTCAGTTTCCTCGTCTATAGGAGAAGATGATGGAGCCTACTCTGATACCTGCTGGGGGACTCAGCAAGACAGTGCACGTAGATTAGGTCCTAGCACATAGCAAGTGCATAGGAAACACTATGCTTTGGGGGAGAGGCTCTTTTCCATCCAAATGTTCTCATGTAATTCATTATTTTCTGAGCAACTTTTATGTTTATAGCATTGAGTCAGTTTGAAGAGGGGATGGTTACAGAGCTGAATACTATTACGAGGTCCCCACCCCACGCAACTCTGTCCCAGTGACAGACAACCAAGCAAACAACTGCCTATGATCCCAGGCAGAATGAAAGAAATGCTAGAACAGATGAAAGCAAAGCTCTGGGGACTCAGCGGAAAGAATATTTCACTCTCAGGAGGAGCTGGAACACAGGTCAGGGAGAAGGCTGAGCTTTAAAAGACGAGTGGGAGTTTGGTTGCAGAAGGACAAAAAGAAAGGGCATTGCCTACAAACGGAACTCATTGTAAAGTGAGGGACCAGTCTGCGCAAAGGCTTAGAGGTGTGAGCATGTGTGGGGTATTCGAAAAATTCTCTAGTTTTGTGTGGCTGGAAAATAGGGTGGTTGGGGGTCTGGGAGGTGGGGAGCCGGGGACAGGGCTGGAAGACCAGTTAGGGTCAGATTGTCAAGGGCCTTAAAGTAGTAGCTTGAGCCCCATTCTGTAGGGCAGTGGTTCTCAGAGTCTGGTGCAGTATCAGCATCACCAGGGAGCTTATTAGAAATGCAAATACAAATTCTCAGTCCCCATGCCAGTCCTACTGAGTCAGAAACTCTCAGGGTGGGGCCCAGCAACCATGTTTTCACAAGCCCTAGAGGTGACTGTGATCAAGTTTGAGGACACTGCTGTTGGTAATGGTGATCTATTAGGAATGACCATAAGGCAGGCCTTTAGGGATGCATGATCCCCTTTGTCTGCTTGGTATGACCTTTTTCTGCATATAACAGAAGCCCAAATGCAGTCGCTTGCCCAGTTAGGACTTTCTTTTCTTCCTGTAACAAGAGGTCCAGAGAAGTGTAGTCCATGACTAGTGCAACTACTCAAGGAATTCACTAAAACCCAGGCCCTTTCTAGCTCCCTTCGCATGTGACTTTCATCCTCATGGTTATAGAGTGGCTGCTGCACCTCCAGATTTCTCCACCATGCTCCAGGCATAACGAATGAAGAAAGAGCAAAGGGATAAAGGCTCGTGCCAGCTGACTCTTGCTGGAAGCCTTCCTGGCTAGAAATAGTCTTCCTGGAGCCCTATCATGTAGTTTATTTCTCATTACTTAAAACCAGCTCACATGACTACTCTAGCTGCAAAGGAGTCTGGGAAAATTAGTATTTTTAATGGGATAAGTGAAATCAGGGTTCCACTAGTCAGGAAGAAATGGAGACTAGGTGTCAGGTGGACAGCTATTAGTGACTGCCACAACCCATTCCAAGCATGTTGCAGGAAGGTGCCTCTGGTTGGAGGGGGTTTAATAAAGTGGTTAAAAATGGAGCTCCAAAGCCAGACAGTCTAATTTGAATCTGCTTTGCCCAGCTATGAAATCCTGGGCAAGTTACTTAATCTCTCTGTGCCTCAGTTTCCTCATGTATAAAATGGACATAATAACAGTACCTATACCTCAAGGGAATTGTAAGGATTACACAAGTTGATACATGTAAAGCTAATAAAATAAAACCAGGCTTGCAGGGAACTCGTAAATATGTAACAGGGAGATGATACTCATGTAGGCTATTGAACAGGTCATTCAAGAAATGATGAGAGCCTGAACTTAGACATCAGACATGGGAATGGAGAGAAGGGGGCAAGGGAGTGTTTGACAAGTGCCACCTAATATTTCCCTTCTCCCTCTAAGCACTTGGAAGATGTCAGAGGTCTAACTCTTTTCCCAGTACGTGGTCCCATATGAAGGGCTCAGCCTCCTGACCTGTGAAATCAGAATCTCTAGGGTAGGACCCAGGCATTGATAGTTCTTACAGCTTCCCAGTGACACCAATGTGCACCCACAGCCAAAAACTACTGACTAAAACCAGTGATCCCCAAGCCTTGGCTTATGTCAGAATCACCTGGAGGGCTTATTAAATCTCAAACTGCTGGGTGGACCCACCCTGGTTTCCAATTCAATAGGTTTTAGATGGGGCCTGAGAATTACAATATTAGATAATTACTTATTAATTATCATATAATAAGCTCCCAGCTGCTGTTCCTGCTGGACCACACTTTGAGAACCACTGCTCTAGACAGCCTTACTCAGGTCTCACCAAATCATGCAAATGGCACCCAGATACTCTGTGTCTCCCCTACTGTGCCACCCCTCCGTGGTACATGTAGGAAGAGAGGACTTTAATAAAATAGGAGACATTAGGAAATTTGGCCTCAGATCAGGAAGGCTGATTATGAAATGAAAAGGTAGGAGGCAAGATAGTCAATTAACTTGAACATCTGCGTCACTTATTTAATATGTCCCTTCAGTAGTGAGAGGTGATTTTCACCTTGTGGCCAGCAGCTTTGGGCTTATAGAAGGGCCAGCCAAAGGATAGAGGCCACTTAGGGAAAAATTGCTCTTGATCAGACCTTCCACTGCTGACGGCAAGATTGTGACCAAGTTGCTTGATGTCTTAGTTTCCCACTCAGAAGATGGAGGGTTATTATAATACTTGCGTTGTGGTATAGTTGTGAGGATTAGATTAAGTACCATTTGAAAGTGCCTACTTAATAAATGGTAACTATTATTTTTATTATTCTTTTAATCCTCACCTGAGGACATACTTATTGATTTTAGAGAAAGGGGAAGGGTGAGAGAGAGAGAGAGAGAAACATAGATGTGAGAGAGAGACATTGATCATCTGCCTTTCCCTATGTACCTCGGCCAGGGATGGAACCCACAACCTTTCCGTGTGTGGGACGACTCTCCAACAAACTGAGCCACACTGGCCAAAGTGGTAGGTAATCTTTTTATTATTACTACTCGGTTATTATTATTGGCTCTGCTGCTGTCAGTGCCCCTCTTATAAAGATTCTCAGCAATAAATTATGCTTAGAGTTTAGGAATGTTTTTTATTGGTTAGAAGCAGCTGCTATATTTACCAGGGAAGCTCAGGGCTAAATTCTATGAAAATTTTACAATCATCTTTAGCCTAAATTGTCTGATATAAGTGATTCTCCCCTTCATTATACCTGAGACACTCCTTTCTTTACTTACCTCAATCTCATTCATGACCGCTAGCTAATTTTGTCTCCCCACTGGCTTCTCAGATTCCCAGAAGAAGGTCTGCAGGTCTCTGCTGTGTCAGACTGGATGCCTCCCCAGCCTTGTTTGATAGGGGATGAAAGTGAGAGCTCTAAATGAATACAAGTGATCTGAAGTCCCTCTGGCAATGCGTGATTTTCAAATGCATAGAAAACTCAAGGACTCTGGGTCTCACTGTCCTTATCTGTGAGGTGGAATCAATTCTATTTTAACTAACACTGGGTGAGAAAGAGAAAGTCAGTATTGAAGTGAAAAGAACACAAGTGGTGCTGAGTTCAGATTCCAGATCTACTAGCTCCTTCCTTCCCTTCTTTTTATTGGGCAGCTTCCTTAACCTCGCTAAGCCTTACTGTCCTTGGGTGTAAAATGAAATCAATGATGTCTCCACTGTGGCCTCCTGTGAAACTAGAGGTTATGATGTGTATGGACACACCTGGTATAGTACCTTTCCCCTTGGATGTCCTGTTAACTTTTGGTTCTGTCTCTTGATTTCACCCTGCCTTTCAATGATTTAGACCCAACAATACTGGCTTCTGCAGAGCTGAGCCTAGAGGGAAGCAAACAGGATGGGCTGGGAGCAGCATTTAAGGAGTCCCTCACTCTGAGGACTGTACAAGTGCAGGGTTTGTGTCTGAGAGGAGACGCCTCCTTAAATGTTGCCCAGGAGATGCTTTGCTTGCAGCACCTTTGTCCCCACTGGGCTTCTGGGAGACTTTTTATATCTCCACACCCCATACACAATTGTAAATGACCATCATGAAACTGGCTGGAAATCCACATTCTCAAACCTACAGGTATCTGTACTTTTCAAATCCAATCAAAGTAGGTTTGATGCACAGGTTAGACCAGGCTTTCTCAAGGCAGGGTCAGGGAGACCAGGGGCACCTGTCCAGCTCCAGACTTCTGTGCCGTGTCCCAGACCTCCTGAGTCAGTCTCTGGAGTTGGGGCTGGGATGAGTGAAGTTCTTGGAGATCCAAATTCTGTGACTTCTGTGTCTTGGTCCCAGCCTGTGTCTGTGGTGTCAGGAATCACAGCATATCTCTGAGTGCACAGGAAGGAGGGTGTTTAAACAGAGTGTGTATGCATGCAGCAGGTTCTGCTTGGTATAAAGTTAAGTCCATCGGTATAGTAGCTAAGCATTTATTCTTACAGGTATTGGGAAACATAACTATCACTTCAAACACAAGAGTTTATGAATTTTTGCTTAGGACAAAGTTGTTTTGAAAGGTAAGCCAATTTAAAGATGATTTAAAGAAAATATGGTACTACAGTACTCAAATGTGGCAAAAACTGTGCAAGCAATATAGTAATGAGAGAAGTTTGGGACACACAGCTTTGGGTGATTCTGTCAGCAGCAGAAGCTGGGCTGGAAGGCAGGGCTTCTTCTAAAGGGCTTGTTAGAGCCCTGCAGAGACTCCCCACCTCTTTGCATCAAGCACAGCCAGGAGCCAATAAATATCACGATAAACACAGTCTTGTGCTGCTTAACGACAGGGATACATCCTGAGAAATGTGTCGTTAGGCGATCTCATTGTTGAGTGACATCATAGAATGCACTTACACAAACCTAGATGGTACAGCCTACTACACACCTAGGCCTTATGGAATCCCACCGTCCTGTATGAGGTGTGTTGTTGACCAAAACGCTGTGACGCTGTGCATGACTGTATTTACAATGACCACTGTCATCCTGCAGGGCGCCAGAGGGAATGCAAAGCTCTCCTCTCAGGAACCAGCAATAGTCCTTCCCAACAGGTTGTCAGAACCCTAGACTCAAACTCTATCCGGGTCTGCAGACCAAGAAGCAGGCTGGGGATGGATGTCTGCGGGGGCAAGTTCGAGAGTCTTCGGGATGCGGTCACCACCCAAGGTGGCTTTTCCCTCCCCTTCCCGAGGGACCACTAGCGATGGCCACGTTGGCAGGGCCCTGAGGGAGAAGGAGGGGCTTTATGCAAGTAAAAGATGACAGAGAGAGGGAGAAAGAGGAGAGAGGGAGTGAATGAAGGACTGGGGGAGGGGAGAGACTGGAGGAGAAAGAAGCAGAAGTGGAGGAAAAGGGCATTTGTAAAATTAAAAGGCAGGGCCCCATCAGATGGTGTTGGGCAAGGAAAGCGTGTTACAGGCAGGAGTAATTGGTAATCGGAGCTGATGTGAAGAAGGGATGATTTATGGGAGCATGCAGGCAGGGGTGGAATAATTTTTGGAGCAGAACGGGGAACTTACTGAACGTCTGAAACTCAGCTACTTATCCACTCGTTCTTGTGATGAATTAGCTCTTGTTTAAAGTAACCGCGGCTCCATTTTTCATTCTGATTACTACACTTGATATCTTTCTCTCCCTCTGTTTCCCTCTGACCACTGCCCCCTTACCAGGTTCTGGGTGCAGAGGCACTGGGTTTGGAAAAACTCATCACCCCTCCTCTTTACCTCTCCCCCACCCCATCCCCCCTGGCAACATTAAGTCTAAAGAGCCAAGTCTAATACCCGGCAGCTTGAAATATTACAAAGATTAGAAATGTGCAGAATTAGCTTAGACTTCAGATGCAAGACTGGCCTGCTTACGCATCCTGAATGATTGCAATTCCTTTGCTGATCTGATGCGGGGAGTCTGCCCGCAGCCCTGTCTATGCATCCTTGAAGGTGTGAGGCGGAGAACACACTTCCTGCCTTCCTGCAGCGCTCCTTTTGGAGCTGGAAAAGCCTCTGAGGACCCTCCCAAGCCCTAGTGAGAGATAAATTCAAGATAATATCCGGTATTGTGTACCCCTCTACCAACATTTAAAAAATAAATTCTAAAATTACACTGTGCAAAAAGGAGAGAAGTTCTAGGCACAGGTGTAAGTAGGTATATAAGTATCACATTCTTTTATTATTTTTTTAAAATGTTTCCTGATTAGAAATATAACCCTCAAAAATTCAAGCTCCCATGTGGTCCAGTCTCAACACAAACTTCCATTTAAAAAAAACAATCTTACCCCAAAACACACTAAGTATTTATAAAAGTTACTTGTGAAAATAACACAGAGAAAATATTTACCTGATGCTCAGAAAAAACTTCTAAGATGCTCTTAGTATCTTTTTCTATATCAGCTCCAAACCAAGAGCCCTCCAGGCCCCAGCCGTGTGGCTCTCAGTCAGGTTGCTGCACACACTCCAACAGGCTGTGCCGCGCAGTGACTCCTGCCTTTCACTTCTTGTCACTGCCTCGCATCCCTTCAACTCGGTTGCCTCTTTATCTCCTGTTGATAATTTGGACACTCACCCTCTTCTCGCCATTAGGTCTCTCCGCCTTTGCCTGTTGCCGGCACTTTCTTGCATTCCTTTGGTGGCTCTATCTCAAGGCTGTTGGGATCCTTCCTGCCTCAGCAGATCCCTGCTTCTGCCAGCTCCTGTTTCAAAGTGTCCTCAACACTGGGGCCCCACGGTTGCTGTCTTCATTGATTTCTCAAATCCTGACCCACCTGGGCCTCAGGTAGCTACATATTCCATACCTCCAGCTGCTCTTTGTCTTCTGACTCAGGCTTCCACCTTTATAACTAGCTCCTTAGAGCTCCCCTGATGCAAGCCTATGCCTGTTGGTTTGTTTGGCAAGGTTTTGCTCATAGCCAAAGCCCAGCTCTCCTGGGTCGGGGTTCCCTCTCTGCCTTTCTGACCTCCCTCAGCCTTGGAGGGCCAGGGGAGAGGACAGGAGAGCTCTGTTCCAAGGGGACAGTGCGGTGCAGTAGAGAAAAGCTTCGGATTTGGATTTAGGACACTTCGAAGCCAGTTCCAGCTCTGCCACTAATTCCTAGGCAATGGGCTTCCCTCTCTGGGCCTTGGCTTTTCTCACATAGAAATGAAGAGACAGAGTGGCCAGTCTTGAAGATCCCTTCCAGGGTGATGGGTAAGAGCATGTGGTCGGTCTAGAGTCAGACTCAGGGTCAAATCCCATTTCTGCTCCTCGCTGTTGATCTCTCTGAGCCTCTGTAACACCAACTTCCTGGCGGCTTATGAGGATTAAAGGAGACTAAACACAAGCGCTACCATGGTCCTGCACATAGTGAACACTCAGCAACTGTTAGCTGCTAATGTTGTTGTTATGTATCACTGTCATTGACCTAATCTCAGAAGGCTTTTCCTTTCATTTCCATTTACATCATCAATGTTTAGAGCAGAATGTCAGCCTTTATTCTGCCTCCCCGCACGTGTTAAATAAGACCCACTCTCAGCAGCGAACAGCACAACTCTCAGGTCTGCCGGCAGGTGTATCTGAATTTCCTGGGGCAGAGAAGACAGCCCACAGTACAGGTGGAGACCTTAGACTCGTGCTTCCCTTGATAAGAAAAGGGCCATCAAGAAGGGGCTGGTTTGGCCCCACAACTGAATTCTCAACATGGTCAACCAAGTGCCTGTTCTCTTGGAGATGCCCAAGTTCGTCCATCATCAGGGTCCAGGAGACCTTCCTGGGCTTTGGGAAGCTTGGTTGGATGCCAGGTAGGGTGGGGCTGGTCCTGACTGGCAGAGAGTGGAATCAGATGATTGGGAAGACAGCAGGAAGGCTGAATCCAGACCTGAGAGGTAGTCAGATGGTCCTGCCAAAGTTCACGAGGTGGAGACTGAAGAGGTGCCAGTGGGCTTGCAGAGCAGGACCGCAGGGCTAGCCTCGTCCCAGCCTCCTCTAGCCCCCGCCTGTCATGCATGCTGAGGGAAGCTGGGCCCAGAGGCAGTGTGTGCCCTTGTGTGACCTTCCCCTCCTGCCAACTGGTGGGTTCCATGTCTGGTCCTTAGGTAGAAATTCCAGAAAGAAGATGGTCACTCTGGCTCTGCTAACAGCAGTGAGGACTTCAGTGCCTGGCTTATATCCAGCAACAATAGGCACTTTCCTGTTTGTTGCAGGTCCTCTCACTTGCCTGAGGCTCAGAAATGGGCAGTTCCCCTGAGCTGAGCTGGTAGCCTCTCTGTGCTAGAAAGGACTGACTATACCTGGGGCCAATGAGACTCAACATTCATCACCCCAGTCATCCATTCCTCCAGTCCAAGGATTGACCACTGATTCTGTGCCAAGCACTTGATGGGAGTTGGAGCTGACACAGGTCCAGGGATGGAAGGTCAGTGAGCTAACCTACCCCTGGGGACAAAATTATCCAGAGCACTTGCTTCTCTCCTCTGGGGACAGTAGGCCAATTCCATTAGGTATGAGCAGCTAGAGAGCAGAACCTGGTCTGCTATGTTCATTCATGTCTAGTCTGCACTTAGCACAGTGTCTAGAATGCTTCTTCCAAACAGGGTTATAGATCGACGACCCCCAAGTACCCAAACCAAACTGCTCCATCAGTAGCTGTTCCTCCCCACGGCATTGCCCCTGTGCAGACCGTGGCACTGCACCCGTGTACGTGTGCCAGCAAGTCCACACCCTCACACACACACCACCCACGAGGCTCTACACTGATGCCCAGCCATGCCCGATGTGACCCTTCATTACAGTGACCCCGAGAGGCTAGTAGTATGTTATGATTCTCCTCCTACAACTGAAGAAATTGAGACTCAGAAAGTTTAAATAACTTGCCTGCAATTAAACCCAGGCTCCGTGGCTGTCTTTTCCTTGACTGTCAGCACAGATAACACTCAAGGAGTTTCGGGCAGGGTGTGGAGGTTGGACAGGGAGAGGGAAGGACAGCAGGAGGTGAAGACACTCCCAGTTTTGGGGACTCCAAAGCAGGAGGCGGTGGCTTCTAGCCTAGACTCAATGTACCGTGTGTGTGTGTGTGTGTGTGTGTGTGTGTGTGTGTGTGTGTTTGGGAGGGGCCAGCATGGGAAACACCTCCAGGCCCACAGAACATTCAGTAACTCCGACTGGCTGCCAGCTTGTGGACTGGGAGGGGAGGGCAGGGGCTGTGGCAGGATGGAGCCGGGCACTAGCTGAGGGGACTTCATCCCAGGTGAACTGAGCAGGATGGGGATGGGGCAGAGTTGGGTTCCGGTTTACCAGGTGAGACCAAGATGGGTTCAGGGGTCCAGGCTCTGATTGCCCAGGCGAGTCGCACATCATTAGTTAATAATTAACTTGTCACGAGCCCATCAAGGGAGTGACCGAGGAAGAGGGAGGCGAGTGGGGAAGGGGAAGGAGGCTCAGCCCAGCACCCCAGCGGCCACAGCCCCATGCTCACCTGGCCCATAATAAATAAGATGAAAGGCACTCCTGATAAATGCCCGTGTCATGGAGAGATTTTACCTTCACTCAGAAACAATGTAATATCTCGGCTATTACCCAAAATAATTTATCAATGTGTAATAGCTTTGTGCAGACCTCAGATAGGAGGGGAGCTGCGCTATCAGAGATGGATGTAGCCTACCTTCGGCTTTTAATTTTTAATGTTCGCAGCCAGCTTTGCATTAAAGGCCAGGTGTCATATAAAGACTTAATGTAAGAGGGGAGTTCATGAATTCTAATCAAGGGAGGAGCACTCCCTGGCTGGCTGCTGTCACCTCCCCACTGTTCTTACTGATCTTTTGTTTTCTCCCCTCCTGTTCTTCTAGCTCCTCTGTCTCCTCTCCACCCCTTCCAACTCACTCTACCCGATCCCACCTCACCCTCCCTGCCAGCGGGCCCTTCCCCACCAGAAGAGGGAGGGTCTCTGCCTGGCTGGGCCAGGGCAGCAAAGATTCTATAACACCTGGGCCAGAGGCCCAAACTCAAGATGGGAGGACAGTAGGACTCGTCTCATTTATTCATTCCATGTGTGTTAATTTATTCCTTTCCTTTTCATTCACCCATCCAAAAAGTATTTTTGAGCACCCATAAGAGGCCCAACTCGGTGCTAGGCCCTGTGGACAATGTTAGAGACAAGCGAGACAGTTTGTCCCTGGAAACATTACAATCTTGCTGGCAAAATACTCATGCAAACGTACACAAGTAAACGTGAGACTTCAAAGAGACCCTCAAATGTCATATGCTCAGTGAGACCTTCCCTGACCTTTTAAAATGTGTGCACCTAAGCATCTGTACACACACGCACACACACACGCACACACTATCCAGCATTCAGCGTCCCGTCTGCACTGTATTTGCCTCCAGTATACCAACCACCTTCTGCTACACAATGTAAATTGCCTGTTTATTTTGCTTGTGCCCTGTCTCTTCCTGCAAGAATGTAAGATCCACGAGGACAGGAATTTTCATCTGTCTGTTTGCTGATATGGGCCTGACGCGTAGAACAGTGCTGCACACACAGGAGGTGCTCGGGAAACGTTTATGGATGAATTAAAGACCAAGGCTCCTGCTCAGAGGACAAGAGCAGTGGTACTGCTGTGCAGTGGGGAGGGAAGGGACAGTTGTGAACTCCAGCAGCAGGCCACTCCACCTCTTCTTCCCATTGTCTATTCTCTGCCCTGGCAGCCTCTTTAAAATGCCAGCATAGAGCCCCGGCTGGGTAGCTCAATTGGTTAGAGCGTCATCCCGATGTACCATGGTTTTGAGTTCCGTCCCAGGTCAGGGTACATACAAGAACCAACCAATGAATGCATAAATGAGTGGAACAACAAAGTCAATGTCTCTCTACATATATAAAAAAAAATTTTTTTTAATCCATAAATTTTTAAACATTTAAATTTAAACTGCCAGTATACATTCCTCAGGGAGTCCACTGCCTTCCCCGACTGGTCTGGCCCCAGCTGCCTCTTGCTGGACTCGGGGCCCTTCCTCTGCCTGCCCTTTCACCAGCCTAACTCAGATCCGAGGCTGCCACAGGGTGGGAGGGGAGCAGGGGAGTGCACCAGGCTGGGAGCTCCTCCAAGGTGGGGCTGGGCCTTAGACCCCTCCAGAGCCCAGAGCACAGATAGGTGCAGGCAGTGGGTGCTCAAGTCCAGGCAGGCCAGTTTTTATGTGAGAGATGTATTCCTGAAACCTCTTCTAACTTCAAATTCACAAAATTCAAGACCCATTTTCCCATAGAAATACATAGAAAGCAGAATCTGCATTATTTCAAATTTTGAACAAATGAGACTTTGTTGATATTGTTTGTATTGCCGTTTCAGATTTGCTTGAAAACAGCAGAACTATGAAGCTGTGTCAAATGTTGGGTCAAGAGAGAGCCCGGTTCTCTTTCGGTCCTGCTGCCAATTCTCTCCACCAAGGGGCCTCCTATTTCTGCTGTCAAGAATGCGGGGTTTCCTCCCTACAGTTTCATCATTGTTTAAGACCCTATTCAAAAGTCAGCCTCCTCCAAGAAGCCCTCGGTCACTGGGTCCCTCCCTCAGTTCTCTCAAAGAATTTTGTTCTGCCTTAGTCACAGGCAGTTGAATTGTTAATGAGTTGCTAATAGATCCGTTAGCATCTCTTTAATCCTAGGACCAAGAGTATGAAAGAATGAACAAATGAACGAATGAGTGCCCAGGTAACTCCCACAGATATACCACCAAAGTTAACGAACGTAACCTTTTAAGATGGTTTCATTAGAAATCCTTTTGGAAACTTAAACAACAAAACCTCCCAGATTCCTGGACCCCACCCCAAACTTTGCTTAGAAAGCCTCCAGGAAATTCTGATGGTCAGGCAGGTGGGAACACAGCTCTAACGGGGGTTTCTTTAGACTCACCTGAGGCACTTGTTATGGGCAGAGATTCCTGGGCCCCACCTTGAACCTACAGGACTGTGAGCATTTAACAAACACCTGAAGTGACTGGAGGAGTCCGAGCAGTTTGGAGCCCCCTGTGCTCTGGCCCACCCTTCTCAAGGGCACCCAGTGTGGGTTGGTGACTGCTCCTCCAGCCATGTCCAGATAACAAGTCCCTCCAGAAGTCCCCAGAAATTATCAGGGCAAGAAGGGACATTTAGGGTCATTCTCTTCCAGGGTTTCTCAACCTTAGCACTGTTGACATTTTCAGAAAATGCTCTGCTGTGGGGCTGTCCTGTGTGTGGTGGGATCTTTAGCAGCATCCCCAGCCTCTATCCACCAAATGCCTCAGCACCCTCTCCCTCTTCCAGTTGTGACAACCAAAAATGTCTGGAGACACTGCAGAATGTCCCCTGGGAACAAAATCGCCTCACATAGATACAGAGTTGAAAAGGCGTTACCTTAGGTAGCTCAATATTAATAAGAAGGAAGCAAAAGGAATCGGGCATTGTTGAGCCTAATGGGCTGGGACACTGAGTCTGTTTGCTTCACTAGGAAGCTACAACTTCACACACACACACACACACACACACACCTGCGCAGTGGAACAAAAGGTTTGTTCCCCGCAGATCCCTGGGAAAAGGGACAGAACTATGAAGGGGGAAGTAAGCACATGCTCAATAGAAGGCAAAGTGGCCCAGGGTAGGGGGCTTGACCATAGAGGCCTGGCAGTCTAACCTGGGAGAGGGGGCACTGGCGAGGGGGTGGACCCATCAGAAGCCCTTGAAATAACTCCTGGTTATAATCCCAGGTGAACAAAGAAGCTCTCTATTTCTTTCTCTCTCTGTCTCTCTGTCTCTCTCAGTCTCTCTCTACCTGTGACCTGCACTCGCCCATTCATTTGTGTGCTCGCTTGCCTGGGAGCACAGGATCATGCGGGTCTAGCAGCAACCAAGGCCAGCCTCGCAGGCTCCAAAGAACTAAGCTTTAATATGAAACAGACACTCTGGACACTGGCCTTTGTCTTGGCCTTGATGAAGACAAGGTTGGACTTTTTCCATGGTGATGGATGGAGATAGAACATTGGGGACTCAGGAGGGGAACTCCTTTGTTTTTGTGTCACAAATAAATCATCTTGCCACACCACAATCTCCTGTGCATGGGTCCATGAAATGCTTTTCTCTCTATCCCGTGGAAGAGCCTGATTTCTATCAATAATAAAGGGAGGAGCAATTTTCAGATAATTGTAGATATTCTTTGATAATACACCAAAACTCAACAGTGGTAGTTTCTTAGATCAGTTGCAGTGTGAAATCTGAAACCCTACCAGTGAACTTGTTGAACTCTTACACTAAAATGCATCGATCCATCTTGTACTTGGAATGGATCTTTCACTAGTGACTTTTGTAGCATCATACCCTGATCATTTGGAAAATATTGGTTCACCAGATCCTGTAGTCTTTCCCATGTTAGCACGCTTCATTATACAATATCGAACAATCTGCATTTGTTAATATCACCTCTGATCTTATCAGCAAAGTCTTTAAGTGTTGGGAAGCCCGTCATGCTCGTGGCAGCAGATATAAGTGTCCTAAAATTTGAAAGTTTAAATTTTCTCATTGGCAACAAAGATGATCAGTTGCTTTCCTTGATGTGACAGACTCACTTCTTTTTTGGGAAAAATATCTGCTAAATACCCGAACCTGAATAACTATAGTTTGTAGTTGCTCTTTCAAGGAAAAATAGTTTCACTGAAAAAGTGGCTAGTTCATCTTTCAGTTCCGACAGACACATGTGTGCTCCCCCTGGAGACAACTGTCCTCGAGTATTCAGCAGAAGGGCTTTGTGTACAACTCCCATTTCACCACACAGAGTACTAAAAAGATAGGGACTCTGGGCTCAAGATTTGTAAAAACTAAAAACTGTACTTCTCCATCAAGAGTATAAAACTGACCCGGCTGGTGTGGCTCAGTGGTTGAGTGTCAACCCATGAACCAAGAGATCACTGGCTCAATTCTTGGTCACGGCACAGGCCAGGTTTGTGGGCTCGATCTCCAGCAGGGGGGGTGCAGGAGTCAGCTGATCGATGTTTCTCATCGATGTTTCTATCTCTCTCTCCCTCTCTCTCTAAAACCAATAAAAACATATTTTTAAAAAAGAATATAAAACTTCTTTCCTCCCTCCAAAGTGCATGATGATGCAGAATACAATGACTACTGTACAGTTTGGAGCCACCACCTTGATTCACGCTCAGCTGCCAGCAGTCTTCTCGACTGTTGCTTTTACACCATCAGTGCAAATGTCAAAGCGGCAGGAAATACGCATGACCTCTTAGTTTACTGTGAAAATAGTTTTGACCTTGCAGGTCCCCTGGGAGCGCCTCAAGGATCCCCAGAGGTCTGGGGTCACAGAACTCTGCTCCAGGGTATCTAACCAGAAGCTGTATTTCTGGGTGGTTGAGTGCATGCATCTTACCTTTACTAATCACTCCTATCCCTCCTCAAAGTGGATTTATTAATTCTACTCCCAGCAGCCATGCTTAAGCATTCTCCACTCCCCATATTCTTGCCATCACTTGGTGTAATCCAACTTATATTTTGCCAATCCAGCGGGTAGGAAATAGTGTCTCGTTGCTGTGTTAATCAGAGCATAGATAGCATCTCAAACATATTTGGAATGGTCTTTCAAATCAGTTTTTTAATGACTCATAGTTAGATGGTGTTTTTGCATTGAGGTGATTTACAAAGATATAAATATCTTTAAACAACATATGTTTAAAAGGGTGTTGTTATTTTTTCTAGCTTTCATGTTGGCAAAACATTTTCCACTTCTCTTCAATTTCCTTTTGCAATTTTCCAAATGAGAGAGCTTCTGGGGATGCTATTCTAGGGTTTTTAATAATTTATTCCCTGTAAATATCGCCAGCCCATATGTGATCTGGTTTTAGAATTACACTTGATTACACTGCAGATTTGACCCACTGGCCCAGGGCTGGTGATGCTGCTCCATGCAGATATATCTGTTGACGAAATGCTCAACATGGAGTTGTAGATGCTGGTAAAATGGAATGTGCTAGACTCAGTGAGAAATAGTATATCAGTCTCCATCACGGCGATTTTCAGGAGATTTTCCAGGATAAGTTTGATTGTAGGATTTTTGCTTTCCATGTTGACTTCCCATGTAAGAAGCAAGGCCATTAGTTTCTCATTTATTTCAGCTCCCCTTACTGGTTTGGGTTCTCAGCATCTCTTCATTTAGACTAGAGGTTGCCAAACTTTTTCTGTAGAAATCCAGATAATAAATATTTTAGGCTTCACGGGCTACACAGTCTCTGTTGCAACTGCTTTGCTCGGGAATAGGGTGAAAATCTCCTGAAAATCGCCATGTTGGAGACCGATATACTATTTCTCACTAAGTCCGGCACACCTATTGTATGATTCTTTTATCTGAAATACCCAGAATAGGCAAATCCATAGAATCAGAAAGTGGGTTAGTGGTGGCAGGGCAGGGGAACAGGAGAATGACGAATGATCACTTAAGGAGTAGGAGGTGCTCCGGGATGATGAATGTTCTGAAACTGGAGGGAGGTGGCAGCAACACAACACCGTGAGTGCACTAAATGCCACTGGATTGTTCCCTTTAAAATGGTCAATTGTATGTGATGTGAATTCTACCTCAATTAAAAATTTAAAAAGAAAGAATCCTAATTAATGCACGGAGGAAGTGTGGAGGGCTTCTGTCCTTCTTGGGTGTCCTAGGGTTTTCCTAGCTGACCTGGAAGGCCACATCCTTGAGGACACCTGGCCCCGCTCCAGCTCAAATGAGCCAATAGAAGGTCCTGTCTGCAGAGAGAGAGAGAGAACACAAGGCCTCACCACCCTCTCCCAGCTCCTGGCACCCTGGGCCTCTGGTCTGGCTATGTGCCAGCCCAGGCCCTCCTCCCCTGGGGCAGGTGGAATGAGCTGCATGGTCCTGAGCTCAGCAAAGGTCCTCAATGTTCTTCTGATCCCTGCCCAGGTCAGGCCACAGGGGACACACCTCCCAGGTCCCCGCTGATGCCCAATGGTCCCAGCTCCTTTAATCAGGGTGTCTGGCTGTCGGGTCCACTGCTAACACGGTGACTCTAACTGCCGTGTACTACAAATTAATTCATTCCTTTAGGCCTTGCTGTTTGGTAACTGGCTGTCACAGCGATCGCCCCGGGAGCTAATTGAGAGTTGCGATCCGTGGCAATATTTCCATTAGCGGCATAATGACAGCAGCCACTGTGCACACACAAACACACATGGAAGCAAAAAAACACAGGTTCACATTCTCATTCCCGCTCTCTCTCTCCTGCCCCCCTGATTCATTAGCACAGAGACAACGGGAAGACCACGCTGCCAGGGGTGCCTGTATTTTGGGGGTCCCTGGAAGAGTATGAAGCCCCTGTGGACATGGGACACTGGGGTTGGACCCACAGGCTGCTGCTAAGAACACAGAGCCCTGCTCCACCAGCCCCAGCCCATGCTGCAATGCTCCTGCAAAGGCATATCAGTGGGCAGGGGACCTGGCTCTGCAGCTGGCTCCCTTTGACCAGAGCGGGGAACAGCGTGGTGACCATGGCAGGGGCCCTGAGTGTGTGTGTGTACAGGTCAGGGTGGATAAGTGACAAGATCAAGGCTTCTCATTCCAACTCAAAGTTCATCGGTTCGCCTCTCTGTGCCAGAAAGTACAGACGCATGAATCCATCACAGCTTATTGGGCTCTGAGCCAGGCATCGTTCTGGGCACTTAGTGGTTGTCCTAGGTTGGCTTCCCCTGAAGCAGAGCCTAAGATAGCATGTGAGAGAGGCGGTCTGTTGGGCCATGATCCCCGGAAGCTCAGTAGGGAAGTGGGAGAGAGAAACTAGGAAGGGAAGGAAGGGGATTTGCAGGAGGTCAATGAGCGAGTCACCACTGTGGGCGCCTAGTCCCCAGGACCGGGGAAAAATTAAAGCAGATTTTTTTATGCTCACCATGATATGTAGAGAATTAATGGCACTTACTATTTTATGAATGAAGAAATTATCACAGAGATTAATTTTCCCAGGGTCATATAGTTAGTGAAAGTAGATTCAAACTCAGGCCTGTCATTCAAAAGCTTGCGCCTCTTTTTCATCATGTGATGCACCCCTTCCAGGAGTCTCTCCTCTGAGGGAGAGGTGGGTCGTGTTTCTCTGTGGCTGAGCTCAGCACAACACAACAGGCACTCAGTAAAGGCTTGTGAACTGAACAGAACCGCCACTCCTTCTCTCCTTGGCTTAGGTGTCTGGATCTAAGACTGTCGGAAACTCCTGAGTGAACTGACATTTCCCAGCTGCTCCTCTTGCTAGAACTCTGCTGCCACCAAGCTTTTCCCTCCCACTCCCTCCAGGCTCCACTCACATCTCACCTCTTTCAGGATGGCTCCACAGGTGAACCCTAGATTCTCATTTTCTAGTCTACCTTGAACACCTAAGCAAGTGGGGGTGGTAGGTAGGAGGAAAGAGCATGAGGCTGCATGCCAGGAGAGCTCTTTGTACCTCTGTTTCTTTTTCTATAATGTTAAGAAACTTGAAAAGATTATTTATAAGATTCCTTCTGTGGTAGGATGAATAATAGCACCCCAAAGATATCCATTTCCTAATCCCCAGGGGATAACTAATTCCTTTAACAGCTAGTTATTGAGCACCCACCATGGCTGGCTCTGATCTAGGCACAAGAGGATTGGTGGTGAGCAATGTAAGATAAACCTTCGGGGAGACTGTACCCTAGTGTGAGGGTGATATTGGTCCTGTGACAACAGTGCAAACATAAGTACATCTGCACAGGGCTTTATGGTCTTTGGAATCCTTAAAAAACCACATTCTCTCCCTGGGGAGAATGCTGAAGCCCAGGCAGGAAGTCACTTATTCCCTCACTGGACTCCGTGGGTCAGATCCCCCTCTGGAGGGACACATCCTCTATCTAGTCAATGGAGAATCTCTACACAAAAAGCCTCACTTGTGAAGACGAGCTCACAATCCAAAATTACAAAACATGGAAGGAAATAATCCACCATGAGCGAAAGTTCGCAGATAGAAGAGATGTAAGATCAGGTTCTCAAGAAATCCAAATAGAAAGACTATAGGCACAACTTTGTGACTATACGAAAATCCACTGACTTGTACATTTTAAAAGAGTAAATTTTATGGCATGTGAATTATATGTCGATAGAGTTGTTATTGAAGAAAAAGACCACAGGATGAAGACCTGTGTTTAAAACGATTAAAGTCACATTATTTTCCTGTGGGATTATTTAAGAATTAGAGAAAACTTCTAATTGGCATAAAAATAAGCACCCAATAAATAGTATTCATTACGATTACTCAGTGATTATTAATTTACCCTCATTTCCACATTTCCTAAGCTCCTTATCATTAATCAAAATGTACCTGTGCTGTGTCCGATTCTATTAGAGCCTTAATACCATTTCCCTCAATTCTAAGATGCCATCAATTGTAACACACACCATCAATCCAATAAGTATTTTTTAAATTAAGCAATCTACCAAATGTACTTATCTATAAGTTGCACTCTGATTTTGGAAACATTAAAATGAGAAAAACACATTTACATTTATAGTACCTGATAAAGTTATTTGTGGTAATGTGATAATGGGTGCTGCAGAGTAGCTGACAATGTTTTATGACTCTAAATTCTAGATCATCTGAAGGCTGGCAGCTGGAGACTGGTCATGTTGGAGGCTAGAGCGTGAGACTAGTGTCACAGCCATGCGTGTTTGCCCCCAAGGCCCGAGGCCCACGAGTCTGAAGCAGGAAGGGAGGGACCAACCACACCCTGGCTCAGTAAGGGACATTGTTTTCGCAGCGTGCAGGCATTACCTGGCCCCGTGCTGCATCCTCCTGTCAAGGACCCGATACCCCTCAGTGTTGATTTCATCAACCTACATGGGCTTCTCCTCCCTCCTGGGCCTCAGTTTCCCTAGCTATAAAATGGAAATGAAGGACAATGACTCTGTTTTTCAGTGGCCACAAGTAAAGGCTTATTTGGCTCCAAGTTTAAAAGGATGGAGCCCGCCTTCTCCACCCCCTTTGTTCCTCCCCAATACAGGGGATTAACTCTTTGAGAACGAGTGTTATAACCAAGGCCAGCGCCCAATCTGAAGATTTCAAGGATGCAGTATTGGCCAGGACTACAAGGCTGGGATCTGTAAGGAGGGCAGAGGGAGAAAAAGGAAAGGGCAGGGAGACAAAGGGAGAAAGGATTAGCGGGTGCCCATCCCTGGCTGATTCAGAAGGCCCCCAAAGACCTTCTGACGGTGGTGATTTAACTATGGGGCTTAATGACGCACAGCATAAAGCACCATCACAGGAGCAGGTGTAAAGTGCAACCTCTTTCACCCATGATGACAAAGCAGGACAGCCTGGGTCTTATATATAAGCCAGTCTCTCTCAAACTTCAGCATGCACTTGGAGAGCACGGAGGAGCTTGCAGAAATGCAGATCCTGATTGAGGCCCGAGCGGCGCCCGAGAGCCTGTATTCCTAACAAGATCCCTAGCGATGCCAATGCTGTCGGCCTAGGAACTGCGCCTCGGTAGCCAATATTCCACCATCTCAGACTGGACCAATACTTCTTCATTCATTTGGTGATTCAACAAACATGTTGAATACCTACTATTATGCCAGATGATGTTCTAAAAGCTAGAGATACTGAGTTAAAAAAACAACAACAAAAAAACCCAAGCAGAACATAGAGCTTACATTCTCAATGGAAAAATATACGATTAAATCAATGGTGGGAGCCTGTGGTTTAGTGCAACAGAGTACTGAGGGTGCAACAAAACCAAACTTCTCCTGTGACAATTTATCTCAAACCCAAACTCCAATATTTGTTCGTTGAAGAAGAGGGCAAGAAGAGATGGGAGGAGAGGGAATCCTGGGCCCTTTCACCAGCAGTGTGACTTCAGGCATGTTTCTTAACCTCTCTGGCCTTCAGGTTCTTTGTTTCTTTTAAAAGAACCGTTTACTGAGTTTTAGACAGAAAGGAAGGGAGAAGAGAGAAATATCATCAGGGATATTTCATTGATGAAATACGCCCCCTACTGGGGATCGATTCCCTGACCAGGAATTGAACCAGCAACCTTTGGGTGCGTGGGACGACACTCAACCAACTGAGCCACACCGGCCAGGGCTGGCCTTCGGGTTCTTTTGAAGGAGGAGCCTATTCTAACATTACATGATCATCATGAGGATTAAACTGGAAAATGTAGCAAAACCACCTGGTCGGCACATAGTAGGCACTTGATACACGGTGACTGCTGTCATTTGATTATCACTGACCAAAGTGTGCAAGTGCAGCTGCCTGGCCTGTGCCTCCCCTTCCACCCTAACCTGGCAACCTCCATCCCCCATCACCCTTGCCTCCTGGAGCCACAAGGCTACCCTGATGAGCTGTGCAGCTTACTGTGAAATGCGTTGCATTTTCTCCCCAGCTGCCTCCTGATTGCAGTATTTACTTTTAATCTCCTGTGCCTCAGTGCCCGATAAAAACTTTGTCACATTAGATGGTGACAGATGGGGGAGAGAAGGGGGGTAGCTCTGCAAGGGAGCGTCTGGTCCTCTCAACAATCCTTCACCACGCCAATTACGTCCTTCGGTGCTCCCCGGCGTGGGCACCCATGTCAGCGCAGAGGGAAATGGAAAAGCATAAATAAAGACAAAACCAGGCTCGGCGAGGCTTTAATCTGCGGAATAACATTTCTCATTTGTGTGAAATATCACTGGATTCTCTCCCTATGTTCCAGAGGCACACATGAGTGCACACGCGCACGGCTGAGGGAGACAGGGGTTCCCAGCCCCCTGCAGGTAAAGTTAACTGTGTGTGGCTTGCCTTGGGGCTGGCTTAACCCATCCTGTTGCCCTAACTGGGCTGTCAGGGACAATTGCTCCTTTGTGTTTGTGAGGCATCGAAGGGGAAGAAGGGAGATGGGAACTGACAGAAAGAGGAATGTGAAAGGTTAAGAAATTACCAAGTGTGTGTACAAGGGAGAACACAGGCCAGTGATCAGAACTGCTTCTGCGTTCACAATATCGGAATAATTGTTTCATCATAATATATGTGATTGGTGCTTAACACTTTCCAAACCTCTTCCTTTCACAGGTAAACTTCCTGAACCTGAACAATTCTGTGAAGCAATTAAAAACACACCCACTTATGTGGAGAGCATTTCCATTTTCAAAATATGTCTATTACCTCTCGACAAGGTGTGGTGTGGAAGAGTGTATTAGGGAGCTACGGATGCTGTAACAAATGATCACAACGTAAGTGGCTTAAAACAACAGAAACGTCTTCTCTCACAGATCTGGAAGCCAGAAGTCTGTGATCATGATGGGGGTGGGGCCTTACTCCTCTGAAGGCCCCAGAGGACATCCTTCCTTGCTTCTCTCAGCTTCCAGGAGCCCCAGGAATTCCTTGACATGTATCAGACTAACTCCAATTTCTGTCTCCCTCTTCACATGGCCCTCTCTCTCCATCTGTGTCCAAATTTCCTTCTTTTATAAGGACACCTGTCATTTTGGAGTTAAGGTCTACCCTAATGACCTCATCTTAATTTAATTACATCTGAAAAAAAAAAAAAGTCACATTCGCAGGTGCAGGGTTTAGGACTTAAACGTATCTTTTTAGGAAACACGGTTCAACCCATAATGTAAAGGGTACAGTGATGGAAAAGCATGTGTTTTGAAATCAGACAAGCTTGTGTTTGGCAACGGCCCTAGGGACAGCTGCTGTGTTCCTGGAGGAAAAGGGGAGAGCCCTTGGGACCACACTCCCCACCTGAGGCTGCGGGGTCCACCATAGCCTGGCACGCAGCTGCAGCTGGAAGGCTTAGGGAGGAGCTGGTGTGCATGCTCAGGAGCTCCCACCAGCCTGCCCATCTTGCACACATCTGCAGCACACATCTGCAGTATCAGAGGACAAGAGGAGGGGCCTGAGTGCAACCAAAGGGGTCTGCAGAGTCCCGAGACAAAGGCAAAGCCTGTGCCTGAGAGATCCCTTGATGGGAGCTTCAGAGGCAGGGGCTGAGGGTGCTTTGAGAATAGTTATGCGTCCTTAGAGTGGGAAATTACTCACTCCCAAAGGTAAGAAAGGAGACAATGAAAGAGAGAGATCTGTCAGTCTTTACCCCCTTTCGTCTTTCCCCCACTCTCTCTGTTCTAATCCATTCATTTATCCAACAAGTATTTCTGAGGACCAACTATGGGGAGTCCTGGGCAGCACTGCTAACTCCCAGCTGCAGGTCTCAGGAAATCACAGGGTGGCCCCAAACCACAGATGCTGCTCAAGCCTCTGGTGGCAACTTCACATTTGCCCTTCAGAACAGGAGAGAGAATGGGTGGCATCTAAATGGGGCCTAGATCCAAAGGGAGGGGAAGGCCCACTTCAAAAGGCACAGAATCCTGGGGCTCTTCCAAAGGCCCAGCTGCTCACACCCAGGCCTCCCCAGTGAAGACAGGATGCCTATCTTCAGGCTCCCAAGAGCCCCTTGGGCCCGATCATCCATGGGAACAATGAGATTTTCACTTGTTCTGAGGTTGGGGTGGGGGAAGCAATGGAGGGTTCCTAGGATTGGGCCCCTCCTTGTTCTCTGTAACTTGAGTGTCTGCATGAGAAACTGAGAAACAGGGAGAGAGAGGGAGAGACAAAGAGACAGAGAGAGAGCCTGACTAGTTAGCAAGTTGACAAGACCTCAAGTGAGAGAGTAAACTGGAAAAAGTTGAGGTGACTCCAAAATGTTATTTTAAACTAACTATATATTTTTATGTTTAACAAAACTACCCACAGTTTATTGTCACATAGGTGCAAGTCTCTTCACATAATCCTTTTTTTGCCTTCACAAGCTCCTGAGTTAAAAACCACCTTCAGGATTGGTATTTGAGTCCACATTAGTGAGGTTCGGATTGAGAGCCCAGATAAACGACACCCGTGCAGTGTTTCTCAAAGTGTGACCATGGAACACAGCAAGCTGGGGTACTTGTTCAAAATTCAGATTCCTGGGTCTCCCATGGGAAGAGTGCTTCTCTCTCCGTGGCTGGCCTCCCACAAAGTCCAGGAATTGGATCTCATTGGTTCCAGTTTTCCTGGCTTGAGTCATGTGCCTTCTTGAACCACTTTGCTGTGGCCAGGTAGGGGCAGGGATGGACTACTGTCAGCCAGGAGGACTGGAGAGCAAGGGAGGGTGTTTCCCAAGGAGAAATGGAAAGTTATAGGGAGCCACAGAGGAAGCTTTTCCCAACAATGGCAACTGATCATTATCAGATCGGCCACGTCCTAAGGCATGTGTTCCCTATTACCAGAAGTGTTGGATGACCCTATATCAGGTTTACCGCTGAGGGGTTTCTATATCAGGTAAGGGGCTAGAACACATGAGGGACCTGCCTTAGTTACTTGTGGCTGCTCTAACAAATCCCCACAAACTCAGATGCTTAAAACAATACAGAAGTATTATTTTACAGCCCTATAGGTTAGAAACTCAACATGAATCTCACTGGGCTCAAATCCAGGGGTCAGCAGGGTAGTGTTCCTTTCTGGGAGCTTGAGGAGAATCTGTTCCCTTGCCTTTTCCACTGCTAGAGGCCTCCCATGATCCTTGGTATGTGGTTCCCTTCCTTTGTCTTTAAACCCCAAAATAGTAGGTTCAGCCCTCTCCTTCTCCCATCACATCACTGACCTTCTCTCTGCCTCCATCTTCCACTCTAAGGACCCTTGTGATTGTATTGGGTACCTCTAGGTAATACAGGATAACCCCCTATATAAGGTCAGCTGATTAGCAAGCTTCATTCCATCTGCAATCTTCATTCCCTTTTGCCATGTATTGTAATATATCCCCAGGTCCAAGGAATTTGGAAATGGACATCTGTGGGAGCCACTTTTCTGCTTACCATAGGACCTCAATGTGCCTTCCCAGCCAGAGACTCAGTGGTCTTATAATTGATTGGATCATTGGGTCCTTTTAAGCTGGGCAGAGACTGGGGCACAATTGGGCATAACAGTAACACTCTTCGGATCCCCTAAGAGCACAGCACGTGTGATTGTTTGCTTTGAAACCAGAAGGCAGGTTACACAGTAATTACCTCTTTGTCTATTAGCAGCAATTACACTCAAGTTGGTAGGAGGTCTAAAATGACTGTGGACTCAGACACTTTTTCAGAAAATTCTATTAAGTGTCTGTGTAACTAAGAAATCATTACAGAGCACTTGAAATTATAGTGTTACCTGCTTTAGAAAAATCCCTGCCATCTCCCAGGGAAGGGAGGAGGGATGGAGCAGCTGACAGACAGTGAGGGAGGGAGTCTTCCTCCCCTTGTATCCTCCATGAAGGTCGGAGGGCACAAAGGTGGTGAGAAGTAATAATAGCAGCTATTTGTTGCTACTTCCTAGGCCACAGACATGGACCTGGAGCTTTATACACCCACAGCCAAGTTCCTGAGTGATGCACACTCCTTCAGGGCCTTCCCAGGCTGAGAGGAGCACACAGAGTCCCTGCTTCAAGGACAGAGAGGCTGAGGCCTCCAGGGGGGAGGCTAAGGAGGTCCAAGTTTGAGCTGGGAAAGGAGCTCAGGTCTCAACCTGCCAGAACCATTCCAAACCAGCCTGTGTCCTTGACAAAAGCACGAGGTGAAAACCAGCACTGAGCAAGGGAACTGCAAGAAAGAAGCTTGTCTGAAGTGTGCGGTTTGGAGCAGAAGGGTGAGGCTGGCTGGTGGGCTGAAGCCAGGTCATGGGGGCCTTGCCTTTTGTGTTAAGCTTTTACTCTGTCACCAATAGGAACCACTGAAGGGTTTGTGCCCTTTAGATAGATCCTTCTGTTGACTGTATAGACCAGGCATTGGCAAACTTTTTCTGTAAAAGACCAAATAATAATTTTTTGAGGCTTTGCAGGCCATCTGCTCTCTGTCACAACTGCTCAACTCCATTGCCGTAGGGCAAAAACAGCCCAGGACAGTAGGTAACAAAATGAGCATGGCTCTGCTCCAATAAAACTTTTTAAAATATATATATCTTTATTGATTTCAGAGAGAGGAAGGGAGAGAGAGAAACATCAATGATGAGAGAGTCATTGATCAGCTGCCCCCTGCACGCCCCCAACTGGGGAACAAGCCCCCAACCCAGGCATGTGCCCTGACCGGGAATCAAACTGAGGTCTCCTGGATCCTAGGTCAATGCTCAACTGCTGAGCCATGCCCAGCCAGGCCCAGTAAAACTTTATTCAGCCTGGCCAGCATGGTTCAGCGGTTGAGCATTTACCTAGGATCCAGAGATCAAGGTCTATTCCCAGTCAGGGAACATGCCCAGGTTGTGGGTTCGATCCCCAGCAGGAGGTGTGCAGGAGGCAGCCGATCAATGACTCTCTCTCATCATTGATGTTTCTGTCTCTCTCCCTCTCCCTTCCTCTCTCTGAAATCAATAAAAATATATTTAAAAAAAAATTATTGCAGACCCTAAACAGCTTTAAAAAAAACTTTATTTACAAAAGCAGGCTGTGGGCCAGGTTTTCCCACAGGCCATAGTTTGTCGAGCGCTGGTCTAGATGATGGATTTGAAGAGTGTGGGTAATCTAGGTTCCCGTAAGTCGGGATTCCCACCCGTTTCTCTTTTATTCACCGGCATGATTAAATGAATCATTGGACTAGCTTAACTAACAATTAACAGTGATAGCAATTTATCATAGTAATATAAATTTTAGAGTTTACGGAGTTATTTCATATAAATTATTTCACGTGATCCTTACATAATTTGAGGATATAAAGACTCAGAGAGGTTAAATGACTTGCTCAGGGTCACACAGCTCATAAGCATTTTTGGTTCTGTTTGAGATCAGTTTTGTCAAGGGTCACATTTCTTTCCCAGCTCCATGTTTTCCTTTTATTAATAGAAAAACAGGAAGGCCGACTGAGCAATTTATTCTTTGAAGATGTATCAGTGCGCATGAGACCAGAGAGGTTATATAACTTGTCCATAGCTGCACAGCCAGGAAGTGGTAGAACCAGGATTCCAACCAGGCGGTCCCACTTCAAAGCTCAGGACTGCCACCCACACACCATGCTGCCTGCTTGGTTTCATCCTACCTTTCTCTGGTTTTAAATTGTGTTTCTACCATAATCTCATAAGATCCGCCCTTACGCCCAGGTAATGGGGCTCCCTTCCTGCCCTGCTGTCACTCTTCTCCAGCTGTGCTCCTCCCCATGGGATAAGGAGTTCCAAAGCCACGCCCATGCTCCTTTGCAGACCACTCTGCATGCTCAGAATTCCCTGTCCATGTGGCCCTCAGTGGCTTCCAGCATCTATCTATGTAGGCCTCCTTCCTGGGTCCACCTTCGGGAGGTGGGATCCAGCCACCAACATCCTCACACCAGGCCTGAGAGCTGGTCAAGAGGCAGCTGGCTATGTGGCGTAGAGGGTCAAAGCTTGGGATGGGGATTCCAGCGTCACGTGGGAAGAGAAATGGGAGAGATGCAGGTTGGGGCCCCCTTGGACCCTCTTGCTCCCACCCACGCAGGTGAGGGTTGGGCTTGGCCTTAGGTCTTCCCCTCCAGCTCCGTCCCGCAGATAAGCCCCATCTCCACACCTGGGTCTGAAGTTCCTGGTTGAGGGCCAATTGGACTTAAGCTCCTCTTGGCCGCTGGCACCCAGGGCCTCAGAAAAGTGCCATCCCTCTACAAGCGCATTGAGCCAACAGGACGCCAAGGCTCCTGTTGATTTAGCTGGAGCTTCGATCCTGGTCATGAACAGGGTGGGAGACAAGGGCATCCCCACTTGGCCACAGGTACCCCGTCCCGGCGGGTGGGAGAACAGGCTGACTCACACTAAGGCCACCCTGAGGTGGGCCCTTGGCCCCCCAGGGGCCCTGGGCAGCCGGGAGGGAGTCGGGAGCACAGCTTGTCAGGATGTGTGAACAATGCCGGGTGGGCACAGGGGGGGCGCTCAGAAAGATTATCTCACAGTTCAAACTCGTTAATGAAAGAAATAAATTAACCAAGCTCATTTTTCAGGGAATTCTTGTGTAAACTGGAAATTTTCCAGTCTGTGAGCCCTGTGCCAGGTCCCTCCATAAATCACAGCAAGTAGGCTGTCGGCCTGGCAGAGGGGGAAGGGGCCGAGGGGAGAGCAGCCCAGCAGAGGAGGAGCCAGCCCCTGGCCGGGGCTGGGCGGGCAGGACCCGCTCTCCTGGCGCCTCTCCCTCCGCCAGCGCTGGAGAGAAAGGCAGAGAAAGACCAGCCGCCAGCACGTCTGCAAACAACCAGCCCGCTCGCCCCAGCCTGCAGAGGCCCCGGAAACAGGTCATTTTTTAATTGAATACGATATTAATTACCGTGTGCACCATTAACGGTTTGTGGGATTTGACTAATTAATGTAATAGTTTTTGAGTCACGCTCATTAAATATGAAAATTACGCTGGTGAAAGGTATTGGTTTCATTATCAATCTTGTATGGACAGGATGGGGGCAGGGACCAGCAGAAGGGACAGACCCCTCCCTGGCTGTGTCTCCGGGCTGTGAAGAGCTGTATTAAGGTTCCATGATCCAGGGGGGCCTGCAAGGGGGCCGGAAAGACGGGTCTGAGGGAAAGTTGAGAGCAAACTCTCATCAGGCCTGACCCAGTGACCACACAGGGCTCTGAAACCAGATTCCTTTCTATCCCAGACTTGTCCAGGTAGAAGCACTCTCTATGGTTCATTCACTCATTCATTCATTCATTCATTCATTCATTCATTCATTCATTCTCCGGATACTTTGCAGTGGACCCTGGTGGCTGGCTATTCAAACAACTCTCATCTCCAGCCCCCTTATTCCTAGCCTGCCTTCACCTCAGAGGCTAAAAAGGGAAATATTTAGATTCCCAACCACCTTTGCAGCTAAGAATGGGCATGGGACACCATTGTGGCCAATAAGATTTAAGGGGGGGAGCAAGATTGAAGGGACAGCTATTGCTGGTGACCCTGTTCCTTTTCTTCTGTTTGGAGCTGTGGTAGCTGTTTTTTAAAACATTAGGGAAAAACCAAGAGATGTACAGAGATGCTAGTCCTAACACTGAGTCATCCATCCCAGACTCCTTGTTTTTTTTGGAAAAGAACCCTCTATTTGTCTAAAACACTAAGAGTTGTGTTTTTCTTTTTTCTGTTACTTGCATCTAAAAGTGTTCCTACTAGCCCAGCCGGGCGTGGCTCAGCGGCTGAGCATCAACCTAGGATCCAGGAGATCAGGGTTCGGTTCCCGGTCAGGGCACATGCCCGGGTTGCAGGCTAGGCAGCTGATCAATGACTCTCTCATCATTGATGTTTCTGTCTCTCTCTCCCCACCCCTCCTCTCCTCTCTCTGAAATCAATAAAGGTATGTTTTAAAAAAAAAAAAAGTGTTCCTACTAGATACACATGATAAAGGCACCAAGCCAGGTGCTGTGAGAAATTCAAACAAGCTTACAATTTAGTCACCGAGAAAGAGCAAAAGGACGAAACAGTTAAAAATTCCTACCATTCAAGACAGCACCATTCAAGACAGCCAAGGCCAAGTGCCATTTGAATGACCTCCAAGGGTTGCTCTTCAACTAGTGAACCCTGTAGAGCCTTATGGTTACTTACAGCTGGAATGTACCCTGACCCACCAGTGCCCATGACATGCTGGTTCTTGAATATTTAGATCATGAACTGTGGTTACAGCAGCTTGAGTTGTACGAAGGAAGATCAGTTGGGTGATCCAGGAAGCCTTTGTGGTCAGTGGGGGAGTTGGCTTAGGCCTTGAAGGCTGGATGGGGATTTCTCTGGATTTCCAGCCTGCTGGCCTGCTCCATACATTCAAAACCTGCCGGGCCCCACAACCCCATGAGCAGATTCCATATATATATATATATATATATATATATATGTAAATATATATGTGTGTGTGTGTGTGTGTGTATATATATATATATGTATATATATATTTACATATATATATCCTACATAGTTCAATTTCTTTGAAAAATCCTGACTAATACAATTATACTGTATCCACCCAGATAATCCAAGAGAATCTCCCTATTTTAAGATCAGCTGATTAGCAACCTTAATTCCCTCTGCTACCTTTACTCCCTGTTGCCATATAACCTAATATATTCACAGATTCTGGGGATAAGACATGAACATCTTTGGGGGTGAGGGACATTATTCTGCCTATGGTAACAACATAAGCAAATAGAGGTTTATTTTCCTCCCATAATAAGTCTGGAGGTGGGAGCTGGAGTTTGGGGACAGTGCTCTATGAATCAGACTCTTTCTGTCCTTCAGTATGTTGACTTTGGTCCTATGTTTGCCACCTCATGCTCACAAAACAGCTGCCTCAGCTCCCAACATTATATCCTCACACCACAGTGCCAAGCTGAGGAGGAAAATGGCAGAAAAACCCTTTCTTTCTATCCAGGATGACCAACCTTCCCTGGAGCTTCTTACAAAGTTTTCTTCACATGTACTGGTAGGACCTGATTCATGGTCATCTCTAGTTGCAGAAGACACTGGAAAAGTGGCTATGTGGCTTTCTACCCTGCATAAAGAGAGGCAGGCAGGACAGAGGGGCCTTTGAAATGACTTTGGGTATCTGCCGCACAAGGTCACACAGCTTTGCCTGGCAGTGGAACTGAGCATGGTCCTGCTTGTGGCTGGTGGCCTCTACTCTCCTCCTGGTGTTACTGAAACAAGCAGACGTCTGCAGCAATCAGAGCAGCCTTGTGGGAGGAGCGTGGCTCTCACTGCTGTTTGAACTTGGGCAGGGCCTCCTGAGCGAAGCAGTGCTGCTCTGAGGATGAATGAGGTAAGCTACAAGAATTTGTTTGGTATCAGAGCAGGTTACTTTTACCTAGAAATCACAGCTTTGGGTTTAGAGGAGGGGAAAAGGGAAAACAGGAGACCCACTCTGGGGCTCCAGCCCACCCATCGCAGAATGTGCAGCCTCTATCCCCCAAATGCCACCTTCACCTCCCAGGCCAGCCTTGCAAGCTCTTCAGGGGTACTACTGATTATTCTCATTCATTAATTAGTGTTTGCTAAGTGAAGGAGAGACCCATTTGGGCCAAAAACTCTTTCAAGCTGCCAGCAGGCCTGGAGCAGGGCAGGAGGGACTGCAGCAGGAACGTGGAAGGCAAAGCTCCCTGGAGGAAAATCAAAGTCCCTTTCACTCTGGCTCTCTCTTCCCTGGCACCGTGAAGGGAGCTGGGGACCTGGGTCTGTTAGCAGTAGCGAGTGACTGCCTTGCAGCCCTGGGGAGGGGGCTGTGCCAGCTCCATTATGTTTATGGCCCCAGCTTGGTGCGCTCTGGGCCTGCTCCCCGTGGTAAACTCAGGGGGTGGCTGGATGCCAGGTAGGGCTGGGAGTCAATCTCCATGGGGGGAATGAGGGGAGAGCAGGAGGGAGGAGCAGAGGGGGGAAGGAAGGAGGGGGAGGGCAGTGAGAGTATATTAAAACCAAGCCCTGGCTGAAAGGCTGTTTCTTTTATTTTAAGAAATATTTTTAAGGAAAACAGAGAGGGAAAATTGAGAAAGAGGGGAAAACAGAACAGCAGAAAGAGGGACAGGGAAGGACAGAATAGGACAGGAGAGGGCAGGAATGAATGAGGCTGGGCACTGGACATGCTGAGGCAGCGAGCCTCAGAGGTGGAGGACTCCCCCAGGTCTGAAAGGATGGCTTTGAACTTGGCCTCTCTGACCCCAAAGGCTAAGCTCTTCCAACAGGACCACAGGCTGTCCCTTGGAGGTGGTAGAGGTGGGGGCTTGAGGGGGTTTCTGGGTACCTGAAAGTAAAGCACAGTCAGGTCGACAGGCAGAGGGCCCAAGTGAAAAACAGACTGACTTGGGGAGAAACTCAGTACCCAACAGCACTCAGGACTGTCCCTCATCAAACAATCTCAGTGGGTTCTTTTTGATCTTGTGGCAGCAACTGCCACCCCCATGGAACTGGGCTGCCTCCCTGCTTCCCAGCATCGTCTAGAGGTAAAGGGCTCTAGCTCTAGAGACACACTGCCTGGGTCCAAATCCTGGCTCTGCCATTTAAGAAAATTACTTCAATCCTTATGCCTCAGTTTCCCCTATGGCAAACAAAGGCAATAATAGTTTCCATATTATGCAGTTGTTATGAGTGCTCAGTGAGGTGATGTATGTAAAGGGCGCTCAATAAGGGTCCTTTGCTAACAAAATCCTTATGATGTCGAGGATGGCAAGGGGCCCGGCTTCCTTCACAGCCGGGACAGCCGTAAGATGTCAGAGGAAGTCATCAGGCGGGGCTTCCAGGAATCTCTGTAGAAGGGGCTGAGCCTTCTGGCAAGTTCTGTGAGTGGTGGTGAGTTTGAGGGAAGGACACCAGATTGGAAAGAAGGTAGCTCCGAGGTTTCCCAGTGACCACTGGGGCCTGAAGCCAAGGGGCCAGGAGACACGCACTGTGTGGAGGGCAGTGGGAAGGCCTCCGGACACCAGGGCGGGAGGCTCCGGGCTCCCTGTGAGTACATGTGGAGGCTTGGAGAACCCCAGCTCCTAGAACCCGGGACCTTTGGTATAAAAGGGCCTCTCACACAGGGCAAAACAAAGATGGCATCATCTCTGCAGAGAGCACCAAGGAGGGGTGAAAACCAAGTTGGCCAGGACGAAGCCATAGGCCCAACCTCCTCAGAAGTATAGGTTTGGAGGTGAGGGGCCAATGCCCAGAAGAGCCTCTCTGAGGCTATTTCTACTTAGAAGAACAACCTGAGAACTACAGTCCCGGGGTGGCTGGAGTCATATCCAGCACATTCACTCACGGTTTGCCTCCTCAAATCTTCCATTCATTCATTCAGTCATTCATTTATTAAGTTCACAATATGTTTGCTGTGCCGTGCACATAAATATTTCAGTCTAAGTCATATCTTTCACTTTCCTCCAGTGCTCAATTTAAATTTGCTGCCTCCCTCCCTTTACCGGGGGTCCCTGAATCAGCCTGCTGGGCATTATTGCTTGTTGGTCTGTGTGCAGGAGGCCCATGGGCAGCCCAGAGCTAAGTAGGGTCTGCCCCCTTGCCTTGCTCCAAAGTCTCAGATGCTACGCAGTCCTGGCCACTAAAGTATCATTGCACAAGAGGCCCATTTTTGCTCGGAGTCCCAGAATTTCTGCTACACTATTAGAACCTGCTCAAGTGTCTAAAGTTGACCTGATGTCATGAAGAGCCCTCATTCATTTAACACATATTTTTTATGTGCTTTCCACATCCCAAGCACTCACTACCTGTGGCTTTTCTTGCTGGGAGTTAAACACCAGAAAATTCACAAGAATGGCTATACTTCTGAGATACACACACAGGCAAGGTCTTCAAAATGAAAACGGAACAATGGCACGGTGTCAGCATAGGTTTGAATCTTCCTGAACTCTCCCAGGAAACAGACAAAGGAACTAGGATAGAAATGCCTAAAACTAGGCAACATCTACAGCAAAACTGGTGAGGAGAGATGCCCTGAACCCCCAAACAGGAGTGGGTGAGAACAAGCACCCAATAGCAGTAAGACCCGGACGGCATCAGCAGCTGTGTCAGAAGAAACAGACACAAGGCCAAGTTGCTTCTTCTGATAGTTGTGAGAGCTAGAGACCCTCCAACCTACCACCAGGTGCTGGCCTGAAGGTGCCACAGGCCAGTGTGAAAGAGTAGCTAAACTGGGGGGGGGGGGGGGGGGGGGAGGTTTAATCCTCTCCCAAGGATAATTTTTCCATTGCTTTTCAGAGAGAGGGTGGAAGGGAGAGAGAGAGAGAGAAACATCGATCTGAGACACACACATTGATTGGTTGCTTCCCTCATGCGCCCTGACCAGGACCAGGGATGGAGCCTGCAACGAGGTACATGCCCTTGGCCAGAATCGAACCTGGGACTCTTCAGTCTGTGGATTGATGCTCTCACCACTGAGCCCAACTGGCTAGGGCTCTGTATGTGTGGGTTTTCTCAAATCTTTTTTTATAATTTATCTTTATTGTTGAAAGTATTACAAACATCCCCCTTTTCCCCCCATTGATCCCCTCCCCCCTGCACTCCTCCCCCCAGGCCTTCACCACACTATTGTCTGTGTCCATGGGTTACGCATATATGCATATAAGTTCTTAGGTTAATCTCTCCCCACCCACTCACCCTAGTAACTGTTAATAACAAAAATGAGTGCTCCCTTTCAGATCAGAGCCACACACAGAGGAGAGACTCCTGGTTGGAAACGTCAAACTGAGAAAGACTTGAACAGCAGGGAAACGGGAGAGAGAAGACCTAGAATTCTGCACAGTCCACTATGGAAGCCACTAGCCACGTATGGCTTTTGACATTTAAGCTAATGAAAATTAAATTTTATTATTTAGTTCTTTTATTGCATTCATCAAATTCCAAACTTCTGATGGCCACATGCGGCTGGTGGATTCCAGTATATGGCTCCAGTATTGGACAGTGCAGATACAGAACGTGTCTATCATCACGGAGAGTTCAATCGATGGCTCTGAGGTCAAAGTGGGGGAGGAAAGCAGAGATCTCAGAAAGGAAGAGGTCATATTTTTTTATTACTTCAACAAAATAACAAAAGAGCAAGGTCTGGAACAGAAAACTAGGAAAGCTATCTTGCCCCTCTCCCCTTCCTAAGAGTCCAGGAAAATATATCTCCCTTAAACAAGAGCAAGGGAACAGGACTACAGTCAAATGCCTCATCTCCCCTCAAAAAAGGCCAAGTCAAGTATAAGGGGGCGAAAATCAAATTGCCATCAGACTTTTCAACCACATACTTTGTGCCCCCGCCCAAATATTTTAGATCAATATATAAAGCTATTACAGGAAAGTAAGAGTGAAGAGTGTTATATCCGTACAAACTGATAGTCAAAAGGCTGCAGACAAACTTTTGAACATCCAAGTAATCCTAATGAACCCCTCCTAAGGGATCTATTAAAAATGAACTAAGAATGCAAATGATTGGAGTAACGCTGATTAAGATTGGAGGTGAGCATTAAACATACAAATATATTTAGTATACAGAGACCTGTGCTCAATATATAAATATATTTTTATGTTTATGTAAATATACATAAGTACAGTCAGATTATTAAAAAAGCAGGGGAAACAAAGAGTATTTGAAAACTAGAATTAGCTTTCTGGTTGCCTTATAAGTATTAATCAAAAGTAAAAGACTACTGCAAGAAATGACCCTGCCCTCCCTAATATGTGACCTTGACCATGTAACTCAATTGTCCCAACTAGGAGATGGTGGGTAGGTGGGGGGATAAAACTTTCTTTGCCTATCCTAGGTTGGTAATCTATAAACATCAGATTTCATTATTCTGGGACTTGGAAAAAACACCCCATTTTAGAGCTGAGGAGGCTAGAGGTGTGTGAGCAGGAGGAGGTGAAGGTACAGCAGCGACCCAAACCTTTGCTTCTCTTTGGAAGAGGTGAGCTCTGAATGCTCCTTAGACTGGGCAGGGAAGCAGGAGGTGAGCACACTATGCCAGGAATGGGGAGCTACACACTAGGGAAGTGAGCCCCAGGAACCTCCAAGGAAGCATGCTGCTCTGGAGGGACAGGAACAAGGCGAGCTGGGGACCAAGGGGGGCAGGAGAGCAAGGCAAAGTCAGAAAAATAGAGACCCAGCTGGCAGGCTTCTCACCGGGGGCTGGAAAAGCAAAAATCCAACAGGGGGGTAGTCATTTGCTGGGGAGCATACACAGGAATCACAAGGTCAAGGAGCGCCCCCAGGGACAGAGGAACCGAAGCTAGCTTTGTGTGTATCTCAGAGACCCCCTCCTCCTTCCCTAACTGGAGGAGAGGGTGACTCATATATGCACCAGCCAAGTCACATTCGCCCAGTGCACACCCAAGACATCCTGAGAAGGTTGGAAGCTGGGTCCTCGCCCTCAGGGGCCTCGTGAATCCTGGGAACCTCTTGGTCAAATAAAGTTTGCCCATGGTCCCATCACTGCTGCCGTGTCCCTGACTCCCTCTCCAAGGAACCCTGCTCTCCATTTGTCAATTTTAAGTGATAATTTCTATTCAATCTGATACATATTATAAGAATATAAACAAATGCCTCTCCCCCTATCGGCACCATAATCACTTTCTTTTATAGCTATCATTTATTACCAGCCGACAGATGGCCAGTTCACAGAATTCCAAAGAGGCTACCCACCGGCCAGTCACCTGGGGCCGCAGGCGCATTTACATCTCCCCAAAACAGATGGGAGAGGGAGGGGGAAGGAGGCAGATTTCTGTCAAAACTTCGGCGCTTTCCAAAATGTGTTTCTTTTGCTTCTCCCTCTATCCCTCTGCTTTTCTTGCAGATGGTACTTGTATCATCTGCCCCCTTCCAAACATCATTACCCTCCCGTTCATCCATTTCCCACCAGTGGCAACTGAATCCACCAGTGGGCGGCCTTGCCGGTGGAGATGGGGAGGGCTCCGGGCAGGCCACCTGCGGGGGCCTGGGGTCAGTGTTGCACCTCCTTCCTGGCTTGTTATTTGGGCCTGGGGCTGAGGTAAGAGGCCAGAAAAGGGTGAGAAGCGTGCCTGCTTCGCAGAGGGCAGATGCTGGAGCCTGTCTTTTTTCACAGCACCACAGAGCAACGGTTCTCAAACCCTGACTGCACATGAGATCGTCAGAAGAGCTTTTTAAAAATCATTAATGCCAGGGCCCCACCCAGAATGATTAAATCAGAAAGCCTGGTGAGGGGTCTGACAAGGTGCGCAGGTCCAGGTAAGAGCCCATGGCTTCAGAATCCAAGGAAAAAGAGGTGGTAAAAAGACAAAAAATGTAGAAGGTATAGAGAAGAGAGGGTTGCGTGCCAGGCCTGCCAAGAGCTGCAAAGTTAGAACTCAGTGATATAGAGTCCCTGCTCATGGCTGGGGGGGAAGGCAAGTAACCGATCACGGCGATAGAGAAGGTGAAGAGCCATGAAGGAGGTGGGTTCACCTTGGGATGGGAGAGAACCCACTGGTGAGAGCCTCCGGAATGTCTTCCTACACGAAGATGACATCCTGAGTGAAGAACATGGAGGAAATAAGAGGATATCTATACGCCCCCAATGTAGGGAATGATTTCCTTAGACATAGCAGTGTACCCTTAAAGGAAATGAGTGTTATATTTGCCTACATTCAAATCAGGGTCTTTTGCTCACCAAAAGATGCCATCATGAGAAAGAAAAGATGAGCCACAAACTAGGAGATATTTGTAACACGGGAAACTAATAGAGAACTAATACCTAGAATGCATAAAGAAGGCATATGAATCAATAGGAGAAAACAACCCAGTAAACAATTGGGTAAAGAATATGAAAATGAAACATACGCTAAAGGAAATAAAAAAAATAGCCCATAAGCATAATGGCCTTTAAATCACTTGTAATCAGCAAAATGCAAATTATAACTATAAGGAGACACCGTTTCATACCCACTAATGTGGCAAAAACTGAAGTCTGACAACATCAAGTGTTATGAGTAAGTTGATGCTAGTGGACGTGTGAATTGGTACAACCACTTTGGAAAAGCCATTCAGTGATAACTGCTAGGGCTGAACACGTATACGCTCTGCCACCCAGCATTCCACTCGGTGCATACTGTAAAGAAACTTGCACACTGTTTTTGAGATGTACATAATAACCTTCTTCATAGCAACATTGATCATAACAGCAAAAATTAGAAATAATCCAAATGCCCCTCAACGCCAATAAATGTCGGTTTAATCATACAATGAAAGACCACACAACAGTGACACCAGACAAACGGCCACACACACATCAACATGGATAAAACTCAAAAACACAATATTGAGTGAAAACAGCAAATTGCAGAATACACTGAATATAATTCTGTTTACATAAAGTTCAAAAACATGTTCAACTCAACAATATAGTGTTTGAGGATGCATAAATGTGCTCAAAATGTAAATAAAGGCAAGAAATGATTAACACAAGGTGGGTGCTATGGACTGAATGTTTGCAGCCCCCAAACCATATGTTGAAATCCTACCCCCCAAGGTGATGGTATTAGGAGGCAGGGCCTTTGGAAGATGATTAGGTCACAAGGACAGATCCCTCCTGAATGAGATTAGTATCCTTATAAAAGGGACCCAGAGAGATCCCTCACCTTTTCTGCCATGTGAGGACACAAAGAACCAGGAAACGGCATCTCACCAGACACTGACTCTGCCAGCACCTTGATCTTGGACTTCACAGCCTCTAGCACTGTGAGAAATAAATGTCTGTTGTGTATAAGCCACCCAGTCTGTGGTATTTTGTTATAGCAGCCCAAATGGAGTAAGAGAGTAGGGGAGCTCAGGTGGCACTAGGAACTATATACACACATGGAAGTTACAGCGATAATAGTGATCCTATTTCTTAAGAGGGGTACAAAGGTGTTCATTTTATTATTATTCCTAAAATACTTTTATATGTATGATATATTTCATAAGAAAAAATTTCTATTGAAAACAAAGGGAATGTCACATGCAAAAATTTGTATTATAAATGTATCCCTTATCCCAAAGTTTATCCAAGAAAGTGTTCCAGTTCGATGTATTTTTCTTCCATAAAAAACCTCTATCCTTCCTTAGCTTATTAAAATAGCTTAATGGACCCATATCAAACACTGAGTGAAAGACTGTGGGCAATTTCCAGCTGAGAGGCAGGGCTCTGGGATGTGGAAAAGGCCCCTCTAGACCATCTTTGCATCAGTCAATAATCACCTATCCTCTGAAAAATCCCTGGTCTAGGTGCCTGGGAAGAGTCAATGGCCAACCCCTGCCCCAGCGCATATTACCATCTAATGATGAGCCAGGACAAGTGACCAGTCAAAATAGCCATTAATGTAAACACCAATGAGTGGCAAATGTGTTGTGTTTTGTTTGTGTGGGAGTGGGGTAGGAGGACATGGCCTGTCAGTGTGGAAGGTGGAAGAAGTCCTGGGAAGAGGACTGTGGGCACTATGAACAGTGTTCTCATTTCCCTGGGCCTCAATTTCTGCAATGTCAAGAACAGATAAGGGCTACCCTTAATGGCTCTTCCAACTCGATACTTTTTGATCCTATGTATATTTGGGGCTAAATTCCCCAAATACATGTTTCCAAAAACAATTTTTTACACCTAGGCTTATAGGTTGATTCGTAACCTGATTGCATGTTTATTTGCATGACTTTGCACAGAAATGTCAGGAGAGAGTTAACATGCCACATCTGTTTTCATCTGAGATGGATGTGAGCCAAGGCTAGAACTATGGCCTTAAGGTCAGCAACTGGGCAAAAGAGGGATTGCCGTGGGTGGCAGTGTTTGAGGTGACACGGAGGGGTGAGGTTTTCAAGAGACGGTCTGGGAAGCCCTGCAGATGCAGGAGTCTGTAGGAAAAGCGGGGTGTAGGTCTCCTTGCTGACATAAGGGCATGAAGAAGGTTTGCCAAGGTGGGGCATGCAGTGTTTAGTAAACAGGAAACTCCTTGACTGGGGTCCCTCACACTGCAAGCCACCAAAGGAGTATTTTGAGAGAGGGGCTGGGTCTTAAGGAAGGCGATTCCTGCTGTCGAGCACAGAATAGAGCTAACTAGAGACGGGTGGGCGAGGAAAGCTGTAGCAGGGGCCAGCAGGGGCCGCTGGTGTGGCCACGACAGAGAGAAGGCGGCTGATCTGAGAGCCACCACACGCAAGGCCCACAACCTGGCATGAGGTCAGCACTCAACGCATAGTTATTGAATGAATGAAACAATGAGAACAGCTAACGTATATTGGCAGATTACTCTTAGAAAACAGGCATCACCCTTGCCGTGGCTTGAAAGTTCCCTGCTGTTCTTAAGACCATTTCACAGAGGAGACTATTGAAGCACACAGTGTGGTTGGAGGCGGAGCTGGCTGCGACCTTGAGGTCTGACTCCAGCACCTACTCACTCACCCTGCTCTGTTCTTATTTGGAGTCCCCATAATGACTCTGGAGGGTCGTTGCAAGATGAGAACATATTCCAATTACCATTTGATAGATGAAGAAGCTGAGGCACAAGCTGAGTGACTGGCTTATGCTCACACAGCTAGTCAGTGACAGCGGGGAGAACCACTCACAAGATTTTCGACTCCTTTTTTCATGTTCCACTGGGTTGCTGGGTGGGGATACACCTAGTGGGCTCCGGCATCTGTCAGGAAAGCTTGGAGATACCTCCTACAAGGTCACTGCCCTGACAGCCTCTATAGTGAGAGAGGGAAGGGCATGGAACCAGCCTGGCAGCTCCTGCTCTGGGCTCTGCAGTGGGTTAGGCCCTTTGCTGCTCATTTAAAACCTTCAAGAGCTCCAGAATCGTGTATTCTCACCCCCGGTTACAAGGAAAGAACCTGAGGCAGGGAGAGGCTCACGCCTGGTCTGGGCACTGGCAGCCGGGTCTGACTTTGGAGTCTGTGTCCTCCGCAGGTTCCACAGCACGGGTGGGAGGCAGGGCTGGGGGCATGGTAAGCTGGCAGGCCTCTTTCGTACACCTGCAACATCAGTTGTTTTCCCTGTTTCACGTGGTGCATTTAGTTTAGACAGCTTGATGTGGGGAGAGATGAGCAGGAGGAAGGAGAGCCTCTGGGTGCATGTGCCCCAGCCCAGGGGTGCAGACTTGAGAGAAGCCTGGCAGTGTACCCTCTGCTGCCCCAGGCCCCCCCCACAGAGCCTAGGGGGTGGGAGGTAAGTGATGAGACAACTGTTCTGGGTGCCACTCAACTCAAGGATGGGAGGTAGAGCTGCGCTGGGCAAAACGGAGTTCTCTGAATAGTTTCCTCCACTTTTCCACCCCCACTTCTAAGCCCATTTTCTTCCTCTGGCCCCACCTCTCTCATCCCTTCCTGCCAGCTCTGGGTTTGTCCTGCTCCGCTGTCTCAGCCCTGTCCTGGGAAATAATGAACGTTAGTCTTCACCTTGGTGCAATGAGGGAGCTCTGACATGCCACGCCCCAGCCCAGGAACTGCGGGCAGGAGCCGGAGGCCTGTGTCCAAGCGCCCTGACTGCTGTGCGGCCCAAGATGAGTTAGTTACTCACGTTCAAGCTCAGGCTGGCAGATAACGACCGCGCTTTCCTCTGTGAGTGGGTGTGAGAGTGAGCCGGGAAGAGCCCTCACACTAAGGGGTGACGCCTAAGGAGTGACTTCCAGAGCCTTTAGACCAAGAGATGGAACTGGAACTGTAGAATTTCAACGTCAGTAGGCAGGCAAGGAGGAGGCAAAGGGAGCTTTTTGGTGATGCTCAATTCACATGAGTCAGCAGCTCTGGCCAGGAGACTCCTGAGTGAGTGTAACACAATGGGTAGCCCTTCCTGTCTGCCAGCCACGCTTCCCAGTCAAGGCTCAGCAATCTCAGCTTATGGGCAAAGAGGCCTGTTTCTGTAACACCACCTGTTTCTGTAATTCAAGTTTTACTGGAATGTAGTCACTCATTTGTTTACGCATTGTCGACAGTGGCTTTCCTATAACACTGGCAGTTGAGTGGCTGCGATAGAGGCTGTCTGGCCAGCAAAGCCTCAAATGTTTGCCAACCACTGTTGGCCAGTCACAGAAAAAGTTTGCCATCCATTTTTCTAAGAACTTGGCACATTTAATTTAATATAATCCTTTTCCTATTCCTACAAATAGGTAATGTTGGTTCCCCCCATTTAATAGATGAAAAAACTGAGGTCAGCGAGGCAAAATTACTAGCAATTTAATTCTGAATATAGACGGTACAGTGCCAAAATCTGGGATCATAACATTTCCACTAGCTGGGGATTCTCTCCCTGATAGGGCTGCCAAACAGCAAATGAAAATATAGGGCACCAGGCACCAGTTAAAATTGAACTTCAGATAAACAACAAATAACAAAAAAACTTTTTTAGTGTAAGTATGTCCCATGAGATTTCTGGGACACATATATACTTAAAAAAATTACCCATTGTTTACCTGAAATTCTAACTTAACCAGGCGTTCTCTACTTCAACTGGCAGTCCTACTGAGGACCCTAGGCAGGAGAGCTCAGCCAGGCAAGCGGTCACAGCAGGCCCTGGAAGGAGCTAGTGTCCTGGGGCCTGTGCCTGGGAAGGTCTCTTCCCACAGCCAGATCTCTTCCTGGAAGGGTCAGGGATGGGTCCTCCATTGCAGCTCAACCCCCTTGAAAGGTGACTTTCACAAGGTTCTCGGGGGGATCTTGGGGCCCATTGCCATATAGCTTCAGACCTCAGCAGCCAGGAACAGAGAAAAAAGCTCAGGGGGAAGCACAAAGCTCCTCTCCCCAGCCCAGAGCCAAGCAACCTCTGGCACCCTTCTCTCCGTCCTCCTGGTCAGAGGCCCCACCAGGTCCTCTCTCCTTGAGGCTGTATAGGAGTTTAGGAAAGAAGAAAAAAATACGGCAAGCTAGGGTGACAGCAACCCAGGGCTGGGGGGGTGGGGGGTGGCAGGGGGAGGAGAGAGATGATAGGTGGGGGATGGGAGGCAGCCATCTACTTTTTAATAGACTGAGACATAAATGCAACATGATTCACTTTGAACAGGCCACCTGGATTAGATGGAAGTTAATTAAAACAATCCCTCATTTCTCAGCGTTTAAAACTTCTTAAGTCTCAGTTGGGGAAGGGTGCGGCAGGACTTTTTATTACTCTTAGATGGTGTTCAGAAGGCCCATAAATACATCTCCTCTTCCTGTGATCCCATTAATCTTGCCGCCTCTCCTGCTCCTCTCTGCCAACAATCAGATCCCAGTAAACAACCTCAAGTGAAATTTGCAACTGTCAGATAAACATTAAAAATGCTTCTCTTGTCCTTTCCCATTGATAGTCCCATTAATATTGTAATGGAACAAAAAGTTATGAAAATGAATGCATGCTGGTTTTGGAAATGAATGATGCCGACCGCTGCTGGGATATAGACACACATGCATATGGATGGGCTCAGAAGATCGCAGATGCTGCCCACATCGACAGCAGGCGCCTACCGACAGGCCTGGCCACGCGCATGCCAGGGACCAAGGACAGCTGCACACAGTGTGGGTACACGTGTGTACACACGTCAGAATGGGGTGTTTTCCATTTTATAAATGGAAAAAAGGAATTCCACCCCTAGAAAGTGCTGTAGACACACACTTACCACCCGGCTTTATACAGAGTAAAATATTACAAGGTTTTCCACTTTATCATTGCTTCTCTCCTCCTTTATCTGTTTGCAGTCAGTGGTTGGGATTCTCTCTATAGATACTCAGATACCCCAATAGATAAGGCTCTCTTGACATTTCTTCCCCATTTATTTTCCATGCAGAGGCCTTATTAATACACATGCATGCTCTTGGGTGTGTGTTTATCTATCTGACGAATGAGACCTTAAAATCTGAAGGTATAATAAGAACTTTATAAGAAGAAACTTCTTAAGGAGTATTTTAGGTCAAAGATTCGTATTTGATGCAGGAAATAAGTATGAGTTTTATGATATTTAAATTCACTAGGAAAGTGTACAATAAAATAACCACAAAACAAAAACCCCTTGCACTGACACTGTTCATAGGGGATCTAAATAATCATCTCATCAAGGCCTGGCCATGGGCTCCTGGTAGGCAAGGACTGCTTTTTTAAAAAAGATATGTTTTTATTTCAGAGAGAGGAAGGAAGATGGAGAGAGAGATAGAAACATCAATGAGACAGAAACATTAATCGGCTGCCTCCTGCATGCCCCCTACTGGGGATCGCGCCTGCAATCCAGGCGTGTGCCCTGACCTGGAATCAAATGTCACCTGGGTTCAAGGGACAGTGCTCAACCAACTGAGCCACACTGGCTGGGCAGCACTTTTGTTTTCGCTCATCACTGTAACCCATCCCCTAGGCCAGTGTCTGGCACTTAGTAGAAGCTCAAGAAAGGTGATGCCCAAGAAAGAGGAAGGAGAAAGGAAGGAAGGGAGGCAAGAATGTCCATTTTTGCTTTTCTTCTATGGGGAAGTCTGATGGCACCTGCCAGTCAGAGGCAGGAGACGGCTTTTAGCATTTTAACATCTGGGAAGGTCAGTCTGAAGGTGGAGTGGAGGGAGAGCAGGACCCGGCCCAACTTGTCAGGAAATGAGCACATTAAAAAGGACTCGCCATTTGACTAGCTTCTCTCTGTCTTGGGTTTTCACACCCTTTCTTCTAACATTTCTTTATCATGATGGTAACTATCATATCAACATATCATCTAAAAAGTAGAAAATTGTCACTGAGAACAAAGCTGCCACAGACCTCCTTGTACCCCTATTCCAGGGATGCTCTGACTCCCACACTTTGGCCTAGTAAATTCTGACCATCCCTCAGGGCGACTCTGGGAAGCCTTCTTGACTCCTCAGAGGGGGTTAAGTCACTTCACTGTAACTACCTGGAGTGTCCTTCCTGACGCTTTGCCAGCAGCCAACATGGGTTTCCTCCAGGCAATAAACTCCACCATGGCAGAATCCTGGCTCATAGCACAAGCTTAACAAATATTTGCTGATTGACTGGTAGGGTAGTTCTTTTTCTTTTTTTATTGAATCCCCACTCGAGGATATGTTTTACTGATTTGAGAGAGAGGGGAAGAGAAAGAGAAACATCAATGTATGAGAGAAATATCGATCAGTTGCCTCTGGTAAGTGCCCCCACTGAGGATCAAACCTGCAACCTAGGTATGTGCCCTGACCAGGAATCAAACCAGCAAACTTTCAGTGCAGGGGATGACCTTCCAACCCACTGAGCCACTCAGCCAGGGCAGATAGTGTAGTTATTTTTAAATGAGTTCTGTGAACTCCCTGGCCTAACTTATGTGATTTGCAATGTGGCAATAGAGAGACCACTAGCATCTTAGTCCACAGACCCAATCCTGGCTATTTTCCTGATTCATAGTGAGACCTAGAGGAGTTCATTTAAGCTTTCTATGCCTCAGTTTCCTTCTCTGTGTCAATACAATGACCTCACATAATGTAACTGCAAGGCAGAAAAACCAAGGGAGATATCCAAAATATCCAACATTCAATCCAATATTATATCAATATACCTAACAGCTGTATGTACAATAAAGAGGCGGGAAAGATAGAAAAAGAACACAGAATTTCATTAAGTTCTTGCCTAAAAAGAAGACATATACAGCCTGGCTGGTCGTGGCTCAGCGGCTGAGCATCGACCTAGCATCCAGGAGATCGCAGTTCGATTCCCGGTCAGGGCACATGCCCGGGTTGCGGGCTCGATTCCCCAGTTAGGGGCGTGCAGGAGGCAGAATATCTGAGGGCATCAGTATTTCATAACAGCTATCCAGGGAAATTTAATCTGCACTCAGGGCTAAGAACTACTGATTTAGCCAACCCCAAACACACAGGGGATCCAGAGGATGCTACCAAACATTTCTTCATTTTCTCCACACAAGCTCTGCCCTAGAAGGGCCCCTGGAAGTCCCTTATTCCTGGCCTGCTCTCTTCTCTTACCCACCCCACCTCATCAGTTCCCCCCGGAGTTCCTGGCTCCCTCCTGGGGGACTGAAGTGGATCCTCACTCTTTAGAGTCTTTGGTGTGAGGCAGTTGTAAGATGGAAAAAGCCTTTCCCTTGCTCCACCTGGCAGGTGAGGGTGGGCAGGGATGGACAGGGTAAGAGCAAAGAGCACTGTCCTGCCACAATCACCAGCTGAGAAGCGCTGGGAAGGAAACATGAAACGTGGGGAGCATCAGAACCAATGAAAACAGGACCGCTGGAGGCTGAAAGGCCTTCAGCTCTGTTCTCGGGATGATTTCTACCCATTGAACCAGACTGCAGCACCTCGCTGCATGTCTTAACTTGGGGGACACCAGAGGTCTCTGAAAATTTCATCAGCCCCCTCTCTCTGCCCCATCTCTTCACATGCTCTTCACCACGTGCTGACGCTGGTTCCCCCCAGCTGCGGAGAAGTTTCCAGACAATCTATGAAAGGCTACGGGCTGGGGGAAAGGGTTTAGAGCACAGTCGTCTTTCAGATGAGTAGGCGGACAGAAACAGGCTCAGGTGCAGCGAACAAACTGCTGGTCGCCCGTTGAGGGGAGCCGGGGTCTGAGTGAGAAAGGTAGAGGGATTAAGAAGTACAATTTGGCCCTGGCCGGTGTTGCGCGGTGGTTAGAGCATCAGCCCAGGCACTTAAGGGTCGAGGGTTCGATTCCCAGTCAAGGGCACATACCTGGGTTGCAGGTCCCATCCCCAGCCCCCCAGTTGGAGCACATGTGGGAGGCAACCGATCGATGTGTCCCTCTCACAGTGATGTTTCTCTCTCTTTCTTTTTCTCTCTCTCTCCCCCTCTCTCTTTCCTTTCCACTCTCTAAAAATCAATGGAAAAAATATCCTCAGTGAGGATTTAAAAAAATATCGTTTTTTTAAAAAGTACAAATTGGTGGTTACAGAATAGTCACGGGAATGTAAAGTTCAGCACAGGGAATATAGTCAATAACATTGTAGTAAGTATGTACGGTGCCATGATCCAGGAGGGTATCCCAGACAGACTCGTCCCCTAAAGGAGCAAGGACTATGAGATGACAGCACCTACACTCCCGCCTTTGCCACGGGTGATAGCATGGCCCTGCACGGGAAACAGGCCTTTCCTCCCATCTCTCCTGTTCAGTTCCTTTAGCAGTAACTGGAAATATGCGTAGAGTCGACAGATGGGCCCTGCAACCTCTTGTCAACTAAAGTTGTGCGGGCCCTGGAGAAGCTGGAGAGACACTTCTGCATTCCATCCTCAAGCTAGGGCCTCACAGGTCTTCATGAAAACTACAGTGACCTCTGCCACGCTGCCAGTCTCTCACTTCCAATCCTTCAAGAGGCCGAGCTGCAGAAGATGCAGGGCTGACACTGGACAGCTTTCGAAGTCAGAAGGTTAGATAAGGGGCATTCACGTTGTTGGGGAAGGACTGAAATCCCTACACCAGAATCTGCAGCTTCTTACAAGTAATGAGAAACCTAGGGAGCCACTGGCACCCTAGTAAGAATTAGTCTATAAGCTATGAAGAGTTCGTTTACATCCCAAAAGTCTGAGGGAAAAGCATGCAGGACAGATACCCTGGCCCAGGAGAAGACCCAGGTTTGGAAACCAGGTGTTCCAGCAGCCATGGTGGGGGTTGCCCCGGGCGGGCTTGGATCAAGGCCACGCTCAGCGTCAGGTGCATTTGCCTTGTGTGACTCCAAGAAGTGCCACACATCACACTCTCCTTCCAATTGTCTATAAAGGACAGGTGGCACCCTAAAAAACATTTTCTGCATTTTAACAAGGATCAAAATCATAAGCGGAAGAAGTCTCAGCCAGCAAGTAAAAGGTTCAGACCCAGTCAAGCTTTTGCAGGTATATTAGTGTCCTAAGGCTGCCATACCAAAGTACCACAAGCTGAGTGGCTTAAACATCAGGAATTTATTCTCTCACAGTTCTGGAGTCTCAAAGTCGAAAATCAAGGTGTCTGCAGGGCCATGGTCCCTCTGATTTGGAGAAAGGGTTTTAGAGGAAGGTCCTTCCTTGTCCCCTCCAGCCTTTGGTAGCCCCCAGGCATTCCTTGGCCTGTGAAAGCACCACTCCAGCCTCTGATTCCCTCTTCACATGGCCTTCTCCCCTGTGTATCTGTCTGTGTCCCTTCTCTTTTTATAAGGACACCAGGACTCACCCTAATTCAGTATGACCTCAACTTAATGACATCCACAAAGACCCTATCTCCAAATGAGATTGTATTTACAGGTTCCAGGGGTTGGGACTTCTACATAATTCTCTGAGGCACACACTTCAACCTGGAATACCAGGCCTTCTCAGCCCTGGGCCATCTTGGAAGGCGAGAAGAGACGTGCTTGTCAGCTGAGGTGAGGACATTTTGGGAAACCTCAACCTGCCAAGAACAGTACTCCCTACACCTGCCTCCTACACCTGCCTCCACTCCCTTCTGCTTTCTCCACATGAAGATCCTTTCCAATGGGCCCTGTGCCAGGATGTCACAGCTCCTCCCTAGAACTGAAGTCACCGTGACCAGACAGAGGCAACCCTTGATTCCAAAGCATTGTCCTTGTAACTGTACAATTAAATCGTGAGGGGAACCACTCATGCTCCTGTGAACCCCACTGACATGGGAATCCTGGATCCGCGGCTCCTGAGCTGCGAAACCTTGGACAAGTGACCAAACATCTCTGAGCCTCAGCTGTCCCCTCTGTAAAAGGGGACCTCACTGTGTTGCTACCAGGAATAAACAGGAAGGTGCACTGAAGTTGCTCAGCGCAGGGTCTGGTATAAAGCAGGTGCATTTGTTGTTCCCGTTAGAATCAGGGTGGGGTGCTGGGCTCATCCGCCTGCTCCCTCAACACCAAATAAAGAGCCCAGAAGTGGAAACAACTTGGGTGGTGATGGGCCCAATTTCATCCCCACCACTAGGGAGAGAAAGGAAGACAAATAAAATGGCCATTTTAACTTCTGTCCTCTGCATTAATTTTCAGTTAACTGCTGAACTGACTAAATTCTTTTCTTTCCTTAAGGACTTTTATAAATTCTGTCATTAATAAAATCAGACATTCAATTAGCAGGGAACTCTGATTGGGAACTGATCGCTTCCCCGATACCTTTCTCTCTGTCCCCTCCTTGCAGACTCCCGGCTTGTCCCGGGCTCGGCCAAGGCCCGGTCCCGGTTTCCCTTCCTCCCCAGCGCCTGTCAGGACCTCAACAAAAGCCGGAGAAGAACAGGGGCTGATTCCATTAACCTCTGTCATTGCTTAAATCTCTCTCTTAATTAACATGAGTTAATATGATTAATCAAAATAATGAGACAAACCTATTAAATTAGGGGGGTTTAAATGGCAGAACTCGGCAGAAAAAGTAAAAGCAAGAGGAGGCCTGAGAAGAAACAAGAGGGAGGGGTGAGTCCAGAGGTGAGGAGGGCAGGGAGGTGGCTGCTGGCCCAGTGCAGCCGGGTCAGCCCAGGCCAGAGGCGGGGAAGGGGCCTGGAGAAAATGCTTCTGGGGACATGTTCAGTGTTTGTGCCACCTCAGCTAATTATACCCAGTGCTCACACTTTCCTGGGGCCCATCGGCTCCTTCTCAGCCTCCCCAGCTTCTGAATTCTGGGTAGTCCTGTGCGGGTGTCAGCGTTCCCGATGCCTCCGTGCCCTCCCTCCAAGGCCAGGCTCTTAGAAACAGCTGCCTCTTCTAAGGTGGAACGACTCACGCCACGGCCCTGCCCCTCACAGGGTCTGAGATTGGGGAGAGTCATCTTACCTCTCTGAGACCCACCGAACCCACCTACAGAATGGGAATGATATCCCTGAGTTGGAATCGCTGCTAAGAGAACCGAGAGGGAGGCTGTGTGAAAACGCGAGGGTGATGCCAAGTCCACAGCAGCCCCCAGGAAAAGTTCTTTCTTGCCTTCTCCCCTTGCAATGACTAAGATAAGACCTTGAGATTCTGAAGTGCTTTTTCATTCTAAACATAGTTCCATGTATATCATTCTACCAAAAATTTAGGCGATAAGCAGGACAGGTGTGCTTTTGCAGATCAGTGAGGCTTTGCCAGCATTACTGAGCACCTTTTGGGTGTCAGCCGCTGTGAAGGTCACTCAACTCCAACAAGGTAAAGTGACTCCTTGGGGACTTCCAGAACCTGGTCTCCTAACTCCTAGCCCAATGGGACTTCCATTGCCCCTGACTCCAAGTAACCAGGATACACACAGTGTCCTCAGGAGCTCCTTTTTCTCTTGGTCACCCATGCTGTGACCGAGTCCACCACAGGCCTGTGGCTCTGTGGCCACCAGCTGCTGGGTTGCCTGGCAGGAAGACCTTTCAAAACAGAACAGCGGCTCTCCAATGCAGGACATCTGACAGATGACAGGTGACTTCGGCTCATCACCAGAATTTCTTCTTCCAGTAAAACTAAATCACTTTGGTGCCAAAGAGTACTACAGATATTCGTTGCTATCCAGATACTTGCTATCTGAACTCGGGAATTTAATAATATACAAAAAAATTTAAAAATACAGCTAATATCCCTTGCTCTCTGAACTCTTGGTATTTGTCATCCAAAAGACAGAAACCAAATAGCTTTGGATAATTCAGCATCCCTTGCTACATAATATCTCACCATATGGATTTGAGAACTGTGTAGATTTAGATAGTGAGGAACTGCATCTTATCTCAGGTTGATGAAAATAGAATAGTGACTAATTTAATATGTAAATGATACATTCATCTAAGTAAAGATCAAATTATGTACTGGGCTGTGTCTAAACATAGACGTTGTAGAAACTGGAATAGGAAAGGAATGGGACAACTGAGTTATTCCAGCACACACTGAAAAATAGTCATGATGAGTTCACAAGCTCCTTCAAAGCAACAGTGTGCTGGAGCTAGCCTGTTTGGGTTCATAAAAGTCAACTGCTCAATTTTCAGGTATTTTGAGAGCCAGTGGTTAAATATAGCAATTATGATAGGAGCCATGCTAAGACTATTTACACCATGGACATCCGCAAATGCTATGAAACAGCTTTTTCTTTTTTTCTGAAGAGCCAATTTATCAGCCCGTCAGTGTCTGTAACAGTCAATGCCGCATTTGCCTTGCGAGTGGCAATTTAGTTTCAGCAAATATCATCATCTAGTCTACTTAATGTAAAATTTTATTAGTGTTATGCCTTTTTTGTATTTAATTAGGTTTGGTTTTGTGATGCATGTAAGCATAAGGAGTGTATACTTAGTTTTATGTCTGTTTATATTTCTGTGCTATTATATTAATAATAATTTTAAGTCGAAATTGGGTGCTAGCAAGAATTTTTTACTTTCTCAAGTCTGAGAAACTCTGATCTAAGCCCATTAAAGTTACTATCCCCAGCCTGGCACATAAGGCCCTCTAGCATCTGACCTCAAACTGATTATCCCCACTTTGAACTCCCTGCTGCAGCCAAACTGCTCTCTCCCTGTCCTTTCAGTACATTTCTCAGGGATGTGGCACTTAAATGAGATAATAGAAATGGAAGTACAGTGCCTCCTCCACCATCTGCCCCAATTAAAGCCACCCTTCGACTGGCTCAGATTCCTCCTTTGCCATGGATGTCTCCAGTGGGGGGAGATCCTTCTCTGCGCATCCTACCTGGAGTGTTTGATTTTACCAGTTGATGCCACTCACCTCAACTACAGGGGAAGCAGGTGCAGACAGGAAGTTCTAAGGGCCTTTGTGGATAGCTTTGTCAGCTTGCCTTCACCTCTAAATTTACTTGTGTTCTCATAGCTCTTCCCCTTCTGTACATGAGAAAGAAGTTTGCTTGTTTCTTTCCAAGCCAACTCTTCCACCAATGGTCAGGACCATGAACATTCCTACTTCTCCAGGGAATTTAATCCATCAACTCTCTCCTTTCTCTGTCTTATGTCTTTAATTTCTTCTCTAAACTTTCCCTCCAAACCCTGTGTTTCCTCCATCCCTAAATACAATAAAATAAAATCCAGTGATAACCATCAATGGTGTTTTCAGCGACATATAACAGAAAACCTAACTAAAATGGTCTAAATAACCATTCACATTAACGAGGAGCCTGGAGACAGGGCTGTCTCCAGGTACCGTGACAGTCAGAGTTCAGCTCCCTGTATCCAGACTGGCTTCTCTCATGGTGGTGACATGGTTGCCAGTAGCCCCCACCTTGATCGTTCTGATTGGGCCATAAAATCAAGTGCCCTGGGCGATACATAACTGTTGCCAGGAGATGCCCTGCACTGATGGCCTGAAGCTTATGGTCTTGAGCCAATCAACGGCAAAGAGAAATGAGATTACCACGGTTGGTTTGGATTAATCAGTGCCCATCCTTGGGACTCTGAGTCAAAGATGGAGTGGAAACCTTTACAAAAGTGGGGTTCTCTTAGGGAGCGAGGAGTGGGGCAACAGAAGCTTGGAAGACAGCCCATAGCGCCATTATTCCACTTTCCCCTCTCCCAGATACTGCTATCTCCCCTTTCCTTAGCCTCTAGTCTCCTTGGAGAAGGTTTGCTGTCTTCAGTACTCAATGTGCTGCAACTCGGTTTCCAACTCTGCTGCTCTTGCAAGGTTGCTGGTGTCCTGATTTGGTCTCTCTGTGGGTTTTGACACCTCCACCAGCTTCCTTCATTACCCTCGTTCACCCATCGGAGGATTCATAAGCTTCAGACGATCGGTCCGTCCTCTCGAACATGGCTCCCATCACTCAACAATGTTTTTTTTTTAAGCACTTACCATATACTAATTCAATATGTCCAACACATAATATGTACAACTTACTCTTGAATATATAATTTCACCTCATTTTTCACATCCACAATTGCACTAACTTCCCGACTGGTTCCTCTGCCTCCGGGTCCTCCCCCTTAGCAATCGTCTGCCTTGCTCACAGGTGTATCTTACTAAATGCAAGTCTGATTGCCACATCCCCCTGCTTTTATTTCTCCTGCAAGAGAAAGTTCCAAATCCCTAGCACGGCATTCAAGGCCTTGGCAATCAGGCCCCACCAGCCTCTCCTCGTCTGTAGCCCATCTCTTCTCTTCTTATACTTTAAGTTGTGGGTATAATGAGCTATTACTTCCCAAATACATCATGAACTTTCTTAATTTGAAGTTTTACTCATATTAGTATTATTTTTTTTTAACTAAAATGCCCTCTTCTGATTTTTCTCCTAGGAAAAACCCTATTCATTTTTCAAGAACCCAGTCTCCATGTCACCTCCTCAGTGAAGTCTTTTCCAAGGCCAAGCCAAGCACATCCTCTGTGGTCCCAGAGCACTCTGTCCCTATTAATAATAAGCCCTTATCAGACTGTATTATAGTTAGGTTTATGCTTGTGAATTTTTGCAGGAGAAGGCCTAGATCTAAATCATCATTCTGTACTAAGCACAAACACTTGGCAATACAAGCTCAATGTATGTTTGGAGAATTAAACTAAACTGATTATTTCAACCATCTCATTTTACAGATGGGGAAACTGAGGGCTAGAGAAGAAGTGACTTGCAAAGGTCATTCTGTGTGTCTAATCAGCATTCTTTTGTTGTAAGTAGGAAAAAAATGGCTTAAACAAAAACAGGAAATATTTTTGGCTCATCGAATTGAAAACTCTCTGTTTAAGCACAATTTCTATCTAAGGATTCAAAAGTACCATCTAGACCTGACTTTTCAGCGCTGCTTCTCTCTCTCTGTTGGTTCATTCTCTGCTTCTACAGCAGAAAAAAAAAAAGGCCACCCACAGCTCCAGCCCAAACTACTCCACACTTAGGTTCATATCCATGGGAAAGAGGATGCCTTTGGTGGTCATGTAAGTAAAAGTCCCAACGTTCGTTCGGATTATGACTTGAGTCACATGCAATACCATAATTGGAGTGCTACGTCGCGTGTTCACCCGTGGAGCTATGGGCAGAGTGAACTCCACCAAAGCATGTGGACCGAGAATGGGGGAGGAGAAATCCCCTCTCGAGTAACATCACCTGATAGAACTTTTTTGGGTGATGAAAATACTGAGACCTGTGTTGCTCAGTATGGCAGTCATTAACCACATATGGCTATTGGCGACTTGAAATGTGGTTAGTATGATTGAAGAACTGAATTTTTAACTTTATCTACTTTTTAAAAAAATATATATGTCTTTATTGATTTCAGAGAGAGGGCGGGAGAGGGAGAGAGAGAGAAACATCAATGATGAGTCATTGATCGACTGCCTCCTGCATGTTCTCTACTGGGGATGGAGCCTGCAACCCAGGCATGTGCTCTCAGCAGGAATTGAACCAGGATCTCCTGGATCCTAGGTCAATGTTCAATTGTTGAGCCACGCCAGCCGGGCTAACTTTATCTACTTTTAATTACTGTAGATTTAAATTGAAATAGTAATGTAGCTAGTGGCTACTGTATTGGACAGTACAGCTGTAGGAGAGAGAAGGTCTAGAATTCTACACTGTCCAATATGGAAGCCATTACCCACATATGGCTATTGAGTCGCAAGGAATATGCGCGCCCAGATTACTATAAATGTGAAGTTCTCAAAAGCCCTCCCAGGATGGGCTGCATCAGAATGGCCTAGATGGTTTTTTTAAAATCCAGATTTCCAAGTATACTCCAATCTCTCATATTCTGATTATGGATTCAGTGCTCTTTGGGATGGGAGCTTACTGAACGACATGGAGGGCAGTGATGGTATCTCTATCTCCATATCATTGTTTTGAGTCCTAGAACTCTCAAAGCTAGAACGTACAGAAGCCTTCCTTCTTTCCTTCCTCCTTCCTTCCTTCCTTCCATCCATCAGCCATATTCTGAGCATCTCCTAGGTGTAATTTGCTATGCTAGATACCTTACATCACTGATTCATTCATTCATACATTCATTAAATACCTTCTATGTGCCAAGTGCTCAGCTCAGGAATTAAAGAGTTGAACAGGAAAGACAAGGTCCCTTTCCCGTCTGGAAAGTAAAACAACATCGATGAACTACTTACCAGTACGATGGGCATTTACAAAGGGAAAGTACAAAGCAAGAGCTCCAATGTGTCAGCAGGAGGCCTCGCTGACATTAACCTGAGACTGGAGGGTGTGGAAGAGCAAGGGGTCTATGGTGAAATTCTCTCAGATCACTGACCAGGAAAACAACGAGAACCAGAACTCTCCGCATGCACTCTAGCTTGGTTTTCTGATGAGAAGGAAGGAAACTCTTTCAGAAGAACAAAGTTGGAGGACTAACGCTATCTTATTACAAGACTCATCATAAAGCTACGTTAATCAAGACAGTGTGATATTGGCATCAATACAGACAAATAGATCAATGAAACAGAATGAAGAATCCATAAATAGATCCACACACATGAGTGGCTGATTTTTTTAAAAGGTGTAAATGCAATTCAGTGGAGAGAATACAGTCCTTGCAACAAATGGTGTTGGAATAATGAGATATTCATATGGAAAAACTGAACTTCAACACATAACTCACACCATATTTTAAAAATTTACTCAAAATAGATCATAGCCTGAAATGTAAAACCTATCCATAAAATTCCTAAAAGAAAACATAGGTGAAAAACCTCTATGATCTTGGGTTGGCAAATAACTTTTAGATAAGACACCAAAAGCATTATCTATGAAAAAAAATAAAGATACATTTGACTTTGTCAAAATTAAAAACTTCTGGTCTTTGAAAGACATTGTTAAGGTAATGAAAAGGCAAGCCCCAGGCGAGAAGAAAATATTTGTAATCATATATCTGATAAAGAACATGCATCCAGAATAAAGACTTTTCAAACTCAATAATAAAAAAAGCAAAGACCACAATAAAAAAAAATGAGCAAAAGATTTGAACAGACACTTTAGCAAAGGAGATGTACAGATGGCAAATACGCACATGAAAAGACGTTCAACTACCTATAGTTGAAAAACAAACTATCATTAATCACTCATGATAATTAATGAAGCCCAAGCTATCATTAGTCATTAGGAAAATGCAAAGCCTAAGCTATCATCAGTTATTAGGAAAATGCAAGTTAAGACCATATACCTACTGGAATATCTGCATTTAAAGGAATGACTATATCAAATGTTGGCAAAAATGTGGAGCAAATGTAATTCTCAACCAATTTGGAAAACAGCTTGGCAATTTCTAAAATAAAAACCTAACAAACAAACTATGTACCTAATATATGATCCAGCCATTCTATTCTTAAATACTTACATAAGAGAAATGAAAACATATGTTTATATAAAGACCTGTACATGGATGATCATAGAAACTTTATAATAACCCCAAACTGGGAACAACCCAAATGTCAGCACCAGGTGAATGGATAGAGAATTTCTGGTATGTCCATACAATAGAGACCTACTCAGCAATGAAAAGGAATGAGATTTTTATACAAACAAGAATAAAGCACAAGACAATTATGCTGAGTAAAAAAGGTAAGACAAAAAAATGTGTACTCTACGATTCCATTTATATAGAATTCTAGAAAATGCAAACTAATTTATAGTACCAAAAAGCAGATCAGTGGTTGCCTGGAGATGGGGCCGGGAGAAGAGGGATGGGAGGGAGTGATCACAAAAGGCATAAGGAAACCTTGGTGACGGGAACAATGAATATGTTCATTATCTTGATTGTGGGTGTGTACATATGTCAAAACAACCCACTGCACACTTAGAAACATGTACCGTTTTGTATGTCAAGTATAGCTCAATAAAATTATTTAAAAAAATAACTTCTCCCCTGGGTGCTCTCTGTCACTATCCATCCATCACAGAATTTACTTGCTACTGAAAAGTAGGGCCACGTTTTCTGCCCCCACAAGCCAGTTCCTTATCATTGAAGAGCAGTCTTGTGGAGGACAAGCTCCAGTGTGTGAAAGAGCCCGGCAAAGGATTCTTTATCAAAGCCAAGGCCACCCTTAGCCAAGCCACTGTTCAAACGTGCCCAAAGACGTAGGAAAGAACTACGAGTTATAATGCAGAGAGCAAGTCCTTGGAATCAGACAGACCTGGGTATAAATTCTGGCTCCATGATCTAGCAGTTAAATTCTAACTTCTCTAAACCTCTGTTTTTTTACCTAAAAAATGGGGCCATAACCTCACACAAAGGCCTCGGGAAGGTTAAACAAGGCTCTGCTTACAAAGAGCCCTACCTCAGGCCTGGCAGAGTTAACGCTTCCTCCACCCAGGGAGGCAGCAACTAGAAAGGAGAAAGGCCCAAAGTTTAAAACTGGAACATTTGGGTTCTAGTCCTAAGTCTGCCCCTTTCGTGACCTTGCTCCTGGTCTGTGACGCCCCTCTGCACTGGGCTGGACAGGGGGGGACAGTGGGCGGAACATAGCTGTCCGCTCCATTGGTTCTCCAAGCCCCGGCGGAGGGCTCAGTTAGATTAGCAGGCAGCAAACTACCACCCACAGGCACCTCTAGCTCACTACCTGTTTTTGCACACGGAAAGGGATGTATTAACAGAGGAAGGGAGGGATGGAAGGACGCATGAATGGCAGTGTTCACTCCCCCAGGAGGCAGGGATTCTAGAGAACAGATGGGAGAGAGGGCAACAGACCCAGCTGACCCTGGGGAGAGGATATTTGTAAAGTTCTGGCTGCCTGTCCTCTGAACTCTCAAGGGGGGGCCTGCTGACTATGTGTGGTAGGTGGGGAGGTGGGGAGGTGGGGGTAAGGGTGGGGCTCATGGATAACAGGGGTGCTTAGTAGATCCCAGACACTGGGCCTGCCTGCAGTATCTCAGTCTACAGAACACTCCTGCCCAAGTACATATTGTTTTATCCCTATTTGGTAATGAAACTCAGGCTTAGAGACTTCTGGATTTCATGGGTCCATAAGATACCCCAAGTATCAGGGAGGGCACCCATATAAGTGTTGCCAAAATTCGTTTTCCTAAGTAAGGTCAGTAGGAAAAGCCACCATCCAGCATCACCATTATCTCATACAAAAAAGGGCATTTTAATAATTAGAAAGTGGTGAGTAAAGAACAAGTTCTTGACATTAAAAAAAAAGTGAACTTCAAAAGAAACTATCGCATTATCCTTAATTTTCTCATTTCCCCAGCCATCAAAAAAACAAAAAAACAAACAAAGGCTGACATGGAATGGGGTGGAATGAGTGTAGGGAACCCCTACAGCAGATTTCAGGGAGAAGAGCTGGAGCCAAGCAAAGCCTTGGGTGGCACAAGGGGCATGGCTGCTGTGCAGAGCCCCCCAGTACACGCTGGGTCAGCACTCGGGAGAACCTGGGGAGACCCCCGAACAGGATACTGCAGATGTCAGATGCTTGTATCCGCTCAAGGGGTCGGTCCAGCCAGGCATCCCGAGAAACGGGGTTTCAAACCAGAATGTACCTATGAGATCACCCTGTCCTGCCCCTCGTATTGCTGAGAAAGAAATTCAGTCTCACAGTCAGGCTGTTCCACAGAAGCACAAGGCTGCCCGCTGCAGAGCCGGGGTCCTGAGCCCAGCCTCCTCCCAGCCGGTGCCTTCCCCCACATCACCGGGGCCAGAAGCTCGGCAGAACGGCTACTACACTCTACCTATGGGGGATCTACTGCGAAGGGTGGGGTACGGTCATTTGCTTGTCTCCAAGGTCCTAGAAGGACACACTTACTGGGAAAGGACAGTCCCTTCCCCCTTTCCACAAACATGCATGAACAACCCTGGGTCTTGAAGGTGCTGAGCACCTGCCTGGTGAGAACAAAGCCCCCACCCAGGAGACCCTGGTGAGCTGTCCTAGCGCCGGAGGCCGGGGTCCCGGCCAGGGCGAGGCTGCACCCCCTGCGCTCTGCCTTTCCTGTCTTCCCATTCCTCTGGAACCCACTCACATCAGGCTCCTACTTCTTTCCTAAAACCATTCCCCCTAAAATCATAATTACCTTTGAATGACCAAATGCAGGGACCCCCTTTCAGTCCTCAATCCACAGGACCTCTGCTCAGCATTTGGCCGTGTTTATAAATATGTCCCTACATTTTATAAGCGAATGACATCCTCACCCACCCAAGAGCGTGAACCAAACGGTTCAGTTATCCTTACTGTCCTTGCCCTGCCCCACCCGTCCCGTCCAAGCTCCTGTCCCTTCCTCCTGTCCCTTCCTGTATTTCTTAACAGTCTCGCCCTCTCTGGGAGCGCCCTAGCCCTAACTCAGGCCTCCTAGTAGCTCCCCCAGACAAGGCATTTGCTTCTCTCCCTTCCCTTCTACCTACCCCAGCCCTTCTCCCTGTGGCTGCTGGCTAACTTTCTAAAACAGAAGCCAGCGGGGAAAGGGAAAAACTAAGGTGGCCCAAGCCCACTCATCACGTGTTTCTATATTTTTAAATGATTACGTAAGTATTTACACAGTACCCTCAAGTTTCCTCTTGGTCCAAAATATTTATTCTCTGGCCCTTTCCAGAGAAAGTTGGCCATCCTCTGAAATAAACCAAGAACCGGTTGCTGTCCCTCACCTGCACCCAACTTCAGTGCTCATCAGAGTCCCAGAGGCACTGGTGGAAATGCAGATTTCTGGGCGCCAACAGCTAGAAATTCTGGTTCTGTGGGTCTGGGGTGCAGCCAGGAATCTATATCCTAACAAACACTCATGGCACACACCCCAGTGGTCCTCATGTAGATGGTCCAGGGTCCATGCCTGTGGAATTCTGTTCTACCTGGAGAGACACCCTGGAGCTCCTGAGACAGGCTAGACAGCTCGTGCCTTTGCTCACAGCTGTGTCTGCCTGGAAAGCCTTGGCCAATGCCTTTCTCATTCAAGGCTCAACACAAAGGCCTCCCCTCTCTCCCCAGGCCCCCACTCCCACCTCAGACCAGCATTGTCACCCCCTCCTCTGTCCTGCTCCCTAAAGCACCTGTCCCTCTATAACCCAGATGATGTGCTCATGTGTCTTTCTCAGTGGCCACAAGCGAGTTCTTCAGGTAAGACATCACTTCACTGTGTCCCCAGCCCTTGCAGAGAAGGCGCTTTATTAATATTTGATGATTTGGTGAATGAACAGATGGACTCGTGCCAAAACGCTGCACAACGCAGTGCAAAGTCAGGGCTGGAGTCCAACACCAGGGCCCCGCCGGGTGACCTCCATGCTCGGCCATCAGCTGCCACAGCAGAGTGGCTCAGAGCACGGGCTGGCCTGGGTGTGAATCCAGCTCTGTGCCTTGCTGGCTCTGTGACCTTGGGCGACTCGTGCAAGCTCTCCGAGCCTCATTACATCATCTCTAAAATGAGAAAGATGATACTAATAGCACTTACCTCATAGAGCTGCTCTGAGGCCTAAATGAAATAACCCACGGAAAGCCCGTCAGCACACAGGAAGCATTTGATCCTGTTAATTAGAGTCATTCTGTCATCATCCTTGGTCCACACCAGGCATTTTCCCCAGGGGAGCCTGATCGGAAGCCTCGGCTTTTCTCTAGGGAGGGAGCAGTGGGGACTGTGCAGACTTGAGTCTCAGGGTCAGCCAACGCCATCTCTCTTGTCTTTGGGATTTCACAGGAAATCACCAGCCAGGGTAAGCCCTGTCAAGTGGCCCAGTACCCTAGGAATATGCAGACCCTAGAGCTCCCACAGTGCATGAGCCCCAGCTCCCAGCCAAACTCAAGAAACCCACCCACAAATGTCCTGTTCCATGGAGGTTGAGGCAGAGTTGCTTCAGGAAACAGGACACGCAGCAGGCAAGGGCTGGCATACTGGGAGGAGGCTGGCAGTGTCCCCACCCAGGGCAGCAGCAGGCGAGGCTACATGTTTGTTGAGTCCACATCAGTTAGCACACATTTGGGACAGACGCCACTAACCCCCGGAGAGGGAGATGCAGCGGGGCCTCCATTGCCCACAGCATGGGTCTGCCATGCAACGCGGCACACCCTCACATGACAAATCCAGGACGGGGCTTCCTGCAGCAGGACATCTCTGGGGACAAGGAGACAGGATTCCAGGACTGCCTGCAGCCTCTAAGGTGACAGGACACTGTAACAGAGCTCCCAGGGCTACAGAGTCAGAAAGACTTGAGCAATGTTTAGCCTAGTACACTCTTTTTTTATTTAAACGTATCTTTATTGATTTCAGAGAGAGGAAGGGGAGGGGGAGAGAGACAGAAACATCAGCGATGAGAGAGTCATTGATCGGCTGCCTAGACCACAACCCGGGCATGTGCCCTGACCGGGAATCGAACCCCGATCGCCTGGATCCTAGGTTGATGCTCAACCGCTGAGCCACGCCCGGCCGGGCTAGCCTAGTACACTCTTTAAAAACCATTCTTCAGTTGCACAAACCAGAAGCCTAGGAGTTGACCTTGACGCCTCTCTCTCCCTTAATCCCCCCACTACTGGTCCTCCATCGTGGAGCGCCGCCGTTTTTATCTCCTAATGATCTCGGCCATCAACCATCCCCATTCCCAATCTCGCTTACTCTGTTTAATTTCTTTTTCCATTGTACACAGTGCTCCCAACACACTAGCTTACTTATTATGTTTACTGTCTCTGCCTCACTAAAATGTCAGCTCTATGAGGGAGGAAGCTTTGCCTGCTTTGCTCACATAGTAGGTGCTCGGAAATATTCACAGACGGATTCTTCATGACTCCCATCTCCTGTCTGAATGACTGCACTAGCTTCCTGTCAGGCCCACGGATGCCCGCTCTGGTGCATTTCCAATCCATCCCCCACTAAGGTGTCTTCTCAAAATGCAAAGCTGGCCATATGTCTGTTTGCTCTCTGCTGCTCACACCTGCACCCGCAAGCTTCAGACACAGCAGTGGCTTCCCACAGCTCTCGGGGTGATGTCCAATGTCCCCGACGCAGCCCACAGGGTCCTGGGTGGCCTGCTCCTGCCCCCTCCAGCCTCTGTGTTCCCCGCCCCCCTCACTCTCCTTTCTCTGGTCCCTCTGGTCTCTCTTCAGCTACACCTGTTTGTCACAGAGCCTGAGCCCAAGAATATTCCTGTGCTTGGAACAGTTTCTCGCTTCCTACTCATCCTTTAGATCCCTGCCCTGGGAGGTCTTCTCTGACATGGTTCACACCCTCACTAGGTCAGGCCCCTCATCGTAGGATCTCAGACACCATCCGGGACTTCCCCTCCACAGTGCTGTCAGGGATGTATTTTTATACCCATCTGTGGGTTGTTTGTTAACATCTTTCTTCTCAACTATACTGTAAACTCCAGGAGGGCAGGGCTGTCTTTGCTGCTCACTATTTTATCCCTAATGCCTAGCAGAGTGTCAGGCACCTAATAGGCACTCAATAAACATTTGTTGAATGAATGAATGAATGAATGAACGAATGAATGAAAACAAGGCCCAAAGAACAGAAGTGACTTGCTCACAGTGAAACGGCCTGGAAATCACTGCAGTGGGCTCAGACACAGAGTTCTAGACTCTGCCCAGAACTCGTTCACTTGTCTTTGGCAGGGGAGTGACAAGGGGCCCCCAGCCAGTGGAAAACACAGCTGGTCAGCACAACCAGACGGGGGATGGAACCCGGGCCTGCTTAGGCTCTTTCAGGAACAACAGCTCCAGGCAGTCAAGACAGAAGGTCAATATTTTGGAGATTACACACTAAATTCCCCTCTTGGAGATTACAATTCACATCTGCAGACTGAAGGCCCTCAAAAGTCCCAGATCAAAAAGAAACAGTTAACAATACGCAGAAGAAAACATTTCTGCATAAGACCAGTCAAAAGTCCTGGAAGCAGGTCCCCCTGAAGGTCAGCTCCAAGTATAACCAAGCAGACAGTCTTTCAAAGAGCATTTATCAAAGACCTTCTCAGTTTCAGGTATGTGCCAGGTGCCAGGGCCACAGCAGAGGGAAAGACAAGCAAGGCCCTGCCCTCAGGAAGCTTACATTCTAGGAGAGAAAAAGCCAGACACAAAACCAACTAAGCAATGGAATCAACTGGCCACGAATTGAAATCACATAAGTTCAATACAAGAAGGACAGGCCATGGCTGACTGTGGGCTGAGCTCTGAGGAGGTGACCACACAGCTGATAGCTCGAGGCACTGAGGCCAGCTTGGCAGGAAGGCCAGGGCCAGACATCCCAAGGTCTCCGTAGGCCTGTCCTTTCGTTGTGAATCCTTTTGACACAAATTCTAGTCCCTCAAGATGTACTTCCACATGCCTCTCAACAACCACCCAACTAAGAAACCACAGGTCTCTCCAGGTTGTGACTTAAGGAGGGTTGACGTGGGGGCTCTGTGTTGTCAAATTTCAAACACATTGGTTATGAATGGAACACTACACACAGAAAAGAATGCCTCCTCTTCCTTGGCATAATCTTGAAAACCGAGCAAGATTAACATATAATATCTCACTGTTAAAAATGTTTCTGGAGAGCAAAGGAATCGCTTAAATGGAAAATAATTGTTGAGGAGCCATTATTGCTAATTCAAGATGTGTCCAATGACATTGAGGTGTTCCATTTAATGTGCTGCCATTACTATCATCTTTTAGAGAATATAAAAATAAGCGTTCATCTGATGACCCAAATGCCCATACCTCTTTTTCTCATAATATCTTACGACCATCCACCTGGAATTCTCCAACCTTGGGACTTTTCAAGAGCATAGCCATCGTAGCTGAGAGGAATGCCATCAACATCCAGGCCCTCGGTGGGTCTGAGGCTATGGAAATGTTAGGTAACTTTCTCCAACGGTTTGGCAGAACGAGCTGTGCAAATGGAGATGACGCTCATCACATGCTCTCTTCCAGTGCAATCGCCCGCTTTGCAGGAGACAATGAGCTGAAACTTGGCTGCTGGGTCCGGAATCCAGCCCAGCAGCTTGCCCTGGTTGACCCTCACAGTGGAGTGTAGAGCGCTTCCCAACATTAAAGATTCCTGGATGCTACAGGGAACTAGCAGCAGAAAAATAAGGTTTGCCTGACCCCTAGTGGTGCCGGGCTCTCAAAGCCCACTCTTGGCCGTGCAGACTGGACTAGCCCAAGACAGGGTTCAGTGTGAATGTGGGTGGTTGTAGTGGATTGAATAGTGGACCCCCAAAATCATGTTCTCCCACTGTGGTGCCCTATTTGGAAATGTCTTGGCAGATGGATTAAATTAAGGATTTTATGACAGAATCATCTTGGTTTACCTGAGTGGGCCCTAAATTGAATGACAAGAAGACACAGAGAAGGCCACATGAAGATCGAGGCAGAAACTGGAGTCACACGGCTGCAAGCCAAGGACCGCCAAAGATTGTCACAGTCATCCGAAGCTAGGAGGGAGGCATGGATCTGCCCTCAGAACCTCCAAAAAGAGCCAACCCTGCCGATGATGCCTTGATTTTAGACTTCTGGCTTCTGTGAGAGAATAAATTTCTGTTGTTCGAAATCACCAAGTTTGGGGTATATTGTTAATGCAGCCCTGGGCAACGAATACGGTGTCTTTTACATTCAAGGTGGGGTGGGGATTAGATGAGCTCAAAGCCAGTGCTATCCAAATGCTTGTCTATGGGGGGAATGAATTAGAAACATCCGGGTGCTTGTTAAAACAGATTCCTGATTCTGGGTTAGTCCCTGCACTGGGGGATATGGAGTCTGTACCTTTCATGAGCTGTCCCTATTAATTCTTCTGCACAACCAGTTCTGGGAGCCACTGCTCTGAACAACTCAGGAGTGCCCTTTGTGGCCATTGTTAGTGTTACTCACTGACTATTTCTACCTCCGTCCCTTCCAAGCTCAGGATAGGATGACACTTCCTGCCCTGCCACCCATGGTCAGGTCAAGACAAGTCACTAGTTTGGGTCAAAGGAATTGTGAGTGAAAGTGCAGTGTGTCACTCCTGGGCTAAACATGAATTGCCAGCACAAGGCCCTCGGTGCTCTTTTCCTGCAACGTCTGGGGTGGTAGCAGCTCATTGGCCTGGTTCCCTGAATGGCTGAGCAGAGCCCCCTGCCCCCCTGTAATGCCCATGTGACCCTGGGGTTTGAAAGCTCCTGAAATATCAGGTTGTTCATTTGTTGTTGCAGCTCAACCTAGCCTGTCCTCACTGATGGAAAAGTTTTATTTAAACTTCAAGTCACCCTCCCTAAAGCATAACTTGGATACAGAAACATTTTTTGCCCTGTGGAACAATTTGTTTACCATGGCTTAGGCCCATCATAGCCAACACTGCTCATATTAGGGGGGCACTGAACTGAACTAACTCAGTATTAACTCCCAAACAAACTCCAAAACTTGTTTTTCTTAGTATACTTTTAATTCACGAAAACTAGTGATTTTTTAGCCAGTATCAAACTTTACTGGTCATATGAGTGGTGATCTTGTTAAAACACTAAGTATCAAAATTCAGTTGTCTAGGATGAGTTACAGTCTATATTTCTAACAAACTCTTAGGTGATGCCAGTTCCGCTGGTCTGTAGGCCACACTTCAAGCAGCAAGGTTTCAAACAATGCTTTTCTACAAAATTAACTTCATAACATTCATAATTACAATCGCATATATCTATAAAGCCATCTATAGTTCCACGGGTCCAATTTCAGCCTCATAAAAGCCCTGCCTGCGAGGGAGACCAAGCAGGTGCTCTTATACCCACTTGGCAGATGAGAAAAAGAAAAGCTGAGAGAGGTTAAGAGATTTCCTCAGGGTCATATTGCTTGCAAATGCCAAAGGTCTAACAGCACAAATCACATCACGTTTATGCTGTACCGGTGCCCTAAGTAATAGCACTCAAGATTTCATCAGTGTTTAAACACTCGGCAGGATTGTAAACATTGTGTGTGTGTGTGTGTATGTGTGTGTGTGTGTGTGTGTGAGAGAGAGAGAGAGAGAGAGAGAGAGAGAGAGAGAGAGAGAGAGAGGGAGAGGGAGAGGGAGAGGGAGAGAGAGAGCCCACTTCAGATTTAAATTCTTCGGTGGCTTTAACCTGGCCCATGAATCGGTCTACACTTAGGCTTTGGAATGTCTCTTTCAAGGGGAAAACACTGCCCTCTGGTGGGCTTCCGGAGCATTAATCTTTAGGACACAATCTGAGTTACATCCTTGCAGCTCTGGGCTTCATAGCTCCAGTTTGAGTCAACACAAGGGCTAGACGCTGTGTAAGAGAACCAGATATGGCAGAAGCCGTGGTCCTTACTCTCTAGGAGCTCTTGAGGCAGGTGCAGGGACAAGACTTTTTGCATGAAACAATTTGTTCCTAATGCAACGTTTTGTGACCTCTTTGGTCCTCAGCTTCCTCATCTACAAGAAGAAGATAAAAATAAGCTTGCCGAGCTAGGTTGCTGGGTGAAGAAGAGAGATTTGGCCTAAAAATGAACAGGACTTGGAAATGGAGATGTTAGAGGGAAAGAGAAGGCCATGATGCCAAGAGGACGCCATGACGGTGACTGACCCTCACCGACAGGAAGAACAGTGATGCCTCTGGGAGAGAAAGGTGAAGAGCTAATTTGGCGGGAAAGATGCCTAATTTCAATTTACCTGTGAGTCTGAAGTGACACCAGGACACTACGTGGAGATATCCAAAGCAGCTGAAAGGAGGAGGGGAAGGAGGACACAGGTTTAGAAAGGAGAAGACAGCGGCTGGTGCACGGGACTGGAACCCAGTGGCCTGGGTTTAACTCTCAACCGCACTACTTGCCAGGGGTGATCTCAGCAAGCGTTTAACCTCTCAGTGTCTCAGGCTGGGCACCTATAAAATGAAACAGTAGCTGCTACAAGAATGAACTAAGTTAGTGAGGGTACGTGGGTTATGATGCCTGCTGAGTGCTTTCTGTTCACTGGAATACACCCTCCACGAGGGCAGGAGTTTTTCTTTATTTCTGTGTCTCCTAGTGCAGAATATGCATTCAATGAATAGTCACTGAGCAACTGACTGAGTGAATGAATAAAGGAATTGCCACGGGACCGATGAACAGAGAAGCTGATTGAGGGAGAGGCTGAAAGGGAAACGGGAAGTCTGAGCTCAGATGTTGCCCAGAATTAGGAGCCGAAGGTCACTATCTAATAGTGTTCTTGTTAGAAGCGTGAACTGGAGGGTTTCCCATGGGAAGGGCTAGGTTAGTGGATCTCAACCAGAACAATGTCTAGAGGGAGATATTTTTGGTTTTTGCAGTTGGTGGGAGTGGAGAAAGTGTTCCCTGTATGTAGTGTGCAAAAGTCAGGGGTGCTGCTAAACATCCTACAATGCTTGGGACAACCCCACAACAAAGAGCTATCTATCCCCAAATGTCAACGGGTCCAAGGTCGCGAAATCCTAGACTGGAGCGAGGAGTCCAAAAGGCGATCCTGATCCCAGCTAGTGTGTTTCTCACCAGCTCTGTGACCTTATCAGTCAGATCCTTGCTCTCTCTGAGTTTGCTTCCTTATCTGTAAAATGGGAATATTAATACCAACTAAGGGCTGTGGCGAGGAACGGAATAGTGTGTTCACAGCACCTGCCACGTGATGGGCCCATGCTAAATCCCACCATTCCTATTAGTTACTACTCTCGCGCAAGGGGATGCACAGCACAGAGAAAGCCTTGTTTCCTGGGTGAATTACTAAGGCCGAATCCTGCTTCCAGAGCTTGAAGAGGTCACATTCACTCCCTCTGAGCTCCCACCATCCTACACACAAAAGCAATCATACTAATATTGGTCTGGCTCCTCCTTTCATATTACTGAGGGCAGGGAAGGTGGTGCACAGCCAGGATGACTTCAGACTTGCCACCAATGCGAAAACGGGCTGAGGCTCCTCTACTTGTAGTCAGTCAGCTTATACTCAGCTTATAACCTTGACCCAGGCCTGACGCAGGCAAAAGTTAGCCAGACTGAGACGGCCGTCTCAACGATGCAACAATGGAGCAGGTTCTGGCAGGTAACTTGAATACGACAGAAGTTGCCAAATGCCTCTGAAAGCTTATTTTTAAAAACTACCTTCCTGGCAAAGAAGAAAAAAAAAGAAATGTGGATAAATTCTCACGAGGGCCACCTTCACTTAGACATTGCTGGTAATGAGCGTGCAGATGGAGGGCCGGCGTGCACGTTCCGTACGCTGAGCTCCCCGCTTCTCTGAACGCACCCACATAACCCTCCCTGACACTTGGGGTCCTGAACCCGCTGGCCTTTCTCTGGCTTGCTCCGGCTGTGGTTTACAGGCGACTCGGGCCTGACCAACAGCACCTTCACTTCTTGAGGACAGAGACTCATGCACCCGTTCTGTCCTCTGTCTTGAAAGACTCATGGAGGGTGGATGGGGCCAGGGGCACGGGGTCGGGAAAGATGGAAAAGAGAAAACGGGGAAGAGATCAGGAATAGGTAAGAAATAGGTCTCTGACAAAGAATAGAGTTCCTCGATGAATAATAAGAGTTGAAGTTTTCTGAGCACTTCCTTCATGTCAGGGCTGTGCTACCTGCACGTTCAGTTTAAGGACGTTCACTTCACGTAAGTCAAGTAAACTGTGCTCCGGGAATTGCACCGCCTCCCATCCGCTCCGTCCCAGGCGACTGGATGACTGTGGCCCTGCGGTAGGATGGGACGTGGCCGAAAGGAACGCCCTCCCCGCCCGGCGCTTGTGTGTATGTGGTAGGGGACGGGGGACCTTTTTCTTCCAGTTGGATGACTAATTAGTTGTCACATGATTGGGGGAGGGGGTGCCACTGGTAGGCAGTTGGGGAGGCCAAAGGTGCTAAACACCCTACGATGCAGAAACGCCCGAACTTCCTGACCCTCAGCCCCCCCTCCTCTACGGCGTGGGCCATACCACCCGCGTTATCAGGCCACCGTGAGGACGGAAGGGTAGGGCATGCTGAAGGCCCCTGCTCCCACACGCAGCAGACACTGGCAGGGCCCCAACCGCGCCCTTGGGCAGGCTGGTCTCCCCTCCACCTGCCACATCTGCATCTCTTCTTCCAAGAGCTTCTCTGACCACGAAAACATGCTGTATCCTCTCATGACAAGGCAAGTTCGAGGCACCCCAGGCCCTCAACCAGCAACTGGTGGGAGCTGGTGTTTAAATACCCCGGCCGGCTGCCTCACTCCTTGGAGGGAGAAAGCTGAGGCTCGTGCGCTACAGTTTCCCCAGCAGGACTAACAAGCTCCAGGGCCCTACTGTGCTAACCGGGGTCCTCTCCTCTGTCTCACTGCCCCCTCGCTTCCTCATGCTTCTTGGGATCACCTCCCAATGAAACCATTTGCTATCAAATCATTATCTCCGGGGAACCCAATCTAAGACACACACTGAACAGTCCAATGTTCGTCCCCTTTCCTCTGTGCCCTTGTTGGTTTGTATGTTGTTTTTTCAGCCCAGAGCTGCCCTCATAAAAGCATGTGTGTCTTCCTGCGCGGGTCCTGCTCATTTTAATAACTGTGTGCTGTGAATTATGTTAGTTCCTCTCTCTGGCTCGTTAGCAACATTATTAAAAATTGGGTGGGGAGGGTAGCCCATTAAACCCACAAACTGAAAATAATTCTTTCCCAGACAATGGGAGCACTACAATTCCTGCTTTGGGAACTGAGGGACAGTCCCCACCACCACGGCCACTACCAGCCAAGGACAAGAGCGGGCCCTTGTGGGGACAACAGCTAGAGACAGTGCAGGTCCCAGGCAGCCGGGAGGGCTATGCCTGGGGAGGCACCCGCTGCCCTCGTTCATATAAACGACAGAGCTGCTCTGGCCAAAGGGTCCCTCCTGAGCACAGCAGAACTAGAGGAAGGTGAGTGGCCCTGCCCTTGAGAAAGGAGCCAAAGCTACACCTAAGGGGACACCTAACAACAGTGCCCTCCAAGGCCACCAGCTCTCCATAAGTTCCTAACGGGCAGCACAAGCTGAAACAAGGAAGGACTGGTTTTCAAGCAGGTCCTCTGCCCCTTGAACTTGTGCCAATTTCACTTTCATTCCCTCCCCAGGACAATTCTATTTCTTCAAATGGTTTGGGAAGTGTCCCGAAGACATCCCCACTTGCCACCTTACCTGCATCTCTCATGCTAATGACAAAGCCACATCCCTCTAAAGCCCCCCGGGGACCTCTCACCCTTATTGCCTTGTTGGGTAATGAGGGACCAACCCGGTCACCTCATATTGATATGCGTTGTCTTTACCAGCAGGGGCTTCGGTCTTGCCCTGCCCTTAACCTCTTTGTGCCCACGAGCAAGGCACTTGCTGTCTGCCTGAGGTTCCACAACCGCAAAGCAGACGTGTGATAATAACACTGCCCAGCGAGTCTGAGGATTAAATGAGAGTTTACACAAGGATCTGGCATGAGTTCCAAGTGCGTAGTATCCGATTAACAAACACTAGCTAGCAGTAAGAAATAGTAGTTCGAGCAGCAGCAGAACAGTAGGCGTGGTGCAGAGCTTGGGAACCGGGGGCTTCCTTGGATCCTTTCTAGCTGCACAGACTGCTCGTAGTGCAGCTCAGGAAGCATGTGTGTGAAAGAATGAATAAATCGAGCCAGGCTGGAGAGGTTGCTCAAAGCGGCCAGTTACTGAGCACTTACCACACACCTGTCCCTGCACTGAGCACATCACAGAGATGTCCTAATTTTATCTGCTTAGATTACTCCTTACTTGGCTTTCCTTCCACATGGAGTTCACTTCAGCGGCTGAAACACTCCAGGCTCCATCCACCCCTTCGCTCCTTCAGGAATCAGGCGATTGGTGAGTTGGAAGGAGAGGCCTGGCGGGCAGCTGACCCTCTTCCCAGCAGCCCCCCCTCCGTTTGGGAGCTCACTGCTGCCCTCCCCCCTCCCCGAGTTTCACTGGGGCTGTGCGGGCCCAGGCTGCCAGTGGCCAGGTAGGTCTGTCAGTTCCCGGGCTCCGTGTCAGATCCTCTGGCCTAGAGGCACAGGTTGCAAGTTATGGCCTGGACTTTATCAGTCATAAAGGTGATTTGGGGCCTCCATACGAAGATTCTTGTTTTACTGAAAAATTTGTTTAGGCCCAGGTAGAGAAGGGCAGTACTATTTTTTAATTTTCTACTCAACCCCATAATCCGGCTGGGCTTTCTTGCAGCTTTCCTCTCGCTCTCAGGAGCTTCGCCCACGTAGCAGCACCATGAGAGGGAACAGATGCGCCCTTGTTTCTCTCCCATGCCGTCTCTCCTTCAGTGGACTGGCAACTCTCCGCACATGCTCCCATTCCACGGGGTGTCTACAGAGGCAAGGAATTTAGAGTCTGGAAGGGACTCTGCCTCCTCCTCAGGTTCCTCTCCCTCCTCTCCCTCTTCCTTCTGCTTCTTTCCCAAATAACAACCCAGTTTCCTGTGTCTGAAATACAGTGCCTGGTTGTATACACCAAGGGCATGGAATCAAAGGGGACCCCACTTCTCTAATATAAATGAGAAATTAAGACACAGAGAGGTTAAGGGACTTGCCTAAGGTCACACAGGAAACAAGTAGCTGAGCCAAACTACTGCTCAATCTCCTGACTCTCAGTGCAGTGCTCATCCCAGAATGCCATTTGGTTAAACTGCTTCACTGGATTTATAGTCTTGGCTCAAGGACAACATAATTGAGTGAAGCAAACCCATTCCGTGCCCCATCCTATAGAAAGCCAAGCTCTGTCGGATTTGTTCTGTCAGGATCTGACCTCGTCTCCTGCCCCTCTGCCCTTTGCTCACTTTTCTTACAATTGTACAAAGTTAGTTCCTGCTCTAGAGCCTTGGTATCGGCTGTCCCCTCATACTGAACAGTCTTCCCAGATCTTTGCACAGCTCTCTCAGATTGTTCAGGTCTCTGCCCAAGGTTCCCCATCTGAGAACCCTAAAATGCCCTTGAGGCTTCCCAATGCTGTCCATTTCTTAAAGATGGCTTCAGTATCCATGCTTTATTATATATTATTATTTTATTATAATTATTTTAATCAATGGCTAGCAATAGTATTATGTGCTAGGCACTGTTTTAAATATATTACTTGTATAAATTAATTCTCATAATAGGACTTTATGAGGTAAGTACTATTATTACATTCATTTTCAGATGTAGAAACTGAGGCACAAAATTATTAATTTGCACAACTCTTTGTAGCTAATGAATGGAAGAAAAGGGATTTTAAATGGGCTATCTGGCTGTAGAACCCTGTACTCTATGTTTTTTAAGTTATGAATTTTCCTCTTAGTATAGCTTTAGCTATATCCCTCTCTAACATTCCTCCAAATGGCCATTCAGCCATGTTTGAGCCCCCCCTCCCAAGTGCTGGGGAACATTTGTCCCTCCCCCTGCCCGGGAGCCTACTCTACCACTGAACTGCTCTGACAACCAGGAAGTTCTTTCTCAATGAACTAGACTCTGCCTTCCTGTCATTTCTTGGTCTTGGTTCTACCATGGAGCACCCTCTTCCATCCTTTCACATTTCTCAGATCAGTTTCTAGAAATGCCAAACCAGAAACCCTCTTTCTTAATGCCTTTTCTGATATCTTCCAATGTACTAAATGTGTCACAAACTCTGAAATGCCAGTTGGGAAAGAAATACTTTAATCCTGAAAGTCTTATTTCTGCCCCTCACTTCATGAAGGATCCTTAAAAATCTTAGGGTATGTTTTCTTTGCCTCAGTCTCCTTCATCAGAGTTTACAAATAGTGATTCTGCATGGGACAGGGTAAGAAATAAAATGGGAGAGAGAAGAGTGTGTGTAGGAAGATGCCCTCAAAGCCTGGCGGGGCAGGCAGTGTTCTGGGAGACAGAGCCATTTGGAGAGACTGCTGACCATCAGCAGAGAATTGCTTGTGTTATGTCAGTGAACAAAGCTTTTGGAATCAGAGTAGATGTCATAGGGAGGACTACTGCTATCCAGGTTGCCCATCTAAGCATCACTATCAAAGGTAGACATTCATTTTGTTTGTGTGTGTGTATCTCCCCCAACCAGGAGGTAAGCCCCACATAACCAGAACTTTTCCCTCAATCTTGTTCACTGCTGCATCCTCGGTGCCTAGAACAGTGCCTGGCACTTAGTAGGCACTTATATATCTATTGAATGAATAAATGAATTTATGCAACTCGGCTTGGTAATTATTGGGCCCCCTCCTCCCCACTTTTTGTCAATGAGTCATCATTGCCTCTTTCTCTTCCCTTTGATGCAAGAGGAGAACCCACTTCAATCCACCCATTCCCTCTGGATTCTTATCTCAGCCACACCATCAGACTTGGTCAGTGGCTTCACAGAGGAAGAGTACTGTTTATAGAGAAAGAATGTAAACATAGACTTAAAGAATGCTGAGCTTCCTTGGTTGCATCCTAAAAATTGTAATTTTCTGGTCCCTAAAATTCCCACATTACTAACTTCTTTGGGTAAAGACAAACATGTATTAGTTTCCTCTGGCTGTGGTAGCAAATCACCATAAAGTTGATGGCTTAAAAGAACAGAAATTTATTTTCTCACAGTTCTTTAGACCAGAAATCCAAAATCAAGATGTCAGCAGCACCACACTTCCTCCAGAGATTCTAGGGGAGAATCCAGCTTCTGGTGGCTGCCAGCATTCCTTAGCTTGTAGTCACATCACTTCATTACTTCTCTCTCTGCTCTGTCTTCACACCACCTTTTCCTCTGTTGTGTGCAGTCAAACCTCCTTCTGCCCCTTCTTGTAAGTACACACATGGCTACATTTAGGGCTCACCCAGACAATCCAGGATAATCTCCCCATCTCAGGCTCCTTAACTTAATCACATACACAAAGATCCTTTTTCTTTATGAAGTAACATTTATAGGTTCTAGAGATTACAACCTGATATCTTTAGGGACCACTATTCAGCTTACAACACTGAAGGCCACCAATTAAATATTTGTTCATTCAACAAACAATTTCTGAGTACCTACTCTATAAGTCCCAATAATAATTCAATCTACTCAGCACTTATTATGCATTAGACCCTGTGCCAAATGCTCTAATACATTATCTGATCTAGTCCTTACAATAAGCCTAGGACGTAGGTCTGATTATCTCCACTTAAAAGACTGAGAAAACGGAGGCTCAGAGTTTAAACAGTTTGTTTAGAGTCTTACAACTAGTAAATGGCTGAACTGAAATTTGAAGCCAGGTCTGTCACACTCTAATGTTAATCAGTAATGACCTTGTCTGAGTCTTCTGAGGACAATAGGGGGCGAGGCTGTATTGGGCAGGGGGAAGAGCTACATTCAGTCCTGATGGCTCTGCTTACAGACTGTGTGTCCTTGGATAATTAATTCACCTTACCACTCCAGTCTCAGTTACCCCATCTCTTACACGAAGGGATGGGACCAGATGAACTCACAGTCCCCATCTAATTTCTATATTCTCTACATCTGGAATGGAGGGCTGAAATAAAAAATCTATTACCCTTACACTTTTGCCAGGGACAGGGGTTCAGATTAGGCACCCAGGATCATCCAAAGCTGGAAACAGTGGAGAGAGTGGGCCACACAGCCCTACATTAGAATTATATCATGAGTTAGCCATCCCACGGCCTAAGAGACTGGGACAAGGGGGCTGGAGATGGCTCTGCAGGCCATTCATGTGAGTTTAGCCTGGGTTCTAAGGACACAGAAACCCTATGGTTTTGCTAAATTTCCAAGGGAATTTCACAAGACACTCCAGGACCAGAGGGAGACTCAGACTCAGCTATAATCTTCACTGATTGGAAAGACAAGTGGTTTGTCCCTTATGGAGAGTCATGGGCCTCGCTTACAATTTGATTAAATCTTAGAATGCTCTGCAAAAATTCTCAGAAAAATTCTCACAAGTGCACTCATAGGTGGCATATATAAAGCCCATTCGTGGTCACCAGGTTAACAATCCCTGGTGTAGAGGGTGAATCCGCTGATTAGACTTGTTCCAGGAAGAAAGCAACTGTGAGGGCTGAGGAAAGGGTCAGGGCTACTCAGTAGTCACTTTATTTCCAGATCAGCTCATGTGATTCAAAAGCTGATGTCTTGGGAGGATTTAAAACACATCTGCATACAGTTCTCAACCAGCTACTTTATTTTCTTTACATCTGCCTTGCTATCTGGAAAATCTAACAGTATTTCCATTTCCTTGGTGACCTGAAAGTTTATCATGAAACACAGATCTAGGAAAAATATTGGTCTGCAAATCTCAAGAAATGTCCCCTCTCTCCCATGATAGTTTTCCTTGCCTTTCAGCAAGCCCTGGGTTGTCCCTCCCTTCCAACTGGCAGCCACATTTCTTGACCCACATACACTGGAATAGACTACCCAGTCTTTTCCAGGATCAGAGCTAGCCAGAATGCTGGAAGTCCATGGGCAGGAAACTCCACCCAGCTGCAATGCCAATGTTTAAATATCACAGAATTTAGCTCTGAGAAATTTGATATTTTTTCTGTTAATCCTTTGGGATCACTAATGCTTTTTAAAATCTTATAAAGCTACATACCCCCTCATTAAAAAATGCACAATGTGCACAGAAACAAACATTTGAAACTAATTTTAAGGGCTTCCCAACCTCCCTAAAGCTTACCCATGAATGCTCCAGGGTGGCACCGTCCAAAATGGTAGCCACAAGCCGCATGTGGCTACTGCGCCCTTGAAATGTGGCTGGTTGGAGCTGAGATGTGCTGTAAGTGTAAAATACATGCCGGAGCTCAAAGACTTACTATGAGCAAAAGAATGTAGATTATCTCATTAATAATTTTTATATGATTACACGTTGAAAGGACAATATTTGGATATCTTGAGTTAAATAAAATATGCTATTAACATTAATTTCTGCTTGTTCTTTTGCAGAAGGAAGGAACAAATCATGGAGGGTCCAAAAATCAGAGGTCCACTTGGGCCCCATCCTCACTATGGATGACTCACAGGCCAATAGCATGATCCCACCGCAACTGACCACACAAACCAACACTGTTCCCTAAAAACGATAAACAATGGACACACATAGAGCACTTCAGAGTTTGCAATTTCACATATATATTTCTGCCGTAGGAGGATGGGGAACATGATAGTGCAACTGCGGCCACCTGCCTGTCTCACCACCCGGAACCTTGAGTCCTGATACAAACATTCGGGACCCTCAGCAGCTGCCAGAAGGATCCCAAAACCCCTCCCTCACCCAGGCACACATCTAGTTCATCTGAGCCATGGGCCCATGGAAACCCCGTCCCCACCAGAACATCTCACTGCTGGGTGTGTCTGGCTGGTCCCATGAAGTCCTCCAGGGGTCGGGGTGGAGCATGGGCTTTGGAGTCAGACACTCCTCAGTTTGAACCTTGGCTCTGCTGCTTGCTAATTGTGAGACTTGGGAAACGTGACTGGATATATCTTCCATTTCTGCTTCTGCAGCAAAGGGTTGTTGGAAGGATTAGGGGGATGTTGCTTGTAAAGCACCAGGCTTACGGTGGTCACTCAAATCACCTGCTTTCCAGTTCCATGTCACATGCTCCTTTGAACACTCCCAGTCCAGCCCAGGAGTAAGGCTACATAGCTAGGGGGTGAAGATCCTGCGGTCAGGGGAGCCTGGATTTGAAGCCATGCTCTGCTGCTTACTGTGTGACTTTGGGCCAGTTAATTTATCACTCTGGGCCTCCTCATCTATAAAAAGGAAATGAAAATACTACATAACTCTAAGGTTGTTGGGAAGATTAAATGAATTAATAGATGAAAGTGTTTGAAACATAGGAAACCCTCATTAGCCACTGTCTGTTGCTACTATCATAGTGGGTGCTCAATAAATGCTAATTGAATTCAGGTTTATCCACAAAGTGTCCTGAGAAAGAGATGGGACTCCCATTCCACTAAGATTCCCAGAGTACTTTCATTTTCAACATCCACACTTCCCTAGTAGAAAACCCACAGGAGGGTAGAAGCCAGAATCCTGCCGGGATTGCCCTGAGCTGGACACTTTGAAGTGCTTTTCTGATTTTTGTTTCTTTCCTCCAGGATCCCTGAAAGAAACTTGCAAGTTGGTACGGCAGATAAGGGAATGGCATAAAACTAGAAGCAGTCCTCTTTATCTTTCATAATTCTTTTCTACGAAGCTCTCATCTCCATTGTATTAAAAAAGAAGCCCCATACAAGATGATAGATGGAGAAGTAGGAGGGGCTATGGAGGAGTGCGACCTGCTCAGGAGTCACAGCCTTATAGGGGTGGTCAGTGCCCACCCCAAGGCACCATGGTCTAGAAGAGCTTTACTGTTCAAAGTGTGGCCCAGAGCCCACCAGCATGGGCATCATTAGAAATGCAAAATACCCAGGCTCCACCCCAGGTCTGCATTTTAACAAAGTCCCGGGTGACTCATTTACATTTTCAAGTTTTGAGAAGCCCTGCTCTAGTAGATATAGTGGGGGGCTTAAGGTCTGGAGAACTGGATTTGCATCCTGGCTCAGCCACTCCAGCTGCATCATCTTGTAAAATTTGCCACAGCTAAGCCTCGGCATCTTCATCTAAACAACTAAGGACAATTATAATGTCCCTCTCCAACCTGTTACTCAGATTATTGGAGCATGCATGTGGAAGTGTTTTATAATGTAGTAGGTACTAGATAAATATACAATTTTATTTCTTTCCACTGTATGCATTTTTTAAAAGTAGCTACAGTGGTCTATGGGCCAAGAGGACTCCAGCCTGTTCCGCTTTGGATGTGAGGATAGAGCACACCCACTGAAATGATGGCAGCCGCACACAGAGCTGCCCCTGCGTGGACAGGATCCTTGTCACCGTTTCCCAAGGCTTCCATGTGGACTTACTAAGACCAGGCAGCTTCAATGTGAGGGGAGGCCAAGCTGTCCACACAATTCCTGGGAGACCTGACAGATTAACACTTATTAAGCCATAAAGAGGGACACCCTGGAGTACTGCAAAGAATATGAGCTTCAGAGACCAAAAGATATGGCTTTAAATCCTGGCTCTGCCACTTCATAGCTATGACCTTAAACAAGGTCACAGCTAACCTTGAACAAGCTTAGCTTTCTGAGCCTCAATTTCTTCAGCTATACAATGAAGACAAAAATACAGACTTTCCCAGACTGTTGTGAGATAATATATGTAAAGCATCTAATACAGCACCTGGCACCTAGGTGTACAATAAATGATGCTATAGCAGTAGCTGTGATAATAACCAATAAGGATTATTACAGTGCCCACTATCCATGTCTGGTTTCCCAATGGCCATGAGGAGTTTGTTTTAGGCAAATCTTTTGGGCCTAGAATAGCTTAGGAGAAATATTGAGTCATTGACTCATTGTGCAAGCATTTATTAAGCTGTAGCTGTATGCAGGGACGCTCTGTGTAGCAGAAAGAGCAGAGACTGCTGTCAGAAGAGCCAGGTTTGAATTGCCAAGGCTCCTCCCCAGTCGAGGATTCTAGAATGTGTCAGCTTTCAGAGTAGGGAGAGAGAAGAGTGCCCCAGAACAGGATCCATTCTGAGCACCACCAAATCAGGGAGGACTGTTGCTTTGCTGAGGGAAAAATATATGGCTGAGGGCAAAAGGGGTGATAGAAGGGGGCACAGCAGAGAGCCCACTTCACAGGGAGTCAGGGACAACGTGACGCCCAGGACAGAGCCCACAGAGTAGTTCCCATATCAAACCAGAGTAATGCTTGCTTTTCTCTTCTTTGAGTAGCTCGGGACATACTGGAAATTAGGATAATGCTTTAAAGCAGCAACTCTCAAACTTACGTGTGCATCAATGTCACTGAGAGAACTTGTTAAATATATAGATTACAGGCTATAGCCCCAGAGAATCTAGGTCAGTAGGTCTTTGAATCACACTTGTAACACATGTTTCTGACACAAGTGAAAGAAAATCTGCCTCAGGGACAGAAACCCACCTCCTCTGACTCCAAATTCTGCTCTTTTTCTATCACAGTAAGTTCCTCTGGAAGGAAGGAAGGAAGGATAGACGGATGGATGGATGGATGGATGGATGGATGGATGGATGGATGAATGGACAGATGGACAAAGAAAATGAGTAGCAGTTTCCCCACATAGGCCCACAGGCTGTAGATGAACAATAGATGCTGGGGCCCTGACCTTGTCTCCACTGTCTCCTGACCACGGTTCCTGGGAAGGGTCACTGAGCTCTGCTGCTGGTCAGATAATCCCAGGACACCAATCAAAGCCAGCCTGGTGTGGTGGGAAGGCTACAAGCTGGGCAGTTAGAATGCATGTGCCCAAGTCCACGCACTGGTATGACCACATGGAACTCACACCTTCACCGAACCTTGATTTTCTCATTTGTAAAGAAGATAAGACCCACACAACTGTTAACTACTGAAGTATAACACATGCTAGTGAATTTCTTCAGATTAGGACACACCTGCCAGCCCCCACTCCCTTTCCCACCTGCTCTGAAACACGTAAGGGGATCTAATCACCTCTCGCATTTATGTCCGCACCGCTCTAGGTACACAGGCCCATCTGAGCCTCGACAGCGTGTTGCCTCTTGGGAGTGGTTGGGGATTCTGCCTGCTGACAGCTGACGGAGGCAGTGAAGCCTCTTTTTCAAGGTCACCCTGGTGGCAGTTGAGGGGCTACTGATCTCAAAGTTCTAAATCCAGTGGCCTTTCAGCTGCTCCCCACTGCCTCCTCCTGGACGGGGAGCTCCCACATCGAACCCTAAAATTACCTTTGACATAGCTCAGGTCACAGTTCAAATTAAATTGGTCCCTTACATTTGTTACTAGGTTATAAAGGGAAGCATTTGAATGTGCAATTCCTGCACGTCTATGTCTTGCTGTTTAATATGGGTTGGGCTGAAGGCATTCCCGGGAACTCTCCTGAAATCTTTTCCAGTCCATTTCATGAACTCTGCTCCTCTGGCCTTCAGAAGGCATTTGTGTCCTGGTTTCTGATAGAGGAGATGCTATGAGGGGACAGAGTCTATTTATTCTAACTTGCTCTGTCGCCTCTAATGTACTGTCACACAAGTGACTTGCTGTGCGGTGCCAGAAAGGAAACAATAAAATGCACAATTAAGAGTGTGGCTAATGCCTCCCAGGGAGTCAGGCTCTCTGGAGGTCACATGTCCCCATGAATTCATTGTCCGTGGATGGTTTACCCATGGCCTTCAGAGGGGTGGTGCAGTGGGAGCCTATCTTGCCCTTTTCTCGCTTTTCCGTGTGGAGCTGGGGATTTGGTGGGAATTGGGGAGGGAGGAACAGAGCAAGAACCCTCTCCCACCAGTGACCCTACAAGGTGAAAATGGACCTGTCTCACCCTTTCCGTGGGAGTTATCTCCCCTCACTCTTGAATTCAACCCCTGCTTCAAAAAGCCTGTCCAGCTCTGGCTTTTATGACTCAAATGACCTAGAAAACACATACACACCCCTCTTGCCAGTTCTTTTCTTTTTGGAGAAACTGAAGGATTAGAGTTTTCATTGGATTCTTTGAACAAAGCCAACTGGCTTGCCAAGAACGTTACTTCCCTCCAACCACACAATCCCAGATGTCAGGGCAATATTAGCCCCATATTGTCAACAGATGGGGTGGCAGGGACCCAGACACAAGCTACAAGAAGGGAACAAACATGCATTGCACATGATCATGTGCTGGGCATTTATATGACTGTCTCTAATCTCACACAGTCAAGACGTGGTGGCTCCCTAGTCCAGAGAATCGAAGGCAGTGTTCTTCCTTGGATGATCCTAAATGTGGCCTTCTCTCAGGAGGCCCATTGGGTAAGAGTCCAACCGAATCATCTGCAGCAGGAATATGTGACACAGCCCTGCTGGGGACTGTAAAAGGGATATTAGACCTCGCTCAGGATGCTGTATCCAAGTAGCTTCCCAGTTGTCCTTGAGCCCACTTTTGGGGGAGCCCATACACAGAATTCCATGTCAAGGACACATAAGAAAAAAGGGGGTACTTTGTATATTGTGAAGTGGGAAAGTTGGTTTTGGTTCCTTTGCTCTCTAAAGGCTGGGAGTCTCGTGCTCCCTTCTGCCTGGCTTATACCCTGTGACACACCTGTCCTGTTGCTCAGGCCACCAGGACACCAGGTGCCACATGGTCTATCTTATAAAGTTACCTGCTTTCCTGGAGGTCAGCAAGAAAGCCAAGGAAGCAGCATTAACTGAGGCTTCCGGAGCTGCAATCAATGCCTGGCATGCAACCCTCATGGACTCCTATCCTGGGAACTTCAAGGGGCATGAAAAACCAGCTCATGATGAGAGAGGGCCTTTGGCATCCTTCCAATCAGGTCCTGGCAACACAGAGAGCCACACACTTCAGGCTCCTGTGACTCCAACCTGTGGGCTGATGTCCTAAAAGAATTTCCTTACTGTCTCTCACCCTCAACACAGGCACCTCCAAGGTTTGAACAGAGGGCTGGTGTCTCTGCCTCCTCTGTGCAGCCAGTCCCATCTGTGCAAGGTCCCAGGACAATTGCCTGCAAGATCTGCCTCTTCTTTGGACACCCCCGTCTTCTATCTCATCGCCAGCCCTTGCTGCTCCCACTATATCCAGCCCTAGGGGGAGGCAGCGAAAGCTCAACCCTGCTCACCCTCCCGCCCTCCCAGCCAAGGAAGATCTCCTTCAGGAACTCGTGGGGCCTCAATCCTTGAATGCTGGGCTGTAAAGGGGCCCGCCCCTGAGGAGGGCTGATGCTGAGTGGAGCCAAGGCCAGCCCACTGTGAGACAGAAGAGCCTTGGGTCTGGGGGCAAAGAGGTCCAGCAGAGCAGCTGCTCAGCCCCAGGCTGGTCAGAAGGAGGGACAGGGCTTCAGAACGGGGCACAGCCCCCTGGGCAGCACAGGTATCCCTTGCTTTAAGAGAGACATCAGTCAGGGGCTGTCTTATGCATAGTAAAAGGAACCTACATTTGATTAAAAAATAAAAGCATGAGCACAGTGTTGCCTGAATAGTGGCCACCCCACTGTTTCCAGACCCGCACGGGTGAGACCACACTTGACTTTGGGGGCAGCTCCTGGGCATCGTTTTCAGGCCCATGCCTATGGCATCGGTGTGTCCACACGGCTGGGTCTCCCAGGAAGCTGAGGACACCACGAAGGCTCCCAGGAAAGCCAGGCTGGGTGGGTCTCAAGACTTGGGCTCTGCTAAACAAACCCAGCAGATCTTTCTGGAAGTGAGAGCAGAAACGCTATGTACAAATTGTGACAAATCAGACCAGCTAGTGGAAGGCTAGGGGCAGCGGATTATTCTTCCCTTTAGGAATTTAATTTGGGGGCATCTCAGTCAGCCCAGGATGCCCCAGCTGGAGCTGACAGTCAGTGGGGGGACGGACTAACAGCTCCAAGCAGAAAGGAAGGCCAGAGGAAGAAGCTGAAGGAGAGCCAGCCAGGGGGGAACAGAAAAGCGGGGGCCCCGCGGGCCTCGCGGCTCCAGAGCTGAACTTGTCGCTCCGACAAAGCTGACTTTAAGCCGACCTTCAGCGGCGCTTCTTAGCAATGTACACCAGGCAATCGCTGGTAAATCTTTATTAATTTTAATTGGCGGCGCCCATTTATAAGAACCATTAAAAAGGATAAATTGAGCCCATCCGGCGTAATGTCTTTTGTTAATTAGTTTGTCAGCACTGTTTTAATATCCCCTAATGACTTCATATTTCAGACCTGACATTAAAGGAGACGCTGTGAGAAAGGAAATGGTCTTATCACAGTGTACTGTAACGTTTTTCTTTTCTGGACAAAAAGTGTCCTTCCAAACGCTGACCAAGGTTAGATGTCATTTAATTCTCAAAGGTGGGTGCTCGGGGACTTCTGAGGCCCCCAGTTCTGTATCCAAGTCACCAGCCCATCAGCTCTCAGCCTGCCCGTCTGCCAGCCACCTCGCGCCTCCGCAAAACACTCTTTCCTTCCTTCCTTCCTTCCTTCCTTCCTTCCTTCCTTCCTTCCTTCCTTCCTTCCTTCCTTCCTTCCCTCCCTCCCTCCCTCCCTCCCTCCCTCCTTCCCTCCTTCCCCCTTCCCCCCTTCCTTCCTTCCTTCCTTCCTTCCTTCCTTCCTTCCTTCCTTCCTTCCTTCCTTCCTTCCAACAACACTGATTGAGTCCCTCAGAATCAGGGAAATAGGTTGAAGTCAAGCAAAACACAGCTACTTTCTAGAAAAAAGACATAAATGCTTTGCCTGCTCCACCCCACCAAAGGGCTTTTCTCACAAACTCAGGGCCACTGTTTTTACTTGAGCAGGAAACAAAACGCGGGAGGGAAGGGAAGGAAGGACAAATAGTTCAGATGGGCCTTGGTGCCTGCTTCCCAAGAGCTTTGCTCTAAAATCAAATGAAAAGCAAAACTGACACCGAGGTGGTCTCCCTTGGAAGGAGCACAGGTGTGTGTGTGAGAGAGAGAGAGAGAGAAACAGAGAGACAGAGAGAGGGAGGGAGGGAGAGAGGGAGAGATGGGGGGGGGAATGAGACCACCAATGGAGGTTTGGGCCTTAGCACCACTGCCTAACCAAGCTCTGCCGTGTGGTTCAAAGGAGAAGGCACCTGAGTGCCAGAAGCTTCTAAAATTTAAACAAAAAGAAGGGAGTGAAGCCTTGTTACGGCGTAATGAAAGCCTCAGGCCTTCGCCCTGCCTTGGTCCGCATGCCTGGGCCTCTGGACTGAGGGAGGGTAAGGGAGGCGTCGCACGGGGAGGAAGGGCGGCCGCGCCCACGCGGGCTTGGTGGCTTCTGCGTCGTACCCCACTGCAGCTTCCCGTCGCCTCGCTCGGTGGGCTGACAGGTGCCCTTATCTAGGCTGAACTGAATGGCTCTCACAAAAAGCACGATCAGAAATCGTAGCTAAAACCTCACGTTGACATGAAAAATGACAGAGCTGAAACTTCTCCCAGTCCTGGTACAAGCTCTTAGTCAACCATATTAGGAGGTAAAAATAATGTTGATCTAATCACATCTGACAAGCAATTGGCCAAAAAGAAAAAGTGAAAAATTATCAAGAAGACTATTTGAAATGTGGATTTACATCCACTGTTATTCAGAGTAAACCTTGCCCTAGGCATTTCCTGTGCCTTGGGATATTAACTGGTGATCGTGGGACTGATTTGTGCTCTACAGATAAATAGCATCAATGGAGGTGCGTGCACGCTTCGAAAAATTCTTACTGATAGGGAATGAGACCAAAGAAGTCTGGCACATCACAGACAAAGCGATCATCTTCCTCCTCACCACCATCTGCACCCTCATCATCGCCTCAGCAAGCAAAATTCTATGATCCCTTTCCGCAGAGTCTATAGCAATTATTGACTCACTGAAGATTTAAAAAGAAAAAACAGAAAAATTCAAGTCCCCTTTAAAGAGGCAATAAGAGTTTCTTGCAGGGTGTAAAGCTTTCTGGATGCGCTTTCTCAGAAGCTTCTCCTCTCTCCCACATCGTATGGATGCTGTGGAGTGACAGGCAATGCATGGGAGTGAAGGCGGCCTCAGGGTGGGCCACCTGATAGTGCATTCTTCAACTCCAGAAGTTCATTTGACTCATTTTTGCTCCCATCACTATGCTCATGTTTTCCTTAAATCACTGAGTATTGGGTATATATTTTTTTCTTTTCAAATATTATTTTTTAGAGCAGTTTTAGTAAAACTGAGCAGAAAGCACAGGGTTCCCATAAACTCCCCACACATGCACGGCTCCCCCACCACCAACGCAGTGCACCCAGGTGGGACATCTGCTGCAGCTGAGCCTACGCGGACGCACGGTCACCACCCAGGGTCCGCAGCTCACGTTAGGGTTCACTCCTGCGGTGTAAATCCTTGGGTTTGGACAAACGTATAAAGAATGATATCTATCAGACAGAGGAGTTTCAATGTCCTGAAACTATCCTCTACGCTTTGCCTATTTACCAATTCCTTCCTTTTTAATCCCTGGCAACTACTGATCTGTTTTCTTTCTATATAGTTTTGCCTTTTCCAGAATGTTATATAGTTGGAATCATACAGTATATAGCCTTTTCAAGGTTATTTAACTTAGTACTATCCATGTAAGTTTCCTCCATGTCTTTTTGTGACTTGATAGCTAATTTCTTTTTAGCACTGAATAACTATAATTTATTTTTCCATTTATTTATACATTTGTGTATCTTGAGTGTCTAAGTCAGATTTTTCCACAACAACCAGATGGCATCCCAGGGTGAACTGAGAGAAAACTCCAGATACAGAAAACTGCTAGCAAAAATTAGAGGTCAGTTCTCCAATTTAAAAAAAAATTTTTTTTAGAAGTGTTTCTGTTGGGTCACACTTATAATAATGTTTCCATTGAAAGTTTTAATTGGCACATCTGCCAGATGACCAATGTACACATCCACACACAGACACACAGACGTAACACATATGCACCACTCTGCTGAATGGGGCTTCTGCCACAGACATCTGACAGCTATTCTTGGGGGTAGCAGGGCCTGCCTCCCACATGGAAGCTGGGACAAGGACATGTGACCTAATCTTGGAACCCATGAGGATATAGAGAAGTGGGGACTGAGACGATCCTGCTGCTATAGCAACAACCCCCGTTTTCAGGGCGAGCAGGGTGGCCAGCCTGCAGACCCATGCCCATGCCTGACAGTGAGGCCAGGCAAGCGGAGTGTCCAGTGTTCAACAGCAGTGGTGGCAGCTCTGTTGTCATCGGCTGGTCCATGGTGTCATCTCTGCACTTCTAGGTACCTGGTCTCCATTCTTGCCCAAACTGACTCCCCTGCCTTCCCAGGCAGCTGGAGGCTTCCCAACATCTATTCCAAAAGACCTATTTTCTGTAACTTACAACTAAAACATTCCTTCCCTAAATCAGACCAGCAAAACTTCAATGTAAGCTCAAGGTTGAGTGAGTGAATTCATAAGAACCAAAACCCCTAAACTAACTGTCATCATCACCAATTAATCGTTGTTTTTCATGACCTGTGCATTGTTGTAGGCAATGTAATAGCCCAGAAATGATTAATTTTTAAAAGTGTAACCTTCTTTTACAGAAGAAATAACAGATACACAGGTGAAGGCTTAGGGAGACAAAAAAAAGGAAAAGAAAACACCCAGAAAACCAAAGCAAAAAAAAAAAAGAAACATAATTTATGAGCTGAGTACATAAAAGGCACAGAAAAACAGTCTTCAAAGATATTACAAAAAAGAGGAGAATAAAGAAAAATGTTGCTACTTTATTAGATGGGGGCAGAGAGGAATGAGTAGCAGATGATAGAAAAAAATAAAATATAACATTTTGATCTGGTTTGATCTTGATCAGTATCAAAAAAATGATTAGGTGCAGAAAAGCCTAGTTAACACATGGACTTGGAAAAAGAAAGGACAGCGTTGCAGACAGCTTGAAACTAGGTAAGAAACAAAGAAAATTCATTTAAATGAGCAGAGGTCCCGCAGACAGGGATCTTAGGAAACTAAGCAAAGTCATTGCCAGCAATTGCAAACTCGACAAACATGTATGGAATATAATTATTTTCACAGTGCTGGTGATTTCAGACACATCCCACTTTATCCTCAGTTAAAGTGATACACCACATAAACAAAATGAAAAATAAAAATCATATAATCATATCAATAGATGCAGAAAAAGCATTTGACAAAATCCAACATCCATTTATGATAAAAACTCTCAGCAAAGTGAAGGTAGAGGAAACATATGTCAACATAATAAAGGCCATATATGACAAACCTACAGCCAACATCATACTCAATGGTGGAAAGTTAAAAGTTTTCCTTAAGATTAGGAACAAGACAAGGATGTCTAATGTCACCACTTTTATTCTACATAGTACTGGAAGTCCTAACAGCAATAAGACAAGAAAAAGAAATAACAGGCATCCAAATTGGAAAGAAAGAAAGAAGTAAAACTGTCATTATTTGCAGATGAAATATTCAGAAATCAGTTGCATTTTTATACACCAATGACAAACTATAAGAAAGAGAAATTAAGAAAACAATCCCAGCCCTGGCCAATGTGGTTCAGTTGGATGGAGCATCATCTTGTGCACAGAAGGGTCACAGGTTTGATTCCTGGTAGGTGCACATACCCAAGTTGCGGGTTCAATCCCTAGTCGGGGCGTATATGGGAGCAGCCAATCAATGTTCCTCTCTCACACTGATGTTTCTCTTTCTCTCCCTCTCCCTTCGACTCTCTCAAAAAATAAAAAAATCTAAAACAACAAAAAAAGAAAGCAATCCCATTTATGACTGCATCAGAAACAATGTAATACTTAGGAATAAATTTAACCAAGGAGGTAAAAGACCTGTACTCAGAAAACCATAAGACATTTAAGAAAGAAACTGAAGAAGACAAAAATAAACAGGAAGATATACCATGCTCATGGCTTAGAAAAATTAACATCATTAAAATGTTCATACTACCCAAAACAATCTACAAAGTGGGGATAGAGAGAACATACCTCAACATAATATGCAATCCCTACCAAAATGCCTTTTCCACAGAGCTAGAACAAATAATCCTAAAATTTATATTGACCTACAAAAAATCCTGAATAGTCAAAGCAATACTGAGAAAGAATAAAGTTAGAGGTATAGCACTACCTGATATCAAACTATTCTACAAGACTACAGTAATCAAAACAGCATGGTACTGGCACGAAAACAGACACATGGGTCAATGGAACATAATCCAGAGACCAGAAATAAACTCATGATTATACGGTAAATTAATCTATGACAAAAAAGGCAAGAATATATAATGGGGTAAAGACTGCCTCTTCAATAAATGGTGCTGGGAAAACTAGACAGATACATGCCAAAAAAATGAAACTAGACCACTTCATTATACCATATACAAAAATAAACTCAAAATGGATGCAACACTTAAATGTAAGACCTGAAACCAAAAACTCCTGGAAGAAAACATAGGCAATAAACTCTTGTACATTGGTCTTAGCTATATATATATATATCTTCTAGGGCAAAAACAACAAAAGCAAAAATAAACAAATGGGACTACATCAAACTAAAAAGCATTTGCACCACAAAACATCAACAAAACAAAAAGGCAATCTACTGAATGGCAGAAGATATTTGCAAGTGATATCTGTTAAAGGGTTAATATCCAAAATATATAAAGAACTTATACAGCTCAACATTTTTCAAAAAGCCAATTAAAAAATGGACAGAAGACATGAATAGACATTTCTCCAAAGAAGACATACCGATGGACAACAGACACATGAAAAGATGCTCAACATGTCTCATCAGCAGGGAAATGCAAATCAAAACCACAATGAGATACCACCTCATACCTTGTCGACAAGTGTTGTTGAATATGTGAAGAAAAGGGAACCCTCATGCACTGTTGGTGGGATTATAAATTGGTGCAGCCCCTATGGAAAGCAGTATGGAGGTTCCTCAAAAATTAAAAATAGAACTACCATATGACACAGCAATTCTATCTGGGCATTTATCTGAAGAAATCCAAAACACTAATTCGAAAAGATATGTGCACCCTGATGTTCATTACAGCATTAGTTACAACAGCCACGATACGGAAGCAACAACCTAAGTGTTCATCAATAGACAAGTGGATAAGGAAGGTGTGGCACAGATATGCAACGGACTACTACTCTGCCACCAAAAAGAACGAAATCTTGCCCTTTGCGACGGCATGGTGAAGCTAGAGGGTATTATGCTAAGTGAAATGTCAGACAGAGAAAGACAAACACTGTATGATTTCACTTACGTATGTAGAATCTAAGAAACAAAATAAACAAACAAAGCAAAAACAAACTCATAGATACAGAGAACAAACTGATGGTTACCAGATGGGAGGGGGGTTGGGGAGATGAGCGAAAAAGGTGAAAGGGTTTGAGTACAAAGATTATAAAAACTGTCACAGGGCTACAAAGTACAGCAAAGGGAATATAGTCAATAATATTATAATAACGATGTATGGTGCCAAATGGGTACTAGACTTATCAGGATGACCAGTTCATGTGATATATAAATGTCTAATCACTATATTGTATACCTGAAACTAATATATTGCATGTCAACTATAACTGAAAAATACATTTCAAAAAATCATCTAAAAAAAGAAAAGAAAAGAAAAGAAAAGAAAAGACTAGAAGGAATTAGACCAAAATGTTAACAATAGCAGCCTCAGTAAAGTAGGATTGTGGGTAATGTGGGGATGTGGAAATACGAGCCATTTTTATGTTTTTTACATTTTCTAAATTTCCCCTGTGTGTGAAGCAATGGGTGGGTGGGTGTGGGGAATTGAAGGGAATGTGTCTTTTTTTCAAATTCCCAATTCAGGAAAACACCAGTGTGAACACAGAATATTTTTAAAGTCTCGAAGGTGAGTATTCAATGTGTTTATAGAGATAGCAGTGTGGAACTTATTAAACTATTGTAGCTGCCAATTAATTAATGGTGATAAAATAAAAATAATTTATAATTAGCAAGTTGACTGCTTTGAAAAGAGTCCTTCTAAAATTCTTGAGCTTCTTTCAAATGAACTAATCATTTCCCATATAATCCTGTTTATATTCCATACCATTTGGGGGCCGACTGAATAGCTTAAAAGGAAAACCTGCCTAATCCTTACCTAAGTTATCACAAACTCATGGAATCCATGTACCTCTGACGTGAGCCTTGCACCCTCGCCTGTAGCAAAGAGAAGACTGCCCTGGGGAAAAGGCCAGGAGGCTCCCATCCCAGCTGTCCCTGATTCCCTGGGACCTTGTGGGGGTCAGTCCCTGTCCCCTCCTGGACTCAGTTTCCTGGTCTGTAAAATGAGTGTGGCCCAGATGTGTCAAAGGTCTCCCCTCATCATTCATTTACTCATTTTTACTTAGTGAGCACCCACAGCTCCAGGCACTGGGGACAGTGCTGAACGAAGCAAAGTCCTGGCTTTCTTGGCGTTTGCCCTGCTTCCCAACCACATGCAGCTCTGACCTCTAGCCTCACACACTGCCTTGTGTCATGTGCGCTTAACTGGCCTGCCAACTCGATTATGAACCTCAGAGGAGAAGAAACTAGGATTTCTTCTACTGTATTACATGGTCCTTAACACAACCCTTCACTTTTCAATAGGAAAGCATAGTATCTGCACATGGTGAGGACTTGATGAATGTTTGTTGAGTGACTAATAAAGATCATACAATATGTTGGACATGTACAGACATCATCTCCTGTAGTCCTCAAAACAGCCTTAAAAGGTGGCAATTTTTGGACAGGGAAAGAGGTTACGTGACCTGCTCAAGACACGCAGTTAAGAACTGGTGATCTCCACATTCATGAAATACAGTGCAATATGAAACGAGGCAGTTTCTAGGACACGTCACGTGCATAGTGAGGACACTAAGTTCTTCAGGGAAGGGAAGGATTGGTGAGGGCAGAATGGGCAGGGAAGAAATTACGGCAGAAGTGGAGTTTCAGCTGGATGGACTTTGAAGGATAGGGGAGGGGAGAAGAGTGGGAAAATTAACACACCATGAATCCGTGAGGCTCACTCAGAGTAGCTCACCCCCCGATCAGTCCAACGCCCGTTTCTCTCACAGCTGCAAAGTGATGGGAAAATAATTGTTCAGTATGTGCAAAGGATCACTAGCCTAACCGAGCAGGTGGCCAGGCTTGAAAGGAAGCCAGATGCCCTCGCTGGTGTGAACTCCCGACTTCAGAACAGGGTGATGGCGTTGTGGCACCTGGGCCAGACCCTGAGCAAGGTGCCACGGAGGGGGCAGCTATGCCACATGGGATAGGGGTGGCCCTTAATATACTGCTTCTGCACAGCCTTGAGCTCTGCCCTGCGCGCTCTGACCCAGGACCTCTTGGGGAGATGCTGTTTCACAGGTGCAAAGACATACCCGCAGGCCTCCTAGGGTGACACGGGCAGAGCACCCTGGACTTTGACCCTGGCGATCAGAGTTCTGGAGCCAGCTCTGCCATTTACGGATATGTGATTTTGAACAATTCGCACCACCACTCGTGGTCTCTAAATAGCAGCCTAGAGCAGGGCAGTGCCTGCCGTGGGCAGTGCAGGGTCCTCGCTTAAGATCAGGTTAGTGCATCAAGACCAGGACTTCTTGGAATGGTATGAAATAGAATAGAACTGGAAATATCTACATACACCACACATTTGTTGAAACTTATATTTCCGTTCTGTATGCGTAGTGGGTGGTCATGTTAAAATTATTTCTCTTTGTGTGCCATGCTCGAAAAAGTTTGAAAGTGCCTGGCATAGTGTCTGAGGGTGAAAAGTGAGGAGTCGGATAGCCTGAGTTTGAATTTGGCTCAGCCACTTGCTAGCTGTGTGACTTTGGGCAAGTCATTTCGCCTCTCTTAGCCTCAGTTTCAATATCTGTAAGTTCAGGAAAACACTATTACTAATTTCATAAGGTTGTTGAGAGAATTAAATCATTCAGTCGATAAATCAGCATATATAAAGTCCTTAGGACAGTGCCTGTCCTTCAGTAAGTGGACATTGGCTGCTGCCATTTCCATTTTGTCATTGAGGCAGCTGGACCAGAAAACAACTCACGCCCCTCAGCTCTAACCAGAGGCCCTGGTTTTTGAGATGAGAAAGGCCCAGTGAGGTCCCATGACTGACCCAAGGCCCCTTGGCTCTTACTCAGTTCAAAGAGCCCAGTTTCACGTTCCTGAAGGCCCAGCTGAGGTCTGGGCAGACTGGAGGGCAGGGTAGGGCGCTGAGGCATGCTTCCGAGAGGGCTCTGGCTCCCTGTGCCTGCACCCTGAGATTGCTCCTAGAGCTGTCCTTCGCTCAGAGGCAAGAAGCCCTGGAACCCTGACAGCAAGCATGTCCTGGAGCTCTGAAATGAACTAACTAAGCCACACAGAAACTGGAAGAAAGTCGGGGCACTGAACCGCCGGGGACAAGAGACCCCATGCTGGTAAGAAGACACCCAATTTGTTTTTGCCTATTTGTTCCTCCAAAGTAACTCATGGATTTTACAAAAAATAAAAATACAGATCACAGTTTATCAACCATCTTACAGCATTGCTAAATATTGTTAAATTCTTCTTCCAAAGAATGACACCCAATCCCAGGGGTTTTACTTCCCATTATTCCTACTTCCTAACATGTATTCCTTCTGGTCTTTCAGTCAGCAATACTTATTAGAGAAACCAAACCTACTGACTCCTTGATCTTGGACTTCTAACATCCAGAACCGTGAGAAAATAAATTTCTCTTGTTTAAGCCACCCAAGGCTATATTTTGTTAAGGCAGATTATTAATACAATGACCCAACAGGAACCCAAGGTTTGGGGACCCCAAAGAATAGGCACCCCTAAAATAGAGTTTTGAGGTCCCCTCTCAAAGTTTTCTGCACCCAAGATAGAGTGGTCACTGGTCGCTTCCTTCCTTCCAGCCTTCCCTCCCACCACCTTGAGAACACCTGCGGTGGGCCAGCACCAGGTCTGCAGCTGCACACTGTCCATGAATCCCGAGGCCATTCCTGTCACACCCCTCAGGGTTCTGTGCCAGCAGAGGCATCACCAGCCTCAGCCAGCCTTCTGTTCTCCACGCCATCCCATCAAAAAACGGAAGGTGGGGGAAGCGCCCTCCCTGGACGCAGGCTAGGATGTGCTGCATTCGAGCATCGCAGACGCTTCCACTGTCATCCTTGGCCATTCCATGTACAAAGGCCACACCAGATTAAAATAGCTCACTGCTGCCGTCTCCACAGGCCTGTTCATTCCAGGCCTGGCTCTGCCATGGTCATGACAAGAACCAGCTTTGCTATAACTGTATCAACTTCCAGAACACATACCAAGTGAATGTCACTTCTAACAAGGTCCAAGCCAGCCTACTGCCACATGCAGCTTATAGCACCGCTTTGCCTACAGTTCCCACCCAGGGAGTTACCGAGGTCCTGGCAATCATCATAGCCCTTCACTCCAGGAGCCTACAATCCCCCGAAGCTTTGGGCCCTGGCCAGGCCTTGTGACCCCAGTTCTCTCTCCACTCTTTTCACTTCTCTCTGTCTTCCTAGCTCAGGCCCTCCATCAGCTTGCTCCGGAGTTATTATAGTGGCCACTCAACTGGCTTCCCTTTAGTTCTTTCTGTCCCCTCCTGTGCCCTAGTGCAATCTGTCCAGCACACTGCAGCCAAGTTAGCTTGTAAAACGCAAGTCTGATCATGTCCCTCTTCTTTATCCCCACTTTTCTGAGGATAAAGGAACAAGCCATGCGAGCTGGCCCCTGCCTACTCTCCAGCTTCATCCCATCTACTCTCCAGCCCTCTCAGGAAGAACAGACCATCTTCCAGTTCCCTGTCTGCATCCTGCCCCTTTCTGTCTCAGCAGTTTTACACCCACTTTTATTTCTGCCTGGAACATCCCACACATTCATTCTCTCTCTCTCTCTCTCTAAGTACCACCAGTGTCATCAGCTCCCCGGACGTATTTGTTGTTTGTGTTGTTGAATCACCTCTGACTCCTGGTGACCCTATGAATGAGGAATGTCCACAAGGTCCTGTCCTCAGCAGCCCTGCTCAGCTCCTGTAGACTCATATCTGTGGCTTCTTTCGTGGAGTCAATCCGGCTCATGCTTGGTCTTCCACTTTTCCTGCTACCTTCTATTTTCCCAGCATTATTGTCTTTTCCAAAGAACCCTGCCTTCTCATGATGTGCCCAAAGTAGGACAGCTTTAGTTTTGCCAGTTTTGCCTCCAGTGAGGTTTCAGGTTTAACTTGCTCTAGGTCATCTTTCTGGCAGTCCAGGAAATCTGCAGAGCTCTCCTCCAACACCATATTTCAAATGAATCCATTTTTTTCCTGTCCGTCTTCTTCACTGTCCAGCTTTTGCATTTGAACATGGTAGTTGGGAATGTGAGGGTGTGGATGATGTTAGTCTTGGTCTCCAGTGACACGTCTTTGCTCTTGGTGGTCTTCCCTCATTCGTCCATCGCTGCCCTCCCAAGTCCCAGCCTTCTCTTGACTTCTTGGCTACAGCCTCTATTTGAACTGATGGCTGAACCAAAGTGAGCAAGCTCTTCAACAATTTCCAACAATTTCATTGTCTGTGTTAAAGTTGTGTATTTCTTCTGTAGCATGATTTTTGTCTTCTTGATGTTCAGATGCAGCCCTACTTAGGCACTTTGTTCCTTCACTTTCATCAGAAGTCATTTCAAATCAGGTGTATACTGTACAGTTATTTGTTCAATGTCTTCATCTCTAGACTATAAATCCCACCAGGGTAGGGACTGCACATCTGCCAGCCTTAACCCCAGCACCCAGCACTGGGCCTGGCCCCTGGGAAATGTTCAATAATTACTTTAAATTAATAATTGGTTAAATCAGTGGTTATCAGCTTTTCGTATTTCATAACCACCAATTCCTGTTTTAGCCTCCTGAGAGATGGGTGGACATAAAAGGCCCTTTTATTCTTATTTTAAAAATATTTCTTGGCAAGGCATATAGAATGATAGGTTGTTTTCTTTCTAGTCTTAAGGCTGGGGGGCCAGGCCACACTCTTGAGGTTCCCCTGCCAAGCCTTTATTGTGGCATGTGGTTTCCTGTCCTCTGCCAGCCAGAAAGAGATTATTGTTGAGACTTTCACCCCTCCCCGATTCATCACAGCAAGACTTTGAGTGGGGACATGTGAAGGAGACCTACAGAATGTTCCATAATGGGCCTGCTGGAGCCCCAGGCTCTGCACACACTCAGCTCCAGCAGCCCAGCCACTTCTTCCATTGAAACCCAGCCCTCAATGCGGCTCCCTAACTCTGGCCCCTTCCATGCCCAGAGCCTCTGCCCAGGGATTTATTCTTTATTGTATCCCATCTAATAAGTAAACACCCAGAAATCCAGTAGGCTGGGGGTAGAGCCCAACAATCCCTCTTTTAAAGATATGCTGTAAGACAGAGCTCCAGCGGGCATCCCTCCCTGCAGCGGGAAGTCTTGAGGCAGAGACAGTATCTTAGGGACACTGACATTTTAGCGCTCCTGTTAGTCTGCCCAAGTGCACATCGAGGCCATGGCAAAGCCTGCAGGCAGAGTTTTGTAGCAGTTAACTGTGAATGCAAGACCCCTCCCTTCTCATGTGGTCAGCCAAGCCACAAGTGTATTCCTTTCGCTCATTATAATCTAGCTAAGACAATGAAGTATTGTAACTGTGGCACAATTAAAACCCTTGTAATTAAGGGAGGTGGCTGGCGGCCAGGAGAAAAGGGCTCTGGTTCTGAAAGATCAGCCCAGGAGGCTGAGCAAAAGAGCGATATATATACTCACCACTAGATGGCAGGCTTCCTGCTTTATTCCTCACGCTCTCAATTTTCAATCTAGAATGATCGCCAACCAGCGCTCCAACAAACCAGTCCCCCAAACTCACCGAGGCTCACAGAATGTTAAGGGTGGGCAAAAATTTGGCGAAAAATTTTTTTGGCTAAACCTTACATTTACAGAAAAAGAAAGAGAGCCCAAGAGGTCAGGAGACCGGGTTTACAAATTCTCCCAGGCCAGCTTGTTTTTCTATTATTCCACCCTGCCTCCTGACAAAAAGCCATCCAAAAATCTCCTTAATAAGAGATGTGGTACAGGCACTTTTCTGTGTGTATGTAGTACTGAGAGAGACAGAGGAGGGGGGAGATAATAATTCTACCACTAAAAGAATGAGATGTTTACCTCCTTTTGGTCTTTTAATTATTTGTGAGCTTGGCTAGTCCATTGCCAGTGAGCAACCTACAATAACAAAGAAAAAAGAGAGAGACAAGCTGAATGTCTAATATCAGGGGAAACTTTTGATAATAATAAATATGCTCCACTAAGCCAATGGAATTATATATTATAGGGTTATATAATGACTATAGGATATAATATTAAGTGAAAAGATATAAAATGGTACTGTCACTAATTGTAAACATATGAGATCAGGACCTAATTGTAAACATGAAAGCATTAAACACTTATTATATTATGTTTGGATGATGTATTTATGGGTAGTGTTTGCCTTTTATTAAACTACATATTTTTTTGTCATTTCACTACATATTTTAAAGCAGCATTTTTTAAGTTAGCATTTTTCAGGCCTGGCTTCCCCAGGTCTCACACACCAGGGCCAAGAGGCCCAACTGCCTTTTTCCACTTAACAAGCCAAAAAGCTTTCTGATTTTGAAAAGCCAACTTCCTCGAACAGACCCCAACAGAAGTCATTGTCTCGCAGGCCTCCAGGAACAATCCCTGACAAATGGCAAATCCATATAAACATAGGACTGCCCGGCTTCCCAGGCAGCACTTGTAAGAGCAGATGCTGAATGGACGTGGTCAGAGCTTTCAGCCTGTCAGTGAGCCACAAGGGGTCTTTGTGAAGGGAACAAAACTTCGCCTACCCCTCCCCAGGAGGTTCTCCAGCACCCCCTCCTGTCCTGCGCTGACACACACACACCCCCTCCCGCCACACACACACACAGATTTATGTTTTACTTCTTAGAAATCAGCTCCCTCTTAGGCTGACTGATGCTGAGGTTTTGAAGTGAAAAACACGGCCAGACGGAGTATGCATGCTTCAGGGGCTCCTTACCCTCAGTCCATTAACTAGTTCTGTGCACATCTCTCCCAAGACCATCTTGGGTAAATCTCCCTCTTAACTCCAAACATGCTTGTGGTTCTATTTCAGACACCCAGTGGGGAAGAAATGCACCGGATAATTGAGACAATTTTATCAAGGCTATTGTAACAGGGAGGACATTCGTTAATGCAGAGGAACATCTCGAGAAGAGGGAGGAGGGCCTGGGCTTTTACAGAGGTAAGAGAGGGAGGAGGAGAGTGGACAAGTCTGATCTGAGGGTGGATGGATGTTGTTTGTAGGGAGGTGGGAATATGTTGACCATGTGAAGGCAGGATGGTCCTTTGAAGTTTCTCTACCATCCTGGCTCTCCAGCTCTCTGGGAGCACAGGGCTCAGGTCAACTTCAACATGGTCAGCAGGTACCAACAATCTGGCCTCCCTGGTAGCTGAGAGGGGAGGAAATAAGTGGTGAGAGTGAGGTCCCAGAGGCACCCAGGGGAGGTGGCGAGGGGCCTGTAGGCAGAGGAGAAAGGGTGGCACATACATCTCCAGGGGCTTTTCTGGCAGCTGACATTTTACTCCTCAAATTCAGAAATTTTCTCCCATGCTAGTCTCTCCCTCTTTCTTCTCAAGCGGCAGGTGGGTAAGGATATTGTTGAAAGAAAACCAGTTCAATTCCTTTTATTCCCCCAAACACGCATGCACACACACACACACACACAGAAAACTGGCCACCACCAGAGATTCCAGCCAAATACTGGGGGGTCCCTAAGAATGTCTTTTGAAGAGGGGGGAAAAAGTTGAAATGGTTGAATAGCTACAGTCACAATGGAAAGTTATAATTTTCCTTGGCAGCAAGAATAGCCTTTTTCCTAATGTCTTCCTTGATAAAGGCCAGCCCTCCCCAGCTCCTCTGCCCCAGCACCCTCGTTTCCACCAATCCAGGCAGATGTGTGATTTTTTTCCATCCACACAGCACAGGGTTTAAGGATGGAAGAAAATATGAGCAATATGAGCTGTTTCCCCCATTAGTGGCTCTTTCCAGCCCTGCAGCGACTGGGGAGGATTTGTGCTGCTGGCTGCAGATAAAACAATAGAGTGGGGACTCATTTGGAAACAGGGGGAGGACTGGGGCTTTTTCCATCTGGAATCACAAGGCTCTTGGTGGCAGGGCCAGATGGAACCATGGTCTCTCTTTGGCGACAAAGCTTCCCTTTATACTGGTCGTGCAAGCAAGAACATGAGGTTTGGACAATATGACGGCCAAGAGATAGGAAACTGAGATAGGTTCTGAAATGCCAAGGGCAGAGCGCTCCGACTTTGGTGAATGAAGCCCTGACTGTAATTCAGCAAGGAGCTTCCTTGAGCTGATGAAAACAGGGACTGTAAAGCTTCGAATTCAAAGTGGGATGTGGAAAAACAACGCGCAGTCAGCCGGTTTCCATCCTCTGAACTTAAGTCATCTTTCAGCTGGGAGCAAACATGCTTCCCTGACGCACCGGAACAATGCGGGACTGTAAAGAACTTTATAAAGGTTGCATGTCCCTGTCGACACTGTTAATGAACATCCTCCTCTAAGCTGCACTTAAGCCAAATTCCAAGGTATAATTAGGGATACTGAACAGTGATAGAATGGAGATTGCGTTTGCTGGAAGTTCCCAACATCCATCAGAGGGATGGTAGTAGATTTCCCAGAGCACAGGAGATGAAAACCATCTGTCACAGCCTGCTTCCTAAGCCTTTCCTCCCAGGAGAGCTCTTTGTGTCACCTAATAATGCCAAAAGGAATGCCTTCTTGGCCCTCAAACCCCCTTCCAACCAGAGATGAGTTAACAAGCTGTGTGCCCTAGAGCAGGTCACTTCCCCTCTCTAAGCCTTAATTTTCTCTTTTATAAAATGGATCAGTTGGACATGGGTTGATTTTTTTTTTTTTTTTTGACATTTTTCTTTATTTTTAATCCTTACCCGAGGATATTTCAGAGAGTGGAAGGGAGAGGGAGAGGGAGAGAGAGAGAGACATCAATGTGAGAGAGACACGGTGAATGGTTGCCTCCCGCAAGCGAGGATTGAGCCTGCAGCCAAGGTACTTGCCCGAGGCTGGAATTGAACCCGGGGCCCTTCAGTACATGGTTGATGCGCACTAATCACTAAGCCAAAACAGCTCGGGTGTTTTTTGACATTTTTAAAGCAGTGGAACCTTTCATTTTTCCCCAAACAAAAACTTTATAATGGAACTCAATTTGTAAATATCTTCCGTCACTTAAGTGTAATCAACCTGCCACTGATGAGACTGATGGAGGGAAATGGCTCAGCTCTTTATGTCTTAAATCCCCAAGTAGACTAGCAGTTCCAATGTATTGGATCACTCCCTGCAAGCATTAAGTGTTTTATAAATATTGTGCAAGGGGGAGAAAATGTGTGATTCAACGGAAAACTATGCATCATTAGAGCGTACTCTTCTGGGTTATGTGATTGTGATGCTGTGGGGGCCCTTTCAGTGCCTTTGAGCTATCTTACAACTCTGTAAATTGGAGAAAATGACAGCAATACAAATAATTCCTGTTTACAGACACACATAAATTCTGTCCCTTGGAGCTTTGAGTGACTTCCCTCCCTATGCCCCAAGGGAAGAGCAGATTTCCTTCTATTTGTAAATTTATTCCACCATTCCTTTACTCCACAGGCTTCCACTTCTCATTTGAACTGGCTGGAACATCTCACCACCTCTCATTAACAATGAGCTAAATAAAGTCTTTAATGTGTTCATTTATATTGGTATGAGAGTTATGATTTGAGCTTTCTCTGAAAATTACCTAATTTTGAAAATGTATTCATATTTTTCCCTGATTCTTACCAATCCTAATTAAACATGCCACCTTCACCTAAAACCAGCTGTAAAGTCTCATAAATACCCCAAATTTGCTTTCCCCGCTATGGGAGCAATAAACTCAGCTTTGCCTCATCAACACATTGCTGTGGTAACTGGGGGAGAGGATATTCCACAGAAGGGAAAAATAGTTGGAGGCAACTGGGTGCAAGCCTGAATTATTGAGGAGGGTTTCTTCCCTGTCCAGTTCAGCAGGATGATGCCATTCGCATTCTCTTTTGCCTATGTGGATACAAAATCTAGAGTTTGGGGGGCTGGAAGGAATCTAGGAGATGATCTAATCTCTCCCCTCCTTGATGGATGAAGTCACTGGGATCCACAGGGGTGGGTCAGCAAGGGAGCTGGGGTTCGAATTCAAGTCCTGCAGCTCTAGGCCAGGCGTCCTGCGTTCATTCATTCTCTCACTTGCTATTCGTTTTATTTTATTTTTTATTTTAAGGAGAGAAGAACATCCATTGGCCGTTCTACTCATTTATGCACCCATTGGTTGCCTCCCATACGTGCCCTGACCAGGGATTGAACACACAGCCCCGGTACATCTGGACAACACTCCAACCAACAGAGCCAGCTGGGCAGGGCACTCATTCATTTTTAACGACCATTCATTTAACGACCGTGCTGGGTGCGGGGCCGGGGAGAAGTGCTCAGAAGTAGGGTCACGTTATTGAGATATCCGCTTCCTTTGCCTTCTGCCCTTTTTACATGGATCCATATCCTTTGCTTCTAGAAAGCAGTGGAAGGGCAGAAAGCTGAGAGCCCTCAGCACTCAGAGTCTGCGAGAACTCCCAGCTCCCAATCCCTGAAGTCTAAACACTTGCAGAGATCAAGACTGAGGGGTGACTCAGGAGTGACCGATAGGACCAATAACCAGGTCCAAATGCCCTGGCACCACTAGGGTCTTCGCACTATAAGACCCTGAAACTTAAACAAAAAGAATGTGTAGTTGGTGCTGCAGGTAGAGGGGCAGGCCCTCCTAGCTGAGGAAGCTGCAGGGTTTTCCCCAGAGCTGGGTCAGGAGGACAGCGTCTCTTCCCGCTCTGCCCCGACCAACCAAATTCTGAGCAGCACTGGGACAGCCACTCCACAGGAGAAAGGATAGAAAGCTTCCTGCACTGAGGGTGTAGGGACCCCTCGACAGAGCGGTCCTCAGCAAAGTGATGCTGGGATGACGGATCCGGGGTTGCTTTTAAAGTAAGCCCTGATCTCAGTGTTTTCTGAGTGTTACCTGAGCCCAGGAACAGGGGCAGGAGGGGAAGAGGTAGGGGGAGGTCTGCCTGGGAGGGTTGGGGCAGCCTTACTTCCTCTCTCCTGGACTGACCCTGCTGTGACTCCACAGGTGTTCCCCTTGCCCTTCCCCCGCTGGCAGCCAGCCAGAGCTCAGATTCCAGCTTTTTCCACCACTCCAGAGGACCAGACTTTTCAAAAGGGGGAGGGAAGGGAAGGAGAGAGGGAGGGAGGGGAGGGAAAGAACAGATCATAAGATAACCACGAGTTTAGGGGAGGAGAGAGGGGTGGAGGTATTGACTAGAAGGGAAAATCAGACAGGTGGAGAGAAACAAGTGAGCAACTCATTGTGAAATTGCAGCACCTGAGGCCTTGGACCCTTCTGGTCAGCTCTTGCCCGGGGGCTTGTCACAGGAGGCTCAGAGGGCTGTGTACTGGGCCTCACTCATACAGCACCTCAAATTTAGATTTGCAAACACCTCCAAACGAGATACTGGGAAGCACAGACCTGCCTTTTACGAAGACGATGCTCAGCCTTCCGTGTGAAGCTTGTCCCCATCCTGGCCACTCCAGTGCAGTACGCTATGGATGAGTCAGTTTGTTCACAAATTCAGTGACCACCGCTTCCAGCTGTATTGCAGTGTTTCCTTTGTATTTCACAGCTAATCTGTTCAAGGCAAACATTTAAAACAAGTCACAATTTTTATAATGCTGTTAGGGTTCTGCTCTTCATTTTTTAATTTACTAGGAGCCTTTGAAACCAGAGGGGACCCAAGTCTCCCTCAATCTCTGAGAGGCCCTGATGTCACCTCCCACAGCCGGAGGCCTCTATGGGGCCAGAATTTCCCCCGCAGGACACCCACGAAAGCCAGGAAGTCCCACCAAATGCCCAGGAAAGAAGTAGTCATGGCACAAAACTGTTAAAGAAAAAATTGTTCTCACCCCTGTCAAAGCTGTAAGGAAGGCTTTATTCAGGATTAGCACGGTAGGTGTTAAAGACTATTGCAATAGAGGAGATTGGGCTCAACTCCAAATACAAGAACAAATGGGGATTTATAGCCAAGAAGCAGGTTTGGGTGAGGGTCAGTGAATGGAAAATTACCAGAGGAAATATCAACGGTAGGGGTGTTCTTGCTAAACTGACTTAACAGGATTCCTGCTGAAGGCAGCCTGGCCAACCAGATACCACGGGCGAGAGGATTCTCCCTAAACTGACTTAGAAGGATTCCTGCTCCAACTGGCCTATGCGGGCCCAGCAAGGGCAGGGCCGAGTCCCAGTAGAGAAGAGGGCTCCAAGGAGCCTGACTCAAGTTTGGTTGAGGCGACAGTCTTTGTCAGTCACAGCCACTGTATCCCAGAGTGTCCCACAGCTATTGTGATACCACAAGAATCAGCTTCCTTCATGAGAGACTAAGAAGAGGGGAGAAAGGAGGCGATCTGGATACCAACTCGGGATATTTTTAGGCCTAGCACTGTGCCCCCATGCATTAGTGGCCCACCCAACAGCCTTTCCCTGACTCTTCTCCTTTGCAGCCAGAAGTAGCCTTGTGACACAGTTCTGGCCACCAAGAGAGAAGGAAAATTCTCCTGAGTGACTTTTAGGAAATATCTTCCTTTCTGGATGGGGAGGTGGAAAGACAAGATGCCTGGTACTAAGTCAGTCATCCCCCCACCGCGGGATGGCAACCCCAAGGACAGGGAGCATGCTGAAGGTGGAATGAGAGACGGAACCTGGGTCCTCAGTGACATCGCTGAACTGTGGCGCCAACCCCTGAACTGCCTATAACTGGACTCCTTAATTATGGGAGATCATTAAGGGGCTTTTTTATTCAAGCTGCTCTTAGGCAGGTGTTCTATAACCTGCAGCCAAAAGCAGTTCTGACACCCAGTGCTGTGCTAGGAACTGTAAAGGATACAGAGACATCCAAGCGCTGGACTGCTCCTTCTAGTCTAGAAGCTTACAGTTACGGTGGGGAACCTAGACGTAGGTACATTGTTCAATGTCCTTCAAAATTAACTTAGAGCATAATCAAGTTTTAAACTAAAAGAAACAAAGCAATTCTGCTCCCACAAATTTTCTCCCCAGAAATTGTGTTTAAATATAGCCACTGAATTGTAACATAATGGAGACAATGTAGACATACTCAAATGTTCAATAATAGGGATGGAAATTACAGCCCATGCCTAAGTGGAAATTACAGCCCATACATAGATATTATGAAGTCATTAAAGATGATGTTGACCTATACTTAATAAAGGGAATTCTTTAGATAATAATTGGGAAAAAACAGTTATTAACTGTATATTATATAAGCCTACTCTTAGGCAGACGCATCTCTGAGTCTAGGTTAAATGTGAAGCTGTCAGCAGTGATTATTGTAAGATGGTGGAATTGTGATTGGTTTTTATTTTCTTTACACTTTTCTGTACTTTTGCATTTGTTGCAATTAATACACATTTTTATAATAGTTCCACTATGAATGTTTAGAGATATAACTGATTAGTAAGATTATATATGCTACTAAGCATGGTAAACAGCTTAAAAAATATCTATCATTTGCAGAACAACATGATATATGGGAGGGTGGGGGGTCGAGAATATAAAAAATAGATCCAGAGCCCATGGCCTCAAAGAACCAAGTGCTTACTTGGGGAGCTAAGACATAGACAGGGGAAATGGTTCCATCTTCTGTGAGCCATAGAATATTTGTGACATATCCCACCTTCCCAAAGAGATGATATATATCAAAGCAAAACATTGAATTTTAAATATTTGGCTTATGGAAAAAAAACCTGAACAAAACATTTTGTATTATATATGGTATAGACAGAGCATGTGTAATTCAGGCGTTGTGAATAGCTTCTAGGAAATGCTTTCAGGCTTTGTAAGTTTTGCCTAAGAACTATTTAAAAATTCTGCCTTGACACCCTATTTATAATATAGAAACCTAATTCATACCAAAGCCCTTTGTATTTCTTAGAGACGTAAATACACCAAAAGACCTCTCAGTTTTTAGAATACTTCCAAATCATGCAGTGTTATCAGTGTCAACTCTGTGATATTCTGATAAGCTTATCACTTGCTTGGTGTGACTTTGATGCTGCCAGGAACATAGCTTAGTTCCTGAGTTTGATCTTCTCTCCCTGTTTTTCAGTATATTCTAGCACAATCCACAGCATTCCTGACACTAGGACAGTATTAGGACAATTTGATTATGTTAACATTTGAGTACAGAAAAAGACAGCTGAATGCATCACCCCAAAATATGTCCTTGGCATAAGGACTATTTTGAGCTAAAGACAGTTGAAGAAACAGCTACAAGAATGGCATTGTGGCCTTCCCTTTCTTTCCTGAAAGCAGGAGCTAATACTCCCATGTGAAAGACGGGACGAGAGAAACATTATCACCACCAAGACTGGGGGTCAAGGCTGAGAGAAATCTGTACAAACAGACCTTGTTAACATAACCCCTACCTTCCCTTACTCTCCCCACATACCTTAGTTACTTCTCAATCTGCACACTCTGTGCGATATGTATATGAGCACTTGGTCCTTGCTGCTTCTGGGGTCTTCACTTCCCTATGCGGCTCCCAAGTTCATATAAAAATCTGTAGGCTTTTCTGTTCCTCTATCTTATGTCCATTTCATTCTCAGGATCAGCCAGAGACCCTAAAAGGGTCAAAGTAAACATGCCTCCCTCGCAACGGTCCATGTTTAATTACTAAAACTGTTCTCTGGGCTTACCGAACCGCCCAAGACCTAGACAATATTGATTCATCCCACATTCTCACAGTCCCTGTTCTGAGCTGCTTCCGCTAAATGATTTAACTTTAGGATCATCTCGCTACCCCCTCATGTAGCCATTGGTGGATGGTCCTCTCGCTCCCCCCCCCCAAATGCAGGAACTGGCTTGCCTCTCTTTTGCTGCTTAGGCACCTGCTGGCCAGTGCCTTCAGTATCTCAGCTTATTTATTCATTCAGTCAACAAATATTTATTGAAGACCTACTATGTGCCAGGCACTGTGCTAGGTGCTGGGGGGGGGGCGGGGGGAGTCATGGTCCCTAACTTCAGAGAGTTTACGGCTTCATGTCAAAGACAAGACTGATTCAGAGAACCCCACAAATGGTTCCTCTAAATGCTTTTTCTTAACTTATTTTAAAATAACTTTCTACTCACATAGAAACACTACCCTTTGCCCAACATCCTTCAATAACATTCTACATTATCACAGTACAATTACCAAAACCAGAAAATTTACATGGATACCATACTGTTAACTAAGGGACTCTTATTGGACTTCTCTCAGTGCTTTTTATTACACTAAGTGCTTTTTATTATTGTTAAAAATCACTAATTCTTTGGTGATTTTTAACAATTAAGGAGGTAAATGCTATCACCCCTATTTAATAGATACAGAAACTGAGATTCAGACCAGTTACATAATATATCAAAGATTCCAGCTTGCAAGTTGCAGAGTGAGGACTTCAGACCCTGGCTGTAAGGCCCCTGCGCCTCGCCGCTGAACATACTCTACTGCCTCTAAACATTAGCCGTGCCAGCCAGAGCAGGTTTTCTTGTCCAAGCCCAAAGAGCCTTACTGCCATAGCACAGCAATAAATAGCTGGGGAGCTAACGGAAGTTGTAACATTTGGATGCCATCTTTAGAGCCAAAGCATTTGCTTCCAGAATTAAAGTTGTTTCAATGGCAAAGGCTCCCAAGGGAAATTGTTCTTTCAATCACAGTTGATGAAACAATGGTCTTTGGACTGAGCTTTCAAACATTTCCCTCTGATTGAAAATAACTTGAGTTGAAACATTTTGACTCTCAAAAGGAAGTTTCTTTGTAAGAAACTGCAAGAAATGCAGGTGCAGTTAAGGCACACCCAAAACAAAAGTTTCAGAAAACATTGACTTCCTCTCAAAATCATTACTGTTTCCAACCATCTCATTCCCACATAACTCAAGCCAAGTGAAATCTGCAAGAATACATATACGGTTTGATCTGCTTTGCACCGGAGAATGTCAATCCCAAGGTTGGTCGGAGAAAAACAGAAAAAAATTGAACAAGAAAAAAACAAAAACCAACTTTTTTGCCCAATTATGCTTCTGTGGCTTGTGTACTTGTTACCAAAATGCAGAAGTTAATTAATCTGGTGCACACAGGGCTGTTGAGTCCCAGACACCAAGGCTTCAAGTCTTCTCAAGAGTCCCTTGGCCCAAACGTGGCATCGATGCAGCAGGGGCCTATCGGGAACATACAGCTGGGACACAGGGGTCTTGGAGTGGCCCGTGGGACTCGGACTGGCAGAGTATTTCAGAGGAGGCTTTAGTGCTTAAGGTTTTAGGATCTTTGTATAACCTGAAGAAGGTGGGGTGTTATGGGGGAGACCCAATAATCACTGAAATTTAATTTCCCACCAATGCAACAGATTGGGATAAACCCAAGTTGATTTAAAGAACCAAAGAAATGTTAATGTTCTTGAACATCTGAGTTTGTGGACGAACATTCACACTGACTGTACATTCATCCATTTGTTCATTTGAGAAGGTTACTGAGCTTCCATCCTGAGCCATACTCTGGGACAGGACCTGAGGACACCGCGGTTCCCCAGGCGCCCCGTGGTTGCACGCTCAGAGATGTCCATCCTAAACCAAGGATAGGCTGCCACAGAGTAGCCGCTGGAAAGGCAAGGCCCCAGGACATCGCACAGGTATCCTTATATAAGATCCATTGTGCACTCAAAATCTCTACTGTTAAATTATGCATAATATATAGAGTTTCAAAATGTGACATCCAGGAATTTCTCCCACGGATGAATGCAATGATTTGGCTGGAAGAATGTTCATCTTACTGTCATTTATAATAGCAAAACCCTGGAAACAGCAAAAACAGGTTAGCTAAATATACTACAATGTAGCCACTCATTGGAACACAATGTAGGCATTAAGAATGAGGCTGTATCTGTTATTGTTATAATAAAAAATAAAACAGAAAAATACTTTAGAAGAATATTTGGTAACATGGAAAGGCATGAAGCTTATATTGTTAAAAAATTATAAAACTCTGAGTAAATATGATATTTTTATAAAAATTATATAAACATGTGTTGTATACCCAGGATATACAGGGGAACAGGAGGGTATACAACAAAATATTAAAAGTAGTTATTTCTGCCAGGGTTGCGTTATGACTTTTATGGGCAATAGGCATTTTTGCCTTCATGGATCCCTTCCCTCATAAAAAATAAAATAAATAAAAAGTTGAAAATTATATTTTATGATGGCATTGGTATAATAAAGATGGATACAATCCAGGCTAGATTCATTGTTATATGTGTATTAGCATTATAGTCATTTTTGCTTCTTATTTTAAGAGAAATTAAAATTAAAACGGTGTGGGCCCTAGGCTTTGTACCTCCTGGGCCAATTAGGTAAGTCAGCCCTGATATCTGAGTAATGAGACTATTTGATTTTTATTTCCTTCTTTTTGCCTATCTGCATTTTCTAAATTTTCAATACTAAAGATTTATTCTTATATTAAAATGAAAAATTATTTGAACAAAGAAATTGGCGAACATAAATTTATGGCCCATTTTATGCAATGCCAACACACAAAACTGAGAACGAAGGCAGCCTCTAGAGGCAACACCCTCCGGGGTTTTACAGCATCCCCACTGGGTACACAGCTGGGCATCCTTAGGGTGCAGCTCATCTAGCCCGTCACATGACTTCCTGCGTTAGCCAACCAACAAAACAGTACCTCTGGGTTTCCAAACAAAGTAGCTCTCTGGCTTACCAAAGAGAATGGGTCCATGCCCTGTCCTTCACACACAGAGATGTCCACCACCAACCCACATTGGCCTATTTCTCCAGGGGTGGAGATGCTTTGCTAAATTCCAGCACACTCTCTGACCCAGTCTGACAGGCATTTAGACAAGAAGGGCAGGCTCTGATTATTATAAAAGGCACTAACCAAGCCTTCCAGAGTTTCACTGATGGCACCAATGCATCAGAAACTGGTCATCTTTGCCAAGCTGTGAAGTTTGTCAAGACTTAATAGGTTTGATTTTACAAAGTCAGCCTTTCCAAGTATAGGTTTTTAATTTATATATTCATTTATGTATTGGTGTGTTTAATAAGTATTGATTAAGTATATCTACTCTGTGCCAGGCACTGTTCTAGGAGCAGGAGGCACAGCGGTGTACAAGACAGACACAGTCCTTGTAGCCATGTCTCTGGAATGAGAGACCCTGAACAAGGTGCAGGGTGCTTTGAAAGGGAAGAGGTAATGGGTGCATCGAGTGTGTGTGGCAAAGGGACTGCACCCAGTCTAAGAAGTCAAGGATCCAGTCTTCCCAAGGAATGAATGTTTAAACCCAGACACGGAAGGTAGGTAGGAGTAGGCCAAGCAGGAGGGGGAGGATCCACCAGGTAGAAGAAGATGCTAATGCCCAGAATCTATGACTAGAGTCTGTGAATCGCTAAGAATTGAAGACGTCCAAAAGGGATGGTGAGTGTGGCAGAAGGTAAGGCTGGAAAGACAGACAGGAGCCAGAATGTGAAGGGCTGTAAGTCCAGCAAAGGAGCCGGGACTATTGTCCTTACTCCAAGGGGCAGACATAACAGAGTTTTAAGCAAAGGGGTGCTTTGCTCCTGTGTAAAGAACAGACTGCCTGAAACTCCAGCAGTGGCCCTTGAGTCACTGGGGATGGTTGGTATGTGGTATAAACCCTATGGTAAGGCTTACTCCAGCCTGGTTTAGACAACTGAAAGTAGAGCTGTGCACTGGGACCTCTATGCTTCCTAGACTCTCCGTCTCAGCCCTTAGAACCATCCAAACAAGTAAAAGTTAAAATAAAACGGGGCGGAAGGAGGAATACCATGCTGTCCTCAGTGCTACAGATTTCTAATACATCTTGACCCTTCTGGCATACATCTCCCAGATTTCTTTTTCTTCTTCCAGATTATCTTTACTCTTCCGGGCTCTTTGAGTTTCCATATGAATTTCAGAATCAGCGTGTCAATTTCCATAAAATAAAACTGCTAGTATTTTGACTTGGATTGCACTGAATCCAAAGATTAATTTGAGGAAAAATGACACCTTTTCAGGACTGAAGTTTCAAAGCCATGGATGTGGGCTAGCCCTCCATTCATTCAGGTTTTCTTTCATTTCTTTCAATAATGATATGCTGTTTTCAGTGCAGAAGTCTTGCACCTGCTTTGTTAAATTTATTCCCAGATATGTGATGCTTTTAGGTGATTATAATAGGCAAATACTAAAGGCATTAATTAAATGAAATAACATCTTGGGGAAGTACCTTACAACATATAAAACTTCACACAAATTTGAGATTTTATTTCTCACCAACACTGCTGAACACATCACTTTGGAAAGCCAGTCTGCACGTTCTTAAGGCATCTTTCCCTGTAGCTATTAATTAACCAAGATACCGAAGCTATACAACCAGGACAGCCAAGAAAAAGTGACATCAGAGGTCAAGAAGAGAACTGCTGACCTGGAATAAACTCTAAGAAAAAGCAAGTGCTCACTCTGAGTTTGAATTTTACCCGCCAGCCACCAGATGGCCTCAGGGGTAGAAAAAAGAAAAATCTTGAAAAGCACACCATTCAATCAAAACTCAGGGGCTTGATATATTTGATACCAAGTCTCATTCAGTCCATGTGTTCCTAAAACTGTTGCTGAAAATTAGCCTAGACCAGCCCTCAGTGGGAGCTGAGGTCCCATTTCAGCTCTCTGCCCTCCCATCTTCACAGGAACTGTCATCTGCAGAACAGACTAAGGCCAAGACCTGGCTTCTTGCTGGGATCAGCCCCTGATCCGCGTCTGAACCAGTGACTCACACCGCCTTCCCCAGCCCAGCCCCGCAGGCAGCCTACGCCCCCTGCCAAGCCCTGCCTGCTGTGGACACAGCCCTGGGTCTCACCTCCTCCCTCTTTCCAGCAGTCTGGATGAAGTCTTTGGGACACTAAGATTACTTATAAAATACAAAAAAGGAGAAAGACTTTGCTGTTACCCCACATGGCTCCATTCCAGTCCCTTGGACCCCTGCCCCCTGGGTCAATGTAGTAATAATCATTATTCACTGAATCAACAGATATTTACTGAGCTCCTACCGGGAATCAACACATAGTTTAAGCACCTGAAATACCACAATGAACTGCACAGTTAAAACCCCTTCCTTCCTGTAGCTTACATTGTTGGGAGGAGAGGTGAGCATGCCCCCAGGGAGGGACCATCGGTTGCAAATCAAGAGGAATTTAGAGCCTTGGGGTCTTAGTTTGGGTTCCCCCAAAAGCAGACGCTAGGAGAATTTGAGGGCCAGTGGCTTATGGAAGGAGTGATCCCAGGAAGCAGAGCTGAGCAGGCGAGGAAGTGACAGGGAAGGAGGAAAGCCAGAGACAGTTCATTAATGAGAGGGTTACCACTGTGGGCAACGCAGGCTCAGTCCTTGGGGGACCCTCGAGAGGCTGTACATAATGCGCCTCAAAAGTATCCCACTGAAGAGCAAGGAAGCGCAGGGGTGTCCCCACCACCCCCATCCCTCATGAGCAGGGAGTCACTCCTCGGGTCTTTGCTCCCTGGCATGCCCAGCGGAGAGCGGCAATACCCCAGGAGAATGCTCAGAGCTGTCTCCAGGTGACCCCTGGGATGGATTATGGGGGTGTGGGCGGCCCTCGCACCTTCCGCTGCTGCCGACCATCTTGCTCCCTGTTACATGCCCAGCACCTAGTTTCAGGTACTTAGTGGGCACTCAGTATTGGTTGAGTAACTGGGTGTTTTATCATCTGGACGTCTCTGAAGCTATCCCAGAGTCATCAGGAGAAAAAGCCCTGAACTTAGGACTTGCAAATAGTGGGTTTGGAACACATTAGGCTGGGTAACCTAGGGAAAGGCCCTTCATCTTGCCTATCTCTGTCTTCACAGTCATGAAACAGACTCAACACCGGCCTCGCTGGGCTCCTTGGATTGTAACGGGGAGTCAGTGAGAGAAACGCTGAGAAAGTGCTTTAGACACCAGAACATGCCAAAACTATTTTCTTGTGGAAAAAGCCCAGAATATGAAATGAGATCTGAAAAAGTAGATTCTTGGTCAAGTAAATTCTCTGAGTTTGTTTCCTCACTTATAATACAGGCGCAATGACAAGCAGGCCACAGCATGTCTCGGGGTGCTGTTCTGGGCTTCAAGAGGCAAGATAATTGGTGCAGAGTGTGGCAGTCCTTCTAAACTCTACTGAAATGACAACAAGGGGATGTGGGTTTTTAAAGGGGGGATCAGAAACCCACGATGACAAGGCAACAGGAGAGGAAATGAAAGCGACAAAATGTTGGAAGCCAGCAAATAGATGGCCGGTGAACAAATGGCTTAGTTAGAAAAGAAAGTTAAATACTAAGATATTGCTGGGGGTAGCCAAGAAGAAATGTAGCTCCAAACATCAGCCAGCAGATACCTCTGGAAGTGAGGGTGAAGGTGGGGCAAAGAACAGGAAGAGTGCCTGAAAGTCTTTTTAAGAAATTAGAGTTCCAAACCTCCCCTCTCAACCTTGGCAGAAACCTGGGAGTGGGACCCGGGAGTCTGTTTTACAGGCCATGCAAATGACAGAGGGATTCTCTGGAGATTATCTGATCCCATAGGCTTGCACACTGTGGTTGTCTTTCTATGGACTAGGCTATTTCACATCCCTGTAAGGATAGAAGTTTAGTTGTAGAAAAACTGATAGGAATGGAATTTTTTCTTGGTCATAGAAATGCAAGTGAATTTTGCCCAGTAGAGATGCATTGGTTTTCAGGAAAGATAACCTCATTCCAGTTCATTGCCCTACAGGATATTAAGCAGCTTTATATCCACTGGCAAATTCACTCCAGTAGTACTGATTATATATGTCTGTTCAGATTTCCCCCTTAACTGGTTTTAACAACTTCCTGGTTCCCTCAGTAATTAAGAAGCTAAATGAATGCAATCTTTAATACAAACTCATTCTATATATATGTGTATGAAAGTTACAACTTCATCTTTTTGAAAAGTACACTTTAGTACAGTGATTCTCACAGTGAAGTCCTCCACCAGCTGCAGCATCTCCTGGGAACTTGTGAGAGATGCAAATTCTCAGACCTCACCCAGACCTGCAGAATCAGCAGCTCTGGGGTGGGGCCCAGCCCTTGGTGCTGCAGGGAGCCTCCGGGTTCTGCCGCACTCAAGTTTGAGAAGCACTGCTTAACACCCCCATCACACGCTGTCTAGATGCTGCTTTATTCCTGACTTTTGTTGAAACCTTGGAACCTGGCCATCCATGTGGTCTCTATCATAGCCTGCCTGTGACGGATGAGAACAGGCCAGGCCACGCTCTCTCCCATCTCCAGAGACGCCTCAGCTGTCCCATCACCCACTCCCTGTCTCTCCCTGCAGCAATGAAGGGATGGAACAAGGGTCCTTTGTGAGCCAGACAGAACATCAATGTCAAGATATCCTTGAGGGGGTTAATCTAGGGCCTGTTTGCACCTGCTGGTCTGACTCCGTGGCAACCAAAACCCCCAAGCTTCAGAACTAATAGTCCCAAAGGCACAGTGACCCCAGAGAGAAGTGAGGACAGAGGAAAACCGATCTCAGCACCCAGCCCCAAATGCTGTGTTTATTTATTCTCTGCCTCCTGCAGTAATAGAGTGTTATTTCATTGCTGGCAGATGCAAAATAACAAGCCCATTGTGCGCTGATCTGGAGCACATATGTCACCATTTGTCCTGCAGCCCGACTGGGAGCTCTGCGCTGTTCACAGGAAGCCCTCCCTGACAGCTAAACACCATACAAGCCTGATAACTGCCCTTTACCGGGGAGGATCCCCTGGAAACACTGCCTTCCCCTCCTCACACAACTGACAGGGGCGCAGGACATTCTAGCCACTCCCACCCCACCCCCACCCCTGCCAAGCTGGCTGCTGCCAATCGTCTCCTGGGACTTCATCACAAGGGTACATAAAGCCCAGTGGGCAGCACAATGGAGAAAGGGCACCCTTGGGAGACAGTAGAGCACAGTGATTAAGAGAGGAGATTCAGGCCCAGCTGAATCAGCCTAGGATCCAGGAGATCGCGGTTCGATTCCCCGTCAGGGCACATGCCCCGGCTGCAGGCTCCATCCCCAGTGGGGGGCGTGCAGGAGGTGGCCGATCAATGACTCTCTCTCATCATTGATGTTTTGCTCTCTCTCTCTCTGTCTCCCTTCCTCTCTCTGAAATCAATAAAGATATATTAAAAAAAAAAAAAAAGAAAGGAGATTAAGCAAGGTCTGGGTTCAAATCCTTCCTCCACCACTTAGCAGAGGAGTGAACTTAGGTGTGTTGCCCCCCTTCTTCCAGCCCCCATTTCCCCAGGAGAATGGGGATAACACCTTCCCCTAGGGGTGCTGCTGTGAGGACTACATGAGTTGATGATTATAACCACAGCCCCTAACACAGAGCCACTCCCCCAGCGAGTACCGGGCGTCTGTACTTCGTCCTTGGCGGTGGTGGCTGCTGATGAAATAGATTCCCTAAAGCCCCCTGGAAGGAATAGGGGCCAGCGGACTAACACAGGCATCAAGTGCAGGCTGACCCAGGGGCCAGGAAGGAGCTGGCTACAGAGGAACCTCACAATCGACAAGAAGAACCCCCGCAGGCACCGCAGCCCCACTGCAACTTCTGGTGGCTGTCACTGGCCTCGTATGGGGACACAGGCAAGCCACAGAGCCGTGGGAAGACCAGACTGGAAACTCTAAGTGGAAGCTCTTTGTCAAGTGGAAAAGCACTAAACTAATGGCTTTCTTCCTCCTTTCAGCAATTACCAACCTCCTGGCCTTGTAAGAGCCTTACAGGCCCAGGGGCAAGATTACTTCTTACCTATAACCGGTGGTTCCCAGTTGGGAGTGATTATCACAACCGGGGACTTATTACTAGCACCTAGTGGGTAGAGGCCCTAGATGCTGCTAAACATCCTACAGCGTCCAGGACAGCCCCCCTCAACAAAGAACTGCGCGACCCCATGTATCAATAGTCCCTGAAGCCAGACACTGTTGCCTGGATTACAACCAATCTCTACCTCCTGTGTGCTCTTCAGACACCTTGTTTGAGCCTGTGCTGGGGCCTTGACCTGACTCTCCCAGGAGGTGGTGTTAGCTGCTGGCCTCCTGGAACAGAAGAAAGGGCAGGGGCTCTGAATCCTGGCTCAGCCACACACTGGCTGGGACCCAGAAACAGTCATTTTCCTTCTCTGAGACCTTTTCCTCATCTGAAAAAATGGAAATTAGAATCCCTGCTTACAAGGTTATGGTAAGGATTGCATAAATACTCTGTGTAGAGCACCTGGCACATGTAAGTTGTAGAGACATGTCTTAAAGTCTTACTAGAGCAGCCCGGAAGGCCGTGGTAACGTCTTGCATATCTTTGCATCACCTGTAGCATCTTGGGCTATGCTATGTACATAGTAGACACTCAGAAGTTGTTGTTGAACTAAAGTGAAATCTTCCCTGGAAGCCAAGCCTTGAGAAGTAAACCCAGCCCACCTCACGGACCTATAGTCCTGCAACTATAAATGGTTTTGATATAGTCTTCAGGATGAACTGACATCTCAGAACAGCCTCTGTTTCTCCCTGTCTCCAAGTCTCAGGCCTTTCTGGTAAGCAGGGAGGTTGAGATTCACCTTTTGATTATTTCTGGGCCTGCCAGAGCCTTGGCCACTGCTTGGGCGCAATTACTACAGCCCCACCATTCCTCGCTGACTTGATAATCCCCCACTAGCCAAACACCTGCTACCGTGCATAGAGAAAACAGTCACTGGAAAGGCCAGCTTCCCAATAGGAGGGATGCAAGTCTGCAGGAGTATGATTCGCCTGGAAAATGAGGGGGGACATCACCTAGTCCTCCAAATTGACCAGAGCCTTCCCAAGTCCATATCCAGTCCACCCCACCCACTGACACACACACACAGTTTGGCCACACCCTGAAATGAATACCCCTTGCCACTGCAAAGCTTTCAGGGGTTCATCTAGTTCCAGCTTCTCCCCTCCCAGAGAAGACATCAGGGAAGGCACACTGGGCCAGGAGGGAGGCCTGCATGCAAGTGTGAGCAATTTTAAGAAAGTCCTGTCACCTCTCTGAGCCTTAGTTTCCCAAGTATGAAATGAAACCTGACCAAGAAGGGATCCTTCAGACTGTGATAGTCTGTGCTCTTTTATGGCCCGTTGTGGCTTCGCTCCCACACAGTCCTGCTGAATGTCACACAGACAAGCCCTGATCCACTCCAACTCCAGCCCTCACTGCTCTCCAAGGCCTGGATCTCCTATTACTGTACGAGGTGGCCCCCCAGAGAATGGCAGGGGAGAGATATCTCCCTGACTGTTCAAGTTCTCTGGAATGAACACAATGAGTTCTGCCCCTTCTCAGCCCGCCCAGGCCAGGCCAGGCTGCCCAGGAAGTATCAGGTGGGGACTCAGATTGCAAAGATATGTGGCAACACAGACACTCTGCCAGCCCACAGGAATCCAGCCAAGAATAGATAATGCTTATACCAAGCATGCACCGTAATTGCTAGGTGTCTAAGAGCTGACTTCTCCAGGTACAACATTGCTCTTAGCTGCTTCTTCCAAATTCCTTAACAAAAGGAATCCAGGCACGACCATTAACTAAAAGGGGAACTCTACTCCCAATCCCCTCACCTGTTTTATCCCTGAATCCCCCTGCCCTCCAGGCCCCCAGCACTATCACTGAGCACAGTGTCTGGGTCACCTCTGCTCTGGGGCTTCCCCTGACACCTTCACAGAGCTTTCCTTCCTATGCGATCCAGAGCACAGTGCCACTGCCTGCCAGCTGCCCTGTACTCTCTGCCAAGGGGTAGGCACAGGGTGGTAGAGAGGAAAGAACACAAATTCTGCAGCTGGAACTCCAGCTGTACAACTTGGACAAGCTTAGAATCCTTAACCTCTCTGCATCTTGGTTTGTTCATCTGTAAACTGGTATCAGCAAAACTCATCTTGTAAGAGTGTCTTGGGGGGGGAGGGGTAAACAAAACTGTATGTGAAATGCCTGGCCTACACCAGGTGCTCAGAAAGGGGTACTATCTTTATAGGCATGTCACCCCCTTGCCTGAATAATGCAGTTCTAGGCATGAAACACACAGTTTGAGAAAGAAACTATTTTAAACCACAGGTTCTTTTGGCACTTCATTCTCAGTGAATTGGATTCCCTTTGGATTAAGGAAGAACAGATGTGTTCTCCTCTAAGAATTGTGCTCTCTCTTCACACAGGTGTCAAATCCGCGGAGAACTCTGATTTTGTCGTACGAACCCCAGCACAGAGGTTAGACCCATGGGGATTCAAATTTTCAGGTTATCTCAGGCAAATCACTTCACTGGTCAAACCAGATTGCAGTGGTTTTCAAGCCCGGCTGCATATTAGCATCACCTGGGAGCTTTTCCAGCCCATGGGTGTGCAAGCCCCACCCCAAACCAATTTCACCAGAATTTCTGCTGGGTGGGGCCTGGGTGTCAGTACTTTTAAAAGAGCTCTGGTCTAGATGATTCTAATGTGAGATGCACTGGACAGAAGCTCTCCGAGATCCCTCCCAGGCATCCGAGTGCCTACAACAACGTATGATTCAGAGTAGACACTTATCATATGTGTGTTAAATAAATGAATAAAGACTCTAACTCAGCTCTTTTGCTATTTCCACATTCACAGTGTCTGAGGTCAGAGAAGAAAAGAAAGAGTTGAATTCTGAGTAAGAATCCCACAGCAGCGCTAACCAATAGAAATTCCTACGCTGTTCAATACAGCAGCCATAAGCCACGTGTGGCTCTTGAGTACTTGAAATGTGGCTAGCGTGATTGAGGAATGGAATTTTACTTAATGTTCATTAAAGCTAAGTAGCCACGTAAGACTCTGGCTGCCACATTGGACAGTGCCAACATAGCACCTACCTTTCACAAACACATCTATATCTGTGCAACCCCATGTCCCTCTTTTACTAACAGTGCCCATTTTCATTTAAGAAAGCCCCTTGCCCCTGCTGCCCACAGACTCGGGGGGGGGGCAGCTTATGAAGTTGCCTTACCCTTCTCCAGCCAAGGGGTAAGCCCAGGACCCAAACTAAGCCAGACAGACTCTCCTCTCTGGGAACTTGATTCTAGTGACAGTGTCACAAGAATAGAAAACGAGTCGGAGCAAATTAAGACCAATGTTGATACCCTGAGACACTGTGTGAGGAAACCAACAGTGACAGACGATGTGAGCTGGGCATCATCGTCGCCATCATCTCTGTCATCATCGAAGTCACTTGTACCTTGCAGCTCTGATATGCCAGCTCCCAGACTAGGTGCTTAAGTTTCCTAGCTTCCTGTGCATCATTTCTTCATCTGTAAAACGGAAATTAACTTATCCTAACTTCCCTCAGAGTTTTCATGAAGACAGGTAATGGTCATGAAGAGCTTTGAGCCAACAAGGAGTTACCCAAGCATCTGTCAGAGGTGTTGTTCTCTGGATATAGGGGTGGGGGAATCATGGGAGAGTGCCCAGTATCTGGGTCGGGCCTGCATTGCTACATGCAGGACCAGTTCACAATCTGTGTGACGCCAGGCAAGACACTAGTTCACAAGCTGTGTGACACCGGGCAAGACACTAGACTTCTCTGGGCTTTCGGCTGAGTTAGACTCATCCCTTTCCAGTTTTACCTTGCCTGACACTTATCTACTCCCACTTCATGAACACATCCCAGAAAACTCTCTAGCCTAGACCACACTGGCCTTGTACACAGCTCATTTCTTCTTTCCCCAGCAAGCCACCTGACCACGGAGCTGCCCTGGGTAAGTACTCCCACAGTTTCATGTGCTAAGCCTCCGGCAAAGCTCTTTATTGGAATCATGTTTAACCATCTCCTCCACTAACAGACCATAAGCCCTGATAGGACAAAGACCACATCCCTCTTGTTTACTGTAGCTACAGATAGCACTGTAGCTAGGACAGAGCCAGGCACATCGAAGGTGCTCAATAAGTACTTCCTGTTTAAATTAATATCCCAAATCTATTTTATCATGTGTCGTTTCAGGAAACCCTGTATAACAAACACAGTATCCCAAATTTACTGCCTTAAAACAACAATCTTATCTCTTAATTTCCATGCGAGAGAAATTCAGACAGGGCACAGCAAGGTGGTTTTGTCTCTGCTCCATGTCAAGAACCTCAGCTGAAAGACCCAAAGGCCAGGGGCTGGGTTCACCTCAGTTCCCCACCCATCTGGTGACTGATGCTGGCTGTCAGCCGAGAGCCCAGCTGGAGATGTCAGCCAGAACACCTCATGCGACCTCTCCATGTGTCTTGGGCTTCCTCACAGCACAGTGGATGAGTTCCAAGGGTGGCTGTCCTGAGGAAGTAAAGGGAGAGGAGGACTGTCTACTTTTTATGACTCAGGCTTGGGGGGGCATACATTACATCACTTCCACCACATTCTATTGGTTAGACGCCAGTCGATAAGTCCAGCCTGTAGTCAAGGGGAGGGGAATTAAAATTCTGTCCTTTGGAAAGAGCAGTGGTAACGAATTTATGATCATTTTAAACCACCACAACCACTTCACTAGCACAAGAGGCAAAGTGAGAGTGACAGCTAAGTGTCTGAAGAAGTTCAGACTTCGGTTCAAATTATCAGTTGTGTGATCTAGAGAAAAATCTCTCTGAGACTCAGTTTCCCCATCTATACAATGAGCGTGTTGCAGTGGCTGGTCCCTGGTGGGTTTTAAATGCTTGGCATCTTCTCGCCTGGGTTAATTTAAGAGGATCCCCCCTTAACTAGCTTTCTTGAAGTCCTGTGACCCTTCCCATCACTGATCAGACCTGGTTTCTGACCCTGGAGGCAGCAAGAGGTTGCTACTGGAGCTCAGGGGACCTAGGAAGTTCGAACACCGGGAACAGCTCTGGAAACTGATGGGGAACCACTGAGGACCTCGGATCCTCCAAGGCCTTCCCTGCCCCCGCCCAGGTGTGGAGAAGGGAGGGTGGGAAATGCCACCATCACAGGCCTGAGGAAGCCCGGGGGTTCGCATCTCCCCCACGAGGCTGTTATTCACACTAACCCGGGTGGGAGAGCGGGGAGGGGACGGTTAAAGCCCTCGGGGTGTCTTAATTTAGGGAAGGGCTTCCTTTAAGCTCCCGGTCCTGCCTTTACAGCTCTGAGGACCGGGTGGGGGCGGTGGGGTTCGGCCGTCCGGGCCGCTCACAGCGACGGGCCCTGCTTTCACCTTCCACTGGGCCGGCTGACCGTCCCCAACCCTCGCCTTCCGTCCCCGCGGGCTGCGCCCCAAGACCCTAGGGCGCAAGCTGCTCACAGCGGGGGGGGGGGGGGGGGGAGGGGGGGCGCCCAGAGCCCTGTCCAAGGAGGTGGGCTAAAGATGAGCCCTGCGCACCCCGCTCCGCTCCCACTGGTGCGGGTCTGGGAGTGGGACGGGGTGGTTTTTAACCCTTTCACTTCCAGAGGCAGGGACCCGGACCCCCAGGTATACACCTTTCAGGAGCGCGCGCCGGCTGGGCTCCGCTGACTCACTGGGAAACTGAGGCCCACAGAGAGGAGTGGCCTGTCGGATGTCCCACAGGGAAAGAGGCGCTGAATCCGGCCTAGAGCCCGGGTCTTCCAGGCCATGCTCTCGCTTCTACACCCTGCGGGTCCCCGCGAGGCGCTCCCCTTAGGAAACTCCCGGCCGCGCGCCCCCCGGGCCGGGAATCGCCCTGGAGTTTGCGCACAGCTGGGCACGTCGCAAACTTCTTCCGCAGCTCCGCACCGGCTTCGCGGCGCGGGGAGAGGGGGGTAAGAGGTGAGCGAACGCGCAGCGGGGTCCCAGAGGTGACTGGAGGGAGGGGGCGGCGGGAGGAGGGAAACCCCGCGGGAACGCGCGGGCCCTTTAAGGGGGGGACAGGGCGCATGCGCGGCGCGGGCGGGCGCCCGGCGGGTGGGCGGTGGGAGGGCAGGGGATGCGGCCCGCGGCAGCTGCGCCCTGGGGCGCCTGGGACGGCGGCCGCCCCGGCTTCGCCCAGCCGCGGAGTCGCGACCCGTCCGTGCACCCGGCGCTCGGCAGGCTGCTCTCCGGGGACTAGCGCAGCTCGCGGTCGCCGGGGTTTATCACTCGCATCCAGCTCCATCCGCGGAGCGGGGCTGCGCGAGCCTCCGGGCTCGACCTCCCCGCCCCGCGGTCCTTTCTCCGCCCGCTTAGCCGCGGCCGCAGGAGCCCGAGCGAGCAGCCGCGGAGCATCCTTCGCCCGCCCGGCCGCGCCACCGCCCATGCTGCAGCCGGTCCTGGGCGGCGACCCCGCAGCCCGAGCCCGCCGCTCGGTGCCCTCGGCCCGGCCCCTGCGCGCCGCCCGAGGCGACCCTGCTGAGCCCCGGGCCCCGGAAAGGGACCCGCGCCCGTGATGGCTCGGCTGGCTCAGCGCCGCGCCGGGTGCCCGCCTTCTGCCCGCTGAGACGCGCCCGGCTGGGGACCGGCGGAGCCCGGGCTTTCCCCGCCGCGCCCTTCCCCCTCCTGGGGGCTCCGCTGCGGCGTCCCGGGAGTGAGGGGCCGGGGGCAGGCACAAAGCCCACTTTGTGCGGGGAGCTGGCTGCGGGCGTGGAATGTGCGCAGCGGCGCGTGCCCCCGCCCGGCGCCCCGCCAGCTGCGAGTCTTGGCTCCCGGACTGGTCGTGGTGAAGAAGTCGCGCCCCCTCGCCCCCCCCCCGGGTCGGGGGTGTGGGGGTCCCGGCTCAGAGCTGATGCGGCCTGAAGTCTCCCCGGTGCCCCCCACCCCCGGAGCGCGCGCAGGTGTGAGCGTGCGATATTCTGGAGAATTTGTTCTCTCCAAAACTAGAACCTGGAGAGCCCAGCCAGCGTGGGCACCGGTGCCTTGACCCTCTCCGTGGCCCCAGGCCTGAGCTGTCTGGCTTCAGATCGCCCCCCCCCCCATATTTCTCCTCTCTGCAAGCCCAGACTGCTGCCAGTCATTGTCCTCGCTGTCAAGCGGGGGTGCTTTCTGAAGGCTCCCAGGTTGGGGTGTGTCCTCTTTATCCCGTATTTCTAATAGTACAAGGCCTCTAAGGCTGACCCCAGACCACCAGCCCCCTCCGCCCCCCACTTCACGCTGAGGCGCTGATTTCTTTTCTTACCGAGTAGTATTTTATTGTACCGGAGCCACGCCCTGGTTTCTTAAAGGCGCCTTGCGCTCTGTTTGGCCATGTGTTGTCTCCGCAGCTGGCGTGGGGAGGGCCTCCTGTGAGCCACCTTATTTTTTTTCCTGCCTCCCGAGACATTCTTCTGCCCCGTCAAGGATTTGGGGATGCCAGGCGGGAAGAAGGTGGTGGGGGGCAGTGCTGCCCCCGCCACCTCGGCTGCTGCCTCCTCTGGGGCCAGGCGTTTGGAGACCAGCGAAGGGGCCTCAGCCCAGAGAGACGACGAGCCAGAGGAGGAAGGGGAAGAGGACCTGCGAGATGGAGGGGTCCCCTTCTATGTCAACCGGGGGGGACTGCCTGTGGACGAGGCCACCTGGGAGAGGATGTGGAAGCACGTGGCCAAGATCCACCCCGATGGAGAAAAGGTGGCCCAGCGGATCCGTGGGGCCACGGACCTGCCCAAGGTGAGAGGTGTGTGTGTGTGTGTTGCGGGGAGGGGTGGGGATCTAGGGTTTTCATGACCTTGAGGTTGGGAGAGCAAAGCCCCACTTTCCTTGGTGGGGGAGGGGACCACTGTCATGGTAAGATTTTAAAAATACAGACAGGTTGTACCTGTCCAGAAGAACTTTCTCCCAGCCGCAGTCGAGGTGGTTCTGTGAGGTCCACATGCGCGATTTCCAGGAGGCCCTCTACTGTCGCTTTTAAAATGCTCATGTTTTGTGGGCAGGGCAGCAGATTAACAAATACACTAATGTGGATTGACGTCTTATTTGCTGAACCAGAGAACTGTGGGCAGAGAGAGATGAATGACTAACAAGGATAGAGGGCTTCATATATTGAAAAATATTTTCATGCGTTATGTCACTGAGTTCCCCAGCAGTCTTGTGAAGTCAGTGTAGTTTGGGGCCCCACTTTCCAGATGGGAAATATGAAAACTCAAGTCAGAACTCAGGGTCCCATAGCCAATGAGTGGTAGAGCTGGGACCCATCTCTAGTCTTTGGGTTCCAGGTCATCTGCTCTGCTGGACACTAGATTGGGACAGTTAGAAGAGGGCCCATGGTGGCCTGGCCGGTGCGGCTCAGTTGGTTGGATGTTGCACCAAAAGGTTGCTGGGTCAGTTCCAGGTCAGGACACATGCTGGGGCTGCTGGCCGAATTCTCCAATGGGAGGCGTGCAGGAGGCATCCGATCTATCCCTCTCCTTCCTTTAAAAAAATAAAAAATAAAAGAGGGCCCATGGAGAGGGGTAAAGTTAAATAAGTTTTCTGTGTATGGCTGGAAATCCTTCATAAGGGCTGTCTTCAGTTGTGTCACCTGTAAAGGCTGAGGCTGTGTCTAATTCATCTTTGTCTCTCTGAGGTTCCTATGTGCCTGGCACAGAACAGGCACTTATATGAGTTTGCTCAATAAAAGGCCACTTGAGACTTTCCGTGCTATACAGTGGAAATACATGCCTGACTTTTTCTCTCTAACATTTATGGTCAAGTTAACTAAAGAAGCACTCTGCCAAATGCAGAGGCCTGAAATCCCCAAAGAAAAGCCCTTTGGACAGAGGTCAGAACCCAGAGGTTAGTCCTGCTTGCTCAGGTGAGAAGGAAGGAGGCTGGGGAGAGTGGCAGTTCCAGTGGATTAGACAGAGACAAGTGTCCCGTTTTGTCTTTACCAAGTTATTGGTAGAATCATGAGAAATTGCTTTCTGGGAAAAGGGAACTCAGAGGTGGAAGTTTGAGCAACTGCCTAATGTTTCCTGAGGAAATAAAATGTGGATTGATTTTGAAGGGATACACAGTTGCCCTCTACTAACTCCAAATTTATTTAGCTAATCCACTATGGATAGACATTTTTTCCAATAACGTATTCTTAAAATGAACACTGTGGTGAACATTTTAAAAATGTAAATTCGGGGGGCCATTTCTGGTTATTTCCTTAAGATAAATTCCCAAAAGAAAAAGTATCGAGTCAAAGGATATGACCATTGTGTCCAGATTGCTCACCTATCTATCTGACCTTAAGCAGGTCCCTTGAACCTATTTAAGCCACAGTTTTCTCATCTGTCATATGGGTTGATTGTGGTGAAGATTAAAGCATTTGTGTGTTAAAGCATTTGACAAACTAAAGCCTCAAACCAAAACTGGTTATTGAATGTCCATTTCCTTTTTCATGTCCTTCATCAGGAGGGGAGGCTAGATTTTACTCAGAGCATATGTACCAATGGGGCCAGAGTTTCTCCCAGTTTCTCCCACATGAACACGTTGGTGTTTAGTAGATAGTTCTCCAGACATCTTGCTTATGTCTAAACTAGGTTATAAAAGAATGTGAATGGTTCTCCTGGAGACTAAAAAAAAAATCAGTGAGTTTATTAGTGACTGGTCTATAATGTCATCTAGTCATCCTCAACCTTCATGTCTAGGAAAGATACAAATCAAGGATTGAAGCTGTTGTCCGTGGAGGAGTGTGTGTCATGACTTAGTATGTCAAAGGAATTTTGTGAGAAGATTGGGAAAATTCAAAACTTCCCCTCCTCAAACCACAGAAAAAAGTATCAGAGACAGAAAACCCACCCAGGTCTCTGTGGGGTTCCTCATCACCTTGTCCCAGAGTAGGAAGCAGCCCCAGAGTTTGTGGTTGGATCCCACAGTCCCAGTAGCAGAGTAGACTGGCCACTGGACGGTCCCCTCCCCAAGTAGCCATGTCCTTAGAGCTGGCACAGAGACATTCTATGCAGAGGTCACACCATAGTGAGCCCAAGAGATATTTTGTTGGGACAGCACAATGTTTTAGAAGACCACTTGAGTTAAAATTTAAAATTGGGAGATTTTGAAGATCCAGATTTTTGGCATCTTTTCAGAAAATGAGAAGATCTGGGCACAGAGAATCTTCGCTCACACATGGCAGTGGCAGCTGGTGCTGAGGAGTGGTTCCCCCTCCTCCTGTTGGCTACAGTCTCCACCACTCACTCCCAGCCTGCCTTCCCCATTTGGTACCTGAGCGGCCCCTGTAGGTGGTTGAGTCCAGGATTCCTGCCATCCCTGTCGTGTAGTGTGATAAAAAGGAGAGCTCTGCCATGTTAAAATCCTGGTTCTCCCATGATGACTTATGTGAGGAATGTGGGGAATGTCTGCAAGCTCCTCATGCCTCTGTTTTCTCAGCTATAAAATGGGAGTAATAGCAATATCCATTTCCGAGGATGTTGGGAGGAACTGATGAAATAAAAGCACGTGAAACAGGTGAGCACGTAATTCATACCCAACAAATGGAGCAAGGACTCAGGGTGCAGGCACCCTACAGGCTTTTTGGGGAAACGTCCACTAAAAGGATGGTACCGGTACGTTAAAGGGCAGCCGTTTCTAAAAGGATCCCAGATCCAGGAACAGTTTGTGTTCCTCCTTCATAAGAACACATCTTGATGTTCCAAGCTGCCACCACCTTTAAAAGCTCAGTGGCCACTCATCCCAGAGCCAGCTGCTGAATGTCTTCTGGCTGTGTCTCTGGCCATGGGGCTCCTACAGAATACAAATCTGGACGTTGGGTCAGCATGTGCTGACCAGGAGCTTTGGTGCGCACCGGAGCAACAGTGACAGTGAGCAGGAGCTGAGCTTTGCTGTGTGCCTGACCCTGTTCTGAGGCCTTGACATGAGCATCTCATTGTCTCTTTGAGGTTGGTTCTGTTATGATGCTCCTTTTACAAACAAGGCGTGTGAGGCACAGACACATTAAGGAGCTTGATGCCAGACAGTGAGTGGCGGGGCAGAGATTTAGATGATTACGGTCTGGTTCTGGAACTGCTCTGTCAACCTCTAGGCTGTCCTGCTTTTTGCCCACACACTCGGCTGTTGGGCTGTCCTACCTCCCCAAGCCTCCCTATTGTACTGGACTAAAACAGACTTCGTCAGGGGGAATGACTAAACAGAACTCAGGACTTCAGGGGTTCCTGCAGCAGGTTAACCCTGGGCCTTGGTAGTGGAGGAGGCGTTGTCCCTAAAGAGGTCTGGGAAGCCAATGTCACTCACCGCCACTCTACCCTGACCCTCAACAGTGAGGAAGCATGTCCTGGCTCCTGGTTTGGAGGTGGGGGTTGGGGCAAACCCAGGCTACCAGTCCTAAAGTGGGCCTGGTCAACTGGACTTGCAGAAACTTGTTTATTTGTTCCTGAGCAAATGAGTGCATGTTTGTATGAACATTTGGAAGAACGGTGTCTGCATTGTCTGCAGTGGTTAACGCAAGTTAGCCTGAATCATGTTGTAGAGCTGGCCGGCCAGCTCCTTCCAGCTAAGCCTCAGTGGTGGTGCCTCCGAGACCCTGCTTGTGATCCCAGGTCTTTTTTCACTCTTTCCGAGTCATTTCCTTCTCCCAGAGCAGCCAGTTCCTGGCTCCTCTGTCTGGATGGCAGGGGATGTCTTTGTGGTGCTGCCCAGCTCTGGCAGGTCCTCTTAGGCAAAGGACCCTTGGACTGCAGCTCCCTCCTTGTTGGAGTGTCTCAAGGGAGGGTGCACTTACAGTCTGTAGCCCAAGCTCCTGGAAATCACTGGATGCCCTCCCTTGAGAAGTGGAGGTGGCCTCTCAGGGACCTTCCTCCTGAGGAGGTCAGGTTCCATCCTGTTTATAGTCAAGTGCGAAGTAATTCCTTACCCACCACCCACCCCACATCCTGACACGGGAGGTAAGGCCAGGCCCTCCATGAGCTCTGGGGCCCGTTGGCACAGGGTGCTCAGGCTGGAACAGGATACTCCCCCCATCCCGGGACCTTTATCCCCTTGGTGACTGTAAGTAGTGGTGCCAGTTTAGGCAGCTGTGGGATGTGAAAGGGGAAATAGCTTCTTCCAGACAGAGCTGTCAGCTGGGGTACTGCCCAGGCGGAGGAGGGGACCAGCGCCCCGGGGAGAGGAAGTTCCTGCAGAGCCACTCCTAGGCCATCCCTCCTGCGTCTGGGCCTTTGGAGTGAGTAGGTGTCTATAACAGGCTCTCCTGGGACCCCTGGCCATCGGCAGCACCCCAGACAGGAGGGTGTGGTGATCACTGTGTCACTTCCCTCAGGTCAGAGCCCCAGACACTGCAGCCATGTTATTAAAAAGGCTGTGCCCTGTGGGCTCAGCATCTCACTACAGGGAGGGCCTCCCCACCCCAGCCCTTCTTTACCCCTTCCCTTCACATACCCCCCTACCCACCAGACTGTGACTCAGCCCCAGCCTGCTGGGTGGGTTCTGTGGGAGGAGGGGCTTGGTGGGGACCTGGGGCAAGAGGGTGGGACCTCTCTCTGTGAGGAGCCCAAGGCCACCTCACAGCTGGCAGTGCTGGTAGCCAAGGGAAAGCCCTGAGGAGTGGGACTTATTCCTGGAAACCTGGTTCTTCTGCCCAAAGAAGTCTGTTCTGTGGCCCCAGAGGACCCTAGCTTATGCTTCTCTGCCTTCTCGGCCTCGCTGACCTGTTGCAGCTATGCCAGGATTTGGGCTCCCCTGGTCAGGGGGGGCCTAGGGCCTGAGGACCTATACCTCCACGGTGCCCCTTTCCCTGGAGACTGCCTGACTGTTGAGGGGACAGCATCAGGGATCTGCAGCTTCTGACCTTAACTCCTGGCAGCACACGCCTGTCAGTGTCCAGCCATCAGGAGGTGCCTGCCCAACACCCCCATCTCTCCCCTTCCTGGGCTAAGCCCTGGTGGGAGACTGCCTGGTGACCTGGTCACCGGCGTTGCTTACAGGTGTGGAGTTGGCAGGAAAGGGAAGTTGTGAAGGGGAGCGAGGGTTTCTGTGCCTCCATGAAACCCTCCAAAGTGGCTACACTGTAGCAAGTAGAGCCACAGCAAGACCTGTTACAAAACATGTCCCTCTGGCCTGCCACCACTAACTTGCTCCAGTTCGGGGTGGAGCTGAAAGCCTGGGGAGTGTGCCTTGATAGGGGGGTGACACCTTCTGTGGAGGGTGTGCTCATCCCTCACTGAAGTGCTCCCCCAGCCCAGGTAGGCCCTGAGAGGATGGAACACCAGGTAAACCAGTTTTGATCCAGCACTTGAACCAGAACGAGCCCCACATCCAAATGAACTTAACCGCAATATTGACATTCTTGTTAAGCCTTAAAGTTAATGAATATTTAAAATTCAAAACAGTTGGTGAGTCAACCTCTGTTTTTCTAAAATTATTAAAGAAACACAAAATTGGAACATCAACATAAGCTCCAAATTAGGAACGCTGTTAAGTGCAGGGAGGGAGAGGAATGGCCACGGGGGGGGGGGGGGGGCTGCATAAAGTGTTGCCAAGGAGACAGGCTCAGAGCAGGAGGGAAGTGGGGAGGCCCCCTCGGCATTGGCTTCTCTGGGGGATAGTCTGGGTGTCCAGAGGGCTGGAAGCTCCGGGGTGAGCCTTCCTCTGTGACCAGGGTCTTTCTCTGTCCCTAGATTCCCATACCGATTGTGCCTACGTTCCAGCCCTCCACGCCTGTCCCTGAGCGCCTGGAAGCCGTGCAGCGCTACATCAGGGAGCTGCAGTATCCTCCCAGGTCCAGGGTCATGGCCACCGTCTGGCTGGCATGCTGGGGTCAAAGACTGAGTGGGGCTTGTTTTCAGATTGGGCTGGAGAGGTATCCACAGAGCAGCCTCATGCCACAGCTCCAGGGCCACCATTCACGTGGTATCTCTGCGCCCCTGGAGTTGTGCAAGCCCAGCCTGAGTCCTCCCAGGTACCGGAGGGACTTTGATGAGTGCCAGGCCCACTCTCTGCCACCCACTTCCATCTCCATGTGATGGGGCAAATGTCTCCTGAGTTACCTGCTGGTGGGTGGCCAAGTCTAGGTCCACCAGCCCAGACCTCCTCTGCTGTCCATCCATCCCAGCAGAAGGAGAGAAGGAAAGCTGCCTTGGGGAAGTTTAAAAACTAGTAGTTTTAAAGGCAGTGGGGGTCAGGGGTTGGGGGGCAGATAGAGGAGAAAAAAGATTTTATACTCCAGGAGATAACATCCACATCTTGGGATGTTCTCCAGGTTCTTTACCTGTTTCTTCCCTGGCAGGGGACCAGTTGCCCAACAATGAAAGAGCTGGACCCCCTGAGCCCCAGATTGCACAGTGTCCCTGCTCTGGGCCCCTCTGCCTTCTGCTCTCTGCCCTGCATGTCCTGGGTTCTCTCCCCCAGCCCTGTTAGCTGCAGGTGAGGCAGAAATGGAATGACCATGTCCTAAGCAGGAGAAAAGGCAGGCCAATTACTGAAATTCGGTTCCAGCCCTTCGTCAGTGCGGAAATTTCGGCCTGGAGAGGGGAAGAGCACCCGGCAGTTTAGCTGCACTGCACACGCCCCCTCTTCCCCCCAGCTTTCTCCTCTTGGTTCATTTTGCTTCTCAGCTGTCAAGAGCTCAGCCACTTTCCCAGCCCTGGCTGACCTGGTTGCCTGCTCCATGGCGCCCTTCCTGGGAGGTAAGGCCAAGGGAGAGCAAGGGTGGAAGCCAGAGAGGACAGAGAGGGACCGTGTGGGGAAGAAGAACCACATGTGCTGTGCCCTTCTCTCCCCTCCAGACAATCAGGTCTGGAGCATCCTCCCAGGTGCCTCTCAAGAATTATAGGGTCTGCCCTCAGCCTGCACTTTGGGGAGTGCTAGGCCCCAGGGTCTGGAGGATGGGTGGGGGAGGTGGGACACACCTCTTCCAGACCAAGCCAGAAAGCCCTTAACCAGCATCACAGGTACAATCACACAGGGACCCAGTTCTTTGAAATTAAGAAGAGCAGACCCCTCACAGGGTAAGTGTGGGCATGCACTATCCCTCTGCACCAAGGCTGACTGTGCTCCTCCGTGGGTTGGAGCCCCTCAGGGGGCCTTTGGGTGGGAGCTTGTGAGGCAGGCAGGGCCTCTCCCGAGGGAGCACGCCAGCAGGAGCAAGTGTCCCCCTGCAGTGCCACATCTCCTTCACCGAGCACTGCAGGGGCCCTGGGATGCCATGAAGAACTCTGACTGAGATAACACCAGGGCCCCCATGCTGGGCTGGCAGGGTGACGGGCAGCCCCCAGCTTGCCTTGGTAATAACAGGGTGGTCCCAGGTAGAAGTCTGTGTATAAGCCTTATTTATTTATTTTTTTAATGAGAGGCGAGCCTAGCAGGAGAGAGATCTCCCCATTGCAGGCAACCTGTGCGTCACCCCGTTTGCCTTACTGGACTCTCTTCTGCTCATTTAGTACAAGGCCAGTGTCTCAGCAACAGGGACCCCACTGCATCTCTCACTTCTTAGTCTACCATCAGACGTGTAGACTCCTGGCTGGCTTGGCCCTGCAGAAGCCCCAGGGCAAAGGAGAGTGAGGAGTGAATGTTGCTTCCTCACTGGGTCTGGGGGCTCAGCCCAACACTGTCCACAGACTTCAAACGCTGTATTTTCAAAATTAATGTAGCTTTTACATCTTGCTCCACACATAATCTGTCCATGTTTGCTTTCTTGCGAAGAATGCTTTAAGTGGTATATTAGCTGAGTTACTTAATTACCCTCTCCGAGCCCCTGCTGGAATCCAGCCTCCCTCACCCTAAAAGCTCTTCTCATGTTGTGCTATGGCTGCTGTGTGACGGGCCCAGCTCCAGCCTCAGTGGGTGGAGGAGCCCAGCACCCTCCTGGGCAAAGCCAGGGGCCAGGCTGCATTCCTAGACCTGGAGGCAGCGCTCAGAGAGGAAGGAAGAACCAGGCCTCAGGAACAGGCTTTCTTAAAGTGGCCTGAATGGGGAGTTGCCGGGCTAACTGCCTGAGATGCCGCGTCCAGGACTCGGGCAGCTGGCCAGCTGTGGGGGAGCAGTTGCAATCAGTTATAAGCCCTTTGGAGACACCATGGTTGGATCAGGGCATCTGCTGTGCTTCAGAAGGGACAGGATCAATGCGACAGTTCCCAGCATCCCTGGCATGCTTTCCCACCGCCCGCACCACCATGGCAGAAGGCCCCCAGCTCAGTAGCTGTCAAAGAGCCGCCTGTGACTGTGTGCTCCCCATTCATGCTCCCCGCCCCCAGAGGTCAGGGGCCTGGGGTGGGAGGAGGAAGTGAAAGGAGGGAAGGGAAGGAGTCTCCTTCCTTATCTTTAGTTGGCTGCCTCTTTTCCCACCCTCTCTGGCTCAAGATGGACATGGGGGAGGGAAGGGAGGTGCTGGGGCTGAGCTGAGGCAGCTTGGAAGGGAGATAGGTCTCTGTTCTTCTGGCATTTCTAATCCACCTGCCCCCTCCTGACACTCCCCCACTGGAAAGGGCTAGAGGCTCTGTCCTCATGTCTCTGCCTCCCTGCCCCCACCCCCACCCCACTCCAGGCTGATGGACCTGGCCAAGGAAATGACCAAAGAGGCTCTGCCAATCAAATGCCTGGAAGCCGTGATCCTGGGAATGTATCCTTCCTCAGCCCTGGGAGGCCTGGGGGGAGGGAGAGCAGGCATGTGCTCCGCCCCTCTGGGCCCCAGCTTCCTCCTCTGCAAGGGGAGGGTTGAATGGGCTCCAGGGACCTCCCGGCTCTCTCTCCCAGCAGTCATGAACTTGGCTTCAAGGTGAAGGGGCTTGAGGGGTCTCAATCCCCCATGCCTCAGTTGCTAACTCCCCATATTTACTGGGAAGCTCTTTTTTGAGTCATGTGGATATAGTGACCCTGTTCTCTGAACCCCAAATCAGGGCACATTGTCTCACAAAGGCTGCTGTGCCGTTTCCAAGAACCAAACGGTCTGAGAAAAGCAGGTTGAATGCCCAAATGTTGGCATTTCCAGGACATGATGATTTGTGGAGATGACGTTTGGGATCTTTGAAACAGAGCTGCCTGCCTTAAAAAAAATAAAAAGCAAACTGTTTATCAGTCACTCCCACCCAAAGGGCAGAACTGGGACCTATAGCTGGGCCACAAGGTGGGCAGACAAGCCCCCAGTTCGGGCAGGGTGTGGAGGCAGGTGTATATGGCCAGTTCTCCGACCTGATTGGTTCTTGCCAGAGCCATGCCCCTTTTTGTTGTTTTGTTTTACTATAGAAAAATTTAATCTGGTATGAACATAGAGCAATATAATAAATCTCATATGCCCAGCACTCAGTTTATCAGTTCAAGGCCAATCTTGATTCATCTCTGTATCTCACACATCTCCCCCTTCCCCATAGCACCATAGGCTTTTAAATAATTCTGTGTGCCACCTCGGGGGCGGGCACCTGGCTCAGTGCGCAAGGAGGACAGAGGGTATCCAGCAGAACAGGGAGTCCACTCGCTAGAATAGGTCGGGGAGAAGATGGTCAAGGGGAGGACTGTAGTCCAAGGGGGCCACTCCCCCACAGACGTGACTGCGGGAGTGGGGGCTAGTGCCCCTCCCCCTGAGGTCCCAAGCGCTAACACTTCTGTGGCGGTCATTTCCTATTTCCCAGAGCCTGACACGCATTGCCCTGGCTAAAGGGTCCTTTGCTGATACGAGCACAAGGCCAGCCTGAGAACTTTAGGCCACTGCCAGCACCTTCGTATTGCTTCTCCTTCAGTATCACACACCAAAGTGGGGCTCCCACCCATATTGAATAGGGAGACACCTCCCCTCCCCCCAGACCCACAGAAGCTGGTCCACACAGGGTCATGTCATCTCAGAGGCCTTTCATGGGTTACCTGGTGGCTTGTGGGCAGGAAGAAAACAGGAAAACCCTTCATCTGGGCAGAGGACCTCCCCAGTGTCTCCACAGTGAATCCCTTAGTCACTGCACACCTGGTGGCCAATGGACTGAGTTTATCCCTGTGCCTCACCCTCTGCTCTCTAAACCTGTGCCTTGCTCATCTCTGTGTCCTTGGTGACTTGCAAGGGATCTGCTCAGTAAGGACTGTAATGACAGAGCATAGACTTTAGGATCCCAAATCCTAATCCTGCCACCTGTTTACTGTGTGACCCCTAGCAAGTTCCTTAACATCTCTGAGCCTCGACAGCTTCCTTTGCAAAAGGAGACGATGGTAGTACCTGTCTGACATGTTGCTAAGACAATTGAATGAGTGGGTACATGTAGGACACTTGGCGCCTGTACACAGTATCTACGCGAAGCTTTCACCTCATTCATCTTCTACCCATTCATTCAAGAAGAGTTTTATTGAGTAACTATTATGTGCCTGCCTTCAGGCTGGGCCCCAGAGATACAGCAAAGAAAATGACAGACAAGGTTCCCTTTCTCAGAAGTGTATAATCCAGCCAGGGAGACAGAAAATAAGCAAGTAAACAAATAAGGAAAATAATTACAGATTGTGGGGAGTGTGCCTTGGGGAAAGGGAGGTCAGTGATGACGGCCACGCCTAAGGCATGAGGAGGAGCCAGTCGAGGGCTGGCAGGGAGCAGCCCTCTGGGAAAAGCTAGTGCAGAAGGTGGGAAATCCAGGTGGGTGGAGAGGTTGAGGCCGTGGGGCGAGGGAGGGAGGAGGCTGGAGTGAGCCGCTGGGCCTGGCGGCATTGGCCTCCTATGCTGTGGGAACAGGCTGGGTTTATTTGCAGGGCAATGGGCAGTAAGGGGGGAGGGGGGGAGTGAAAGAACAGAATTGTCTGCATCTGTGAGAAAATGTATGCGTGAGAGAGAAAGACAATGTGAGAACAAACGGCCTGCGAGAGAATGTAGGGGTGAGGGGAAATGTGTGTGTGCCTGACGGAAGGAGGGAGGGAGAAGGGGGGCAGTGGTTGCAGCCAGCAGGCCTCTCTCATGCCTCCTCCAGCCACAAGGACTTTGGAGAGCCCTGCAGTGTGGAGTAAAGGACTCACTATTAGCAGTTATTTTGTGAGCCGTGCTTGACATCATAGCAGCCGCCACTAATCACTAGGACCCTGCCCCCTAGAGATGCAGTTTATTGAGCACTTGCTGTATGCCAGGCTCAAGGTTAGACAACAGGATATGGTGGTGAGCAAGGCATGGCATTAGGGGCCTAGGGGCCCTCATACCGACTGTTCCCTGGGGTGGGGGGCATTCAGTCCCAATCCTGCCCCTGCGCGCTGGCCCTGCCCTGCTCCCTGGCTGCTTCCTTAGCTGAGCCGACGTGGCCAGTTACCTCACCAACAGCATGCCCACCCTGGAACGCTTCCCCATCAGCTTCAAGAGCTACTTCTCAGGGAACTACTTCCGCCACATTGTGCTGGGGGTGAACTTCGGGGGCCGCTACGGGGCCCTGGGCATGAGCCGGCGCGAGGACCTGATGTACAAGCCCCCGGCCTTCCGCACGCTCAGCGACCTAGTGCTGGACTACGAGGCCGCCTACGGCCGCTGCTGGCATGTGCTGAAGAAAGTGAAGCTGGGCCAGTGCGTGTCCCATGACCCGCACAGTGTGGAGCAGATCGAGTGGAAACACTCGGTCCTGGACGTGGACAGGCTGGGCCGCGAGGACTTCCGCAAGGAGCTGGAGCGACATGCCCGCGACATGCGGCTCAAGGTCAGTGCGGGCGGGCCTTGACCCTGCGCAAAAGGCCCCCTTCCCCGGGGTGGAAATAAAAGGGCTGCCGCTTCCTAGTGGGACACTCCTACAGGGAATGCCACCTTCCTCACCCTCATTGCCACCCCAGCAGAGGTGGTTCGAGGAGATGGTGGCTGGGAAGTTTCAGCAGTGTCTTTGCTCAGAGATCACTATTGTTGAGACAGTCCCCTCAGGTGGGCAGGCCAAGGAAGGCTCCAAAAGGAGGCAGCAAGTGAGCTGGGTTTGGGGAGAGGGCGGGCCTTGAACACTTGAAGGGCCAGCACGACACTCCAGGTGGAGGGTAGAGATCTGTGAGTAAAGATCCACTGGTGGGAAGTCACAGCCTGTCTGGAAGGAATGGTGGGGTTGGGTGCAAGTGGCCTCCATCACCCCCTGTGCATCCTGACTCTTGACCCCTAGACACCCCCCCTCCAATAAAGGACTAGAAGGAAGTCAGTAAAAGGAAGTCAGACCCTGGGAAGACAATGAGATGGTTCCCATCCCAGTGAACAGGGGTGGGAGGGGCTGCTGCCCCTGAGCAGCTGGTTTCAGCTGTTGAGGAGTTTGCCCCCACCCCCCCCCAGCTTTACAGTAGGCAGAGCCCTGGACTGAGGGTGCCTCCCCTGGGGTCTTCCAGGCCCTCCCTGGGTGTTCAGCCCCTCCCCATTGCTCAGTCAGTGCTGTGCTGTGACTGTCCCTCGTGGTAGCCTCATACCGAAACCATGACCTTAGTACTTTCACATCCACTGATGCTCCCCACAGTCCTGCCCCTGGCGGCCCTGCCCTGCCAGCCCCTAGGCCATGACCGTATGGGGTGAAAGCACCTTCCCCCAGGACAGAAGCTGGCTGCAGCAGGCCTGCCACTTTCAGGGGCCGTTCTCCTCTGCTGTGAGCTGCCCCCCCCCTGTAGTTCTAGTTGCCAGTATTTTGCATCTTCAAGGGAACAATTTGAACCTAGAGTTGAAACCAATGGTTACCTAGTCTTTAGTGCTATGATTTTCTATCTCTTTAGTGCTAGGGACTCCCCACATTATTTGCCCCTCTCCAGCATCCCCACAGTGTACCCCATGTTTTCAAAATTCAGATCAAGCTGACTGCTGCATAAAGGGTAATTCATTTGCTTTTCTCAATTGTTTCTTAATAGCTACCAGTCTGAGCTTCTGATTGGCTAGAGAGAACCAGTGTCACCCTTGGGGCTGGTAGGATCCCAGCCCACAGCTCAGACATGGCACAACTGCCAGCATGAGTAAATGGCCCTTTTCTCGAGGGCCTCTTAGAATATCACAAAGGCTGGTGACGTCCTCCCACATCCACACTATTTTAGGGGCCAAGTGGGATTGAGCAGCCCTGCTGAGGAACCCCTGCCCTGGCAGTTTTAGTGCCTGGGAAACAGGTTGGGGAAGACCTGGAGACAGGGCAGAGTGGTTACTTAAGCTTCCTGGGTCCTGCCAAGTGCAACCAGGACATGTGGCTCCTACAGAGCAGGACAGCTCTGTGGCTCTGCAGCAGCCCTAGAGGGCGGCCCTGGAGTGAGACTTTGTTTTTTTCTCCCCACCAAGATTGGCAAAGGGACCGGCCCTCCCTCCCCCACCAAGGACCGGAAGAAGGATGTGTCTTCCCCACAGCGGAGCCAGTCCAGCCCCCACCGCAGGAACAGCCGCAGTGAAAGGCGGTGAGTGATGGGTCAAGCCTGGGGGGCTAGAAGAACGCTTTCATTTCTAGATCTCCGCTTTTTTTCACCCCACTTTTCTCATTCCCACTGCTCTCTTTTGCTCCCGCTGGAGGGAGGTGATACGGGATGGCAGACTGTGTGTTTATGTGTTGACACCTCGCAGCAGCAATGCGGTCCCATTTCCCCGGAGAAAGCGATACTCACTGACCCACAGGTTGCCCTGGTGCCAGGCAAAAGGTCTGAGGCCAGCTTCTGTGGGAGGGAGAAGAGGAGGGATGAAGAGGGATAGGCCCCTGCCAGACAGTGAGTTCTCCCAGACAGTGCAGGAATCTCGTTGGGAAAGGCGTGATCATTAGGTGGCAGCTGGTAGACTGCTTTGAACATAACTTTTGCCCCTGCAAGTCTGTGGTTTTGTTCTCTATCTAGATGGCAGAAACATCCCATTAAAATGTCAGGCCACCACCTCTGATTTGTCTCCTACCTGTCAGTCTGGTTCTCGCTTTCAATATCCTTGTCATTCAGGAGCCACCTCTCTGGCGTGATTTAGGGGCACCAAGTAGGCTTCCAATGTCCAGCATCATTCACTTTGATCTGGGAGGATTATGTAGAGAACGGGGTCCCTTCACAGAGGTTTAAACATGAAACCTTTACAGGCAACTGCAGCCAGGTTACTGACCTCTGGCAAACAGCAGGAGTCTGTAAGAGAGTACAGGGACCACTCAGGACAGCACAGCCAGGCTGGGATTCCAGAAATACACTTCCACACAGACTCTACTGCTGCCTTCTGAAACCTTGAAGAATGGGGGTGGGGGAGACACCGGGGGAAGCCTCCACTTGCTCCCTCCGCCTCCGCCTCCGCCTCCGCCTCCCTGATGGACCACTCACCCCCTCCCTCCTCTGCTCTCTCCTCTCTGCAGGCCTTCGGGTGAGAAGAAGCCTTCCGAGCCCAAAGCCATGCCAGACCTCAATGGGTACCAGATCCGGGTGTGAGGCAGGTGGCAGCGCCCCAGACTCGCCCACTTCTGGGGGCCAGGATCACCTGCCAGAAGCAGCCTGGCTCATGGGGAAGGAAGGACTGGTGAGGGGGCAGGTGAGGGCAGCAGGAACAGTGTTCCAGCTCAGCCACCAAGCTGCTGCCCCTCCCACTGGGCCAAGCCTCCTAACATTGGGCCCCGAGGCAGTTAGTATTTTATTTGGAGTTTTTAACTTGACAACTAAAGTTTACGGTATTTGGGAAAAACTAAAAATGTAATGGATCTGCCAATGGCTGGCAGGCCTATGCTTAGGAGAACTAACTGCCATACAGCTGGGTGAGGAGGGGTTGCTGGTTCCCCTGCCCCTGGCGACTCTGGGATTTGGGTCCATCCCATGTATGGGAAATCTCCCAGCCCACTAGGCCTGTGGCAAGACGGCAGAGGGGTGGAGGTGTTTCTCCACTTCCACCTGCCCTAGCAGCATCTTGACACAGGGAAAAGGAAGCAGGGTAGGAAGCATCCTGGGAGAGGTCTGTGTGATCCGTATCAGGAGCTTGACACAAGTGACATTTTCCCCAAGGGTGGGAGTCCATGGCCCAGGAGAGCCTTCATGCCCTTGCAGCCCCATGAACAGATGGTGTTGTGTAGACTAGCACGCCCCCTGCTGGAGGAAGAGTTCCCTCTACCCCTTCTTGCTCAGCTTAGCTCCACCTCTTGCTGAAGCTATGGATCCCAGCAGAGGGGCTGGGCTTTGCCAAGGGTCCAGATTTGCACTGGGCTCAGCATGATTATGGGGCTTAAGCAGAGCTGATGGGTCCAGGAACTATGGCTGGGGACAGGGTGGTACACTCAGGCCTGGGTCTGTCCCTTGGAAATCCCCAGGGGTGGGCACTGCTTCTCCCCACCTTTCTATTACCTCAGCCCTTGCTGGGGAAGTGAAGACCAGGCCAGAATGCTTGCGCCCCAGGCCCACCTCCCATCATTTAGCAGTCTATTTAGGTTTGGGGGTCCCAGTGATGATCAGGCCTATTGTCAGGGAAGAACCTGAACAGCCAGAGTCTGCACAGCCTTCCCGTCTGGCATGAGAGAACTGGCGGGCAGGTGAGAGGTTGTAGAAAGAGGTTGATGGGGTTGAGGGAAGGTTCTAGAAGTTTAAGCAACAAGGAGGTGTAGGGCAAGGGTGCATTGTGGCCCCCAAGGAGGGGCAGAGCCTGAGAACTGAGGGGTGTAAGTGACGAAAGGATGTGGAGGAGAATATAGAGTCAGGCTGCCTTGGGGAGTAGTGAGTTCCCTAATGCTGGAGGTATTCAAGCAACGACTAGATGGCTACTTGTCAGGAAGTTGTTGAGAGGATTCAGGTTATGGATGGGTAGCTGGATGACAGCACCATTAAGGTTTCTGTTAACTGAGAGGCTATGATTCAGCCAGGGGCCGCTGTTAGTAAGGCTGCAGAGGGGCTGGGAGCCTGAAAAAGGGAGGATCAGAACTACAGTTGTAAACTCAAATGCCTTGCAGGGCCAGGCAGGTGATAAAAAAGAGGACTGCAGGGCTGGATGGGGACTGTGGCAAACTAAAGAGGGCATATACCCCATTAAAGCAGCTGCTACTGCTCAGAGTGCAGGCTCTGCATTGCCAGATTTTCTGATTTTATCAAGAGGCCAGAACTCTGAATTTTTATGTGAAATATACTGAATTTTAAATGTCGGCAATCAATTCAGGAAATTTTAAAAACCAACATGAAAGAGAAAGCCTGTTTGCCATCTCTGAAGTAGAGAGAGCTTGTGCTGGGGAGAAGTCCAGTGACATGCTTTGAGGTGGGAAGTATGAAAGTTCTGGGCTTCCCAGGGCAGGCTGGGCCAGGCCAGGGGCCTCGCTGCTCAGGCTCCCGGAGTGGGCAGCCGTCCCATGATCATCTTCCTCACTCTCCCTGCAGACTAGAGACCCTGTGGTTGCTGGGTCACCAGAAGGGGGTAGAGTGGAGTAGAGAGAGTGCAGCTCTCAGCCTACCCTATGGTGCCCAGGAAGGAAAGAAAGAGGAAGGGAGGAAGGACAGGTTTTCTTTGCTGACGTAGCTGCCATTAAGGAAGGCACCAGGGACTGGCAGCTTCTCAAACCAGCAGCTCTTAGCCCAGAGCCAGGCCCAGCAGCGAGGCCAGCTGGTCAGTCCCTTGGGTTCCTCATAGGTTACTGGTCCCTCGGGAGGTACTTAACCTGCCCCTGGGCTATACCCCAGCCAGAACAATCTGAGGGTCATTGTGACCCTAGACTCACCGTCCATCCCAGCTTCCAAGGAGTGGGGTGATGGTCCTAATGTTGCCACATTCACCTGAGACACAGATGGCTCACTTTTGGGAGGCATGGGGCTGGAAATGAGGCCATTTCTGGGTCTGGATGTGAGTGCCTTGTGCAGGCTGCTCAGCAGGGAAGTGGCCCCAGCCTCCCCCCTCCTCCCCCCCCCCCCCAACACACAGTGGACCACAGGGCTTGAGGGGAAGAGATGTGAGAGGGAGCTGGGAGCTCAGGTCAGGAAAACGGAAGCTGCTCCCAGTACAGGAGCCTAGAAGGATCCTGCAACCCACAGGTTCCTTCCACAGGGCCCTCTGGGGAGAAGGAAGCAGAATGAAGTGTCTACCCAGTTGCTGTCTGTGAGGGAGGGTGCTGATCATTCCAGTTGATAATGCCGAGCACTCCCCCTTCCTAGCTGAGACCTTGGGCCTGTGGAGACCACCAAGGGATACAGTGGTGCTTTTTAATTTATTTTTAACTGTTTTTCATATGTAGCAACCCCTCCTCCCCTTCGGGCATGTTTACACAGGTTCTGCTCCCTGGGGCTGGTCTGATTGCAGAGTTTCTGGGAGGCAGAGGCAGGGACTTGGGGCCTTAGTCACCATCCTCAGATCACCTCATTTCACTTTCTGTGAGAAACAGGAGCCTGGCTCCTCCTGACTCAGGACTGCCTTCCAGCTCTCAGCATGGGCTCCTCTGCTCCCAAGGGTGTGGGCTGCTGGCTGAGGAGGGGTCAAGGTGAGGTCAGAGAAAGCTGCTGGATGAAGGTGGGTCAAGTGGGGGGGGGTGATTGCTCCCCAAAGCCTGACTCCTTATGTTTGGTGCCAGGAAACTGAGTTTAGAAAGCCTGCCCACCCACCTAACTGCATCCTCTCCCTTCCATGGCCTCAATACGTAGTCACCCTCACCCATCACACCAGTCAACCCATCCTCCCTGGGCCTGGCTAAGTGGGGAGAGCAGTAGCCCCAGCCCCTGGTGCAATGGTGAAGCCTAGGGCCAGGGTTCTGAGGAGGAGAGAGCCCAGTTTGTCCCTGTCATCTCACACCCCACCCCTTCCAGCTGGGACTTGACTTCCTGGCCCTGGGATGGGTCTAATTCTGGCTAGTAGCCTGCCCAGAGGCCTGTGTGCACCTGGGCCTCCAGTCTGGGTTTTTTGGCTTAGCTGCAGCAGCATCCCCAGGCCCACCCTGTGGCCTTGGAGCACAGGGCGATGAGAGCTGGGCCAGCTGATTGTCTGTGTTCTTTTTGTCAGAGTTCCGCTGTGTTGACATCCCACTTTGGGAAGTCCTCCAGAGGAGTGTGGGATTGGAGCCTGGAGGTCTGCCCCAGGGCAGGCAAGGCTGCCGAGGCTGCCGTGATGCCAGCTGCAGATCTATCAGTATTGACCCCTCTCACCCCATCTTAGTGCTCCGCCCAAATTTCACTTTCTCTTCAAATCTGATGAGAGAAGCAACCAGGTGTGCTTGGCCCCAGGCTTGACAATGTGGCCGCCCTCTCCCTTGAGTTTGTGTTGGGCTGTGTTGTACTAGATTCTGTCCTTCCTCTTCTCATATCAGTATTGCACCTCCCCTTCCATGTTCACACTTCGTCTCATTCCTGTTCTCACCCTCCTCCCCAAGGGAATAAAGTCTCCCCCGCTCTGGTTGTATGGGCTGGACGGGAATCATGACATGTGAGCCTTGTCTCCTTAACTCTGGGAGCCGGGGCTGGAGCCCACCCCAGCCACCGCTGTCACCCTCGGCGGATTCGGGAAGAACCTGACCAGAGGTGAGGGGAGCCCCAAACCAGCCAACAGGAAACCCCACAGCCCCTGCAGCCATGATGAAACTTCTGGGTTCCTAGTCTGTCACCCTCAGCCTGCTGAAGCCACACAGCTCTTGTTAACCCCAACCTGGGAGATCTTTCCTGCTGGCTGTAAACGAACCCCTCCTCCTTCATACAGCAGCTTGGCCCCGAAGGGAGGCCGGAGCCTGCTCCCAGGACAGCATATATTCCAGAACCCCTGCTCTTCCTATCCTAATCCCAGCAGTCCATCTGTAACAGAAGAAGGGTGAATGTTCTCCTGGTTATTTCAGGAAACCATAGCAACGGGGATCTGAAGTCCCTTATCACAGTAACCAGTGCGGAATCTATGGAGTGAAAGCCACAGCTTTGGAAAACACGTGTGGTTCCATCCATCACCCAGTCCTCTGCATCATTCCTGATCTGGACCTCTTCCCGTGCTTTAACATAAGCCCAGAGTTGCAAGTAGCTTTCAGAGAAATGTTTTTTAGACCGCGAAGCATTTTTCACCTTTAACCCTTCCTCCCTCTTCCTGCTCTCCTGTCATTCAGCTTGAGAGTAAAACCTAGACCTGTAAGAGGAGGTCGAATACTTCCTACTTATCCCAGCTAGTCCCCACAAAATCCTAACTAGAAGTATAGTTTAGCACAGCAAGACTCCCTCACTTTTAGTAGCAGTGATGAGGCGCGGCAGCTGGGAAGAGGAGAGGCAGTCCATTGGAATCCGCGAATGTCTCAGACTCCACACCATTAAATAGGGACAGTTTTGTTACTTATAGGCTCATTTAAATCAGGTTAATACCAAAAAAGGGCCTTTCAATAAAGGTAACCAGAACGTGGGACTAACTAGAATTATACACCTTTACACAAAGACAATGTTGCAATTTACACATTCAATCCAGCTAACAACATACCTTTAACGGCCCTGTGGGTGGGCCTCAAATGAAAGCTGGGTAAGAGCTGGGCGAGAATCTCATGAGTCAAGCAGGCTCATGGTGGACGTGGTTGGCCACTTTCTTGGAACTGATGCAGAGGTAAATCATGGACTCCAGGAGGATCAGAGCCCAACTTTCTGGGAGTTTCCTCATTTCCTGCTGCCCTGCTTCTTTCAGGCTCATAGTACATGCCCATCTGCTTTAGGCACATGACTAATTTGGGTTGGACCTTTGGATGTAGGTAGCACTTCTCAGAGCCCTGAACATGACGAGATTGAAGCTCTGCCAGGACCTGACATCTTGACCAGTGTGTTGAGGGCAGTGTGGTAGTCATACCAAAGACTGGCCCAGATGCAGGCTCCCTGGTATCCTTAATGTTTGCCAAGCTGGTAAGTGGACATGCTGCTGAAGCCTGGCACGTGGTAGAAATGGGCCACCTCCAGTCAACGGAAGGGACAGCTCTCTGAGGCCAGCCTACTTGGGAACGTGCCCTCTTGAACCTGCAGCCAGAAAGGAGTTGGTCGTGGGAAAGACAAAACCTCCAAGAACTTAAATGTAGAGACTCCATTCCTCTCTACAGCTGGGTGAGGTCTCAGGCCTCAGGAGCACAGAAACTGATTAGGGTTGGGGCAGAAGGCAGAGTTCCCTTCAAAACACATTAACTTACATTCTCCTAACCCAAGCAAGATCTGCACCCCAAGCTCTCATCTGACTAGCCCTTGCCTGAAACAGTTTTGTTTTGCACGTTTGCTCAGGAGGAGAAAGAGACAGGTGTACCAGGCTGCGTCTCTAGCGCAGGGCTACAGGTCAGCTCTGTGCCCCTGGAGGAAACTAGAAGGGGTGGATCCCCCTACACCTGGGAGGAGAGAAGCCACACTGCACTAAGTAACCACTAGGGCAAGAGCTGGAGACACAAAACAGTTTAAAAAGAAAAACCAGCAGCAGCCTGGTTGGTAGTTTCCCTTCTCCCCAGTCAATGTTTCTGCCCTATAAGATAAGCTGTCTCTCATACTCCTAGAAAGTCTGTGTGCTAAGGAGCTTGGAGTGGCAAGAAATAAAACAAAGGAGATTCTCAATTTACCTCTGGGGTTTCTATTTCCTCAGGTGTAAAGGTAACATATGAACTCCTGTACTGCCCATCACAATGCTATTACCTACTCATAGTGGAAGTGAAGCCCTGGGTAAATGGTTGATAAAATGCTATACAAATGTTACGTGCCTCAGGCGACTAGTAGGAAACCCTGTAGGCCAGGAAAGCGGTCTCTGGGGATACACCTCAAAGCTTAGGAACTATAAAGTAATTCCCAGCCCATGAGCCAGTCCAGCCTGGCTGGGGAGAACTACCCATCCTCAACTCCCACGAATACTTTGGAATTCTTAGCAGCCCTTGCTTACCAACGCCCAAACAATGCAATTTCAGATCTGAAAATTCCTCACAAGTGGGAAAGATTATTACTTTAATTTCCATTTCACCAAGATATATGAACTGAAACATAAGGGTTAACTGACCCACAGTGACCAAGTGACTAGGCCAAGATGACAAGTGGTGTTTCTAATCCTAGGCTGTGTTCTTCCCACTGGGTCCCAACCCAGGGGGTTCAACAGGAGCACCCAGGTAGCTTTAAGTAACTCAGATTCTCAGAGACTGACTCAAAGGTGTGGGGTCTGGGGTTACATTCAGGTAAGGCAGAAAACCGCCCCTGGTTTCAGGGCTTCCCATGTGCATGCAGGCTTGGTGGACTTGCTGCTTAAGGAGGCTGGAGGAAGACAAAAGTACCAGAGGAGTGAAGCCCAGGAAGGAAGAGAAACCTTTCCAGCAACAGATGGCCCACAGCTCAGCTCTGGCTCCAGAATGCAAAAGAGATTATCAAAAATAGAAGCTCAGCAAGAGGCATCTGCCGCATGCACCATACCTCATAAAACTGCCATAGCTTTGACCAGGAAAACACTTCTCATTCCACTTTCCACACAGACCCTCCTGAAATGCAGTGTGGACTGGGGGGTGGGGGGGGGGCAGCAGATGGCACAAGAACAAAAGCAGCTGAAAGAGCTATTCTCCTCTAGCTTGGCAAGGATGGAGAAGAGAGCTGCCCCACAAGTCAGGACAGGAGGCTTCACCCAAGCCCTATCTCCCCAGGCCTCAGAACAGTGAGCTCTGCCTCAGTGATCAGAGGGAGAGTCCCACACCTTTCTCTGGTCTAGATTTAGGACTTGAGACCCACCACAGGATCAGCCTTCTCTGCCCACTCATTCTCCAGGCCTTCTATCCCTGTGCCCTTCAGGAGCCTAATAAAAGAACCAACAGGAAGGGGGAAAGGTAAACCTTTATTTGGAGAAATGAATTTAAATGACCACTTAAAACCCCCATTTCATTTCTGAAACAGAAACAAATAGAACAAAAGATTGTCTATCAGGCTACCTGCCCTCTGCCATCTTCAGCCATTTTTAACTGCATTTCCTGGCAGGAGAACAGCAATGGGCATTGTCTTAGAAAACAACTGAGCACTGTCTTGAGGTCATCTCAGGAGGTGCAGAGAGAGAGAGAAACAGAGTGAACGGTGGGGTATGGACAGACAGGCCTGGGGCTCAGACAGGCACATGCCCAGTACATAGGAAACAATGTTTAAAAATACACACATAAATTTCCCAGAACCTAGGTGTGGAAAGTTTATAACCACAAACACAGCAGAAGAATTCAAGCTGGGTCTTTGGCTTTAAAAGAAGGGAGAGACCATTAACGTCTGGCTAAATGTTCCTATCTCCAGCCTCTCGGCTATCCCTTCAGTCCTGCTCTGGAGGCTGAGTTGGGAACAGAAAGATCAACAGGGCCAACAGTTTCTGTGAGTTAAGGGATAGGAGCAGCAGCTGGCCCAGGAACACCAGGGGCCACACCCAGCAATAAAAGATTAAGGTATGCAGGTGACACATGTGGGCACCGGGATTCCCCTGAATGGGCCAGGATAGCCTTGTGCTAGGACAGGGAAAGCAGAGGCAATGATCAGCCAAGGCCTTGCTAGTTTAAACAACTCACTTTTGCCCAAGGCTGCATTTCTGCTGAGAAGGTTTGGCCTGAGCTAAATAGCAGGTTTTTCTAGGGAGAAAATGGAAGGGAATGAGGGAGGCAGCAAACAGTAAAAAGTGGTGGGAGAAAGGAGAACAAGTCCCTGAGGTCCTGAGTCCCAGCTGAGGCAGCTGCAGAGCCTGCCACCTCCTCCCCTACTGGAATCCCCACCCTTGCCCCATGTCGGCGGGCTGCAGAGTCCAGTGAGACAATTGTTTCCTAAGGGTTCTTTCTCCTCACCCTGAAGGCGTTTTAAACCTCAAATCACTATCCAAGCCCACTGACCCCACACAAACTTCTGCCCTCCTGAGCGCAGCCTGGGAAAAGGGACAAGCCCTAGTGAAAGCATACTGGGCCTGTGGGGAGCTCTGGGTTAAAGGCTCAGAGGCCTCTGGGGCAGGTAATTCATCCCCAAATTTGCTGTTCCAGGCCGTGGGACCCATTCATTCCCAGGGCTCAGATGATGAGTATGCCTGGCTGGCATGATCGCCTAAGGAAACGCAGGATAAAAGGAGAAGGGCCCATGCCCCACTGCTGCCTGGCAGCACACAGATACCAGGTCATGCTCTTGACCAGCCCCTAGGCCAACAGTCCCTGATTAGAAAGGAGGCTGATCAGAGGCAGGCATGGCCACGCAGAGCAGTCCCATCTTGAGAGGATGCACACATACTATACACATCTCACACGTGTGTGCCTGGCAAGAGGGCTGGGTGCTGAGGTTGTGAAGGCAGGGAGGAGGTCGGATCAGAAAGTACCACCAAGAAACGGCCTGAAAGCAAATAACCAATGAGATCAATAGCTCCCACAACCCTGGTAATTAAAAATCAAGAGGAGCGCTGGATACATGGAAGGAAAGGGGTACCCCCCTTCAGCCTCTCCAAGGGCCACCAAGTATGTGGCACAGGAGGATTAGGAAAAGGTTGGGGCAGGGAAGGGACCACAGGCAGAGAACCTGGACAGGCCCTGAAAAAATCTAACCATGGGAAAAAAGGAACAGGGAGGGGGAGGGCGAGGGAGGGGATGCAAGTTTCTTGGATCTAAGTTTCCAGAAGCATGGGATATTTCCACAGTCTCTGATCCAGTGAGCTCTTCTGGAAGAGCAGCTCTCTTCCCCTGGAAGCCCCATCATGGGGCGATGACTTCCATCCCGAAGCTGGCCAGCAGGCAAAGGTGGTCTGAAGAGCAGAAGGGGTTGGGTAAGCCATTGGCAGCCCAGAGAATCTCTTCAGAGAGGAGGGAGAGACGGCCCAGGAGCTTGAGAGTTCCGTCCTGATACAGCCTGCGATCTGGGGCACAAAGCGAAGCCAGTGGTTAAAGCAGTCAGTCACAATGCATGGGGAGGGTGGGGCCTATGGAAGCTATGTGTTATGGAAGCTGCATCCCCTTGGCTGCCCACCCTCCCTCACCTCCTCCTGCTGCCTCTAGGTGAGGCCTCATTTTCTCATACTCCATGATATATCAATGCTTGAAGCAGGTTGAGTTCTGGGGGACTGTGGCAAAATGGAGAGTGTATGCCCAGGTCCAACATTACAAGAACTTATGAATTTCCATAAGAAACTGGAAATCCAGATTTTTCTATAAAAAAATCTTATTTTTAAACACAGGCAATCAATTTAAACATTCTAAAAGACCTACTTTAAACAAATAGACATGGGGCTGATAGATTGCTACACTGTGACCACTGGTATGGAATGAGGAGAGAGGAAACAGGGTCTCTAACCTAACCAAGTTCCTCACTAACCAGCTGCCACTGAACAAATCCAATAAACTCATGATGCTCTATTTTCACCTCCAAAATAGGGATGGAGAGTGTTTGTTCCGCCCACCTCTAATGACACAAGGATAAAAAGAGAAGTCAGACAAGTGGCCTAAGGGAAGTGTGATGAGGATGACCAGTGCTAGGTAGGTACGAAATCTGCTCTTTTGCTGGTCAAGTCCCAGCAGTCCAAGCCATGCCACAAAATGCCTGACCTACCATCAGTTGTTCCAGGGACTCATGGGGGTGGTTTCTAGGAACTCAGGATCCACCAGGCTTACCAGTCCTGTTCCCATTCTCGCAGGACTCAGCTGAGAAGAAGATGTAATCCACCGTTGTTCCGATACCCAAGGGCATTGTGGTGACCTCTGGGCGGCAATGCTGGGGCAGGAAATGAGTATATACCGAGGTCAGGTGGAGGCAGTGCTGTATGGTGCCTACGGCCCTAAGGGATGGAGGGGACAATTTCAATCAGCAAACATTATTGAGCTTTTCTCAAGGTTACTTTCTCTGTGGGTTTTATCAAGTATTTTTAATGAATGATCCCAAATAACAGTCTCAAAAAATTCCTCCCCATGCTAAGAGGCTGATGGTCTTAGCTAAAACTAGCCTAGAAACAGACACATGTATACTCAGTCCCCCTGACATTCCTCACCCCCACTCTCCACTTGCCAGCTGACGAAGCATACCTAATATACCCCTCCATAGGTCAGCAAGCTCTTCTGTGAGGCCTGACTCCCTTGAGGAAAAGTGTGTGGACTTTTCATCTGCAAGAACCTGGGTGAGTCACCTTTGGTCTCTGTACACCTGTATATCCCTCCATAAGCTTAGCAGGTATTAGGGGAAGGGAGAGCTCAGCAAAAAATGCTCGCCCAAATTAGCCTCAGGAAAACCAACAGGAATCTCTCTCATATACCTGGAATGCAAGCTGAAGGGAACTGGAAGAAGGATTACCTGGGGAAGACAGGCTCAGGCTCAGGCTCAGATGTGTCTTCCTCCAGAACTGACTCGGCCCAGCCAGCAGGTCGTTCTGTAGAAGACCGGAGAGAAAGATGTTTTATCATTCGCAGACAGTGAAGCAGGGTCAGAACCTTGCACCCTGAAATCCTTCTCGGGTCCGTGATTGGACTGCTCCAGAAGGGTAAAAGGAAAAAAAGAAGGGTGGAAGAAAATGGACCAAAGTCAAGAACCTCAGGAAGGCAGACATAGGCCTCTAATGTAGCCATTTATCTTCCTTGACTCAGACAGAACCTTTTCTTAAAATTTAAATTTATTTTTAAAAGGTACTATAGTCACATGGTACAAAAATCAAAATGTTGAGAAAACTATCACTAAAGTTTCCCTCCCATTCTAGGTCCCTTGCCACACAATTTCCCTGTCCAGAGGCAACCAATGGCACCACATTTCTGGTATATTCCTCCAGAGATGTGCTATCACACACCATCCATTTTGTGTGTGTGTGTATGTATAATATATATGTACATACACAGATGTACACATACGCATATACATAGTTATACACACATGTATATATACACATATGCACAAAGAAGACACACATTACCAGTACCAGGAAAGAAAGAGGGGATATTATTACAGATCCGACTGACATTAATGGGTGTTATGGACTGAATGTTTGTGTGTCTCCAAAATATGTTGAAATCCTAACCCCCCCAATGTGATGGTATTAGCAGCTGGGGCCTTTGGGAGTAATTAGATCATGAGAGTGGAGCCCTCATGAATGGAATTAATGCCTATGAAAGGGATCCCAGAGCAAATATCATACTTAATAAAGAAAACAACAACTAAGTTACAGGTCTTACACTTCTCTATTTCAAACTTATACAAAGCTAAAATAATCAAGACAATGTGGTACTAGCCTAAGGATAAACATGTAGATGAATATAATTAAGAGTCCAGAAACCCATATGTCCATGGTCAACTGATTTATCACAAAGGGACGGCTGAGTGGAAAATGACTGCTAATGGATATGGGGTTACTTGTGGGGATGATGATTTTGGTGATGGTTACACAACTCTGATATACTAAAAGTCCCTGACTTGTATACCTTAAATGGGTGAATTTTATGGTATGTGCATTTAATCTCAATAAAGCTCTTTGGATAAGGAAATATTACAATTTCATGCCAATAAATTTGATAATGTACATGAAATGAAATATTCCTTTATATATTTTATATTTCCCTGTTAATTTGGGTTTTTTTATTTTTGTTGCTATTATAAATAGAGTTTTCATTGTATCTTTTAACAAATATGTCATTATTTTTATATATGACTACTATGGCTTTCTGTTAATATTGTACCCAGCTACTTTCCAGAATTATCTCAATGCTTATGACGGTTGTTAGTTGATTCTCTTGGATCACCAGTTATATAATGATACTGACAGAGACTAATAATTTACCCCTCCTTTCCATTTTTCACTTCTATTTTCTTACCTATATTTCTATTTTCTACTTCTAATTATCTCTGAACTCAGTTGAATAATGGTAGTGATTATCCTTGTCTTGTTCCTAACTTTGCTACTACTGTTTTCTTTAAACAGTATCCTGGTTTTTGGAGTTGAGATAAACTCTTTTTTTCAGGCCCACGGCAGATCCATGCCCTCCTCCCACTATTCGCAGCCTCAGAGCCTAGTTCCAGGGTGCACTGCCACCACCACATGTTCCTACTAAGATAAATGTACTGGAATGGGGTAAGGGATGGTCTCTTTTTCCCCCTAATTTAAGAGAGCTCCTTTTAAAAGAATCTATAATAGATGCTGAATTTTAACAAATATCTCTGACATCTGTAGGATGCTTTTCATATATTTAAATAGATTTCATATATACATATTAGCATGATAAATTATATTAATAGACTTTGCAATATCAAACTATCTTTGTATTTCTGATCAACTCCATTCGGTCATGGTGTTGCCCTTTCAATGCACTGCTAGGTTCTGTTTCTGATCTTTTATTTAAATGTTTCTGCGTCAGTATTCACAGGGGAGAATATCAGTCTGTAGTTTTCTTTTTTTGTGTAATTGTCAGGTGTTGGTGTCAAAATACTTGCTTCATAAAATAACTTGGCCCCATTCTTCCTCTGTGCTCTGCAGCAATTTAAATAGTAGTGGAATTACAAGTTCTTTAAAAGGTTTGATGACATTCTCCATCAATCTGAGCCTGGTGTTTTTCTGGGGCTGCATCACTGAAAACTTTAAATTTTTTCTCTGTGGTAGTTATTTAGATTACCTCTCTCCTGCAGTCATTTTTTTAGTAAACTACATTTTCTAAAATTAATATATGCAACTAAGTTTTCAATTTCTTCGCACTTAGTTGAGCAAAGAACCCCCTTATAATCCTATTAATACTTGTGTATCCGGACACTTTTACTTGCTCCTTCAACAGATTAGCAAATGGGTTTATCTAGTTGACAGTGTGTTTTCACCAAAACACCAACTCTTAAGAGTTTACTAGATCTACTATTTTTCTTTCTAAATTATCTTCATTTTTATCTTCTTTCTTTCTGCTTTCTTTCAGTTTGTTCTGTTTCCTAACTTCTTAATTTGAATGCCTAATGTACTTACTTTCATCTTTTTTAATTAATATAATTCTATGGTTCTATATATTCCATATTATTCTATGATTTTTTTTCACTGAACAGTTTTAACTATAATCCCACAAATATATGGTATTTTCATTATTATTTTTTAGATATTCTGCAGTTTCAGTTTAAATTTCACCTTTGACTTAAAAGTTGTTTAAAATTTACTGAGGTTTTTTAGGTGGTATAATATATAGTTAACTCTTAAGAATTTCCTATGAAGACTTAAAAAGATGTCTCTGTTTTACTTTCAGTGTTCAGAGTTTGATACATATCTGTCAGATTTACCCTATAACATGTTACTTAAGTCTATATTCTTAGTTATCTTTTATCTACATGATCAGTTAGGGAGTAAGAAAGATGAATTAAAACCTTTTACCATCAGTTATTTTCTATTATTCCTTGTTAAATCCTAAAGTTTTCACTTTGTGATTGTTGATAAAATGTTACTTGGAGCATAAAAATTCATAGCACTAATATCTTCATTTTGAGTCACACCCTTTACCATTATGATATGCCAGGAAAATCAGCGACCAGCAGGACACTGAAAATGGTTTCCCCCAGTCCCAGGTTCTGTCCATGCAGCACTGTGTACAGACAGCACTGTGTGTGTGGAAAGAGCACTAGCACACAGGCCACAGAGGCCTCCACCTGAGCTTCAACATCTTCTGGGCCCATTCAGCACCCAAGTAAGCGAGTGGAAGCCAAGCAAGTAAGTTCTTCTGCAAGTACTAGGGAAGGGGATAGTAAGTTGTGTCATGCATGGGCCAGAGAAGCTGGATTCAGAACTTTCCTGGTTAGAAACTGATCAGAGAGCCTTTGCTCTATGACCATCTGGTCAGTTTGTAAACAGCGGTTTACAAAAATCACCTATTAGCAATGGTTTTTTCTGTAATGCACTTAATTGGGCACATGGTTTGTGGTTAAGTGTTAAAAGACCTGAAGGGGTCAATGTTAAGTTCAAAGCTCCAGAGTTTCTGTAAACATGCAAGCACTCATGAAAAAGAAAACATAGCCAGGCGGGGCCTGGCTCAACGGTTGAGCATCGACCTAGGATCCAGGCGATCAGGGTTCGATTCCCGGTCAGGGCACATGCCCAGGTTGCGGGCTGCAGCTGATCAATGACTCTCTCATCATTGGTGTTTCTATCACTCTCTCTCCCTCTCCCTTCCTCTCTCTGAAATCAATAAAGATATAAAAAAAAAGAAAGAAAACATAGTAAGCCCTTCCAGTGTCTTTATGAACCATATTGGAAAGACAAATAATTAATAATTGAAAATATATGTAAGCGGGGGCCTTAAAATTTAGATTCCATTCTCATTAATTATTCCCTCACAAAGGGAGTTGGGGAGAGTGGGAATCACAATGTTTTTTATTACACAACCTGGGCAATGTAGAATACTCCAGTGCAACGCAACGTCAACTTGTGGGAAAGTTAGACCGTCACTACCTAGTACTGTAGCTCCTTTTGCAACTCAAATGCTTTACATTAAAGTCAGTGTCAGTCAAGTTGACAAGTTTTGATGTGCACAGTGGATTGGATTACTCTGGTATGGGCCTGGAAATATTATATGGTAGGACATCTAAAGGTATCCTCTAGAAAAAAGATCACACGCTATGATCTCATTGTATTGCACTTCAGTCTTTCTACTCATGGTCTAAAAATGGTGGTAGCTTTTTAGATTTGGAGTCTTTAAAAGAGATTCATCAGGAGCCTTTTCAGGAGGGGTACTGAACAAATGGAAGGGCATGTTCACAGTATGTGGTGAGTGGGTCTGGTCTGTTCACCCAAATTTAATCTCAATTTTCAAAAAACTGTTATTATTTTGCATTGTTAGTGAACTGGGTATTTTCCCCCTATATACAAAGTGACTGTAAGTATGTATTTTAAAGGTTCTTGGGTTTAATTTTGTTAAAACTGAAATGCTTATTTTATGTTTCAAATACAGCACTGATTTAAAAAATAATAATAATCTAGTGTTAACATGAAATTATCTATGTGGGATCCTACTACTATTTAACATTAGGATTTTATAATCTTAAAACACTGAGCCACCACTTCCCTGCCTGAGCCCAACTGATACAAGCACTATCCCAGTTCCAGGCACATGCTAGCTGCTCAATGCATGGCAGCCATCATCATTATTATATATTGCTACAGTTGTAATAATACATTTACCTTTGCAATTTAAAAAAAACTGAGCCATTGAAATATTCACAGCTCTGTGCAAAATGCCAATTTAAATTAAATTCCTACAAGAAAAAAATAAATTGATTGCTTACCACCAGTCCTTTTCCTATAGTTTTTTCCAGTCATTGCTTGGTTATTTTAAGTTAGTCTTCTAACATTTCTTCAAAAAAGGCTTTTGGTAGAGTATAAAATTCTTGAGCCATACCTTTTTTCCTTGAAGCCTTGCTCCCGTCTTCTAGAGTTAAATATTAATGTTAAGAAGTCTGACGCCAACCTGATTATTTTTACCCTTAAAAGTAGCCCAATCTTTTTGGTTCAACCGCCCAAAGGATCCTTTTATCTTTGACTTCTGGTAACTTCACTAGGATGTTAGTGTTGCTTCTCCTGTGTCATTTTTTTACTGAGACATGGCACATCCTCTCAAACTGAAGATTCAGATCTTTTCATCTTTGGAAAATCTTCCCTGAATCACACCTTTAAAGACTCCTTTTGTGCCACTGTACTGATTTTCTTCTTTGTGAACTCCAGTTCTGTGTTGAATTGCCTTATCTTCCACTACTGTCATTTTCTCTCTGGTCCTTTTTATCCTTTCACTTCCTTTTTATTTTGCTCTCCCCTCTTGTCCTGTCTCTTGTCTTGTTTTCAGCAATATCTATTCTTTCTTGTGCTGCATCCATTTTTGTCTTCATTTTATGTCATTTTTAAATTTTTTATTCCATTTCTTTCCTCAGCTCTGCAGCTTACATTTCATCTTCTGATGTCTTGCCATGTGCCTGAACTTACATTTAAAAGGCAATGGTTTTATTTTTGTGCTCTTATTTTATAAAGGCAATTGCTTCATTTTTTAATTCATGGAAAAAAATAATTATAATTTTCATATGCTCCATGGCAAGAATTTTTGCCTTTGAAGTAAGTATTCTTTATCCGCCTTTTATTTTTCCTGTCCTTCCACCTTTTCTTCTTGTAGTATTTTAATACAGCTCTCATGCTGTTTTCTTTGGGGCAGCCCAGCTTTTAATTAGTTGAGGTTTTGCTACCAGTCATTTGTACAAAGTTTATATAAGGGAAGATTAAAGATGCATTCCAAGTAACAGAAATTCTCCTTATGACACAGGGTGTGTATGGGTCCTTTTAATCTTTACTTCTCCCCAGGCAAAAGCTAGGTAGCTCTGTATATTCCCCCCTGCCACTTAGACCGCTCAATGCAAATATGGCTTGATTCCTTCATCAGTCTTTCCTCTGCTGCCTCTTAGGACTAAAACAGGTTGAGATAATGTCCTATTACAACCTGTGCATCCTTTCCTTATTGATGGAACAAGGATTTTGGTTTTGTGCTTCAAGTGCACTCCTCACCTTGGAGAAAGGCACTCGGCTGGCTCTTTTTGAGATCCACATGCCTCACAGATAAGTCTCCCCACACTTCTTCCAGCACCCCTGCATGATCTCTAGTACTCACAGCCATTCCACTTGTGCTGTGGTTCATAGTTTCAGGTATCTCCAGATCTTGTTTTTTCAAAGACGGAGTTTACATTTCTTTATTCCATTTTCCTTGTTGCCTCAGAGTGGTTTCAGAGACAAGAAGAGTAGAATATCAACTATACTCTGCTGCATTCAATCTGCAAGTTTTCAGTAGCACTAACTTATTACAACCAGGACTACTGTCACCTTTTGATCCTCAAAGTCCTATCATGTGTATCTTCTCTCCCATATATGCTGACCACAAGCTAGTTAGTAGCAACTTATGCCTATAAAGGTTAAGTGGCTTACTCAAGGTCTTAGAGCTGATCAGAACCCAGGTCTTGACTCCTGGTCCATGTTCTTACAACATGCATGTATATGGCCACTAAACTCCACTGACTTTCCTTCTAAGCATACTTACTACCAGAAGCTGACCTCTAAGAATTATACCTAGGAAAGACTAAGAAATCACATAATTGATAAACATCAGGGGTAAAGAGGTTTAAAAAAGACCAAGAAAACAAGCTTTGTTCCCATTACCTGGCTTAGTATCTGTCACTCCTTCCATAAGAACCAGTCCTACTGGTCGCTGACAGGCAATGCTGCAGAAGCGGAAACGTAGCAGGAAGTCTCGGCTATACTTAAGTCTCTCTGTAAACCAAGAAAAGCCATACAGTAAAAGAAAGGAAGAGGAGCCACATGCTGAGCCCTCCTTAATATCAAAAAGCTTCCAGCATAGGGACACAGACAAAGTCTGGCTCAGAAGACAAGGAGATTTTCCAAAGGCTATGATTTAAAGTTGTCCATATCATTAGGTGGCCAGGAGGACAATGAGAAAAACAAAGGAACTCGCTAAGGGAATTGAGGGCATTACACTTTCTCGTCATTGAGGTGCCAGCGTTCTCCCAAAATGGGCAAGAAGGCACAGCCAACCAAGAACATGGCACATGCTCACCTGATCTCTTGGGATGACAGGACATGACATACTGACAGCCATCAGTGATGCCCAGGGCGCTGGGCCATAGTGGGGCCTGCAGCTTCCTCTGGTAAAGCTGATGGGAGAAGTCTTCCTGTCCAGATACCTACAAGGAAAGAGCAGGTTGGAATGAGGAAACCAAGATGTAAAAAGGAAACAGCCCATTTTCGGAGACATGGGGACAAATATACACACATACGGTCACATACTACATACACAATATAAGCAAAACGTACATCTTAGGGGAAGATTAAAAATAAAGAGCTAATTAAGACTTTTTTTAAAAACTAGAAACACTGAAATGTCCACAAGACAAGAAAGGGGTAAGAGAGTGAGGAGTGTGAGTCAAAGAGAATAGAACTGTATGAACATGTGATCCCTTAACTTTTACCTCAGAAAAATTTTCACAATTTTTCACAGAGAATATCAACTTTCAGGGGCTTTAATGTGCAACGGGAAAAGGTTATCCTGATCTTTGGATCTTCTGGATCAAAGTCTAGCATCTTAAGCCTATTATTCGGAAACCACAGGGTTGGACCAAATGAGAAATGCACCAAAGCACTTCACCGTATCTACGTCACCATCCTCAGTCAAAGCCAATGAGCAGCCTGGGAACGAACAGAACGTAGCAGGGGAAACATTCGGCAACATCAGTCATCTGCATATCTCCAACACGTGTAGCAAAATTCCCTTTATTTCACTTAACAACAAATATTTGAGTGCCAACTATGTAAGATACGAGCTAAGTGCTGGGAAGAGAGCAGTGATAGGCACAATCTCTCTGCCCTTAAAGGACATAAGTTTCCAATATGCCACCTGAAGTAAAACAGACCTGGAATTTAATGGCCATTTACTAGCTGTGAGACTTTGGGCCAAGTTAGTTAACTCTTGGGTTCAATATCCTCTACTATAAAATGGGATAATAATACCACATATAATTAAGAATCTTGATAATAATAACCACTACCAAATTACTGACTGCTTCCTTAGTTCCCATTACCTAGAACTGGAAAACACTTCATGCACATTATTTTATTTAATCCACCAAACAAACAAAAACCCTCTGAAGTCGGTCCTATTATATCCCCAGTGTCTAGATGAGGCAAATGGGGCTTAGGGAAGTTAAGTACCTTGCCCAAGGTGGCAGAGCAGGGATTTGAACTCAGGACCGCCTGGCTTCAAAATGAGTGCTCTTAATCACTAAAACTAACGGCACCTGTCACAAGGTAGGCACTTAGTAAATTCTTTGCCTGTTTCCTGAGCTCCTTGATTATAGCAACTTTCTGGCAGGATAATGCCTTTCTCTGCACACATGGCAACCAAGACATTGCTGGCACTTGAGTAACCTCACTAAAATAAAAGCCCAAAGTGCTCAATGATAATTCAGTCATTTTGTGTCCTTTCTCCACTGTGCCATGCCAAAGGTTAAGCAATAAGTTAGATGGATCAGTAGAAGCAAAACAGAGGAACAGGGAGATTAAGTGACATAAAAATTAGCACAAGTTGAATGCCCATCAGCACAGCTAAATAAACTATGATAAACTATGAGATATCTATGCTATCAACATTCAGCAGTTAAAAGGAATAAGATAGACCCATATACATTATTGAGTGGGGAAAAAAAAACAGCTACAAAATGAAATATACAATAATATATCATGTTTATAAGCACACACACGATAGATTATATATCAGCTGTTAGAAGCAATCACAGCATAATAGTGGAGGGGAGAGCTCTGGGGCCAGACCACCTAGTTACAAATCCTGGCTCCACCACTAATGACCTACATAATCTCAAGTAAGCAAATTATTAATTCCTCTGTGCCTTAGTTCCCTTATTTATAAAATGGAGGCAATGATAGAAACTGTGAAAATTAATGAGTTAATACATGTGCTTAAAATAGCAACTGGCACACAGTAATTGCTTGATAAATGTAAATTATGATTACATTATCGTGAAAACACAGATATCACTATAAATACACAGAAAAAGACCTGGGAAAATGCCACCAAACTTCAGTTATTACTTGACTTTAAGGGGAGAGGCAGGAAATGTAGGGAATGAAAGGGGCTTTGGCCCAATTTTATGATATTTGAATTCTTGTAAGGATGCACTTATGTATTACTTATAGACTAAAAATAAATTAATGACAAAAACTGAAAGGATTTCAATATGCCAAAGGCACTCAAGAGTTCCTAACTTCCAGGCTTTGGGTACAAGGAAGCAGGAGGGAGCCAGAACAGGTCTAACTTAAGTCCCTGCCACAGAAGCAGCACTGGATGCCAAGGCCCGAATCTCTCCCTAGGCCATGTTCCCACCCCCCGCAGTGGCCTGCCCCATTTCACCTTCCAGGCTGGCATCCCATGGTATTGGAGCTCTCCGTCCCTGATGAAGTTGTAGAGAGGTGAATCAGGGACGGAATTCAGGTCCCCACACAAGATGATGGGGCAATGGCTGCCATCTGACAACCTAGCCACTTTGTCCACTTCAGCCAAGAGAATGGCCATCTGGGCCAACTTGACATCACCTCGGCGTGGGTTGTACAGGATGTGGGTATTTGCCACACACAATGGGGCCACTGAGACTTGCCCCAGGCCTTCTGGGACTAGTGGCTGCAGCAGCAACACTAAGCCCACATTATCCCGATTGAGGAGCTCCAAGCCAGGCCGGAAGTACTCCACAGGGCTGGCACAAAGCAGACGGAATCTCGTGGGCTTGTAGCAGACAGCACAGCCATCCGTCTTACACCCGGTCCTCCTCTTGTAGAAACAGGTAAAGCCTGCAGGAACACCCCACCAAGGAGATGGATCAGAGTCCTTGAACCCTGAATCCCTCCAACCAGTGGCAGTAACCCAGGTGGGTGTGCATAAGAAATTGCTCCTGCTGCTCAATAATGGGAGTTCTTGCCCTTGCCAATTCCCTGGTTCTGCATTGGTTCCCTTACAGTTTCAACCAGATGACTGAGAGGCTCTAAAGGAAAGGAAGGAGAGAAGGGTTGAAGCAATATAAGCTGACAAGAAAAGCATGGAATCTAAAGTCAGACAAGTTGGCCCCGGCCAGTGTGGCTTAGTGGATAGAGCATTGTCCTGCTTACCAAAGGGTCATAGGTTTGATTCCCAGTCAAGGGCACATACCTGGGTTGCAGACTCAATCCCCAGCCCTGGTTGAGAGACAACCAATTGATTAATGTGTCTCTCTCACATTGATGTTTCTTTCTCTCTTTCTCTCTTTCTCTCTCTTTCTCTCTCTCTCCCCGCTCCCTCCCTTCCATTCTCTCTAAAAATCAATGGAAAAAATATTCTCAGGTGAGGATTAACTAAAATAATAATAAAATAATAATAAAATAAAGTCAGACAAGTTGGAATCCTAGCTCCTCAACCTACTCGCTTTGTACCTTTGTGACCCTGAGCAAGTCACAGAAATTTTGAGAACCACAGTTTCCTCAGTGTAAACTGAGGATAATAATACTCAGCCTCACAGGGTTGGTTACTTCAAGGATTAGATGGCAACATATGTCACAACTGCTTTAAAACTGCAGAACTCTACTGTCTTTCTCACCCACATAAAGAAGGAGCTAGCTTACAGGTGAGACTGAGGGTTTACTGAGACAAAAGGAAAGCATGGTGTCTTCGGGAGAGAGAGCAGACAGGGCTATGGGAACAAAGACTGGCAAACACGCCAGGGTGCCGCATTACCCATCATTCGCAGAGAGGGCTCCAGCTGCTCCCAGTAATGATCTTCCTGGACTTCCTGGAGACACAGGATCTGGGAAATTGACAAGGAAACCAATCATTCCAGAGTGCCCAGAGTGCTGAATATAACTCCTGCCCTAGGAGTAGGTAACTGTGGCCAGGTGGACAGCTGCTACGGGTCTCAGGCAGGGTCACATTGAAACTTCTCACAGGGCTGACTCTTCCCAGATAGCCAGCCCCAGCAAAAACAGGCCCAGAGTTAAGCTGAGGAGACCAGATACATATACTGGATTTTCCTGTTCCTTGAGTTCCTCAAGTCTCCCTCCCCTGCACAAAGGTGCTAGAGTGCACCTAGGGAGAGTCATCTCAGCATCTGCCAAAACTCATTTACTTCAGGCAGACAAGCTCCAGCCCCAGGAAGGACTCCAATCATATGAACAACTGTGGGAATGAACTCATTTTCTTAGAGCACTGAGAAACAGCCCAAGTCCAAAGCAAATGCAAGATGCACTGCCCTCCCCACTCTTCACTCACATCAGGGTCCCAGTGCTGGAATTCCTGCATGAGATTCGCAAAGCGATAGTTCCAATTAAGGATGTCTGGGTGGCAGTGCAGATAGAGCTCGGAGCTCTGCTGCATCAGGTCCTGGGCCAGGATGTTATAGGACATCAGAGTGAACTGGAACTGAGGGCCATCCCCTGCCTCCAGGCCCTGAGCATCTGGCTGAGTGGAGAAATCCTCCCATTCTCGCCACAAGATTTCTGCAAAGGGTTGGGAAGAAGAGGTCCATGACAAGTACATGTTACCCACAGGCCCCACCATCTCCACTCCTGACTTAGGGATACTGTGTCTCAAGTTCCTTTTCTCACCTTCCATGTCACCCATCCCTCTCTGTGGCAATCTGAGCAGAACTCTAAGGACATTCTCAGACTAGACAGTAAACTCCACAAAGCCAGAGACAATCTTAGCCTGTTCACCACTGTATTCCCAGTACCTAGCATAGTACCTTGTACCTAGTACATGCTCAATAAATATAGGTTAACAATTCTTACAACTGACAAATCCATTGGTCTCTGTGGAATCACTCAGGTGAATATGCTTAATGGTCACCTGAGATTAAAGACACTTCTAGAGTAATCTCAGCCTTGGGTATTTTCTAACCTCTATATCTGGAAAAGTTTGTAGGGCTAGAAATCATATGTCCCCCATCTCCCTTAACACACTGAGCTGCATAGTGGATTTCAAACCTATATGAGCCACACAACTCATTCTTTAAAATTTAATGGAAGCCAAATATGTACGACAGATAAAACTGGAGTTATTCTGGTTCATGCAGAGTGCAGGCCACAAGGGCTCTCCACCCCTCCTCCCAGAAAGCCTTTGGATCACCTCCAGAGAAACAATAGCATGGAGAATCAGAATTAGGGTCTGCTTTGTTCTGCCACTACCTAGCTATATGACTTTAGGCATGTCCCACTACCTCTCTGCACTGGGATTATTTCATCTGAAGACCATGGGGCTAGATGAGATAATTTTTAAGACCCCTCTAGATCTGACACTGTAAGAGTCTCAGAAAAAGAGAATGCAGTGGCAGAGCTCCCTAGAGAGAATCTTCTTTAGGAATGGCTCTGCCCACACCCATGACAACCTGACAATCTGCTACCCTGGCTCTCTCAGCCAGTTTCAGACTCACCGTGATAAGGAATTTCTACTGGGGGAGGCTGCAACTGCCCCAGGCCCTCAAAGGACCAGATGGGAGCCTCTTCCTGGGGCATAGGCTCAGGTGCTATGCTCCAGGCGACCACTGCAGGGTCCTCTTCCCACTCCTCTGCAGCCAGGGCACCCATTGGGAGAACAGCACAGTCTGCATACTGAGGGCCTGTCTGCATGGGGACAGCTGCCCACATCGGGCCCTCGACCTCTGGCAGTGGCTCCTCTCCTAGGACCTCAGGGGAAGGTTCCTCCAGGTTCTCTGCTGCCTGCAGGTCACTCAGCTGCATGCTGGACCACTTGTCCTCGGAAGCAGCATCCTGTTCTCCAGGATTATCCATCAGGAGTGCCAGGCTGCTCTGGGCTAGTCCCTTATCTACCAGGGGACCCTCGCTCACAGTTGAGAGCAACTGGCTCGACCCTTCTTCTCGCCACTGCTGCAGCAGGCCCTCACACTCTTCCTGGTCCAGGCCCTGAGGGGCCATGGCAAAGTCACCCTCTATCTGGGGGGACGAGCTTTTCGCCAGGAGGGCATTTTTTCGACATGTGAAGAATGCATCTGAGAAGAAAGCCAAAATACCATGTTATAAGATACAGCACCGCCCCACCCACACTCTCCTCCCAACTAGAATGTGAATCCCATACAAGAAGCATATTCACCTTGCTCATCACTGTTTCATCAATGAGCCTACCCATTTCAGTACCCGGAACTTCGTAATCAGAGTGAAGTGCTTACTATGTGGCAGGCACTATTCTAAGTGCTTTACAAGTATTAACTAATTTATATGGTAGGGGTTGGATAAATATTCAGTGTGGGAATAAAAGAATGGCTGACTCACATAATCTAGGACAGAGATGGTCACATATAATCACACCTCTATAGCTAGAGGTTAAAACTCCTATGAAACATCAACTCTCCGGTTCTAAGAGCCACATTACATTGGAACCAGAACTTGATCATGAATTAGAACTGTGGGTTATGGCGTAGCACTGAAATTAACAAAATCACATGACCTTGGACAATGCCCCTAGTGAGATGGACTTGCTTTGACTATAAAAAGGGGACAGGGGAAGTGTGAACTAGATAATCTCCAAGATCTTTCCTAGTTCTATAAATCCCCTAATCTGTGAACACATTGCAAAGGAAAAAGTTCTAAAGTAGTCAAGAAAAGTGTCTCAAAATCTATATAATTGACTTAACAAAGGCCCTTGGTGCTCTTCTCAAAGCTATTTATTCTACTCATAAATCTTCACAAACTTCATTCTTAGCTTTCCCATTCCATAACACAACAGAGGCTGGAAATCAGAAGGTGCCAACAAGTAACAGCAAGAGACAGCTATCGTCTTTCTGCTACAGCAGCCACAAATGACAGCCAACAGGCAAGAAAGCAGGTGGGAAAAAACTCTAAAATTAGAGCCCCAAACTCCATGCACAGTATTCTGGTGCAAGCACTCCCTACACGCCAAATCATTTATGGCACAGAACAAGTGTCAAGCATGATGCTGACCCTCAATCACGATTCATTTTATCTACTTTTTTTTTTAAGGCAAGAAAACTGTCTAAATGGTTCAAATGTTGACACTACTGTATGGCCTATGTGGATTTAACAGTGGTTTTCAACCAGTGATGACTTTGCTCTTAGGGGACATTTGGCCTTGTCTGGAGACACTGTGGTTGTCACAGCTGTGGGGATGCTACTGCATCTAGTGGTTAGAGAGTAAGGATACTGCTGAACATCCTACAGTGCAAAGGACAGCCCCACAACAACTTATCCAGGTCCAAATGTCGATAGTGCTGAGACTGGAAAGCCCTGCTTTAAACCCACTGCCTGGGTTGCTGGCTTTAGCCTCAGGAGCTTGATAATTCCATGTCCTTGGAAACAACCTCCACGTATAACAGATGGCAAACGTTCTTTTATTTACATGTGTGCTGTTACCAGTTTCCAAATTTAGTAGGTTTTTGTTGGTGGTGGTGATTTGTTTTTCAGCAGCAGAATCCTTTTATTTAAATTTTAAAAATCTGTAGAAACCAAATAAAGTTAAGACAAGTGGGACTTCTTTAATTGGGGGGGGGGGAGGTGGCCCCTCTTGAGACCCCTAAAACTCTTAGTCTAGAAACCTCTGGACTAGCAGTCATGAAGGCCGCCATACTGGACGCTGGAAGAGCTCCAGAAATGACAGGAATATGCTTTAGTTCTCTGAAAACAATTACTCCTATGGCGTTTCTCATTCCTCAGAAGTAGACACGCCGAGTGCCTACTATTTTCTGTGCAGTGCGCTAGCACTAGAGACGCGGTAAGCCAACAGACACGGCCTGCCCTCCCTCCTGGAGCTTGCATTCTAAAAGCAGACAGGCAAACATTTTATACGAAATATACATAATAAATCACACACACACATTGCGTAAAGTTCCGGAAAGGAAGAGCACAGAACACACAGCTGGACCCCTTATTTCTAAGAAAATACCCGTTGGCCTGTCCTGCCCCCTAAATTGCCAGAGAAGTCTGGAGTCCCGCAGGATCTCTGAAAGGAACTGACGGTCTCGGGCGAGCATCGGGGAATTTAAAGACCAGGAATGAAAAGGGCAGGCGGGTCGTGAAAAGTCAAAAACTAGCTCTCTCCTCTCGCTCAAGGATCACCTGGGCATTGCCTCCACCCCACTTCATCTCCAAACGCACAGCCTCAGAGCTGAGGTTTAAACGCGGCTCTCGATTCCGAGCATGTTTTTAAACCAAACGCTGCACCGAGAGAGCAGAGCTGAGAGGTGCTGGGGAAGGTGAGTGTGCGGTTAACCCCGGGGAACACAGGGACGTCCCGGTCTTCAGCCGGCCGGCCCGACCCTCAGAGAATTCGGGCATTCGCCTAGGCCCGGAGTTGCCCACCCTTCCCGACCCCCCAAAGCAGTGACTCAGCGGACCCCGACCTCTCTGCACCTCGGAGCGGGAAGGCGCGGCTTCTGCCCCTTCCCCAGGCCTCCTCCGCGTTAACTGCGGCCCAACGCCACGGGCGTGAGCAGGGCGCCGCCCACAAGGGTCGTCCGCCGGGCCGGGGCCTCCAGGAGTTCGGGACTGGCACCGGGGTCGAGGGCCGCCCCCCGCACCTTGGCGCTGCCAGGGGAAGGTGGTCGTGAGGCCCGACGCCGCACGCCGCCTCAGCCCCGCGGGGCCGGCCCGGGCCTGGCTCCCGCCTGTGAGGACGCGGGGCCAGTACCTGAGAGGCCGCGGGAGAGGGCGCGGAAGAGGCGCGCGGCCGGCAGCAGCAGGTAACACAGGCACGACGCTATCATGGCCGGCCGCCCGCGCGCGCGCGCGTCCGCCTCCCCTCTTCTCAGCAGCCCGCGGGATCTCCCCAGCTCCGCCCCGCCCCGGCTCGCCCCGCCCCCGCCCCGGCCCCGGCCCCGCCCCCGGCTCCGGCCCCGCCCCCGGGGCGGCTCAGGGGCCCCAGCTGAGCTTCAACAAAAACTTTATTGGGAGCGTGTCTCACGCGGGGGCGGGGACCTGTTCCCATGGCAATGGGCGCAGCCTGGCTCCCGGAAGCCATCAACACTCAGCACTTTGAAGTTAAGCGTCATGCTGGAGGCTCCATAGTGTTATTCAAAGTGCACGATTTCATTCCCACTTCTGCCGCCTAACTTGGGGTCCACCCTGTAACTTCTCCACCCCTCAGTTTTCTCATCTGTAAAATGGGGGGGCTGGGCTTTCTCTAAGGCTTCACCCAGCCCTGGCTTCTATAATCTCACCCTTCTCAGCCCAGAGAGAGGAAGGAGCGAGTTCTCCATTTTTCTCTTTTTCCTGGCCCTACCAGCTCCCCCAGCTCAGATTCTAGGTCACAAATTGAGTCCACACCTTTGTCACTTCCTCATCCTGTTCCAAATGGGCCCTCTTTTAACCTAATCTAAAAAAAATGGGGATGTCCCTTTGGTAAGGAAGTCAAGAAATGGGGGGAAAACTTCCACAAGGGTAGGGACCAAGTCAGGTTGGTTGGTTGGTTTTCATTGAGGTCTCTCTAGTGTCAGGCACATAACAGGGACTAAGTGAATCTGTTGACTGAACAAAGCATACGTCCCTAAATGAGGGCCAGGTCTTCTAGCAGTTCCGTGCTACCCAAAGACCTCTTTGAGTCTCTCTTTCCCGTTCTTCAAGCGCAATCTTCCGCCCCAACCACACTCAGAAGGAGGAAAGGCTGTATGCTACCCATTGCAGTACCCAGTGTCTGAGCTGCGCAGTTTCCAACTTGTGGCTGGAGCTTCGGTGGTTCAGGGAAGCCCTCTGGGGAGTCACCAGATCCAGGACCAGCTGGATACATCATAATACTGAGAGGCTGAAAGGAGGAAGAAGGCAAGAGTCAGTACTGTGGCCTCCCCGCTCTTTTCCCTTAGCCCCAGAGAAGTGTCTGCCTTCAGGCAACAGCACTCAGGCCCCAGGAGCAATCTGAAGGTTGGGAAGCCTCTTGGAAATTAGTGCACAAATGTTACCTAAGGGGCCCCCAAAGTCAGGCCCACTCCTTTGATGTGGCTTAATTAAATATTCCTTTCTTGTACCTTCCTTCCATTTTGCCCCGGTAGTTACCTAGAAGTCCAAGTTCCAAAATTAAATCCTAAATCAAAGTATTTATCTAGAGAGTATTTTTATCATTTTGTGAAATTAGGGTTTCCTTATCCACTTGGAAAATGTTTTAAAAATAAAAATTCCTAGTCCCTACTCCCAGAGTTATGGGGTGGGGCCCTTAAACACTGACCAAGTTACTCTGGTGTACATTTTGGGAACCTCTGCTGAAGGACATAGCCTCAATTGGGCTACTCATTGCATGTATGGGTAAAGTGTGTCAGGCTAATTGATGCCATATTCTTTCAGAGGCTTTTCCTGAGGCCAATTAAGCAAGGCTGCCCTCTGAAAAGAGTAGGATGATGTGAGGATCACAAGCTTTGGAGTTAGACCACTTGCGCTCATATCCTGGCTCTGCCACTTTCTATCCATGGAATTTCTCAGGTACCTAACTTCTTGGAGCCTCAGTAACCTTACCGTGCCCAGCTGAGGGTAAGCTCTTGATGTTTATTATTATATTTTTTTTATTTAGGCCAAAAACAGCTCTGGCTACTGGTAATGTAGGGTCATCTTCTACAATCCCTGGCAGAAATAAGGGCCCTTCAAACCGTAATGTGGCATTTTTAAGCAAGCCATGACTGCAGATTTCAAGGAGACTTGGCCTGGAGAAGTGCAGCCTCAGGCTTCCCCAGTCAAAGGAAAATTACAAGTATAATCTGCACCATCTGCAGCCTCCTGATGTCAGAAATATTCTGACGGAGACCGGATGAGCCCCTCAATTCACCCCAACTGTGATAACAGTGAAAGCAATGATAAACATCTGTGTCCACCACTGAGTGGTTTCAAGGGTGCAGACCACTCTAATGGGCAAAGGGGAGGTTTTGCAATACTTTGAAGAATTTAAAATATTCTTTTAGAGACAAATTTTCTTTATATAGAAAATTTAAGCCCTTGAGGTTTCACATTTTACTTATGCCAACAGGTATGTGTGGAAGTTCAATACAATGACTCCTTTATTAATTCATTGGCTGACTATATAAGGTAGCATAATGCTTCCTTCAGGATTGCAGAGGTGACTGACAAGGCCTAGACCCTAGAGCAATGTTGCCCAAGAAAAATATAATGCGACCCACATATGTAATTTAAAATTTTCTAATAGCCTCACATAAAAAGTAAAAAAAAAGGAGGTGACATTAATTTTAATACTATGTTTAACCCCATATATCCAAAAAAGTTTAACAGTTTATTGTCATCAATATATAAAAGTGAGATAGTTTATGTTCTCTTAAAAAAAATTTTGTACTAAGTTTTTTAAATCCAGCATGTGTTTTATGTGAACATAAAGCATATCTCACTTCAGACCAGCCACATTTCAAGTGCTTAATAGCTACAAGGGGCTAGTGGCTATCATATTGAACCTGTGCAGGTCTAGAGGGCTCAAACAGCCTCTCACACAGGTTAGGCAGAAAAGAATTGTCTTTGTTTAACTCTTATGATAACCTGAGACTCATACACTCCCAGTAACTTGCCTTCTCTGAACCCAATGTTTCCTGTGGCATCTCAGGATTTATGGCAAGATATTCCCAGAATGTACCAGATTAGTCTGAGTTGATGCATTCATTCACTCACTGATCCATGCATTCATGTATTCATTAGAGATTTATCAAGCACTCATCAGTTTTCACCCCAACCTCACCCTTGTCTTTTCTTGACCTCACTCCTCTTTCATTGAAGACTCTAGTCCTATACTCACAGCATTCCCTATCTCCAGTCCTCCATCACTAATGTGGATGAGCCATCTCAAATCCTAGAAGCTCAATGTCACCACCTCCTCACTGAGCTCATTCCCACTGTACTCCAGACACCCATGATGTGTCATTACTGGGTACTGTTCCACCTCTGAAATCATAAATTGATGGATCACCCCTTGGCTTTCTGCCTTTCGCAGTTTCATTTCTGTACCTTGTTCTTTAACTCCATCAATCCCTTGAATTCTCTTTTCTGCCCTCAAGCTTCCCCTTAGTTATCATTTCTTTCTCTATCCAACATGCACTCCCCATGAGCCAACCTTTAAATTACTCTCTTCCCAAAATCAACTGTCTTGCCCACCATTCCTTGATTACACCTGCCTAGGTTCAGTAAAACCATTCTTCTTCTTGGTTCTGACATCTGAGCTGAGCACTGGTGCAAAAATTACCAGCCACCCAGATTGGAGCTATTAGTGTGCTGGTCTCCAACCTCACTTCAGCCCTCAACCCTCCTCAGCAATCCTGTGTTCTCTATTAGCTTTCTCTCCCATTTCCACAATGACCATTCTTCTCAAACCTGATGTCATATTGCCTCCCTTCTTGCTCTCTGGAGATCATGTCCCTACCAACTTTAGAGAAAAAATAGAACCACCACGTGAAAACTCGCTACTCCCTGTTGCCACATCAACACACTAACATGCACAACCAACTTTTCTTCCTTCCCTCCCAACTCCACTAGACTTGGAGTCCCCTGCTTCCTCAGAGATTGTGCTCCTGTTTACCCCTCTCCTTCTCTTCCCTGACTTCTTTCCATCAACATTTAAACATGCTCAGGTTGCTCTTATATTATGAAACCCTCCTTTAGCCCATGTCTCCCTCCAGCCATCCCTCTATCTCCTCACCTCTCCTTCACGGCCAAGCTTCTTCAAAGAGTTTTCTGTCCCTGCTGTCTGTACTTCCTCACCTCTCATCCATCTTCATTCCACTAAAATATAGCTTCCACTCTCATCACTCCATGAAAACCTCCCAGTGCCTTCCTTGTTGCTAAATTTGATGGACACTCTCCAGGCTTTATTAGTTCTTAAACATTCTGTAATTTTGCATGACTCCCCCGCCTTTTTGTAAGATTCTCTTCCCTTGTTCCTGTGACATTCTTGTTTTCCTTCTAATTCTCTGGACATTTTGTCCTAGCGTCTTTCATTTCTGTTCCTCTGAACAGCCCCATCCACCCGCCCCACCCCCTGCTTTCAATGATGGTATTCCTAAGGTTTCAGCCTTGGCCTCTCTCCTCCTCTTACATTAAGGTCCTTCCTTGAGAAATTTCCACCACGTACCATCATGTACTGACAGTTCACACATGTGCATTTTTAACCTTTTCCTTGGCCACTGACACATAAATCCTTTTGTCTATGGACTTCTCCGATGGATGTCCCAGGGGCATCTCAAAGATTCAACACACCCAGAGTTGCACTCATCGCCTTCCCCACCCCATCCTCCAAAGAAACCACTGCCCTGGCTCCTCTGTCCCTTTCTTTAGGAATGGCACAGTCAGCTATCCTGGCCTCCTGCTTTTCCTTCTCCCCTTTTACTTTCACACCTGATCTGTCCCCAAGTCCAGGTGGTTTGGCCTTTATGTATGTTAAGTCAGTGCACTTCATCCCTGAAGCCACTCCTAACTGGCGCTGACCCTCTTCCTATCCTCAATCCACTCTCAACCCTGCGGCCAGAACAATCTTTCTACTATACAAGTCATGTCAGGTCACACTGCTGCTTAAAGCCTCCCTGCATATCCGTGCTATCCTCAAATACAGGCCAAACTCAGCATAGCATTAAAGACCCTTCATTATTGGCCTCAGTTCACTTCCCATCTCAGCTCTTCTTTCCTACCACCACTCACCCCCCCATGAGAATCACACTCCAGCCCCATTAAACTTCTTGAGACTCCCTCGACCTGCCATAGGGACTTTGTATTTGTGTTTTCTCACCCTCAAATGCCTTTCCTCCCCCACTGGGTCTACCCCATTCCTCTGCCTTCACCTGGTTACTGCCTGATAGACCTACATCATCATGAGAAGGGGGAGTACAGTACAAGAAGACATTTTAGAGACAGAGACCGCATTCACCTAAGTTTTATTTCTGCATGTTGTTATGTTGTTCTAGTTTATTACTAGTTATTGTTGTTAATCTCTCATTTTCCCTAATTTATAAATTAAACTTCATCATAGGTATGTATGTATGGGAGAAAACATAGTGTAGAGGATTCAGTACCATCCACGGTTTCAGACATCCACTGGGGATCTTGGAGCATCGCCCTTGTGGATAAGGGGAAACACTACGACATTTTGATAGACGCTAGATCACATTGCTGGTTATGTGGTTTCTGAAATGCTAGCCCCACAAAACACTGGAAGAATGCCTGAAGTCAACTGATTTTTAACAATGGTGAAAAAACAATTCAATGGAGAAAGGACAGTCTTTTCAACAAATGGTGCTGGGACATTTGAACATTCACAGGCAAAATTAATCTCAACCAATGCCTCACATCTTATACAAAAATTAACTCAAAATGGATCATAGGAAATGAAATAGATGGTGGTGATGGTTGTACAACACTGTGCCTATACTTAATGCCACTAAATTTTACACTTAACAGGGTTAAATTTTACACTTAACAGGGTTAAATTTTATGTTAGTACAGTATATTTTACCATAATAAAAAATTGTAATGGATCATAGAGCTAATGTAAAAGCCTTTCCCCCAGATTCTGCTTGTCTAGAGCCAATGAGTGCTCCCCAGCATAAAGAAACCTCACCCCCCGCCCTTGAACTCCCAGAGAATTTCCCTCATGACCCTTATCAATTTCTAGTACTGCCTTTAGACCCAGGCAAGTGGTGCTGGTGCCCAGTGGCTATTTGGAGTGCCTTCCTCCAAATTTTCTAATTTGCTTTTTGTATCTGGACATGATCCTGCCCGGGTGGACCAGAGTTTAGACCAATACCTGCATACTCTCTGGTCCCCATTGCTCCCCTTTAAGGATAATGTTTTATCCTTTGCAGCAGTATAGGGTTGACCAGATGATCTGAGGGCCTCCAAGACTCCTGCTTACCAAATTATGCCTGGAGTTGATCACTCCCTTCGCCTGTTTGATATTTGATATTTCTTTCAAAGAACCACATGAGATTGGACCACCAGAATGGTGTTTCCATGTTGATTTGGGGTGACTCAAGTTGTTTATATGAACAGGAGCTCTGCCAGAAATATTTGCCCAGGACCTTCACACTCTAGAGGTGGCCCTTTCAATTTCTATCTTGTTATCTATAATATACCCTGAAAGGTCCATGTTAATCATGTCTGCATCCCCTCCCCATAATGGTCCTTATCTTAGTGCCTTGCACATAGTAGATGCTCTTATAAACATTTTTCAGAATGAGTGCCTGAAGAAATTAGTAACATCTCAGATTTTATGTATTTCTTTTGATCCAAGATTCTACATATTTCTATGACCCAAGATTCAATTTCCCTACACAAATTCCTAGATCTTCATCATTCTTCTGAGTTGCAAAGAGAGATTTTCATGTCCCCAAGCCCACTAGTCACTGACCTGACCGCTGATGTGCTGAAAGCTTATCAAGAAGGAACCAACATGCCTCCAGATTCTCTTGACAGTAAACTGCAAGTGAACTTCAACTCCAACGCATGTGAAAACAGCCAAGCGTGGGAATGACGGTTGAGTGGTTTCAAGTTAGGCAGCCCAGTAGTTTGGCTTGAACAATGGTTTGGCTGCAACAAATTGTAGTGATAGAACATATGTTTGTTGTGCTTTGCTTTTGATCTTCTGCTTCAAGGTTGAGGATACTCTCCCAAGGGGAAAAGAAAAAAAGAAGGAGAACTGGGTAGAAGAAAATGGACTTCACCCATCACTGAAATATTTCATACCTGAAGCACAACCACCTTGAGAGAAGAACATGGTGGCAGCTCTTCACAGTCACCTGATTAAGGGGCCTGGGTTTGGTCCTAACTCAGAGAGAAATACAACACCACTGAGAGGCACCCCCACAGCACCTGCGTAATCACAGCCAAGCCTTAGCTTGGCCCCAGCGGACATATGAAAAAAGATGACTGTCGGAGCCACCAAGAGGGTGGCAAACTTGCTGTTGCCAGGCCCGCTCACATGGATCACAATGTCTGCATGAGGTCATGGAATGTGGCCAATGAAATGAAAGTGGCTCCTAAGTCATAAAGTTGCAGGCGGGTAGGCATCCTTTCGACGGGCTCCTAAGAATTGAGCTGTACCACTCTCCCTGATGATTCTGGAAAGTAGCTACGTCTCCCAGAGTTGGGGTCAAATCTATACATGTCCAATTCCCACCAAAGCCCACTCTCCCCAGGGCTTACTGGGGTAGAAGGATAACTACACACACACCCCTCCCCAGGATTTGTCTATGTGAGGGCAGAGTGCACAAAGTTTGAAACAGGTGAATGGACAGGTGTACTTCTTAGGGAAGCAGCAGAAAGGTGGCAAGAACCTGGCAACAGAAAGGTGGCAAGAAGCTGGCCCCCGAGAGGGCTCTGGCACCATGGACAATGACGAACTTCTTGAGTCTGAGACGACAGGTGAAAAGGCATCCCATTTCTCACCACTCAGGCCCTTCCAGGCTGCCTCAGTATAACACCCAATGATCACAGGGACCCAGAAAACCCAGTGCCCTTCTCACTTGGGACCCTCTATACTTGGGATGGCCTGTTATATTTACTTGGCTTCAGGACTTTTCAAGCAGGGAGTGAGAGAGTTGAATGTATGTTGTGCTGGAATTGGCTCCTACCAGTTCTAGCTGACTTTAAATTTCATTTTTTGAGCTGGTCAATTTCATGTTGGTAGTTTGAAGTCACCCGTGTTGGGAATATTTACACCACTGGGATTGGCTATCACTACACATCAGGATTTTTTTCTGGAGAGCCAGTTAAACATTTACCAGCATTCCACTGCTTGGGTGGAATTCTAAAATTGTTTGACTAATGAGGAAATTAAGACTCAAAAAGTCATCACTTCTTGATAGCTAAATTTTCTAGCTAAGCTGCTGTATGTCTTCTAACTACCAGGCCATTAGCTGCTTCACCCCCTTATCACACAGATCTTACCTTACAGGCTGGGAAATAAATGTTGGGGCTTGGGTCTATGGATAAATACCAAGAAAGATACAGACCTGTGTAGACTCATTAGGAACCCCCATCTTAGAACCTGGGTGGTCAAAACTTGGGTGGGCTGCCACAAATGTTCAGCCCACCCAAGGAATAGGTTGGCTAAGTTCTGACTGGCCACCTGGCAGTGAAGCCTGACTTCCCCAAAGCACTGCTTCCTACTGGTGTAAGAGGACAAGCTCTGGGCATTTGTGTGTGGCTTTCAGGAACCCACAGCCGGTCCCAGATAGTGGCCCAGTGGCAGAAAAGCCGTATCTAGCAAGTGAGAGGAGCTCAGGACAAGTGTATTTAATCACAGCAATGAATTTCAACCCCAGGGAGATTTTGCAAGCCATTCCTTCCCCATGGTCATAGAATAGAGGTTGGGTTGGAAGAATCCAGTTACCCTCTTGATTCTTGGGACTGCTCCTGTTCCGGTTTCTTTTACATTTGTCCAAGTTTCCTACCCTGCCCCTTGCCTTCAGCATCGCTTGTGCCTGCCAATGACACATCCTTTCCCGAAAAGAGTAAAGCAACCCTGAACCCCACCCAAACCAGTAAGAAAGAAAAGAGGGAGCAAGAAGCCAATGTCCAAGTTAGGCCTCAAACAAGAAATAGGGCAGCAAGTCTCCAGAGAACACAAGAGGGTAGCACAAGCCCCCACAGATGATTGGGTCTGGAAGCAGCAGTGTCAGGGAGGGAGGGCTTGCAGAATGGAGTCCCCTGGCATCTTGAGCCATGTGAAGCTTGGGGGGGGGGGGGCAAAGGCTGCAGCCAGGACCTGGGAGGCAGAGGAAGGGAACAGAGGTGGAGGGAAGCTGGTGGTGGCTCCACCTGAAAGGCTGCGGGTTTCATTTCCAAAATCAAAGGGACGTGTTTTCCTTCCAGAGGACACTGAAACCCAGCCAGCATCACAGAGCAGTGATGAAATGCTCTACTGTGAGGCCGAAGCCCCCCCAGTCGTCGATAAAGATAAACCCCCCCGGGAGAGTTCAGAAACAGACCTCGAGATCGAAGGTGAGAGTGGGCATTTGGATGGCGAGGGGGCAGTTTGCCTCCTTCCTTAGAAGTGGGAGAGATCTGGTTTCCCCAGGGCCATGACTCTGCGGGGGGGGGAGGGGGGGTCCTACAGGAGGAAGGTGGCAGAAGGCATGTGCTCACTTTTGTGCCACGTCCTCCAGGAGGCTGGTGGCAGCAGCTGCAGCAGCCCCACACTTGGGGCCTGGCTTGTGAGCAGAGTGGTCACATCAGCCTGTTGAGTGCTGAACCTGTAAATAAACAGGGATTTCTGATGCTCCAAATGTTTCCACATGTGGCATCTTGTGTCACCTTTGCCACAGTCCCAGGAGGTGGGCATTACTACCTGCCTTGACAGAGGAGGAAACTGAGGCTTAAAGAGGTTGTGTGAGTTGCCCAAGGCCACGGAGAGCTTACCAATATTTGCTGATCCCAAGTTCACCCCACACTGCCAATCAGCCTCCAGCATCCACATTCCAGGGGCCCCTGGAGTGTTCGCGGCCCAACCTGCATACTGGTGTCTTTACCCACATTAGAGTTCTTGTTCCCCTACTTGAGAGCCCCAGGACACACCCAAGTGCATGGGTATGGGGGGTGAAGGAGGGGGGCTGTGAGCTGCAGCAAAGACTCCGTTGCAGCAGACAGCACCTCCTCCCTCCCCTCCCAGCAGTAAGTGCTGCAGAGAACGCTCGTGAAGCAAGGCGAGGCTAGCGCTGGCCCTACCTGAGGGGCCAGCCTCAAACTTCCCAGGCGGAGGCTAGCCCAGTGACTCCCTCTCCTGTGTTCTGACGGCTGGGTGGTGGGCAGGGATCAGAGGCAGCAGAGATGCAGGGGAGGCTGTTCTGCCAATTTCAGCCATCAAGTTCTCCACACAGTCAGTTCATAACCCCCACCCCGGTCAACATACAACTCACCCTGCACACAGACCCCCTCCCTGCCAACCCCTGGGCATCTTGTTGCTCTTTGTCGGGCTTCTTTTTCACTTCAAATCTGTTGCTTTCAACGCTGAATTTTACCTGGTTGGAAGAAGCAGGACTCCAGCTTCTCATTCCCCTCCTCACCCCCCCACCCCCACCCCACAACTGGTAACAGTGTTACAAGCTGCCTCTAAAATACAACCACAGTGAATACAGCTAGAAGGACTCAGCAGAATCAAAGAGAGCAGGGTTAGTGCCAAGGACAAAGCTGGGGGTTACCTATGATGCTTTGGCAAATGAGAACCTCTAATGATTAAATTTGGTGCCAACTCTGTGCTGAGACAGAAACTCAGGGCTCAGCGGCTCCACTCCTGGTGCCCCTGCAGCTGGTGCTGAGATGCTGGGACTGGGGCAGGAATGGCTTCCAGGGACAGCCTCAGACATGAGCCTGGGTGGGAATAGCAAGATGGTGTGAGGCTACGAAAGAGGGAGAGAGGTGAGTTTGCACCCCAGGGGGCATTTGGCAAACTGGGGTGGGGGATGCTACTGGCATCTCATGGGCAGGGGCCAGAAATTCTGCAAATCTCCTACGCTGCACAGAACAGCCCCTCACAGCAGAGACTCACCCAACACCAAGTGTCAATCAGCAGTGCCAAGGTTGAGAAACCCAGCTCTACAACCATCGCAGAGATAAGGCCAATGTGTAGCTGCCCCTGCAGAATCAACTTCCTTGTCAAGCCGTTGTCCTGTTGCCAACAAAGCTCTCATTGTCCGCCTTAGAAATGGTTGTGGTGGGTTGGCCAAAGGCCCTGGGATCCGAGGAAACACAGATGCAGGCTTAGACCCCAGCTGGCCCCAGGAAGTCTTGCCATCAGCAGGCTCTGCCTAATGAGGACACAGCTGTGGGGGCATCCGGAATCCAGGCAGGCCCACTGCCCACTGCCCACGAGCCAGGCTGGTCTAAAGCCTACAGAACAAAGGCTCCAAGAGGTTGGAATGGAGACATGAAGGCCTAATTCTGTCAGCTGGCTTTAGCACTGATCAGCTGTGTGTAATTTGGGGCTAGCTTTGTCCTTGGTAAAGCAGGGGTGACAGTCCTTTTTGGAGGAAAAATGACATGCAAGTCTGCAAAAGAGGAAAGCCCACTCCCATGCAAGTTCTTTTGTTTCTGGCTGATTTGGGGGTGTCTCCATCTTGCCCGGATTTGCCACCTTGGGAAGCCCATGCTGCCCTACTCGGGCTTTTTAAGCTGGTCCTTCTCTAAATCTTCAGTAATACTTTAGTTATGGCTCACATTTTAACAGCGGTAGCAAAACTAAAACTGAAATGGAGACTCCCTTCACAGCCACCACAGATCACCAGCCTTTTTCTGCTTGGCTTTTCAGAGCTGTTCCAAGATGAGCAGGAGCCCTAGGCCTTCACGCACCCTTGGTGATCAGTCACTGATGCGGCCAACCCAGGACGCTTGGGGGTGGGGCTCCTTCTCTTAGGAAAGCTTGGGGCCTAAATCCAGGAGCCTTATGTCTTCCCCAAAGGGAGACACCCACATGAGGCTTTCTGGACTTAGAGTCTCCCTCCACACCGGTGACTGACTTCCCAATCGGAGTTGCCCTCTGAAGCTTACACCCATAGGGGCAGATCCTCAGAAGTGATTATGGCCTGGGGTTAGAGGAGAGATAAGGCAAAGGCAGAAGAGAACCCCCACTTCATCCATTTGCACCTTTTTCTGCAGATACGGAGAAATTTTTCACCACCGGACAAAGGGAGCTGTACATGGAGGCCTGCAAACTGGTGGGCGTAGTGCCCGTCTCCTACTTCCTCCGGAACATGGAGGAGTCCTACCTGAACCTCAGCCACCACGGGCTGGGCCCCAAGGGTACCAAGGCCATTGCTATCGCCCTGGTGGTGAGCATGCAAGTGGAGGCACATGAAGCCTGGCAGAGGTGGGGGGTTGACAGGGTGGTGGGCCCAAGAGTCAGAGAGACCCCCATGGGACCCTACATTGCATCCTTTATGCACACCCTGCCACAGGCTCTGCTTGAATGCCAGTTTCCCCAACAGGCATGGACTCCCCATTAGGTCCTGGGAAGGAGGCTGCTAGAGACCTGAGCCTTGGAAGTTTATGTTCTTTCCTCCTCAGGAAGCAAAGGCACCAGCCCACAGGCCCTGGAAAAGTGGCTGAGCTGGGTGCTAACTCGAGAGCACAATACAAAATGTCATCCTGGGTCTCAATTCCAAAGCTCACCTTTGCTATAAATGGGTTCACTACTGAGCCAGCCATTCCCTGTCTGCCTTTTGCAGCGCTGTGGTTCTTAAGGATCACACGGTAGAGTGGATCGTGTTTTCCCATAGGAATAATGTTCTCTCTCGGCTCGGCATGAGCGAACAAGAACTTGACCTTGAGTTCCTCATAGCTTTATATAATTCTAATTGATTATATACAGAACTGATTCCCATCCCAGGAAAACAGAAAATTTAACAACTGTGAGCAATACATTGTTTGTCCACTTAGAACAGCAAAGGGAAAGTTCAATTAAAAAAAGAAAAAGCACTCTCATTTTTGGAAATATAACAGCATTTGCATTTTAGTTCATGCCCATTAAGAAGTTACATAAAATGTGAGATTGTGCTACTTTCTGGGGAGGGGGAGGGAAGGAAGGGAAGAGCAGAGAAAGAACAAAGCCATCTTGAGATTTATTGAGCACTGAGACTGATTAATGGAGTGTTCGGGGTGCACCATTACCTCCCGAGTGTCATGGGGGGCGGAAAGGGTAATAATGACAGCCCCTCGGGACTTGGACCACGTGTTTCATAGTGACAGCAATTCCTGTTTTCTTCCTTGATTCCCTGTATCGCTCATTTATCTTTTGTACTGTTTAACTTTCCACATGCTGTGTTTACCTGGTGCAGATAAAGGTGTCCTGATAGTAGGGCTCATACTTATGCTTCTTCACTTCTGTTCCTCAACCGCCTAGCTCCCTGCCTGGCACTTGGTGCAGTGTGGGCCCCGGAGAGCAGCGATGTTCGCTGTTCGCCTTGTTTCCCCAACACTCAGCACAGAGGGTGACCAGTACAGACTCGCCCGTGTGACATGAATGTGGATGGATTCAGTGGATTCTGGGGACCACACGCTGCACCGGTCCCCAGAGTGACTCTGGAAGTGGTCCTTTGACCTGTTTCTAGCCACTGCTCAGTGACACCTAAACTAGGAGGCCACCTGAGCTGTCTCCCTTAACTTGGAGCACAACGGGATTGCACCCATCCCGGAGCGCTGAGACCGAAAGACGTTTCAGGAAAGCCCTGGGTGGACCGTCCACACGGCACAACTCGCACCAGCACATTCTCCCTTTTGCTGGAGCTAGAGCTCCTTACTGCCCACCACTCTCACTGCTTGGTGGGCTCTGAAAATGCTCACAGCCAAAGGTGTGTCTGCTTTTCCACACTGGGAACATAGTGGGGGAGGGAAGAATACAAGTTCTGGTTAGAGCTAGCCCCAGCCCCTCATGCTTCAACGCCAGTCATTTTCTCCCCATGGCAACGCAGACTAGCTTGGATATAGATATTTATTTAAGATTTAAGTCCAACTCCTTCCAAATAGACCAAGGCAACATCCTAACTGAAAGAGGGGAACAGAACCCGGCTGGCGTGGCTCAGTGGTTGAGCCCTCTACCTAGGATCCAGGAGATCCCGGTTCGATTCCCGGTCAGGGCACATGCTTGGGTTGCGGGCTCGATCCCCAGTCGGGGGCGTGCAGGAGGCAGCTGACCAATGACTCTCTTACCATTGATGTTTCTCTCTCTCTCTTTCCCTCTCCCTTCCTCTCTCTAAAATCAGTAAAGATATATATTTTTTTAAAATAAAATAAAATGAAAAATAGAAGAGGATACCAGACATGCCTTAATCCTAAACTAGAAGAAAGGCTTCTGAGGAAAGCAGGCGCAGCAAACGCTTTATGCTTAAAGCCTTCTGCTTAAATACTCTTATTAAGTGTATCGAATTCTCCTTAATCTTGAGTAGGTCACAGGCCTCTCTCCTCAAGGCTAAATAAATAATTAAACTATGTTCTGCTCATCCTGGACCTCTTACTTTTCAGGGCTTTGTTTTAATGTTCTTCTAAATTCCCGTGCAGAGTCCCTCTTGGTGGAGATGCCCAGAATGAGCATATTGCCCATTGTGAATATAAAATACAAGCATAGAGAGGTGGACAAAAGTAGGCTTACAGTTGCAATACAAATAGACAATCCAATAATTAATAAATAATTATACAAGAATAAACTGTGTTTCGGGTACCCACAGCTGTAAACCTCCTTTGCCCCCCTGTATTGTCCCAGCCATCAGTGGGATGGCTCATCTCCTGCACTGTTCCCCTATTCCTGTCTACTCCTCCAAAATTGCTAGTCTGTATCTCACATACCCTTTGGCATGGCTGGGACGTTCAAGAGATGGGGAAAGGTGCTGGGCAAGGTCAGGGAACTGCCTAGGTCGCCAACCACCTCTGTCTCTCTCGCCCGCCCCTTGTGGCTGAAGTCCAACACGGCTGTGGCCACCCTGGAGCTGGCAGACAACAGTATCATGGAGGAGGGCATCCAGAGCCTGGTGGAGATGCTGCAAGAGAACTACTACCTCCAGGAGATGGTACTGTGTCTCCCCTGCTGGTCCCCACCACCACACCCGGGGGCTCAGAGCCCACTGCCGACAAGCCCGAGGCCCCTGCCTGAGCCCAGGCCAGCTCCAGGCTTTCTGCAGCCAGTCTGGGGGCCTCTCTCCTCTACAAGTGACTCCTCAGAGGAGAGCCACACATCAGAGGCTGGCCAGGGGGACTGTGTTCCTGGTGGTTGTAGGAAACCCTAAGAAACCATTTCTGTTTGGACCTTGAAACCCCTAAAATAGATTAACTTACGTCTGTGTAGTTGTCTTAAAGTAAAATTTAAAAAAATAAAGATGTGAAATAATTTCATAAACTACAATGTGCCTGGAGATAGATGATAGTGATAGTCGTATAACAATATGAATATACTAAAGACCACTGAACTGTACACTTAAAATGGTTATGATGGTGAACACTGTATTATATCTATTTTACCACAATAAAAAAATGAAAAAATGAAGATCATAGTAGTGGATTTATATAAAGTCCCTCCCACTAGCCTGAAAGGACTGTGCATTTATCCCCCTAGCTCTTCCCAGCACAGCCATTCATGCTTCATGAATCAGTGAATGGTATTTACAAGTGATGACTTGCTCTAAACTCATTTTTCAATTGTTTTATGCCAAACACTTCAGTATAGCTGACTTGGGTTTCAAAAAAGTTGTTATGTGCTTATCTACAGTATCAGAGCTAAATTGGGGAAATAGGGCGACACTGAAGATGACTTCAGAAGACGCTAAGACCAGCCGGAGGGCCCCACAGCAAGGCATTGGAAAAGCCAGGCGCCTATCCCCTCCTTTGAACCTGCTAATTCTTCCCCTCCTTCCAGCCCAGGACCCCTCTCCCCACCGGGACCTACGCCCTTAGTATAGGCCTCCAGTCAGCCCCACTCTCACATCTTCTATTAACGAGGGCCCTTTATTGGGATTTGTACATACTTAACTGTTATCTTGCCTTCTAGAATATTTCCGACAATGCTCTTGGCTTCCAGGGGGCAAAAATCATCTCAGAGTTTCTCCACAGAAATTCCTCTTCACTCTTAAAACTTCAGCTATCAGGTGAGCCCACGGAAGAGAAGGGAGAGGACATTGGAAACGAAAGAGAAGGGGGGAAGGGCAGGGAGAACCCAAGATGAACTGAGCCAGACCAGGCCTTTCTGATTCCAGAGACCAGAACACTATGTCTACACCCTGCTAAGCCCTTCCAGTCATCCTTGCCCCCCTCCACGGCCACACTGCCTCCCGGGCTTCCCTGGGCAATCCACTTATGATTCACTTTGCAACATTCCTACCTCTGCCTTGAAGTCTCTGCCCCCAGATATCTCTGCAAGGCTCGCTCTCTCAAGACTCGTTCTCTCACTTCATTCACGTCTCTGCTCAGATGTCATCTCCTTGGGGGACTACTCCGACCGCCTGGTGGAAGCAGCCCCTCTCCATTACCATTACTCTCTATCCAGTTTCCCTGCTTGGGTTTCCTTAATGGCATTTATTGCTACCTGACCCCCTATTGTATACCTATTTTTAGTTAATTTATTGTCCATCTCACAGAAAACAAAAAGTCAATTGAGAATTCTGGTACCCACAGACCTGCCCTCCCTCAGGTTTGTAGTTTGAATGTATGCCACCTGCAGGGTCCTGGAATCCCCAAGGCAAGAAATTAACATACAAAGTGATCCTATGCTGGTAACTTCAGAAATATAATTATCAGATATATACTGTACATTGAGTGACCATATAACTTATCCTCTAAACAGCATAGGAGCATTATTAATTAAGTGAAACAGCAAGCAGATATCTTGCACCCAACTATAAACTATGTTTAATATGATTAAGAAAACAAAAAATAAAAACATGCAAGAACAAATCACTATTTTTTTAGAAGATCTCCCCCAAAATAGAATTTCTAGAAATAGATATTAATATAATAATATATATAAAATATATATAATCATTGAAATTAAAGACTCAGTGGATAAATTCAACAGCAAATTAGATATAGGTGAATAAAATTAGTGACCTGGAAGAGAGGTAAAAGGATATTTTACCTATCATTATAGTATACGAGATAACAATATAGAGAATATAAAAGATAAGAGGATATAAAAGAATGAATGGGCCCAATATAGCTAATAAGAATTCCAGAAGGAGAAGAGAACCGGTGAGCAACAGTATTTGAACAAATTATAGCTGCTGCGTTTCCTTGAATTGCTAAATTCTAAAATTACCTAACTTTATACATTGACTAGCTCTTTATGTCATTTTATTGCCCCAGTACCAGACACAGCCAAAGAAGTATTTGTATTTCGGTGGATGTATTTATTCATTCATTCATTCAGTAAGCATTTATTGAGTACCTGTTATGTGCCAAGCATTATTTAGGTGCTAGAGATACAAAGATTATTAAAGGGTCAAAGGAGAAATTTGGGGATGAGCCTCTGTGTCATTTATTTCCCAGAAATCTTTTAGATTGCTTAGCAGAGCAGGGACTAGGGTAAGATAAGGGAGGCACTCACCTCAGTCGCACAATTTAAGGGGCTCCAAAAAGCTCAGAACTAAGTAAATAATATCTTGATGCAATATTTTTTAAAGTCAAAATTGATACAAAAATAACCTGCGATGAACAAAATATCAACACTTTAAATAAAAAACATGATCCAAAAGGGACAGATTGGGGTGAGGTGAGTGAGGCTTAGCTATAGAAGTGCAGGGTCAGATCCTGCCCTTATTTAAAATTTTTAAATTTTGTTCATCATAGGCCCTTTTGCATTGGTTTTGATTTTTTTTTTAATGCTAAGATATTTTTCATTGAGATTACTGAGCTTTTCAGCACCCCCTAGATTTTGCAGGCAAAGGCAAGGGCCTCGCTTGCCCCCTCCTGGCCTGTCTCCGCTGCTTACACTACATCAGCATTTCTTACAATGTTGCAGACTGTAGGCCCTCGGCTAGGGGCTGATGCTGCCAGTAATGCACAGGGTATATATAGTGTACTAGCTCCCGGAGCTCCCCGGACAGTCACGGCGGAGCAGGAAGGAAACCTTAAAGGGGATGGTAAATAGTTGCTCTTTTTTCTCCTGTTTTCTTCTGTGTCCGTATTTTTGCTTTAAGTGCTTGCCACCTATTCTACATCTAACTGTTCCAAGGGAAGGGCCTGGCAGAGTGAGGCTATGGGAGGGTACAGGAGCGCTAGCCTGGAGGGCACTGCTAACGCCCCCCTTCATTGCAGGAAATAACTTTAAGGATGAATCTGCAGAGCTGCTGTGCCAGGCCCTGTCGGTAAGAAGCAGGGGGTGGGTACAGCCCAGCCCTGTTGGAGATGTCCCTGGAGATCCGGGGGACCTAGGGTGCCTCTGGGTATAGGGAAATGAGGCCGCTTGCATGGTTTAGAGAGTTGGTGAGTGTTTGGACTCTGCCGATTCTGGCAAAAGCTACAGCAAGCGATAGAGCTGTTTGGTTATCAATAAACTCTCCCAGGTGTCATCAACAGTCAAACAGGAATTGAACAAGAAATTGTCTTCAGTGTAAGACCCCTGTCCGCCTAATTTTGGGTGTGCGTGAGCCTCTATCACAATGACCCAAGATACAGGAGGTGTTTGCAGTCCCATAGAAGACACACAGGCCTCTTTCTCCACTGTTTTTTATCTCTAGGTCAATTACCGAATTAAGGAAATGGATCTCAGTCACAACCAATTCTCTGATAAGGGAGGGGAGCTCCTGGGACACATGCTGGGTGAGTCCCCATGGAGGGAGGGGGCCAGCAGAGGAGAGGGACTTGGCTAACAGTCTCTTATAAGAGCTGCACCTCCAGGTTTTATTGTTATTAAGTGTTCTAATTATAGAAGTGATGTAGGCCACACCTGAAATACATTGTAAATGTGGGAAGTAAAACTTTAAAATGATCAGAAGAACATCTAGAGAGATAATTTGCTGACCTCGAGGAGGCTAACAGTTATTATATACGCACAGTGAGTATAAACCGTAACAAAAGTGATCCACATATACTTGACAATAGGTTTAAAACTGGAGATGATAAAAGACATTGTGGGCAATGTTAAAAGACAAGCAGCAGTCGGGGGTAGATATTTGCAACATTTGTAGAATATAAAAGATTAGTGTTCAGAATGTTGATAAAAGATCCTAGAGATCAATTAGATGATGATAAACACTCCAAAAAACACCAAAAAACTGAAAGAGTGGTCAAGGCATGTGGTCAGTGAAAAAAGAAAGCCAAGTGCCTAGCCTCTTTGGTAACTAGAGAAATGCCATTAATAAAACAACAGAAAGATGCCCCCTTGTCACCTACCAAAGCTGCAGAATTTTCAAGTCAGACAATATACAGTGCAGTGAACACGGGGAGAAATAAGAACACTCAGAAGCTGCCAGGTAAAGGCACTTTGGAGAGGAATTTGACAATATTTAGTAAAATTGAAAATGCATGTATTCTAGGATGCAGCAATTCACCTCTACATGTCTCAGAGAAGCTCACACACACATACACAGACACACAAATCTAAGGAGGTTCATTGCAAACTTGTTATAAAAGAAAAAAAAATAGAAAGCTCCTAAATGTGCATCCCTGGGGAAATGAGTAGACAAAGGGAGGACACTCTTAGTGGTGGGAATGGAGGGTGCCAATTTAGGTGGGGTGGTGAGAGAAAGCCCCACAGGGAAGGTGGCTTTCTGTTGAGACCTGAAAAGATTGACGAAACAGCCGTGCTAGGTTCTGGAAGCTCAGCATTCCTGGCAGAAAGAATAAAGCTTGTCATGCCTGAGGAATATGGGGAGAGGGGGGCAGTGTGGCTGGAGCAGAGTGGACAGGAGAGGAGAATGGAAAGACGAGAGGTCACTGAGGTGACCTGCAGCCACTCCTGTCAGTCTCTGGGGACTTGGACATGCACGAAGTCTGGATTTTATTCTGCATGTGGCGAGAAGTTGTTGAAGGACGTGAACGTGGGGGATGACGTGAACGGTTTGATTTGTAGTTTTAGAACTTCTGTATGAAGAATGCAACTGAGTAGAACAAGAATGGAAGGAGGGAGGCAGATTAGGAGGCCCATGTGGCCACCTAGGCAAGACAGGATAATAGGTTGGGCCACGGGAGTGGATGGTGATGGAGCAGAGTGTATCTTGGAAGTAAAGCCAAAAGAGCTTGTTGACTCGAAGAATGAAGGAAAGAGAAAGACTCATGGCTTTTCGCTTCAGGTACTGGTTGCATGGCGGTGTCGTTGAGTTAGACGGGGAAAACTCAGGGAGCCACAGGTATAGAGAGGCAAGAGTTAGGAGGCAAGATTTCCATGTGGGCCATGTGATGTTGGCAATGCCCGTTCAACACATCCTTGGGGATGTCAGGTAGGCAGTTTGCTATATGAGTTTAGAGCTCGGTCAGGACTGGACAAATACATTTGGTCGTCAACAGCACATAGATGTACTTAAAACCATGGGGCAAGGTGAAACCTTCCCGGCAAGGAGTGTACATGGAGTTGAGCAGTTGGGTGGTACTGATTCCCAGGTCACGCCAACATTTTTAGGTGGCACAGAGGGGGAGGAAGAGCCTGCGAGGGAGTGGTGGGGCGAACAGGGGGAAGGTGAGGATTTCACGAGCCAGCGGGGAGAATTTCAAGAAAGGGAAAGTGGTCAGTTGGGTCAAGTGCTGCTTAGAAGCCAAATCAGATGAGTACAGAAAAGTGACCGCAGCACTTGGTGACATGGAGATAATTGGCAACCTTGACAAGTTCTGTGTTAGTGACGTGGGCGAGCATGTATGGAAATCCGGCTGCCGCGGACTGAGTGGCCTGAGTGAAAATGGGACGCAGAGAAGTGGAACCGGCAACATGGGCAACTCCAGAAGCTCGGCCGAGACAAGGCTGGAAGAGAAAGGCAGGGTGACAGGGAGGACAGGAAGGTTTTTAAGGACGGAAGATGCCGAGAGAGGGAAAGAAGAGGAAACTGATGGCGCAGAAAGAGGAGATAGTTATAGGAGCGAAGTCCTTGAAAAGGCTGGAGGCAGTGGCATCTGGAACAAAAATGGAGGGGTCGCCTCAGAGGGCACAGGGACCTTTCATTCACTGAAACGGAGGAGCCAAGAGGGGGTGCAGGTGCGTGTAGGCCGGTGATGTGGGGGGAGCTCTCCCATCTCACTGCCCCCTGAATATGAGGCGAGATCTCCCGCTGAGAGTGGGGTACAGGCCCACAGATTAGAGGAGGGGGAGAAGGTATGAACTAGCACTTAGGGAGGAATAAAGTGTAAAAGAATTGTTGGGCAGTCCAAGTCTCCATTTGAAAACTTATTTTCAAACATTTTTAAACTTTTAATTTTTAAAACAAAATAAGTGAGACAACATTCTGTTTTAAATAGTAACCATCATACTGTATGTGCAGCTTTCAAAATCATTATTACTAAAGCTACCAACTATTAGGTGATTACCACGTGACAAGCATACACTAGGCATTTTACATCAATCCTCACAACAACCCTCGCACACGGGCTAACATCTCCATTTACCAATAGAAAACAGAGGTCAGGGAAGGGTAAGTAACCTGCCCAAGGTCACACAGCGAGAGTGGTGAGAACAGAACTAACGTTTAAATCTTGTGGCCATTTAAGAGAGGCAGGCACGCAAGGGAGGGAATTGACAGAGGAAGGGGACAGGGTAAACAGAATGAGAGAGAGAAAGGGGAGAAAGCTTGTTCTCCAAATAATATAAAGTGTTGTGCACTTTACTGAAAATACATGCTGCTGGTTGACCCAAGAGAGACATGATCAGTCCACAGTCCATTTAAAAACTATCAGGTGTCCTCAGCATAGCTGCCCTCCCCAAATAAAAGTAACAGTGATAATGTGCTTAAATAGGATGCTTCTCCAAGCCTATGCGGCATGTAAGCAAAAGCATCTTTCAGTTAAAAAAAAAAGAAAAAAAAAAAGTGCAATTTCTATGCAAACCTGGCATCTGGACAAGCCTGATGCCTCACTACTTCCAACGGATTGTGTCCCTAAGGCTGAACAGGATAGAAATTCCGGAGCCACCACTCCTGCAGGTCCCCAAGTGCACATCACCTGACGGGATGCCCCACGCCCATCGCACCCTCCCTGTGTAAATCAACCTCTGCCCCGGGCTATCTTCGGCTGCCTTAATGTTGGCAGAACATTCCACCAGATGGGTATATGTGTACTTTGCCCGCTCCCTGTGAGTCACAAGCCTTACTTTTATAGGTGATGCCATGGCAAACAGCTACAAGCATGTAGCTCTTCTCATATCCTGTCTCCTTAGGAAGTCTCAGAGGTGATTCTGCTGTGTGATGGGGTATCCACATTGTAATAGGAAAACACTTGTGACCAGATGATATTTGCCAAATAGATAATATTAATTCGCTTTCCGCCTGCAATACATGAATATGACTATTTTACTTCATCGTTGCCGGCAGTGGAAATCACCATACGATTTTGGGTTTAAATGAATAACTAGAAAAAATGTTACCTCAGCGTTTTACTTTTCATGAGCACTGAGCGAGCCTTATGTGTGGATGTCTGCCAACCCCGAGAGTGGGTCCCCAGGGTGCAGAAGACGCTAAGTTGACTCCCCCCTTCTCCAGCCTCCAACATAGGGCTTCTGTCACTGAATCTGAGCTGGAATCACTTCTGCTCGCAGGCAGCTGTGGCCTTGAGCAACGGTCTCCGGGTAAGGTGCTCCCTGGGCGTGGGGCGTGCAGGGGAGGGCCTGCCCTGCCATCCTGAACCTCTTCCTCGTGGTCACCGCTGATCGGGGTATACTGAGCTCTCACCAAGTGCTCTTCATATTGTTGGTCTCCCTCCCACAATTCCTGGATACATGTTCTTCTTTTCTTTTTTGTGTGTTAACCCTCACCCCAGGATATTTTTCCATTGCTTTTCTGAGAGAGTGAAAGGGAGGGAGGAAGGGGGAGAGAGAGAAAAACATCGATGTGAGAGAGACACATCGATTGGTTGCCTCCCGCACACACCCTCACCAGGGCCAGGGATTGAACCTGCAACCCGGGTCGTGCCCTTGACAGAGAATTGAACCCACCACCCTTTGGTTAGCGGGCCAGTGCTCTAACCACTAAGAATACCGGCCAGAGCTGCCCATTATTATTTAGTATAAATTCTATCTAGGAAAATTCACTCTTCCCTGGCCTAGATGGCATCTTTGGGGTGCTTCAAGAGAGCAGTTTAATTATGGGGTAGGGAATGACCAGAACCCAAAAGGAACGAGACTTGAGACTCTGAGCCCAGATGGGAGGTCTGGAAAGATCTGGCAGAGATCTCTCTCCTGGGAACCACTGAGTCCCCAGTCTGGATGCCGACAGGAGAGAGAATGCAACCTTGATGCCAATGCTCCTCCCCCCCCCCCCCCCCCGGAGTCTAACATGACCCTGAAGACACTGGATCTCTCCATGAATGGCTTTGGGAATGACGGGGCTGCGGCCCTCGCAGATGTCCTCAGACTCAACAGCTGCCTGACCTACCTAGACCTCAGCAATAATGACATCAGCAATGAAGGGGTCACCAAGATTAGCAGAGGACTGGAATTCAATGAGAACCTCAAAGTTCTGAAGGTAGAGTCTTTACCTGGCTAGGAATGGGCTGTTTTGTGTGTGCATCTGTGTGTGTGTCCATGCATCCACGTGTGCGCATCCATGGGTGTGCTTCCGTGTACGAATCTGTGCATTGTGTGTGAGTGTGTGTCCATGTATGTTGGGATGGGGACAGCAGAGTGATGGGGCTGGATATTGCTGAAGAGAATCACTGGGAAAACCTACCTTGTGCTTCACATGTGCATATATTCTCGGCTGTCTCTGCTGTAAACTGAATGTCACCCCCTTCTCTCACCTGGTGCGTGGACAGTAGTCATCTCCTAACTGGTCTTCCTTCCCCCTGTTGGGGTGTCCTGCAGGCTTTGAGCATGAATCTGATTTCCACCTCCTGCTATCTACTTTCCTCCAGCTTATAGCCCCCGCCATGGCCACGTGCTGCTCAAATCCAGTTCTCCCAGCCCTGTGTTCTTCCCCAACCTCAGTTTACCCCATGCTTTCCCTTGCTCCCACCCAAGGCCTCAGGGTCTCCTTTCATCTCCCTGGTCCTGCCAGGGCCTCTCTCTGCCCATCCTGAGCCTGCAATGCTCCCTCCCCTCCTGTAGAATTTGCCAGAGTTTCTCTTTACACCCTCATTTGAATGACTGCCTGTGTTGAACTAGTGTGAGAGCTTCATGAGAACAAAGACTGTGTTTCCTGTAGCCCATATTTATAGCCCTTGTACCTCGCATAGTGCTGGGCATATAGTAGGTACCCAGTGAATATTTATTAAGTGAATGAATGCATATTTCATTTTAAAGTAATTTGCTTATAGATGTGAATTTATAACAGAAGCTCTGGGAAGTGGGAAAACAGATGAAAGATGAGGCTTCCCTTCTGGGGCTCCCACCAAGAGCCAGGTCCCATATCAGGTGATTTGCCTCCTTACTCACAGGCCAACCCTCCAATGTGGACTCCATTAGCTCCACTTGTCAGACGAGAAAACTGAGGCTATGTGACTTGTTTGGGCCACACAGCCAACAGGAGGCAGAGAGACGTCAGCTCTACCTGGCTTTTCCACTGCAACTGACTCCCATAAGATGTGGGCGTGGCTTGAGGGGACCACAGAGGTCGAGGTCCTGGTGGAAGAAGAATGGCAGTTAGGAATCAGTGAACAGGAGCTGCCATCCGGGAGGACAATCACCTTAGAGCTGCTAAGGTTACAAGAGGAGGTCAGATTCTGATCAGTGGAGGGAACATGGTGACTGGAGGCCAGACCGGGCCAGATGGCCATCTAGTGACTAGGAGAGCTGAGACTCTGGCCTGGACAGAGTGGGATCAAGTATAATTCAGAGAAGAGAGGCTGATCCAGTCTGCAAGTGATTCCACCTCGGTGGCCAGGGAAGCCAAGGAAAGTTCAGACAAGCTGAATTTTAAAAGACTAAAAGGCTGCCTCAACAAAATGACAGCAAAAGTTTTTCCTGGTTATTAGGATACAGGAGAATTGAACATTGTTTCTCTCTTCTTTAAAATTTTTTCTACAATGACCAAGTATAATAAATATACTTTAATTTTTTTTAAATGTTTTAAAAGTGAGAAAGAAAAAAGATTAATTTATAGCTCTCAGTTGGCTCATAGGTGGAGGCCACATCAATTTTGCCATTGGAATTATTACTGAAGAGTAATAATCCAGCCCCAGCCCTCCTTTCCCTGATCTTGGAAAAATAATTCGCCCTGGGCAGTGAGGCAAGCAAAGAGTTCTAGATGCTAAGCCCTGAGGGCAGGACTTCTCGCACTGGAATGCACCAGAGCCTGGGAAACAGCTGACACAGTAGATGCTCAGGAAAAGTTCTGACCTGCCTCATCACAAAACCACCAGCTGAAAGCCTGCAATAAGAATAACTACCATTCAGTGGCTGCTTACTGTCTACCAAGCACTCTTTTGAATGCTTTGCTTGAGTTGGTTTTTTGACTCCTCAGAGCAGCCCTAGGTGACAGGTCCACAGTTGTCGGGGAATTAACGCAAAGCCAGGAAGCTGGTAAGCAGAGCAACGGGGCTCCATGTTCCCAGCTGTTAGCCCAGCTGTTCCCACCATTGCGATAATGCCCTGGGTACTTAGCTAAGCCCACGAGCCCCTGTGTGATCTGGCCAGCTCTGTGGCCCCGTCCTCTCTGCTCCTGCTCACGAGATATTTGCTATGGCCCGGACACCTCTGCCCCTTGGCACTGCTGCTCTTGTCATGTTTGCTGCATTTTACTCCCTCCTCTGGCCCTGCCCGACCCCACACCCCTTTTTATACCTCACTAATCCCCATCCCTCCTGCAAGGCTTTGCTCAAGTGTCCCCTCCTCTGTACTGGATGCTCCTGCAATACCAGTGTGTACCTTTGTCACTGTCATCATCTCACTTCTGATGCCATTTACCTATTTAAATGCCCGTGTCCACCTCTAGAGCATAAGCTACCTGAGGACAGAGACCTTCTCGTGTCTGCTATGCCTCCCTCAGCACTTAACCCAGCAACTGGCACATGGCAGGTGTCCTAATAAAAGTTTGTTGGATGGATGGATGGATGGATGGATGGATGGATGGATGGATGAGCAGTAAGATGCACAGGTGGGTGGGTGGGTGGATGGATGAACAATGAGATGGACAAGTAGATGGATAATTGGACAAACAGATGGACAGGGAGACAGGTGCTTACAGAGAAGTCTGGGTGGAAGGCAGATTGTGATTTGATGGAAAGAAATGAGTGCCATGCTCTGAGCCAGCCTCTCCTGTTCCCACCTCAGCCTCCTCCTGTCTCGCCCCCCTTCCCACAGCTTTACCTGAACCCTATAAACATGGAAGGGGCTAGCTCACTTATCCATGCCATCAAAAGGAACCCCAAATCCAAGATGGAAAACCTTGACATTTCCGTAAGTAATCAAGTAGTAGTTACTCTCACCAGTTACCATGGCCACTCATGTCGGCAGCTGCCAATAGCTCCATCCCTCACAGGCCTTCACACAAATGCTCCCTGAAAAGATTGCTCCTTTTGGAGCACAACTCTGCCCCAGGGGTCCTTTCAGTAGGAGCAGCCATTTAGTCAATAGGAGCAAAGTGTGAAATCATCTGCCAGATCCCAGGAACCCAGGCCCTGAGCACTTGAGAGGGGGCCTGAGAGCAGAGACATGGACACGCCAGGAAAAGGTAGGAGGACCCCAGGATGGAATCGTTTATGTCAGCTTTGCTGACGGGTGGCCCTGAATCCCAGATGGTTCCAGAATCACAAGCCTTTTAGAATCTGAGTAGTAAAACATAGACCAGCTTGTATTTTTATTTCATAACTTAGCCCACTCTACTCAGAGAAGTATTTGAGGGTTTAAAAAAAAAAATCCTTTGATGGACAAGGAAAGCCTGAGGAGGTGACTCCACTCTGCCAGGTACTCCTGATTGAATCATCCTGAAGGTGGTAGCTGATACTAACCATATCCTATGCTTGTCTATCACTTTATACCCTTTTTCCCCCCAAAGTAATTTTATATATGCCAGCTCATTTGATCCTACTCTGGGAGGTAGGTCCCATGCACTGGGTGGGTTAAACAATATAAATTTATTGTCTCACAGTTATGGGAACTAGAAGTCCAAAATCAAGGTGTTGGCAGTGTTGGTTCCCTCTGAGGGTTACGAGGGAGGATCTGTTCTATGCCTCTCTCCTAATGTCTGGTAGTTGTTGGCAATCATTGGCCTTCCTCGGCTAGTAGATGCATCCCCCCAGTCTCTGCCTTCAGCTCATCTCGCATTCTCCCTGCCTGCAAGTCTGTCTCTGTATCCAAACGTCCCCTTTTCTTAAGGACACCAGAGCAGGCCCACCCTAATGGCCTCATCTTAACGCAAAGACCCTATTTCCAAATAAGGTCACATTCACAGCTACTGAGGGTTAGCACTTCAACATTTTTTCTTGGTGGGAACACCAAAAAAATTCAACCATAACAGAACTTTTCCTCATTTTACATATAATGAAACTGAAACAGAGAGGTCAGGTCACTTGCCTAGGTCCACACAGCAAGTGAGAACCACAGCAAGGAGTAAACCCAGGGCTTCTGCCTCCTACTCTAGAGCTCTAGAAAGGCACAGTGGTACATTTCTTAATGCCGCACATATATAATATTTTGCTAAGATATTAATGCCTTGCAATATCTCAGTGATGATATCTTGAATATTTAAACCCAAGCTCCTTGGAACTGAATGACAAGTATGTTTTTGATTTAATGTTTGCCATAGATTATAAAACATTATAAACACATACCTACTTTCTTTCCACTGTGACCCCTTACCCATTCCTCCCTGCCCCAGGCTCCCGTACTCATGGTCTTTCTCCTCGGAGGCCCTCCCTCCACCCTCATTCAACAGCTCTGACCTCGCACCCCACAGTGCTGCCTCAGCTCCCACCCAGCCCTGCCTCTGAATCTCAGCCTCGGGTCCAGGTTTTGTGGATATTTGGTTTTCCCTCCCACAGAGCTGGTATGGAGCCAGGGCCTGGCTTGGTGTGTCTGAGGGGAATGTCAGAAACGGTGCTGGTTAGGCTCCAGATGACACAGAGCCCCATGGGCTAGGATCATGTTGCCACTTAACAAGCCTACCAGAACCAAAAGGTCTGAATTAGCCTTTTCCTTCCCTGTTATCAACTATGCAGCCATAATTCCAAGTGGTGTTGGAATTCCTTCCTTGTAGATGCTTCTAGAAATTTCTCTAGAATATCTGCAAAGGGAAGGGAGTAAGTCTCCAGCCTTTAAGCATGAGTTTAATTCTTGGAAAGGCAGGAGATGCTCAGAACCACGCCTGAGGAGTGACGCAGGTGGATCAAACCCGCGAAGGCCAGGCTCGATCAAACGCTATTTCACGGGACGCGTCTTCTCCTGCGGCCTGTGACCCAGCTCTCAGGGCACTTGCATAAGGGGGTTCCCAGTGCACTCTGAGCCGTGCCCAGATGGCTGGAAGGAGAGGTCCTCTTCCAGGGCACCTGCTCTGAAGACAGCACTGGTGTAGAAATGGGCATGTCGTGGCATTGGTTCCCAGACCAGTCTCACAACCCTGTCTCTACATCTCATCTGTCACACGCAGACACGTGTGCTTGCCACCTGACGGCATAGCTGAGGTGACAGTGTGCCATAGCCCCCAGCGCTCAAACAGAGCACCTGATCAATCACCTGGGAAATGTATTACAGGTTAAACCAGGAGCTCTAAACCATGGGCACCATCGCAGTCTGGGAGCAGCACTGCAGAACAAACTGGAAAGACAAAGCACTCTGCCGGCTTGGGCGGGACACTAGTCTGGGCAGGGAGATGGCACCATGGTGGTGCCCTCCCCGTGATGGGTCCCCTCTCTCCCTGCCTCAGAATGTGATGGTGTCCGAGCAGTTCGTGAAACTATTAGACGGGGTGTATGCCATCCACCCGCAGCTGGACGTGGTCTACAAGGCAGTGCAAGGCCTCTCTGTCAAGAAGAACGTCTTCCTGTGGTCAAACGCCATGAAAATGATCCAGGTAAGCCCCTGCTTTCCGCTCAGGGATCCCTGGAGAGAGCTGTCCTTTGGCTCCAATCAGCTACCCAGAGTCTCCCCTCCCCCAAAGTGCCTGAACAATCCTCTCTGACCAGGACTGTCTCCGATCAGCTGTGGAATATTCCCTATGGATTTCAGGTCACTCGGCCAGGGGAACCGCTGGGAACCGACTGAAGTGGGAGGGGCTTGGAACAGGAAGGTTTCTACCATCCAGGCTCCTCCCCTTGCTGTTGTAGGACCCTCACTGTGCCTCAGTCTCTTCACCTGTAAAATGGGCATAATAAATATACACACCCTAGCAGAGCTGCTGTGAAGATTAAATTCTATCATATACATGAAGTGTTTAGAACAACACCTAGCATATAACAAGCACCCAATAAATGCGGGTTCTTTCCAGCAGCTGGTAAGGAAGCCAAGACACCCGTGGTCAGGACAGCTATTTGGTGGCTTCAGCTAAAGAGGGAGCCTCAAGTCCTTTATATCTAGTGGTAACCTGGCTTGAGTCTTAGATTGACTCTGACAATCACAGGAAGCAGGTGTAACAGTGAAAATAAAGAAACAGAGCCTATTAGAGCTATGAGGGGATATTAGGGCTCCTCTGGTCTGATTACCTCAGAGCAGCAACCAGCCCCAGGCCTGGTGTTTCCACCACTGGCAGTCACCCCAAAGTTCTAAAAGGCAAAGGGGTATCAAGTATCTTTACAGGTCAGATGACCTCAGGTGGAACCAAGGGGAAACCTGTTTTGCAAGGGAAGCAGGATGCTTCAGTGAACAGGAATGGAGTTATCTGATGCAAAGTGGGGGGCCTGCCCCTTGTTTAAAACAGCACAGAGCAGGAACCTCCTAGTCAAGACCAAGCCACACACACAATGTGAAATACAGTCAGTCCCTCCCCTCAGGGGCCAACAGTTGCGTTTGGGAAATGGGACAGATACAGTAACTGCTAATAGAAAGTGTCATATGATAAGTAATAAATAAGTGGCAAAGCAGCAAATATAATCAGAATTCACATTAGAGGGCATGTAGGACAGAGCAAACAGAAAGGGATGCTTCCTGGCAGAGACAGGGTTGGGGAAGGGCCTTGAAGGTCAAGGATTCAGGTGAGCAAAGATACTAAAAAAAGGACCCCAAAAAGAATATTTGAATGGTATTGAAAAGGTGTTCACATGTATTGGTTACAGTGCATTTCATAAAATAGTATGTACAGTAGAAAGATGATGGGTGGATGGATGGATGATAGGTAGATAGACAGACAGACAGATAGATGAAAGGATACACATTAAGATGTTACCTCTGGATGGTGGGATTGGATTTATGGATTATTTTTCATTTTCTTCTTTCTACTAATCTAAAATTACCTTAAAATATGAGTGGGTAATATTTTTGAAATGAAAACAATGAAATATATATTTTAAATACTCTAACACAGTACGTCTCCATAGAAGCATTTGTGTGAAATGATGAGACTTAAATGAATTCTGAGAGCCAGTCCTGCCCATCACACAGCATGGCTGTGGTTCAGTCTTCTGGACTCTGAGCCAACACAAGTCCACCCACCGTCCGCAGTGTGCCATCTACACTAGTCTTAGCAGAGGCAACTTCAAAACTAAATAACTCACGTAAATACTATCACTGCCCAATTCCTTCGATGCTGTGGGACCTTCACAGCATCAGTCTGCACAGAACTTTTGATCTTAAGTGACTCTCACATCTGAGACTCAAGCTCTTGGGTCTGCTTGTCACACTCCCCCTCTGCCTGCCAGGTCTGGAGCCGGGCCACCCTGTGACGGGAGGGGCAGGGGAGGGAGGGAGAGTTGTTACAGATGTTCTAAGGTCAAGTGTCTGCTCCTGGTGTCTCCTGCTTCTCTCAGAGCTACGCGGACGGGAACAAGATCACAGTCTTGGACTTCTTCAAGAGCTTCAACCCTACTGGGATGGTGAAGATGCCTGTGGGCAAGTTCTGGAAAGCCATGATACAGGTGTGCTGATCCCTAGTGCCCGTGGGCACTGTGTGTGTGCAAGCACATGTGTGTGTGTGTGCGTGCGTTGGGGGGGCTGGAGAGCAGGTAAGCGGAGAGCTCCGTTAATTCACATGTTCCATCTACCTCCTCAGCAAAACAAGGTCCCCCTAAACCGGTTCCAACTCAGGGAGCTGGTCAAGCGGCTGGATGACAAGACAGGCATGGTGAACTTCAGGTGAGCACAGGCCCCGCGGCCACCCTGTCAGCCGGGCCCAGCGGGGCGCCCGTCTGCACCCTATCAGGCCTGCTCGCCCCCGCGCAACAGGCCGCCTTCGCCCTCCCTTCTCACCTTCCTGGGCTCACTCCGCCACGCTTCAGCCCCTACCGCATGCTGCAGGCTGCGGGCCAGGCTCTGGGGACACAGTGCTCAGCAGACAGGAGGGGACGCTGAGGAGCAATGGTTAGGCCCTGGCATGGCGAAAGGGGTACTGTACCACGGTAGCCCAGAGAGAAGGTGTCGCTCAGGCCGGGGATGTCACACAGACATAGACGAGAGGGCAGAGGGACGTCAAGTTCCAAGTACTGAGGTGTGAGCTGGGCGCAATGCCTTGGGGAACTGCGGATCGTTCACCTGTGCTGTAGCTTAGGGAGTGACGCAGGTTGTGACTCAGGCTGAAGTCCTTGATGGGATAGGAAAGGACTGTGATAATGCTAATAATGATAACCGCCACCTGTGAGCCCTGACCAGGTGCCAAGTCCTCTGCCAGTCACCAAACAGGCACAGGTGCCTGAATTCCCATGCACTCACTGGTGGTGCTATGTCACCCCCATGCTATTGGTGAAATCGAGCTTCAGAGAAGGAGAGCTCAGGAGCCAAGTGCTCACAGCTGGAAAGGGACAGCAGTGGCCACTGAACCCAGGCTGGGAGGTTCCCGAATCTGCTCCACCACACTAGACCTCCTCGCCAAGGCGACGGGGCCCCGCTGGGTCTACAGGTCGGGGCTCCCATTGGGCCCTGCAGCTTCCTGTCCTGCGGCGTCCTTAAGGCACTCCATAGAGGAGGCCCCACTCCGGTCCTGCCCCGTAAGACTTCCCCTGATATCTCTGTCCTGTGTCATGATCAGCATCCCCCTCCCATGGTGAGAAGCCACAGCACAGACAGGAAGGGCAGACTGGCCCATCTGCAAACCTTGCTCTTAGTAAGGGTGTGGTCATTTGCAGGGCTCAGTCTCCAAGTCTTTAGAATGGGGTGATAACCACAGCACCCAAGAGGGTTTGTAAGGACTAAGTGGGGACAATGCACGTAAGGAGCTGTCATCCAGCAAGAGGCCCCCGAAGAGGGACTCGGGCTTATATGTCATTCCCCCAACACCCATGCCTCTGTCCCAAACCTCTCCACCTGCCCTCACAAAAGTGGAGCCCCTTGTTCCTTGGGATGCTGGTGGAAAGTGCCCAAGGCAGAGATCAGGAGACCAGGTTCCGGGTCTAGCAAACCCTCCAGCTTGTAAATGTGGTCATGTGGCCATCAAGAGGCAGTGCTGGGGTCTGGGTCCCTGAATCTCGAGAATTGAGTGAGGGGCTCTAGTGGGTGCATCAAATTGCCCCTGAGACCACACCCTGCAGCTCTTAGTTCTGAATGAAGGGCAGAGTTGTAATATTTATCATTGCATGAATTTCTGATTTTCATTTTTTGTTACAAATAACACTTACTTATAAAAATTCTAAATCCACAGAAGTATAGCAAGGAAAAATTAAGGTCCTCTTTTATCTCACCCCCTCCCACAGTTCACTCTGCCTCCCCGAGCGCCCTCATGAACTATTTTAGGTGCATATTTCCATGTCTTTTCCCATGTAGTTGCAATCAAGCGTGTGTGTGAGTGAGTGTGGGATAAAATGATTAAAACCATGGGCTCTGGGGCCACACCACCTGAATTCCAATCCCAGCTCCACTCCTGTGGAAACTTGGGCAAGTTACCTAAATCTCCCTGTGCCTCGGTTTTCCCATCTGTATTATGGGGCTAATGATAGTACTCATGGCATAGGAGTTTTTGAGGATTCAATGAACTGATGTTTATAAAAGCATTTAGAACTTTACCTGGCATGTGGTTGTCTCAGAGTACACATGGGTTTTATCATATATTGCATAGACACACACTATTTCTTATTTATCAAAAACAGAACCACGCTATTATGTTCTCCTGAACTTGCTGTGCCTCACAGCATGCCTGGTGATCTTTCTACGTTTGTACATTTAGAGCCACCTTGGTCTTTTTAGCTGCCACATGTATTTCACAGTATAGAAGTCTCGTAATTTAATCTCATTTTTACGGATGTCTATTTTCTGTTTTGTGACTACAAATAATACTGTGGCCGACATCCTTCTGTATACAGTGTTTGCACACGGGCTCAGTGGAGCAGACCCGGTGTGATTGCTGGTCAAAGGGTGTGTGCACATTCATTTTTTTGTTAATCCTCACACAAGGGTATTTTTTCCATTGATTTTTAGAGAGAGTGGAAGGGAGGGAGAGAGGGAGGGAGGGAGAGAGGGAGAGACATCGATGTGAGGGAGACATATTGATTGGTTGGCTCCCAACTGGAGTCCAGGATTGAACCTGCAACCCAGGTAAGTGCCCTTGACTGGGAATCGAACCCTGGAACCTTCAGTGCAAAGGCCGACGCTCTAACTGCTGAGCCACACCAGCCAAGGCAGGGTGCCCTTTCTAAACTTCAACCTACTGCCAACCCCTTGCCAACAACGTAACCCAACTTTCTGTCCCTTCTCCACGCCGACACAGAACATCACCCATGGTCAGTGCTCTGCCAGGTTGAGAGACGGGTTTGCAAATGTTCTCGCTTGGAGCTGAGCCTGTCCAAACATTCTGCCCCTCAGCCATGAGGCCACATTCAACATTATCCCCTTACCTTTCCAACCAGTTTCTTGCAAACGTCGAAGCCATAGCAACAAGTCTGGCCTGCAATGAAGTTTCTGCGACAGAGAAGTCCTGGCAGGTCGGACGGTGGCAAGGAGGCCAAGAGCTGGCTGAGACTTCCGTGGACAAACACCAAGGCCGGGGCTGGGAGCGAGCCAATAAAGTCCGGCTTGGCCTTGGCGTCTCTGGGCTGCTGGCGGTGCACACTTCACCCGGGGAGCGCCCTCTGGTTTTAGGGTCCACCAGGGAGCATATCCTTGGTGGCCTCTTGAAGAGCCAGGAAGACACATCGGGAATGCAATGGGGTTGCTAGGCGGCAGGGAAAGAGCAGTGGGGAGGAGGTCAGGGCATCAAGCGGTCGCCGTGGTAATTGTAAACTGTCAAGGGGACAGATTTCGAGATGAGATGCGGGAGGGAGCGGCAGAGGGAACAGTTGCTGAGGAAGTGAGGACAGGGGCCTTTAGAAGCAAACACTGAGGGGTCACGGAGAGAGAGCCCAGGATGCGAGGCAGGGAGACTTGGCTTCTAGCCGAGGCCTGGCCCTACCTGACCACCTGACCTTGGAGCCTCATGGTTTCCACCTGAGAAGCGAGGCAGCTGCAACGAGGCTTCCCAATCCGTTGGCGGGACCTACCAGTCCGCATGATTCAGGAAACTGGGGAGACCTGAGGAGTTTAGCAAAAGGGAGAGCAGGAATAGCCAAGAAGAGCATACACGGGGTGGAGGAGTGAGGAGGGGGTAGCCTGTAGGGTTTTGGTTACCTCATCTGTCATCTTTGTGGAGGGAGAAGGCCAGGGGCTGTCTTATACGTGTCTGTAGCGCCGCATGGTACCTGGTATGTAGTAGATGCTCAATAAATACCTGTGGACTGAACAAACACTTTCATCTGGCAATTGTTTTGGGCAAGTGGTGAAAAACTGGGAACATTTGGGGGGTGTCCAGGAGCTAATGCTTTAGAGCACCAGTGGGTAAGGGATGGCACCTGGGAATCAAGCCCCCAGCCCGGGGGTGTCGCTGTGCTGCAAGGCTGGGGGTGATGCCGAGGCCTCTCCGCACATGTGGCAGAGTCATTGCTTGAAATAATGTATGTCCACCTCCCACAGCATGTTTTCCCCTCTCACTGCCTTATTCAAAGTCTTAACCTGAAGTCAAATTTCCATTCATTGGGCGGCATAGGGGCTCAGAGTCAGAATTAGGGTGATAAAAGGAAAGAAAGAAATGCAATAAGGAGTTCGCAGGCTGAAACTCACGTCTGTCATACCTGTCGGGCTAAGTAGATGTCTTTGCTCCAACTCCCCAAATAAATCAAACCCCCTTGAAGTCGGGGACCATGTCTTTTACATCTATTATAATCCATAAAATCTTCCACCAAGTCCTCTGCTTGTAAGTGAGTGTCCAGTCACTGCCGGTGTCTGGGTGGAACCCTGAGGACAATGAGGCCACAAAGCATCAAAATTTGTCATGAACTGCAGGTTAGAGTTGAATAAAAACCGCAGTTTTCTCAAGATGCTTTTATGTATCTTTTGCATAAAAACGAAAAGGCAGAAAATTTTGAGTGAAATGTTAGTTTTTGCTTGGGTAGCTGTTGGGGAATGATGGAGATACAGGGAATCTGAACTCTCCCCCCACCACCACCCCTCAATCCCCCAGGCCACCTCTTGACACTGCCACCCCCAAGTAAGTGAGGGGCCGCCAAGCCCAAAAGCCGCCTGCAACAGCCCCGGAGCCTCCCCACCGGTGGAGTGATTCCTACTTGTGGCCACAAGGTGTCAGGTCAGCTCCAAAAGTCCTCATGAGGGCTGCGCTCTGAGCTTACAACAGCCCTCTTTGCCCTGCGCTTTCTCTGATCTCTCAAACCTCTGCTCCTGAGGATCCTGGCATGAAATCTGAGCCCCGAAGGGCCCAGCAGTCTGGCACATGAGCAGACCTCTCCAAGGCTCAGTGTCCTCACTGTGGATCAAGGTAACTAACAGCTACCTTGCACCTTAGTTATAAGGAAGAAAACCAGGCACCCAGTATAAGCTCCATGAACAATCCCCCCCCCCCCCCCGAGTCAGCCCACCCTGGAACTGAGCAAGACCACAGAGGAGACGTGCTCCTTTTGGGGGGACTGCACAAGGCAGGTGCCCTCTGATAATGGCCTGACTCACACTTCGCCAACTTGCCAAGTGAGGAGGGCTTTCAGGCAGGAAGACCCCAGCAGGAGCTCAAATCCAAGGTGTTGGTAGATTGGCCTTGCAGGAGTAGGAAAGGCCATCAGATCAAAGATGGCCCAGAGGCGCTGGCTCACACGCCCAGCACTGAAAAGGGTCAGGCTGCAGCCCTGGAAACGGCCCCCTTCCATTCCCAACTCACTGGCTTCACGCACTAACTGTGCATCATCACAGCGACCCTGTGCAATGAAGTCTATCATCCCCATTTTACAGCTGGGGAAATGGATGCATGGAGAAGTTCAGCATCTCACCCAAGGCCTCCTTCTAGTAAGTAGCAAGGCTGAGATTCAGACCCTGGAAATGTGGCTCTGGCTCCTTGAGGTCCTAACCACTGTACTTCCCCGCCTCTCTGTGGCTTCCACACAGCTTTCTATCAACACGGAGAAATGTAAATGCACTCACTCTGTGTACATCCTTTCTGAAACAAAGTGAGGAATAACTCAGTTGATAAGCAGGCATGATCTCCAGGCCAGGCTGGACTGGCCATGGGAAGGCAGATGGTAATGCTCTTTTGTGGCCGATTTCTCAAGGTCAGGTAGATGTGCCCTCCCTGCCCCCTGCATTGCAAAGAAATCGTACCAGGGAAGGTAGGGTGGGAGAAGAGAAGGAAGCCTGTGGAATAGCTCTGTGTACCAGAGTCGTTAAGTGGGTAAGATGTACATTCTAGCATTTGGCAGTTCTGGGTTTGAATTTTGCCTGGCTTCACCAATTACCAGCTTTGGGACCTTGAGCAAATCACTCAGCCTCTCTGAATCTCAATCTCCGCCTCTGTGAACAGAGATAGTAATGGTACCCCCTCCCCCACGTGGTTACTGTGAAGATTTAATGAAATCAGGCATGTGAAACCCTGAGCCAAGGCCTGGCACACAATAAGTGCTTAATATAACCATGACCTCATTGCAGTGCAGCTCCACTCCTATGAAGGAGGGGTGCAGGGAGCAGTAGGTCCAGCAGGGCACATTAGGGACCAAACTGAACAGCCACCTTTGAAACACCTAGGTACTGGGGTCTTTGGTATCTTTTTTTTTTAAATGCTCACCCAAGGATATGTTTTTATTGATTTTAGAGGGAGAGGGAGGGAGGGAAAGAGAGAGAGAAACATCAATGAGAGAGAGAAACATTGATTAGTTGCCTCCTAAATGCACCCCAACCAGGGATCAAACCCACAACCTAGGTGTGTGCCCTGACCAGGAATCTAACCGGCAACCTTTTGGTGCACAGGATGACACACCAACCAACTGAGCCCCACCAGCCAGGGCAGTACTGGGGTCTTTGAAAACCGTGGGTATCATGCCAATCTCAGGCTTTGGTTTAAGCTTGCGTAAAATCAAAAGAATTTGTCCAGAATCCTAAGAACTGGAGGGAGGTGGGAGGCCAGGGACCAGAAGTACTACGTGGGCAATGCAGGGGATACAGTGGACATCTGGCATTTTTCTTGGCTGCTGAGGTCTGAACCCCCTTCTTGGGCTGAGGATGCCTCACCTTACAAGCCTTAGGAGGGGAGCTGAGACTTGCAGCTGGGACATAGGACCGTTCCTGCACCAGACACTGACTCTCTGGGCTACTTTCACGAGCCCATGTCCAAAAAAACCAAGGCCCACAGAGACTTTCCTCTGACAGCTGCGTCACTGCAGCTGGGAGCAGTGGTGGTGGCGATGCCAGTGGGCTTGTTCTGGTCCAGGGCCTGCGGGTCAGAGGAGAAGCTGCAGCCTCTGATGCGTGGCCACAGTGGGAACTGCGGTGTCCAGGCTGCCTTATCACGCAGGGTTTGGGATTGGTTCTCCTTAGTTTTGCTTTAAACAATGATAGGCAAGGCAAGCCTGTGTCTTAAACACTGGCTGCTGACCAGTGGCCTTGAACTAGAGAAAAGAACCAGTTCTCCTTCAGGAAGCAGACATCCTGGCTGGGGTAGTGTGGGGAGGGGGGCGCCTTGGGCGCAGTGGTGCCTTTTAAGGTGTTGTTTTGCTACCACTTTAGGGAGTCCTTGATGAACTGGTGTGGGGCGGGCTGGCTGCTGCGGCGACTGGGTGAATGAGACAACTCTGCATGTGCACATTGTTGTGGGAGAATCAGGAACATAATGGGTTTTCCCCCAGTTCCTGGCAGGAGCTTCAAAAACCCTTGGAATTTCCTGAGAGGAGTATCTCCTATGCTAATGAGGTGACTCAGGGTGTGTCCAGACAGTTTCAGGATGGGGCTGGGAACCAGAAAGACCAACTTCATGAGCAGAGGTTGGGACTTCCAGCCAACAGAAGGAAAGGGGGTTGGAAACTGAGTTCAGTCCAGTGTTCAAATCACACTCCTTAAGGAAACCCCAATAACAACTCTGGACGCAGAGGCTCGGTGGCGCTTCCTGGGAGTGATTGCACACTGATGCTGGGAGGGTGGCGCCCGATTCCCTAAGGAGAGGGCCGGAAACTCTGCGTCCCTCCCAGATCTTGCCCCGCGTGTCTCTTCATTCGGCTGCTCCTGAGTCATATCCTTTATAAAACTGTAATCATTGTGCTTTCAGTGAGTTCTGTGAGTCATTCCAGAGAATTAGAAAAATGGAGGGGTCATGGGAGCCCCCTACTTTGGAGCTGACTGATCAGAAGTACAGGTGTCCTGGGACCCCACTTACAGCTGGTGTCTGCAGCTGGAGTAGTCTGTGGGGGGCTGAGGCCTAAACCTATGGTGCCTGACGCTAACTCTGGGTGGTTAGTGTCAGACTGAATTGCAGTGCACCTTGAGGTGGTGTTCCCTCAGGCCCAGTGGAAATGGGACTCGTATGTGCAAAAGCATGCTCACACTTGAATTACAGAGGCATGGTGTGTGTAGTCAAATATGTTCATGCCCAACAAGAGGGGTTTGCCTGAGTACTAACCCAGACAAACCTGCTTTCTAGCTGGCATCCTAACGTAGTAACAGCTGGGCTTTGCAGCAGCCCCTCCCCGCAGCTTGTACCTCTCTTGGCTGTACCTCCATTTTCCCAGCAGAGGGCGCTCTAATCTCACAAGCCCGCCAACTCCGCAAAGCTCCTCAGCTCTCTAAAGCAGGGTAGGGGAAGCACAAAACAAGAAAATAGAAGCCCAGACTGGCTCAGGGAGATTAAATTCTTATTAGGTGCCTGAAAGCAGATGCCTCGGGAAGGCTGGGAGCGGAATCGCTCCGTGGGCCAGAATGGAAGCACGCTGTAAATGCAGGTGTTTCTTCCAGGAAAGGCCTCCTGTGGACACATTCCAGCTGCCCAACCCACAGAGACAGACCCTTCCAGCCACCAGGACCCCTGCTGACAGGGCTGGGGGGGTCGGCAATAAGTCAGCCAGGAAGCAGCTGGACCATAGGGTCTCCCATGAAAGAGGGGCCTCCCCAAAGCCTCACTGGTGAGAACCCCTGAATGGGGGTAGGAGGGTGGCAGGACCTCTGTTCCCTTCTCCCAGAGCTCCTGCCATCAAGCCATGGCTGGTCCTGCCCCTTTTCCAGCTTGAGCTGGGTGCAGGGCTCCACTGGGGTTTGCTGCAGGGACCTACACCAGCCAGGCAGCAGTCTGTCAAGGGAGCCCTTGGGTGAAAGGGATGCAGTGTAGGCCAGTGGTCAGGGCCACAGGCCTGAAGTCAGACTGCCCTGTGTTGGAATCCTGGCCCAACCATCTCCTTCCTTCCTTCCTCCCTCCCTCCCTCCCTCTTTCCCTTCCTTCCCTTATTTGTGGGGGCCCTACTATGTGCCAGGCACTGTGCATGGCACCAGGTTACAGCCTTGAGCATTGCAATTGGCCAGATGTGAATTAACATGTCAGTTCTACTCAGTGACACGGAGCTTAAGCTTTAAAGTGCACAGTCAACAAATAGCCACGCAGACATCACCATTGTAATGCCTTCAGGGAAGGAAGGGCCCTGCACAGGGCACAACGTGGCAGCCATGTGACTGGAACCAGTTCCTCCGTTAATCTGATTCTCATTATGTGATAATAGGTCCCATGGCCTATGGTTTGTGAGAACCAATGGGACGCTGCACACAGACCACTCAGCCCCCTGCCAAGCCCTGCCTAAGTGCTCCTGCCCAGGGTATGGTAAGCATTACCGACCCTGAAGCTGGTGGCAGGCCTGGACCTGGGGCTGAGGCTGTGGCTGCAGAAAGGAGTGTCTTGCACCAGCTGTGGCCTCAGGGGTCCACTAGGGCAGAGCAGTGGCTGCTTTCTAGTCCCTGTCAGACCCACCTTCCCTCTGGCCCAAGCATTGCCCAGCAAGTGGAGGGGTCATTTCTATTTTCTAGGCAGGTTCTGACGGCCCAGCTACCACTGCCAGAGTCAAGCAAAATTTCCCAGTCATTCCTGGACCCAGGCCCCACCATCCCCCTGGCTCAGGGGACTAAACAGCCCCAAGGGCAGTCACCCTGCCAGGTGGGAGCTGTGCCAGCTGCTGGGCAGCAGAGACAATGAACAAAGCCATCAGACTTGGCTGCGTGCAGGCCTGGCCTGGAGCTGGCGAAACAACCCTGGACTTCCCCTCTCTTTCCCCTCAGGAAGAATGACACTAATGGGGAACAGAAGGCCAGGGCAGGGACTTCTCCGCCACTGGACACCCACCCAGAGCACTGGGGTGGGCACACTGTGGGCAGCTGAGGGGAGCCCTGGACCCAGTCACCACCCCTGGCCCTCCTCCACTGGTTGTCTAGAATGGGTGGTACTGCATGGGATGGAGATACCCCATGCCTCCCTGCTGCCTCAGTTTCTCTGGGAGGAAGGTCAAGGTGAGGCATCAGACACTGGTCACGAAGACAAGGTAAGATCCGAGAACTGGTGGATTTTGCCTTCCAGCCAAGGTCTCAAAGACATTCTATGGTCCAGGAGTGAGACGGGTGGGGCAGAGGAAGGCCAGGGTTTCTGGGAACAGGGTTGGTTTTATGGGTGCAAGCTGTGCGGTCACACAAGGCCCCATACTTAGAAGGTCCTGGGCCTTGGCTTCGTGTTCTCTTGTCACTGTCTTAAAATTCTTAATAATGTTTATACAAGTTATATAGCTGGCCCTGCCTGGGGGTGTGGACATTTGTCCATAGGGGCTTCCTGTCGGAAATGGAACTGGAGGGTGCTGGAGCAGCCAACCCTTCATCTCCCGCAAAAACTCCTAGGACGGTGAAGAAACTGCAGAGGCCTCTGGGCTTTGGCCAGATGGGATTTGGGTATCCAGAAGGGAGAAAGACCGTCCTGACCTCCACAGATTGCAGGTAAGTCCAGGAAGAAAGAAAGGCAGAGGCCAGAGGGAGACATGCTGCTTTGCCTCCGGCCCTGGGCTGCCTCTTCCACAAATGGGGTCGTGGGGAGCACTGATGATCCCCTTCAGCTGGAACCCGCCACTGGAGGAAGTTGCAGTTGTGAGGCCCATGGGCAGAGGGGAGTGGGGAGAGGAGGGTGGAGGCGGTGAGGCCTCAGTGCCAGGAGAAGGGCTCCTCAGGGGCCACAGCCAGCAGGGCCAATCCAGACCCTCTCTGGCCTCTGGTCTCCAGCCAGGAGGTAATTCAGAAACTTCTCCAGAAGGCTGCAGGGGCCTGCTGGCCTTGCTCCCCAGCCTGAGCTAGCCAGCCTGCAAGGGCCGGGCAGACTGCTCGTCCCCACCTCCCAGAGGCCAGCCAGCTGATCCTCCCCCTTCACTCATAGCTGGTCCAGGGTCACACAGTGCCAGGAAGCGAGCTAGCAGGAGGGGGCCCAAGGCTGGGGAGGGTCCAGGCTTCATAGAAGGGGTTGGAGAGGGGGCCTAACCCTGTGTGTGTTGGGGGAGAAAGAGGCGAGACTTAGCCTGGGAGGGCCCAGCCTGGAGCCTGGCCAGCTCTCAGAAACCAGGCCCAGCAGAATCTGCCCTCCCTGGCAGAGACCAGCCAGGCGAGGCAGGAGCCAGGAGCCCCAAGGCAGGACTTGTCTCAACACCCCCACCTTCTGTCCCTGAGGCTGAGAACTGGCCATAGGAGACTCCTTCCTGGCATCTCCCAGGATGCCGCCCTGCTGATCCCCTCGCCACTAAAATGCAAATGTTCCCAGGAGCCTCAGTCCTGGGCATCCCTTCAGCTTTCATTCTTCTCATTGTGGGAAGTTTGAGGCTGGCCAACCTGAGTAAGACCCAGAGGAAAGGGTGAGGGAGGGGATGTGGTGAAGTTGGCAGTGAAGATTTGCTTCTGCAGGGGGGACGGAAGTGGGCAAAAGGGTAGATGAACTTACCAGTTTCAAAATGTGTCCGGGCAGGCTTCCCTGCCATGGCCCAGCTCACAACCACGTGCCCATCTCCGCCTCCCTCCCCTTCCCTCCCCTTCCCTTTCTCCCTGCTCAGCCCAGCATAGAGGTTCCCTTGGGCCCCCTTACACTTCTGAGGCCTCTGGCGGTTTCAAAGGTTTGCCAAGGCTGCTTCTGTTTTGCTGTTCTCCTTGCCTGTACCCTCCTGTTGCTGCAGACAAGGAAACCGAGGCTCAGAAAAGTTAGGTGAGATCCACAGATAAGTGGCAATCACAAGCAAAAGGCACAGTTTCTGCTGCCAGCTTCTCAGGGGTCCTCCCTGGACAGGGCAGAAGAGCACGATTCAGACCCCAGCTTTGCCTCTTACTGGTCACAGGGCCGTGGCTACTTGCCATCTCCCAGCTGTAGCCTCTCACTGTAAAGCCCCCTCCCCAGGTCACTGTGAGCTCAGACTTCATGGGGGATTGCAAGGAGCTTTGTTCAGTCCTGGCTCAAAGTTGTCATTCGACTGATATTGCACACCCCTAACCCGAGCTGCATCCCCACGTTCCCATTGCTCAGTGGCAATTCCAAGCCCAGTGTTCAGGCTCAGAACACAAGCTAGATGAGACCTGGACACATCGTTGGGAGAGTTTCCCAGGTCCCAGCTGAGCTCCAGCCCCCAACACCGTGGAGCCAGTGTTGTCCTCTGTCACATTTTCTGGTCCCAGGTCCGTCTGCCACAGCCACCAACAAAAGGTGAATTGTCTGAACTCCAAAGACCTGATGTGAGTTGCCTTCCATTGTTGAAATAATCCGAAAGTATCTTGACTTACCTCCGGGCCTACCAAATCTACAAACACTTCAGAATACAAATCTTCATTCATCATCTCTAAAAATAAGAAGGTGCCAGGACAGGCCTCTACTCTGCAGGCCGTGGAGGGCCCCCTCTGGTTACCCTGGAGAGCAACTCTGCCAGCTCTCCCTCCTGACCAGATGATCTTCTGATAACATGGCCCTAGCCTGACCCTCTGACCTCACTGTCCCCTCCACCTGCTTTTTCTCTGCCCACCTTACTCAGTTTCCCCCTAAGCAGAATTTTTACCCTAGTTGTTCTCCCTCCTGTTTTGACCTCTGTCCCTGCCTGAGGCCTGACCCTTGACCTTAGACTTCCAGCCATGAGCTCTACACATCTGAGGAAGCTGGCTGGGCGGAGAGAGGGTCTGTGGCCCACGCGGTTTTGAATTGCTGCATGGCCCACACAGGGTTAAAGGGAGTGGGAACACAGAGGGACTCAGAGCACAGGCTCCAGACCCCTTAAGTTCAGGGACTATCAGTCATTCGCCCTGGGGCAGGGGTCACCTCATTTTGCAGCCTGAAGATGTGGGAGGCAGCCTGTGACCATGTGGTAGGGGAGGAGACAAGAGAAGGCAGTGGAAACCAAATGCCACGGACCAGCCTGACACCTGGCCAGGTCACCAAAATCGTGGATGATCCAAACCCGGGCCTGCCTTTCCTGTGGTGGGCAGTAGCAGCCTCGTGTGTTAAGCTTGGCAACAGCTGATAAAATGGGCATTCTCACCCTCTTGGCAGTTAACATTCATGGTTGGCTGCTGGTGGGTAGAGAAAGAGGCTGTGCTGGCTCTGCACGGGTGCCCAGAGTCTGGGGTGAGGAGGGAACCAGCTCAGTGTCCAGAGGTCCCTCCAGGCTCTGTGACTGAGCAGAGTGCTGGCACCTGGGGGGGGGAGGGAGTGCCCGGCCCTACACAGGATGAGAGCACAGAGGGACTGGGCAGGGAACTTGACCCTCAGTGAGTGAGCCAAGAAAAGACAGAGGGCATAAGCTTTGTCCTCAGACAAACCCCGGGTCCAAATCCTGACTCAGCCACTCACTGGTTTCTGTGACCTTAATTAACCTCACTGTGTCTCTGTTTCATCATCTGTAAAATGGGAGCAATCCGATTGCCGTCACAGTTGTGGTTAGGAGTAGATGCTGTGTGTGGCCGGAGATGGAGGGTTCGCGCACGGTCATTTGTCAATTACACTTCATAACATTTATGTGCGTGACATGTACTGTTAGTGCATGTAGAGCTGTGCATGTGTCTAACAAAGCTGTGAAACTTAGAAGGTGTTCAGTACATGTTAAGCTCCTCTCCACTGGGGGGCCCTGAGGGGTGTGTTACTGCAGTACCCGCATGGACTCGTCACTCTCTCCTTCCCCGAGAAAGAACCCCCAGCACTTTTCAGGAAAGAACCATGGGAGTGGATCTTAGCTTGTCATCTCCTAAGGTCCCTTTGCTTTAAGAGATCCACGGGGATCCCACCCAGGTGGTCATCCTGGGATGGGCAAAAAAGCTCAGCCTGCTGTAATCCCTGGAGCAGAATTTCCTGGGGAGGCTTGGGCTCAATTTTCCAGAGACATCTTTTCACTTTCCTTACACTTCTCCCAGCAGAAGTCTAGTCAGATACCAGGATGGCAGAAGCTGAGAAGTAGGGAGCAGCAGGGGGCCGGGAAGCAGTGTTTTCAAGGCCCCGAGCTTTGGTCCTCTTCTCTGAATATTCATCATCTTGCCGTGGGAGGCTCTCCTGGAGCAGGGCGACTCAAAACACCGTCTGGCTCCTTCTCCGGACTCCTCCCTCGGACCCTGGATGAGATAAGTACAGAAATTGTACAGAAATTGTCAGCGAGCATTTAGATCTCTTCAGAGCAATTCGACAGTCATTTTATGTCAGTTGAATCGAATAATAAAAAAATTTTGGCTTGTATTTTATATGCCTCTTTGTTCGTTTCATTTTTTCCCCAGCCATTCTTTTGTGTTATATTGTATAAAAGAAATGGCCCATCATTGATGAGAAATTAAAAAGAAAACAATTGGGCCTCCACCAGAGAGCTGGAGAAACTAGGCTCCAGATGTTTTTTCATCTTGGTCTTAGAGACTTTTGTGCCAACATGTTACATTAAAACGTGCTGCTTAGGGAGGCGGCTCACAGGGGGTGCAAGAGGCCCCACCCCCCACCCTCACCCCAGCAACACCTGAACCTGGTCAGCTCCCTTCCCCCTCCTGTTCACAACCCTTTCTCCACCCCCCAAACCCATAGGACTTTCCGTCTCCACTACTCATTTGGCAATTTAGCTAATTAAAAAATAATAATAATTGAGTGCAAGGCTTTGTGCTCTGAAATTAGCCAGGCACCTCCTTGAGCTGGCCTCCTGTGGCTGCTTTTCGGCCTCTGTTGCCGACACATGACGGCTTGTGTGTGCAAAATCCTCCACTCCTAGCTTTGAGGCTCCCGGGCACTGAGCCCACCCCCCACCCTTCTCAGCACCCAGCCCCTGCCGAGCACAGGGCGCCTGCAGGAGGCAGATATACAAATATACAAACAGACGCACCAGTGGAACTGCCCAGGGGTTGGCAACAGGTGGGGGAAGGGAGGAGCAAAGAAACTTCTCTTTCTTTTACATTCAGCTCCATGCACCAGGGCTTTTTTGTTTGTGTTAAAACATACTGATTTTTTTTTAAGTCATACATGCACAAAATAAAACATTCGAAACTGACAGAGAGCAGACAGTGGAAACAGAGTGTGCAGTCCCCCAGTCCCAGGACCCCCCCCTTTGGAGGCAACCACTCCTACCCTCCCTTCAAAGATATTGTCTGGCCCTGGCCGGTGTGCTCAGTGGTTAGAGCGTCGGCCTTCGCACCAGAGGGTCTCCGGTTCAATTCCAGTCAAGGGCATGAACCTGGGTTACAGGTTTGATCAATCCCCCCCCCCAGTTGGGGCGAGTACTGGAGGCAACCAATTGATGTGTCTCTCTCACATCGATGTTTCTCCTCTCTCTCCCTCCCTCCCCCCACCTTTCCACTCTTTCTAAAAATCAATGCAAAAATAACCTCACTCTTTAGGTGAAGATTTAAATTAAATAAATAAATAAATAAAGATGTCCCTGCATCTATGGGCCCTGTTGTGCAGCCCTATCCCATTTTTTTCACACCGGTGAAACACCCCACGCCCCTCCGGCACTGAGCCTTTCCTATTTTCACAGCCGATCCTGCAGCCAGCTGCCCGTTCTCATGTGCTGTCCTCAGAACCTTCTTTCTCACGGATCCAGAGCTGGAAGATTCCTCCAAAACCTGCTCTCCCAGGGATGCCCAAACGGGGCCTCAGGTGCAGGTACCTGCCTGCTGTCAGTCACCTGAGACCGATCTGGGGCCACACCCTGGCCGGGGGCTAGCAGAGGGTGCCTGGAATCTGTATTTCTTTAAAACTTCGCAGCCCCGGAGTCTCAGGTGAGCAGCACGCCTGCCAGAGTTCAAACTGGCTGATCGTCCACTCCTCTCTAGTTACAAGTGAGGAACCTGAGGCTCCGGGACGGGAAACGATTGCCCAGGTCACACAAGGAGTTAGTGGCAGGGAGATGCCCAGCCTGGGGTGGTGTGTGTTCCACTGCCCGGGCCTTAGGGCCCGTGTTAGCTTCATAGGGCTGCCATAATGAATTACCACAAACGGGGTGGCTTGGGACAACAGAAATGTATTCTCTCACAGTTCAGGAAGCCAGAAGCCCGAAATTAAGGGGCCGACAGGGTCTCACTCCTTCCAAAAGCTCCAGGGGACAATCTCTCCTTGTCTCGTGCAGTTTCAGGAAGCTCCAGCGTTCCTGGCCTTGTAGACCCATCACTCCAATCTCTGCCTTCGTCATAAGGCGGCCTTCCTCCCTGTGTGTCTCTGTGCATCCTCTCTTCTTCTTATAAGGACACTAGTCATTGGATTTAGGGCCCACCCTAAATCTAGATGATTATACCTCAAGATCCTTAACTTATTACATCTGCCAAAGACCCTGTTTTCAAATGTGGTCACATTCTGAGGTTCCAGGTGGACATAAATTTGGGGGAGATTTATTCACCATGTAGCCTTTCTTCATAAACAGTTCCTTGGGTAGACTGGAGACCTGTTTTGAGCTCCCAACTCCCAGCCTCAGAGGTTCCTGGCAGCCTTGAACCTTGGGTGCAGTGGACCTAGAGGGGCAGCTTCTGGCCAGGAACTATACATCCAAGTTGCTGGGCACAGCGATCCCCTGTGACAGGTTGGCACCCTCATCCCCAGCTGCTGCAACCCCTTCTTCTGAGAATTGCCCTGTCCTGCTGGAGCTGCCTGGCCTGAAATGTTGGTTACTTGTAGAGAGAGGCAATGAGTGAATGACACTGGAGCACAAAAGCCAGTCTCCTTGCCTCCAGAGAGCACAGACTTGGTGGTGCCACTCATCCTCCAGAGCTCTCTGTAAGACCCACCTGTTTGCCAAGAATGTTCCCTGCTCCCTCCTGCTTCCCTCACTCCCTAACAGGCTCACCTGAGAGCCCCCCTCAAAAACTCACTTGCACAAGAATCCTGGCCTCAGACTCTGCATCTAGGCGACCTGACCTCAAAGAGTTGGGGAACGAGACACAGTGTAGGGGAACAGAGGTGGTGGCTCTCCTTTCTGAGTCAGCAAACCACCAGCCCTCCCCCCCACTCAGCCCTCCCTCTGCATTCACCAGGTGAGCTTGCCTAGGGCTCCAGGCACACTAGAAGAGGACAGGGTGGGGTGGGCGTGGCAGGGAAGGGGGGACGAAATAAACAGATATCACCATGGAGCTTGTGTTATGGAAAAAGATGCACAGACATGAGCCAACTTGAGAGCAATCACAGAACGATGTGTCAGCAAGCCAAAACCAACCATCATCGTGGTTATCTCTGGGACAAGTCACAAAGGGTTTCTGAGCAGGAATTCATTTCTAGGCACCCTCACTTACTGGCTCCCACACCTTTGGCTAGACCACCAGGAGACAGGGTCAACAGGCCAACCAGAGTCTGCCTGACATAGACCCCAAGGGTTGAGTGGGCTCAGGATCCACCAGAGCCTAAGCCATTCTTGTTTGCTAATTGGTTGATTATTTGGTTGGTTAGTTAGTTAGTTAAAGGAAGGGAGAATTTTGGGGGTGATCAGGCAGAGAGGACAACTTGGACAAGAGCCAGAGAGAGCATGGCCTGGTGAAGGAAGTGTCCGGAGTTCTATGTGAAGGGTGTGAAGAGGACTGTTGGAAATAAATGAAGCTTGAGAGCCCAGCAGAGATACCACATGCAATGTGGGGGGCCTTGTCTGCTACGTAAAGGAGTTAGGACTTCACCCTGAAAGTTGTAGGGATACAACTCTAGCCGGTCTGGCTCAGTGGTTAGAGCGTCGGCCCACAGACTGAAGGATCCTGGGTTTGATTCCAGCCAAGGGCACATACCTCAGTAGCAGGCTAGATCCGGGATGCTTGAGGGAAGCAAACCAATCTGTGTGTCTCTCTCACATCAATGTTCCTGTCTCTCTCTCTCTTTCTCTCGCTCCCTTCCCCTTTCTCTGAAAAGCAATGGAGGGAATATCCTCAGGTAAGGATAAAAAAAAAGAAGAAGAAAGTTGTGGGTCCACAGAAGGATTTGAGAAGGAAAACTACTTGATTGGATTTTTATTTTAGAAAGATTACTTTGGCGGTGGTTTGGAGGGTATTAGCTACTAGTGCATGTTATTTATTGCTGCAAAACATATTACTCTAAAACTCAGCAGCTGAAAACAGTGAACATTTAGGACCTGACCTGGTTTCTGAGGGACAGGAATCTGGGGGGCTCTGGATCAGGGTCTCTCCTGAGGTTTCAGTCAAGCTGTCTGAAGGCTTGACTGGGGCTGAACAATGTGCTTCCAAGACAGCTCACTCAGTGCTGTTGGCCAAAGGCTTCAATTCCTGCCCTTAGGGCCACTCAATATGGCAGCTACATCCAAGCTGCAATCCAAGAGAACAAACAGGAAGCCACAGTGCTTTATGATATAATCACATAGTCACTTCCACTATATTCTCTTTTTTAGAAGTTCAGCCTACACTCATGGGAAGGAGGAGTGTCAAAGATTTGCAGACAGGTTTCAAAGCTGCCATAGGTGGTTGGTTAGCCTACAGGCAGAAAGACCAGTTAGGAGACTCTAGGAGGACTCCAGGAGAGAGAAGTCGTGGCATGAACCAAGGCAAGGGCAGTGGGAATGGAGAGGAGGGGCATCTTGAAGAGTTGCTATGACAGGAATGGCTAATGTAGAACAGGGGACTGTGATAGGTCAAGAGCCAGGTGGCAGGAACTGCCTGTGGAGCACAGCCCCCTGGAGGCAGGACCCCAGGCGTGTAGAGGTGGCCTGAACCACCCCCACCTGCAAATAGGAACGGGTGGCCAGCAACCAAGTGTTTGGGCTGTGGCGGGTTTCTGCAGCGGCTTGGGGGATGGAACCAGCATTAGCCAGGCTGAAAGCTTCCTGGAGTCCATGCAGGGCTACCCCTCTGCCGGGCTCCATGGGGAAGCACATGACCCAGGCCTAACCAACGTGAGCACTGCATGTCCTGACCACCACGATTGATCAGAAGTGGGCATTTTTGCTGAATGACTGGAGAAAAAGTACCACCTCACTGCTGGGGTTGCTGGGCTGCTGCGATGCGAGCCTGGAGTTGCTGATAGCCACATAGCGGTCATCAAGGGAAGAGCTGCCTGGGACTGAGACCTGCCCAGGCAGAAGCAGCACGGAGAGATGGAAGGAAGGAGGTTCCTGATGGCATCATCTATGCACCTGGATCCAGCCATGCTTGAAAGCAACAATCCCTAAGACTTTTAGTTCACTGAGCCAATAAATTCCCTTTGGGGGGTTTATGCCACTTATAACTGCAAGAGTTTTGAATGACACACTCCTCTGGAGTCAGAACAGCCAGGTTATCTATCTAATCCAGCCGTGACCCCTCAGCCTCTGGGATTCTCTTTCCCTGGCTAGCCTAGAGCTGGGAGTTGTTTTTTATTAAGGGATGCTTATTCCCTTGCATGTGCCCCTAGAAAAAGGCACAGTCCTATGGATTCATAATGAAGAAGATCATGTGATGATGTCATTGCTGAGCCTCACATGTGCTCTGATATGTGCATGTCATCCAGTTCAGCCTTTATCTAATCCAAACCTTGTCTCCATCCGGCCCCAGTTGGGGTCATCCAATTTCTGCTCAGACTCTCCCATGGGTGAGGACTGTCCCTGGCTCACCGTCAACTTTTCCGTTGAGCCAAGAACCAAGAGCATAGCTAGAAGTTTCTTCCTCCATCTGACGGAGCCAGTTTCTGTTTCCCTGAAGCTTCCACAGTCCCTAGAAACATGGGAAAAGTCCAAATCCACTTCCAAAGACAGTCTTCAGGCCTTTAAGGGGAGATGCCGTGTCCCTTTTTACTAGCAGAGATTGAGAGCAGCTGCATGAAACAGAAACCAGACCTCGGCGCCTTAACCAAATGCAGTGGTAGATATTTCTTGACATTACAACAGGCCTGGCTGGGCAGCTGGGAGCTGGTGCAACAACTCTGTGAGGTCCTCAATGTCCCCGTTCCTTTCTATTTTTCTGCTCCACCATCCTGAATAGGTAGCTTTTATCCTTATGGTTGCCTCACAGTTGCAAGGTGGCTGCTCCCCCTCCAGACTCCAAACCACACTCCAAGCAGAAATGAAAAGAAGGAAAGTTCAAGGAAACAAACTTCCCCAGAAACACCCTGCTGACTTCTGTTTACGTCACGCAGGCCAGGACTGTGTTCATGGCCTCAGCTGGTTGCAAAATAGTCTATCTTCTGTTTATTTGTTTAAATCTGCACTCATTGCTGCCTCAAATAAAATCGGGCTATTGGTAAAGAAAAAAAAGAGAGACTGGGCACTGGGTAGGCAACAAGCAGTTGCTTCGAAAGCTTTCTCCTGAGTCCTTCTATGGAGAGGCAGCACTGCAGAGAGGCTGAGTGAGGCCTTGACTTTGGGGGAGGCCGGCGGAGGGGATCAGATAGACCCCAAGTCCAGCCCCCTCCTTCCTTGCCTGTGTGACTGTAGGAGATATTCTTAAGCTCTTTGATCTCCTGTTTGCTCATTTGTTTAAAGAGGATGTATGTGTTTCTCTCAAGGGTTTCTGGAGTGATTGGGCACCTCCATGCAAAGTACCCTAACGTTTAGACACACAACAAACGTTAATTCTTCTCTTACTTCCTGTAACTGCTCATCATGTGACATGTTTCTCTTCTCCTCTCCTCCTGGACATGCTCCCAGGATCGGCTTTAATGTTCCTTTTTAAACGTAGTCCCTGATGGAACACAAGCCTCCATTGTGTCTCCACAGCATGGAGGACAATGGGGCTGGTTACCTCCCTTGCTCCAGGCACTGTGCTTCCTTCTCACACAACCCAGCCGCCTTTGGGGGTCTCCTGAGCCCTGATTGTGGCAGGTATGGGCAAAGCTGCACTCACTTCTCCTCCCCTTGGGCTATTGGCCCATCAAGAACAGACCAGAAGGAGCTGAGCAGGGACCTGCATGCAGGGTGAGCTTTACTAACACAGAGCTGGATGCAGAGTAGGAAGGGCCTCCTCTAGTCTAGACCCTGCACAACTCTGACATACCCTCCAATCAGAGCTAGAGAAAGTAGGACCCAGGGAACAAGGGCCTGGCTGGACCCCACAGCCTGAGAAGACCTTTTCGGTCTGCTTAATCCAGGGCAGCCAAAAATGGAGCACCAGCTGCTCCCCCACCACTGTTGAGAGGTACCCTTCCCAGGAGTGTCAAGCTGTCCCTTCAGAATCCAATCAGATGGGTGACTTTGCCTCTAGCAGGGAGGAGAGTGAGAAGGATGGCAAAGGAGGCTCTGGTAAGGCAAATAATCCCCCTCTCCCTCAAAGATGTCCATATCCTAATTCTCAGAACCTGTGAATTTCTTACCTTACATGGCAAAACAGATTTTGCTGATATGATTAGGATCTTGAGGTAACATTATCCTGGATGATGCAGGTGGACCCTGTGCAATCACAGGGGTTCTATTAGGAGTGAGACAAGAAGATCAAAGACAAAAGAGGAGGTGGCGTGATGGAAGCAGATGTTGGAGGGATACTCTTTGAAGATGGAGGAAGGAGCCATGAGCCAAGGAAGGCAGGTGGCCCCTAGAAGCTGGAAAAGGCAAGGAAACAGATTCTCCTTGGGCCAAATGGATTCATTCACTCCCTTGATGTTAGCCCCATTAGACTCATTTCGGACGTCTGGCCTCCAGAGTAGTAAGGGAACAAATGTGTGTTGTTTTAAGCCATTAAATTGGTGGTGATTTGTTACGGCAGCAATAGGAAACCGCCAGAGGAGCTGTGAAGGGAGGGGACTGTGAGAAAAGGGGAAGGAGAAACCCTCCCATGGATGCTGATTTGTGGTCACACAAGACTCCTAGGGCTTCCCATGAGCTCAGGCATGTCCTTCTTCCCTGGGTCAGCCAACCAGATGTTTCCTCCATCCTTCAAGGCTCAGTTTGTTCAAATGCTGTTCCCTCCTCTAGCTTTTCCTGAGCTGATGTGCCCTGGCAGTTAGCCCCCCACCCCCCACCCCACTCCCTGTCATGCACAGGGCACTCTGTCTACATTTTCTGTCTGACTCCTTCCCCAGAGGGGGAGCTCCTTGGGGACTGGAGCTATAGTCATTTCTCCTAAAAGCATGTTGGGTTGAGGAGACCTTAGCCAGGCCCTCCCTTTCCATCACAGACTTGCCCTACCCAGAGTCCCTGCTCTCATTTCAACCCAGCCTAGCCGTTTACAGCTCATCACCCAAAACTGGGGCTCTCCTTCCAAATCTTTGACAAGCTCTCTTTCAGTGTCCTGTCTTGGCCATCAAGATAAATGTCACCATGGATACCTAGTGTGTTATTTGCATATCTGCAATGGAAGTCTTCCCCCAGAAATTCTGAATCAGAACCAAGAGGTTCCAGCCTAGGCTGGTTGCTCCTATGAATGGAGGACATATAAACCAGCTGCTGTTGTTTTTACTGGTTTTTCTACCCCAAATTCTGTACATTCCAGAAAGCAGGGCTGCAGATGGGGAGGGAGAGGCAGGAAGCAGAGAGCAGAGGGGAGGAAGGACTCTGTGCTCCCACAGGGCCCCTGTCGCTGGCTTCAGTGCATCCTTGAAGCCCAGTGACAGGCCCATCCTGAAATTCTTGAGATACCTCTGGGGTCTCTCCAATAGAAATAGATTTCCTGTTTTGCTCAGCTCAGCCAGAGTTCATTTCCATCACTCGCAACCAAAGAAGTCCTTAAAAATTTGGAATGAGCGAGCACGGGCCAAGAACAGAGTGTTGGCACATCGTACGTACAGCACATTCCCAACCCAAATGTGGCGAAGCCCTGCTGGTCCCAAGGCCGCCAGTGCAACCCCCTTGCCTTTCCACATTGTGGAGACCTAGAAGGAGGAAAGCAGCCTATTGTTCCACCTGCCTGGCTGCAGGCATGCCTCGGAGCAAAGTAAGGCGTGGGGGTGGCTGGGAATCAGAACATTGGGGAGCAGAAGCCAAAGATGCCAGGATCCAATGGCCAAATAGAATAAGGGAAGCAGGCCAGAGTCGAACCAGGAAGGAGGAAGCTGCCCTCCAGGCACCAGAGTCTCTTCTTGGTGTCTGGACACCCCTCTTGAAGGCCCAGGACCCCTGTCACTGGCACCTCCTGCCTTTGTTAGAGCCACTGAGCCCCACCCCCGCCTAAGTCAGGCTCACAGAGCTCATGCATGTGACTCATCGTAGCCTGTGGGACTGGGTTCCGCACCTCTTGACTCTTAGGAACCAATCCTGGCAAGCTCGGTGAACCAGTTTCTTGGCCCGAATGGGTTGGAAATCCCACATTAGAAATGGGGAGAGCCCGGTTGGTGTGGCTCAGAGGTTGAGCATCTACCTATGATCCAGGAGATCATGGTTGGATTCCCCATCAGGGCACATGCCTGGGTTGCAGGCTTGATCCCCAGCAGAGGGTGTGCAGGAGGCAGCCGATCAATGAATCTCTCATCATTGATGTTTCTGTCTCTCTCTCCCTCTCTGAAATCAATAAAGATATATTTTTAAAAAAACAAAAAACACTTTGGGGGATGTGCCAAGGCACTGTGCCAAGCCCTGCGTCACACACCACTGCGGGATCTTCAAAGCAATGCCCAAGGGCATGGGGCATTAGACGACTCAATTGACAGATGAGCAAACCAAGGCTCAGAAAGAGCAGGCGACATTCCTGATATCATACAGCTATTAAGTAAAGAGCCAGGATTCAAACAAGGTCAAGAATGAGGTACAAAGTGTCCAGCAATCAATAGACTGGTTAAATAAATCACGGGTTATTTCTGGAACACTGGGCAGTCATTGACATTTCTTACATTGCTTGGTAAAAGAATATTTAGTGAGCTGAAAAGATGTTTAAGATATATAATCCTGGGGGGGGGGGGGCGGGAAGAAGTTACAAAACAGCATGTTCAAATGGGTTGTTAAATACAGAGGTCTGGTTTCCAAGAAAAAATTATATATTAGCAGCAACTTTCTCCACATAACAGGAATAGGTGTAATTTCTCATCTGTGACTTTGTCCATCTTTTCTTTTCTTACATTGACCATTTTGTAGCAAAGGTGAACCTGAAGGAAAGATCCCAGGCCATGTTTCCCTCTGGGGAAGGGGCTGGCGTCAAGCAAGACCCACACTGAAATGTGGGATCCTGGAGCTGAGTAGCGCGAGGACGGGGTGGGAAGCAACTCCCTTCCTCAGAACACATCAGACTTTCTCTAGATCGAGCAGCAGGCAGGTGAGGCTGGGTGCCTGCCCCAACTGTGGGCACCTTTGCCCAGCTCAGAATGTACTCTTGACTGAGTTCCATTCTTCGGGGCTTGAATTTGCAGGGCCAGGAGCTCCAGCCAGCTGGGGGTGGGAAGAGGGCAGAGTTGGGTTTATCCTGGGTGTGCATGGAGGGGGTGTGGAGAGCTGGTGAGAGTTGCTTAAATGTGTGCCTTTGGGCCATGGCTTTAGTTTAGGGGTTGGGGTGCCCTCACTCCAAAACAAGAGTGGCACTATGCATTCATTCATCTAGACCTGTGGTCCTCAACCCCCTAAGACCCATCGCTGCTTTGAAAACTTATTTTTATATATTTTGTAATAATTTAACAACCTGAAAGTAAATTTGTCATTTCCAAACTCTCCCTAGGGAGATGCAACCCTGAGAACCATGTTAGAAGAATAGCAGCTGGCACATAGTGAGGGTTTTCTCTGAGCCAGGCACCAATCTAAACTCTTGAAACATATATTAAGTTATCTGATCTTCACAACACTATGAAGTAGGTGCTCTTATTAGACCCATCTCACAAATGAGAAGCAGGGGCCCAGAGAGGTTGAGATACTTGCCCAAGGTCACAAAGCTAGTGAGCAGTGCAGCTGGGATTCGAACCCCAGGCAAACTGGCTTTCCTTGGCAAGGAGGCTCAGGCTGAGGGGATTAGATCACAGATGAGTCCCACTGCCCCAGGCCCAGGAGTTGGATAAGCCTTTGCTGTGGGGCTGTCCTGTGCCGCATACCTGCTAATAACCCCCACCCATCAGATGCCAGTAGCATCCCCTCTATTTGTGACAACCAGAATGTCTCAGACATTGTTAAATGCCCCATGGAGGGCACAAATGAAGTTGAGAATCACTGTTAGAGAAGTGAAGGCAGAACCGTAGAGAAGGCACAGTCTGAGCCAGGTCTGGAGATGCTGGTAGCGCTAGAGAGAAGCGGGGCAGCGCTCCGAGGGAAAGGGACGTGAGTGACATGGGTACAGCAGGAAGGGGGTGGACGTGCAAGGACATGTGAAAGCGGGTCCAGGTGGCCCAGTGCACAGGCATAAGGAGAAAAGCTGACATCATGCGTCGAGACGGAGGAAAAAGCTGCCTTCCTTCCCGGCTCCTCTCCTGAGGACCCCTGATTAGGACGGCGCCTGAAATGATCTTGGTTGAGGATCCCACACTGACCGGAATTTACCAGACTGTTCCAAGCCCGCTGCGCCCCGCCCCCCACAGGGGTCAGCATGACTTTCAGAGCCGCAGAGGAATCACACGGACACGCGTGTGAGGTCTACTTCGCTGTTGTGTAATCTCTCTTCATTCTTAGCCAGTCTCCCAGCCACACCTTCTCAGGTCCTGACAGCCCCTTGCAAGTCTCCTTGGCCTCAGCAGGCAGAGAGGGGCGGGAGCTCCTGGCCTACAACCCCGAGAAGGGCGAAGAGCAGAGCCGCGGAGACAAATGCCTTGGGCTGATCAGTAAGGAGCCTCTTGGCTCTCCGCTGAGCTCCTCTGGGGGAGGAGGGGATCCTCAGACAGCCCTTTGGCCACTGCGCTTGGCTCTGGACTGGAGTAATTAGAGCCGAGCCAGGAATGATGTCATGCCTCTGCAGGAGGACAGAGGATGACTTTGAGCAAAGCACTTACCTTGGCCTCAGCTCTCTCCTCTGTCAAGTGAGTTGGGGTGGACTTAATGAATTTTAGCATTCCTGGGCTGACATTCTGATTTGAAGATGAAAGTCCTCTTGGGCAAGCTCCTCTGAAAAAGAGTGTGGTAGCCATGGCTTTGCGCATCCAACTCACTTCCCCTCCCCCTTCCTCTAGATTCCCTGCAGAGCTCTCTCCCTCCCCAGGTGATATCGATGCAGCTGTCAGTCATGGTGCCCTACCCTCTTCCAAGAATGTAGGGTAGGCAAGCGGCCCAGGCCTCCTAATCAGAGAATCCTTCCTATGCTGATTGGTTCATTAATGGACTTGGTCCCGAGCATGCCAGGTAAGACTGTTCCCTAAGATACTAAGATAGGAAAGACAGAAATGATGTTTCCAGGGACTTATTAGGCTGGAAAGATGTGAGTCTAAGGCTACCAGCTGCCATCTTCCTGACACAGGAAGAAAGACCATCTACAGAATAAATCCAGCATAGAGAGTGAGACAAGAGAAAGATAAAGCCCTGATGGCATTATCTAAACCCCTGGATCAAACTGTGCCTGAAGGTGATGCCTTCAGGTGGATTAATAAATTCCCTTTTTGTTTAAGCTTGTTTGGTTTGGGTTTCTTTAACTTACCACTGGAAGAGTCCTAAAATACAACACTTGTGCAGTAGGACTATGAGTAGGGTACTGAGTCCATGGAAGGATAGAATCTACCAGTTTATGCCTCCAGCTTGAGCAGCAAACCCCAGAACCCTGGCACATCTCTCTTGCTATGTGCTTCGACAGTCTTTTAGCTTCAGCCTGTGGAGGGGTGCCCTCCTAACCTAATCCATGGCCCAGTGCTACCATGCACATTTTTCAAGCTCAAATTTGATAACAGCCTTGAAAAAAGATGTCCTTGCCCCCAGTAACATAGCACCCCAAGAAACAGGCAAGTGAAATTTGTCATGCACAGCCTACAGTAAGCTTTCCCCAGAGATGGGAAGCAGGGGTCCTTAGGGTGTAGTGCACATCAGCATGGGCTATGCACTCAATACCCACCCCCATCATGGGACGTCTGCATCCCCTGACACTGGAATTCCAGAGACCTGAAGCCCACAAAGCCAGGTTGATGCCTGGCAAGTTGGAATTGTCCTTCCCACTGCCTCAAGCTGCTGACTGGGAAACCAGCCCCAGCCAGAGGGCCCAGAAGGGTCCTCCTGTCACTGGTTGCTATGCCCACAGTATCTGGGTTCTTGGAGTAGTGTACCATCTGCTATGGACTGAACTGTGTTCTCCCAAAATTCATATGTTGAAGCCGTAACCCCCAATGTGATTACATTTGGAGATAGGGCCTTCAGGAGGCAATTTGGTTAAATGAGGTCAAAGCACGGGGCCCTAATCCAATTGGCTTGGTGTCCTTATAAGAAAAGGAAAAGAGCGAGATTGCTCCAAGCATGGGCACCCAAGGAAAGGCCCTGTGAGCACACAGCAAGAAGGCGGCTGTCTGCACGCAAGGAAGAGAGCTCTCAGCAGAACCCGGCCATGCTAGCACCCTGATCTTGACCTTGCAGCCTCCAGAACTGCGAGAAATAAATGTCTGTTGTTTCAGCCACCCGGTCTGTGGCATTTTGCTATGATAGCCTGAGCCAAGACACACTCCCCTCCACTCCCACAGGAAGGCCCACGTGCTCCCTGCTGTGGGAGTGGGAAAATAATTGTTAGCAGATTTCTCAGTGGTTAACATCTACCAGGCACTGTTCTAAGCACTTTCCCTGCCTTAGCTCACTGAGTCCTCATAAGGACCCTGTGAAGTGGGCAGCAGTATAACCATTATACAGATGAGGGAACTGAGGCACAGAGAGGTTAAGGAACCAAGCTCACACAGTAATACTGTAAAACTGAATTCCAGCCCTGGCAGTCCGAATCTAGCCCGCGTCAACCCTGAGAAACTGAGAAAAGCAGTAAGGAAAAGACTGCCCAGGATCACCGGTGAGATCGGCAGGAATAAAAGCCTCGGCCTTCCAGCCTGGCATTTAGACACCTGCCAGGGCTGTGCTGTGGCATGAACGTGGGTTCCCCAGCTCCTCACGGTCCACAGGAAGTGATCTGTCACCGTGGCCCTCTGTGTTCCACTCAGTAGCCATGTGACCTCGCCTAAGTCACGTCATGAAAATAAGAGGCAGATGACAAAGCTGCTCCAAACCCTTCCCCTTCATTCTGTGGTCCTGAAAACATGTGGGCACAGGCCCTCGGTGTGGGTGGTACAAGGAGAACTGTGCAGAACCAGTCTACCCTGCAGGTCCTCCTCGGTGTCTAATCCCGGGGCAGGGCCTGGCGTGGATTCCACCTCGGCCCTCAGGAGGGCAGCAGAACCTGCTTTGTACCTGAACATCCTGGGCACTGGAACCGAGGGCTCACCCCAAGCCCAGCCTCTCCCAGACCTTTCTGGAAGCTTCATCCAACCCTAGTGGTCAAGTGCCACAACATCACAACCAGGCCAGGTCCCTGAAAGTCCTTGTGTAATGGGGCTTTGAATCCTTCCAAGTCTCCTCTCCTGTCCCCAAGTGGTCCCCAGTGCCCAGGACTCTGGGCTGGGGGGAAATGGTGCATTTTAGCCCCTGCGGGAATGGACTGAGCAACAGCCCAGGAGCTTGTGGTGCCCCCCTCCTCCTCAGACATCTGGTGGGATGCTGAAACCCAGACTCGGCCCACAAGGGGCCTCTAAGTTCTCCTTGTGATGGCGCCTAAGCCCCACCAGGTGTCGTTGTGTTGCTGGCAGGATGAAGGGTGATGGCGAGAGGCTTTCTCTGGCACTCGCACCACCTAGGGACTGACTGGGAAGCAAAGGCGGGACTCCAGGTAGAGCAGAGCAGTGGCCCTGTCCCCCCAGCCTCAAGGCCAGCAGAAGAACCCTTGTGAAGGCATTCGCCACGGTCTGTGAGCTGGGGACAGAGGTCTCTATCCAAGGCTTAAAATGAGAGGAGTGTGAGGAGGAAGAACAATTCCCAGCCTGTCTATAGGGCCCCACCTTCTCATCTAGCCAGCCACTGGGTGGCACTGAAGGCTCCCTCCACCCTCGGCACACCCCATCCAGGAGCTCAGTTGAGCTTCCTGGGGCCCTGCCTAGGGCTCCCCAAGCACCCTCCCCGCAGAAGGCGTCAGTGGCCCGCTGGGTAGATTGTGCACAGTCACTGGGGAAGCCGTTTACCTCTCATCAGCTCCAGAGGGCAGAGCCCGTGGCCCTCACCCAATCAAAGCTGGTTCAAGGTCAGGCAAGGCTGGGAGGATCTGACTGGTCATTTCTAGCCCAATGCAAGTCCTAAAGGTGTGTCATCCAGACACCAGCAGGCCCCCTCCCATCCTCCTTGGGCCCAGGGGGGGAGACTGGTGGGAGCACTTTTTTTCTCTCATATTCTAGCCTCTGACCTTGGAGCTCCACGCGCAGGAGACCGTGGACAAGGCAGTGGAAGGACTTGGACCATTTTATTTTCCTCAGGCCCATCCCACCTGAGCACCCAGAGGTCCAGTGGCAGTCCTGGCATATCTGGTGCCCCAGTCGGACCTCAGGGGAGAGAGGGTCCCAATGAGGAGGGGGTATCCCCCCAGGCCTCAGGTCCAGCCCCTCCAGCTCCAAGTCCTTCTCTCTCCAACAGCCACTCAGAGGCCTCCAACGAGCGTCTCATGTCTCACTTTAAAGCAACATCAAAGCAGGAAAGGCAGTGAGTGCACTCAAGGCCTGTGTGAGATGGAAAAGGAAGGCAGAGGAGTGGAGGCGGCCCAAGGAAAGCAGGGTGTTGGGAGGCGGGGTGGGACAGCTGAGTGAGGAGCCGGCTTAGATAGGACATTGTGGCGTTGGTCTGGGTGATGGCTACTGAAGGTACCTCTGGGATGGCAGATGCATCTGACAAAAATCCCCCTAGCGTAAATCACCTAGTGTCTGTGCACAAATACACTGACTGCCGACGAGAGGCTGCACCATGTCTGGCACTAACGGGACCACCAGAAAACATCCTCTTCTCAAAGGTGTGACAGTCTAGACCACGAGGCGTTGCACACAGCGCTGGCGGTGAAAACCCATCGACAGCTGTACAGTGTAGCTGCCCCCTGATCCTGCCTAACACAAAACAAACCTGCGAGACTCCTGGAAACTCTGCCCAGTTTCCATAGCGCCTGGGTCTCTGTCCAAACTTGCGTGCCCACATGTTCATGTGTGTGCATGTGTGTGCACATGTATGTATGCACATCACCAGGTACACAGGCAGCATCTGCAAGTTTGTGCTTGGTAGCCCTGGAAGGAAGAAGTTTCTAAGAGTTGTTGCATGTCAGAACAGCAAAGGAACTGAGGGGGCCCCTAGGTCTCATGCTGCACAGAAGAGAGAAGAAAAGGTCCAAGGGTTGAATCCAACGCTTGGGATCACTCAGCAGTGAACAAGTTAATAAAGTGGCCGGGAGGCTTGTCTCGGCTGATGTGGGAGCTCCCGGAGGTCAGAGGCAGAAGGGGCGTTGGAAATGGAATAGCAGAACACTTGCCTTCTCCCTGCCTGTGGCGACAGTGGGGAAGATAGTGGCACTGGTGTCAGCTGTGCAAACCTGGAGCATGAAAATCAGTTGGAGACAATGGAAGGAAGTGGTAAGGGCTGGACTCTGGAACCAAACATCTGTGGCTGAGATCCTGGCCCTATTTACTTGCTAGATGCTTCTTAACATCTCTGGGCCTCAGTTTTCACACCTGGAAAACAAGAGTGATGACACTACCTCCCTCAGGAGCTGTTGTGAAGGCGAGATAGACGGATATACTCAACAAATGAAAAAAGCTGCCTGGCATGCAGGAAAAGCTGGATCAAGGTGCATCGTTATGATTATTATCTGCTAGCTTCCTGGCCAGGAGGATTCCAGCCTGCCTATGTCAGCTAAGGCCCAGAGCACACCCCTCTGGGCTTCCAGCTCCCAGGCTTCACTTCTTACTGATTTACCTTGTAATTCCCAAACCTGGCCAGCAGGCAACTCACAGAAGAAGCTCTGGCCACCTCTGGTGGAAATAGGACAGCGGGCGAGTTGCTTGGTGCCAGCTTTGTCCTACAGCTGGAGTGGGAAGAATGCGTGGGCTGGGTACACTGGGCAACAGACTGATAGGTCCCGAGCCTGGAGGCCAGTGTCCTCAGGACACGATGCTGTGTATTCTCCTGCCCTGGGATTGTTTATTCTTGTGGCGATATAAAAAATACACATCCTGTAGAGAGCTCCTGCCATCCAGAGCTTACATTAGGCTGTTGACATCTGCACAACTTGTTCTCTTCGTGCGGCTCATTTTTATTTTTCTCATTTGCTTTACTCTCTTAATTTCCACCCCCGCTCTGCATCATTGCATGTCAAAACCAGCAAGAACCGTGGAGCCAGTCTTGTCTTTATTTTAGGAATGAGGACCCTGAGCACAAACGGATATTTTTCTTGTGTCTGGTGGGAGCCTTGCTGAGCCTGCTGAATCCAGGCTGGCCACAGCTCATCGCTTGAGGCCAGGTACCAGGCCTTCCTTAGCAACAGCTGCTGAATCACAGCCCAGAGCACTCCTGGGATAGGCCCAAGGTAGGTCCCTTTAAAGCAGCCACACTTGAGCCTGAGCCCGGAGAGCTGGTAAGAGGAGTGTGGGTGCCGTCCTGGCACAGGCGCCTGCCCCCTCCGCCCCTTCAGGAACCCGTGACAAACAACCTTGCCTGGTGCCCAAGCGCCTGCCAAGTCCTGTCGCATTAAAATCCTGGCAGACTCAGCAAGGAGTCCAATTTCAGCCCAGCAGGTGGGGAAACCAAGGCAGTAAGAACCCAGTGGGACCCAGGTCACACACCACTGGCCACCAGGCCCTGGAGGCCGAAGTCCAGGGCTGCCTGCTGCCTGAGCTCTCAGGCTCACCCCCAGCAAAGGCTCAGGCCCACACAGAGGAGAAGCAGACATTTCCTGAATCCTGGCAGCAGCAGAGCCCAGAGAAAGGCCTGCATTTTCCATCCATGAGTCCTCACAGCAGTCCCCTCTCTCCAGGGAAAACAGAGGCACTGAGACTCCCCAAGAGCCCCCCTGGCAGGGGGGACAGGACATCGGGTCCAGGCCAGGAATCCAGTTCCAGAGAATTCTAGTTCCCAGCTGATGTCTGGAACAGCAGACATCAAAAATCTGGCAGGCTGAGGGGGAGGGGACGATTAGATCACAGGGAAAGGAAGAAAGGGAGAAACCAAGGGAGAAGAGGTGGGACCCAGGCCAAGAATGTCTCAGGGCAACCTGAAAACGCCTTCAGAGTAAAGCAGGCCCAGACACTGGTGGTTCCCCAGTGCCTGAGTTCCTGGCCTGGGGACAAGCTGGCAGGTCTCCGCCCCTTTTGTGGGGGCAGGTGCTGGTCTACACAAGTATGCACATATTAGTTCCTAAATGTCATGAAGGCGATGGGAACAGGAAGCATATTTCGTTGCTCCGTGTGCACCCGCACAAACATGCATGTGCAGGTATCGGGCTAGGCGTGCGAGCCCACAGGAGTGTGTGTGTGTGTTTGCGTGCAGTCTACAAACATGTTTTCAGCAAGCTCAAAGAGAAGCAATCAGTCATCTCTGAGGAATCTTAGCAACAGCCATCCCCAGAAGAGGCTCCTGCCAGCTGGAGCCGAGATGAGTCAGCAGAGGCAGCGGTGGGAGGAGGCGAGCTCCGGTCCTGGAGCCGGCCTCTCCCTTCTCCAGCCTGGCCGCCTCGCCTGGGTCACTCCTTTGGCACCGATGTCCCAGAACACATTCCTGGAACTGGCCAGTACAGGCGGCTAAAGGGTTTTTCCCTCCTCCTCCCTTTCCCTCTCCCCCTCTTGTCCCTCCCCACACCCGCCCTTTTACTTTTCCTTCTTGCTGCAAGACCAAAACACCGCATTCACGAGTTCAGGAGCTGGGGCCAAATGGCAGGAGCTGGCAGCAGGGGGGCTGGGACACACAGCTGCCAGGGCCCAAGCAGGCCAGGGGAGCGGGACACCTCGAACCAGGCAGCAGAGAGGACCTTGCTGGGGACTACTGAGCTCTGCTTGAGTCCTATGGGGCAAAAGGGTCATTCCTGGGGCTCCGGGGAACTGTTCAAGGTCCTGGCTCCCAGGGAACCAGGCTGTGACTCTGTGCCCTTGGGGATGGGGCAGGGGGTGGCCAGAGATGCAATTATGAGTCACAGCTCTATTGCCTTAGTGCGTGTTCATCTTCTCAGTAACCCACAGGGGTGGAAGAGTTATCTCTTTTTGCCGCTGGAGAGATGGAGGTGTAGACAGGTAAAGGGATTTGGCCCAAGGTCACACAATATTAGCAACGGAGCTAGATGAAATTAAACCTGGCTGGAACCGCCTTGGGGGCTTTAACTGATGGGACTTTCCTCCTGGGTGGGCACCTACACTGTGTGGCAGGATTACTACACCTACAAAAAATAAATACAACACAAACAAAAAAGGCCAATGCAGTCCCCTCTCCTCTCCCCATCTGCAAGCAAACAGTGATCTGGGTGAAGAGCCATCTGCAAGCTCAGCGGCAGCAGTGGAGGCAGAGGCAGTAACAGCCTGGCCCAGTCCGAATCCCTGGCCTCTTTACTGGAGGCAGGAAATGAATAAAAGCTAAATGAGTTTGAAAATGCCAGGAGGCAGTGTTTACCCCCTCCCCCCTCCCCCTCCCCCTGGCAAGGACCGTGTATAGTTACAGTTTAATCTTGGAAATGCCAGACAGCTGTTCCCCGTTGCTAAGAGACTGGCCCACATTATGCAGATGTCAGGGACCTCAAATGTCTGCCGGAAATTACAGATCATGTTGGAGGAGCAGAGAGGCCTTCTCTAGGCTGAGGAAGAGCAGCAGGAGACCCCCACACACCCCCCGCCACGGCTCCCTGGGCAGGCGGAGCAGAAACAAGGCGCCCACCCCTTCCCTGGTCTCCCCTTCTGAGGCTCTGGATCCTTCACTGTGCCTGCTGGCTACCCTGGCTCCCTCCTTCCTACAGCTCCCACAACACATCCGGGCCTTCTTCCTTTGACAACAGTGTGGATGCCCATCTCCGCCCTCCCCCTCCAGTTTTCTATCTGGGGCATCTTTCTGTGGTCCAGTGTCCCTCTCTCTGCCTTGCAGTCTTCCCTGTGGCTGGGATGAAGTTGAGCTGGCTGGGACTGAGCTGGGAGGAGGAGCTGGCCCCATCCTGGGAGGGTGGGATCCCAATCCCTGAGTCTCCTCCACCTGGGGCTGAAAATGGAAACATACATGCACACACACACCCTTCCTGACATGCTCCCCTCCAACCCCAGAAACCAAGCATAGCCGTTGTCATGGCAACTGCAGGCTACCGGAGCTGCTGCATCCCTGGTCTCTGGGGAAGGGGATCTGCCATCTGGGGGTAGGGGGGAGGAGGGGAAGCCCTTTTCCAAACCCTTGATCTAACACAGGCCCTGATTAAAAGTGACAGGGAATCTACCAGGGCCCTGGAGCGGGCAGGGAGAAGGCACAGCTCCTCACTCGGACTGGAGAGGAAGCAGAGAGGCTGCCAGGTCGTGCCAAGGGAGCAATGGCATCCGCAGGCTCTGCAGGATGACCCCTGGGCATTGTGAGGGTGGGAGGTGGGCTGAGGCCTGATGCAGAGTGGGTGCTGAGTGTTCCATAGGTTTCCCTGAGAGCCCACAGGTGCCTAAGGGCAGAACTTCATCTCACTGCCCAAGCACCCAGGCAGTATCTGCTCTCCCTGCTGCCAGCTGTGTGATCTTGGCTTCCTCCTGTCATATAAAATAAAGCCAGGAGAACTTTTTGTGCCATGGAAGGCGGCTGTGCAGATAAAAATGGGGGGGTGTACCCACATATGAAAGTGCTTTAGAGAAAGGTTCGAGGAAGCCCCATGAAAACAGGGCAGTATCACCACCCCTCTGGCCTTCCCTGGGGATGCTGCTGGGGCTGGTGTGAGGGGAACACTATTTACACAGCTCCCTTTCCAAGTGCCCAGGTCTTCCTCTCTCCAAGTGGACATAAGCCTCAGAGACCCTCAGAGACTTTGTGTCCTGGCTCCTCTGGTCATCTCTCCTCAGGTGCATTTCTACAGCAACAGTGATGTCAGATGGGGAAACGGAGGCACAGGCTTCTGAAACCTGCCCAAACCATCACAGTCCATTAGCTCTCCATGGCCCCTCAGAGCTTCCAACCCCTGACTTGTACCCCCTGCCCTGGGTTTAAACCCCAGGAGGGCCATGACCTCTGTCCCAACCCGTTAGAAGCCCAGTCCCTCCTCTGATTAGCTTTGTGAACTGGACAAACAACCTTAGCTCTCCTTCCCCTCCTGGGGAATGGAAACAAGAGTGCAAACCTCTTAGGGTTGCTATGAGGATGGAATGAGAAACATGTAACCTGTTTAGCTCCTGCTAAGCTCTCAATGCGTTTTAGTTCTTAGAGTGGAGCCCATTGCTGGGCACTGTCTCCTTAGAATTGTGCCAGGCTTGGGCAGTGAGGAGGGGGAATTCCTTGGGCTGCATGCATACCTGCTACCCCTTCCCCTCCACCCATCCACACCCCCCCCCCCCCCCCCCCCGCGCGCGCGCGCACACACACACACAGAGCAACTGGTTTCTGCCCCCTTGGAAGGTTCTAGAAGGTCTGTCCGGGACAGTGCACCTGGGAGAAATCTGAGGGCAGCAGACACCAGCTACAAAGACCTGGAAGGTGGGGAAATCATGGGGCTTCAGAGAGGATGCCACGCCAGAAAAGGGTGGATGGTGGAGTCCCCTCCCCTGCGGAACTGCCAAGCCAGAAAGGCTTCGCCAGAAAGGCGGGCAGGAGCGACCTGAGACTGAGTCACGGCTGGCTCCCAGCTCCTTCAGCCGCTCGTGGCCATCTGAGGCCTTTCCTTGGCAGGAGGGGGACTCGGAAGCTGCTGGGTCTCTGCCTTTGTTCCCCTCTCTCTCTTCCCTCACCTCTCCCCACCCTTTTATTTCCTTTCCCCCAGCTCTATCTCTCCCTCCCTCACTTTCTCCCCCTTCCCCTTTCTCTCCCTCCCTCGCCGACCTCGGTTCCCTCCCTCTTTGATCCTTCCCTGGAAGCCGATTCTTGCTTTCTCATCCTTTCTTCTTCCTCCGAGCTCAGAATCGCACTCGGCACTCTCCCCCTCCCACCACCCTCCCCTCCAGCAGTCTCTCTTTCCCTCCCCCTCTCCAGTTCCTCCCTCCTCCTCCTCTCCTCCGGCTTCTCCTTTCTCTCCCCCCTTCTCCCCAGCCTTCTCTGTCTCCTCTTCACCTACTGGAGACACTTCCAGTCCCCAGACAGACAAAGCTAGGTCAAGGTCATCTATCAAGGTCTCACCAGCCCTGGTCTGGGAGGTTGGGGCCCAGAGACCGAGCTCAGAGCTGAGCGGAATGTCAGAGTGGGCTGGGGAGAGCTTGTTTCAGTATCCAGGGAACCGCCACCAGCACCTGGAACCCTCTCCCTGCCTGGGGATTCCTACGCCAGGTCACCTGCTACCTACAACCACCCTGCTTGACTTGCAGCTCCCCGCTGCGTAGAAACTCCCAGTGGAGCTGGGAATGTCTGAGTCTTGGCCCTCCCTGGTTCTGCTTACCTCTTTACTCTCTGCCCTGGTGCAGAGGGGTCCAGTGAGAAGGCAAGAAAGAAACCAGAAGCAATAATAACCTGCTTTGAACTGGAAGGAATGTGGCTTGGAGAGGGTCATATATATGTGAGGTGCACATTGTGGTAGAGATAGCACAAGGCTTTGAAACCAGACAGGCTAAGCTTGACTCTTGACCCTGCTTTTATTTACTAGCCAGTGACCGTGAGCAAGGCACTCGCTGCACCTCAGTGTCCACCTCTGGAGAATGGGGGTAACAAGAAGAGCACCTCCCTCCCAAGGCTGTTTCAAGAATGCAGTGATAAGAGGCATGCGAATCACTTAGTACATGGTAGCTGCTCCTAAGCGACGGTTCCTCCCTCCTTAGAGAAAGGAAGGTTTGCTGAAGGCCGGGCTTATTTTAGGGGGATGCCTAATGATATTAATCAGATGTCTGTTTTTGTTGACACCAGGTGCTATGCTAAGTAAGCACTTTGAATACATGGTCTCCTTTAATCCTCCAGCAACCCTATGAGACAGTTATTTTCTTATTCCTGCTTCATGGAAGAAGCAGTTGAGGCTCAGCAAGACGAGGCATTTTGCCCCAAGTCACACAGCAAAGCGGAAAAGCAAAATTCTTAACTGCTCTGCTATTAGTTAGGGCAGGATGGAGGGACACAGCAAGAGAGACTGCAGGAAAGACCAAGGCAGGCTGTCTAAATCAGGCGTGAGCAGGGGACAGCCAGGACCTGAGTATAACTATGGGGAAATTCTAAGTGAGGCCAATGCAAACCCACCTTCTACCCTCAGGTCGGACTCAGAGCCTTCCTGTTTCCTGTCTCAGCGGTCGGCCCGCCTGAATCCTTGGAGTTGAACCTTAGTGGCGAGAAAGGGGTGGGGTCCAGGCTCCAGTCTCTGGAACACCATGTCCCCACAGCTGCTCCCCCTTCCCCCAGACACAGCCTGCAATCCTGATAACCCCTGAGGTTCTGTCCTAACCCTTGTATGGCACAAACGATCTCTCTTGGGTTTTTGCCATCCTGTGTTGCATAACGGGGATAATCACTCCTTCTTTGGGGAATCAGGGCAGGGCCTGTGTGGCCACTGCCTGGGATTTCAAATGAGTTTGGGGAAAGAGGGCAATGGCCTTGGGACCATGGGAGGCAGGTGATTTACGGGAAAGGAGGGTGGCAAGGTCTTTAAAAGGATGGTTTCTGGTGGGAAGAGGTCAGCTAGGAGGTTAAGAGCCAAACAGGTGTAGCTGCCCCACCTCTGCGGCCGAGCCCCACACCCTTCCCCCAGCCAGCTCAGATTACGCCGTGCCTCGCTTTCAAATGGAACTCCGCAGTTTCCATGGCAACTCACCCACGTGATCTCTGCCTTAGAGGCTGAAGCGGGGAGCGGTGAAGGGCAGCTCACGGGAGGTACAAGGCACTCCCGCAAGGTGAGGACAGAGCCCCACCCTCCCAGCCCCCAGGCATCCCTCCTGCCATTCACCTTCACCTCCAGGGCCCCTGACTGAGGCCCCTCAAAGTTCCCTGGAAAAGAGGAGATGGAGCTTCTGGGCAAAGGCAGCAAGATCACTTTCCCAAAACGTGTCCCTGACCTGCACTGGTCTGTGCCCCTGCCATGCGCCGAGAGGCAGCATCTCATGCTCAGGTCTTTTCAAAAAGAGATCAGGGGAGATCCTGGGCAGGATCTCTGGTGTCTCATCTCCTCTTCCTGTGAAACGGGGTTGGCAGCTGTTCTGAAGCCGGGATGGAATTTTCGCTTGGCTGCTTCCAGCTGTGTGACCTTGGGCAAGGGGCTTAACCTCTCTGAGACTGTGTCCTCAGCTTTACAATGGTGATGGGCACATCTGCTTCTCAGTGTTGTTAGATAGGAGCAAATGAGATGACATTTGGGAAAGTGCTTTGTGAGACAAGAAACATATAAAAGAGATAAAAGCAGAGATGCTCCTGGTGAAATGGGAATACTCAGAGGCCACCCTGTGCCTCCCCTATCTGGCCAGGGGCCCAGTTATGCTTCCTGGAACCCTGCGGTTCAGAAACCCTTGATTCAAGCCCTGATTATTTTAAGCCTTTACCTTCCTGTATGAACTATGTCTTGATTGATCTCCCCTGGATTTGACCTGCCAAGAGCATCTCCTGGTCAAATACCTAGTTGGGAACCAAGTGTCCTGTGACCATGCCTTGCTGTCCCAGCTCCATCACGCTGATGTGCTAGGCTGATGAGGCTTTCCCTGGAGAAGGTGGCATAGCTTCCTCTGGGCGTTTCCCACCCTTTTCCCCTCTCCTGTCTTTAGACTAGGAGCCTGCCTCATGGTTGCTGGCTGACAGTTTCTCTCCAGCTCTACTGGTGGGGACTTATCTGGGCTTGGTCCTCTGAGAGATAGTCAAAACCTGGGAAGCTGAGCTCAGCAGAGGAATGGGGTAAAGGGAAAGAAAGAAAAAAGCCAAGGCACCCGCCACACTCCTCACTCCAGTTAAAGGGGCTTGAACTTGGCCATTTGTCTGTCTCTTCCTTCCCAGTCTCCATACACTAGCTCATGAAGACCCCCACGGGCTGCACTCAGCCACCCCATAGAACCCTTCCCTCCTCCAGAGAGGCCCTGGGTTTCCAGGAACTGCTTCCTCCTGTCCTGGGACCCTGAGTGAGCCACCTGCCTCCCTCCCCAGCCTCTCTCCCTTCCTCATCCATCAAGTGGGGGTGATCTCCGAGGCCACTTGGCTCTAAAACACTGACTCGGCAGTTCTCTGCAGCAGGTAGACAGTGCCTAGCCACATAGCCTCTTCCCCGCAGCCCAGCCCCCTTCTCTCCTTTGTCACCTCACTCAGCGATGTCCCTGAATCCCAGAGAGGGTGGCTTTCATTATTTTTTCTTTATTTTTATCAAAGGGTATTTTTTTGTTTAAGAAAAAAAAAAAATCGTGTCTCCCCTGAGACAGTGCAGCCTCTGAGCCGGCTCTCCTCATTTCTATGGCAACAGCAGCTGGCTCACATGTGTGGTTGCTATGGAAACGAGGCTGGTTCTCCTCCCCTCTCATCCCTCCCCTCTCACTTTCTCTTCCTTCCTCACCACCTCACCACCCCCCCTCCTCCTTCACATCACTTGCAAGAAAGGCCAGTGGGAGGCCCTGGGCACCGTGGCTGCAGCAAATTGGGTCCTGGCCCCTGGCTGGGCCATCGCCATGTGGGCCGACCCCTCTGACTAGTCCTGTCTCTGGGCCCAGAGGGAGCCTCCTTTCACACAGTGGGATGTGGCTTTTGCCATACAAAGTGTGGGGCACAAGCAATGTTGGGTACTCTAGGCAAGGACCCAAGCAAATCCTGCCACTGCCAGGTGGGAGCTGTGTTCTCCTCCCACCCCCAAGCCATGTCCAGCACCTTCAAATTGCATACAAAGCCCTTTTTTTTTTTTTGCCACAGCTTGGATGTGCAAAAGAAAAAGAAAGATTCTTGGGGAGAAAATCAATGGCAATAGAGATGGAGACAGAGGGGAAAGGGAACATACAGAGAGCTCCATCTTACTTGTCAGCAGGTGTCATGTAGATTACGTGCAGTGTTTCCCACTGCCATGCAGCACCTGAAGGGCAGGCACCCTGCCTGCCTTGTCACTGATGAATCCTCAGTGTCTGGGGCAGAGAGAAGAGATAAGATACACCAAAGTCTTAATAGTGATTAATTTTTAGGTGGTAATTGTAACTATAGCTTTTTTGCTTCTCTTCTTCAGCAAACATGTATTAAATGTATAAAAAGAATGAAGAAAATATTTATTTGTTTGACCTTAGAGGAAAAAGGGGGAGGGAACTTAAAAGAGGCCAGAGAGTAGAATAAGCCAGAGGCTCCTCTCCCTGAACACTGGAGCAGGCGATGGGACTGATCCGGCCTCTCGTGTCACATGCTGAGACCCAGAGAGGCGAGGTGACTCTCAGCTGTGGCATGAAAGAGGCATCAGGGATCTTGAGTCAGAGCTGGAGAGAAAGGCTGTCAGCCCAGGTAAGGCAGGCCAATAGTGAGACTGGCATCTGCCGGATAGTGAGGTGACAACAATGGTGCTGAGAGGCCCAAGGATATGCATCAGCACCAGGCCTCTCCCCTTCCCCACACCCCACCCACTGTGCCTCTCAGGCCTCAGACTGGGACTATGGCTCAATTGTGCTAGAGAACTGGCTGCACACAGGCTGCCAGTGCCAAAGGGGCAAGTTCCAGCTCCCTGTGTCCCCTGGGAGGCAGGGCAGGCAGAAGGCATGCTCAAGGTCAAAGAAAACGTCATGCAGATTCCTGTCCTCAGCCAAGGGCACACTGTTCTGTTTCCTTCCCCCCACCTGCCGTCAACACACTGGGAATGGAGCCAGGCACCTTGGAAATCCGAACCTCCTGGATTTAGGGGGTTCAGGAGCCTGAGAGATTATTCTAAAGTTCCCACTACCACCCTCATTTGATGGACAGACAGATGACAGGGGAGGCGAGGGCTCGCCCTGGCTCATCCCCAGCCAGCTAATCTTGCCAGCTGTAAAGGCAGAGAGAGGCACCCAGAGAACAAAGAGGAGAGGCAGAGGAGGGGGGAACAGGAGGAGAAAGAGGGACACTGCTCTTCCTGCGCTGCCACCCCCCCCACCCCTCACCCCCCACCCACCGTGCCTCTCAGGCCTCAGACTGGGACTATGGCCCCCAGCCCCCAGGAGAGGGCCTTGCTCCTCTGAGATCCTTAGTGAGGCCACGGTGAACAGACAGGGAGGAGCTCAAGGTCGGGGATGAGGCAGAAGCTGAAAGTGGGTAGGTGGGCATGAAATGGGGGAGGGTCAGGAGATTTGGGGATGGGGTGCAGCATTCAGTGCTTGGTAATTATAAAAGGCTCAAAAGGTAGGTTTGTACTTGGAAGGTCACAAAGCCTTCACAGCAAAAAAACCACCACCTCACAAGGTTCTGATCTGCCTGGTCTACCCCGTCTGAGCTGAGGCCCTGAAGTGAGGTCTCCACTGCCTCCTCACCAAAGCAAAGCACGAGCGCCTCCAGGGCGCTGTCTGGCTTCTCTTCCCTGCGGTGGAGGAGAGGCCGGGGCCAGAAGGCCTGCCAGTGAGCAGTGGGCTGTGTACACTATAAAGTCTCAGAGGAACCGCCTCTATAACACCCCTGATGAGAGGCTCCCCACCCTCTGCTTGAATGCCTCCTGTGACAGGGATCTCATTCCCTTATAGATATCTCATCTCCCCAGTCCTGGGTTTCAATGCCCTCTTGCTAATATTAGTGCTACCCTTTCCATTTAGAATAAAGGACTGTACTTCCCAGTCTATTATCTTTAGAGAGACAATCAATGACAAATAGCATCTGAGTCTGTCATCTATGAAGGCTAACTTAGCCCCCACCCCAAGCAGATCTTTCTAATTCCAGCAAAACTTTACAAACTTCCTACTTGTCCTTCCCCTACCTTCCAGACATTGTTTTGCTCTCGGCCCTTTCTGCAAGCCTCAGCCCCATGTGGGGTGCAGTGGGCTGTCTCCACTACTTCTTTATTCTTGCCCTTGGTTCTGTGCCCTTCGTCTGGCTTTGAATGTGTCCTCCCGTCTGAGCTCATCTGCCAGCTCTTCATCTCTTAGGCTCCTCCCCTTCTCCTTCTCATCAAGACCTTTCATGATTACACAATCAGAATTGCGTTTCTGAGAGCCTCCCAGGCCGGCTGGACTTTCCTCTTTTCAGGCTCCCTGCAGGGCTGTGCCTGCCTTTTCCCTGTGTTTTGAATGTTACCTGACTAAGCTAGAAATCCTACCATCCTCCTCTCTGAGTCTATTTCTTTGAAGTGGGGAGAGTATATTAGTTTCCTAAGGCTACCCTAACAAATCACCACAAACTGGATGACTTAAAACAACAGACATTTATTCTCTCACAGTTTTGGAGCCTAGAAGTCTGAGGTCAAGGTGACAGCAGGGCCATGCTCCCTCCGGAGGCTCTAAGGAAGGATCCTTCCTTTCGTCTTCCAGCTTCTGATGTTTGCCAGAAATCCTTGGCCCTGTAGTCTGATTAATTTCAGCCTCCATGGTCACATGGCCTTCCCCCCGGGTGTCTCTGTGCCTGCTTCCAAATTTCTGTCTTCTTATAAGGATACTGGTCTTTGGACATAGGACCCACTCTGCTCTAGTCTGACCTCATTTTAACTTATTACATCTGCAAAGACCCTATTTCCAAATAAGGTCACATTCACAGGTTCCCAGTACACATGAATTTGTGAGGGACATATCTGACCCTGTACATTCCCTTCCCCTCATCTGTGCTTTCTCTTTCTCCCTGAGCCCTGCCCCGTCCCCCCAGAAGCTTTCAAGTTAACCTGACTTTTCTTCCTTGACATCCTGCTAGTCTGGCTCATTTTCACCACCCTCACAGCCACAGTCTTCCCGCTCAGCACAGACTCCGGCCCAGACTGAGTCCTGACTTTGCTGCTTAGCTACAGGAACTTGAAAATGTTACTTTCCCCCTCTTGGCCTCTGTTGTCTGGCCTGCAAAGTGGGAATAATAGTAGTACTCACTGGTAGGATCGTTACGATGATTAAGTGAATTACTCTTGGTAAAGAGAAGGACGATGCTGGACACTGCGGAGCCCAGGGAAGTGAGAAGCATGAATTTGGGCCCTCGTCATTTCAAGCATGGATTCCTGCAAAGGCTTCCTGACCAGCTGCTTTTCAGCTCCAGTCTCCAGCCCCCCAATCTGTCCTCAAAACACAAATCTTGCCCCCTGTTGCTCCATGTTATCTAAATGTGCTCCACTGCATTCAAGTTAAAGTTTGCAGCAGAGAACACGGGACCTGTGGCAAGGCCACTCTTACCTACTTGTGGAACCTGATCTCATTTCTTGCTGTCCTGTGCCCATAGCTACACACACACACACACACACACACACACACACACTGTTCTCAAGCCACAATGCTATGACCTAACCATGGCTCTCAGGAAGCACCAGACTGTCTCCTGTCACTGGCCCTTTGCACAGCTGCTCCTCTCCTGGGTGTCTGCTACTTCTCCCTCAAGATAGATTTGGCTGGGTCCACCACCTCCAGGACACTGACCCCACCCCCACAACCTTCCAGCCCAGGTCAGGACTCTCTTCTGGGGCCCTGCACCATAGAGCCTTTCCAGGACTGGGACTGTATCTTTTCTCTGCATCCGCAGAACATTCTCTGGAGCACCATAGGTATGGACACAAACAAAGCATGTGTGAGTAAATGACATTTTATTTCCTACACCCTGTAGAGACTCCTTTGATCAGCGTTCCTCTATTTCCCATTTGACTTGAAGCCCACCTGTCTTCACCAGATCCCTAGGACCCTCTTGCCAGCCCCAGAGCTTCCTCCTCTCCGACTCCCCACTGTTCCTGCCAGCCCCAGAGCTTCCTCCTCTCCTACTCCCCACTGTTCTGGGCCTTCTCCTGCATACTGGACCTTTCCAAACAGCCTGCTCCCTCCCCCATGCAATCTCAGGTGAACTTGTTTCCTTTCTCTCTGGGCTGCTATTGCTCCTGTAAGTGGGTTATTTTCTCTCACAAGTGGTTTGGGGTTGAGATTGAGGGAAATGCTTTCTTCGGTGCAGGAGAGTGCCAGGGAGCCCCTAGGGGCTGGGAGGGTACAGAGAGAAGTAAACACTCATCCCAAGGGACAGGCGCTCAACCCCACCACCCAAGGTGAAGCCCTAGGGCACCCCTGGGGCTTGCCAGGGACCTGGACTCCCTTGGTGCTTTTTTCTGTTAGAGAAAGAGGTGGGTGGGGGAGCCTTTCTCCAGGGGGTTTACCCTCAGGAAAGCACCTCATGGGGCTGCTCTAGGGCTGGACCGCAGGCAGAGAAGAAAGGCCTCCAGGGCTCTGGGCTTCAGAGGTAGGAAAGCAAAGCCTTCAGAGGGTCCCCTCCCGGGCCTGGGTAGGAGGCGGTGCCAGGTGACAGGATTACCCATAGCCCCAGCCCTGACTGGAAGGACTATGATAGAGCCTCACCTCGCTCCTTTCTTCTTGTGGGCTGGGAGAGCAGGAGCTTAACACAGCACCAAAGGCCTGCCTGTCATCACAGGGCCCATCACAGCGGCAAGGCCGAGTCTCAAACTCCTGACCCGATTTCCAACAGTCAACCATCATCTCACAGGGATCTCCGAAACAGTATCTTCCTCCCACCCCCAGCTCCAAAGCCTCAGTGCTCCTCTTCTGGGTGATAGCCAACCCCATCCACCCAGCACCCAGTCACCCAGGCCAGAAACCAGGGGGTCTCCTTTGATGCCTGTGTCCCCACCCCCACTGAGCCTGTCGCCCAAAGCGGTCACCTTTACCTTGTGCACATGGCTCCCACCCTCAGCCGCTGCCCAGGCCTCTGCCACCCCAGCCTCACACTGGACAGCTCTGCCAGTCCCTTACCTCGCCCCTGCATTCCCTCTTTCCCAGATGGCATCACCACTATGTCTGGAAGCAGAGGCGAGTCGAGAATAAATGTTGCTCTCATAGGACAATAGCATCATCTACGTTCCCAGGTTTTCTGCCACCCTGCAGTCTCCACCTGGCAACCTGAGTGGATAGCTCACTCAAATCTGATCTTGTCTCCGTGTTGTTAAAATCCTCATAGATTCCCAATGAACTCAGGAAAAAAGTCAAAGGTATATAAACTTGAGGCCTCCTGGGGGCAAGACCGCTCTGGGTATGAGGAAAGGTGGTGTCTTTTCCACCCAGACCTACTCCAGATTCCTCCTGACGAAAGCTGCTTTCTTCTTTTGACTCTTGAGCAACACCCCCCTCCTTTAGGATGCCCCACTCCCAAGCTGCTGGGGGTGCACCACCCCCAACTCTGGAAGCTTCCTCTGTTTCCTCAAGAAAGTTCACCTCTCAGCCTTCTTTCCACCCTCCTTGCTGGTGATGGCACCTCTGGGAAGGTACTGACAGGTGGGCACTGCCTCCTATTTCCCTAACCAGCTGGAAGGCTGGGCCTGGGGTGAGGCCCAGAAACTGGGCCTGGTCCATTGTGGATGCCACAGAAGGTCGGTGACAGGACCTGGCCCAACAGAGGGACTCTGCCTGGAGCCCCAAGGGTGGGACCAAGTCTTCCCTTTTTGTCCCAGCCTTCAGTTTCCCCTCCATTTGTATTCAAGGCCCATCCCCAGCTTTGAGGAAACAGTAACCAATTTCTAGCTGCCCTGTGCTTCTCCGCATTACTCATGGACTCCTGTCTCCATAAGCACAGGCTGATCTCATGCTCCATTCAAGAGTCAGGTCCTGGTGAAATTGTGTCCCCTCCCTGTTCCTCCCACTGTCCCTTTTCTCCTCTGTCCTTTCCTTAAGTCAAGAGGGTCAAGAAGAGGGTCTGTGATGGCCACTCACACCTTCTGGGGTCACTGGGGCCCTTTCATCATTTGCTGATTCTCATTCAGACCTGCTGCCTGCTCCCCGGGCCTGGATCCGGAGAGGGTTTTGGGAGAGCTGAGAGGGGAGCCTGGGAAAAGCCATCCCTGCAGACTGGACTCAGGTTTCTCCCATCCTGCTCACAGCCCTGAGGTCTGCCTTTCAAGTGAAGAAGGTCCTTTGAGGACCACAGGACCTGAGAAGATAAGAAGAACATGTCCTGTTGGTCAAGCTCCCACCCCTGTGGCCCAGGGCTTGTGACAGGCCACATGGGCCACTCACACTGCTGGACTATTGCCCACTCCCTGGGCCTGCTCTCTTGCCCACTCTTTCCTAATCCATCCCCAGGCCACCTTCCCAGCTCTAGCTGAGCACTGGGGGCACCAGGCGGGTGTGGCAGGGCCTCCTTCTGAAGCAAGGAGGCAGGAGGGGTGCCGCTTCCTCAGAGGCTCCCGGGCGGCCTGCCTCAGGGGCAGCGGGGTCCAAAGGGGCCCAACTGCGGCAGATGGGAGCAGGAGTTAAAGCTCATCGAGCAACTGTGCTCCAAGTGTTCACCTATTTACCACATTTACTCTTAGATTACTCTTTGAGGCAGGAAATATTTGTCCCTCTTCATAGGTAAAGAAACGGGTTAATGTGACCAGTCACACAGCGAGCAAGTGGCAAGGCCCAGATTCCCTGGCTCCAAAACACCCCTAGAGCCAACTCCTGGCAAAGGGGGCCCTTTTGTAAGCATCCCTCATGCCACCCCCAAATCCTCCTGTGCCACCTTTCCAAGGGCCGGTTCAGGAGGTCCTGGGCATGCCACGCCCGGCTGGCTGGGCTGCAGCAGCTCCAGTTGCCCCAGAAGGACCCAACCGCTAATCAGAAGCTCCGGTAACCAGGCAACCAGCCTCCCTGGCTTCGGATGAGCAGAAACAGCTGGGAGCTGCGGGCTGGAAGCTGCTGGCTGGCGGGGAGGGAGGAGGGGAGCCAGCCAGTCATCCGGTTATTTTGAGCCTGCTATTCTTGCCTTCCCAGACCTCGGCTTGAGCTGGGGACTTTTCCGAAAGTCTGTCCTTGCCACAGCCACAGGGGAGGGGTCTCCTGGGGCTCTACCCAGCCCTGAGCCCAGCACAACCTGGGGGAGGTAGCAGAACTGCTGACCCTCCCTCTTTCCGTGAGCAAGGAAGAGAAGGAAGTTGGTCACAGGCTGTCAAGCTGCAAGGGCCCTGAGGTCATTTAATAAACAGAAGTAGTTGAGGGTCACCTTTCTAGGCCTCCAGGACTCAATGAGAGGTTTTCCTCCTCCCCCACATCTAAGCAGCCCGGAGGACAGGTTCAGCTGACAACCCCACCCCAACCCGAGATGACCACAGTACCTGGGCATGGGGAGAGGTGAGGTGCCCCAGGCAGTGTGGGGGTGAGAGGGATGTCAGGCCAGCTAGGCTTGGCCCAATCCCAGCTCCGCCCATCACAGGCTTGGCTACACCTCCCCGTGCCTGGGTTTCTCCTGGAGGTGGGATGTGAGTGAGAGAAGCCTGTGGAATGCCCAGCAGTGACTGGTGCCATTGGTGCTGATATGGTTCTCTTCCCTTCCTCCTGTCTGGCCTGCCCCGCGCAGCCCGACATCTCTCCCACACAGGTCTGTCCCCTCCTGGGCTATTTCTGTCTCTGCTTCTAAAGGTCAGTGCCTTCCCGGGGTATGGCAGCTGCTGCCTTTGCTCCACCTCTACGTGATGTTAGTCCCATGCCCAGGGGACAGTGGCTGTCCCAGATGGCTCCCCATTCCCTTGCCTTCACCCAAGGCTGGCCTGGACATGCCCACCCCCTCTCCCTTTACACATAGTTTTCCAAGGTTGCAGCTCCCTAGACCTGGAGCAGAGCCATTTGTTCATTGAGTGACTCACTGACCGCAGCCAGGGACCACAATGCTCTCGCCGTTCCTTCAGCACCAGGACAAGCAAGGCTCACCACTGACCACCTAGGCCTCTCAGCCTGAGTTCCAGCTCCAGGCCATTCCAGGCCCTCCTGGGGGCCGATGGGCTTTTTCCTATAGGGAGGCTTAAAGGAAAGGACCTGAAGTGACAGCATGCCCACCCCAGGCAGGAAATCATCTCCATAAGTTTCTGGAACTATTCCCCTCCCCCCTTAACTCCTCCCCACTCCAGCTGCTGCTCCCCCTCCTCTGCTCCCCTGAGTTCTGAGGTCTGTGACTGGGGCTGGCAGGAGGTGTGTAATCTGGAAACCCCTCTCCTCAGGTAGGTCTTGCACCCCCAGCATGAGTGCAGACTAGCACCCCTGCTTTGGGGGGAAGAGAGAGAAGCCAGTGAGTAACACACCCCTGTAAGAGCTTCCGCCCCCAGCAGTGACCGGGGAGGCTGTGGGGAGGGGCGTAGCTTTCTCCAACTGCTTCTAAAAAGACGCCAGGAGGCTCGTGCCCCATCAGTACCCCACAAGCACCCCTGTGGGGTGTAACTGACCCATCCACACATAATGGCTCTGGCTGACATTTACTGGGCAGCTTCCAGGTGTCCATAGTGCTTTCTGCTCACATTTCATGCCGTCCTAACAGCAGTTTCCTTGTAGAGAGGTACCGTCATTCCCATTTTATACAGAAGAAACTGAGGCCGAGGGGGACTGAGTCAGCCAGCCGGACTTCACACCAACCCTGTGTCCCCAGTCCCACTGCTCTATTGTTCCTTTTCACACAGGACTTCCTTCAAGGGACCCAAAGTGTGCCCAGACCCAGGGACTGAGGCGGACCCTTCCTGCCCACCCCACCCTAGGTATGGCCTCGCCTGAGGCCCCAGGAGGAAAGGTAAGAGGATGAAGCCACCCAGGCCTGGGCTGACAAGCACAGTGGAGGTCTTCTCAGAGGTTGTGGAGAGGGAGGAGGGGATCACCTGCTGCCCCAAACCCAGGAAACAGAAAGGAGCAAAAGGGAACCTCTGGAGCTAGGGTAGGGGCAGAGCTGGAGAAGGGAGAACTCTTCCCCAGCCCACCCCAGCCAATTTCTCCTATTCTTTCTGGCACCCCTAATCTCTTCTCCCTCCCCTCATTTATTCCACTCCTGCTGCAGAATTTCCTGGGGAGGAACAGGGACACAAAAGCAAGATAAACAGAACAGAAGGGGGCTTCAGAGGAACATTCCAGAGCTAAAAATAACAGGGTCAGCTGTCTGGAGGAGCTAGAGGCCTCCAGCCCCTGCCCACCCCACCGCTGCAGGGTGGCCCCCAGCCCTCAGTTGGGCCTCCAATCCAATCATGGAAGTCAGGATGCTAATCTGCTATCTCCAAGCCCAGGGTCCCCTCCCAAACCCCACTGCCAGGGTGAGACCACAGCCAAGGGAGGTGGGGTATGCACCCCAGCTAGGCCCACCCCCTCCATGGCACCCACAGGAAAGTCTGGGCCACTGTAGTGGGCCTACAGTTCAGCAGCTGACCCTCCCTGCCTTCTCGATTATTATTATTTTTGACAAAATACAAGTTTGCAGCTCTATCAGCAAAGGCAGGGCTCCTTTAGCCCAAGAAGGGTCTGTTCTCCCTACAAGCACAGTCTCTCTCCTTCACACACACATCCAAGCCCATTGGTGAGCAACTCTACTCCCATAGATGATTAGGGACGGGAGAGCATGGTGGAAAGAGAAAATTCCAGGAGGAAACACATCACCAAGCACTGCTCTGTGCCAGGATGGTGCTAGGCTTGTCCTATCCATTGTTTCACTCCATTCTCACACAGAAAAAAGGCATTATTATATCCCTCTTTTTCAGATAGGGAAGCGGAGGATCAGAGGTGCAAAGACAGGACTAAAGTCATCAGGGGTGGCCCAGATGCCATGGTGGCCTGGTGGCCTGGGGCTGCCTTCCACAGGGGCCGGTTCTCCCTCTCCAGAGTTGCACTAGAGGCCAAATGTCTCCCCTTAGCAGCTGGAGAGATCCGTTGCAGCAGCTGAGACCAGCCCTGGGGCAAAGGAACCATGACTACCAGAATTCAGAGCCTTCTGGAAGGTTAGCCTACTCCCCCATCTGCAGCTGGGACCAGGCAGCCTGTGCTTGGCCATGTGGGCCCTGTCCCTGAGGACTCCCAAGGGTAGAGTTCTCTCCATTGAGGGGCACTGCTGCTCTTCTGGTGAGCACTGCTGGGAAGAGGGGCGGGGATCTGGGGTTGCCCAGATGGATTAGTCAGGAGCCCCCCCTCCTCACACCCATGATGCCCTTGGAGTGTCCCTGCAGGACCCCAGCCTGGGAGTGGAGGAGTTTTAGGGGCTATGCCTGGCTTCACTACCTCACAGACAGGGGGACGCCCTTTCCTAAAAGGGGGGGAGGCTTTGGACAGGCCTGCACAGCATCAGCCTGGGGCCCACTGCCCCACCCACGCTGGGGTTTGCTCTCCCACTGACCATAGGCAGGGAGAAAACCCAGAGCAAGCTGGGCAGGCTTAACCGTGACTTAGCTGCTGTCCTCAGCTGGCCAGCAGAGGGGTTTTTGTGCAGGCCATGGGAGGCAGCTGCTGTCCTCCTGAGGTGCAGGGAAGCTGGAGGAAAGGGGTGTTCACAGCCATAGGAATTCACTCTCCTTGTTGACCAGCTCCAGGTGCATCCTGCCGGCCTCTGCTTGAATACTCCTAGTGATGGGAGGCTCATCCCTGTGAGAAAGCTCTGATTAGCAAGCTCTTCCTTGTTGTATTGAACTAGACTCTCCATCTCTGTGTCTCTCATCCTCTGGTTCTGCCCCCAGGGCCACCAAGCTGCTCCTCTTTCTGCAGGAAGGCTTTTCAAAGGAAGAGTACTGTCTCTCAGATGGCTGGATCCAGGCATGCTTTCAAATGCTAGAATTGGAGGACGGCCACGGAAAGAACTGAACAGTTCAAAACCATGCTGCACCGGTTGGTAATACCGCTCTCCAAGCTCTGCCCTGTAACACCGTGTCTCAAAGGCCCCTGCGGGTAAGGTGCCATTCACACAGGGCTCTTTATTTAATTAGCAGAAGTCGCACCTTTTACTCCCCGGCCCACAGAGGCTCCAGAGGAAAGGTTCTCACATGTCCGATAAACACAAGGTCTTTCTTTGACAGCGGTAGACATTGTTTACCAGGTTTAATAGATTCCTCCAGCCAGAAACCTGGGCATCCCAGAGACTTGTCACATTCCCTTCCCACCCCATCCCATGAACAGGTCCTCTCAGCCCCACATCCAGCCAGGGGTCATTTCTACCCACCTTTTCATCCTTGTGGCCACCACTCTCATTTGCCTAAGTTACTCTTATCTCTCACTTGCTAACCGTACTCTTCACTTCCAGACTCTGCTTTCCACCCCACTCCCAATTTATTTTTCACCTAGAAGCCAGAGCATGGGTCAAATTATGTCATTTACCTGCATAAACCTTACAATGGTTGTCAATGCACTTGGAACAAAAAACAAACTCCTCACCATGGCCTATAAGGGCCTTTCAATACCTCTCTGACCTCTGTCCTTCCAGGAGCATGAAAAGCTTTGTCCTGCCTCATGGCCTTTGCACTTGCTGGTCCCTCTCCTTGGAACATCATTCTATCAGTTCTTCCACTGGCTCCTTCTCAGCCTTCAGGCCTCAGCTATAGTGTCACTTTCTCAGAAAGACCTCCCCTGGCTGCCCTATATAAATTAGATTTCCTTTTTTACTCTCTGTTATAGGCCTTTTCCATTTCATCTCTACTACTTACGGTGTGTTGACTTCACTCATTCATTCATGTTACTACCACACGACCACGTAAGCTCCATGAGAACAGGGACTGTTTATCTTGTCCACTGCCGTGCCTGCTTATCCCACATTGGGCCTGGCACCCACAGGCACAGAGGGAAGATTTGTTGGGTGATAAATAACACCCTTGCCCTTGTCCAGTCTACATGGGTATTTGGAATCCAGCCGTCCTTGGAAACAGAAAGATGGACACAAAAAAACTACCCAAGGGCCTACTGTACCCCCATCAGAGGAGAAATGCACTTAAGAAAAACTGGCCAGTTCTTGAGGTTCATCCATTCAATTCACACGTCCACTTATTAATTCCTTTAGCAAAAACTGAGCACTTACCGATAGCCAGACACTGTGGTAGGGACTGAAATTTTAGTGGTAAACAATACTGACGAAGGCCCTGCTTCAAGGACCTTACACTGACTTGATAAACATCTGATTATAAACAAGCAAACAGCAAAACAATTACAGAAGGTAAGGGGGCAGCCAACACTAAAACTGGGTCTTGGGAGCAGAGTGTGAGCAACGTATCAGGATGTTCCGAGTAGGAAGGCAGGAGTAGGTGAGAAGGATCCAATAAAGTGTAATCTTGGCCAGCTAGTTCTCCTTAAAAATGACACAGGTAGCTGTGTCCCTGCATAGCTGTGTGTCCACTGAGCCCTTTAGAAGTGCCTGACAGCCACATGAAGGAAAGCGGAAGAGATTCCTTCCATAGAGCGTGAAGTCCCACTGCTGGCTCCTCTGTGTTACCCACCCTCTGGATCTGCTTACTTAAAACGAGGGGCGCCTGCAGACCAACGCCCTCACAGGTAGATGCAAGAAACTGGGCTGCCCTGACACAACTCTGCAGTGAGTAAAAGCAATATCCAACCACAATAAACTTGAGATACCTGATTTGAATGCTAAGATGACCAAAAAAAATCACAAAACCAATCCCACATCTAAGTGACTAAGTTCAATACAATACGTGTCTGCACATGAGACACCAGGGCTGCTTTGTCTTGGCAGGGGCTTTTTTTCGGTGGGATGGGTCCAGGGAGCTGGTATGTATTTGGGTAGAACATATCTCTCTCTTATTTGTTGTTTCACTCACTTTCTTCTCTCTCCTCCTCTCACTTATTCATTCATCAAACTTGGGCATCCCCACCATGATCCAAGTCCTTGGTAGGCTCTGGGGTGGAAGAAAAAGTAGACAAGAATGGTATACAGGAGAGTCCACTTCTCAGACAGTTCAAGTCCCTATTTTCTGTCTTGGGGAGCATAGCCCCACCTACCTGCTGCCTTGGTGGGAGATGTCCTAAACTCCCACTTTATCAGCCTTTTTCCACCCAAGCACCAGATGCAGTCACGTCTACCTCTTACATAGCTCTAGGCCTTAGGTCAGGCCACTGCTCCTGTCCCGAATTATGGCGCAGTCTCCCCCTTGCCTCTCTGTACCACCCCCTCGCCCACCCTCCATCAACCCTCTGTAGGCACAGCCATTTCAATAAACACATCGGGCCTCGCCACTTCCCACCAGAGGCCACAGGCCTCCGACAACCTGTCCCATCCCCAGCCCTCCCGTGGCCCCCTGGCAGCCCCTCCCTCCACACGGGACTGGATGAAGCATGTGCTTCCTGAGGTTCCCACAGCACCCCCCTGGGCCCTGTCTCCCCCATGAAGTACAGCACAGTGCCTAGAACACGGTGGCACTAGCTGGTGACACACTAGGCCAAGACGAGCCATCAGAATTTTCCTCCTCACCGAGCTGGGTAACCATGCGGTGGCAGACGAGTCCCCGCAGAAGGAGCTAGCAAGTGCAGGGCCCAGGCAGCAGCTGGTGTCGTCATGGAAACCGCGAGCAGCGCCACACGGGGCCTGGCCTTTTCACTCTGCCTTTCTGGCAGGCTTCCTCAGCCACCCTGAAACCCATTCACCCCAGCGAGCCAGGGCTCCCCCCCCACCACCCTCCATCCTCTTAGGCCAGCAATTCCTCCTCTACCCCTTTCCCCCTCCTCTTCCTCCTCGCCACCCTCCCTTGGCCGCCTGTGCCAAGGCGCTGGAAGGGGAAAGCTGGGCCAAGGAAGGACTCAGATTTTCAATTCTAAGCAGATTTCCCCTCCACAGGCAGCGAGCCCTTTCATGCATTTTTCCCCTATTATCATAAACGCAGGAACTTGCATTAGGATGAATGAGCAGAAACTCCTGTCTTTGTCAGAGCCTTGGCGGCACGCCAGGCATAGAATGACCTAAAACATTCAGAACTAAATGGAGCTGCGAGAAGGTGGAGAGCTCTTGTTTCTGAGAAACGGAATGGTGTTGGGGGGGTGGCCCTTGTCTCTAATTATAGTCTTAGTGTTTGCCATGTGCCCAGGCACTGTGCTAAGCCCTTTTCACAGACTCCTGTTTAATCCTCACAAAATCCCTTCGTCCTATTTATCCCCTATTTTTATAGATGATAAAACAGAATCAGGGGTATCAGGGAACAGGCCCAAGATCACACACCAAAGGAGTGGTAGAGTAGGAGTTGAACCCTTCAGACTTTCAAACGCTGAAGCCTGAAACATAACTTCAAGGTCACCTTCTTGAAGGCTGGGTCATGGCTCTACAACCAGTTCCCATCACCCAGAGCCTCCAGGCCCTCCAGCTACTCCGGCCCTCCCTCATGTCCATTTGTCAGTGTAATTGTGCAAATCAGACTGATTTATCTGCTTGCTTCCCCCATATAAGATATAGAGGGGAGACCCCCAGGCAGAGGAAAGAGGAGCTCATCAGGATCCAGCCAGGGCATATTTGTGCTGCCTGGAGGGCAGAAGACCTTCTCTGCTCTGTAAAATTTTATGTTGCATGTTTGTCTCCAGTGTACAAGCTCTGAAACAAAGCAGGTGCTCAGCAAATGCCTACGGTGCCTGTGCTGAGCATTTCACATGTCCTCCCCACCCCACACTCACAACCCACCCTTTCCCACCCTCCTGTGCCCCAGAGCCTTATTGCTCTAAGGATTATGTCACAGAGCTCTCCTGCTCTCTGGCTACCTGCTTGATTCAGCCAAAGGAAGCAGCGGCCAGAAGCAGAGGCAGGAGGAGAATAGGTGGGATTGCTCTTCACTCACTTCCCTGCTGGACCACATGTTGGCAGTGGCTGCTTTTCTCTACCGAAGGCCATAGCTCCCATCCTATCGTCTGTCCTCTCCTGCAGGCCCACCCCTACCCTGCTGTGAGCCCTGGATGTGTCACCATTCTTTATTAGTCCTCCTTAGCTTGTCTACAACTTTAGAAACACAGTAGTGCTCCGGTGGAACTCCAGTGGGTCACCCTGTTTGAGCATGAGATCTTCGGTCCCCTTCTAGGACACAGACAATGCAGGCTCCTACTATCTGTCACGCCCGCTCGTAGGTGGCAGGGGTATAGTAGTGAACACAGCAAGCAAAAGCCCCTGCCCTCATGGAACTGGCATAGGGTGAGACAGACAATAAACAAGCAGAAACCATACCATGTCAGGAAGGGTAAGTGCCGTGAATGAATGAACCATCGAATGAAAGAATTGATGAATGCAATCATTTAGGTGTCATGACTAGACTTTATAGAGATGATCTAATGTAAACCCCTCACTTTGCAAAGGAAGGAAAGAGGGCCCAAAGAAGATGCTCAAGGTCTCACGGTGAATTATTGCTAAAAGCTGGGTGGATTCCAGCTGTCCTTGACTCTGCCGTGGGACCATGGTCAGAGGGGTTCAGCTCAGACCATGGAAGTGGCGGGGGATGTAAAAGCCTTTGAAGTTTCTTTGGGTTCTTTCCCTGTTTTAAGGACAATCTTTCCAGAAGCAACAGTGGGGCAGCAATTGGAAGGCTCGGGCAGAAGAAAGGATGTCACCTAGCAGGAACAATGGGAATGCCTCTGTTCCACCTTGGGGGCACCTTGCTGCCCACCCAAGCAGAGGGTGCTGTGGGTCTTGGAGTCCCCAGGAGGCCAGAGCAGGGGTGTGTGGGTGGAAAGGCTTGTCGACCAGGACACTGGGGCTGCAGAGTGGTGGGAGCTGAGGGAAGGGTTTGCACTGTGGCCTGGCTGTTGGGAAGGATATTGTTCTTTTGTTGCTGACCAAGCCCCAGCCCACGTGCAGGGCTTGGCTGGGAACCTACAACTGGCCTGGTTGACTGGGTCATTCATTTCCCAAGCCCCACAGTGCTTCCCATTCCAGCCGGCTCGCCATCCTGGCATGGCCCCAATGCCCTACTGGGTGCAGGCAAACAGCAATAATCATGTATTGAGTCTGCAATAGGCAGAGCACAATTCATACATTATCTCAATATGTGGTCCTCTTTGCAGCAATGCTATGTGGTGAGTTACTATTCCCATTTCACAGATGGGGAAACAAGCTTATCAAAGCTGTGTGACTTGCTCAGGGCCAGAGAGCAGGAAGATTCAAACCCAGACTTGTCTAACAGGAAAGCCTGGGATCTTGCCCCACACGTTTCTCAGACTCCTGCCAGGGGGCTTCCTGAAGCCTACCAGCCCACCCTCCCAATTGGCCCAGAACCTGGGCTGCAGGGCATACCTCTCTCTCCTTTCCACGGTCCCCTAGGCCTTGGCTGCCCCCTTGGCCAGCAGAGTCTTGGGTCCATGCCCAGCATAGCTTCCCTGCCATGTTGGCCCTGCACCAGGTTCTTGGCCCCCGAGGCCAGGCTGAGGTTGCCATGGCAATGCCCTACCCCTGGACTGCCTCCTGGGCCCCACAAGCCACTGGAATGTCTCAGAAATCCCACCCTTCAGGCCAGCATCCAAACTGCCTCTCCCAGGCAGCCACTCTCATCACAGGCAACGGGAAAATCTTTTCAGTTCGTGTCCTGATTTTCAGTTTGGAAAACAGATGGCTACCATTGTGAGGCCCCCATCTGCCCTTTATTTCCCTTTTCCCTTCCATACTGTCCTCTCTTCTCTCTCTCTGCCCAATATCATGCGGTGGTTACAAGCGCAGAGCCTGAGCTCAAATTTCAGCTCCTCCACTTCCCAGACATTTGACCTTGGTCTCATCCTTGGGACTTGATTTCCTGTCCTTCATCGGGATGATAATAATCATACCTACATCCTTGACTTTTGTGCGAATTAAAGAGACTTATCAAATCAGAATCAGTGTCACCTCAGCAAGGCCTTCCTCACCCTCTCTGCTTACAATGACAGAGCCATCCCTACCCCACACCCAACCTCCTTCGCTCCTTCTTGTCTCCATAGCACACATCACCATTTATGTACCGTTTCACCTATTTCTTTTGGTTGTTAACTATTTTCCCTCCTCTAGAATGTAAGGACAGGGATTTTTTAAAATCTGTTCCCATGGCTGTGTCCTCTGTGTCCAGAACAGTGCTTGGCACACAGGGGGCACTCAAAAAATAGTTGTTAAATAGATGAATGGGGACATGCCAACTGCACAGGCGGCTTTCACAGTCCTGTGGTTAGTGCTTGAGGTTGGCTGACGCTCTAGTCTTGTTCCTTTCACTTTCCTCCGCCCACACCTATACCTTGGGCCTCCCAGGGATGCCCTTGGGAAGCTCTGTTGGGCGCCCACAGAGGAAAGTCCCAGCTGAGGCAGCATCCTGACCCGGAGCCAGACACTGCAGCTTCTGACCCGTCCCACAGGGACAATCCTGGTTGCCAGGCCGTCCCTCCCCTCCTCTCACCCACATGGGAGGTTGAGTCAGGACAGAAGACTGAAGAGCAGTGGCTTCAGTCCACCCTCTCGCTGCCCAATCAGCCTGCTCCACCCAGGGCTGTGGCAGGAAGGAGCCCAGTCACAAGGCAAGGGCTATGCAGGCAGCGGAGGGCTGGGGGCCCGGGAGGCAAGGGGCTGCCCTTTCTCTCTGGGGTCCCTCTGCAGACTGCACCCTCCCCAGGGCCACCTCCTCCACAGGGACACTTTTGCTTTCTGTGTTCTTCACTGAGGCAGGACCAGCTAGGCCCCAGGCTCCAGCAGGAGCTCATGGAGATGGAGTGGGGGTGGGGAGGGGTCAGAAATACCAACCCCCAGGGCCTCTGGGCCTGGGGAGAAAGGAGGCTCAGCAGCTTTCTGTGCCTGCCCCCTCATGAGTCAATCTCAACTAGTGTTACTCCCTTATTTTCCCCCAATAGAGCTACTTTCCCAGACACCATCTTGATTATTACCTTACTGGACACTCACTCTGGGACAGGGGCATGGAGGAGACAGGATAAATAAATACACACGTATCCTGCTCAGAGGTGACTGGAGCCACAGAGCCAGGACATGAACACTTTTTCATTTTGCCAGATTTCCCCACTATTCCCCAAGGTCCCCTTTGAGCAGGGCATCCCTGTTCAACCCCTGTCCACCTAGAAGGAAAGTGGGGCACAGGGCCTGGCAGGACCTGGAGTGGAAACATGGCTGGCACCTCCAAGACGCTCCTAAGGAAAGGAATTCTCCACTTCTGGGTTCCCCTACAGAGCCAAGTGTGCCGAGGAGCTGGCATGGAGAAGTGACATCTGGGAGGGGACCGAGAGCTGTCAAGCAGAGAGGTGGTGTTCATTCTCACTTTCTAGATAGTAAATAGCTAGCCTAAAGGCATAGCTAGGAGCCGAGAGGGCGGGAACTCTCAGCCAGGTCTGGATTACAAAGCCTTCGTGCTGGTTTCAGGGGTGCTGGTTTCTGGGGCCGTGGCTTCCCCTGCAGCTCCTGTCCAACCTGCACACAAACACTCCACTCAGGCCCTGTCCCTCTCCTTGCTGTGTCTCCTCAAGGCCGTCCTTTGTATTCCCTTGCAGGCCTGTCCCTCTGTCTACTCACATATTAAGTGTTACTGAGCGCCACCATGCCCCATTCTTGGTACTGGGGACACAGCAGGGTCACACAAAACAGAAAAAGTTTTTGCTGTCAAGAAGCTTTTATGGAGGGAGGAGAGTGGACAGACAAAAAAATTAAACAAACAAATGAACAAACAAATAAGCCCAGGTAGCAGTAAATGCTGTGAAGGAAATAAAGCAGAGCTCCTGCATGGAGAATGCCAGGCAGTAGGACAGTCTCTCTGAGAAAGTGACATTTATGCTGGGATTAGACTGGCAAAGCAAAGATGGGGGAGAAGACAAAAGTTCTGAGGTGGGAATAAGCCCAAAGTAGGGCGGAGTGCCTGGGACAGCCCGGTTCACATGTGTTGTCCTGGTGTCACTTTTTTAAAATGTTTTTATTTATTTTTAGAGAGAGAGGAAAGGAGAGGGAGAGAGATAAAAACATCAGTGATGAGAGAGTCATTGATCGGCTGCCTCCTGCACACTCCCTACTGGGGATCAAGCCCGAAAACCAGGCATGTGCCCTGACCGAAATTGGTGACTTCTTGGTGTATAGGTCGACACTCAACCACTGAGCCACTCACATGGGCCCTGGTGTCATTTTTAATAGCTCCTCCTTTCACAGTCAAGAGCGGCCCATTTGGAAGATCTTACCTACCATGAGGTGGAAGCATTGGAGAAAATCGTGTGATTAATACCTTGAAAAGATCTCACTGGCTGCTCCCTGAAGAATAAATTAGGGGGGCAAGAGGGGAGAAGAGCCAGGCAGCAGGCAGCTATGGCCACCCAGGTGCGCCCTGATGGCCCCTTTCACTAGATTCCAGTGGGGGCCTTAGGGGAGTGGAGAAGAGTGTTTATGAAGAACCCCAAGTATCACCCACTTCAACCCTCCAGACTCAGCCCCCTGACCTAGCCCTGGGCATTTCTAAGATGGCCCTCAGAGGTCAGGGGCTCTCCTCACGTTTCCATTGTCCGGGGGAGGCCCCCCTCCCACCTGCATCTAGCCCCTCTCAGGCTGGCTAGCCCAGCACCAGGCAGAGCCCACCCCACTTCCCTGAAGGAAGAAAGCTGGCAACGCCTGCAGCGTGACCTTGGGCTGCAAAATCCAGGCGTTTGCAAAGTCAAAGTGAGTCACTTCCTCCCTAGGGCCTCCCCTGACCGGCAGCCCTGCCCCCTCCTCGAGATGGGGCTGGCGCTGGCACGGCTGGGAACTCGCTCCAAATGCTAAGTGCTCGTGCCCAAGCCTGTGGCCAGAGGCTCATTTGTCACCCGCTGCTGACTCAGCACTTCTGGGGAAGGCTTTTCCCTGCGCCTCAGACGAGGAGGCCAGGAAATGAGGCGGTCCGGGCTCTTCCTTCCCTTCCCTTCCCTTCCCTTCCCTCCGGGACGTGTGGGTGGGTGTCTGAGTGCTGTCATGTGAGCTAATCTGCGCATATGTGAGTCTGAGTGTCACTGGGTCTGTGTGTCTCTGATGTGTGTCAACATGGGTGTGCATTTCTGGTCTGTGTGTCTTTTGTGTGTGGGTGTTTATGTGTATGCCTGTCCTGTGGGTCTTTGTAAATGCCAGTTAGTGTCTGTGTGGGCCTGTGCATGTGTGTGTATGGGGCGGGGGGAGATCTGTGTGTGTCTATCTCTGTGTGTGTGCCTGGATGTTGTATCTCTGGGTGTTGTACGTCTCCGTGTATGTTGTATGCGTGTGCGTGTTGTATGTGCCTGGGTGTTGCATATCTGTGTGTATGATATGTGTCTGGGTGATGTGTGTGCTTCTCCATCACACTGAAGGCCTTTGCCCTCTTCTCTCCCCTCAGACCTCACTTACTCCCAGAGTGACCCTCCCCGTCCCTCCCCTGGTCCCCCAGCTCCTGCCCATGTCTTCTGCCTCCAGCCCTCTCATCACAGGACATTGGGGATTAAGGAACAGGCTCTGGAATCACACAGATCTAGGTTTCAGCCTTGGCTGTGCACTTCCCAGCTGAGTGACCTTGATTGAGATACTTACCTTTTCTAAGCCTCAGTTTCCTCACGTATAAAACAGAAGTGATCATATCTCCCTAATAGAGATAATCTCATGACGGAGCCTGGTGTATCACATGCTGCAAAGGGTGCCTGCTATTGCTCCTTAAAGGAGTAGACCCGGTGTCAGGCACGCAGCCAGGCTCTAATGAACAGCACTCAAGAACAAAAGCACTGAGCTGCTGTCTCCTTTGCTGCTAGAGGAGGGAGAGGTGTGGGAGCAATGACCTGGATTGGGAGCTGGGCAGGAGCTGTTTGCATTGACAGCCACTGCAAGGAAAGACAAGTGGTGACCTGATTTAGTGCTGCCTTGGGCAGCCAAGGAAGCAAGGAAGTAAGTCACAGGCAAGGGGCTTGGAGCTGCTCTGGATATGGGACTTAGAAAAAGCCCAAAGCAGTAGGAGGGCACCAGAGAGCTTCTTTCATTCCTGAGTGACCCTTCCTGCTCCAGGGAATTCCAGGGCCCAGCTGGAAACAGGAGGACCCTGGGTTCTCTGCTCTGCTCAGGTATGATCTGTAGGTGAGGCCAGGAGTCATGTGATTTGGGGGCCTGTGATTTGTGGCATGGTAAGTATTTCTGGCTGCCCTGATTCACAGGGTTATCCGAGCACAAGGTGAAGCCCGTTGCAAAGCAGGCATGCCCATTTCTGCCCAGACACAGTCCGGTGGGCAGTGGGCGCTGTAGCCTGTCCTTACATGGTGCTGAAGGGGCCCAGCCACCAGTGACTCACTCACTCACCCAGCTGGCCGAAACCCAGGCTCCACCATTCCCTTCTCCTGCTACCTACAAACGCCCCTTAACATAGCACTCTTGACTCTTGTCACACTGAGACTAAGGTAGAGAAGGACACTTCCAAAGGTTCCAGGATGACAATAGTGGAATAAGCAGAAGGCCATGTGATCACTTAATTAACCAACTCTGGAACCACCTACCTCTGGGCTTCCTGGGGTGTGATTTTGTTAACCCCTCATTGTTTAAGTTGCTTGAATTAAGTATTTTATTTGTGTAGGATTCTTGCAGCCCAAAGCAGCCGACTGAACCTGGTAGGCCTCCTGAGATGTTACCCTTATCTCGAAACAGTCTGCCAGGAACAGGGCTCCTTGCACGTCTCCTGGAGGTCCCTGAGGGTCTGGGGCCATCAGAGGAAGTTTGATTGGAATGGATGTGCTAACCTGATGAAGGTGGTGACCTTTAGGACTGCAGGCTTGGTGTAGGGTGAACAGTAAGAATATTGTGCAGGGAGAACCTCATGAGGAACATTGGGGCCAGCTTCCAGCTTTTAGGAGTTGAAGGCCCCGCAGAGTGAAGAACTGACTGCCCCAGAGCAGTATTCTTTCCAACTGTGGGTAGTGAAATCAATTTAGTGGATTGCACCCAGAATTGTTTTTTAAAGAATAGAATGGAAAAACATAAGTGTAATTACAGCTGGTAAAAAGGAATGATAGTTTCGTAAAATTCGTGTTTTAGCATACGTCAACGATCATCTGAGTAATGGGCTGAGACATGAAATGTATTTCTTTTTATGGGTTGTGGTTTTAAAAGCTTGAAAACCACTGCTCTGGAAAACAAAGGAGTGAAGGCTTTTGTGAGAAGGGCAGGGGTCTCTGCCCTAACATGTCATTCCAGCATCCCCAGGAGTGTCTGGGGGAACAAGTCACCTCCACCTTCCTAAGCACGGAATGAGCCTTCCCAGTTAGGTCGCAATGTGCTCCAACCCTTTGCTGCTTTCTTTAGCAGGAAGGGAGGGATGGGGCTTTTACCCGGATTCCCCCTCCCCAGAATGTCATGGCAAGTTGGTGAAGATTTTTGGATGGAAGGTCATTTCTGAGCCTTTTCCAAGTGACTGGCTCTACCATGTCCCCATTCCCGGTCCTAAGAACAAGTGGAGAGGAGAGCAGGAAGTCAGGAGAAGTAGATTTGGCCCCTGGAGAAGTCTTTCCTTAGAGGCCTTCCCCTCCCATTTCCACTATTGGGCAGAATCTTGAATATAGCGGGCGGGACAGAGAAAAAACTAGAAAGCTTGACTTCTGCCACCAGGGCCGGAAGCCCCACCGTGGCCCCAGCCGGTGGTTAGCCCCTGTTTGTCACTTTGCAAATCTGGTCTACCCACCTCCGGTGAAAACTCCCAGCATCACCCCAGGGGCAATGACTAATTACAAAACACATTTTCTCTCTCTCTCTCCATTCCCCTCACCTCCCGCCCACAGTGCCCCCACCTGGCCCAGCACCCCTGCACCAGGCTGCCTCCCCAGACCGGCTTGAATGAACTCTTGGCCCGGCCCCTCCTCCCCAGACTGCACCCTCCGGGGTTCTTTCCTCTGCTCTCGCTTTACTTTCGCTTTACTTTCACTCTCACTTCTCTGTCAGCTTCTTACCCTGGAGCTCAGAGCCTCGGCCTTTCTCAAGGTGGGGGCCCCAGGTGAAGCCCAGGGCTGAACCCAGCCAGTCTGGTCTTGAGTCAACAACAATGGATAAATATTTATCCAAGGAATTGTGTTTCAGGCTTCGAGTGTGCAATGAGAGCACACAGCAAGGTTCCTGCACACACAGCTCTTAGAAGCCTGAGTGGCACAGATGTAATCAAGCGATTGGAAACGGTGGGCAGGGCTCTGCCGCCCCATGCACGGTGCTGGCGAGGCCCATGCGGAGGGCACGTGAATAGATGTATGTACACGTGTAGAAGGCACTGTGGTTTGCTGGGTTTCTGGGACAAGTCATCTCCTCCCTCGCCTGTAAAGCTACAGAGGACACCTCCTCCCTTGCCTTGGATGGTGTGGTTTGAGGATGGGTCCCAGGCAATGAGCTGGCACAGAAAACCCCTTCATGCCCCTGCCATCTCTGAGCCCCTTCCCAGACCACCTCATGGGTGGCGGCCCCAGCCTGCACCTCCTGTCTCCTTTGTTGTTGACAGAAACAACCCCCCTATCCCTTCACACTTGATCTCACCTGGAAAAGAGGAAACTGGAGGCTGGGGAGGCCCCAGAGGGCTGCATTTTCTCTAAGCTCTGTTTACACACCCCATTTACGTTGGGTCCCTGGGGACCGAATAAAGGCTTCCTAACACTGAGTGTGATGAGGTTATGAGGAAGAGGGTGCCCTGGTGGGACTGCGATGCTTTTGGGGGGGGAAACTGGATAAATCCATCCCATTTAGTAGTGCACGTACTCTTAGAACTAGCCACCCCACTTTTAGGAAAGGATCCTGAGAAATACGCGAGCGAGTGTGCTGACGTCAGCATTCTCATCAGCTCTGACAGGCGACGGGGTCCCATGCAGCCACCAGGGGAATAGCGCAGCCCTGGCTTACAGCAGGCAGAGGAGGCCCGTGGTGTACTGTGTAAAAGCAAGTGACAAAGCAATATGAGGAGCCCGGCCGCCGTGGCTCAGTGGCTGAGCATCGACCTAGGATCCAGGAGATCTCGGTTCAATTCCCGGTCAGGGCACATGCCCGGGTTGCAGGCTTGGTCCCCAGCCGGGGGCGTGCAGGAGGCAGCCGATCAATGACTCATCATTGATGTTTCTCTCTCTCTCTCTCCCTCTCCCTTCCTCTCTCTGAAATCAATAAAGACATATTTTAAAAAATAATAATACATGGAGTATAGCTCAAGTTTAAAAATAAAAATAAAAACAATGTGTATAGAAAACATACATATAGAAAATGGTCTCAAAGGATATGCAGTTGACCCTTGACTAACACGGGTTGAGCTGCGTGGATCCACTTACACTGGGATTTTTTTTCAATAAGTATACAGTCAGCGCTCCCTGTCCTGGGGTTTTTAATCTGCTGATTCAACCAACTGCACACCGAGGGCATAGTGTATGCATTGCTCTGCGTTATTTCATGTGAGGGACTTGAGCATCCCTAGATTCTGGTATCTGTGGGGGCATCCTGAAACCAATAATTAAGAGACTATAGTTAAGTTTTGGGAGAGTCAAAGGTTGTATGCAGATTTTTAACTGCACAGTGGTGGGGGGGTTAGTACTTCTGACCCTCACATTTAACGGGTCACCAAAAGGACAATAGTTGGAAGTAAAATTAGGAAAGAAATGAGAGAAGGGAAGAACTTTTTGTTTTTTATCTGTCAACTTCAATATGTCCAAATTTTTATAAGAATATCTTAGTTTGGTAATTAACATTTTTTAAAAATTAGTAATTAATAAATGAAGTTTCCATGGCCCAAGCATCTGCTTGCCAACTGCCCCTCTCCCTCCTTGCTCCCTCCTTTCCACACCGGCTTGTCTGCTCCTTCTACCATTTGCTATCTTTGGACCTCAGACTCCTGAGCTGCCTGTAAGACTCCAGAGCCCCTCCAAACAATGCTCACTAATCCCTCCCTAAGCCTGTCTCCCCAGCAGCTCAGACCAGCAGCTGTCTGCTCCTATGGGAGATGGGCAGAAGTCCCCTTGGTTTAGACCTATCATAAAAAGAGAAGCAGCTGTGGCCCTATAGATGCACAGAACTCCAGGATGTGGCCACCTCTAAAGAGGATGCCTGGCCTCTCCCCAGAGATCATAGTTCTTCCTCTCCTTCCTGGACACATCCTTAGCACTCAAAGCATTTCCAAAGAATTGGGTGAGTCCCCAGAGATGGTGCTGTCCAGTGGTCTCACTTTGCAGGTGAGAACAAAGCATCCAGGCCAAACCTTTGTCACCTGCTTCTTTGCAAGTGCTGTCTCTTAACAATGTCAGAATCTGAATGCTTCCTCTTGTTAACTGTGCAATAAAGGAATTCCACCAGGCAAGCCACCATCTCTGTCAGTGCTTTTCAGTGTGATGGCACTTTGGAATCATCTGAGGAGATTTGCAAGCTACTGACACCTGGGCCCTACCCCAGACATTCTTTTTCAGTTTAACTGGGGAGGGGGCATCCTGAGCACTGGGATTTTGGTACTCCCTACCTCTTCCCAAGGTACAGCCATGTTTAGAACCACTAGTTGATGATGTGATGTGATGTGATGTGATGTGATGTGATGTGATGTGATGTGATGTGATGTGATGTGATGTGTATACACATGCTCCGTGCATATGTAACCCATTCATGGAAACCTATGTGCATACACACACACAACATACAGAGCTGGATTTCCCAATACACCAAGTAACACTCACTGCTAAGGTCACCAGCAAAACAGGATATAAAAAAAAAAAAAAGAGTGGGGAAAAATTTTTAGAATGTGATATTTTAAAACTCAAAAGGTCATCATGGGGGAAATCAGAATCTTTATTGGGCTTCTTTACATATTTTTGTGTGTGGTTTTTCTTGTATTACGTGTAGGGAGGAGAAGCTCCACAAACCGTTCAAGGCTGGGCCCTAATCTGGCCCCATGTCAACAAAGAATCATGCTGCAGGTTTTCTGGTTGAAGCATCCAGCCCCTCTGGATGGGGCAAATTGTCACCTGGTTCCCCTGGCTGAAGGTCCTCAGCAGCCAGAGTCTTGGCACTGCGCTGGGGGTCAGAAGGGCCCAAGTCATCCAGGAGCTCCAAACCCTCCCCCTCCCCCCACCACCACTTCATAAGAATGATGTGACCAAAGGAACTATGATACCTGCAGGTGAGCTCAAGTATTTGGGGCTCTGTCCCCAGGGCAGGCTATACACATGTATGAGAGGTACATGTGGGCTTGCCTGAAGTAGAGGAGATTCAGTCAACTTCAAAGTCATTTCCAAATCTAAGTTTGATGAGTCAAGTATACAAAGTGAATCCAAAGCCAATCCTTGTGGAAATCTATGAGGAACTGACTGGTAGGTTTTCATCTGGGCAAGCAAGAAAGGCTTCCCAGAGGAGGTAAAATTTGAACTGGGCCTTGAAAGATGAGCAGAGGGAAAAGAGAGAAAGTGGGTAGAGCTGCCCCATTCCTTTACTATTCCACATTCTTGTCCTTGACCTCAGCAAACTGGACTCTGCCCCAGGAGCCTTCTGGAGCCTTCAGGGGACAGGGGGCTTTGGGTATGTCCTGGGAAGGAGGCAGAGGGTTCCACCTCTTACTGCCCTCCCAGAGTAAATATCAGCCCCACAACTAAATGTCCACCTCTGGATCTGCGGGGCTCAGTCCTGTCTTTCCTGACCTGGCTTTGAGGTAGGTGCCCAATCTTCTTCAGAAGCCCCTAGGCCCACCCCTCCGTGCTCCACAGCTCCATGTGAAAACTGGGGGGAAATGCCCTTAGGGCTTCCCTGCTGGACAGTGGAGCCAAGCTCTCAACCTGGAACTGCCTCAGAAAGACCTGGACAGTTAAGATATCCAAAGGCCAGTACCTCCCACACACACCTTCAGAATCTGACTGTCCCAGGTGGGAGGGCCAGCCAGGACTGAGAGCCATAGGGGAGAGAGGGAGGAAGACAAGACAGAAGGGAGGGGGGTGGCGAGACAGCTGCCCAGGGAAAAACCCAGAGGCTCTGGAACAGGTGGAGGACAGGGCCCAGTCTAAAAGGGGCTCTACAGAAAACAAATGTTCCCGAGCAGCATTAAATCCTGCTTGTTCCCCAGGCTCGTGCGTGCGGTGGGACCAGGGACAACTGTTCACCATCAGCGGAAGGAGAAAGACATAAAGGCCCGGAAGGAGGGCCTCCTGCTTTCCAGAGTCAGGGATTCTGTGAGAGCAGAGACTTTCTCTCATTTGCTCACTGCTCTCTCCCCAGCACCTGGCACATACTAGATGCTCAATAAACACCTGTTGAATGAACTCTGCCAGGCCTTTTCCTCGGTCAGGACTGTCATGATTTTCTCAGTCTGTGGGTTTCTTGTACAGAGCAGGGGTTAACATGGTCATGCCAAGAAGTTTGCAAAGGGAGGGGAGAGGGACGTTCAGCTTGGGTTCCCTCCCTATCATCCCACTGACTCGACTCCACTTCCTCAGGATCTTGGAATTGGAAGTAAGGGAAGGGGGTGCAGTTTACTACACACAGCTGCCCTTCCAAATCAGAAGGTTGGAGGACCGAGGAGGAGGGAGGAGGGGAGGAGGGGGAGGGGAGGAGGTAAACAAGCAGAGAAGAGAGGAATGTGCTGGGAACGCGCAGCAGCTGCCAGCAGACTGCAAGGTGCTGGGTCTGTCCAGAGGGAAAGGGGTGAGGCTGGGGAAAGCCCCACGTGGTCACTGAGCTCCCGGGGGTCTTATTCCTGCTGCCACACTACCTAGACAGTGACTTTCAGAGTGGGGTGAGGTGTGTGTGGAGGGGAAGTGGGGAAGGACAGGAAAGCATCACTCTCCATTTGAGTAGCAGTGGGCAACTTCCCTTCCCGGGGGTCACCTCCCCAGTAAGAGACAACTGCTTGACGATGACGTGATATTGATGAAGCCGTGGATGCTGGCTTCAGAGACCTGGGTGGTGCCCTGGCCAGTCTGGCTCAGTGGTTAGAGCATCGGCCTTCGGACTGAAGGGTCCAGAGTTCGATTCCGGCTGAGGGCATACACCTCGATTGTAGACTTGATTCCTGGCTCTAGTCAGAGCGTGTGCAGGAGGCAACCAATCGATGTTTCTCTCTCTTGCCCTTCCACTCTCTCTGAAAAGCAATGGGGGAAAAAATATATATATATCCTTGGGTGAGGATTTAAAAAAAAGAACACTGGGTGGGCCTTGGGCTCGACTGCATGTGCGTGTGAGTGTGCGTACAGGTGCAGATGGTGGCCTGGTGTGCTCACAGGGGCTGACACCACCAGAGAATGTGGTCTGCAGGCACAGGCCCGGAAGCAGGTTCCTTGGGGTAGCAGGTGAGTGTGTATTGAAGCTCAGTTTAAGTTTTATTTTTGTGTGTCCTAAGCAGGGAGCACAACATGCCTGGCCAGGAGTTCATTTTATTTTATTTAAATATATCTTTTACTAATTTCAGAGAGAGGAAGAGAGAGAGAGAGAAACATCAATGATGAGAGAGTCATTGATCAGCTGCCTCCTGCACGCCCCCGACTGGAGATCCAGCCCGCAACCCGGGCATGTGCCCTGACCGGGAATCGAACCGCAATCTCCTGGATCCTAGGTCGATGCTCAACCGCTGAGCCACGCCTGGGCAGGCCAGGAGTTCATTTTAAAGCCACCTTAAGTGAACACATTGGCCTCTCTGTTCCATGTTACCCGAGCCCACTCCCCCTAACACCTGACACAAGGGCCTTGGACCCCCAGGAATTGTAGGCTGGGGCACTGCCCTTGACATTTCTCCCACATGGAACCCCAGGCCTGTCTGAGCACTGGAAGGTGTTTTAAAGTCACTCACAGCCCCTCTCACCTGTGAACTCTGGTTGCAGGCCTGGGTGTGTGTCCCATTGGTGAGCTCAGGGCTGGCCCTGGGGCAGTGAGGAGGGGAGGAGACAGGCCAGAGGTAGTGATGACTGGAGGCAGCCCTGGGCTGCCTCTGGAGCCCTCCAGGAGGCCAGTGACCAGGCTACAGTTAACACCTGCCTGCCCAGGGCCAGATTCTGCCCATCACAAATATCTCCCACCCTGCTTCCACCAGCTACCACACCTCCTCCCCTAGGAGTGGATGTAGGCGTGGGGACAGATGAAAGGCATTACGGGGAAGGTTCTCTTCCTGCTGATTCTTCCAACCCTTTGCTTACCAGAGAGATCGCCTTCACATCACATACCCCAAAGGACAAGCTGGGCCCGAGCTGAGACCCATTTCCAAGTGGCCATGGTCATTGCCTCACTGTTGGACGGCCCCCATCTCAACCCACCTCACCCAGTCCTCTAGTAGGAGGCTGTTTCTGCCTGTCACATCACCACTGTGTTCCAATGCCCAGCACAGGGCCTGCCTGGGCACTCTCTGTTGGAGATATATTAAGAAGAATAGCCTTTTTGAACCATTCTAGCTCTTCCATCCCTCCCCATCTTTTGCTGAGGATTCAGACTCAGCAGGTTTGGGTGAGGCCTGACATCACTGAAAGCACCTGGGTGGGTCTGGCTGGCCCCAGCCACCTTCACACTAAGGTGCTGTTGTCCCAAGGCTGTCCTCCCTGGTGTTTGCATTCCAGAGAGAGTAGGGATAGCTGAGAGTGGAATTTCAGATAGTGGAGTGCTGTGATATAAACCTGCACTCAAGAAGTTCCAATTCCCAATCTTGACCTTGGGCAAGTTACTTAATCTCCTTGGGCTTCAGTGTGCTCATCTGTAAGGTGCGACGGTAAAGCTTTTACAGGCAGTGTGCTCTCCGCCATAGGAAGGCTCGTCAGACAGAGCTGGGGTCAGGGCCCATGCTTGTGATCAAGCCCTGACTCATACCTCTCTCTGCCTGGCCCTCCCAGAAGGGCGCAGGGTGGTCCAGGCCTATCCCATGGGAGTATGGCAAAGGATGAGCTAAGTGACTATGGCCCCTAGAGACGAGTTTTGCAGCACCGGCCCGGGTCCTGTGCTCTCTCCTAGATCATATTTGTGCTGCCCTAATTTGTAAGAATTTAGACATGACTTCAGGAACCAAGCTCCTCATGGGAATAAAATCTCAATTCAATTCTCCACTAAAACCATTTCCTCCACTGAAACACTTGGCACACATGTGGGATTCCAACAAATCCAGGTTTGAATCTCCATTTCACCACCTACTGGTGGAACAACATTGAACAAACTTTGGCTCTTAGAGCCTCAGTTTCTCTACCTATAAAGTAGGTACAGTCATCTCTGCTTTGCAGCCTTGTTGAGAAGATGAAATTAATTCAATCATCCATTCAACACACTTTTAATGAGCACCCACGATGTGCCAGGCAGTGATGATACAGCTATGAATACAAGAGAGACAGACAAGGGCATGTGCTAGTGGGGCCTTCAGACAGATATTAACCAACAGTGACTCCATTGCCTAGGTTATCAATTGTGTTGAATGTTATGTAGGAAAAGTGCTCATGAGGAACTCGTGTGAGCTCAGTTTTGAAGGATAACTAGGTGTGATCTATGTCAATCAATCTAAAACACTATTGATTGTCAACACTGTTATTTTAGATAACACTGAGAAAGAAAAACTCTTCCAATTAACTGTGACTCCTAGCCTTCTTACCCTTAGAAATGTTATTTTGTGCTTACTGAAAGAGCTCTTTTAGACTTTCCTTCAACCCTAGAGGAGTTTCCTATCTCCTACCCAATTTAAAACAAAGAAGGGTCTGTAATGGCAGAGATCAGAATAGGGTGAAACCCAAGAGAAATCCACCTTGCCCTGCAGCAAGCTCGCCTGGTATGAAACCCCTGAATTGGTAGCAGATAGGCTCCTAGGCTCTGGTTCCATGGAAAGGGGAGACAGGACAAGAAGGCCATGTGGACAGGGCAGAGAGAAGGGCAAGAAGGGTGGAGAAGGGGTCCTGGTGGGTGCTCATTGTTGGGCTCAGATTCTAGCTGAATGGAGGAAAAGAGTCAAATGCCAAACTGGGGGATTGTTAGACACCATAGTGTGTAAAATGCATCCTGTTGTCAAATTTAAAAAAAAAATTTAAATATGTCTTTATTGATTTCAGAGAGAGGAAAAGAGAGGGAGAGAGAGAGACACCAATGATGAGAGTCATTGATTGGCTGCCTCCTGCATGCCCCTTGCTGGGGATCAAACCCGAAACCCTGGGCATGTGCCCCGACCAGGAATGGAACCTTGATCTCCTGGACCATAGTTCAATGCTTAACTGCTGAGCCACAACAGCCAAACTGTTGTCAAAGATTTAAAAGAAACACCTTACCCAGAAGCACAGAGCACCCTAGTTTCTAGATCTTGGTTTCTAAATACCATTCTTCACTAAAAGAAACCAGGGTGTTTTGGGGAAACAGCCAATTCCAGGGCTGCCTGAGGAAAGTACAAGATGACCCTGGAACATCTTATTGTGCCAGAAAATGACAATGTGCTAAAAAATATAAATAAGTAATAGGGACTTGTCAGTAGGAATGAGAGCTAGATTAAAGGGGTTTCAACTGAACAAATTTGGCATAATTTGAGCACTGAAATAAATAACGAGAGTCATAGATTATAACCCAAAAAATAAAATAACAATCTATGAGTCCATCTGATATAAATAAATCCACAGATAATCAAATAAATGGGGAAGAAAGAACACTCATCCTTAACAAAGAATGCTAAGAAACAAATACAGAAAAAATGATTAATTGGAAAGCCATCATTTGCCAATCACCATAATATTGTTTTAGGCAAGAATCATAAATAGATGCTACAAACGGGTGATAAGAAACAAGATATTTACACAGTACACTGAGCAAAAAAATACTTCTCCTTTTGCTATTAAAGGACATTAGTAGGACAACTAGAGATGGTTCTAGTACCTGGCACACTAGTACAAAAGTAAATATGGTAAAAAGCTACAATTTGGGGAACCCGAGTAAAGGGAATATGGGAATTATTGGTACTGTTTTTTGCAACTTTTCTGTAGTCTGAAATTATTTCAGAGTAAAAAGTTGGTTTTTTAAAGTGTATATCTTAAAATTGATAAAATACAGTAAATGAACTAGGGAAAGATGTACATGAACATACCAAGTAGAAACATCTGTATGTACAAAAGCCCTGACGCTGGACAAGCATAGTTTTTGAAAACCAGAACCAAAGAAAGCCTGAGTGGGGGCAGAGTGGCTGGGAGCACAGTGAGCTGAGAGGTGGGCAGGGGCCAGGCCATATTGAGGGTTTGGGTCCTGGTGATGACAGCAGGGAGGAGCCATCAAAATGCTTTAAGCAGTGGGTGTGGGGAATGTGGCCTTATTTGTGTTTATCACTCTGGCCCCTGGCTGACCCTCAATAAACAGTGGCCATTAATAATGCCTTGTCTGCTCCACTCTCAACTGTCACTTCCCCTAGAGACCTTTTTGCTCAATGGAGTTGACAGCAGGTGGCCTCATACCCATAGGCTGCCAGGTTGACCTCTAGCACATCCAAGCCCAGTCCCATCTCCTCCTCCTCACCCCAATCAGCCCAGGTCTCCGTGTACTTTCTCCACCAGCTTCCTTCTGTCTGGGTTTCTAGTCTGGGAACCCCAGAGCTCCCAGGAGCCTGGAGAGCTTTGAGTACAAGGTGAATGAATGGGCTGTTTGACAGGGATCTCCCAGGGCAACCTCCAGGCTTCGCACAGTTTGAGTGGCTGTGGGCTTCCTTTTTTCCAGATGAGTCACTGCTCTGTGCGTCTGTGACTGTGTGTGCCCTCCCTCCCCCTGACGTGCTTGGGGCCCTGCAGTGAGAGATGGCTGGCTGTGTGCACCAAACAGCTCCTCCTGTGACTTGAGGGCCCAGGAAGGGGTTAATTGGGATATCCTCAGCAAGCTCGGGTTTGGTGGGCCAGTTGCCATGGCAACAGCATGGCTTGGGGGAGAGGGAGGCCAGCACAGCAGGATCTCCTGAATCACTGCGTGTACAGCCCCTGTGTTTATTCTGCAGTGAAGTCCTTCCTGCATCCTCTGGGCTGCACGTGGCCAGCAGGAGTGCTGTGCAGGGCAAGGGTGAGGGCAAGGGTTCCCTGTGGAGGCCAACCCAGGAGGCCCTGGCCCTATTGCAAACCCTCCCAGGGCGCCCTCCCAGCACCGCCCTGGGAGCCTTGCCCACCAGGAACACCCAGAGCTTCTGCCTTCAGCTCCCAGACCCCAGGCTAGGTGGAAAGCAGGAAAGAATATAGATTTAGGGCCAGAAGTTCATCGATCACTTAGTTATTCATTCTTATACCAGATATTTCTTGCTTGCCCATGATACACCAGTCACTGCGCTAGGTGCTGTGACCTGGGGTTATAGCTGGAAGCCAGCAGGCTCTGCACTCATGCAGCTGCCTTCCAGTGGGCAGGAAGTCCCCACCATGCACTTTCTGTGTCACCGTGGGCAAATCCCTTTCCCTTTCTGAGCTCATCTGCAGAATGGGGCCCATAAAGCCACATTGCAGGGATGCTGTGTGGAGGAGACAATATACTTGAAGCATATACCTGCATGCACAGCACATAGTAGGACTAAATGTGCAGTTATGACATAAATGCCTGTAGGCTGCTCACCTTCCCTTCCAGCCTTAGAAGGAGTCAGGTAATAAAATTCACAAATGAGGAGCCTTAGGCTCTGGGCCCTGGGGCACTGTGAGGCAAAATCTCAATTCTAACCCAGTTAGAGAGATAGGCTCCTCCATCACCCGGCATGAGACCTGGGCTCCAGTTTGCCCATTTGTAGTGTGCGGGTGATCCTCCAACACTCACAGGAGGGAATGTGCCTGAGCTGATGGATACCTGACTATTCCATTCCACTGTCTGACACACCCCCAGGACAGAAGAGCCTGAGGCCGCTCCCCCAGGCATGATAGGACTACAGTCCTGGCCTTCCATTTCAGCCCAACTAGTTTTATTGCCTAAATACAGACCCCAGCAGCTATCTGTTGATTTGATTCAAGTTTAATTTTCTAAGTGGGGCTACCCTAGCCAAGGAGAACACCCCCTCCCAATGCCCATCCAGGACTTTGCCCTCTCTGCTCCCTACTTATCCCCTCCCCCCCCCCCAGTAGCCCCAAGCTAGTATGCTCAGGCAGCAAGACCTTGACTGTGTGACCCTCCCCATTGCACACCAGCCTATGTTCATGGAAGGACCCCTGAGGCCCTCAAGGTCAGCCTTGGAACCACCATCTGTAGCCTCAGCACATGGCAGGCCTGGGCAGGGACCCAAAGCTCAGCTAGGCTGATTACAGATAAAAGCAACATGCAGACCCAGCCTACACATAGGGAACCAGTGAAGCAGGAGAAAAACATGTGAGAATTTCATATTTGATATTTTAAAAAATACAAAATTTCAAACTAGTCACCATAGAAAAATTCAAAATGTTAAAGGACTTGCTCACACTTATTCTGTGCCTTAATATTGATTTATTTTGTACTGCACATGGGTGTGGAGCTGGCCTCACCTTTTCAGAGCTTAGTGCCTCCAGAAGTCTTAATGAAGGCCTGGGCAATGGAAGTGGGGTGCACAGTCTGTGGGCTCCCCTCAAGTCCGTCCCTGGAGGATAGAGAGGGACAATGTTTTCCTCTTGCTTCAGTCTGACACCCAGGGAGGCCACATTAAGCTTGGTTGGAGGTGGTGCTAATGAGTTTTCTAGGATCCTCTTCTTCTCTCTCCAATCTTGAGTTTCCTTCGCCTCAGCTGGGTGTCAGGGTACATATTTATACCAGGACAGGGCTTATGGAACAGATCATAGCTGTCAGTTGTTGGTGACATTCTTTGTAGAAGGTCAGTGGGCTGGGGGGAGGCTGGGGTGGGGGCCTGCGAGTGTGGCAGAGCAACTGCAGAGAGGAAGAAGCTCCCAGCCAGGATGGCCCCTGAGCTGGAAAATCTTTAACAAAGGATCCAGCCAAGCCGTGGAAGAACAGGACAGGCAGACAGACATGCCTGTGAGAAAGTCAGGAAACACGGACAGCAGATGGAAAGGGTGCGAATGGAGAGAGAAGAGAAGGAAACCTGATGAGAATGAGGATTTCTTTTCTTTATGTAACAGGCTTCACTTTTTAGATCATTTTTAGGTTCACAGCAAAATTGAACAGGAAGTACACAGGCTTCCTATATACCCCTGCTCCCACAAACTCACAGCCTCCCCCACCGTCAATATCCCCACCAGAGTGGTGCATTTATCACAATTGATGAACCTACACTGACCCATCATAATTACTCAGAGTCTGTCGTTTATCTTAGGGCTCACTCTTAGTGACGGACATTCTATGGGTTTGAACAAATGTACAATGACATAGGTCCACCACTGCAGTATCACGCAGAATAGTGTCACTTCTGAAAACCCTCTGTTCCACCTGTTCATTCCTCCCTCCCACCTAACCCTGGGCAACCACTGATCTTTCACCATCTCCATAGTTTTGCTTTTTCTACAATGCCATATAGTTAGAATCACACCGTATGCAGCCTTCTCAGATTGGCTTCTTTCACCTAGTAATACATATTTAAGATTCCTCCGTGCCTTTTCATGGCTTGATAGCTTATTTCTTTTTAGTGCAGCATGATATTCAGTTATCTGGATGTATCAAAGTTTGTTTATCCATTTGCCTACTGAAAAATGTCTTGGAAGCTTCCAAAGTTTGGGCAATTATGAATAAAGCTGTTATAAACATCTGTGTGCAGGTTTGAGCATGGACATAAGTTTCAGCTCCTTTGGGTAAATACCAAGGAGTGTTTGGTGGGTCATATGGGAAGAATATGTTTAGTTTTGTAAGAAACTGTCAGGTGGTGTTCCAAAGTGGCTGTACGATTTTGCATTCCCACCAGCAACGAATAAGAGTTCCTGTTGCTTCATAGCCTCATCAGCATTTGGTGTTGTCAGTGTTCCTGAATTTGGACTTTCCAATGGGTGTATAGTAGTAGCTCATTTTTGCTTTAATTTGCAATTCCCTAATGACAGATGTGAAGAATATTTTCATTCGCTTATTTGCCACCTATATATCTTCTTTGGTGAGGTGTCTGTTCAGATCTTTGGCCCATTATTGAACTGGGTTCTCCATTTTCTTTTTGAGCTTTAAAAGCTCTTTGTATATTTTGGATAATAGTCCTTTATCAAATGTGTCTTTTGCAAATATTTTCTCCCAGTCTATGCCTTGTCTTATTCTCTTGAACCTCAGCTTTTAAGTTGATGGTTCTAGCCTTTGATGGAGCTAGATGCGGTACAGGGTCTAGCCATTTCCACCAACTCAGAACTCCTCTAATGGGCAGTCTTTGCTCCAGGCACCCCAGCATGCTGGCAGAGACCTTATCAGATCTGCCCTGTGTTCTGATGGCCCTACCCCACCCCACTCAATCGGCCTTCTCCCTATTTCGTCTCAGGGGCTGCTCCCCACTAACCCCATTGCACACCTAATTCTGTCTCAGCATCTGCTTCTGACCCAATTGACCCAGCACTGGGGAGGAAAGAAGTCACAGTGATGGGACAGAGAAAGATGGGGGATGCCAACTTAAATTTCAAGGTCAGAGAAGACCCCACTGATAATGTCATCATTTGGGATGAAACCTGGAGCCAGGACAGCACCCAGTTGTAAAAGGGTCTAGGAGAGGGAGCATTGGGTGCAAAGGCTCTTGCCTATGTAGCTGACACAGGGGGTACCCAAGGAGTGGGATGAGATAAGACCACAAAGTTTCAAAGACTGGAGTAGGGGCACATTGTGTAGGCCATAGTCAGAAAGTTGGATTATTCCAGATGCAGTGGGAAGCCAATGGAGGGTTTTCAGTTTAGAAGTGACATGATTTGATTTTCATTTTTAAAAGCTCAAACCAGCTGCTAGGCGGTTTGAATGGATTACAAGAAAGCAAGAGGGAAGCAGAGAGACCAGTTCAGCATTTTATTGCTCTGGTTAATATAAATATCTCAGCCCAAAAACTTCTCTCCTGCAAAGACAATCATGGTGGCTAGTTGTATAGGACCCCACACACACTGCAAACACACCTCACAGTCCCCACACTCTTAACCACCCACAGACTCTCCTGGACACAGTTTACATGCATGCATCCATGTTCCCCAACATAAACAGAGACCTATAGTCTCATGCACATGTGCTCCCATGCATGGCATCAGCAGAGACGTCTTCATGCATATGCAAGCACACACTCCCATTTATCCACTTCCTCACACACTTATGAGGTACTTTCATGCACAGGCACACACATACAGCTACGTACATTTCTATACAGCTACACAGACCCGCCATTTCCCATTTTCCAAAGAGAAGCAAGGTCAAAGCAGGGGAGGCGGCTGGAGAAAAGGTGTTAGGGGTTTTATAAGAAGGAGATAATTGCAAGCCTACTTAGTCACCGGGGAAAGAAATTGCCCAAATGGAGGCTTTACCCTAAATTGCACGTGATGGTTGGGTCAGCAGCCAGTTATCAGCGAGACTGCATTTAAGCCTTCATTCATCAGGCTGGGGCCTCCCCCCATCCCCACTCTGCAATTGCTGTCCACCTACCCCTAGCATTAATTAGCTCTCACTATGTTCCTAATGACTCACAGGGCATAGGGGGAAGGGGGTATGTATACTTTAGGCAAATCTGAACTCCTCAGAAAGACATTTTCAAGGCCCTGTAGGACCTGCCTTCTCGCTCCCCCACTGGCAGTTGGCTCCTCTGCAACACTCCCTCCCTTCCAGCTCTGAGCCCCAGCACAGTGACCTGCCAGCAGCAGGCAGCTCTTCAAACACACACCTTCATATTTTTGCATATGGTGCCGCCACTATCAGCTGAAAGAGTTTTCTTATCCTTCCAGACTCTGCTTAGGAGCTCCCTCCTCAGGAAAGTCTTCCCTGACTGTCCCACATGTCACTCCAGCCAGAGTCCCTCCTGTGTTCATCTCCGTCTTAGCATGGACTGCACAGCCCAGCACTCACCGGGTTATACTCATCTGTCTCCCCTTCAGGGCAGAGAGCATATCAGTTGTGTGCACTGCTGCCTGGCCCATAGTAGGTGCTCAATTTTTTGAATAAATGAACAAATGACAGTTGTTCCTATGTACCAGTGAAACTAGAGATTGTTTTTGGAAAGGATTCCTTGCTCCCTCTACCTTCTTGTTACTCCAGGGACCACTTGGTGATAACGAAGGCTCCAGCTTGCATCATAGGATGCCTGTGGCCATGATTTCTTCTCTACCTCTTCTATCTTCAACCAACTCCGGTATGTGTTGCTGTGATAATGTTGGTCCCCTAAGTTGGGGAAGAAGATAATGGGGAAGATTTGGAAAATGGGGTGACGGGGTAAGAAATTCAAGTTGATATATATGTGTGTGTGTGTGTGTATATATCCCATAACTTCCTATGGGGAAAATGTGGTGAACATGGGAGAGAGAGAGAGAACTGTATCTGTTGGCAGGGAGGATCAGGTCAGGCATTTGAGGATTGAAAAGAGCAAGAGATGGTCTCAGGAGATGAACATCCTAGATAGGGCAAAGCAGTTTGCTGATTAAAGGAAAGAGGCCACACTGCTGACGTGTCCGTGCTGTGCCTGGAGTGGTGGCCCAATGACTCAGGCCCCGGACAGTGCTGCTGGGAGTGGACACTGGTCAAACAGGATCCTGGCCTTTCTAACCACAGCAGAATTCTACTTCCCTTCCTAAGGAGCAAAAAATATGAAAACCAATAGTTATTGTTACGTGAGTGTCTACTACAGAGGAGACAAGGACAACCTACTGCCACTTCCCTGTCCACACTTCAGCAGACATCACTAACCGATCCTGTGTGTGCCCACCACCTCCAGGCCGGCTACTTAAGAACCAAGCGCTCAATAAATCTCTCATTCAGTTCTCGCAACAAATCCATGAGACAAAGATTAACTTTTATTTCCCAGATGAAGAGTAAAGAAGAGTCAGCATGGTTAAGGATCTTGACCGAGTTCACACAGGCAAATAAGAGTTGGGCTGAGAATTCAGACCCTAGTAGGCCTGCCCACACACACTCTTGCCACGTTACGGCACCGCCTGCCTCCACTGTGCATCTGTACCATTCCGCTGTGGGCATTTGTGGGGCTCTGTTGACTCTCAATCTCCAAACTTCCTATATCACTGGGGGTCCCCACAGGAAACAGGTATTCCTCTCTAACAGGGCAAGTGAGGAGCCTTTCAAAAAGGGACTATTTACCAGGGGTGGCCAGTGCTAAGGAGAACCAAAAGGAATGGTGAAGACCCTCATGGGACAGGGGAGGAAATGACTGGAAGCTGGAGAGAGCCACCACTGCAAAGGGAAGAAGCAAAGGGAGCAAATCCCCCAACCTCTCTCCTCCCACCTTCCTGTCTCCTCCACGGTCCTTCCTATTGGAGAAGCCCAGCTGCAAGCCGAGGCAGGGACGTTCAGGTGATGCGGCCCACAGAGGTCAACCTCCTGGACTGCCGGGGAGGGCACAGGGACAGAAGCAGCCTTCCATCAGCCCTGGAGGAGCAAACTGAGAAGGCCATCCAGAGTGCTCCTCTCCAGTTTGGGGGCTGAGGGTAAGCATTTCCCTTCCTCAGAAGTATTTATGGGCCAACATGTAAGTTTCTGTCTGAATCCAAAGGCCTGAGGACAAGGAAAGCTAGTGGTATAAGTTCCAATCCAAGAGCAGGAGAAGACCAGTGTCCCTGCTCAGCAGTCAGGCAGAGAGAGAAAATTCCCCCTTCCTCTGCCTTTTTGTTCTATTTGGGCCCTCAACTAATTAGATGAGGCCCACCCACTTTGGGGAGGGTCATCTGCTCTACTCAGTCTACAGAATCAAATGTGAATCTTTTTTTTTTTTTATATTTTTTAAATTGATTTCAGAGAGAGGAAGGGAGAGGGAGAGAGAGCTAGAAACATGAATGATGAGAGAGAGTTATTGAGCGGCTGCCTCTTGCACACTCCCTACTGAGGATCGAGCCCGAAACCCAGGCATATGCCCTGACGGGAAATCGAACTGTGACCTCCTGATTCCTAGGTCGGTGCTCAACTGCTGAGCCACGCTGACCAGGCTCAAATGTGAATCTTATCCAGAAAAACACCCTCACAGACACACCAAGAATAATGTTTGATCAAATATCTGGGCATCTTGTGGCCCAGTCAAATTAACACATAAAATTAACCATTGTCGCACCATGGATGGCAGGGGCGTGGTGACAGCAAAGGCATCCTAAGCTGACTGCCTTGTGGCGTGACCTTGGCAATGATGCCGACTGCCTAGCATCCCTTGGATCCTGCTCCTCTTCCAAGCTGTGTCTCCGGACTTCCTGCTGATGCTATGAGCATCCTCAAATCCTTCCAGCAAATCTTTCTCTACTTGAGTGTCAGAGTCCATTCTGCTGTTTGAAATAAGAACCCTGACTAGCACAACCCCCCAGGACACACTGGTGAAGCATATAGTGGTGGGTGGTCCCCTGACAGGTGCACCAGCAATGCATCAGGGAGCATGCATCTAAGCTGCCCATCAGGGAGGTCATCAGAGCCTCTTGGTTCCCCTTCTGAATGTCATGTTTCTGCTATTCACGAAATTAGGCAAGCTGCCTCTGAGGTCATTTGTGTTTTCAGCTGAACTGCCTCTGAGACACCCCAGGGGAGTGAATCCTACTGTGTGTGCCCCACTCCCAGACATGGTTTGCTTTTGGAGGCTGGAAAAGGACAGATTGTCCCGTCCCCAAAAAAGCCCTGCCACAATCCATGTGTGGCTGCTCTGGAAGTCCACAGTCACGCAACAGACATCCCTCCTGGAGGAATCCTCTGAGGGAAGGGGCCCCTACCTGGGCCCTGGGGGATACCCCCACCTCCTCAGCAGCCTCCCTCTGCCAGAAAGCTGTAGCTGCCCCACGGAGCAGCTAGCTGCGTTACCACCTCTATCCCCGCCCCAATGTCTAGGATTCAGTATTCAGATATTTCTCTGGATATTCAATATTTGCTCAGGGGATTAGAAGAAAAGCAAAGTGAAAACCACTAAGATGATGCCTAAGGTAAGTAGGCTACACCAGCCCCGGGGCAGGAGGGGCAGGGGGCAAGGAGGCCTGAAGATCCTCAGCCCCAGGGGCAGCCTGAGGACAGGCAAGAAGGACCCGAGTGGGTAAGTCTGGCCCCTCCCTATCCACGCACACCCCCAGCCCCACCCAGAGCTCCAGCCCTGGAGGCCTGTGCGCAGGGCAACACCAGAGTCTTACCCTTCTGGGGAATCGATGCACAGAAACCAGGGGTCAGGGCTCATGCTTCAATGGGTTGTAGTGAGAGCAACTCTCAAATATTCCCTGCCCTCAGGAGGCCTAGGGCTTGTGGGGGACACAGCCAGGTAAGTGCCCTGGTCAGAAACTGTGGCTCCTAGGGACAAGCCTGTGGCTGAGCTCCCAAATATCTGGAGACGGATCCTGGGAGGTGATCTGGAAAGACTGGGACACTTCCTCCCTGGCCTGCCACTGGCCCAGACACACTGGCTGCCTCTGCCCTAGGTGTCACTGTCCCATCCAGCAGCCCCCAAGTTCTGGGGGAGTGGCCCCTTCCCAGGCCAACTGGGTGTGCACCCTCTCCTAGAACAGCTCGCCCAGCCCCCACAGTCTTACAGCAAGTACAGCTTTGTAGTCTTCGCTGTTGAGACAGGGAACAAGGCCCCAGCCCATAGTGAAGAACAGGAACGGGAGGGCCATTGCCCCACTCCTTAGGGACCTCCTCACCAGGCCTGAGCCTTTCTGCGCCTGAGCCACATGTGAGCCCCACCAGGTACAACCAGCCTGCCCCGTCTGAGGCAGCTGAGCAAAGGAGCCCCCCCTGGGAACTCGGCTCCTGCTGTGACAGCCACCAGCAGCTCCAGACTGCCCAGGGGGAGGGGAGTCTAAACATTTGTGAGCTTCTCACTGCCCCAGCTCTCTGGATCACCAGAGAGGGATAGGGTGGGTCAGACAGGCTGGGGCTAGGGCCCAAGTGCTGGAGAGTGAGCCTTTCATCTCGGCTCTGTAAAACCTCCCCCCACCCCAGCCTGAAGCTGGCTGGCATTGCACCATAAACCTCTGGGATGCTGCAGCTGTGACTGGATTATTTATAGCTCCAGTCTTCCATCTCTAACACGCAAACATCACACAAAGGGAAAGGTAATGAAATCTCACCTCTCCTGCTTGTCCCTCACTTCAAACTGCGGGCTTTCCAGAAGCCCTAGTGGCTCAGGGGAGAGAGGCCCGCTGCCCTCCGCCAGTCACACGCACGCGCTCCCCACACACTGTCCCTCACGTTTCTCTCTCTCCGCACATCTCACAGCTGCAGACAATGCTGTTCCCTCTCCCTCGGCTCTGCCTGCGCCCTCCCCATCCCCCAGGCACGCTCTACACATCTTGCCCTTTTCCTCCCACCACCACTGTCTCCCCGTGTGACTCACTCCCCTCCTTGTGTGTTTGCTTTTTTGCTTTGTCAATGAAGACGCTGGCACATTAATTACCAGGCCTGTCCTCTGAGAGGCACATCAGCATCTTGTCAATAGTGGGTGGAGGTGTCATCTAGCTCTGCCTTTAAACTCCCATGGGTATTGTCTCCCCAGGGGTACCCGTTCTGTGGCACACAGCAGTGAGGACACACGTCCCCGGGCTTGACATACACAGACACCCCAAAGACAGGCCACAGAACACACCTCCCACTCTGCAGGAGGGGGCATCTAAGGATGTGCTCTGCAAATTAGATGCCAGGCTGGGTGGGGAATTTAGGGCGGCGGTGCCGAGGACAGCGGTTCCTCCTTGCGCCTCCTGTGTTACTGTCTCGGTGGTGTGATGTAGAATCAGCCTTGTGTTATCCCATCCCACAGGCACAAGTCAGAAACTCTGAGTCTTGTGCGGGCTTCTGTGCAGAGCCAAGGCCCAGCCGCCTCCCTGCCTGGCCCGCCTCAGCCCCTCTGGCCCAGCCCACAGAAGAATCAGAAATCAGTATGTCCCATGGCCGCCCAGCCTGCCATGGACCAAGACTCACTTCCATCCAGACAGTCACAGTGATGGGGACTTTGTGCGTGTGCTAGGATGCAGGGAAGTCACAGACTATGACAGTTCTGGGCTGGGGGCCTGGGGACAGAAACCCTGCAACCTACCATCACATCATGGTGGCATTTCTAGAAAGTCTCTGCCCTTTTAAACCTTAAGAATTCATCTGGCTTTTGGTATTATTCACTATAACATATCATTCATCATCGCAGTATTAAAATGTCTTAAATTACCTATAATCAAATATTTATTTTTTCTGAAACCTTTACTTAATATTGACCTTCCTGGGCTCAAAAACCCTCTGGCTTATCCTGGAGATCCTAAGGGCACAAACACCCCAGTGGAAGATCTAGGGGACCAGCCTGTGGGGTAAGGATATGGGGTATAAATCCATGGGGTGAAGATAAGAACAAGGACTGTTGGGTTTACATCCTGGCTCTGCCAGTTATTAGCTGTGTGACCTTAGCTAAATCACTTGACCTCTCTGTGCTTCAGAGCCTTGGCCTGTAAAATGGACAAATAATAGCACCTGTTACATAGGGCTTTTATGAGGATTAAAGGCACACCTAGCCCGGCCGGGCATGGCTCAGCGGTTGAGCGTCGACCTAGGATCCAGGAGATCGGGGTTCAATTCCCAGTCAGGGCACATGCCCGGGTTGCGGGCTGCAGCTGATCAATGACTCTCTCATCATTGATGTTTCTCTTTCTCTCTTCCTCTCCTTTTCTCTCTCTGAAACCAATAAAGATATACTAAAAAAAAAAAAAAAGGCACGCTTAGAACAGCGGCAGGCATAATATAGGTGTTTACAATTATTTTTCTGTACAAGACCAACACAAAGTTACCCAATCAACCACAAGGACTGAAACTGGAGATCATTCCTTCCTCCCTCCCAGGACTTGCTTCTGTCCCCAGGGCCCCGGCCCCCCCTCCAGCTGCAGGCCTCTGATCATGCATTCTATTTGCAAGGCAGCCAGTCAACAAATGTTATCCTGTTTCAGGCACTGTTGCCAAACTGAGCGGTCAGTGTCTCAAAAGACCTTCTAAAGGGGGGAGGCGGAAACATGCAAATTGCATTTTGACCATATTTCCAAATTGAAGACCCAAAGATGAATAAATGTCATGGCCTGTTTCAGAGTTACGGCCTTGCTGCAGGGAGCAAGGGAGGCAGACAGATCAAAGATGCGTGCAGCCTGGAACACTTGCTTCCTCTATGTATCAGGTCTCTTTCCTCATGTCACCTCACCTTCGGGGCCTTCTAGAACCACCTGTATGTGTAAAATGACAACCCTCTCCCCATCCTGTCAATTCATCTTCTTAGCACTAAGCACCACCTGACATATTTTGATATGTGTATCTGTTGGTGGTCTGCCCCACAAGCATGTAAGCTTCCTGAGGGCAATACCTTAGTTTTGCTTCCTCCTGAATCCCCTGTGCTTGGAGTACAATTGTCAGGGAGTAGATGGCCCATAGGTGTCTGTTCAGTAAAAAAACTGTGGGCAAATCACTCTTCAGTGTCTTGACTTTCCTTCGGTAAAGTAGGTGACAAAACCTTGCTCTCACTTCCCCCACAGAGAAACTCTAACTTGAAAAGAGGTCATACATGATAATCAGACATGCTTTTGACTCATCCATAGATAGATGCACATAAATTCAGCTGAGACCAAATCCATGCATGGCTCTGCAATCCCTGCTGTTTAAGCAATGTGGAGGGGCTAGGCTCAGAAGCAGACCAGGTGTGCCCACTCCACAGGCTCTGCCCTGAAGTTGGTCCATCTAGTCCTGGAAATGGTGAACACAGGTTCCTCCATGCTCAAGTGCAGGTAAAACCTGGGACTTTCTCTTCCCCGCTCAATGCACTCCTATTCACTTGTCAAAACCCAAGCCAAATTGCCCACCCTAAGGCATTTGCCCCTCCATTACCAAGTTATGGGTTTCTGGAACTTTCCCCCACCAGACTGTGAGCATATCAATAACAAAGACTTTGGCTTATTTATAACCACATTCTGAATGCTGAAGAAATGATAACTGACCAGATGACCAAACAAAGCAAGGACAATCCATGTTTCCGGACTCTGAGAGCCTGATTACAACTCTCATTCCTCCCCCATAACTCAGACGTCATTTTGGCTGAGGGGGTGGGACATTCCTGTTTGGCAGGGGCAGTTCTTTGCCTCATCCAGATTGGTATCTATTCCAAGTTATCATTTGTTTATACTCTGCGGGGGGCGGGTGAGGGAAATGATTACATAATCCGTGTCATTCCGGAGGGGCCCCTCCTCCTAAAGCCATGGGCCTCCGGCAAAGGTTCCTCATATCTTCCCCCAGCCCCCAATCTCCCTGCAGCCACCGGGCTGATTAGAAACCAGAATCCCAACAGGTGTGGCCTGTCAGTTTTCCAGACAGCTCAGGAGCCCCTTGTCTTTAGGGGTGGAATCTGCTTCGAAGGGAACTTGTCCACACTTCGGACAAATAGGCCCTGGGGCCCTGCCCTCGGAAGGTCGGGCAGGGCGGGTGGGTGAGTTCCACCCTGAGGTCAGGCAGAGCCAGTTTCTTGGTCCACCCCAGGGCGCAGGTAAAGCAAATACCCGACCCACCTGCAGCCTCTCTTGGAGCTCAGAAGTCTCAGGGATCTGGGACAAAATTCACTTTACCAACAACCGCTCTGCCTTCAGCTGGTTACCCCGCAACTACCTTTACTAACCCTGAAACCAGCTCTTTCCTTTAGGAAGATAGCAGCATCCGTGTGTCATCATTGACAACTACAGATGACTTCACAGTTTACAATAATCTATTGCTTCACTTGATCCCCTTTATAGTGCTGAGCAGGGCTGTTGCAGAAAGGACATTGAGGACATCACTCCTTCATAGAGTCGCCAGGAGTTGGAGCCAACTCCAGGGCAGGTAACACACATAATGCTGGGAAGGAGACACTATTCTTTCTGCTTCTCAGAAAAAAAAATTCAAAGTGCAGAATGACTTCTCTGAGATCACTGGTACAGAAGAAATTTGAACCCCCTTCTGCCCAATCCCAGAGGCTGAATGAACTCTTCCAAATACCCCATCCCTGATTTTACAGCCTTTTCTGGGGGAGTGCTTGCTGAGAAAGTAAACATACAACCTTAATCCCCCAGTGCAGTGGGGACAAAGCTAACGACCCCCAAAAAGGGCTAGAAAGCAAAAGACACCAATATCAAACTCCACTCTCAGCCTCTCACTTTCCCCCTCCCCAAGCCTACGACCAGAGCTGGGTTGTAAGTTTGTGACGCTACAGGAGTGAGGGAGACAGGTCCCAGCCCCAGCTCAGCTGCACGAGACCTGGAGCCAGTGCCTTCAGCTGCCCTGGCTCCTGGGCTCATCTCCACGATGGAAGCGCCCACAATGCTTTGCAGGGCTGTTCTAAGGCTTGGAAGTCATGTAGGAATCCACTCATTCCTTTCCTTCTCTCCCCTGGAGTATGGACATCCCATCTCCAGCTTTAGTTTATTATCAGGTGGAATATGTGGCTTCATACACTGTGCAGGGCACTCAGTGAATGTCTGTCCCCCCCGGAGAGGTAAAAGGGAGACAAGCTGATGGGCCCTGGGGAGGGGAGACAAAGAGCTGAGCAGAAAGTGGGCCAGGTGGGTGGGTGGAGATGGGGAGGTGCCTTCTGACTCTCAGGGAGTGCTCAGGGGAGAAGACGAGGCGGAGGGTGGTCCTCATGTCTCATTCAGGGGAAAGGGTTAGAGGAATGAGGCAAAGCCAAGAAGGCTCTGTTCAACCTGCCACCTGTTTGCTGGTGGCCTTGTGGGAATGGCCCGCTCTTCACTTTCTAGGCCTGTTTTCTCTGCAAAATGAAGTGAACTGAAAGGTCCCTCCACCTGGAATTTTCTAGCATGCTCCAAATCAGCCTTCCTATGGGATAGTTCCAGATAGTGCTAAGGAGGCCTGGTCTTCCTGCTCATCCATAGCTTTCTGCCCCCCTCTTAGTCTCCCGCCACTGCATTCTCTTACCCTTCCCCTTCTCAGACGTGCTGGGTTTATTTTTAACCAGAGTTTGCAAGCAAGATCTGGAAAAGCCAGTCAGGAGAAGTTCCAGCATTTGCTCCCTCCCTCCCTCCCGCACAGTGGGAGGGCGAGCTGTTTGGGGCAGGGAGATCTGCCCACAGGTGTGGAGTGAAGGGCAGCAGACCTGGGGACTAACACAGCTGGGCCCTCCTTAACTGGCTGGAGGACTGGAAGGTGGCCAGGCTGGCCTGGCTGTGCAGGTGGGGAGGAGAGGGTGCAGGGGAGGAAGTGGAAACTTCTGGGCTCCCTGATGTCACCTCCCCAGCAGGGGCTGATTGGCCCAGGGCTTCCCTCTCCCCTGGGGAGTCTCTGGGCAGAGTGGCCCAATGCCTTGTTATTGCAGGCCAGGCCTTTGTCCTGCTCTGGCACAGGGGAGGGGGCAGGCAAGGCCAGGTTACCCAATAGGCAGATTAAACATGTTTAGGGCACTGGCGGTAAAAGGGCTTCAACAAAGTGTTTGATTTGGTTTGTGTTTTTTTAAGGTCTCATTCTTAGTATTTCAAGGAAGTCGTCATCCTGGGAAAAATCAGAATTTTGTGGGACTTCCTACATGGATTTTAAGGTTTAGGGTGGCTTTTATTTTGAATTGTATGTGGGTGGGGGGAGGTGTATTTTAGCCTCTCAGCTCTCAGGGCAGCTAAAGGTTTTAATCCAGCTCAGGGTAAATTAAGGATCAGAAAGAGGGTGGGGACAAGCAGGTAAAGGGGAGAAAGCATGTGACCTCAGCCCATAGCTCTATCCCCAGGAGTGGGAGGCCCTCTGGACAGAAGGGGGCACTGCACTGTTATATAGGGAAAGCTGTGAGGCCTGTGTTAGAGTATACATGGACTCTGGGGAAACTAAGGTGTGAATAGTGGCAGAGAGTGAGGAGCAGGATCACTCAGAGCCCTGGAACAAAGCCCAGCAGCCTGAAATTCCCACTTCTGGACCACACCTGGAATTTGTTCTCCCTCTGCTCCCTCTGGAAATGGCAAGGCTCTTGGCCAGAAGTGGCCAAAGGTGTGGCCACTTTGGAGGGGGAGCTGGCAACCCACTTCCTTGAAGATGGTTCCAAGCATGACACTTGGCCCTCTGAGTCCCCTGGAGGGCACAGCAGGGACTCGTGTCTGTTCTCTTTGTAGTCTCCTAGAGTAGGAGCAATGGCCTTTCTGGCCCAACCAAGCACCCAACAGCAAACATTTACTAAGCACCTTCCATAAACCAAGCACTTTCCACGTATTACCTCATTTAACCCTCACACCACCCTGTGCTGTGGTCACTGTACGCCCATTCTACAGATGGGGAAACAGGCTCAGATGTCTAGTACCTGCCAAAGAGCACACAGCTAGCTTGTGGCAGGGCAAGGACACAAACCCAGTTGTCTGACTGTCCAGCATGCTTGATTCAATAACCACAGGTCTCACCCCTGCTCCAGGCCTCTGCAGCGACAAGATACAGCTGCCTCCCTCGCCGTTCTCAGCTCCTCTCCCCCTGTCCACCTCTCAGCTTCCACCCGGCCAGATCCAGATGTGCACCCTCCCATTATGAGCAAGGAGACAGACAAGCTTTCTAGGCCCCAGAATCAGGACAGGCTACATCATTAGCAAGGCCCAAGGCAAAATAAAAACGTGGGCCCCTTCTTCAAAAGTCTTAAGAATTTCAAGATGACAACAGCAAAGCATTAAACCATTCTCAAAAATGGGGCCCAGTGACTGCATGGGTCACAGCCATGATGCCACTCACGCCCAGAACCCACACTATCCCCAAAACAAACTCCTTCCTTACCTGGGAAATTACATAGCCAAGTCAGGTGGGGTGGAGTTCAAGGATCCTAAGAATACAGGCCTTGGGAAGCAAATGCTGCCCTGGCCCAGAGGCCCCACCTGCTTCAGGTGCTCAGGACCGGGCACTCTCATCTTCCAGGTCACAGCTGCACTGCGTGGAACTGGGGATCTGCTGTCTGTAGCCCACAGAGTGCTGTCTCAGCTGTGGTGAGGCAGGTGGGCCCTGAGGATAGCTAATGGGACAGGTTATAGAGTAAACTAATCCTAGCACCTCCACCTTCACCTGTTCCTTAATCCTTGCTGGAGATACCCTTTTCCCTCATTGGATCAACATTTAATGAGCATCTAGGTACTCTGCCGAGGATTCAAGAGTAATACTAATAATTTCACTCCGGAACAGTGCCTGCCCCTGAGCCATCGATGTTTGAAGAAGTGGAAGAGGTAGCTTCTGTCCACTGTCCCCTGGGTGTCGGACATGCCTACTCACAAGTGATCTCACTCAATCCCCCCCACAGCCCGGCAGGTGGGCATCGTGCTCCTTTTGGCCCAGGAGGGGGCTGAGGTTGAGAGTAACATGCAGAAGGTCCCATAACAACTGACTACAGTGAGAGACTGGGATCTGGGTCCAAACTGCTTCTAAACCTGCCTGCAAGGAGCCCTGTCCGGCCCAGGAGAGGGCCCACAAATAGAGAAATGCTGTACAAAGGGCCCTCTGCCAGCCCCGTTAGCTGTGTAACCTTCGGCAAACTACCCTTTCTATGTCTGGGTCCTTCATCTGTAAAATGCGGGTCATAGCACCCTCCTCGTAGGGTTGTTGTGTGGACTAGATGGGTTAGCATGTGTAGGGCACTCAGAATAGGGCCTGGAACACAGTAAGTTCTATATAAATGGTGACCATTAGTGATATGACTGTTCACCCTCTACTGACTCTCCTGAATGTCTCCTCCCCTCTTCAGGGCTGTCACTCACTAATTACTGTCCCCCTTGTAGTATATTCAACCTCTCGTTCTCCACCAGCCCTTCCCTATAAACGTGCTACGTCGTTCTCACCTTTCATCAGAGAAACTATCCCCACCCGTCCCTGGCTGCCAGGTTCTCTCCTTCCCTTCAGATACAGGACCTGGGGACAAGCTGGGCCTTCTGCTGTACCCACATTTTACCTGCTGTCTCCTCACACCACTTTGCATTCTAGCTTCTGCCCCCCACCATCCTGCACATACTGCTCAGGCCAGGGTCTCCAGGGGCCATCCTGCTGCTAAACTGAAGGGACACCTTTCAGGCCTTATCTCCATCTTGTGGCATCTCCTTGGGCAGACGGGACACTGCTCCCTGTGACTGTCTTCCCATCTCTCTCCCTGTACATTCTCCGTCCCAGGCTCCTCCCCTTCCAGCCCTGCAAGGGGAGCCCCGCCCAGCACTCAGCGTTTTCTCATCCTGCCCACTTTCCCTCAGGGACCTCATCCAAGTTCAAACCTCCACTACCACCCACAAGAAGACAACACCTCTCAGCTCCTGCTCAGACCTGTTTGCAGAGCCCAGATGGGCATGTCCACCTGCTTACCTGGCATCTCCCCTCCCCCCTCCTCCACCCCCTGCTGGCCCACAGCACCTCAGGCCAGTGTCCAAAATTGACCTCCCTGCCTCCCCTAAACCTGCTCCAGTGCTGCTTTCCCTGGGCACCCGATCTGAGGGCTAGCCCTGCTCCTCCTGCCTCTGCCTCTGCCTCTCCCTCAGGCATCTGGGCACCCAGGCCTGCCATCTCTCCTCCTAATAGTTCTCAGACCCTCCCCAAAATGCAGCCCCTCCTGAATTCAGTTTCATCACCTTCTGCCTAGATCGCTGCAATTTCCTCCTCGCTGGCTTCCCAACCTTGGCTCTCTTTCTAATCTAGACCTCACTCTGCCAGAAGGATCTTCTAATGGCAAATCACACTATGTCCCTCTGCTTACCACATCCTTCAATGGCCATTCAAGATTAATCCCAAGCCCCTCATCTTAGTCCAGGAGGTACTGCTTGCTGGTCCTGCCTCACTGCTCCTCACACTCCAGCCAAACCAAGCAACTCCTTGCGCTTCTCTGGCTGAATTTTGTTCTCCTGCCCCCCAGGCTCCTTCTCCCCCCTCTCTCCTTCCTTTACAGGCCCCACCTTCTGGAAGGGGTCTTTCCCCAGTGCCCCATCTGTGCACCTGCGCTCATAGCGCTTACAAATCCCCTTCCCTTCCCAGCACTGAGAGTGTTGGGGAAGAGGGGACATCAGAGCCAAGCAAGAACAAGGGTGACAACAGCCAACATTCATTAAGAACCAACACCAAGGGGACAGTGCTGACGCTAACACGCACTGTTTGAATTCTCCCAACAACCTCCTGAGGGGTATTCCCATCTCCCAGGAGAGTGAGGCCCTGAGAGATCAAGAAACTTGCCCAAAGTTAACAGCAGAGCCAGGGTTTGAACCCAAACATCAATTAATTTGTTGGATGAATCCAAGATTTCACTGAAGCATGGAGATTTGCTAAGCACTGAAGAAGCAGGAGCGGGGATAGGAGACAGGAGAGGGGAGCAACATTGCAGACTGAAGCAGCAGCCTGCTCTTGGGCCCCTCCGGCCTCCTCTGCCATTCTGAGGGAGGAGGAGCCCTGCTGTAGGCTCTCCACCTCGGTGGGAGGAGAGAGTCCTAGGAAGAAGCCACTGGCAGGTGGGACAGGAGATGAAGGGATATGGAGGCCAGGCTCTGACTCAGCTGGTTCCCAGGGAGAAGAGCTTGACAGGGGCCTTGTGGGGTTAAGAAAAGGAGGTGCAGGCAGGCAGAGGCCCTCCCTGTTCCCAGGGCGCTGGAGGCAGCTGGCTTCGGCTGGCCAGCACCTGCTGACCCCTGCTGCCTCCATGGGGTGGGGCAGGCTGAGGACAGGTAGGGGGCAGTTACTAGGCCGTGCCCGGGGCTGAGGAAGTGCTGTGGCTGCCAGCCCTGCCTCTCCCAGCTCCTGATGGGTTGCCCTACTCACTGAGGTGGGTGGCATGGAGGCCCTTCAGGGGCGGGACCAGCCTGAAGCCTGAAAAGCTGCCTCCAGGCAGATGGCCTGGCCAAGCGGTTTAACCCCAGGTAAGCGGGGGAGGCCCACAGCAGCTCCAGCTCTGGGCCTCCCAGCTTTTCCCCTCTCTCTCCTACCCTGGGAAGCTCCCAACTGCCTCTCTTTCTGTCCCCTAAAACGATCCTAATTCCAGATAGCCCCCTGTTCCCCAGGTGGGCATGTTGGCAACTCCCTATGTCAGGAACTGGTTGCCTGGTCTTAGCTGGGCAGAGCATTGTGGGCCTAAGGCTCCAAGCACACAAGGGGGAGGGTGGAGTTTTTAGGAGGTGGTCACATGACTGTCTGGGCTGAGACCCAGGGGCACAGAGTTAATTCCTTCTTGTTCACGTGGCCCAGCATTCCAGAGCTGCCTCTCCAGGGGTGCTGGCCGCCAGCATTGCCCCAGGCACCCCCAGTGACCTAAACCTGTTTTCAGAGGCAGCCCAACCTCCTGGAGCTGCGGCTCCTGAGTCACTAACTTTCAGGCTCCAGATTTCAAATGAATGCTCATTCCTCTTTGCAGCACAAACCCAGGCCCCACCTGAAGGATTTGCACTGGTGAAGACTGCGGTGGAGGGGCTGGGCTGGGCAGTGCATGAATGACCTTCAGATGTGAGAGGAGTGCCACCAGGCAGGGGCGAGTTATTTCCTGCTGTGCCTTGGTTGCCTTGTCTGAAATGGGAATAATCATAGTACCCACTATGGGTATTTTCCTGTCAAAGGAACAAATGGCCTTAAAAGTTGGCCATGATAAAAGAGAGATAATGTATGACAATGCCTAGCCCACTGTCAGATCCCTTTTTTCTTTTAGCCACGGTTTCCCAGTCCGGCACCTAAGAAAGCAATTCTGCCAGCTTCACGAAGCTGCCATGGGTGGCGGGAGAGGGAGGGATTGCAGCTTTTGGTGAGGAAGGCACTGTACACCACAGGGGATACCTGGCATCCCTGGCCACCACCCCACCTCTCCCCACCCCTACTCTTTCCAGACAACCCCCAAGCCACAGGGGGGCTCCCTTAAGGAACCCAACACCCCACAGCAATGTAGGTGCACTGAGTGTGGGCCAAGGGCAGACACACACATGTGCACACACATGCCCCTGGCCCAGAAGCCTCTGGGAATAACAGCTAATCCCTGACTGGGGGGGTAAGGGCCACCCTAGACCCGGACTGAGGCTGCGACCCAAGTCCTGGTCCTTGCCCAGGACCTTCCTTCTTGTCTTTGGCTTGTCCCAATATCTACCCCCAGGAGATATATATATATATATAAAATAAATCTAAGCTTCTCTGGGCATCTAATAGTACTGGAAGTAGACACAAAACAACTGCCAACAGCACTTCCCAGCGGAGGGGTACTGAAGACCCGGACCCCAAGACTGACTTTTGACCGAGTACCTTTTCATGCTGTTTGATTTTTTAAATCATGTATATGTAATACCTTTTTAAAAATTAAAATACTCTACCCCTGGGATGGAGAAGTGGTAGAGGGCTTTGCTTCCTGTGCTAAGGAATTTGAACTTTCTCCTGTAGGCAGCAGGGAGCCAAGGAAGGTTTCTAAGAAAGGATGTGACATGCTCAGATGTGTAAAAGAATGGACTGAGGCAGAGCCATGGCCTGGAGTGGGCAGAGACTGAAGCCAACGGGAGACCAGGGGAGGTGGGGACACTTGCTTTTTCTTGAGTCTAGCCTGAACTGGGGACCCATCGATTATGGGTCCACAGTATGGTACCCACAGAGAGGTAAGTGACCCCAAAAGAGACAGGACAACCAAGGCAAGCCCAACAGTTTACTGTCACTTCTTTTTCCCTAAAACAAGCTCATAGGGCTGATGCTCCCCATAGAAATGAGAGCTCCCACCTGCTTTCTACCCACCTCTCTGTTCAGTCAGAGCTGAGACAGAGGTGGGCTCATTCTGAGTGTGAGGGAAGCAGCTGCTGAGGAAGACTGCAGAACAGCCTTGCTCCAGCACCCTAGACTGGACACAGTGCTTCCACTGCACCACCCTGCGCCCCCAGAACACGGAACCTAGGAAATGCCCTCTCTTAGGGGCTTCCCAATGTCTCTTCTGTGGACAGCTTTGCTCACTGCAATTGGTGAGGCTCACATGGAGACTCTGGGAGATGGGGACAGGGCTGAGGGACAGGGCTCGAGCTCTGAGCCTGGGTTTCCTGGGCCCTGTCTACACAGAACAGCATAGGAGTCTGGCACAGAGTCCAGGCTCCAGGCTGCCCTGGGCTTGACTTGCATACCAAGAATGGCCTTGGGTATTTAACCTCTCTGAGCTCAGTTGGCACATCTGTAAAATGGAAGTCATCGCACCCTCTTCCTAGGCTGGACGAAAGCCTGGCTGGCATCGTGTGCATCTATCCAGCACATCACACAGCCCCTGGCACGCCACCTGTCTCCTTCAGTTCCGTCTTCAGTGGGGAGAGACGGCCCGGCAGAGGTGGGGGACAGGGAGAGAGGAAAAAGGTGGGAGGAGTCCTGGTCGCCATTCCTTTCTCCCTACTTACTTCTATGCCCAGGTGGTTGTCTTTAAACCTTCAGAAGTTTCCAGTCAGCAAAGGGAAAGGTGGTATGAAGGTCCACAGCTCAAAGGTTGAAAAAAAGACTCCACTAGTTCAGGCTTACCTGATATTTACAGTCAGAAACCTAGAAACTTCTCTGAACATCCCCTTCCCCAAAAGGACTGGCTGCAAAGGCCCAAAGGTCAAATGCTTGTCCCCAGCCCTCGAGGAGTTAAGTGAAAACACTGATCGCCACCCCGCCAGGTACTCACTGTCCTTTTACCCAGCTCATCATCACCCTGTAAGCTCTGTGTCCTTACATTTTTACAAAAGTCCTATTAGAACTGTTCCCTAACAGGGACCTAGCCCAGGCTCTGCTGCTGTGTGGCCTTAGGCAAGTTACTTCACCTCTCTGTGCCTTGGGGCCCTCATCTCTATGCGATGGATGGATGAGACCTAAGTTCTTACCTCCAGCCCCATGGATGGGCTTTAGATGTGCATAAAGCCCTTTATAAATCAGGGAACATGGGGGCATTCCAGAAGGGAACCGAGTGGCAGAGGAGCCAATTGTAGAAAGGAGACTTGACAGTTGTACTGTACTCCCCCTTACATCTTTTGAATTTTGAAGCAAAAGAATGTATTAACTATTCAAAAATAAATAAATAAAATTTATAGTAAAAAGAAAAGAAAACATATGCAAATCCATACGTGCGGGAGTACCTGTACGTTCTGGGAAAGGATCTATCATTTTTATCAGATTTTTCTGAGGTGTCCCTAACATCAGAAAGGTTTAGAAAGCATTTCACTAGATTACCTGAAGACTCAGTCCCAGTTCCAATTTCCTTAATTTGATCAATTATGAGAGAAAACAAAGTGAATTCCAGTACTCATTACACAACAGCCTAGGCTGGATGTGCGCGAATCTTACATTTAATAATGTAGGCTTGCGCGCCCACATGAGCGGAGCAGGTTCACATGTGAATACCGGACTTGACATTTTGAATCTCCTACGGTGCAGCCTTCAGAGATCACGGTAAAAAAATGACCCCAATCGGCCCATTCTCTTAATATCTTCTCCACTTTCTCTCGGGCCCACACCGCTGCCCCTGCAGCCCTAAAGAAACATCCAGCGTGGGTTCGCTGTTCAAACAACAAATATAAATAAATACAATATGGATTTTTAAATGTTGGCCACTTTGGCTCTCGGGGAGACGGCAGTGAGGATGGACAATGGAGGAAGTGGGAGATCAGAGTGAACTGGAGATGAAGGAAGCACAGGCTCACCCAGGGACCTCCGTCTGAATCTCTGAAACCCCCAAGAATCGCCACGTACAGAGGAGGAAAATGCTTCCTAGGTCTGCAGTGTGGACGACTTCAGGGAAGGAGGAATCTAGCAGAGGGATCAAAGCAAGACTGGTTACAGCAGCCAGACTAGCAGCTGAATTGGTCAGGGCAAAGAGAAAGGTCACATGGTTCCAAAAAAGGAGAAGGGAGTGACGCCTTTTAACAACTGGCCCCTGGCTACGGTAAACTTTAATTAACTGCACCATTATAATTCACTTCCAGCCTGAGTGCCACCCCAACCCACTTTCTCCCTCCCACTCCCTTCCTCCTCTCGCAGGTCTCATCAAGGCAGGTTTCCTTAGTGAAGCCCACAGGCTGCCTTTGCTGGGTGCCTCATTATTACAGCTACTGCCTCTCCTGCTCTCCTGCTCATAATGCACCCAGAAACAAGAAAGGGGGGCAAGCTACACTGTTTTCGGCTCCTAATGACAGGCCCCTTTCCCACCTCCGTGCACTAAATCAAAGGTCTTGTAATCCTAAAAGTTCCGGAAGGTAATGCCACGGCAATGAAGAGACAGGAGCAGGCCGGCAGGAGCGGATGTGCACACAGGGGCATATAGCAGGGATCTCTCCGGAGCACTCGGAGCCATCCGGCATGCTCACAGGGTCCACACCGAGGCAGGTAATCCACACATCGAAGTTCATATGTACAGCTCAGTGTTGTGGCTGCACCCACAGCCCCTTCATTCAGCAGTGGTTCACTTACACCCGTGACACTCTATCTTTATTCTCAGGCTGCTGAGCTTTACCCATTTTAAGAGTGTGTGCTTTGGGAGTGGGGGTTGGAAGCACCTTAGAGGATCTTCCGGGCGAAGCATGCTTGGTTTTTATTAATGAGCTTATGGGAAAAGCCAACCCAGACCTCTAAGTGAAATGTGTGATTGGTAGCCAGGCGAGGATGGGTTTTAGAATTAACTCTTCCTACAGTCTGCTATGCATTATCACCCCCAAGTTAATTACCCCTGAGGATGAAAATAGGTTTCATGACTCATAAGCACCAATACAACACTTGGCAGCAGATGAAAATGCAAGGACACATTTGCAGTAAGCTGACACGAATATCTATTTATATGTGGGGAGATTCTTAAAGAGGTGAGCCAGGCACCTCCCATGCACCAGGACCAAGAGGCTGCAGCAGAGATCCATCAACTGCCGTTTATCTATGCCCTCGAACACACGAACACACACACACACACACACACACCCCAAGTCATGGTTTCCACTACTTCAATGATGGTGGTGGCAAAGCAGGAACAGAAACTAAAAGGGTGTTATTAACAGCAAGTCCCAACACCAACCCAACCTCCACACCTCCACACTGGTGATGTTCTGGACTAACCCGTGATTTTTCTCCAAATGTGCCCGCACCCATACCACCTCCCTACCCTCCTGCTCCCCCTTTGATGGGAGTGGGGTGAGGGGGGGTGCCAAGTCTGCTCCCTTCTTCGCTTATTCCTTGGTGGGAACTGTCCTGGCCCAGCTTGCCCCAGCCAGGAATGGGGTGTGGCCAGGAATGAATTTCAGATCAGATCACAGGTTGTTTTGCTTCCTCCCTCCTGTACTCTACTCTTGTCCCACTTGCCTCCCAGGAAAGTACAAGGTTCACACCAGGGTTGTTTGCCTTCTCCCAGCTCTGGGAGGGCTCCAGTCTGGACTCTGCCAAGGGGGCTCAAAACTCTAAAGGACATTCCTGTTCCCCAGACTCCTTCCCCACCCCTCTATACCACACAAATGCGACCCGAAAGCTGATTGCATTTCTTCACCAGGGGAATAGATTTTGATAAGTGACCTTTGCTCAGGAACTGGATTTGGGGTTTTTCTCTCTTCCCCACTCCCCACAACTTTCTTCTGACCAGCTAAGTGTCCTGCCTTTAGAAATACTTATCAAAAATGGGGGAAAGAAAACCACGTAATGAATGAGGCAAAACTGCTTTTCGAATGCATCAGCTGGAAGCTGCTGGGAACTCTCCTGGCTTAATAGTACATGCATGTTTCCAGGTACCCACACCTCTCCTGCCTCCATTCATTGCTCTCAGCTCTGTAGCATTTTTGCTTCAAATGTGTGAATACAGTAATTTCTGCCACATCTAAGAGGCAAAGCACCTAGGTTCCTCCACCCCCTACCTTGCACAAGTCATAGTGCATCGGGTATCAGTATATACACTCATGGCCACAAGGCAGGGCACCAAAAAGTATTAACTGCCATTTGCAGCTGGGGCACCAGAAAAAAATAGAAATGCTTAAGAGTAAACAGAAATTGCTTAGTCAGCAACTGTCCCTGGCCGAGAGGTGAATGTAAATAGCCTGGTACTGAGGGGGAGGGGCAGTCAGCCAGCACAGGGCCTTCTACAGATGCCATCTCTGAGGGCTTTCAAAGGCACCAGCATTTATGTTCTAGTTGGAAGTGAGGAGAGTGTCCCTTATGTTGGATCTGTGTGGCCTACCCCTAGAAAAACACACTTGCTGACTCGGGGCAGAATTAATATCAATTGAATTTATTACAAGTTACTAAGCTCCAAGGCACATTACAGTGTTCTGTTAACTACAGAAATGTATAAAGGACAAACAGAGCAGATTCTCCATGTCTAGCATTTCGCTCTACTGTTCAAAAGCATCCGTGCATCAATAAAGCAAAAACAAAACAACACGTGAAGATCCAACACATTCAGGTCAGTAGAAACAAACCCAAACATTTTCCCTCACAAACTTGCAACAAAAAACACCCCACCCACCCCCAACATCCCCTTTACCATTTTGCAAACAAAACAGAAAAACAAAAACAAAACAACAAAATAAAGTGAAGACTTCAACACTTGGGGCTGTTTAGAAAGAAGCTGTCACCATTTTATAGCATCTTTTTTTTTTTTTAGGCAGCAACACTGGCCTTGGCAAAAAAAAAAAAAAAAGTCATTTTCTTTTGTGTTTTTTTTCCTTTTAGAGAGTGCATAACATTTACAAAAATACACACCGGCAGCAGTGTTGCTAAGGGCTATTAATTCTGTACCTAGGCAAACACTCTGCCACCAAATAAATGCTAACAAATATGATGCAAATGACCCAACCAATATACCGCTTAACACAAACCAGCTTATCCTTCAAATGAAGAAGTTACATACCTTAGTTTCAAAATATAGAAACATACGACGAAAATAATGTCTATACATAAGACTAACTTTTTGCAGTTCTGTTATATTCACAATTCTACATCTTGGGGGTGTGGGGAGGGAGGGTCGATGTGGACGGGGGAGGGGCCCTCTGGATTGGTGAGGAGCTGGTCTGGGTCAAAGGAGGTGGCTGTCTTGTGGTTCAAGGGTCTCTCTCCTTTTTCACTTTAACATCCCCAGCTAAGATCGTCGCGATTTCGCCCTGCATGAAGGCCCAAGGTACATTCGACCCAACTAGGGGGCATTTCTCTCCACTGGGGCAGTACACCTCACCCGTGGCTCCCTGCGCCTTGATACTCTCTCTTGAGCAAGGGAAGCAGAATTTGTGGCTGGGGACGGAAGGGCACTGAACAAAATGGGTGTCCTCCAAACGTTCGTGGCAAATGGTACAGCAGAGGGGCCCACTGTTGGCCATAGGGGAATCCGGAATGTTTTGGGGGTGCACTTGGTCCATGCCCGGGTGGGTGCTAGGCGGCGGAGGCGCCACCTGCAAATTCAGGTCCCCGTTCCGTGAGGCCAAGCGGCGCTGCCCTGGCACAGAGGCAGGCGACACTGGGCTGCTGCTGTTGCGCCGCGCGGACGCGGTGGTGGAGTGGACGGAACTGCCATCCTTGGGGGAGTGCGCCGTACCCAGAGTGTCTGCCACCGACATGAGGGCGGCCATGGGGGACGGACCGTTCTGAGGGGCTGACTCGGGCGGGGTGGTCCGGTTGGAATGGGGTCCCAGGGGTGGAGGCGGCGGAGGTGGACCCCCCGCCGCATGCCCTGGCGCCGCAAAGCCCCCAGCCGACATGGTGAGCTTTAGTGCCTCGCTCTGGTTTGCCATCCACTGCTGCCTCTGCTGCTCCTCGCCCAGCTTCAGCGCGCCCTCGGCGGAGTCCGGAGGTTCGGGGGATGCCTTCCTCTTTCTCAGGCCCGTAGCCGACCGGCCGGAGGGGGCAGCAGGCGGCAGGGCCCCGGTCCCCGGGGGTGCACTGGGGGCGCGGCTTAGACTCACCAGCGCCGTAGGCAGCATGGGGCAGCTGGCGTCCACGTAGGGCTGGGGCAGCATGTCTGCACCGGGCACGCCCTCCTTGAAGAAGCGCACGGCCTCCGGCAGCAGGTCTCCAAGTAGGCGCCAGTCCCCGGAGCCGTGCTTCTTCTCATACTCCAGATACTTGAAGCCAGAGGAGAGACCCCGGCCAAAGTCCTTCATACAGTCCTGGTACATCTGCTTGGCCACCCCAGATGCACTGGAATACACGTTGCCCGAGCCTGTGGGGTACTCAATGAACAGCTTCAACTCGTAGTCCATGCCGGGCTTGGAGACAGCGTCGAAGGCGAAGACGCGGCCCAGCAGCGAGTGGTCCTTCTTGAAGCGCACCTCATAGGGCGTGCAGCCAGCCAGCGTGAGCAGTGTGTCGCGGACCATCTTGGGCTTGTTGGCCCACTCCTCCGCGCGGTTGCGCAGGCTCTCGCTCAGCTCAGCCAGGGCCTCGGCGTTACGCTGTTTCTCCTTCAGCTCGCGCTCCTGGTCAGTGCTTGACACTGAGCCGGGCCTTTTGCCACTAGCACCCACGCCCACCTCGGTAACAGACGACGAGGTGGAAGACGACGCCGAGGAAGACGCGGCAGATACACCCGGCGCGCCCCCGAGACAAGCGGGGCCCCCGGGGGCTCCTGGGGGCGCGGGTGTCGGGGGCCCACGGCTGCCCAGGCCGTGGGGCGGCGGGGGGGGCAGCACGGCAGCGCTGGCCGGGCCGTTAAGCAGCGTCTGCGGCAGCAGGTTGGGAGGCACGGTAAGCTGTGGGCCTCCGCCACCCCCGGGGTTGGGCAACCCCGTCACTAGCCCACCGTGCGTCCCGCGCCGAGACGCCACCGACGCCGACGCCGCCGAAGAGGAGTTGGGGCTCTGGCGGTTCAGCTCCGGGGGTCCCTCCTCCGATGCCGGCTTGGGGAAGCCGTTGGGGCCCCCCAGACCATTGGGCAGCCGCGCAGCGTGGCTGCTGCTTCCCAGGCTCACCGGTGGTGGCGGGTACTCGAAGCGGCTGCGCTGTTCCACGGCGGCGGCGGCGGCGGCTGCGGCGGCTGCGCTCAGGCCGTAGCGCTCCAGGCCGGACGGGGCCGCCAGCACTGCAGGCTTGCTGGAACCATCGACGTGGTTGAGCTGTTGTTGCTGTGGCGGCTGCGGCTGCGGCTGCTGCTGCTGCGCAGCGGCCGCTGCCGCCGCTGCTGCCGCTGCCGCCTCTTTAGCCGACAGGGCCACCGTCTTGACCCCGACGGGCGGCGGCGGCCCGGGGGAGCGGCCGTCCTGGAAGCAGCCATGCGCCCGCTTCAGCTGGCGCGCGGTCTCGATCACGAACTCGATGCGATCGGCGCCCTCGTAGTTTACGCAACCGCGGCATACGGGTTCCGAGAAGTCCCAGATCATGGCCCAGGGCATACGGGGCAGATCGCACAGGTAGCAAGACTGTCTCCGGGACGAGGACACCTGCGCCGCCGACATGATGCCAGCCCTGGGGAAGGTAGGCCCCCGCCCGGGCTGTCTCCGCGGCGCCTTCTCCTCTGGGAGGACTGGCCGGCTAGGGAGTGAGTCCGGCTGCGGGGGAGGGAGGGGGGGCGAGAAAGTTCTGCCCCAGGGGCTGGAGGGAGCGCGAGTCTCCACCGCCGGCGCAGCGCCTCTCCTCGGGGGCTCCGCCACCCGAGCGGCGCACGAATTCAGCTCGCTCCTTGCCCCCACCTACTGCGGCTGTCTCGTCCGGAGGGGAGCTCAGGCGCCTTCTTCTTGGTGCCACGGACCCGTGCTGGAAGCTCCAGGCCCGGGGGGAGGGGGCGAGGGTGCCTGGTGCTGGCCGCCGTTGGGTCTTGGCCCCCTCCCCGGAGTGGCTGGTGGGTGGAAGCTCGAAAAGGGCTCTCTTCCTTTTCCCCTGAGGGGCCCCCCTACGAGCTGCGTCCTCTCCCCGCCAGGCTCCCTGGGGCGAGGGCTAGAGGGTTCAGTGCCACCCGGTGCCCGGGTCCAATCTTGCTGAAGTCGCAGCTTCCCTGGAGGGCCGGGGCAGGGAGGGGGTGATAGCCGAGAGAGGAGCCTCTCCCCTCCGCAGCGTCGGCTGTTCCGCTGGCGGCGGCTGGATTTGCACGGCCACAGCTTCCAGGACGCACGAGAGCAGAGGAGAGGAGCGCTCGCACGCAGGCTCCCGCCGCCCCCAAGACCAGGCCGGTGCCCCGGCGGCCGCTGCTGGCGGCGCTCACGTTGGCTGCAGGGCACTCGCGCGGCGCCTGGGCCCGGGTCGCATCCCTTCCCGCTTGCACTCGCCGGGAATGTGGGGTTGTGATTGTTACTCTACGTTCCGGAGGCGCGTCTCGGCGCTCCCGCTCGCGCTGCGGCTCGCGCTGTCCCCGGCTTGGCCGCGCGGGATGCCGCCCGGGCGGAGCGCTGACGTCACCGCCATGCTCTGCACCAGTTCTTCCCCCACCCCCCCTTACACTTCCTCTGTCTGTGGAGCCCACTTGTTGCTCGGAAAAGGCGCATGCGCGGCAGGACGCCCAGATTCCTCCCTGTCGGCCCCTCCTCCGCGCCTCCGCCCTCCCCTCCCCCCTCGCCGTGTGTGTACAACAGCTGAGGTCGGGCGAGCTAATGCTGGAAGTCCAGGGTTGGGGGTGGAAATTAAACAGACGATGACCTTTCCTTTCCCAGCCTGGCTTTCCCAAGTAAAAACGCATTTAAAAACCACAGACTCGTTTCCGATCCCGCTTCCCACCCAACCCCAGGCAGTGAATTTAAATGTCCTGTTTCAAATTTTCGCTGTGAATATCATATAGGGTTTTACCCATTTCATCTGCAATCAAACCTTTTCCCCCGGTATGGATATTACATTGACTGCTACCAACTAATGCTGAAGCACCTGCAAAATGAGCTGTTTTCCATTCTTCCAGAAACTGCCTTTTCGATTTGTTTTTGTGTCCTGGTCTAGGAACCTGAGCTTCAACGACGGAGCTAAATGAATTCAGGGTGAGCTACCCCTCCCCCAGCCGCAGTCTAAAAATTTTGGCTGAGTGTCTAAAGAAGCTACGAGCACCCGGAGGCCTTTAAGGAAAACAGTCAACTGGCCGCGCACAGCTGCAGTTGGGGGCAGGGAGGGAGAGGTGCTGGAGAGGCCAAACAGGTGAGTGGTTTTTCCGGGTTTGATAAAAGAAGGAAAATAATAGTGATATCTGTTTGTAAAGCACAGGGCAATTTACAAAGTTACTTCTCAGGTACTGTGATTTCATTCCATAGTGTCCAGAAGGCTGAGAAAAGCCATGATTTTTGTGCTACTACAAGATCACTGCTCCTTATTATTGCTTATTGCAGAACAGATATGTTGGTCGTAGCTCTAATTGGGGCATTTCAACTGATTCAAGTATTGTGGTTATTGTTTTGCTTTTTTCCCTTATGAAAATTAAAGATTCTCCTGGGTAAGGCTGGAGAGAGGAGGCAATATAGGAAACTCAGGTTCTGGAGCCTGGCAGATCAGGATGGAATTTCCTCATCATCACTTACAATAAGACCTCCATTAACATTGTCAATAGGCTCTACGACCTTAAGCAACACCAATTTTATCATAGGCTAATTGTTACAAACCACAGTTAGGTCCCTACAGTGTTTCATCAATGTCAATGTTACAAAGAAATGACCTTGAAAGAAATGCCTTTATTGGAGGACCTGTTATACTGGCTTTGTGACCTTGAACTAGTTACTTATCCTCACATAACCTTACATCTGCAAAATGGGATAATAGCTCCCAACATATTAGGACTGTTTGAGATTTCATTTTGTTTCTTGTCGCATTAGGTAAATCACTGAGACTTGCTGTAAGCCAGACACTGGTAGGTGGTTTACTTGCATCATCATTAAATCCTCAATATTACCTACAAAGTAGATCCTATTAATTGTTTCACAGGCTCAGAAAGTTAAGAGGTAAAATAACTTGCTGAAAGTCAGATGGCCATTAGAGATGGAGCTGAGATCTGAATCCAGTAAAGATGATTTGAGAGGTGGCTTTGACAAGCTTGGGTTTTCAGAGATGATTTGGGGTGATCAAAATTTCCGTCAGCCCTCCCCCTTACTCTTTGTTACATACAATGTCTGTAAAGTACTATGCACATACACCTTCATAACCAACCCCAATCCTCCCCTTCCAAACAGTATGAGCCACTGAGTTCTTCCATATACAGAAATTGTGGATCTCCCACTGCCACAGACTGTAACATAAATACACCATACTGTATGCAGTGAAGTGTCAGGCTCACAGGAAGCTGTTAGTAAGTATTGGTTATTATTAGTATTGATATTAATGTTAGTACTATTGCTAGTTAACAAGTTAAAGTACTTTGTAAATTACATAAAAATGTTAGGAACATTATTCTTACTATTACTACTAATTGTAATAAAGTTCAGTTGAAGCAACAAGAAGTATTCCTTTTTATTTTGACCTTCAGAGCCTATGCCCCCATCCAGCACTCCCCAGCACCCAATCTCCCACTCATTCTGGAGCCGTAGTTGCAAAGGAAGGGAAGTTTTTAAGGATTGGGAGAAAGGGGAAAGGAAGAACCCTAGGGAGCCCCTCTTTCATCTCAAAGCAGCCAGATTTCTGTTTTTGCAAAACAGTGAGCTCACTGTGCACTCCCCAACAATAATAAACTTTCCCTGGCCTGGCTGGCTCTGGGCAGTGATTCCTCTGTAAAGAGCCGCTCCAGGAACCTTGCCTCACCCTTCTAGACTTCAGCCCTTCCCACACCACAGCTACCCTGGAGTGAGTCAAAACATAGGGCTGGGAAATGGAGTGACAACCCCATCAGCCCAAAACTCAGGGCTCTTTGCTTTGGCTAGACTGGTTTGTTCATTTCTTTATATTAATATTTAAATTGCTCATCCCTTTATTAAACCAAAAATACTAAGGACTAGCAACTTAGCCCCAACCCTCTAGCCAGGCTGCTAGAGAAAGCAAGTTTGGATTCTGTCATAGTGTTATGTTTGGTATGCGCACACACGTCTCCATCTCGTCTGTCTCGGTCTTCCCTGTTACTAAAGGATACGCACACAAGCACACACACAGGGTGTCTTTAGACACACCGAGTTAGAAATAAACATGCATTTAAACAAACTTCCATTACAGGCTCCTAACTCTTTAATTTAAAAAGCATAGTTCTCTTGATGCCCTTCCTGCCTTCAAAAAAAATTAGCATCATTTATGGTGATAAATTTCATCTGAACTGTTTGTCTGAGATGGCCCTGTGTAAGGATGTGCCACGGGTTGTGAGAGGGAAAAACATGAATGTTCTGGAGATAGATTTTCTCCCTAAAGGAGCATCCCATATGACAATACTGCATACACAGTGGGAACAGGCCAGTAGGAGAAGCACAGGGGCTTAACCTAAGACACCAAGCCTAGAGAGAGGGACAGCTCTGGCATTGGGGTCTTAGACCCCAGCAGAGCCAGGCTAAACCAGGAGCAAGGGGAAATGCCTGCAGTCCTCCCTTAAGTTCCTTTCTATGGTTACTGTCTCCCCCCAGCTTGTCATCTGAGCTGGCACCCTCAGAGAACCCTGCTCTTAACTGGAACACAAGGTCAACTCTCCACTTGGCCTTTCCGGAGGCCACAGCCCAACGTTAGGGGTGAGAAGGTCGCAGCACACCCACGCACTTCGAAGCTCCCTGCAATCTCTCTTCTCCCGCCCCCGCCCGTTTGTGGCAGCGATGGATCTGGCGGGGGACTTTTAGGCCTGGCATCCCTGCAGCCAGCTGGCTGGGTCTTCGAGGAGGCCCGGGCTGAACCTCGCGTCACCCCCGCTGCAACGCGCGCTGCCAAGCGCTCGGGCAAGAGAAAGCCCTTTTTTGGTAACACTCAGCCCTGCCCTAAGTAGGACCTGGTTCTTCGGCCCGCTAGAGCCGCCTCCCGCTAGAGCCGCCTAGGAGGAGACGAAAACAAACGTCTGGGTTGGGCGCTCCTCCGGTCTCTCTAAGCGCCCCCATCCCGGAGTGCCGGGAACCCCCGAGGCTGTGGGGGTGAGGGCATCGAGTCAGCATGGTAATTTACACATTTACTCCGGGACTGGTTCGGGGCGGAAGTATTTGCCGTTTCCTAAAGGATTAATCCTGGTATTAAAAATTAAAAAAAGTATTAGCTCAGGCCAGGGCGTGGGGTTACGCAAGAGCCACTCAACCGTGAAATCCCAGGAACGACGTGATTCGCTGAGAACCTCCGGGGAGGGGAGACTGCGCCGCCCGCGGAGACCTGCCCAGCCTGGGGCGCGCGGGCGGCCGGGCGCTCCGTTCAAAATTGGGTGGAAGGAAAAGAACGCAGTGGTTGGTGCTGGCACGGCGGCCGCAGCGAGCGATCAGATCTCTTCTTTCTTCCTGAAGGGGCGGGGAGCAAGGAAGGGAAGAAAGGCAAGGGGGGAGGAGGCGGGGGGGAGCTGGGGGGGAGTCGCGTCTGGTTCCTGCCTCCTCCCCGCTTCCTTTCCTTGCCAGCGTGCCAGGGCACGGGGGAGCCCAGCACTGTCCTCAGCAAAAGCTGATTTTTTTTTTTAGGTCCAAAAATAAAGGAGCCCTGGAACGAGCCTCCCAGGGATCAGGCCTAGAGGAAAAAAGGGGAAGCGCCAGACAAGGGTGCTATTCACTGACCCGGTTGGGTTAAAACAAACACCCACACCCCAAGAAGGGGGGTAAGCTGGGAAAGAGGGCGAACGTGGGCAGAGAGCCTAGCAGGGACTGTCAAGGCCACAGGTGCACTTACCCAGGGACCCTCCACCCCACCCCGAATGCGCATGGGCCTCAGCTGGGGGCAGGAGTGCCCGCGGCTTCCCACCAGCCCGCACCAGAGTTGGGGATTTCCACTGTCCAGCTACGGAGACCCGTCGCCGCCGGCGCTTTCCTGCCGGGGCCGCCAGAAGGCGGGGCCTCGGAGCGGGAAGCCCTCCCTGCGTCCTCGTGGTCCCTCGGTCAAGTCTGGTACAGACAGACAGCCATCAGAGCAGTCCGTGGTTGGGGTGGATGGGCCTGGATCTCCAAATATTTTGACTTGCCTGAGCTGGGCGGTTCAACCCGAGACTCAGGAGAAAGGGAGGAAGGGAGGGCACTTAGGACTGAGTACATATTTACATTACGTTTTTCAACTTGGAGTTGGCTGACCCTAAACAGCTGTTTGACCTTGAGCAAATCATTTGAACTTTCGGTTTCTTAGTCTGTAAAATGGGAATAATTGCACTGCCTCCTTTGCCTGACTTACTGGTCTGTGTGAAAATACACTATTATGATGTACTTAATCAAATGCAAGAGATTATTATGAACAATATAATGACCAACATTTGTCTAGAGCTCTGAAGTGCATTCCCAGACATTATCTCACCAATCCCCACAGCAGCCCTGTGAGGTAGGTGTTACTTTCATCACCCTCCTGTATAGGTGAGGAAAGCAGGTCCAGAGCTGGTCGACAATTACTGGAAACCAGGTTCTCTGGCTCTAAACCCAGCATTCCTTCTTCTACCTAACTGGTTGCTAGCCTTTTTTATTTTGATAGTGGTGGTGGTGGTGGTGGTGAGGGGAAGGTTCCCAGATGCCTTTATGAAATGGGAAGAAAGTCAAATACCTCTCCCTACAGGAGTTTGCAGATTAAGAATGCCAGTACTGTCCCAACAGATACAAGATTATGCACAAATTAGCACCAGTTATTTTGGGGTTAAAATCAATCATCATTTAGCTTTGAGCAATATTGTGTAACAATGCTTCCCTGGCATCCCCTGAGACTTCCTCCTCTTTTCCAGGGTTTTTTATGTATCCTGGCCCTAGGCAAAAGTGATGGAGGAAAACCTGAAGCTCTAGAACACACTAAAGTATTTAGGAACTTTAGTGAGTTGCTCTTACTGGGGATGAGTGCATTTTATTTTTTGATATTTTTATTGATTTTTAGAGAGAGGAAGGGAGGGGGAGAGAGAAAGATTGATTGGCTGCCTCCTCCTGTACACCCCCTACCAGGAACCAAGCAGGCAGCCGGCAACCCAGGCATGTGCCTTGACTGGATCAAACTGGCAACCTTTAGGTGCACTCTCAACCAACTGAGCCACATCAGCCAGGGCGGGATAACTGCATTTTAAATGCCCACATCTGAGGAGGACCCCAGGCTAAGTGATGAAAGGGTAAGAGGAGAGTGGACAGGGTGCATTTTATGGTGGAAGGAGCCTCTTCCCAGGCCCAGAGGTCATATCACACAAGTAACAACACTCTGTTCTCACCTAATTCTGTTATACCTACTGTGTGCACAACCACCCAATACATACTGTCCTGCACTTCAGCTGGAGGCCCCTTGGTGACTATGGCAGGCTGCTGCCCTCAAAGCATTTCTAGCCTAAGGGACGCCCATAACTCTGACAGTCAAACCTGGCCTACATGGTGGCTCAGTTGGTTAAAGCATCGTCCTGATACGCCAAGGTCGCAGTTAGATCCTCAGTCAGAGCACATACAAGAATCAACCAATGAATGCATAAATGAGTGGAACAACAAATCAATGCCTGTCTCTCCCCCCTTCTCTCTCTCAAATTAATAAATAAAAAATGGAGAAAAAAAACCCCCTGGCCTACCTATCATTGGAGCTAGAAATCGAGGGAGCAGGTAACCCCCAACCGTGGCTCATCTAGAGGACCACCATGCTTTAACCTGAATTTCCCTCTCTGACCAGCCCCAGAGGATCCAAGTCTGATGTGTGCCTCATGCGTGTGAAACTATTCTCATCACTTACGTTTTGCTTCAAAGCTGAAACTTGGCTTCCAGATGGCCTGGTGGGTTTCCATTCCCAACTCCTTAACTTGTGCCTTTCTATTGCCATTCATTCAGTTACTCAACTATTTATTTAGAGAGTACTTTCTCAGTCCTGAGGATTTAATGATCAACTAAACCAGATTAGCTCCAGCCCAAAATCTAGAAGCTTCTATTTCCTCCTAGGTGTCCTAGTTTCCTGATACAATAGCCCAAAAGTCATTAGATGCAGTGCTTATTCAATACTCCCACCAGCCACATGACTGACTTAGAGAGCAACCTATTTATTCTCTCTGGGCCTCAGTTTTCTCACCTGTCAAGTGTTGATATTAAAACCTATTCTCCCTACTTCAGGGGCTTACTGTGAAATTCTGTATGTTAATGCCTAGGGCTTTAGAAAGGTGAGCCATTGTCAAGAATCTCTTTTTCAGCACTAAGCCCTTCTAGGTAAGAAGAAAAAAAAAAGCTGGAAAGTGAGGCCTGACGCTGAGGCCTGTCCACACTTTTCATCTCGCTCTTGGTGGGTTTCTTCCTGAGATGGCCAGCCTAGCATCTGTTCTTCTCTAGGCTGCCAGACAAAGAAGCAGTGACTACCCTGAACCCAAGAGCTAAAGTGAGACAATAGCAAGGTTAGGCTGTCTTCTCATTCCTCCTAGAGTGACAGGACTTTGTGTCCCCAAATCTCTGGTGGTGCTGAAGATTGGAACAATTGGATCTATTTGGGGCTTTTACTTTTTTGTTTTGGTCAATTTAGAAAGAAAAGAGGCAATGACCTCTTCTTTAAAAAACAAAACTAGGCAGGAAGTGTGCTTCGTCTGAGTGGCAGGGACTAAGGGTGTAATTACAGGTTTTTGTTCAGCATTTTCATGTAATTAAATCCAAAGGAAAGCGAGAGCCTGGCCTAGGCTTCTTGAGTGCGAGGTAGACAAGAGAGAGAGAGAGAGAGAGAGAGAGAGAGAGAGAGAGAGAGAGAGAGTGTGTGTGTGTGTTGGGAGAGAGAGAGAGAGAGAGAGAGTGTGTGTGTGTGTGTGTGTTGGGGTGGAGAGGAGAGGAGAGGAGAGGAGAGAAGGGAAGAGAAGAGAAGAGAAGAGGCAGGAGGTGAGAAATGGATTTGCTTTTCAGGCTGAGAAGAAGCGGGGTTCTCGCCTTTAGTAATATCTTTACATTCTTTTCCCAAAAGGTAGCCAATTATTCATCTTTTATTCGGTGCCACTGCACTCTCCTTGGTGACATTTCCCAGCCATGCGCAGCCTTCTCGGCACTGATTTCCCTTCAACCATTGACTCCCCCCTTTCATATTGCCGCTTTCTGCCTGGCTGCCCACACAATAAACGCACTGCAAAATCCACAGCCAGCTTTCTTGCCTACAGAGTTTGGATACCAGCGACCTCCGACGACGCTGCAAAATAGTCCCTCCTTTTGTTTTGCACATCCTCTGGCTTTCCCTGTTCCGCTTTACAACGCTTCCTAATACCGCCGCCCCACCCAGCCTTCCCCGCGATTGCCTCGGTTTCCCCCGGCAGAAAGTCTGTGCACACAAGCCCGTCGTCCGCAGCGCCCAGAGCGTTCAAAACGGGTCCGAAGCCGCGGGCCCGCAGGCTCCCCTCCCCTCTCCTCTCCCCTCCCCTCTCCTCTCCTCTCCCCTCCCCTCTCCTTCCCTTTCCTCCCCCTCCCCCCGCCCTCGTTGTCCTGACGTTTCCTGGACGTTGTGAACTGGCAGCAAGAATGGATCCACTGTCTGCTCACATTCTTAAGGGCAGGAAACCTGACCCACCCCAAACCACGCGCTCCAAAGGAAGGGCACTTGCATTTTCCGGGAGGGCGGGCCTCTGCTATGGTTAGCTGAGCTGGCTTCGGGCACCCCCACTCCTCTTCCCCTCCCCCACCAGGCCCGCAGATTACCACCCCCCCCCACCCTTACGCCCCCTTCACCTACTCTTCCCAAGAACAGATTGTTTATCAAAACGGGCAGCCAAGAAACCTACTCCTGTTTCTAGCCTAAGCCAGAGATTAATCACAGTTGGGAAAGGCACAAAACTTGCTGTGTTGGGGCGGGGCGGAGGGGGGCCGGTGGAGGGATAGTTAAAAGGAAAGACCAATAATTCTGACGTTTGACAAGCTGACCAAATTGGTGTTACCTTTCCCCTCCTTTCTTTTAGTAAGTCAGGCAGAGGACTGAATTATATTTTATTCCCACTCCCTCCACCCTTGTACCCCCCCCCCCAAGTCTTCATGTTTGATGCTTTAATAGTACTGACTGGCTTTTAATTCTGATTAACATTCTCATTCTCAACTGGGGTGTGTGTGTGTGTGTGTTACACATTCACAAACCTGACCGCCTAACAAATCCTTCCTTTTCATCCTTCCCTTTGAAATGACATCAAGATGGAATGGGGGGGGGGGGCGAAGAGAGGAGGCATGGAAAAAAGAGAGGGAGGGGGAAGCAATTTATGTGCTTTTCTAAGGCAGCTAGTAAAATTCCTAAGGGAGAACAAATGCCAAAATTGACTGTCTTGGTGTATTTTAGACCCGATCCTCAGGGTGAATCATGTCAGGGCTTTGCATTGGACCTGCAGTCTGGAAGCTAGGGACAGGCATACAAAACATCCCTGTGTCTGGGAGGTGCCCTTCTAAAGGAGGCAGGAGATAGGTATTTGCTCTTGCCAGTTTCCTCTCCATCAGGATTTTTTTTTCCTAATTCATTGCAAGATGGCTTTTTAAAAAAACAAAACAAAACGGGGGGGGGGGGGGGCTGATAAAGAAAAATCAGGGATAGAAAATTCCCCATAAAACATGGCCCCGAAAGGGAAGGTGCAAAACCCATTTGATCCAAGATATAGATATCTCCACCCTGGATTTTTTTTCCCTTTGCTTTACAACTCTGCAGACATCAGGTTAGCAAAAGGTAATAAATAGTCCTTGCACAGCAGGGTCTGGACTAGTGAAAACAGTTTACTGAAATTAATGGGCCTCGCCTGAACCAAAACCCCACTTTGGAATTAATGCCAGACATAGTTTTCCTGAACTCTATCCAACTGCCTAAGCGGCAGACAATTTTTGTTCTATTTGTGCTGGAAAATAAAGCCCGGGCCCTTGATCTCAGTGCAGATTATAATTTATTTTTTTTTTAATTTCAGCACAGTGAATACTATGCCAATCTCCAGTTTCTGCTAGTAGAAGCTCTCATGCTCTGGGCTGTGCGTGACACTATGACAGTCAGAAGTTATCTGGTAAACTTTCCACTGAAAACCATCTTCAGACTCCCTCCCCATTGGTGGCCTCAGAGCTTTCACCACGACCCGCAGAGATTCAAGAAAAACTCCAGAAACTGGTTTGAGTTCTCAATAACAACCCTCTTCCCCAAGGCTTTTGGAAAGGTTGGATCTGAACCACGCTGCTTGCATGATCTGCATTCCCCACCCGAAATGAAGTTCCAGAGCCCCCAACGGAAACCCACCCAGCTAGCGACCCTGGTGCTCAGGGTGTCTACAGTTCTGAAGTCTTTTTACTTTTTTTAGTAATGTATTTTTAAGACTGCAGAGCGCGCGCGCACACACAAACAGGTTGTGACACCCAGTGGTTATGGCAGGTACAGCGGAGACCCGGGGCCCCGGCTGTCACTGTCAGATCCCAACCTGCCCCCCCTTATTAATAAAAGCCCGGCCGCGGGCAGCCGGCGTTCTGGTTTTCATTGTACAGTCTGCACTGGTGACACAGGACATGTGGAAATTTTTGAGAGCACTGCGGTGAATGGCGTGGTGGGGGGGGTGGGGCGGGTAGCGTGAGCAGGGGGAAGGGAGGAGGGAGGAGGGAGGAGGGGAGGGGAGGGGAGGGAGGGGAGGGAGGGGAGCGAGTTACTTTTTAGCTTCCGCTAAGTACTTGGCAGCTCGCCAGGCCCGGAGGATTCTGGGAAACGAAAGCCTCCCCAGTATAAACTGCCAGCTTTAAGCAGCCCTGACAGTTCTGCTCCTTCCAAACTTGGCAGCCGTTCAAAGTGCTCTTTCATTTGAAATGCTGGAAGCCTGCCATGTGCAATGCAGATTTGCTGTGCCTGTGCGCAGAAGGAACTGATAAATGCCGTTGCAGTTGCCATGGGGACAGGAGGCTATCAGAATGGCCTTGTGATCCGCAGCCTCTCAGCGCGGCAGGCTCTCGCTCTCCCTCCCGCCCCTCCTCCTTCTAGTCAGGGAGATGGTGAAATAAATGTTCTGGAAAAAGGTTAACCCTCCTCTCCCTGGTTGCGAAGCGGAGAGGACGTTAACCTCTAAGCATTTCCAGAGTCTTAAGTGCCAGCCAAGACCAGCAGGACTTAGCACCCTCCTTGGGCAGGTCACCCCCACCCCCACCCCCACCCCGACCCAAACAATCGCACCCCCCCAGCCCTGCTTCCTGCTCCCTGGGGGCTTTCACAAAGCTGTGTTTTTAATAGAGCTTTTCAGCAAGTCCGAGTGTAAGTCTTTGAGTCATCAAAACCCGGATGTAAACACAGCAGCCCTACATTCTGCACAGTTTGCGTGTATTTTATCTTTTTAATAATATTTTGCTGGAAACTTAGAACTGCAAGGATGCCAGATATTTTAGCCAGCCGCTTACATCATGCAGCATCCATCTTAGGGAGAGTGGCTGCCTGTCCTCTCCTTGTTCTCTCTCTCCCTACCCTGGGACCACAGGAAATCTGGGTCGTTCTGAAGGCATCTTATTGCAGTGGAGGCAACCGAGTTCTTTAAAACCTTGGGCTGTAGAGTGAACATGACATCACCACGGGCAACAACAACAGAGGGTATGTTTCTGCCGGAGACAAGACACCGGGTGATCTGAGGTGAAACAGGTCTATCATTTATGCTGAGTGTGAGGGTGCGCCGGTCTGGATGGCCAGCCCCCCATTTTGCACAAGCTGCTATTTGAAACACAGTTTGATTCAATGTACAGAAACAAAATAGCACATTCAGATTTGGTACATGTTCAGGTCTGTAATGCCAACTCTCCGGGTGGCCTGTTTAATGGGGAAAAAATGAAATACTCCATTCCAGCCAAGGCCTAGGGAGGCCAAAGAGGTTTAGTGATTTATTTACATTGAGCAGTATTCCTTCTCAACCCAACTTGCTATTTCCTGGAGGTTTCCTGAACCTAAACCTTTGTTAACATCCCAGGAAGAGAACATATTTTTCCTGTGGCTTTCAATATTTTCTGCTAAATATATTTCGGCGCACTGTTTATCTAGGGTTTCAGCTTCCAGACCTTTATGTACTTTTAACACCTTGAGGCTGTTCCACTGAAAAATGGTGTATGTTTATTAAAGAGGACTTTATGTGCTGGGCTCTAAGGCAGTGGGAATTTCTGTTTGGGTCTCTCTTTATAATGAGGGCTTCAGGATGAGATCCAAGTCAGAGGCCTGTTTGGTTTATGAACCCCTTTTGAGAAAGTGGGCCCTACATAGCTCACACAAACCTTTGGACACCGCAGAATGTTGAACCGAATGAGGTATTTCTTCATAAGTGCACGGCTGACATGGAGGCCAGACAGGAGAAAGACTGAAAATGCCCCAGGTTCCTGGGGGCTTAGCTGTAATTTCTTTTAACCTGACCCTGTCTGGGTGTCTGCTTATGATTGTCACGGCAGTTCTGGCCAGAGCCACGCACGCTGTCTCACTGGCATTTCCTGATTTCAAGTAGCCCCTTCCAAATAAATTTATCTATAAAAGCCATCTGCTTCACCTTGCCAGCAGGCGCAGAGCTGGAACGGGTAGTGTTAAATGCGATTTTTAGGATGAATTGGCCCATGAGATATTTGGAGGTGGGTTTGGCTTGGAGTTAAACAGGACGGAATTGGGGGCAGAAATCAGGTGATTCAGAAAGCCCTTCTCTCTCCCCATCCCTCCTCCCACCTGCCCCAGCCCCCACCTTCCGCAGACAATCCAGGCAGCTGGGTTTTTGGCTCTGGAAGCTCCTGAGCTTTGGCAAGCCAAAGCATATTTCATGGTGGTGATTCCTTTCCCAGGTTGACCGACATGTTTTTGTACTGAGCAAGGGATGTTTCCTGACTGTGTGCATGAATCAGAGGCTGTATTTTTCATCCAGGGCTTCTGGCGACAGTTTTAAGCTGGAAGAACAAAGCAGATCATGAGGAACGCTTTATTATCAGGGTCCAGAGATAAAGAATCTATCCGCAGAGCTGGCTGCCCGTAGCGCGGATGTATGAGTTTTCCATTCTAACCATGCCAAGAGCAGCCCATTCCCCCGGAAGGCGATGCCTACCTTCACATTTCAGATACTACCCTCCCCCTCTCCCCATGTCCTTGTGGAATTTGCTTATTTGTTGGCTTCTAAAGTTCTTTTTTTCAGCCTTCCTCTTCCAAATGGGAAGATTTGCAAAAGCCATTTTGGGGCTCTGGAGTGCCTTCCCAGATGGAGGCAAGCCCCGAGATTCTAAACAGCCTGGGCACTGCCCACATTCTGCCCTGTTACAGTGGGCATGGGTGGCACGGCCCCTCTGCACCCAGGCCTGAAGAGGCAGCGCCCCGAAGTCCATGGATTAGTAAGGTCTGCCCGGGCTGCTTCAGGAGCTGCCTGGGAACAACTCCCTTTTGTTTTGCTGTCTAGCATGTGACCAGAATGCTGCCAGCTAATTTTAACCCCACCAAAGTACAACTGAAAAACACACACACACACAAAACAAAAAAAAACAACTATTGCATCTGGAGAGAGAAATGCTGTGGGCTGGATAAAAGCCTTTTCAGCCTGTGTTCCTTCCTGTTTCAGTTTCCACACTCGAATTATCGGTAACCTGAAAAATGATGAGTTTCACCAAATTCCTGGATATTGCACAAGAAGACAATGGGTCTATTTCGGGTGCTGCGACTGTGTCTGGCACAGACCCTGGAAGCCATTGTTTTCAGGAGGGATAATGCTTTGGGCTTTCCTGGTACTTTCCTTCTAGGGTCTCAAAGCCCCAAAAGGTAAGGGGGGGAGGAGATGGGCACTCTCCATGGCAACCATGCATGCTTCACTCTAAAGGGACCTGGGTGAGAAGTGGGTTGCTGAGCCAGTGGTGTGTGTTTTGGGGGGGGGGGGCGTTGGAGGTGTTAAAAGGTGGATGGCAGGGAGTGTTTGAAGTGGGACAGCAGGAGCAGGAAGAAGTGGGGAGAGGAAAGCTTTCACAATAGCTGAGTGGCCCCCTGGGACAGAGGCCACCAACTTTCCTCCTAAATTTCCATATCCGCTTTCAGCACTGGGAAGTAAATGGAGGACTTCATGGAGTGCCTCACCCTGGATACTGGCTTCTCAAAGCATTCCCATAGCGATTAATTGTTGCTCTCTGGCTTGGTAGCCCACGATGCTGGTGACAAGGTATAGAATCTCAAGACCCAGGAAATTAAGCTATTTGGATAAGATAGCGTGTCGCTAGGCAGCTGCTGCCAGCTGGTCTAAAACCAGGTAGTGAGATGGGCTATCATTAGCCTGAGGTCCACAGTGCAGTCCCAGAAGATAATATGATGGCCGGGAGACTAAGGGGAAAGGCCCCAGTTAATGCTGCAGCGCTCCGGCAATCCAAAGGGCTTGGTGGCAGTTGTTCTGACAGCTGCTGAGGGCTGCAGCTGCCTAAAAAACCATTTGCTCCAGCCTACCCTGTCTGGCCAACTTCTGTGTATTTAAAGGATCTTTGTTGGTCTCTGAGGCCCTCTCTCCACCTGAATCCTCAGTCGAAGCCTCCACCTTTGGAAGGGTTGGGAACCTCCCAAGAGACTCTCCCATCCTCTGCTATAGCCTGCTTATGGTAGTCAAGATCAATTGGCCAATTCTTGAATTAAGGTTCTGTGTACTCTGTTGTTCCAAAGACTTATTTTGAGCAAGTTGATGCCTTTAATTTAAAAGATGAGAGCTGCCCTAGCCGGGTAGCTCAGTTGGTTGGAGAATTGTCCCAGTGCGCCAGGGTTTTGGGTTCAACCTCCAGTCAGGGCACATACATAACTAGATGGAACAACAAATCATCTCTCTCCCCCTCCTTCCTCTCAAGTCAATAAATAAATAAATAATTTTTTTAAAAGGTGAGAGCTCATGAGTAGGTGAAAATATTTTTGACTCTTCAAAATGCCCAAATTTCATTTCTTGCATTTTACAGTAAGGGAGGTCAGGCTGGTCAGCACATTTATCTGTAAGACCACTAAAAACTTTCTGTAAGTAACAGCTGGCTCTTCTGCACAGAATTATAAAAGGAACCCTAAGTCAAGAATTTTTCCTTGTGCTTCTCTGTTTGCAGATTTTTTTTTCCAGCATTCAGGTGTTATTAGGACACATTCCTCATTTACCTTTCCAGCCAGAAGATTCCTAAATGTTTCATAATAGCTCCACAGCTGGAATGCAGCTGCTTCAGGGTGGAGCAAAAATAACTCCTTACGGGTCAGCAGGGTGAGGGAGGGCAGGAAATCTTGGAAGGTTAGGAAAGTCCTTTCTAAAAGCCAGAGCTCAGGAATGAGTGGGGCCTCTGGTGCGAAAACTTTCCAGGTGGGGGAAGGAAGGGTAAGTTTTTGCCCTCTGGGTAGATTCCAAAAATTCACTTTGGGGAGGCCAACTATTTTGAAATTGCCTTTAAAACAAACAGCACAAATGTTTAAATTGACCTGGGAAACCCTTCCTTTTTCCTTTCCCTACAATCCAAGTCTGTTCCCTGGAACATTAACCAACAGGAGTCTTTGCCCAAGCTTCTCTCCTCCCCCATCTCTCTCTCTCTCCCTTCTCCCTCTCTCCCTCTCTCCCCCTCTCCCTCTTTTGTTATCTTTGGTTTGGCAAAACTTTTGGAAGCTTTCCCAGGCTGGAGCTATAGAATGTTTCCAGGAAAATGCATAAGGGCCGTCTGTGTTTTGAGTTTCTCTGGAAGGGACTGATCATGTTTTTCAGAGAGACTGAGCGAAGGGCAGCCAGGTCTTGTGCAAGAGTCCAGCCAAGCAAAAGGGCAGACGGTGCCGGAAAGATCTGTGCGCATCCAAAAACGCTGAAACGAAGGTGTGGTTTAGCTGGCCCGCCTGTTCTCGGCCTCTTTCAGCCTTTTATTAGTGCAGCTGCCTCGACGTCAGCCTGTGAGTGGAAGCACCCCCCCCCCCAGGAGATACACTGAGAACAGCTGGGGGCCAGGGTTTGAACTTTATTCTCAAGTTAGCAGCACTTGTAATTTCTGCCTAAAGAACACTCTACAATTTAGATGAACTGCAGAGAGTCAATACTCACCCAGCAGGAAGGTGCCACACCCAGGCGTGGAATGTAATGGGTAAAAGGTGTCCTGGAGATGTTGCTGCCAAGGGTGCTGCCAACCCCCGGCCCGTGCCAGCTCTGCTCCACTTGGGTCCAGAAACACACACACAGCTGCATGCACATATGAATCAGAAACTTCTGGACGGGAAACCAGAAAGCGCATACATGAGGCCTGAGGGCAGTGGGGACTCTAAGGACCCCTCACGGATAGAAGTGGCTCTCCAAAGCAAAGGCAGCTGGGATTTCCTGGAAATACCCCTTTATTCAGGCTGGTTCATGGAAGGAGGCAAAAATAGCTCCTAGGAAGGCTGCCCCGAGTGAGAGCAGAGCTGCCCCAGTCACTCTCTGGTGGGAGAGGCCACTTCCTCCTGGGTCAATCCTCCGTGGCCATAAGGACCCAAGACCTCAAGAGAGGAAGGACCAAGCAGGGGCCTGCAGTGCTGGAGACGAGGACAAAGCTCCTGGCTGTCTTCACCCCGTGAGTTGACTGGTCATGTAAAATCTCTTTTCCTTTCTGTCCGGGGGACATACTGACTCCAGAAGGCATCTCCCCTATATCAGGCTGGGAAGTTGCTTAACAGCCCAGGTTTTGGAATACTGATGCAGCAATGACAAGCACAGCTAACATTCATCAGACACCTCTTCGGTGTCTGGCATTGTGCTAAGTTTGAATGTGGTCTCTCTTCTAATCCACACCTAATGAAAGGGCTTCTAGTTACTATCCCCATTTTATAGATGAAGAAACGGAAGCTCAGAGAGGTTACGTAACTTGTCCCAGGACACACAGCTAGTAAGTGGTGGCCCCAGTTAGAACTCAGGGTTGCCTTACTCTAGAATACTTATCCAACAGATCTGGGTTCAAACCCTAAGTCTGCTACGTGTGACTATGTGACCCTTGCCAACCTCCAGGCTTCCTGATCTCTTTTCCTAAGTTAAACACATCACATATTGGCAATTTCATATAACTTAGCCTAAATATTCTTTAAAGAATGAAGTAAGATTGTGCATGTAGAGTACTCAGCAGAGTGTTTAGAATGCAGTAAGCACCCAGTAGATGCTAGCTTTCCTGAACCATCTCCGAGTCGGTGTGTCTGTTCAGAATGTATACATAAGTCATTACTCAAAGGCTTTGTGAGTCGTCTTGAACCCTTGGAAGGCCCCACTCATCCCCATATAGGCACATGGGCCCCAAGTTGGTCACGTTGCTGATGGTGGGGAAAATAACTTCTAATCCTTTCTTGGTGACTTAACTTGTGCTGCAATCTACACATCTGGAGCACACATCTGTGTGTGAGCCACCAATTCCTCCCTTCTACATTGCCCACTCACGTTCACTTGGATTCATTAGGGGTTCCAAGTTTTCAAAATCACTCAAGTCTGATCACTTTAGAGTCCTGCTTTAAAATCTTCCAGGCGCCTAACAGAATCAAAACAAACTCCTTCCCTTGGACCCAAGGCCCTTGGGAAACTGCCTCCAACCCCTCTTTCTGCCTCTTCCTGCCCCTCAGTTCCTTTCTGACCACATTAACTTCCTCTCTATTCCTGGATCACCACGTGAACTTTCGAGCCCATGATTTTGCAGGGCTCTTTTCTCTGCCCAGGAAGAATGTCTCCCCTCTTCTTCATTGAGAAAACTTCTATACATCTTCTAAAACCCAGCACAGTTTTTACCTTTCCTATGAAACTGATCTCCAAAGTTTCTCTCTCTATACTCCCATGGCAATCTGGGAGTATAGAGTTGTAGTTATCTGTGCATTCACCTTCCCCACTTGGGACTTGACATAGTTCAAGGCTAGGGCTTCCCTTCTATCCCCAAAGTCACCTAGAAGGCCTTAAATAAATGCTAGGCGAATGAAGGGACCTGAATATAGATCCTTATAACCTAATTTGATTGGCAGTAAAATCATATGTGAGTGTATGTGTGTATTGTTTATACCTTCCCTGTTCCAGCAAGAATGTGAGGTAGATGTGAATATAAGTGTCTTTCTTACTCATAAGCAGATAGAGAATAGTGCTTGGTGCATCCCAAACTAGAAAGAGCCAGGGCTTTGGAGTCAGAGAGTTCTGGATTCAAATCCTAACTTGGCATGTGACTGTGACAATTGGATGGCAATCAACAATGTCTGCCACACAGGTCATTATTGTTATCTTCATTTTACAGATGGGAAAACTGAGGCTAAGAGAAATGAAGTAATGCCTTAACGTTGATTGCCATCCAACTGTCACTTCTGCTTTCTTCCTTAGTGCCCTGCATTTTTTCTCAGAAGTCATTGTGCCTGGCTTGGGGGCGGAAGAAATCCTGATTAGTTTAAACTAATCTTGGTATCCCATGTTTCCCTTTCCAGTGATTCATTTTGGGATAGATCTGTGACCCAGTTCTGGTCAGTGAGATGTAGGGAGGGATCTATATGGCGTGTGTGTGGAGAGTTGCTCTAGGAAATATTCTCCTGCTCTTAAAACATGAGAGAAACAATTGTCCTTCAGCAGCTGGATGTTATGTCTGGAGTGATAGCTGGGGCCACAGCAGCCATTTTGCTGTGATGAGGACAATTACTCAAGAGAATCAAGCCAACACACTAAAGATGATAGAAATGTGGCAAGAACCTGGATCCTGGGAGGACAATTCAGCAGCTGGATTATCCTTCCTTGGAGCCACCCACTGCTGGACTATTTCCTGAGACCATCAATTGCTTCATTCTTAAACGAGGGACCACTGGCTCAATCCAATAGAGCTGAGGTTGCTGTTACTTGCAGCCAAAAGCATCCTGACAGATTAACTTCACAGACTTTGTGATGCCCAAATAAAATAAAGCTTGCAAATCCCTTAACAGTGCCTGGAACATAGTAGGTTCTTAAAGATTAAAGACTTTCCTGCTGAGACATTCTGAGGCGAATGTATGACTAACTATGATGAGTGACCCAAAGAATGTGGCAGATAGTAATAAAGTCAAATTTGGAGCAGTTCAGAGGTGGGCTGGTGCTGGAATGACAACAGAGATGACGATGACAATAAAATTCAAACATTATGTTAATAAGTGTCTGGTGGAACTTCTTGAGGCTGAAACAATGGTTCTCCTTTGTTCTTCTCAGGCCTTTTCTTACCCGGGTCAGAGTGAAACACTGCAAGACACAGGCTTTTCTAATTGTGGGCAGCCACACTTGCACAATCGGGGTGGTCCCTGATTACCCTGGGGCATGGAAGCCCTGCTACAGGATGAAGGCTAGAGTGTAATTTGTAGTCCGGGAGCAGCCAAGATTTGGAAGCAGAACTAACGTACCCACACAACGTAAAACAGGGCTTGCAACTGACAAAGAAGCACAAAGTCTATTTCTTCCCAGACGAGCCCCGCAGACATCTGCAGCTTGGGAAGGCCCGCATTTGGGGGCCCTGGGCCCTGGTGGCCCACTGGGCTTTTGGCCTGCTGACCAGGCCACAGAGCTGTCCTCCGTGCCAGCCCCACGGCCCTTCTGAACCTGTTCCAGGAGAGCTCAGCCACACCAGCGTCTGCCAGACTCATGTCCGCCCAGTGCGTGGGCGGCCCTGGCAGCAGGGGATAGAACAGGGTTTGTGTGAGGACATTGTGGCCCCAGTGGCAGGGTTGTGAGAGAGGCAGTCTCACTTCCGGGGAAAGCCAGGAGGGAACCTGGAGGAGGTGAGGAGCAGAAGCTGCAGACTCAAGGCAGCCTTAGCCCCGTATCAAAGGCCCTCTTCACATTAGAAGCCTGCTACAGGCCGTGTACTTCCTGTATGTCCTGCCCCTGCCCACCAGGCTCAACACCCATGTTCAATTCTGTCCCCCAAATACTTATTGAGAATACTCTCTGCAAGATGCCATATTCCTGCTAGTACTGGGAGTGAGAGAGATATGAAGAAAAACAAGATTAGAGTAGAAAGGACTTCAAAATGTTTTTCAAATTTTTCTCAGCCTCATAACTACCCCCCCCACCCCAAAGCCCAAGTATTTAAGAAAGAAATAAAAAAAGTGAGACTGCTACAGTTGAATCCAGGGCAGAGAGAGCCTCCATGGACAGAGTCTGAAAAGCCCTGATCTAGACCCGAGGAGAAACCGAGTCCGAGAGAAGTGACGTCCCCGAGACTCATTGCAAGTTAGGGGCCCAGCCAGGTTCAAATTCAGGTGTCTGAGCACCTGGCCCCGTGTCCTATCCATTGTATCGCCCTTGCCCGACCCCTGGGCACTGTTTCAGAGATGGGGGGGGGAGTTGAGGGAAGTCAACCTAGAATAGAATCCATGTGCTGCAAAGAGAGCCAATGGTTCTAACGGAGGGAGAGGAACGTCCGTGGAAGAGAGGCACAAGGCTGGACCTGGAGCAGGATGGGCAAGATTTGACAAGGAACATGGTGGGGTGTGGTGGGGAGTTGGGTGAGAGGAAGGAAATCATTCAGGCCCCAGAGAATATCATCTGCTAAAGCCTGAAGAAAGACCGTCAGCTCAGAGGGGCCTCCCCTGGCTGGGTGTGTTTCCTTACAGGTAAAATGGCAGAGGGGTGGGTTAGCCTGTTCTACCGTAACGGGCTATGATGCCTTCACCTCCCTATAACCACCACCGACTTCACGGCCCAGGACACTTCCCAGCATATGCCAAGTGGCTGGAATTGACACCAGGAGGAAGTGTCCCTGGGTGCCCCCTGAGAGCAGTAGGAAGCTGGCAGCTCAAGGGGCCTGCCCAGAGCTTTGGGGAACAGTGACAAAACACGAGGAGGCAGGGACCTGGGCAGAACTGGGGCAGGAGCCAGTCCTGTTTTCAGAAGGATTCTTTCCAACCAGCCTTGTCTGGAGGCCCAGGCCTCAGCCAGTTCCGCCCTGCCCGTGCTCACCACGAGGGGGCAGAAAGGAGAGGTCTTGAGGGTGGGGGTGACAAGCCACTTAACAGCTCCTAACCTCACCATTCTCATTTTTAAAATGAGGTAAAAACAGTACTTTAGTATTCTCCGTTGTGAAAATGATCATTTTAGTGCCTCAGATGATGAAATGAGATAATGCTTGTCAAGTGCCTAGCACGTGCCTGGTGTAGGAACCACTCGATAAATATTAGATCACACGCATTGCCAGAGGGCTGCCTGCTGGGGAAGACCGCACAATTTGAAGGCTCCTGACATTAAACAGGCTGGTTGGAGCAGGGCCCCTGTATGCCTAACACTGGCTCAGTCACAGAAGGGGAGAAGGTGAAGGTGGCTGGGGAGGTTGGGGAGAAGTCCACTAGAAAAAAAAGTGTGCGCGCCCCCTGCTGGCTGGGAGAAAAGGTGAGGGACTGCCAGCTGGAGGTTGTGGGGGTGCCTGGGGTGATACAGGGGGATCCTTTTAGCACAACCTGCTGCAGCCTTATAGCTTGACCCAGTTTTCACAGAGTGCCCACCAGGTGTCACCCACCTGGCAACGCGTCAGGCTTTGGGAGGGATGCAAAATGAGTGACAGGTAAGCTAGGCTTTTGGAGCCAGTTCGTTTTGGAGTCAACCAGGCATCGTTCAAGCTCAGAGACCACCCCAGAGACTGTGTCTGACACAGAAGCAAGCAAAGTTCCTTGTGTTTTGGACTTTTAGTGTGTGGAGTGACCTTGGACAGGGCATGGCGTGCCTCTGAGCTTCAGCTCTCTCATCTGTAACAGGGAAGTCTTCTCTACCCCATCTACCCCATCAAACCAGAGGGTAGAAACCCTGGGTATGGGTCTCAAGTACTATCACTTAGGGGGAGTTGAAAGTCACCATCAACAGTCATGTCGTTTCAAGGGAAACTTCATCACTTTGAACGTGGGCAGTCATATTTTGGTTCATTTGGAAGGGACCCTATCATGCTCCTGTGGTATGCCAGGCTTCCCAGGTTTCCTTACCCACCAGGTACCCTGCAGACCTCGGCCCTTCTGTTCCTTATGCTCCAGGTTAAGTATGGAGCCCTGACCTCTGAGAGGCCATCGGAGTGGATGTGGGAGGATCGTGCAAACAGAAAGAGCTCCTCAGAGGGTGCTGGGCTGATCCACACTGCATGCCCCCCACTGCACATTCCAGGCCACGCCCGGATAGTCCTCCTTGAATTGCTCTGACTGCCTAGCCTCATAGTGTCAGCCTGGTGGGGGCGTTTGCCTTCCTGGGTCCCTGTTCTCTCCCAGACCACTTGGTGATGTCTCACTTGGTATGCCTTTGAGGGCTTAAGGAGGACAGGGAAATATGTTCTCGGTGAATTTTTATTAACATCTACCACCATGAAATTTTCATTCCCAGTGGCCTTTACTGCACACATGTACATGTGCCTGTATACACACATGTGCGCGTGCGTGCGCACACACACAAAGCAAAGGTGAAGGTGGGAAACACTCGATGCTAGAGGAAGGCTTTAACAGCCATATCAAAACACAACCCAAGGTGGGTCCAGCTCATTTTTGGAGGATGTCTTTGGTATCACACTGTGCTTTTGCATTCATTCATGTAACAAAGTTTATTGAGCTATTGCCAGGCACTGGAGCCATAGCAGTAAACAAAACAGACACAAATCCTTGCGCACACTGGAGCTTACATTCTGGTGTATGTGTGTGTGTGGGGGGGGGGGGGGTAGGGCACGGGACAGAAAAGTAAATAAATGTCATAAACATGATGATTGATGGTAATATGTGCTAGGGAGGAAGCCAAAGCAGAAGAGGGGGTTCAGGTGCCTCAGGGTAAAGGGGCAATTTTAAATGAAGTGGTAGGGAAGGTCTCATTAAAAAGGTGACATTTAAGTAAAGACCTAACGAAGGTGAGGGAGTGAGCTGAGCCATGTACTTCTTTGGTAGAAAGAGGGTTCCAGGCAGAGGAAATGACAGTGCAAAGGCCCTGAGGCAGGAACATACCTGGTGACAGAGAGGCTGTCCTGGAGAAAACAAGGGAGAGGAACAGAATGTGATGTTAGAGAGGGAATGGGGAGGGGCAGGTGGTGTCAGGCTGAGGGCCATTGGGAGGACACTGGTGTTTACTCTGAGCTAGATGGGAGCCATTGCAGGTTGTGAGCAGATGAGTGATGTCATCTGTCCTACATTTGAACAAGCTCATTCTGTCGGGGGTATGGGTGGGAGATCAGGGGGACAGGGCTATTGGAGGGATGCAGGCAAAGGGATGGAGGCTGGGACCAGGGTGTGGTGGCAAAGTGAGTAAGAAGGGATCCACTTCTCAGTGTGCTCGGAAGGTAGGGCAGCTGGGGTGAGCTGGATGAGAAATGATCCATTTTGATTTTTTTTTTTAATATATCTTTATTGATTTCAGAGAGAGGAAGGGAGAGGGAGAGCGAGACAGAAACATTGATGATGAGAGAGTCATTGATCGGCTGCCTCCTGCGTGCCCCTGACTAGGGATGGAGCCCTCAACTAGGGCATGTGCCCTGACCGGGAATCGAACCCCGATCGCCTGGATCCGAGGTCGATGCTCAACCACTGAGCCGCGTCTGGCCAGGCCATTTTGATTTCTATAAATATTTCTCTTGCATATTTTGTTATGAGTCCCTAAGGTATATAGGGAGGACTAGTGTTCATACACCAAACATTCTGGACGCAGCAATGAATTATAGCATCCACCACGAGGCCCCATCCAGTTCTTGAGGTGATGACCCTCACCTCCACAGGGGTAACGGTGACATGGTGTGAGGACAATATAAAAAGCTACTTTTATTAATGAAGTATGGCCAAGCCCCCCCCCCATACCTTTTTTTCAACCAAAACAGGTCATTTCAACCCTCTTCTGAAAATTCAGAAATTAGCACCTGTCTTGTAAGCAGGACATGACAAAGCTCTGTTTAGAGAAATGTGGTGGGAGAGTTTAATCAGGGTAGGCTTTCTGGAGGAGGAGCTTGACTGACTTCCTCTCTTTTCAGGTGAAGAAACCAAGGCTCAGTGACATTAAATAATTTGCCTGAGGTCACAAAGCTAGAAACTGGCAAAGAAGGGCTTGTATCAATGCTGGTTTGGCTCCAAAGCCCCTGCTCTTAGCCAGGGTGCTGCCATGGTGACTGGCCATTCCCATCAGAGAATGATAGCCATTGATGGGAGTGCCTGGGACAAGATGATCTGAATGGCCGTCACTCAGTCAGGGTGGAGCATGGGTACCGGGCCCTTGGCACCGCCTCGCTAATAACCACAGGTTCTCAGTGTGAGAAGGCGGGTGTGCCAGGCCCTGTGCCCAGAGTTTTAGATGCATAATTTCATTTCATCCTCATTTTGCAGATCGGGGAACTGAGGCCTAACAAGGTTATTAGTCTCACCTGTGAGCATCAGAACTGAAGCAAGAACCCAAGTTACCTATTGCTAGATAACAATGGGCTCAAAAAGTTAGTGGCTTAAAACAACTTACTATTTCTCATGATTCTGTGAGCTGGGAATTTGGACAAGGCTCAACTTGTTGGTTTTTCCGCTCCACGTGGCGTTAGCTGGGGTCACTCACTTGGCTGCACTCAGCTGGTGGCTGGATAGGGAGAGAAGGGCCAAGAAGGCTTTATTCCCATGCCTGGCACCCCAGCGTCCCTCTGCATGGCCTTCCACGTGGCCGGCATGGCAGCTTCAGGGAGCTGGATTTCTTACCTGGCAGCTGGCTTTTGAAGGATTAAAAGCAGAGCCACCAGGCTCCTTCGGAGCCAGCTGTGGAGTTGGCCCAGTGTCACTTTCACCAAATTCTACTGGTCAAAGCAAGTCACATGCCGAGGCCAGATTCAGGAGGAGGGGAGATAGATTTCTCCTCGTGACGCTCATACTGGGGTGGGTGATGCTTGTGGTCTTAGTGGGAGGCTGACTACCACCCCCGGACTCCCCACTGCCAGCCTCTGTCCCAAACCCTGGGCCTCATCCAGGAAGCCCTTGTTTCCAGGGACTCGCTAAAGCTAGCTAGGGCCCCGCCACAAGGGTGCACCTATGCTTGGTCCTACCTGGCCCTCCTGCCCAGTGACTTCATGCTCAGTGCCTGGCTTCGCAAGAATTTATCTCGCCCTGCTTCCCTGAGGGCAGGCACCCTTTTTTCCCTACTTCCTGGGGCTGCATCGCCTGAGTTAGCCTGACATGTCTTGTTCTCAGGAACCCAAAAGAACCTGACACATGACTCAAAGAAAGTCAGCCACCTGAACAAGACTGTACCGGATTCATCTTCACAGGCCCAGCATCAGCACCCGGGCTTTCCTGGAAGAAGAGCTGGGTAAACAGGTCTTTCTGGCACCTGAGTTCACATGCCTGGGCCTTGAACAAAGGAAGAGTCTTACTTCTCTGAGACCAGCATCATCACCACCTGGGAATGTTGTTAGGAAAACAGACCTTCCCCCCTCTCCCATCCTGAACCAGAACTTGCAACCAGAACTTTCACAAATACCCAGGTGATTCTCAGGTAAGACAACCGAGGCAGAGGTCCCCAAGGTAAAGAGAACAAGAACAGGTTGGGAAGATCGGTGCCAGCTGAGTCCCCCTAGGGCGTGAGTCTCAACCCTGGCTGATGGTGAACATCACCTGCAATGCTTTAAAAAAAATCCTGATGCCCGGAGTGAGCCTAGATCAATTAAGTCTAGGTCTCTGGCAGGGGGGCCCAGGGATCAGAATGTTCCAAAAGCTCCTCAGGTGATTTCAATGTGCAGCCAGGGTTGAGAGCCACTGGTACAGGGTATTAGTTCTTAAAGTGCAGCCTGTGAACCATCAGCACCCAAATCACTTGGGGGCATGCGTTAACTCTGCAGAGTCCTGGACCCTACGCCAGATTTTTGAGTCTAACTCTCTTGGGGTGGGACCCAGGAATCCATATTTTTTACCATCTCTCTAGGTGATTTAAACTGCACTAAAGTTGGAGACCATCAGGCTTAGGGCCCCGAATAAGCGAGGACCATGGCAATGATGTTTCTAAATGCTGCAAATAACATGACAATAGCAATGATGTTTCTAAATGCTGCAAATAACAGGACAATGGCAATGATGTTTCTAAATGCTGCAAATAATAAGGTGCAGAAATGAGAAAATGTAAGGAAGTAAAAGTAGGAGACTGACGAATCTCCATACTCCTGCCCAGAGACCATCAGAGGCCCCTCTTGGCACCCACTCTAGAGCAGGAGTGAGCCTCCTTCCCCCAGAGAAGCTGCCCCATGGCAGGGGTCCGCTGTGATCTGGGCTCTGCTCTGCTGGCAGGGTGGAGCCTGTCATCTGGCCGGGACAGAATTATTGCCTCAAATTACATGGTTGATTATCAATTACTTGTGTCCGTATGAGAGCATGTGTGCATGTGTGCATAAGTGTCTTTGCAAATCATTAAGGGTCGTAATTCTGGATTATCGCTGATTAACGAGAGGGAGACCTGGTACCTCCAGCAGCAGGGATGGCAGCCCTGCAATTATGTCCCAGCTGATCAGTAATTGGTGCATCACAAGATGATTTCTCTCTCTCTCTCTCTCTCTCTCTCTCTTCCTCCCTCCCTCCCTCCCCCCCTCTCTCCCCCCCCCCCCCCTCTCTCCCTCTCTCCTGCCTCCTCCCAGCCTCTCCAGCCGGCTCTGCAATTAGCCCCATTGCTCATTTCCTTCCAGCCCAGGCTGAGCTTGGAGGCCTGCTTTCTGGCAAGCGGATGCCATGGGCTGGCTTTGAAGACTACCACCCGACTGGGGCAGTGATGGTGGTATGGGGGCGGTGGCAGAAGCAAGTGGTGGGGTGTGGAGCTGGCATGAGCTCTAGCTTGCCCAGAACTGGAGCCACCTGAGACAGTTCTAGTCATCATTCTCCCCAGCAAGCCCCTGAGCCATTCGATGATCTCCCTGCCCCTCCCCTACTTCATGGATGGGGAAAACTGAGACCCAGAGAAGGAAAGTGGCAAAGTAAGAAAAAAATTCAAAAACAATAATTCAGAAGAGCATGGCAACATGCGTCCAACCCCACAGAGCCAAGGAAGGAGCAAAGACATACAAGGAGTCCCTGCCACCATCACTCTCACCCTTGGGAGGCCGGTAAGGGAGCCACTGGTTGTATCAGTTTCTGGAGCATCCCAAGCTTTTGCCCTCCAGAGATTACAGCTAGCTGCCCCGAGCTCCCCAGCCAGGAGGAAGCAAGCTGAGGGACACTGGGGTTAGTTCAAGGCAGCAGCTCCACCACCTGCATGAGGTCAAGACCGGTATCACCGCCCGCATTAGGGCCATGGCTGCCTGACTGTCCTTCCCACTGCACATCGAGCCCCCAATATCCATCGCACTGGAGACGGAGGGATCATTATAATGCCCGTCTCACTCCCAGCAAAGCTTCTCAGTGTCTTTTGCATGTACTCATTCATTCATTCATACAGCAACTATTTATTGAGCACCTACTATGTATAAGGCACTGTATTAGGCACGAGGGAGGCAATGGGAAACCAAACAGACACAGGCTTACTCCCTCCATACTGAGTAACTCACCATTGCCCTCAGGATAAAGTTCGGGTCCCCAGTCTCCTTTCTTGGTCCACCCATCTGTCCTCTCTGCACCACTGCAGACCCCTCCCTTCCTTCACACAGTCTGATCCCTCTGCCTGGAACCTCGTTCCCTCCTTCCATCGTCTTTGGCCTGGGGCACACACCCTAGGGGGAGCAGTGACGCTTGTGCTCATATTGGGGCTCCATTCCTGAGAAAGGGGTCTGTCCTCACTGGGGACCAGCAGTCACAGAAGCACAAACTTTAGGGACGGCTTTATGGGGGGGGAGGTGTTGAGAAAATGGGGAAGGCTGGGCTGCTCTGAAAACCTTCCCATAAAAGACTCCCGTGGCTGCAGAGCCACCAGGCAGTTTGTTTGTGAGCCTTGCAGCTATCTTGGCCATTTTCATTTTTATCTACTTAGGGTGGTCAGCAGGTCCTGGCAAGCGGGAGACTCAATGCTAATGACTCTGGCTCCACGTGGCGACCATTCAGGAAAAAGCTGCAATGTTCTCTCTGCCACATTAATCAGAGAAACACATCAAGAGCTGTTGTGTGGAGACAGCTTTCCTCCCTGTACCTGCCCTGCATACTAATCACCAGCCCTCCTGGCGGTGAGTCAGCTCCATTCCAGGCTGGCGGTGAGGGAAGGCCTGAAAGCTGGCTCCGGCTCCCGCTCGCTCCGTGCATGTGGGGAGCAGCCAAAGGGGTGGGAGCCAGCCCCCAGCCCCAAACACACCCTGCGCGTGATCATGACCATTCGTAGAGGCCCAGGCAAGTGGGGATGCAAATCCTGGGCTACGTCCTCAGGTCTGAGTCCTCAGACGTAATCTATCAGAGGGAACTCTCCAGAAGTTATCCCTGGTTAGAGTGTGGCTAAAGCAAGGCCTCACTGCCAGGCACTTTGATAACAGTAAGACGTAACCGTAGATAGTGCTTAACATGTGGCAGGCGTCCCTGTGAGCAGATGAGGGAACTGTTTACAACAGTGGTTCTCAAAGTGTGGGCCCTGGACCAGCAGCCTGAGCATGACCGGGGGACATGTCAGAAATGTCAATTCACGGGCCTCACCCCAGACCTGCTGAGTCAGGAACTCTGGGGATGAGGCAGAGAAATCAGTGTTTGAACAAGCTTTCCAGGGGGCTCTGACCATGCTCATGCTTGAGAACCCCTGGCTTCTGCAGAGGCCCAGGGGTGGGCAGGAGCAGGTACGTTGGAGCAACTGGAGGGAGGCCTACAGGTGGCATGGGGGGGCAGAAAACAGAGTGGCCCTAGATGAGCTGGATAGGGGTCGGATTACCTTGGCCTTGTAGGTGTCCTAAGCAGTTCAGCCCAGCACCAGGAAGACCAGCCAGAGGTCTTCTCTGCCCTGGGGACCCTGGAGGAGTAGCAGGTCACTGGAGTGTCCAGGTTGGCCAAAGTGAGAGGATGTGAGGGACTACATCATATGGCTTCTGGAGGCCCCTGGTCACCTGATCTTGCCAATGCTTTGACCGTAGGAAGCACTGGGCAGGCGATGAGTCCTGTTGCTGGGGAAGTGCCTTCGTGCTCGGGAAGGAGCTTAGGAGGAAAGCGCCTCCTTATAATCTTCAAAGGCATTGGGACCCCTATGAGCTAAGGAGACTGCATTGCTGAGCTGAGGGCCACCAGAGACGCTTTTTACCCTCCTCAGGAAACAACCCTGAACACATTCATATGTGAAAGACCCTGAGCAGAGAGCCAGCTGGGGGCCGACCCCAGGAGCAGTTGAAGCCAGGTTCAGTGCAGGAGAAGGACTGGGTGACAGTCCCTAGCTAAGCCTGGATGAGCCGGATGTAGCCACCCCTGCCTGCAGGAGGTGTTAGCCCAGAAATAAATCAAAGTTGGTGATGACCAAACACCCACAGCCCCGGACTCAGAATCAAATCACATTTATGGAGTCCCTACCATGTGCTGGACACGGCGCAAGGCCCTTTCACGTCTGCTAGCCTCGGGGGGGTCTCCTAGGTTTTCGGAGCCCTTCTTCTGTCATTCTATCCACAAATGCATATTGATTGTTTGTTCCGGTATGGGCCTCAGGCCTCAAAGGTGAGCAAGACACATGTGGTCTCACCCTTAGGGCAGCCTAGTGGGGAAGACAGGTAAATACAAATATTCCAGAAAAGGAGATCTGAGGTGTTTTTAGGGCCAACCATGAGGGTTTGGGGTGTTATTTTTATTAAGAAGTACTTTGTTTTTTGTAAGAGTCCCTCACAGGGAGAAAGAAACCAAGAGAAAAGGCAGTCTGCTAGAAATGTTCGCACTGGCTTTGCCCACAGTTACTATTAAACATCATTGTAGACCTGGTGTGGTTGAGCTCATCAGTGCCCCAGGCCCTTTGCCTCTCTCCAAGGACAGGCTGGCCAGAGTTCACTATCTCCCCTTCCCGACTGCTCCCCTCCATGGGGCTTTTTCACAAGATGCTCAGGGAATTCCTGCATCTGCCGAGACACCGCCGTCTTCCCTCCTGGCATGGAGTCCTGCAAACCTGACAATGAGGATTGGAGGCCACAGGCTCTGGGGAAAGGTGGGGAGCAAAAAAACAGAGCATTTTAAAACATGTCCCTGTTGTTTCCCTTCTTGGTCTCCCCCACCCCAGCTGGCATATGAACTTGTTCTTCCTTCCTAAGGCTCTGAGAAAAGCACCATCTGGCAGTTTCATCAGGCCCATGAGCTCGTCTCCATCCAGCCCACTCTGATTTCCTCCCAGCCGTGGGTCTGCAGAGTGATGCAGCCTTCATGGGGCACGTGGAGGAAGAGAGAGAGGCAACAGGAACAGCAAAGATGTGCAGAGTGCTCACCACTGGTCCAGAGTGGTTCTGGTGCTGCATGTGTGGTGCCGCTTGCAAAGCCCCGGGAACACCGCTAGCATCGCCCCCGTTTACAGAGGGAGAAGCTGACATATGGAGATGTTCAGAGACATTCTCAAGGTCACGTGGCTAGTGATGGCAGACTTGGGATCTGAGCCATAGGAAGCATCAGACTTTGCTGATTCGCGCATGGAAAACCCAATCTTGGGTAAAAGATGTGGGCAGTAGGGGGTGAGAGTTTAGAAAAAGGGGTCTCGCCCGGAGAGAGAGATGCCAGTGAAAAAGCTAATAAATCCATGAGGAGGGGCAGACCTTGTTGACCAGGGAGACCAGGCTCTGAACTCGGTGAGCCAGCCAGAGCCAGGGAAGCCCCAGAGGACCCCTGAAAACAGCCCCCTCAAAGAGCTGGTCAAGGGGCAGCTGGGAGCCCTCAGGAGACCTGGAGACTGGTTTCCCCCTCAGATTCCTCGTCCAGCTTAGGTCCCTACCTCTGGCCCCTCCATCACTATTTTCTCTGCTCTTCAGGTGTGAGTGACAAGCACACACCCCCTGGAGCCATGAGCAGTGAGGCTGCACCAGTGGTGGTGGGAGAGAGCCGTCCTAGGGAGCAGAGGGGTCCCCTGTCCCCTGAAGTGGGGTGTGGAGTGGGAATTTGGAGACAGCTGTGGTGGGGGAGGGAGTTAGGCAAGAAGCACAGAGGAAAGGAGGGCAGCTTTCTTTTCTTATTTTTAACACTAGTTTTTTCTCTCCATTAAAAAAAAAAAAAAAGTGAACCCAGAGGTAAAGAGAAAAAGTGAAAAGGTCCTTTTATTCCCACGTCTGACCAGTATCGCTGCTTTCCCAGCAGTGACCTATATTAGTCATTGGCTGTGTGTCATATATCATTCCAGGCTTTTTCTGGGCATTTACACACACATACACACACACACACACGTATGATGCTAGGATCTTTGTTTTCTTTCCTTTTATATAAATGGGATCCTGCTGACCATATTGCTCTGCAACTTTTCCCCTTAAAATGCACATCCTGGACATTTTCTCATGTCAACATATAGAAGCATCCTTGTTTTTTGGTTTTGTTTTTTAAACTGCATGACGTTGCACGTGTGGATGTAATAGTTGATTCAGCCAGTGCCCTTCCATTCTCGCGCTCGCTCGGGGTCCCTGTTACCCACCCAATTCTGGGAGCATGGGTCAAAGGGCTTCTGAATGTGGGTGGCATCCCCTGGCTCTGCACAGTACCAGGGGATACCACGCACATTCAGACGGTGGCAGTCCCCTCCCCTTATGGACAGATAAGGCGTCTCCAAGTTTTCTACATGCAAACAACTCTGCAACCTGTGCCCTGGCCCAGGCCTCCTGGTGCGCGTGCAAGAGTCCTTCTCTAGGCGTTGATGCCTCGAGGTGGAGCAGGTGGGCAGAGAGGTGCACACACCCTGCAACCGACAGACCCTGCCATGGTATGGGAGGGCGGCTTAGGGCCTCCTACACCCGTCTGGCTGCAGCAGTGCCCTCAGCCCATATCCATCAAGTGGCTGTTGGCTGGGCCAGCTGCTTCCAGGAAATCAATGGCGAAGACTGGTGATTGTCAGCGGCTTGCACGCTGGAGGCCATCCAGGGAGTAGATTAAATTGTAGGAGAAAATCGTGCTGGGCTTGAGACCGCTCATAATGTAGACCACTTGGTGACCTTTCTAAAGAAGTTAAAAGAATACAGGCAGCCACAGTCTCACTCTCCATCGCCCACCACAGCCCACCTGCCTGAGCATAGCCCTCTGCCCTTGGAGAGGCCGCTCCTCATTAGCAGGCAGCACGGGAAGGAGGCCGGGCCCAGGGCCCCAGCTGCCGGTGTGCAGGCAAGGAGGCCAGTGGGGGGCACCTGCTTCTCCTGAGGGTGGACCCAACTGACCATCAGGCCCTTAGCTGCTCAAGGTCATGGAGGCCCCTTTCTCCAACTCCTGCCCCCTTCTGCCACCGGCTGAAGACACCTGCCCTGCACCCCTGGGAGGAGGCGGGCCTCTTTGAGCGTGGTTTGTGTGCTGGGGGAGGGGTTCAGTGGACAGATCCAACATGCTCCTTAACCAAGAGGTGACTGGAGCTTTACCTGGTTTCAAACACAGCTGGGTTTATAAGTCTTCCCCCTCTAACCAGCCACCAGCCCTTGTTTCTTCCTCTCCAGGCCCCAGCCACGCACACCCACACCTGGCCTTGCACAGAAAACCCAGCCATAGCTATGAACTTGGGGAAACATTCATTTTCTACACGCAGCTATCTCCCAGCTCTCCAGGCCAACCTACCTGATAATGATAACTCCAGCTACCATTGATTGGGCACTAGTTTTGACAAACTCTACGAGGTAGGGACCACTGTGATTTACAGGTGGGAAATGGAGGCTCAGAGAGGTTAAGTGACTTGATCCAGGCCACACAGCTCTAAGTGCCAGAGCAAGGACTGGAAGCCAGGTCCCATCAGACTCCAGGATTTCTGGGCTCAACCATTGTGCTGCCCTGGCTCCCACTTACTTCATTTCATTCTCTCCTCTAGGTTGTCCCAAAGACCAGGGTGAAGTGGCCAATTTCCCAGGGCTACCCCCCTGGCTGGGTGGGGCTGCCTCTTCTGGTCCCTGGCAGAGGAAAGACTCTCACGTGTCCCTGATCCCCACCCCCTTCTACAGATTCTCCAACTCTTTTGCAGATCCAGCCCCGATCCAGGCCAGCAAGACCTGACAAGCCACCCTGCCTGCTGGGGAACTCCTGTAACAGTTACTCTGGCTGCCGAGGGATAGCTCAGTCTGAGGACCCTGGACCCTCTCTGGGCAGCCCCTTCCTACCTGGGCCCAGGTGTGGGCAGGTTTCTTTTCTCCCGGCTGCCCAGGTCTGCAGGCTGGGAGGTGGGAGAGGGAGGCAGCCCCCATTCCAGAGGGGCTGCTGCCCTCCTGTGGCCTGGTGCCGTGGCTGCCGCAACTCCCTCCCGCTGCAGCTGCCAGGGCTCCAGCAGGGAGGAGGAAAGGGAAGGGAAAGGTGGAGCGGAAGGTGAGAGAAATCAGAAGTACAGGAGGAGAGGTGGGTGTGGAGGGGAAGAACAGAGTCTCCTGTAGTACCTGGACATGGTCAACAATAACAAAACTCATAATAATAATTTAAAGGCAGCTACCATGTAAAACTTTATATCACTTATAAATTCTCTCTTTTAATCCTTACATTTACACCAGTGTGATTAGGAGCTATTATTAGTTTTACAGATGACAATCCCAGGCTTGATTATTTGTTCAAATGTCCCAACTGGTGGATGACAGAGCCAGAATCATATTTTGAGCCCAGAATCCTAACCACCCCACTGCCCCAGCCTCTCAGCTGCTGCTTCTCCTACTCAGGGAGACACAGGATGGGGAGCCTCTGGGCACTTGGCCCCCCCCTTCAGTGTGGCTTTGCCCTCTGTTCATTCCCCTCCGTTCCCTGGTGCTGTACCCTGCCATGGGCCCAAGTGGTCAGGATCATCATGGGTCTGTTGGGACCACGTGGACGTATTTGTGTCTTGGGTCTCTGAACTTCCCCAGCCTCCCAAGGACTGAGGTTCAGCACCAAGCCAGGCGCAGGGGCCTAGGCCATTTCCACTGCTGAGGAGCGGGTGGCAGAAAGACCAGGAGATCCCCAACCACCAGCTAACACTGCAGTGCCACTAACAGCGATGCAGGGGAGGCATACGGATCTGTTGGCCTGAAAAGATGTCCTAGTGTATTGCTTGGTTAAAGAAAAGAAAATGTACAGTAAGAAAACATTTTATTGATGAAACACAAGTACTTTCTGTGTATCTAAGTCTAGAAAAAGGATATTTGCCAAGATGTTAACAGATGATTTTTGTTGTCTTCTCTTGGCTTATCTGTGTGTTCTGTTTCTTTTCAATTAAGAGCAAGTATTCTCATGATTTTGAAAAGCAATAAAAATAAACTAATCCTGGACTGATTGTACCTGCCTCTGTCCTTGTCCCTACCCCCAAGAGCTCTCAAAAAAATAAATAAATAAAAAATCACAATTCCACATTCCTGGGCCTTCCCTCCTGTCATTTCCACATCTTGTGGTGGGAGGGGGGCTCCAACCTGCTCCAGCAAGCCTTCGCCTGACTAATGAGAGGTGAAGGCTGCACCCTTGGGCCTTTCCTCACTGACCTGTCTCTGTCCAAATGCACAGGGTGGGGAGGCCCTGGCTGACCTTTCAAGTGGAGGACAGGCCCTGCTTTCCACTGCATTGTTTGCTCCTGACGGCTGAGGCCGACTGCCCTGAGTCCCAGGAGCTCAGAGGCAAGGCCCTCTTGCTCACTGGATGGGGCCCGAGAGCAAAGGGCTCCACTGCTGAGAGGTGATTATTGCAAAATGGAGAGCAAGGGGAAAGAAAGCTCCTCCTCATCAAAGAAAGGGCAGAACCTCAGGGTGGGTCTAGGCTGGCCCCTTCCAGAAGGCTCCCAGGAAACTAGGAAGGAAATGGGAACGGAGTTTCCTGAGCATCTACTATGTCCAAACAGTGGACTTTCTACAGACACACCCTGCCGCCTCTCAGAACACCCTTCCTTTGTACCGATGAGGCAGCTGAGGTGGGGAGGAACCTGGCCCTTAGCTTCTGCATTTCTGGTGCTTTATCTAAAATCAGAGTAGGCTCCTAAAAGTGACTCTGGATGGAGAAATTTGCACTAACTGGCAGCGTCTTCACCCCTCTGCTCAGGAGCAGGGCTAGGACCAAGCATTCTTTTGTGGGGGCTGGCTTTCGGAGCACCTCCCAGTTCATGATGAAAGTCGCTCTCCTGCCGTTAGCACAGCAGCCGTCAGAAAGGCAGCCTAGAGAGCCCAGAGATGGCCTCCAACCCAGTAGAACTGGGAATCGAGCAGAGGATACTTAGTGTCACCCTGAGCCTCATCTTCAAATCACATCCCCTGAGATGGCCACCCCTAGAGACCCAGAAACTAGGCTCCAGTCCCCGGCAAGCCTCTTACACATGCAGGACAGGTCTGGGGTTAGGGCACTTAATTGGGAGGCAGGGGACCCTGGTACTCTTCCAGCTCTGCACCTAAACTGGGTCACCTAGGTGGGTCACTCCTCGCCATCACACACTCCTTTACTGACACAGTGTTGTGGCGTCATAAAGAATTTCAAAGGGGGGTGTGTTGTAGAATGCTCAGCCCCTTGCGTCGTTTCCTCTCTGAGGGGGAGCCTGGTGGTGAGGGCCATGCCCTGAGTATCTAGGTTTGGCTGCAGGTAGTTGAAGCATGATTGGCAGCGACATCTGGTGGACATAGTGTGTAACTGCACTCCCTGAATGGAAGCCACAGTGCCGTCCAACTTTCCTCATTACCCGGAGAGGAGCTGATTGCAATTAATCGCCCTCATCGCCTGGCACAGGGAGCTGTCTTAAAGCTGGAAAAGAAACCCTCCAAAAACCAAAAGCAACCCTCCAGCCTCAAATTTCCGTCAGTCTCCATCTATATACCCGTTTCATTTAAATTTGTCCCTTTTCAAATATTGACGTGACAGAAGAGTCTAAACGCCATAGAGAGAGAATATTATCAATAATAATATCAACAGAAGAAAAATCTAACTGACTGTTTACTCTTGCCATGAATTTCATGCATTATCTCCTTCAATCTTTCCAACAACCCATGCTCTCATCCACAATTTTCAGATGAGGAATCTGAGACATGGAGCATAAAGGAATCTAGGTTTCAAACCTGGGCAGTCTGGCATCAGAACCCACTCTCTTTGGCCACTACTCTGGGCAACCTCACTGCCCCCAGTGTCTCCCCTACCCCGCCCCCTGCCCAGGGTAATTCCTGAGCCTGGAGAAAATTTCAGTTCCTGGGGCACTGGTTTAATCCCCAGGCTGAATGCCCTGGGTCACCCTCTGTGGCAGCAAGAGGTAGGTAGAAACGAGGGGCTTTAGGGTTTGACAAGGCCAGGTTAGAGCACCAGTTCTGTGCGACATTGGGTTCAGTCCTTAATGCCACCTTTCAGAACTGCCAGATGTGGGTCATAACCCGCTGCCTTGGAGGGTGCTATGAAGATTAGAGACATCACTTAATGCTGAGCAAACGCTCCAGAAATGATGGCTATTCTTATCTTTTACCAAACTGACCTTGGGAGTGGCAAATTCTGATCCAGCCTCTTTAGAAAGCACCACCTTTAGAAAGCACCACCGCTAAGAAGGGCTGGGACTCCTGTGGAGGTAGGGCTAGCCTCCTTCTCATCCTCAGGCTTGTGCTGTTTCAGGAGGAGCTGCCGACATGTCCTTTGGTTGTTCAAAGGATCTGCAAGTGTGACTTGGTCCAGTTGGCAGAGCAGAAACAAGATCCTGGGACTCTGGGCCTTCTTCTTTCCACAGAGACACTATGGTCTAAAGGACAGTGTCCCAGCAGGATTCAAGGTCATGCCTTTAGGCATCTGCAGAGACCCTGGCATGCTCAGGACAAAGGACCCAGCATGCCTACCCTCTCCCAGGGGAGCGTGCCAGCGCCATTCCTGTCCCTCCCAGGCTTACCCCCTGAACCTGAACCTGTCTCCAAGGCCGCTTCTCTCTCTGACCTCTCAGTGGGCCAGAGCAGCCCAGCCAGGCTCTCCTGTTACTTCTATGCCCTTCCTTGTTTTCACTGCCCTAAGTATATTTTTGCTGCGGCCATTAAATTCTTGCTTGCTTTTCTACGCTTTGTCTCTTGATAGAACTCTTTCCCTCAAGAAGACAAGAACTGAGGTCTTCTTGTCATCTCCCCTGGTAACAAGCCCACAACAATGACCTAGCCTCGGAAGGAAGTCACAGGCTATCATTCCTGCCATAGTAAGTGTTTATTTTACAAGGATCAGCCCTGTTCAGGATGGGAGGAGGCTCCACCATGGTGTGACTATCAGGAGGTGGGTGGGAGGCCCTGTGTGCAGTATTTACAAAGGAAACAAGGAAGAAAGGCCTTGGGCCCCTCAGCCTATCAAACATATAAAAAGTGTCAAAGTATGGAGAATGGGAGGGTTTGGAAAGAGAAAAAACTTCTGGGTCAAGCTATGCTGTGAGCTCCACCCCCAATGGGGCTGGAGGCCTCCTTTCAAGCCTTGTGATATGGGCTTGTGTGAAGCCATTTAGAGCTGTGAGCCTCCACGGCCTGTGCCAAGAGGAGGGGCTGCACTGGGATTGGGGCAGGAGCCGTGTGAGTGCTTCCTACGAGCTAGATGCAGCCCCGGGGGCAGAGAGGTCCAGAATAGGGTTATTTTAAGCCCTGTAGAGCCTCCTAGAGGGGCAAAGGGATCTTGGCCAGAAGTTGGAAGGGGACTCTGGGTTCCTAGGGGCTGGTGAGGGGATCAAAAGTCATTACCCCTGAAAGGAGATGCAGACTGGGAACCTCAGGAGAACCCAGAAGATGCCCTAGGAAAAAGCAATTACCATCTGCCAGGCCCAGAGATCTGGTGACTGGGCAGTCAAAGAAGAATTGCCCCATTCCCCTTAGGCCCTGAGAGCAACCAGCGATTGGGTGGGGGAGGGGCGGGCAGGTGAGAAAACAGACAGAAGCCTTTCCTACCACAGCTCAGTCCCCAAAGGCCCAACCCCAAGCACAGGCCAAAGTAGGGCAGGAGGCAGAGGATTTATCTCTGAAGGAACGGGAGTGTCATTTCCTATCTATGACTGGGTGCTTTAACCTCTAAATCGATCGTGGATTTTGTGACATAAAATGACCAAAGCTGAGCCTGACCAGAAGGGGCGTGGGGTGGGCTGGGCTTGCACCCGGGGAAGGGAAATGCCTCCCTTGCTGAATGGTTCACATGAACAGTGAGAGGAAAACACTGAGTTGCATTGTGATTACGTCCGACATTCAGGAGATTGGTCTCACTGAGCTCAAGCTTTCTCAAGGGAGGTTGGGCCTTGTAATCCTTACTCCACCCCCCACCATTTCTATCTCAGCTTTTGTCCTGAATTGAAAAATGTTTACTATTTTTTCCTTTCTATCTTCTGGAAATAACACCAAGAACAACAGCAACAACAAAAAGGACTCCTTGTCCCCAAGCAAAACACCCACACCCTCCAAACTTCACCCTGTCTTGGCCTGAATTCACCCCTGAGGGGAAGCGAGCCATGAGGTCAGCGGGTTGCACGTGCTGGAGGAAAGGTTCCCGGGAGGACACAGCCCTGGGAACACTGGCTGTTTTTCAAATCTTTGTGCTAAATCAACTAAGTGGGGGTGGGGTTGGGGCAAAGCCAGGAGAGAGCATCAGGAAGCAAAGTTCTGCTAAGATTTTAAAAAATTGCCCAGGGATGTTGGAGCTGTGGTCTGATCAGCCCTTTAAGTATCTTATTTGTTACTGCTGGGGGAAAAGGCGGCCTTTGAGTCTTTCCTCTCCCACTGTCCTTCACCAAGCCTGGGACTAGCTCTGTTCAGTTTTAGGAGTCAGGCTTTGTAAAGAAAGGTCACCCTGGAAAGAAGGCACCAGGGCCAGGCAGGAGCTGGGCCTCTGCAGAGTCCAGGGTCTCCAGAGCACTGGTCTGCTGCTCAGACACCCCAGGAAGCTCCCAGCAAAGACCCAGCTGAGCAGAGGCTGACATGCATGTGGAGATGTGAGCTGGGAAAGCAGGGACACTCCTTAGTCAGAGCTTCTAGAAAAGCCCGCCTTCCCTAGCACAATTGTATTCGGGGAGCACAGACCCTGGTTCTTCATATGTTAACTAAAAGAATTTATCGTGCTAACCGTGACAATGGTATTTCAAGACTTAAACAAGCCTAGCTTTTTAGTCTGATGGAGAGAAGGCTCCGACACTTTAAAAGATGCAAGGCCTGAAATAAAATCTGTCACCAGGCCCCCCATTTCTCTCTCTCCCAGACCTTACTGCCAAGAAGCAGTCACAACCTCAAACTCTTGGATCAGTTTCCCGAAGAGTTTCATCATGAATAAGTTGCTGTCACTTTGTCTGGAGTTGACCGGCCCGGGAGAGTCTCAGGGTGAGGCTTTCCCTGCTGAGAACACAGCCCTTTCAGTAAGCCTCAGTTTCCCCAGGGGAGTAACTCCAGAGAGCCTGAGCTCTGCATGGGGTTAGAGCAGGGCTTCTCAACTTCATCACTAATGACATTTTGGGTTGGATAATTCTTAGTTGTGGGGACTGCATTATAGGATGTTTAGGACAATGCCTGGCCTCCATCCACAAGATGCCAGCAGCATCCTTTCCCTCCCCTCTCCCTTCATTGTGTCAATCAAAACTCTTCCAGACATTGCCAAATGTCGCTGGGTGGCAAATTCATTCCTGGTTGAGAGCCACTGGCCAGGACCAGTGCCCATTTAGTGACTAGACATCTAAGGTGATGCAGGATAGAGCTGGACCACACACATCCCGAGGGAATTTGCACTCCATGCAAAAAATAGGCCAAGTCTATGTGGCCTTGCATCAGTTAGTGCTCTCTTGGTCGCACCGTGACAGAAAATTCAACTCTAAATGACTTAAAAGGGAGCTGGACGCTGTCTTACGTAACGGAGAAGACCAGGGATTTAGGTATAGCTCAACCCAGGGCTCACACAGTATCACCAGGACTTGGTTTCCTCCTCTCTCTTGGTTCTGCTCTTCTCCATCATCTCTTCTTTTTTAAAAAATGTACTTTCATTGATTTCAGAGAGAAAACATCAATGATGAGAGAGTCATTGACCAGCTGCCTCCTGCAGCCCCCTGCCTGGGATCGAGCCCACAACCCGGGCATGTGCCCTGACTGGGAATCAAACCGCGATTGCCTGGATCCTAGGTCGGTGTTCAACCGCTGAGCCACACCGGGCTCGGCTGTCATCTCTCCTTATAAGGGCAAGATGACTTTCAGCGCTCCAGTCCTGTATCTTCACAGATTTCAGACTTACGGAGGAGACATTGTGAGGTGTTTTTCTTTCCTCGGTCCTAGCCAAAGTCTCATAGCACTCCATTGGCTCTGATATGGTCACGAGTGGAAAGCTCCCTCGAGACAGGAGAACGTGTTCGTACCCATGAGAGCAGCGTGCGTTCGCCCTTTTTGTGCTTCATCTGTGGAAGGGGCCACGCGGAGCCACGGAGAATGGGTCGCGGGGGTGGAATGAGGAAGCACAGGGAGAGCGCCTGGACAGCGCCTGGGCTGGTCCGTGCGGCCCCCTCTCCCGTGTCCCCTCCCGCCTGGCATTGGACCTGGGAGCCAAGGGCAGGTGCTCTCAGGGAAGACAAGAGGCTGAATGATTTCTCCAGAATGGCAAAGGGTCTGAGCGAACCCGATGGTGGGAAACAAATGAGCAGAGGCAGGGCCCGCACTGGGATCTGGGAGGGCAAGCAGAGAAAGTCGCTACCGAAAGGTGGCGGCGAGAACTCCGGGGCCTCAGTGCAGCTGCCCGTAAGAGCTTCCTCTTTTCTACGCGGGTTCCCCATGCAGTCCGCCCAGGAGGGGCATCTGACGAGCGTGGGCAGGACTGTGCTCCAGTGCTGTGAGGACCAGTTGCTGCGCACCGCGCCCTGGCACCTTCCCGAGGAGCAAAATATCCCCGACTAGCCCACCAGCCGTATCTGCTGCAGGGAACGGGGCTCTAGCCAGCAACCATCTCCCCAGTGGGGAAAAACTTAGCTCAAGTGATCAAAAAAGACTCCCTAGCTCGAGATCTGGAACATTCCAAAGTCCCTCCCTCAGTGGAGAGGCCGATGCACTGCTGCAAAGTAGAAAGGAAGGGAAGGGGCTCTTTCAGCTGGACCGTGCGGAGCAGGCGGGAGGCCGCACGCGCCTCAGCCGGTTACGAGAAGGGCTGCAGCCCCACCGCCGCAGGCTGGCGGTGCCCCCTCCCGCAGGAGCGGTTGAACAGCCGCTAATTACTGAGATGCCAGGACGAGCTGAGTCTTAAAAGTGATTTGGAACTGATTGCAGCTTTTTGAACTGATTGCTGCTGTAAGCTCTAAAGGAAGGAATCTAAATAAAAGTGGAAAATCCTTTGATCAAACACAAAGGAACTCTTTCAACTAAAAATACCTTTATGTTACATACACATCATAGCTGTCTGTTTCACATGTGTAAACAAATGATTTATACCCGTCTATTAAACTTATAAGTTCTCCGAGACAGGGACCATATTTGTTTATCCTTATAACTCTTTACAGTATCCACATGGAAGATGCTTACAGAATTTAATTTAATTGAAGCAATTGCTGTATTAACAAGCTGATCAGGTAATTGTCATTTTTTTCACGATAATGGGCTACTATAAAATAAAGACAAGGGTAAAGCAATACAAAAGGCCACTTTAATAGCCTCAAATCTAGGAAAATATACCTGTCTTTCTAGAAGCCTCAAAGAAATATGCAAATACAGTCATTCTTGAAGGCAAGCCAGCCACTCTACATTCCACAACAGAGACCACATTGATTGCCCTGTGTGAGTTGCTAGGCAACCACTTGGTAATTCCCGTGTAATAGAAACGAACCTGTCATCTGCTTTTTTGGCTATATGTGACATGCAGAGACAACAGGTAAGGGACAGCCAAGAACACCTGCACCTGGATGACAGGATCACCCCTGAAGTGTGGTGACACTGGAGAAAATCCCTGTGCCCTGTCAGAAAGTGTTAGAGGGAAATTTTCATTAAACTATTAGCACAAGACATTCCCGTGAATTTTCTTGGATTTACCCTGTGGGTAAATGCTGTGGGCGATCCTGCTTTCCCTGTCCGCAAAGCAGGAAACCAAAAGCACTGTAGTTCTGCGTGTGGATGGCTGTCAATAAGGGCTCCAGATCAGCATGTCCCAAGCTCCAGCTGGGATGAGATTTTACCAGATAAAAGCAGCCTTTGAAGTCTTAAAGGGGACCCTCAACATCTCAAAGAAACAAGTTCTGGGTGAATAAACTGCACTTTTTTATACCTGAAAAAAATGTTCCTAGTAATTTCTTTGTTTGGATGTGATTTCCCAGGCATTGTAGGCAAATGAGCTGCCTTGTAAAGACTCCACTCCACTTTAGGTATCGGCATTGTTGTCTTTGAAATAGGCTGAAAACACAAGAAAGCTCTGAAGAATAAATAAAGGCTGTCTCTAAGCTTCTCTGACATTAAGTGAGAAAAAGAGAAAAATTTAAATGCCATTTCAAGTTTGAGAGGCTAAGAGGATTCATCTTTTTCACATGAATTTTAAAAAAATAAAGGATATTTGCCCATCCCCTACTCCCATGAACATCATCTTTAAGTCTTCTTCAGAAATTGCTTGCTTTTCAGTCTCCTGTTTGAGGTTGGTTTTTTTTTCTTTCAGTCCTTACCAAGGACATTTTTTTTCCATTGCTTTTCAGAGAGAGTGGAAGGGGAGAGAGAGAGAGAAACATCAAGGTGAGAGAGATGCATCAATTGATTGCCTCCCACAGGAGCCCCGACCAGGGTTGAGGATGGAGCCTTCAACCAAGGTATGTGTCCTTGGTCAGAATTGAACCCAGGACCCTTCAGTCCCAGGGCTGACACTCTAACCACTGAGCCAAACCAGCTAGGGCTCCTGTTTGAGATTTAACTTTGAGATCTTGGACTCTGTAATCAGGCAGTCAGGTATAGAGAAAGCAGATTCTCAATCAAGATAAAAATCAACCAGGTAGTTTTTTGTTTGTTTTTTGTTGTTTTTTTAGAAATAGTTTTTAAAATTGATTTTAGAGTAAGAGGAAGGGAGAGGGAGAGAGAGACACACATGGATCAGCTGCCTCCTACACATCCTCTACTGGGGATGGAGCCCCCAACCCAGGCAGGTGCCCTGACTGGGAATCAAAACCGGTAACCTCCGGTGCACGAGAAGACACTCAACCAACTGAGCCACATGGTCCAGGGCTCAACCAGGTAGTTTTGATGAACAACTGGACAAGGCTTCCACCCAACATCTGGCGCCCATTTATCCAACCTGTTGTGATGTTGATTTAAACAAGCTGGCCAACCCTGTGGAGTGAAGCCTGTCAAAAATACCTGCCCTGCCTATCTGGTGCTGGCGTATGAAGATCCTGGGCATGTCTCTCTCTCTCTCTCTCCCTCTCTCTCCCTCTCTCTCTCTCTGAAATCAAGGGCATTCTTGAGCAAATGCTCTGAATGTAATGACTCTCCAATGACAGAGGGTGGGTTCTAGAATATTTGCATGTCAAGCAATTATACTCAAAGGAATTTTGGGTATTGGCAAGAAGATAAGTTATTTGGGAGGGCTTTCCATTGCTCCCGAAATCAAACCTGTGCCTGTATATTAACATCCTGCCTGTAACCTGGAAGTTATCCCTTCGCTGCTCCTGATCTTCCAGATATCCCCTGAGAATGAGTCAAGAGCTAACCTGGCTGGTGGAGATCTAGTCACCTGACTGCTAAGGAAAAAAAATCATGCACCTTGCTATCACCTACCTCTGCCTCTGCCCGCCTGGGACCTGTAGGTCCCTCTGCCCACACACAGGCTGGAGCATGGTTCTGGGACTCTAGAGAATACACACACTTACCATGCCATCAAATCCTCTTTAAAATCTGTAATGTGCTTGGCACTGATAATGCTAGATGCAGGCTAGAAGATAATTATTTTATAGATGGGCAAACTAAGGTTCAGAAAAGTAAAATAGATGGTTTTCAAATGCTGGTCCAAGAATTGATGCCAGCCCAGTGGTGATGTTTCCATGGGTCCTCAGCAAAATTGAAAAACACGCACAAAACAAAACAATGAATTTTTCATAAAGCAGAAATTATTCAATTTTTAAATTGAGATTATGGCCCATCTTTCCTCCTATATATATGTGGGGGAACATGTTGAAATGCTCCTTCTTTTACAAAATGATACTGATAAGAGTAAGGATTTAAAACTAGATCTTTTGAATACTTTCACTGCTATTACACTATTTTAATTACTTTTGCATAATTTAAAAATAACCAGTTTTAAATTCAACTTTAAATATTAAAATAATATTTACAAATAGTTTAAGTTATGTACTACATCGTATATTTTTAAATCTCTGAATAAAACTCAGCACATGGTTAATTCTTCATGGCATCCTATGCAGGACTGAAAAGTCAGATCCTGACATGGACACAGCAGATAACAGCTGAATGGAGTAGGCTGTGCAGAGGTGCAGTTTCTGATCTAGTCTGTGGCACTCCATGACAGGAGAAAGTAAATCCCTATGTGTGGCACTGAAGGGAGCAGGTCTCCCCCTGCTGGCAGTAATGGTGGTCAAGTGAGTCTTGAACCACAACTGGTGCTGAGGACTCGAACTGGAAAGGACTCTACAGCAAGAAGAAAAGGTGCTTCGAAACCCACTCTCCACCATAGCAACCTCAGCCTAAACAGGAGTGTGGTAGTAAAGGTTAAAGAACTCATGGCACCAGGGAACTATCTACAAAGTAGCTGATTTCAAACCCTGCTGAATTAACAAAGAAAAGGAGAACATTTTTTTTACATTGGCTTGATTCTATAAACATATCCATTTTCATGAATTACTTATCCTATATGTCTAATCATAAAGAACTATACAGTAGCTCAACACAAATCATGCCTACCAGTAAATTGGTCTGATTCAATTGATTCCATTACCCAACTTGTCTTTGAAATTCAAGTTATTGATATAGTATTGCTGTATGCCCATAAGATAGGTAAAGTCAAGGGAGTTTGACTTAGTTGTGCTTGTAAAGGACTAAAATAATCCTCATGCTTTTGCTTATTTCATTTGTTCTCTTTTGCTTGATATGCATTATGATCTCACTCACTTCCATTACTGTAAATCCAACTTTTATCTGTCCTTCTTAAACCTTTACCTTCTGGCCTCTTCCTCTTCCAACAAAAAACAAGCTGAAGGTTATTTTTTACTCCCTTGATTTTATTAATTAGATTTTGTTCAGAATCCTCTGGCATTTATCATATACTCTCTCACAGTGTTTATTATAGCATGTCTTTATTTCCTATATCAGACTGTAAGGCATTTGCCATTTTAGTTGTCTTGATGTGAGCCTCTTTGAATTCATCTTGTTTGAGACTCTCTGCATTTCCTGAACTTATGTGTCTTTTTCCTCCACCAGGTTAGGGAAGTTTTCAGTCATTATTTCCTCAAATGGGTTTTTGATGCCTTGCTCTCTCTCTTCTCATTCTGGTACTTCTATGATTTGGATGTTGTCCCAAAGGTCCCTTAAACTATCCTCATTTAAAAAAATTTTTTCTTGCCCTCTCCAGGTGGCTCAGTTGGTTGAGTGTCGTCCTATATGCCAAAAGGTTGTGGGTTCAATTACCAGTCAGGGCACATACCTAGGCTGTGGGTTTGATCCCCAGTCATGGCATGTACAGGAGGCAACCAATAGATCTTTCCCACATTGATGTATTTCTCTCCCTCTCTCTCTCTCTAAAATCAATAAAAACATATCCTTGGGTGAGGATTAAAAAAGTAAATAAAAATAAAATTTATTTATCTTCTCGCTGCTCTGATTGGGTGTTTCCTGCTGCCTTGTCTTCCAAATCACTGGTTCCATCCTCTTCTTCATCCAATCTACTGTTTATTCCTAGTGTATTCTTCATTTCAGATATTGTATTCTTCATTTCTGACTGGTCCTTTTCTATGGTTTCCATGTGCTTTTTCATGCTGTTGTAGTTCTAAGTTCCTTGAGCATCCTTATAACCATTTTTTTGAACTCTATGTCTGATAAATTGCTTGCCTCCATTTAGCTCTTTTCCTGGAGCTTTCTCCTGTTCTTTCATTTAGGACATGTTTCTTTGTCTCCCCATTTTGGCTTCCTCTTTGTGTTTTTTTCTATGTATTAGGTAGATCTGCTATGACTCTCAGTGTTGGTAAGATGGCCTTGATACAGGTTCAAACGCGGTAGGTGTCCTGTGTGACCCAGTGGCACAGTCTCCTGACCACTTGAGCTGGGTACTCCAAGAGTGTCCCTTGTGTGTGTTATGTGGGCCCTCCTGTTGTAATTGAGTCTTGATTGCTATTGACCCATTTGTGCATGGGGGTCAACCCTCAGGTTGGCTGGCTGTGAAGATAAACCCTGCCCACAGTGTACAAACTGCTGTGCCGTGGTGCTGACCACATGAAGTGGAATTCACCTCAGCATGGCCTGATGCCTGCCAAGATCTCCCTTTGGATGTGCCACGTGAGAAACTGATTGGATCCTGCTCTGATGACGTCTGAAGCTGGCCACTGGGTGTGTGGGTTCTGGGGCCTCTTGGGAGGGACCCTGGTGTAGGCCAATGCCAGATGCTGCCTGTGACTGGCCCTTGGCAACCTGTTTGACCTAGTTTGTGGCTGCCTCTGCCAGGCCTGAGTGTGTGTGGGAAGGACGAACCTGTGCACCAAGGCTGGCTTTTAACAACACGAGGCTCAGAAGCAGACCAGCTAAAGCCCCAAGGTACCCTGAGATCCACCTCTGCCTGCTGGCTGCCTATTAGGCTCAGTAATGGAAAGAGCCTCTGATGGTACTCAAGTTGCATGTGGTAGGTTCTCAGTAAGTCACCATGTAGGGGCTACTGGTATTCACCAGACTGATACAGGTTCAAACTTGGTGCCAGTGCTGGGTCTGAGGCCACTAGACAAATGTCCCAGGGTATGCCAAGTCTAGCTGCCACACTCTGGGCACTCTCACACTTTTGTGGTGGGGTGAGGGTCTCAGGGAGTCATCAGGGTGAGGCCAGCAGAGCTTATCATGCCGAAACAGATCAAGATTTGGCCCTGTGAAGGGAAGGCTCTGTACTAGTAGGGCATGTGAGGGAAAAATGGCCCCAGTATTAGAGCCACACAGCTAAGTCTGTCTCAGATTCTGCCAGAAGCCTGATCTCAGCAGGGCAGGGCCACTGGGAGTCAGGAGGGTGGGACTAGTGCATCTCTTGTTGGGCGGGGGGGGGGGGGGCAGTCAGGTTCACGGGAAAGTGGGAGGAATGGCCCTTATCCCAAAACCACACAACTCAGTCACTGACACTCTGAATCTGCCCAGGCCTCTACACCCTGGCCCAGGCACCTGACTCATCAGCAGGGCGCAAGCTCTGCAGGGTGGTGCAAAAGGAAGTCCAGAGGGTGGGGCTATTGCATTCCCCCAGGTGGATGATGTATGGCGGGGAGTGAACTACCAAGAAAAATGGAGTAGGCAGCGTGGGAGAGTGACTCAGCACAGGGATCCTGATAGCTATCCCTTCAGCTCTCTCCCCAGAGCCACAAATCCCAGTCCCTTCTCATGCAACTCTAGTCCATTCCGCCCTCCCTCTGCCTGAGCCCAGGGTAAATGGCTACAAACGAGATTTTGTGAGTTGGCCGTTTAAAACAGCCCCTGTATCTCCCTGACAGGCAGAATCCCTGCTGATTTTCATAGCCAGATGTTATGCGGGCGCCTCTTCCCAGCTCTGGTGCTCTGGGCTGAGAGCCGGGCTTGGGGTTGAGGCGCCACTCTTCTCAGGGGCAATCTTTGCAGCTGACATATCCCTCCAGAATCTCAGCTCCCGCTTGCGGTGGGAGGTGGGCCTGCCCTTCTCATGTCTCTCCCCTTCCTACCAGTCTTGATGTGGCTTCTGTAAATCCTTGATTATAAGACTTCTCTTTAGTTAGTCTTTAATTGGTTATTCAGGTTGATTGCTCTATATTTTAGTTGTAATTGCAGTTTGGTCCTGGGAGGAGGTGAGTGTAGCTTCCACCTACTCCACCGTCACCTTGAAAGTCCTCAAACTCTAAAGTATTTGAAAGCAAAGACTTTTATTTTGCCTCAAAAAGAGGCCATATGGCTAAACCGTTAAGATCCCAGGCTTAGCAGCCGTGATTTCTTGGCCATAAACTTCAGTGCCCTCATCTGAAAATGACAATAGCATCAACATCATAAATTTGTAGTGGCATCATAAGAGAACGCATGTAAAGTTGTCTGGCTCTTAATTACTTGGTAATTGTTAACTATTGTTTGTAGTCCCTACGTCCCCTAAACAAAAGCCTTCTATTTTGTAGGCTTTCAATTTTTACTTGTTGGTAGAGCTTATGCTAATACATTCATACCTAGTAATGCATTAGCATTATGTATGTCTGGAGGACTGATTAACTCTGACCTAGCAGCACTTAGAAAGGCTTGGATTACCTACATAGGGCCAGTTCTCCGTCATTATCCAGATCAGCGCTGTCCAATACAACTTTCTGTAATAGTTGCAGTGTGCTATAATCTGGGATGTCCAAGAAAGTAGCCACTAGCTACATGCGGTTATTGAGGACTTCAAATGTGGCTAGTTCATCTGAGAAGCTGACTTTTTATTTAATTAGTTCAATACCCTCTGATGATTAGCACTACCCTATTGGACACAGCACCTCTGGAACTTGCCTCCTCCTGCCAGCTTCTTTAGATTGTGTCCCCTTTTGTACCAGTAAAGGAATATTTCCTAAATAAGTAACCCTCACTGATTCAAAGCCTCACAACTTCAACTGCTCCCAACCCCTTTTACTCATTAGCGGTTGCACGTATCTTCATTGCGTCGCTTCACCCAGAGCTGGCATGAAAATAGTATCCATTTAAAACTCACTATCTCCGGCAGTCGCACAGGACATAGTGACTTACACAGGAAATGACAAAAATACTGATTGCGTCCGCGTCTGGTGGAGCTCGGTCTTGGGGGGGTAGGGAACGCCAACCAGCCGCCTAGACAGAAACGTGGCAGAAACGTGACCGGCGCGCAGGGCACGCCTCCACCCGGCCGAGGGGCGAGGAAGCCGGCCACATGTCCGCCCACGCTCGGCCCCGCCACCGCGGGCTCGCGTGCCAGTCAGCGTGGCCTGTCCTTGTCGCCAGCCATAACTGTGTCCGGGCGCACAAAACGAGAGCCAACCTCCACCGGCTCACGCAGTGGAAACATGCCTCCCGCCCTGGCTGCTAGAAGCTTCGGCAAACCCCGCCTCGAAACCGTCCCCCAACCGTTCGAATCTCAAGGTCCGTCCCCCCCCTTCAAAATGGCGACGGGGCCTGGGAAGCAACCATAGAGACCGGCGGAGAGAGCGCCGACTCTTCGGGACGTACGCGCGCCCTGAGAGGCTTGCGGGGCTCGCGTTCCGGCGGAGGCGGGAACAGGGTGAGCCTCTAGGGGCCCCTCTAGGAGAAGAGCAAGCAGCCTCCATGGTGCCGGGTCCTCCAGCCGGTCACGTGGCTGGCGGAAGCCGCTGCGGAGGCGGAGGGAGGAGAAAGGGGCGGGAGGCGGAGGGGATTGCTGGAGACCCGGCGATGACTGGGTTGTCATGGAGCTGCGGGGACGGGCTGGCGCATGCGCCACCTGGCCCGCAGGCTGATCTTGGAGTGGCGACCCCGGCCCTAGGTGAGAGAGGGAGGGCAGGGCGCCCGGGGTGAGGGTTTGGGCGAGGAGCGTGGGCAAAGGAGGTGGGGGTAGGGGAAAGAAGAAGGGGCGCGAGGTATACCGGCAAGAGGGAGATCCGGGACTTTGGGGGGACAGAGGGCCAAATGGTGGGAGCGGAGGGTGTGCGTCCCTCCTCCATTTAGTTGGTTTTGCTGTGAGGGGTGAGAGTGCGTGGGAGGGGGAATCACGGGTGAGAAGGGGGCTGTGTACCGAGAGGGGGCTTGTGTGAGGTGCCGGCGGGGTGAGACCATTCGGGCAGGTGGGCCGCGGTGTAGCCCTGGAAGTAACAGCCTGCTGGGCTTCTGGGCAGGGGGAGAGCCTGGAGGCCTCCTGCCAGGCTGTGAACTGCGGGGCAGGGAATGGGCACGTGAGTGGGCTCGGGAGCTGGTAACCTGGTAAGGGTACTGCGACTCCAGTTTGGAGTTGTGGGTAGCGCCCCTTTCTGGGTCTGGGGCACAGGTGTGCTGTCTTTTCTAGAGACCTGCTGTCACTAACTTGGCTGGTTATTTCTCCTGGGTGGCTAGGTGGCCAGGCATGGTGCCAGGGGTGGGGGAGGTGGAGAAGAAGTGCCAGGTAAGGAGTTAGTGGGTGGGTTGAGGGGAGCTCTGATCAAGGCCCAGGGTACAGGCCGAAGTCAGTCTCCCCATTATTGCCCAAATCCTGGCAGTATGCATTGCCTGGGTGTTTGCCCTGAGAGGCTGGTGGTATGCCAGGCACAGCACAGTCCTAGGGTCTGCCCAGTTCTTCCCTGCTAAGCTGGCAGGCTCAGATACCTGGAGGATACTCCTGCTGTCTGGCACAGATGCAGCGTTGGCTGGTGCAAATGGGGAAGTGGGCACTGTTACTGTGCACCCTTGGGAAGCAGGGGATTTGAAGGAAGTTCTCTAATCATCTTCTCTCTGGAAGAGGAGAATGGAATGAGCCATACCAGGTGCCAAACAGAGGACATTGTATGGGAGTGGGGTTTAGGACCTTTGACATGAGTTTTTGCAGCCAAGTTGAAGAATGAAAATGGATGTGAAGAGAAAGATGGAAATTAAAGATTTAGGTAGATCTGGGGCATGTGAGTGTGTGTGTAGGAGGGGTGGTGTTCTCTGTTAAAATACACAGACATTTCCCCAGAATAGTATCTCCAAATATGCAGACCAAGAGAAAATGACTTCAGAGAAAATCTAGTAAAGTATTTATAATTCTAACTAGGATTACTCATGGTTTTCTGGGCAGTAAGATCTTAATTTTTTATGGCCTTGTCCCTTTATTGTGTTTAAGTGTCTGCTTGGGCTTACTCCTCACAACTCTGTCCAGGCACGGGTGTTACACATGTGACACATTTTAAAGGGAACTTAAGCTCTCAGGAAAGTTGCCAAGTATCTATAAAAGGAGAAATCTGAGAGCAACATTTCAGATCCTTTCCTTGTAAACCTTGGGTCTCCTTTTTATCATAAGCCTAAATCATCATAGAGATTGTGTTTGGGTTAGACCAACCTTTAATTTGGTTGATGGATTTATCCCTGAGTTTTCGTCTTAGAATAAGGGGTAGATGAGAGATCTTCCCTCAGGAGACCAGAGCTGGGTGTTAGATCTTGAGGTGACCATGGTGTTTGGAAATGCAGAACCTTGACCTTCAAGCTGTTCAGGTATTTCAGTGACAGCTAAGCTGCTAGGGCTGTCAGTGAGGCTCAGCAAGACAGGAGATTTGTAGGAATTTATTATTCTGTTGAGTACCTCACACATATTGTTGGGAGCTGAGGTTGCAAAGATAAAAAAAATAACTGTTGAAGTTGAGGAGACAAATAATTAGACTCTAATGTTAGAAGTGCAGAAATAGAAGAGCCAAGTGAGCACTAGTTAGAATTTTATCTTATACCCGTTTATGTAAGCCTCTATGTTTATGTTCACTTTCCATGATAAGTTTTAGTACATACTGTTCTCTCTGGGAACCTTTGGACACACTGTTGAGAGGCCCAATTAGGGTTGATTCTGACAGTTGGGAAGCTTAAGTTGGAGTCCTTTTAATGCAGTCAGGCACATGAGGATCTGAGATATTTGTAAGGTAGTGTTAATGGTTTCCAATCTACGCCAGGAAGCAGACAGTGGGTAAGAGCTTGGTAACCCATTTTCAACCCCTAGTCAGCTTATCAGCATCTATCTATATTGTAAAATAATACCAAGGAGGAAAACCTTGAGGTTTTCAGACTTTGCCATTTGTGTGGCCCTGGGTTTGAGAGCCCCAGTAATGCCATCCCCCTGCTTCTGTCCTGTGGACAGCCCCATCTGGTGCTGTGTATGAGTGGGCCTATGTTTACTGGCTAATTGATGTCCTCAGTACCACTTCTGGGGAGGAAGTGCCTCTCTTCTCAGGGCAGCGAGGTCAAGGTGGGTTGTAGACCTTCATTCTCCATCTTTTTTGAACTTCCCTGGGCATTAAGGCTTTCTGCTGCATAATGAGAACTTAGGACAGAGGCTTTCACATTTTTAGTCACTTTCATATCCAAAGTAGTTAATTTACTATTCTAAAGTAGACTATGTGGTTTTTTACTTCCAACTGCTGCCAGTTCCCCAGGATCTAAAATTTTAGCGTCTGTTCTCCTTTTAACCATTTCATCAATGTTTTAGTATTTTGATTCCACGATCAATATAAGCCTGCATATTCTTGATGGGCCAGAATAAATTCCTGTGTATCTTTTGTAGCTCCATTGAGTACACTTTAATAAAGCAGCAAGACATTTCTCCCCTGGTCACAAGGATTGTAGAAGACTAAATTGGGATGTTTTATCTAAAATACCTGTAAAATAATCCGTATTTTGTAAGATAATGTTAAACTTTGTCAAATTCTTAACCAGTTGCAACTAACATGAGCTACTCTCCTAATCTAAATCAACAGGAGGGTCAGTCAGACTTGAATGATAAGTTTAATTGCCCATCCACAAGCTACATCTACTTACATTTTGAAGAAACTTACCCACTTTCAGACAGTATTATTTCAGGGAAATGAAAACATGCACATTTGTTGATTTTCATACAGAAGGATTCTGATTTAATTAGAGATACACGTTTACATTTTAGTCTATTTTTTAAGCTGCACTGTCTATGCTTTCGAACTTCCTGGCCTTCCAGTAGAGAGGTGTTACTTTTGCAAAGTGCTGTACAAGATGTGACAGTGCCATTGTTTATCTTCTGTGCACATAGGACTAAACCTCTGACCTGTCAAAGAGTGCTTAGTTTGACATAGGGAAACCAGTTCCCTTAAATGAGTTTGATATGGTACAAAATAATTTTTACTTGGAATTGTGTTTAGGATTTAGTCTCACTCAGATCAGTGTGTGTTCCCTTTAGTCCACTTGTACTGTATGCAAAAGTGTGAGCAAGAGGGTTGCTCAAGGACACCCGTAAGCATCCTTGTCTTCTATTTAATTTTATTTCTAATCCTTCCTCTGCTTCTGGAATAGTTGATGTTCTTCACAAGATCGTGATTAGCAGAAATGTTCAGACTTGGCATTTCGGGGTGTTCCAGATATAGTGCTGTTTGGCAGGGGGCTCGTGTTTCTCTGCACTCAGGATAAGTGTATGGAGCTGCGAGGGGATTGTGAATTAAAATGCCACCAGGCTTTGCTTACACCTACTGTCTTAGTCTATTTGGGCTGCTATAACAAAATATCACAGACTGGGTGGCTTATAAACAACAGGAATTTATTTCTAGTGATTCTAGAGGCTGGAAGTCTGAGATCAGGGTACCGCGTGGCCTGTGAGGGCTCTCTTTCAGGTCACAGACTTCTCATTGTATCCTCGTGCGGTAGAGGGGCTAGGGAGATCTATCAAGTCTCTTATATGGCACTAATCCTGCTTATGAGGGCTCCACCCTCATGATTTAAGCACCTCCCAAAGGGCCCACCTCCTCATACCATTATCTTGGGGGGGTTAGGATTCAACATATGGATTTGAGAGGAACACAAACATTGAAACCAGCACTTACCCAGTTTTTTTATCATTGTCATTTTCCTTGTTGGCCTCCTGTTGTCTTTGGCCCTGTTGTATCCCTTGTGTTCTTATCTTGCTGCCATTCCTTAATGCGTCAGATGGCCTTGTTAAAATATCTGGAATGTTTTCCGCCTCTGCCACCCCTTCGAAGGGCCCATTTGTCTATGTCTTTGCACTGTTAGCTTAGTTATGGATTTGCTATGGACTAGCTGTGTGTCACTGGGGCAAGTCTAGGCTTCTTCCTGTGCTCCCAGCAGGTACATGTGACAGCCTACCGAGCACCTCCACTTGCATGACCCGCAGTTGCTTCTCTCTACATGGCCTAAAGAACCAGCCTAGCCAACCCACCATAGGTCTTCTTGGCTCCACCATCTATCCCCCAATATACAATCACAGAGCCCCATCAAGTTGGCCTCCTAAATATGTCTCTAGTCTGTTCACTTCTCTCCAGGTTCACTGCCACCACCTTAAGTCACCTGGACTACATAGTAGTTTAGAAGTATCTAGGTGATCTCAATGCCACTCTCGCCTCCCCCTACTTTAGCCTCAGTCCAGCACCCAAATGCTTTTAAAATGCAGGTCCAATCTTGTCACTCTTCTGGTTAAAATCCTTCTGTGACTTCCTATCGCTCTTAGGTTAATACCCAAAGTCTTTGCAACATGGGTTACAAGGCATTGCTCCTGTGGCCCACACCAGCCCTTCTAGTATCACATGGCTTCTACCCCCTGCACTGTGCTCTCGCCTCCCTGGCCTTTCAGCTCTTTGAATGTGTCAGGCTCCTTTCTCCCTTAGAGCCTTCACACTTCCACACCCCACCTGACCCCCTTCTCCCAGCCAACTTCCAAACTTCTGCTAAAACCCATTAACTCTATCTCACCGTCCAGGTCCCAACTTCCTCGGGAAATCCTTCCCTTCCCTGTCCCCCCAGACTGTTAGTCCCTCCCTTTCATAGCTGTTATCAAAATAGTAATTAATTGTGTGCTTACTTGATTAATGTCTGTCCATCTTAGAATGTAAGCTCCAGGAAGGTAGACCATGTCTATTCGATTCACCCTGTATCCCCAGTCCTAACACAATTCTTGGTTCGTAGTGGGCACTCGATAAACATTTTTAAAGGACTGAATGTAACTTATCTGCACCTCAACTTCCTCCTCTGTAAAATGGGATAGCAACAGAGGAGGATGTGAGGCTCAAGTGAGATAACATTAACAGCAATAAGGTGGTGGGCTTTTATACAAGCAAAGCACTATTCTATATGATCTTATTTGTGTGTAAAAGTGCTTTTTTTAAATGTTAACATTTTTATTTTATCTTATTTTTAATATGTCTTGATTTCAGAGAGAAGAAAGGAGAGAGAGATTGAGAGAAAGAGAGATATAGAGGTAGAGATAGAGATATAGAAACATCAATGATGAGAGAGTCATTGATCAGCTGCCTCCTGCACAGCCCCTACTGGGGGATCGAGCTCGCAACCTGGGCATGTGCCCTGACCAGGAATTAAACCTAGATCTGGATCATAGGTCCACGCTCAACTGCTGAGCCACACTGGCCGGGCGTAAAAGTGCTTTTTAAGCCAAAAAGTAGCATGCATATAAAAGGAGTTGTTTTTACTCTGTTCAGTAAAACATCCAAAGAAGTGAAAGGTTAATTTGAGAAAACATACTATGGGAGGTGGCGGTAAATCAGGAGTCGGCAGATGTATCCTGGGAAAGCAAGCCGTGACCCAGATGGGCATTCCCTCTGCTCTCCTCCCTCAGGGAGCAGGGTGAGTTACCCAGTCCAGAAACCTAATCAAATGTGCCTTTGTTAGCCATTTCAAAGCCTCCACTGAATGTGGACTGTGTGTGCCTTGAATTTGTAATGGAATTAGAGGGCAGGGAGAGGACAGTGAACCTCCTTTTGGGTGGACACCCTTCTTCAGTAAACTTAAAGCCTTTTCAGTTGAGATCTCTGAGGAAATGCAGAGGAAGTGGGTGAGGCCAGTGTTCTTTGCCCTTTCTTTACTCACCATTTCGGTCACCTGTTTCAGCTCTCTAGGTAGTGACTTCTTATGTAATTGTTGTTTTTCACAGGGCAGTCTAGATGAAAAGAGTACTGGTGAATTCACTTTCAGCCCAGTGAAACATGGAGAGGAAAAACCCATCCAGAGAGAGCCCCAGAAGACTCTCGGCCAAACCAGGCAAAGGCACAGAGATGAAAAAAGTGGCTCGTCAGCTTGGTATGGCAGTGGCCGAGTCAGACAAGGACTCTGGATTTTCAGGTTAAAAATGCCTTGTTCTTTCTACATTGTAATGAACAATTTGCCTGAAAAAGGTCCTTCCTAAAACTCATTTGTGTGATGAGGATGGGAAGCTTTCACGTACAGAATAAGTAAATATCTGATCTCTTAAAATGGTCATTCTGGTGCCGTCAGAGTCACCATGGGGTTAGTTCTGAAGGAATGACTTGACATCTTTCAACTCAGACTCTCAGTTTTAAATCTTACATTTCCAAATGTTGCAAGTGGTTACTGGAAAAAATATTTAGGTACTCATAATTCTGTTGTCTTAGCTCCTTTTTCATAAGAATAGTTACATTGCAGGAAAAAGGACTGCATGTTGTCACCATGTAATAAATTAAACAAAAGTAATATATAATTTGTTAACTTTTTTGCTAAGAAAGATGTTTTGCTTTGTTTAAAAATGTTTCCCCTCTACAACACATCCTGCCAGTACCCATGCATTTTGTGTTTGAACTATGAGCCTCCCAATTCCAAACTTGAGTATCTATTAGAGACAAGAAAGTCCTTACTAGTTTCTCTAAACCTTACCTGAAAGGGCTAGCTGCACACCCAGTGAGCCTTTGAATTTTGTGCTGAAGCTCCTTTTTATTTCCAGGTCTGAGGGTAGTGGCTTGACACTAGACTCTAAGTCTAGTGTCAACATTTTGGCCCAGGGGATGCAGAAGGTGATGCTAGGAGATTCTGGCCGGGTTAGCATCCTGGGATGGAGCCTTCTCTGAAAGGAAGATTTATGTTATCCAGCCTCACAGTGACTAATCATCCTGTTGATTTATTAACTTATAGTGAGAAATACAGCTATTAGGAGTGCTAGATCTGCCTCATCCTTGGATTGGTATATTATATTTTCTCCCTGTAGGCAGGCTGCGTGAGAAGCGAAATTATAAATAGACTGTTGCTCAGAGAGGAACAGAGCACCTACTGACCGAGGGATTAGAATAAGGACAGTCCGGGAAGCGAGGGCCAATGTGTAGCCTTTGGGTTTTGCTTCTCTATTGCTTAGTGTTTCTCAAGCTCGCCTCATCATAAGCTCATCTAAGGCATTTGTTAAAAACACTCCTCTCTTGGACATTGTGATGTTGAGGGTCTTGGGGGAGGTCCTGGAATGTGGGTTTTATTTTTCATAAGTGTCTGTTGATTTGTGTAATCAGACAGACTTGGGAAACATTGCAGGCTTATTGTCTCTGTTTTTTCTTTTAATGTCACGTTTGTTTTCATCTGTGTTTCATATCACGAAGGTAACACATGCTCATTGTAGAAGCTTAGAAATGGAGAAACATGTAAAGAAAAATATAAACGTTATCCATCATCCCACCACCTGTTTTTTCAATACTGTTGACATTTTGGTACCTCTCTCTCCAACACTTCAGGCCACTTGTTTTCTAGGATGTCCCAAAGTCCGGATGGTGTTTCTGATCGTTTTCTTATTCTCTGTGTACAAGTGCTTTAAGAAGTATTGTGCTATTCAGATGTAAGGCAGTGCTAAAACTAATCAAACTGCTTGTGCTCCAGAAAGTGAACCGCATGAATGCCTGCATCTGGGCCAGGTGCCGGTGATTTCGTCACTGCCTGAGTTGTTATTTCGGTTACCTTAGAGAATGATGTAACCCGAAATTTTTATTTACCTACAGTCCATATTCAGAGTTTCCCCATTGTCCCAGTAGTGTCCTTTATAGCTGTGAGTCTTTTTGTCTGTCTGTTCTAGATCCAGGGCCCACTGAAGATTGTACTATTTTATTTCGTTGTCCTGTCTTTTTCATCTTAGTTAGGCTAGCACAGCTCCCTTACCTTTCCTTTTCTGTCCTTTCCTGTCTTTTTTTCTTTTTTATGACATTGACATCTTCGAATGACTTAGGCCTGTTGTTTTGTAGAATGTCCCACACTCTGGATTCTTTGGTAACTTTCCATTACTGCTAGAGTGAGAACAAGCGTTTTTACCAGACTACTACATTTTCTGTTACAGCCTTCTCGTTGCACACATAAGAGCACTCTTAAGTTTGTCTTATTCTTGGTGATGCTCTGGTTGGTCACTTGGTTAAGGTAACATATACCAGATTTCTTTACTGTAAAGTACCCTTTTCTCTTTGTAATTATAAGGAATTTATGAGATGACATTTTGAGATTGTGTGACGACTATTCTGTTCCCCAACAAACTCTTGACCTGTGGTTTTAGCATCCATTAATGATCCCCACCCGAATCAATCACTGCATTTGTGGTTTAAAAATGGTGATCTAACTCTGTTATTCCTTGTACATTTTATTAGCTGACATTCTTCTGTAAAGAAGCTCTTTCTCTCCTCCAACCCCCCCCCTTTTTTTTAATCCTCACCTGAGGATATTCCCTCCATTGCTTTTCAGAGAGAGTGGCGGGGGGAGAGAGAGAGAGAGAGAGAGAGAAACATCGATGTGAAAGAGACATCGATTGGTTGCCCCCCACACGTGCCCCGACCAGGGCAGGGACCGAGCCTGCAACCAAGGTACGTGCCCTTGGCTGGAATCAAACCTGGGAGCCTTCAGTCCACAGGCCGACACTCTAACCACTGAGCCAAACCGGATAGGGCCAGCCCCTTTTTTGGGTATCACTGTGGTTCATGGAATTCTTTTGTAATTCAGTTTGTCAATCCATTATCACTATTCTTTTTTTTTTCTTTTTTTTTAAATTTTTATTTATTTATTTTATAGCTTTATTGCTTTCAGAGAGAGGAAAGGAGAGGGAGAGAGAGAGACAGAAACATCAATGATGAGAGAGTCATTGATCGAGCCCGCAACCCAGGCATGTGCCCTGACCGGGAATCGAACCCCGATCGACTGGATCCTAGGTCGAAGCTCAACCGCTGAGCCACGCCCGGCCAGGTCATTATCACTATTCTTTTCAGTACTCAGAATGTCCCAGATTTTGCGAGTTGGAGTCCCTTCTAGTTAGTGCATGTATCTTTTCCAGGTGCCTCCATTTGTGTTTGAGTACTTCCTTGCTTTCTGGGACAATAAGATATCTAGGCTCATTTTGTACCTTCCCTGCCAAAGACTTGGCATCCAAGGAGGCCTGGTTTCCTTTTCATGCAGAACAACATTTAGAAACCAAGACCCAGGCACCCGGTATGCCCTTTGCTCCTGAGGCCTTCGTTTCTGGCCTAATGGTTCTTAACTAGAGGAGCACATTTGGATTGCTTGTGGTGTTTTGTGAAAATGTACCTGCCTGGGTACCAGATAAATCAACTCAGTAGATTGAGGGGACGACCCCAACATCTGTAATTTCTAAAAAGCGTCATTGGAGATTCTGACTTAAGTGCAAGTGTTGACAGTTGCTCTCATTTAAATTAAAGTCACATTCAGGGCCTGCCTCATCCAGATTACTCTGAGATTCTTCATGAGCGTTTAGGGTATCCCTAGACGCCTTGTAGCAGGGTTACAACAGTCTGTGGGTTGGCTCCAGCAGATAGCTAATTAAGTCCTTTTTGATGGATTTCACGAAGGGCAATCTTATTTTCTTTGCCTTGGAGAGTATCCATCATCCAATGTGCAGGATCCCCAGTCAGCCTGTTTGCCTTTAGGGCACCAACAAAGGAGGTGCCTAACCAGTTGAGGGAACAACAAAGATAGACACAATTTAAACTTCAGCTTTGATGAACTTATCCAGAACTTACAGTTAGAAAACTTAGGAAGAACTATTTTAATTTTAGCATGGACGTAAGTTTCGAGGTTTACCAATTGGTTTTGTTTTTATTTTTATAATTACATCTTGTGACCAGAGCCTCTTAAAGGCCTTAATCTTGCCCCAGGCCATGCACACACTCCCCTCTCCTTTTAGCAACAAGGTTCTGGAAAGTAATGAACTACTTTGAAGCCATCTACCCATTCTCCTGTAGACTAGTGATAATCACTTCCACATAAACCCGAATGGATACAGGCTTATGTCTGTAAGACAGGTAGAAAGGAGTCCTAGGACAGTCATTCTTAATCTTTTGGGGTGGAAGTGATAATTATGGACCCCATTGAGAATCCAGGGAAAGTTAAAGATCCTCTCCTCAGAAAAATTCACCAAAACCTATCTCACAAATGTTCTGTTGAATTTCAGGGGGTCCTGCCACTCCCGAAGAGGCTTGGTTGAGAGCCCCTAGCCTAGAGCCTGGGTGAACTGACTGTTTTTCTGCCCACCAGATGGAAGTTCGGAGTGTCTGAGCTCCGCGGAGCAGATGGAGTCTGAGGACATGCTCAGTGCCCTAGGCTGGGGCCGGGAAGACAGGCCAAGACAGAACTCCAAGGCTGCAAGCAGTGCCTTCCCCACACTGTCCCCCATGGTTGTCATGAAGAACGTGCTGGTCAAACAGGTGAGGAGGAGTGCATCTTCTGATGTCCACAAATTAAAGTGCCTGAGCTTCCTGTGTGCAGAGGCTCCTCCTTTCTGCCCAGGAGGGATTTTAGAAGCAAACACTAGAGCCACACTCTGTCCTGGGGAGAGGATGTTTCCTTTCAACTACTGACAGTGTTTTTAAAAAGGACTACAAGACAGCAAGACTATTTTATATCTGCATCTCTAGTTTGTCCAAAGGGACCTGGGAATTCTTTAGTCATGTATAAAAGAACTAAGCAGAAATGTCATAACTTTCAGACAGAATTTAGGGTATAAACAAAGGAATCTATTTTTAATTTGAAATGCCCTGGGAATTTAGAAATGTAGGATGCATTTATTTGTTTGAGAAGTGGAAGCAGTTTCCATGTTTCTCGTGTCACATTCTGAGCCTTTTCTTAGCAGTCAGCCAAGGACATGTCGTTAGTGGAAAAGCAGCTCTTGGGTTTAGTTATGGTTGTCCCAGCAAGGCTGCACATCATTGCTGTGGAGCTGAAGAGTACCCTGTTTGGGGCTTGATTACATAACTATGCATAATAATACATGATGATTGTCCAGATATGCAAAAAAGGAGGATTTCGATGAAAATCTAAGTCCCCATGTTTGAAACAGAGAACTTAATCATATGAACTGCTTTCAAGAACATTTAACCTTACCCTGCTTTGTTCTAAAATATATCAGCTCTCACATGGGTCCATTGATGAGGCTGCTTGAAGCTAGTGACATTTGAAATTGGCGTCATGTTGTTGACCTTTCCACCTTAGGTAGAAGAGCATACATGGCTGTAGCCTGACATGAAACCTTAATGTCTTAACTATCACCTAGTTATTTCTGAGGAGCACAAACTGATTTTCAGCAAGGCAGCCTGGTGAGTTTGGAAGAATGTCAAGATTTTTGCCTAGCGAATCCCCTCTCAGCAGGAAGAACAGCTCTGCTTATTGAAATGGAGAGAGAATAAAGACACGTCACAGACCCAAAGAGCTTGTGCAGGCGCCCAGCGCTGTGATGCTTCTCAGGGCTTCCTTCCTCTCTGGCGCTGTCTCCCTGCCTCTTCCTCTGGCTCCCTTGTTTGTTGGTCTCTCTCGAGTGTCTGTGTTTATATGCCTGCCTTGTTGAAGGCAGGCTGGCAGCTCCCGGGGTGGAGAACAGCCTGCAGTTGAGGACTGAGTAGCTTTTCCAGCAGAGCTGTATTCTCCAGGACAAAGGCCTGCCAGGGAGGCTGCTGGGCTCCAGCAGCAGAGGGAGACTTGGGGGCAGGCTGACCTGATAGAGTCATCTAGGAGTTTCCTCTTGTTTTTTTACTACGCGTTAGAATCCAGCACATCCCGGGATCAAAATAGTGATGAACTTTTTAAAATCTGTGTATGTTGTGTAATGTCTTGGTTTTAGAAATTTTTCTTTTGAGGGTCTGATTCCGGTTCTGCCACATGACTGTGTGATCTTGCACGCAATTACTTAACCACTCTGCACTTGTGTTTCCTCATCTGCCACATGAAGGCTTCTGAGATTATAGCCAAGTCTAAAATCTGTCTTATGTTCCCTCAGATGATTTCAACACGAATAACATATTGTGAAGTCTAATCATTAGAACCAGCAAGCTAAGTATCTATTATGGCAGTGGGCATAGTAGCATTGTGAAGAATCCAATGAGATCAGTTAAGGAAAGCAGTGAATTAGATATTTTCTGGATCTGTTTGCCTCGTAGGTCCACCATTAGGGCACAGGTGACTAGGGGAATAGCCTAATGTTTTGCCTCTCTGAGGTGGACTACGCTGGTGTCTGCTTCAAAAGACACCCAGTTTTGGATCTGCTTGACAGGGAAGTGTGGTGCTAGGCCTAGCATTGCTTGCTTGTGTACATCCCAGAGAGTATCTGAATACCAAGAAGGCTCCAGAATGGACTCTCTGGGCCATCCCAACCTTTGCACAGAAGGTGAACTGTAGCTGGCCTCGAGTTCTAGTGATGCGTTGAGGAGGCCGAAATGTGTGCAAATGGTGTGCGTGTGTGGGAGGTTGCTTGCTTCAGCTAGTCCGATGAGCGCCCACCAAGAGCCTGTCAGGCTCTTTCTCTGCCCAGCCTTCACACTCGTATCTTTGGGACCAGGTTGGAACTGGCCTGGCTTTTAAATATTGGAAATGGATAGCCACACCCTTCTTTATTAGCTTTCCATTGGACTCAGTACTTTAATTTAAAAAAATGTATAACTGAAGAGTGATAGGACAAAGGCAGTGTAGCAAAATGGTTAGGATGGGATTTAGAGTCACCCCACCTCTGTAACTTAGTATCTTGTTGACTTAAAGTAAGTTATTTCAACTTTCTGCACCTCAGTTTTCTATTTGTGAAGGAAAATGATGACTACCTCATGAGGTTGTTATGGAAACAACCCATGGGAAACATCACACATAGTGCTAGCCTGTAGTGAGCACCAGTACACGATAACTGTTATCTTGAGTGGTTTTATGATTATCGGGTATTACTGCCTTAAAAAAGGGGCCCATGGACTCCTGACAATATGTAGTGTTTTAATCAGAAGTTGTGTTCAGGTAAAAGAGGGTCCAGATGTAACTAAATGAAGACAGACTCTGGTGTAAAGTCACATTTGTAGTCTTGAGATGAGCACATTTTAGCTACAACAAGATATTACACTATCTCTATTTTTATTGCCTCATTTGTGACCTTAAGTATGTCATTACTTCACCTACTTTCAATTTCTTTTCCTGAGTGATAGCACCTGAAAAAAATAGATATTTCCTCCAGTTTTCCCTTAGGAAAAGTAAAAACGGAAGGAAGGAAGGAAGGAAGGGAGGGAGGGAGGGAGGGAGGAGAAGAAAAAAAAAAAGAAGAGAAAAAAGAAAAGAAAATTACGATAGCAGGCCCAAATGGATTTTTAAGCCACTTCTCCAGTCACATTCCAGAGAAAGAGCTACCCCGTATGCAAGGGACCTCTGTACTTGAAATTGTTTTAAATCTCTGCTTTGCACCTTGACAGAGCTTGGAGCATCTCTTCTTCAGCAGGTAACAAGCAGTATGCTGTTTTTGTCTGCTTTCAGGGCAGCAGCTCATCCCAGCTCCAGTCGTGGACTGTCCAGCCCTCCTTCGAAGTGATCTCGGCACAGCCACAGCTTTTATTCCTTCACCCTCCTGTACCATCTCCTGCCAGCTGTCATGCTGGTGAGAAAAGGTCTGACTCCAGGAACTACTTGCCCATTCTGAATTCTTACACCAAAATAGCCCCACACCCAGGCAAAAGGGGCCTCTCCCTTGGCCCAAAAGAAAGAGAACGTGGAATGCAGAAGAAAATCTGTACTGAGAGACCTGGATCCAGCTTACCCACCAGTGAGCCCACCAAGACGGGTGCTGTGTCATCCAGCCCCCCGACTGCAGCCCCCCCCAGTGCCAAGCCAGCGGAGGACTCAGCTCTGCAGGGTGTGCCCTCCCTGGTGGCAGGTGGAAGTCCCCAGACTCTTCAGCCAGTGTCCAGCAGCCACGTGGCTAAAGCTCCCAGTCTGACCTTTGCTTCCCCTGCCAGCCCTGTCTGTGCATCAGACAGTACTCTGCATGGGTTAGAGAGCAACTCCCCGCTTTCACCACTGTCAGCTAATTACAGCTCACCTTTGTGGGCCGCAGAGCACCTCTGCCGCAGCCCAGACATCTTCTCGGAGCAGCGGCCCAGCAAGCACAGGCGCTTTCAGAACACCTTAGTGGTCCTGCACAAGTCTGGCTTGCTGGAGATCACTTTGAAAACCAAGGAGCTGATTCGTCAGAACCAGGCAACGCAGGTGGAGCTAGACCAGCTGAAGGAGCAGACCCAGCTGTTTATCGAAGCCGCCAAGAGCAGGGCTCCGCAGGCTTGGGCCAGGCTTCAGGCATCGCTAACATCAGGGTCTAGCCATGCCAGCCGTGACCTCGAAGCATTCCCTGGTCACCCAGACATATAGCACAGGAGGCAGATTTTCCTGTTACCTGAGTGGTTCTTTTTAACTCTCTTGCCGTTATCTTACTCCTGTTTCCCAAAGCTTATGTAAGAGCTTGTCCTCCTATACTTACACTGTTCAGTGGTTCGCTTATGAAGCCACATGCCAATACCTGGCTGCTGTCTTAACCTGTGGTCTATGCACAGTTTACATGTCTCTGTTCCACTGAGGACCTCAGATTCGGGATGTCCTTGAGTCCCTTTTCCTTAGCCTGCAGGTACTTGGGTGGGTCACGGGGCAAAACAGGAGAGAGGAGTGTGTGAAGCTCTTCTAGCTGCCACCTCCCACCATCCCACTCACTAACCGTGATCAGAGGTGCAGTGGCATGGATGAGTGCACTGAGTGACACCTGTCAAGCCAGGGAGTAGGTGACAAGGATCCCTTCACAGATCTTCCCTTGAATATCTTAGAAGTAAGAGGAGGTGTGTTTGCATTCCTCTAAGCACCATGCCATTTGGGCAAAACCTAAAATACTTTGGGCACAGGTTGGGCCCAGGATGCAAACGCTTAATCACTTAAAGCTTTGTTTCCTTAAACTTGAAAGTCAAGGGGAAAGGTGGTACCATTTAACTCTGACACTTTCATCACAAACCTGATTTCTCTTCAGCTGGTAGGCAAAATAACTTCAGATTTTTAAAGTATGGAGCGGATGCAGTACCATCTGGAGTTACAGTCGATGAATTACTTTTTTTGAATTAGAATCTGTAGAAACACATGGTCAGTATCTGTTGGTCAGGAGCTGGAAGATTCTGGTAATTTGTGCTTTTTTTCTTTCTCCTTTTGAAACAATACAACCTGTTTTAGATATGAAAATCTTAAAGGCAGCTTCATGGTTCCCGAGAGTGAGTGAGTGAGTGAGTGTAAGTTAACCCTATGCTGCCTCTTTGGTTTTTCTAAAAGAGGAAAGAAGTGATTATTCAGCTCCATAGACTTGGGATTGAAATCATCCTGAGGTTATGAAACACAAGCCCCCCCAAATTGGAAAACATTCTTATCAGTTTCGCCTCTAAAGTTTTTGTGGGTTGCACGTGTCTCTCAGTGACGTGGAGCGATCGGCAGCAGCGTCCTCTGTGTTTCTGCCACGTGCTGAGTGTTGGCAGCAAACCCAGAGGCGTGGTGTTGCTCATGTGAAGTTCACCTGGGGAGGGAGGCTGTGATGAGAATTCACAGATGATACACATTCTTTTGGCTTTGTTGTGAAGCTAAACTGGATTTCTAGTAGGAAAGCTTCAGACTTTCTCTTCACTTAAAAATTCCATCCCCTTGAAAATCTAAATAACAATTCTGGATGACCAGCTTTTCCACAGGAAAATGTTCTGGAAGTTTTACCAAGGCTAGAAAGAAGTTAAAGCTCATTCTTGCTAGATAGTGATAACTTGAACATAGTTGAAAAATTGCGAGGTTTTGGATGGCCTCCACTTTGTTCTCAAACATGTATGAGTTAGGTAAGACTGATTTAGAAATAAACAACCTGGTAAAATCTCTAGACTCCTGATCGACGCAGAATTATTACCTGTCATTTGCTTTCTGAAAGAGTTTCAAAAATCAGGGCCAATGTGTCTTTAAACAGACTCAGCTCCTTTGACTAATTTTGTCTTGGCCTACCCGCTTCGCCTCTCTGAGTCTCTGTGGTACTACGGCAGCTCTGCTCTGCACAGCACGCCAGGAAGCTTCCTTTTTGGCAGAATAAGTTTGGCAGCAGAGCTAGAGAGACAGGTGCATTCGGAACAGCCTGGGCACGAGTCATGAGTCTTACTGAGTGTCAAAATCTGAGCACAGTTGCTGAAAATGAAATTTATTCCATTGGAAAACCCTCTGTAGGGCTCTAAGCCTCTTGGACTCTTCTTCCTAGATTAAGATTTGCATTTCCCTTTCTGTTGCGGTAAAAGATGATGAAAGCCATCATTGATCCTCACTTCTCTGGTTTTATAACTTAGTGCTGGAAGTCTTTCTAATCTCTTAGCATGGGTGCTTTTTCCCTAGTGGAGCTGGAGGTAGGTGAAGCCAAGTAGAGAAGCTAGATCTTGGAAGGAGAATCCGTGGAAGCTAGCAGGCATTTGGGGCCAGAAGCCAGATCAGCGAATGGAGGAGCCTTGGAGTTGACCACAAAGATCTCTGGTGGTTGCACAAGGCTGTAAGTAGTAGTGGTCTTAGCGATGCGTGATTTGGTCTGGTATGATGCCCTGTGGCAGAGCTACTGTTTTCTGAATGTGCAAAGCCATTCTTAGCTCAAACCAATCCTTAAGAGAACTTCTGGCAGATTTTGTTGGCAATATTGAAGCACATCTAGAAAAAGCTGCTGATTGAATTGGTTATGGGAATGGAGTTTAATGACATTGTAATTTATTACTCTCATTGCTGTTCGTTGATTATAGTATTGTCTGACTTCACTGACTCCTTCAGCAGAAAAGTAACTTGTGCATATATCCAAGTGTTTTTCTAGCTATGAATTCTTTAGGGTAGAGATTCCTTTACCAAATGTGAATTCTTTTGAGGAAGTATGAAGTTTTGTAGACATTGACTGTGAAATGTCAGAGGAAAATAAAAGTCACTTACTTGAAAACTATTTGGCCTTTTTGCTTTATAACTGCTTAAAAATACTAAGTGAGACCTAGAGTAAATACTTGAATTAAGTTTCAAGCATATGTACAACATTTGGGCATGTTGGGATTAGATACTGAACTTGTAGAAATTCATCATTCAGACTTTTACAGTCTAAACTTAAAGGAAATACCAGCAATCTTAAGGCAAGTGAGTGGTCCAGTGTTCCACAGGATCTTGGAGGTTTCTATGGGGTAGCTTGGGAAGAGAGGAGAATATAGCCCAATGATTTCTTCCATCTGCTCTGACACTTTCACAAAGAGAATTAAGTGACAAAACTTCAGTTGTCCACTGGGATAAACTAAAGCCACTTTAAGTGAAGTTCTTTCTACAACAGAGGGGTCCTTAGCATCTCCAAGCCTCCCTCCACGCTTCTTGGAGTCGATTCCCGATTTTCTGTTGTTCCTCAAGCTTTACCTAGAGAGACTCTACAGGAAGATGTGTGGTGTCTCCCTGCTCCCTAAGGCCCATCAGGACACCCCTCCTGGGATTGTTAAGACACTGGAAAAAGGAAAAGCTTATCCTCATTTAAAGGCCTACAGGGTTGCCGTGGTCTAGTTCTTACAGCATTACTTCCCTCCTACACAATTTTCTAAGTCACTGTTTGAATCCAGACAAGTGAGAGCCCACAAAGGGGACCCTGCGAGATAGTGGGGAGCACAGTTGTTTGACTGTGTAGCCCCTGGCCCCTTGGTGTGATTTCTGTGCGTGGAAACAACGTCCACCTCGGAGGCCTGCCTGTGAGCACGTCTGTTTAATCCACGTCTTTTATGGCATCATTGCAGATCGAAGCCTGGTGTGCTGGGATCTGCAGGCCTGCACGCACCTGTCACGTGCTGCTCATTAGCTAGATAACTTTGGATCAGTCACTGAGCCTGTCTGGGTGTCACTCCTCTCAGCTAAATAATAAAGCATTCGAACTGCTTCTCTCCGCAGTTCTCAGCTCTAACCATTTGTAAGATCTCTAGCTGTGTTACAGGTGAGCCATAAAATTAATAGATTAAAATTTTGTAACCTACAAAGTAGATTCCTAGTTCTCTGTTAAGATAGCTTTATGTTACAGTGCTCTGCTGGGTTATTAACTTACTTCAGGTGGCTGGAAGAACCTTGTGCCTGTCTGCATTGGTTTGGCCTTTCTTATGATTACCTGGTTGCAGCTAACATGGATTCACTAATTCCCATATGAAAGACTACTCCCGAACAAAGAATTATTAGCCCCAAAGGAGAATAGCTAGGGGTTAAATCAAAGCATAGCCTTCCCTAGTCAGTCATCTGTAAACAGCAGTTCCACCTGCGATGAAGGATGGACCTGGTTTCATGTTTGGGAGAGTATGTAATTTAGCTTCCTTCCTGATGTCTCTTCCCCACAACCAGGAGGGATGCTTCTGCGTGTCTTCCAAGGAGCCTTTTAGATTGATTTAATATTATTTCTAAGGTCGTCACAGCCTATGCAGATGCGGTGGCACTCTGTGAGGACTTTAGTCTGGTCCCAGCCTTCTGGGTGTCATGTTACACCACACTGGAGAGAGATCAGAGGTGAGAAGGGGTCTGCCCGGCGACACAGTGCAACCAGGATGGCTGGGGGCAGAGAGACAGCAGGAAGCAGCCTTATCTCTGGTACCTCGGATCCTTTATCGTAGAGGAGAGTTTGCTGTCCACTTGACATCCAGAGGTGGTGGTGAAGTGCAAAAACAATGACTCTAAAGGGTTTTTAAATTGCTCCGCAGAGCAAGGGGGCCTCCCTGCCCACAAACCCAATGATGGGATTCAGTGACGTCCTCCTACCCCTTCAGGGTTGTCATTTGCTTAAACAATTAAGACTATCTTTCACCAAAACCTCATTTACAACTAATGGGAAGGGAGCAAATCTCAGCCCGTCCTCTGCCTGGTTTCTTGGAAGGAGTTATTCTGTGGGTGCAACCACCTTGGCGTTTTCTTCTCAGAATTCCTTTTTTCTTAGAACACGTGGCTTTCCTCTCTTTTTCTGAAGGGTAGTTATGCAAGACATTAGAGAGCTGTTTGAAAGAACAGTCTGTATGGTTCCTGCCTCAAATTACAGCAGCTGGAGGAGATGAGCAAGAAAGAGAGAAAAGCCTGTGGAGTCTGGAGTTAACAGCGAGTGGGTGGAAGCTGTTCGGAAATGAGAATAAAAACTGAAAGCAGGAGCCGAGGCCAGCCTGCGTGAGGGCCGCTGTCAGGCTGCATGATTAGCAAGTGGAGCGAGGCCTTCAGAGCGGCTTGAGAGCTGAGAGTAAAAAATAGCCACTTTTAACTTTCCTGAAGACTCAGGAACCGCAGAGGCTCTGGAGGATGCTCAGTAGTTCTGGTAAATGTCTCTATAGCAGAGGCGGGCCAGGACCTCTGTTCTCCGGGGCACCCACAAGCCTTCCATGGCTGGGTGGGTGGATGGGAGTGCTTGGCCTTGGATCCTGCCCTTTGTTTGGGGCTGAGAGAGCACCTGAAAAACCAAGACCTGCTACTATACAGAGATGGTAAAACCTTAATACCCCTACAGGGAGCTGGGTTGAAATCACCATTTCTGCTCACTCTTTATACATATTAATAAATTGCCTCCAAGGCAGGGGAAGAGAAGAAGCTTAAAGGTACCCACAAATTAAAAAACCACACCCTCCGCAGGCCCGCCTCGTATTGAACATGTGCAGGAAAACCGGGTTGTGAGGGGAGTTCCTCCTAGTGAGCCTTCAAGTCTGACCCCTCTGCTCTCCAGCAAGCCTTCTGGGTTTCGGAGTGTCCCTGGGCTGCTCAGGAAGGCAAGTGAGTGTTCACTTCCTCAGGCCACACAGAGGAGAGGAAGGGCCACGAGCTGCCCAAACCAGCAGCCCCGGGTACTCACAGCCAACAGTGAAGTGACAAGTACAAGTGTGGTTTAGACAGCGAGCTTTCTTTCATTAGGGTCCCAGCTCTTGGCAGGCCAGGTGAGGGGGCCAGGATAGTGAAAGTGAGAGTCTCTCTTTAAAGCCTCCAAGTCAGTGCTTGTATAGTCAAGGTGTACATGGAAGAATGTGCTGCTTTCATTCTTGAAGCATTTTCTAAGCCTCAGTTACACTGTGAAGCCCCTAACTAGTTAGTACTCAGCTAATCTGTTCCTAATGCTGCTGGCTGTATTAGGTTGGGCCCCAGTGACAGGAGTGGCCTCCTGGCTGGCCAGCTGCAGGGGATTGGGAAATGCGGGAGAGCTCGCATGTGGTTACTTCAGGGTAACAGATACATAAAGTTGTCAACACATTTATGTCCTAGGGCTCACCAGGTCTAAATGGTAAATGAAACAGAGCTGGGCCCTGCCTATAATCTAGTGGGAGGGTAGCAATGACCATCAATTAGTCAATCACCCCTTTGATGGTTTGGGTCTCACTGGGTCTTTGACATCCAAAGTTGGGCGTATAGGCCTGGTTAAAGTGATACATTCTACCCTTACTTTCATTTCAAAGATTAACGTTTTGTATAACCTTTGGGTTTAGCATCCTTTGATTAAGGCGAGTCCTTAATGTTAAACTAGTAGTTGAGAACAGAAGTGTTGATATAGGCACAATATATTAATCAGTTGGTAAGTTCACCTCAACACCCAAACACTAGGGAGGAGTCCTCAGAAGTGGATTTTCCTGTTGGGTGACTCACCTTCAGAGCCCTGAGCTCATCCCCAGCAGCGCCTGTGTCTGCTACATCCTTCCCCAGCAGAAACACAAAGCCACTCCAAGCATGAGCGCCTTCCTGAATTTTGCAGTAGGTACCTTGCTTGCCTCACACTAATCCTGTCCCTGGCGGCCCCAGACACTGAGGCCCAGGACCTACAGAAGACTGAGTGTGGTCCTAGCCTTGGAGCCCTCACAGCTGAGCCAGGAGACATGACTCACAGGGAAAGTAGAAACTCAAGGTAGTGTGGCCTGGTGCCCAAGGCCAACTGCAGACCAGAGTTGGAGGAGCGCACCAGAGCCTCCAAAGGAACTCCAGGCGAGTTGAGATTCGAGCTGAGCTTTGGCGGATGGTGGAGTGTAGGTAAGCCGAGGGGCAGCATTTCAGCCAAAGAAAAGAACGTGAGTCGAGGCGTTAGGGTGAAGGGAATATCATGGCTTTGGATCTGGATCTGGTTTCTGTGTGATCCTAGCAAGTTATACAGCCTCTTTGGGCCTTGTTTCCTCTTTTGTTAGGTTTCTACCTACTCAAAGCTGATTGAGCCATAATGTGCAAAGTGTCTAGAACAGTGGCCTCACAGGGGGGTGCTCATTAAACAGTAACCCTACTGCAGCCATTCGAAGAGTGAGGATGGGCTGCTGAGCTGGCTCAAAGGTCAGCCTTTCGCTTTGTGCTTACAGGCAGTGAGCAGCAAACCAGCCCAGTTCCCTGCCTGCTTCCCACACCCTGCTGCACCCAGAACAGAGCCCCTCCTTGGAACGCACCCTATGGTGTACTTGGCAAGCATGCTCTCCCTAGCTGGTCCCAGGCCTCGCCCCTCTTCAGGGCTATACAGCCAGGGAGTGGGGAGCCATTGAAGATCAAGGGTATTGGTTGTCTGCCCCACCCTATCCAGGATGCTTGAGCTCACACCTGGCCCAGCCTCCTGCACACGCAATCGGTCCCCCACAGCTGTATCAGGTAAACTTTATCAGTCCCCCCTTGCTCATGTTACTGCCCCCCTCAGGCACCTCTGCTACCGAAGTTCTGGCCTTGGCTGAAGAGTGGAAGCCTCTGGGGATCTCTCAAAATCCCAACGTCCAGGCCACTCCCAGACCAATTCTATCAGATTCTCTGGGAGGTAGGACCTCCCCCTACCCCACTCCCACCAGTAATTTTTAAAGCTCCTCAGGTGATTGCAAATGTGCAGACAAGGCTGACACTACTGCAATGGCTCCCTATTGGGACTGGGATTGGGTGGATAAGAGGAGGGACTAGCCCGCCCAATACAGTAAGTGTGATCAGTAGCACCACCATCCCCCTTGGAGCTTGTTAGAAATGCAGAATTAAAGCCCCAGCTGATGGAGTCTGCATTTTACCAGATCCCCAGGTGATTCCCACACACAGTCAGGTTTGAGAAGCACTGACATCAGCTTTTACTAGATGCTCACAGTGGTCCAAGTGCAGTGCCAGGTGTTTTACAGGCACCGTCTCCTTTCATCCTCACAGCCTCTCAGCTATTAGCACCCCCTCTGACAAACAAGGAGGCACCTGCCATTCATTCAACAAATCCTTACTGAGCACCTACTAGGTGAGAGGCTCTGTGCTAGAGACTGAGGGTGAGGAGGGGACACTCCCCTGACTGAGAAGAGCTCAGAGGCCAAGGGGGGGTGTGTGAATGTCAGCATCAGCACTTACCAGCTGTGTGCTCCTGGGAGCCTTCCTTGGTCTCTGAGCACCAGTTTCCTCTTCTGCAGATCTGGGCTAGTCACACACACAGGGTTGAAGATTCAGCGAATTTCCCTAGGCCAATTACTCTCCACACAGCCTGGGTCTAGCAGGAGCTCAAGAATGGTCGCTATTGTTATAAATAGTGGGAGGGCAGGGGTAAGGGAGAGGTCCTGAGCAATGAGGGGGTGACGCACGGGAGCTAGGTGAGGGGGACCGGGTGTGGACAAGGCTGCTCTGTTCTCGCACTCCCTGATCCCATTTCCCGGGATCAGGCTGGTTCTCCCCACTTTCCTGAAGTGTAGATGAATCTGGGGTGAGACCAGTATTAGCAGCACGAGTCTGGGGCCCAGATCTCGCCCTTTGTCCCCTGAAGCCCTTTGTGGCTCGGCGAGGTAAAAAAACAACAAAAAACACCACCACTACCTAGCGGCCCCTTCAATCCGGGCTTGGTTCGCCCTAGGTCCTCCCTGGCGCCCCAACCTTTGCAGGGGGAGCGAGGGCTCCGGGAGAGCCGGGCGCGCGACCTGGCGGCGCCCCCTTCCGGCCGAGCGAGCCACGGCAGCGGGCCCTGGCGGGTGCCCCGGTCCCACGCGCGGCGAGGACACGCACCCCGACAGGCGGCTGAGCGCCAGCCCCGCGCGGCCGTTGTCCCACAGGCTGGGGTCTGGCAGCGGAGTTGCGGCCAGGGCGCGCGGGGGCCTGAGGAATCGGCTTAGGGGCTTCCTGTCCCTCGCAGGGCACCGCAGCTCCCTGTAATTTAATTTCCTCTCCTGGCCGCGTTGCTAATTAAATCCTTTCTGCGGCGAGCCGTCGTCCCCCTCCTCCGCTTGTTAATTACCCAGCACGCGCGCGGGACTCCTCGGCGCGGCTGCCAGGCTCCTCGGGCGCGGGCCGCTCCCCGCCCGGGCCGGAGCTCTCCGCACAGACGTCCTTACAGACCGAGCGGGGGGGCCCTGCCCCTGCTGCGGGGCCGCCGGGGCCCGCAATCCATGACGATCACGCCTTTGCACTCCTCTGCCTTTCCCACTCTCCAGTCACACCCCTCGCTGCTTTTGCTCTTAAGCACCACGCCTGCCTTCACCCCTACGGTCCACAGCACGACGCTCTCAGCCGGTTTGCGGGGCTGGGCCCAGGGGCTTGCGGAAGGTCACACAGCCCATCTAGGGCATGGTGGGGACTAGAGCTCCTGGAGCTTAGCCTCTCAGGGATCACAAACTCAGCAGCCTTCAGGGACCAAACTGGGAAGGGAAGAGTGTGGGTGACTCTGTGTAGGACAATGGGGAGGGGCAGAGTCTGTGGCAAAGTAGAACCTCCCCTTTGGGGAGGTCATTCAAACAATGTGCCCTATTGAAGATCAAGAGTGTCCTATTCTTGATAAGTCTAAAAGTGAATCCAGCATCCAGGGATGGTGGTGACTTGTCCAGGGTCACACAGGGACTCAGCAGCAGAACCACTGGGCACTCTAGACTCACAGCATGGTGATCTTTCCAAGATGCCACTTACTAGATGGGGATCTGTGGCCCCTCCCCCTCAGTTCTGCCCATCAGAGGCCTAGTTCCTGCCCCATGCTGGAGGAGTTATCCAGGCTGGCACTCCTCCCACCACTCATGTAGGGCCCCTGCTCCCCTCAGGTCCCTCCAGAGAGTGGTCTTGGATATCACCGTTCCCTCCTCTCTAAAACTTCCCATTCAGACCACTTCTGGCCCAACCCTCAGCTATCAGGCAGAAAAAAACCCTGCAGCTTAAGCAAATCCCTCCCAGAATTTGAAAGGAGTTAGGCCATAGCCGGTTTTGCTCAGTGGTTAGAGCATCGGCCTGCGGACTGAAGGGTCCTGGGTGCGATTCTGACCAAGGGCATGTACCTTGCAGGCTTGATCCCACGTGTGGGAGGCAACCAATCCATGTGTCTCTCCCACATCGATGTTTCTCTTTCTCTCTCTCCCCCTTCCACTTTCTCTGAAAAGCAATGGAAAAAATATCTTTGGGTGAGAATTTAAAAAATAAAAAGGAGTTTTGGGGGCACCAATGCAATTTTTAAGGAGATATTAATGGTGGGGATGTCAGGCATCATAAGCGAGCCAGAAGGGGGCATTCAGGAACAGGGACACACAGGGTGTGCCTCTTCTCTGGAAGGCCTCACAGCACCCGCTCTCCTCTCTGTTGCTCTCAGCTCAGGGTTCCAGGTCAGTGCCCTACTCCCAGCCTGCAGAGCTTTGTGCTAAGGCTGCATTCAGCGGGGAGGACACTAACATGCAATCCCGCCGCACCAGCCATCCCTCTGGCTCCTCCAGAGGCTTCTCTTTCCCAAGTGTTCCAGAGGAGCTTTGGCAGATATTTTTCTCTTCTGAATCCACTCCATTTTAGGGTCTTCGGTGCCTCCCTGTCCTGGTTTCCAGAGGGTGGCTGTGCTCAGCCCCCTGACAGTGTCTGGTCTCCTCCTGCAGGCACTGGCTGGGAGGGAAGCAGTCCAGAAATAGCTCAGGTCTTTTTCCCTGGCTAGGCATCTTTTTTGAGCCCTGGGGTGGTGTCCCCAGCCTAGACTGTCCTCAGACCTCCATAGTTAACCTCCGAAAGAAACTGCTTCATTCAAGGCAACTTGCCCATTACCATCAGCTTGGGAGGGGCCAGGTATACCTTGTAAACACTGGAGCCGGCCTGTTTGCATCTGCAGAGTCATCTTAAGCAGCTGACTGTCAGCTCTGTGAAGGCTGCAGAGGCCGAGCCTAGTTCCTTTCTCTGTACCCACCAGTGCCTACTGCATAGTAGGTGCTAAATAACTGAGTGAATCAATGACTTAATGAATGAAAACTTGACTCCTTGTTACTTCTTTTTATCAGGGAATTAATTGGGTATCTGCAATAGAAAGGTAGTCTAGTGTCTGGGTTCAAAAGATAAACCTAGGAGCAGGCAGCCTGGGTTTGAATCCCAGCTCTGCCAATTACTAGGCATGAGGCTTTGGGCAAGTTATATAACCTCCCTGTGCCTCAGCTTTTTCACCTAGAAAATAGGATAGTAATAGAGCATACCTCAAGGATTGCTATGCAAATAAATAATAATACAGGTAAAGTGTGTGTATGACAAGGGCCTGGCATGGAGTGAGTTCGGTAAATGTTGGTCACAATAACTTGTGGTAGAATTACAGCAATTCTACAAAAATTACAAAAAAATCAACATCATGCCCTACAGTATGTGCTAGGAATGAGGGAAACCAGAGGATCCCACCATTGCCTTTCCTGCCCTCCAAGGTTTACAGTAGAGCAGAGAGATGGAGCCACACAGGAGGGAGTCAGAGCAATGGATTGCTGCCAGTGTAAGGGAAGACTGTCCCAGGGGCTGGACCTGAGGAGGAAAGGCTCCTTGGAGACTTGGGATGGAGAGGGGATAGAGAGGCCTAGGCTGAAGGAAGAGGCGTGTTGGGGCCGCTATAACCTCTCTGTGTCTGGAGGTGTTCACCTGGGTACAGAGGGCCTTGTCAGTCAAGATGGGGGGATTGTACGTCGTAAAATGTCATTCCTGTTTCAGTCTTCAGCCTTTCAATTTTACTCTAGTTCCTGGAAGCCATCTCGGTAGAAACAGTTTCCTTCCAACCCCATTTTTGCTGAAGCTGTGTGGGAAGGAAAGCCTGGTGGGGAGCTCCCAGAGGCCCCTCTAGCAGCCCAGAGAGGGGCCTAGGGGTCTCTGATGTGCCAGGTTGGTCCCCTGGGGAATGAATGCGACCCTCTGCCTGTGGTCTCCAACCTGTAGGACACCACTGACCATTAGAAAAACTAGATATCGACCTGTGCTTGACTCGCCCGCTAGGAGCAGCCTTGAACTAGGGTGAGTCAGGGTTTTGTGAGAAGTCATCAGAAGGAGGAGGCGGGGTTCACAGGGAGTATGCCTGCAGCATGGATACTCATGTCCCCATCACTCCTAAATGGAGACTTGCAATCCCAAAAATCACCTGCCATCCTGCCTGTGCACAGTCCCTCCTACCCCCACCCCCACCCATGGCTGTGCTTTTCTGCCTCGGCAACTCCTATTCATCCTGCATGACCCTGACAGCTCCTCCTCTGGGAAGTCTTCCAGCCTACCCTCTGGCAAGCGAGTGCCTTCCTCTGGGTTCCGTAGCACCCTGTCCTCTCTCCCACCAGCCACTGAACTTGAACTCTCTGCAACTGGTCCTTTTCCCCATGAGCTCCCCTGGGTCAGGCCATGGGTGCCATTCATCTTCGAATTCCTGGTTCCTGGCGTCATGCCTGGCATCAAGTCAGCATCAGTGAACGTTTGAGGAATGAACAGAGGAGATGGGCCAGCACCACCCACAGAGTGAGGAATGAAGGCAGAGGCAGAGGCCAACATCCCAGCAGCTGAGCTACCCCAGACATCCCCCTCCCACCAGCAGGCTCGCCCTGGCTGCTGACCAGGTCCAAGGTTCTACCTCACTTCTCAGCAATCTCACGCAGGGCAGGACAGGGCATCCTTGCTCCCTGCCCATCCCCTCCTTTTCTCCCAGGCAGGAGGGGCTGCCTCACTGAGAGCATGCCCAGAGGCAGGGCAGGAAGGGGCTAAGGGGAGCAATTAGGCCATTTGAAGGACACAGAGTATGAGAGGAGCCAGGGCACTTAGAGGACCAAATGCATAAAGTGAGGACAACCACATTCTTAGGGAAGGAGACTGGCTAAAAGATGGCCCCTGGGACCTAAGGACTAGCTCCCTCATTATAGTGCAGGGGGATGTGGTTTGGGTCCCCTCGAGTTCCTCCTCTTCCCAAAGCTCCTTTGGTTCCTGAACCCTAGAGTACAGCAGTTTATGTTATGCCTAATCCGACACCAGGGCATGGGCCAAAGCAGAGCACCCACTTTCCAGATGGGAATCTTGAGGTCCTGGGGAGCCAAGGGTTTCACTCCATCTGACACAGGGTGCGTGGGCCAGAGGACCATGACCTCTATTGCTACAGACAGACTGTACCCCTCAGCTGTGGGGGTCAGAGAGTTGTGCTGCAAAGTACAATGCCTATTGCCCTGAACTCCTTCCTCCTGGCAAGGTTGCAGAGTGGTTAGTTAAGAGTGATACCATCAACTGCCAACTAATGAGCTGATGACAGAGGAGAGTGCTTTGGGTGGCCCTGAACCCCAGGGTCATGGTCTTCTCCCCATTCCTGAGGGCCTGTCCTTTGAGGTGGCCCTGATCACTCTGTCTCAACATGCAGAACCATGTTGGGCCCTTGCCCCAGCACCACGCCAGGAGTGCTCCAAGTCTGTGAAGTGGCTCTGATACCTTCCCCTTCTGACCTGACCAGCCTACAGCTAGTATTCTCACCCAGACCCTGGTTACACCACACTCAGATTGTGGCAAGTGCCTCTTCTTGGGTCTCTCCCATTTCCAGTCTACCTGTCAAGGCTCCACATTCTGAAATCTGGCTCTAATAGTGGAGCTCCCTTGCTCACAACCTTCAATGCCTCCCTATTACCTGTCAAATTCACTCCTGACGTCTTACTTGGCTTTCAAAGACCCTCTGCTCAGGTCTCAACTCAGCCTTAACTCCCTCTTGCCTCTCCATGATGTCCCCTGTCCTCCTTATTCGGTGATCCCTCCAAGGCTCCAGACCTGTTCCTTCTACCTGGAGAGCCCTCTCTGTCCATCTCCACCTGGAAACTCTCATTCATCCTTCCAGGCCCCTGCTCAGAGGGAAGCTGAATATGCTCTCCTCCTCTGAGGCGTGAGCCCCCAGGATGTGAGGCCGCCAGGTTGTGAGCCCCTTGAGGACAGAGTTGTCTCACCCATCTTCTAGCCCCACAATGTGCAGAGCACAATGCTGGGCACAGGAGGGGAATAAGAGATGCCAAATGAGAGAACAAGCACAAAATCTATGTATTCATCAGGCCAATGTTTATTGAACACCCACTAAATGCCTACCACCTGCCAGGCCTCCAAGATACAATGGTGAACAAGACAGGTGTGTCTGCCCTGTGACGTGTAGACAGCCCATGCTCTAGAATGTGCTGAGCATTAGCTGAGCATTAGGGGATTAGCCACAGCTCCATTCACCCCTCCCCACCTGCCCCTGCATATCTGGGGGCTGCCACCCCACTGGTGTGTGTTCAGGAAATGCACACCATCAGCCCAGGCCTGCACATCTTTAGGAGGTCATACCCATTCATCCACTCAAGGTCCACTCCCTGCAGGGATCAACCCCCTCCCAACTGTCTCCAGGGCTGGGCAGCCCAAGGCCTCCAGGTTTGTAGGTAGGGGCTGAGAGGGCAGGGGGCCCTAGCTGATCCTCAGGGGTGGTCAAGTCTGGCTGTGCTGGGGGAGCAGGTGGGTTCTTCATTCTCTCCCCACCTGTCTCTGACAGGGAAAGAGGTGGGAGGAGAGGAGGAGTGGGAGAAGAGGGTGTAAGTCCCCAGTCTGTCACTGGTCCTATGGGCTCACAGAGCCCAGCACTGTAGACCTGCTACCAACCGCACCCACAACCCTGAACAAACACAATGGGCTCTGGCTGAAAGACTGTGGCAGGGTCCTGGGGGTCCCACACAGATGCCCTTTTAATCGCTGGATTGTGGGGTGAACTAGGGTCCCAGGGGAGGAGCAGGAGAATCTGGGGCAGCAGCAGTCTAGACAAAGATGATGTACCTACTTGAACAGAAGTATTTTTGATACTTACCTTAAATATTTTAACAGCTAGTATGACTAGGTCAGTACATTTCAGCCCAGCTACCAACCACAGTACCCATATGATCACATCGAATCCAATTTAAAACCACATATTTTATTGATGTCCTTCATAGACAATACAGGGCCATGTATACAAATGCTACACAAGTCCCACGCCTGGCAACCTCCCCACTGTTATCCCCCACTGCCCAATCTGCCAGGAGCTGACCCCCTGCAGATCTCCCTTTGGCTTCCTCCCCCAGCGTCCAGCCTCACAGTGCTGAGGCTCCAGGAGGCTGCAAATGGCTTGGCTGGCTGCCAAGCTGGAGCTTTGGGGTCAAGAGAGAGCCAAGGCCTGGATCATCCAGGGCCTCTCTCTGTACCCTTCCACTCCCACTACCTAAGTATGGCCAGAACTGGGGTGAGGATGCCCCCCAATGACTCCTCCATCCGGGCAGCCTGGGCTCTTCTACAGCCCTCTCTGCCACACCCTTCCTCTCCAAGTGGCCTGCCCTGCTGACCACCAAGATGGCAGAGTGACTATTTTTCTGAGGGTGGGAGTCAGTGCATGGGGACAGTGAGAAGATGGCCCTGATGGCAGGGATCTCATTGTCTTGATTGCCACTGTATATCAGTGCCTGGAAGAGCACATAGTCGGCACTAAATAAATACATGTAGGATGCGTGAATGAAGCAATACAGGAGGGAGAAGTGTAAGTGGGTGGAGCTGTTACTACATTAGCCCTCTAGGGGGCGTGAAGGCAGGACCAAGGTAAAGTCCTTCCAAGCTCTGCTCAAGAGCTCAAAGTGTTGTGTAGCAACAGTAGGGGTTGCCATGGCCACCAGCTGGACACTGTAGGGTGTGGGTTTCAGCCCTGCTGCCTGCAAGGATGGCAGACTGGCCTTGGGACCCAGTCAGGAGGGATACATGTGTTGTCCCCACTCCCTCATATGCCCCAGGAGTCTGGTCCTCTGGGTCCCAGAACGCAGAGACGTGCCCCTATTCAAAGCCAGTCAGATAACAGGGCTGGGCTGGCAATGGTACCCCCATATTCTGGTCTCCCCATTCCACAGTCTCAGTGCTCCCAATCTCACCTTTCCAAGTTGAGCATGACCTTCAAGCCCTGCTCTCTCCACCACTGCCCCCACCTACCCCTGAACTGCTCCATCTCCCTGTCCTCAAATGCCAACCCCCTTTAACTATTATTAACACTCAGGTAGACCTGTCTCTCCATCTCTCCTTGGTGGCTGGGTGAGGTCTTAAATTTTGCATCATAATTTTCAGACTCATCTATGCCAGGCCCACCTCTATGAAAGCAAATAACTCACAGGCATCTCTACAGATCTTACCTCTGGACCTGGCAATCACAAAGAGGACACCAGAATCTTGGGGTGGGAAGAGATTTCCCCTTTCCTGACCCCATGCAGAAATCCTTTCCACAGCATGCCTGCTACATGACTGCCTAGTTCCTGCTGGAATGCCTCTAGTTTGGGGGCACTCACTACCTCCCCAGGAAGCCATCCTAACATGAAAAGCTTTAGCTGCCAGAATGTCCTTTATAAAGGGAAAAAATGAACTCATTTGCCCCTCTCATTCTCAGTCCCCAAATATCCCAGTGCCCAGCCTCTGTGTGACCCTCTCTTTTCCCTTCCCCTAAGCATTTGCATCGCTTTCTCCCTCTAGTTCTCCCTCTCTCTCTCTCTCTCTCTCTCTCTCTCTCTCTCTCTCTCTCTCACACACACACACACACACACACACACACACACGCACACACGTCCCCTTCTATATGGTTATGTAGTCAGCTGCCTCTCATTTGTCAGCATGTCCCCTTTCCTTCTCCCTTCTCCTTGCCTTCCCAGCATCTAGCAAACGCTGGAAGAGTGCCAGGGAAAGGAAGCATCCAGCCAGGCCCTGGATGGGCTGGGTTGGCCAGCTGGGGCAGGGCGCACAGGGGATAGCAGCTGGAATAGAAATCCCGGACCATTGGTTGCTGTGCCCCAAAGAAAGGGCCTTGCAACTCGGGGGTGTGGTGGGCAGCAAGCTACTGAGATCTTTTTCCCCTCTCACTGCCCACAATTCCTGAAAGGGCATGGGGACACCCTCCCTCCTTTCCCAATCTCCCTGGCAGTTGGCAGAGCAGGCTTGGTAATTTTAAACATTTTGTCATTTTAAACATTTTTGCCAGACTCCAGGTCCCAGGGAGCATCATACCAGCAGCAAGAATGCATTCCCCACTCCCAACACGGGGCTTAGAGGAAGAGCTCTCGCAGATGGCAGCGAGGACGTGGGACATGGTAGAGAGGGGATGGGGAGGGGAGAGGGGCAAAGCAGGGAGCCAAGGAAAAGAGACAAAAGCAGAGGCCTCCTAGCAGCCACACGGCTGGCCCCTGGAGAGTGTAGCAATGGCCGGGTGGCCATTTTTTCCTCCCTGTCGTGATCCACCAGCCGATGTTGTTCCCCACGTGTCACAGACCAGGGGTGGATGCTAGGTCACTACTGGCCCTAGGTTGCAGTGGGTCATGGGCGGAGACAAGGGTGCCACGATCTTATGTTCAGGAGGAGTCAAGACACACGGAGAGAGACACGATGGGGGCGCCTGCTACTTGTCCCGCAGCTTGGAGCTCTCACCTCCAACGTTGAGCATGGGGACCAGCAGGCCCAGCAGCCACCTCTTCCCAAACACCTCCTGTAAGTTCTTGCGCCAGGGCCGGGCCCTCACTGCCACCCCCTTCCGCGCCTGGTGGCGGGTCTGCCCCCGGAGAATCAACAGCAGCTGATGGCAGCAGAAGCCGGCGCAGGCCAGGCCCACGGCAAACCAGAGGTAGAGCATGAGGATGACGAACATTTCAGAACCGAGGACAGCTCCTGCGGGGGAGGGGCGGGAAACGGCGCCGCTTTACACCCCGGCCGCGCGGGGACCTGCCGCCGCCGCAGGCGCTCCGCGGGCGGGGAGGGGCGCGCGGCTGAAGCTGCGTCTTACAGCAACCTCGGCGCTGCAGCGACCCAGAGGAACTTAGTTGATCTAACTTCTTAGCGCTGATGGCTCCTTGGGGCTGATGGGGATGTCGGGGAGAAGGGAAGGAAGCTTCCCTGGACACTAACATCCCCTAATCTTCTCTTTCTGGCCTGGAAACGGGGAGAAGGGATTTTTCTCAGGAGGAGAGAGGGGTGAGCTGAGGATCCTAGAGAGGGAGCTGGCGCCTGGGCGGCCGTCTAGACTGAAGCGCCTCCTCTCTACGGAGCTGGAAGCATCGGCGGGAGGGCTCAGGAGAGTGACAGCGGGGTGGAGAGCAGGGCCTCGTCATCAAGAGTAAGTCACGAGCTCCCAGGGCAGCACAGAGCTCCAGCTCCAACTTAGAGAATGCACCAGTCATTAGTGTTAACAAGAGGACATTGTGGCCGCCAGAACACCCGGCCAGAGCTGTGCTGTCAGGAAGAGCTTGCTAAAGCTGGAAGAGGCCTCCACCCCCACCCCCGGTCATTGGTTCAGCCCCCTGCCTTGGGCAGGACCTCCTGTAGACCCCTCTAAACAAGTGCTCTCTGTTACTAGTTTTTAAACACCCTCTGAATAAGAGATCCCACACTCTCCTTCAGAGTGGGGGTGGCCAGTCCACGCTAAGTTTGAATCTCCCGGCTCTGTGGTCTCACACACGTTTCTTAACCTCCTGAGTTGCAGTTTGCTCATCTGTAAAATGGTTCCACAGGGTTGCACAATTCAGGAAAATTGTGTGCAAAGTGGCCAGCTTTCTGGTTCACACTCAGGGCAGTGCTCCCTGCTGAGGAGACGATACCCAGAAAAGTCTCAACTTTAACTCCTTACACCATCAAGCTTTCTCCCTCTCCCCAGGGCTTGAAGTCCTGGCTGGGCTGCAACTCTGGCAGCCATGGTAGAGACACTTACCTTGGCCTGCCCAGCATCCAGGGCCATGAACCCAGGAGAGAAGTCGAGAGCCCTCCTCAGGTCCTCTTCCTGCAGGGTGAGCCCAACACCACCTCCTCCAGTGAGATGGGGGTGCCTGCTCCAGACCCCACCTTACAACCTTTTGACCTCTGCAAATCTCAACCATGCTTTCCCTTCTCCAGCTTCCCCTGGTTTCCTCAGGCTCCAATTTCCAGGCCCCTGAGGATTGAATTTTTAAAACTTGTCGAGTCTAAGCAGTGGTGGACTCAGCCACCAGGAGGATGTGGGCCTGGTTTGGGTTTGCTCATTAGCAGCCTCCTCTTGCCCTCAGCCCTGGGAGCTTTGATAGCAGGTTTCTATTTGCAAAGTTGGAGAAAAACAAGCCCATCTGCCCAGGGGATGAAAGCTCAGTCCAGCTTGCATTTTGAGGAGCCCCCCAGGTGGCTGGGGGCAGCAGCGGGGCAGGGATCACATTGGGCTGGCCACCCCTCTGACCCACTTCCTCTTGTCAGCACAGAATAGCTAAGGTTCCCTTTGGGCTCCGGGAATGCTGACAGGCAAAGATGGCCCTTGAGCTGGGACGTGAGAACATCAGAGCTGTCAAGCGTGGGCCTGCCTTGCAACTCAGCCTCAGGGACAAACCTGGCCTGATGGAAGCTGTTTTTTCCACAGGCTTTTTTCTGGCACTAAATCAAGGCATGTGGAAAAGACCTTGTGGCCTTCTCCTGGCCCCTTGTGGCAGCTACAAAAAGCTCTTCTGGGAACCTGTGCTTTCTGGAAGCGTTTGAAGTTGCCTAACCTGGCTGCCTCGGCTCTCTGAACTACCTAATAATAGTTCTGCTTCTTTTAGAAAAATCACAGTTTTCCTAAAGGCCTGAATGGTCACATTGTCCAATCTCTCCCTCCCTGCTTCCCACCAAGCATTGGTAGCGCCTTTGACAGATCATTGCCTAGCATCTTTAACATACATTCAGGGACAAGAAGCTCTCTTCCTCCCAAAGTGGTTCATTCATCAAGAAGCAGCTCCAGAGAGGCAGTGTGGTGTGATGGAAGGAATGTGAGCTTGAGGCTTGCAATCCTGAGTCCAAAGCTTGGGTTGGAATCCTACTAGCTGTGTGGCTTCAAAGCAACTTAACTTCATTGACCCTTTGGTTCCTGAACCTTTAAAATGGATATGATAATACCTATCTCCCAGACTTGTGGTGAGGATTGAATGAAATGAGACCTGCGCAGTGGGTAGCACATAATAGGTACTCAACAAATGTTAATCTCCCTTCCTTCTACTGGACTTTCTGGTGGCATCCACCACGCTGGTGTACTTATACAAATGCTAGAACACAGGTCAGATGGCATCATCTCCATTTCCTAGGTGACAAGAATGAGGCTCAGAGAGGTGGTACAACCTGTACTGATTCCATGAGGCCAAAAGAAAAGGCAACTTCTAAAATCCACCTGGCTAGCCTCCCACCTCTTTAGCATCAGCTAAAGGCCCATGGGCAGCAGCCACCAGAAGGCCCCTTCCACTTCTAGCTCACAGGGCCCACACTCACAGCCATCCCATGCTCTGGTGGCAGATATCACTCAGGGACAGCACCACAGTTGGGGATAACAAATACTACGGTTGGGAAATGATAACTCAATCTTTCAAACAACTTGAGCCTCTGACTCCTTTCTGCCCTCCTGAGCAGATGAGATAGGGAGTGCCCTCAACCAGTTGGGTTGAGAACAGGGGGAGAAGAGCTAGGGAGGGAGACACTGAAGCGATGAGGGGTGTGTTTTGGGGAGGGGAGAGAGGAGAACTGGCAAGGGGACCGATGGAAGGTTGGCAAAGAAGGAAGGTGAGATGGGAGAGTTGGGGATGGGAAACCTTGGCCTTCTTTTCCCAGTGGGTATGGGGAGGAGATAAGAGATAATGGTGCATATCCTTCTGCTGGAATGGCATGTGGGCTCCAAGGTAGGCACACACGGGCTCCGTTCTCCCATCAGATCAAGAAACAGGTCCTACTTTTTTCCTTTCCTGCCTCCCAGACCTAACACATATGGATAGGCCTCAGGCCCGGGCTTATCTCAAATCAGGTCATTCCAAGGTCCTCCTTTTGGAATCATCCTTTTCATGTGATAAAACTGCTTGGAAAGGAAAGTGTAATTAGGTTCTCTAGCTCTCCTCATCCCTCCACCTGCCTGTGCTCACACTCCACCCCCTAGCTCGCCCACCTACCCTCCCTCCTCCTGGTTATTTCAGTCCCAGCAGCCTCCTTTGCCAGTACCAGATCCAGAAGGCCTGAGAGCTCTGAGATCTGGGCCCAGCTCAGCCACCAGCTCTCAAGGCAACTCCTCTAGCTGGGTCCTCCCTGGGTGTCTGTGTTCCCACTGCCAAATGGTACAATAGTTCTACGCCTGCGAAGGACCAGGGCTGCAGCCCCAACAAAGACTGAAATGATGGCTTCCCCCGGGCGGAGCAGGATTTTTATGAATGTCCAGCCCAGGTACATCAAGACAATCTTGGGTTCCCAGTGGAAGTAGCTGCACTCTCTTTCTTTGTCCTTGAAAGGCCAATGGGTGAGGAAACCTGCTGTGTCCCCTGTGCCGCTGGGTGGGGGGGGGGCAGGGCAGAGCCTGCTTTGCAGTAGTAGTAAGATCCTGGGCAAGCCATTTAATCCCACTTGAGCCTCATCTTCTTCATCTGAGAAATGGAGATAACGCTATTGTACACACCTGTGTGCACACCATCACCTGTAAGAGCCAAGTCGATCAGAGTCAAAGGCCACGGTAGGGATGGAGAGGAAGGAAATGAGGTAGGAACACATTTCAAGGCCAGGTAAAGTGGTAAGAACTGCCACCAGTCCCTCTGGGCCAGGCATCAGGGAGCTGTTCTTGGAGCACACTACATGCGGTCCTCACCGGGGTACCCAGCTGAGCATCACTGCGAAGGCCCACGTGTCTGGCTCCTGCAGGTGTGAGAGACTCCTGGAGGGTCAGATCCCACACCAGTCCCATGCCTGTGGTGTGAGGATGGAGCCATTAAACGTGGCTGCATCTCCAATCAAGGTGCCCCCTGCTCTGAGGCATCTGCAGGCTGGAGCCACCTGGTGAGGTCAAACATAATGGGCGGGAGGACAGGACTTAGTCTCCTGCTGGGGCTGGCCTGGCACCCTGTTGACCTTACTGTGGTTGGTTGGCAAGACCTTTGGAAGACAAAGTCCTTAGGGGAACGTGTGAGCAGAATTGGGGGCCAGGCAGAGGAAGGTCATAACACGGGTGCACCGCGCAGCCTGCCTGGCACTGAGCCGGTGTATTGCTTAGGTCACCACAATTCTATGAGCAAATGGACAATGGTGAGCAAAAAGGAGATGATGAATGAGGATGGGGGTAGGGAGAGAGGTTGCCAGATAAAATACAGCATGCCCAGTTAAATTGAATTTCAGAGAGCTAACAGTACATTTTTTTAGTATAAGTATGTCTCATGCAATATTTAGGAGATACTTATACACTGAAAAGTTATGCATTGTTTATCTGAGATTATAATTTAATCGGGCATCCTGGTTTAAATCTGGCACCCTTGGGGTGGGGGTGGGGGTGGGGTCTTTGCGTAGGGCCCAGCCTGCCTGTCAAGGCCCACTCACCAGAGAAGAACTGGCTGATGGAGGTGGGAAGGAGCGTGAGGAAGGCCAGGGGGTGGGCGAAGGAGATGGAAAGGACTGCAGAGATGTAGGCCACGCCCGCCACCATGGAGTAGAGGCAGGCAAGGGAGGTGTAGAGGCAAAACAGGACGAAGTTGCGCATGTTCCTGCTGCCGATGCAGTTGCCGGTGAAGAAACAGTGGTGGTCGTGCCTCAGGGTGACTCTGGCGCACACGCGGCAGAAGTGGGTGCTGGGCGGGGGGCGCGGAGCCCTCCCGGCCCAGGGCCCCCGGCAGGCGTCCAGGTCGTCGGGGGAGTTCTGGATGACCAGCACGTAGTTGCCCAGCGCGTTGGTGGAGAGGAACAGGAAGAGCGCCCCGTGGAGCAGCGCGGGCGGGAAGAGCCGCGCGGCCGCGGGGTCCTGGCGCATGCTGGGCAGGAAGAGAAAGAGCTGGAGCGCGAAGGTCACCAGGCAGATGCACAGGAAGTAGGCGGGGGCGACCACGTTGAGCAGCCTCAGGGCCAGCATCTTCCATTACCTGCCTAAGGGGCGCAGGGCGAGAGGGAGGCTCGCGGCCGTGCCCAGGGGGCGCCCTCGGGCGCTCCTCGGGCGCTCCGTCGTCCCGTTCCGCGCAAGTCCCTGCTCCCGTCCCTGTCCCCCCACTGCCCCTCCACTTTTTCTTAAACCCGGGCACCAGCAGGCATGAGACCCCGAGACCGAAAAGGCCTTAGGGGGTCAGGCTCAACTTCCCGGTGCCCCATCCGTCAGTTTTCGGGTCGCTTGGCGCCCTGGCGTCAGGCACCAGGAGAGCGAGGCTGGGGCTTTTCCGAAGTCTGTCAGGGATGGGGGGCAGGAGGTTAGGGCGCTGCTCTTTTATGGCAGTGGGAAAGAGCCCAGGTTTGGGGTTTCTCCTTCAGACACCCCCCCCCGGAGAAAGCAAAGGAGTTGGGGTGGGGGCCAAGGGGAAGGATGGGAGTCCTGCTTCACCTCCCCTGTCTCAGCCCCCGCCCCCACCCCATCTTGGGCAACACGCGGAGACCTCCCCGGTACCCTGAGGCTCTTTGGAGGTACGTGTGCTTGTGGGTCTGTGATATTCGTGTGTGTGTGTGTGGGGGGTGTCTGTGTGTGACTCTGTGCGTGTCATGTGTGTGCCTGGGTGTCTGTGTTTGTGTGTGTGTATATCTGTGGACACACACGCAGCCGCTGCCACCTGGCTTTCAGAAATCAATTAAAACAATCGATACATTCACACATGCGCTCAGTCACTAGTGGGGTGAGGTGGGGGCAGCGGGAATACCTGTGTCAGCAGGTCTTGGTCAGTACACTTCTCCACGCCGGCAGCCCTGGCTATTTGTTTGCAAAGAGCGTTTTCTTTGGAGGCGACCATACCCCCCCTTCGAGCCCGCCTCCCGCCCTCCTGGAGCGAGAAACCCAAACAGCGCCGATGGCGCCGAAACCCTTTCGGTACCGACAGGCTCGCCCGGGCGCAGGAGTGGATCCTTGGCCAGCCTTTCCGCTGACCGGCCCCCGCCGGCCCCATTCCACTCCCCTCCACCCCCAGCTCCTGCCCAGATTCGGGGGCCACCGGGAAATAGAATCCGGGGCGCCCGAGAGAACTTTTCCAAGGGCTAAGGAGTCGGGGAGCCAGAGGCGCGAGAAAAGTTCTGGGAAGGCTGCTGCTCGCAGGATGGGCGAATGCCGCGAGGCCTCCCTCCGGGCTGCCCCGTCCTATTGTGCGACCGATCACCTTGGAGTCCCCTCTGCAGGTGCCAGCGCCCCGGGGGCCCGCGGGCGCCTCCCGCCTCCGCCGCGGGGGCCCAGCTCGAGGCACGCGCGAGTGTGGTCGCGGGGGACCCGGCGCTGCCGTCGGCCGAGTGCGCCCGGGCGCCGCCGCGGCGCTGCCCACCCCGGAGAGCCCTCGGCCCAGGCTCCGGTGAAGCAAGTGTCTTCCCCACGCCGGTCGCCAGGGGGGCGCAGGAGCAGCCTCCAGATGCGCCGCGGCGCCTGGGAGGCGAAGGACTGGGGCTGGGGAGCGAGGGGCGTTCTGCGGGCGGCCGCGGCCCGGGCCCCACGGGAGCAGGGACGGCCGAGGCCGCCGAGGCGGCCCGGGGACTCGGGGAGCTGTCCGTTCAGCACTGGGGCCGGGCTCGCCCCGGCGGCGGGCGGCACAGCCGGAGCCCCGGCGAGTCAGGCAGCGCGGCCGGCCGCCCGCTCCTCGGCCACCGCCCCCCGGACGCCCGGGAAGCCGCCCCCGAGCGGCCGCCGCTGCACCGCCGCAGAGGGGTAGGGAAACGAACTCACCGAGCTCTGGGCGCCGGTAAGAGGAGCCCTGGACGCTGGCTCCCGACCTCCCCGAGGCTGCAAAGTTGTGGGCTCGGCCCCGCTGGCTCGCAGCCTTCTCACGATTCGCTTTGGGGACTGGGCAGGTAGCGGGGGTGTGGGGAGGAGGGAGCGGGCAGCTGCGGCCCTCCCCCTTGGGCGCCAGCAAGTGGGGCCAGGACGCGGCAGGGACGGCAGCTAGGTACCCCCCAACCCCGCAACCCCTGCCTCCCCTTCTGGGGGCGGCGCTCTGGCTAACCCTCTCAGCGTCGTGGACTTGCCCCCCACCCCTCCCCTTGTTCCCTGGAGCGGGCTGGGGCACCCTGCCTGACTTCAGCCACGGTTACAACTGGGATCTGGGTTCAGCCTGCTGTGGATGCTCTAGTCATCACCTGCTCTTGCCTTTCCGCTGTGGCTGACCACCCTCCCTGCTCTCCACTCTGGGACAGAGAGAAGCCCCGGGGAGGGGGGGGTGTAGAGCTCAGCCTGCCAAGGGAAACACCCATAAAGATCAGCGTCATTGTCACAGAGGGGTTGAGACCCCGACTCTGGAGCCCGTCTCCCCAGGTCTGAATATCCACCATTCACTACTGTGTGATCAGATTCCAGTCTCCTCGTCTGTAAAACAGAGGTGTGAGGATTATATGGCAATATATGTAAAGCCTTAAACAGGGCCTGCCCATGGTAAGCACTATTTGCGTATTTGTTCATAATTACTGACACTATTTCCTGGGCTCTGGAACCAGGCACTGTGCTACGCCTTTAGCATAAGGCAGCTTTGTTCATCTCAGCGGAAGCTCAGCGATCCCCACTGTATGCATGAGGAGGTTGAGACACAGAGACGCCAAGTCACACGTCCAGGGTCACACAGCAGGTAAGTGGCAGAGCCTGGAGTTGAACGAATGCATCTTCTTTCAGCCTCTACGCAACCCAACATCACTGAGACCCAGGGGGAGCTCTCATTTGGGAGAAGGGAGGACAACAGAGCAGTTTATCCAGACACAGAGCTTGAACCAGGAGCGTCTGCCTGGCACCCTGTCCCATCTCCCTGTTCCTATTTCCTTCCCCTTCCTGACTCCACTATTCTGTGGTGGGTACTAAGGGGCACCAAGAGGGTGGGGACACTTGGCCAGTGTGTGTCAAATGGGGGCAGGGGTGAGGGAAGCAGAGGGAGCTTTAGAAACTGCAGGAATATTGGAGCCAGCACCACTACCTCAGTTTCCTGGGCTGTCATGGCTCACCCCTGCCCCACTCTACTCCTCTGGATGAAAGCAAACATAATAAATAAATAATTGTTTATTGCTTTCTCAACTGGTTGATTAAAACAAGAGCAGTCCCTTAAAATGAGGGCCATATGCTTATCAGCTCCACTTATATTTTGGAATCATCAGATACTGTTTTCTCTGTATTTTATCAGTGTGTGTCACAATAAAAAGGGGGCCAGGAAACCTTTTCATGTTCTGAAAGGGTCTTACATATAAGCAAAAAATCCAGTGTGGACACATTTGCCAGGTGTTGGTCTCTGAGAATCTGGTAGCCCTGTGAGTTCCAGTGGACACAGGGCAGACAAGTGGTCTTTTTTCCTTTAGAGCCCTTTGTGTTAAGATCATGGCTGTCTGGGCCCTTTTCACAAGCTCTGCCTGCCTCTCACCTTGGTTTGGGAGGCAGGAAGCCTGGAGGCCTTGGTTTGGGCTGTATTGATTGAAGATCTCTGTTCTCTAAATACCTTGAAACTCCGGTGGTATTTCTAATTTTATTTTGCGTGTGTGTGTGGTTGGAAGGTGTGTGTCTGAATTTGTATGTGTTTGAGGGGAGGGGGAAAGAGAGAGAGAGAGAAGCTAAATGAATGTGGGAAGATATCAGTGGGGGAAGGGAGTATTCAGCCAGGAGAGAGACAGAGAGCTGGCTGTGGAATGGACAAGAACAATTATTTATTTAGAAATATAGTTGATCCACAGAAAAGGACATTAAAACTTCAGATGTGGACTTAGTAGTTCCTCAGCCCCCTCCCCTTCAGTGAATGGAGTAACAGGAAGTAGAGCCAAATGTTATTTGGTTTTCAAAAATTGGTGCTTACCCCTGAAAAAATCAATAGGGAGGTCAATTGAAAAACTTCACTTTGATTCTGGCCCCGTGAGAATGAAGCAGACTAAGAACAAACGCTTTCTTGCCACTTACCAGCTGTGGGACTTGAGCAAGTCACTTAACCTCTCTGCTGTCAGCATTCTCATCTGTAGAATGGGTTGAAGATGTTACCTTGTGGTGCTGATGATCAGATGGGATAATGTAATTTAAGTGCCTCAGTCCCAGCAGGAGATTGGATGTTAGCTTCTTCCTGCTCCTACTCTCTTCTGGGCCCTTATCTTTAGCCACAAGAAAAGCCTCATCTTTCCAACTAAAATAAGAGCTCTTGGCCTATGTTGGAAATATTTGGGGGGTCTCCTCTGTATCTCCTAACATCATGATTTGCCCAGAAGAGACACTGAGTTAAAGTGTATCAAATGATGAGTTGATACTGGTCTCTTTCCGAGAGGAAAAGCTGTGTTTCAAGGTCTTTGAAATGTCTGGTGAGGACACAGTTGCCATTGATCTTGAATTCTGCTGCCACCCACATCAATATAGTCTCATCCTTCATAAACAGCATCAGAAAATAATTTATAAACCACATTCTCCATTGCCTTTGTCATATATTCTTACAGTTAGGCTGTGACTGTACCTGCAGGCTATCCCAAGGGGGCGGTAACACAGACAGGCATCTGATTGCTGCCGACCGCTTTCCCAGAAATATGTGCCATAAATTTTGCTATTTGGTGGTGTTATTTGAATAAAATGAATTCCCTCCCAGTGGCAATCATTCCATTTTGCCTCCAAATGTTGTGTACAAAGAGAGGAAATCTATGCAGCCAGCCACTTCTGCCTTGGGTGGGGAGCCCCACACACATGCTCTCCATCCCGAGTTTGGGGTGGAGAACATTCCAAGATTCAAGGGACCACAGCTAAGGAGGCTCTGGGGATTTTCCTTTATTCTCATGTTCTTATTTCAGATTGATCAGGGGGAATGGAGGATATGGACTGGGGTCTCAAGGTTAACCGGTGCCCAGAAATTAAGGTTTTAATAGACATCCTTCAACAGGATACTCTTTACTGCCAATAGCCAGTCAGAGGCAACCACAAAGTGCTCTCCAAGTCTCAGAAGGCTCAGTGAGATGCCTTCTGGCGTGCCTGGATTTGGAAAACATACAAGTGTAATCTTCATCTTAGCCAACCGAGTATATGAGAATTGGATTATCGCAGAATTTCTGTTAGGAGGTGATAATTTACTTGGCCAACTATGTCTTCATTTTAACAATAATATTACTTTGATATAATAAAGTGCTTTGTAACCTTAGAAAGCACATCCACAAAATTAAAATTTCATTCCATGAGTCTCTCAGCAGCCCTGTAAAGCTAGCTGGGACAAAAATGATTAAACCCATTTTTCTTATGAGGAGACTGAGGTTCAGAGATTTGTTGCACATTGATTTGCAAGCCTTGCCTATATTGGGACTAAAATGTGATTTAACAGGCAAACATCTTATTGATACGTTTTCTAGAACATGCCACTTGCATAAAGGAAGCAGGTATATAACCTACTCCTTCAAGATGAAAGACCTGCATGATCTCTCTTTATGTAAGATATTTATGTAAAATTATGTAAATAAAGCAAGCCTGCAGCACATTAATCAAATGCTCTCAAGCATTTTGCGGTTTGTGGTGCTAGAGTGTGTATGTGATGGGGGCAGGCCTCCTCAATCGTCATCCAAACCCACATGTCAAGGTCTGAATGTCAGCCTCTGGGTGACAGGTAACCCCAGAGGTCTCCCTGGTGATTGATGCCTCAGGGTGGAAATCTTGGCTTGGCTGGGCAGAGCCTCCTCTGGAGCATTCAGGCTGTGGAAGAATGAATGTAATCTTTTACCAATTAGCCCTGGTTCCCAGGGAGTGCTCAGGCAGTCCTGGTAGGGAGGCCTATGCCTGTGGACCAGTGTGCCGCTTAGCAGGGGTGGCAGCAGCGAGGCTAAGCAGCTCTTTCATCTGAAAGCACACAGGAGGGAGAAAGGGGCTATAGGGACAGCAAAGAGGAGAGGCGGAGGGAGGAGAGGGAAATGAAGAGAGGAGAGAAAAGAAGAGGGGGGTTGAGAGGGTGAATGCTCATCTGACACAGCCTTGCTTTATGTCTTCACGATGGAGGGCCCAGGAGGCGCAGGGGGAGATGGGCTGTCTCCACTGAGAACCCTGTAATGCTGGGGGTCCTGGATGGAAGGGAATGAGACAAAAGGTTGACATCTCAATTAGAGGAGGAGGGAGGTGAGGTCAGGAGAATGAGGTCACTGCAGTGCCCTTGGCTGTTTATAGGACTCTTAGAAATGTAATGGTCACAGAACAGCAGGCAACACAGAGCTCACACCCTTGCCTCCCTCTCCTGCCCTGTTCCAGCAGAGATGGCCCAGGCCCAGGAGAGAGGCAGTGTGGTGTGATGAAATTAGCATGAGCTTTTGGCCTAAGCTTTGGAATCTGCTGACCTGTTTTCCCATTCATTTGCTGTGTGACCTTGAGCAAGTTCCTTAGCCTCTCTGAGCCCCAAATTCCCTGTCTATTTAATGGGAATTTTAGCTATAGCTTGTAGAATTTGTCGTGAATTTTAAATGACAAAGATACCAACTCAATAGCACCTGCCCTTTCTACTGAAATTTCCCCCAGCTACCAGCTGGCAAATAATCCTGCTTATGGCATAGCACTTCCTGCCTCTATGATGATTTATTTGTTCGTGTCTCTATTGGTCTGTTTATTGTCTCTTTGCATCTGATAGACTATAAGGGCATGGATTTACCTGTCATCTTTATTTTCGTAGCCTAGACTCAGCCCAGAGCTTGGCACGGTGAGTGCTCAATAAATATTAGACAAACTAAGAAACAGTCTTTGAGGACAAAGGGGAATCTATACTTTGATTGTGATGGTAGTTACATGACTACGTTTGTCAAAATTATAGAACTGTGCCCTGGCCAGTTTGGCTCAGTGGTTAGAGCACTGTCTTGTAGAATGAAGGGTCCTGGGATCGATTCCGGCCAAGGGCACGAACCTCAGTTGCAGGCTTCATCCCTGGCCCAGGTCAGGGCGCTTGAGGGAGGCAACCAATCGATGCATCTCTCTCACATCGATGTTTCTCTCTCTCTGTTCCTTCCACTCTCTCTGAAAAGCAATGGAAATAATATCCTTGGGTGAGGATTTTAAAAAAATTTATAGAACTGTAGCCCTCAAAAGGGTGGATGTTACTGTATGCAAGTTATACTTCAATATCTGACCTTTAAAAAATAGGCTAGAGCCCTGGCCAGTGTGGCTCAGTTGGTTGGGCATGGTCCCATGCACCGAAAGGGCACCGGTTCAGTTACTGGTCAGCACACATACCCAGGTTGTAGGTTAGATTCTTGGTCCGGGTGCGTACAGAGGCAACTGATTGATGTTTCTCTCTCACATCCATATTTCTCTCTCCCTCTCCCTCTTCCTTCTTCTCTCTCTAAAATCAATTTTAAAAAATAAGCTAGAGGGAGCAGCGGGTAAAAGGAATTCAACTAAATAAAGATTCATGTTTACTGATATCCATACCCATTATGTGCCAGGCTGATAGAGGACCAGGTGCCTTCATATTGGTTATTTTATTTAACCCTTACAACAGCCCTGCCTAATAAAAGTCTGGCTCTACCTGCTTTATGGAGGGGGAAATGGAGGCCCAGAGTGGTTATAAAATTGGCCAAGATCGTAAAGCTTGCTGGCAGTAGAAATAAAATCCAGGTCACTTGATCCCTGTGCCCAAGCCTCACCCAGTGTTTTTCCTTCTGTGCCTCTCACCGTCAACCTTCACATTGACATAGAAATAAAGAATCCATTTTCCTTATGGAGAGGTTACATATTATGATGTTGGTGATCTTTTACACTTTAGCATGAATTAGCCAGTTAGAACCTTTTCTCAGTGAAGCAGGGTAAAGAGAGAATAGACTTTTTGCTGGAGACCAGGAGTGGTGTAAGATGGGGAGTAGAGTAAACATAAACAGGCCTGCGAGAGTGTCCAATGGGACCAGAGGAAAAAATAGTTCTAATCTTTATAGAACTGTTTAGAATACTAGTATTTATAACACTAAACAAAATAATTTTTAACTGTAGTCATATTTTAGTTACTTTATTCTATTTAGGATATGGGGCTTTAATAAAAAGCTCTATTTGTAATTCTTTGCAGCTTGTAAAGATAAACTAAAAACAGAATGTCAACCAACCTCCAAATTTCATAAGAAATATTGTGTAGCAATATTCATGATAAATCATATTTGACCCAACATGGTAAGAAATATAAAGGATATTAAGGAAAAAAATCATTAGAAAAAGCAAGGATCACATGCCTGCACAGCTCTCAGTTGAAAGAAAGCATTGATTTATTAACACAAATGCGTGTAATATATAACACAGGAGACAAGTTAGCTACTGGTAGTACCAGGAAACTTGCTGGTTCTTGCACTATAATGTTAAACTGTTAAGCATTGACAAGGAAATTCATTAATAGTGAAGTTATCACAAATAATCTCTGATAAAATTTTAGATGTGCCTTTGTATCGAAGACAGTTGCTGCATAAGGTGATATCCGGCATTGGCCTAGACTTCAGCTGCACACTGATCTTAACACTCTGGCATCCAGCCAGAGTGTGTATTGAGTGTATCTCTGACTTTAGATTATCTCCAGTTTCTTGCTATTATTAGCAACATTGCAATGAGTGTCCTAGCACAAACAACTCTTTGGGGCTCTATGATTATTTCCTTGGCTGAATTCCTAGAAATGAAGTTGCTGGGTCAAAAGGATCCTTATTGCTAAAGTCCCCTCCAGAAAGTTTGTACCGGCTTCCCTGCCATAAGAGGAGCGGAGCAGGGCAAGATTGCATCCTGGCTCTTCATCAGGTGACACCTGCACCGTCAGCCTCCCACAGTGCTTGGCAGTTGGATGGTTGAAAGTGGCATCCTTCAGAGAGCTCCAACCCCCTCCCCTTGGATCCCATCGTTGCGATCATAGCTATACTTTTTTTATGTTTATCTCCTTCCTGGCATTGTTGTAGACCCTTTAGGCACTTCTAGCATTCTAATCTTCACTATGGTGCTACAAAGTAAACATCACTGGCCTCATATTATAGGTGAGGAACTAAGCTCAGTGGTTGGGTGGCCCTGTTCCTAGCCCTGATGGAAGCCCCAGAGGCCTGGCCAGGAAACAGAATGCAGGCCTTTTCCTGCAGGTAAATGAAGCTTGTAAGGTCCAATCCCCATGACCCCACCTGTTCAGCCCCCTGGTACCTAATGGGGTTGAGCTTTCCCAGGTGCATCTGTTTCCATCCAGGGTATAAGAAAAATGAAAGGCAATGCCTACTGAACCCGCACTGCTGTGGGCCTGGCTCTGTGCTAGGCCTGTAACGTGCATTCATGCTCATAATTTCTTGGTCATTTCTGAAGGAAACTGCACCAGAGCCTCTGTGTTCCCCGAGTGAGCTGTCCCTCTGCCTGGTGTGTATGTGTGTGTTGTAACTCAGTCTCTAATAGCACCAGGTCAAGACTGTTGGCCTCTGAGTCCCTCACCATAGCAAGTCAACAATTAACTACTCATGGGGAAGGGGTAAGTGACCGAATTCCAGGGACTTTATATACATTATCTCACATAGGTCTCAAACTGTTAGATGAGATATTAGCCATGTCTTCTTGGAGAGGAGCCAAAGGCTTAGGAAAATGTTTAAGAGCTGACAGCTAGTAAATGACGGACCAAATTGTCCAGGATAGATAGACAGACTTTCTCTCATCCAGACAGGCAAGTACACCCCAATTCATTTCCAAAGTACCTGCCATTGGACTGTGGGCTCAGGAAAGGCAGGGATTAGGTTCTACCCATGCGGTACCCACAGTGCCCAGCATGTAACCTGGCCCAGAGTAGTGACTCAGGACATGTGCACGGAGTCGATTGAAGAATGAATGGACTCCACAGGGGCCTGGGTGACGAAACAATGGGAGACAGACTGCTACAGACCCTCTGTTTGAGCCACGAACTCACAGGCAAGAAAGATGAGGGCAGGACTTGAGCATACATGGTGACAGGGACCCAGTCATCTTTTATTTTCTCAAGTAAGAGAAGATACATCTAGGGCTGCCCTACATGGTTGGTCAGGCTCTGCACTTTACAGTTCCAGGGGGCGTCATTTTCAAACTTCAGTCACCACAAATTTGCATGGTTATCATGACAATTTTCCAGCAGATGGCAGTAGAGCATCTTGGGTTGGGGCACTTTTTTTCCATGCCAATGCACCGTTTGGAGGATCTGCAGTGCTGGGCTCTCTGTCTGCCAACCCTCCAGTCTGTTGAAAGGTTTCCCAACACCTTTCCTAGCCTTATCCCACCTCCTCTTCACTTCAAGACTTTCCAAAGTGACGCCCAGGGCCTTAGTGTTGCCCTAGAAACTTCAGGGGAAAGAGCCATTAGAGCCAGAAATCACCCACTGAACCTTTTGTTCCAAAGAAGGTAATGCTTGTGATCAGAAGCCCTGGGTTCAAGTCCAGCTGCTGCATTTCATAGTGAGTGGTCTTGGAAAAATGACCTTGCGATTCTGGAACCCACTTTCTCTTCTGGAAAGAGTGAAATGATAATCCTTGCCCTGAAAGTGGCCATACATCACTGGCTATAATCACCTCTGCCCAGGAGAATCCTGCATTAACAAGATGTGGGACTTTGCCAGGTCACACCAGGAGCATATTCTTCACTATTGGGGCAGGGGCATGCTACAGACCACGTGACTCCAGTTTTGTCATCTGCAACCTCCAGTCATCTTCTCCTAGGGGGTCTTTTTCCTGGTCTCCACCACCACTCCATCCCCAGGGGTTGCTTTGGCCCCCTTCAGTCTCTGCTCTAAATTCCTCAGTACAGTACAGTCAGTCGGCCAGTCAACAAATATTCATTGAGAATCTACTACGTGCCGGGGGCTGAGATAGTCTCTTTTGGTTGCTTATAGTTCCACGGGGACAGTCAAGTTGGCATAGTCACCTTCTCGTTTCTGAATCCTCAGACCTCATCCTGTTCCTATGGGACTCTAAGTACAAAGAGGCCTTGCTCAGTCCCCCCCTTCCTAGTTCCTAGGCCACTTAATGATTGGATATTATCTTTGGCCCTACCACTACAAATACCTTCCAAGGTCTAGACCAAGAGAGACTTAGCTGAGGTCTTCCCTGCCCCTCTCCTACTAAGGGAAACCCAAGTCAGGGAAGCAGAGGACAAACTCACTATGGGTTCACCTAGAATTTGGTTTGGCTATGAAGGGACAAGAAACCCAATAGTAGTAGTGGCTTAAATTAGGTAGACATTGAGTGCCCTCTCATGTAAATGAAGCCCAGGGGCAGACAGTCCAGAGTTAACATGCTCACTCTACAGTATCAGGAAGGACCCAAACTCTTTCTAGTCCCCTGTTCTGTCATTCCTCAGGTGTAGTTGTCATCATTATGGTGGAGGTGATAGTCCAGGGCTGACAAAGCCCTTCATGATATCAGGACCAAGCCTACTTCTACATCATTTCCCCACCATTCTTAGCAAGCACCTTCTACCTCCTGGTCCAAAATGGCTGCTCAAGCTCCAGCCATCAGGTCAACCTTCCAGCAGCATGAAGCAGGAAAGAAGGCCGAGCAAGGGCATACTCTCTCTGCCCGAGTACACTCCCTGGAAGTTAGTCATGATACTTCCATTTAGAAGTTAGAACTTAGTCACATGACCATACCTAGAAACAAAGAAGGCTGGGAAATTAATCTTTAGTCCAGGTAGGCCTAATTCCTGGGGAAGAAAAGAATGATTATTGAGCAACCGTGAGAAATCTCTACCGCATCTTGCCTGTGAGGTTCCATCTCCTGCCTACAGGGGGTGCCTCTACCTAGCAGTCTCCTTGGCATAAATTAGCCAGGAAAATAACCTAATAACCGTAAGATCGCAAAACAAGAATTATACAAAGACAATAATGAGGCAATTTGCTCTCTGAGCAGAAATTACATTTGTGTTCGGCTGTGATTATCATCATTGCCAACATTCAATACGATAAACCCCCATGCTCTCAGCTGCCCACAGATCTGACCCTGCCGGTCCAGCTCTAGCATCCACTCTGTCACCCCTGACACAAGCCCCCCATGCATCGAACACTGTCCCCTCCTCCCTTTCTAGAACGAAATCCGAGGGGAGCAGTGAGGGGGAGGCCCAGCGACAGCAGCTGCTGCACAGCGGGAGCAGGAGGCGGTTGCCTTGGTGAGTTGGGCAAAGAGGCTCCTAGGATGCTGCTAAATGCATTTTCCTGACGCACCTTCTCTTTCTTGCTTAGGAGACACGTCTTGGAGCTGAGGCCTCTCGGTCCCACCTTGTTTCTCTTCCCTCTTTTTTTTTTTTATATATATCTTTATTGATTTCAGAGAGAGGAAAGGAGAGAGAGAGAGAGTTGGAAACATCAATGATGAGAGGGTCATTGATCGGCTGCTTCCTGCACGTCCCCGACTGGGGACCGAGCCCTCAACCCGGGCATGTGCCCTGACCGGGAATCGAACCCCCATCGCCTGGATCCTAGGTCGACGCTCAACCGCTGAGCCACGCCTGGCCGGGCATCCTCCCTCATTTTTAAAACACTCATTTCTTTGGTCATTACCTATTCCTGTAAGAAGGGGATCTCAAGCCCTCAGGCACCCTAGGGTGTGAGGAGGGATGGCATATTGACAGTTTTCCACTGCACCCTCACACCAGCCCTGTGCCCTAGGTACTTCATCCCCATTTGACAGATGAAGCCACTGAGCCTGAGGGCTGTTAGCCCTTTGGCCCTGGTCACCTGGCTCTTAGGTGGCAGCCCTGGACTGGAAATAGCTCTCTGATTCTAAAGCCTACAACACCTTCGTGAGTTATTCGTCCCAGATAAGATTCTGATGGCAGAATTTCAAGCAGGCTGCAAATGGCAGAGGAGATGTCAGGGGCAAGAAAATGTTTGCAAAAAGTGAAGGGATTAAGGAAAGAAAAAAAAACCCTCACAGACACAGACAGACATATGGCGATTACCAGAGGGAAGGGCAGTTGGGGGAGGTAGAAGAGAGTAAAGAGGGGATAAATGGTGACAGAAGGAGACTTGACTTGGGACTGTGAACATACAATACAATATACAGATGATGTGTTATAGAATTGTACACCTAAAACCTATAGAATTTTATTAACCAATGTCACCCCCAATAAATTCAATAAATAATTTTTTAAAAAAGAAAATGTTTGCAGCACTGACTGTCTCCCCTACTCCCCGCTTTTCAAGGATAAGCTAGGAGCAAAGAGAGAAAATATGACCTTGCTGGTAATGTTAGCATTAAGCCATGTAACTGGCCTGTGATTTGGGGGGACACTTGAGAAAAAAAGCTGTAGGCACCAATGGCGCCCCCCTGCCCTGTCTGTCCCAAGCTTCCTGGGCAGCTTCCTCACACTCCGACCCTTGATCTCCAGGAACACTGGCTCTGCCCTCTCTCCCATCTCCCCAAACTCCCCAAATCATTCCTCCACTTAGCAAGGGAACCCACATACCCCTGCCCTGAGTTTCCCCATTCCACCCCTCCCTCCCTGCTCCTCAGTCCCAGGGCTTCTCGATCAGGGTAGTGCTGGGAATTTCCCAGAGGTCCTGAAAGTGGAGGGGTGCCTTCTCCCCTCTGCAGGGCCAGCTCCCCAGAGAGTCCTGCACTGGGAGGCCTGTCTGGGCAGCACGCTCTCCTCTCCACACAGCTCCATTCACCAATGCAGGAGGGAGAGAAGGGGAGAGGGCTGGGAGGGCAGTTAGGGGTTAAGGCCGGCTCAGCCCGCATCCTGGAATGGGACTTGGGGACCAGGAGCTGGAAGTCCTGAAAGCTTATATGTGTACATCTGCTCCTACTTACAAACACATACTCACACACATGCCAGCATGCTTGTACTCACACAGTCAAACATTCACAAACACACTCACGTGTATACAGACATGCACACACACGCACATATACACCTTAGTCCAAATTCTTCTAAGGCAGCACCCTCTTAAGGTCCAGAGTCAGCTATGAAGTCAGACATGAGCTTTTCCACACTGCAATATAGCTTTTAAACAATGCTTACTCATTCAGAAGGCACTATATGAAATCTGAGCCACACGGAGGGGCAGTAAGTGCGGGGTCAACTTCCTACCCTCTGCTCCCAGCCTCTTGTTCCTTCCCCAGGGGCAACTGTTGTCACCACTTCATTGTGTCTCCTTCCAGAGCTGGTCTCAGATGACAGCCTCTATCTCAGCACGTTTGCGGGCAGGCATGTGCATGCACACATGAACATGCACACACGCACGTACACTCACAAGGCGGCCCACTGGCACACGGCTCTGCCCTCCGCTTCAGTCCCTATTTGTGCGAATGTGCCTCTGGGCCATCTGCAGTGCTGGTGCGCGTCTCCCAGGCTCCGAGCTGCTGCGAGGTTGCCGGAAAGCCTTCCCCAGCCCTGTCGCTGTGCCTGGCGACTGCTCATGGTCATGTACGCACAGAGCCTTGGCCTTTTAGATGGCGGCCTGGTGTGACATCGTGCAGACATACCACGAGTTGTTTGCTGTGCCCGACTGGGTGAACGCGGCTTGTTTTAGCCCCGTGTTTGCTTGATTTGCTGCTATCTCCTGTCCTTCAGGGAGCGTCTGTGCCTGCCTGCCTGTCAGCAGTGGGCTTGGGGGATTCACCCGCCCAGTTATTTGGCCTCTTGTACCTTCTGAATCTGTAGATGACGACAATCAGAGCATGAAGCTCAAAGGGTGAGGACATGGGAACCATAAATGTCAGCTCCTGAGGGGGGAAGCCCAGGAATGGGGTGAGCGAGGGCCCTGCTGCCTGGCAGGAGGCTGCCAGCCCCCTGCTTAAGGCCACCAAGGTTAGATAGCAGGGGTCTCAGCCCGGGATGTCCCCTACCATTGTGATTGGCCAGCAGTGTGGGTGCCACAGGGAGGAGAAGAGGGGAGTGAGTGAGGGGGTGTTAGGGGGCCCAGGAGCTGCACTGGAGCCAGAGTGAGGAGCAGGCCTGGCTTTCCTGCTGAGTCATTCCCACTGGGCTTTGAAGGAGGGGCAGGCCTGGTGAGTGTGTATGTGTGTGTGTGTGTGTGTGTGTGTGTGTGTGTGTGTGTGTGTGTGAGAGAGAGAGAGAGAGAGAGAGAGAGAGAGAGAGAGAGAGAGAGGCTCACTCCCGCCACACTTGCTCACACACACACACACACACACACACACACACACCCTCCCAGCTGGAGGGAAAGGCGCCCCTCCCAGCAGAGTGAGGCTTTGTTCTCCACACAATGTAAAAGCCCCAGAAACAAAGGAGAGGCTGCTCCCGGCCCCTCCCCCAGCAGCCATTTCTCCACCCCGCTCCGTCCAGTGGGATCCTGCCCCTGGGACCACCACCTTGGATAGCTCAGGATGATGACAGACAGTCCCGGGGCCCAGCTAGTTGCCTACTTGCCCTTCTCCATTCCCCTCCTCATCCTGCACCTGCCCCGGGTCGGATCCGGCCTTTACCCCAACCTGACCCCTGTCGGGTGCTAGAAGCTTCCTGGCTGAGGTGGGGCTCTGATGTAACGGATTTTGATGAGACTGGTGCTGTGGGCCACAGAGACAGACGGGCGAGGCCAGGACCCTGAATCCAGAGGGCCTTATACCCTGGAGGTGGAGGGTGGGGAGGCTGAGGACCGAATTGTCCGCCAGAGCTGGGTGGGTGCGGGTCCGAGGGGCGGGGCTGCCTGTAAGCCACAGGCTCTGGGTGGGCCAGGGGCTGCTGCACCGGAGACACAATGCTTCCTTCCATTGAAAGTCACTTTTTGTCTTTTTTTTTCAATCCTCACCTGAGGACATTTGTTCCTTTGCTTTTGAGAGAGAGTGGAAGGGAGAGGGAGAGGGAGAGGGAGAGGGAGAGGGAGAGGGAGAGGGAGAGGGAGAGGGAGAGGGAGAGGGAGAGGGAGAGGGAGAGGGAGAGGGAGAGGGAGAGAAACATCAATGTGAGAGAGACACACCAATTGGTTGACTCCCACACCTGCCCAGACCACGGCCAGGTGGAGCCTGCAACCCAGGTACTGTCCTTGGCTGGAATCTAACAGAGACCCTTGGGGGGGGGGGGAGGCTCTCACCATTGAGAAAAACAGGCTAGGGCCACTTTTTGTCTTAGAACAAAATCCCAACACCTGACTGTTGTCTAACACCTGGCTCTACACTGTTCTGGATATATTTCTGTTCATACGGACCTGGTTTATGGAAAAGTCTGAATTTCACAGGATTCAAACAGGAAATGTTTTTGCTTTGTGTCTAATCACAGCCTTCTACCATGCTCGGTAAGATCTCTTCTTCTGGCCCTGAACAATATTCCTGGCAGATTCTTAATTTCCTGATCAGATTTCCCTGTGTTTTTTTCAATTGTTAAGAATCCAGATTAGCCTAGTCCAATTTAAAAGTTAAATATCACATGCAAATATAGGGCGATTCCTCTCTCCCCCCAGTGCCAATCAAGGCTAGGAAGGGAGGCAGAGTTTTTCTCTCCCTCCCCCAGCAGACTGCTTTTGCTTCCAGGGCTTGAAGCTGGGGTGCGAGGGGAGAATGACAGCTGGAGGGGAGCAGCCACAGGCCTATTCTCTCGGCCAACACTTCCTGTGATCAGTGTCTCTTGGGAGACAGGCTTCCAAGTGGGGTGAGCGATTGAGTTCTCTGGGGAGAGGGTTTCTCCAATTAGAATTTTCCCAACACACCCTGGCAACTTGAACCCCAGAAAGAAATTCACCTCCATCCTCACTCCCAACTGCCTCCCCAGGGTTTACCTGAGCCACAGGAAAACTGCACACTTGCCTGGGCAAATGGGTCATGCAGGTCACCTCCACTGCCCCTGGTTCTGCCCATGCCCTTTCCCATCCCCCCTCCTATAAGACACGGGACAGGTTGGCCTGTTATCAGGTACCCAGCTGGGGAACAGGATGCCAGTCCGTCCCCTCACAGGCACCCCACTCTCTTCGAATAAGTTTCTAGCCCTCTCCCACTTGCCCTAGCCTGGGAACCTCTGACCTGTGTAGTCAGTTGCACACGGCGGCCCCATGCCCAGAAGCACCCCACGCTAATGGTCTAATGCCCTGCTGTCTTGAAATTCTTCACAATTTTTGAACAAGGGGCCACTTATTTTTCATGCCCCCCCAAAATTATATCCCACCTGAGACATAGTGCCCCGACCATCCTCATCTGCTGGTAGAAGGGGGCGGGCGTGGTGCTGGTGAGAGGAGCAGGGCTGCAAATGCCCCAGGAAGTGCCACACTCCACAGTGACCCCACCTCTCTCTCTTTTTTTTAAAACTATATCTTTATTGATTTCAGAGAGAGGAAAGGAGAGATAGAAACATCAATGATGAGAGAGTCATTGATCGAGCCCGCAACATGGGCATGTGCCCTGACCGGGAATCGAACCCCGATCGCCTGGATCCCAGGTGGACGCTCAACCACTGAGCCACGCCTGGCTGCGGGCCCCACCTCTCTTTAGACTGAGGGATGCCTGACACCTTCTGGTCCTCCAGTTCTGCTGTTGGACCCCTCTAGTGAAACTTTAATTTTAGTTATTGTACTTTTCCACTTCAGAATTTCTATTTTTAAAAAATAATTTCTATCTCTTTATTGCTATTCTCTATTTGATGAGACATCATTCTCATCATTTTCTTTAGCTCTTTGAGCATATTTAAAATGGTTGACTTAAAATCTTTTTAAGGAAGCCCAATGCCTAGGCTTCCTTGGGAACAATTTCTATTAATTGCCTCTTTTCTTATATATGGGCCATATTTTCTTGTTTCTTCTCATGCCTCATAATTTTTTGTTAGAAACTAGAAATTTTGAATATTATAATGGGACAACTCTGGGAACCAGATTCCTCCTCTCTCCAGGGTTTATTGTTGCTGCTTGTTGTAGTAGCAGCTGTTTGTTTAGTGAAGGCCTTTTCTGACCTAATTTTGTACAACCTATACTTTTTGTTGTGACCACCGACGTCCCTAATTCATTAGCTCTGTGGTCAGCTGGCGATTTGATTGAGATTTCTTTAAACATCCAGAACAGAAAAGTTATCTCCTGGTCTGTGCAGCTGAGCTCTGGGTTTGTGTTGGGGCGTGCCTTCAAAACTGAGCACCACCGCTTACAGCTCTGCCTTCAAGCTCGCTCTGCTGGCACGGAGGCTGAGGCCAGCCAGAGGAGAGCGCTTAGGGCGTACTGTACCCCAACAGCAACCAAGAAGCCATACCGCATGCTACAGCGTGACCGATCTTTAAGTTTAATGCTGAGGAAAAGCCGCCCAGCATGAAGTGCATAGAGACTCTGATTCCATGAATGTCCACTTAAAAACAGACCAAACTAAACTATGTTGATTAGGGATGATAAAATGATAAAGAAAAGGGAAAATTTCCATTAAGGTTAGGACAGGGTTATCTCGGGGGGGGGGGGGCAGGTGAAGGAGAAAGGAGTGTGATTGGGAAACAAGGAAATGTCTGATGATAATGTTTTATTTCTGGAGTTGGGTAGCGGTTACACAAGTGCTTGCTTTATGAATGTTCATTATAGTGCTCGTTTGTGGTTTATATATACTTTTCTGAATGTATATTATATTTTACAGAGTTAATAGTTTATAAAACAAAGACAGGGCCCATTGCTAAAAACAGCTGCCAGCACCCAGTGGGATGAGCACAGCGGTGCTGCCTTCCAAGGCCTGGCCATGGAGAGGAGAGCCTCCCCTTGTAGCCCAGAGGAAACCCAATAGGAAAGCCACATTTCTGTCCCATGAGGGTGTGCTGGGGAGGGTCTTTAACCTCAATAAAACATCAACATAAGGACCCAAGTATTTTTGTAATGATCTAATCCTGCAGGGCATTAGCCAGGCTCAAGATAGAATTGAGCTGAGGCAACGCAGGCTTCGAACCCCAGATCTGTCTGGAAATGCCGTGTAGGGCAATTCTGCATGGGGAAGCCTCCCTTTCAAATGTCTTCAGAATTCCAGCACAACAGTGGAACTTCCTTTGTGATGTCATCGACATTTGCCTCTGACCTGGCCCATCAGAAGTTTCCAATATTGATAACTGGTGGTGGCTGTTGGTGGATGACAATGACCTCGCACCAATCACAAATCTCTCCTCTTCTAGGAGAGAAATTAGTAAAAGGGGTTTCTGCTAGCTAAGAGCGTCTGCCTGCTGGGGTCTTGGTGAGTGGAGCCCTAACCTGAGGCCAGAGGTAAGGGGGGCCAGGGAGGCCAGGCCGTGCCAGCAGAGGGGAGGCCCAGGTTCTCTGCCATGGAAGGCCAAGTGGTTAGAGGGCCCTGACCTATCCACTCTGGCCCCACGGACCTGGGGGAATGCCAGTTTCTAATGAGGGGTCTGTGCTGTGTCTGGACCTAAGCCTGAGGTCTGTCCTTTCTTGAAATTCATAGCTCCAGGCCTGGTTAAACAGAGGAGACTGGAGAAATAGTTTTCCACTTTAATACATTGCTCCCCTACCTTCTGAATGGGAAATCCAATTCCCTTCTGTTTGGAAAGGCAGGTTAGAGTATGTGACAGGAGCCCAAGCTCCCCAGATGGACCCACTTTCTTGTAGAGTCTTGATTTGCCTCTTGGGGACAGGGGATAACCTGGAGTATCTGGATTGTCATTTAATGTGTGAATAGTGATGTGGTTCTGTTTTGAAAATACTGTCCCTGTCAGTGGCATAAGTGTTTGCATTCTGGCTACTACAGCAAAATCTGTGGAGTCTCATGCCCATCTCCCCAGAGCCCCCAACCACCCTCAATTACTCACTACCTAGTGGTCTTACCCAGCACTGGGCCTTGGAGTGATGGGACAATAGTGAGGCTCTCCTGCTTGAAAACCTAAAAGCACTGGAGTTGAACTGATGAGAAACAGTGAGCACACCCAGCTGACTCTTTCCTGAGCGTCCCACCTTTGCCTTCTCACTTTGAGTTCTCCTGGTCATCACATCTGGGCAGTGTAGAAAGGCCACGTACAGTGGTATAGATTGTGTACAGTTGTGTTTGTTTTAAGCAATTACAATCAGTTCTGCAGTGAATATCCTTGTGCACATAGGTCTTTCTGAGCTTAGGGGAGAGTTTCTGATGAAATGATTTATAGACAACAGGGGTGAGGTCCCCGGGCCACTGTGGGCTCATCACACTATTGGCAGCGAGGGCTGTGCCTCCGCAGCTCTTCACTGGAATGGCCTAGGACCCCACACAATTTCATTGATCGGTATTTCAAATCTGCTAGTGGGCCCCTGCCAAGCTCTGGCATCCAAGGTACCACAGCTTCACTCCCATAACCATTAAGAAGTGTCTGTGCTGGATATTAGGAGTAAAAAGAAAAAGGAGATGCAACCTGACCGTAACAGGACTTAAAATATAGTGGAGAGGAAGGTAAATATCAGAGTCAAAATCTCAGCTCTCTGCCCCTTGAGGGAAGGTATCATTTTGGATGGCTGAGTTTTTCGGATGCTGAAGGTTTTTACCCTTAAGCATACAAGTTTTATTTTATGTTAACCATTTTTGATCAAAAAATACTTCCTAAATATATCATATAATTGTTTTCCTTTTAAAATAAAATTTCAATCAGAACATTATAATTCTCAATGATTCAGAGTTGTCAGTAGCATGTTTCCAACGTTACCCTGTAATACAATGATGTCCCCAAGGCCTCTTGGAATGACTCTGAACCAAATGGCCCCAAATTTCTGAGTTTTTACAGTTGTTCTATATTCTCTTACTCTTGACTTTTGCTGATTTCATGGTGTTTTTTTCTTTTTTCTTTTAAATGTCCTTTCTCCCTCTAGTATGCCCCTGCTCATCTACTGTGGGCTTAAAAATCAGGAAACTAGGTTTATCAGTGAGGTTATTGGCTCTGCTGCTGTCACAGAGACCAAGGTGGTCAACAGTCCAGGGCTCTTCTCCTCCGGGTCAGCATGAAACTCAGGTTCTTAATGTCTTTTTTATTTTTTAAATATATCTTTATTGATTTCAGAGAGAGGAAAGGAGAGGGAGAGAGAGAGATAGAAACATCAGTGATGAGAGAGTCACTGATCAGCTGCCTCCTGCATGCCCCGACTGGGGATCAAGCCCACAATCCAGGCATGTGCCCTGACCAGGAATTGAACCCCAACTGTCTGGATCCTAGGTCGATGCTCAACTGCTGAGCCACGCCCGCCGGGCTTAATGTCTTGTTGATGGGCCAGCTCTAGGGTGTTACCTTTGTCAGCATCATCAAAGCTGCCTGTCACCCCCATCCCCATGTCCATGGTCCAGTTTGCACAGGGGGAAGTGAACAGCATGCAACTTCTTTTTAAGAATGTGGCCCAGCCCTGCCGGGCGGTTGAGCGTCGACCTAGGATCCAGGCGATCGGGGTTTGATTCCAGGTCAGGGCACATGCCCGGGTTGTGGGCTGCAGCCGATCAGTGACTCTCTCATCATTGATGTTTCTGTGTCTCTCTCTCCCTCTCCTTTCCTCTCTCTGAAATCAATAAAGATATATTAAAAAAAAGAAAACGAAAAAAAAAAGAATGTGGCCCAGAAGTAAAACGTATCCTTTCCACTCACATCCCATTGGCTAGAACTTAGTTTTGTTAGTCACAGCTACTCTGTGAGGTAGATACTATTACTGGACTCCTTTCATTTGCATATATACCCATTTTACAGATGTGAAAATTAATCTCAGAGTAGTTAAGTAACTAGTACTAGGTCACACAGGTAGTAAGAGACAGAGCCCAGATTTATACCAAGGTTCAACTGGATCTAAAGACCATGCTCTTTCCACTTAACACAGGGGGTTCAAACACTGGCTCCTGCCTCCAAACTAGTTCCCTCTAAGCAGAGTGACTAGGACTTGGATGAAAGTGGAGACCTGCAGGTCTGTGTCCCACAGCAAACTGGAAATGACCCAGCCCACTCCCTTGCTTCTTGAGCAGGGCTATGGTTCTTTCCTTTGCTGGGGACTAAGAACCAGCCACTGGGCGGGCGCCAGGAGCTGGTCCCTGGGTGGGGCGGAGGGCTGCTACCTTTGTGGCGTTGTGTGTTTTTGGTGTTTTGTTTTGCTTTTATGCTTTGGCTGGCAGGGTTGGGGAGGTTTGTAAGGACTGTGCACCGTGGACAGCTTTGGGTGGGGTGAGAGCTGCAGGGCAAGCAGAGAGTAGCAAGACAGCAGGCGAGGCCGAGGATCAGAGGGCGCTGGAGCGGCGGCAGCGAGGGACCTGCAGCCTGGAGCGTTTGCGGTGGTAATTTGCAGACGGTTCCTGGTCAAGGTCTCCGAGGCGGAGCCTGGGCCTCTGAATAAGCCGGTACCGCCCGGGTTCCCCAGAGGCAGGGGCGGGTCGGAGCGGCCCGGGGCGTGACCAAGGTTGGCTGCGGCCGGGGAGGAGCCGGGGCGCCGCTCCCGCGGTGATGCAGGCGGGAATTTGCTGACAGTCCCTTGGCAGGTGGGGCTGGCTTCGCTGTCCCGGAGGCGAGGAGGACCAGCTGGCAGGCTCCTCCCGGAGAGGGAGCGTGCGGTCCGTCCCCGCATCTCCGCGACCTGAGCACCTCGCCTGGGGCCGCGGCCGTGGCACGGAGGGCGCAGAAGCGGTAAGCGCGCGGGTGGTTTGAGCCAGGACTGATCCAGCGGCGAGAAGGAGCGCAGAATCCGGGTCCTCGGCTGGGGAGGGGGTGGGGAAGGGCTGCACGCCGGGTGCTTTCGGGGACCTCTGAGTGGGAGGGGTGGGGGTGGGGGAGACTGCGCCACACTCCTTTGCCACGCTGGCTGTGGCCCAGCCTGAACCCAGGAGAGGGCGGAATGAGCCGCCGGCTAAGGAAGGCCGAGTCTTGGTCGACGGCCTCCACTGGGTGGGCGGGAGGCTTGCCTGGGGTCCCCAGCCGGGAGCTGCCTGCTCGGACCACCCCCACCGGGGATTCCCCCGGCTGCCGCCCACTCCCGGGGCCGCGCGGGGAGGGGCGCGCGCCGCCTCTGCAGTGAACTCACCGCGCGGAGTTGCCGCGGCGTCAGCGCTGCGCTCCTGCTGCTGGGGTCGCATCCTGTGCGGGGCGGGCTGGGCTCCTGGGCCCCCAGGGGCAGAGATGCCACTTTTCTCCTGTGCTTTCAAAGAAGGCCTCTTGCCTATAGCCTCACCTTGGCCTAGAGAGAGAAAGTTTGGATTTGGGTGATGGAGCTGGGGAAACAGGTTCAGGGGTGCTGTGGCTTCACCAAGATCACTCAGCAGGTCCCACAGAGCTGTCCCCTGGGCATTGCCTTGACCTGATGCTCTCTGGAGGGGCCCAATCTTGCTCTCTAGACCTCTAGTCCAGTCTGGAGTGGACTCCCCAACCCAGCGCCCCCTTTCCTCATCCCTGAGAGCGGAGGGAGTTACAGCTGCTGCATGGGGCTCCAGGATGGCATGGGTGTGAACACTGTAGGGATCAGAATTGTCTGGGGCCAGGAAAAAACTGCTCACGGAAAACGCTCATCTGAACAGAGGAGGCTGTGGGCCTCTGCTCTCCTTGGGCTCAGGGAGATAATGGGAGTTGGCTTCAGGGAGAGGAAGGCCAGTTCCCGGCTTCAGGACCAGCTTCCATGGAAGCCAAGTGGCAGTTCCCAGGCTCCTGGGGGAAGGACAGGTGACAAGGAAATAGGCTTTCTCCCTTAACAGCCCACACCTGCTGGAGAGGTGGCAGGAGAGCCACACTGGCGAGTCTGCCTTTTCTCGGCATCACCCTCGTGGCCTATCACCTTATCCTTGCTCTCTCCCAGCTCCTGTCCCCAGGAGAAATGGATGACATCAGACTGTTGCCCTGGAGGTGAACTTCTGAATTCCTCCATGGGGCAGATGACTTTCTTTGGAGAAAAACTGAGGCAGGGAGAGAGTGATACTTTAGAGCTGGGGCTGGCCAGCGTCCCTGTGCAGATGAGAAACTGAGCAAGCTGCTCCAGGTCTCTTACCTACATGCAGGCCTTCCCCTCTCCTCTTCCCCTCCAACAGCCCCAGCCTGGTAGGGGAGGCTCTCAGTGCCTCCCGGTGGGTAGAGGGGGTCATCAACAGTGACAGCCCAGCATTGCCTCTTCCTTTAAGATACGTTTTCAAGTTACTTGGGAAAGATGCAACTTGAAAAGGGGGCTAAAGCCACTTGGTCACTTTCTCACTGTGCCCCCGCAGGGGACGCACATTTTCTATGGGCTTCTCAGAGTCAAGAGCAGCTCTCCCTCCTGCCGGCTGCCCCCAGATGTGACCACAGCCAGGAGGGGGCCCATGGCAGAGGGACTTCTGTTGCATCTCTGAGGGCGGCGTTGCAGGATGGGAGGCTCTGCCCAGCCCACTGTTGAGTGGAAGGGAGTTCCCATGTGTCTGGCTTAGGAGTTGCTGCTTTTCAGACACACCCTCTGAGCACAGAGCCCCCGAAGCTGGCTCCTGGGGGTCACGGCATACAGTGGCTGCATAGTGACCCTCAGTAATCACTGTGATTACTGAGGGAGGGGTGGGATTCCCAGTAAACCAGGTAAGACCTAGCTGCCCATGGGGTGACAGTACAATGCCAGAGAGGGGAGAGGGCCCACCGTGTGTCGAGATCCTCTGCTGGGGTGCCTCTAGGGTCCCCGCCAGGTCTTCTCCGGGAGGAAGGCCATTGCCTCACAGCCCGGGAAAGTGGTGGTGTCTCCCTCCTGGTGAGCAGAGGCAGAATCAGGTCTCGGAGAGGCCCCTGGGTGGTGGCAAGAGAGCCTCTTGCAGAACATAGTGCCTAGTTCTGGACTAGAGCCCCTGTTGGCTGGCACTCTGCCCTCAGTTTCCCTACCTGACAGCTGGGCATGCAAACACCTTCCCCAGATGGATGGGCAGGCTTTGGAAATGTGTCAAGTGTTTATTAGAGACGGGAAGTGTTATTCCTGGTGACTCTGGGCTCATTTGAAGCCATCTGTTCCCAGACTCCACAGGGGAACTGTGGCTGTTCCCTCTATCCTCGTGGCCAGTCCAGGGCACCCTTCTAGGCTTGGAAGGCAGTAGTGTTTTGGCCCTGAGGACCTCCTTTCCCCCCTCCTTACTGCCTGTAATATTTAATAGGATTTACATAAAATGCTGGCAACTGGCAGCACAGTGGACCTTCCTATAGGCCTATATCCTTCCCACTGATTCTCGAATCCCATGGACTTTCCTGCAGTTCCTCCTGAACAGCAGCTGGTGGAGAACCATGGAGATAAGGGGCATAAAGTGCTGGGAGCTCTTTGCACAGATTGCCCAGGGGTGGGGGTAGAGTCCACGGGGCATTCACGCCATGGGCAGGCTCGCTCTGGGAAAGGCTGTAACAAAGTGCTTAGGGGACGTGCTCCACTTTGAGTGAGATCAGCAGCTTTTAGTGCACTGTTTGGCCCAAGGGGGACCCAGCATTCGCTGCTCTTCCCTGTCCTGGGAGAGCAGTGGTTTTTGCAGCTTACACACCTGCATGAGTGGTGCCAGTCAGAGTCCTGTTTTTGCCTGTGAGTTGGCTGGTGCAGCTCATGCAAAACAGGATCATAGAGGGAGCTGAGATGAGATCCGGGGCCCCTGAGATGAGAATGCTGGCAGCTCTAGAGCTTTGATGTGTTCTTGTTCTAGATCTATCTGGATGGCTCTGGGCCAGCCGAGGGTGGCTCCTTAGAAGAGCACCTGTGGCGAGAACTCTGCGTCCTGTGTTTCTAGGGCAGGGTAGGCACCTGAGCTGCCATGTTACTTCCCAGCACCTCTGGGGCTGGTACTGAAACACGCAGAGGCAGGGTGAGAGAAGAAGGGTGCCTCCATGTCACCTCCTGCCTCCTCCTGGTGATTAGTAATGTTCCAAAAGGGAAAAAAGCCTGGACCTGCTTAGAAAACTAGGATCCAAGTGTCCTAGGCTCCTATCTTATGCTTTTCCCACCCTTTGACTCTGCTGTTTTGCACAAGCACCCTCAAGACAAGATCCGAAGAGCTGGGCTGGGGGTGGCTGAGATGCAACACCACCCTGTGCTCCAGACCCTTGTTCATGTCCAGTTAGGGCCTTTGCCGTCCTCAGAGGATCAGGGGCAGAGGGGCCAGGCAAGCTTCCAGCGGGAAACCAAGCCTTCCCTCCCCATCACTGGGTGGTCTCACCAAGGATGGTGGCCCTGGGGACAGGAGTCTCCTTCCCAATCTGGCTGAGTCTTCTCACAATTGTGTCCAATCAGAGAGGCACTGGCCTCAATCCACAGGGTCTTGGCAAAGAGCAAGGAAGGCATTGTGAGGTCTTTGGAAATAGATGTATAGCCAGTTGGCCTGGGACATGGCTGTGTGTTGGGTTTTTGATGTGAGGTCATCGTCTTGGGTGTCTTGAGTGGCAGTGACGTAGCCATATGCTGGAAATGCCACAGAGGGCAACTGGACAGTCACTCTGGGCTCCATGGTAAACCATCTGTGCCTTGTGGGGGGTCATGGGAGCATGGAGGACAGGACACACACAGACGCACTGCCTGGAGGCACTGAGGAGCCGGGTTCCCGCCTGCGTCATTACCTGCTCATTTCTCCTCTGCATGTCTTCTGTTCACAACATGTGATGTAATCCCCAGCATAAGGCCATCAGAGGGTGAACAAGAGGGAGCAGAAAGGTGCCCAGCCTGTGCTTAGTGACTCAGAGTGCCCCTCTTCCTATTTGCTCGCCCCTTTACCCGCTCAGTAGCAGGCTGCCCAGGGGTCTCTGGGCTGGTAGTGGCTGACCAACAATGTTGATTGCTCCAGGCACTGTTCCAACTGAGCTGTTCCCTTCAAATAACTTCAGATCCCTGAAGACCTGGCAGAGGGGGTCGTCTTCTCAGAATTAGAGGGTGTTGGGGTAGTTGGCAAACATGAGGGTACAGCACACAGGTATTGCTGGGTCAGGGACCCCTCCTGGGCTGGGACTTAGTGTGCCCAGGCCTGTGAACTAGGCCAGGCTTTGGGGAGACCCTGTCAGGCACCAGAAGAACAACAGCCTGAACAGTGCCGCTGGCCTGAGTCCTGGTGCCACTCAGCCACCTCACATTCCTTATCACTACTTTTCACCCTCAGCACACCCCAGGGGAGACTGTGAGTAGCCCACTTGAAAGGTGAGAAAGCTGAGGCTCAGAGAGGTAGTCATAGCTACCCCCCTTCCCCCATGCACAGAAGTGGCAGAACCCACTCTGGCCCTGGCAGTCTGACTCCAGTGGAGTGGTCCTCCCCCTGGAGCCCGGCCACTTACCTGTTATTGCACTGCTGCTGGTTTTGCTGAAGTTGCTTGAGACAAAAGGACATGGAAGTGAAGGTCACGCCTTTCTCCCCTTCCTCTCCACTCTGGGCAGGGTGCCCAGAGCTGGGTTCCACTGAAGGACAGCAGGGAACAGAAGGATAGGATTCACCCCACCCCACCCCACCCCATGGGACACATTGGAGGTGTGTTTAGAGGGCTGAACCTGAGCTGAGGCAGGGGGAGGAGATGCGGTGCAGCCTCCTGGCTTCACCTTCATGGAGGGAGTTCCTTGGGGCCCTGGCTCAGGCACCGGCATGGAGCAATGGGGATGGAGGGGACAGGAAGCAAAGTACAAGCCCCTGGCCCTGGGCTCACAGAGCTGCAAGGTAGAGGAGCAGGAGGACCCAGTTCCCAGGGCTCTCCTGTGGGTCTGGGGCGGAAACCCAGGCCAGGCAGCTCAGATCCTTTCCCAAGACAGAGGAGGGAAAGAGGTTGGGAAGAGCAGCCTCTCCACCTAGGCCTTATTCCAGGCGCTGGGTATCTCCACTGTCCGCCTGCTTATCGGAAGAATCATCTTTGAGCCCAGCTCTGACCTGATCACTTCCCACTGGCTCCCCAGAGCCTGCCATTGAAGGCTCATCTGCGATTAAGCCCAAACTATCTTTTCTAGTCTCCCCGCCTGCTTCCGTCGCCCTTCCCTCACACTCGGCCCTGGCTCAGGGGCTCCCTGGGTGCACGGGATGGATCAGATCACCTTGATGTTTTGACAAAATGCACACACGCCCAGCTCTTCTACCCTGCCCAATCCCAGCCCGGCTAAGGACCACCACTCTGGCAAACCAAACATGCCCATCCTGTCTGGTACACTGCCCCTTCCGGCCCAGTCCTTGTCCTCACCCCCATCCTTGGCTGTTCAGAGTCTCCCTTCCCTTCAAAACCCAATTCGAATGCCACCTCCTCCATGAAGCCTTTCTTGGATGCCAGCCAGAGGAGGTCTCATAGCCTTTAATGCATGTGTCCCATCTGAGTCTGTCTCTTCTGCTAGACAGTGAGCTCATCCTTTCATTTATCAAGTGTTCATTGGGCGCCAGTCACACGCATGCCCTCTGGTCATTCCTGGGGAAGGGGCAGGTGGGCATGTCAACAGATAGTGACAATAGAAATGCTACACTAACGGCAGTACAGAGCACCAGGGGACATGCTGGCAATAGCAGTTAAGGCTGCAAATGTACATACGTTATGACCAACAGTTTCAAATCTAGGTGTGTAATTCCCTAGAGAAACGCATACGTGTGCATAAGGAGACAGTTGCAAGGATACCTAGGGCAGCAGTGTTTGAGACACAAAAAAGGTCTCAACCTCAATACCTTCAATATCTGCAATAACGGAGGAGACAACTAAAAATGTGATGTTATACAGCAGTTAATGTATATGTAATTGGGGAATTTTATGTTTTGTAAATTATACCTCAATAAAGCTGGTATAAACATGTATATACACACATACTCTGTATTAACATGAATAAATCTCAAAAACAATATTGCAAAAAGAGAAGTGCCGAATAATGCCATTAGCAAAAATGTAATGTTAGCAATGATCACAAAGCAATACTATCTATGATTTATGGATACAAACATGTTGCAGTCCTACTGAGTTTATGCTTGTAGTGGTCTTCAGAGAGGGAGGGAGGAGCCGAGACATAGGGGAGAAGGAAGGCCTTCTAATTTGTCAGCAATGCTGCTTCTTTTTTTTTTTAATATCTTTATTGATTTCAGAGAGAGGAAGGGAGGGAGAGAGAGAGATAGAAACATCAGTGATGAGAGAGTCATGGATCGGCTGCCTCCTGCACGCCCGCTGCTGGGGATCGAGCCCACAGCCCTGGCATGTGCCCTGACCAGGGATCAAACCATGACCTCCTGGGCAGCAACACTTCTTTTAAGAAAAAAAATCTAAAGCACAAACAACAGAATGTTACCATTTGTCAATTCTGTTGGTTTTATACTTTTAACTGTTTTATGTTGAAATTATTTCAAAATTCAGCATGTGACCTGGATTGTCAGAGGAAAGGCACCAACTTTTCCCTGGGAAGTCAGGGAAAGTTTTGAAAGAGGTGACAGCTGGGTGTTGAAGGCAGGGTGGGAGCTGGTGGGTTTAACTGGGTGCGGGGGAGTTGGGAAAGGAGATGTAGGGGTTCAAGACCAGGGAGTATATGAGCAGGCTCTTTGCACTTTTTGGCGTGTGATGGATGACCTGTGTTTGCAAGCTGCCCCTCCCTTCCTGCCTTCCTGATCCTCACCCCTGATTCCAGTTCCGCTATTTCTGGGCTGTGAACATAGTAAATAGGCTTCCGGGGGGGGGGGGGATCATATGTCATTTGATGATTTTTTTAAAAAAATACATCTTTATTGATTTCAGAGAGAGGAAAGGAGAGAGAGAGAGAGAGAGAAACTTCAATGATGAGAGAGTCATTGATCGAGCCCGCAACCCGGGCATGTGCCCTGACCAGGAGTCGAACCCTGATCGCCTGGATCCTGGGTGAACGCTCAACCGCTGAGCTACGCCCGGCCGGGCTGATGATTTTTTAAGTCTAGATAATCTAATAGCCAAATATATAAAATTGAACACTAAAATGGGAAATAGCCACAGATACAGGGAAAGTAGAAATCTTAGAGGATACCATGCTCGGCCACGTGCAAACTCAGTTGAAAAGCAGCTGAAACTTACAGTTTTCTGAGAAAATATAAATAACCAGTTTGGCCCCAGAAGAACTAGAGAATCCCAACAGACCAGTAATCATGGAAGAAACTGAGTTTTTATAAAACTCTACTACAAAAAAACAAGGTGTAGACAGGTTTTAATTTCTATCAGACCTTCAAGGAAGAGATCATTCCAATGTCATTTAAACTATACCAACTGTACCAGATCATAGGTAAGGAAAGATTCTAAATTATACTGTGAAGCCAGCACAACATTGACAAAGATAGCATAAAAAAGAGAAAAGTTACTCTCAGAAACCTTATTTATGAACATGGGTACAAATTTCTTGACTTAATACGAACAAATAGAATTGCACAGCATTATGCTAAAAAGTGAATACATTACAAGCAAGCGAGGCTATATTCCAGAAATGTAGATTCAATATTGAAAAAAATATTAACATAATTGAACAAAGTAATAGTTAAAAAGAGATTAAAAAAATCATATAAACAGCTCCATAAGTGTTAAAAATGCCTAAAAGGCCTTTGATAAACTCCAGCATATGTCTCTAATTTTAACTCTTATTTAGCAGAAATAGATGGATATCCCTGAACATGACTTTATGCGCGTGTATATGTGCGTATGTGTGGCATACAGACACCCACACATACAAGGGAGATGGCCACCGTTCCCTTTATTCTTCTCTAGAAGTTCAAGCCAATACAAGTTTTGAAAATAGAAGTTATAAAAGGAGGCCAATGTATCAATTATAATTGCAGATAATAAGATCGACCCCTGGAACAAAAAAGAACAAGACAGTCCACCGAAAACACTGTTAGGAATAATTTAAAATATACTAAGATGACTGCTAATAAATATTAAAAACAAAAATGTATAGCTTTTCTATACATAAATGTTAGCTTCTTTTAAAAAACACACAAAGGAAACATTTACAGCATCAGTGAAAGCGCTAAACATACTGGAAGTAAGTCTGACCAGAGTTGACAAGAACAGCTCTCATTGATGCTGTTGGCTCCTGGTTCCCAGCACCGAGACATAATACGGTCCAGGGCAGAAGTCGGTTTATAGTCGTGAGTACTTCAAACAGAGTTTATTCACGTATTATTACTTATTCATTACTGTATTATTTTCCATACAAACAACTGTAAACCTTCGTTTGCCCCGCCCTGTAGATATTGGTGCAGTGGTGGGACTGGCTCACAGATCAGTGGGACAGAAAAGTGTATCTAGACCAAGACAAAGCACACTTGCTATGCAGCGGTGATCCTAGTGGTCGCCAACACGCGGTGGTCCCCACGTGCCAGGCGTTGTCTGCACCCCTCACCTGTAGCCTAAGACGGCCTATAGGGTGGAATATACTTAAGTCCTCTGTTTCCTCACTGATCTTCGGTCTGGTTGCTCTATGCATTACTCAAAGCAGTTTATTGAGATCTCCCACTATTATTGTGTGACTGTTTCTCCCTTCACCTCTGTCACTGTTTGCCTCATACATATATGAGGGGCCCTCTGCTCTTAGGTGCATATATATTTATAATTGTTATATCTTTCTGGAGAGTTGACCTTTTATGATGATAGAATATCCTTCTTTGTCTTTTGTGGCAGTATTTGACTTGAAGTATTTTGTAGTATAAACATGGCCACCCCTGCTCTCTTTTTTTACCATTTGCGTGGAATATCTCCTTCCATCCTTTCACGTGCAGCCTTTGTGTGTCTTTACAGCTGAGGTGAGTCTCTTGCGGAGAGCACACAGTTGCGTCTTTCTCCACCCTGTACCTGAAAGAACTAATTTATTTTTCACAATAACCCTAGGCACATGGTGCTGTTCTTGTGACCATTTTAGAGGAGGAAACTGAGGCATAGGAAGGTTAGATAACTTTTTCTAGATCCAGTGAAACTGGAATTTGGACTAGCACTTGACTCAGAGGTCTTGCTCTTTATATCCATCTGCTACACAGTTAAATTGAGATTTTTTTAATCTAGAGGGAGGGTGATGATGCGGGAAGGAAGTGGATTATTCAAACATGATTTGGGACAACTATGTAGCCTCCTGGAGTAAAAAATAAAGCTGGGCCCTACCACACTCCTATCACCAAAGTAAATTCTAGAAAGAAAAGATTAAAAAGAAGGAAAGATCAAAATGAAAGAAAACCCTGACAATACTAGTGAAAAACACAAGCAAATATTTTTAGGATCCTCTAGTTGGAAATACTTTTGACTACAAAAAAATCTGAAATTTCTGTAAGCAGAAGATGCCATAAATAATGTAAAAAAAGAGACAAACGACAATTTGCAATACACATGACCAAAAGTTAGTTGCCTTAATTCAGAAATACCTCTTAACAATCAGTAAGATAAATTAGAAAAGATATAAAGAGACAGTTCACAGAAAAATAAACGCAAAGGCCAATCAATCAATAAACATGAAAATAATGCCTGCCCTTTCCGATAATTAAGAATTACACACTGAAACCTGATAGCACTTTTCATCTCTCATATCGGCAGTGTTGAAAATTTGATAACACAGTGTTGTCAAGGGTGGAGGGCAACGGGCACTCTCGTGTGTGGCTGAGCAGCGCAAACTGGTTCATCCTCTCTGGAAGACAATTGACAATATCTGTCAGAATTTTAGATACACCTAACTTTTGATTCCTTACCCCAGAATTTATTCTTCTACAGCTAACCTCACACATATGCACAAAGATATGGAATCAAAGATGTTCATTGCAGCTTTGTTTTTGCAGCAAAAAATGTAGAAACAACCGAAACATCCACTGACAGGACAGATTCATGGAAATGATAATGCCTCCTTCGATGAACACTATGAGTTACTACATGAAAGGTCTAGGATGCTATGCAGAGATGTGTGATGTATGTTAACTGATGAAACAGAGACAGAGTACCAGGAATAAGTTCCTGGTTGAGTTTAATATAAAAATGCAGGCATAGATACATATATTTGTCAATATTTATGGGAAAATATTTTGAAGAAAACAAACAAGGAGCTTGACAGTGTTTATGTTTGGGAGTGGAACAGACGTCTGGGATAGCAGGCAGACTTTTCATTGTGTGTGTTATTTTGAATGGTTTTATTTTCCCCCCCATTAGCATGTTATTTTCGGAATTTAAAAAGAAACCAGTTATAAGGAAGAATACTATTTAAAATGTTGCACCCTGAACTTTCTTTTCAAATTCTTTGCTCAGTGAGTTCACCAGTTCTCACATTAAAATTTTACATCTCAAAGGGTCCAAGAGACTATCTCCAATATTCATTTTGTCCATGAGGAAAGTGAGACGTAGAGAGGTTTCGGCAAGCTGCCCAGGTCCCTTGGCCTGTGTCTCTGCAGAGATGGCGCTCCTATAATGCCACTTTCAGGAGAGGGATTGATGGCCTCTTTATGCACATGATCAAAGCTTCATCCTTGGACTTGGCCTTTTCCCAGCACATAGTCCAGTGAGTCTTATTCCATGTGGATCCCTGTGGGGAGCCCATTAAAATGCAGATTCCCGGGCATCTTCCTAAAGAGTCTTATTCAGTAGGGCCCTTAAACCTGCATTTTAGCAATGTTCTCCACCAAATGATTCTGAAGTCCTAGTTGAAGTCACCTGATGGCTCTGGCCCCCTCTGCTCTCCCTAGCTCAGCCCTGCTGGCAGTGTCTGTGTATCTAGGCTGAAGTCCCCCACCCCAGCAAGGGAAAGTGGGTTGCTGCAGTGGAAGTGGCAGAGAGACCTAGGTGCTTGGACTCCCAAGGCAGTGCTCCATCCATGGTCCCCCTCCCCTCGGGCCCCTGCTCAGCTGAGATGAAGGATGGCCCCTGCTCACTCACCCAGGGGTGGGCAGCTGGATGTGGAGGTGGGAGGTAGACTGGGAGTCATAGCTGCATCTGGGGTGCCCCTCACCCCATCAGAGCTCCCCTGAGGCAGGCCTTAGGGGAAGATGCTGACCGGTATGTTGGACCTGGGCGGGGCCTGGCCTGCTTGGACAGGGGAGGAGCCCTGGGGAGGCTAGGGGAGGATTGGGATCCATGCCCGCCCGCACTGACAGTGCTCATTGTCCCTGTGCCACAGAGCCTTGGACCAGCCACCTTTGTGGTCAGGAGGCGAGCAGGGCTGTGGCTGGGCCACTCGGAAGCACCTGACAACAGATTGAGAGAAGGGACGGCTGGTGACAGCCCATCTGCCTGAGCCCCAAACCTCACCTGCTGCCCAGGTAGGTACCCTTGCCATCCTCCCACTCAGCAGGGCTAAACCCCTAGCTCCAGCTCCTTCCTAAGCCTGGGAAATGTAGCCTGTGGCTCTCCAGTCAGTGCTTGGGAGAAGGCCGTCCCTAAGCCCCCTAAACCCACAACCTGATGGGGGGGTTCAGGTAGGGCCCAGTCCTATCTCCAAAGGATACTATTCCAGATGACCCTGGCTCCCAAGGCCTGGGAAGGGGGCCCAAGACTCTCTGGCTATAATTAGGATGTCCCCTACTCCACAGAAACACCCCAGGCTGGGCTACTAGCTGCGTCTCTTGAGTGGCTCTTGCCCGGCTGACCAGGGTTTGGGACAGGACTGGAGCCCAGCCAGACATAGCTTTTTTGAGAGTTCCAGGCCTCTCAACACCTCTTCCTTGAGAAAGAATTATGACAAATGGTATCTTCCTGGACTGTCAGAGCTGGAAGGGACCTTAGTGATACAGTCCAACGTCTCATTTTACTTCTCACGCGTTACTTATGTCAATAGTGTTGTTTAAAATGTTGTGACCGAACAGCTCAGAGGGCTCAGGTGTAATCTCATCGGAACAGCCCTGGAAGCCCTCGGGTCTCAGGGACTCAGGCAGCCCTTCCTGGCTCATCTGCCCCCTAACCTGCCGAGCCTCAGCAGCCTCTGCCTCCCGCAGCCTCTGCCTCCCCTCCACTCCCCCCACCAGACTCTGCCCCCCCCAACTCCTTTCCTCTCCTTCCGCCAACCTGGTGACTCCTAGCAACACCCCCCCCCATTTGTGAAAGGGACGAGAGGTGATCAAACCCCCAAAGCTGGCAAGTGTTGGAACCAGGTTAGCATGGAGGCGAGGCTTTCTTCCCCACTAAGAGAACAAGTTAATAAAATCAGGGAAGGCTTGGCTAGTCGAGAAGCTATAACTGTGATAGGGGTTTTTTATTTGAGAGTGTCTCTAAAATCTCTTTTCCATGAAAGAAGTTATCCTGTGTGGGCTGTTGGCCAAGAACATTGCAATCGTTGTTATTATCCATAAAAGTAATCTTAGGTATAGCTCTGTTCAGATCAAAGTGCTCGATGCTCGCATCTCCCCTATAATGTCCTGGTCGGCCTCGTGAGAGCTCTCCACGGCAAGGAGTCTTAGCTGCAGGCAGTGCATGTATCACTTCTGTCCCTCGACCATGCCAGCTGCCCCAGCCCTGAGCTGAACCCTTGTCCCTCCAGCCTAGATTCCTGTGAAAATGGGGGACATCTGTAATACTTTCAACAATAAAATAAATTAAAAAGAAAAAAAAGAACTCAGGCTCGGGAGTCAGATGGGTCCGATTCCCAGCTCCACCACCTACTAGCCTAGTCATCTCCATGTACGTCAGCCTTTTCATCTGTGAAATGGGGAAAACAACAGTACCCGAGGGGTACCGTGGAGATTAAAGTTAGTATCTATAAAGTGCTCGAAACCACACCTAGCACTTACTGAGTGCTTCAAATGTTAGTTCTGATCATTATAAAAGCCTCTCCTCCCCATCTGCACCCTGCTGCCTGATGAACCTCCCTAAAGCACAGGGCAGTCATCTCACTCCCCTGCTCCAAAACCATCCATGGCTCCCCATTGCATATTTGGTGACTGTTCTCTGACCTGCCCTTTAAGGGCCTCAAAGGCAGAAACTCTACCATTTTCCTTGCACATATTAAGGAATCATTAACATTTGCTGAGAGAGAGTGTTTCCACCCTCAAGGTGGAACTGAGACCCTTGGGAATGGAAGTGCAGCCACCTGCAGCCCCACAGCTAGGGGTTTTGATCCAAGCTCTTCTGCCTCCCCAAATGTGGCCTGGCCGTGACAGCCCTGGATGTCAGGTGCTGTCTGACCACAGGGGAGGTTTGGTTTCCCTTGGATCTGCTGGGGCCTCAGATGCAGGGAGCCCTGTTTCATACTCCAACCCTCATGGTTCACATCAGAGTGAGGACAGGATGCCTGGCCACAGGCCAGAACAGGCAGTGACCGCAGTTACAGCTCACACTCTCCGATGGCTTCAGGCCAGGTGGCAGATGTGACATCACTGTTCTTATTCATCCCTTGGAGGTGACCCAAACCTCAGCTCCCATAGCTCAGGTGGGAAGCCTGAGGAAGCAGAGACCCCTGTGACCTGGCGCCTTGGACAGAGAACACAGCAAGCTTCACACCCTGCACCTCAACTGCTTCTCTGGCAGCAGGGAGGCCATGTGCCATGGAGGAAGGGGCACTGGGTTGGAGTAGGAAGACCCATGTTCAAAACCAGACTCCTCACCTGGTGGGGAGAACTTGGCCATGTCAATGAGCTTCTCTGAGCCTCTATTTTTCCATCTGTAAAATGGGAGGATAGTACCCATTTTTGTGGGAATGGAACACATGCGCAGAGCATCTGCATAGTGCCCACATGGGGTGGGCACTGGGTAACTTGCAGATATTCTGATTGACCCATCAGAGTTGTTCTTCTAGGCTGCCGGGTGAAGCTGCCAGCCCCTTGTTTTCCTTAGCTGAAATTTTCCTCTCTTGGTCTCCTCTCCAAGATGAAGGAAAGTGGTGATGTTTTGGCAGAGGAGGGGAGGAGGAACAGTCCAAATCTTCCCAGACTCCTGGCAAGTGTGAGAGGCGCAGCAGGGGAGAAGCAGTTCTGTCTGATTTTCCCAGAGATTTTTCCACTCGGGCGATGCCAAGCTCAGGAAGCCAAGAGTAAAGTGACAGACCCTGCTGGTTCATGCAGGGTGGTATTTTTCTCTTGATTCATTCAACAAATGAATGAATTTGTTGGAATTCCAGGCACCATGCTTGGCAATGGAACATTTAGCAGCAAATATAATGGACATGGATCCTCCCCTCATGGGGCCTTCATTCTTTTCTTTTTTCTTTTTTTAATATATCTTTATTGATTTCAGAGAGAGGAAGGGAGAGGAAGAGAGAGATAGAAGCATCAATGATGCGAGAGTCATTGATCAGCTGCCTCCTGCATGCCCCCCACTGGGGATTGAGCCCGCCACCTGGGCATGTGCCCTGACCCAGAATCGAACCACGATCTCCTGGATCCTAGGTCGATGCTCAACTGCTGAGCCACGCCAGCCGGGCTGGGGCCTTCATTCTAATGAGGGTAGAGGCGATGACAAACAGCATAAACTATGGATGAAATATGTTAGAAGGTGGTACAAGCGATGGAACCGAAGGAAAGGGGGATCGGGAGTGCCAGGGGAGTTGTGTTATTAAATATGGTCATCAGGACAGGCCTTACAAAAAAGTGACATTTGAGGTCCCAATTATCTGTATCCTTGAAAAACCCCTAAAAAGCTTGTGGACCAGGTACCTTTCATGAGATTCTAGGGAAGGAGCAAAATCTAGGCCTTCTAGTCCCAGCCCAGATGTTATGCCCTTCCTCCTACACCCTACGAATTAAGTGCAGATCATTCAGCCTGAGATTCAGGGCCTTGTGTTCTGGCCCCAATATGTCAGTTATCTCACCAGATCCTTCTTACCCTACCTCTGCAGCCAAGCCAGTCAACCTGCCATTTCTGGAATATTCCACCCTCTGCTTTCCTCCTCCACTCATTTGTCCCTTTACCTGCTCCCACTGGTTTCTGTCAGCCCAGAAATTGTACCTGCTACCTCTTCAAAGCTTTCCCTGGACCCCCAGGGCTGTCATCTCTGAGCCCCATCACCTTGGCTTATACCATTCTCACTGCATGGCCCTTACTCTGGGTGTAGGCATTGGTTTACCTGTCTGATCTCTCCACTAGGCTGGAAGTGCCCTGGGCAGACCTGGAGGCCTTTCATGTCCAGCAGGTAGAGGGCTCAATTGAGTGTGCCTGAGCTCAAAGGCCCCAGCAACACTGGGACAAGTGGGGGTGGGAGGAGCCTCTGGTCTACTCAGACAAAGAAGCAGAAGTGGGAGGCCAGCAGGAAAGGATAGAGGGAACTAAAACGTAAGTGAGATTTGATGAAGGAGCTAGTGAAGGAAGGAGAGAGAGAAATCCCCACCAAATGTCTTCCAGAGAGGCGGACTGAGACGGAAGGATGGGTCTCCCCCAGAAATAGCTGCTGCTCCCTTCAGCATCTCTAGCCAGTGCTTCCTTGTGTCTAACTAGAATACCTCTTGCTGCAGCTGGAGCTCGCTTTGTCTGGTTCCGTCTTCTGGATTCAGGTCTCCATTTGAGTCCTCATTCAGCATGAATCAGTGGCTTTCCTGACCCGCCAACCCAAGGGACAGGAGCAAGGTCATCATGAGGCTGGCCCCTGTCCTGGGGCCCTGTGCTTTTGTTAAGGGGACCAATGACCCCTAGAGCCACACAGAGACTGCCTGGGGCCAAAGCGTGGGGGCCACCATGGATCATAGAGCTTGTGCCAGCTAGCCACCCCTCAGCCTCTCTTCCAAGCTAACCCTTCATACAAGCAAATCCAAACAGAGAGAGCCCCCACTACAGGAGCCCTGTGATTCCCAGCCCCTCTTGTTCTGGGCTCTCTGCCCTGTAGCCCCTGTGAAGCCACTTAAGCCAGACTCACAGCCTCTGCCATCTGGCTCTCACCCGTCGCTGGAGCAGCTGAGCTCACAGAGAGAGCCCCCTCCACCTCTCTCCAATCCCACCCCTACCTTTGGCAGCCAGTGTCTCCTGCCCTATTTAGCCAGATGGGGCCAGAGCCTGGTGTCCCTCCCATCTCTGCTGCCCCAAGGGGTGGTGCGTTCCCACCTGGGGGACCTGAACTCCCTCAGGGGAAAGCCTCCCTCTCTGCTTTGGTGCATGCCTGGTCTCCTGGAATGTCCTGCCCCTGACCTCCACAGGGCAACTCCTCTCCAGGTGGGAAGCCCGTATGCGCTCAGAGCTGGGAATGTGACTGCTGGAAGCAGACTGACTGGGCTCAAATCTCTCTTCAGCCACAATAACTCCCATCTTGGGGTTATTGTGAGGATTAAAAGAGCTCGTGCTTGCAGAGTCTTATCACAGTGCCCAGCAGTAAGCCATCAGTTAATGTGACTGCTGTTCTCCGTCCTTTAAGAGCTGCCTTTGCTAGAACTTCCTCCAGGCAGCCTTTCCAGATTGCCCAGAGCTCAGACAAGTGCTCCCCCTTTGTGTTCCCCGTGCTCCTTCGCCAGGCCTCTGGAGTACACTAATGCAGACCTGTCATGGTTTCTTTGTGGGGGGCTGTCTGTGTATCCGCTAGAATCTTACGCCTAGACTGTAAGTGCCTTGAGTGCAGAAACCAGAGTCTGGACTATTATTTTGCTGAATAAATGATTTCATGAGTGGCATGTGGGCAGCTGGGAGAGAGAGACTGAGAAAATAGGGTTGTACCTGCCAGTACTGACTTTTCCAGGGCCTGTCCTGAAAGACCAGGATGCCCCCACTAAGCATGGTTGGCATCACCCAGCAACTTGTTAGAGGTGCAAAGTCTCAGGTTCCACCCCAGACCTACCGCATCAGAGCCTCTGGGGTGGGCCAGCCACCTGTGTAACTAGCCCTCCGGGTGATGCCGATGCACTGTGGCTCTAATGTTTCAAAGTAACTTGGATTCACAGGAGGTAGAATCCCTCTCCAGGCTGGGAGGGGTCTCTGCTCTGCTGAAGCCTCCCCAAATGGGTGTCCAGCTGGGCCCCCAGGGTACTGCTCCTGCTGAACCTACACTCCTGAACTTGCTCATAGGGCAGGTGTAATGCGGGACACTCTGCCATAGACCTCCCCTTTCCCAGGTGACCCTGGATCCAAGGGGTTGCTGCCCCAACCTGGGTGTGATGATAGCCCCCCCTCCATTGACCAGCATCCCTCAGCGCCAGCCCCTGCAGCAGGAGCCCAGGACAGACTTCTGGAATGTTAGGGCCAAGAGGGACCCTGGAGATCTTTGTCTACATACACATACGCGCTCACACACACCAAAACACACAAATATATCGACACACACAAATGCGTACACAGACACAATTCAACATGCACATATATGAACATATAAACCCCAAATCACACATTAGCACCTCAAACCCAAATTATAGTCACAAACGCATTCCCAAGCACACCCAAATACCACCCCCAAACATACACGGACAAAACACGTTGATATACACACCTCAAAATACACAAACACAAATGCATAGATGCAGTGTATTCATTTCCTTGGGCAGCTGTAACAAATTACCATAAACTGGGTGATTAAAACAGCAGAAACCTATTCTCTCAGAGTTCTGGAAGCGGGAAGTCAAGTCAAGCTGTTGGCAGGGCCATGCTCCCCCTGCAGGCTTTCGGGAAGCATCCTTCCTGGCTTTTTCCTGGCTTCTGGTCGCTGCTGGCAACACTTGGATTTCCTTGGGTCGTAGCTGCATCACTCCAGACTCTGCCTCTTACTTCAGTGGCTTCTTCTCTGTGTGTCTCCATGTGTCTTTCTGATAAGGACACTAGTCATTGGATTTAGGGCCCACCCTAATCTCGTGTGACATCATTTTAAGTAATTCTATCTGCAGAGACTCCATTTCTAAATAAGATTTTATATACATATTTTAATGAAAGTATAATTGACATAACATAATATTAGTTTCAGGTGTACAACATAATGATTTGGTATTTACATATATTGCAAAAGGGTCACTACAGTAAATTCAGTTAATATCCATCACCACCCGTACGTACAGCAATAAGGTCATATTCTGTGGTTCCAGATGGACATGACGTTTAGATGAACACTATTCAACCCAATGTGTCTACGCATCCCAAATCACACAGGTGCAGATACGGAGGGACAAATGCACACGACCCTGGCAGATGAGAGCCCTCAGATCCTGAGGCGAGGAGCAGCCCCCAGTGTCAGAGCTGCCCTTCCCTCTGGGCCCAGCACAGAGCAGGTCACACCTATTACAGTGCCTCTCACACGGCGCTGCTTTTCTTCTTGGTTTTGCTTTTGTCGTTGTTTTGTTTGGTTAGATATACACACAGTACAAAAGCTAAAAAGAGAATATAATGAAAGCACGCCGCCCTCACCCTGCCTCAGCCCTTACCTAGTTTCTCTCCCGGAGGCGTCCACTGTCGAGAGTTTCCTGTGGCTCCTTCCAGAGAAAGCCCCGCGGCAGGCGGGCTCGCGGGAGGTGGCATTCTCTGCCGCCTGCCCCTCCCTTGTTCGGCTGAGCTGGCATCTGTTCCTCTCTGTCCTGGTTGGCTGCTTTCGCTTTGTTTGGGTCTCCCCCACCTGACCGCGCCCTCCCCGAGGGCAGCTCTTGCGGCTATTTATCTTTCCTCCCCCCCTCCTGGCCCAGTGCCCACACAGAGCAAGTGTTCAGTTAAGGCTGGGTCTCCCTGCACGTGGACGAGTCATCAAGAGCTGGTTGGGTCTTTGTGGACTAGGACTCAGTGTCCTGGCTCCAGAGCCTGGGTCTCTGTGTCTCCCCCAGCTCCTGGCACCGTCCACCGGAGCCTGCCCGGGCAGCGGGAGTTGCTGGGTGGAGCATCCTGCCTGTTTGCTCCTGCTGCTGGGCACCTTCATCGCAGCTCTGACTGACCCTGAGGCCCGTGGGGCCTCTGCCACGCTGCATCTCCTCTCCCTGCGGTCCCCTCAGTCCACTCAGGGCTCCTGCAGGGGAGCGGGAGGGAACCGCAGGGAAGGGGCCGGGGGAGTGCTGTGCTGCCGAGTCTCTTCTGTCTTTGCTAGAGGAAGGCTTGGTCTGGACCTGTTGCCACGGAGACGGGAATTACCGCAGTAACAGGGTCGAACTGGAGCCTGCAGCTTCAGGCTGCTCTGGTGGGAATGCGTTTGCTCCACAACACTCAGATATGATATGTGCCACATTTTTTTCCTAAATCAAGACAGAAATGGATGCCTCTGTCCAAAATTTCACTCAGTGTCCTGACTGAGCAGAGCCCCAGGGGGAGATGGAGCTGGAGGTGGGCAGGGGCTGCCAAGCCCTGTGTGATTGGAAGCCGAGGCAGTGTGAGCCGGCGGCAACCCTTGCTCATCTGTGGGAGGAGCGGCTTAGGTTAAAGGATTTGTAAGAACCCCTCCGGCCACAACACTCTGGGTCTGAGATCGTGGGGTCAAATGGGACCCCCTTAGCCCCACTGCCAATCATTCCTTTCTTTAGCAAATATTTGTAAGGCACTGAGCTCTGCCCGGCACAGCAGAAAAAATGAGCAGACACAGCCATGGGCTCTGTCATCAAGGAGCTGTCCATCTACTGGCAGTGTCTGCCACTTGCTACTACATCCCATTAATAAACATCAAAGTTCTAGGTCCTAACGAGGAAAATAATGCTGAACCGCACTGAGCCAGAGCTGTGCGCTAGGCATGTTCTGAGCGTCTTGGTGGATTGGTTCATGTTATCTGCACATTCACCCAGTAAGCGTGGATGCTGTTAAATCTCCATTTTACAGATGAGGAAACTGAGGCGCAAGTTAAGAAACTTGCCCAAAGACATGGGGCTAGTAAATAGCAGAGGCAGGATTTGGACCCATGGAGTCTAGCTCACCTTAGGACCCACACGTAAATGCTACACTATGGCAGGCTGGTCCCCGCTCGCCCGACTGAGACCCGTGTTGGGGGGAAGGGCACAGAGCCCCTCATCGCTGCACCTGGGTCTTGGTGCTGTGGTCAGCATCATGCCACATCTGGGGAGGGAGGAGGAGGGTGCCCCTGGCTTCCAGGCAGACTCCCAGGGGTCTGGTGGTTACCTTGGCCCACACGGTGCAAGTTCAAGCCTTGATCTTCCTGCACCTGGCCCAGCCAGACCCTACGGGGGCAGGGAGGAGGAGATGGCATCAGATTCAGGCCTTGACTCCTGAGTAGACAGCCTGTACAGATACCACCAGGCCCCTCCACTCCTTCCATCCCATCACAAGCTTGAGTGGGAGCTGGTTAAACTGGGGCACTTGAAGAGGAAAGAAAGGTTTGATGCAAAAGAAAGAAGGAGAGGTGATTGTATGCATGCTGGGAAATATCAACCCTTCCTTTCTAAATATGACTTTTTATAATTATAAACAATAATGCATGCTCATATTAAACAGTTTTTCAAATTCAGAGAAAGTTTTTAAAAGACCACAGTCCCACCACCTAGAAACAAATGGTCTCCCCCCCCCCCCCCCCGCAGGTATAACTTAGTTTTTTATTCTTTCTTTCCTTTTTTTTTATTTTTAGAATTGAGATCACCTAGTTTAACAGCCTCATAGCTTGCCGTTCTTACTTTCTTGTCTTTTTAGCACAAGCAGGGAGTCACCCCTCCTCCTCCTGGTGTCTCCAAGTCACTGCCCAGCTCCCAGGGGCCTGGACGTCGATGATGTCCCCACAGCTGTCTCTCCCTCCTTCCAGCCCCATCTGGGCACTATTATGGCTACTTGTGGACTCAGGGCCATGGCAGAAAGGCGTGGGCCCCTGGGTGGGGGTGCAGGGTCTTCAGGGCAAGAAAAGGAACCTTTCAGCAAGGAGACAGGTTCCAGAAGTGAGATGGGTAAGAAGGAAGCCTGCACTCTCAGCTTCCAGCCTGGGCCAATGGCCACATTCGCCCCTTGCTGCACTCCAGCTCCCTCTGCCTCCCAGCCTTTCCTCCCCATTAGTGGAGAGTCCTTTAATGTATCACAGATCTGTACCCCAGAAATACAACCCTCCTGGAATGGGCAAAATAGCTCTGTCCCTAATTGTGCCTCAGAGGTCCCATGATGTAGTGGAGCCAGACACTTAGATTCTAGTCCTGCCTCTGTCTCTCTCCAGTTGCGTGACTTTAGGCCAGTGACTTAACCCCTGTGAGCCTCAGTTTCTCTACCTGTGAAGTGGGGATACTGATACCCACCTCTCTGGCTGCTACCTCTTAGCTTGCTTTGAGGCGTCAATGATGGTCAGTGGGATAACCATAAGGAGGCAACTGGTACCATACCTGGCTCATGGCAAAAAGTCCACATTTTCTCCTTCTCCTGAGACCTTCTCAGGGGCTGTGCCCACTCTGGCCTGGAGTGTGTTCCCAGAATTTCCTTCCAGTATTTACTTTTCTCCATTTAGCTTCTGTCTTCAGCCTGGGGGCATCATTCCTGGAGGAGGTTGGGGAGTCAGGTGTCCTGGGTTCAGGTCCCACTGCTCACCAGCTGCCTGACCTGGACTAGTCAGTTAACCTCTCTGTGCCCAAGATTCCTCATCTGTAAGATGAGATAACAGAATCTACTTGTTATTTGTGTAGGAAGCAAAAACCACTCTAAGCACTTTAAACAAAACAGAATTTAATACAGGGAATTACATGCTTACAAAATCATCAGAAGGGTTAAAATCTGCATCTTCAGGACAGAGCAGAACTGACCCACCAGACAAACCACTCCTCAGCCACAGCCAGGATGGTACTACTGGAGTCTCACCTGCAAGCCAGGGATCAGGGAGCCTCTGCAGACTGCACCATTATTGCCTCTCGCTCCTTACCCCCACCCCTCACCCTCTAGGAACCAGACTGGGGATTCATCTGCTGCAGAGAACTTCCTCTCCTCAGTATTACATGTCAGCAGAACACAGCCCAAACAGCAAGAAGGTGGCTCCTCCTCCCTTCCACCTTATAAATCTGCCTCCAGTGCATCTGACTGATGGAACATGATCTGTATTCAGGGCCCTGCAGCAAGAGAGTGTTGGAAATGTAGTTTGTAGCTTTCTAGCTTCTGCAGTATAGGAAGGCACACTAGAAAGAGACGGGAATGGATGCTAAAGGCCATTGACTAGATCCAACATGTCATCTGATAGGTGCATTAAGAAAGTTGGCACAGTGCCTGGCACATAGAAATCTTATTCTTGTTATTGGGCCAGGGGCATCATCGGGTGCTGCTGGGCACTGCATGGAGAACCCAAGCAAAGAGGAGCAGCTGCAGAAACGTGGTGCTGTCCATGGTGCTGAGCGCCCCTCTGCTGCTCCCAGCTGCTGCTGGTGCCTTATTATTTTAGAGGGCCAGATGGCAGGGTGGAACCCCAATCCACTCACCCTGTGCTGGGGCTTCTTAAGGAAGGCTGGTCTCAGTCATAGGAAGACAACAGCAAAGGCAACATTCAGCATTTGTGGTACTCCTACTTTACAAAAATGTCTCCACATACCATCTTCTTTAACTCTCACACCCGCCCTGGTGTAGGCAGGATGGACACAATTATATCCATTTATAGAAGAGACAACTGAGCAGCAAGAGATTAAATTGCAGTTGATAAACAGTAGATCCAGATTTACACCCAATCTTCTGACCCCAAACCATATGTTCCCTCCACTCCATGCTGTGCCCTGGGGAGCAAGACTTGGTCACCAACAATGTGCTTGGGGGAGGTGAAAATGACTGTGTGCAAATGTATGCAGATTGCCCAAATTTTATTTTTCCTGCTCCTGAGTGTAGCCCTGGATAAAGGAGCATCTGTCCTTCATTGAGGTCTACTACATGCTGGTCATTGAGAATCACAATGACGCAGGCCCTGCCACCAAGGAGTCCACAGATTTGCTGGGGAAGTGGCCATTCATGTATGTGAAAAGGAGAGAATAGTGCCAGGCAGTGGTAGCAAAGGCGAGCTGTGTAAAGAAGGTGAGACAAGGCACAGACTGGGCTGCTCATTGGAGGAAGGCTTCGGGGAATAGGATTTGAGCTGGACCCAGGGGCTGTAAATGCTGATGAGGCCAAGGTCCCAGGCTAGCCCAAGAGGAAGTAGCTCAGGCTCAGTCAGGGCGGGGCAAGCAGCTCTGAGACATCAGGACAGGACAGAGGGCAGGCATGGTGCCCATGAAGAAGTGGCCATGCCAGTGACCTCTGGCCACAGGGAGAAATGTAAGAGTTCGGGGATTCAAGTGAAGAGGTGGTATGGCCTCTACAGATCTCCAGCCAACTTTGCACAGACTCAGAATGAACTGGGAGTGGGGGAGGGGTGATCTCCTGAGAGAAGACTCTAAGGGCAGGTCTCACGAGCTGCCCCATTGCAACATGATTTAAGGGATGCTGAGCCACCATCCTTTATCCCCACATCTCCACATTCTCCCTCCTTATTTAAGGAGAGTCAGAAAACATTTTGAATCCTCAAGAACTGCTTATTTAGATGCAAAGAACCCTGATAATCTTAGGCTGGTGTTTCCCTGTGTTGATTGCACATAAGAATTGACAGGAGATTCTCATTCTTAGAGTCTGGAGTGGGGCCTGAGTATCTGGAGCCACTAAACACCTTCCAGGTGACTCCAGTGCCCTCACCCCCACCCCAGGCTGAGGTTTCACTGATGCAAGCTCTAAGAGCACTGAATGAGAAGCCATAAAACCCAACTTCTGATCCCAAATCCACCACTTCCCCCAGCCTTAGGCAAATCTCTTAGCTTGCTGGCAACCCAGTTTCTTCATATGTTAAGTTGGGCAAACCATTCTTTGCTGTGAAGATATGAGGAGATTGAGACTTGAGTGCAGTTTAGACGGAGGAAGGGCTGGCACTTAGAAGGTGCATGGCCAGCTGGCATGGTGGGCGGGGAAGGACATTAGCCGGAACCCTCATCATAGTATCACCCCTCCCCTCCTCCAAAGGCCTGGCCTCCTAGCAGTGAGAGTGGACCTGGACCACTGAGTTGGTGTCCTGGAAAGGGGGTGAGGTGGAGACCTGAGAGCGGAGAGCATGGAAGCGGATGTGAGGAAAGTCTCAGAGCCGAAGGGGAGATGGGACACAGCGTAAACTCCGGCTTATGTTTTCAAGGTTCAGAGCCATGGGAAATAATCTTTCCTGTTGTTAACAAAAAGGCGATGAATTATTGAAGAGATTGAGAAGGTCAGGTGGTGGGGGAGCTGGAGGGTGGATGCAGGTGCTCTGGCTTCATGCACTCTGGGGGGGCAGGGTTAGGGGAGAAAGTGGGGGTGCCCCCACCCACAGCTTCTCCTAGGAAATGGCTTATGGCTACAGTGACTAGCTTCTCCAAATCAAAATGCAGTCCCTGTGGACCAGCTCCTGAGCACTCATGGGGATGGTGGAGCAAGTGAGCTCTGGGCAGTGCCAAGAAATGTAGGCTGTGTGGCTGCAGGCTGTGTCTTTGAAACATCTGGATTCCTAGCTCTAGTCTGGCCCTCAGAGACCTGCTACCCAAACCCCTCATCTTACAGACAGGAGTCCTAGAGAGGAGCAGGCATCTGCTCAAGGACACAGAGATGGCCAGGGCCCAGCTCTCATGGGATCCCTCAGTCCACAGCATTTTCCACTGAAACTGCCTGAAGGGCTGGGAAAGGTTCTATCCCTGGACTAGGGTTTGAGAGAGGTCATCCCCTTCCTCTACCCCCTGCCCAGCGCTGCCAGCCCAGCACCAGGAGGTAGCAGAGCAGAGGCTTACAAACTGCTGACACTCAAGGGCCAGTTCTGCTAACTACCATGACCTTGGGCAAGTTATTTAACCTCTCTGTCATCTAGGGACTATTCTAGTACCCTAGGGCACTTGTAAGCATTAAATGAGCTAGTACTTAAATGGGAAGTATTTATCCTATAGTAAGTGTTCAATAAATGTTAGCTACTAATAAGGTTGCCCCCTCCTAGGGCTTCCTGGGCCACCCTAGCTCTGGGATATGGGCTCCCCATGCAGAGGAGTTGACCTTGAGATGGGGAGTGGGGATCACAGTGCTGGCCTGGCTAAGCAGTTGCTGAAATCAGGCCACTGCTGGAAGGAGGGTTGTGAGGGATGGACCAGAGGAGTAATAAAGACAAAGCAAGTTATTTTCGAAGCCTTTGCCCAGTTGCCAAGAAAAACTTTACCCAGGTCCAGGACTGATAGGCCTCCAGCTTCTGCCACTGGAGGCTGGGATGTGGGAGAAATGGGAGGGGAGGAAGACCACATGCTTCCCCTATCAGATAAGATGTGTAGCTGAGGAGGGACCTGAGAATCCTGACTCACCAACCAACATTAGCACCATCTCTCACTGCCCCTTTTTGGCCCCAAAATCAAGGCTGACATTAGCTTTTCAGGCACAGCAAGAACAGAGGCGACAGCCACCTACAGGCTGCAGTGTGGGGGGTACTGGGCTGTCCTTCCCTACTCCCCATCTTTCCTCTTGCCAGTTCCTCATAGGTGGAAGGAGACTGGGAATGGTCCAGTCTGGGCTAATATTGAGCATGTATAGTTCTCAAGGATAGTACAAAGGGCTTTATGTGAATGATCTTATTTCATGTTCACAATGACCCTGTGAGGCAGTACTTTTCTTATCCCCACTTTCCAGAAGTGGAAACTGAGGCTCAGAGAGGTGGGCCATGGTCACACAGAGCTAGCAAGAGTGGATCTAGGATTTAAGCCCAGACAGTCTGCTCCAGAGAGTCCACATCTCCCCGATGCCCTGAACAGCCTCCCTGTGCTCTGATGTGAAATTTACAGTCAAAGACAGGAGTCCCCTATGCCCCCTGCACAGGGCAGATTGATGCCTCTGCTCCGTGTTCCTTTAACCTACTCAGATTTCCAGCTTCATTCTTCCCAGTGCCGGTGCTTTGGTCTCCAGAAAGCGCTCTGTCCCTCTTCTTCAGGCTCAAGAGCTGGCCTTCCCTTCAGAAGGGAGGTGGCCCAGGCATGGTTTGGGGGTGAAGAGAAGGCAGGGTGCTGCTCTAGGTTTCCATGGCCACCGTCTCCCTCACTATTGCCTCTGCTCGCTGCTGGAGAGCTGCGGAGGGTGGTAAGATGGGGGTGAGCTCTCTTCTCTCTTCTCCTTCCTCACCTCCCCTTCAGGCTGGGTGGCCAGGTGAGCTGAAAGCCTGCACCCAACCCAACCCAACCAACCCTGCTGGATGGAATCCACCCCGCTCCAGGCTTAGGCTCTGGGACCTTGTAGCTCGGGGCCTCCAGGCAGAACGGCAGCCTGGGCAAGGCCTCCCAACAGCAATCCTCCTCCCAAATCCCAGAGGCTGTGAACTCCATGAAGAGGACCTCATGTTTATACCTCCAGGGTCTATACAGGGCCCGGCAAGAGTAGACACTCAGTGAATTCTTGTTGAAGAGATAAATGAACAAATGAAAGAACAAGCCAGTGAGCCATCCCACATGCGGGCTGCGAGTATGCGTTTCCACTTTCCCACATGCTCACTCTGCCCTCTGGGTCTCTGCCAGGACGGTTCCCTGTGCCCACGCTTCCCCACCGCACTGTGCTGACTCCAGCACCTGCTCTGGCTCTGGCTGGAGGTCGCTTCCTTGCAGAAGGCTTCTCTGACTCCTCGCACGGCTCCCTTTACCCAGCTCCATACTGGAGCGTGTGGTGGCATGTGCCTGCGGGCTTGCCTGGCTCCTCAGTGAGCCTTGCAGCCTCGTGTGGGCAGGAACCAGTGTTCCAGGCCCCCAGAGCCTGGCATGATGCCTGGCTTTGGGTAGGTACTGAACCCTTTGTGGAAGGAAGAAGGAAGGAAGAAGAAGAAGGGAAGGGAAGGGAAGGGAAGGGAAGGGAAGGGAAGGGAAGGGAAGGGAAGGGAAGGGAAGGGAAGGGAAGGGAAGGGAAGGGAAGGGAAGGGAGGATGCTTTTGGAATGAGAGAATGAGAGAGTGGGAGTTGAGTGGAAAAGAGCAGCATCCAGAACTCAAACCTCCTTCTTAGAGCCAGATGGATGCCCAGAGCTCTTCATCGCCCAGAACGCCCTTCCCTTCCCTCCTCATGCGTCGTATTAACCAAATAATAACAACAGTTCGCTGAGCCAAGCGCTCTCCCATCCTGGGCCTGGTTCCAGTCCCCAGACAGACCTGAGAGGGGTTATAAGCCATTTGCCTCATTTTGAAGGTGAGGATTCAACAAAGGATGCTGGGACCATTGGATAGCCACATGGCAAAAGATGAACGTGGACTCTTACACCATATGTAAAAATTAACTAAAAGTGGGTCATAGACTTCAGTGTAAGAGCTAAAAGTATAAGGCTTTAAGGAGAAAATCTTTAAGACCTCGAGTCAGGCAAAGATTTCTTAGATATGAAACCAAAGGCATGGTCCATGAAAAAAAATTTGATCCATTGGACTGTGTGATCAAAACTCAAAACTCTGGTGCTTCAAAAGATACCGTGATGAAAATGAAAAGACAAGCAACGGACTGGGAAGAACTATTTGTAAAACACTCGTGTGTTAAGGAGGAGCTTCCAGAGCATAAGATGGGGAAAGGGGCCCCGAGGGATGGTGCTGCTGGAGAAGATAGCCTGGGTAACTAAGTCTCCTGGTCTCTCCACAGTGTTTGCCCTGTTGCAGCAGCCGGGTGGTGAGTGGAGTCTCCAGGCCTGAGTTGGACCCTCGCTGGAGAGCTGACTCAGGTAGGAAATCTCACCAAGGCCCATGGACCCACCAGATTCTCCTCCACCCCAGGTGCCCACCTGCTTCCTCGGCCCGGGCTCCCCCTAGTGGCCACCGGCAGAACTGTAGCTTGTGCCACAGGTGACCAACGCGGGGAGAAGGCAGGATGCCTGCCCCGTCCACCAAGAGACCCCACAAATGCCATCACTGCTACTCTGACCCTCTGGCGGAAAGCTGTTAAAACATACCATGTTCCATGTAAACTACTATAAGTTTGCATTTTACTAAACATGTTAGTGAAAATGAGTTCACCAGTGATCTGGTTATAATGAAACAGTGGGCAGCCTAGGCAGAAAGAGGGGGGAGCAGAAAGCAGGGAAACTGAAGAGAGGCAGGAGGCTCCCTGCTCCTGTTAGAGGCTGATTTGGAGGGGAGCAGGGTGAGTTTTGTGATCCCTTTCCTTTTTCCAGGACTGATCTCATTATGCCCCTTTCCCGCTATATTTGTGTTAGCACAGTAAGCCTCAGACCCCCCAGGCCACCTCCCATCTCCTCCATGCCAGTCCCTTTACCCTTATTTTCTCTCCATCCCCACCTTCTCACCCTCCCCAGCTCCTGAAACCGTTCCACTCTCCCCCTGAAACTCTGAGTCCACGTTTCATTTTACAAACACCTGTGTTGTACTTCCTGTGTCCCAGGCACTGTTTTCCATGACTGACAAACCTTAACCCACTCACTCCTCTTAACAGCACTGTGAAGTGAGTACTAATTGCTAACACACCCCCGTTTTACAGATGAGTAGATGGGGCATGGAGACCTTAGTGCTGAGTAAGCGTTGGAGCTGGGGTTCAATGCCATAGAGCCCCGATGCCCAGAAACACTCCCAGCTCCTCAGTGCCCCGCCTTCTCACTGAGAACTGACCCCCCAGGATCCCACTTCCTTTACTGCCATCTCGGGGAGTGGTTTCTGTTTCCCCCTCAAGGATACTAGCCTGGGGATGAGAGAGATATCTTTCTTGCTTCTCTTTGCAGCTTTCAGACTTTCTTCTTTCCTCCTCACTAAAGCCTTCATCTTGGACCCACAGTGTCAGCCTAGACATCCTGCTCTCGCCTTTATCACAGGCATTGACTCCTCCCCCCAGGCCACTCCCCTCCTTCCCTGAAGAGTTCAGCTCCTGCCTCACTGTCTCCATTCTTACTGATTTCAATTTCCACACAAGGATGACCCTTCCAACACTCTTGCCTCGACACTGCACCATTCACTCCATGGCCATGCCCTAGACCTTACTACCAACAGCTGCAATCCCTTCTTAGTCTCAGTGTCACCCAGCTCATTTCCCAACAGCCACTTCCTATCTGTCAGTTCACATCTTCTAGTACCCAGTGAAACTCTAGACTATTCACTATTCCTCACCCATCTCATGTCCCAAGTTCCACAGACAATCATGAAAATCACTCCCTTGCATACCCCTCCAGCCCTCTGGTCACATTCTCATACTTGCTTGGGAGATACTCCCAAGGCTCAGATCTTGAGCCTCACTCCACACTCTCTCCTTCGGTGACCCAATCCTATGCCTCTAAGAGTCATCTTCATGCTGGTGACTCCCATGTTTGTGTCTCCAGTCTCTCCTCTGACCTGCAGACTCATATAGCCAACCATCTGCTCAATCCTCTCCACTCAGCTCGACCAAACCTGACTCCCGGTTCCCTTGCCAGCCCTCACTTCCCAGCCTGCGCTTCTTGCCTTTTCCATCCAACAACAGCACCTGCGTTTTTCCAGTTGCTCAGGTCGAACACTGAGTCATCCTGGACTCCTCTCTCGAACTCCCCATCCAATCTATCAGTGCGCCTTGTTGGCTTCCCCTTCAAAGTAGCTCTAATACCTGACCACTTCTCACCACTTTCTCTGTGTCCATCCTGGCCCAAGCTACCATTATCTCCTGCCTGGATTCCTACAGTTTCCTCCTAACTGACCTCTCTGCTTCTACTTCTCGGCCCCCGCCCCACTTACTCCCCAGACCAGGATCAAAGTGAACTCTTGAATACGTAACTCATTTCTTGTCACTCCCTGGCTCGCCCTCCCCACACCTGTGCCCTTCACTAACCTGGGCTCTTTGCTCTCCCTCAGCACCCCAGGCAACATTTGCTTTACCTGAAGTGCCCTTTCCTCTGTAGCTGCATGATTTGCTCACTCTCTTCAAGTCTTTGCTCAAATGTCATCCTCTCAGTGCGACCTTCCCCAGTCACGCTCTTTCCAATTCTAACCTCGCCCTCACCTCAGCACTGCTTCTTCCCACCAGAATCCCATGAGGGAGGGATTTTATTTGCCTTGGTTATTGATGTATCACCAGCGTTAGTCTGGCACAAGGCAATTGTTCACGGAATATTTGTTGAATGAATGAATAAGCCTACTTTTCTTGAATGGCAATGAAGAGTTTCTAGGGTAGGATAGGTCTGGAGCCAAAACAAATGATCTTTTAAAATCAGGACAACTTTGCAGATAAGCCCAAGCAGCTACCAGTCACTTCCAGATTTTACCTACGCTTTCTACTCTTACCCGTGCCTGAAGAACACTGCTCCAGTGACCATGGAGCCTGCCATTGAGTCTTCCCATAATGCTCAGGCTCACTGGATTGGCTCAGGTCCCTGGGCAGGTGCTGATCTCCCTGCTTCAAGTTTAACATTAGACAGTGACTTTACTGAGTCACTGCTGTGTGCCAGGTAGGATCATTTGCCTCTCCTGGGAACTGGTTCTGAGAATAGTAGGATGTTAGAGACGAAGACCAGTGAGCCCTGTCCACACGGGCGTCCCGTGAATGCAGTGGCCCCATCCTCCTAACCTCATATTTCCACTCAGACCTGACTCACCTTTGTGAAGTTTGTTCATTTATATACAAAAAAAGCTTTACAAAGGTTGAAGTAAGAAGACCATTTAGATATGCATTTTACAGTTCTTTTTGTAAAGGGATCAAGTGGTACAAAATGCAAACGCTCCCTGGAGAACTGGGCTCTTCTGCCACCATGGCCCTGGGTTTGAGGAAGCTGCTCTTACAGGATGGGGCTGCGTGCCCTCTCAGGGCACTCCTCCTGCCTCTACCAGTTACAGCTGGTGCTGGGCACTGGGCCCGGGCCTGATGTGCACTCACACACCTCCCCCCAGCTCCTAGGCAGGCTCCTGTGTTTTGCAAAGTGTGAGATATTCCTCAGGTCTGACCCGGACACCCCTGTGTTCACCAGGGAGCCTCACAGAATGGCTACCTCACCGGGATACCTGGATATCATGGAAAAGGCACGGAACATGACAGTGACTGACTGCTTTCAGTCTCGGAGCACCGTGCTGAAGGGGCAGCCCTTTGGGGGCATCCCCACCGTGCTGATCATCAACACCATCTTATGGTTGGTGAGTCCTGGGCGTGCAGTGGGCAGATCGGCAGGTCTCAGCTGGGCCCAACAGTTGGACTTTCACAGGCGATGCAACAGGGGCCCCAACTGGTCAGTGGATACCAGCCACAGTGGTGGGGACTCCCTGCATGATAGTCTCACCCAGGGTGACCCCAGGTGGGTGGGCCTTGAGGGGAGAGGGCTGAAAGAACAGCCATTTTCCATGCACCATTGTCCAAAGGCCCCAGGCCAGTGCGCTTGGGCCTCCCATCACTCTCCCTGTGCTGATTTTCCAAGGGGTGTCTCACCAATAGTTCTAAACATGCCCCCAGTGCCTTCATTCAATAAACCCTGAGCATCCACTCTGCCCATAAGCTGCTGGGCACTGGGATGCAGAGTTGAAAGGGCATGGCCCCCACCCGGTCAGCTGGCTACCTAGTGGGGAGCCCCCGGGGACCTCGGGGCCAGGGCCTCTTCCAGGGAAGTGCGGGGCCAGCCGGGGAAGGCGTCACGAGCTCTCTTGCCCCGTGTCTCCTTTCCTGGCCCGTAGTTCATCATTCTGATTTACTCCTTCCTCCGGAAAGCCGCGTGGGACTATGGGCGCCTGGGCCTGCTGATAAACAACGGCAGGTGAGAGGCGGGGTCATGCTGACAGCCGCGTGCTCCCTCAGAGACGGTGCTCAGCCGGGACACGGCTCCGCCCAGTGCCCGAGCTGCGGCAGGTGGCACCTCATCACCCACCCCTTCCCCTGCTCTGGCCCTCCCTACACAAAGGTGACCTGGAAGGCAGCCATCTCTGGGCACGAGGCTACTTTTTTCTCAGACCTCTGGCTTTTTGGATCCCGTGACTCCCAAGATGTGTTTGTTGGGCACCTGGCAACAGGGGTGATCACCATTTGTACCCAAAGCTGTGTGCTCAGCGAGCGAGCTGAGGTGTGTCTGCTACTGGGCAGGAGGCAACTGGAGCCCTCGGCCCAGGGAGCAGGGCAGAAGCGAGGTGGGCACCTGAGGCCTCTCCTGTCCTTTTCTGCCTCCCCACCACTTTTCATGCCAACAGCCTGACCTCGCTGATCTACGGGGAGCAGAGTGAGAAGACGTCTCCCTCGGATATTTCCCTGGAGATGGAGCACAGGGACAAGGTGCGTGCTGGGCAGGCCCGGGCCAGGCGGGGTGGGGGTCCTGGCTCCACAGCAGCCCTGCTGTGTGCAAGAAGGAACATGTTCATAACTAAGGGCTTTGAAGTCAGCCAGACCCAACCACTTCTAGCAATATGACTGTGGACACATTCCTCAGCTTTGCCAAGCCTCAGTTTCCCAGTCAGAAAAATGGACATAGTAACTGCACTTATCTCCTAGGATGCCAAGGAAGTATTAGCTAATTCTGATATTTTAAAGGGACTTTAAAAATGAATGTTTTTACTCTTTCCAAATCTCCAACCCTTCTCACAGCCCCAGTCCTGCCCCGAGCTCCCACTCTGAGCCAAGGATTCACTACCTTCTTCACATAGAAAATTCGAGATATCAGGCAGGGCCTCCCAACCCGCTGACAAAGCCTGGTTTTCTCTTTCCTGTGGAATGCCAGTCCTCTATAGGGGCTTGTTTATTCATTCAGCCAGTTGCTGTGGAGCACCTGCCATGTGCCAGCCACTGGTTTGGGGGCTGGGCACTGAGCAGTGCATAAAATGAACCTAGTCCTGCCTCCTGGCACTTTCTTCCTGGGTGAGGGACACAGACAGGCATATAGGACAGTGGTAAGTGTGTGAAGGAAAAAGGGCCAAGGAAGGCCCTCAACAGCAATGGAACAGAGCTGAGGTACCACAGATAGTGGTCAGGGATGGTTTGGGGCATAAGATGGCATTTGAGTGGGACTGAAATGCAGAGGGAGCGAGCATGAAAACTTCCATTCTCCCCCCAACTGCCTGTCTCTCTTGGCCCTGAAACAACCAGCTGCGCTTGCTGTCTTTATTCTCTCACCTCCATTTACTCCTCAACTCCCTCAAATGTGGCTTCCACCCCCATAATTCCAAATATGGTTAATATTTCCAGACAGCTCCCAAGATCATCAGTGATCTCATGCCGTGAGACCCAGCTGACTTTCCTCAGTTCTCATCCCATCTCATCCCATCCCATCTCATCTCATCTCATCTCATCTCATCTCATCTCATCTCATCTCATCTCATCTCATCTCATCTATCTCATCTCATCTCATCTCATCTCATCTCATCTCATCTCATCTCATCTCATCTCATCTCATCTCATCTCATCATCTCATTTCATCTCTCAGAAACAGCTGGCCCTGTAGACCACCTTTCCTTCTTGAACAGGCACTTTCAGTTGCTTCTCTTGGCACCACCCTCCCTGGGTTTTCCTTCTACCTGTCTGTTCCTCTCCTACACACCCACCTGGAGTTCTCCACAGCTGTTCCCAGACCCTCTCCTTCTCCCAGGCAATGTCATCCACACTCATGACTTCAACTGTCACCTCTACGCTGATCCCTTCTATGTTTCTATCTCCAGCTAAACCTTCCTCTGGGCTCCTGTCTCATTTATCCAGTGGCCTTCAGAATAGCACCACACACATACTGTAAAGGCATTTAGTATTTAATATGTCCAAAACATGCCATGATCTCCCTCCCAAGATTCCTGGTCTCAGACTCTTCCCACCATCCACCAGTGTATTTGCTTCCCTTGCTCTAGGCCCCTGGCATGACCAGTTCATGACCACATTGTGTTGTTTTGACCTCAGTTTTGTTTCTCTCCACCTCTCCCGCCATCCCCCGTCCAGGCCTCTGTCCGTCTCTTGCTTGGATGACCGCAGTGGGCTCTAACTGATCTCTAGGTCCACAGTTGCCCCCTACCCCACCCACAGTGATCCACATGAATGGGGCACCCATTCCCCTGCATAACCCTTCAGTGGCTTCTTAATGCTCTTGGTATAAGTTGCAGACACCTTGATCTTGAGGTTTGGCCTCTTACCCAGTCTATCTTTCTCCTTCCAACTCCGTCACGCCTGGCCCATGGCCATCTTTTAGTTCCTCAAAAGTGCCACCTCCTTCCCCGGCTCTTCCTTCCCCACCTTCCCCACTGGCCTCTCTCTGAGCCAATACACCCACCCTTGTTCGGATTTCAGCTCAAGCACCACTTCCTCTCCCCATCTGGGTCTAGATCTTTTGTTATATGCTCATGAAAAAAGCATCCCTTTTCTTCAGCGCTCCTAACGCAGTCTATAATGATACATCAACCCATCAGCCCAGTGTATGTGCTTCCCCAGTGAGAGCCAGTGCTGCTCCGGTCCTGCTCAGTGCTGTCCCAGTGCCCAGTCCAGCCTGGCATGTGATTAGGATCAGACACGGATCTGTTGGATCCAGCGAGTGAGTAGAACGATATTCCTTCCGTTGTCATCCTTCCAAGAGACTGGGTCACTTTATTTGCCAGGATCTCTTGGTCAGACTGGGGAGCCTCAGATAAGTTCTTTCTCCCCAGAACAAGGACAGTCACACCTACCTTCCAAGGTGGCTCTCGGGTTTACTTTTAGAAACATCACTTTGGTTGGTTTTAAAATTTTTGTACAATGACAAAAATCATTTTATTTTAAGGTATTAAGAAAAGAAATCATTATGGCAGCTAAGGGCAGTCAAACTGAAGAGAGTAGAAATCTGGCAAGGAGGGAGAGAGCTCCAGCCAGGATGGTGGGTCTGAGCTGAGCTAAGTGGTGAGGGAAGCAAACGGGTCTCACCAGAGTGCTGGAGCCAGTCAGGGCAGCTGTCATTACCCCATGTGGCAGAGTGTGGAGGATGGGGCCACCAAGATAGGTGCAACGAATTGGCCGCTGTCACTCAGGCTTGTCAGCTGAGCTGGCCCCTGGGAACTTGTGGCCATTTCCTGCAGGGGTGGGGAGAACAGGGGAGGTGGCTTCTCAGGCCCACTGTTCAGCTGCTAAGGTTTCCAAATGAGTCCTGCCTTTCAGAGCTACGATGTATATGCAGGGGTGTGTGTATGGGGGGGGGGTGGAGAGCAAGGGAGAGAGAGAGAGAGAGATGGGTTCCACACATGCTCATTTACACATCTGTGTTGACGTGGTTTTCATGGGTACATCCCTGCCCTTTCACGACGGTCCTGTCCTGTGTGAATTCCAGGACATGTGTGTGCCCTGAGTGATATGCGTCTGTGCACCTGTCTTGGAAGGGGTGGGAGTGACTCCGGGGAAGGTGTGTCCTCCACTGTGCATAAACACTAGGGGCTGTCAGCAAACCTCCTTGCTCTTTAGTAAGTCACAGCCCTGTCTGCCCAGAGGTGGGCTGTGGAGAGAGACTCTCCATGAGGGAGGGGTGGTGGGACTCTCAGCCCAACTCTTGTCGCTATTCACCCCTCCCTGGGGACTTTCCCAATCGCTGCTGCCATCATCATGCGGTTCCTCGTCATTGCTCTGACTCATTCCTGGGCATCTGACCTTATTTTAGTTCCCCAGGATGTAACTGGGGACATGGTCTCCCCACCCCGAGTGGACATTCCCAGTGTCAATCAGCCCAACAAGGGAGGGGGACTTAGAAGGTGGGCCTTATGCCAAAGGTAGCAAAGAACTTCCTTTTTTTCTTGTTTGCATGCCTCGTTGCCTCCTTTTGGGACATACCTCTTCCCCAATCCATGTGGTCCCAGGGGACTGTCAGCCAATGCGCCTGCCTGGTTCACTGATGCGCTTATGACCCAAATGGGGCCAATCAAGAATGGCAACTTTTTCTGAGGTTTTGTTAAACCCTCTGGGATCCCGGAAGGAAGCATGTACCAGCCATGGGCCCCAGCCCGCGCTCATGCACACCCTTCCCAAGCTGAATGCCTCTCTAGGCCCTCCCAACTCCCCCCCACACACACACAAGGCCAAGGCCACCTTTCCCACCACCCAGAAACTCCAGACAGCAAGAGCCCAAGAGAAAGGCATAACCAAGAGGACCCTCAGAGGCAAGAGAAGAAACTCAGCTCAAACTAGTTAAAACAAAGGGTAATGTGTGGCTGGAGTGGGGAAGTCCAGGAGAAGCAGCTGCTTCAGGTACAGCTAGATCCAGGAAGCCTAGTGTTGCCAACAGGATCCCCTCTCTGATCATATCTCTTTTGAACTGGCTTTTTTTCTCAGACAAGATACTGCATGTGGCATCAAAGAGGGCACCAGCCCACCCCAGGCTTCATGGTATTTCCCAAGGTTCAGGAACTCAGAAGGAGAGAGACCCTCTCTCCCAACACCCATATCAATCCCCTTAGGAGAATTCCGATTGGCCCTACTTGGGTCATGCTCCTGTTGGTCACCTCACCATTGGAGGCAGCTGCCTACTTAATGGACAACCCCAATTTGATGGACAATCCACCTACATGCATGGGGGAGGGACATTTCCCAGAAGGAAGCAATGAGGGACAGATGGAAAGCAACTGACACCCACCCCAGAAAGAGCCCCTTCTCTGCCTCTAGCCCAAGCCCTCATTTCCTATAACAGGATGCCAGGCGGCAGGAATGTCAGCTCACTAACGGGGAGACATCTCCCTCAGCAGTCACCACTGAGACCAGACCGGATCAGCTTCCTCCCAGGACTCAGGCCCTTTCTTGATGTCTCCTGCCTGGGAAGGAGGGCCCATCTGGACGCGGCCTCACCGCCTGGGATGACGCACTGGCTGCCCGGGTTCCCAGAGCCGGGTGGGGCCGGCCCAGGCCCGGATTTTCTCACGCTTCCTCTCCTTTCTCCTCCAGGGCTTCTATTCCTGGTTCTTCAACACCATCACCATGAAGTAAGTGCCTGAGCTTTCTGGGCTTGCCACAGCAGAGTGGCCTTATTTGGGGGAGGGGTTGGGCAGAGCCTCCTACCCTGCATGACTGGGCCTGGGCCTGAGTTCTGGGTCCCCACTGCCCACTCCCCACTGCCTAGCACAGCCAGCTCAGGCAGAGGATGCTCTCTGGGGTTACAGTTGGTGACATGGGAACTGGACATGGCCCACAGCCCATTTATCTCCACCCCAGCCCTCAAGAAAGGACTACTTTCATGTGCTTATAAAAATGCTTTCATGAGCTCCACACCAGGAAATAGAAACCCTTCCTGTCTGCTATTTGCTTTATTTCTGTGACCATCATTCATCATATCTGTCAAAATGGAAAAGAAAACCAAAAAACAACCACCACTGGGCAGAAGGGTAGGCTTCCTCTTAACCTCGGCGCCCGATGACAGAGGGATAGCCCCTCGCCCTCCTCAACTTTGGGATCTCGTTAGTGCCAGACCCCATTTGTTAAGGAGACAGACCCCAAGTGACCTGTTTTATCCTGATTCCCCCATACCAGCCAAACACTTCAGTCAAGCAGATACTTGCCAGAGCTCTATGGCCCACTTCATGTGTGTATACATGCACACACACATGCACATGTGCACATACACATGTGCACACAGCTCTGCCTCCACCTCAGAGCCCTGTACACTCCTGGGCTCTCCCTAAATATCCCCCATCCATCCTGCCCTGCCTGCCCTTCAAACCACTCCTCCAGGATACTTTCCTGCCTAGTGATGCCTGCCTTAGGGTGCAGCCTCACCGCCCCCGGGGGGTCTGACTGGGCCTGCTAATTTGCTTCTTTGCAGAGACCCATAGGACTTCTTTTTCATGTGCCTCCACACCCACCATTCAGGCGCTTTGCTGGAAGCATTCACACATTGTCCCAAACCCCCAACCCTATGAGCCACACCAGGGCACCTCTCTTTCCCCAGAGCTGCTATAGGGCCTGGGACCCTGTGGGAGCACAGAGCAACCTGACTAGGCCTTGGGAATCCAAGCCGAGCTTAGGACCAGTGGCCTCTGGTGTTTGAGCCCCAACCCTGCTGATGGGGAGCCCCACATGACCTTGGCCTCCAGTCTTGATTTATCAGAGTCCCCGGAAAGTGATGTGACTAATTTGTGTGTGATTTGGGAAGCTTCACCACATGTGGGGGGAACAGGAGGGAGACTTTTATTTCCTGGTACCTTGTCTAGTTTTGCTTTGTTAATTTTTAAAACACGCACAAGCTCACAGAAATACATTTGATTAAGAGAAACATACACGCCCACCTCCAGTTTCTCATGCCCCTCTTCACAAATGGAGGCAATCCCTGTCAGCAGCTTCAAGGGAATTTTCTTTTCGACAAGCATTTACTATTTTTGCATTTTAAAAATAACCAACAATGCATATGAACATTTGGAGCTTGTTTACCCTGGGAGGCTGCATGGGCTGGCTCTCAGTTCCTGGGTTTAGCAAATTCATGAATGAAGGGCAGAGATGTGATGGCAAATTAGGCATCCCTTTGCATGGGAAAGAGGGAGGGAAACCTGGGTGAATGGGCCTGCCTGTGCCAACCACATCCTCAGGTCTGGGAGAAAAGGGTTAGTTTGAGGCAAACTTTCTGGATTTTCTCTGCTGTCTGCTGACACGTTAATGGATACACACAAGGCAGGGGAGAAAGTGTCTGTGTTGGGAGGGAGGAACATACATGCAAAACATAAAGCTTCTTGTAGTAGGTACCTGTAGGGAGTGCATGTGAGTATGAAATAAAAGATGCAGGTCACTGCATTGGTGCAAATCTGTGTGTACAGCTGTTTGTGTGTGCACACCTGGTCCTGGAGGTCAGTAGGAAGTCAGTGTGTATGGACGTGTGTGTCTGTGTGAGATTCCTCTTCTCCCTGCCCCCACCCCACCCAAAGGCCCCTCCATCAGGAACACAGTATCCGGGAAGGGAGGAGGGCTGGTAGTATCCGGGAAGGGAGGAGGGCTGGGCTCTGCACTATGCATCCTGCTCTCTCTGAGAGCAGCGTCTAGAAGGCAGCTTAATACATTTACTGAGCAAGAACAAGGAGGGCAGAGTCCCAGTGCATAAAATCCATCAGTCTAGTTGGAAAAGCAAAGGGTTAACAAGACTCAGGACAGATAATTCATAATGAGAAGGTTATAACCATGCAAAGGGCATTTAGGAGAGCAGGAAATTAATTCCAACTAGGAGGGTCAGGAGAAGCATAGTGTTGAGCTTGACCTTGAAGGATGGGAAGAATTTCAACCACTGTGATGTGAGGGGCCCATCACAAATAAAGAACTGTGGGAGCAAAGGTTTAGGGCAGAGATGGGCAGGGACTGTCCAGAAATGGTCATTCTGATGTGGCTAGAAGCAAGGGTACGTGGCAAGAGAGGGGCGCAAAGTTTGGGCTGAAAGGATAGGGTGGGACCTTGACTACCATACTGAGAATCTCAGGCTTTGATCTAGAGGCAGTAGAGAGCCAATTACTGTTTTTGAGCAGGAAACTCAGGATGGCATCTGTTTATAGGTAGGAGTATGGGGGTGGGGTGGCGAGTGGCAGCTGGGAAAGTCCGAAGGTAAGGTGAGCAGCTAAGGGGGCTTTTCCTTTTCCAGGGTCCAGGTGAAAGGAGGTGGTGACCAGGGAAACAGTGGGGAGGAGGCATAGGGGAGAGACATCGTGGGGTGCAATCAATGGACCGTGGTTTCCACCTGGCTTCCACCACCTGGCTAAGAAAGGGAGAAATCGAGGCCTGGTTTCTGGGGAGAATAGTAATGTCACTAGTTAGAAGGTGATGAGATATGATGAGTTGGAGAAATAACCAGATATGGCCAGGGCAAGCATGTGAGTTGACCAGCAAGCTATTAAAAAACAGGATTAAAGCTTAGGAGAAAGGTCAGAGCTAGAGATTTATGTGGGTGCACAGAGGTTGTAGTTGAAGTCATGGGAGCAGATGGCTCACCCAAGGGAACAAGATCAAAAGAGGCCCAAGGGAGAGCGTAGTTGGGGTGGGAGGAAGGGGTGGCACCTCCAGGGCATGTGCCCTCTGAAGCAGGCAAGCGCCTGGAGGCTCCAGCGAGGGTGGCCGGCAGCCCCTGACGCTAGGAGGCTGAGTGGAATGGGAGCTGAGGGGAGGACATTGGCTTGGACAATTTGGTCTCTCTTGGGAGGGCAGTTCCAGGATGTGGAGCTTTCCAAGTACAGGCAGAGAAGGAAAGTCACTTTTTTTCAAGAGGTGGCTGGGAGGAGGGAAGTAAAGATGTTGGATGGAACTTGAGGGGCAACAGGTGAGAGAGTGGATGCTTGAGGAGCTGCTTATTTGATTTGAGAGACACAAACGAGTACTTGAACCTGGTTGTAGTTTAAGGGAAGAGGTGTGGGTGGGTGTTGAGAGAGGTGGATGTTAATTTAAAGATGAGAGAGAAGAACACCAGATACAGCAAGTCGCCAGAAAGAGGGAGAGAAGGGGCAGGGGTTTGAGCAGAGGTGAGAATTAATTGTGAGTAGGAGAAGGGTGATGGCTGGAGCGTCAGGGTGGTGGCACCTTAAAGAGTGGTGGGAAGAGGAAAGAATTGAGTAGAGGAATATAGACAGACTAAAAAAATCCAGGCTCCTCTGGAAACTGTAAAATAAGCTGCTGAGTATAAGCTGGGCTTCTGGTGGAGCTGGAGGACAGGGCCCCGGGGGAAGCAGGAATTGCCAGCCCTGGAAGGAAAGTCTTGGGTACTCGATCCCGTCCAGCCCTCTGTCCCTCCTCGCAATGGGAGGCCCCCTTGGACCTCACCACACCTCAGAAACACTGTTTCTGCCAAGTGACCAGATGGCAGCCCCCAAGCCAGCAGCAGGACACCCCTGTCGTCCCTCCCCAGCTTACAGCCTTCTCACCAGTTCTCATCCTTAGGATTGAAGTCTCAAGTCCAGGGCAGGAAGTATTTTAACTGCTTGCAGTTTAAAAAATCGAGAGCTCTAAATAATTCCCTAAATGGGGATATCGAAAGCCTTGAAGATACGCAATTTGTAGTATTGTTTAAAAATAAATCTGAATCCTGGACTGGATGTTGGAAGTTACATACAACCCACAGGCCTGACCCAGGGGGCAAGGGGGAGTCAGCTACAGTACGTCTACCAGTGGGGTGGGAAGGCCAGCCTGGTGCTGGACGTGAGCCAGTGCTCCATAAACAGAGGCCACTGCCACCATTATCACTGTGCAGCCATGAAAATATTCAGACAGACATGTCAGATGGTCAGAAAAGGCTTAAGATTAAATGCTAAGCAAAAGAGCAATACATCAAGTGCTGTTTATACTCCAGTGAGTAAGTTAAACCAGCATAAGAAACTAGAGGAAATTAACCCAAATGCTCCATAGTCATTGTCTTCGGTTGGATGAGACTGTAGGAGAACGATTTTCTTCTCTTTTGTATTTTGCAACGTTTCTATAATAAGCTGGTGTTGCTTGTACATTTTTTATTGAAGTATAACACGCACACAAGAAAGTGCACAAAAGATCAATGTCCAGCTCAATTATCACAGAGCAAACCCTGTGCCACCACCATCCTGATCAGGAATCAGGACATTGCCAACATCCCAGAAGTCCTCTCCTGCTCCTTCCCAATCACCTATCACCTCCTCCTCTCCAAGGTAACCAGCATCCTGACTTCTAACTCTATAGTTCAATATTGCCTATTTTTGAACTTTGTCTATAAAATCATATGGTATATATTGTTTGTGCCTGGCATCCTTCACTCAACATTGTCTTTATGAGGTTCAGCTATGGTCATTCATTTTTATCTCTCTATAGCATTTTGTTTTCTATCTATATAATGTGATATATCTATATCTATCTATGTGTATATATATCTATACCTATATCTCTATATAGCCATATATCACTACATATATCACTACATATATATCTCACATACATGCATATATATCTCATAATTCTTATGCCCATTCCGCCTTTAATAGACACTTAGGTTTTTCCAGTTTGGGGCTATTACAAATAATGCATCTATCAAATTCTTAAACATGCCTCTTGACGCACAGGTGCGTGTATTTCTGTTGGATATAAACCTAGGAATGGAATTGCTAGGTCATAGGGTGGGCATATATTCAGTATCCATAGGAAATGCCCACTGTTACCCAGAGTGGCTGTGCCAATGTATGTACCCATGAGCGTGGGAGCACTCCCAGTGCCTCATACCCTTCCCAACGCTTGATGTCTGGCTTTATAACTTTGGCCAATCTGGCAGCATGCAGTGATATCTCATTGTGATTTTAAGTGTTCCTTTTTAATTTAAAGAATTAAAAGAAACAAGTTTTTAAAAGTAGGCTGGATCTTGATGTGACTAGTGGTTTGTCCGTTGCCTGCACCGTAGCAAGCACTCAAAATGCTTGAAGATGCGAGAAAAGACCAAATGAATGCTTAGTTTCCAGAGTACCTCTGTATTAAGTGTAACATAGCCTCTATCTTTGATATGCCTGTGAAATTCAGTGAAATACATTTCAGACATAACAGAGGCTTTAAAAAGAAGGGCAATATTTCCTTTTTAAAAAAGTGTTTATTTTTTATTTATTTTTAAATGTTTTTATTGATTTCAAAGAGAGGAAGGGAGAGGGAGAGAGAGAGAAACATCAATGATGAGAGAGTCATTGATCGGCTGCTTCCTGTACGCCCCCGACTGGGTATCAAGCCCCACCCTGGACAGGTGTCCTGACTGGGAATCGAATCGTGATCTCCTGGTTCATAAGTCGACGCTCAACCACTGAGCCATGTCGACCAGGTGAGAAGGGCGATATTTCTGAAAAAAATTCCAACCTGGGGTTAAGGTGCTAATCTTCTCTTCCTTTCCTAGGAAATGCCCACTGTTACCCAGAGTGGCTGTGCCAATGTATGTACCCATGCGTGTGGGCACCTCCCTCCCTCCACCCCCGACTTAAGCTGTGGCCACACTGGCTCCTGAGGAATGTCCTTGTCTGTGTCTCTTCCAGGAACGCAGATCTGATCAGCAAATGTGGAGACGACGCCCGAATCTATATCACGTTCCAGTATCACCTCATCGTCTTCGTGATCATCATCTGCATCCCCTCTCTGGGCATCATCCTGCCCATCAACTACTCTGGGAACGTGCTGGGTAGGCAGAGCTCAGCGGCTGCTGGGCCTAGGCCACTGGACCTGAGGGTCATCCTGGCAGACGGGATAGAACTGGGCCCTGGAAGTCTAGAAATCTACATTTTAATTCTACTTCTCATAATTAGTTATGTGACCCAGCAGTCTGTGCTTCAATTTTCTCACTTGGAGACCGGAGATACCACCTCCTTTGTCACAAGTTTTATCTAGGACCTGGCACCTAGCAGACACCTAGTAGTAATTCAATCTAGAAGTGAATGTTTATCCATGACCTCACCCCATAGCACACCTGGCCAGGTGTTCCTGGAGGTCCTTTTATGACATGTAAAGTCCCTGAACCTGATTTCTTCCTGTACCCACTCGGAGGGACACAGATCGTAAGTGCAGAATTTGTCTCATACGGCGTCTTCCCACACTTGTTAGAGCAGGGTAAGTCCTTTTGACAAAGTAACATTGTGGGTGAGGGCTTGGGCTGCAAAGACAGAAAAATCTTGATTCCCCAACTTTGATCCACATCAACTTCCCAGAAAATATCTTTGCTCAATCTAGCAAATTATTTCGTTTTATATTTGGTAAACCAATCTCCCAGGCCTCAGTTTCCTTGGCTGTCACGGGGATTGAGAGATAATCCACACTGAGCGCCTGGCACAGTGCTCCATGTAGCGGGTGCTGAGCGAATAACAGCCAGTGTTTCACCTAGAAATAGAAGGTGGACAGAGCTGTACGAAGGCTGTACGGCCAGGCCGTCTAGAATAGCACCGTCAATGCCAAGTGGCAGCCGGCTTTCCCCTGATCACTCAGGTTTCGACCTCTTTTCTCCTCAGGCCAGAGGTAGACCTCAGGGGACTCAACACAGTGTCCGGGCCACAGAATACCACCGCCAGAGCAAGCAGCTCCTCATCCCTTCTTTCCAGAGTCTCATCCTAAGCTAGTGTGTTGGCAGTAACAGTATAACGCAGGCTTTCTAGACACATTTCACAAAACCTGGAGCTGTCTAGACCCACAAATACATTTAGCCTGAAGGATTTACTCTGTCCCAATGAGGGAGCCGTCACATTTTCTGGAGTTCCAGGTTCTTGTAACAGTTGCCAGTGGTAACGGTGTTGCTAATTTCATCATTGCACTCATGGAGGGACTTCAGGTTCCATCAACAAGCATTAACCAGGTGTCAGTTATGCACTGGGGATGCCACACCAAGGCTGGGTCTTGCTTCACGGCTGAGGAGCCCCAATCAGCAGACCTAGGGAGGAGAAGAGGCCTCTGCTGTTTGGTTGGAAGTTGGGGACAAGCTCTGGGGAACCAGAAGGAAGAGCAGGTTGTAGGCTAGCATCTCTAGACCCTAGGCACCATTCGAGAACCTTGAATTCCGGCACCCACAGCAATCAGGGAGCCAGGCTTGAGGTCAGCAACTTTCTTCTCTTTCAGACTGGAATAGTCACTTTGGTCGGACCACCATTGTCAATGTCTCCACAGAGTAGGTACCTGATCTTCTTTCTTCCCATTCTACTGGCTGGGGGCTTTGGTGGGGAGAGAAGGTCCAACGTGTGGGTCCATGGCGTGGGCACCACTTTGCTGATAAGAAAGACCTGGTTTCCTTGGGAACCCAGGCCCTAAGTGAGATGCCAGAACTTGTGTTCTCTTGGTCGGGCAGAACTCTTGGTGCCTCAGTGTTCCCTGTAATGGGTGGAGCTATCCAAACCAGCCACCCCTGAAGACTTAGAAAGATGGCCCTATTTGCTTAGTATGTCCAGTTCCCAATAGGCAAAGACCCCATAGCGAGCAGAGGTTTAAGGTATTGCTTCTCTGCCCACAAAATAGGGCCAGGTAATTGAGTGAAGCATAGACCTGATTCCCACAGTGGAGGGATGGAGGAACCTAGGCCCATGCCCCACCTCTGCCATTAGCTGGCCCTGGGTCTGGGGCAGTGCACCTGCCTTTCTGAACTTCATTCCTAGTCTGTGGTGGGGGAAACACTGTTGGACATGATCTCTAAGCCCACTCCAGCCCTCATGGCCCAGGAACCATGGATTTTAACATCAGTCAAACCAATGTGTGGCCAAATTGATTTGTACTGAGCCCGGTGGAGCCCTGCTGGTCCATGCTGAGAAAATAGACCTACTAGGTGTCTGGCCAACTTCCTGAGAAAGTGGAAGCATCAGTTCTAGCAGGTGTGAGTGGGGTTCACACACTCCTGCCCACCTCCCCTCCCCCTTCCCCTCCCCCTCCCCCTCCCCCTCCCCCGCTGCACTCTTTCACTCCATCGAACTCCCCAGTCAGCAGAATGGGGCCCTGGTGTCCTCTCACCTCCCTTCCAGCCCACTCCTCCTGGGGTGCTTACCGGCGTCTCCCCAAGCGGCCACTGGTGTGAGGCACTTACACCTTCCTAACAATTTTATTAAGGCAGCAAAGAGCCTTCAACATCCCTAAGTCCATATTGGCAGAGAGCTGGACTGTCCCTTAGAGACCGCGTAACCTTGCCCCCTCTGAGGAAATGGAAGATCGAGGTGTCCAGCCAGATGGGAATGTTAGAGGAAATGTCAGGGACTGGGACACAAGCGTGAGGTGGTGTTTTGAAGCAAGGCAGCCTTTCTATCCTCAAACCACTCCAAATAAGGTGGCCCTGTTTCTGAACAGTCACCCTGGCCAGATGCCTGGGGACAGCATCACGTGAGCCCAAAGCCCCAGTGCCACCACTCTTCCTGCCCGAGGGGAGGTGTCTCAAATCTGCTGAGTCCTCCTTCCTCCAGGCTTGCATGTAACCCCAGAGTCCCTCATTTCAGAGGTCCAGAAACTGGGGGGGTCTGAGGTGCAGGCACTTAGAGTGAGGAGTCTAAGTGCTTCTGCCTTGGCTAGGAGCCACCTCAGGCAGATCACCTACCACCCTCACCCCCGTGTCCCGCTGGTAACATGAAGACAGTCACATGGTGCGAGAGTCTAGTGAGAATGTGTATATAAAGCATCTAGTCCACCCTGGGTCTGGCATATAGTAAACACTCAATAAACAGCCTTCATTAGCCAGAGCGGTACACCCCTGTCTCACCACTGCCATCCCGTCCAAGGTGCCTAGTGTCTGGAAGCACCAGAGGGGGGGCCTGGGGAGACAGCGTGGGTGGAAGAGAGGATCCAGGGGAGACTGTGTGGGTGGAAGAGGGGATCCGGGGGAGACTGCGTGGGTGGGAGAGGGGATCCAGGGGAGACTCTGTGGGTGGAAGAGGGGATCCGGGGGAGACTGTGTGGGTGGAAGAGGGGATCCGGGGGAGACTGTGTGGGTGGGAGAGGGGATCCGGGGGAGACTGTGTGGGTGGGAGAGGGGATCCGGGGGAGACTGTGGGTGGGAGAGGGGATCCGGGGGAGACTGTGTGGGTGGGAGAGGGGGTCCGGGGGAGACTGTGTGGGTGGGAGAGGGGGTCCAGGGGAGACTGTGTGGGTGGGAGAGGGGATCCGGGGGAGACTGTGTGGGTGGGAGAGGGCATCTCACCCTCCGGTGTCTTGCTTCTGGCAGGAGTAAGCTGCTGTGGCTGCATAGCTTCTTTGCCCTCCTGTACTTCATCATCAACTTCTTCTTCATGACTCATCACTGCTTAGGGTTTGTGCCCAAGAGGAGCTCTAAGGTAAGTGAAAAGAGCTACCAGGACTGCTCTCTCCCAGCTACAGTCCCCCCCCCCCCCCAGCTGGACCTTTCCGCCCCTAGCTTCCCTCAGAGGCTTCCCAGCTGGGCGCATTCTGCACACCTATGGGGAGGAGTCTCCCCTCGGCCCTGTGAATCAGCACCTGGCACCCCTGCACAGCCATCCCAATTGTGAAAACACTGAATCACTTCCAGACTGGTTGGTAAATAGCTGCTCCTAGGTGTCTCCTACCCCTGCACCCCTGACAGTCCCCTCTCCAAGGACCCCTGAACCTACTCACCATCCAAAAACTCAAAAGTTAAGAAACCCCTGGACGCGCAGGGTCCTGCATCCTAAGTGGCCAGTGCCCCCTGCTGAACCATTGGGTAAATATTTTCACTTGCCTTGTCCACTTCAGCCACACCCAAGCTCCTTGGCCTTCCTGAATCTTCCTGGGGTCAGAGACCCCATGTCCTGCCCCTGTGTCTCCCCACTGTCTTGGTTTGGGTTACGTTCACCCCATCTCCCAAGCAGGCCCTGACACAGGATTTGAGTAGCATTGGTTTATTTGAGTGGTGATCCCAGGAAGGACCACTGGACCTGGGGGGGTAGGGCAGTGGGGCTGGGAGAGAAGACCTCTGATATAAGGGGGCAGTAAGGGGCAATTCACCACTGTGGGAGCTGGCACCTAATCCCAAGGGGAGATCTGAGAATTGGAGTAGAGTGTGTGCCCTGGAGTTTCTGAAGCTAGTGGGGAGCAGTCAGGGGCATTTTCCCACCAACTCCCTTTCCATCACTGGCTGAAGGCTGTGCCTGGGGGCTTTAACTCTTCTCCACTCCTTGTTCTGCACATGGGCTGGGCATGCTCCCAAGGTCAGTAAAGGGACTCAGGCAGAGACCCTGTGTTTGAAGAGCTCAGGCGTCTTTGGGGTGTGAGACGAGTGCCCAGGGGTTGTGAGCAGGCCCCACAAGGGAAGGGGCATGAGAGCTGTCTGGCTTTGGTTGGGGGAAGAGAACCAGTGAAGAGGAACATCCCTGGCTCCTGTCCTCAGCCTTTTGAAGGTTCAGTGGAGTGGAATCAGCTCCTTTGAGGCCACCCATCCTAATGAACTGGTTGACTTTGCCTCAGTTCAGAACCCAAATCCACATACCCCTCAAAGATTACCCCGAATGCTTCCACCTGCCAGGTGTGGCTAGTAGAAGACCTGCCCCAGATGCTGCCAGGCCCCTCCAAAGACCCAGACATCCAGGAGTCCCGTGTGAGCACAGTCTTACTTCATTTACCCTCCCCACCTAGGTCACAAGGACACTGATGATCACCTATGTCCCCAAAGATATCCAAGACCCAGAAATCATCATAAAGCATTTCCAGTAAGTGGTTTGGGTGGAATGAGCATGGATTGCCTCCTGCCAGGAACCCTGCCTGGATTCTTATGTGGGTAGTGAGTCGGCCCAGGAGGGTGCAGTGAGAGATACCCCAGGTGGTGGCTCTCCCTGGACTGGGCTAAAGATCAGCCTTTCAGAATGGGGGAGCCCTAGAGCCATAGCAGGGCTTCTAAAGCCTGGGGTTCCCTGCATGGCATGGGTATCAGGGGAGAGCTAGTTTCCTTTTCCCTCATGGCTCCAACTACGAGCCCGAGGAGCTCCTGGGCCACAGTCACCTAAAGCAGGTCATCTTGAAATGTCTTCCATGACCCAAGTTCCCAGCCCCAGGAGCTAATGACTTCTCCATGAGCAGCCATGCCCAGCTCTGCCCCTTGGCCCTGTTCTGGGTCATCTGGGAAGGATATAGCAAATCTCAGATTACCAGGGATCAACCCCGAAGTTTGGCTTTAGGAGCAAGAGCTGGATTCTCCACCCAAGAACCAGGAACCACAGGCAGCTGAGCCACCCAGCCCTGTGGACTGTAGCTCTGGGCACAGGGTAGGGTGGCACATCCCCAGCCCTACAGCTGGCTCAGCATCCATGTTTGTGGCTGCAGCGAGGCCTATCCAGGGTGCGTAGTGACCAGAGTCCACTTCTGCTATGATGTCAGGACCCTGATTGACTTGGACGATCAGAGGTGAGGCTGCAGCGGGGCCTGTCTGATCTGGGGTGGGGGTAGGACGGGAGGATGTGGCTCTGCTGGCCCCTGACTGCAAGATCCCCCCGCCCCCCATCACCTGCGGACTGACAGGCGCCATGCGATGCGGGGCCGACTCTACTACACAGCCAAGGCCAAGAAACAAGGGAAGGTGATGATTAAGGTCCACCCCTGCTCGCGCGTGTGCTTTTGCAAGTGCTGGACCTGCTTCAAAGAGGTAAGTGGCGCAGGTTTCCAGGGACACAACAGAGGAGGGACAGAAGCACTGGGTCTCCAGCCTCCATCCACGGCTCAGGTAGTGCCTCTCGCCTGCCCTCTCAGTCCCCAGGCCCCATCCGGTCTGCTCTGGTGCTGCATCACCTTCCTTGCTCTCTTCCCACCAATCCTGCCTCCCTGCTGAGAATGTAGAGGAGTGATCCAGGGAGGCTTGCTCTGGCCCACTTCCAGTCTTGGGTGGGAGGACCAGAGAGAAAACAGTAGGCTGCTGTAGCTTGCCAGGCCTTGGGCTTTCAAAGAGATATGACAGGAACAGTGGAAGGCAGTGGGCTTCATCTTATCACCCACCCACTGTGGCTAGAAGGCAGCCTCAAGACTCGAACACCTGCCTCAAGGTAGCACTGAGCTCTAGTCCAGAGAGAGAATCATCCCCCTTTCCTGGAAATGCCGCAAACACACCCTTTCACTCCTCTGGGGTCCACCTATGTCCAAAAGCAGCCCTAACCCCAGCTGTGCCTCACTATCCCCAGATCTAGGAGCAGGGAGTTAGTTTTAGAGTCATAGCCTCTTCCTGTTCTAGAGTTGGGTGCTTAGAACCCACCTGGGGTCCTGAGCCGGGTGTCAAAGGGAGCTGGGGATGGACCTCAGGCCTCAGACCCACCGCCCCCGGGGTGCTGAGTGCAGAGAGGCCCCATGTCTGGCCAGGCCCTCCTGGAGCTCTGCCCCTCCAGCCCTGAGGGCCCCGTCCCACCCCAGGTAGATGCAGAGCAATACTACAGTGAGCTGGAGGAGCAGCTGACCGACGAGTTCAACGCCGAGTTCAACCGCGTTCGGCTGAAACGTCTGGACCTGATCTTTGTCACCTTCCAGGACACCAGGATGACGTCACAGTGAGTGCCAGGGCTACACTGAGCCCAGCCCCGCCCCAGGAGTGGGCCTCTGTGTCTCTCAAGCCACCCTCCTTCACCCCATCTCAGCCAAGGGAAGGAAAGAGCCTCCCTCCAGTTTGCAATATCCTGACCCCCCCCCCCCCAGTGCCACCTGGCTTGCCAGCGCATGGCCATACCCATTTCCCCCAGGTGCCAGCTCAGCTTGTCTCGAGACACCAGGCCCTGAACCCCTCACTCCCATATGTCCTTGCTTCAGCATGGGGGTGGTCAGACTAGCCTTTGGACTCTCAGTTCCTCTTCTACGACAAGAATGATATCCATTTTCTCCCTCATCACTCGTCACTCCTCTCCTCACAAGTGACAGAGTCAGAGTAGAGAAGCTCAGCTTGCCACTTCTCTCCTGCTGCAGGCCTCCCCTCACTCATAGCCTCATAGCCTCCTCTCTCTCTGCCCAGCCTCTGGCAGCCCCACCTTGATAGGGAGTGGATTAGGTCCACTCTGGAATGTTCTGGAAGGATCCTTAAGTCCTTAGGACTGGATCAAATAGACGAGAGCCCCAGAATCAGTCTCTTGAGGACCGTGGGGTCCCACCTCCCCCTGAGGGACCTGGTCATGCACAACACTGTCCTCGCCTACCCAGCCCAACAAAGGAACAGTGGGATCGCCTGGAATTTAGTCACAAATAACTGTGTGCAATTTTGCAGATCACTTACACTCTCAGATTTCTTCTCTGTCAAATTTGGTTGCTTATATCTTCCCTGTCCACCTCCCAGAGGCTTAAGAAGCCTCTAATTAGCTTGCGTGTTCTATGAAATGCTACACCTACACAACACAAAACTGCTTATTTTCTGAGACAGCGTCACTCAGTAGAGAGGATGTGAGGTTAATTACAGCAGAAGTGTGAATGGGAAGACCGAAGATGGGGGTCCTGGTGTATCTTCAGGCACCTCACTTTAGCAGTCTGTGCCGTTGGGATTATGTTGGTCACCGACCGGCACAGCGTTGGGCACACAGACAGAACTCCACGATTGGTAGATACTGATTTGGATGAGAGTGAAATGAGTGCCTCCCCTGTCAAGCTCTGAGAAAGAGCGTGTCTTTGTGTTGTCACTGCTGTTAAGGGGCCAAGGCATTAACTGAGAACCATGTGGTCCCCTCCCTTCCTGGGCGGTCCCCCCTCTAACATCCCTTTCCTCCAGCAACTAGACCTCAGGAACTGCCCACCTCTAAGGTCCTGGGAGACATATCCAAGGCTTCACGAGGCCCCCGGAAGTGTGTGAGCCCCCACCTGTGGAACCCTGACATGAGACACCCCCCAAGCCCATCATCCTCACTCCAGACTTCTCTCTCCTTCCCCCGTCTCTGTAGCATCCTGGAGGATTACAGGTACATCCAGTGTGGTGTGTCCCCCCGCCAGTCCTCGGTGAGCACCATCGTCAAATCCTACCGCTGGAGGGTTTCCTTTGCCCCACACCCCAAAGACATTATTTGGTAAGCCCCCTCTGTCCCCTCTCCTTTGAGCTCCTCTGAGACTACAGAAGGCAATGGGTAACAGAACAGGGAAAGGAATCGGCCCCCACTGGGCCTCCCTTGTCCTCTCCTGAGCACCCTCAAGCCCGCCCCACCAAAAGTGTGGAAGGTACCAGCTCTTGGGAGAAAGGTTTTTCCTGCAGAAAGAACTCGTCTATTTATTTTTATTTTTATTTTTTGGCTCACCTATGCGATACATTCAGAGCTTTTACAAATGGTGTGATCGAGGGAAAGATCCAGGGCCAGTCGCATGCAGGTCTATGTCTGAGGGGCTGAGTTAGACCAGGGCAGCCTGGGTCCACAGCTGGATGCAGGAAACAACACTTGGGCTCTGTCTAAGGGCTGGGACCTGGGGCCCTAACTGCACCTCTGTGCCCCATCCCTCCCCAGGAAGCACCTGTCCATCCGCCACTTCCATTGGTGGGCCCGCTTCATCGCGATCAACACTTTCCTCTTCTTCTTCTTCTTCTTCCTCACCACTCCTGCCATCATCATCAACACCATCGACATGTACAACGTCACCCGCCCCATCGAGAAGCTGCAGGTACCTCCTCTGCTCAGGCCAGCGTGGGGTACCCCGGGCGGTGAAGGAAGAACTCAGACGAAGATGGAATGGGGGGCCCAGGGGGCCATGGCTCCAGGGCACAGGCCCCTCCGGCCAGCGTGGTGGAGGTGGCAGCGGTGTAAATGGTGGCCTAGAGTTTCCGTTGTTCTAAAGGAGATGAATGCTGGTGGCTGCCCATCCTAGAAACTGGGCCTGGGGAGCAAAGGGAGAGTGGGGGAGCTGCAGAGAAGTTCTGGGGTGATTTTGGTAAGAAGGGTGGGCCAGTCAAACATGGATTCAGAGGGCTTCTTTAGATCCACCACCCAGGCCCACTGGTGGCAGCAGGGGGCATGGCAGGTGTGACAGCTCTGTTCTCCCCATGTTCTCCAGAGCTGGGTCCGTGTTTGACAGATGGGGTTGAGGGTGGGGAAGAGTGAGGTAAGTTGAACGCAGCTGTCTGGAAGAAGCAGGACCCCAGATCTGTCTTAGGTCCCTCACTTCTAGACACACCCACTTCAGGGTGGGAGTGCCGGGCCTGCTGAGCCATTCCTGAAGTCAGAGGATGCTCTGTACTGATAGGAAATCCAGAGGAACTAAACTGGCCCTTTCCAGATTCTATAGCCCCAAGCTGTCATCATGCATCACAGCCCTAGAAGGCCTCTTTCCAGATCACCCTCATCCCTATTCCAGCAACACGCACACACGCACGCGCACACACACACACACACACACACACACACACTTTCGCCTTCCTTTGTCACAATAGGCTCCAGGCAGGAGCTCCACAGCTCTCCCTGAGGATTCTTTATTTACACCCTCCCCCTCTTTGCCACTCTCACACAGCATCACGTTAAAGACAGTGTCATCTCCCTGAGGTATGAGACATGGGTGACAGCAGCTGGCTCTGGACCACTCTGCCCCTCCAGCAACCTCAGGATAGAAGGTCTATACCCTTTGGGGATGCCACTTGACCTTGGAGTGTTAGCCTCTGCCCTTCCCAAACCAGGCAGACCCCTGGCCAGGAAGGCAGGTGAGAAAGTCCAGGCCCACTGTGCAGCTCAGGGACACCAGGCCTGCTCTGGGGCTGAGCTGGAGAGGCCAGGTGTGTGGGAGAAGGCAGAGATGGCCTAGAAGGGGACGGGGCCTTCTTGCTCTGATGTTTCTCTCCCTCCTCTGCTCCCCCCCTGCAGAGCCCGATCCTGACCCAGTTCTTCCCCTCCGTGCTGCTCTGGGCCTTTACAGTGATAATGCCTCTGATTGTCTACTTCTCTGCCTTCCTGGAGGCCCACTGGACCAGGTGAGCTGGGGCCTCCTCTCCAAGACCTGCTCTTCCCAGTCCTTCCCCTGCCACCCCCCCTCCAGCCTCCAGCCTAGTGCTCTGTCCTCCCATCTGGCCTAAGGAATGGAATTAGATACCTGAAACCATCCCAAAAGTAGGGCCTGGATTGTCTCTGGGCCTCTGGCGTCCAGGATGCTGAGACAGGGCCACCATATGAGATGTGAGGCCAAAACCAGGTGTCGTTGGGCAGCTCCCTTAGCCTCCAGCTGTGCACTGAGGGAATGGACCTGTGGGCAGAGACACAGGCAGAGGGCACAGGATGAGGCCAAGAGAGCAGGACTTGTTTGGAGAATGTTGGGAAGGCTGCTATGGCCAGAGCAGAGGAGACCCTGAATTCAAACTTATTGTCGACCCATATGGCCCATATGGTGCCCACATTTTTTTAGAAATATGTTTTTATTGATTTTTTAGAGAGAGAGGAAGGGAGAAGGGAGAGAAAGAAAGAGAAATATCGACATCAACCTTGATCGGCTGCCTCTTGCACGCCCCATGCTGGGGATCAAGCCCACAACCGGGGCATGTGCCCTGACCGGAATTGAACCCAGAAACTCCTGGTGCATAGGTTGATGCTCAACCGCTGAGCAACACCGGCTGGGCATGGTTCTCACATTTAATTTTTTTTTTTTTTAATCCTCACTCAAGGATAATTTTTCCATTGCTTTTTCAGAGAAAGTAGAAGGGAAAAAGAGAGAGAGAGAGAGAGAGAGAGAGAGAGAGAGAAACATCGATGTGAGAGAGACACATCGATTGCTTGCCTCCCGTGTGCTCCCCAACTGGAGACTGGGGCCGGGGATCAAGCCTGCAACCTAGGTATGTGCCCTTGGCCGAAATCAAACCCGCAACCCTTCAGTCCATAGGCCAGTGCTCTATCTACTGAGCCAAACCTGTTAGAGCAGTGCCCACATTTTAAACAATCAGGAACTGTTTCCCATTTGTTAGCCCTAATGGTTCTACGGTGGCTAATTGGATAGAATGTATTTATTATATCCTGAGGCAGGAGAACCTGCTTTGGCCTGAAGGCTATGTGGGTCTCAAAAGATATTTGCTGCACCTAAAGTTCCTACCATCCTACCAAGCAACAAGCCAGGAGGTTTGTCCTAACAAATCCTTACTGGTCACTCCTATGGCCAGGAACAGCGCTTATGCTGATTACTGAAGCTCTAAAGGGACTCTGAGTATCATTGGTAATGTCCCTTTAACAGTGTAAAGTATATGGTGGCACATGTGCCTCCCCTCCTGTGCCAGGACAGACATCACTAGCTGATCATGCTGTTCTTTCCTGCTGCTCCCAGTCATAGCACACCTCACAGTGCCCCACAAAGATGGTGCTGGGATGCACTATTAAATCACGTTTCTAGGCCAGGTAGCAGCCTCTCTCTCTCTTCACTCCGTAGTGTTAAGCTTTTGGTTCGTATCACGCCTCACTCCCTGATGAATCTCCTTGTTTCCTTCCAGATCAAGTCAGAACCTGATCATAGTGTATAAGTGCTACATCTTCCTGGTGTTCATGGTGGTCATTCTGCCCTCTATGGGGCTGACCAGGTACCTCACCTCTAATTATTTCTCCCCTCTCAGCCAGGCTCACCCTGAAGTTGGAACCTCCTCTTTCGGATACTGTAGGTCTATCTGTGGTTGCTGCAAATACATCCCTCAAATGACAGTCCAGTGCCTGTCATGAGCCTAGCATGTCCCAGGTATCATGCTAACTCTAAGGTGCCATGAATTCTGCCCTCAAAGAGCTTATCATGGAGCTGGGGTGACAAGTCATGCCTGCCAGCTAACTGCAAGCCCAAGCTGGGGGAAACGCAGCCAGCATGCAGTAGAAGTTCAGAAGGAGAGAGCACTGTGGGAGAAATGGCTGGTGAAATTTTGCTAAACAAGGTGGCCTTGAGCTGAAAGGCCCAAGGGTCAGGTGCAGGATGGCCCAACGTTAAGAAGGAAGAGAGGCAGTGTGGACTGGCCAGTTAGAATGTTAGGGTGTAAGAGTCTTTGGGGCGTGGGCAAGGGAAGCCAGTCCAAGAAGAATTGAACCCTGGGCCTTAGTTCATAAATTCATTAACCAAAGGGCCTGCCTTGTTCTTGCTTCTAGTTTGGATGTCTTTTTCCGCTGGCTCTTTGACATCTACTATCTGAAGGAGGGATCCATCAGATTCCAGTGAGTACTCAAGTGCATGGTCCAGGTGCACTCCCAGCGTGCACTGGGGCTCCATGGGTTCACACCAGGTGGATATGTGCATCCTTTACTTGCTCACACAGTAGAAATGAATGCAAACAACACTCATTAGGCAGCTTCTTAACCTTTCCTGTGCCATGGACTCCTGTGGAAATCTGGTAAAGCCCAGGGACCCCTTCTCTGGAGTTTTTGAAGTAACTGTAGATTCACAGGAAATTGCCCCCCCAAAGTGTCCTGTGTACCCTTCCTCCAGTGTCTCCCAATGGGAATGTCTTGCATAACTCTAGTACAATATCATAACCAGGAAACTGACATTGAAACAATTCACAGAGCTTATGCAGATGTTGCCAGTTTTACATGTACTCTGAGTAGATGTCTTTAAATACAAAAAATACCCGGATTACACAGAATACCAATTACACTGAAATATAGTTATCAAATATTTTTAAAAATCAAACTGGTAACATGGTTTTTGCAACACATTTAAAAACAGGACAATGCATGTGAGGTATAGTTAAGCTAAAGTTAGTTTATTGTTTTAAAGGCATCAGTGTGAAAGCTGATGTTACTTAGCCGGAAGAAGAATATTAAATGGGGTTGGGGGAGATCTTTGACAACACAACAGGCAGGTTGTGTTGGACATCCAACCAATTTCAATTATTTTATTTTTAAGGCTATAAACGTTGAAAATCCCAAGTTTCAAAGATGTAATGTTGCAAATGACACGCAAGCTTCCATAGCTTCCTCTGTAGAGCAAGCACCAGAATTCTCCAAGGTTTCTGCACTTTCTGCAAACTATAATTGCAATATGTTGTGTGTTTTTGTCCGAGATGAATGAGTTCATCTTTGGCTATTTAATATCTTGAATACAGTTTACAGATCAGAAAGAAAAGCATTGGGAGTCCATGACAACTCTGATGCCATCAAGAAAGTACAGCTTTGGGAGGAGCTCTGAAATATGCCCAGGGCTCCCAGATTTCTCTTTTCAAAAAAGTTGAGAGAATTGTGTAGATGAGGACCCTGGAAAGCAAGAGCTGCCTGGGCCACCTCTGTGAGAACAGGCAGCTTGGCCATTAGGTGGCTGCTTGACTCCTAGTTGAAGTTGGCCAACTACATCAGATGCGGGTCTGCAGAGAGGAACTTTTCAGTCATGCATAGCATAGTGGCACGTGGGGTAACTAGCGTCATTTTGAAGTCGTGATGAGCACAAATGATACTGTAAGATGTCAGCAATGACTGCGGGCGGTGTGATATGAAAATATCTGATTTCAGTGGGTGACAGACCCACAACCAGGGCTGACATTGCTGCAGTTGTTGGCTCACGTTCTTAATGGAAGGAAATGCTACATTGTAGTTGGCGGTTAGTGGAAATAAAGATGTAATTTTTCCCCATTCAAGGTCACAGATCCCCACCAAATTCTACTCATGGACTCCCTAGGGTTTGTGGGTCCAGGTCAAACAGCCTGCTTTAGATAAAGCCAGCACATGTATCTCATAACATATCCACACTTTATGTAGACCATCCCTATCCCTGCTCTAAAGGGCCCTTGTTAAATTGGGCTTGGAGCACATATATATATAAAACTTACTCTCCCCCTCTTGATAAGACAATAGACAGGTGATGTTGGACATCCAGCCAATTTTGATATATATTTTTTTATTTTTAGGGCTATAAACATTGAGAATCCCAATATTCAAACATGTAATCCCCACTCCCTTGGCTCTTTTCTTCGCTCTCTCCTCCCCTCTCTCAACACCTCTGCCCTTTCCCTCTCCCCTGGCTTCCACTGCTGTCTCCCACTCTCGCCATGCCCAGGTGTGTGTTCCTGCCAGACAACGGTGCTTTCTTCATCAACTACGTGATCACAGCATCTTTGCTTGGCACGGGCATGGAGCTCTTACGCCTGGGGTCACTCTGCTTGTACAGCACCCGCCTCTTCTTCTCCAAGTCGGAGCCAGAGAGAGTCCACATCAGAAGGGTGAGGGCCAGGCTCTTCCCTAAGCACAGCCCTCAGAGTGTCCCTTGGGAGGGTGTCAGGAAGGAGGCCTACTGGAAGCCCCAAGTGTGAGAGGCATGGGGGGGGCTTGCTTCTTGGACTCTAAGGTTGAAAGGCCGGCTGCCAACCAGCTCCCAGAAGACAGATAAGGAGCCACAGGAGCAGCCAAGCCAAAGGAACCAGGCCACCTTCAGGTGACTCCTGTTTTCTGCCCTAGGACCAGGCCATAGAGTTCCAGTATGGGCGTGAGTACGCATGGATGATGAACGTCTTCAGTGTGGTGATGGCGTACAGCATCACCTGCCCTGTCATTGTCCCCTTCGGTGAGTCATCCCAGAGGCACCCCTGGCGCTGCGCACCTTCAGACTGGAAGGAGCAGTTGAGCCCCACAGCATCAGGCCACGTCCTGGAGCAGGAGGAAACCTGGGACGGCCTGTGGGCAGGGTGGGAGGCTCTGGGGCTCGAGGGAAGATGCTAGTCCCAGAGGTTGGCACCACGGGGTTGCCACCGCCTGTCCTAGGCCCTTGCTGCTCTGACAGACGCTGAATCTGACTTCTCAGTTGTGTGGGGGTTTGGGGATAGCACAGGCCCCGACTGGAGCAGCCACTGAGTGTGGCTTCATCTTCCCGCCCCAGGGCTGCTGTACCTGTGCATGAAGCACATCACAGACCGCTACAACATGTTCTACTCCTACGCGCCCACCAAACTCAACGAGCAGATCCACATGGCCGCCGTAAATCAGGCCATCTTCACGCCGCTGCTGGGTCTGTTCTGGATGTTCTTCTTCTCCATCCTACGATTAGGTAGGTACCAGGCCTGCCGGGCCGTTTTACCACTGCCTCCCCTGCTGCTCCACAACCCCCTCCTCCCCCCCAGCTCTGCTAGAGCAGGAAAGGCCAAGAGGACACGGCTCTGCTCATTGAGCGCGACTGAGCCCAGTGGCTTCTCTAGGCCTCGGGAGCTCCTTTTAGAGCCCTTTGAAGAGAAGGGAGGGCTTAGGCCAGCGCCATCCAAATCCTATAGATTTTGGCCCCAGCCATCATGGCTCAGTGGTTGACCCATGAACCAGGAGGTCACAGTTGGATTCCCCGTCAGGGCACATGCCTGGGTTGTGGGCTCGATCCCCAGCAGGGGGCGTGTAGGAGGCAGCCGATCAATGACTCTCATCACTGATGTTTCTCTCTCTCTCTCCCTCTTCCTTCCTCTCTCTGAAATCAATTTAAAAAAATCATATACATTTTGGTTGACCAGCCTCAGGGCAAGAAACATGATGTTCCTTCATTCTAACTCAGGGCTGGCAGGAAATAAGATATTAGCTCTCAGGCTCCATTCCCATGACATTCCCTCTGGGATCCTACAAAATGCCTGGTCTTGTGAGTTGCCAAAAACCCAGAGGAGGATTCTGAGTCTGCCCCAGCAGCCAGCTTTTTCCCTACTCTTGGCTCCACAATGCTGCTGTCCCTGTTCCCACGGGCCAGATACTGAAAATCCCCTGAGGCAAGAAGCTCACACTGATCCCATCCGCCTTCCTCCTCACGGCCCATACTGTTTTCTGCCTCCCCCGACACTAGCCTTCCCTCAGAGATGCTTGACCTTAACCTTCTCAGTAGCATGGAAAAGGGAGAGTCCATGTGTTCTTCCTCCCCTGTCACCATGGCATCTGTAAACACTCAGCTCTCAGTCACCCTGAGCATTATCTGTTGTCACCTCCAATTTCATAGGCCCCAGCCTTCTCCTGCCACCTCACAGATTTCAGTTTTATAGCGCTTTTTTCTAAGTATGAAGGACTACATGTTTATCATCAAAATTGGAATCCTCTGAAGCCTGTGGTTGGCTGCTCCCAGACCTCATTCCGCACACGTGTTTTTCGGGGGGTGGAAGGACGGGGCAAAGCAGGAGGGAGTTCATTGATTTATTGCTGCTTTTCCAAATTGTGAAATTCACTTTATAACATTCAGTCCTGTATCCTGACTTTCTTCACTGAACATTATGTTCTAAGCAATGTCCTGTGTTATTAAAACACTGTTTGAGCACATGCCTTATGCTGACTGTGCTAAACTCTCTTTTAGTCAGTTCTCCCTTGTTGGATATCAGTGCTATTTATCATTTTTTGCTATAATAAAAAACATGATTATAAACATTGTTATGCAGTAATGATGTAAAGACTAATTTTTAATATTTGCCTAGTTAGAAAACGGCTACCCTAAAATAGTTACCAAATAACCCCAATCAAAACATAAATGACTTTTATTTATTTATTTTTTTAATAAAGAATTCTCTTTTTTAAAATTGATTTGAGAGAGAGGAACATCAATCGGTTGCCTCCCGCATACACCCCACCTGGGATCGAACCCACAGCCTTTTGGTGCATGGGGTGATGCTCCAACCAACTGAGCCACACTGCCAGAGCAACATAAATGACTTTTGCATTCTGGATTGCTTCTCAGTGCCATTAGCACAGATCACTGTGCATGTGTACTTGGATAGGGCTCACAAGGAAAGGTGTGGGTCAGAGATTGTATTTGGGGGCAGTGGCACAAATGAATAACTCAGAGATACTTCCCAGGGACTGTGATGTGGCAGGTAGCTGATGGGTGGAGAAGAACATGTTTAATGGGCCCTTAAGTGGATACTTAAGTCAATTAATTTTTTTTTTTCATGGAATCCACAAGATGCCAAACTCTAAACTGGTCAAATAGCAACAAAGGAAGATGTCATTGTATCAGGCCCATTGATCCCAGTTGTTAGGAAGAGAATTGGGCAAGGGCCTCTCTGCTCCAGAGGTGCTGAGGTGGGCCCTAGGCACCTGTCAGTCCGGGTAACATCCCAGCTGGCAGACTGCTGCCCACAGCTCTGGTCCTCAAGCCCCTTTTTGTCTTGGCAGGTTCACTCCACAGCATCACCATCTTCTCCCTCACCGCTCTGATCTTCTCCATGATAATTGCCTTCCTGGGCACTTTTATAGGGAGGCTTCGGAGGGCACGTGACTACGAGGTGAGTTGCCAGGCTGCTTTTCCTCCACTGGTTCTCCCAAGCCCCCAGGGACAGAGTTCTAGGATAGCCTTCTGACCTGGGCACCCACAGTGCCACATAGATGAAAGATTCTTGCCTTTCTCCCTGATTAGGGGCCGTACAAACTCAATGTGTGTGTGCGGGGGTGGGGGAGGGGTCCCCTTGCACTGGCCCAGACACTGCTCCCCTCCATGGGGAGGGATATTTAGCAGACAGCTGTCCTCTCCTCTGACACCTTCTCCCAACAGCAGGCTTCTGGCCCACCCCTCCTACAATGTGAGCCTGTTCAGCCACTGAGCTGACCACCATTTTAAGGGATGGGGGAGTTGACAGTGGCCTGGGGAAGGGGGGATAGTCATCACTTTTAGGAGTTCCAGCATATTGACCTTGAGGCTGTCTGGAGGGAGCCTGGTTCTCTGGGCCCCACGACACCTTTGCCAATGGGGCCCAGCCTAGAGAAGGGAGCCAATCCATGCCCACCGAGAGCCATGCCAGCAACACTATGCGCTCTTGACCAGCATGTCCCAAAGTGAGGTGTCTGTGTACGCATACTGGAATGATTTCCAGGGGACTCAAACATTATTTTTCATGGTTACACATTTATTTTTCTATTGGTTCCTATTTATTTGTTTTTCTGCTTATAGCAACTGACACAAGTTTTCTGTTTATACTAGTGAAGCATTTCCTTTTTAAATGAATTTATGTAAGGAAAAGAAAGTAAGCTAATCTGAAGTGCTGGCACCAGCAGAGTCTGAGGAGGGAGCCTCTTGGAAGAGGAACCTCTCGCTTCTAGTGGATCTGCCATCTCTGGGACCGTGGGCACAGGCCCTCACTGCCCTCCCTGCCTGGCCCGAATGCCATGCTAGTGAAGGAGCAGAGTGAATGACACCTCTGGCTCTGTCTTCCCAATACAACAAGGCCACATGATTATGTTGTCCAAGTGCCCACTCTGGAGAAGAAAGGTGGCAGGGGACCTAGACCAGAGTGGTTTAGGACTCGTTCCAGATGGAGAGGGGAAATCCCAGGGGGAAAGAAGAGAGAGTTGAAATCAAGGCATTTCCTAGACTCAAAGCAGGATCATCTCTGAAGCCCAAATCTGCTTACTTCCTCCCACTATGGTCCTTGAGAATGGAACATTCCGGAAGGGTCGCCCTAGCATCCCAGTCACCTCTCTGTCCCCCTGGCCTCAGCTCTGCCAGCTGGGCTGCAGGCCTGGAAAAACAGAAGATCAGTTGAGTTCAAAGGGAGCAACAGGCCCAGGTGCAGGGTCTAGGCTCCCCTGAATGTGGGGAGGGAGTGGGCAAAGGGCAGATACCCCCATTCTGTGACCCTGCACGTTTCTCCCCACTGCTGCAGCCTGAGGAGGAGATGGAGACCGTGTTTGACATGGAGCCAAGCAGCACCTCCTCCACGCCCACCTCCCTTGTGAGTCAGTGCCTTCACTCTGTGGGACAGGTCAGAGGGGGGTGCCTAGAGGGGGGGCTACTCCAGTGGCATTGTGGGGGCACCAGCATTTAGTGCCTGCCCTGAGTATTGGGGAGGAGAAGGGCCCCCCTCCCTGGGCTCCCTCCTCTGACGCAGCAGGACTTGGCCCAGGTCCAATGCCTGCCGTGGCCCTGGCTGAAGAACAGGGAAGATAGAAGATCCAACTTTAACCTGACATTCTCTAGAAGGAGCTCAGAGAGGAAGAGAAAGGTCAGGGAGACCCCAGCCACAGCGAGCACAGTCGTGTAGACGCAGGGACATGCTGGGGCTTGGCCTTAGGACCGAAGGCTGCCTCCAAGGGCACAGGTGCGCAGACAGAGCTACAAGGAGCTACTGGAGGTCTGGATGGAATGGTCGGGCCGGGGCGCACCATATGAGTGAGCCCATCCACATGCGAAGAGATGAGGCTAGACTCAGAGTGCAGGGGTCCAGCAGGCTGGGCATTGGCTTCCACACAGTGGCTCGGTGTACAGAGGCATGAGCACTCGCCCACATCCCAGCCACAAGTATAGATACAAGGCCACCAATGCCAAAGCCCAGGTGCCTTGGAGGAACACTGAAGAGGGCACTCAGGGAAGGCTTCCTGGAGGAGGGAACATGTAATCCAACTCCAGGAATGGGAGTCGAGGTTGCCAAGTGGAATAGTGTGTGGGGGAAGAGCATTCAAGGAAGAGGATCAGCCTGTGCAAATGCCTGGAAGAGACAATTGGGAACATTTGGGGAAAGGAAGACAGCCTGGTGGAAATGCAGAGTGGGCCCCAAGGCTCGGTGGAGAACAGGCTCTTTAGTCGTGACAGAGCAGGTGAAAGTGCAGACACACCAGTGCTGGACACGCGCACCCCAGTGCACAGAACTCCGCCATTCTCACTCTCGATCTTTATGATAAACCCACACAGTAAGGGTTTTTATCCCCATTGTACAGATGGGGAAACTGAGTCTCAAAAAGATCAATTAATTTAGACCCCAGGATGCTACTAAGCAGGGAAGTGGCAGAACAAAGTTTGAACCAGGTCTGACTCTAAAGCCTGAGCTTAAAATAAAAATTACTGGAATTGATTTTTTAAATCTTTCATTATTACAACAGTGATATATGAATGTTGTAGGTGTTATGGGGGAAAACAGGCAAAAAAAAGAAAAGAAAAAGTCCATATTTTCACCACCCAGAGATGACCTAAGTTTTATTCTTCCATATATAAAAGTTTTGCTAAAATGAAATAATATGCATACTGATTTATAACCTGCACTTTCTTTAACAATCTCCATCTTTCCATATAAATTTTTACCTTTTCAAATACTCAGTAGGTCCATATTCAAATTGTCCTAAGCATTCCAGAAATACCTTTTACAGCTTGTCCAAAACAAGGTCCAATCCATTCTCTGTGCCCCATTAACCCGGCACCTGTGCATGTCCCTTTAATTCTAGCACCGCCTCTTTTTAATGCTTGTTGGAGAGACCGAGCCAGTCGTCCTGCAGAATGTCCTACCTTCTGGGTTTTTCTGACTGTTTCTTCATGACGTCTTATAGCAGATTCCAGTCTCCTATATTTCCTAAAAACTAGAAGTTAGATCCAAAGGCTTGATAGATTCAAGTTCAATATTAGGTGCTAGACCACATTACAGGTAGTGCTGTGCCTCACACTGGGAAATACATAATGTCCCATTTATTCCCATTAATGATGCTAACATGACCCCCTGATTAGAGGGATGACAGCTGGCTTTTCCATTGTTCAGTTACAATTTTCCCACTTACCACCCAAAGGTCATATGACTATGGGTTTACTTTGGCGTTATGCAAATGTCTAGATTCTTCTGTAGAAAAATTGTGCTCTCATCTACGAGGGCTTTTTGGTTTCCCTGAAAGGAATTCCTGCAGGAAAGGTTTAACTCCATCCCATAATTACCTATTTTCAAAATAAGGAGTTGGTTTAAAAGTCATTTCAAAGGATGACAAACAGCAATATCCCTGTACTTCCTAAGTTTTTCCTGGATTTGAGAGGTTGCATGACCAGGGCCTCAGATAGCAGTCTCAGTTTCAAATCCTGATTCACAGGCCAACTAATGACAGCCCGAGGGAGTTGTGGATGCTCCTTTGAAGCTGTGTTAGAAATTGCACTAGCTCAGGAAGGGGGGGGGGCTCTCCAGACCCCAGCATAGGGGAACCTATTGTTATCTACCCCTGGGTTTAGCCTGAGCTGGAACCGAGAATGAATGGCACAGGTGTTGAAGGAACAGCGGACTAGGAGTTAGGAGATCTGCACTAACCAGCCCTGGGAGCTCGTGGATACTCATTAAATGACCAAGGGCAACTGGGCAGGGGGATGGCCGGACTTGGGCTTCTGGTGAAGAAGGATGCATGGCTTGGGGGGCGGGGCAGAGGCTCTGGGAGTAGTGCTTAAGGGGAAAGGGAATGTCCAGGGCCGAGTCCCCAGTGTGACCTCACCCCGATCTCCCCTCTCTGTCCTGAGCAGCTGTATGTGGCCACAGTGCTGCAAGAGCCGGAGATGAACCTGACGCCAGCCTCTTCCCCCGCCCGGCACACCTACGGCACCATGAGCAGAGCGCCGGAAGAGGGAGACGAGGGGAGCAGTGTGAGGGGCTTTTCGGGGGAGCTGAACACGGCCCAGTTCCAGGAAGGCCTGGAACTGGAGGGCCAGAGCCAGTACCACTAACCAGGACCCGAGGCCTCCCCACGGCGACTCCAGCCAGGAGTGTCAGCCAGGGGAGGGCCAGGCGGGGGAAGGCAAAAGGGCAGCCTGGACCTCCCCACTACTTCCTGCAGACTTCGGAAAGGCCTAACGGGACGTCTGCCAACCTGGCCATTGGGCGCCTGCTGACCAGACACAGTGGGAGTTGCTGGGCAGTGCCCAGGGACCCCAGGACAGGATAGAAGATACAGGCAGCCACCACGTCTTGGGAGAGGTCGCCGAAGCCCTGAACACAGACACTGACGGCGGGGGTCCTTCCTGGGGTCAAGATGGAGAAATGTGTGCATGCGGGAAGAGGCAAAAAGAAGCCCACTGAAGACTCCGGGGTCTTCCCACCCTTTGACCAGCTGCCCTGCCAAGGAGCTGCTGCTCCTGCTCCTACCCACCGCCACCCCTGCGTGTGAGGAAGCAAAGGTATGTGTGCTGGGCCTCATTGACAAGACACAGACGGCCACCTCATCCAGGTTTCCCTGCATGGGGTTCTGTAAAGAGAGAGTTTCTGCACCCATCGGAGCAAGGGGCAGCCGAGACCCAAGACTCGAGAGAAGGTGACTGAGGCCCTTCCTATTCTTCTGCCCTGAGACAGATGTCCCCTTCTCCTCTCTATTCCTGTAAGGGTAGCTGGGACATGATCACTCGGGGCTCATTAAATGGGACCTGTGTGTGTTTTGATGAAGGCAAACCTTGGCTGTTACTATAAGGTGGGAGGGGCAGAGGCAGAATTCACAGGAGGTTGGGGAGGTCTTCTCCCAAAATGCTGGGTGATGGGAAAACAGATACACCTACCCAAGCCCCAGGGCCTAATCAGAGGAACCCCTAAGGCCAAGGATGTAGCCACTGAGAGCTGCTCCTGCCTCATATCCACCTGAGTGCCTGGGCCCCCAGTGTGGCCAAGGTGCGCAGCAGCTTAGGGTAAGGAGCCCATGCTTCAAACTGGAGGCACTGGCCATTCCCTGCCCTCCAGGTAGGACCCTGCCTCTGCTCTTGGACTGAAGAGCACTCAAGTGGTCTCCAAGGTGGTCCTGGCTATGACACTGCGGATGCCCAGTGAAGGGTGGGGTTGGGGTGGGGCTGCAGAGTAAGGCTGCCCTCCCAGATCTGCCACCTCCTGAGACCTGGAGCCAAATCCTGAGCAGAAACAATTCTGGGGACACCTAGCACCTTTGCCCCAGGCAGGGGGGTGCAGACCTCTGCCTCTGGGGACAGGCCCCCATCAGGACTACCAGGCAGCCCAGCAGGGCAGACACAGAAAAGGGTCAGCTGGGGCCTCAGTGGACCAAGACAAGCTAAGTCGAATGGGGTCTGCATGCTCTAGAGCTCTCTTGAACTCCTTCCTCCACAGGTCAGGGTCCCTGCAGCCAACCTGCTGAAAGTGGGCCCCAAGCCTCCCTCACCTAGGTACTTTCACTGGGTCCCAGGCCCATGGGTGCCCCTGACCTCAGATCACCTGGACCTTGTCCTTGCTTCATCCTTGCCTACATCCCAGCTCCAGAAGTTTCAAGCTTCACCCCACAGATCCTCCTTGGCCCCTACTTTGGCTTGAGGGATCTTTCCAGAGAGCTCAAGTCTGCTAGGGAGGAGGCAGTGTCTCCCTGTCCTTGTCCAGCTAGGAAAAGGAAGAAATTATACCCAGCCAGTCCCTCATGAGCCAAGGTCCCGCAGGGCCCCCTCCCCCTAGCATTTCACCAGCCACCAGGGGATAGTCCTTTCCAGAGGAGGGTGGTCAGGGCCCCAGCAGGGAACTCCAGGTGCTGCCTGACCCCCAGTGTGTGAGGATGGCAGGAGTCCTGCCAGGAGCTGGCCTGCGGGCTCACCTGCACCGGGCACTACTTGCTGGCACCTACCTCTAGTCTCTGCGTACCAGCTGGGCTGTTCCTGCTGCTTCTGCCACCGTCCCTCCTCTCCCCTCCCCTGCCCACCTGGCAGCCTGTGGAAGCTGCATATGCAAAGGGACCTAGCAGATGAAAGGGCCCAGGTCTGAGGGCTTTCCCCTCAGAATTTGGGTCAAATGCTGACTGGTTCTGAGAAGGCAGTGAGAATGTATGGAAAGTCCCAGAGTCCACTCACTTCTGTACCCTTCCTGGAGACCCAGGGCAACTGGCAAGGCCCCACCACAGCTGCTCAACCACCCTTGGTCACTGTGTGGGGCATGGGCATGTTCTGGCTCCTGACACCTCACATCCAGTCACCTCCCCCCCAGTTGCTCTCAGCCCACACCTGCCTCATGCACTGGCCTCCACCTACCTCACTGGTCCTTCCCAACTGCCCCTCCCCTGTCTGTCTACTGAAGCACCCCCTCTCAGACCTGACCCATTCTGGAGGGAGCTCTCTTGGGTGAGGGACCCACTACTGCCTAGAGCCTTCAAGAAGTGCCCCACTGGGCCTAGAGCAGCTCCACGCCTGCCTGCCTCTTTCTCGGACGCTTCTGGAAGCAAAGTGCCTATCAGCAGCATTGCATCCTCTGGGGACCCAGGTGAGGGGTATGGACTTCCCTTGGCCACCACTAAAGGAATGTGCCAGAATGCTGAACCTTCTTGTTATTAATGCTGTGACCGTGCCTTGAATAAACAGTCCTCCTGACCTCTGCTGGCCTGTGCCTCTGCCTCTGGACCCCCCAGCTGGGCTCCCCTCCACCTACAAGGGATGAGCCTCCCAAGCTCACTGGGCTCACTGGGCTGGAGCACCACACCTTCCTGGCTCTGACCCTGAGATCAGAGCTGCCCCTTCTGGGACCCTCTCACCCCTGAGGCCCTTGGTGGCCCCTGTCCTCACAAGGGAAGGCCTCACGAGAGCTGCCTGGTCTGCTGGAGAGATAGGAAGTGTATCTGCCTCATTCTTTCTGCTGTGGAGACCCTGAGAGCTCCCTGAGAAACAAAGGAGAACTTTCTGGTCTGTGCACTACCTGGGAAGCGTCTGGGACAGTCTCCCCTGGGCAACAGAAGCCCGTGGATGAGCGCTAGGCCCTGAGAGCGGGCTGTTGGCCACTTTAGAAGTCAGATTTGACAAGATGAAGATTTCAGGTGAGGCCCCCAGGAGAGAATAAGAAGCACCCTCTAGCGAAGGCCAGTTAGGTCTATAGCCTGTGGCAAGGAGGAGGAAAACTCCCTGCCCTGGGGGCATGTGTCCCAGCCTAGGACACCAGAGTTCCAGCCTTCTTCTAGCCAGCTTGATGACCCTGGGATGGTTGTCTCAGCCAGAGAGGAGGGGTAGGAGGACAGGAGGCTGGCTGTTCTGCCTCGTTACTGAACACAGAGGAATAGTGGGGGCTTCCTCTCCACTGCTTCCCACGAGGACAGTCAGTCTCGGGCAGGCTGCACAGACCTTTCAGGGGACTTTGCTCTGACAGACAGAGAAGCTCAAGAGGGAGGGCTGTGGTACCTCATGCATGAAATCCTGAAGGGAGACTGGGGTTGGTCCATCTTCTCTGTCCTCAGCAGGCAGGGAAGACTGGAGGCCTGGAAGGTGGGACTAGGCTGGGGATGGGACTCAAGGGCAAGTCAAGAGGGAGGCCTGGTACCAGCTAACGGCCTCTGCCTAAGAGGGCCCTGGGAGCTCCTCGGGGCTGGGAAGGAGGCAGGAGAGCCCTGGGCTCCAGAGGTTCTGCCTGGAGGCCAAGCATGAGGCGGCCTCCGGCACCTCCAGGGCCTACTTTCCGCAGTCTCCCAAAGCCACATGCTGGGGGAGGGGACTCAGGTCTGTCCTAACTAACCCCCATGCTGGCCCAACTCCAGGGTCTATGTGTGCACTGTGGCAGACATGGGAGCCTGGCTTGTGGGAAGGGGGGTCACAGGTTCTCACCAGAGGACGTTTTCTGAACACTTGACTATCCCTGAGCCTTGACAATCAGCAACCCAGCATCTCTCAAGCCTCCGATGCTGGGTTCTCCATCCTGGCTGCAAATGAGTCTCCTGGGAAATTGTCAACAACCCCAGTGTCCAGGCCCCATCCCAGGACAAACTACACTTTCTGGGGTGGGGCGTAGGCACCACTATTTTACAAAAGCCCCCCAAGGAGAATTGAGTGGGTAAGGAAGCAGATCCCCACCTCCAGTCCCTGGAATGGGGGAAGCTGGTCTCAGCATTTCACACTGTCTCCCCAGGGGAGGCGTGGCCCTGCAGCCTGTAAATAATCACAGGTCCACAGGCTGGGAAACCGCCCTTCACCCTGCCTCCGGAGCTCCAGTGTCAGGTGCCCGGTAGGTCTTCAAGAGTTAGGCCCAAACAAACATTTGCTCTCTGGATTATAAGGGATTAGTACTAGCATTGGCACGACTTCCGTTGTAATCTTACTTTGCAATAAGTACTACTGTGTGGGGCGGCACAGACATACACTAGGTCACAGGGGTCACTCCTGGCTACCTTGTCAGCGTCAGTCAGGGGGTTAAAGAATTTCCTCTTCCCTCCCCTCCAAACACAGAGCTCAAGGTGGCCTTCCTATCAGCCTTCCCTTTTCAAGTGCAACTGACTATCAGTACAATAAATTTATGTAGTGCGTGTCAGGTAGGGAAAAGGGTTTTGAGAACAAATAAAGCAGGATAGGGAGAGGGGAGTGAGTGGAGATGAGGAGGATCCGTGAGGAGCTCCGTGGGAGTGAGACTTGCCGTGAGCATGTGGAGGCTGCAGGGTGGTAGCGGGCAGATCTGGGGCACCCCAGGGATGGGTGGGCCGCTCTGACCAACATTCGGGTGGTGTTTAAAGCAAGGACTGGCTGAGGCCTCTGCGGGAGCAAGTGGAGGTCAGAGGAGGTCCAAGGGAGGGGGAGGGGAATCCGCAAGGGAGACAGAGCAGTGAGGAAGGAGGAAAACCAGGAGATTCCTATGTCCCTAAAGCCAAGGAAAGAAAGGAATTCAAAAAGGAAGGAGGGAGCCCCCAGCTCTGACCACACTTGACAGTAAACTTGGGGCATAGAAGAATGAATGCAAAGATGCCAAGTTAGAATGCTGGACATGCCGTTAGACAAACAAGCTGGTTTCTCCCACAAACCAAAGGTGGAACGGGGCGGGGGGAGGCTAGGGAATGACAGGTTTAAGAGACACAACCAGATGCAATGTGTGGCCCTGGTCACACCCTGAGTTGAATAAACCAGCTGCAGAAAGACATCTCTGAGACATCAGGGTATTGCAAATATGAACGGGGCATTAGGCGAGGTTGAGGAAATACTATTTATCTTGGTAGGTGTGTTGATGGGATGGGGTAAGAGGTGAAAAAGTATCAGCTAGAAGCCAGTGAAAGACTTTACAGATGAAAGACTGGGAAGTCTGGGATTTGCTTTAAAGCTCTCCAGCCAAATAAAAGGGGCAGGGAGATCTTGAGTGCTCACCACTGATCCTATGCAAAGGGTATATGGAGATTCACTAGGCTCTGATTTTTGTGTATGTGAACATTTTTTCCATAATACAAAGTTCTAAAATAAAAGACAGAGTGATCAATTCTCCCCAGTGCTGCTGAGCAGAGGAGCAAGATGAGAACTGAGACATGACCCTGACTTTCACAGGATAAAAGTAGTTGGTGACCCTGACAGTAACAGATTAGGGGTGGGGATGAAAGCCTGGTTGAAAGGTTCCCATTTGCTTGTAAGAGTGAGAAAACAAAAAATTTCAAGGAAAAACAACTCTTTTGAGGAGTTTTGCTATCAAAGGAAGTATAGAAACAGAGTGGGAGCTGGAGAGAGAAGAGGGGCATAGGGTGGGGTGATTTTTTTGTTTAAGATGGGGCATGTGAACAGATAGACTGAGGAGGAACACTGGAATGAGAGGATTACCGGGCTGAGGGAGGAAGGAACTATCCCCCCACACACACACATGCACATGCACACACATACATGCACATGCACATATGCACACATGCACAAGCAGAAGGGTAGTCTTCAAGACAGGTGAAAAGCACTTATGCTTAGGATGGCTCAAGACACAGTTCAGAGGAGAGTGCTTGGTCTTTCCAAAGCCAGGTCACCCCGGTTAGGTGAGTGGGTGTCAAATATTCAAGAACCATAGGCGAGGCATGGCCTCTTGAGTCTGAGTTGTTACCAGATCACAGTGGAGGAGGCCCTCTCTCAGTGGAGACTGTGGGGCTTTTGGTGCCACAGTGGGAAAAGCATTCCTAACATGCTCCAGACCCAGTGTCTGCAGTTACACAGCATGGCAGGCCTGACCACCTGAGTTTGGTTGGGAGCTGGGTAAGCTCTGCTGGCACCGGCAACATTGGTCTTAGCTGAGAAAACTGAAACCTCAGAGTGAGGGCAGTGGCCCTGGTACAGTCCTTCCAGCCACTCACAGCCCAGTTCTATGACCCCACACCTTGGAGGTCAGGAGCATGTAGGGGGTTAACCCCAAGCCTGCTGACATGATGCCCACTCTTTTATTGAATTTATTAGGGTGGCATTGGTTCACAAAACCATACAGGTTTCAAGCGTACAATTCAACAAAACATCATCTGCACACTGCATCGTGAGCCCATTATCCCAAGCAAAGTCTCTTTCCATCTCCATTTCCTGCCTCCCTTTGCCTCCTCCATCTAGCCCCCACCCCCCTTTCCTTCTGGCTATCACCACACTGTTGTCTGTGTCTATGTGTCATATAATCCCTTCACCTTCTTTTATCCAGCCCCCAACCTCCCTCCCCTCTGACATTGTCAGTCTGTTCCATGCGTCCATGCCTGTTTCTATTTTGTTCATCAGTTTATTTTGTTCATTAGATTCCACACAGAAGTGAGATCATATGGTATTTATCTTTCTCTGACTAATGATATGCCCACTCTTAATGTTTCTCCCTCCCCAGGCCTCTGGCTGTCTCTCTACCCGTCTGCCTGATACTCCTGAACACACACACACATACACACACCCCTGCTCTTCAACTCCAACGTTAACTCATTTACTGTCCTTAGAAAGCCTGCCCTGAGGCCCGGCCTGTGTGGCTCAGTGGTTGAGCATCAATCTATGAACCAGGAGGTCATGGTTCAATTCCCAATCAGGGCACATGCTGGAGTTTTGGGCTTGATCCCTGTGGGGTCATGCAGGAGGCAGCTGATCAATGACTCACCATTGATGTTTCCATCTCTCTCTCTTCTCTCTTCCTCTCCATGAAATCAATCAATAAATATATATGTGTATATATGTGTGTGTGTGTGTGTGTGTGTGTGTGTATACATATATATATATATTTTTAAGCCCGCCCTGGGATTGGCACTTTTCCCTCCAAGGAGGATCTACAAGCTTTCCTCAGAGTCTGTGGTGCCCTTCGCTGCTGTCTTGGCACCTGACTCATTCCTATCCCCAGCCTCACCTTGTCCACCAGCAGATGGGCTCCCAGGTCCCTGACCAATGACCTGCTTCAGACTTTGGATTAGTGGGGGCATGTATTGTAACAAACCAACCCCCAAATGTATAATGACACAAACACAATAGAAGTTTATGTCTCTTTCCTGTAAAATTCCAAATGGGTGAGTCCCTGCTCTACCTGCTGGAGAAGAACCTGGGCCCCACCAGGCACTTCTGATTAGTGGGCTCTCTCCTCTAAGCAGTGATTCAGGAATCCAGGCTCCTTCCACTTATTGGCTCTGTCACATTCAACGCATGGCCCTCAAGGTCACTATAAGGTCTGCATCAAACCAGCAGAAGGATGACAGAGCACAGAGGAGCATGCAGGAGTATGGGGGGGCCAGGTCTGGGAATAACATACATGTCCACACATTCTATTGGCCAGAACTTGGTCATATGACTCATCTAATTGCAAGGGAGGCTGGGAATTGTAGTCCAGCACTCTGCCTAGGAGGAAGAAGAACTGGATTTGCCTTGCCAGGCAGTTTTCAACACAGACCCCCTAGCTCCATCTCCACCACTGGCTTCCCCAGGCCTCTCCCTTCTTTACTACCTGTTCTCACATTGACCCTTCTGACCCCATTCCTGCCCTGCCCTACATCCACTACGCTGCAGCTTCATCTGATACAAGCTGACACCCAAGAAAAGACCAGTCCCAGAGGGTCAGAGAGGCACACAGAAGAGGTTTATTCCTCAAGTTTACACAACCACAGCATGGAGCAAAAGATGTAAGTGCATACAGCTCGGGGCGAGGGTAGAGGGCCTCTCCAGCTGCTTTCTCGTCTATCCACCCACCTGAGTACAGGCACGCGAGGTGTGAGAGATGGGGAGCTGTGGGCCTACCGTTGGTGCAGGCGGAGGCAGAAAAGAGGGTAGGGAGATGGGCTTCAGGCCCTGCTTGGGTGGGTGCGTGGTGAGGAAGAGCCGCCTGAACTCAGATATCTCGGAATGAAGTCGCCCCTCCTTCAGATGGCCTTCTGCAGAACCACCCCACCCTGGCTGGCTAGCTGGTTCCTACAGAGCAATAACAAGGGAGCTGCCACCAGAGTGCTGAGTGAAGGAAGGGGGACACTGCAGTGATATCACAGTAGGCCCCTGAAACCCAGATGAGCACCTCACAGAGCCAGGTCACCTATCCCTTCCTCAGCGGTTCTCCTGATGACTGGCCAGTGGTTCCACCGTGAAGGCAGAAGCTGTCCCACCCCTTCCTTGTGAAAAGCAAACACCCTGGGAGAGAAAAGCATTAAAGAAGGTGTCTGGAGCTCGGCCATCCCACTCCCTGACGTGGTCCAGGCTCACACTAGAAGGGTGGCTGATAGAAGAGTCCATTCCCTGAAAGCCCTGTACCTCCTCGGCACCAGGCCACCAGTGCCACCAAAATGCTGCTCCTCCTCACGGCAGAAGACGGGACACCAGAGTGGAAAGAAGGCAGGGAGGAAGCCACTGTGGGTGCAGGGAAATCCAGAAGCCCTTTCCTAAGGGAAAAGCCACGCTTGTCTGTACTTAAGTGGGGGTGGGGACAGAGACCCAGCCCTGCTCCATCACCCCTCTAGTATAGTCAAGGGGACAAGGATCTGGGATACAGGCAGGCCTAGGGGAGCCTGGGCTACAACAGACACAGACCAATGGACAAGCACAGACCGATGAAGGCCACCAGGTGGAGGCTGCTACGTGGTCTAGCCCAGCCCCTGTATAGAGCAGTACAGCAGCCTCTTACTCGCCATCCCAGCCCCGACTCATGGCCTGTACCACAGCCCCGTAGAGCTGGCTCCAGGCTGCACGCACATCCGGTGTGAAGGCGGGGCCCAGGCACTTCTCCAGCATGTAGAGCAGGGACTCGCCCACTGTCTGCAGAGGCAAGGAGCACCTTGTTATTTTCAAAGGCAGGAAGGCATCACTCCATGCCACAGGTGAGAAAACTGAGGCCTGGGTCTTTCTTCTCTCCTGCACAGGGTTCATGCTTCCTGAGCAGGATTTTGCCCCAATCCTTGGGTACCACATTATACCCACTTTCCCCCTTAAAGTGAGGCTTTATAGTGAACAAAGCCTTTCACCCCACTCCCAGCCTTGCAACCACCCCATGAGTGAGGCCGAGGCATTGCCTGGGACCCCCAGCTCAGACCAAGAAAAGTCATTGCCCACAGACCTCAGTTTCTTCCTCTGCAAGGCAACATTCATGGTGTTAAGAACCCAGGCTCTGCAACCAGGTAGACCTGAGTTCATTTTCTGACTCTACTACTTATGAACTATGACCTTGAGCAAGTTACGTCACCTCTCTGAGCCTCAGTTGCTTCATCAGTTAAAAAGAGAAAGTAAAAAAAAAAGTTCTGATTCATTGGGTTGTTGATTAAATGAGATCATCTATAAAAAGCTCTTAGCACAGCATTTGCACACAGTAAGCTTTTGAGAATAAAATGGCTCTCCTGCATTATTAGTCATAATAAATCGGGTTTATTTATTCCACAAATATTTTCTGACTATCCACTGAAGACCAGCCTCGGCGGTAGTGCTGGGGATGGAGAGCACAAGACAAATTCGGTCCCTTCCTCAAGGTTCCTACCACCTGGCAAGGTGACTGGACAATGTAGTAGATGTCACATCAGTGGCCTCCAATGAACCCCACCTTGAGTAGGGGCCTTCCACCTTAACACTGGACTCATCTGTGGGACTGGCCTTGGCCAATGGGACATTAGCAATCGGAGTCTGGAAAAGTGCTTGCACACCAGGTCTGTCCTCTTAGACCACTCTCTCTTAGAACTCAGCTACTGCTCTGTACAGAAGCTGGGCTAGACCATCTAGTGATGAGGCCACAGGGAGAGAGACCCCAGGGATGACAGGCCACCCTGGACATTCCATCCCCAGATGAGCTCCAGCTGAATGCACTGCATAAGTGACTCTAGCTACACCACATGGAACAGAAGAACCACCCCAGGGAGCCCAGAGAAATTAGACATCACTGTTTGTTTGGGATGGTTTTATACCCAGCAATAGAAAACTGAGCAGACCAGCTAATCCTACAGGCTCCTTAGCTTTCTATGGTTCTAAGAGAAGTCATACCAGACAAGAAAAATTAATGGCTCAGAGAGGTCAAGGCAGCACCAGGGTCACACAGCAGGTATGTAATAGATGCAGGTCCCCAACCCTAGTCATGTTAGGGTATAGGAATGGGGATATAAGGGGGGACGGAGAGAGAGGGGTGGCCTTAGGTCAGGAGTTCAGGAGAGAGAAGAGCCCCTTTACCCACCGAGAAAGAGCTGAGTTTCACACCCACTACACGGTGCTTCCTGCCCAGGCCAGCAAGGTACTCATCCAGCGAGGACAGGTCCTCCACATTGGTCACCGCAGCATCGATCACAAGCATCACCTGTCAAGGTCAAGGCAGCAGGGAAACAGAGTGTCCAGAGCAATCTCCCTGCTCACAACCACAGTCCAGAACCTGGGGGTCCCAATTGGTGATGAGTCACCAGAAATGGAAAGCAACCCATGTCTGCATACAGTAGGTGTTCAATGTGTGGTTGAACTACTAATATTACACAACAAGAGAAGCCTCTGTCTTCTGAGGAACTCAAAGCCTTGAACATGCCTGTGGGACAGCTTTGTCTGCCTGGGATAATGGGAAACTGAGGCCCTGGGAGAGCCTCTAAGAAAACCCCAGCTTTGTTGTCATAAGCAGACAGCTCCTAATAGATGAGCACCACCACCTAAGGGAGCCAGGGGACAAGGCCAAGGGCAGTGACAGAGCTGGAACCAGCTGGCTGAGCACAGGGTGGGGAGAAAGCTGTCCATCCCAGACTGGGTCCAGCTCAGCACAGTGGGAAAGGGGCAGGAGGGGAGTAAGACCAGGCCTAGGGCAGAAAACAGAAGTAATTTTCACTATCCCAAGTCCCTCATTGTCTCCCAGGAAGGTGCTCTGCTGGATCCCAGAGGCCACTCCAGCTATCCTTCCCCTCACCTTCCTGATGTGGTCCAGGAACTCAGGGGAAGAGAGGCAGTCCTTGGGGCTGGAGAACTGGCGGCAGTTGTACTGGAAGAGGGGCAGCAAGTCGGGCTCCAGGTCAAACAGTCTGTAGGGGGAGGCCTGGGTGTCAGCCCTGGTGTTAAAGCCTGCAGGCCCCAGCAAGCCCGTGAGCCCCGGCTGCCGCAGCGGGAGTGGGAGTGGACCAGAGGTTTGGCCGTAACCTCTAGCATACCCTCCAACCTGGTACTGACCCCTTCACCAGCTTTGCTGGGACCCCCTTCCTAGAAAGAGCGTGTGTCCCCAGGCCACTCATAGGACCCAGCATCTTGAGGGGTATGAGGCAGGAAGGGATCCTCAAACAGAAAGACTGAAGTCAGCCTCTCTCTCTCTCCCCTCTCTCTCTCTCTCTCTCTCTCTCTCTCTCTCCCTCCTCTTTCTCTCTCCCCTCCTCCCACCCTTCCCAATTTTGGGTCAGAATAAACTAGTCTCATCCTGTCTGAGAGGGCTCTGGCTAGTGATGATAATCATAGTGTTAGGAACTTACTGAGCATTTAGTGTACACATGGTTAACTTGTATATTCCTCACAATCCTAAAGTTACAAAAATTGGGATAACAGTGGGCTCAACAATTATACCAATTTTATAGAGGAAACAGAAGCCCAGGGAGGTTAAGTAGCTTGCTTAAGGTCACACAGCTTGGAAGCAGTGGGACCACAGAGGGTGCCTGAGTAAACAGTAGGCTTGGGGAAAGCCCGGAGACACAAAGCAGAAACTCTCAGCCACACCTGGGAGGGCTCATCTGGGTTTTGTGCAAGTCTGTGAATTTATTTCCCTTTTTGTGGGAGGCAAGGGTGGAAGCCTGGGGAGTTGTGCCGACAGTTTGCAAAAGCTTCCTCAGAAGTTCTGTGCTGGCTTAGGGAGCCAAGGCTCCTGAGAAACGATGTGAAAGGGAGCCTGGCCTCTCTGCGGATGGCAGAGCGGCTACCCAGACCCTCGAGCCGAGGTTGAAGACTCCCCCTCCCCCTTAGGGGCTGGCAGCCCCTTACTCCGCTTCCCGGTCCTGAGACTTGGGCTCTGCCACCCTTTGCCTGGTGGTTCTCTGTCCTAGCTTGGTCTTTTCGTCGGAAAGGTTTACCCTCCTGTTAGTTGCTGCAAGTGCACTCTTCGGGGGCTGGACCCCACGCTCCGCCAGCCAGCCCACCCTCCCTATAGGGGCGGGAGTGGGGGGCGACACCCCAGTCTCCCCTTACTGGCAGCGGTGGGCACCCCAGGAATTACCAAAGAACGAACGCTCTGGGTGAGTCCCCACTGCCGCCCCGGAGATCCTCCTGGGACACGTGGGGGGCTGGAAGCAAGCGGCTCCCTCGCCCGCCCGGGAGGAGCAGAGGGGTCGCTGCGCCCGGCTCCTCTGGCGCGCACCTGGAGGCGCCCGGGCGCAGAGGCAGAGGGTCCGTTTTCCCTCCTCTGGAGCCGCCCCGAACCCATTCCTGGCCAGGTCCCCAGCTCCCCCGGGGCTCAGGGCACCCTCACCTGGTGAACAGGACAGTGCCGTGCTCCAGTGGGCTGCGGCTCACCTCCTGCCAGCTCTGCCGGATCAGCTCGGGCTCTGGGCGCTCCATGCTCGCCAGGGGCGCGGGGCGCAAGCCTGGGACCTCCAGGGCGCGAGCACGGTCACCACACGTGCCGCGCCATCTCCGTGGCGAAGTGGCCACTCCGCACCCCTCGCAGCCCCTGCGCCTCGGCCGGGCGGGGTTTCTGCCACCGCCCCTTCCCCGCACTAGGTGGAGGCGCCCCGGCCCTGCCGGCCCCTCTGGCGCCGCTGCAGACCCTGCTCGGCCGCCGCTCCGCGCCCCGCGGCGCTGGCTCCGAGTGCCCCGCACCGCACAGCCCGCGGCGACCGACTGGGGCGCTTTAAAGCAACCGCGGCCCCGCCCCCTCCTCCCCTCAAAGCGCACATCTCCGGGCAGCCGGCTCTGGCCCGAGAGGACCCGGAGGCACTGGCGATGCCGGACTTCAGAACTTAGCAGAAACCATGGAGCCTGTGTTGAATCCGATCGCTTTAGGTAGGCGCTGCATGAGCCACCTTTCCACAAGCCTCACTCAAACACTGCCTGCCGGGGAGCGTCTGAGATTGCCACCCCCTTGGCACGGGGTCTCCTTCCTTCCTCCCCAGGGTCAGACCTGGGAATGCCAGGGCACTACCTGTAGGGGGTGCCCTCTGACCTAGTTCTGGGTCTAAGACATCCCCACACCTGGGGGGCCACCAGGGCTCTCAACCTTAGGGACAGGGCCAAGGCCGCAGCCATTTCCAGCGAGGCTGGGTTTTCCTGAGACTCTGTTTAGAGATGTGTGGGCTCCAGTTCCAGCCCCAGCTCCACTTGGCCAGGGTGGAGCCTCAGGTGCAGCAGCTGTGAGCATTGCCCTACGTGGTCTTTGAGGGAGTTAAGCTCAAACATTCTATGATCCCACAGTTCTTAATACTTTTTTAAAAGGTTAACTAGAAATACTATGTATGTTATTAACTAGTTCAGGCCCAGACTCTCATGCTTGCCATTCAGGGTGTAAAGTTGATCACCAGTCGATTAGACCTAAACTTTTCTCTTTCAATCACTAGAGTCCCTCAAACCCTAGTGGCCCAGGTTTGGGGGAGCAAGCACATTTTTCACCCTCATTTATCATTATTTGCGAGTGTCTGAGCCTGTCTCCTCTCAGTTTATCCACTTACCCTCTCAGTCTATCCACTTCTGTTTCCTCAGCTGTATTCAGCGTACAGCTGGGTTGGATATTGAGGTCTCCAGGGCCTCTAGGCCACCTTTGTTTTCATGGATAAAAAGGAGTGGGTGGGTGTTCTAGGGCCATCAGTTATGGACAGGCTGTGTTAGGCATGGGGTGACGAGTCCTTGCCTTCTGGAACTTCTCCTGGCCCTGAATCAGACTAAGGGCCTCAGCAGAATTCATCTTTCCTGTATCCAACCAAGCCCAATGAAGCCATCCAGCTGCTCTCCCTCTTCCAAGAACCCAGGAGTTTGAGGACCCCCTAGTCCTCTCTTCCCCATCTCTCCACACATCTCGGGTCTCTGGGCTGGAGTAGGAGAGCAAGGTTGTAAGGCAGCTGGCTTGTGCCCTGAAGAGTCCAAGAACTCCTCATGTAAGAGCACAAAGAGATGGGAGGCTGAGGGGAGAAGGTGAGGGTACTCAGGGACTAGTCTTCCAGAGTGGTATCCCATGGCCCTGCAGCCAGATTCAGCAGGTTACAGGGTGAGGTCATGTCTCCAGCAACCTTTACCTTCTTTCCGTGCCCAGGTGCCCAGTGCTCCATGCAGGCCACCTGGCTTATCGAAAGCTTCCCACTCCACCCAGTTTGCATTTCCTGGCAACAGTCTACACTCAGACCCTTCTAGCTTCCTTTCTCCTTGGGTCGGGTCTGGGGTTTGATGTGTTAATGGGAGGTAATGGCCTTAGCTAGTAATGTGAAGTCAGCACTCACCCTGCCTTTCTAGAGCCAAGAGGAGGCGGGAGAGGGCTAAGTGCACTCTAATCTCTGTTTCCCTTGGAGGAAAGGCCCGAGAACCTGGCCTGGCCAGGCCCAAGCAGTCAAGGTGGTTTATTCTAACCAGAGACAGGGGTCTGAATCCATATTTAAGTGGCTGGGGAAAAGTCACAGGAGCTCCCTCCCTGCTCCGTATCTGCCCACGATTTGGGCAGGAGGTTCTAATCAAACAGAGTTCAGATACTGTTCTGGAGCCAGTGCTGTCATTGGGATCAGTTATCATCAACAATAATAAAGAGCAGCATTTACTGAGCACTTACATCCAGACACTGTGCAAGGCACTTTGTATCATTAGCTTTTTTTTTTTTTTGCATCATGAACTCTTTTCATCTTCACACTAACTCTCTGAAGTAGGTGCTGTTTATTATACCCTCAGTCTACCATTGAGGAAACAGAGCGAAAAGGTAATAATTCACCCGAAGTTGCATAGTTAATAAGTAACAGGGCCAAGATTTGACCTCAGGTCTCACTCTAGCCCATCCTTAGGCCTCCATGCTCTACTGCCTCCCTCACTTTAGTGGATTGTGACCAAAAGCTGTGTCCATAGTTCAGACCAAGCCAAGGTCACTGGGTCTGGGTCAAGGGTGTATTGGAATTGGCTCTTAGATGGCTTGTAAGAGCCCACATAAGCATCTTTCCAACTCCTAGTGACATCAATCAGGTTGGTAGCCTGAAACAGGCCCAGTTAGGAGTATTTACACCATGAAAATTGACAAGTGCTACAAATCAGGGCTTTTTTCCTCCCAGAATACCTCTGGGCTGGGTGCACCAGGAAACACTGGGCCCTACATGCGCTGTCAAAGCATTAAAGAGAGCACACAAAAGGAACAGGTGGAATCTGGACACCTCCGAGCTGAGCCCAGGCCTTCTCCCCAAGGGATCCAGGTCTGCCAGCTTGTTCTGGGAAGGTGCTTCTAGTCCCAGGACCAGGCTGGAGAAGCAGAAAATCCCCAACTTGGTGCCTAGTCCAAGTTCCACTAATTACTAATCATGGGAGTTTAAGCAAGTAATTTAATCTCCCATGGGTAGAATGGGGGCAAAACAACAGTGACTTCACTGGGCCTTATGAGGCTTGTGTCACAGGTGTGTCAGGACTTGGTAGACTAAGCTGGGACCGTCAAGAAAGTGTCCTGTCCTTTTCTAACCTGAAGATCTGTATGACCCCTCCCTCCCCCGCCTGCAGCCACTCTTGGTCCTAAGAGGAAGGTGGTCAGTTAGCCCAGAAGCCCCCAGTTCCACAGTGCAGTGCTACTCCCCCACCTGCTGTCCAACACAGTCAGCTCTTACCTACTTTGGACCCTTAACACCACTCCTGTCAAGGTGGAGGCAGAATGGAAGTTGTACAATGCTGGGCCACTCAGCTGTCTCAGAAGCTGACAACTGCTACTCTCTCTCAGTTCCTTCTGTACTTGTGTGGGCAGTAAAAAGAGAAAAAAGGTCCAGCTTCCTACTTATTTTGGAATAAGTTTAAAACAAAATAACCAATATTACTCAAGTAACCTCATACATGGTGGGGCCCAAATGCTCCCTGGGGTAAAATCAGGCTCACCTGCCCAGCCCAGGGCCCCTGCTGGAATTAGAATGGCCTCAGACAACAGAATGGTTCTTGCACGCAAAACATTCTTCTCTTTCCGGGAGCCTGAGGGAGAGTCAGATTCAATTAGGTACAACAAGAACAATGGCATTCAAAATAAGAGCCATTTATTACAAAAGTCAGTGGCCTCCAATTATCTGTGGAAACTTCATATATATATATATATATATATATATATATATATATATATATATATATATATATATATATGTATAAAATGTGGCTCAAGAAGTTGGCTGGAGCTTGGGCTGACTAACAATGTCTTCCTCCTCCACCCGCAAGTTTGCAGGATTTGTCACATTTCTGACAATTCCTGGGGGCTGGAGGCCACATTCAAAGCACCACCCAGGAGCCCCTCTCCCCAGCATGTTCCAACAACAGAACTTCTAAGCATTTGAAGCTGCATCAAGCCAGTGGCCTTGTCCCCAGAGAAGCATCTACCAGTCTGGGCAAGGAGAAGAGGGAGTGAGCAGACAAGTCTCCTTCTCCCAACCTTGGAAAGCAGTGGAAGAGACAGAGGAACCCTTTGGCCCCAATGTAGCCAAATTAGCAGGAGAGATGGGCAGGGAGTTGCCTGAGGTTCCTCCTTCCTCACCCGCACTCAGAGTGGCTGCCCTCTGGCTCCTTCAGAGCTCCTCCCCTCCAACAAGTTCCTATTAGGAAATACAAGGCACAGGGAACATCAGCCACCTCCTGGTTGTCACTGTGGGCCATTGTTCTTTGCTAAGAGCCAAGCACAGATTCCTGCATTCTACCTCCAGGAGAGCCCACCCAGATGGCTGCCCCCACCCAGCTCAGAAGCTACCAACTCCACCTATGGGAAGGAGGGGAGGCAGAGGTAGGGTGGAAAGGGTGAGTAGAGGTTTCTCCATCCTGTTCTCCTTCCCTTCCAGAAATGCAATTAAGCAAGCAGCCCAGACTCAGCATACAGACAGCGCTTCCTGCTGGGGGAAGTCAAAAGGGCTGTAGCCCTGGGAGAGGGAGGTCATCAGGCCCCAGATCTAATTAACAAACCTGCCTTGCTTTTGATGTTGCTGTATTTCCTCTATTAACATTAATGATGGTTGGTCTGAACATCCAAGCATGGCCAGAAGCTTCCCTCCCCATCACCCAGTAGGTAGCACAGCCTGTCCCCAGGACCAATTTCCAGTCTCCGTGGCAACCGCCTCCAAAGATGCTCTCAAGAGCTCTGACCCTGTCAGAGTTGGTAGGGGCTACAGAGGAGGGAAGATGGAGTGTGGCAGATTCGACATTAGCCTTGAAGCATCACAGTCCTCTGAGACAAAATAAATACTCTGTCATGCACTGGAAGGAGGAGGGGCAGGCGGAAGGCTGGCCCTGGGTTGGTTCAGTTGTGACCCATGGGTTTTCTTAATCCCTTTCATTTGGGGAGGAAGTGAAAGGAACAGCTCTGAGCTTCTTGCTTGGGCTTCAAAGTGATAGAGAGGAGAAGCTTTAATGCATTTCTAGGTACTCCGGGTCTTAGGGGGAAAAGAGATTGATGATACAGAGAAAGGGAAATGAAATGGAGTGAAAGAAGGTATCAGCAGGGGAGGACTTGAGAAGTAAAAATAAGGAACACTTAGTGAGTGACACTGAGAACCCAGCCCAGTACCATATAGACACCTGCCCTGCCACACATCTGCCTCGACTGCTAACTAAGGGGCACAGTGGCTCTCCCAGCTGCCAGCTGGAGGAATAGGGAAGGATGGGCAGCAAGAAACCGCCTCTGGCCCCCAGGGCCCAGGAACACAGAGCAGCCAAGGGTAGGACACCATTCCTCACACCGATCTCATTGTGTGACATTCTCAGAAAGCAGGAAACCAAGGGCCAAGGAAGGCCAGCCAAGGGCTGGTGAATCCTCAACTGCCTGGCTCTGCAGCCAGTGCTTTGTGAACAGTGCAGGCACGAAGTCCAGCCACCTGCTGCCACCTAGGAGACTAGCCAGCAGCAGCCACGCCAGGAAGCAGCTGAGGCCGGCCTCTAGCTCAGGGGTGCTTGGCCATACTTGTTTGTGAGGAGAGTAGCACAGCTCTGCCAGTCTCATCTGCTCTGCTGTTGCTGATGTCCAAGGTGGGGCCAGAGCTCTCAGCCCCCTTGGAGGTCAGAGGATTGTTGCTGGCTCTTACAAACCAAATCCAGTGTGAAAAAATATCAAAAAATACTACTGTAACCCTGGACTATCTCTTAGAGTTTATGACACTCAGCTGTCTGCAGTCACAGTCTACATTCCACCGTTATCTGGACAAATGTGCCCTAAATCCCGCACTCCCACCCACTCTCTCGCACACTTATCCTTCCTTATGTGGCACACGTGAGGAAGCAGCCTAAGAGACATCCTCGGTGCTGAGCCATCCCAGGCGGTTGAATCTGCAGACAGAGCCGGGGCTCTTTCTAGTGTTGAGTTAAATTCCAGGTCTGCTCCTAGAGTCTGGTCCTGCCAGGTGACAGAATTCCTCAGGATCCTCGGGAATCTTCCTCCACAGCTGGGAGGGTACAGGGATGGGCACCACAGCTGGCTGCCCCCAGGAAGTTCCTGGACTGAGGCTAGAGTCCTTGCAGTAGCTTCAAAAGTCCCATGATTCCATCCATCTTAGTCCTGCCATTGGACTTTGGGGATCCTGGGCTAGGGGACCAACCATCCCGTAAGCCAGAGGGTGGAAGAGGTAGAAGCTGTGAGAGAGAATCAAAGGGAGGCAGTTGGCATCCCGGTGCCTCCCCCGAGGCCAGCAGCCCTACAGATCTTTGAAATGCAGCTCCTCCTGCTGGAGCTCATCAGATCTTCTCCACCTTTAAGACCCATTCCCTCTTGTCCCCATGTCTGCCTGAGTTAGCCCTCGGGCACACTGGAACCTGAGAGCTTAGTAGATGCTGACTTAGTGACAGGAGAGAGACCAGTCCAGGGGTCTGCTCATGGGCTGTTTGGTCCAGAGTGTTTGTTAAAACGTGAAAGTGCTCTTAGGTCACAGGTCACCATTCCTTGTTCATGTTTTCATGTTGCCCCCTGGCCCTTACAAGCCAATGACTCTCAAGAGAGGATCTGTGAGACTCACAAAGTGGGGAGAGGAGGATGACTTTCCAACAATACCCTCCTTCCAGTTATTCTGAGCCACACCAGACCCCACACCCCTGGACCCACCCTCTCCCTCACCCCACTGAGTGCTACTCCAGGAGGAAGCCACTAAAGAGGGGTGCCCCCCAGGTGTGCTGGTAAGAGAAAAGCTGGGAACCACTGGCATAAGGAAAGTATGTAAAGAGTGAGCCCATGTTTCTCCTATTGGCTGCACATTAGGGTCACCTAGGGAGCTTTGGAAATTGTGACTGACAGGGCCCAAAACTGGGCTCAAGTGAGTCAAAGGTCTGGAGATAGGGCGCCCTGGCACCAGCAGGCTGGAAAGCACCCCAGGCGATTCTAAAATGCATCCAGGGCTGAGGCATCAGGGTGGGGCCGGGGAGCAGCAGTGCAAGGTGCAGGGGATGCTCACCTGTAGGCAATTCCCAGGAGCAGGCTCAGGACTCCCCCGACATGGACGACACTGGCCAGAGAAGAGGGAGCCAGGCTGCAGGCACAGAGCCTAAGGAGAGTGTCCCACAGAACGCCTAGTGGAAAGAACAGAACTCTGCACAGCCTGTTGGAGGATGGCTCGGGGTCACAGAGATGCCCTCTCAGCACTGCTGCTCCACGGTGGCCTCCTCCTCTGCCCGATCCCACCCTCATCACCCAGCCAGGTGGGCAGTGCTGACCTGTCAGCATGCTGGAGAAGAGCATGGCTGGGAAGTAGTGGTGGAAGTAGAGGACCCGGCCCATCAGGAAGAACGGGAAGTAGTGGAGCGCCCAGCCAAGCAGCAGCTGCCCACCTCCTCGCAGCAGCACCTGGGACAGCCCTGGGCCCAAGGAGCACAGCCCCAGTCAGCAGGCAGGGAGGGGCACAGATCCCGGGCTCCAGTCCAGCTCTGCCCCTTCCTTGCTATGTGCCACGTCACCCAACTTGGCCTTCCTTACCTCACCTGGACCAAGCCAAACAACACTCCAGCAGCTGGCGGAGAGATGAGCAGCTGACTCTCAAGAGCCCTGCTCACTACCCACCCAGCCCAGTGAGGCCTCAGCACCTACGGCAGGGGCACCAAACACCAGTAGGAGGCGGCACAGCTTCTAAAGAAACCAAAATCCTGCACACCCCACAGACAGCTTCCCCTCACCTCCATTCCCCACATCTCTGCTGCCACACAAATCTTTGCAGCAGCAGACAGGGCAGAGGTGAGGTCAGGGAGGGTGGAGCTGCACTAGAAGGGAGTCTGGGATTCCGGCTGTTCAGATAGGGAGCTGCAGAGGCCAAAGCAGCCCGTGTGACTATCTCAGATGCTGTGGTCCGTGGCCTGGCAGCTAAAGCTATTGGAATAATACTAGGATGGGAACCCACAGACTGTGCCCTGGGGGCTCCTCTCTCCCCACTAGAGGACAGGGCCATGGAACAAGGAGGGGGCAAAAGAGAAAAGATGGGGAGCTCTGTCAGAGCACAGAGGTTACAAGTGAAGACTCTGAAATCAGGCTGCTGGGGTCTAAACCTCAGTTCTATCAGTTACCAGCATGTCCTGGGACATGTTTCTTAACCTCTGTGCCTTAGTTTCCAAGCCCACAGAATGGGGTGATAGCCCCCAACCCAAGAACTGCTGGGAGGGTGTAGTGTTTAACACAGCACCAGGCATTTGGTGTCCACACACTGTAAAAAGCAAAGGAGAAGGGAAGGAGTGGCCCACCAACAGGCAGGCCTCCCCGCCACTGCAGGCACCCTGACAGCTGCCAGGTCGGGGAGGGAGAGGCCAGAGGACCTGACCTGCAACCTTCGCAGGCAGATGTGCCCCTCTCTGCACAGCGACAGCAATGATGCTCCCTGAGAGGAGGTAGAGGGCAATGCTCAACAGGTTCAGCCACCAAACCACCTGCATGGAGATGAGAACAGGAGGGTGAGAAGAAAGTTGCAGCTCTCATGGGCTGGCCTGAGGGTCCAAACTGAGCATGTGCAGGCACTCACCGGGTTGCCGAGCAGATACACACGGAAGTCCGTGTCATTGACTCCGGAGAAGCGCAGGCCCTGCAGAGCAGAGGACACGCTGCTTGTCTGGGGCGCGGCTCATCCCTGCTACACGCATTCCAGGGGGAGGGGACTGGTCACCTTTCACAGACAGGGAGCCTGGGCAGGAGGCTCAGATGTGAGCTCTCTGGGAAGGCTGGGTCAGAGTCAGGGCAGAACACAGAGCCCCATCTCCAGCCACCCCATGCCAGGCAGTGAGGCCTTGCCCTGTCACCCTGGCACACCCCACCTCTACCAAGTCTCCATGGTCTCTTTCTTGGCTCCATTTCCTGGGAGGAGCTCTGGCCTCAGGCCCTACCTGGTAGTTGATAGGCCAGTGCCAGGGTTTGGACGTGAATTCATTGTCCTTGGGTTTGAGGCCACTGTTCCCCTGCAGGAAAATGGCAAAGAAAAGCTGGTCAAGGCAGATGAAGTAGGCTGACAGAGGTGTGCGGCCCAGGTTCTCTGGTATTGACTGAGGGTCAGAGGAAACCCTCTCTCCTCTCTCTCCCTTGCAGGAAGAACCAGGTGCTTGCTCTCGGTCACTGCCCACCTGCCTATGACAACTGCCTTACTTCTTGCAACAGGCAAGCCTCCAACTCCCACCTGAGACAGTCCAATCAGACCCTTTCTGCTTGACAGAGAGAGGAACAAGGAATCTGTTTCCTAGGGGCACAAAACATGGACCCATCTTGCAGGCCAAGGGCAGGTGTCAAGAGGGTGAGGAGGGGCATATACAATCAGGGCTGACTTGAAAGGCCCATTTCAAACAAACCCAGGAACGCTGAGGAGTTCCTGGACTTCGAAATTTTTACTTCAGACCAGTGTTCTCAACTTTTTAAATTACTGCCGCTCCCATATTTTTTAGGCATTTTTTCCCTAAATGCCTTCACCATGACATTGTGATACCATAGCTAAAATGTAAATCTGTTTATATACTATATGAATACCCGTGCTTTATACATGAAAAAGTTCAGGGGGTTTTGCCTTCCAAGAACCTATTTTACCCACTGGAAGTGATACGACTCTGGCTGAGAATGCACTTAGCCCGAGGGACCCAGACTTAGCACCTTTAATCAGTAGCAAAAATCTCCTACACCTGTGTCTACATGGCAAAACATGGCCTTTGCTAAAACAGGAGGAAAAGGGTCAGGATCCTGCATGCTACCCACCAGGACTGCATCAGCCTCATCATCAGGACCCACTGAGAAGGCGTTTCCCAGAGGAGGAGTTGGGTGCTCTGGGTTAGGTCAGGCTTTGTCCACCTCGGCACTTCTGCCATTTAGGGCTGGAGAAGTCTTTGGTGTGGGGTTGTCTTGTGCAGTGTAGGATGTTTAGCATCCCTGGCCTCTGCCCACTAGATGCCAAAAGCAGCCGTACCCCTCAGCATTGCCAAATATCCCCTGGGAGGCAAAATCACCCTCTCTTGAGAACCACTGGTCTAGCCCAAGAAAGATCCAGAAAGTTTGGTTCAGTGAGCCAGCACCCAGTGCCTTGCTAATCCACCTACTTGAGGGGTTGGGAATCATTTGCAGGCCTCCACATGATAGTTGGGTTGCTCTTCCAGGGTCAAAGGGCCCAGCCACACAGCCCCTGAACCACTATGGCCATGTGAAGGGCCTCAGAATGAAGAACAAATCACTCTGGACCCCAGGGCATCTGCTAAGGGAATCAATTTCTTCAGTCCAGTCCAGTCCAGTCCCAAACGCGGGGATTCCAGCCAGAGCTATAATAAGCCAACGGCCTCCTATTCACTACATTAAACTCTGAGAAATCCGGCTCCTTTACTAAACCAAGTGGAAGGAAGGAAAAAATAAATCTGTAACCATTATAGGCATATGCATTTGTACACTGTTCTCTATGCTTAAAACCTAGAGCAGGCTTGTTCCAGTAGCCTCACCAGGAAGGTGGCCTTCCCCACCAAGGCCCGGTCTTCTACTAGGCTGGTGGAAAATCCCTCTCCCCTGCACTTTCTGTGGTCTGGACTATTTTGGTCTCTCTCTCCCTGTCCTGACTCTACATAAGATGAGTAGGAAAGGTCCCCTATGTCCCTTTTCTTCTTGGACTCTACCTCTTAGATAATGAAAGAAGAAATTAGACTATTTAGACTTAGTCTGAAAATTCTACCCAGACCCAGAATGATTCCTTGACTGACAGGCACATATTCAAAAGAGCTGTGTCATCAGGCCACAGTGACAACTACAAGCATCGAGTCAGAGAAGAAGTGACCCAGAGATTGCTTGCTGTCAACTCATCACCTGCCAATGTGCCGAAATGACAAAATTTAAATTTTTAAATTTAATCTGGTGACTTAAGTCAACTGTATTTACTGATACTGCTTCCATAATCACTTCCAGAAAGTCCACTTGACAGTGGCTCACCAGGGGGAAATAACAGCTGCTATACCTCTCTGCAACCCTGGGGTTGAGACACAGTGATTCTTAAACATTGTTCCGACAGAATACCGGTTCTCCCTAAACCAGAGCAAAGGGTTTCCCCCTAAACATCAACACTGCAGCAGGGTTCCTCCAACCACAGGGAAATTTAAGCTAGTGGAGAGAATTTCTCAATTTAAGGATTTCCTCTCTCAATTGTTTTTAAACCTTTGGTGCTACAAGTGCTGTCAGCTACTAATGATACAGAGCACAATGAACCTTAGAAAACCTTAAAAAGAATCAGCCATGCCCCCAAACAGTTCGTCAGTGAATATGAGTGGTTCATGGCTGGGATTTTACGCTGCAGTAAACCACACACTTGAATTAGCTATTCATGCTAATTGATCATAACTTCATATGAGGGAAAGAGCTACCAATGTCTCGTGATCTTCAACCAAGAACATGCTGGCTTTCAGGGGCTCTGCCACTTGAACAGACTGGAGAATCACTTTGAGGCAGAGGACGGTAGTATAACTAGCACTGGCTCTGAGAGCCTGCCAGCCTGGCTTTGAAGCCTGGATCTACCTCTTACATTTAGCTGTGTGACTCTAGGCAAGGTCATAATCTCTCTGTGCCTCAAATCCCTCCTCTGTAACCCAGGAACAATAATCTCCATAGGACTGTAATAAGTATTAAATGAGTTAATACATGTATAGTGCTTAGAGTAGCACCTGGCACATAAAAGTTACATAAGTTTTCACTGGTATCATCACTATTATCATCATCTTCATCACCATCATCATTCTGTGATAAACAGAAATGCCTTTGAAGACCAACTCAAGCAGTAAGTGAAGACACTTTCAAAGTCCACCACAAGGGGGCAGCGGGTCTATACCATGCCTACTGATCTGTGATTCGAATCTGTGGATGGCTCAGAGCTCTCAGAGAAGCCACCAAGTGGGAGGGGGCCATCATACCCGTATCATCACCATGTGGGACTCCAGCAAGATCTCAGGAAAACTGGGCCGCAGCACGTCCAGGCTGATGTTCGGCACTAGAAAAAGAAATGACAAAGTAGAAAACCATTGTCACACGTTCTCACAGCTGTCTACGGTATCCACACGGCTGCCAGAGTCTGAGTGCAGCTTTCCTGACAAGCTGACAACCAAGTAGGCGAAAGTGTTGAGTAGATGGAAGAAAGCTTGGCCCAATTCTTGACTGCTCATTCAGCTTGTATGAAGCACTCATCTGAGAAATACGAAGGTGGTAAAAAGAATAAAATGGGAAGCAGGGAGAGGAGAAATCAAGCAGAACTAAGAAGAGGGTAGTCTAAGAGAACAGGCAATGAATCCAAAGACTCACTGATTTGAAGATGACACTAGGTGGAAATGTCAAATTGGAACCTGGGAGAAAATATATGGGGCCCAGATCAAGGACTGTGACTGTCACTTTCTGTAAACGTGTTGCCTGGATGTGGAAGGGGAGGAGCTCTATACAGAGGCATAGAGGGAAAGCACCAGCCTACTTTAAGCCTTGAGGGTAGGGAGGTGCCCATGGTGCAGGAGACAGAAGAGCCCAGAAGGAGGCGAGATAGATGGACCTGCACTACATGTGCCAAGGAAAAGGGTGCAATCCAGCGAAAGGCAAGGGAAATGAGTGCGATCCAGAGAAAGGCAAGGGAAATGAGTGCGATCCAGCGAAAGGCAACTAGCTCCGGCCTCAAGTGAGGTCACTGGTCATTTCAAGGAGAGGATGTTTAAGTGGATGGGAAGGAAAAGGAGCTACCTATTGAGACAACTCATCTGAAGAGATTAGGTTTTAAAGGGACAAAGTGGAGACAATAAGATAAAGCGGCAGCAGAGTCTATAAAGGTTTACTTTTCTAAGATAAGAGTTACTTATCAATGTTTCTCTTCAGAGCCAGCCCAGGAGGTGACCTCACTCACATTTGGGATTGATATGGTCCTCCACGTTCCAGATGGAGTTGAGGGTTTCCTTTAGGTATGGAGTGCAAGTAACTTCCAACTGCTCCCAGCCCCTGTGAAAAGCAGTCACAGGTGTCTCTCAGAAGACCTGCAACTCACCAGAGTAGCGTGGTCGAATGCCCTTAAATCCACAGAGCGCTCTCTTTTCAACACAGTGGCCATGCTTTTTTCAAACTTGAACTATCCTAGGAATATTTTAGCATATAGTATTCCCATTTTAGAGAGACATATAGATTCAGAAAGTATAAACGTTTGTACATGTACACTCAATTATCAGAGCACATAAAACACTAGAGGAACTTGGTGCTCTATAACGCACCTGATGCCTTTTCTCCCTTCATCTACCACTAAAAATAAGCAACCATAGGTTAACACTGACAACTGGGAGACGGAAGCTTCTGGAATATTTGCAGAGTACAAAGAAAAGCATGAGCCTGGATTATTACATCAAAACCCCCAAAACTCACCACTTGGGCAGAACCTTTCCCGAGGAACCCAGGACACAGCCTGTGACCAGATGAATTAAGCGAATTTGACTTCTCAGCACTTTGATCCGGTTTCCAAATTTTCTGTTTATAACCTCAATCCGCCAGAAATCATTTGAGTCCCCTGTTCCATTCTGCCGCGTAAGTCAAGGAAAAAAATACAAAGAAAGTAAGATGACTTTAGAGATGACATTTCAGATGCCACCATGTTACAAAGGTCGAAGACTAAATTGACCACAATGATAGAGGTAGGAAAGGGAACAAGAGGGCCCCAGAAATATTCCAAGTGACGGACACTGCTCCAGCATTCACTATTCTAAACGAGAAAGGTAGTATAACTCCTGGAACCTGATGCCCAATCCTTCACTTCATAGGACAAGAGTTTAAATTCTAAATAGATGGTTCTGCCCTTAAACCAAACTCAAGACATCACCCTGAGCCAACAGAAATCGATTTGGGCCATTTGCATCCATGACTTTGGCCATCTGGACACTCACTCATCTAAGCCAGAAAGGTCTGGCCTGGACATTTTACTTTGGAAATTAAGACAGTCATGTCTAATTCTCCTCAGGAGATGCCCACAAGAAAAGGGTGAAGTTCAGAGTCTTGGCTCTAGCACACACTGGGATAAGCAAACAGAGAGGGCTGGAAAACTGTTTATAAACCCGGAATTTTTACTGACGCACCAAAGCCCCTGGAGGGAAACATAAACGACAGTCATAAATCTAGTCACTCACTGGCTGTTTTTGTTTTCAAATTACTGCCCAAGCCATAAGTAAGTACTCATTGAGCTTCCTCTGTGAATTGCATCACCCCAAGGTAGTAAACACCCAAAAGCAATGTGGTTAACACCCCTCTACAGACCAGGGAAGTCATCCTTAAAAACAAGGAAGATAGAAATTTGGGACCCGGCAAAGGATAAACATACATAATCATCTGGGGTCACACTGTGGATCTGTGGCTTCTTTGTCCAATGTGATTTTAAAAGGGACCCAAATAATATTCATATTTGACATTTATTAAGTGTCAGAACATAAAAATGGCGTGGTTATTATGGGAGGAGAAATATGGAGACCAATAGATTTCATAGGCTGCTTTTCCCATAGCAAGCCTAGCGAAAAAGTCTCCAAATGCTCAGAGTCCCTGTGCAGCAGCCTCCAATCCTTAGGAAAATGCCAGAATTCTAGGGAGGATGTGTTCCACCATATGGCCCCGAGCCAGGCTGGGCACACTCCAGTTGCTCACTTACTATGCCATAGCCAGTGACCTGGTAGTGCTTCCGGGTCAGGGGGGCCTCATGATAGTGACTGTGCAAGTTCCGAGAAGTCCTAGAAGTTAAAGAGAGAAGTGCCATTATCTTGAAGAAAAGAGAAGTGTACTGTTTCTTCTTTAACCAAGGACACTTATGAGTCACCTGTTAGGATAAAAAAAAAAAAATCTATGAAATTCAACATATCAGAAACTTCGTGCCTATTTACTCTCAAGAAATATCTAGAGAATTGGAGAATTGTCCAAACCAGGAGGGACAAATGGTAGGAGTACTGGACTGTGTGCCAAGAAAGGAGCGAACTTCAGGTGGAGGGTGGGGGTGGGGGTAGTGACAACACACTTGGTGGCTTTGAAGCCCTTAGCCTGCAGTATGGGGAGAAGAAAATTAAAATATGAGATCTACATATGCCTGAGATAGTAAACCCCCCCCTCCCATCTGCTCTTTCTACTCCCATTGCCAGTTTTATATTTATATTCCAGCTTTCGTATTAGTCATTTTCAATGAGAACACTGGTTAAATAAACTAGCCTGCCATATTCTTGGAACCAGGCTCTTACATCTTTCTAAAGGTAGCCACTTAGGAAGCAGTTCTGGGCAACTGAAATTTTTTCTTTTGTTCTCTAAGAAAAGGGCAACTCAAAGATACGTTCAAACTTCAAAGCTCCCCAAAGCCAAAAGAGGCAGGCAAAGGCTGGTCTGCTTATTTCATCAACCTTCCTAAAACAGTCAACCCTCCTCCCACAGCAGCCTTGTTCCATTCACTAAAGCCTCGTCCAACCTGACTTCTCTTTATTTCCGGCTTTAAAAGAACTCCCTACCTTTGGTGCCCATACACTCATTTATCCCAAATAGCAAGCTTACTTACTCTTTATGTTCTAGTCGAATGATGTCTCCATGTCTTACGAACTCCACTGGGAATGAAGGGTCTAGGGGATCTGCCGAGAAGAAACAAGCATTGGTACCTGGAACCATTCACTCATTAGGCCAGATTGATTGAGGGCCTCCTGGTAGAGTTACAGTATGTGCCATGTGCTAGAGGTGCTATCAGGGTGCTGTGAGACCAGAGAGAAAGGCCCCCGCTGCTTCAGAGGACTAGAGAAGGGTGTCCCAAAGATAATGTTTGAAAAGACTCTTAACGGAGAGGAAGAATTTTGCCTGGCAAATGGTAGGGGAAAGGCATAGAGGTATGGAAGAACAAAACTCATTTGATGGTTTCCTGTGCTTAAGGTGGGCGAGCAAGAAGAAGAGTGGGGATAGGTGAGTGTGTGAACAGCGGGGCCAGACTTATCTAGCACTGAAGCCCCCACTGGAAGATTTTTAAGCTGGGAAGCCAAGTAGTACTAAGATTTTTCTTTTAGTAGTAAAAATATAGTCTTCCAGAAATTAATTCCATGGAAATTACCATTTCCCCAGCTCTCCTCAAAATCAAATGTTAAACCCTGAAAATTTTGCCAGTGATTATCTTGTCCCTGGCAATATACTTGCTAAGTGAAGAAAATGATGAAATGATGACAAAATGGGACTATAGTTGACCCCTGAACAATACAGGTTTAAACTGTGCAGGTCCACTTATACATGGATTTTTTTTTTTAAATAGATCTTTATTGATTTCAGAGAGAGGAAAGGAGAGGGGGAGAGAGAGATAGAAACATTAATGATTAGAGAGTCATTGATCGGCTGCATCCTGCACGTCCCCGACTGGAGATCGAGCCTGCAACCCGGGCGTGTGCCCTGACCGGGAATCGAACCCCGATCTCCTGGACCCTAGGTCGACCCTCAACCGCTGAGCCACGCCTGGCCGGGCTACATGGATTTTTTTCAATAAATACTGTAAATGTATTTTCTCTTATGATTTTCTTAATAACATTTTCTTTTCTCTAGCTTACTTTACTCTAAGAATACAGTATATAACATAGAACATATGTGTTAACCAACTGTTTATGTTATTGGTGAGCTTCTAGTCAATAGTAGGCTATTAGTAGTTACATTTTTGGGAAGTCAAATGTTATACATAGATTTCTGACTGTGCGGGAGGCCAGCGCCCCTAAGTCCCATGTTGCTCAGGAGTTAACTGTATCATCTAGAAGTCAAAACTGATCAGGATCTAGAAAGGTGATGACAATGGAAAAGGAATCAGCAGTAATCACAGCAACACAGAAGAATCCTCGCACGTTTCTGTCCCAAACAGTGAGACACTACCACTCAAGGTCAGAAAGACAAATTTACCAGCAAAAATCACTGGCTCTCAAGAGAATCAGGGAACTCAACCATAGAGATGCCCACATAGAAGTGGACATCATCTATGTGGGCTTTTAAAGTCTATTTATTTATTTATTTAAAATATATCCTTATTGATTTCAGAGACAGGAAGGGAAACGGAGAGAGATAGAAACATCAATGATGAGAGAGTCATTGATCGGCTGCCTCCTGCATGCCCCCCACTGGGGATCGAGTCTGCAACCTGGGCATGTGTCCTGACCGGGAAATGAACCGTGATCTCCTGGATCATAGGTCGATGCTCAACCACTGAGCCACACCGGCTGGGCTTTTAAGGTCTCTTTAAATTTAAAAGATTAATCAGCAAAATGACAAATCAAAAAAGTCAATGGGGAGGGAAGTTTTATTTCATATAAATTTTAGGGGGGCAACATTTACAGCCATCGAGAACTCAAAGACCTCAGTCCATACAGGTCCTGCTTCCTGCAGAGCTTGTAGCTGTCTGCCTTCACACAAATCCTTAGCTGCTTGGTTGAGATGCAGCTACTTTAACCTACTGGAATAAAAGACCAGGGATGTGCAAAGATCCAGCCTGTGCCTATATGGCTTTTGAAGTAAAGCTGGTCTCCCTCCTAACACCTCACTGTGATAGAGCACTTAAGTGTGGCCTGTTGAACCAAGACATAGACCCTGCCCAAGAGTATCATAGTTATATTACTGAGGAGTAGGATGCAAAGACAGTGAATGTGTATGCCACATTCTAATCCAAAAACCACGGCAAGAAGAGGGGGTGGGGAAGGGAACTAAGAAAGTGAATTTAGCTGAGCATATGCCACCTCCCCACAAAGGTTCAGGAGCAGCTGACTCAAGGCAGGCTGAGCAAGGTGTTTTTTACTGGGGAGCCACAGAGAACGCCTGCAGCATAGGACAATCTGCAGGGGCTCAGGCGGTGAGAGACGCCCTCTGTTCTCTCACAACTGCAGCAGAAGGCACAGCCTACAGGTAGCTATCTGACCAAAAAGAGATCCAGGCACAGCCCATGTCAGAAAGCCCTATGAGCCCAGCAGGTGTGCCTCAGAGCAGCTTTGCCTGGCCAGCCAAAGGCAGATCAGCAGGCTCTGAGTGAGGTACCAGCTGCCAGCCTAGACAGGCCAGCCACAGGGCTGGCAGGCCCTCAGATCTCCAACTGACTGGCCCAGTCCATGGATGACCAGTAGGCAGCAACACTCCTCATATCAAGACAACCTGAGCTGCACCATATGCCAGGGTCTGCAATGCTTGTTCCAGATTAGAAATGAGAGCAGCTACCATGTGCCCCAGTTGGGACTATTCACCAGCCCCGGTGGCATGTCCAGGTAATCCTCTGGAACAAGTCTGAGCCTTGGCCCTAATCTCTAGCTTCAAAATGACAGCTCTAAGGACAGATCTTATCTGTCTTGCTCACTGCTAATCCCCTAGGCCGACAAGAGCACTTCAAACACAGTAGGTGCTCAATAAATAATTGTTGAAAGGCTGAGAGAGTAAAGATGTTATCAAAGAATGCTTGGGAAAGCCCGCCCTATACCCTTATTTGAGGGCATGAGAAATGTTGAGGAGGGCTCAGAGTAAGTAATAACACCAGGATCATCAGTTCCCCACCACATTACCTGAGTCTGCATTCTGTTTCTTGATAATCCACAGGTTGTTGTAGTCCTTGTGCAGATAGGTGGTAACCTGGGTGAGATTGGGGGAGGGGGGAGAAGGGGAGAGGAAGAATGCCATCATTATCAGCACAACCAGCCACAGGACAATCAGTAACAAACCAACATTGCTTAAGCCTTTCAGAAACCCCAGCCACCAACCCGAGGAGCCAAGTTTCCCAACAGGACTCAGAGGTAGCAGTGGCAAGTGAGATTCTCTCCTTCCTTCTGCACTTAGAGGACTTTTCCCACAAGAAGGAAGAACCATGATACCTTCTGTAACACAGTCTCTGGTACACAAAGAGGATTTAGTGTGTTTTAAACAGTAAGTAAGCCCTGCAGGTGTGGTTCAGTAGTTAGAGCATTGACCCACACATGAAAGGGTTGCGGGCTCAATTCCTGGTCAAGGGCATGTACCACGTTGTAGGTCCAATCCCCGGCCCCAGCACCTAATCCAGTACTAGGTAAAGATGGGTCATGGTGGTCAGAGGGGAACACCTAAACCGAAGCCTAAAGAAGCTGGAGTTAGCCAGAGGAAAGAGAAAGAGGGTTCAGGAGGAGGAAGAATGTTCCAGAAAAGCAGGGGAAACGGCACAGGCAAAGGATGGGAGGCAGGAAGGGAGTGGCGGGTTCAGGCCTGCAGACAGTTTGGCGCTGCTACAACACAAGCACACTAGACGCTCACTGACCTGCTGCTGACGGGCACCAATGCCCTCGGGGTAGAGGTGTCTGTGGGAGTGGAGGTAGCCAATGGCCATCCGCAGGTTCTTCACTGTGATCACAGAGCCGAAGGCCAGGTCTGGGAGGAAGGCAGGCAGTGGAGGCGGTGAGCAGCAGTGCTAGAAGCTGCCCCTGACTGGGAGGGGCCTCCCAAGCCACAGGGCTCACTGAAACTCTTACACACACCACTAGGCCCAGGACCACCTAAGGCAGGGTGCACAGCTGCCTTCTCACTCCTATAGGGTCAAAGGGAGTTCCCTAAGGGGTGCCCTCTCCTCCCCTTCCTCCTAAGGACTTCAGAAGAAGCTGGGTAGTAACAATGTTACTAAAGCACTGTTTGTAATAGCAAAAGATCAGACTCACTTGTCCTTCAGTCAAGGTCTGACATACATTCAATGCAATAAAGGAAGAAGCATTTTATGTCGTTATCCTGAATGCTCCCCAAGATATAATAGACTCGTCCGACTTTTGTGCTTCTGAATCTAGTACCATATGAAGTAACTGTTTAATGGTATTTGGGATTTTTTTTACTCTGAATTTTAAAAAATACAAAAGCAAAAAACAGAGTAAACCACAGAGCATCCCCTCCTCATGCAGGCCCTGGGTTACTGAGCAGCTTCACTTCCTTTTTACTGCCCCTCTTTTCTCAATCCCTGACATTCCCCACTCCAATGAAACAGGTCTCACTCCACCAGAGATGGCCCACTCCTGTCTTCCTCTGTCCATTCACTTGGTGAACAGACTGTACCAATTCCACTTGGATCCGAAGGTGGGGCAGGCCTGGCTGCAGCCACGGAGAGTCCAGTCTTGGGGGAGATGGCTTCATGCACTGACGAGCACAAGACAACGGGCAAGTGCTCCAGCAAAGTGTGACAGTGTGAGACGTGTGGGAGCCCAGAGCAGGGCAGGAGGAATTCTCATCCAAGGACTAAGAGGATAGCTTGATGGAAGAGATCAGAGCTGAGCTAGGCTTTATAAATGACGCATACGAAATGCTAACCCGCAGGTCCGTTTTCTAGGTTCTCAGTGCAGGCCACACACGCAGCCCTGCCACTGCTGACCACCTTTGCTTTCTGAAATGCTGTCTGTTCCTCCTTCTCAGCCCCATGACTCCCTCATGAACAGCTCCCCACGGCCTCCTTCCCTGGGTCCCCCCTGCCTTCCTCGTGGCCTGACCTCAGTCTCATCTTCCTCATCTCACTGTCCCCTCGTGGCCACAGCCACTGCCACAGCATCAATCACCCCGTACCTGGCTGATGCCACCTTTGAAAGCTTCAGCCCCAAGCCCGCTGGCCCCAGTGCACGATGTCCCCAAGCATCTCAAAGTCAACCTCTCTGATGGAGAACTCAGTATCCGCCTTTCCAAACCAACTTCTTTACCTGCTTTCCTATTTCTCACTTTCCAAGTTGTTGGAGGGCCCACTGTGTTCTAGGCACTGTGCAAGGCACCGGAGGGACTAAAAGACAGAGTCCCTGCCTCCAGGAAACAGCCATCTGGGCTCAAGTCCGTAGTGATATCTTGTTCCTCCCTTTCCATGCCCAATCTCCTTGTCTACGCTCGTTTGCCTTACCTCTGTGGCTGCTACTGCCATGCCCAGCTCAATGCCTGCAGCAGCTTCCCAGAGGCATCTCTGGCCTCCAATCCCATCTTCTCCCTTGCCATCCATACTTTGCCACCAGTGTCATCTCCCTACGGCACAGCCTTCCTGGCCTCTTCCCTGCCCAAACACCTCCACTGGGTCTCCAATGCCTGTTTAATGAAGTCAAACACCTCATCCAGGTGCTTCAAACCCTCATAATCTGGCCCAATCTTTTCAACCTATCTTCCAATATTTTTCTGCATATAATCTGTGCCCTGTCCTTGGCCCTGATCATACTGTCCCTTCTGCCCAATATACCTTCTCTTCCTTCTCCGCCTGTTGAAATCGACCCATCCTTACAGGGCCTGACTCCAAGGCCACTCACTCTACGTACCTCCAATCTCCTTCAATCCCCAGCAGAAGTGATCTCTCGCACCCTTCGATCCCTATAGCTCTGTGTTCCCTCTTTATGTACTTGACACATACAGTCCTATCATGCAGAGATCCTCTACACCAGACTCTACACTCCGGAGGGCATCCGCCTACAACCTCCGATGTGGCCAGCACTCGCTCAGTCACCACCTGTGACTAGGTCAATGCATGTGAGTCACAGCACACCGCGGTGGAAACTTGCCAGTGGCCCGAAGGTCCTTGTTCTTTCATCAGAGTCTCTCTGGTTGGCCTTCCAACAGAGCTGGCTTGGATGTTTTCACGGCCACAATGGATAAGTTTCTCTTTAGTGTCAAAGAGTTTGCTGCTTAGGACGTCTACCTCTGCACTTCCTGTGTCCAACTCCCTCTCGAGTACTCGTACTAGAAATAACTGGATCTTTCTCCCACCTTGTCATCTACAGGCTAAAATAACTCAAGCTATCATGCCCGTCTTTTCTAATTCAACCCCCAGAAAACCCGTCTGCCCTTTGAAAGGGCCAGGAGACACTCACACTCAGGGATGGAAGCGTTGTGAAGGGTGTTTCCCAAGAGCCGGGCCTGGAAAGCAGAACTGAAGAAGCCATCACCAGGACCGCTGCGGGAGAGGAGGCACAGAGAGCCAAGTTAATGGAGTGAAATCATAACTTCCCAGGAGCCCTGGAAAGAACTCTGCTCAGCCAGTTTAGAAGGAGGACGATGAGTGGCAGTGAGGTGTCATGAGACAGACATGGGCGGAGGGGGAGGAACAGGGGTCCGAACCCTGACTCAGCCCCTTACTAGCTAGGTGGCCTTTGAAAGATACCTAACCCCGCTTAACCTCAGCTCCTCGTTTATAAATCGGGGATTCACAGAACTCAAAACTGATTGTGATTAAATGAGATAATGGGTACAAAAGCTGAACGTAGTTCCTGATACGCAGTAGCTACTCTAAGTGGGAGCTGCTGCTGGTGTTGTTATTATTCTCACCCCACTGCACACCTTATGGTGGCCCACGCCTGTTAAGCACAAGGGACTCTGTTTAGGGATAAGGGGCTGTTAGGAAATTCTTTACTAAGAGTGTTGGCCTTTCTGAGCACTTTGGACACCCAAAGATAGAACATAGGAGACAACACACAGGAAAATACCCTGGGTCCCCCTCCTCTCGTCCCAACCACAGGCCCAGGAAATCACAGGGCCCATCCATGGGCTTAGAGGCAGGGGGAGGAGCAGAGCGAGGAGGGAAAGGCTCTGCTACCTTTGATTCAGCACCGCGAAGTGAACAGCGTAAATGGCCACGTAGAGAGCCAGCGGCAGCACTATGAGGCACAGGATGCGCGCAGCCAGGTGCTTCCCCACGGTCACCTGCGAACACAGCGGTGTGGGGCGTGTGCGGCTTGGTTATTCCTTATTCCTTGTAAGTGCGTTACATGTTTTTATGTATGTGACAGTCACAAAAAAACTGAAAACCTAACAGCCGTAAAGACAGACTGTGTGGCGACCCTAAGCCCTTGCGTAGGAACACCCCACCACTGAACAATGTCGGGATGGAGCCGGAGCCAGCCTTCTGCTGCCTGTGCAGGCCCTCACCCTGGGCCCCAGACTGTCGCTCCACCACCAACAAAGCACTGATGCATCTTCAGCATCGTCGCTCATCAGTCCCCCTACATCCCGTCACACCGACCCCTTGCACGCTCCCCACGCTTCCTGTACTCGCTTCCTGTACTTCCCATCCACCACATGGATGACTGCTCCTTACTTTAACTTCAGGCCTCCGCGTCTTCCCAGAAGCCCTCCTGCATCACCCGAGACTGGGTTTATGCCCTACTCTGTGCTCTCACTTGTTGGCTGAACTGTAATAGCCTGTTCACTTACTTCTCTCTCCGTTGTCTCTAGAGGGCAGGGATCTTTGTTTTATTCTCTGCATATTGTCTCACACTTAGTGGACAGCTTCTCTGTATTTTCTGAATGAATAAATGAACCTTGGTTCAGAGGTAATGGAGCAGCATTATAGTAAAATAGTTCAGGCCTGGAGTCTGCCTCCCCTCAGTTTGAACCCTAAGATCTGCCTCTGACTACCTGTATGACCTGGGGAACGTTATTACCTCTCTAGGTCTCAATTTCCTCATTTGTAAAGAGTGGGTAATAACAACCTACTGCATAGGATTGTTATGAAAAGAAAATGAGATAATGAAGGTAAGACATTTTGCACAGAATCAGCCCTTAATAAATAATATTGTAATAAATCCTAAAGGCCCTTATTGGCTTCCAAATCTAGAAACCCTCGGTCAGGAAAAGAAAGCTGTGAGTTCAGAAAGTCCCCCTGACCATTTCACCTAAGGTTCCCTGCAGTCAGTGCCTGACATATATCTGGCATGAGCCCGACTGGACAGAATCCCCTAGCTGGGTAGTTTGCAGAACATTTAAAAAAACATTGCAGAGACAAATGCCAAAAGAGAATTCCAAGAATGTGAGTCTATCTTCTCCCTTTACACCTCTCTAGTCTCCCATTCCCCGCTGTCCTGCTGCATACAGAGGGCAGATGATCCAGCACCTTGGTCCATAACACAGCCACTCCCCGCCTGCAGCAGAGGCAGAAAGGCTGCTGGCTCTGCTGAACAACACCGGGGAGCAAAGACTTCTACAAGCACTTGGGTTCTCACCAATGAAAGACTGAGGTCTCCAAACAGGTGCCAAAGGTCTGATACGGTGTTCCACCCCACATGCAGGACGATGAACAGGCCAACGAACTTGACCCCCAAAGCACCAGCCAGATTAACGCCAGTCAGGCTGAGCCAGAACCACCAGGGGGCAGAGAAGGGCCTGAAAACCAACAAGACACAGACTTCCGTTTGGCAGCTGGAACCAAACTCAAAACAAGCGCAGCAGTGGGAAAGGGCACAGGTTCTCTGACTGAGGGGCTGTGCATTGCCCTCCATGTGAGGGCTCCTAACCTCAGGAGACTATGTGACTTCAAGGACAGTACGGCCGTGAAACCCTGAAACTGCAGGGAGCAGTGTGAGAGTGAGGTGGCTCTTTTTCTGTGGAGAGGGATCACAGCTTTCCTGGCTAAGTACAGACCTTAAAGTGAGCAAGAGGCTCATTCTCCAGTGATAACCAACCATGTGGCAGTCAAAGAGAAACCAGAGAAGCCGCTGGACTCAGTAAGCCCTCTCCTGTGTCACCTCTGGACCTTGTCAAAGCCAGCATTTACTGAGTGCTTACTGTGTGTCAGGCATGGTTCCAAGTACTCCGCACATACTAACTCTTTAACCTTCGCTAGCCCCACGAGCTGGAGCCTTGTTATCCCTTCCTCCACATGAGGAAATGAAAGCACAGAGAGGCTGGTTAATATAGCTAGCAAGCGCTGCAGCACAGTTCCAACCAGAGGTCAGTCCCAAGGTTTGCTGGACTTATAGCCCTAGGAAACTGTGCTGCAATTTTCTCTTTACCTGGCTGCCTCCCCTGCCACAGCGAAAGCTTCTTAACAGCCCAGACCTAGGTATTGCTGTACCTCCAGCTCCTAGCACAGTACCTGGCACACAGTATGCATTCAAGAAATGGCAGGTAGAAGTAAATATGGCAGAAACAGAAGGTAACCGAAAGCCAGAGAGAGCTGGTGACTACTGGGTCAGGCTTTATTAGCATAACATAATTTAATGAGCGTTGCCATGGTGAAACAAAGTTGACTTCTGGAAAAGCCTTGGCAGAGCCAGCTCTTTTGGTTTGAATAAAATGAATGACCTACTCTACTCTCTCAGAGGTAGAAGAATGATCTGGAAAAGACTACCCTGGGGGAAGACCAGACCCTCCAGAACAGCTTTAGAACTTAGCAGGGATCCTCTTGACTGCTATCGACCACCCAAGCCAACCTTTATATACACTACACCCACCATTAGGTCAGGGCTGGGTGTAACAATCACTGAGGGCAGGGAGACAAGCAGTTCCCAAGCAGTATCTATTCTGGTTCCCGCCCCTCTAGGATAGAGAATGTGAAGGATAGAGTTGTCCTGGGACTTCCGAACGAGCACCTACACCAAAGGGTGGCCCATAAGATGGTGGGAAGGCATTAGGACCCCTCGTAATATCCACAAACCCCTATCTAGGTCCACCCCCCCGTAAAGATGATAACATTCTTGAAAAATGCAATTGACATTTTCTTACTCTTATGCAAAGCAAAAATAAAAGTATCTATAGAAAACTTTTTCAAATCTACTTTTATGATCTAAAATGGGCAACCTAAGTTTTAAAACAGTTGGCTTGCCTTAAACTCAGCTTCACGCAAGCCCCCTAGGCACCCACCCTGTCCCTGGCCATCTTAGGAATTCTGGAGCTGCCACAGCCACTGACCTCCCCGCGCACCCCCCCCCCCACCCAACGGTGTTTCTGACCTGCCAGCACAGGAGCCATGCTTGGCCATGCTCAGCATGGCGGCCATGATGAAGAACATCAGGACAGGGTCCAGGAGAATGTACTGGGACAGAGCGAGGCATCCTGTGTCTGAAGAACACGAGCTCGGTGACCACACGGTGGGATCAGGGAGGGCCCAAGAGCCAGCACTCCAGCAACAAGGAACAGCCCCCTTGCACTTAACTGCACATAAGCATTTATGCAGTCAAGCCTAGATGGGCCCTGAGTCATCGGAGGGGGTGGAAAGCCACAGCTTTGGGGTACACCAAAGCCCAATGACATAAAACAGTATCTCACACCCTAGTTTGCTCAGTGGTTAGAGCGTCGGCCTGCAGACTGAAGGGTCCCGGGTTCAATTCTGATCAAGGGCACGTACCTCAGCTGCAGCAACCCCCCCCCCCCAACAAGTTGGGGCACGTGCAGGAGTCAACCAGTTGATGAGTCTCTCTCACACTGATGTTTCACTCCCGTCCTCCCTCCCTCCCTCCCACTCTCTCTGAAAGGCAATGGAAAAATATCCTTGGGTGAGGATTAAAATAAAATAAACAGTATCTCCCACCGCTTCCAAGGAGGGATCATGGCATGATCCTTGACCCAAGGAGGGATCATGCCATTCATTTGATAGGGCAGTGCTGAGACGAGGGCTCTTGCTCACCTCCACGATCAAAAAGGGAGTTCTGCCTCCTTGCTTATGCAGCCACAAACGACTACACCTAGCACAGGGACTTACCGTTTTACATGAAGTACATTTTACATCCAGGTGCCAAAGCCATTTTTTGAAACAAACTCCATCACATCATGCTCCCGCTTAAACTCTCCAATGTCTTTCCTTCTCGCTCAGACTAACCAACCCCTCATGACACTGCCGAAGTCCGCCCGGTCTCCCTGCCTATCCAACTTCCTCTCCCAACCCCCTGCCTTACTCCACTCTGGCCCCACTGGCCTTCTGGCTGTTCCTTGAATCTACCAGGACACTCACACATGCTGTTCCCTCTGCCTGAACACTCTTCCCTCACATCTCTGCATGGCTTAATCTTTTGCTTCCCTCATGTCTCTGCTCAAGGCCACCTCCTCAGGGAGCTCTTCACTGACCACCCTACCTAAAACTCCCCATGACTCTACTCTTTACCCTACTCTATTCTCTGCATTGCACTTATTGCTTAGGATGATGTTTCATTATAGACTTCGGTATTTACTGTCTGCCCCGCTAGTGAGTAAGCTCCAAGATAGAGTGTCTCATCCTCTGAAGCCAAGAAAAGTGGCCTAGCACAGAGGAGATGCTTTAAAAATAGTTGAATGAAAAAATGAATAAATGACTGAATGAATAACTGAAAGGGAAATTAAAGACACAAGGAAAAAGCCACCAATCCTCTACAAAGAGGCCCTATAATCTTGCAACATATCTAAGAAAACAAGGTCAGAATCACCCATAAAATACCCACCTAAAGTGGTCTGGGTTTCTTTAAATGTTAAGCTCTATAAGGTCATGAATTCACTTTCAGAAGAGCAAGGCTAGCAACAGGATCAATTTCTATGAATCAGCTCTCATTTATCTACATGGGGATTATCCACAGAAAATGTAAGTTCCCATTTTGCTATCCCCTGCTACTGAGCTACTTCTGAGACATCTGCCCTTACATTCAGCTAAAGTTAGTTTAAGGAGTACAAACTAATCTTGATAGTAACCTAAGAGAAGCAAAATTCAAATTGTAAGCCTGTTTCTCTCTCTCACACACACACACAAACACGCACACACACAAATTTATCTTATCTAATCTAAACTCAAATGTGGGCAACTAGGGATCACCTATGCCAACTCTCCCTTCCAATAATGTAAAGACTTGCTACATACAAATATACATATATGTTACTAGTGAATAAAATAAGATCAGTGATATATTTACTCAGTCCTAAAGTTACTTAAGAACTTGACCCATAGACAGATCTTTGAACATGTTGATTTCTAGCTACATTCATAGTGCAGCAGTCAGGTTCCCAAGAAACGTGGTATAAGACAACTTACCAAAGATGAGGAGGGCAGCACTGAGCAGTGCTGCCGGGAGGGACTTGGACAGCTCCAGTACAGTGAGGTAGGCAAAGGGGATCAGCAAGGAACCGAGGAACGCACAGAACTATGGGAGGAAAAGAGAAGCTGTCAAAAAAACAGCTAAGCCAAGCCCCGGAGATCTACTTGACTGGGTACAAGCTCAGCTTTAAGATACAGGACCTTAAGGAGGGCATGACATGGTGACCTAAAATCACCTGGAATATGTGTAAACGAGAAAAGGGCGGTGTGACCATGAAGCATCAAGCCAAACAACGTTTATGTTCTCAGAGCACAGACTTGTGCGCAGACAGCAAAGTTCAGCCAGAAAGGTGCAGGCAGGACGGCACACTGGTTCCAAGTGGGAGAGGCTGGGGTTGGACTGCCCCACCACTGCGAGCTGCGACCCTGAGAAAGCTACATCTCTCTCTGTATCTCAGCCTCCCCACCTGTGTAACATGAAGAATAAGAGTTCCTGCCTCGAAGGGTTTACTCTAAAGATTCAATGACTTAAAGTTTATTAACACACAGGAAGTGCTCAATAAACATTAGCTTCTATTACAAAACTGTGGGTACAAGTTAAGAAAGACCTCTCTGAAGGTGTTTTAATATTGTAGAAACTCTAATGTTATTTCTGTTATTTCTCCCTTGGCCCTTTTCTTCAATCATACCAGGAATCACCCTTTAATCTACAGGTTGTATTTTAATTTTGGAAAAAAGATTGCTTCACGCTTTAATACCTGAGGGTTGTTTTTTTGTTTTTAACCACAAGCCTTCTCTGTATCTCCCTACCCCGTCCATCAAAAGTAAATAGACAAGCCTAGGGGAATGGAAATTCTCACATTTGGGTTGTTACTTTTTGTCAACAGAAAGCAATGTGCCCTAGTGTAAAAGGGAACAGGCTGTTATATTTGGCCTTCTCAATTCCCCCAGCAAGTTCACAGTGCGTCAGGCCCCTATCCAATTATGCATGCCATGTAGTGTTCAAAAGTCACTAAGAAGACACAAGATCACTTAGAATATGAACTTGGGGGTATGGAACACTCCTTGTTTAATATGGTATAACATGACCATGCGAATTATCCAACGATTAGCCAAATAAGTACTTTGCATTTATCTAAAGTATTTGAGCTCCTCAAGGAAAGGGGTTTGTAAATGCAACCTGCTTTTAGAGCTCCATGTTGAAGATCAGTTTCTTCAGGTTTCATCCAGCTACAGGTATGGGGTCCCCAGAGTTGGGTATTCCGGCCCTGCCATGCTCCATCAAGGCTGGTGCTGGGACTCAGGGCACCAAGGGAGCGGGCAAACACATGGCCTCCCTTCAGAGACTGGAACACCCGTGTGTGCCTAAACCTTCACAGGAAAGAAATAGGAACCTGGTGACAGGAGTGTGGGGATGCTGAAATCTTAAGAAAAGGCCCTGAGAGATAAGCAATACTCCAGCAATTGTGGTCTGAGAGAGGAAGAACATGTAGTTTGCCAATGTGCTGAGGCCAGTGTTGGAACTACAGGAAACTCCCAGCTGTCTGGGTCCTAGGCTGCTCTCCAACCTGCAGTCAGATGCCTCACATGGTTAGGGTAACAGGTGACCAGATGGGCTTCCTCCTATCTACGTAATCTCCATATTACCTGTGACCTCTCCTTCCCTTCTTACGCACACCAGTTCTGAGTCTCTACACCTGACTTTCTACAACAGAGTATGGGTCCAGTCAACCTCTCCACTCCCCAAAGTCCGTGTACCTACACCTGCCACCACTTTGGGGCTTCCAACTGTAACATCTGTGACTGAGTGCGGCCCCAGGGTTCAGTGAGGCTATATCAAGTCAGGAAACCTTACTCCTCTCATCCCCATGTAGTTGTGATGCTCGTATTTGTCCCCAGGCTTCTGGAACATAAAGGTCCCATCATATCCACTCAGGTAGCCAGCAAGACCTATCAGCATCTGAGAGAAAGAAAACAAACAAAAAAATGAGAGACCTTTGAGAGGAGATCCCTCCATCCCCTGAACTTCCCTCCAGCTGCACCCACACTTTGACTTCCCTTGACAACTGTTCATAGAAGGAGTTGACATTGTGACATTTTCTCCTGCAGCTGTTGCAAAGCAAAGAATCTTTTGTCTATACAGCTCATTGCTTGAAACAAATCCTCTCTTGTGTCAAGGCCAAGTTCTTGGGAACAATGAAGACTGGACACTTCGGAAGAAAAAACTCCCACAAGCTGAAGGGCAGGGCCAGTGACGGGCTTTCATTTGCTGTGAAATCAAACCTGACAGCTTACGGGGGAGGCCATGGGCAAGGCTGATTCCTAGGAGACTGGCCCACTGAAAGGAAGATGAGGCTCCTGGACAGAGTGAGGAGGGAGAACAGTGGCCAAATTTTTACACACCAGGAAGAAAATGGAAAAGAGGAAAGACAGCTGCATTTCCCCAGAGGGCAAGAGAAAATCCCAGTGGAAATATGCCAAAAGGTCAGAGACTGGCTTCTCCTTTTTCCAGTATTCCAAAGGGAGGCAACCTCAGCACATCCCAAACCAGAGCAAATCAACAATAAACTGAGATGTGAATCCTTCAAAACATTCAAGAGGATCAGCCTCTTTCTATCTTTCTTTGGCCATCAACAGTGTTAAATTCCTTTCACACAAGCAATGAGAAGCAGCTAAAACATAAAAACTATCTGTCAGCAAATACCGAGCATCTGTAACAGCCCCAGGCTGCCCCAGCCTGACCCATGTGTCCTGGTTAGACTGTGTGGAGGGAGAGCCCCTCCCAGCAACACTGCTTGTGGGGTCCTCCCTTCCCCCTGACCCTGGCAACTACTAATCTTCTTTCTGTCTCTATGGATTGGCCAATTCTGGACATTTCATATCAATGGACTCATACAATATGTGGCCTTTTGTGTCTGGCTTCTTTCACTTAGCATGATGTTTGCAAGATTCATCCATGTTGTAGCATATATCAATTCTTCATTCCATTTTTACAGCTGAATAATATTCCATTGTATAGATATACCACAGTTTGCTTATCCATCGATCAGTTGATGCACGCTCTCTTCATTTCTGAGCCCAGAGGACTCCAAAAAACACCAAAGATTTCCCATGAAAGCAACTGGATTGGAATGTCAGGGAATTCTTTCTAAAAGGCCAAGAATTACATCCAAAACCAAGCCTTGGCTCTTGTTCACCACACTGCTCACCTTTCCCAGAGGTGGGTGCACATCAAAGAAAAAGGTACGGTTGATATAATAACTTCCCATTTTTCCAAAGTGAGTCTCATCCCAACTAAAAGAAAAACAAAGAGAAGTGACAATTTTATAATTATCATATAACCCAAATAGCCTTAATAAAGCATGGTTAAAATTACAGTTAAAACCAAAGACTATGAATTTCAAGCAATTAATGAAAATTTTTAATTAATTTTAAAATAGCATTTGTCATAAGTAATTTGAGGAAGGAAGGCATCAAGCTCGTCATTAATCTTCATTTAGATAAGAGTCAGAGAAAACTCTTAGAGAAAAGTTAGAAAATATTTATCAACCAGTTATCATAAACTTAAGTTAAATCTATACTGTATCTTGAGTTTCTATTTATTTTTAAAAGGCAAAGAGTTTTCCTATACTGTTGAAAGGTTTGTAGTAAGCGTTTTCTTCCAAGGCTGCTAACTTCTAACTCTGAGACTACATTTGCACCTAGAGACTACATCACTATTATCACAAACTACATCATGGGCTCCTTGTCAGAGATCAAAGAAAACCATGGTTGTCACAGAAGTCTGGTTTTGTTCATAATCCTGTGATAATTAACCTGCTGACTATGAACTCACTGGCCTTATTATAATGAACTATTATATAAAAGTTGAGGGCTTTCTTACTAAGTTCAGAGCCTAACTAAAATCTAGTCTCACTGCACAAATAATTTTGCAAGTAAATAAGTGATTCTAACACATTATCTTTTAAACACAATGCAAAGTCTTATTCTTCTATACAACCCCATAAAACTGTTTACACCCTATACGAGGGCTTTGCAGTGGCAGCCCAGTTATCCAGCAGAGCCTGCCCATTGCTGTTTGTCGGTCTCTCTCTGCATCTCAGAAGAATGGTTGCTTTTCAGTGACTATCCAATCTCCAGGTCAGCTCCCATAACTATTTACTACTGATCTACAACATAATGGGCAAAACATGCTTTTCCCAGAAATGGTGATGTCAAAGGGAGAAATAACTTCCAAGCAGTATTACAACACAGATCTGCAGAAAGAGATCCAGTGCCACTGCCAGCACTTCCTAACAGCATGACCTGCAAAATCACTCACCATCTCCATATCCCTTCTCATCTACGCAATGAAGACAATAACAGTACCTGCTAGGTCCCCCTCGCAGGGAGGTATCAGCACTCAATTCAGATGACACATGTGAAAGAACTCTATAGACTATAAAGTCCCACACATTCTGGGCACTATTTAAACTGAACCAACATCTGGGGTTAGCTCTGAAGTCTGTTTGGAAGCACACTGACAAAAGGGTATGAAATGTTCATTTCAAAAACTTCCCAAATAAAACCAGTACAGTAAGTCCATACTTAACATCATCCATAGGTTCTGTGATTTTAAGCAAAATGACATATAACAAAACAATTTTACCATAGAATAATTGATATAAATAAAATTTAAGTTAGAACATCTGGATGTTCTAACAAAACTACACTGAACAAAATTATGTTAATCAACATTAATCGAGGACCTGCTATTGTAGTATTCACATTTCCTCTTAGCTTTTACTGCATTGTGTTGGGAGAGACAGTCCTCTTGGGCTCTCTCTTGCTCCCACAGACCTTGCAGGGTATGCCAAGAATGCAAGGTCCTGACCACTCTTTACTCGGGCCATTTCTCAGGGTTATGTTTAAGCAAGCAACCTTGAGGGAAGAATTAGCATCTCCCTCTGTAACAGACAGCAGTCTGTTTCCTGCTTATTATAACACAGCAGAGTCTCCAAGCTCAAAATTCCTCAGCTGATGCAGCCCAGTGCACATGCAGGCATTCACCCAGACCCATGACATCACATGGGATTGGGGGCAAGGGGAACCGATGCCAATGTGCTGATGCTCATCCTGCTTTCTGTGCCATGAGAAATAAGTCCTTTGTCTCTGACCCAGGTCTTGGTCTTCTTCTGCCAGCATCCATGAGACAGTGACAGACTAACTTGTTAGCTGGCAAGTAGGGTAGCATAAAATCCCAGATCCTGACAGCTTTTGGTAACAAGCATAGGATGCTGACAACACACAGCTTTCTGTAAGGGAAAGGACAAGGACCCCCACAGGATGGGTTAGAGGGTATGAGAACACTCCCCAGAATCTGGTAGTGAACGCTCTTGCCCAGTAGTAGGCAAGGAAGGTAGTAAAAGTCCCCCACTGTCCTATCTGTTAATGAGGCTGAGTGGAGAGGACTGAAACAAACCATCTAAGAGCTGCCTTGGTTACTACTCACTCTCTTCTGCGTGGAAGGAGGAAGAGATATAATCATGACAATGGGGCAGCAAACCTAGGAGCCCCGGCCAAAAAGCATATGCATGTGGCTGCTGAATCAAGGAGTGTCTAAAGGTGACATAAATGGTGCCAGCAGTAAGAACCTTGCTGCTCTCTATAGAACTTTGGGTGAAATAAAAACATTGAAAGATCCTTGGGTGAGCTGTGTCCTCAAGCCTAAAGTAAAATGTTCCTTGCTTTAGAGGCCAGAGCCATTTTCTACTTCTGTGTCCCATGATCCCTTCCCCTATACCACAATCTCAGCTGCTTTAAAAAGTAAGATGATTAAAGGTAGGCCAAGGCCTCACTGTCCCCAAAGGGGGATGAAGGCCATACACACTCATCCTACCATGCTGGGCAACTCCAGGGAGGAGAGGGACTCAAACTCAGGACTCTATTGGAATCAGGAGCCCACATCTCAAACCCTTCTCAGTCCTATGGGAGGAGGTGCAGGGATTAACAAAGGTGCTGAGGAGTGCACGAGAGCCATACAACGTGTACAGGGCTGAAAGAAAAGGGCCCCTGCCTGGCTGGAGCGGCTCAGTTGGTTGGAGCACCATCCCATGCACCGAAATGTTGCCGGTTTGATTCCAGGTCCGGGCACATACCTGGGTTGGGGGTTTGATCCCCGGTCAGGGAGCAAACGTCTCTCTTTCTTTCTCTTTCTCTCTCTCTTTAGGCATGTCCTTGGGCGAGGATTAAAATAATTAATTAATTAATTAATTAAAAACTAGAAAGAAAAGGGCCCCTAAGTCCCGGGGCTCACTAGACACATGGAAATGCACTAGGCAGGAAGTGGAGCCAAGCCTCCTTCCACCCCCTGGAAGCACTGCCCATACTCCCAACGGGGGAATGGGATGATCTCTGGGTGGCTGTCACCACTAATACCCAAATTCAGCTGACAGGGTCTGAGCCAAGTTCCCAGTGGGAAAGTGAAGGTAATGTGACCTTGTGGGTAGGGCTCTTTACCATTATTGTGGCTTCCACTGCTGAACGTATAACTGGTATTGATCCCATAAGTGTCAAGGAGGATTATCCCATTCAGGGACTGCCACATGCTCAGAGTTTATACTGTCCCCTCCTTGGTCAGGGAGAAATAATATAAATCCCAAGAAGAGAAAAGGAAATCACAGCTTTAAAGATGGTGTGGCTGCTGGAGTGCACACACCTTAGTAAAGCAGCTTGGTCACCTAATGCAGTCGGCACCAAAAAGGGTTCATCTCCTCTTGGCCACCAACTGGGTAATAATAAGGATAAAAGGGGTAGAGGGTTGTATAAACCTATTTTGAAAATCTGAGATTCTTCTCAAAACATTCTTGGGCACAATTTGTCTTTCTTTCCCTACCAGCAACTTCAGATCAGCCTGGGGACGTCTATGGGATTCAGACTTAATTCTAATTCAGTCACCTGAAGTTGGAGTGACATGGCCCTATAGCATAAAGATAATGACTACCTGGTTGAGTACACTGCTTGTCAAGTCCCCCTACAGTGGCTCATACGGGTCAAGGTGGGAAAGAATAGTCTCTGCCAATTTTCTAATAATAGCCTTAGCAAAAAAGGCCTGGATACTAGTAGGGGATAACTGGAGAAAAGGTGAAGTTAAGTTACAGGTACTAAAGTGTGATACACTGATTGCATGGCAGTGGAAGGAAAGAAATAACTCTGGCAGCTGGGGGGGTAACAGCTTAGACCTCTGCTAATGTAAAGAAAAGGGAAACAGTTAATGCTCTCTTTGTCCTCTAGGTCCGGCACTAAAGCCTGGCAAAACATTCATACGGTACACCTAAATCAAGTGGCAGCTGTAGCTGGCAATGTGACTTTGTACTGAGTTTGTCAGCATGCTATGAAATCAGAAAAACTCACATAGACGTGGCCAGCCTCGAGCTATTCTGATGTGTCTGATATCAACATCAACTCCCAAACACAGACCTCTTCATATGTGTGCAAACACACAGACTGGCACAACCTTCTATCAACCTGACTAATACAAATTCATATGCTCCTGACACCCTAGAGGCCTTAGGTTATGCCTTGTATAATGACTGATGCTGCAGCAACTCAGTGATACTCACTACCCATGTGGCTTAACCAAAATACTGTAATGTGATCTAAATTAAATTTGATGGTGATCCAAATAAAATTTTACAAAAATTCCTGAACTGGAGTGACCTGCACCCCTTCGGGTAATACATAAGGATGTAGGAAGAATGGGCCACAGAATTTCTTCCCATTGGGCATGGGAGTTGCTTTTTTTTTAACAGGGGACCCACTATAATTATTGGCAATGACACCAAAGATTAGAGGTCAGTCTAAACACCTGTGCAGAGATCATAATGGATAATACATTGTTCTTACACTATATCCCAGCTATCTGAAATAAGACCTACTGGTCCTTTCCCCACCCCTTGACCCCCACACATAATTATTCATAGGTGGTTGGATACAGGATCCTGGGGAGCATGGCTGAGGTTAACACTACAGGTTGTCCTTATCCTGCTGCTTAGAGTCCCGTTGAAAGCAGCCTTAATTAAATGTTGTATGAGACAAATTGAATAGATTTGGTCCCTGCGTGTCAGCCAGGTTAATCAGACTAGCTAATGGAGTTGCATATTTGTGTTAGAATTTGCTAGAAACCAAGACAGTGTAGGATCGAGGAGTGAGACTGTTGGCAGAGAGACAGTCCTCCATGTGTCTCTTGTACTTCCACACATCTTGCTGGGTATGCCAGGCCCTGACTGTACTTTACCTGGGCCATTTCTCAGAGCTGTGTTTACACCAAGTAACCTTGAAAAATGAGGTAATGTCTCTCTCCAATACAAAGAGTAAGCTTGCTTACTGCTTGATATAAAACAGCAGATTCTCCAAGCTGGTGTTCCTCAAAACTGCAAAGAAACCCACTATGTGTGCAGTCATCCATCTGGGCCCATAATATCACCCTGTGGGACTTGGGGGGACAAGGGAAAGTGACTCCAGCGTACCAATGTTCATCCTGCTTCCTGTGCTGTGGTAATGGGTCCTTTGTCTCTGACCCAGGAGTCTCATGTCTTCTGCCAAGACTCATGAAACAGCAAGAAGCTAATTTATTAACTTCCAAGTAGGGTAGCCCTGACAGTTTATTAGCTTGCTTGCTTTTTAGTCAAGGAGTTCCATTTCTAACGTCCCCTACACTAACTTTCTCCTCAGTGATAATGACAAAATATGGTACCACTTGTTGGCCAAACAAATTAACCACTTTCAGATTGTATAAAACTTTTCCTCCTTCCAGCTGATGACTTCTTAAGCTTATCTAATGAAATATGACCATACCTCAGTCCTGCACCTGACTCTACAAACTAAGACCTTTCAGAAAATAAACCTCTCTTCACAGGATGATCCCAGACCCGATTCCTGGTACCCCCGTCATCAACCCTGGACACCCAAGTTGTCCCTGCTTCCAAGGATGAAGGTACCTAGTTAAGAATTTTCCCTTCCACTGATGCTTGGAAATTCTGCAGATTAGGAACTCAGACCTTGGGAAATTCAGTACTAAGAATTCCTGGTTCTCCTTGGAAAGTTCAAAGAACCTTTAAGAACCACAATTTGAAAGCCAGGGGCAAACACCAGAAACCTCAGTTTCCCCTCCAATGCGACTCCGCCCCTCTTCCTATGAATCCGCCCCCTCCGTACCCCAGGGCCAATCAGAGGACGCGTTTCTCCCTCTAGGTTACCGTGGTGCCCGCCGAGTCCCGCCCGTCACTCACCAGACGTGCGGCGGCTGGTCCAGGCGGTGGAAGCGGGTGGCGAAGGACAGCAGCGTCACCAGGGCCAGCAGGGCCCAGCGACAGGCCCCCTCGAAAAGCCGTGGGCCCGGGACAGGCCGTTTGGGGCTCCGTGCTGCAACCGTGGCGGTGCCCTCCGGGCCTGCGGCCCTAGCAGCCTGGGACCCACAGCGGCCCCTCCTGGAACGTAGCTCGGACCCGGCCAGGTCTCCCCCCACCGCCGACGGCATCCTTCCCCTCCTCAGGATCGCCCTCCGGCCCTTAGGCACGCCAGGTCTTGCTAGCGGTCCTGCCAAGAAACCACAAAGGGGCAGCTCGGGGTGCCCTGGGAAATGTTCCCCGCGCCGGCGGCGGGGCGCAGACCTCGGCCTCTGAGCTGGGCGGGGAGCGCAGTGGCCTCCCCGGCCGCTAGGAGGCGGCTAGTGGCGCAGAGCATGACGGACCGCGAGGGCCGGGCGGGCCGCCGGGCCGGGGAGAAAAAGGGCTCAAAGAACTGCAGTTCCCAGCAGCGCCGGGACGGGGGGCGGGGCGAGCTAGGAGAGACGGGAAGGTGATTCCAGTCCAATCCCTCGCTTGACGGAGACGTAAGCGTGGGTTCTGACGTGTCGGCGTCTCACTGGGTCTCAGTCGTCGACGAGTCGGAGTTCCTGGCGCGAAGTTTCCTGGCCTCGACGAGGGGTCTCCCGAAGTGCGAGATGCAAGCGGGGAAGGTCTGTGCCACGCCTCCCGGGAGAGGGGCGCTACTCCCAACACGGGGAAACCTGGGAGGCGGGGTCAAAGGGAGCCTCGGCCCCGCCCACAGTTCCAACCTCGGCTCCCAGCTTGCAGTGCGCTGCGCTGGTCCCGCTTTGCGCCTGCGCGCTGCCGAGGGCGCGCGAGGTCCAGGGGGGTTTGGGCCCGTGACCGAGCACCCTCTGCCCGGCGGCTCGCTGACCCCTGCACTTCGCCTGATTCCCCGCCCCTCTACCGCGGCTCCCAAACGTCATCCCTCGCCTACCTGTTCTGCACAGCCCCGGGGCTCCCGAAAGAACAGCTGACATTCGGCCTTCCGGGGTTGCTTGCCTTTCGAGAGAACGTCAGGGGCGAGGGGGCGCAGTGCGCCTCACAGGCCCCTGAGGAGCTTGCTGGGCTCGCCCCGAGCCACTGTGTCAGTCTCTGGAGGAAGGGGCCCCGGAGGCTGCATGTTTAACGTGCGCCCCAGATGAGTCCTGCCGAAGTTCGATAACCGCTATTGTAGTTTGGAGGAGGGTGGCAGGCCCGTCAGGTGGGATACAGCATCACTTTAATAATGAAGAGCCCTCCCACTCCCAGCCGGGGTTTTAGGAGTCTTTCCCTAACAGTCACGTGTAGGGGCCCCGGCCGGCTTGGCTTGGTGGCTGGAGCTCAGCCTGCGGCCTGAGGGTTTGGGGTTGATCTGGTCAAGGGCCTGCACCTGGGCTGCAGGCTGATCCGGCCCCTGTAGGGGGTGAGCCTGTGGGAGGCAACCAGTCGTGTGTCTCTTTGGCTCCCTCCCTTCTACTCTTCTCTGAAAAGCAATGGAAAAAATATCCTCAGGTGAGGATTAAGAAAAGAAAATAACAATAAAGTCATGTGTAAGAGGCGGTTTAAAAAAATCAACGAAAAACATATCCTTGGGTGAGGAGTAAAAAATTTTTTAAAATAAAATCTGCGAGAGTCGTCAGAATCTATATTGGAATTGGACACAATTCCTCTAAGAGGGATGAAATGGATGCATGGGCTTAAAATTCGGCTGTACACGTGTGAGAAGGAACACGGATGGTTTGTGTGATTATCACTGGTAAGAGAGTGGAAACCGCCCTTCAGTGTGCCTCCTGATGGTCTTAAGTAGAAAACCTGAGCGCAGTGGCCTTTCCATGGCTGGTCACCCTTAGTACAGGTCAGAGGTGTAACCTTTAGTAGTCAGGAAGGGCATTTCTTCAAGGATTCTAAGCTGATGTCTGCCACTCTAGTGGTCCCATCCGTCACCAGCAGTCCCTGTCTTGGCCCCAGGGGTCCCTCTAGCCTGACGAGGTAAGGAAAAGCATGCTTCTCCAAGTATGGCACATCCAGTCGTAGCCACCCAACTCTTGCCCTCCCAAGGACACCCACTGCCCATCACCTGCCGTCTTGTACCAAGGCCACCTTCACTTTCCCCACAGAAGGTGCCTTCAGTACAGGCTGGAACTTCCAGCTCAGGAACCAACTTGGGAGGGCCTGAGTTTATCACCTGTGCCCTTGCCCACCTGCAAGACAGAACTGGTAGTTCAGGAGTGGTATGAGCAGGTTCGGATAGCGTGATGTACTGGGGGATGCAAAAGGGAGAGGGAACTTGGGTGAAATGTCTGTAGTCAGAGGGATAGTAGATAAATTCTATTGAGTTCTCTCTCACCCATATGGATACATGTGTGCTAATTACTGGCAACTCCATCCTGGGTCCTGCTTTGAAATCAGGTTACCCAAGAAGCACCTGAGGAACTAACTTGGAGTCCCTTAAACTTTAGAGGAGAGGTCACACACTCAGCTGCCTCCAGGGGCCTGAAGGCAACAAAAAAGAAGTGGGCCAAGTGGGGGCCATGGCAGATCAGAGAGGGGGCCTGATTTACGGGAGCCATTAATTGGCTCCAATCAATTGCTGCTCAGGAAGTCAAGTCCACAGTCTCCAGATTTTATAACGAAAAAACAACAGGATTCATACATGAAACATCCTGATTTTTTAATGTTGGCAACTACAGTCATCCTTCAATATCCATGGGGGATTGGTTCCAGCATCTCTCCCCCCGTGGATAACCAAAACCTGAGGATGCTCAAGTCCCTTATATAAAATAGCATAATATACTTTAAACCATTTCTAGATTACTTACAATACCTAACACAGTGTAACTGCTATGTAAATAATTGTCCTACTGTACTGTTTATGGAATAATGACAAAAAAAGTCTGTACATATTCCATGCAGACCCAACCAAAGCCACCATCACAGACTTAACTACATAGTATACATCAATAATGATGTAACTTTTTTTCTGAATATTTTCAATCTGCACTTTGTTGACTCCACACCTTCAAATAAGGGGAGAGCCAAGTGTAATTGAAACATTTTTAAATACTGTGTAGACCAAAGAGACCACTGGGCTGCCAACTTGTGACCTCAGCTTTGGTGTGAATGGGCATATACCCCAGCTATTTTATGAGACCAGCTGACAGCCTGGAGGATTGGTGGGTGAAGAGTATGAGAGCAATGGGCACCAAAGCATTAAGAATTAGAATTCCTGAGAGGGAGAGGGGAGAATGGGGGACACCTGTAATACTGTCAATAATCAAAAAAGAATTAGAATTCCTGGGAGGTAGAGGGGAGAATGGGGGACACCTGTAATACTGTCAATAATCAAAAAAGAATTAGAATTCCTGGTCTTTCTGCCACTGCTGGAAGGAGTCAAAGCCATCATCTTCATTTTACAGATGAGGGAGCTGAAGACTAGAGAAGGCAGGGATTTGTCCAAGGTCATACAGAGCTGGTTCCTGCATGGGGATCAGACCCCCAGTATACCAGCTCCCAGCCACTGCACTACCTAAACTACTTACCTCAAAACCAGGCTACCCGGTCTGCTCAGGACACCAAACCTAGCTCCACCAGGAGCATAAGGAGCCTCCCACAAGTTGGAAAAAGATGCCCCTTCTGACCTGAGTCAAAGTCTCCCTGACGCCCGCCTAGTGCAGCTTCCCCATTGGCTCATGAGATCTACCCCTGTAGGATCCCTCCCCCTGCCCTGCTGCTCTGAGACAGGGAACATTCCTCATGAGGCCAAGGGTCACCACAGCACCATGACTGAGTGTGGCAAGGTAAGGAGGGCTCTTGCAGGCTGGCTGTCCTTTGGGTGGGCCTGTCAGGCCTCAGGAATGCACGACAGCACAGTTGAGGCCTCTGACCCAGATAGCTCTGACTCTGACCTGAGTTGCCCAGACGCAAGGAGAAAGGAGGCCTGGTTGGACGGGAAGACATAGTGCTGGCTTGGATCCCCTGGCTGGGGGCTGGTGCCTCCTCTCCAGTGGGCTCCTGGGGCTGGGACCCACTGAGCATGGGTTAATAAACACCTCGTCCTCTCTCTCCTCAGCCCATCCTCTATTCCTATTTCCGAAGCTCCTGCTCCTGGAGAGTTCGAATTGGTAAGAGCTGTGCCTCCACCAAGAGCCCTAGTAGGGTGGGATAGGGTGGACGAAGCCCTCGGTGAGAAAGGTCGCCTGGGACAGAGGTGTGCTCTATCAGACAGGGCTTCACCCCCAGCAACCAGCATCCCTGGTCTCCTGGAGCCCTCAGCACTGAATGGCACCTCCACCTAGGAAGAAGAGAGTGGGGGTGCCAGGCAGGGGGGTAGTTTTTCTCTTGGGTCTGCTGCCTCCCACCCTGCCCTCCAAAGCTCCTTAGCAACCATGCTTAAAGCAGACTCACAAATTTGAGGACCTTGGTAACTGGCAGGAAACAGCTGGCCTTCCTCAGTTATTATCTTATTTGATCTGGCAAATTAAACAGAACTGGTCATTGTCCACCCCAGCTTAATCCTTCCCTCCCTCAGTTTAACACAGCCCTCGGCAAAGGTCAGTCCTTGCAGCTCATGCTGAGGGAGAATATGCTAAGTGCTTTTGTTTGCCTTAATTCCATTTAAACCTTGACAACTCTAGGAGGAAGGTTGTCCCTATTGTACAGATGAGGAAACTGAGGCTCAGGAAGTTACTTGACCAAAGCTTCAGAAGCTAGCAAATGAATGTGATGAAATCTGAAGCTGGCCCTAACTGGAAAGCCATCTTCCGTGACCTGTCCCCCACCCCACAGGCATTTGGTATTTGCTGGCATCAGTAGGCAAGAGCACTGGGGTGCCAGAGGACACAAAAAGATGCCTTCCCAGGGCCCAGAGCCTCTGCCCTGGCTGGGCCAGACCCAGAGTAGCAGGAGTGCTGTCTCCGTAGGGCCTGCATACATGGTCTCTCCCCGTGGCCAACCACTTTCTCCAGAATGGAGCTGACCAGTGCTGAGGAGGAGCCCCTTGTCTCCCTGGCTTTCTTTAGACTGTGACACATCTCGTCCCCCTCCCCTAGTTCTTGTGCCCTTGCCTGAGACTGGCTATCACAATATGTAATGCACAAGTGTGTGTACACACACACACTAGGGTTGACTGAGGGTTTTTACCCTCACTGTCCCAGGGGAGATCATCAGAGGGGATGGAGAGGAAATCTGGTCACTGGGGGTCACAGCAGATGCTATGTTTGTAATGCGTAGTGGATAGCAGAGAAGATGGGTTACAAAATGATCCTTCTGTGAACAGCGACCTCTGCATGTGTGTGCACTCTATGGTCACGTGAGCACCTTCCCTTGGCCCTTAGATGCCTTCATGAGGGAATAATCGCATGTCTCCAACACAAAGCCCTGCTAGCCCGTTTAAGGCCCTGGAGGGGGCAGAGATGAGGAGGACATTTCCCTGCTGTCCTCCAGAGCCCACTGTGCCAGGGCAAGAGAGGCAAGCGTCATGGACCTGGGTTAGGGGAGGGGGAGCTGACCAAGGAAGCCAGAAAGAAGGGAAGAGAGCCATGCTGGGCCTTGACCACCTAACAGTGTGGGGAAGAAGACTCCCTCTGCAGTCTCATGTCGCCCTGGGAAGTGGAGCCAGAGGCTGTCCCTGACTGCTGTTGGCTCTCTCCTAGCTCTGGCCTTGAAGGGCATCGACTATGAAACATTGCCTGTCAACCTCATAAAGGATGGGGGCCAGCAGGTAAGGAGGCTGCCCGCTGGCCACAATGTGGGAGTTGGAGGCCTTGGAGAGAAACCAACAGAGGGTGCAGATTATACCCCAAGAGGTCCCCTGGCAAAGGAGGCTGCTGGCTCTCCCTTGGGAATGGGTGGCAAGCTGTGCAGCAAGAGGAGCCATGGGAAGGACCCAGGCTTCAGGCTCTGTGCCACAGTGTCTGACCCCAGGGGGTGAATAGTGAGAGGATCCTTGCTCCTTGCTGGGCCCTCTGCATGTACCTAGGTGGCCAGTGTGTGAGGTGCACAGAGCCAGGCCATTGGGAGGAAGCCTGTAGCTCTGCAGCCATTGGAGGTTGGGATACTACACAGACTGCCAAAGCATCACCTTGGGCCTAGGAGAGGGAGGTGCTGGGGTGGGCAGTGGGCCTGGGGTCTTCCTGCTTGCCTGCTTCTGCTTTAGGCACCTCAGGCCAGGCCACCCAGCCCACCAGGATCTTCTCTCCACAGTTCTCCAAGGAATTCCAGGCACTTAACCCCATGAAGCAGGTGCCAGCCCTGAGGATAGATGGCATCACCATTGGCCAGTCAGTGAGTGCAGGGCCTGGGAGCCCCTTGTGGGAGTGGTGCCGGGAAGGGGAGAGCCTGGCAACTCTCCCCTGCCTGTGTATGGCCAGGGCACCCGGCTCTGACAGGGGATACCACAAATCTTTGTCCCAGGGAGGAGGTTGCTTGGTTGCTTTGGGGAGTGAAGGGAGACTCAAGCATATGGGGAACCAAGTTCTGCAGGATGAGGGTCCAGAAAGAGCTCGTTCCCCCTGGGAGAGCCTGGGCTTCACAGGGTTGAGCAGAGTAGGGCGAGGAGAAGGAGGAGTTTGCAGGGAGGAGGAGGGGTTTGTAGGGAGGAGGAGAAGTTTGCAGGGAGGAGGAGGGGTTTGCAGGGAGGAGGAGAAGTTTGCAGGGAGGAGGAGGAGTTTAGGGAGGAGGAGGAGTTTAGGGAGGAAGAGGAGTTTGCAGGGAAGAGGAGGAGTTTGCAGGGAAGAGGAGGAGTTTGCAGGCCGTCCCCTCTGTTGGGGGGGTCCCTCTCCATGCTCCCCTCACTGCGAGCCCCTCACCACTCCCTCTGGACAGCTGGCCATCATCGAGTACCTTGAGGAGACTCGACCTGCTCCGCGACTCCTGCCTCAGGACCCGAAGAAGAGGGCCCTGGTGCGCATGATCTCCGACCTTATCGTGAGCGGCATCCAGCCCCTGCAGGTGCGGCACCTGCGCGCCTGCTCCTCTCACCTTGATGGGCCGGCCTGCGGTAGAGCCCAGTGTGGGTGTGAGGTGGCCCGGGGACAGGGAGGGATTCCCAAGAGCTTAGACCTAGATCGAGTGGTGGGGCGGGGGAAGGGGAGGGGTCCACGAAATCACCTGCTCGCTGGGTCCCCATCCACATTCCCAGAAGCCCTAGGTCTCCGAGGATGCCTTCAGAGATGTGGAGGGAGAAGAGCCAGGTGACAGGGGCAAGGCTGAGCAGCACAGGCCCAGGCAGCCCACCTTGAACCAGAGCAGCCTCCCTTTCATCTGCTCTATATCGTAGATTGGGATTCCCATAAGATTTTTATTTTTTATAAAGTTATCACTGATATTTTTTAAAAGGTAATAAAACAATCCATCTGTGCTAACCCCTGGCTTTGCAAATGAGGAAATAGCCCGAGAAAGGTGGAGTGACTGCAGTCACTCAGCTCAGTGTGACGGAACAGGGGCCAGAGCCCAGGACTAGTGGCTGTGCACCTGTGCCCCCACCCACCCCCATGTCACTTTGTTTTTTGTAACAAAGGAGACTGTAGCAAACAAACAATCATCCTCATTTTATAGATGAGGAAACTGAAGCCCAGAAGTGAAATGGCTCCAGGGGTGCAAGGATGGAACCAGAGTCCAAATCTCCTGAAAGCCAGTCCTATGTGACACACGCACACACATACACACCAACCATCACACCCCTCCTCCTCACAAAGGACCATGTAAGGGAGAAGGAATGCAAGGGAGATAGGCCTTGGGTTATGGCCACATCCATCACAGCCCTGGCAGTGCCCTATGCCTCCACCCTGCACATCTCTGCCAGAGTCACAGGCTTCCAGACCATAGGGGCCACTGGGGCAGCTTCCCTGCTGAGATCACAGCCTCCCTTTAACCTCAGGGCCCTGATGGGAGAAAAGGGCTCATAGAGCCTGGGGGGGTTGGCGGGGGGGGGGGGGGGGGGGAGGTATACAGCCAGGGACACATGGGAGCTGAGCTTCCCTGAAGGGACTTGGCTGAGCAGGCCCAGCCTGGCTTCCAAAGCCAATTACAGCTTTTCCTGCTGCACAGAACCTGTCTGTCCTGAAGCAAGTGGGACAGGAGAACCAGCTGACCTGGGCCCAGAAGGTCATCAATTCTGGCTTTAATGGTGAGTCCTTACTCCTGCGAGCTGCCCCAAGGGGACCTCTCAGAGAAATGGCCCTCATGCCCATGGCCCTGAGCATCTAAAATTGCTTTCCAGGCTCTTTGGTCTTGACAATGGCATGGATGAGGATGGGGGGCAGGGCTGAGGAGGCAGTGGGCTGGGTAGCATCCAAACCTGGCCTCCACCTCTGAGAACCTCAGCACTTGAGGCCCTTTGGAGCTGGATGGCCCCTCTGCTTCACTGTCCATGTAAGAGCTGCTGCCTTGGCCAGCGGCAGGCCTTGTCCCCTCTGGGAACGGCAGCTGGACTTTAGGAGCCCGGGAAGACATTTTGTCCCCATGTCCCTATCAACTCACTCTAGACCTGGCTGCCATATTCCCTCCAGCATGCATGCCCCAGCCTGTCATTCAGATAGCCACCCGTTTCAGAACTGTGGAGGCCAAGGCCCAGAAAGGCTCATCTCCCCTCTCTGTGCCCAGAGTAAGCTTATTCATGTGGTCCCTCCACAGCTTTGGAGCAGATCCTGCAGAACACAGCGGGGAAGTACTGTGTGGGAGATGAGGTGAGCTCTCCCAGGCCTGCCCACCGCAGCCTCCTGCCTCATGCTGACCCTCTCCCACTTGGACTTGCCATCTCCCTCCACCCAGGGCAGGATCAGCTCAGAGAGCTCCCTGAGAGGGGATGGGGGTGGGGGAGGCAACAAGACTGAAGTCGTCCTCTCTGCAAAGCAGAAGGTAGCTCATGGGCAGCTCCTCTGCTCATTCCTAGTCAACTGCCTCAACAGGAGTGAATCTCAGTCCTAGAGGTGTTCAAGCTGAAGACCTCATCTCTGAGATAAGGAGGTGGTCTAGGCATCAGATAGGAGGGAGTAGACTAGATGATGTCTCCTTTCCCTCCCAATTCTGAGATTCTAGGGCTCAGGTGCTGTTGACTCCTACAGGCTAAGGCCCTGACCCTGTGATAATTCTGGTTCCAGGGCTCCCATCCCCATCCTGAGGCATCTCCTCCCTCTGAGAGCCCTTGCTAAGGGCCGATGACTGTTGTTTCTTAACAAGCACAGTGCATCCACTAAGGCCATCAAACCCCTAGCCACCCACAGAGTTGGTTGTCAGGGCAACTGGAGCATGGCCCCAGAGAAGCCCTCAGCTCTGGAGACAGACCCAGACAGGCCCAGGGAGACAAGGAGGGGGAGGGGGCAGTGGGGATGAATGGAGAGCCAGAAGCAAATAGGAACATCAGAGGCTGGCACCCCAGTACCGTGACCAGCCCAGCCTGTGAGCCTGGGATACACACCCTGACGCAGACCCACCCAACTCTCTCTCAGGTGTCCATGGCTGATCTCTGCTTAGTGCCTCAGGTGGCAAATGCTGAAAGGTAAGAGAGAACTCTGCTACCCTCTCTCTTCCTCTTGGCTCCTTCCCTCAGATTTCCCAGCCTCCTCCCACAGTCAGCCCCTCTACCGCCCACTTCAGCTACTGAGGTAGCATCTCATACAGAGACTCTCCCTGGCTGGCCCCTGTGCCAGGCCACACCAGTCACTCTGACTTGGAGGAGACAGGCAGAGGTATTCAGTGGAACACCCTCTACCATGCCCAGCTGCAGCCCAGGTGATCCTGCATAGCCCCTGCTCCTAAGGAGAGGCAGCTCACCTGATGGGCACCCCTAGGAGAAACCACCCCAAGAGCCTGCTCTTCACAGACATGGTGTCTGTGCCCTGCAGTGTGCTCTGCCTCTGCTTTCCTCCATCAGCCCTTCAGGAAGGCATGTGTGAGAACCTCTCTGTGGAAGGCGCTGCATTAGGCACCCATAGGGATACAGAAATGTTTCACACGTTCCCTACCCCCAGGAAGCTTATGACGCAGTGGAGAGATAAGCTGTGTACATAAATGCCTAGCACTGTGTCTTACACATAGTAGGCTCTCAATAAATAGCCATTGCTTGGAATAGGAACAGTAGGCAACAAAGACACCAGATGATAGTGCATCAGAGCTACCCCTCCCCAGAGAGCTATCTGTGAATAAGTCTTCCCCACCTGGCAGGGCCACCTTCCTAGCCCTTCGCTGGCCATCCCCAGGGGCCTCCTCCAGGCCTGCCCTCTGTGCTTCCCTCGCTTCCCCCAGGGCAGTATCCTCGTACCCCTGCAGACCTTGGCTGAGGTGGGTGTTTCTCTGACAGGTTCAAGGTGGATCTCGCTCCCTACCCTACCATCAGCCGTATCAACAAGTCACTGCTGGCCTTGGAGGCCTTCCAAGTGTCTCACCCCTGCCGGCAGCCAGACACCCCCGCCGAGCTGAGGGCCTAACACTCAGACCATGCCCCACTGGTGCAGGAGCGGAAGCTGTGTGGGCTGAACAGTCTGGAAATGAGCAAGCCCTAACTGGAGAAGCAGGAGACTTGTACTCAGCCCTTGAACTTGAACTGTAGCCCTGGTTCTGCCTTCACAATGAACCTCTTTCTGCCTTCATCCCCTCATCTTTCAAATGCAGTCAGGGTGGGGTGAGAGGGTGTGGCGAGGGAGGGAGGCAGGAACATTACCTGCTCCCTATGTCATGGTGCAGTCATTAAGGTGAAGTGAGAATGCAGACTAAACTGCCTGCAAGTCTACCAGAGAGCCATAAGGAAGTCTGTGTGCCTCCTCTCATCCCCTCCACTGTACCTGACTCCAAATAATGTCCACCCTGCAATTTGATCACTAAACTGAAGCCCAGGCCTCCCGCTTGTTCAGTCAAGGCTAAGATGTTCAGTTTTCAGTTAAAGCAGTTCCCGAAGATGAACATTCTTTTTAGCTGGAATTCCCATGCCTGGACCAGGAGAGGAAGTCAGCAGCCCCTTGCCCACCCTGTGGTAGGCCTGGCCTCTGGGACCTAAACCCAAAAGATTGCCTGGGAGAATCAGACAAGATCCAGAAGAGATATAAGAAACAGGAAAGAAAGTATTTGTGACCAGCTGAGTTCCCAGGGCTAGGAATGGTACCCTTGTTAAGTGCTCCACTCCAGCACCGAGCAGGAAGCTGGCCCTTCAACCAAGTCCCTCACCTTCAGAGGCAGCATTCTCTGGAGCAGTCTAGGATTAGAGTAAATCCAATCATGAATGAATGGTCCGGGAACTGCACGCAGCCTCCTCCATGGGCAGTGGGAACAGCTATTGACCAGACTAGCTCAGGAGACCAACCAGGTAACAGTGTACCTTTAGTTCCCATGCCTGGCAGTGTTCAACTGGAACCAGAATCACCGCTTGGCAGAGATGTTGTCGGGAGATTGGGGTCCCTTATGTTCCATACCTGCTATTGCATTTCCCCTACATGGCTGAAGTTTAAACAGGGAATTAAGGTATATGTGTCTGATTCAAATGGAAGCCACCTTTCTTGGCCATGACCCCAGGGTATCTAGTTCTGTGCTCTAATCCTGAGCTCCTTCGTGGCCTCTCCTCTCTTAGATGACCTGGGTTCCAGGCTCTAGAATGACCAAAGTGGGCCACTCTCGTTCCCGAGGTGAGTTTGTCCTGGTAGAGCCAGAGAGCATAGCAGGAAAGTAGTTAAGACACAGCACTGAGGAGGAGACTCAATGGTACGTCCTACCCTACCCTGCTGCTGTCTGGACCCTTTTCTCAGGTTACTCTGGACTTGCCTGGCTGGATGAGGCTAACCTGGCCTCTCTCCAAGAAACCTTTACTTGAGACAACAGACTAATCTTCTCAGCCTGGTTATCAGGAGTCATGACCTGATTTGGGCATTTGAAATAGATGATGATGAAAACTGTGGATTTTAGACAATGAACTTGGGAAAGGAGGGCAGCCCCACACTTCAGGCTGTGCTCCTACAAATCCCACAGCAGTGTGCCTCCCAGGCCCTGGAGAAGAGACAAGGGATCAGCAAGGAGCAGCAGGCAAGCCAAAGGAGCTAGGCTTGGCCAGATGGGGTGCTGCTGCCACTCTCCTGGGATTGAGGCGGCAGCTGGCTCTGCCTTTCACCAGCAGGCCTTTGGGAGCCCCAGTGATTAAAACAATTTCCAACACCGCTGAGGTTACAAGGCTCCCCCACCCCTTCTGCCTCCCAGTCTCATCTCCAGGTAACAGAGAAGCCCAAGAGACTTCTGGGAAGTGAGGGAAATTGATAGAATCCACATCTAGGATAAGGGACAAAAACAGACCAATCCCTCTGCCCTGAATGATTCTGGAGAGAACTAGGCATGATGAGAAGTAAACCTGGATTTTTCCTAGAAGAAACCAATCGTGTCTGTCCTACTCCTGCTAGTAATGGACTTCCACTTCCCTCCATCCAGTCCAGCAGCATGCATCGAGCCCCTCCCAGGTGGCCCCACAGGCTGGGAGCTGGGCTGTGTGGGTATCTAACTGGGAATGTGGCATGCAGGGCCCCTGCTCTCACGGAGCTTACGTCCGTCTACTTACTCCTGGAAATTTAATCGGCGGACTGACTCTACCACTCATTGTAGGTCTGTTGCCTATCTGCTTGTCTCACCCAAGATAACTTCTAAGAATTGACATAACTTTTAACTCAGGTCTTTTCCCCAACAGTATCAGAATATTAACCTGTTTAACCTGGGGCTCCTTTAGCCATCCTAAAATTGATGGCAAAAGCTTAATGGAGGCCATAGAGCCTCCATTATCAAACATTTAGAAACCATCCCTCACCGAATGCACAAAACTCCTTTTACATATTTTCCCCATCGTTCCCACAGTTTGGGTCCCCTCCTTCAACAGGAGTTTCCTGGTATGTGTCAAATGAAACGTGGAAATCAGCCCTGCGTGGGTGGGGAGAGTAGAGAACAAATGCTGTGGCTTTTCCTCTGGTCTCAGCAGAGATCCTTGGGGTCCAATGACATTCCTGAGGCCCTCCTTTCTCACTGGTTTTCCCCCAACCCAGACTAAAATGCCCTTCCCCACATAAACAGAAAGGTATCTAAGCCAAAGAAATCCACTCTAGGCTCCTCTGAGGTGACTCACCTGGAAAGTGCGGGGTTCTTGCCAGTATTCCCACTTCGATTACCTGTGCTACCCAGAGGAAGTGACTGACCAAACCTTTGTAGTTCTCAGCTGCACTGCCTTGAGGAAAACAGTCCATCTCCTTGTCTCATGATGTTTTTATAAAGGAGATTTCTACACTTTAAAGCTAGAATCTAAGCCGTGGAAGCTCTCTACTCAGTCCGTAGCATCATAAGCTGGTCTCAAGACCAGGGCTGGGACATTCTTGCTGCCTTCACCTAGAACCAAAGAGAGAACCAAGCCAGGACCAACTTAGCACTCAAGGACCTGCAACAACTTTTCTAATGTCTCCTGTGGGTTTCAGGGGCTAGGGCTGTGAGGAAGTGAGGAGAGTTGGGAAGATGGAATTGGGAGGGCTGCAGAGAGAAGGCAGGCCCAGGGAGCCACCAGCTCAGGGTCAACTGAAGGATGGAAAGGAAGTGTGTGCTGGGGGAAGAAAGGGGCCAGTGGAATGAGTACAGGTTGTGTCCTCACTAAATAACCACAGCTAATGAGAAAGGAGAACAGTCTGTCTGGTTTCTGGGCCTGCAATGTTGAGCTAGAGGGAGACTATCATCTGTTCCCAGCTCTGGGGCCTCCATGGAGTCCAGGTCACCAACATGGTTAGCTGCTCACCTGGAGACCTGAGATTTTGTCGGCTCCAGCCCCTCCCCATAGGGACCTGAGGCTGGATACATGAAAGAGGAGAACCCTCTCTATTCCTACACAACTTAGCTGTGCTTTAGGGAGTAAGAGAATGCATTTCTACACCATCTTCCCTGCAGGAGGGCGGCGTTCCCACAAGCTCCTCTAGGGCTGCACTCCTGTCTTCCCTCAGTTACCCAAGTACCTAGCAAGGTGACTACCCCTGCTCCATAAATGTGTGTTCAATGAAAGATATCCTTCCTGTGCAACCGTGGGTGGCCTCCCTCAATGTCTCTTTCCTCCTTTGGGGGCCTTAAAAGATCATGAAGGAGCAAATATTTCCCCAAGTGCATAGACTTTTCTCTAGAGGTCAGACCAAACAGCTCCAAGGCTTAGCAATAATTAAGCTTCTACAAAGGGATTTGAAGATTACCTCCTCTGAGACTCCTTCCAGTCTGCAGATAAATTCTTATTTTCAGGGGTCAAATGTGTCTCTCAACCCAAAACCACCACCTAAATTTAGGGGGTATTTTCCAGTAGGGGCTTCTTTCCAAAGGCTGAGTGAGTGGTAAAGTCACATCAGTTGTTAGATCTGTGAAGATCAGCAGGCACCTGATCCTGGTAGGCAAGAGGCCACAAGGAGTGTGATCTGCAGTCTCCCCACAGTGCGTGTGGCCACAGTGGATGAACAACACATGTCGGCGTAGCCTGATACTGGTGATTAGATGGAAGCAGTTAAGTCCTGGCAAATACTTTAGAAGGATGAAAGCAGGAAGAACTTGAGAACAAAGCAAAAAATACAGGATTTTGTTCCAAAGCAATTTTACATACCCACTAAGGAAAACAGTAAACTTATTGGACAAACAGGTGGATACACACATTCAAGAGATAAGTATTCATTTTATTGGCTCCTCCTAACTTTAAACACTATTTAGCTCCTGATCCAAGGTCACAGCATGCATCCTTCTGCTTTGGAAGAATACCTGAACTAAGCTAGCTGCTGCATGTAGCCAGAACCTCAGGGGTTATAGACCACCAGCTGGATGTCAAGAGCTGCAGTGTGTGAGCTGCCTTATATAATCCTGAACTATGTCAGGGTCAGTGATGTGACAGATATGAATGCCATTAAAAATTAAGAAATAATCTTCAGTATGGTATGTGTTGGCAGTGATGTATTTGGCATATCCAAACATAACTCACTCAAGATCCCTAGCTACATACAATCTGCCTGGGCTTTTTATTATTGGTTGTGGAGTAGTTTGGTGAGATTATATCATTTAACTCCCAATTATTTCAGATCTCTTCCTCCTTGATACAACAGCCTCTAAAATATGCTGCAAAGGAAAGCAGAAAAGATCAAACAGGCTCATCTTGGATATCACTGAAGAAAATATTTAAATGGTACCACTCCCTGCTCAGCTGTGAGTCCTCATTCTGAAACACAGCAGGGATATGCAGAGGCAGCAGTGTAAGAAGAGATGTCTAAGATATCACATATATATTTTTTAATTGATTTCAGAGAGAGGAAGGGAGAGGGAGAGAGAAACATCAATGAGAGAGTCATTGATTGGCTGCCTCCTGCACGTCCCCTGCTGGGGATCGAACCCACAACCCAGGCATGTGCCCTGACTGAAAGTTGAACTGCAATCTCCTGGATCATAGGTCGATGCTCAAATGCTGAGCAATGCCAGCTGGGTTCAAAGATATCTTACGGTGTCATTTTTGTAAATAAAAACAGGCTAAATTAATATCACTGAGGCCAAGTTAATGACTACCCAGGTGTCCAAAGTACTGGTTCCAGATTTGAACAGAGTAAGTTAATTCACTGAAAAATGAACATCACTGGGAGCCAAATACTGACAAAACTCAATAACATTCTATTTAGTATTCATTACTCTAAACCCAATTTTTCCCTCTTGGGCCAAACCCAGCTCTCAGTTCATAATACTCTGCCATGAATTTAAACACAGCTGAGGGAACTATCATTAACCTGATTCTCAATTTTTTCTTAATTGTCAATTTTTCTTAATTTGTATAACCTCAATAGATTAAATTTATAGAATACCTTTCCATTTAAGATGCAGAGGCGAGATGAATAAAAAAATTTAAATGTAAATCAGGTTAAGATATAACTCAAATGTTTCAGGTGCATAGTGAAAAAGTTTATTTATGACAGATTTCAAAACTTGGAAAAGAAGACAAAGTGCACAAAAGCATCACAAAACCGTTACATAATATAAAAACACAAGGCTGAGCTAGTTAAAGAACCATAGCTCAGGATCGTCTGTGTATCACAGCAACACATTCAATGCCATGGGGTGGTAAGACATGGCGTTTTAAAGGAAAAACCACTCAGCAGGACGTAATGATTAAATAACAATTTGGAACAGAGCTCTCAACTTAGAAATCACAGGAGAGGGTGACAGCATTTCTTGTGAGAGGGTACATGTAAAATAAGTTGCAATGAATGATTGGCTGAGATAATTCTCTATTTTAAATAAAAGACAGTTTCCCTTTCTGGCCCTTTCTGTAATGTCAGCGTCAGTACAGGATACAGAACAATAAGGAAAGAATACCTTTGTGGTTGCCAATCGCTTAAATATTTACCAGGAAAGTGGGATCATCTTTCAATCGACTGCCTAAGCTCAGTGCATGGCACCTAAGCAGACCTTTCAGAAATAAGCTTAATGGCATAAAGTAGTTTAGGAAATCTTCAAGTACATTCCTCTATTCCAATTACCCTTATCCAACATCTGGCTTTCTTATAACCCATCACTTTGATTACAAAGCAGCTTTCTTCTGGGAACTTGAAAACATCTCCCATTATTAAGGGAACATGGATGGGTACACCAGTCATGGGTTACAGGATTGGACTTGCTCTTGAACATGGCTAAGTGGAAATAATCCAACTTGATTAAACACCAACAAAGAATTTCATTTATGGGACAATAATCTCAGACAGGGATGTTAGTGGAGTTTTTAATATGGACTGTTTAGGGCATAAGAGAAGGAATTAAGATAATGTTTTCCAGATGACTCTTGCCTGAACCTAAAAATCAACAATAACAACCAAACACAAGGAACATCACAGACAAGGCATCTGAACCCTAAGTGAGGATGAGAGTTCAGGGGACCTCCTTAAAGTGACTGCCAGTTAAAAGCTCTACTGTAACCCTATAAACTAGAGCAGTTCAAGCCAAAACTTTAGAATTGTTCCTGACCCTATATCAGAACTTTTAGAAAATATACTTTGTTCCCTGAAAATCATTTCACATATAATATTTTACCCCCAGATAAGCCAAAACTACCTGCTTAAAGCAACATGAAACTGTGGGATTTAATTTAGAAGGTCTGTGTCTCGAGATGGCTGGGGCACCTTTTCCTCATCTCTGAGAGTGAAGAGCCATGAAATTAACTCTGCTCCACATGCCTGGGGCCTAAAAGAAAGAGAAGTCCATGTAATAGAAACCACAAGTTCAAAGAGTACCAGGACTATGACGAAGAGTCTTGCCTTTGGACTTAGTTTTTGCGGGAATGACTATTTGTAAATGAGCCCCACTATCAAGGCTTTAGGCAATTAATTGGGTTTTCCCAGCTTGGTGAGAAGAGATTTCAACAGGAGGGGCCTTCCTGGTTCAGGCAGAAAGAACTCAACTCTCCAGAGGGAGAAGTGATTTCTGAAATGTGGCCTCAAGGCAAAGTGTTTCTCACCCTTTGGGTCCCAAATCTTGCCCTAACCTCATTATGTAAATAACTAGGTAGGTGTTAAGAAGTGTCCACAGGTGCTGGACTGGTTAGACCGACCAAAGGGGTAACACTGACCATAACCAGGTACCAACAGAGCCAAAGCAGTTCTTGCCTAAGGGCCTCCCCCATTCCCAGAAAAGAGGACACCAGGAATCAACTCCCAGGAGTTTCTCCTTTGCAGAATGCCAAAGTCACTGCCCACAGGAGACTGGCTCCTTGAGTAGGCCCTGAAGTGAGACTCCAAGAATGCTGAGGAGCCACAAACTCCCACCAATATTACACTTACAACCAGTCACAATATAGTTCCCACAGATGGAGCGCTTGCTCTATTTATTAGCCAAGTCGATTAATTTGTTGTCCTCATTAGTACAGCACTGCCACATCCTCTTCACCCACTTGGTAGCATTAACAAGAGTTCCAGCTGCACAGTCATACACAAGGTACCCAGCTGTCCCAATACGGGACTGTAAGTCATAACCCTTCCTCCCAGAGAGGCTTCTGGCTTAAAGAACAAAGTCCTACTTCCAACCATGACTGATTGCTTTAACTACTCAACTTTATTATCACTATTATTTAATTCTGGTTAATCAGGTAAACTGAGGCCGCGGATATCATGCTACTGGTGCTAAACAATACCAGAAATAACCAAAACATCAGGAAGAAATGGAAGGAGGCTAGTCCCTCTGTTTGTCTCTCAGCTGTGTGGAAATGAGGACCTAGGAACAGGATCCCATGTGTGTAAAGACCGGGACTTGGGCGTGGTCACTCACCACATGTTGGACTGCTAGAAAGTGCTGACTTGTGACTGGCTTTAGACACCCATTCCGATTCCCCCCCAAAGAATCATGCATCATCGCTCCCTGAGCACAAACACAACGAACAGAATGACTTGCTCTATAAAGACCATAAATCCCTTAACAAGCTACCCCTCACAGCAACAAAAATGAAATTACCTTCCTCCAGACAAACTCGCTTTCCAACTCTTTTCAACCACTGAGATGCTAGAGGGAGGGTGCACTTACCTTTTCCAGCAGATTCAGAAGTCCTACACTTTTGGCCAGGTAGAAAGAGACCAGTTACAGTTTCATGTGGATCTTTTAGACCCAGGAGAAAATCTAAATGGGAGCTCTAACAGGATCCGTTCACTACTATGTGTATGACCAGCCCACCCAGAGTAAAGACAACGGTGATCCCAGGGAGGTCAGCCTACAGGACACAGCTTGTTCACAAACACACTCATGGATTGAGACTCTTCTATGTTGTTGGTCAAAATTAACCTATTTCACCCCTTTCTTGGCCACAGGCAAAACCAACTGGGGCTACAGTGACAAGCTGGAACTCCAACTAGCTTCTTCCTAAACTCGCCATCTTTTTTCATGGCACTAGACTTGTAAGTCCCAGAGAAGACAGAGATGAAATCAATCCTCAGGTCAGGATTATACTCAGCATAAGAGACCTACTCAAAAACATTTCTAAAGTCAGTCCTGTTGGGAAAGACAGCAAAGTGGGTTTTTCTAGAATAAGCACAAGGAGAACCAGGGAGACTTCTGGCTTAAGAACAATTCCAATGACTAAAACACAAACTAAAGAACTAAAAAAAATTGAGATATGAGTAAAATTCCAGGATACATTTGATAGCTTTTCTCTCTTCTCATTTTATTGTTTTCATTCCTTACTATCAATTTAAAGAGGCAGTTCTCAAGCCATACACAACTGTTTCACTCATGTCGCTTCCTCTAAAACAAGTCTTTTATGTAAATTAGGGTCACTCAACAACGTATCTGAGGACTACATACTTTGGAGTTAAAAGTCAACCTTTTGCAGAAAAGTGATCTTAAAAAATAAATATAAAAATACAGACTTTGGGGTTTGGGTTTCACCTAATTCTTTCAAAGAGGGACTGGGAAGGCTCATCAAAAACACATTAACTCAGGTATTTTCTATAAATTTTACAGTAATATCTAATCCCACTGATTAATATAAGACAGTGAGCTTTCAGCTTTAATTCTTCCACATACATATTATAGGTGACAATATGTACATTTTAAAAGTCTGAGATTTTCTTTCCTAAGTAACAGATAAAAATATTTTTAAAGTGCATGAATCAAATCAAGAAAAAAATAGGAATGGTCTTATTTCAAGTTGCTACCTACTTCCATCATAAAGCTACATAATGTCTGAGGATTGAGTTGTAATTTCAGAATCCTGAAGATGTCTCATAAAGCAAAGAGATTAGAATAAAGTCCTTCCACAGCAGCTTCACAACTACCTCACTCCATCGCTGGCATGCTGGAGAAGAAAACAGAAGAAATGACAGTCTGAGAGAGAGGGGAAATACAGCGTGAGTTTGAAAGATGGAGACCAGGGAACGCTTTTGTGAGGACCGCCTTCTAGGTAACTCATGTTGAATGAAACAAGTCTGCAGAGACGCAGGAGCTCTCTGACACAGGAGAGCTGATGTCTGTGCAGGGGACATACACTAATTGGACACTTGTAAAAAGGAACAGAATGATAGAATCATCTTTGCCTAAAAATTAGCAGCTTATAATTTAAAAATCTAGGTAGTGGTATACGTAAGGACGTTTACTATACATTTCTTTTAAAAATTTTCCTGGAAATTTTTCATAGTAAATGTTGAGAAATTTAGCCCTTTAAACATGTCTTCCTTTCTAAAAGCCATCTCTCAACAAAGTAGCAAAACTAAATAAACTGAAGAAATTTAAGGACTCAGTCACTCTGTGTAGAGAATTCTAGTGTCTCTCTTAAGATGAAGTAAGTACTTTCTTTCTATTGTTTGTTAATATTTATTTGTGCCCTAGAGGACAGGGGGAAGGTGAAAACAAATCATTTGTCTTTTCATTGTTTGGTTCCCTAAACTTGGACAGGGAGAGACTAAGGAAATAACTACCTCTCAAGATCTGCTGGGCTGTGAAATTCTCAGTAATTACCTGTGCTTCAGTAAATAATATTTTGTCCCCACACTTCAATAATTTCAGAAATTTAATATGAGAATAGTGAATGAATTAAAAAATACCTTCTTTTAGCTATTTTATGCAAATGGAACAGAGAAACCCTGACTGTCAGGGCAACATCAGTATAGAATGAAATGTAGCCACATCCAGGACTTCAAAAGTGACCAGACAGTAAGAGGCACATAGAGGCGACGGGAACAAGTCCCTCAGGCTTCCCTGATGCAACACAACTAGGATTCCAAGGAAAATAAGTATAGAGACTCTCATGGCAAAAATAATAAGTTTTATCCAGGGAGCTTGCTATGGCCTGGCAGCTCCATTTTAAGAGAAAGTCAGAAGTTAGTAATAAGCAGGAAAAATAAGCAAAGCTTCAGCTGATTGGAGAACAGCTCAGTAGAAAATTATTTTATAAGATTATATTAGCAAAGGCTAATGTGATGAAAGAGTGGTCACTCGGCTATCTGATGGGCTGACGCACAGCAAGCTGGTTTTCGCTGTCCAAATAGTCACTAAAATAAATTCTAATTTCTTACAAAGTATATAAATTTTGGCTAGTGTAATCCTCTACAAAATGTACTCGAATATAAAATAATGGCGGTATGATGCTGCTCAGAGAAGGGGGATGCTATGGCAGTCCACAATGTCCCACCTACTTCGGGCTCTGCTCCCAGGGAAATAGAAGGTGAAGGCTGTATCACCCTTTGTTCATGTAGCAGATGCTACTACACACCTATTTTGAGGAGCCCTGTTCTTCCATTTCCTGCTCCTATATGTAAGAGAGGCCTGGTGCAAGGCACCCACCAAGGAAGGAATGAGCCAGAGGAAACACCGCATGAAGGTGACTCCTCAGAGCAGGCAAAAGACTGACATCATGGAATCACAGGACATCTCTGATTGGCTAGTCAAGTCCTCTACACTCAACCAGAGGCAAATGGGCAGATTTCCTCACAACCTAGACTTCTGCACAGGGGATGCTGGGGTAGGTTAGCATCGCCCATTTCAGAAGGGGCAGGTTCCTCCCAAAGCATCACAGGGACTGACCTGCAGGAATGGAACATGATCACTTCCCGGCTTCTCCTAAAATCGTCATCAACTCCACAGAGGAAGTTGCTCAATGGCTCAGAGCGGACGGAAGCCGCCTAAGAAACAGATGGAAACTGTTTCAAAGACAAAATGAAATGTGTTAGCATAAATAAATAAAGTAATAAATAAATCTAATTATTCCTCAAAATTCTAAGGCAGTAACAGACTTGACACAAGGAATAAGAAACAAGAAGGTACCAACAAGTGCCGTGGCCCCTTCTCTGCCCGAGGACCCGCCACCCTGCTGCTGAGGTGACCACTGACTGCGGCACCCTGCGGCACTCCTGGGTGGCAAAGGCCATCACCAGGGAAGAACACAGCCAATCAGCAGCAACAGTGAAGTTCATTGCCACCTTTCCTAGGAGACTCGGAACATCAAAAGCTTGAAGCCCCCTTTGCAAGAAACCTAAACACAGAAACTTGGGAAGTCGGATTGGTTCCAAAGCAAAATTTCTAAATAACATTCCTACTCTAAAGAAAGAAAAAAACGGTGGGGAATCTGGGTGTTTTGTGTGTGTGTTTTTTAAACTTTCTCTCTCAGATGATACCCCTTGTTTGACTATACAGAAAAAAAAGAAAAAAGTTAGTAACACTTGACTTTTAAAGATGTGGGTTCTGGCACCGATCCAGTACATAGCTGGCACCCTTCCCCCTCAACCACTAGTGTCCTTGGTAAGAGACACTGCCTCTTCAAACAGGAAGTGATGGAGGCAGCTTTCCTTCCCAGAGGATCCCAATTACATTGATCATCACTTTGGATTGCACCGAAGTTCTTGCTGTGATGGCAAACACACAGGCCTGGAAAGGGAAAAGAGGAGGCAAAGAGGCAGAGGCGAGCCAATGGACTAATAATACCCCTCAAAGGCTGTGAGGGCTCCCAGCCAGTTCTAGAGACCACGGAGAACCAGCAGGCAGGAATATGGCAGTGCTGAGAGGCTGGACAGAGCCTTCTCCAGCCAGGAAACGGGGCTCCTTCATGCACAATATGCTTTTCCCCTTCCAGCACTTCCAAAAGGAGAGAGGGTACCACCGACCACATCTGCAATAAAGGCTCTGGCAGAAGAGAGAGCAGCAATTGAAATACACCTTGTACCAAAACCTGTCTTTAAAAGAAAACACCCAACTTGCTTTTAGGCTTCTGCCTGATGGGCACCTTCACAGAGGGATTTTGCTGGAGTCTGAAGCAAGAAGAGTGTGAGTTCAGGGACCACAGAACAGGGGCACCACACCACCACCTGCAGAAGCCAGGGATGGGGAAAAGCTACGTGGGGTCAACAGTCAGGCATGCCAGGCGGGGCATGAGGGTCAGAAGCCTCACGCTCAACTTCGAGCTCTTGCCTGTCAAAACAAGAGGCACCAGCTGGCAGCCTACTCAGCCAGCAAACACCGCCTGCCCAGTCCCCAAGGGCCTTCAGCTAGTGTAGTAGATGTGGAAGTAGAGAGTCTTGTTGCGTAGCAGGGAGTAGGAGTTGTCAAACTTGAGCAGGTAGATGCCCTCGCCAGGGTAGTCATGGCTGCCAGCCTGCACATCTCGGTGGCTGTCCCGTCGGTATACAGGCATGACTTCCCCATAGCGACTCCGCAGGGAGCTCCTGGAGCCTCTCTCCACATCTCCAACTGGGACAGGGTCTGCATGAGCAAAATGGCAGAGTGTTCGGACATGAGTTCAGAGCCCATACCTAAGTCCTACCTGAAAATCAGAGAATGGTCCAGGTGAACTAGTGGCTTTCACCCAGTGGGGATGCTACTGCCCTCCTACAGGAATGTGGAAATGTCTGGGTGATCCAAGGGTCCTAAAGTGCTAAACATCATGATAGTGCCTGCACAACAAACGCATCCCACCCCAGATGCCAATAACGCCTCCACTGAGAAACAAAGGGTTTAGCCTTATGGAACCTACCTAGCTCCAGAAGTGTCTGGACAGAAAGGGAGAGAAAAACATATCTAGAAGGGAAGATTCTCACATCCTTTCATTTAACAGGGGAAAGAACTAGCTAATGGAAGTAGAAAATGCAGACAAAGACACTGTACAGAGTGACCGAGAACTTCCACTTGGCCTCCTAAAGAGCAACAAACAAGATATGAAGTTCTCCTTTTCCCTAAATACCTTAAGATTTCCCTGCGAACCTGCTTGTCCATGAAAAAGTAAGTTACAGAATTGACTTTAAGATAACATATGAAAATCAAGGAATAAAGCTAATGCTTAGAACCTATTCTCATATTATAACACCACCTCCTCACCGCAAAATGCCTCATGGTCATCCTGAGAAGGTATTGCAAGTAACAACTAGAATGGAGCACAGAGAGTACTTTTAAAACTGCTCTAGGGCCAGGCTGGGCATTGCTCAGCAGTTGAGCATCAACCTATGATCCAGGAGATCACAGTTTGATTCCCAGTCAGGGCACATGCCTGGGTGGTGGGCTCAATCCCCAGTGGGGGACATGCAGGAGGCAGCCAATCGATCAATGACTCTCTCATCATTGATGTTTCTATCTCTCTCTCCCTCTCCCTTCCTCTCTCTGAAATCAATAAAGATATACAAAAAATTTAAATTAAAAAATTAAAATAAAACTGCTCTAGGTATGAAATAAAGAAGTAAGTAGTAGTCAGACAGCTGTGACCATGTGTTGCGGGGGGTGAGAATGGGTACATTTAGCAAATTGTAATCACTGAATTTAATTCCAGGCCAAGAATAAATGTAAATATTGTAAAACTAAGAAAGAAATGAAAAATAATCTCAGGTTTATATGTGACCTGAAAAACACGGCCGCTATACACAACAGCACTGCCCCGCCCGCTTCCCTGTCCCAAGGGAGATGTTGGGGAAACAGCAGGTGCTGATTAAAAGGAAAAGTTTTCCACTAAGGCATCAATCCAATCCCATCAGAATGCTCTTTGAGGGTCCGACTTTGGCCAGCATCACTTAACTCAGCTGGCGACGCTGAAAGGGATTCCTCACCTACACTCTAAGGAACAGGAGGACTCACACAACACAGGAAGCGGTCACTAGATATTAGGTTGAAACTTCAAACTATGTTAAAGTTAAATTTACCTTCCAGCTCCCCCTCCTCTTCCTCGTCTTCATCTTCATCCTCACTCGAATCACTGACCTGCACAGTTATGTCAGTGCTGGTTACAGGGGTCCAGTCAAAATAAACTCCAAAGCCAATGTCATAGTCATCGGTGGCAAACTCCCAGCAGACACGCTTCCCCTCTGGATGGGTAGGAACCCGGATGGTCACCACCTCACCCCGCTTCACCACCAAGCAGGTGTTCTTCTCTTTGCCCAGCTTGCTTTTGAATTCCTTCATCTTGGCAAAGGTCCAGATGCACGGAGGAGCCATCAGTGGCGGGGAGACTGAAAGGATAGGCATCTTACTACCAAGAGGAAACCAAGAGGAAAAGCTGCCACGTCTGGCATTTTGCTTAGGGAGGTTGTCGCAGGCAACATTCTTTCTACCGGCTTCTTGGACTTCTTTTCACAAGACAATTTCTTTCCTACCTTTCATCTGTCTGCCTGCCTTTCTTTAAGTGCCCGCTGGAAACAGACAAACCACCTTCCATACTACCAAAGGTCTTACCTTTCCTGTGGTCCCCCAGAAGGTCTGCAGATTCCAAATCCGCTGAAAGAATATCTATAGCTCCCGTGTGCTCAGACTGGATCATAACGATGTCCCCAGACCTCTTTGGAGCTTGATACTTGGCCATCTGCACAACAGAATTCTGGTGAGAGAACATGTTAGAGTGGCAGACTCCACTCTCCCAACTCTAAGCCTAATGTGATAGTCACCATTCCTTCTCTTTCCTCCAAGTACAGGTTGCTAATAAATTCTAATTATTTTAATGCCACCAAAATGTTCCCTAATTTAAAGGCTCTTGTTCTCTCCTACCTTTGGCAACTTTCCTACTCGAGACACTTTATAAAATCCTTGCCCACAAACATCTTCAAAGCTTGCTACTGACTTCTGCATTAGCAGCGTTTCTGGGCCATGCCTCGACCTCACCTCAGCCTACACAGTACCTCCCTACAGCTTCACTCATGACAGCTCTTGCACCCAGGGTTTGGCTCAACGTCCCACTCTGCCACACAATTCTCCTGCTACAGTTCCCATTCAAGGGTTACTTCCAGATCACTAGCAATCATTTACCAAAGCACTGCAGAGAGAACCCAGTTTATTGTCTCTGTCTGTCTCATCCACAGCACACTGTAGATGTCTTATCCTATCAGTTGTCTCATCCGGTATCAGTGTTCTATAAATAAATATAACTTCCCCTCAGACCAGCCCCAGGATTTGCATTTACACAGTGTATTTGCTGCCAGCCATCTAACCTGCATGAAAGAATACAAATGTCACTCGATACTCGAAGCCCTCAATAACCATGGCAGGAGCCTGAAATCTCTCCCTCGTGGGTCTCACTTCAGATCACTCAGATTCGTGTTCCTGTTTCATGCTATATGCCTTAATTTTCTGCTCCTTCTCCAAGCAGTCAGCAGGCAACACAAGTAGTATAATTACTGCCAACACAGGAGAGCCCATCAGTGAGAAAGCAGTCCAGTTAAGAGACGAGATTTATACTTGCAAGAAACAAATTTAAAAATTTTGTAATCCTCCCAGACTATACTCTCATACTATCTGTTTCTGGAGAATAAGTCTTTTAGTTCTTTTTTTTAATCCTCACCCAAGGATATTTTTTCCACTGCTTTTCAGAGAGAGTGGAAGGGAGAGAGAACGGGAAACATCGATGTGAGAGAGACACATCAATTGGTTGCCTCCTGCACATGCCCTGACCGGGGCCAGAGATCAAGCCTGCAACCGAGGTACATGCCCTTGGCTGGAATTGAACCTGGGACCCTTCAGTCCTCAGGCCAACACTCTGACCACTGAGCCAAACCAGCTAGGGCAGTCTTTCAGTTCTTAACGCCATTGTTACATGAGGTGAATCAGACTGTAGCTAACTTGCTTAAATGAGTCCTTCCTTTTCCAGAAGGCTAAACAAATAACTTAGCTTCTAACTTTATTAGCCACATATCCTTAATAAAGTCACTAACAGCTCTTAGCCTCATTTTCTACATCTGTAAAGTGGGGACATAATGGTACTGATCTCACAGGGTTGTTCTCAGGAGTACATGAAGCATTGTGGATAAAGTGCTTTATGAACTCTAACGCATTATACAAATGTAATTATAATGTTTGCCATTATCTTTACTGACACTACTACCATTTGTTATTACAATATATATGTTAATGATTCAAGCAACCCATTCTTCCATGGCAGGAAGACCACTGCTATTAGTGCCATTTCTATGGAATCTTTACCATAAATACTGAGTAGATCCACCACAAGACAAGTGAGACTAAAAGACAGTCCAATGGTTTAAAGCTCTTCACACTGAGATTTTAGACAACATGTAAGCATTCATTCTAATGCTTCATTTTTTAAATAATTTTTAAAATAATTCTACTGGGTGCTAGGACAGTGATGGGTCCTGTGGGAGATACACATGATCGTTCTCCAAATAATTAAAAATGAGATGCCCAAAGAGAGCAAGGAGAATTCTGGGAGCCATCCTCACAGTGCTTTCTAATTCCAACCCATCCCTATGTATCTAAACTCTGGTGCCTTTCAAAGAGAGAGCGAGAATGTGCTCCCTACCTTGTTGAGGACCTGGGCCTGGTCTGCAGGCTGCAATTCCTGTTCCACCAAGGCCTGAGCCTCCAAGGCACTGGCCGCTTTCTGCAGATCTTCCGCAGCATCCTTGCTCACTGGAGGTACCATCTGTGGCCTCTCAGAGGAAGACAGTATGTCATTCAAGGACTCTTTTAAATGGCACAATAGCCCTGGAAAAACTCAGAAATAAAACACCCTTCAAAGCACACACACCCCCACCCGATTTTGTCTAGCATTCAGGTCTCCTGTCAATTTAGCTGACCACTGCCCAGAGCTGACCTGGGCCATAATAAAGTGGTGACAGTGTGTGAGGGCCCACAGATGGACAAAGCCGCATCCCAGGCTCCAGGAACCATGGTAAACACATAGCTCAGTGACCTGAGATGGACTGCAGGTCTGGTTTTGTTCCTCACTCTAGGGCCCACACCACTTGTTCCACGCAGAATTTCAGTAAGAGTTAGAATCCCAGTACACAGTCACTGGTTAGAGGCAAAGAAATTGATCACCAAAACAAAGGAAGTGCAAACTGATTAGCAAGGCAATCCCTATCCACCGTTATCCCAGGATTTCCATCTCACACCCTACCTTTTGCAACCCTGTCACAGATATCCATATTGCACCCAATTCACCAGGTAGTAAGAAAAGGTAACAGATCACTTTCTTTCCTTTTTAAGTACATTAATCTACTATCCCCATGGCTTACACCACATCTGTTTGAATAGTTGATTTTAGAGCAGCAAGGGAATAATTATGCTCTCTTTCATCTCCCCTGGCTTCCAGAGAGACTAGGAAGGGTGTGAAGTGCCAGGGCTATAGCACAACACCCAGGACTCATGGGAATGAATCTGTTTCCAACAAAAGGTGGCATGGATCCTCTAAAGCAGCAGTTATCAAAGTATCAACCGGGACCCCTGGGTCCTTAAGACTCTTTCAGGGGAGTCTGTGAAGTCAAAACTTTTTCATCGCCCTAGCCAGTTTGGCTCAGTGGGTAGAGCGTCTTCCCAAAGTCCGTAGGATCCCGGGTTCGATTCCAGTCAAGGGCATGTACCTCAGTTGCAGGCTCAGCCCCAAGTGAGCATGAGCGGGAGGCAACCAACCACTCGATGTGTCTCTCTCACACTGATTCCCCCCCCTCCCCCTTCCACTCTCTCTGAAAAAGCAATGGAAAAAAATATCCTCAGGTGAGGATTAAAAAAAAACAAAAACTTTTTCATAATAATTCTAAAATATGATTTGTTTCATTTTCATCTTCTCAAGAACATAGTGTTTTTTTCTAGAGACTATATGTGATACTGCAACAGAATGAATACAGAAGCAGATCTGAGAATCCAACTATCTCCTGTTAAGGCAGACAATAAAGAGATTTACAACATCTCCTCACTAAACTATTTTTGCTCCAAAAAACAGCTGTTTTTCATTAAAAACATTTTATATTAACATGTAATGAGTTTTCTATTGTTCTTTTAAAATGAATCAATAACAATGTTTTAATTTTTCAGTTTTAATTTCTAATATAGTAAACATTGATAGATATAACCCACATAAATAAAAGTTCTTTGGGGTGTAAAGGGTTGAGAACCACTGCTTTAGCGCATCACTTCCTCTGAGTAAATGACTGGAAAAGTACTTTAAACCACATGGGGAAACAGAGGGCTTATTTTGGAGTTTGTCAGTTTCTTTTTTTCTTTCTTTTCTTTTCTTTTCTTTTCTTCCTTCCTTTCAACGAAAACAAGAAAAGCCACTCCTAGATTATAAATTACCTCTTCTTTAGATAAAACAGAGCTATCTTTAGAAATATCCTAGTCACTCCAACCTACCTTGGAACAAACGAGGTAGTTACTATGAAAGTCAGAGCTGTGGGATACCATGGGTTTTCATGGGTCTGCTTGGGTAATTCTGTGTAACTTGTAAGCTGATCTATGTGCGAGCCTATTTTATCCTCGTAAGCCCAGAAATTATGGTCCATTTTTGTTTCTTGACACTATTTATTATCTGTCACACTTTTATGTGAGCTTGATGGCAAGCACTGGGTCTTACTCCCTGTTTGCACCCAAGCCTGTCACATGGAACCCTATAGCCCTTTGTACTCTGACCCCATCTCTCCTAGAATGACCTCATCTTGCCTTGTCCAGTCCATTCCAGTCACAAGGGCATCTGAATGTCTTGAGAATCCTCAAACAGTTCAAGCATTCTCCCATGTGAGCATTTTTGGGCCTGCTGTCACTTCTGCCTAGAATCCCTTTCCCTCAGTTACTTTCTAGCTTCCTTCCTTCAGGTTTCTGCTCAGTCACAACTTTTGGGAGGCCTCCCAGATGTCTAAATATAAAATGGCTCTCCCCTCCCTGGCCCCATCACTCTACACCCTTCCCCCACTTCGCTTTTCCTCGCTGATCCATTACTGTCTGACATATTATGTACCATATTTTGTTGACTGCAAGATGCAGATTTGTTTTCAGATTTTAATACAACTGAAATATGGGATGTTCTAAAAACTGGTGGTATTTTCAAACTCCCTGGGGCCTGGACTGATACAAGTCCTTCCACGGGAGATTTGTATTTGCTTCTGACATTGCTCAGGAGTGCCACCAACCAAGTCGCCTTGAAGTTCTGTTTATGGGTTTTGTTTAGGCTATACGGGCTGAGTGAATTTAGGAAACAAACTAGTGACTACAGACTTGTGGCTCTTATTCTCAGGGGACGTATTTTGCCCTGCCCTCATCAGTGCCAAGGTTGAGACTTTCAAGTTTCCCTGCTGTCCTTTGCTGTGTAGAGGGATTTTTTCCTTGTTTATCTTTTCACGGAAGGTACAGGCTTTTGCTCAGCCAGAGCTCCATGTAGGGGTCTCTTATTAGACTCACTATCTTGGGCATTTTTTTCTTTCTTGCTGGTACATAAAACAATAGTTCATCTTACAGTTGATGGCAACTTAGATTCTATGAAATACGAGGTACACTTGTTTCCTGCCTGCCTCCCTCACTAGAATATAAGCTCCATGAGACCAGGGATTTGGACTGCCTGCTCATCTGTGGCATCTTCAGGGCCTAGAACAGTGCCAGGTACAGAGCAGACTCTCAATAAATATCTGTTGAGTGAATAAATAGCAGATACCCAATCATTATCTGTTGAATAAATAAATGTTAATTTTGGGGAACAAAGGAGGAATATTTGGAATATGGGAATACAACAGTTAATCTGACCATTAGCCTGCCCTTACTATATATGGCATCTAAAATTTAGTCTCTTCTTTGCCTTTAGGCATGCTACTTTGCACAAATACAGTTCTGCTTATTAAAAAAATATTTTAAACAGGACATGCAACAGCCACATAAATTTAATATTCACATTAGCATTTTATGCTCTGAAGAATCAGTGAAGGGTATTTTGAGAAAGATAAATTGCAAATCATTTGATGCCAATGATAAACCACGTAAAGGAAAAACTCCCACTGTAAGCCTTCTGGCTGTGCTGACCTGGAACAGGGAGGCCATCCCAAAGGGAGGGGCGAGCCAGGCCAGCCAGCGGCCAACTTCACGAGAAAAGATAGTGTTTTGCTGTTTCCATTTCCAGTATATACTAAACACAAACACTAAACTTCAAGCACTAAACGTCACAATCGCTGGATTTTTTTTCTTCACACACTAGATTTTAGAAACAAAACTTCAAAATTAAATCTTTTTTCTAAGAATGTTCTATATTCCTGACTCCAAAAAAAGTTTTTGTTCTTAGGAGGAAAAATCAGTACTGTGCCAAAACCCATCCCCCAAAGATCCTTCAACTCAACAGAAAAAGAGTAGTGGCAGGAAGATGGAAAGTTCTCCTCAGGGGATTTGATGAGAACAAGAATTGTCTCCAATAATCAAAGCCTTGAGGAGGCTGTGCTTCTAAAAGGAGTGTTATATACAGTAACCTACTAGCTCTAAGTATAGAACTCAAAACCTTTCTATTGCTACTTATGAGAATAAGCTTTAGAGTCAAACAAAACTAAAGCTGGGTGAGCTTGGGCAAATTACTGAATTTACTGTTTGATTTTCCACATCGTAAAAAAAGCACAATAGGTATACTTATTTAATGAGGGTTGTTATGAGGAATAAATGATATTAACACATTTTAACACCTGGAATAGTATTGAGCAAATATAAATATTTAATAAAAAGTAACAATTTTATTTTGATTATTATTACAGAGAAACAGTCAATAAAGTGTGGTTTATATTATTATCACCAACTATATTAATCATTATCTTCCATCATCTGAATTCTGGGGGAAAAGGATTTTATTTCATATACAAAGGTAAGAAGAAAGAACTTCTCCTCAAGAAGTAACACATTTTTAAATATCTTGACATTCTCCAGCCATCAATTTTGTATAAGACATGAAAATCACAGGTTCTGCTTGACAACATTGTGCTATTCCCTGATCAGTGGGACTATAATATCCACAAGCTCGGGGTTCTCCAAGATACAGTTTTTCATTAATTATTCCATTAATGTTTCGTGTGTCCACTAATTCTAGGGCTCAGTACAACTCTTCCCTTGCTGCTATACACTCTGTTATCTCTGATGGTGGGGGGATGAGATGGATGGAGAGGGAAATTAATTTAAGAATGATAGCTTGAAGGGCAGCATAATGGTTTAATCTGAAAATTACATAATAAAAAACTGCCTCCTATAGTGTGAAAGTGTGTGTGTGTGTGTGTGTGTGTGTGTGTGTGTGTGTATTTTAGGACTAAAAAACAAACACGCGTTCTCTTAAAGTCTACCTGGGATCCATGTCAAATGTTTTCACATTTGAACCTAGTCTTCAGGAGAACATAAATAAAGACACTACACTGTTCATTACAGTTTTATACTCTAAAAGAAAATTTTGTAACTTGAAATAGATTTGACATTGCCCCTAAATATACTTAAGCATTGATTAATTAATGACAAAACCATTCACTTGTCTTCCCCCTTAATGTCACTGCCCACTTCTTTCACCAATTCCTTATCTCAGAAAAGAAAAGCTCTAGAAGCATTTTATCCAAAGCAGCTGCTGTCCCTACCTGTAGGGTGAGGAATGAGGCTCTGGATCAGAGACAGAAGCCACTGGAGAGATGACCTTGGCGTTTTCTAGATCTTCAATCTCTAAAAAATCATGGAAAGAAAAATTCAATGTCTAAGAGGAAACATAATCCTAATTGTCCTGTACCTTTTAAAAAATATGGCAGTTTCAAACAACTTTCCCTTTCCAAAAATATTCTGGGCATAAACTTGATACTCTGGGAGGCCCAGTACATAAATTATTCAAGGCATCACATCCAAGTATTCTCAGATAATCATAACCCATTTATAAAAAAATAAGTCATTTTCCAAAACAAGTCCCCACAGAATTAATCCTAATTCAAGAACCATTATTTCTCAGAAAGCAGATGGTTAAATTAGGCAGAAAATATAGGGCATGGTGAGATGTAGAATGAAATGAACTGGAATTCAGTGCCAAAGTATAGAATGCCACCTCTATATTCAAGAAGCTCAGGCCCGGCCGGGCGTGGCTCAGCAGTTGAGTGTCGACCTAGGATCCAGGCAATCGGGGTTCGATTCCCGGTCAAGGCACATGACCGGGTGGCGGGCTCGATCCCCAGTCGGGGGTGTGCAGGAGGCAGCCGATCAATGACTCTCTCATCATTGATGGTTTTTTTCTCTCTCTCTCTCCCTCTCCTTTCCTCTCTCTGAAATCAATAAAGATATATTAAAAAAAAAAAAAAAAAGTTAAAAAAAAAAAGAAAAAAAGCTCAGATCACAGTATCCAAGATCAGGTAAAAGATTTCTGTAATTTCATTCATTTACTAACTCACTTATTCATCAATAACTTAACGAATACTGTTAGGCACCCTCAAGGAGTATTTAGATGAAGTGCTCAATGAAGGCTATGTTCCCAAGCTCACAACAAGCCTATGGCTGGGATTATTGCCATTTTGCAGGTAAGGAAAATAAGGCCTAGAGACAGGATTCAAACCCAGGCAATCATGTTCGTAACCATTAGATGCTACCTGCTTTTATGGCTTATTCATTTAGCCTTTCCTTGAGCACTCAGATATTCGATAAACCCCCGTTTAACCTCCTCTGGCTAAGACAGCAAGAAGCTGAAGCCCAAAGTTCACTTCTCAATTCAAAATACAACTTACTGAAGTAAACCTCAAACCCTGAAAGTTTTAGTTTGGTAGGAACATAAAAGTACAAATGACAGGCAAATATTTGTGATCCAATTTTTAATCTCGTCTCGTTTTTTTGTATGTAAATAAGATTTCTTTTTCTTTCCATCATTCACACTCACAGGCAGAAAAACCTTAGAGCTTAGGCCACACAGTTTTCCTCTCGTAAGATAACAGAAAATATATATATTAGTCTCTGTCCCTGGTTCCTAGCACAGAACTCCTAAGACCCTTATAATTTCCTAAATGGTAAAAGCACTCTGTATCTCTTCATCGGACTGTTCTTCTGTATCCTTTACCACAGCCTTTAATAAACTGGTAAATGTAACTGTTTGCCTCATTTCTATGAGTTGTTCTAACACATAATCAAATCCAAAAGGGAGGTCGATCATGGGAACCTCCAGTTTGTAGCCAAGTAGGACAGAAGTTGTGGTAGCCTGGGAATCTACTACTGTCACACTGACATCTGAAGTGGGGGTGGAGGGCAGTCTTGTGGGACCGAGCGTATCTCCAGGTAGAGTGTGAGAATTGAGTTAAATTGTAGGACTCCCAGCTGGTGTTGCAGAGCTGCTTGGTGTGCGTAAAAGCCCCACACATCTGGTATCAGGGGGCTGTGAGTGTGGTAGTGGTGTGAGAGTAAAGGAGACACACAGGAGAACTAAGGTTTCAGTTACATATCTCAACCAAAGAACTGAGTCTAAGATAATCGTCAGGTGTTTCCCAGCCTCTGCCACTCTGAGAAGGCCCTTTCCAGTGCAAGACAATGAGAATAGAAAGTTCTTCCCTATGATGGTCAAGTAAAATCTGCTCCCTAATAAATTCTGCAATTCGATCACTCCTCCCCACAATATCCTTTCAAATATTTACAGCCTGCTATCAATTTCCTGTAGGTTCCTTCCCAGGCTGACCATCTCCAGCCCTCTCAACCATCCCTGAGATGATCACTGACCATGCTGGCCTTATTTAGTTGTTCCACTTTGTCCCGTTTAAAGTAAGGAGCTAAAACAGACAACTTTTTCAGATGTATTCGAATCCATGCAGAGTACATGAGACAACAATCTTTTATGAGGCTACAATATTTCGTGACATAATATCCTAACAGGGCACTCGATTTTTTTTTAACTGAAAACTTACACAGTTGGATTAAATAAGTCAATCAAGATCTCCAGGACTTATAAAAATAAATTCACACAAATAAGGTTCACACACTAAATTTGAATCAGGATCCAAATAAGGTTGACACACTAAATCATAAATCCCTTAATCTATATCAATCTTCACCCCACTGTTTTTCATACAATATATTTGTTGAAATAAAAATTAAAAGATCATGTGACACATAGATTTTCCCATATTCTGAATGTAGCTGATTACATTTTCATGGTATCACTTTAATAGAGTCTTCTATCCCCTGTATTACCTATAAACTGGCCATAGATCTAGAGCTGTGCAGTCTAAGACAGTAGCCACTAGTATATGTGGTTAAATTTAAATTTATTAAAGTTAATAAAATGTTAAATTCAGTTCCCCGGTCTCACTAGCCACATTTCAAGTACTCAAAAGCCACAAGTTGCTAGTGGCTACTGTACTGGACAGCACAGAAACATTTTTAATCATCAAAGAAAATTCTATTGCACAATGTTGACCTTGAGGCTTGACTAGATTCAGGTTGTTTTGTTCTCACAAGAATGCTACAGACATGGTGCATGTAATTCCTATTGCAGCACATCAGGAAGTAATATATGCTTGCCACAACTTTAATAATGTTGACTTCATATTTCCAGCCTGATGCCTCTAATGGCTTTAGCAGCCATTCATGATCGCTAAAATAGAACCATCATTTTGTTACAGGATAAAAAATGATTTTTCTAATTCAAGCACTTCCTACATTAGTTAGAATTCTTCTATTTAAAAAAAATTCCCCATATCAACTATTTGGTTTCTCTGAGAGGCAGGATAAAGGACTGAGTCTTCCCTTCCACAATTGTCAGAATACTGAGTTAGAATCATGGCAATCTCTATACAATGATTTGTTTTTTGAAGTATTAGAAACATGACTTAGAAGTGTTAGAAACATGATTTTAACATATTTTATATGTTTCAAGTTTTCCTAGTGTTGGCCAGGAGAAGCTCCTTATTGGCTCCTGTGGTTTTTTTGTTTTTAATAGTGTCAGAAATACAGTCTTAGCTCTTTAAAATATGTGTGTGTGTGTTTACTCATTTTAGAGAGCGGGGAAGGCAGAGGGAGAGAAAGAAAAACATCAATGTGAGTGGCATCAATGGGCTGGCTGCCTCCTGCAGGCCCCTTACTGGGCATTGAACCTGCAACTCAGGCATGTGCCCTGACAGGGAACTGAACCAGTGACCTCTTGGTGTATGGGATAAAGCTCAACCTACTGAGCCACACCAGCAGGGTCCTTTCTCCTCTCTTAATGGTGTTGTTTGATGAACCAAAGTTCTTAATTTTAATATAGTCAAAATTTATCAATATTTTCCTCTATTAGCCTTTGTGTATCCTGTTTAAGTTGTCTTTCCCTACACTGAGATCACAGAAATCAGGGCAAGTTTTATAAATTTAGATGGTATGTGGGAAAATGTTTTTATTTTATTTTAATGAGTATGTATTTATTTTAATATGTACTAGGAAAAACTGATACACCAAACTAGTAATATCACGGATATTATTTAGAGTGAAACAAAATTTTAAATGTCAATTTAAAGAAAAAATAATAATCATATAATATTGGAATGTATTCTCTAACGTGGCAGAAATCATGACCGTGCTTAAAAACAACTGGCGTGGCTCAGCGGTTGAGCATCGACCTAGGATCCAGGAGATCGAGGTTCGATTCCTGGTCAGGGCACATGCCCGGGTTGCGGGCTCAATCTCCAATGACTCTCTCCCATCATTGGTATTTCTATCTCTCTCTCCCTCTCCTTTCCTCTCTCTGAAATAAATAAAGATATATAAAAAACACACAAAACAAATAAACAAACAAACAAAACAATGAATGGAACCCTGGCTGGTGTGGCTCAGTGGTTAGAGCACTGGCCCACACACCAAAGGGTCGTAGGTTCGATTCCTGATCAAGGCCACATACCTGGGTTGCAGGTCTGCTCCCCAGCCCTAGTCGGGGCGCATGCAGGAGACAACCAGTCAATCAATGTGTCTCTTCTCACATCAATGTTTCTCTCTCTTTCTCCCTCCTTTCTACTCTCTCTGAAAAGCAATGGAAAAATATTCTCAGGTGAGGATTAAAAATAAATAAATAAATAAAAATACTGAATGGAGAAGGGCAAATGGAAGCTCAAGAATAACTTGATCGCCCTGCCAGGCATGGCTCAGTGGTTGAGCGTCGACCTAGGATCCAGGCGATCGGGGTTTGATTCCCAGTCATGGCACATGCCCGGGTTGTGGGCTAGACAGCTGATCAATGACTCTCTCATCACTGATGTTTCTCTCTCTCTCCCCCTCTCCTTTCCTCTCTCTGAAATCAATAAAGATATATTTTTTTTAAAAAAAGAATAACTAGGTTTATCACTGATGCCAAAGGAGAAAGGGAAAAAAGGAATCTTCCTTAAAATGACTTATTTTCTATTTTTTAAATATGTGTTTTCTTTCTTTGTTACCAGAATATGGTTTCAGACAGTCTGATCATGCTACAAATTTAAATTTACTATGTACTTATACTTTCTCTACAAAGAGAACCCAAAAGTAGGTTTTTCTAAATCATATGAATATCAGGTCAGAGTTCTTTAGAACAAGTCTCTTCGGACTTCCCTTTCACTAAACAGGCTGCAAGGAGATAATTAGCCCAGGCTTTTACATTCAAGTGCAGAGGAACCAAAAGCAGGTTATGCGGTTATAGATTCAAGAGCCTCAAACAAAAAGAAATTGGCTGAAGTTTATATTCCAACCAAATCCAGAGACCATGTGATCCAATTTTTCTTCAGCCCTAACGAGTACAACATGCCCCTGGGTGGTCAGATTATAAATCTTAGCTTGTATGTTACGGATTGAATTATGACAAGATGAACTGGCTATCTCAACATCATAAAAGCACAACCACTGTAAGAAAAAAAATAACCCAAAGGCAGACAAATTTATAGGGCATTTTGACATAAAACTGTAAGAGAAACCAAAACACGTAAGGGTTCTTCGGTATAGACTTCTATTTTTTTGTTCCATCCAATGTGGTAGCTACCAATTTTTAAGTTGAAACTTAAATAGCCACAGAAATGCAAGTTTCATCACTGCAGAAAGACTTATTGCACGGAACCATGAACTTGTTCATAAGAACCATGAACAAGTTTCCCTGACCTGTTTCCTGTCCTTAATGTCTAAATGCATTGATAGCTCTCCAGGTCATATACACCACACCAAGTTCTACTGTTGATTTCAGGGTCATAACAGACTTTGCTCTTTATTTTTCCCAAAGCTCTCTAATGGTATTAAAAAAAAAAAACACAACAAGCTGCTCTTAAGTGATGCAACATGTATGCCTCAGAGAGTTTCACTATATGAAGAGTGATCTTTCTCTCCTCTTGGGGACTGAAGGACCCAGGTGCCCCAAATAAAAGACTATTAAAAACAATTACAGTTCCTAAAACAATAAGAACACTATGACCACTAGAGAGCTTAGTTCAGAACATAAACACTTGTCTTACTTATCACCAAAACCTCAGCTAACAAACATGAAGACCTTCAAAAGGTATCTTCCGCACTTTAAAAAAACAAGTTATGATTATTCTTACTACAAATTCCTTTGAAGGAATGTACGTGGAAAAATCAAAACCCTTAATTCAATAACAACTGAAATGTCCAACCTCATTTCTTATTGCTGTTTTCCCTCTAACAAAGGATGACAGAAACCTCCTTCAATTTAATTCTTTCTTAAGCCTCTATTGCTTACTCATTGGATCATTTTCCAAAGGAAGGTGGCAAAAGGATACAGTCAAATGTCTAATTTGAAGTTTTTTTAGTTTACCTCAAGCCTGTACAACTCTGAGCCAAGACAAATGCATGATTCCACACTGCTTTACAAACCTAGCTTAACTCTAGCTCAAGGTTTGTCAACTCATATTTGGGGCCAGAAAACTGCAGTGAGGGCTGCCCTGCACATTACAGGATATGTGCCAGCATCCCTGGCCTCTACACCATTAGACGTGGGTAACAGCCCTCCTCCTCTCAGCCCAGAGTGTGACAACTAAAAAGTTCCCTGGAGGAGGCAAAATCACTCCGGGTTGAGAACCACTGCTTTAACCCAAGGAACACTCTTGATTATCTCAACCCTAATTCCTCAAAATCATTTGATGCTCTTCCAAATCTCTGTGTTGAGACTTTGTCTCACAATTCAGCAAATATTTACAGAACCTCTAGGACACAACAATAAGGGCCCTAGGAGAGACACAAGATAGATTCTGTCCCTCAAACGGGTTTCTTGAGGATTGGGGGGCAGGTACATCAAGAGCTGTAATGAAAGACACCCAATTAGAAAATGTTTTAAATTGTTGGTTGTTGTTCCTCATAAAACTAAAAACACCTTGAGAGCAAACACCATACCTTCCCTGGAGTACTAACACTTGATTAATGGCTAATAAAAATAAAAACAGGCTATTGTAAACTTCATCATAACAAGGTGACAATTTCATATGAACAGTAAAAACTCCACAGGTAACTTGGGCAATAAATTAACCTCTCTTGGCTGCAAAATGGGGAGAAAATTATTGTTGACAGGAAGCCAGATAACACAAGTAAATCTTTTTCCACATTCTGGCACAGAACAAGCAATGTAAGCTATCATTATTATTATTTTATCAGCTGTTTTGTTAGTACCAAACCCAACCTCAAGGGGAAGATCCTTCTCTAGGATATACTAGTAAGTCCCTACATGAAATAAAAAGAAATCAACACTTACCCTGCTTTTTGAGGGCAAGAGGGGGAAAGTAACCCTAAGTGTTACATCAATGCCCTGGGAGGAAAAGTGAATACAGGAACCAATTGGGGGTGGGAGGTGGGCATTCAGAAACAAACCCATTATCCTCCAATATATCTTGAACTACTGTGGTGTGTGTGTTTTCATTATTGATTTGAGAGATAGACAGAGGCAAGAAGAGAGAGAGACAGAGAGAAACATTGTGTTGTTCTTCCACTTATTTATGCATTCATTAATTGCTGCTTGTATGTGCCCTGAAGGAAGAGCAAACCTTGGGGAATCAGGGCAACGTTCTAACCAACTGAACTATCTGGCCAGGGCCCTGAACTATTCTTAAGAACTTATTTATTTATTTTTGTTTAATCCTCACCAGAGGACATGCTTACAGAGGAAGGAGGAAGGGGGGAAGAGGGAGGGGAGTATGGAGGGAGAGATGGAGGGGGAGATGGAGGGGAAGGGGGAGATGGAGAGGAAGGGGAGGGAGGGAGAGGGAGAGGGAGAGAGAGGGGGAGGGAGAGAGAGAGAGAGAGAGAGAGAGAGAGAGAGAGAGAACATCCAGAAAGAGAGAAAGAAATAGCCATTGGCTGCACCGGAGACCTAACCAGCAACCCAGGTATGTGCCCTGACCAGGAATAGAACGGGCAACCCTTTGGTGCAGGACAACGCTCAACTGAGTCACTCAGGCTGGGCAAGACCTTTCTATTTTAAATGCTTGGGTGTGTTTGCCATAACCACACAAGGATGTAAAGGGAAAGTAAACGAACAGTCCTTACTTTATAAATATTGACACATGCAAGGGACAGATGTTTGAGACTTGCTGAGTGTTCATTTGCTTAATCTTTTAGAAATTGTGCTTCAAATTTTCACTGCTATGAAGTTAAATGCCATCGCTTTTGAATTTACTACAAGGCACAGAGTTCATAAGAAAAGACAAAGACTGTTACATGTCTAAAAGAGAACATAAAGTCATGGGAAAAGCTAAGTGATTCAAAGTTATGTGTGTGTTTAACGGAAGCCGCTTTAGGAGATGGGAGATATCTGGGATAGAAGTGAAAGACAGGAAAAGTCACCATGCTGGGACAGGCACAGACAGGAACACTTCTGACAGCACACGGAGTTTAGATGAGCAAGAACAGACCTAGTCTCATAACAATGGCCAACACCAATTTGGTGTGTTCCCTGGGCTAGGCACCAAGTGCCTCATACATAGTGGCTCATGTAACCCAACAATATTAGGCGGTTACCCACAATTTACAGAGGAGGAAACAGACACAGAGAAGTGACTTACCCACAGTCACTTCATTAATAAGTGAAAATTCAGACTCCAACCCACGCACTGTGTGGCACCACCTCTACCGCTACACTTTACGGTGTCTATTTTCATTTCAGACCTGAAATATTAATTTCTACTTGGTATTTAGTGAAACCAGCTCCCCCCCCCGCCCCACCTCCATCCTTTGGTATTTCAAAAGAGCACCCTTTTAGTTCACCTGTGTGGTGATCATAAAGGGGCCTGACAGGTAAACATGTGATAAAAAGACCCTTTTGCTTTTGGACTCCGAAGTAATGCACACAGAGGAACTTGCGTGGGCAGAAATGAAGATAAGTCTGAACAAGAAGTGGAGGGTCCTGGAGAATGAGGGAGGTCGCTGAAGTCCCTATGCCAGCCCCTATCTCCTGGCCACTACGTTCATCCAAAAGCCCCCCGCCGGCCAACCTGTCCCAACTCTCATCTCTCTGAGATGCAGAGGATGGAGGCGAGGGGGGCCTATGGGCAGGGAGGCTGGAGCCAAGGGGGATTCTGGCCAGCAGGCGAGGCAGCCCAGCCAGATGGGGGCAGAGAGGCGCGTGGAAAGGCGGGGACAGCGGTGGGGATCGGGGCGCGGGGCTGGGGACAGCGAGGCCAGCGGGGTTGGGGTCCGCAGCCAAGGAGTGCTCGGCGGGCGCGGAAGCTGAAGCGGCGCGGCGGGGCGCAGCCCTGTCACCGCCATCTGGGCTGCCCCGAGACAGGAAGCGCGGCAGCACCCGAGGCATTTGGAAAGAGGAGTGGAAAATAACCTCGAGGGTAGACCACGGCCGGGGGTCGCCGCGAGGACGGGGGCTCCGCGCGCGGAGGGGCTGCCCAGGCAGGGCGGAGCGAGGCCGAGTCCGGCGCCGAAGTGCGGGGCCCCGAGGCCGGGCGGCGCCCACCCGCCGGCGCCCAGGCCTAGCGTACCTGCGGCGGCCGCCTGGCTCCCCGCCACTCCCGGGCCGTCCCCGACGCCGCCCGCCGGCTCTCGACCTGCCGCCGGGCCCCAGAAGCCCGGCCCCTCAGCCGCCCGCGGGTCCGACATCTGCCGCCGCCGCCGCCCGCCCGCCGCGAGTGGCTCCGGAAAGAGCCGAAAGCGGCGCGCGCGCCGGGAAGAGCCGAGGGAGCCCGGCGGCCGGAAGGGGCAGCGCGCGGCCCGCGGCGGCCGCCAGAGCTCTGCCAGCGGGGGCTGGCGGCGCGGACGCGGGGGGACGCGGACCTCGACCCGGGGAGGCTACTGCGCGCTTCTGACTGCAGGTTTTTAAAGTCAGAGAGCGCCAAGAACAAACAAAACCCGGGAAGAGCCCGGAAGACCCGGCCGGAAATCGTGGTATCCATAGAGACGCTATCGGAAGTCGGGGTTGCTAGGAGGCCTGGGCGCCTCGCTGATCTGCGTCATGGCTGAAGCCCCAGAAGAGGACGGTTCTGGCCCCCGGAAAGGTGAAGATCTGGGGCCTGGGCCTCTTCAAATAGCCGAAGATGCCGAACCAGACATCACGGCAGAGGCAGACCCGGAGCTACCTGAAAAGACTGACCAAGAGCCACAGCCAGAGGCGCAGGAAGAGAATTTGAAAGACCGGACGCCGGCGAGCGCTAAGAGCATGCACCCACACCTAAAACCAACCTGGATGTTCGAGGGAGAGCTTTCCAAGAAATCAGAGGCAGACCTTTCAAGCGAGATTGAGACAGGGATACCCCAAAAGGTAATGTCAGAGGTAACTAGAGAGATGATAGAGTTTCTCAAGGATTTGGCGGTCACTATGGATGAAAAGCCGGAGGACCCAGACCTAGAGCCATCCGAAGAGGCCAAAGCAGATGTTACCGAGGATGTAGTCGTAGAGTTAGCTCAGGAAACACATCTGGAGCTACCAAAGGAAACCGAGTCTGAGGCTCCAAGAGCCGCAGCCAACAAGACAAGACTGGAGTTACTAAAGGAGATCAAAGGAGGGTTTCCAGAGGAATTACTTAGAGAGCAAAATGAAGAGTCCAGTCTAGAACCTCCAGAACAGGCCCAGCCTGAATTTCCAAGTAAGAAGCCAAGAAAATCAATTGGAGAGAGAGATCTACAGCCACCAAAGATGGCCACTCCAGAGTTTCCAGAAGAGACACAAAGAAAGTCATCTGAGGAGAACAGGCCAGAGCCATCGGAGCTGACCAAACTGGAGTTTCCAAAGGAGAAACCAAGAAAATCTGGTGAGGAGGCAGGTCTAGAGCCTCCAGAAGACACTAAGCCAGGGGTTGCAGAGGAGACAGCAAGAAAACCAACTGAGGAGAAAGGGACCGAGCAACCTGAGCAGACTAAACCAGAGTTTCCAGACCAGAAACCAAGTAAGTTTACTGAGGGGACAGGAAGAAAGGCAACCAAGGGCGAGGTTCCAGAGCCAGTAGAAGAGATCAAATCAGAGTTTCCTGAGGAAAAATCAAGAAAACTAATTGAGAAAAGAGGCCTAGAGTCATCAGAAAAGACAAAACCAGAAATTCAAGAGGAGACACAAAGAAAGTCAACTGTGGAGAAAGTTCTAGAACCACCAGAAGATACTGAAGCAACAGTTCAAAAAAATAAGCAGAGAAAATCAACTATGGAGATAGGACTAGCACCACCACAGAAGTCCAAGTCAGGGGACACACTAAGAGAGTCAACTGAAGAGAAAGATCTAGAGCCTCCAGAACAGACTACGCCTGGGTTTCCAAAGGAAGAACCAAAGACACAGAGAAAATCAACTGAGAACACGGGCCAGGTGCCACTACAGAAAATGAGACCAGAGGTTCAAGAGAGGACACAAACAGAGCCAACTAAGGAAAAAGATTTAGAGTTACCCGGTAAAGCCAAACCACTGCTTAGACAAGAGGCACAGGAAGAATTTACCAAGGAAGATAGGCCGGAGCGAATCAAATTTAAGCATTTTGTAGACAAAGACAGGCCAGAGAATTCTGACTATCAAACAAGAAAGTTGTTCATACAAGAAACTGAAAAAGTTGTGGAAGACTCTTCGTTAGCCTCTTTCACAGTAAGAGAAGTAGGCTCGGAAAATATAGGTGATGAGTTCCCAGAAGAACCCCCAATACCGGGTGACTTCACTGATTCCAGTAATGACTTCTACTCACCTCCCTCAGAGTCTCAGAGGGACTTAAGAAATTCCATTAGTGAAAAAGATGTAGACTTGCCCCTAAAGTTGATGGAACTGGTACCTTGTGATAAAGAAACCCAGACAGAGGAAAGGACTAAGCTACAATTTGAGTGTCTTAAATGGAGCCCAGAAGAAGTTGCGAAGTGGATTAGCAAGTTAGGCTTTCCTCAGTACCAGGTATACAAAAGTAACATTTTCTGGAATATTCTCATCCATCTACCTCTTGTTCCTCTGCCTTACCTGAGCTCTTGCCTCTTCCTGACTAGAAGGATTATAGAAATGCCCTGGGCTATGTTAGAGGTAACTTGGATTTTAGTTTTGGCCTTTCCACTGATGTATATTTGGATTTGGGGACAGGGAGGGAGGGTCATGTTTGTATGTTTTTCGTCTTCATCGCAGCCACTTCACTTCTCTGTGATCCTTGAATAAAGACCAAGACATTTATATAGGCCTCTTTTCATAGAAAACTTTTAAATAGATTTCATCCAAGGTAGACTTTATGGTACTTTGTGAAGCTATTTTAGCTCCCTAACTTGAACTTGCACTATTACTCTTAAGTGTCTCAAATATGTCATATGTATCATGAGTACCTAACAATACTGATTTAAATAGCCAATTAACCAAAATAGTTTTATTTAAAAGATAGAGTGAATCCTTTTATTTCATTAATGTCAACTATGTTCTTAGGCTACCACAAAACACCACAAGATCTGGAATCTTTTGTAACCCCATGTAATTGAGGCGTGAAAGAACTACTGGTTGTATCATGCCAAAAAATTGTAAGGAACAGTATGAAATTTTATCAAAAGCTTACATGGAAAATATGTGGGATTATTACTAAATTTAAACTTAATTTAAAATTAAATTTAAAACTTGCTCAGTATAGAATGGAAAAGATGATTTATTCCCTCCCTCCTTCCCTCCCTCCCTCCCTCCCTCCCTCCTTTCCTTCCTTTTACTGTACATCTTTTGAGTGATGTTCTCATTGTACTGACAGGAGTGTTTTACCACAAACTTCATCAGCGGCCGAAAACTCATCCATGTAAACTGCTCAAACCTCCCTCAGGTGGGGATAACAGATTTTGAGGACATGAAGGTGAGTTGTGCATCCGGTTGCCCACAGAGCACTGTAACAGGGCTACCGTCTGTCTTCCAGCCAATCTCCTTTTCTTCTCCCCGGACTCCTATTTCTGTCAGTCGTGTTGTTAAACTCCCAGACCCCAGGCTCACAGTGGTCTATTCTTACATCCCGAGAAGTTTGAACAAGCAAACATTGGAATACTTATTATCAAAGTCACCAGACAAATGTGGCCACCCCTTGAGGTCACTAGAGTAAAACAAAGATGAAGACATTGACAGGTATATTAGGAAAGCTTTGCTTGACACTTAGGTCCACATACAAAAGCTAATTATATACTATGACTTAGGTAACTTTTTAGAGATTGTACCTGAACTTAGGCCATAGTTACCTTCCTTACAGGTATACTAAGCATATTTAAGCCCAAAGCAGTGAGGTTATCTTTTTGTGCTCTCTCCCAGCCATGGGCTTTGGGAAAGGGGGAGGAGTGGGGGAAGAGCAGGTTGCTTGAGGGTGCAGAATTCTGGACATGCTGCTAAGAAACTGAGCTACATTTGAACTGTGCACCCCATTTACAAGCCTTATTCTTAATTTATGGCCAGTTTCTATTCTCTTCAACTTCCTTAATTTTACAGTTACATGATTCACCTGCAGAAATGACTCACCTTTCTCTTGCCCTTCCTACAATACACTGAGAGGACAGAGAAAAGGTAAATGTATAGATGAGACTGGTGAGGAGTGCAGAAGGAAAGAAACATGGATTCTTCTTTTCACCTGGCCAGAGGAGCTCTAGAAACCATCATCCTGTCTTTCCCATTTGTAGTGATACATTACCTTGGTAAAGGGGGTAAGAAAGCCAGTCTTATTCTAGGGACAAGCTAGATAAGGTAGCATTATATGGATTTCAGCTTTCTCCCTTTTTTATTTACTGATTGGTTTTGAGAGAAAGAGAGGGAAGGAGGGAGAGACGGAGGGAGGGAGAGAGAGAAACATCGATTTGTTGTTCCACTTATTTATGTATGCATTGGTTTCTTCTAGTATGTGCCCTGACCGGAGATCAAACCCACAATCTTGGTGTGTCAGGATGACGCTCTAACCAACTGAGCAACTTGGCCAGGGCCTCAGCTTTCTCTCTCAGAATATAATTCTCAAAATATTTTAAACATCTCTCCATCAAGTGAATAAAAGAACTCTGTGATAAATATTCGTAGAACATAGATGAATTGCTTATTCCTTTTGTATGCAAGATTTTATATTACAAAGTATAGCCATATAAGCTTTATAATATCTCAGCAATTTTACTACTCTTGCCTTGTTGCAAACTTTTTTTTTTTTTTTTTTTAAATCCTCACGGAGAATATTTTTCCCATTGCTTTTCAGAGCACAAGAGAGAGAGAGAAAGAGAGAGAGACAGAGAGAAACATCGATGTCAGACACATCGATTGGTTGCCTCCCACATGCACCCCGGCCAGGGCTGGAGATCAAGCCTGCAACTTGAGGTACTTGCCCTTGGCTGAAACCGAGCCCAGGTCCCTTCTGTCCACGGGCCGATGCTCTAACCACTGAGCCAAACCAGCTAGGGCTAAACAGCAAATATTCATAACAATGTGTCATAAATTACCACTAGACAAAAATAGTTTTTTAACTTTTAATTTTCAAATAATTTAGTTTTACCTAAGAGTTGCAAAGATAATACAGAGAGCTCCTGTATACTTTTCACCCAGTTTTCCCTAATGTTAACATCTTATGTAACCATGGTCCTTTTGTCAAAACTAAAAAATTAACATCAGTACAGCATGATTAAACAAGCTACAGTCTTTATTCAGATTTCTGAAAGTTTTCCACTGATGTCCTTTTTGTTGTTCCACGATCCAATGAGGGATACAACCTTGGATTTAGCTGTCATGTTTCTTGGTCTCCTCCAATATGTGACAGCTTCTTGATCTTTCTTTGTTTTACATGATCTCAACACTTTGAAGAGTAGTGGTCAGGTATTTTAGTTTGTCTCATGTTTCCCATGAGGTTACGCTTTTGGGGGGAGGCTATCACAGAGGTGATGAGCCCTTCTCATCTCATAAGATCAAACAGTACATGACATCAACACAACTTATTATAGGAGATGTATCTTCCAGGTTTCTTCACTGTAAAGTTAGTGTTTCCCTTTCATATTCTGTTCATTAGAAGTGAATTACTAAATCCACCCCACACTCAAAGAGAAGAAAATTAAGCTCCACCTCCTGGAGGGAGTAGTATCAGAGAGTTTATGACATAGAGTAAAACTACCACTGTAATAAAGGACATAGTTTGAGGCTGTGGAAATACCCTGTTTCTCCTTCAAGTTTTGCCCACTAATTTTAGCATTCATCGATGGGCTTTGCCTGCAGCAGTCATTGCTGTGTTGTTCTAATGATGATTTTTCTATTTCCCTCATTCCTTCCATGTTTAATTGGAACTCATCTTAAGGAACCTTCTATAAGCCCTGGCCAGGTAGCTCAGTTGGGTAGAGCATCGTCCTGATATGTCAATGTTGTGGGTTTGATCCCCGGTCAGGGCTCCTACAAGAAGCAACCAATGATGCATAAACAAGTGGAACAACAAATCAGTGTTTCTCTCTCTCACTCTCTCCCTTCCTCTCTCTCTCTCAAATCAATAAATAAAAAATTTAAAACAGGAACTTGTCTTTGCTTAATTGTCCCTTCTCCCCCACTTGGGAGTTTTTTCACATTGGCTCTTGTGTACTTTTGACATGCCCAGCCCCCCCCAACTTTCCGGCACTGTGCGCTCACACTGATACCTCTGACTCTCGCCCAACACCACAGGGTTTATTGTAGCCTCTCGTCCTTCTTATCCCCTGTTCCTCTTTGCTTTTTTAAAGCATCTTCTCTGGCAGTGAGAACCCTGGCTCTCCTTAGCCATAGACACGTATCCTATGAGAAACACAGTTACCGAATGGAGCGCAGTGTTTGTGTAGTCATTTTTGTCTTTAGCCTTATACTAACTACCTAGACAGAGCACCATTTTTCAAAGTCAGCTCTTTTTGTCCCTACCTGCTTCAATGACATTATGTCTTACTTTGTCATATAGTTAGATTCATTTGTCCACAGCCTATATCCCATCATGGATTACCAAAACATCCTGGCTTTTTAAAAACTTGCATAAAGTCACTCTTTGTAGTGTACAGTTCTATGGGTTTCGACAAATGCATGTATCCAGAAAAATCCTCTCACCCTGATATTTCCCACGTCCCCTCTGTAGTCAGCCCATCTCTCTGCCCCAGTCCCTGGCAACCACTAGTATGTTTTTTGTCCCTTTAGTTTTGACTTTTCTAGAATGTCACATAGACGGAATCAAATAATATGTAGCCTTTGACTCTGGCTTCTTTCTGTTAACAAATTGAATTTAAATTAATCCATATTGTTGTATGAATCAACAAGCAGATTTTAAGGAAACTATACATCTGTTTTAATAATGGTGGTATAGATAGATGATTCATATTTGAACCACAACAATTATGTCTTTGGATTTAATTAAAGTAAATCATAGGTTTCTATCAAGCAAATGTGCATCGCTCCAATAAGGTGGCTAAGCAGTGTGTAATAAATTGATAATGATGGAGCAAGATCATCAGTAGTTAAAAATAAAGCAAAAATAGCAGCCTTTGAAAATCATGATCAACACAAGATACAATGATGACATACTAATAATAGAATCTTCTTGAAAACTATAGAAGATACAAATACCCACTCAAGACCATGTGAGGTAGGTGCTCTGCAGTGACACCAACCATTGAGTATGAGCAGCCATCCTAGAATATGGAATTAAGAATCCTTAGAAAACTCTAATATTAATCTTCCTGAATAGTTTTAATAATCCTTATTAACTCAAGTAAGTTACAAGTAAGTTGTTCTATGTCTTAGGCAAAAAGAAAGTATATTGCTTGTTATCAGAATTAAAGAAAGAACTCACAGTTTTAGATTACTTTATAGTCCATCAGCGGTCCCTCAGGGTCCATCAGGGAACCTCAGACATACCTTAAGAATCACTGAATTAGAGGAGGGGTGGTTGGATTATATTTCTTGATTCCACATGTAACTGTTTTCAATTTCTACATTAGAATATTAAACAGTACTGGACTTTGTTGGCCTACAACAGGCACATAGCTCTTTTGGTTAATAGTGAATGACTACAAAGCCTCTCCCAGGGGCACCGTGTGTAAACCTCAGTGAGTCTGTACAATAACCTCCTCAGGTAAGGGATATTCAAAAGAAGTCAGGGTGAGGTGCTGACCAGGCAAGGTGCTCACTATAGCACCATCAGTTATAAATGAGAACTCTTAAGAGCCACCTGTGATAATCTAGAAACCTTGCTACAGACCTCAATTAGCATTCCCACTTGAAATGCAAATCAACTTTGTAGACTCTCTTTTACCCACAAACCATCTCCAGGATCCTAACAAAACCAATTCAAGTAAGATTCAAGAAGAGAGATATCTTTCCTATCTAAAATACATGGCTAATGGGCAGTTTTGTGTCAGTTTTAGAGTTGCCTGTGCCATGAATTTTATGGTCTTGTAAATATGGCCAGTAGTTTTAAACTAAGAAAAAGAAAAATATCGATTACACATACTCCTTTGGCTGTGTTCTAGCAGCAGTTTCATGGATGAGAGTCTCATCCAGATGCAGGATATGAAGCAAATAGCAGAGTTAATAATAGACCAATGATTAAAACTAAAATTTGAAAATGCAGTCACAGCTTAATCTAGGATATCAAGCGGCATAGTGCTCAATGAATACAGATTATGTTTTAGAAACACTGAAAATTGTGATAAAAAGATGCTTTAAACGAATATACAAACAAGTATAGGTACTTACAAAACAGCTGGAACTTCCATATCTGCTTTTTAGTGTTTAAGATTTATTTTTAGTCTCACACATCAAATAACTATTTGTGTAATAATTGTTTTTTAGTTGCAGATTAACTGAGCTCCTTATAGACAAGTTATTTATTAACCTTCCCAGAGAGAGTCATGGCTCCTAATCTAAACATATTATTTGCTCACATGGTTGGTCAGGTTGCTAAGCTAAAAGAAAGAAATGAACCCATCCATGGCCATCTGATGCAAGGGCCTAGAAACACCTTTAAATGGGACTTTTAAAAAAGATAAGTTGCCTGGCCAGGCGTGGCTCAGCGGATGAGCATTGACCTAGGATCCAGGAGATCGGGGTTCGATTCCTGGTCAGGGCACATGCCCAGGTTGCGGGCTAGGCAGCCGATCAATGACTCTCTCATCATTGATGTTTCTATCTCTCTCTCTCCCCCTCCTTTCCTCTCTCTGAAATCAATAAAGATATGTTTAAAAAAATAAATAAGTAAAAAAAATAAAAATAAAAAAGATAAGTAATGTTATGTTTCTCTTAAGAACTTTGTTTTGATAAGGCCAAGCTAGTAAGCCTTTCAGTGTTATTATTTTATTTTCCCATAGAAATAACTTAAGGGGTTAGCATTCAAGAGGCCTAGGAAAGTAAGTAAAACAGCTTTGATTTAGTTGTGTTTTCAGGCTAGTACCATTAAAAAATTATCCTTGTATTTCAGGTAATTTCTCGGCACACGCGGGAGCTACTGGGAATTGAAGAACCATTATTTAACCGCACCATCTGTCTTCCCTATAGGGACAATATAGGCTTATTTTTAGAGCAAAAAGGTCATACAGGGGTAAAATCTGATTCCTTGACCTTACCTGAATTTGTGCAAACAGCAGGATTACAAGACTATGAGCCACAAATACCTGCCCCTAATGAGAATGAGGGGTTATATTACACTGAGCCACAGGAAAAAGCCATCTCACTTAGCTTGAAAGCTCAAACGGAATGACTTGGGGGAAGAGATGTGGTCTTTTGGGGTTCCTTTTCCCCCTCTTCATTAGAGGTCAGAGTTGGAACTCCTGGCCCTATTCCTAGTTCTGTCGTCAGCTCACAGCACCTTCCTGGTGTTTGTGTTTCAGTTTAGCCTCTCGTTAAAACAAGGGTGGGGAGCGCCCTGGCCGGGCAGGTCAGTTGGTTGCAGCAGCCTCCCGACATGCCAAGGTTGGGGGTTTGATCCCTGGTCAGGGCACAGACAGGAAGCAGCCAGTAAGTGCATAAACAAGTGGAACAACAAATGTTTCTCTCTCTCTCTCCCCCCCCTTCCTCTCTCTAAAATATCAATCAATAAATAAGAAAGAAACAATTTTATTATTGAATGAGCATTAAATCAGACTGTGATGCACATCACAGGCAAGCCGCTAAAGAGACTGCAAAGACAAGGAAACCTCACCCTTTTATGTAGGCAGGCAGACACAATCCGTTACATACGTGTTAACTGTCCTTATCCAATAGTAAAAACTTCTCCCACCTCTCTGACAAACAGGAAGTGATTACTTGGAGCCAGGCACTTGGGCTAAACTCCCACAGATTCAGGGAGACCAGGTGCTGTCCTCCTGCATGCTCACATTTGAGAGATGGTCCCAAGGCCTCCCAGAAAGTCAGTCCTGCGATATAAAACTGTCAGAAGGCTTATTAAGCTTTTAAAAATATTTACATACATCTCAAAAACAGAGAAAAAGGATTTATGTTATAAGTTTTCTGAAGAAAATATTTTAAGAAAAAGGAAAGGGGAAGCTCTTTCCCTTTCAGCATCAGAGGAGTATTTTTTAAATCTATTTTAGGTTTGTATCTATCCTTACAAACAGCATGGCTTATGGAAGTACCCTTATGAACTAGGGTCTGGGGTTTGTTTGAAGGCTCTTTTATGTGGTAGCTGCCAGACCTTTATAAAATGAAATTCAGGCCAGAGTCTACCCATGACTGGACTGCTCAAAAGAAATTACAAAATACTCCTTGTTGCTTTAATAACTCCAGTTCCTCTCTAGTTGTATAGATTTAACTGCTCTTTTTCTTCCCAGTCTCACTTCTGAATCCTAAAAACCACTACAGGGCCATGATAATCCAGAAGGGCAATGGTGCATCCTATCCAGTTCCCCACACCTGAATGACTATCCAAAGGAATACATTTCTTTTTTTTTTCCTACTGAGAGAAGGAACAGTGCCTCAAGTTAGCATTCACACCGAGTGTCAATATTTGGTGATGAGCCTAATTTTTTCCCAAATTGAACTAACAAAATTTCACCTCAAACCATTCAATACCATTGAGTTTGCCTGACTCATAACGATGCAAAAACGAAAAATGCGATTAACCTAGGACACGGTGGTTTACTTATGGAGTGAGTGGTTTTGTTCAAAAGCACTTCAGCAGTTAGCATGCAGTGTTTCTGTTCCCCTTTCTCAACTTGCTGCTGCTGTTCCCTGCTGTATTATAATTGACATAAAGTATTTGCCAAACATAAAGGAAATAAAGTTGCACTATAGAAATAAGATCTATATTTTACAAAATTATTTTTAGCCATTGAATATAAACGTTTGCCAGCTATTTTAAAAAATGTTTCTATGGTTTAAAATGCTTTACATGGGAACAGCTTTAAATAAGATAGTACCAAAAGAGTCACATATAGCTGAAATAAGCATGAAATGAGTCATAATTGTTTACCACACAGTTTACTTCTCTATCTAAAATGGTAGGAAAGTCAAGCTGTATCATTTGTCAGCTTCATACCGATACAGGAAAAGAAGCTAATAATGACATTATACCTTCTTAAATTTAGCTTTTACAAGAAATATAATTTGTATTAATAAGGCTCTCATGGGGAAGCAGCTTACTTAACTGTCAGGTTATGCAGTTTCATCCGTTTACTTCCAAAAGCCAGATACAGACTGATGAATCTCAGAGGGAAGGTGGGGGTGGGGAGTGGGGGAGAGATGAACCAAAGAATTTACATGCATACATGCATAACCCATGGACACAGGCAGTAGTGTGGTGAAGGCCTGGGGCGGGGCAGAAGGGATCAATGGGGGAAAAGGGGACATCTGTAATACTTTCAACAATAAAGATTTTTTTTAAAATGCACACACAGCCTGGCCAGGCGTGGCTCAGCAGTTGAGCATCGACCTATGATCCAGGAGATTGTGGTTCGACTCCCGGTCAGGGCACATGCCCAGATTGCGGGCTCGATCCCCAGCAAGGGGGTGCAGGTGGCAGCCGATCAATAATGACTCTCTCATCATTGATGTTTCAACTCTCTCCCCCTCTCCTTTCCTCTCTCTGAAATCACTAAATATATATATACTTTTTAAATGCACACACACAATGCCAGAGATACACATATATACCGATGCAAAGGACCTCTTGTTTTGTCTACATTTTAAAGAGCCATCAGTACAATTTTCTAATTCCTTAGTGGCTAACATATGGCAAACACCGTACAGTCACATGACTCCCCACCGTCAGTTGTGGTGATCAGGGCACAGCCGTGTAGAGGGAGAAAGACTCCTGGGTCCTGAGGTCTCCTCTCACAGGGATGGAGAGCGCGTGGAAACCACTGGCTGATGTTCTTTGGTCAGCGTGATGCCAAATTCGTTACAATACAGGTGGATGAGGTGGTCCTGGAGGGCAGTGCTGGTTAAGAGATGCTGGCTCAAGGGCGTTTCCCAGAGTTGCACGGTGGTCAGATCAAACCAGGGGAGAGGCCTGGGGTGGGAAAAATGCTGTTACTTTTCTGTCTGATGAGTACGTCCGATGTGGCTGTACACATTCCCGTTCAAGTTCTCTGCCCTGACCAACGGGGCTGTTGGTTGGAGTGTCATCCTGTGCGGGAGGCAACCGATCAGTGTTTTTCTCTCGCTCTCTCCCTCTCTCTCTAGAATCAATTTTTTTTTTTTTTAAAGAAAGGTTTCCTCCACTTGGCAATGAGGTTCTTCATTTTCTATATCAAACTAATTCAAATTCATAGTTAAATTAAAAATGCAGCTGAAACTACTCAATATGTGGATTTAATGGTTCGTAGGTACATTTCTCTAAGTGCGTCTTGAGAGGCGCTGATAATTAGAGAATGACTGTGATAGTGATGCTGACATCCTTCCCAGTGTTTTCCTTGAATTTAGAAAGAGACACACAAGAGGGTCGTGGACATTAGGAACGGGAAATATCTCAAATATCCTCTTAACAAAAAAATGAGGAAATGGAAGAAAGAGGAGGAACTCTAAAGCTGAAGGACCGCCCGGCTGGCGTGGCTCAGTGGTTGAGCGTCGACCTAGGATCCAAGAGATTGAGGTTCGATTCCCGGTCAGGACACATGCCTGGGTTGCGGGCTCGATCCCCAACAGGGGGCGCGCAGGAGGCAGCTGATCAATGACTGTCACCATTGATGTTTCTATCTCTCTCTCTCCCTCTCCTTTCCTCTCTCTGAAATCAATAAAGACATTTAAAAATAATAATAATAAATCTGAAAGACAATGGAGCAATGCCTTCAAAATTCTGAGGGAAAGTTATTTCTAATCTAGAATTCTATGCCTAGCTATGTTCTCAATAAAATATTAGGTTAGAATAAAAGCATTTTCAGACATAGTCTCTAACAATTACTTCCTATGCCTGCTTTTCTAAGGAAGCTACTGGAGGAGGGCCTGATCCACCCCAAGGAAGGAGTAAGCCAGGCCAGAGGAAGAGAGAGCCAGGAAAAGATCCAAAATAAGAAAGCAGTGGAGGGAATCCCAGGTTAATGGGGAAGGGAAATCCCCAAACAGAAAGTGTATCACATGCCAATGGTGATTAATTAGAGGGAGGAATCAAGGATTACTTCCAGGAGTCTGGCTTGAACGCTGGTAAAGAAACACTGGAAGAGCAGGCCTGAGAGCAGATATGCTTTTGGCCACGTCTCGTAGGAGTGGAGGCGGGTGAGTGTGAACAAATCTGGGTGCAAAACTGACGTCTAGGCTAGAGGTACAGGCTCAGGGGTGCCAGTGTAAAGTTGGCAATCTAAGTTCCCAAAGTGGAAAATACTCAGGAACTAAGTGTAGAAAGACAAGAAAGGCCCAGGACAGAGCCCTGAAAACTCCCAGATTAAAGGGTGGGGCTGAAGAGAAGCTAGCAAAGGAGGGGCTGGAGAGACCAGAAGAAAACGGCAAGGGGAGGGTGTCAGGAAAGCCCCAAGAAGAGACTGCTCTGAGGAGGGCATGCACGCTCAACAGTCCAAGGGGAAAAGGGTTTGAAAGTGTCCAGCGAATTTAGTGACAAGAGGGCACTGTGGCAAGGGCGGCAATTTTTCCTATTCGATTATCAAAGATTAAACAGATTGATCTTATAGCTGTGAAGCTATAGGGCAGTGGCACTCTCGTACACTACCAGTGGAAATAAAAATAAACATGTTTTCTACATGCAATTTGGAAATGCCCACACACATGAAATATATGTCATCTCTAACCCAGAAATACTATTCTAGCTTTTCATCCAACAGAAATACGGGTACAAGTGCACAAAACAAGTACAAGAGTGTTCAGTGCAGCCCTTTATGTAAAAGTTGGGGCAGGGAGGAGACAGCGCCATCAAGGGAAATCGGATGAATGAATGGAAATGCATCAGTTGGGTGCCGGTGCAGTTGCTCATTCATGAAATAGATATGGTACCAACAGAGAACGTGCCCATGACACAGTAAGTGGAAATACAGCATATAGAGTCCCCATGTTCCTAAAGTGTGTATATAGACATAGATGGCCACACTTTAATATAGTGACAGTATAAATATATTTGTAAATGCATATATAAAAAGAAATAAAATCCGTCAGAGGTTAAGTCTATGAAGTGGTGCTTGGGGAGCAAAGGAGGACTTTCCACTCTTCTACTAGTTGGATTTTTTACAAGAATGTATTCTTTTTATAAATTTTCAAAGATAACAGGACAGGAAAAAAGAAAGTCCCCCAGACAACAGTGTAAAGAAATGAGCCCGGCCAGCCGTCACGCCTTACCTTCTGTGAGGCAGCTTCTTGGCATACTCTTTGCTGATAAAGTCCTGTAATTGGAATTTTGGGCAAGATGCTCCGTCTTTCCCACAGTCCTCAAAGTGCGCCGAGAGGAACAGCTCATTCAGAAGCTGCAGCACTTGTTGGTGCGGCAGGGACTTGGCCGTGCAGACGTTGAGGGCCGCATAGAACACTCCCTCCAACCACTTGATATTGAGGATTATTCCTCCTACGCATCAATGATAAGGGAAAGACCAGTTAGCACCCCCAAAGATGTTTGCAGGGAACCTAGTAAAACTCCAGGCAGTGAACAGCCACCTTTTTTCCAAGACAAGTTGGTCACTTGAACCTCAAGATAAGCAAACACTCCCCCTCCCTGGGCCAAGAGCCCTGTTAGTGACCTTGATAATGTATCATGTGCTGACCTTGCCACTGGTAGGACAGGTATGACTAACGTGGACATTGCTAATGGCAAAAGCATCTCTAGGAATTTCTAGAAGGGTCCTTGCCAATAAAGAAGGGGCTAGGGAAAAATTAGACCAGAGGAAAGCCATTTCGTCCCAGCCCGGCCAGCGTGGCTCAGTTGGTGGGGAACATCATCCCGTGTACCAAAGAGTTGCGGGTTCAATTCCCAGTCAGGGCACATATCTGGGTTGTGGGTTTGATCCCTGGTCAGAGCGTGTATGGGGGCAACTGGTCAATGTTCTCTCTCACATCGATGTCTCTCTCTCTCTCCCTTCCTCTCTCTCTAAAATCAATAAGCATATCCTCAAGTGAAGATTAAAACACACAGAACACACACACACACAAACTATTTAGTCCCAGACACTGAATCTTTCTGTTTAAATGGGCTCTCCCCTCTGGCAGTTTACGATTCATTCTTAAAGGGTCGAGTATTCAGACTTCTCAGCTTTCCCTAATAAAGAGTGCTTTTTGCCACCGAAGCTGTTCCTGTTCAAAACCTAAATGGCTGAGAATGTATCTAGCTGTACAGTGCTCCCCCACACTCACCCAGGGCGCGCACACTGGGATCTAATAAGACAGCAGCAGGCCGAGGGGAAGGTAATTTTTAAGAGTGCCAAAACCAGGGTGAGTCATTACCAGCAGGATTGTAGGGGCAGGTAGCCTGAAGAATCACAGGATCCTGGAGAGCAGTTATGATTTCCTTATTGGTCCCCCAGATGTTGGCGAAACCTTCAACACACTGATACTGAGGCCGCAAGATATTGCTGTGGTTCAGTAGCCTTTTCAACCTGAAAGGAAAGCCATCGAGATAGGGAGTGCAGGGCCAGGACTGAAACAAACCCCATGATTTACTGAGTTCACATTCAACCCCAACAACATACGCCCCCACCCCTGCACAGCACAGGTGTGGGGCAGTGCCAAGGGCGTTTACTTAGTTGCATTGGTTAGCCATCTGCCTAACAGACACTGGATGTTACCAATTGCCAGGCACTGGCCTAGACACTAGGGGCACAAAAATAACATCTGAACATGCTCTCAATCACTCCTCATGCTGTTGACTAGTGGTTTCCCTTCTCACTGATGCACAAGGGGAACCCGAGTCAGCTGCAAGTATTGGGAGACAATGCTCTGTTGCAGTTCTAAACATTTGCACGTCAAAGGAAATGTCCCACCCACATGTGCGGTTTGGAGAGAAGTGGGGAAGACACCATTAAAAAGGCTGGCTGGGTCCTGCAGGTGATGCTGTTTCCACCTTATTACTGGGAATGACCACCGCCCACAGGTAGGAGCCCCAGCAGAGGAGGCAGAGCAGGTCTGCCAATTATGGGCTCCCCCTAGCAAGATACCTGGGTATTGGGATGGCAGCTACAAAGCTGTACACAATGCATTCTCTTCGAAAGCTGGTGTGGATTTCTAAGCAGATATTAGGCAGCTGAGACGGCAGGCAGCAGAGGAATATCACGTCGGCCCAGCCCACCAGAAAAGAGTTATGGTAAAAGCACCGGATCCCCAGTTTCTGGAACTCACCTGGGAGGGGTAAAGGAAGACAGAAAGATCACAGTACAGAGGAGCTGGACCTGAACATCAACTGTAGGGACAGGAAGACAATTATTTTATCTCAACTCTTGTCACATAAATCAACTCTTGTCACATAATTTACATACAGCGCAACACGCAGATCTAAAGTACACAGTTTGGTCGTTTCTGACAAATGCATACACCCATGTAACTCATACCTCTTTCAAGATCTAGAACATTTGCACCCCCCCAAAAAGTTCCCTCAGGCCTCTTCGTCAGTCCCTGGGAAGCAACTGTTCTGACTTCTACCACCATAGATTGGTAAATGGAATCAATAGAAAACATTTTTTAAAATTCAGGAAATGTTATTTTTAAAAACGTAAGGCCAAATGTTTGGAACTGGCTAACACCCACCAGACTCTAACTGGTCCAGTTAGATTTGAACTCCCTTTGGAAAGCTTCTCTGTATCAAAGAGCCAGAGAGATATCTCACCACCAAGAGCACAAGGGAGAGAAATGGCTGTGAAACATTTAAGCGGAGAAGTGGTCTCAAGAAACAAGTGAAAAACCATCTTTCTAGCTTTCCTCCGGGCTAGAAAGCCGAGAACTGAGCATGCTGCACCCAACGATGCCCCTTTCGAGGGACCCTTCCACAAGGGCCTCATCAGCACCTAAAGGCCACACCCGAGCCCCCTTTCTACGGCACACGGCTCCTCACCCAGGGTCTCTGGCCTCCGCGTGGAGATCTGCAGCCTCTCCACAGGGATGGGGACAAGCTGAAGCAGCACGTGGGCCAGCTGCTTCCCCAGGTGGCCGCCTCCAATGATGCCCACTTTTAACTCATCGTCATCAGGAACGTCGGCATGTGATCCAATCAAGAGACATCTGGCAACGTGCTTCTCGTGCAGTGCTTTTCTGAGGAGTGAACACAGATGCATACACACATACGTGCACGCTCGGCCGGGCTCCTCCTGACCGCCAGCCTCTGCTCTCGGCGCTGACCGCTCACACGGCGGCCTGGTGGCCCCTCACGCAGTTCAGAGAAGGCGTTCCAACTATGGGCCACTGTGTAGCATCACTAAGAGCATGAAATGTTCTACCTGAGCGAATTTCCTAGAAAGCAGAGCACACCCCTTCAAAGGACCAAAACGCGGTTAAGACATTTTTAAATGAACACTGTTTTTGCTAAATGTGTTGTGCATTTCCCTGCCTTCTTAAACACAAGGTCTGAACGTTAAACCAGTTTTTGACTCAGTAGCATCGTGGTGAACAGCCACTGTTGTACATCAATCCCGGACGCTGGGGGCCTGCTCCCGCTTCCTGTGCAAGCAGCTGTCAACACTCATTGTCATGAGGATGAGCGTGCCTGTCTCCTACCACACACCTGTTCTTTCTAGTTGGCTGTTTCAGTTCTGCACAGATCCAGGAAACCAGGTAACTTAGCTTTTTTCGAACATGATGTATAAAATAAAATGGTTCGTAATGAGGAAAAGCATTAGATCTGAGAAACTGAGGGTCAAGGATTGGAGCCCTCTCTTTCCAGAGGTTCACGTACTCTTGGTTCTGGATGTATTCCCTTGGCCCAAGATAAACAAAGTCTGACCTCAGAATAGTTAAGGCATTGTTTCATGTTGTTACATGACCACCTTATATTTGTTCCATATTTCTGTGAAAATTGGAGTTTTTAAAAATTAAAGCTCCAAAAAATAAAATAAATAAAAAGTAAAGTTTTGGAGTCTCCTTCCATATAAGCATCACAAGCCACATTCTATTTAAGGCTTTTCTCTTGGTTGAAAGGAGAGCATTCTCTTGGTGTCTGACCCTTCCAAATATAAAATGCCTCCTAGAGGTTTCACATATCGGCTTCTCACCACTCTTCTTGGATTCAACCAATAGTTCCGTGCATCCTTCTCAGTCAGCCAATCAGCAAACTCATTGAGCAGCCTGCCTCCTTGGGTATATGCTGTTTCTATAAAATATTTAATTCAGATCTGGTTCCATTAACAAGGAGTTCATCTAATTTTAGAGAAAAGTAGATTGAGAAGTATACTTGGGGAGCAGGGGCGGGGGTAAGTTAAATACTCCAAGAGTAACCTAGAGTTACAGAATCCGGGAGCTTAGTCCTAGGTACCTGGCTCTCACGTGACTTCTATTTAAGTGTCTAAAGCCACATTGTACAAACATATCAGAAGCCAGGACTGGACTGAGAGCTTCTCTGCAAATCAGTGTTCCTGGTTTCAAGCAAATCATCTGGCCATAGGGACCCCCAAAGTCCCAGGTGGCTTTCCTTTAAGGGAGCATTCCATTATTAGCCCCACAAAAAGGAACTTACTCCATCTTCATGGAATGACAAGTCATTGGTAGCTGTGGAAGACAAGCTGGTCACCTCCACAAGTGAATGAATGTATAGAGAGATGAATGAATCTCTCATTTAATCAATCCACCCACTGAAAGGAAATCACCACCAATCCATGCTTTATTATGGAACCACAGCCAAGGGACCCCCGTATGCTTTTCTCTGGTGTTTTCAGACCAGGAGTAATAGACTGTGGGTTGGAAAAGGTAGGAAGACACTTACCAAAGTTATTCTCCAATATAAAAAGTTAATGCAAATTGGATTCTTTGCAGTGAGGTTTTTCTCCATCTGCCTGACCCTGGAGACCTCGCTTACCTCAAATTATGGAGTAGCTTGCAGAAGAAGGTTGCATGGGCACAGGCCTCGATCATACGTGCGTGATAACGACCCGTCAAATACAGCCAGCAGAGGTCTTCCTTTTCAATCCCATTCTCAAACCTAAGGGACTTAAGGTCCTCTAGCATGTCTATATCCAAGCCAGCATCTCCTGCAGTGACAGATAGCAATCAGCGTGGCTCCTTGTCCTGGAAGAAGAGGGAGTCTATGCAGGAGGGCGTGTGTGCCCATCACAAGCTCTCATGGTGGGCTTCAGCACCTCTCTCCTCCCAGTTCTGAACTTGCAGCTCTCAGCCACTTCTCTGTTCCAGTGTGAGTCCCAGAGAAGTCCTAAGCACTGACTGCCCATGAATCCATGAATCGAGAATACCTAGATTCATGAAAAACCTGAACAAAATCCAGAGTAACGTTCCTCCACAGGCCCTTCTCTCAGCAGATCCATTTCTGTTAGCAATGGAGTTCACAGGTGCTCTGGAGCTAGGACTTCCTCCCTCCCATTTCCTCCTGTTTTAGAAATAGGACTGAACCCTTGGGCCACATTTCAAAGAAATTCTTCCCTTTCACTAAACTTTGTGTTCCCCCACAGAGTAGAAAAAGCCCAAACTAAATATCATGGTCCCTTGTCTAGGCAGGGGCATCTAGATTTTAGAAAATGAAGCCAAAAAACTATAAGCCTATTTACATAGATCTCTCACCAATCAAGTGAGGAGATGGCTCTTCTCCTCATTACTTCAGGGTAAGAACTACATTTCCAGGGAGAGCTACCCAAGAAAATTGTCATTATGACTCCTTAGCTACCAAATTACTTGCCTCAGAGTCTTAAAGGGACCAGCCTCACCTAGAGGTTTTCCCCACCTGCCACATGAGGACACAAATTCCTTTCACTCCTTCTAAAAGTGCTACACCAGGGCAGTATGGGATCCTTCTTTTCCCAACAGAAGTTTCTGGACTTCTAGATTTTTTGCAGACTGGGATACCATACAGGTCTTAGCACTACTCAAGAAGTTATTTTTCAAGCCTCTTCTTTTTGTGTTCAAGAAATCAATGAGTGAGTTCTGGGGAATCTAATGTACATTGTGGTGACTATAGTTAATGCTGTATTGTAACTTGAAATTTGCTTAGATCTTAAGTGTTTTCATCACAAAATAAAAAAGGTGACTGTGAGGTGATGGATATGTTCATTAATTTGACTGTGGTAATCATTTCACAATATCAGATTATTATGTTGTATACCTTAAATATATATAATTTTTATTTGACAATTATACCTCAATAAAGCTTGGGGGGGAATCAATGACATTCAAAACTCTAATCTAGTATACAACAATAGTGAAATTGAGACCAGAATTCAAAACTACTCATCTCTCACCTGCATTTAAATTTTAAAAAACTTGTTATTGAGGTGAAATTCACATAACCTGGCCATTTAAAAGTCAACAATTCAGCACATTCACAATGCTGTGCTCCCTCTACCCCTCTAGTTCCAAAACATTTTCATGCCCCACACAAAGGAAGCCCTGTACCCATTAGGGAGTTACCTCCTACCCCACCCTCCAATCAGCCCCTAGCAACCACCAATCTGCTTTTTGTCTCTATGGATTTACCTTTTCTGGATATTTCATATGAATGGAATCATATAATATGGGATCTTCCGTGTCTGCTCCTCTAATCCATTTTATAGGAGGGCTGCTACGTCACTCTCTTGATCTCTTTAAAAGCAAAGTCTCCAGCACTTGAAGAGCGTGGAATTTCTTGTCTAAGAAACACTTCCTCAAACCAAAACAGTGGGTAGGTCATCCTAACCTTGCAAGTGACGTTTCCTGCTCAGAAGGAAAGGGGAACTCCAAAGCTCCCAGCTCGGCATGACCAGTGCCGCACAGGCTAACCTGCACAAGCACGGATGCCAGGCCCATCCTTCCCGTCCAGTCTCAGAAATGGGGAGCCAGTGGTTGTGGCTTTGTAACATGCCAAGTGGGCTAGGTGACCTACATTTTCCAGACTTCCCTTCTCTGTATGTTTCCAGTTAGTTGTGCCACAGGAGAGATTTCTGGGCAAGAACCGGAGGGTGGAAGTAAAGCAGCAGCCAGTTTGTGTCTATGCTTGTAAGGGAGGGACAGACTCTTTGGTATCCACTGGTGGCCCTACTGGCTGTGGGCAGCAGCTGAGCCTACAACTACTATACCTTCCCCTAGATCCTCTTGCAGCTTTTCACACTCCTGGGCGAGGGCTGTTTTCAGCCCCGTGACAAAGGCCACCAGTAAGCTTCTCCTGCAGGACGCCCACTTCATCAAGGTTGGAAGCAGTGAGGACTGACGTGGGTTCCAGTCCCGCCCCGTGGGCTTCAGCTTGTTCTTGCTCACCCCTCTCTCCTTCCCCACCGCCTGCCACCTGGATTCCCAGCTCTACCACCAGCCATGCAGAACACCTTCCAGAGACTGTTTGACTAACTGCCATCCTTGAGTAAGATCAAATCCCTGTGATGAATCTCACATATAGATTAGAGAGAAAGACAGAGGGACACACAGACTGTATACTCCCAGCGGTCTGCTTCTCTAAATGAACCCTAACTGCTACACTAGTTAATAAAGCTATGACTGTCTGTTTGAAGACCAGCCAGTCACTTTAGCACAACTTAGTAAATTAAACTCCTATTTCTATAACAGCAAGAGAGATGATTAGGAGAGGAGCCAAATATGAAGTTACCTGGAATTGCAAAGAGGACTGCAAAGTAGAGGAGCAAGAGTTGGAGTCCAGTCCCCTAAAAGCCAGATTTCTCAGCATTGGCATTACTGACATTTGGGGCTGGATAATTCTTTATTGTGGAGTCTGTCCTGTGCATTGTAGCATGTTTAGCAGCACCCCTTGCCTCTATCCATTAGTAGCACCATCCAGTTGTGGCAACAAAAAATGTCTCCAGACATTGACACAGGTCTCCTGGGGCGCATAACTGCACCCGGTTGAGAACCACATTGCGTTAAAGCCTGCTGTGTGCCTCTGTACGAGCATCTCCCATGTCATCCACTCCAGTCACAGGAGATAGAATTCTACAAGCTTGGAGAGACTCGTGCCCTCCTGTTAGAGATTAGGGTAATGAGATCAGAGAGAAGGGACCCACCGGCATCACACAGCTAGTCAGTGGTAGAGCCGGAACAAGAGGCCAGGCCTTTTGATCCCCAGCTGAGGGCTCCGTTAACCACACACCCCGCTTTCTCTAAGTATCAGTGCTCCATAACCTGACACGTGTTATAGGTTGCTGAATGCAGTCACTGAGGCAGACGGGTAGTGGTCCCAAGAGATCGGGCAATTATTTCTTCATTTCGCATAAAACCACCAGAGGGAAAGAGAAGGCACCAAGGAAGAAACAGCTTTATTAGGACTCTAGCATGTTTGGGGAAACCCAGTCCGGTCACTGAGAAGAGAGGCCAATATTGGTACAGGGCAGGAACTTAGCATTACAGAACATCCTCTTAAAAACCAAGCATGAAACTAAAACCTCCATCTCAATATCCAAACAGTCAGAAATGCTGCTGAGCTTAGCCCTGGTGGAACTTCTAGAAGCTCCTAGTGACATAATGAGATCTATGCACAAAGGGAGAGCTCCAGTGCTGCTGAATCTAAGCTCCATACAAGTGTATGGTCTGGGGCAGAAGAAGGAGAGGAAATGATAAAGGGGATGTTCTCGTCACCCACACAAGGTCATCTCAGTCTGCAGGTGAGAGAGGAACCACAAGTTTTTGAACAGTGGCTACACTGGGGCAGTGGAGGGACACTGGCTGAAGAAACACAATGTCTGGGCCACCTGTCATAACGGGAGGGCTCTGTGCAATCTGGTGTGAGGGCACCTCCAGCAGGTCCTGGCCACACTGGCACCCCTTCCTGAGGCCCCTGGGAGACAGCCATTTTGGTTCTGTTCTGACTTCATTCACAGTAGAATTGCCAATGTCCAGCACCAAGTCCAGGGTCATAATTAGCTGAGAGGAACCGAGTGGTCCACCTATGACACCTGCATCTCTTAGTCTAGGAGACTTCTTTTGCAGAGCAGTCATTTTTCTCAGACCAAGAGATATCTTGCCCAATATGGACCCAGTCTAGAAATGACTCCCACCTTCACGTGAGCACCAGGTGGGGAGAATCTTTCCCAATAACTGAAGCTTTAGACCTTGGCCCTCAGATGATGGCCCTTGGACAGAAGATCAGTCCCAAGCTGTCTGTGCCCAGGCACTGGTTTCTGTCCCAAAAGTAGCAGGTGTCACCTGTTGATAACAGGACCAAGTGATGTGCTACAGTAACTCTCCCAGATGACAGCACACTCTACTTTCACAGGCAGGAAAGGAAGAAATGAGGCGGGTCTCAGGGTAGCTGACACAAGTTAATTCTTCCATCTGACTTGCTGTGGAAAGAAGAAAGGGTGCTCAGTTTACACTGATCCCTGCAGAGAGGTCGTAGGAGTGCAACAAAACAAGGCTCACAGCTAGAGACTGGGGAAGAGAGGACTGGAGGGGGAGGGGGGAAATTCTTTACAATACATGGTGGAGTTCATTATTCAGATATGAACTACACACCTCTTCTGTATCTCACAAGCCTGAGTCTGGGCATTTATTCTGGTTCTGCCATCCTCAGGGCCAAGATTCACTAGTTTCCGATGACCTGAGGTAGGTTCCAAAACATCTAACAGGGAACTAAGATCAACGTTAACAGAAAGCTCTACAATTTCATGCTACGAGAGACAAGCGGCTGTGTTCCCCAAATTGCTAAAATCTATTTCACCCCCTTCTTACTTCCAGCAGGTAGGTCATACCCACCCCCGGGATGTTCTGAATCTGTAACATTCATTTCTATACTGCCAGTAGTTAGATCCTCCTACCTGCTAGGTTTAACGACTGTCAGAGAATTACAGTTAAGTCTCAGCCAGAGTCCCTTATATACACTTGATGCTACTTTGTGAACTGTCTGTCCCCCAAGACTGCTGGAGAGGGGGAGCTGCAGCTGCTCACCAAGCTGTTGAGAATGGCATCGATCTTCTCCTCCTCTGCAGATCCTTTGTCCACCTTACTCCTGTACGCTAGCAACTGCTGCCGATCCTTCAGGTCCCGGCAAGTCTGTACACCAAAACAGACAAACCATAAAACCCCCATCGGCCTTTTCTATGAAGGTCTTTTTCTTTTGTTATTCCCACTACAAGCCAAAGTTCAAGAACAGGCTGGATGGAAACCCTGGCCCGTGTGGCTCAGTTGGTTGGGCGTCATCCTGTGTACCAGGGGGTTGCCGGTTCAATTCCCTGTTGGGGCACATGCCCGGGGTTTGCTGGCTCAATCCCCGCTGGGGGATGTGCAGGAGGCAGCCAACTGATATTCTGCTCTCACATCAATGTTTCTCTCTCTCTCTCCCTCTCCTTCTCCCTTCTTCTCTAAATCAATAAAAACATTTTTTTAAAAAGAGAGAAGCTGGATGACAGTGGGGCCAAGCCCCCACAAAACTTCATGTTGGAGTGAAGTCTACAGAACTCATGTGGCTTGATTCAGTTCTATGAGTTCTCCAAGTGCAACAAATTTATAAGAGCCAGAAACCAGTCAGAGGGCCAGGAAAATAAGAGGAGTGCTGGCCTCCAAACTAACCCTTGCCAGACCATTTTGTCCATTAAGTCAAAATTGATTGCAGTATCACAGGACCCAGGACAGAGAATATCATAATCCCCCACTCTCCAATGAGGGTCTAACTCAGGGTTCTTATTTCCTGGGGACTCACATCAATGACGACATCGTGGCACTTGAACTTGGTAGCTAAGTTCAATTTTGTGTCGACATCTTCCACTAGGTTGACATACTCCTGTAGTATCTGTGGGAAGAGGTACTTATTAATGATTCCAAAAACCTCTGAAAAGTAGGAAAAAAATCCTAAAGGCAAAAGAATTCGTCTACAACATCTGATATCTACAATTCCCATCACCAACCACAGGACCAGTTCTGCAATGGGAAATGAGATGGACCCCAGGAAGCATTCCGCACTCTCCCAGGAAAGAAGGGAAGAGCACGCTCCTCCATATCCTAGAGCTGCACAGCCATGCCAGCAATGGGCATGCTCCAGACCTGATCCAGCACTGATGGGCATGCTCCAGACCTGATCCAGCACTGATGGGCATGCTCCAGGCCTGATCCAGTGCTGATGGGAATGCTCCAGTCCTGATCCAGCACTGATGGGCATGCTCCGGACCTGATCCATTGCTCCCTGATGTCCCTTCTCAGGGAGTTCTCCTTTGGTATCATTTCAACAGTATGGCTAAACACAGTGGATGCTCCTCAGAGAGGGCAGATTACTTCCAAAGGGCAGAGAACTTCTCTCCTTGGCTGTCCTATCTCAAGACCCAATACAGCCATTATGTTGCCTTTAAGGGAGGAACAGAACAGGTCATGTCTCCTATCACTGGCCAGTAAGAGGCTACAAGTTAGGTCTCCTAAAGATCCTGTTCCCAACTCTCTTTAGGAGCTGTTACCTGGACAGGGGCACTGTTCTTGTGTAGAATTTCCACAACCCGATGGAAGCCAATGGGTGCTCTCTTCTTGGTGTAGCCCAGCCAGTTCTGAAAAAGGAAGATGGCAGTTATAGCTGGGCTGGAACGAACTCAACACACTTTGCGCTCGTCTCCCTGCATCTTATGGTCAAGCTAGAATAATGTGGTGGTGACAGTGGGTGGACTAGGATGGGGGACAAGGAAATGAAGGGAGATGAGTTTTTTAGAAACATCAAGAAACTTGAGAGGGTGTAAATGAAATAAGTAATTTACTTAACCACACTTGTGGTATGAATTTATCTGGAGAGAAAAATCCTATCTTCTACATCTTTACATTCATATTAAGACTTTTTTGTAAATTCATGAGGAAAGATCTGGAAAGTACCCATCAAACTTTTAATGGCAAAATAAAACCAAAAAACTTTTAATGGCATTTGCTTTGAGGGAGTGAGAGATAGGATTAGAAAGACAATGGAAGAGAAACATCACTCTTCATTCTTTATACTTTCATGCAGTGTTTGATTTGGACACAGGCACGTATTGCTTTGGTAGTTAATGTAGCTAATTAAATAACGGAAAATTCTCAAACCTATAATAAAAAAATCAATATTTAAAATATCATCCAGTAGCCCTAGCCGGTTTGGCTCAGTGGTTAGAGCATCCACCCGTGGCCTGAAGGGTCCCAGGTTCAATTCCAGCCAAGGGCATGTACCTCAGTTGCAGATTCAGTCCCCGGCCCTGGCCGGCGCCAAGCAGAAGGCAGCCAATCAATGTGTCTCTTTCACATCGATGTTTCTCTCTCTCTCTGTCTCTCCCCCTTCCACCCTCTCTGAAAAAGCAATGGAAAAAACATAAAAAAATATCCTCAGATGAGGATTAAAAATAAATAATAATTTTTTAAAATAATAAAAAAATGTCAACCAGTAGAGACGTGACAACCAAATGTAATGCAAGATCCTTGATCTGATCCTGAGAGCGAACCAACAAAATCAAACAAAAACAGCTCTAGGAAACTAATTTAAATACAGGCTATATATGATAATAGCATTCCATTAATGTTAAACTTCTTGAGTGGTTACAAAGGAGAAAAATGCTTAAGTATTTAAGGGGAAAGTGTCATGATATCTAAAACTTACTCTTAAATCGTTCTGCAAAAGAAAAAAGCGTACTTGCTTTCTCTTTTCCTACATATCTAGAAAAAGAGAAAGCAAATATAGCAAAAATGTTAATAAATTAGTGAAGTAGGTAAAGGCTACTAGCGTTCACTGTATTATTCTTTCAACTTTTCTTTAGGTGTGAAATTTTGGAAAATAAAAAGTTGGAGGAAAAATTTAAGCCAGTTACTAGAACTTGAGATTCCCACGAGCCTGGGATAACAAAATGACATGTCTAAGGCATGAGCAGCATGGACAGTTCCAGGGACCCACCTTTGTGGTAAAGAGGGCATCTACGTCATGCCAGGCCCGGAGCTTGGCGCGAGCAGCCAAGGCAGTCAGCACATACTGTTTATCTGGGATCTAGAAAGCAGAGACCAGGGGAATTTAAGGGGAAGTAGAAATGCACCAGGGGAGGTACTTGAGAGTTCTGGAAAAGAGAGGCAAAATATACCATAGTGTTGATTATGCTCCTTAAAAATCCGTAAGTCTCTCAAGTCACCAAGAACCCCTTAATTTCCAAGCCCCAACACTGCGGCAGGCATTCAGTTAAAGCTTATCTTATTTCCCACAAACACTTTCCTTTCTACCTTTAACCTCAGGATCAAGAGACTTACTATGCAGGGTTACAAAGCAACATCCACACCATGTAGTTACCCTGATACTACTTTTACCAAAGCACAGACCAGTTTATAGCTACCTTAAATGTCTTCTTCAGGTTGACCGGACTGCTGAATGTCCCCTAGGATAAAAGTGGAGAAGGAATTTTAGTGTTACCGACTTTCCCAAATAGCACCCCATCTCCCATCTTCTATTGTACTAACTAGACTTTCTACATTTTACTCTGTAACCATTTAAACCCAGAAATTATTTTAAGAGAAAAGCCCCATTGGGTCTAATCAGACATTACTGCAACCCATCTTAACAAGACTGGGATAATAAGTATGGTATTTTTCCCAATTTTATGCTAATCCAAATGTCCACTTTTGATAATTAAATTTAAAAAAAAGTGTTCACCCTGGCGAGTGTGGCTCAGTTGGCTGAGCATCGTTGCATGCACCGAAAGATCGCCAGTTCAATTCCTGGTCAGGGCACATGCCCAGGTTACAGGTTCAATCTCCGGTAGGGGTGTGTGAGAGAGGCAACTGTTTGTTTCTCTCACATCAATGTTTCTCTCTCTCTCCCCCCTTCCTCTTGCTCTAAAATCAATAAAAACATATATATATATATATATATATATATATATACACTTTAAAAAGTGTTCAAATATCCAGTTACCTGATACCCTGCTGTTCTTCTGGGTCAATCATTTATATTGAAGGGCCTTTGAGCAGAGACTGCTGTGGGGCCAGTACTGGTGAGAAAGAAAGTGCTATGCTACAGGCCAGCTCACTGGAAGCCATACAAGCCCTCTCTTACCTCCTGGTTCACCCCTGCTGAGGGCCAGGAAAGCCTCCAGGTGGATTTCCAAGAACTATACGCGCCCATTGTTAACAGGGTACATCAAAATACTGACTTCGAACTATGTTCCTGTGTGCAGCGAGAGTGTGTGGGGTCTTCCCCATGTCGCCTGTACCTCGGGCTCCGTGTAGTGGTAGAAGCAGGAGTAGAAAAGTGTCGTCACTAGTGGCATGTTGAGGATGGAGGCTTTGCGGGGGTGCTTCCGGAAGATCTCAGTCTGTCCCGCTGCTTCTAGATGGCGATCATTTGCCTGCGGCAGAGGGAGCCAAGTGAGAAAAAGAACAATGTCCATACAGTAGACGCAGAGAGAAACTTCTACTACAGTAGCTGGGTTTCCTACCCAAGGAAAGAGGCAAAGGAAGAAAAAAAGAAACTGCCTAGGATAACCCAGGGGAGTTTAAAAGCCATGAAATGATGACAGATCCAAGCTGGATGGTGCAGACCACCAGTGAAGTGGCACTGAAGTGGGAATTCTGGGATGAAGAGGGAATACTTCCAGGTTAAAGGCAGGTGAGAAGAAAGGAGGCTGAAAATAATGGCAGGAAGGGGCTATCGCAAAGAGGGAGAAATGAAAGGCTTTTAGAGACTGTAACAGGAAATGACACATGTGGGCAGAGCACAGATGTCTCCCAGATGCTGAATGGCACTGAGCTTTGGCACTGAAGCAGAAAACACAGATATGAGGAGTCTAACCTCAATAATGATCTGACGTTCCAGGAGCGTGTAATGGTCTTGTATGTGTGCAGAATCTTCTGCTGAAAAAGGCAAACTGGTAGAGGGCCAGAAGGTTAGTGCCTCTTTCTCTACTCAAACAGGAAACAAACCAAACTAAACCAAACCACCACTATAAGCATAAGAGGCTCATGGTGCTTCATAAATCTGATCTCAGTTCACCTTTGGAGTATCCATAAAAGGCAGAGAGAGAAAGCAGAAAACAGAGTAGACTTTTGGCTGGGATTTTGCATTTAAGGTTTTTGCCAACTGAAGAGGGATCCTGAAAGTTGACAAAATATATACAGCCATTAGTGACTTTATTGAGGAATGAATTAGAATCCTCTCATTGTGGGTGTTGTAACAATTGGAGAAAGACTCCCTTAGTTAATGAGTGAGCCCAGCCACCTGCCCATCATTTACATCCCAGTGAAGCACTGTGGTTTGTGTCACTTCTTAATGTCAATACTTAACTCTCCTTAAGAGGCACTTATATTTGTGAGCCATTTTTTTATTGCAGAGTTTTAAGGTAAAATTAATTACATGGCAGGGTAGTATGTTTGTAGATTGGTAAAGGTCTCAAAGATCTCCACAAATGTCAAAGGTCGCATCTTCAAGACTACATTATATTTTTACACACGAAGAAGTTGAGGGAACAAACAGTGTCTTACCTAAAAGTCACATGGCAAGTCATTGGGTAAGGCCAGAAACAGAAGCCAGATTTTTTTTTTTTTTTAAATATATCTTTACTGATTTCAGAGAGAGGGGGAGAGAGAGAAACTGGTTGATGAGAGAGTCATTGATCAGCTGCCTCCTGCATGCCCCCAACTGGGGATCGAGCCCACGACTCGGGCATGTGCCCTGACCGGAAACTGAACCACAATCTCCTGGATCCTAGGTCAGTGCTACACCCGGCCAAGCCAGAAACCATATTTTAAACTCCCAGTTCACAGATCTATCCTTCAGAAACTGTGGCCTTATTCCCCTACTCCACTCATTCCAGGAAAAATTCTGAAATTCAATTACACTATCCCAGATTAAGTGTGAGCCACAGCCAGTTTTTAGAAGAGATAAAGGGAGACAGCAGGCAATAGGTCCCAGTTACTTCACTACTCTAACTTTTCTCTTTGCTTACCAGAGGCCATAAGATATACTCAGTATTTGATTTGATAATGTTAAAAGTAAAGATGGCATTAACATAAACAAATTTCTAAATGTGAAACCTGGAAATCATGTCACATGAGGAATGATTGAAACAACTGTGAACACTGAGCCTGGAGAAGCAAGGTCCACTGGGGAAACTCTATACCTGCCTTGAAAGATACAGGGAAGCAAGATTCAGCTCAATATAAGGAAGCACTTTCCAATCACGAAGGTTGTCCAACAATAAAATAAGCTACTTCCAAGAGCAGCAAGTGCCCAATCATTGGAAGAGTAATGTGTGGGAATAGTTTTTACAGTGACTTATATTCTGGGTCAAGGCCTGTACAGAATCAGTGGTTCTTGGACTTTGAGTTTTCAAGAATCAGTAACATTGAAAATAATATATGAAGTAAAATGTTGTCCATTTTTTATTTTAATACATATGGTCATAAAAAAGAATTATACATTGGGGAGAAAAGGGACATCTGTAATATTTTAAACAATAATAAAATTAAAAAAGAAAAAAAGAAGAAAAAAAAGAATTATAACCAATTTTACTACTATAAGCTGGGGAAGGGTAGAGGGGAAAAAAATCCCAGAATAAAAGGCAGTCTTTCAATTAAATAAATGCAGCTTTAGGAAAAAAACTCTCTACATTGTCTTTATTTTTCTTAATTTATCACCAATCAATGAAAATTCTACTGGGAACTAGTATTTCGAACCACTGAGTAAGACAATTTTTGATGATGCTTGTATGATCCATTGTGTTAGCCTTTCCCTTCAACTATTTATCCATTCCACCCTCTTTTAGTCTCCCCATTCCAACACATGAGAGTATTTATACTTAAAACATTTCTCCCCCATACTTACCCAATGCAGGTCTTAAGAAATTCTTTTCGTTTCTCAGGGTCCTGAATGCTCAAGTGCTCTCGATACTGGGACAGCTAAAAAACACAAAGAAAAGCTTTGAGCTAGTTTGTCTCCTCAGAAAGGGGAGGTAGCTCCCTAAATAGAGTGACTTAAAATCACTCTTTGGGTGTCTTCCTGTGCACCAAAAGTTACAGGTTTGATTCCCGGTCAGAGCACATGTGGTCAGGGCACATGAATAAAACAACTTATTTAAAAAAAAAAAAAATCACTCTTTGGTTTATCTGCAATTGCAATATGTAATATGGTAGCCACTAACCACATCTGGTTGTTTACATGTAAATTCAAATTATTTAAATAAAAAGAAATTCAGGTCCTTAGTTGCACTAGACACTTTTTAAGTGCTCAAGAGGTACATGTGATTAGTGGCTCCCACATCGAACAGCACAGATATAGAATATTCCCATTATCAGAGGAAGTTCTATTGGGTAGTGCTGACCTACAATGAAGCACTAAGTAGATGGAACAGTTAGCTTTACTCTGAAAATTGGCTTTAGTGTCAGTATTTAACCAAAACCAGCTTTTGCTTCCGCCTTAGCCTTCAAAAGGATGAAGTTTAGCTAAATGCCTACTTCAATGTTATTTTTGGCATCCTTGACCTTGTATATGATCAATGGTAGCACAATCCTACAAGTAACTATCAATGTCAGTAACATAAATAGGGCCTGTCATTCTGACTCACTGTTGATAGCGAAATAGTCAATTCAAATACTATAGGTTTTAAATGTAACTCTGACAGAAAATCTTATGTGCTTTGTATTTTAAATTCTAAAAAATAAACTGAAGTTTAAATAATGCAATAATGATGATTATGAAAGCTGTAATTTTATATATAGTTATTAAAAACTTCCAAGAGTTAAAAATAAACAGATTAACAGTTAATATGAATATTAAGAAAATGAATTGGCTTTAGGAATGACAGTATATCCTTTTAGAGCCCACAAATGTGTATAAGAATGTAAATGATAATATAAAACAGAATAACAAAGCCCTGACTGGCGTGGCTCAGCTGGTTGAGTGTTGTCCCATGCACTAAAAGGTCACTGGTTCGATTCCTGGTCAGGGCACATACCCAAATTGCAGGTTCGATCCCTGGTCGGGGTGCATACAGGAGACAACCAATCAATGTTTCTCATATCAATGTTTCTCTCTCACTCTCTCCTTTTCCCTTTTTCTCTCACTGAAAACAAAAAAAAACCCGTAGTTTTTTTAAAAACTGAGTAACAGAGATTATATTTTAAACTAATCTTTATAAAATATATGGAGTAAAATATTTGTTATATAATCATTTCTAATATTAAAGAAAGTGGCTTTTAAGAGCTATAATTTTTTTGGCCTTAAGTCTTTCAAAAAATCCTACTTGGGAAATCTTCATATTTTATGAGGATAAATTAAAAGCAGACTACAAGCTTTGTCACTTTCAAAGTTTACAAGGTTGGAAAATTCCAAATTTATATACAGCAACATGTGTGATAAATCATCTTCAAACATAATAGAGTACATGCAAAAAATAATAGTTTTAAATAAAAATGAGCCCAGCCGGGCATGGCTCAGTGGTTGAGCATCGACCTAGGATCCAGGAGATCACAGTTCCATTCCCAGTCAGGGCACATGCCCGGGTTGCAGGCTGGATCCCTGGTCAGGGGCTTGCGGGAGGCAACCAATCGATGTGTCTCTCTCACACTGATGTTTCTCTTTCTCTCTCCTACTTCCACTCTTTCTGAAAAGCAATGGATTAAGAAAAATAAAAAGGTTTTCAAAATGATTACTGATTATTTTGAAATTTATATACAGACTGCCAATCATTTTCAGTAGATTAAGATAAAGCATTTTTGAGATTTTACCCTACCTTAAATGTTAAGTACATGTTCCTTTTACAAAATATTACTAAAAAACATTTTCCTGAATTATATTCTGTTGTGCAATCAAGTTTAACATTAATTAAATGTGCTAGCTGGATGTGAGCTCTGCTACCACCACACAAGTGCAATACACTCAAGGAACAATCCTGACACTAACGGTGCTGAGAAATTCTGGCACCCACACTATGGCAAACTTTTAAAAATGGATCACTGAAGTTTTAACAATACAATTAAATTTTTGGTAAATTTTCAGATTTATCCTCATATTCCAAGAGTTCATTCAATGATGGTGAAAATTTGTCAAACATCTATTTTAACACTCAGTCATTGAACTCTCAGCCAAAATGTGTACTGAGTGTACCACCAGCTTGACCTCTCTTCCCTCTTGACATGTATCTGGTTTCTTATCCCTCTTAGCTTTCAATATTTTTTTTTTAATTTACTGATGTGAGAGAGAGAGAGAGAGAGGAAGGGAGGGAGAGAGGGAGACAGAGAGAGAGAAACATCCATTTTGGTTTTGTATTTATTTATGCATTCACTGGTTGGTCCTTATATGTGCCCTGACCAGGGATCGAACCTACAACCTTGGCATATCGGGACAGCACTCTAACCAACTGAGCTACCTGGCCAGGGCCAACATTTTGTTTGGTATCAGAAGCCAAAACCCAAAAGCTCCTACAAACCAGGAGTTGAAAACAACTACAAACAACAACAACAAAATTACAAATTGATGAGGCCAGTTTTCATTCATATTCAAAAAAATACTCATTTACAGCCCAATCGAAAGAATATATATAAAAACAATAAAACAGTACATCATTTGGACTAAGTTTTCAGGATTCCCAGATGTCTCTCTCTTCTGAATATAATCAATACCAGTGGAAAAGAAATAGGTTCAGTCATTCTGGGATCCTGGAGACTGGGTTTGGCTTAGATTTCTGTTAAATAAGTCCCCAACTGAAACAAAGGCCACACTTACCGCAAGCTCCTCTGTTCTGTCTAGGAACCTGGGAAGAAGCAGAAGGGAGCAGGCCATTTTTATCTATTGACATGTGGCAGCATAACCTCACAAAATAAGACGACCGCTCTAGGAGAACACAATTCAAACTCATTTGCCTCCATATGCAAAATAAGTCCTTGTCTTCTTAAACTTCCTCCCACCAGCAACCCTTTGAAAACACACGGTGGATCAGCTATCATTGTTCCCTTGATCTTTCTAGCTGAGCAAAAGAGACAAGAAGGCACTACAGGGCACTAATAACTCTATAAGGTAAATAGGGCTGATGGGAAGGCTCAGAGCTTCCACAAAACATTATTAGCCCATGGTAATGTCATAGATTCTTTGAGAAAGAGTAAAGTACTCTTCTTCTCTGCCAACACTCTTGAACAGATTTTCTACACTATCCTCTCATTTTCATGTACAGTGTGCGATGTATCATCTCTCCCAAAAGGCAGTAAGGCCTTGGAGAACAAGGACTTCGATGTTCTGATCCCTTCTTACTCTGAATGGTCCGCTGTAATTAACATCATGCTTTGGCATAGAAGTGATGCTTAATAAAGCCTGCTTGACTGGGAAGGAGGGAAGGAGGGAAAGAACAGCCTGCCTCGGTCAATGTGTCTTCTGAAAACTCATGGCTAAACCATCTGTAATCTTGACCCTAACCAGGTGACCTTTCCCCACCTTAGTCTTTGGGGCAGCTCATCACTGTGCTGGAGTCACAGGTAACTGGAGTTACCCTAGGCCACATGTCAGCCTCAACAGAGGTTCCAACCCCTTCTCTGACACTGAAGAAAAAACATAATATACACACATTTTAACCTAAAGGTAGAAAATAGTCCCTACTGATTGGAAGGATAGGAAAGGAAAACATGACAGAAGACACCCCTTCCCCAGCCCCCAGCAGATATTCCTACCGCTTACCTCTCCACCAATCCAAATCCTACCCAGTCTCTAGGCCCTACTCCAGTCCTAACGTCTTCCATAGGGCTGTCCTCAGGTATCCTGACTGAAAATTACATTTACTTCTTCTGCTCTCCCACTGCACTTCTCACTACCATCACTGGGGCCCAAGTAATGAAAGATACCTTTGTTCTAGATCTTCACTGTAAAAACGCTTACCAAATAGTAATACTACAGGCTAGGCATTATGGAAGTGCTTTACACAACACTAACTCTTTTCATCTTCATAATGATCCTGTGGGGTAGGTATCATCACCTCCATTTTACAGATGTGAAAACTGACACTTAGGCTGGGTAACTTGCTCAAGGTCACTCTATGAATTAAGGGTGGAGCCAGTATTCGACGCAGGTGTGTCTGACTCCAGAGCCTGGTTCTGAACCACCTGCTACACTGTCACCTTATCACGGCCTGAGGTGAGTTATTAGTTACCCCATCACATTTCCATATCTTGTCTAATAAGCATTTCCAGAACAGTGTCTCCTTTCTTTGTATTCCCCAGAGTGCTTTGAACAAAGTACTTAATATACTTTATTGACCAGAGGATCAGTTCTTACCTGAAGAGATCTAAAAGCAGCTTTTGATCGCCTATTTCCTTAAGGAAGTGAATGAGATGTCTCAGGGCGACCTGTCGCACCTCTAGCTCTCGGAAGAGGACCTCTGACAGGCAGGAAGAAGTCAGGTGGAGAAAGAGTAAAGCCTATTACTTAAGTGTGAAACGGCCTCCCTACTCGCACATTCCAAACGTTAATTCCTCAAAGTCAATCAGAAGCTAGGAATGTTTTTTTATGGTACCCATCCCTGTGACTCAATCCACCATCAGGCCTGGCCGGTCGCTCAGTGTTGGAGCGTCAACCTATGAACCTGGAGGTTATGGTTCAATTTCTGGTCAGGGCACATGACCGGGTTTCGGGTTTGATCCCCAGTAGGGGGTGTGCAGGAGGTAGCCAATCAATGACTCTCTCTCATCATTGATGTTTCTCTCTCTCTTCCTCTCCCTTCCTCTCTCTGAAATCAATAAAAAAATAATAGCTTTAAAAAAAGAATCCACCATCGACACATTCCATGGTTCAGGGCAACTCTTAGCCACCGCATGAGCTTTCAGTTCTCACCAATCCAAACATAAGGCACTTAAGCATCAACTCTGACTTCCTCAAACCAATGCAGCCATGTGTGTGCCCAGTAAATAGAGGGGACTTTGTAGTTAATGTAGTTATCACACTAACAGAATACGACTGCCGTCAGAGATGTGAGGTGTACTCTGAGGTCTCAGGCCAGCCCCACGTCTCTGAAGTACACTTGATGCTGGTGAATTCTGGTATAAAAGCCACAATGCCTTCCTCCCCTCAAATATAACAGACATAGTGCTGACTGAAGCCTTCCCTCAAATCATGCTCACCTTTGCTCAGTGTCCTCTTCAGGAATATCAGAACCTGGAGGGAAACGGAACAAAGAATGTATTACCCTATGCAATCTTTCAAACACAAAGCCCAGCCCTGAGCACCTGATGTCTAGGAATGAGGTCAGCAACTCATTAGGCATCTTTGCAGATCCCAACAACAGATTTCTCTACGTAATGGAAAGACAGGTGGTGGACATCTGGAACTGAGCTGTGTCTTGGGAGTCCACATGCCCATGCTCATACTGGCAAGAGATACCTCCCTGCTCTCATGGCTCTCCTCCCTCAGACTATAGTAGCCAACCTACTGCTTTCTTGGTTATAATGAAGCATTCCACACACAATGCATGTCCTACCAGCTGAGCCTTAAAGCACATATTACTGAGAATCCTACAAATCAAAAGGAAATTCAGGATCTTTACTTGACATTTAACCTAAAATGTTAAAGTCTATTCTGATTGGATTTTCAGAAACTAATGAAAACAATTAAACAACAAACAAAACCCACAACTCACTGCGGTAATGACATTTCCATCGTGCATGCTTACTGCTTCTTCTAGGAGTTGTAGCTTGTCCTGTAAGGAGCGGAATCTTTCTAGTGAGCAGACCTGGCAGAAGAACAGAATTACTGTGCTGGGAAGAAGACCGTTTGCTACATTCCCTTTGTCACTGGATACTGAAGAATGAGCAAGGAGAGGAAATGTCCCCAAAGAAAGCTAGTTTATTTTTACACTGTGGTCCCCACCACACCCTCTCTAGTCAGCCTTATGCCCTACATGTCATTTCCTGAGGAAGTCTTGCCAAAGTCAACAGGTAGAGATGACTTCCTCTCTTTTTTAGTGAGGTATAAATTACATACAATAAAATCTACCCTATTTAAGTGTATAGTTCGGTTAGTTTTGACGAGAATAGAATTCCATGTAACTACTACCACAATCAAGATACAGAGTATTTCCATCACCCCAGTAAGTTTCCTTGTCTGCTTTGATGTCCATACCCTCCTCCCCTCCCATCCCAGCCCTGGTAACCACTTATCTGTTTTCAGTTGCTAAAGTTTTGCCTTTTCTAGAATTTCAGAAAAATCAAATTGTACAATATGTACTCTTTAATATCTGGCTTCTTTCACTGAATATCATGTTTCTGAGATGAATCTATGTGCTGTGATGAGTGTTAGTAGTTTGTTCCTATTTACTGGTAAGTAGTTTTCCAGTGTACAGACATACCACTATTTATCCACTTAGCTGCTGATGGATATTTGGATTTTCACTTTGGGGGCTACTATGAATAAAGCTGCTATGAACATTTATGTACAAGTCTTTGTATGGACATGTTTCCTTTTATCTTGAATTGTAAATGTCCAGGCATGAAATTAAGTGAATGATTAACTTTGTAAGAAACTGCCAGACTATTTTCCAAAGCAGATTTACCATTTTACCTTCCCGCTGGCAGTGTTCCAGTTCCTTCACATCCTCCCAATATCTGGTATGATCAGTATTTTTAAGTGTAGCCATTCTAGTGGCTGCATAGTGGTACCTCACAGTTTTAATTCACATTTTCTTGATAACTAATAATGTTGAGCATCTTTTCAAGTGCTCACTGGCCATGCATGTTATTTTTTTGTGATACATCTGGTCAAATCTTGTGCCAATTTTTTACTGGGTTATTAAAAATAATTATCCTTTATATATTCTGGATGAAAATCCTTTATAATAATTATATTTTGCAAATATTTTCTTTCTTCTATGGTTGTCTTTTCATGTTTTTAAGTGCATTCAAAGAACAAACGTTAATTTTGATGAAATCCATTTAATCATCTTTTTCCTTTTTTTTGTTTTTGTTTTTGTTTCGTGTGTGTGTGTATCCTAAGTAATAAATCTTTGCCTAACCCTAGGTCAGAATGATTTTAATTTTAGCATTTACTCATATTTAGGTCTATGATCCATTTTGACCCATTAGTTGTTATGATGTCAATTCTCCCAAACTGATCTATAAATTCAATGCAATCTCAAAATTCCAGAGCCTCTTTTGTAGACATTGGCAAGCTAATACTAAAATCTATATGGAAATAAAGAGGATCTACAATAGCCAAAACAATTTGAAAGAGAAAAACAAAGTTGAATGACTTAAATTACCTAATCTCAAGATTTACTACAAGGCTACATAATCAAAACTGTGGTAATGGCATAAGATTAAACAAATAAATCAATGAACTAGAATAAAGAGTCCAGAAATAGACCTACACATATACAGTCAATTGACTTTTGAAAAAGGCACCAAGGTAATTCAATGAAAAGGATAGTCTTTTCTAAAAATACAGCTGCACCTGGCTGGCTTGGCTCAGCAGTTAAGCATCGACCTATGATCCAGGTTCGATTCCCGGTCAGGGCACATGCCCAGGTTGCAGGCTCAATCCCCAATAGGGGGCAGCCAATCAATGACTCTCTCTCATCATCGATGCTTCTGTCTATTTCTCCCTCTCCCTTCCTCTCTGTCTAAAATGAATAAAAATATATTTAAAAAATTAAAAATAGCCTTAGCCAGTTTGGCTCAGTGGTTAGAGCGTCGGCCTGGGGAGTAAAGGGCCCTGGGTTCAATTCTGGCCAAGGGCACGTACCTCAAATGCAGGCTCGATCCCTGGCCCCAATCAGGAAGCGTGTGGGAGGCAACCAATCATCAATGTTTACTCTCTCCCCACCCCACACTATCTGTAAAGCAATGGAAAAAATACCCTGGGATGAGGATTAAAAAAATAATAATAAAAGTAAAAATTAAAAATATAATAATAATAAATAAAAATAGACCTGCAAGGAACGGAGAACTACATGAGAAAAAAAAGAACCCCAATCCTAACCTCACACCATATACAGGGTGGGGCAAAATTAGGTTTACAGTTGTTCATATGGAAAATAATAATTAATAAATAATAATACAAGAATAAACTGTTTCGCATATTCATAACTATAAACCTACTTTTGCCCCACCCTGTATAAAAGTAAACTCATAACAGATCTCTGACCTAAACATAAAAGATCACTCTCATTCTTAAAAGTACTTTTGCCTCTCATCCATCACTCTTTTCCTATTACCCTATCAAAGTAACACTAAACTCTGGAGAATCTCAAATTTTGCAGCTGATTTTCCATCTTAGTGAATTTATTTTCCTTCTGAAAATCATTTCATTTGACCAATCAAGTTGAAGAGAGGTCAAGAAATCCTCCCTGCGTGAACAGAGTCCAGCTTCCTCCAAAATATCCCACAAGACTTCTCTCTCCTGTGTCCTTACCTTGCCCTTCCGAAGGCGCCGCACCGTGTCGCTGGGGCTCCAGTCATTGCTGTAGTCCTGGAATATTAGCAACACATGAATCCCAAGAAGTTAAGGTATCAGAATTATCAATGTGCTAGCCCCTCACCTCAAACTCACTGTCTTAGTCCCTAAAGAGGAAATATTTTGTGGGAGGGAATAGATGGAAAAAAAAGAACTGGGATAGCCTTGTTCGGAGTTTCTGAAGGAACTAGAACAGAGTAAATACAGGCAGGAAGAGATGAATCAAAGATAGAAATAAACCAATTGACAAAATCAGTAACCCTATGCCTACTGATTCAGGACTCCAACTCTTAGATGTAATCAATCCCATTTTTGAGATTTTAATTAATAGCTATGCCAGCATAAGGAAGGAGAAAGGCATGTTCCTTTTCTGGAATTTACAATATAGTTTCTTCCTTATGAATCAATTTGCTTTTTTATGTGCTTCATGGGAGTATGAGCTTCACCAAAGTTTCCAGACGACACTGATGATCAAAAGTGTGAAAGTACAACCTTCAAAACACAGCATAATGGGGAAGGAAAGTGTGCTTGGGCTAAATCAGAAAATAGATACTGTGAGTCCAAGTTCCACCATTTACTAGCTGTGAGACCCCAGGCAAGCCCGAATGTTTAGAAATCCAGTTTTCTTATCTATAAAAGGGGGTAAAATAACAGGTGCTCAAAAAGTTGGGAAGATCAAGCAAGATAATGTACGTCGGAGCACTTTAAACTGTGTACAGTGTCAAACCAGTGTAAAATATAACTCACCTTATATTCCCCCTTGGGTCTCCCCAGCTCTGGAGCATAGCTTTTGGCAGGTGTGTCTGAAAGAGCTGAAAGAGAACAGGCAGCTGGTTCAGAAGGACACCATCTTCTTGTCATTCCTTTCCTTGACAGCTTCCTTCTTGACTTATAAGCTCCCAAGGTATTTTTTAGGGCCCCAAGTAGATCTCAGTTCCTCCCCAAAGCCAGTATCCCTAGAAGTTACTCCTTTCCCCTGTAAATGGAATCTACCTCCTTCTCAATATCAAAAAATTTCTCTAATAATGATGATAGATTTAAGAGAAATTTCATCAAATCATCCAATTACCACTTTTCTCCATGACTCTCCAGACTATAACCCAGATCAGTACCATCTCCCAAAGTAATCAAGAAAAGAGGGTCCATGCCTACCATCAGAAAGGGACTGGAAACTTCCAAGTCTAGTTCTCCCTAAAGATAAAGAACACATGAGGGCAGAGGTGAACACAGACCCATTCAGATTTGGTTAAAGATGTAGTGTGTATAAAACCTTATTATGCAATATGGGAAATTAAGGCTTAAAAAAGCTTTTATTCAATTTCAGAAATTTGAGATACCATGAAAAAGAAGTCAGGGAGGAAAATTTTTTAATTGTAACCATTTTTAAGCCTATAGGTCAGTAGCACTGAACCCATTCACATGTACAATCATCACCACTGTCCACTTCAGACCTTTTTCATCATCCCAAACTGAGACTCCGCACCCATTAAACAGTAACTCTCCATTTCCCTCCCCCGCAGCCCCTGGTAATCACTATTCTACTTTCTGTTTCTATGAATCTGACTATTCTAGATACCGCATACAGGTGGAATCATACACCATTTATCTTTTTGTTTCTGGTTTATTTCACTTAGCATAAAGTCCTCAAGGTTCATCCATGTTGTAGTATGTATTGGAATTTTGTTCCTTTTTGGCTGAATGATATTCCATCGCATGTACATTTTGCTTTTCCATTCATTAATCAATGGACATCTGAGTTATTTCTCCCTTTGGCTATTCTGAATGCTGCTGCTATGAACAGTGGTATATAAATATCTGTTCAAGTTCCCGCTTTTAATTGGTATATACCTAGAGGTGGAATGCTGGATCATACAGTTATTGTTCAATTTTTTAATTTTCTGAAGAACTGCCATACTGTCTCCCACAGTGGCTATACCACTCTACATTCCCACTAGCAGTGCACAAGGGTTCCCAACAGCAATGCCCAAGGATAGGGAGAAATTTTGACCTAGGCAGATTTCTTCAGTACCTATCACAGGGTTAATGCCAATTTTATTCACTTCTAGAACCCCAGACCAAGCCCTCTGAATTTCTCACATTTCTCCCACTCTTGATCTTCAACTGCCAGCTCCAAAGATGATTCTTTTTCCCTCAATAATCTTCTCCCAAGGGTAAATAAAAATTATAACCCAAGCACTCTTTTGAAAAAGGAAAAGAAGACTCCCTGTGGCTTTAACCATCACTTTTTACCTCTAAAAAAGCTGGTCAGGGAGTAAGTAGAAGTAGGTTTGGGTAGCTGTGTATAGGAGGAGAAGCTGTTTCGGCTCTTCAGCTGTTCACGCCCCTCATGGTTTGACCCACTATGAGCAGCAGTCTCTTTGATGGACCATGAGATACCTGTGAGATAGTAAGAACCAAATCCGTCATTCTCATCCAAATAAATCCTAGATGACAAGCATTTCAACAAACTCTAAAAGCTTTTCACCAGAGGCTCTGGTCCTTTGGCCGACCTGTACTCCACAAATCAGGTCAGGGAGAAAGGACAGAATCAAATAAACTAATCAACAGAAAAACCGGGCAAAGGAAATGAATAAATGGATCACAAGAAAGGAAATTTAAGTGGCTATTAAACACATGAAAAGATGCTCAACCTCACTCTTAATAAGATAATTACATAAATGAAAAGTACACTGAGATACAATTGGCCCCCTCTAAGACTGGCAAAGATCCCAAGGTTTAATAAGACCCAGTGTGGGCAAGGCTGTGGGGAAACAGGAACCCTCTGACATTGCTGGTGGGAGTACAAATTGGTGCAACCTGCATGGAAGGCAACTTGGCAATATCTATCCAATACAGACGCAAATGCTCTCTGCCAATAATTCCACTCTAGGACTCGATCTCTCATAAAGTCTTCTATGAGCAGAATACAAGGTTATTAGTAGAAAAACAAACAATACAAGATTGGAAACAACCTAAAGGTCATCAACAGTGAACTGATTAAATAAATTATGGAAAATCTATACACAATACCACCATACTGCTACTTAAAAAGAGAGAGGATGAGAAAGCTCTTTATGTACTGATATGAGAAGAAGCCCAAGCCAAAGCATTAAGTGAAAAGTGCAGGGTATAAAGTGTGCTATCACTTGTATAAAAAGGGTAAGAATGCATACTGCTATATGTATTTCCAAGTGTAAAAGAATCTTCTGATGAATGCGCAGGAATCAAGCAATAGCAGTTATTTTTCAGAAGGGCAGGGACTAAGAACTGAGTAGGTGCATGACAGTGCGGGAGGGAAACCTTTTACTGTATACCTTACTTTTGTTTTTAACATGTTTTTATTGATTTCAGGGAGAGGAAGGGAAAGGGAGAGAGAGAAACATCAATGATGAGAGAGTCACTGACCAGCTGCCTCCTACATGCTCCCTACTGGGGATCGAGCCCATAGCCCAGGCATGTGCCCTGACAGGGAATCGAACTGTGACCTCCTGGTTCATAGGTCGATGACACTCAACCACTGAGCTATGCTGGCAGGGCTGCCTTAAATACTTTTTTATTTTTAAATCACATGACAGTATTCCCTATTTGGAAAAAAACACACGAAACTATAACAACATTCTTAAAAATCAGATAGACTCTGCAGAGGTATTAACTGGCATTATATAACCGCTAGGCAGCGAGGCTTGGTGGCTAAAGAAGTCAGTTCTGCCAACCAGTTATGAGTACTTAAGTCAGTAGTTCTCAAATAGGACTGTACATTAGAAGTACTTGCAGTGCTTCTTATACATGGAGGCCCCCTCCACCCTACCCGCACCACCTACTGAATCAGAATCTCTAGAGTAAAGCCTAGGAATCCAATTTTAACAAGCACCCAAATGAATCTAAAATAGACAGCCAAGTATTAGCCCTAGGACAGCAGACCTAGCCACATGGGAACTACTGCTGTGTTTCCCCAAGGATCTTCTCCTAGAGTTAAATCTCCAGACGGGCACATCTGAAAATGGCCTACCCCTTGCTCTTTCCTGACAAGAATTGAAGAGACAAACAAATGGAGCTTTCATCAGTGACAAGAACCCTGAATGTCAATCCCCTTGTGGGGCCTCTCCTACTTACTTCCCACAGGTTCCCCGCTCCAGCTGACTCTCTCCAGGTCGTCATCATCATCATCATCCACGAAATCTCGAAGGCTATTCACTGCCCGCTTGGATTCCTTTAACTGCGGAAGGACATCAGGCAGGAAACTTAGGCAATCGGCAACTCCCACCCTTCTCTTTGAAAACCAAGAAGGCTGAGGAATTGGAACCTGAAGATGGCCAACACTTTCACTTCTGTAACAGAAAGTCTAGCTTGCTAGATATGTCAAGAAAACAAACTGCTTTTTAGCCAACACTGCAGTCCAGTGGCAAAGGAGTTGGGAGGAATCAGAGCCACGTGAGTTCTAATCATACTTCTGGCTATGCCTGTGTTAATCTGAGTGAGTTTATTCACCTCTCCAAAAATGAACATTCCCTCATTTGTAAAACAGACACAAGAAATACAACACTCCAACCCAGTCCATCTTTCAAATAGAATAAATTATATCACATGATAAAAGACTTGATTTGAGGTTTTAGAAAAAGAACAACAGAAAAAAATAATCTTAAGAATATAAAGAAAGAAGGGCAGAGATTTAGTTTTAATAATCCTGTTGCTTTTCTGAGGGCTCTTCTCCATGAACATTTTTTTAAAGATCTAACCCAAAACAATTCTGAGCCTAATGAAGCCCTGGTCAAAAGTCAGGTTACCAAGTACACAAGGGGGAGGAATTTTAGGGGCACTGTAGAGAAGGGTGTGACATTCAGAAACTGTTCACGGAAACTTACCTGTGAGAGCTCATCATCTTCATCATCAAAGGTGAAAGCCTTGAACTTGGAGCTGTTCCAGTATTCCTCCTCATCAACCTTTGTCCGATTCATCTGAAGTGAGAGGAACACCGATGTATGTTCCTTTCCAGATCCCACCGCAAAACTACAAACTCCTCACAGTAATCAGGGATGTATAAGAGAATCTGAGGAAGCGAATACTGAACCTGCCATCAGATCCTTGGGTTCCAACTTTTGCTCCTCCGATAACCCACGAGTAGTCATTCATTCCTACATTACCCACTTTGTTCAAGGCACTCTCTCAGGTGTTGTAAGGGAGATTTTAAAAGTGCAAGACACAGTTCCTCTCCTGGAGGACCCTATGACAGAGCTGGAGTATCAGCATCAGTATGTAGAGGTGATAGTACAAGGCAGGCAAGTGTTCAGAATGCATTGCCAGCTTTGCCTACTACACAAGATCAAGCACAAGCAGATCATAACTGCATTCACGTGTTCAACATGTTATCTACTGAGTGCCAGCTCTGAGGAACTCTTCTGCACTCTGGGAATGCTACAGTGAAAAGAAACTGACGAATATCTTGCTCTCATGCATGCTGTTAAATGCCTGAAAGAATAAAAGCAATTAAAAGTAGCAGAATTATCATGACTGTATCTTCGAATCTTCATTATTTTATTAACAAGTATCTGCCCAAACTTGGGAAGTGAGGGTATGGGGAAAACAAAACAAAACATATAAAGAATTGGTCAACAGATCACAAGTCTTTCATTACTACTCTAAAATTATATTTTAATCTGAAAAATATTTGCCCTAGAATTACAAAGTTATCAATGCTAACTGGATTAGAGCAAAAACTGGTTTAATCCAAGAACTGGGTCCAAAACTTCCAAAGCACCAAAAATAACTCCAGTCTCCATAGTGTCAAATTCTCAAGGACCAGTTTGCTTTTCCTTTCATTTCAATAGCATCTTTCTCAATAGAAGCTTCAGAAAGGCTCATCTTGGCAGCCCTGTTGATTGAGGCTTCTGATGGCCCTTAACATGTTCTACTTTCCCTTTTTGACTCTGTGTTTTTAGGGGATATAAGGATGGCAAAGATATGGTTGGGAATTTTCTACTACCTGATCCCTTCCCATTCTATTGAACCCAGATGTAGCTTTAAAATTCTTTTTGTATACTTAATTCCAGGAGTCAAAACCAAATAAAAAAGTTAGCAGACAATGAAATCACCCCTTGTAGGAGTACAAGTACAGGCTTTGTAGTCAGGTAGCCTTGAGTTCAAATCTTGGTCTCTTCAATTCTGTGCAAACTGGGTAAATAAGTTTACCTAAGCCTTGGAGAAATGATAGCCTACCTACACAGGGTTGCAGTGAAGAAAAAATAAGACTCAGGAAACACCTTAACAAAGTGCCTAGCAGAAAATACTAAACATTAGTTCCTTTTAGTATAGGATGTCTTACTGACATCTTTCTATCTCAGTTTTCTCATCTGTAAAGTGGGCATTAATAATAGAAACCTACCTTATAGGATTGTTGTGAGATTTAAACCAGTTAATACATGCCTGACACAAAATTAATACTCAGTATTAACTTTATTTTTAAATTTTCTTTTATTTTTATTTACTGATTTTTAGAGTGAGAGAAACACAGATTTATTGTTCCATTTATTTATGCATACACTGGTTGATTCTGTATGTGCCCTGACCAGGGATCGAACCCCCAACCTTGATGTAGTGGGCTGACGCTTTAACTACTGAGCCACACCAGCCAGGGCCCTTAACTTTTATTATTAATAAATCATTATGATATCTTGGAAGAAACTAGAAAGAAAACATTTTTAAGCAATCTTAAACATTTAAAAAAATAATTTGATACAAAAATTCTCAGTGGCCATCACAAACGCTGAAGGTGTGCATAGAACATATACTGTAAATGTCTCTGGCACAGGTGCCAATTTATAAAGTACTTAATTTGTCATCCTCAGAACAACCCTGTAAGGTAGGCCTGGGAGATTCCATTTCCATTTCATTGATGAGGGAAATGAGGCACAAAAGGATTAAGTATCAAAGCCACCTTGCTAATTGCTCCTATGATCCTGGCTTGCTGCCTCCTGGATCATTTCCACCCTGACTTGCACGGTCCTTCTATTTTTCACTCTGAGGAAAACTAGGGCAGGTTGTTCTTCACTATAGTAAATAAATATCTGTAAATATCTACAGATAGGCAGAGAATATGTCTAACAAACCCAATAACCCAACAGAGGATTTCTGGACTCTTGTTTTTAATCCTTACCTAAGGATATGTTTCTACTGATCTTAGAGAGAGAGAAAGGCAGGAAGACAGAGAGAAACACTTATCAGTTGCCTCGCAGATGCGCCCCCACCAGGGATCAAAGCGCAGCCTAGGGATGTGCCCTCACCAGAATCAAACCGCAACCTTAGAGGAACTGAGCGACTTGCCAGGGCTGGAATCTTTTTTTTAACCACACAACTTAGATGGGTGCTTGACATCAACTTGCCTGTCTACTGTGAAATCAGAACCTAGATTTACTTGGCAAGTAAAGAGGTAAATATTTAGTGGCTCTAGAAGTTATAAAGCAAGCAGGTACAATTTTAAGAGCGAGAAAGGTGTTTTAACATCATTTAAAATACTTGTCACCTGTTTAGTGAGAGCCCACAAGGGGAGAACAGGAACATGACAAAGGAGGAAAAACAGGGAATTCAGAAAAAAATAAAAATTAAAAATCCGCAACCAGGCCCTGGTCGGGTACCTCAGCTGGTTGAAGTGTGGTCCCAATGCCAAGCTTGTGGTTAGACCCCTGGTCAGGGCAGGTACAAAAATTAACCAATGAATGCATAAGTAAGTGGAACAAACTGATGTTTCTCTCTGTCTCCCTTCCTCTCTCTCTAAAACATCAATAAATAAACAAATCCACAACCAACAGGCTTCCCTGCCTCAGGACATCCCAGAAACCAGCTACTGAGAAGTGAGATTCAGATTCGGTTTCCTCCTCCAGCCAGGCCTACTGGGATGAAGCTATAAACTGAGACCAGAGGCTGAGAGGTAAACTAGGGACAAACGTCCAGGAAGTCACGGATCGACCGCAGCTGCCAGAGCCCGGAGGGTCCTTGGTTGACTAAATACTCGCTTGAAATCAAATGTCGGGGCTTATTCCCAGCTCCAACCCCGAGCGTACTCTGGTCTCCCAGCCCGGGGTTGCTGCGACCGGAAGAGTCAGGCCTGGCGGGTGTCTAGAGACGCCTCAAAGAACAGGAGGAAAAAATCGGGGTGCGAAGAGGCTAGACTCAGCCCGATCCGCGGCCCAAGGAGTTTGGGACACCCTCACCTCTTCCACACCGAGCCCTCCCAATCGGGACCGCGCCAGGCTCTTCCGCCGCTAGACAAGCCTCTCTAGACTGGCTACGCGGCATAGAATAGGGGCGGAAGAGGGTCCTCGCCCGGAGGAGCGGCGAGAGGGCACCTGTAGCCAGAGAGACGCCGCGGGGCATGCTGGAAGTTGTAGTTTCTCTCCGCTCCGGCGTCGGCGCTGCCCGGAAGGGCCGCGGGGATCGTTAACTACAGCTCCCAGAATTTCCAGGGCACGGTGCCTAAGTCGTTTCCTTCACTTCTAGCGCGACCTTCCGTAGTTACCCGGCGGGTCACTCAACAAGACTCCAACTCCCAGGATGCTCAGCAGAGCCCACTCGGGGTCCAGGGAAACAATGAGCCTAGTTCTTTGGGCCCCGACGGATTAGGAACGGTCAAATGAGTGGATGAATTTCGGGACCCTGGGGACATAACCTGAGGGAGCCTGAAAAGAGCCCTTTAACTGGCGGAAGCCAAGGTCCGGTGAGGGGAACGGAAGTACAGGCTGGGAGTGAGGAGGAGCCGGAAGTTAAGGCGGGAAGGGGGTGGGGGGTGGAGGGAAAAGCAAGCCAGAAGGTTCTGCGGCCGCTTCTAGTAGTTTCTAGGCGCTGCCGGGCGGCTGGGTCCAGGCGGTATTGAGGTGGTTGCAGTGGCTGCTCCGGCCCAGGCGGTCCTGAGGTGGTTGCTGTGGCTGCTCGAGACCTGGTGACGGCGCGATCGGAAAGCTGATGGCCAAGTGGGGCGAGGGTGACCCACGCTGGATCGTGGAGGAGCGGGCGGACGCCACCAACGTCAACAACTGGCACTGGTGAGGGCTAGCGGGCCAGGCCGCGGGAGCGCTGCGGCCGGGCCAGGGTGGTGGGCTCCCTGGGGCCGAGGCAGCCGTGCCCGACACGGGGTGGGTTCTTCTTGTTGCCGTGGTCCGTAGCCCCAGCGCCCCCCTTCCCCCCGCTGCCGGGCCACCGTTTCGGGGTTTAGGGAGCCAGGGGCAACGTGGAAGGTGGTCTTCAGAGGAGGGGTCTCAGAGAGGTGAAAACATAATCCCTTAGCTTCTGCATCCAGCCTGAGCAGAGAGATGTTTCCCACACGTGGTCAGAGGAGACAGGGAGACCCAAACGGAGGGCTTAGGTCGTGTTGGGAGCTCGCTGTGTCAGGCTCGGGGCCTGGGGGCTGAAATTCCTGTTTTGTGGCTTACTGCTTGCGGGTGAAATTAAGCCCTAGGAACCACTGCCTCGGTCCAGAGGGCGAAGGTTTGGAGCGGGCTGTCCAGGTGCCCAGAGCTCGGGGATGGTGAGGGCGCGTTGGTCTCTCACCCGGAACTGCTCGGTCGCTTGTGTTGTAACTCCGGGGACCGCTCCTGGTTGCCCGGCGAGCATGGTTTTATAACCGAACCGCTCTTCAAAAGCCGACTCTCCTTCCTGAAGCCTTCCAGTCGTTTTCTTATCTTGCAGCTGCAACGAACTTCTTTCATAGTGTCTCCACTGGGCTTTTACTTTGTTGCAGCTTTTTGCTATTCTTCTCTGCTAGTTAGTGAGTTGCGAGGCACATAGTGATTTTTCTTCTCTTTCTCAGGCAGCTTCCTCTCCTACTAAGGTACACAGCGTGTTTGGCCTCATTTTTGTTTGTTTTGAAGCCCTGGGCTTCCATTGTCTTCATGGCCATCTAGAGGGCACACACTGTGTAGGGCAGCCTGAACTTGACAGGTCAGAACACTGTGCTAATTGGGTCAAGATTATTGGTTTATTCCTTCCTGGACTTTTTATGCGTTCTGAGGTCCATTTGTGCTCCTGACTTCAGTGAGATGTACACAGTTTTTCACTAGGTCCCATGGCACTGTATTAAGGTGTCAATACTGACCCCCACTCTATCCTGCTGATTTAGTTTGTAACCATTCTGTTCAGCAGTTGCCTTCATTGACAGTATGTGGCTCCTTGTTTTCCTAAAAGGGAGTGACATGTTTGTGGACCTACTGGAGTGGGACTGAGGGGTTTTTGTTCTTTTCAAACTATTTCTCAGGCCTCCTTTAGCCTTGCATTTTCTTGACTAGAGCAAGCAGAGTACTCTCCATTTGGCTGCTGGTCTATAGCCTTGTTTCTGTTTTGCAGGACAGAGAGGGATGCTTCAAACTGGTCCACGGATAAGCTGAAGACACTGTTCCTGGCAGTTCGGGTGCAAAATGAGGAGGGCAAGTGTGAGGTGACAGAAGTGAACAAACTCGATGGAGAGGCGTCCATTAACAATCGCAAAGGCAAACTGATCTTCTTTTATGAGTGGAGTATCAAACTAAACTGGACAGGTGAGTCTATACTGGGCTGTCAGGAAAGCTCTTATCTGCATTTTGACTGACCTGTTAAGGAGCCGGGCAGAACCGTTTTTGAGAGGTTATGAACTTTTCAAGGGAGATAGTGCTGCTTTGTTGTCTCATAGAAAGCAGTATTAGATGCTGGAATTTCTCTGCCACTAAATGGGTTTCCTCTCTGAGTCTCAAGAGTCACCACAGTGAAGCCGCTGTGCCCCTGTATTTTGGGGCTTATTCTGTGGCTGCTTCTGTCACTTGGATGATTTAAAAGTGGGGAGGGGGCTTTTTTTGGTCTTGATCTTATTTACGGTCTTCAGTGTGAGTCCAGCAGGTTAGACTGCTGTGCTAACAAAGTTTACATGTGACTAATTGGGGGCAGTTTTATTCAATAGATTATTGTCCCTTCTGTGATGTTAGCAAAGAATTGGAACCATACATATGCCCCACTAGATGGTCCTTCAATCGGGAGATGGAATTTCAAAAGGCCCAAAAACTAAAGAAGTATGTGTAGGGGGCAAAGCATAAAATAAATTTGTGCTTCGATAAACATTTTTCAAATGAGTTTGAATAAAGAGGGGAAAAGTAAATGTATCTGGTTTGTTTTGTTTTAACTACTAAAGTATAGTAGTCTAAAAGGAAGCTTGGGTATCATCTTGCCCCATCCTCTTTTCATAGATTGAGAAACTGAGGCCTAGTGAAGTGAAAAGTAAATGCTTTGTTGGTTAATTTTGAAATACAGTCAGTTCTGCTATAATGAGACATGTATTCCTAAAAATTACTGAGCTGTGCAAAGTCACTTCATGAAAACCATAGGGCTTATTGGGAAGAGAAGGTTAGGCACACAACACCCAAAAGCTTCATCAGTGACACGTTTTTAAAAATTTAGGAACGTGGCCCTGGCCGGTGTTGCTCGGTGATTAGAGCGTCGGCCACGCACCGGAGGGTGCAGGTTCAATCCCTGGCCTGGTTGGGGTACATGCCGGAGGAAATCAATCGATGCGTCTCTCTCACAACAATGTTTCTTTCTGTCTGTCTCTTTTCTGCTGTCTCCTTCCCTCCCTCCCTCCCACTCTCTCTCAAAATAAATGGCAAAATTATCCTCAAATGAGGATTAAGCAAAAAAAAAATTAGGAACATAGAAATTGATCACAGTTTAAAACATGTTAAATGGTAAGAAATGCATAAATAATACATGTATGGTGCTTTACCTTGAAAAAGACCTGAAGCTTCCTTGCGACAGTGGGTTTGTGCGTCACTAGAATGGTGGAAGGAGGGTGGTCTGAAGTCAGAAGAACTTTAACACCAGCTATGGGTGTGGCTTATAATAGGCATAGAGAACAGGTCACTGGCAGGTAAATGTTTGAGATGTGTTTTGTGTGTTCCTATGCAGTTGGGTTAAATTGGGTGTCGTTTTTTATGTTCACCTAGTGTTGTTTCTCATGGATGGAATCATGTATAAGCAGACATGAAATTCATGATATGATCAAATGTCCCCTAATGTCTCAATCACATTGGAACAAATCTGTATTCTCTAAGTAAACATTCTAGCAGAACTGACTGTATTAGCTGTTGATCCAAGTACTCCCCGGTAGAATTCGTGTAGCTCTTGGTCCTGTGATGACATACTTGGTTGCAAGAAATTTGACGAGGAAAGACCTTTCTGCTGAGGGAGGAAGGTCTGCTACATCAGGCATGTCACATAGTCTCAGAACAAAAGGGGCCCATTCGGTTGTCCAGAGGCAGTGTAAGCAGAGTAGTAGTTAGGACTCCAGAGCAGGCAGGTTTTCTCGCAGAGGAGGAGACAGATGCGATGATGTCGCATTGCTTTTGACAGGTACCTCTAAGTCTGGAGTGCAGTACAAGGGACACGTGGAGATCCCCAATCTGTCTGATGAAAACAGCGTGGATGAAGTAGAGGTTTGTGTTTCCTAACTCCTCGCCTGAGTCTTCCGCATCCTCTTACTCTCAGATGAGAAACATGATTTCAAAATTAAAGGCCAGCTTGGCCCACACAGGCTGCAGATGACTTTCTAGGTCAGTGCTGCCACTGGGAGGTTCCAGAGCAGCTAGTGCTTATTAGCCACTTTGCTTTAGGTAGTAATGTGGGTTCCGGCATTAGCCACCTTTGCCTTGGCAGAGAGAACTTGAGAAGGAACACTCAAAGGGATTTTACCGATACCCTACTCCTCATACGTTTCCTTTGGAAACGTCAGTTATCTGATTGCTCAGCGCCCACACTCCACAGTGCAGGTACCCCTCAAGTTATTTACCACCTACTTCTGATCTTTCACCCAGATTAGTGTGAGCCTTGCCAAAGATGAGCCTGACACAAATCTCGTGGCCTTAATGAAAGAAGAAGGGGTGAAACTTCTCAGAGAAGCAATGGGAATTTACATCAGCACCCTCAAAACAGGTATCCCTTGAGTAGTTACCTATGCCTTGAGGTGGTTTCCACCTGTCAGACTCTGATTAAGGGGCTTGACAGTCCTTTGGCAAATGGGTAAAGATTTTGGGGGAGGGGGCTTCATCCTGGAGTCAGTCTCTACACTCTGAGTAAGGGGAAGATCAGAGGTGCATTGTCTCTAGAGCAGTTGGCTCTAGAGCAGTTGAAATGTGTCTAGTTCAAATAGACGTGTGCTTTGAGTACAAAATACAGTGGATTGAAGACTTGGTACAAAAAGAGAATGTAAAATACCAATTTTTTGATATTGATAATATATTGAACTGATGGTTGGGGTATATTGGATTAAGTATATTGTTAAAATTAATTCTACCTGTTTGAACTTTTTTATGTGGCTACTAGAAAATTTTAAGTTACATTTGAGGCAATGTTATATTTCTCATGGACAGCACTGTTGTAAAGACTTGCATCCCCAGACTCACTACTTGAGCACAGGCTTGGAGTATCTTTGATATGCATTCTCCAGGGCAGTTAGAGGGTGATTAGAAGACTAATCAGCTCAGCTCTCCCCTAGAATTCCAGTTCGGCCAGTACATTTTCATCTCGGTGGAGTACATGTAATGACCATCAGAGGGAACCAGCATAGAAGGTGGGAACCAGCGCTCTGATGCCCTGACTAGTTGTAGCTGTTCTGCCTAAGACCGAGTGGAGAAAGGATATTACACGTGCATCCTTGAGTATCTTGCCCCACTCTGGAAGTCATTGGAAGTGCAACTACATTCATTGGATACCATCCATAATAGACTTCACACATGCATTTAACAAGTCGTAATACTTCCAATTGAGTCAGGGGATTAAAACAATCCCAGTGAACATATTACATTCTATGATATACACTCAGATACCTGTCTGGCATAGACCAAAGGTAAAAATGTAAAGTAGGTAGACCCTTTCCTGGTTATTAGCTCATTCTGCGTTAAGATGCCCATATTTGTTAAGCTGCTTGAAGCTCCAAATCAGCTACTAAGAAATAACTTCCCAGAGCTGGGATTTTTATCTTTTCAGAGTTCACGCAGGGCATGATCTTGCCTACACTGAATGGAGAGTCAGTAGCCCCAACTGGTCAGCCAGCGCTGAAAACTGAGGAGCGCAAGGTAAACGGTCTTCACACATGGTGGGGTCGGAGTTGTCTGGAAAGGGAATTGAGACACTGCCTCCTCAATTCCACATTTCAGCTCTCTCTTTCTGACCTTAATCTCTAAGCCAGAGTAGCTCATGGTGCTTTTTAGACTCTGCAATATGTAGTTGTCTGTCTACCTATCCTTCACCTGATTTTTACTCATTTAATAACTATTGCTAGAGCAAATGGAGACCATTAAGGGACTTCAAAGTCTGACTCTTGGTTGCATTTAACACCAGTTGTGTTGTGGACACAGGATGGTCTTCACCCATATACATCTTCAGTATTATTTCAACTGGGGTGTTGATATTTCATACCTTGATGTTAGAGGTCTCATCAAGATATCGGTTAGATCACTAACTTCACCTATCAGGAAATTGATTTCACTTCATTGGCTGGCAGGGTGAGCAAGTATTTCTTTCTGGAAATGAAATTCACATAGTTTAGGCTCAGCACTCGCTTTTCAGCCCTGTTACCCTCTGTCAGCACAGTAAAGGATATTTTGGAGGGAGGGGATGGGGAGTGTTGTTTTTCAGCTATTTAAGCATAGAAATTCTGTTTGAGAATTACACTGTGCTCTTCAGAAATGCGTAACGATTTAACATGTCATTTGACTGATGGATCCTTAAAACGGTATTGGTCTTCCCTCATCTAAAGTGGTTGTTTTCTGTGGGAATTGAGGGTTTTTCGGAAAAGTTTCCCTTGTGACTAAAACACCCATACACAAATTCCCTCCAACCCCTTGGAATAATTAGCCTTGGAGGTGAAAAAGTTTGTGAGAATAAATGCAGGTTTGTCCTGAAGCCATGTTAATTGAGGTTTCACCATTACTCTAACCTGACAGTTTTCACTATGACTTTCACAGGCTAAATCTGCTCCTTCAAAAACCCAGACCAGACCTGTTGGTGTCAAAATCCCCACTTGTAAGATCACCCTTAGAGACACTTTCCTGACATCACCAGAGGAGCTCTACAGAGTGTTAACCACCCAAGAGGTAAATGTAATCTGTCGTTCAGCCTCATGGCACCTTCCATTCCAGGCCACCTGGGTTGTGGGTACACCCTCTCTGTGTGCAGAGCAAGTACTGTGAGTGGAACCTTGAGGCTTTCCGCATACAAGCAGAGGCACAGGAAAACCCACTTTGTTCAACCTACTCCTCAAAGTGCATTTGCTCTCTTTTTTCTCATCTATACTAGTTTGGGGTCCTCTAAATGGGAACCACTGGAAATCATTCTTTTTAGAAAATGGGGCTCAAGTTATGTTGTCATGGATTCAGGATCACTGAGGTCAAAGTAATAGAACCTGGGTCATTGGGCAAAGTGGTGTCTTTGGAATGAGAGTTGAGGCATGCAGGTGTCAGCTGCCATTTGTCCCTGGATCCCACTGAGCCATGTGTCTTCTCCTTACTTCGTTTTTTCCTACAGCTGGTTCAGGCCTTTACCCATGCTCCTGCAGTGCTAGAAGCAGACAAAGGTGGGAAGTTTCACCTGGTAGATGGCAATGTCACCGGGGAATTCACTGATCTGGTAAGTAGTTGCGAGCCCCAGGCCCAGGATGCAGCCTCTGTCTGGGCAGAAGAGTAACATTTCTCCTTTTTTCAGCTCTGTGGGTAAAATTTAAGACTAATCTCTTTGGTCAGTAACACCTCATTTTGTTTTTTGGGGGGAGGGGTTTTGGTTGGTTGGTTGGTTTTCAAAAGAATGCTGCCATTTCAATTTTCTTGCTTTCCTAGAATGTTTTCCTTAGTGGAGTTAAAATCACTTCTTCCTAGAACTAATGGAAGAGAGGTTGTATATTTTGGTGGCTTGTTTCTTTCCATTTGTTGCACTGAAATTTCACCTGGGCACAGTTGACCAGATCCAATTTAGGAGTAAGAAGAGCTATTAGGACTAATACCAGTGCAGAAGCTACTCACTCTGTGGTCCAGTTGCCCTCATAAGTGATATAATTGCACAGATGGTGGACTCAGTACGAAAGGCAGATAGCAAATCTAGCTAGGCTTGGGTACATTGGTCTACAACAGTGATTTTCAACTGGTGTGCCCCAAGAATTTTTTTTAAAGGTAATAAATACATACCTGACTATTTAGTCAGAGACACTGCCCTCTTTTCCCTTAGATTGTCAAATAAAAAAGTGACAACAGCCAACACAACAATAGCCTACTGATGTGAGTGAATCAAAATTATGCCTATTTTTATTGTCAGGTCAGCAAGATGTTTTGTGGTGTGCTGCAGATGTTTTATAATTAGTTTATGTGTGCCATGAGATGGAAAATCCCTTGTCTGTAGTATAGACTGACCTCTTTGGCTATTTTAGGTCCCTGAGAAACATATTGCGATGAAGTGGAGGTTCAGATCTTGGCCAGAAGGTAAACAAGAGTATTTGTTTATTGCCATAAACCCCAGAATTTTTATTTACTTTTTATTTTTGCCTTAGTCTCAAACCCAGGTGGGAACCCTAGATTTGAAACCCCTCTCCCCTCTGCCTTTTCCCAGGGCACTTTGCCACCATCACCTTGACCTTCAATGATAAGAATGGAGAGACTGAACTGTGCATGGAAGGCCGAGGCATCCCTGCTCCTGAGGAGGAGAGGACACGGCAGGGCTGGCAGCGCTACTACTTCGAGGGCATCAAACAGACCTTTGGCTACGGCGCACGCTTGTTTTAGGGAGCTTCAGCTTGTCTGACACTTCAGCCCTCTCCTGACTGAGGCTTGACTCACAGGATTGCACCATCCCAACCACTAACTTGGGGCCGGGGCCCCCTCCCTGCGTATACCTTGGGTTTGTGCATGTTTTCTGCTGGGTGGGATCAGAGGGCAATTTCTCTTTTACGTGTACATATGCTAAATAAACGTAATTTAAAAAACATGCATGTCTGGAACCTCTGTGGATTGGGTGGCTAGTACTAAGAGTTTCCTGAAGATTTTGAATTTTTAAAAAAAACTGGAGGGTTGGAATAAGGCCTTGCCTCAATTCTGGGAAAATGCATGAAATTAAGAGACATGAGGGGAACCTGCCTATCAGCAAGCATTCCTGAGCCAGTCTTTCATACTGCAGACTGGCAGTAAGGTTCTCCCCTTGCAGAGGGAAAAGTAAAGGATTGTGTTCTGGGATAAACAGTGCCAGGAAACATCACTGGTGGAAGTGGCATCCTGGACTATCCACTCTCCATGGTCTCTTAACCTCTTGCAAGAGTAGGTGGCCACCAGGTGCTGATCGGAGATGTAGAAAGAGATTCCCACCCTGTGGCAGAGACTGTAGGCCTTGGGTTAACATCTTCTGTTTATTGAGCAGTTACTATGTACCAGACACTACACTAAGTAGCTTCCTTGTATTAGCTCATTTAATCCCCGTAAGAGCCCTGTGAAATAACTACCATCATTTCTCTTTTACAAGAACCCAAGCCTTGGATTTACGTAACATACCCCAGACCTAATTGATACTTAGCAGAGTGGGGATTTGCAAGAGGAACCGTAACTGTGGGGTCAATGCTCGTCTAAACTACTTCATTTCCACAAAAAAGTAGCTGCATTTCTGGTATGTTACACATCCCTCCTGGAGTAGGAAATTCAGGCTTCAGTACTCCCAGGAAGGGGAAGAAATGAATGTTCCTGTTCCATGAAACAAGCTTACTGAGCCCTGGCCACGTGCTGGGGGACGGTCCAGTGGGGTTCACACTGCCATGTTGCAGGACCGGTAACTGCCTGGACAGGAGGGTCACTCTTCCTGGACAAGCCCTGCCCTAGCCTCCTGCGCCCCAGGGTGGGTCAGTGCCTGCTAATCCAGATACCACCTCCTGCAGCTACAGCTACTTTCCTCCTATTTTGCCTGTTTTAATTGGTGGCAGGCCTGCAGGTTAATCCTACCAAATGACTTGGCCAAAACATTGTCGTTAAAGCAGAAAATATGCACTGATCTGGATAATTTAGACCCCCAAAAGCCCCCTTTATCTTGAATTACTCAAATGAGTGCTGGACTGAACTAATTCACATCTAATTCGGCATTATATGTGCTCAGGGGTCCAAAAAAATGCTTTTTTGATAAACAGGCCCTTCCTAACAGACTCCACTCCAGCAGAGACCAGTGACAAAAAAGGAGCCTTTTCACGCCTGGCTGGAGGGTTAACAACTGAGAAAAGAGTGCTTACAAGAAAGAAGTCCTGACACAAAATTTACAAACACCTTAAAAACAACCAAAACACCAAACCAACACACACATTAGCAGGTCACATCCCCAGTACTGATGGCTGTTCCAGTTTTTACCCCTGTCATTTGTTAGCCGTCTGAGCCCACAAAGCAGAGTGATGTAACTAAAAACAAAGCCATGGACTTGGTTGGGCTTGGGTTTGAATTGTAGATATGCCACTTCCTGACATGGGACAAACGCCCTCTTCTGTATAACTCATGTGACAGGTGTCTTATGAGAGCATTAGAGATGATGGACACAGAAGCCCTGGCAGCTGGCAGCACTCAGCAAATGGTACCTGCTACTTCTGTACTCACGAGTCCATGTTTTTTCCAGAGCAAGAATTAATATTTTGAAAAGTTGGTTAATTGGCAAATTGCAAATCCTAGGCCAAGGAGTCTCCTCATCTAAGAACCATTTGTTAAATGTGGAGGAGTGGGCCCCACCGCTAGATTCTTACTCAGTGGGTGTGGCCCATGAACCTGCATTTGAGTAAATACCTCAGGTGATTTCGATACCAGGAATTCATTTTGAGAAGTGCCTCAGCACGTTAAGAAAATCCAGTTGTAATGGATGAGCCAAAGGCGCACATTTGGGTCCCTTTTGTGAATAATGGGAGAAAGGGTCTGAAGTGTCCTGTCTTCCAAGAGACAAGGGAGGCGAACAGGATCTGACAGGGTTTGTCCTGTTGGTCTGGTTGTTTTGAACCCCAGTAAGAAGTCAATCGGGCCAGTCTTGCCTGAACTAGGACCCTCGGTGAGGTAAACCAGAGGGAAAACTGGGCAAGACCATCTTGCCCAGTCTTGGCTGGAGCAGCTAAATTGGAAACGGTGGTGGCCATAAGCAATGCATGGCCACGGTAGCTCTTGGTGTTTGGGACAGAACAGCAGCAAATCCCACCAGTGACCAGTGACGTGACTGACACTGGACCAGAATGGGGGAGGCCCGCCGGGCTCTGATGCTGCCACGGTGCTGCCTTTCACAGGTGCTGTGCGCCCTCCATCCCTGTTTCTCCTCTCACAGGTGTTCCCTAAGCCTGCGGCCATCCGCGGTGTCTCCCCCTTTGTAGAGTTTGAATAAACACCATTTTATAACTGACCTACTCTCCAGCCCCTTTTTCTTTTTTACTGTATTTTTATTGCTTTCAGAGAGGAAGGGAGAGGGAGAGAGAGAAACATCAATGATGAGAATCATTGATCGGCTGCCTTCTGCACGCCCCCTACTAAGAATCAAGCCTGAAACCCAGGCACGTGCCCTGATGGGGAACCGACCCTCACTCTCCTGGATCCTAGGTTGATGCTCAACCGCTGAGCCATACTGGCAGGGCCCCAGCCCCTTTTCCGTAGTTTCTCTCATCTGTGGCCTGACATTGAAATGATTTAGCATGTCACTAAAATTACAGATTAAAAATGGGACTAGCTAAATAGTGTTTGAGTAATAAACCTTTAAGTATAGATTAAATTTAGACAGCATATGTAAGTATCAAGGTTAAGTTATATTAGAAAGGAAAGAATTTTCAGTTTTCTGTGAAAATAGACTCTGGGATGTCTCTAATTTTTTTTTAAGTTTATACTAAAAAAATAATTAAAACATATCCTTGCTAATTGTATTGAATTTCACAGAGGAGAGAGTGAACTTGGCTTCCATCTGGTGACCTGAGACCCTGCCCTCTCTGACCCTATAATATTCTAGTTGCGCCAGAGTACTTTTAGACTGTGGTCCAGGACCAGACTAATAAACTTACCTCTAGGTGTGATGCTGATCGGAAACACGTGGCTCTCCGGGTTTCTCCAAGTGGCAGCTCTGGACACTCCTTGCTTCACTCTACTTCCTGTTTCCTTGATGTGTCTCTTTCCTATCCCAAAGGCCAGAGTGACAGTGGAGTGTGTGGTAAGTGTACCAACTAAGGCAGGGAACAGGTCCATCTCTGCCACCCTACATTGGATCCCCTTGCAAGTTACCTGGGGAAGTGGGGCCACTTCCTCTGGAGTCAATGCAATTTACCTCTTTGACCAAAAAACTTAGAGTGCCTGGCCGGTGTGGCTCAGCGGTTGAGCATTGACCTAGGATCCAGGAGACCGCAGTTTGATTTCCGGTCAAGGGTCAGGGCACATGCCCCGGGTGAGGGCACATGCCCGAGTTGCGGGCTCTATCCCCAGTTGGTGGCATGCAGGAGGAGGCAGCAGATCAATGCCAACTCTCTCATTATTGATGTTTCTCTTGCTTTCTTCCGCTCTCTGAAATCAATAAAGATATATTTTTTAAAAAAGCAAAAAGCTTAGAGTGAATGTGCCTCCCAGGCAGCCCTTTGCAAGTGTGAGTGTGGTCCAATCTCTGCACCTGGGAGCTCTGCCTGCCCAGTTGGGTGAGGCAGTCACAAACACGACCCGTGGGAACTGGAAGCTGGGAGCTGGGAGCTCGGCTTGAGCTGTAACCAGAGGCTCCTGACCCACTCTGCAAGGCCACACATTCTTCATCAGACAGAATTGGAAAATAAAGTGCTTTATTGCTGAGGATCCCAGAGAGCTTCAAGGCAGCTGTCGCAGGGCTAGGAGTGAAATCCCCTACCTTGGGGAAGCTTTTGTGAACAGGGGTGGCGGGGACTTCAGCATTTCAACACCATAGAAGGTATGGAAGTGTGTTTTGGGGGTGAGGGGAGGTAGGAAGAGCCATGAAGTGCGCTGGAAGAGTAGACTGAATCTCTCCCCCACTCTGAGCTCAGTGCATTCAGTGACATCACCATGGGGGCCCAAAATGGGCCACTGTGGGAGCATTTACACCACAGAAATCGCCCAAATGCTACATTCAGGGCTTCCCTGTCCCCCTTTCCGGAGAACTGGTTTACCAGTACACCAAGGAAGCACCTCCTAAGCTGCGACAAGATGCCATCTCCCAGCCCTGCACACTCCTACAACCTGGACAGAACAGAGGTGGGCTGGACAAAGAAAGGGACTGGAACTGGGTGATCGTTTCCCCACACCGCCTGGAGCGGCCTTGGCTCGGCTGCCTCAGCCTGTCTGTCCACTGATAGCTTCAGCCCTAGACTAAAGCGGTGTCCACTGAAAGGCAGCTCAGAGCTGAGAATAAAACCCTTTGCTCAGTGGCTCCCAGCAGGCGGTGAGGCAAGAGGGCCTTGTGCAGCCACTCAGAGGTAACAGAGGGCTGGTCACCCAGGGCTGACAAAAAGCAGCTGTGGGTGGCTGAGATGAAGGGAATGGCCCTGGGGCTGGGGGTCTGAGTGATTCCCCACAGGTCCTGGGAACCAGGCTGTGTGTGGAGAGCAGAGAGCCTGGTGCGCACCTGTGTGACCCAGAGCAGGAGAGCCCAGCTCCAAGGGGGGGGGGGGGGGATGAGTGGCCAGGCTGGGACGCTGCCTCCTAGCAGGCAAGACGGGGAGGCCTCCACAGGCACAGATTTCCACTGCACCCCCAGGGACCTTGGGGCTGAGCTCCTTCCCCTCACCCTGAGCCCTCTACACCCTTCAACCTTCACCCCAACCCTACCCAGCACTTGGGTGCTGACCTGCCTGGGGCTCACAGACAGAAGGCATGTGGCACCAGACCAGACCGGCGGCACAGGCTGAAGCCTTGCACTCCCCCAGCCTGGGCAGGGGCAGGGGCAGGGGCAGGGGCAGGGTGAGGGGCAGGGGCAGGGGCAGGGGCAGGGGCAGGGGCAGGGGCAGGGGCAGGGGCAGGGGCAGGGGCAGGGTGAGGGGCCTGCCAGGAGAGTGCCCCAGCACCGCAGCCCTCTCAGTATTCCTCGGCCTCCTGCAGCTGGGACAGGTACTCCCTCTGAGAAGGGTTTACGGGGCAGACCCCGCCATTGTTGGGGGGCCGCACAGAGTGGTAGCGGCTCCAGTCCCCCTTACACATGATCCAGGGCAGCCTGTCCAACTTGAAGTGCAGCTCGGGTGAGAATTCCGTGCTGATGAGGTTAGGGGTGCCAGCGCCCTTGCCTCGGGTCAGCAGCCGGTGCCTGGAGTCGTAGCAGCAGTGCTGGGCGGCCAGCGTGGTGCTGTTCTGGGACAGCCGGGAGCGCAGGCAGGAGTCCGCCGAGGGATGGTAGATATCCAGCCGCTCTTTGGGGCCGCTGGCGTCCCTCCACTGGAAGCTGCGGCCCTTCCGCTTGTCCCACAAGCTCACGTCCTGGTTCCTAGCCTTTAGTGGGTATGTGCATGGGCAACTGGGCAGGTCCTGCAGCACCTGGCTCAGGTACTTATCTAAGAAGTCGCTCTTACAGTTCAGCCACTTCTCACAGGGGTCCACATCTGCAGAGGGCAGGGAAGTGGGGGGAGCTGGGTCAGCCCCTTGGTGTGGTGTGGTTGGGGCTGATCAGGGGCCAGTGCGTGGAGAGGAGGCCAGAGCCCCAGCTGGTGCAAAGGTGGGGCTGGGTAAGGCCTTAGGGGCAGGAGAAGGACCCACACCAAAGCTGGGGCAATCCGACCTGGCCTGCACTGCTGGCAGATAGGGGCTCCCACACAACACCCAGGCAACCTGAAGCAAGAGGCCACGGTTTAAAACAGACACTGGCCATGGGGCTGGAGGAGGGGCCTAGATGCCCCCTGTTCCACTAAGGTGTTCCTTTTTCAAGGGTGGGGAACCTTTTTTCTGCCAGGGGCCATTTGGATATTTATAAAGTCATTCACAGGCCATACAAAATTATTGTTGTTATGAAAAAAGCTCCTAGATTTATTGAAGTTCAAGTCCCACCTGTGGTTGCCTTGACAGGGCCAGAGGTTCCCTACCCCTGCAAAATGTAGGAAAGATCCTGGGGAAGGAGTGGGGTGGGTAGGGAAGGGAGAGCAGTTTAAACCAATTGGTAAGAAAATGTTTCAATACAGGGTGGGGCAAAAGTAGGGTTCCAGTTGTTCGTATGGAAAATAACACAATAATTAATAAATAATAATACAAAAATAAACTGCTTTGCAAATTCACAACTGGAAACCTACTTTTGCCCCACCCGGTATTTTATCCACTGGCCCATTATTGTTTTTAACTCCGCCTTTCTCAGGCCATATGACCTGGGGTGAGTTGCTCTGCCCCTCTGGGCCCCCAATGGCCCCCTCTGTCTATGCTGCCCTCCCCCATCTCTCTATCTCGGGAGATGTGGCTTCTGACACCTGATACAATATTGAGCTTCTGCAGCACTGAGCAGGGGCCTCATCTGCAAAGGGGGCTGTCCACAGCCTCCTGGCTCCTTGCAAGGTCCAGGTGAGGCCGAGTATGCTGGTGAAAGCCTGGCCGGCTCCAAGCTGCTGGAAGGAGCAGTCCTGGAGTTCTGGATCCTGACCCATTTCTGAGGGCACCCCCTTCCCAGACAAAGCCTGCCCAGGAGTCTCCACGGGTGACCCAGGAGTAGAAGCCAGAATGTCCCCTTTTCATCCTGCTGCCAGGGAGAATATGTCCACGGGGTGGTCTCCAAGCTCTGGGCTCCCATCAAGACCTTCCCAGAAGGAATTTCAGGCTGGGAGAGGCCAATGGGCCTGTCTAGGGGCTTCAGAAATGCTAGGGCCCCCTTGCTGGGGAGGATAACCTTCAAGGTGGAAGATGGAAGCGAGATTCCTGCCTGTGAAATGCTGCTCCACCCTCCCGAGAGAGGTCCTGCCCCACACCCCCAGGGACAGGGCCTAGCCCCCCACTGACCTGAATCTGGCACATCGGTAGCCGGGGGCTCCTCACTGGGTGAACCCGAGGTGTCCTCGTCCTGGGTGCCTTTGGGAAGAGAGGCCAGGCTAGTGGCACCCCAAGTCCCGATGGGGAAGCCCAGCCCTCACTAGGCTCTGGGTGTCCATAGCACCTGGGACAAGGCAGGGCCACCACGTTTGAGAGCTCCCTGCATCTCCTCTCCCTGGTACAGGGCTCACGCGCCCACATTCCCAGGGGGTCAAGCCCAGCGTGTAAGCCACTCCCCACACAGGAGCTGCGGCTCATCTCACCAGGACAGGGGGGCAGGTCGCAATCCTCGTCTTCGGTGGCGGTGCAGCCGTAGCCACAGGACCGAGTCCTCTGCCGGGTGCCACTGCCACAGCTCGCGTTGCAAGGAGACCAGGGGCTCCACTCCTCTTGAGGCTTGTCACCTGGGTAAAGGCAGGGAGCCGGGGGGAGTGAGCACAGCCCACAGGGTGCAGCATGTGGCAGGGCCCCAAGCCCAGTGGACGGAGGTGGCCCTACAGAGAGAGCACAGCCCGCGGCCACATACTCTATGTCAACACAGCAACAAAGAGGAAAAGGTATCTGGGCTGGAGGCCACCTGACCACTGTAGCTGTGACCTTGAGCAAGTCTCCCCCCATCTCTGAGCTACAGTTTTTATATCAGTCAAAACCCAGGATGGCAATACTCTCCTGTCACAGAGGGTATTAAAGAATGTCCCTGCTGCCCATGTTAGGGACCTGGGCCTGGTGAGAGACCTGAAACACCCCTGACTGCACCCATGGCCCTCTGGCTGTGCAGGGCCTGGGACCCAGGGCTCTCTGTGGATCCCTCAGCGTAATGACATAGCAAGTACTCTCTTCACTTTCCAGGCAGGCCCGAGCAGGCTGGCACCAAGAGTTGAAGGACAATTAACGGAAGAAAAGCTGAAAGTCATGAAAATGCTGCCTCCTAGTTTATACTATTTTGGTAAAATTGGGAAAAGGCTACTATAACTTAGTCTTAATCATAGGCACCGCCATTCAACGATGAAGCAACAAGCTCTGGGGAGAATGGCTGCAAATATGCACAATGTGGTCTGCACCCAGGGAAGTCCCGAACTACAACATGCAAAAATAAAAATGGCTGTCATGCGGGGTTGGCAGGCTTTCTGTGATATTTTCTGAACAGACTGTATTATACTGTTTTCTAATAAAAAAATAAAAATAGCCAATACTGCGTTTACTACATGCTGGCACTTTAAATGCATCAACTGACTCAATACCCTCTACTCCCAATCCCAGTAGTAAGGGTTGTGCCATTCTCCATTTTATAGAGGAAGGAACTGAGGCACAGAGAGGTTAAGTAACTTGCCTAATGTCATTCAGCTGGTAAGTGGCAGAGTCAGGGTTCAAACCCACACAGTCTGAAAACGAAGTCAGTTGTGAGTGGTAGGATTTATAATATTTCCCAATTTACTGGAAACTGATAGATAGGGATATATATAATATTAATAAATGTCTGTTTTGCTTAGGGGACCTCAGGGCTATTGTGGGGGTCAAATGCTTGGGGGGAAAAACTTTGCAAGCTATGGGTGATGCTACTATTTAGCTGATGATGGTGTTTGTACAGGCCTAAGCTCCTGGTTCCCCAGCTGCCCCTGCCCAGGAACTCTCAGCCCTCCCTGGTAGCAGCCAGGGATGCCAAGATGGGGGCGCTTACTGGAGAGGTCCTTGAAGGCCAAAAAGCTGGAGGACAGCGAGCCCCGCTTCCAGATGCCTATGGTTCCACTGAACTCGTCCTCTTTCTCATCGCTGCTCTCACGGTACTCTGAAAAGGAGTCCTTCCCTCCTTCCTCCTTTCTCCTTGGGACTTTGCCGCTGAGACTGGACCTCGCCCTCTCATCCCGCAGGTAGCCCCAGAGGAGGGGCCAGGAGACCTCCTTGGCGGTTAGCCAGCTGGGGGCACCTTGGGGCCAGTGACGACTTGCCTCGGCCAGCAAGTCCCCCTCCACCTTGGCCTGGGTGTCCTCCATCGCCTCAGTGCTCACCTGCAGGGAGACAGAATCCAGGCTGGTAAGTGAGGGAGGGCTCGGGCTGGACACCAACAAGAGGGAGATGACAGGCAGGGGGATGACAGGCCTTCCTGGCCTCCCAGGGCACCTGGGGTCACAGCCTAAGACCTGGCAGTGTATCAGTCCCCTGGAGGTTCCTGACTCCCCAACCCTACCACAGACATGGGTTTAACTGGTCTCAGGTGGGGCCAGGCATGGCGGCTCTCACATGTGCCAGGGCAGAGACCCACTAGTGGTAAGAGACGGGGACAATGAATTTTGGCTTCATCCGCCTGTAGGCTGCACAGCCTCGGGGGCTACTAACAGCCCTGAGCTTCCATTTCCTCCTGGTAGAACCAGGACAGCAAATCCCCAGGGCGGCCCCCAGGGGGCGAAGAGGGGTCTCTTTCACCACATTGTGGAGGGGAAATGAAATCATGTATGTCAAAGAGAACTTTAAAAACATCCCTTGGGGTTATTATAAATTAATCTGAGGTCACTCAACAAAATTTGGGGGGAAAACAGCGAAATATAAAGAAGCGAGTGAGCGTTGCCCATATTCCATCGCTGACAGATACCATTTTGGTGACTAACTTTCCAGGTTTTACGTATACACGTGCGCACACATCTAGGCACACGCATATACTTTTAAACAATGTTACAGTTACATCCTACACTTTTCTTTTGGGGAATGTGTTTTGTAACTGTAGATGCTACACAAAAATGCAGGCTTACTACCATTAGGGATTCGGAACTGGCAGTGGAGTACGTGAACCGGAATTCCACTGGCCGCTCCGGTGGCAGTCCCCTACCCACCGAACTCGAGCCCCCCTTCAGGGCACTGCAGTAAGGGGCTGGGCCTGGGTGGGGATCAGACCTTCAGGCTTTCCCACAAGGCTTCCCAGAGATTTCTGGAATCCCCTGCAGCTCAAGAAGCATTCTCTGTTCTTTTGGTCCCATGACAGCCCTGCCAGGTTGGCACTGTTTGTCCCTTGCTATGGACTAGGAGCCACATGAGTTGCTCTTGGTCTGCAGCTTAAAAGCAGAGAAGCAGGTGCTCCCCCTACAACTCCCCAGGGACAGCATCGGGAGTCAACTTCAACCCCTCACAGGACCCGCGCCCTCCAAGGAATACAGGACAGGACGCCTGACCTCAGAGCTGAGCCACTGAGCCCAGCTCCTGTCCAGGTGTTCGCTGGGTGGTGGCCCTTCTGTAGCTCTCACCTGGATATTGGGGTTCGGGGTACTCAAGTCTGTGTTGGCCAATCCTGGCAGCTTCTGCAGCTCCAGCAGCAGGGGAGTGTCCTCCTGGGTCCCAGGAAGGGCTGCCTTTTGGGGGCCGGTTCCTGGGAGCAGTGGGGTCTCCTCTTCCCTAGGAGAGCTGGGGTCTGGGGAGGCTGAGACCTAAGGGGGAGAGGGGGAGGATGTTTTGGGGTTAGCAAAAGTAGGTACTAATGTGAGTCTCCTGTAAGAGTGAAGTGGTATAATGTGAGCTTTCGAAAAGCAGGGCATGCCTCTCCCGAGATATCTCTCCATTTTCTCTGTGTGTGTGTGTCTCGCTCTCTCTCACATACACACACAGACCTGCGAGTACCCTCCCAGGCTTGCCCAGCAGCCCTGACCCACGCGTTTCCAGCTAACGCAAGAGCCCTCATCCGCACAAACCCTCCCTGCGCTGCGCAAGCCTGCCTGCTAACCCGGCCCAGCTCCTCACAGTTCCCCCTTCTCCCTTCTCTCCACCTCGGTCAGGCACTTGTTCTGGATAATGAAATCCAGTTGCCAGGGGCAGGCCGGGACCTCCCCTCCCCGCTGCTGAGGCCCTGCCATCCACACAGAGCCAGGCGCGCACACAGTCACCGCGGCCTCCCAGGAGGTGCTGCAGACCCAGCACCAACAGCCAGGCTAGAGGCCCAGGGGCCCAGGCAGGGGCTGGACTTCACCATCCACGCAGGTGGGGACCGGCCTAGCCCAGCCCACCCTCAAAGCAAATCCCTGTAATAAGAGGACTACTGACAGCCGCGCTCCAAGCACCAGGGCTGGCTGGTCTGTGAGACCCGTGTACCTGCCCGTGTACCTGCCCAGGGCCCTGCGCCTGGTTTAATGCTCTGCTGTATCCATCATGAAATGCTGGGAGGCCCCGCACAAACCACAGGCCGTACAAACCACGCAGTGGGTCCTGCCAGGCACCCTGTATGTATTGACTCCAATCCTCCTTCGGGCAGGTACGAGCATCTTCCCCACCTCAGAGAGGAGTCAATCGAGGATCAGAGAGGCAAAGTAACTGGCTTGGGGTTGCAGAGGGGGCCGGCGGAGCAGGATGTGAGGCAGGTGGTCTGGCTGGACCCTGCTCTTAACCCTTGTGCTCTGCAACTCCAGGGGCCTTCCAGTTCCATGCCGGCCACTCTGGGGTGCTGAGTGTGGTGAATGAACAAAACACTAGAAACGGATGTTCAGCTTTTCAAGTTCATCTTTCCCTTTGATCCTCCTAACAACCCAATGAGAAGCCAAGGGGAGGAGTGAGATTAGGAGACTGAGATCCAGGGAGGTTGGGGACTTGCCTGGGACCACGAGCAGCCAAGCCTCTGGGCGCCTGCCCATTGCTGTCCTTCCCTCTCTCCCTCAACCAGCTTTCCTGTGGTTCCGATCTCCAAGAGCGAGAAGAATGGTCAGAAGGGAAAACAAGGCACAGCCACAGGCTCAGCATCACGCAGGCCTGGACTGCAGTTCCCCTTCTGACCCTCACTGAATTCACTGGTTGGGCTACAGAGACCCCAACCCAAGAAGGCCAAGCTTCAGGAAAATACCTGCTTCTTGGTGTCACCCACCTGGCAGGTGAGACCTTTCAACCCACAGCAGCCCTCCTGCAATCCAGCCGGTGCCAGGCAACTGGCTGAACAATGGACCAGGACCGAAGTGCTAAGCACCCCTACCCCGTGCAAGATGGCCCCAGGCTTGGAGGGTCCTTCCTCTGTGCTCAGCTCTTCAGTTTTTATTGTTTTGGGTTTTTTTTAGAGAGAGGAAGGGAGAGGGGGAGAGACAGAAACAGCGATGGGATTGGCTGCCTCCTATATGCCCCCTACTGGGGATTAAGCCCACAACCCAGGCATGTGCTGTGACTGGGAATCCAACCAGCAACCTTTTGGTGCATGGACAACGCCTAACCCACTGAACCACACTGGCCAGGGCACAAAGTGCTTTCTTCCCTGGAGACTCAGTCTGTTGCTGCTGCAGGAACCTCCCCAGCTCTGACCCTTCATGCAGGACAGTCCTTACAGCCTGGAAGAGCTGTCCTCTCAGTTCTTCTCTTGCCCATTCTGATCTCCATACCCTCTAACATGCACTAATAGCATGGTCCAAGCTCTGCCAAAGTCCCCCCCACCCCTTCCCCCCACCCCAAGGTCTTCCCTTACCTGCCTAGGAGCTGGTGGGTGCCAGGACTAGTGCCCAGGGCTCTAGAATTAAGCAAAGCTGGGCCTGGATCCTGGCTCACCGCTTACTAGCTGCCTAACTGTAGGTTAGTTATTGGGTCCACTGTCAGTTTTCTCACCCCTAAAATGAAAACAAGACAAGAAACACAAAATGCTAGGCACGGTGGCTGTTGGGTACTGTTCTGATCTTAATTAAAACGGAAGACACCCAAGGCGGAGCTGTGTCATTCTTTGCCTAGCCAGCACCCTGTAACAAAGTGCCTGGTCCCAGCCCCTTGCAACGACCGTGCCACCCAGGTATCTGTCCTGTGCTTTCACACCCAGCAAGCCATCTGACAGAATGGGTTCCCGAATTTCCATTGGGCTGTAGGAGTAAACTGAGGCTCAGCAACAGGCCTGCCCAGAGCGCGGGTGGCATATTTTGTTCCCGATGCTAATGATTTCGAAACTTTTCAAGGCCTTGGCTGAGCGGGCTGGGGCATGGCATGCAAAGGGAGACCATAAGATCCCCAGTGCAGCTCCTGAAATTGCAAACCTGGCTCGCAATCCCAGCTAGGTTTAACATCTCTGCGCCTCAGTTTTCTCATCTGGAAAGTGGGAATAATGCCCAAGTCTGAATGGCGTGACAATGAAATGACATCATGTAAACTCTCTGAACCGACTCTGCAAGGTCCGGGAATGCTCACTACCCCTCAGCCATCCTACGCCTTTAGATCTGGTGGGTTTATATTCCCCGGTTTCTCCACAAAGGTCTTTGAATTGGTCATTTCTGACGTTTCACCCGAGGCCCTTAGAATAGCAGGGTGCGCTCTCTCAACAATTCCTTAGCCTCCACCTTTGATGTGCAGGAGATGACTCGGCCCCTCATTTTTGTTGTTAATCCTCACTGGAGGATATTTTTTTCCATTGATTTTTAGAGAGAGTGGAAGGGAGGAAGGGAGGGGGGAGAGGGCGAGGGAGAGAAACACCGATGTGAGAGAGACACGGCAGTTGGTTGCCTCCACACGCACGTGCCCGACCCGGCGGCCCAGGTATGCGCCCTTGACCGGGAATCAAACCCGAGACCACTCCCGCCTCCCTTGGAACAAGTCCAGCAGGTTTTGTGCCCATGGGGATGAATGTCCACCCCAGTCCCCGAGGAACAGCTGGACGGTTGACCCCGTGACAGCAGACACAGCTTTCGACAACTATGGTTTCTCTCCATGCCTAACACCACTCCTCAAGGTCTCGGCCCTGCCGTGATGACCTCGTCTGCTTTCCAAGGTCATAGTCACGCGAAGGTCCCCGGCGGGCTACCCACAGCCGGCAGGCTGAGGACCCACCTCACCTCGTCTCAGTTCGCGCCCAAAGGGCTCAGACCCTTCGCAGATTTGCTTCAAGAGGCTGCGCCTCGACCGCGTGAACCTCCGCAACCCCGGCCCGCGGCGGGCACAGCGCCCCGCGCGGACCCCGTCCCTCCGCGCCCCCGAGACGCGCGCGCTCGCGGCGAGGCGACCCGGGGAGCCGGACCCCCCGGGCGTCTGCGCCAGCGCCGCGCCGAGGCGGAGCTCCCCAGGCTCGCGAGCTGCGCCGCCGGGGGGCCGGGGCTCCTGAGGCCGCGCGCCCCTGGCCCCCCGGCCCCGCCTCTGGATGGAGCGAGCGGGCCGGGGGGGGCCGAGCGCCGAGCCCCGCGCCCCGCCGCTCACCTCCGCCAGCCGCGCCTGGCGCCGGGGCCAGGGCCCGGGTCCCCGCGGCTTCTTCTCGGGGAGCCCCTGCCCCGCCGCCAGCAGCGCCGCCAGCAGCGCGGCGCCGAAGAAGAGCCCCGCTGTGCCCGGGAGCCGAGGCATCGTCTCTCCCGCGCCCGCTGCTCCCGCGCCTCTGGGCCTCCGCACCCGCTCCGGGGACTTTGTAGGCTCCGGGCCTCCAGGGGCGGGGAGCCCGGGGGGGGGCGGCTCGGCCCGGCGGCGGGGGTGCGGGCGCCCCGCCCTCTGCTGCCCGCGCCCCGGCACCGACGCCCGCGCGGCTGTCCGTCGGGGTCAGCGCCGGGGGCGCCCCCGCCCCCCGGACGCGCGCCGGTCGGCCCCCCTTTGATCTGCCCCCTCCGGCCCCCGTGCGCGCCCCGCGGCCGGCGCAGCCCCGAGCAGATCCCTGCGCCCCGGCGTTAGGCGCCCGCGGCCGGCGCGCTCCAGCCCGGGCGGGGCTCCCGGGGTCCCGGGGACGCCCGGCCTGGCGCGCGAGGGGTCCCCGCAGTCCTGAGTAAACCAACAGATCAGTGTTCACTTAGGACTCCGGGTCGGGTGGCTCGGGGAGGGGGCCTGGAAGTGCCCCCCGCCCCTCGCTGCTCCCTGCCGGGGCGGAGCCGGCAGACACCTGCCGCGGGCGCCCGCTTTCCCAGGCGCCCGGAGAGCTAGGGACCCGGCGGGAGGGCCGAAGGGAGCCCGCGCTGGCCACCCCGAGGCCACCTTTTGGGACCTTGATTTTTAAGCTGCTTATTAAGAAACAGCGTAAAACGATCCTTTGTATCCCTCCCTGTCCTGCCGCGAGATTGAAGCAGAAACACCTGCTCTGGGAAGGCGCCGGGGCGCGGCCGCAGCCCCACTGACTCCGGCGGTAAACGGGGCGGGGCAGGGCCTGTTCGCCCCCGCCCCCCGGTCTCATTCTGACATCCAAGACCCCCGCCGCGCGCCCTCTTCCTCCGGGGCCCCGAATGTCTCACACTCCCAGTGTTGCTTCAGGGCCCTTGGACTTGGCGCTTGGGCGAGTTCCCCATGCTCGTGTTTCCTCCTGGTAACCCGCCTCTGTGAATCTGGTTAGTAGCCCAACTAGGCGGCCTTAGAGGGCGGGAGGGAAAGAATTAGTGCTTCTTCAGTCCCCACAGGTGAAAGCCCCGGAGGGAGCGCTGCTAACGTGTTTGAGGGAGCGTGGGGAGACCCTGCCCTGCTGCTGGCTGCCGCCGCCCTCCCCAGTGCAGGGACCCCCACACGTGGGGCAGGAAATAAACCTCAGTTTTATGATAAAGATCAGGAACGCAGGGGCAGTGACATTAGGGAACGTGCGCTCGGCGGCGCGGGCGAGCTGGGGGTGGGGTCCGGGCAGGTTGGGAGCAGCAGGGGCCTTGGGAAGACGGGAGGGAGCGCGAGGCCCGCCCGCGCTTCAGGGCAGAGCGCAGATGCCCCAGGTGCTGGGGAGGCTGGCCACGAAACCGGCCGCGGGACGACCTGGCTTCCCCGAACGAAACTCTTGGGGAACTGGGCTCATTTCTGAGAAGCCACTTCTGTCCCCACAGCACAGCCCGGGGCTCTGCAGTGTCCTGAAGAGTTGCATCGCAGGAATTACAGCCTGGGTCTGCAGGCGGCCGCAGGTTGGAGTCTGGCTTCTGCCATTTCCCAAGAACTTGATCTTATTGGACAAGTTCTTTGACTTCTCTGTGCATCTGTCATCGTAAAAGTGTGCGTGTGGGTGGGTGGGGGGGGGAGGGTACTTAAGTCTCAGTTGTGAGAAGCAACTGAGAATCTATGTTAAGAACTTATATTAGGATGAACTATATAAAGTTGCCATTTTTGGGTCAAAAAAGGTCAAATACTAGCAGTTTCACATGATTGAACCTAATCAGATGCCTGTGACATGTTAACACTAATGTTAGCCAACAGAAACCTAGCCTCTGAGCGCCTGCTACACCATATTGCTTTTACTAGACTAAATGAGAGGACACCTTGTTTTTATTTTTGTTTTTAGGATTTTTTTTTTTTTTGTAAAACTATTTTTGAATCTAACCTAATATTTTGTCTTTCATCAAACTTTTGCATCAAACTTGGAGTTTGAAAAGAATGGGTTTATTTATTCATGTGTCCCTCTCTTAAGGGCACAGGCTTTTCTCTCTCTCCAGGTTTCTTTGTTTTTCATTTTTGTTTTTTTAGTTAGTTTGTTTTTTTAATGCAGTGGACAGAAAGGAGGTGAGACTGGAGATTTCTCCTGACAACCCTAGATGTGTTAAGTCCCCTTCAGGGACTACCGTAATGACACTACAGATCTCTTGTCACCATTGGGCAGGGTGAGGATAGGATTAGTATCTCGTAGCCAGAAATTCCCTGTGCCCTTAAGTGAAATTGCAGTCGTAAGGGGTCGGCAAAAGTCGGCAAAAGTCGGTTTACAGTTGTCAGTATGCGAAACACAGTTTATTCTTATAATGTTTTTTATTAATTATTGTATTACAACTGTAAACCGACTTTTGCCCACCCCCGTATCTCCCTAAACCCAAGTCTAAATGTGTTGGATTTTAATGCTAACCAACGAAGATTCTTCTGAAGGGTCCCATGACTTCCATGGGTCAAACTGTACCAGGGTTATTCCCAGAAAGCATAAGGGGTGGTAATTAGGTAGTTGTTGGCCAGGTTAAATTGGCATCTTAGGTTTCTGAATATTAATGAGGTGAGCCAAGTGGGGAGTCCAACTTGGTGGTAGATTAGGTGGAAGCTACATTAACCTCCTCCCAGGGCCAAGCTGGAATTACAACTAAAATATAGAAAAATCATCCTGAATAACCAACTGAAGACGAGCTAGAGAGCACCCTCATAACCAAGGAATTAAAGAGGAGGCCATATCGAGACCAGTAGGAAGTGCGGAGGTGCAAGAGGGCTGGCTGGGCTCCCACAGGCAGCAGCTGAAGGTCCGGAGGGAGATCTCAACTGCATGGGATTCCCCCTGAGAAGTCTGGGGCCTACACCCCAAACCCGGCTTCCCAGCCCAGAGCACCAGAACTGGGAAAGGTGCCCAGATAACATCTGGCTGTGAAAAACAGCTGGGTTTCTGTCCGTCAGGGAGAGACAGCTGGAAATGCTCCTAAAGAACCAATGCACAAAATTTCGTTTGCAACCACTCACCTTGGGCTCCAGCAGAGGGAAGGCAGAGTGGGCTAGAGCTGTGTGAGGAGAGTCTGGGGTTGGTGGCTTTGGGTGAGAGCTTAGAAGACAGCCACCAGGGTCCCTGTGCTGATTCATTCCCCCACACTGCAGAAGACATCTTTCTCAAGCAGACCTTTTCCATCCATGGAGCATTAGCCTGGGGGGAAGCAATAGCCCCCCACATTGGAATCCCTCTTGCCCCACCCTGTGGAGTTTACAACCTGCTGAGGACTATAGCTGAAGGCTCATTAAGTGACTGAGGCTAACAGACAGCCTGCAGGAAGACGCAGATCCCTGGGTTGCTTTGAGTCTTTGCCTGTCCTGCTCCTGGGCCTGGGACTAGTAAAAGCAGATGCTGGTCCAAAGCTTGGTCTTTTCCACATGCACCCAGGCCCAGCAGAGGGAGCTACAGGCCGTGGATTGCTGATAGCTCCAACAGGTGGCTCAGAGCCAAGCACAGACAGTGTCTGACATTGGCCTGCACCACAGTCCCTCTGAAAAGGCCCAGACCAATACACCCAGTGGCTAACTTTAGACAACAACAGAGCAGGATCCAATAAGCTTCACAAGCAGCATATCCACAGGGAGATATTGGCAGGCACCAAACCCTGCTGAAGCAAATTCCATTTCATGTGATCAGCACCTGCACAGCAGCCTGCATGCTGTGTTGTGCGTTGAGCCTCACTTTCAGCCAGCTTGAGGGTTGAGTCCATGCATGAACAGGCCAATAGCAATCAAGACTCAATAACAACGGGAGGGCCCACACAACACACACAAGGGACAGTCTTAGAGCATCTAGTTCTAGTGGTCAGGAAGACTGCACCACTGGGTCCCACAGGTCACCTACTACATCAGGCCACCCTACCAAGACTGGGAGTTGTAGCAGGCCTACCTAATACATAGAAACAAACACAAACAGGCACCCAAAATGGGGAGACAAAGGAACAGGCCCCAAATGAAGAAACAAGAGAATTCTCTAGAAGAAGAGGTAAATGAAGTAGAGGTAAGCAATTTATCGGATATAGAGTTCAGAATAATGATTATAAGGATGCTCGACTACATGAAAAGGACATCTACACCATTGAAAAGGACCAGTCAGAAATGAAGAATAAAATATCTGAAATAAAGAATACACTAGAAGGAATAAATAGCAGGCTCGATGAAGCAGAGGATCGGATCAGTGATTGGGAAGACAAGGTAGAAAAACAACCCTTCCATTCAGAGCAGCAAAAAGAAAAACGACTTTAAAAGAATGAGGAGCTCACCCGGCTGGCATGGCTCAGCGGTTGAGCATCGACCTAGGATCCAAGAGATTGCCGTTCGATTCCTGGTTGGGGCACAAACCCAGGTTTCGGGCTCCATCCCCAGCAGGGGGAGTGCAGGAGACAGCCGATCAATGACTCTCTCATCATTGATGTTTCTCTCTCTCTCTCTCTCCCCCCCCTCTTCCTTCCTCTCTCTGAAATCAATAAAGATATGTTAAAAAAAAAAATGGCTGTGAGAAGGAATTCGGTATAATGATTGAGAGGAGGGGGAGGAGGAAGGTTTGGACCTGGATGCTCATAGCTTTAGGACTTGTGTTATGAGCTGGTATGTCTCATGAGGAGTCCTCCTGTAAGGGAAAAGTAAAGACAGTAAACTAAAGAGTGAAGGTACCGGTTTAATGAGGATGGGGTGGGCTGTTTTGGTCTTATATTTTTATTTAGGTCACATTTTATTTATTTTATTTTTTTCTTCAAATATATCTTTATTGATTTCAGAGAGGAAGGGAGAGGGAGAGAGAGAAACAATGATGAGAGAGTCATTTATCGGCTGTCTCCTGCACGCCCCTGACTGGGGATCGAGCCTGCAACCCGGGAATGTGCCCTGACCGGGAATTGAATCGCGATCTCCTGGATCCTAGGTTGATGCTCAACCCCTGAGCCACGCCCGGCCGGGCTCAGGTCACATTTTAGAAGTTGGATGATAGTTTTCTCTTTTGGCTTTCCTTCTACCCCCACTATTTTGTATTCCCTCTTGGTCATATTGCCCTGTCAAGTGTTCAAGACTGAGTAGGTGGCCCCCGTGTTGACTAGGAAGTTGATCTTTTTTATCCCTGATGGTCAGGGTAAGCCTGGGCTCCTCAATGTAAGTCTCAGGGCCTTTGAGGAGACTTTCAGCCGCTTTATCCCTCTTCTCCCAGCTGCACCATCTGTGGGGATGGGCAGTCCAATTAGTTTCCTTCGGGGTATTATCCTTTCCAATGGCCCTCCTCTTTGCATATGGCACACTGGTTGGGCACAAGTCTCTGGGGCCATTGGGGTGCCCCTGTCCAGGGACCTGAGTAACTCACCAGTATTACAGAGCCTCATGAGGGTGGGCCCCATCTTTCCCAGGAGCTTGGCTGACCCTGAACCTCCAAAGCCAAAATGTTGGCTATTTTCTTGGTTCTCCTTGGCTTCCACCTTAAGGTCTTGGTTGTTGAACACTCAGAAGGTCAATTCCACCAATCTGGAAGTCTAGGTGGTAGGTTCTATCTCTAATTTTTGCAGTTTTCTCCTACTGTCTGGAGCACTCAGTGATATAAAGTGGGACCTAACTACTGTATTTCCTTCTATAGAGTCTGGTCTATATTGGTGTAGATGCACGGGCATTCCCAAAGTCTTTCTAAGCAAGCAGAGGGGTTCTCTTTAGCTTCCTGGGTGATTTTCTGGATCTGACTCCAATTAATAGGTTTTCTGCCGGCTGCCTGTATTCCCTTAAGGATCATATTTCTAAAATGTCTAAGTCGGCCTTCTCCTGTGTTGTCCCTAAAGTCCCAGTTAGGATCCATCTTGGGGATGGCTTGTGCTCCTGGTTGGTAGGTGTGATGACCTGCAGTGTCCCTATTAATTTTGTCTGCTTCTCCAGCCTTCATAAGGACTAGGGCTTTCTTGTCCTGTTAAAAGGACATTTAAGAGGGTCTGGACATCTGCCCAAGTGGGGTAGTGGGTCTGGAGTATTCCCCTGACCAGGTTAAGGAAGCCCTAAGGTTTTTCTCTTAATTCTTTAGAATGTGCCTTCCAATTATACAGGTCTGAAAAGGCAAAGGGTAAGACACAGTCATCAGGCTCTTTCTCCTCTGGGAACCTCCCTGGGGCAGAACCACCCTCCTGTTCCCCCAGGTTGGTAACTTGTCTCACTATGAGTGCTGGCCAGGCTGGGGCCTGAGCTGTAGGACAGGGTTGAGGGGATGGAGTGGTGAGGGGAGTGGTGAGGGGGTCGAAGGGCTATCAGAAGGGGATGTAGCATCCTGTCCAGGGGAGGACTGGCCATTAGGATTAGGTGGCATCGGAGGAGCACTTGGCCTCGGGGAGGGAGGAAGTCAAGGAGGGTCTTCTGGTCTTGAATTTAGAATTGGCAAAACTGACTTGGTTTTCTGGGTTCCTTCTTCAGGATGTAGTCCTACATTTTTATTTATTTTTTGGTAATCCCTTATTTTGGTACAAGGCCATGAAAAATTGAACATAGGGGATTTCATCCCACTTTGGAAAATTGTGTTATAATTTAGAGACCTGTTTGCTCGCCACAATTCTCCAACCCTCAGTTCATGTTGGGGCCAAGTGGTTGATACTGAATGACTTCCAACTCTGTAATAAGCTCCCCAAGGTTTTTTTTTTTTTTTTTTTTCTGGGATGAGGTTTTGGTTCCCCATAGCCTTCCCCCTTGGTCATTTCCCCAGTCCTCCAGGGTATGCAGCTATGGAGATACTTCCCAACAGGGCCCAAGACAATAGGTCCCTATTCCAATCTGCCTAGACTCTTTCCTAGTCTGGTGGGGTGGCCTTGGGGTGTGTCAAGGGTAAGCTTCTTCCATCTCAGAGACAAGCATTTAGAGCAGGAGAGGGGATGGGAATGAGGTTCGAGTCAGGCTAAAACCAGCCCAAAGGCCTTCTCCTGCTGTAAGAGAAGTGTATTCAAAAAGGGGCTGGAGCCCCAACAGGTTTGGCTCAGTGGTTAGAATGTCAGCCCATGGACTGAAGGGTTCCAGGTTCGGTTCTGGCTGATGCCTGCGGGAGGCAGCCAATCAATGTGTTGATGTTTCTCTTTCCCTTCCACGTTCTCTGAAAAGCAATGGAAAAAATGTCCTTGTGTGAAAAAAAGGGCCTGGACACAGGGGTCCCTGAGGCCCTCGGGGCTAACTCCCCTAAGGTTTATCCAATCTTAGATTTCCTTTTGTATTTTCTCCTAGAAGTTTCATATTTTAGATTTTATGTTCAGATCTGATTTGTTTTGAGTTAATTATCATTTATGATGTAAGGGTTGAAGCTGTGGACAAAAGAGGGGCCACAGCCCGGCTGGGTGTAGCTTAGCAGTTGAGCGTCGACCTTATGATCCAGGAGATCTTGGTTTGGTTCCCGGTCAGGGCACATCCCTGGGGTTGTGTGCTTGATCCCCAGCGGGTGGTGTGTGGGATGCAGCCCATGAATGACTCTCTCATCACTGATGTTTCTATCTCTCTCTTCCTTTCCCTTCCTCTCTAAAATCAATAGATATATTTAAAAAAAAAAAAAAAAAGAGGGGCCACACACTAACCTCACAAGCTCAGGGGAGGCCAACCTTGTGGGCCCTACAAGTTACTACATAGGATGGTCTGGTCATAAAAATTTCTAACTAAAAGTGGCTCATGACAGTCACATCCTAGCCTGTAGCTTCCTCAACGAAGGTCAATGTTGACAAAGGTCAATGTTTACGTGAGGTTGTCTTGTCTTTTTCCACCTAAGAAGATAACATACCTTTGAAATGTCAAAGCAATCTCCTTTCCAGATCCCTCAGGGCACAACATCCCGAGCAGGAGACCACAGAACCCCTGGTTGTTATCTGTTCCCAGAACACCATCCTATTGCTGTAAATGTTACTCATTACCTATCCCGTGCCCTCCAATGTGAAACAAGTACATGCCTCTCTGTTGTACTTTTCATCCAATCCCAGAGATTTCCCCAGTTTACTTTCTCCTGCCCCCTTCATCTACCATTAATGGATTTCATGTAAACTTATGTCTCCTCTTATGTATAAAATAAGCTGTAGAACTGCCAGTCTCCAGAGCTTTTTCTCAATTTGTTCAGATTTTGCTTCCCAGCAATTGTCATCAGTTTGGCTCAAACTCATAAAAATTTTCTACAGGTTTGGACGTCAACAAAGGTGATTCCCCCCAGACATTAAGTGTTCCAGCACCATTAGTTGACCAACTGTTTCTTCCCCACTGAATTAACTTGGCACTTATGTCAAAAATCAACTAACCATATATACAGGTCTACTTCTGCGCTCTCTAGTCTGTTTTATTGTTCTAAAGGCTATCCTAATGCCAACAGCACAGTCTTAGCTACTGTAGCTTTGTAGGGTTTTGAAATCAGGTGGTGTCACTTCTTTTTGAAAATTCTGTTTTGGCTATTCTAGGGCATTGCATTTCCATATAAATCTTAGGAACTTGTCAATGCCTACCAGAGTGAGTGCTTATCTTTCTCAATGCTTTAAACTTTTCAGTAGTTCTCCCCAGTGCTTAAGATAAAACTCCCAGGCAGGACAGCCCAGTGCAGCAGGCCTGCACCATCTCCCCTTTGCTGAGGGAGCATCAACCAGTCTTTCAAATCCTCCATTCTTCAGAGACATTTTCTGTCCCAGCCCTAAACCAGACACTGGTTACAATCTTTTACCATGTTCTTTACTCTTCCTTCATGGCACTTACCAGTTTGTAAAATGACTGATATTATGTTCACGTGCTTATTTGTTTACTAGAAAGTAGGAACCATATCTGTTTGCTGCTGTTATTGGTAGTGCTCAGTGCAGTGCATGGCATAGAAATAGCACCCAGTACTTATTGGCTGATAAATAAAGGCAGATGTAACTTCCTGAATATTTTTATTGGGGCAATCCAATATATTTGTATGAGATTATTATTATTTTTTTAATCTTTTTATTGATTTCAGAGAGAGGAAGTGAGAGAAACATCAATGATGAGTCATTGATCGGCTGCCTCCTGCACACCCCCTACTGGGGATTGAGCCCGCAACCCGGGCATGTACCCTGACTGGGAATCGAACCCCGATCTCATGGATCGTAGGTCAATGCTCAACTGCTGAGCCATGCCGACCAGGCTGAGATGATTCTTAAGTCATCTCAAGTAGTTGCCTTCAGTTTCTAAAATTTTTATTGAATTGTTGGGTGACACTGGTTAATAAAATTTTTAGGTTTCAAGTGTACAATTCTAGAATACATCATCTGTATATTGTACTGTGTTCACCACCCAAAGTCAAGTCTCCTTCCCTCACCATTTACCCCCCTTTACCCTCTTCTACCTCCCCCACCCCCCTTTCCCTCTGGGAATCACCACACTTGTGTCTATGAGATTTTTGGTTGTGTGTTTTTTTGCTTAATCTCTTCACCTTTTTCACCCAGCCCCGCAGCTGTCACTCCCTCAGACACTCTTCAGTTCTTGACGTGCACTCTTAAAACTCACACACCTATCCCAACCCACTATTTATGGCTTCACAGTCATCCAACAACAAAAAAAATCACTTGGCAAAAAAGGGTAATGGGGGTAAGGGAGAAATAAAGAGTGACATTTTAACACATCACTTACATTTTTATTGACATTTCCCCTTCTCTCACTTTCTCAGATTATATGAGCATTGCAGCAACGGAGAGGGGTTATCACAGCACCTCTTGCAAATTCCAGGCTACAGGTAAATTGGTCAATGGAAAAGTATGGGCCAACAAAATAAGATCTCAGCTCCTCATCAGCTATTTCTCTACTCTTTCCCCCTTCTTTTAATGTTAGCTACTTTTACACAGAGAGGGATCATCAAGACTGTGGTGATTTCATCAGTATCCTGTGAAGAACCGTTAAGGATGACTTTTGTCATTCCAACCATTGGCTTAACATTGACAAGTCCCGCACTCCCTTGGGAGGCTGGGTCAAGGGGACCAAAGCTTTGTATAAGAAACTTGGGAATTGTGTTGGAAAAAGCAGACTGTGACTTGCCTCAAGGCTCCACATACACGGAAGGGTCGCTTATCCACGCGGATGGCAACAAGGCAGGACACTGAGCACATCGAGGCACTGCTCTTGCTCTTACCCTTCCTTCAACCTCCCACCACTGCTCCGAAAGACGAGCTCTGGGTATTGCTTCATTAAAAACACAGTAATGGCAGTTTAAGAGTCACTGCATTCTTCAGGGTCAGTTTATTATATCTCATCATACCACAAAGAATCACAGTTTAAGGCCACTTTTCAAGTGCACGATGCAGTAAGCAAGACCTTGCCTACAGCTCCCCAACCAAGCCACTCCCACGGGTGACTGGGAATGTTATACCTGCAGACTCACCACAGATCTGAATAAGCATTTTCAATAGGGGCTTCAGCTAATCCCTTTGGTTTCCTCGCTAGAAAAGACTCACTCCATAGCAGAAAATGCTTGGAATGCAGGTCACTGGAAACGACAAAAGGGGCAACAGCATTTTCTATACAATTAAAAGCAAATGGATCATTGGCTAGTCCTAGCATTTCTCCAGTATAAGGCAGGAAGCCAGCCTTCTAATTCGGCTATCTGGGCACCTGGCAATTGGCTAGGAGCCTGGACACCACATTTCATGATAAAGCTGAGAGAGAATGGACATGCTTTCCTCCATGGAAGGTATTTTGATTAACTGGCTTAATGGATTAAGATGCCTGCTGGGCACTGAGATTCCATGATAAACAGGTAGCAGCACATCTATAGGATCTGGGGCTGCATTTAAGCAAACAGCTACTCAACAGCTAAGAAGAACCTTTTGACTTTTAAAACCCTTCATGATCCCTTTGGCCTATCCTGACTTTACCCGTGTGAAATGCTCCAGTTCTTATCTTCATGAAGGAAGACAGAAGGAAAACCACTACTCTCCGCACTGCCTAACCACACAGGTTATATAGCAAGTAGAGATTAAAACCCGTTTTGGCTTACCTAGAACACCAGGAAAGACACCCTGGGGGTTAGGACGCAGCAATTCTTTGTGCAAGAGAACCAGGTTACAGGTTTTGCCACATCCCTACAGAGTCCCATAAAACAAGAATCACCTAAATTCCTTTTCTTCACTGCCCGTGGAATTCTAAAAATCAAGAACTGGGAGGCACAGAAAGAAAGAAAGGCCAGATACAGAAGGGAGGGATTATAGAGACAAATCAAGGGAAGAACATTCAATTCCTTGGCCTGCGACAGGGCGTCAGGCAAACACACAGCCCTTGGTAGTTGTGTAGGACGTTTCTGTTCACTTTTTCGTGACTACATGTGGAAGAAGCATGTTTTGACATCTGAACTCCTCACCCTGCATCAAAGTTTAAGACAGTGACTAAAGGACTAAAGATATCAAGTTCTTCAAACAAGCAAGCAGTACTTTGGGGTTCTGGAGACCAGAATGTTTTGTAAAGAATTTTCCAAAGCAAAACAAAAAGTTAAAAAAGTGCTCCAAAGCCCCTGAACATTTTTAGTATTTCCTTGCGTTAGGAGGTATATCATATTCTAGGGCAAAGGTGGGAAGACAGTCTGCTATCTGCTCCATTCTTTGTGAATTTGATGTCCCCTCATTATAGATTCCTGGCTTTTCATGTGATTCTCAGAAAAAGGTCTGATAAAGCGGAAATGGATCAAGGCAATGCTAAAGTGAGCGTGATCAAGATCAGTCACACCTGTACTGACTGACTGACTGACTACCAGCTTTGGTGGTTGTGGTTAGCTGATGCCTGTTTGAACCCCATCAGATTCTCGAGTCGGGCTGTGTGTTAAACCATGTACTAACCAATCCCAGATTTCTATTCATTCCCAACGACTGTATTTATACACACTTGTATTTCCCCAAGGGCTTAATTAAAGAATGGTACTTGTTATATGACTGAAGCCTAGATTTATATTACAGTTTCAAGAAGAGACAACCAGTGTGTATGTACGTTTTGCCCTCTAGAAAGTAGAGGTCCTGGATAGATCACAGGATTTTGTCTCTTCGAAATAAACTTGTAATTTAACTACATTTATCCTGAAATAACTCTGCACCAGCAAAGTGACATATAATTTTTTAAATGCCCATACTAACTGATACTTTATATTGCAGTGACTTCATGCATGCCAAAATAAAGACTAGCAGGTAAGTTCATTGCTTAAAGTTTGTGACTTCTGCAAACCCCACACCATTACATAGTAAGTGCAGTGCAAAAGCCACCTGGTATCCTAGTGGGGTTCTAGGGTGAGGAACGAGAGGTGCAAAAAAGGTGAGCAAAGTGCTTCATTTACAGGATGAGTCACTTGGTTACCACAATTTCTTTTTTACTGCAACCTGTACACACTAAGTACAGTCCCAGCATATCTTCAAGGTTCTTTTATTCACCCTTTGCTATTCTTTAAAAAAGTAAAATGAAACCTTGGACTATTCAAGGGCTTAATGTTCTCAGATGCTGAGAGTGACCAAACACAACTTGAGACACGAAAACAGAACTTCACAAACAATAATATTGCTTATGTCTTCCACTACCTGTAGCCGTACAATCATACCAATAAGATGCCCAAGAGAATCTGGCCTGAGAACTCTTACCAATAAAAGGAGTGGCTTCAAAAACAGACACGTGCAAAAATACTTTCACAGAATTCTTTTCCATCCGGTTTCCAATCCTTCCCTCTAACACCTGATGGCTACTAAAAGACAAGCTGATCTTGGGTATAATAGAGTCAAAAGTTCTTTTCACTTAAGCTTTGGTTAAGAGAGAGAGAAAAAAAAGAACTTTAACATGGAGATTTTCAGATTTGTTCTTTGGTCAAGCAGTATAAAGGTCTCTGAAAAAAGTCCCCATTACCTGGTATGAAAACAGAGTCAAAACAGAGGGTCCCAGTTTGGCAAACAGGTATGTGTCCAGAATTTCTTTAAAAAAAAAAGAAGAAAAGGCAAGGGAGACCCTAACCCTCGATGATGGTTAGAATTGTCTCAGGACATCAAAATAAAGAGAGCCAGCCCTCAGAAGAGTGATATTTAAATGGGTCAGCTTCTAAAAAGGGTAAGAACTTTAATCCTTAAATAGGAACATGACAAGTGATTTATTTCTGAGCAGAGGATTTACCAACATTTCCCTTTATCAGTTTAAATCTAATCTGGACCCAGACCTGGGCAGAGGTCATAATTTTGAAAAGCAGAAAGCAGTAAGAAGCAAACCACAGATGTTCTGGTTCTGCAAGTAGGAATCAAATCTACCAGCCACCCTGGCCCTCACCCCTCACCCCAGCAGGCGACTCACCACTCCAAGGAGCAGCTTTGTACAGAGTCAGCATCACCGGGGGGGGGGGGGGGGGGGGGGCTGATCAGGGTGGGGTGTGGGTGCTTTTAGAACACTGTGTTTTAAATAGGGGATGGGAGTATTAGGTTAGAGCTTGGGAAGAATCCAAAAATTGAACACCCCCCCCCCCCCAAACAGTGGCTATCATGAAGAAATACCCAATGGTGAATGAAGATATCCTTGTTCCATTCCAGTTAGTGGAACAAGACCAAGCCTTGGGAGGCTCTAAACCAGGGGGAGTTAGATGAGGGGGAATTTCAGCAGGGTTAGCGTTTACTGTTTTCCTTAAAAGGCTAACCTTAAGACTAAAAGCAGAACACGTTGATTACTTGACGGTTAAATAAGGACTCCAAGGTTGGCCACCTCAGATCTGGGGCGGAAGTAAGAGGAAGGTCCTGCTCCCTAAGGAGGTGGGCCAGGTGAGCCTCGGGGCTGCAGTGCAGGGCCAGCAGCTCTGGATGGGCCCAAGGTGGAGAGGCCACTGGGAGAGGGTAATGGCCTGTGTGGTTAGCAGAGACAGGCTAGGGCCAGCGTGATTTCACAAGTAGAATAGTTATAAAATAAAACATTTTTTTAATGGACAAAAAAAGCGGTGAGTCACCTTTTTTTTTAAAAGGTGAAACCTTGCAAAGGAAGATGTGAAGCAGTTTTTTACTATTTACAAAATGCCATTTAGGGTGGAGGTGGCCACTGTCAGCAGTTGAGAAAATGTCTTTCGCGTGAGATGGCCACAGAAGCGTGGTTCCTGGACCTGGCTCAGAAAGGCCACATACTGTCCTGGGTGAGGGAGAGTTTCTTTAAGGGAGCACCAAAAAGGCTCAGTCCTCTGTTTCTTCATATGTAGTCTCATCAAAGGGCCGGTCCAGCAGAGGTACCAACCGATGACGGGAATACTTCAGCTGTAACAGGTCCCCAACTTCATCGATCCCCTTTAAAGCCTGAAACATAAAGACAGAGCAGAGGTGAGTCAGAGCCAGTCGGATGCTGGTGGGACTGTTTGTGTCCAGTGCATTTACTTGCGTCGCACTGCAGCTGTGGAAAGAGTTGCTTTTTGAGCAAGGACGTGGGGCTGACCATGAATAATAACTGGGTTGTGAAGAGCAGGTATGCACGATAAAGGGTATAACTCATCAAAGTATGTTATGCTTGGTAGGAAAAGGAATATGTGCCCCCGACTTGCCAGGCCGGCCACAATGTTGTCCACTCTCCTTTTATACTTCAGTGTTTGCTCTTTCCAGTATCGCACTATAGAAAACTAATGAGATGTCTGCATTAAGATATTTCCCAGATGCAAGATGGAGAGTCCCCAAAGTGAACTGCTCCACTAACTCAGTAAGAACAAGTGGGAGCGTGAGGAGGAGACCCTGTGTGGATGATGGACAGGCTGTAGGTGAAGGAGGAGCATAATGTTTTCTAAGTTCACCCATGTTGTAATGTAAGGGTCCCACTTCATCCTTTTGAATGCGGTTATCCAGTTGCCCAGCACCATCTGTCATTCCCCATTGACTACCTTTGGTTCTCTTGCTGAAAACCAATTGGCCAGATGCTTGGGTTTATTTCTGGACTCTCAATGCTACTCCACTGGTCTACATATATACTCTTATGCTAGAACCCACTGTTTTGGGTTACTATAGCTTTGTAGTAAGTTTTGCAATGAGGAAGTTTTGAGTCCTCCACCTTCGCTATCTTTTTTAATACTGTTTTCGCTACAGTTCCACATGTATTTGAGGCTAAGCTTTTCCATTTCTGCAAAAAAAAAAAAAAAAAAAAAAGGAAGCCATTGGGAATTTGATAGGGACAATATTAAATCTTCCAATCCACAAACACAGGATGTCTTTCCATTTATTTAAGTCTTCTTTCAGCAATGTTTGAATGCCATCATAAATGAAGTTTTCTTAATTTCATTTATTCAGGGCCAGTATACAGAAACACTAATTTTTGTGTGTTGATCTTTCATTCTACAAGTTTGCTGTGTATACTTATTAGCTCTATCAGACTGGGGTTTTTTTTGGTGGATTTTATGGCATTTTCTCTATATAGAATCACATCACAAGGCACATTACTAAATGAAAATTCGTTTGTATCTCATAATGTTTATCTTAAGTTCCATAAAACATCATAAGACAAAATGACTTCAACAAACCTATGATTTCAAAAGATTACTTCATGCTTCAAAAAACTAAATGGAAGGCAAAGTCAAACAATCAAGTAGATCTTATGAAAACGATTAGAATTCTCAATTGGCAATCATATTTGTTGGCAACAGAAATTTGCTTAGATACCTGGTAACATCTAAATTTTTACATGAATGTGTACAGTTCTCAGCAAAGTAGTTAGAACTTCCAGTCAAGATGGCAACGGAGGCCCTGGCTGGTTTTGCTCAGAGCATTGGCCCGAGGACTGAAGGGTTCCGGGTTCGATTCCTGGTCAAGGGCACCTACCTCCATTGCAGGCTCAATCCTTGGCCCCGGTCAGGGAGCATGTGGGAGGCAACAAATTGATGTCTCTCACATTGATGTTTCTCTCTCTGTCTCCCTCCCTTCCACCCTCTCTAGAAAATCAATGGAAAAAATATCCTTGGGAGAGGATTAACAAAAACAAAGCAAACAAACAGAAGGGAGATGTCAGAAATGAAGACTACAGTAACTGAAATGAAGAGTAATATACAGTGAATCAACAGCACAGCAGATAAAACTGAGAATTGAATCAGTGATCTGGAATATGAGGAAGCAAAAACACCCAATCAGAACAGCAAGAAGAAAAAAGAATTTTAAAATACGAGGATAGAGTAAAGAGCCTTAGGACAACTTCAAGCATACCAACATTTACATCATGGAGATGCTGGAAGGAGAAGAGAGGGAACAAGAAAATCGAAAACCTATTTGGAAAAATAATGACAGAAAACTTCCCTTACCTGGTGAAAGAAAGACATACAAGTTCAGTAAGTGCAGAGAGTCCCAAACAAGATGAATCCAAAGAAGCCCACACCAAGACACATCATAATTAAAATGCCAAGGTTAAAGACAAAGAGAGAATCTTAAAAGCAGCAAGAGAAAAGGAATCTGTTGCCTACAAGGGAGCTCCCATAACTCCGTCAGTTGATTTTGAACAGAAACTTTGCAGGCCAGAAGGGAGTGGCAAGAAATATTCAAAGTGATGAAAAGCAAGGACCTACAACCAAGATTACTCTACCCAGTAAAGTTGTTATTTAGAATCAAAGGACAGATAAAGAGTTTCCTAGACAAAAAAAGGCTAAAGGAGTCCATCACCACCAAACTAGTATTACATGAAATGTTAAAGGACCATCTTTAAAAAAGATAAAAAATTTGAACACTAAAATGGCAATAAATACATATAAAAAATTAAAAATAAATAAAAGCCAAAGTCTTTGAAAGGGCCGATAAGGCCCTCAATAATCGATCCCTACCGTCCATTGTTACTTCTCTGCCCTCATCCTTGCATTCTCATACTTGTCAAGCATAATCCTGCCTCAGGGCTTTTTCACTGGCTATTTCCTCTCTCTAGAATGTTCTTTCTCAAGATATCTACTTGGCTAACTCCTTAATTGCTCTCAAGTCTGTTTAAATATCACCTCCTCCGCGCAGTCTAGCATCCTCCTGTTTTAAATTCCAACCCCTCTCCACCGATACCCAGCGCGGAGCCGGCGCGCGCCGTCCCGTGCGCAGGCGCGGTGTGTGGCCCACGCGCGGCGCTATGCCGGCCGCGCACGTCGCCCGCGTCCGGGCCTTGTATCGGCGCATCCTGCTGCTGCACCGCTTTCTGCCCCCAGACCTCAAAGCCCTCGGCGACCAGTACGTGAAGGACGAATTCAGGAGACGTAAAACGGTTGGTTCGGACGAGGCCCGACGTTTCTTGGGGGAATGGGAGGCGTATGCAGCAGTGCTATGGCAACAAGCTAATGAAAACAGCCAAAATTCGACTGAAAAAGCATGCTTTGGAACAGCCCTACCAGAAGAAAAACTTAATGACTTTCGTGATGAACAAATAGGACAGCTGCAGGAGCTGATGCAAGCAGCCACTAAACCCAATAGGCAATTTAGTATCACTGAGTCTAGGAAACCAAAATGTTAGTCTATACAGTAAAGCTTAACAAGCATTTACAGTTCAAAACCCCTTATTTTAACTGTCATTGGTTTTAAAATTTTGAGCTTTTAGGCTTTGAAGAGTGCCTGGTGTAATGAAATACATATTTTTTGTTGGGGGATGTTAAGAATGCTCACTGCAGTGTATGGATCAGGTCACCAGTGGACGGAACTTTACATGATAGAGGAGTAACAGTACTTGCCAGATGGGATTCAATTATTGGACTAAATAAGGAAGAACAGCTCTAAACAGGACAAACTTGTGGAATTTTGCAAAAAAAATTTATGTATAAATTTGTTTTTAATGCTATTCTTATTCGAGCATTTGCCTCATGGTTTTAGTTTCATCAGATAAGTACATCATGATAATACAGATGTAGAATTTCAGCCAGATTATTTATTTAAATACACTGTCATCTTAAAAGTTAAAAAAAAAAAAAAATTCCAACCCCTCTCACTCTAAATATCCCTTACTCTGTTTCCATTTTCCTAAAGCACTTATACCCCTCAAATATTAGATAATTTAGTTTATGATTATATTTATTTATTGACAGACTCCTCCCACTAAAATATAAGTTCCACAAGGGCAAAAACAAAACAAAGAAAACTAATTGTTGTTAGAAAACATAATGTATTCCTATAGCCACTGCTTATGAGACAGATACTTTTCAAAGGCATGTAAAAACTCCTAAACATCCAAATAACTGGGTTTAAAAAAATAATTCTCCCTGGCCAGTGTGGCTCAGCTGGTTGAGCGTCACACTGTGAACACCAAAAGGTCGCCTGTTAGATCCCTGATTGGGGTGAGTACAAGGAGGCAGCCGATCAATGTTTCTTTCTTGCACTGATGTTTCTCTCTCTCTCTTCCTCCCTCCCTCTCCCTCTCTTTGTCTCTCTTTCAAATCAATAGAGACATTAAAAAAAAAAAATCAATGCAGAAATTCACCAGTAAGATATTTGAGAAATCTATTGGGAAAAATCTGAGAGGCATAATAAAAATTAAAAGAAAAACAAAGATACGGTATGAATAAACTGAATCCAATTTCACAGTGTCAGAATGTAACTAAGAATATACTTATACTTGTAGAAATTTTGCTATGTGGAAATAGGAAGAAAAAATCAGTCCTCAGCTGCGTAGAAATATAAAATTGTCATAATGAACTTTTAAAAACACACGTTTATGATCTTTAAGATTAGTAGCACTGGCTGGTGTGGCTCAGTGTACTGAGTGTTGTCCAAGGGATAGCTGGTTCCATTCCCGGTCAGGACATATGCTGGGCTGCAGGCTTCGTCCCCAGTCGAGGACATGCAGGAGGCAGTCGATGGATGTTTCCATCTCCCTCCCTCTTCCTTCCTCTTTCTCTCTCTCTTCCTCTCCTTTTCTCTCTCTCTAAAATATCAATAAAAACATATTTTTAAAAACTTAGTTAAAAAACAAAGACTAGTAGCTCTCCAACAATTTTATGCAAATATGTTTTAGAGCTCTATAAACTCTCAGAAAGCAATAATTACTTATTTTATTAAGAAAAGTGTATTGATTTTTAGAGAGAGGAAGGGAGAGAGAAAGAGAAAAACATCAATGTGAGGACATAACATCAATCGGCTGCCTCCTGTATGCCCCACAGAGTATTGAGCTTGACACCTGGGCATGTGCCCTGACCGGGAATCCAACTGGCAACCTTTCGGTACACTGGACGATGCCCAACCAATGAGCCACACTGGCCAGGGTGAAAGTGATACTTAAAGTCTGAAGTCTTAGATGTGAAATAATAGCATATTAAGAGAATATTAAGAGGTAATGAGAATATATTAAGAGACCATAAATAATTAAATTCAGTAATACAGTAATTAGGAGCCTCTACAATATGCCTGGCACTGTGCTGGGTCTTGGGGATAGAGAATGAGCAAAACAGATTTAGACTTAGTATCCTCAAGGTTTATCTAATGGAGAATATTGCCATAAATAATGAAAGGTGTGAATAATGCACTAAGGCAAAACCTTAAGATGCCAAGGAAACATCAAGCAAGAGTTTGGGAACAGCCTTGAGCAAGTTTCCTTTAAGTGGAGATGTGAAGAATGAGTGGGAGTTAGTAGGGAAAAGATAAGAGAAGGCTCAGGAGAGAAAATCCTACAGACAAAAAAAAACCATACAAGAAAGCTGAGAGTGAACAGCTAGAGCAGGAAGAGAGCTGTATAGCTGTAGCGGCCACAGCAAGGGAGGGTGTGGAACAAGAGGAAGCCAGAAAACTCCTGAGTCCCAGTGATCACACAGGGTCTGGTGGGCAATGCAAATGGTTTTGCCTTTTTTTTTTTTGGTAAACAGCGATGTTTTAAGCAGCATTGTTATTCCCTCCTCTATTTTACTGGTAAATATCTTAGGTACTCAAAGAACAAGAGGATCAACAGATAATTAATTTCATTGGATAATCAGGCCTTCTTAGTATAAAGTATTTTACATCAAGGTTAAAGAGTCTACTTACAGTATCAAGAATTTCTTTGGTATGAGCTGCTGACAGGCAAAACCTGGCTCTGGACTCAATAATTGGGGTAGCGGGAAATCCCACCACGACTACTCCAATGTTCCGCTTCAGCATCTCCCGTCCAAAGGCGCTGCAAAGGGAAAAGCAAGGAACAGAAACTAGGAAGAGTCATAATGCATACAGTACTAAGGTATTGCAGGGCTGAATGATCAAAAGTACTGAGAGACAGGCACTGGAGACTTCCATTAGGAATTTCCTTTTCAAGGTAACATGGACAGTTCACAAAGACTTCTCTTACTCAATCCTAGTGGTTGTCTCCCAAATGGTTTCCTTCACAAAAGTATAAGAATATAGTTGGCAGAGACCAATCTTTAATAGGGCTTGCCTAAAGTAATTTGCAATTTTGGCCTTAAAGTGTCCCAGACTTGTAACAGTGGTTTAGAGGCTTCAAAATGAACTACACTTTAAAACCTGGTCCTTGAGATGTTAGGCTTGGCAGTTTAAAAAATTCTTAGGATTATAAGGACACAGAGGATCTGTTGTACCATGGACATCTTCTGCTGGGAGAACGGCTGACTAGCATTAAGCCCCCCTTACCATGCCTTTCTTGACTGATGTAGGCATCAAGCTGCCTTTGAAATTCAGGTTTCCTTTGGTGTTTGTGAAGCTAGCATAGACCCAGGCTTCAGTTGCCCAGCTCTCTTTAACCCCCCACCCCAGGGGCAAATTGGTGGCATGAGATCTTAATCCACTTCTGTACCTTGTGTAAATAACACAGTTCTAATTTTCATGTAAATTCTGTTATATTTACTAAATTATGTTGTCTTTTCCTCTTTTTGACTTAGCTGAATCCTTTTTTACTTTCCCCTTAGCTGTTTAAAGTATTTGTTTGAAAATTTAAAAATCCCACACATTTTAGTAATGTTAGTAACTAATCACATTAGCTTTCCCCACTCCCTCTAGTACCAGGACATGGTCTTCGACGTACTTCCTTTGTGGCAGAAAGAGCCTGAGCACCCTGCATCTTCGGCTCTTGCTCCCAAACTGTCTAGTGTTTTATTGGAATTCCACCTCACCCTTCCTAAGTTTCAATGATGATGTACACAGTTTCACCAAGGCAGAACAGACACAGTCCTCTCTAAAGAAAGGGTTCCAGACTAAGTCAGTCCTCCAGACCAAATAACTCTTCACGTTTTTCTATGACAATTCCAGTTCAAGAATGAGGAAAATCCTACACCTCTGCCTGGTTCACTTCCACCATTGCCTCTGAAGGTCATACGGCCAATTGCTCATGTGACTTCCGTTGAAAACTGAACTTCTCTTTCTCCCTCAGTGAGCACCTTTGCCCAGTTTCCCCACATTATCATCTCTGGAATCACCACATTTCCAGGTTCCCTGACTGAACTCTCCTTCCTGTTCACTTTCATATCACTGAGTGGCCCCTGAGTGCCAGGGACTGTGGTGGGCACTGGGGATTCAAAGATGAACAAAAACATTTGCTCCTTTAATGTTTCAATGAAACCTCATCCAATTTTATATTTAAGAGCCCATCAAAACTCCCAAATCTGAACTATTTTACATCTCTGGTGCAACTTTGCATGTGATTATTTTGCAAATAATTATACTGGTTCACTTCATATTTGCTTTTCTAACATCTTCTGGTTTTGTTATACACTGGACGCTATTCCAGGACGAGGCTTTCCATTATATATATACCTTGTACAAGGCCAAGAAGTTGTGCAATGTGCACTTCCGTAACTATGCCGCGACACACCATGGCCTCATGGCTCGCCACTCCCCGCCGGGCACTGCACTTCAGCTCCACTCTCCTCCTGGCTATTCTTTTGTTGGCTAAGAATGTTCCTGCCTTCCGGCCTTTGCACAAAAGCTTCTTTCTCCAAGTGGCTCTCTCCGCCACGTGAAGCTCAGATGTCATCTTCTGTTCCCACTGAGGCTCATCCTGACCACCCCATTTAAAACCGTAAACTGCCCCCCCCCAGAGTATGCTCAGTCCCCCATATCTACTCTATATTTCCCATAGCACTAAACACCTTCTAACATAGGACATAATTTACTTATCTGTTATGTTTGTCTGACTCTTGCTCCACTAGAATGTAAGTTCCATGGGAGAGGGATTTTTATTTTTCTGCTTTGTTTGTTGATCTATCTAACCACCCTAGAAGAGTGCATTAAACTCAAATGTTTGTTTAATGAAAGACTAACAAGTTAACATATTTTACAAATTGGAATCCACTAACCTATGGTGTATCTAGCAAATAAAAGTTAAAATAACTGAGGCCAAGACAATTTTCCCTGACAAAATACCTAAGCCTGAGTCTCACATCACGGAAACTTAAGTCTGGAGAGACCAGCTTGTAATTTGCAACAAAACGTACCCGATTTTGGCTGGCATGTAGAGCATCAAAGGCACCACCGGAGAATCTTCATTTCCATAGATGATGAAGCCCATCTCTTTCAGACGTCTCCTGAAATACCTGGTATTTTCAGCTAACTGCTGTATACACTCTTTGCCTGGAAAACCGTGGGAAGAGAAACCAAACACTGCTAAGAAAAAGGACTGAGAAGAGGACACCGCCATCACTCGACCTCCACTCTGTCAGTCAATTCCTGTGGTCTGTTTCTGCCTTTCCAACGTAAAATATTTTTTCACAGCAAGCTTTATGAAATATATTTGCTTTGTGTTCTGTCATACTAGGTTGCTGACAGCAGATTTTATAACAATGCACAACTAATATTTCCACTGCACATTAGCGTCCTCAAACATTTTCATCAATACCATCTCATATAACACTACTATCCCTTTGCAGTAAGTAGGATATTTATTTTCATCTTCATTTTGTAGATCAGGAGACTCTCACAAAGGTGGTGATTGGCTTACAGTCACATGGCAATACGTGGCACAGCTGAGACTAGAATCTAGGTCTCTCAACTTCAATAGTCATTCTAAGTAACTGTGCTGTGAATAATTTTACACCTAAGACCAGAGACAGAGCCATTTAGAACCGCAAATTTTCCTCTCAAGAGTTTGATTTTATTACCATTTCCCTAAAACTCCTGACAGCAATAACACATCCATAATAATGTTAAAATCATATTTTTAATCCCATTTTGTTCACCTTCCCTATAACACAAATGGATTAAAACATACATTTCTCTAACTGCTAACTGACAAAATGTTTGGCCTGTTTTTGACATTATGATGGGTCAATCTATGAATAGATGTCCAAACAACTGTTCTGTAATAGACAGCAAGCCATAAATTCAAAAAATCAGCTCACAAAGGAACCGTTTCATGGTCTTAACAAGTAAGGAAAGGTCTGCAGAGGGAGAGGTAGAAGAGGGTAAAGGGGACAAATGGTGATAGAAGGAGACTTGACTTGGGGTGGAGAACATATAATACAATATACAGAGGATGTATTAGAGAGTTGCACACTTGAAACCTATACAATTTTATTAACCAATGTCACCCCTACAAATCCAATAAAAAAGAAAAGGTTTGCAGTCATTTTCTGACATATATTAGAAAGTCAGAAAATTAATATTAAAAAAACACAAACATCATACAATTCAAAAGATAAATCAATCAACCAGAAATACAGATGGCTAATACACTGCCTTAGAATTAGAATACTAACATATCTATAGCTGAGGGAAGCTACTCTAGATAAGTCTGCTACAAATAACCCCAAATTAATACTCTTTATGTAAATAATTTTCAGTTGGCCAGAGAATAACACTCAAGCCTAGATTAGCTTAGTGTGAACTCTAATGAACATCACTAAAATTATGACATACGTCTTACAAATAATACAGCAGAACCTTAAAATGTGTTATATTTAAGTATGTTAAGATATGATGAGCCATGTGCCCTAATTTCCCCCTAGAAATAGCAATATATGCTTACTCTATATTTAATAGGCGAGAATTCCACTTCTGGCCATGCTAGCGTACCAGTGACCAGATTTTCTTCCTGTTATAAACAACAGAAAACTGGAGGAAGTATATAAAACAATGGTTTCAGACACAGGCAGTACAAGACTGAGAAGGCTAATGAGAAGTGAGCCTTTGGATTGTCGTCCCTGTACTGCCTAGAGCAGGTCCCAAGCTGCTGCACAGGGCGAGGAGCCTAGGCTTGTCCGTTGAGGACACCGGAGATGGGAGCTGGAGAGGCTAAGGGGGCTAGAGTTTGTTGGGAAGTGCACAGGAGAGGGCGGAGGGGATCTGCAGAAGGTCCCTGGAGTGCTGATCTGCATAAATATGAGAAGAAGCCATCAGGGGCCTGGGAAAGACCCACTAGAAGGCAGTAGACTGAATAACTCCCGGTGCTCACAACGCTGGCAATAGTTTATATTTTCACCCACTCAAGTGGAAAGAGCTCAGAAGGGCATCACGCTAATAATGGAGCTAAATTAGCCAGAGATTAAAAGCTGCGCTGAACTCACTTTAAGAAACCTTAAAAGCAAGTCTCAAAAGGATCCAATTGATTCTAAGAACAAATTCCAGAACTACCAAAAGTAACACAACAAAATGCAGCACCCAATAATGTAAAAATTCATAGTATCTGACATATAAAAAAACAATCCACACATTCAGAAAAACAGAAACAAAACGAAAACAAATTCATAGATACAGATAACAGAAAGGTGATTACCAGAGGGGAAGGGTGTGTGTGTGAAGATGAAATGGGTAAAGGAGGTCAAATATATGGTGATGGATGGAACTAGACTTTTGTGATGAGCAGGAAACAGAGTATACAGATACCAAATTATAATGCTGCACACCTAAAATTTGTTATTAAGCAATGTTACCTCAATGAAAAAATAATTTAGAAAGTTTAGCCTTGTTAAAAAACTATTAACTCTTAAAAGGTCTTTATTGTTGCCTAGGATCACAGATGGTAACATAAGTCAGCATTCTTTACTTTCCAAACATAAGTCTACTTTTAAGTGTGATAAAAAGCATAAAAGCAACTTGGAGAAAACCTCTACTAATTTCTCTTGAACTTTGCAACTGAACTTCACTCTGTGGCGGTTCCTTTTAGATTTCATCAATATGGTTTGTTAGAATAAAAGCATTTTTAGAATCCCTTCCATAAAAACCCACAGCTTGGCATGAAAGAGAGAAAAGTAAACGCATGTAGTTAACTTCTCAGAGAATGCAGCATATATCTTTAATAAACTTAATGCTCTGGAAGGAAGTAATGAGTATGAAATTATCAATAGTTTGTAATGGAATCATTAGATTTAATTCCTTTAAGGAAACAGAAAGCCTAAAAAGAGTAGAGGACAGAGGTAGAAGAAGCATTGCAATTATCTACCTATTGATAAGCATGGTACAGTGATAAATTCAAATCACTTTTACAAAACAAAATTAGATTTAGAAAACTATTTTTATTATCCACTGCCAAATAGATTTTGAAGTTGTACCAACTGCATTTCAGCCATTTTCAAAAGGAATATTTTAATCAAGTCTTAATCCAGAATGCTCAGGATTCTCAGCCATGTAATCTTAAGGTCTGAAGGAACTACTGTATTATTACTGAAATAAAACTCCATAAGCCCACTCAGACAGGTATCAATCAGAACAGGTAGTGTTCTATGAGCTCGCAGGACTGGTACAAAGTAAGGGATACAAAAGGCAGCATTTTGTCCTAAATGGCATTAGTGCTATCTACTCAGAACTTACGCTTCAAAGAATATAGCATGTACTCACCTGCCTAATAGCAATATAATTTTCAATTTAGTTGATGAGCTTTTATATAACATGACATACTCAACAAAATATGTTTGAGTCTGAAACTTCAAAAATAACATTTATGGTGTTAACCGAAATCTTTCAAAATAAAGGACAGAAATATAAATAATTTTCAGCCGGAGTTGCTCCCCTAATTCACATTATACTCCATTACACAGCTCCTAATCTTCTTAGATTTCCTGGATATGCTGATATAATCTGCCTTCCTGGGAAAAATAAAATAAAATTACCGCTACTCTTCAGACTTATACTTTCCAGTGAATTATAATGAGCTGGGAAAATCTGAAATCAAAGCATTTCTTTCCTCTTCTCCCTTTCTTCTTAAAGGTCATTAATCACAAAGCAGGTAAGGGTTTTCTCAATGAAGTTCCCCCAAGTAGAACAGATAGCCCCCCCAAATGGTTTCAGTTCGTTTTCAGCATTAATACAAGTTAAGGGACTTGAGGTGGGGTAAAATATGGAAAAATTCTACCCATCGCCTTGTTCTAATTTATACTACCAAAAAATGTTACATTGTGGATATTTCACATATCTATTTAATTTAATACTTTATGTTTAATAAAGTATTAACTGTTAATCATTTACTTTAATCATCTGTCCAAGGTCGTCTTTTTGCTATGTGGAAAGTTACTTTTTCTAATATATTTCGCTTTGGCTGAATTATACTGCAGAGTAAAAAGGAACGTGTTTTACTCCTGTGGTTCTTCCCTTCAAAAGCATTTTTTTAAAAACAGATAAGCCTTAGTCCTGGCTGGGTAGCTCTCAGTGAGTTAGAACACTGTCCCAATACACCAAGGTTTCAGGTTCGATCCCCAGTCAGGGCACATACAGGGATCAAACAATGAGTGCATTAATAAGTGGAACCACCAATTGATGTCTCTGTCTCTCTCCCCTTCCTCTCTCTCTAAAATCAATCAATAAAAAAATTTTTTTAAAAGAAAGATATACTGAACTTAAACGTATGCCTACTCTATGACCCAACAATTCCATTCCTAGGTACATATACCCAACAGAATTGTGTACCAAAAGATAGGTATAAGAATGTCATTCTCAGTAACACCCAAAATCAGTAAACAACCCAAATGCCTACCAGCAGAATGCATAAACAGTAATACAGTCAAACAATGGGACACTAGACAGCAATAAACAAATGACTGTTCCATCTAAACATGTGGGTGAAACGCAAAAACATAATGATGAATACAATATGCCAGATTCAAAAGAGGGATTATATGTAAAGTATTGTATGTAAGATTCCATTTACATGAAGTTCAAGAATGGGCAAGACTAATATACGTGACAGAAGTCAAAATACTGGTTTATCTTTGGCAAGGAGGAATGGACTAGAAGAGCACAAGACAGTCTTCTGGGATACTAGAAATATTCTTTATCATGATCAGGTGGTGGTTAGACGGGTGTGTATTCACTGAATTGTATGCCTAAGATTTGTGCACTTTACTGTATGAATGTAAACACTTAAATAAAAAGAAAATTTAAATACTTGGAAAATTAACTGAAGTTAAAAAACTGGAATGAGGTTAAATTTCTGCTCTCTCGATTCATAGTCTTAAATATATCCAACTACAATTTAATAATGACCCTTTTACTAAAACAAACAAAAAAACCAAAACAGAACCATATAGATTTTAAAGGGGTGGGCTCAGGCATTCAAAAATTTTGGTGCTGGGTGTTTCAGATTTTTTTTTTTTTTTTAATATATCTTTATTGATTTCAGAGAGAGGAAAGGAGAGGGAGAGAGAGAGAGAGAGAAACATCAATGATGAGAGAGTCATTGATTGGCTGCCTCCTTCAGGCCCCCAACTGGGGATCGAGCCCGCAACCCAGGCATGTGCCCTGACCGGGAATCGAACTGCGATCTCCTGGATCCTGGGTCGATGCTCAACTGCTGAGACACGCCGGCTGGGCTATTCCAGAAATTTTTAAGACTGGGCAGTGTTACAAAAGCAGCACTTCAGAATCAGAGGCAGGAAATGAAAGCATAAAGGGGCTGGGCCTTACTCTTTTCTCCTTTCCCTCTTAAAATAATCATATGAACAACAGCACAACTCTGACAATGCTGGCCATTAGAACATTTATTTTCTGTCTGTGCATCTACTTTCATTCCCATACAGTCACTTTTCCCCCTAGATGTTTTAGTACTAGGTGTTTCTTGAACATATTCTGCCAGAGGTTGATGGAAGCCTGGCAGAATATTAGTGGCAAACCTTGTTTAGACTGCCTACTGGAAGACTACCTTTTAGGAGAGCTATGGGGCATTATAAAGGAAACTCTTAGGGTGCAATGGAGCACAGAACTATTCAGCAAAGAAAAAGTTGAAATGACATCACTGTAGTACTAAAGCATGAGCCAATGTGTCATGTTCATGGAAAATATCAATTTGGAATTTAAAAAGCTTAAACATCTCTGGGTTAGTGTAATATCAACGTATAACAAAAGTTCTCCTGAAACTGTGGGAAAAAAAGTATTTTCTAGGAAGACTGGAACTTGAAATTCTAAAGTTTGAATATGGTAATATTCGTAGTAAGTAATAATTTTCTTAGGACTAACACTTTTGCTGAATTAGAACAGAAGGATGGGTTCATTTGGGAAGTAGAGGGTTTGAGCTCCATTTTAAAAGAGGCGAAGCTGGCCCTAGCCAGTTTTGCTCAGTGGTTAGAGCATCGGCCCAAGGACTGAAGGGTCCTGGGTTCGATTCTGACCAAGGGCACGTTCCTCAGTTGCAGGCTCAATCCCCGGCCCTGGTCAGGGTGCGCAAGGGGTGTGTCTCTCTCAATCAATCTTTCTCTCTTTCTCTCTCTGTCTCTCCCTACCCCCATCCCCCTTTCTAAAAGCAATGGAAAAAATATCCTTGGGTGAGGATTAAAAAATAAATAAATAAAAGAGGTGAAACTGGGCAGAACGAGTATACAGAGTTTAAGGAAGGCTGGACTGTACCAGGGCGTAAGCTGTTCTTAAACTAAACAGACCTTACGTAAGTAAACAGAACATTCCTTACGTGTGGACAGGGCTTACGTAAACAGAACATTCTTTACTATCCTTTAATAGTGAGAATTGCTGGGATTCCTGATTCCACTTAATCAGGAAGTCAGTTACAAAAAAACTTTTACTTCTTCCAAGAAAGGGGAAGTGGGTCGACAAGGGAACATTTAGATTTGATACTAACAGTAATGAAAAGAATATTCTGAGGTCTCTGGGATTTTCGGGAGCCTAGAGGTTGTTCCATATTATTTACTCCATATTAATGAATTATTTCATCAAATTCAATACTGTCAAAGAAAAAGTGCTCATATTTGAAGATGACAAATTTGTGTTAATAAGTTCCTCAAGTAAGAGTTAAAAGAAACTGCACATAGTTTCTACAAAATTTAGAATTTCTTAGAGAAACTTAAAAACAAATACTAAAGAAGTCAAATTTGGGGCTACTAACATTTTTGAAACTTCAGGGAAGCCTATCTTTAAGATATAAAACTATTTTTTAAAACCCCAGAAATCTAATATATAAAAATAATTAAATAATAAAGATTTCATTTATTTCATCTATATTTGCTAGGATACAGGAGATATGAAAGTGGTATAAAGGTTATGCCAAAGGCAAAAACCTCACCAGGAAGACTACACAGGAAGGGGAGAATGCACTGTGTTCCAGGCAAGCAGATGTCAAATATATCCTGAGCACCCACCTGCTGTGTGCCAGACACTGCTCTAGACCTTGGTTATTTTTTATTGAATGAAAGAGACAAAACCCCTGCCTGTATGGAGCTTACTTTCCAGCGTGGGAGGTGGACAACAAAAAGATAAATGCCTCACTCAAGCGGCATTTGAGAAAGGACGTGAATGAGCCAAGTGCTATCTCCAAAGGCCAAGGCTGGAAGCAAAAGCACGAATGGCATTTCCAAGGGCTAGGTAAGCTGGTGTAGATGAAGCTGAGGGAGGCAGGGAGGGGAGAGTAGAACAGACAAGATCGAAAAAGGGCCAGATCACAAGGCCCTCACGAGTCTTCACTGTTAAGACTGACGTTGAGCCCGGCCGGGCGTGGCTGAGTGGTTGAGCATCAACCTAGGATCCAGGTGATGGCAGTTCGGTTCCCGGTCAGGGCACATGCTTGGGTTGTGGGCTCGATCCTCAGCCGGGGGCGTGCAGGAGGCAGCCGATCAATGACTCTCTCATCATTGATGTTTCTCTCTGTCTCCTTCTCCCTTCCTCTCTCTGAACTCAATAAAGATATATTTAACAAAACAAACAAAGAAAAAGACTGACTCTGACTTTAAGAAGCATAATGAGCCCCCTGGCAGGGTTCTTCAACAGAAGATTCATATGATATCCTATATTTTCAACCAGATCACCCTGAGTGCTATATTTAGAAAAGATTCAAAGACAGAAGCAGAGAGAACACAGGAGAGACGATGGTGGCTTGGACTATGGTGATAGCAATGGATATGAAAAGCGTACGGAGAGTATACAGCTGAACCTTGAACAACCTGGGTTTGAATTGCACGGGTCCACTTATATGCAGATTATTTTCAATAAATATAGAGTTGGCCCTTCGTAACCCTGGGTATTGCATCCTTGGATTTCCATGGGTGTGGAGGGATGAATGTATGCATTGTTCTATGCCATTTTATTATTTATTTTTTAAATCCTAACTAGAGGATATGTTTTTATTGATTTTAGAGAGAGAGGGAGAAAAAAACATGGATATGAGAGAAACACTGATCAGCTGCCTCGCACCCTGACTGGCGATCGAACCCCCAACCCAAGTATGGCACAGTGCTCCAACCAACTGAGCCACCTGGCCAGAACTGTTCTATGTCATTTTATATGAGGGACTCAAGCATCCAAAGATTCTGGTATCCACAGGAGTCCTGGAACCAATACCTTGCAGAATCCAAGGAACAACTATATTTCAAAAGTAGAATGAAGTGAAACTTAAATAGGCGGGAGAGACCTACTAGAGTCAGGAAAGGCATCATGGAGTCATACAATTTTACTGGAACTCTGCATGGATGCCTTCTATTCCTAATTTTCAGCACTGTTTATCTTCATTCTTCCAAATCATTTTTTGCTTGGCTGACTCCTCTACTACGGATGACTATTAAACCCAGGTGAAAGTAGACAGGAATCAAGTTAAGTTTAAGGAGGAACAATCCATACGCTCTAGTGATTAAATACATGGGATAAAGGAGAGAAAATATTACAGATCTCTTGGTTAGACAACTTCGTGAGTAGTGATGTCACTATTTGAGATAGAGAGCACAAAAGAAAAAGGTTTGAGGGGAAACAAACGGAAAAGGCGAAAAACTTTAGAGAAACAAAACTCAGTTTTGGGAGGCAAGTATTTAGAGAGTCTAAAGGCTTGAAATGAAGCAGGTGAAGCCTACTGCTTCCAAATTTGGATGGCTTATTAAAAGTTCACTGCTCTGAGGGATGAGGAGAAAGTCCTGGAAATGGGTGGTGGTGATGGTTGCACAAGGTAAAATGTACTTAATGCCAATGAACTGTAGACCTAAAATTGGCTAAAATGATGAATTTTATGTCATGTATATTTTACCACAATGTTCATTCATTAGAGGTCATTTTTTTAAATTGAGATATAATTCACGCACTATACAATTTACCCACTTAGAGTATACAATTTAAAGTTTCTTAGTATATTTATAGAGTTGTGCCACCATCACAATTATTAATTTTAGAACATTTTCAGTGCCCCTTCCAACAAATGAGCTCCCATTAGCAAACAACCCCCATCTCGCCCCAATCTTTCCAGCCTATACGCCCAGGTTTCATGTAATATAATTTATCCCACAGTCACTTTTTCCTACTTAAACTTAAGCCTTATAATAGGCTAACTTATGAGGAAAAAAATCCACACTGCTCTTAAAACTCTAAGTCTTTTTCTACTATTACGTGGGTGGTCAAGATACAACTCTATAATGCAAATTCCTATGGACAATTTTTCCGCAGTTTAGATGAAAATCACACAAATCAGGAAATACAAGCAATTTATTTTTTCATTTTCATTTTGTTTTTGCTATTTTCTACTAATGTTTATATATTTCTAATCTTTAGACACTCCAAAAGAACCAAGAGCACAATGAAAGATGGTGGATAGAAGTAAAAAAAATAGGTTATGGAAAAATTCCTGGCACATTTTAAGACATGCCTTTACTTTGTACTTTATTAATTTGCTCTTATTTATAAGTTCCTGTTTCTGTTCTTGCGCCTTTCCTGTGTGGTCTTGTGCCCTCAAAACAAACTCCAAAGGTTGAGGGCAAACACTGCCCCCCACCCCCTCTTACCTTCCCCAAGAATACACAGCAGACATTCAAGCTGAAATATTCTGAGAAAATGAAAACCCTTTTATGTGTTCAAACTAATTAAAATTCCACAGCAAAATTACCTATATTCATCACATTAAGGCAATGCATAATTAAATCTTATACACAGAAAGCATTCTGGCACTGGGCACCCAGGTTCAATCATGGTCTTGGGTAAGCAAATTAACCTCTCAGTTGCTTCACTTTGTAAAAGAGGGAGAATTATGTCTAATACTTTTTCTGAGAATTTAGTGAAGAGCACTTAGAACCATGCTCAGTAGACAGTAAACACACTGAACGTTCACTGTTTTATTTCTCTCCATGCCTGTATCTTTCCCTCATAATTAGGCCACTCATATCATCTTCCACACAACACTACATGTTCTGACGCTTTGGCTTGGCCTTGGCTTTCAAAGATGAAATAAAAATGATCTTACTTTCCTTCACTGTTCCTAGTTCCTTTTTTCATTCTTTAGCACACTCTTCATTGACAACTCAGGACATAGCTAACCTGTAATCACTCTCTAACTCTCTGACTTACAATTTATAAAAATGCCTCATATATTTTACCTTCCACCATACCTCCAATTTCCAAAGCTACTTTTAACCAGTTTTACCTAATTTACCAATTTTAACTATTTCTACCATCACATTATCCACTGATTATCATTCAGGTGAGGCAAATTACCTTTGCAAATTTGAGTATTCAAGATGGCAAGCAGATGTCTTCTTTTTCTTACTGTAACAGTGATAGAACTTTGTCTCTACCTGTGCTAAACAGATTCTCTCACCTAATGAGCTGGAAGAGGCATAAAACCTGAAACTATCAAACAGCCATTTGAATGTAATACATCAAAGCAGTAAAAGAAGGTCTGAGAAAAAGAGGAATGAGTAATTCTATTATCTTCCTAAATTTCACTGATAACTTGTTTAGCCTGGTTCTTTGGTGGTATACATGCTTCTGAAGTTAGACTATCTGGGTTTGTATTCTGGTTCCATCATCTACCAGCAGTGTGGCTTTGGCTGGGACACTTAACCTGAGCTCCAGTTTCCTCATCTGCAAAATGGTAATGATGATTATGATTATACCTACTTCATAAGGTTGTTTCCAGGATTAAATGAGATAATGCATGAAAAGTGTTTAATCATGGTGTTTAAAAATCATTATTTTAATTTACATATGTAAGATAACATATTATTATTTTTATTATTTTACTTATATTTTAAGGCATTATCCTTTTGTCTTCAAATTGGAAAAAAACCAGGAATAGATGAATATATATGCACTTTTGTTTTCTAAGAAGATATTGAAGATCTTGAGCACAAAGAGAAACATGTCAACTGACTTTTCTAACTCCATGGCCTAATCAGACACCAAGAAAGGAAAGAATAAAATTAATAAAACACAGAAAGGGTTAAGAGGTATCAAGAAATACTAAGGAGCCCGGCAGGGCATGGATCAGCGGTTGAGCAATGACCTAGGATCCAGGGGATTGTGATTCGATTCCCAGTGAGGGGTGTGCAGGAGGAGGCCAATCAATGACTCTCCTTCCTATCATTGATGTTTCCACTCTCTCTCCCCCTCTCCCTTCCTCTTTCTGAAATCAATAAAGCTATATTTAAAAAAACACACAAAATGAAATACTAAGGAAATGTTATTTTGAGAATTCAAAAAACAGAATGCTTTGTCTTAAGAAACTTCTGAAGATACTACGTCATTTTTCATGGCCGGTGCATGGTAAATAGTCAAAAAATGACTGCTGAATGTGTGAAATTCTTACTGTGGCTGTGATGGGGCAACATTTGCTACTCCAGGATGTGTCTCTTTGGCATGAGGATTACTTTAGGCTGATTATTTTTAGGGAAAAATGATTCATGAAGAACCTCTGACCTTCCCCCTAGTGTCTAAAAGAATTCAGACAGAGGACCTGCTCCAGAAAGGGAGCTACCATCATAGAGTACTATGGTTAACTCCGGAACAACGCGGGTTTGAACTGTGTGGGTCCACTTATACAGGGATCTTTTCAATAAATACGTAAAATACTGTATTTTCTCTTTCTAATGATTTCTTAACATTTTCTTTTCTCTAGCTTACTTTATTGTAAGAATATGGTATATAATACCCCCGAGTTGTTCAAGGGTCAAGTGTATAGTATAATATAAACTAGGTGTGGTAGGTAGGGAGGAACCTAGCAAAGTCTATAGGTTAAAATCCCTGTGTCCCGCCCGGCTGGGCGTGGCTCAGCGGTTGAGCGTCGACCTAGGACCCAGGCGATCAGGGTTTGATTCCTGGTCAGGGCACATGCCCGGGTTGCGGGCTGCAGCCGATCAATGACTCTCTCATCATTGATGTTTCTCTCTCTCTCTCTCCCTCTCCTTTCCTCTCTCTGAAATCAATAAAGATATATATATATAAAATAAAAAATAAAAATAAATAAAATAAAATCCCTGTGTCCCATTATTTTCTGTATGGCCCAGCGAACACTGGTTACCAAGCATTTGTTCTTTATACCTTCCTGTGAGTGGTCTTCCTTCCCTTTGAAATCTCAAACCCCTACCCCTTTCTCCTTAGCTCAAAATGGCATATCAGCCTCATTTTACCTGACTACCCTTGGAATATGTCATGTTTATGTGGATTCCCCATATGCATGTACATAATTAAATTTTATTTTCTCCTGTTAATTTCTCGATTTAATTCTTAGACCAGCCAGAATAACTTAGAAGGATAGAAGAAAAATTTTTTTCTGCCTCAATATAACTGAAACTCGTAAATAGGTCAAACCAAATACAGGAGGTGCTGGATGTTTTAAAGATCAGATATAAAGAAATATGCCTTAAAAAGCCAAAAAATATAAAAATGTAAGGGACACAGCTCTTATTTGCTAATAAAATTAATTAAACAACACATTCTCAATTAACTGTGCAGATGGGGGAGGGTAAAGTACAGCATCGACAATGCCCAGATAATTAAGAAAAGTGTTCATTTGTATTTTAAATATATTTTGTTATTTTAAATGCAGATTTTTTTTAGTGCTAACATTTAATTTTGGCCTAAGTCCATATATGCCAGTTCCACTGAGGGGGAAACAACTGATACGTCACAATCTATTCATAGCACCAAAAATATGTGTTAGTAGCATGCAAAACCAAATAAGCAAAAATGTAACTACTAAGAATGTGTGTTTGCAATCATTTTAAACATAAAGAGAACAAACCAAAAGTGGAACTCATCTGTCAAAAGCAAGCTTTCCCAAGCAATGCCTTATCCTGGCCCATCTTCATTTGAATTACGCTTTTGAGCTTAGAAATGCAGAAAGTCTATGTATACAGACTGCATGATGTAGGCATACACATAACCCCTTCTAGGAGGGGTGCTGAGGCTACATGGAAATGTGTCCCAGCATAATCCCTATGGAGATGTACTTTCAGAAAGAGGCAGAGGAGGCTGCTTCTCCTCCCGAATCCCAGGTAGCCATGGCATGCTTCTGAAACCAAAGGTCCTTATGACTTCAATGAAATTTAGTTTTTAAATCCTAGCTCTAGAAACCATATCCTTCTTTCTATATCTATGCCCCTTAGAGACCTAGCCTTTCCCCTGATAATTAGAAACCCTGAAGGCAGCAGAAGACAGTAACCTGGACCTGACTAATGGTCACAGGGTCTGGACCAATGGCAGGCTAAAGATAACATCTTGACCTAAATGATGTTCCAGCTCCTGAGCCCTAAGGTGGAATAACCCCCTGGCTACATGAGATCTGATAGAGACACTTGGGAAAAGACCTCAGAGCTGTCCTCAAGACCTGAAGAAATGATTCATTACCCTTCTCTCACCTCTGGCCAATCAGCAAAGAGCATGATCCCAAACCCCATAAGCCACGGTATCCTACGATTTGCCTTATATGATAGTCTGTAACCTACACGCTATCAAGGAGTCAGGTCTAGGAAACACTTCTGGCAATGCCAGTATTTTTTCTCACTACTATTTTTAGAATTACTGGTTAATATGCCCAGGCTTCAGTGACATCTATGGTGCTTTATACATCAAAGGCCTTTACTAAGTAATCCTGTTTCTTGATCATTTCCAGCTATGTCCTTCCTTGAAGAAACCTCTGGAAGTCATAAAATGTGCGCCTGGATACCTGGCATAATCCATTCCTTATTTGTGTGATAGCTCTATTATTTGCACGATGTCAAAACTGTCTGTAAGAACATAACATACACAGCAGAAAGAGAAGACAGCATGGAGCATACCATCAATGCTCAAGAGAAAGAGCCTCCTGCCCAAGAATATCTGTGTTCTGTGAGGGCAATTCTCACTGGTCAAAAGCTTAGGGCAACTGGTTAGATTCAACACTCATTGGCTCTTAAAACAGAGGGGTGGGGTGGGGTGGATAAAAAGAAATAGTAACAGAAAGCCTTATTTTGTTTTTTAAAGAAAAACACTTCAGAGAGAATTAACATGGAAACATATCAGCTTTATATGGGGTGCTAGAAGATGGAGGTATGCACATAAAATTCAGGAACAATATGGAACACTTTACTTACCATAATGACAAGAGTCAACTTAGATATTTATCACTTATTTAAGCATTATTAGCATCCCATTTATGGAGAATTTACAAGCTGGGGGCCCTCTCACAATGTGATTTCCTTCTTTTTTGTTATTCTTAAGCACTATTTGACACTGCAGAGGGGGGAGGTGTTCTAATAGAACTCTTCCATTTTTGTTCTTGCCAAAATTATGGAGGTAAATTATAATAACCCTATTATGAATATGTCCCCAGTAACTGCTGAAAAGGCAATAAATATTCTCATTTCTTTCCCTCCCATAATAATCAACTATCAAACTCTCCTAATCAAGTGGTATTTATAAGCTATTGCTAAAAAGTAATAGCACTAATAAAAATCATTTGTATATAAGTGTATGCACAAGAAGAAATCTGTAAACTATATGCCAAACTATATGCCAAACAACTGACACTGGTTAGTGAGTTCACAGGCAACTGTTTACCTTCTGTGACATGTGTCTGTAATATTTGGGTTTTGGAAAATGAGTATATATTGCTTTTATAAACAAAATAAGTATGAATGAATAGATAAGTACATTTAATAGATTCAGAGACAGACTTCGTGGAACAGACTGAGGGATCTCAGAGTGAAGGCGAGGGTGGGAGAGTGGGTGGGGAGAGATTAAAGAACTTAAATGCATATATGCATAACCTATGGGCACAGACAATGATATGGGGAAGGCCTGGGGGTGGAGCGGATACAAGGTGGAGGGCTCATTGGTGGTTAAAAAGGAGACATCTGTAATACTTTCAACAATAAAGATAAATTTTTTTAAAAAGGAAAAAAAAATAAATAAAAAATAAATGTGGTATTAAAAATCCCATATTTGTGTGAAAGGCACTTAGACATGAGCAGAGCAAGGACGATGGGCCAGGTACAGAAGGTCACCAGGGTGGAAAGCCCCAGGCGCAATGGGCAAAACTGCTACAATAAGGAGCTCGCTCCAAGGGTAGCCTTTCCTCGCCTAGCATATCACACTGGTCATCCGGTTTAGACGGTTCGACACCAGACTTTTCATATCGCTGGTCATGTGATTCTGACTCCCCCCTGACCTTTCCTCCCCTAGAATGTTGCTAGTCATGCGGCAGATTCCCTTGGAGGAGGAATAAGGGCCTGGAGAGTAGCCCTTGCACAACCACTCCCTTAAGCATTAACCCCCAGGGGTAACATCTAGGCCTCAGTTGTGTTTAAGCTCCAGGCCCAGAAAGCAGCAAAACCAGACAAGCAATGCCATGGTTAACATCAGAAACAATGACTAATGACCCCCTGCCCTGGCGCCAACCAATCAGTGGAGACCACGACCCTGACAGGACACCCCTGGAAAGCTTATGAATATCTTATTGAGATCCTCCTCTGGGACCTCCCCTAAAATCCCCACCCTTAAAAGCCCTTAGGATGAAGGACCCTCTTTTCCCCTTCAGGCGAGTCACCTTTACCTCTCTCTTTCTCCTAAGCTCCAAGGGCCCCTTCTTTTGCCTCTGCAATTGTTTCCTGACGCCATTTCTTCTACGTCCCATCTGGGTCGCCAGAAAACGTTACCGGAAAGGGGACCTGGCCCTGAGAAGGTCTGTCTAAGGCCAGCCAGTAGTGTGTGGGTTCTTGACTTTGTGCAGGAAAAACTTCACAACACAAGTCCAATATTTTTTTAACAAAAAATCTTGTAGCTATGACCTCTGTACATGTCTCTAAGAATAGAGTGTGCTAAATTAAAAACTGAATAATAAGGTAAAAAAATCTACTAATGGGAAATAGAAAATACCTTTTTATAAGTAGTGGCAAACATTTTGTACTTGTTAAAATGTTGATAATTTTTCCTTATCTTTATTTAAAAATATGTTTTTATTGATTTTAGAGACACAGGGGAAAGGAGAGGGAGAGAGAAATATCAATCAGCTGCCTCCTGCAACTCAGGCATGTGCCCTGATCGGGAATCAAACAAGTGCCCTCTTGGTTCATGGGGCAATGCTCAGCCAACTGAGCCACACTAGCCAAGGCAATTTTTGCTTGTTTTGTAAGTACTGAAGTTGATTTCCATGCCAACAGAAATTTATTGATAATTAACAAGGTTAAATCATGAATGAACTTCTACTCCACAATAATTTTTTTCACATTTAGACGATACCTTAGTGTTTGGGTTAGGCATAACAGAGACGAATTCTTAACTAAGTCATCAAATTTTCTTTGATAGAGAAGTAGTCTCTCATTCATCTTTCTTAATCATCAACGGTCACTTTCTTTGAACAGTTCTAAAGTGGGAGGAGAAGACAGCAGACAATACCCTCAACTCTCATCACAGCACTTTCTAGATCAATAAATTATACATATGTCACAGGTATCCAGACAGGATGTATCATAAAGAGTACAATCTCATGGCCTACTGGAAAGGGGAAAGAAAGAGGGACAAAAAAATGCCAGTAAACATACAAATCAATAAGGTCACCTTTGTTCTTTAACTTCTACCTAGACACCTACAGAAATGTAGATTGAGATTATAATCACTATGTCTAAAAATATCTTCAAGTCCCAGATGGGAATGGAGAAGGAAATATAGGGGCAGGAGAGAGAGGAGAATGGGTGTTAACAGAAAACATCAGTGAAGCTATTTTTAAAATCACACTATGTTAGAATTTGAATTTATCTGTTCAGGTTTTTCATATGATCTCAGAGAAAGGATTAAGTATCTTACCTAAAAATGTTACCTAAAACAAAAATAGAAGAAATGTTAATCAAGAAGCAGAGCAGACTGATTTTATTTATTTATTAATTTTTTAAATCCTCATCCGAGGATATTTATTCCATTGCTTTTCAGAGAGAGTGGAAGGGAGAGAGACACATCGATATGAGAGAGACACACTGATTGGTTGCCTCCAGCATGCGCCCTGACCAGGCAGGGGATCGAGCCTGCAACCGAGGTATGTACCCTTGGCCAGAATCGAACCTGCAACCCTTCAGTCCACAGGCTGACACTCTAACCACTGAGCCAAACTGGCCAGGGCCAGAGCAGACTGATTTTAATAACATGGTCCCCTTAAGGACCAGCTACACGGCACTGGAAATTTTCATGCTTCAGTGAACAGTCTTGTAAAAGTGTTATTTATAAGGGACTTCTAGGCAGCAAGAGTTCAGTACCTTTATAACACTGAAGCACAATGAATGGGAACTAGGTTTACCATCTCTTAGAGACAGCCCCTATTTTGCTACACTGGGGACAAATATGAAAGTGTTCAGCTTGGGCAATTGTCAAGATAATGACCATCAAAGCAGACTCCTCTCCTACCCTAGGGATACTGTTTTAAAGCAACCCTTGGTTTTTTACCTCTGTACAAGAATGCATCCAAGTATTTTAATCTACTCTCCTATATTACTGTTGCTATTTCTCTCATCTGCAACTAGAGCAGCCTTTGTTAACAACAAGAACTGCACAGTAAATTCCTCTCACAAGCACTGTTTATCACCCCCTCCCTAGTAGCAGCTTAATCCTTTAATTAGTTTCAATGCCAAAAATTAGGATTTCCTGAGGACAGCCACAGGATGTGTGACAAACAGCAGGGGCCAAGGCTTAAAGTTGTTGATTCAATATAATCAAGAGTTTAAAAGAATGGTTGCTAATGCACAGCCAGAAATTGAGGTTCTTAAACAAAAGGAAGAAAGGAGACCAAGTACCTTGAAAAATTAAGGAACTGAGTTTTAAAGGGTGCAAACTCACAGCCAGGACAGAAAGTCTTAATTTGTCCAAAGATTATCCTACTATCCTCCTTTAGGGCTGGAAAATGTCACAGGGCACTTTTAGACAGAACTAAAGGGATGAGGCAATATGTGTACTGTGGTCGAGCACCCACCTTCAGATGAAGAGGCTTATTAGCAAATAAGGCAATAAAGCCAAGGCTTGGAATTCAACTAATAGCTCTAGAAGTAGAAGGCCAGACAATAGAGTCACACAAAATGATTAGTATGGAAAAAGTTTTTAAAAGTTTAGAGTGGGCAAGGCCATTTGTAGGTTATGTACTAGAAAATATGAGAATCTGGATAATTAATAGTTTATAAAAAAGGTAAGACAAAAGTTAATTCCAACCAGCCTTAAGAAGCTTGACCATAGGTCTCTGAATCTTTAGCTTCCTCCCTCCCCTAATTGGTTTTGAACTTCATGTATGCCAGATTCATTCAGCAAGGATCACCAGCTCTTTAGAAGCATCAAGGCACTTAGGTTTCCAAAACCAATGAAAACTGGCAACTTAGCTTTACCACCAAAGTCCTGTTCCAGAAGCCAACATTTCCCTTATTTCTTTTTTTAAAGAGATCATATGTCTTGCCTTCAGATTTCCTTTCCTTTTCCCAATTACCGCCAATCAGTAGAGTTTCTTTTCATTCTCTTTGATGTAAGCAAGCTCAAAAAACAGGACAACTCTTAAATCCCTTAAAAGTTAGTCTGATTATTAACTGAGGTTTTCTTTAAAATGCATATAATAAGGCCTTGTCCCCCAAGACACACTCAGTGGACTGGTAGAGTAGCTGAGTAGCTCTACAGCAGTAAAATCATGTGAAGTGCTTTTGTTTCTTTACTGCGGTGCTTTTGAATAACACCCTGCCAGGGTCTCACCCCCAGATGTTCACTAGGTTTGCAAGGGGCCCTCACATAGGCATTATTAGGAACCACCATACTAAAATGGTCCATGGACAAAGTTTGAGAGCAGGTGATAGAAAGAGAACACCTTAACAAGGTCCGTCTGTACCTCACTTCACTGCCAAAGTACATGGTGGGAAGATACAAATATTTAAATAATTAGAAAAACTGTAAGTGACCATTAAAAAAAAAAAAATCAATTCCTCTTCAGACAGCTCTCAAGTCTAGCAAGCCATCAGGCTATCTGGTTCTTAATGGAGACCATAAGCCATCTAGCTTGTCACTTGTTTATACATATTAAGTGTTCTTATAGCAATGAACAGCAATAAAGCTGATGAAAAGCTAGGATCCAATCTCCCAGACAAAATCCTCAGAAACAATTCTGGGGGGAAAATGCAATTCCAATCATGTTAAGGTTTAGAAAGTTAGTCTTCAATAAACAAAACAGAGTCTAGGCTATAAAGTTCACAAACCAGAAGTGATGAGAAGAGCAGGCTGAAGTAATGATCACATGTCTCAGCTAAACAGCAACTGAACATATAAAATTGTGGGGGGGAAATTTTATTATGAAAAAGTTTCGGTAATTCACCCACTTCAATCTTACAAAAAATAGCCTGACTCACAGTACTTCCATTAAGAATTTAGTTCCTTTATATCATCTTACGCCATCTCCTCCAGGAGGAACATCTAGTTCAGGGCTCCTTTCCTGTCCCAGAGGAATGTACTCAAGCTCCTTATTTATGTTTTGAATTAAGAATGATATTTTACTAAATGAACAAGTCTACATTTGTTCAAAGGTTAGCTTTCAGCCTGCTGCCTGTGGGCATCTTAATAGCTAGCTTCAAACAAACTCTGAAACAAGACAAAAAAGGAGAGACCACTCTTGTGGCAGGAAACTTTTATTAGCATTTGGATTTGGAAGAAAGAGATGGGAATGGAAGAAGAAATAGACAGACCATGATATAAAAGCTCTTGAGTATTCAGAATAGATTTCTGGAGCAAAGGGGGGTGGAGGGGGTAAGAGGGGTTACTGATCCCCAGAGAGGAAACAGGTAGGCAAATGCCCCAAAGGGCTTTCATTTGTGGGGTTGATTACTCATAACTCAACTTTGCTGCCTTTTAAAAATAAGCAGACCAGAAATCACAAAATTAGAAATAGGTTGCCCAGCTGGGTGTGGCTCAGCCGTTGAGCGTCGACCTAGGATCCAGGCGATCGGGGTTCGATTCCCGGTCAGGGCACATGCCTGGGTTGGGAGCTCGATACCCAGTTAGGGGCGTGCAGGAGGCAGCCGATCAATGACTCTCTCATCATTGATGTTTCTCTCTCTCTCCCTCTCCTTTCCTCTTTCTGAAATCAATAAAGACATATTAAAAAAAAAAAAAAAAGGTTGTAAAATAGTCTATTTTAATAAAACGTTAAATATCATTAATGCAACTTCAAAAGTAAAAGTGGCTGGAGTTCAGAAAAGTAAATTCTATTCAGAGACAAGATATTAAGAAAACTTGTCCCATTTGTAAGCTCAAATTTCTCCACCTGTTCAGTGGTCATATTGCTTGTTGACATCAGGAAGTTTAACCTATTGGTTAAAAAGCCCTACAAGCTAGATAATGAAGAGGCTACTTTATAAAATAAAATAAAAATCCCTTTTTTTTTTTTTCTTTGATTGCTAGTAATTTAGTACAGTGATGTCTACAGAAAAAATCCACATAGATAGAAAGATTGGTAAGAACCATAAGAGCTTTAAGATCTGAGTTTGCTTCAAATTAGCTGATTTTAAGGAAGTTTAAGGTTTTGGGGAGTGAGCAAGGAGGTTTTCAAGGACAAGGAAGGAGGAAACTGAGAAAAGGGGGAGAAGCTGAACGAAGGACGAATTTATCTGTGGCTCTGAGATCAGTCCTTCCCTGGAATCATACCCCTACCAGTAGACTAGGCAAGAATCGTGTATTGTTCAACTCCACACTCCTTAACAGTGTTCCCACCATGGGATGGAGAAGATGCTTGATCCACATTTGATTAATGTGGAATTGAATATTTTTAAACAGTGTTCCAGGTAGTAAGTTACAAAATAAGAGGGATCAAGTTTGACCCTCAGTGTCAGATACACTGCTAAACTGTACTGTGGCTAAGAATAAGACTGTGTTCACTAGAAAACTTGATTTTTATTTAGATGAATTTCTAATAGTAAGATGAACAAATTACATAAAACAGATAAATAATAATAAAGAAAAAAGTGAAGCCCAAATGCTCCTAGGCTTGGAAAGCACAGGGCTTAGAGAGAGGGGTACCCAGGCTGAGCCAAAGGAAAATTCTGCCTACCAAACATAACAAGTGGATGTTAGAAGCTGTCAACCCCCTGTGGAGAAGCAGGAAATTCTCTTTACGAGCCCCCCAACACTCTTTTAATAGTGCTGCCCCTTTAGCATGGGAATCCTAAAAGGCTTTTTAAAAAAATTTCAGTTCTCCTAAATTTATTTTTGACAGTTCCTGGGCTTCTCAAGGTGATCATTTAACTGCTCGTTAACAGGTCTATTATAGGAATTAATTCATATGAGCCAACCTAATTTTAATTACACCTCAATCTGTCCAAGGTACTCTTTTTTTTCTCCTATACCTATACTGCCTGAATGGGGCCAGTTCCTTTCAAAACTAAGAAGTACTAAAAGCACAGTTTTCTACATAGAAAGTTATTTGTCATCATTTTAAAATTTATCTAGTAAAAGGTTCCTATCTATTTTATTCCATGAGTTCACCATTTTGGCTTAACCCACTCATTTGCTAGTGTCTCTGGATCATGTGTGCACTTATTCATTCAGCAAATTTAACTGAAAGGCTACTAAGTGTCAGACACTAGGCTGCGTCTACACATTTTATTAACTATATCTTTAGCCAAAAATAAAACACACCAAAAGCACAACTCTGAAAAATGGACAAGCACAATTTTAGTTGCTTTTGTCAGACAATTTGCCTTGATTCATAAATAGATCTTACAGCTACATTTCCATTACTAAATGTGGATTAGTGATGTGAAGTAAAAGCCAGAACTTCAAGGAATTTGTTAGAATGTCCTAGGCTTCATTTTTTCTACCCACCAGCCTGTTCTAACTCAGTATGTCCACTCAAGATACAACCACATGAGCAGCACTACTTATTTTGGTTCTCAGTCACATGTCCCACTCTTCTTCGGGTAAAGGACATGAACAGGAGAAGAAATATGGAAAAGGTGGGGAGGAAGGAGAAAGAAGAATTTACAAAGCAGGTAGGGAACATATCCGAACTTCCCTTGCATGCTGCAGCTCTACACTCTAGTTCCCAAAGAGTAACACGTCTTCCCATAAAAAAGATAAAAACATTTATTAATAATCAACTACTTATTAGTGTATATGTTTAAGCCTTATTTTCAATCTTGTTGTGAACAGGACTTATTTCCATATAAGTTATTAATGTACTCTGGAATCTAATTATAGAAAAGTTTTAATCACATGGTAAAATAAAATTCTAGTAGTACAGAGTATTAGCTAAAAAATAGAAGTTTCCCCCCTCCGACCAGCTACTTCCTTCCCAGTCCCAGGAGGTGGCTCCAGGTTCTGTTTCTGGCTTTTCTGGTAGCTAGCACCACAGTGTTGACTAATACACTCACACCTCTGCTTCTTCCACCAACACTACATGGTACCTAGACGCATTTGTACTTCCATTACTTTCCATGTTGCCTCCACTAATCACAACAAATTTTGTAGTATAACTACTTTTAAGTCTTCTAGTGGCTGATTACATAACTTCATAAATTTAAAGACTATTTTTTAAAATATTTTATTAATTTTTTTAATATATCTTTATTGATTTCAGAGAGAGGAAAGGAGATAGAGAGAGAGAGAGATGGAAACATCAATGATGAGAGTCATTGATTGGCTGCAGCCCGCAACCCGGGCATGTGCCCTGACCAGGAATCGAACTCTGATCACCTGGATCCTAGGTCGATGCTCAACCACTGAGCCACGCCCGGCCAGGCTAAAGACTATTTCTTAACTTCAAAATGCATTCTTTCTGAACTTGATAGTATCTACTGACTCTCCACCAAAGATGATGATAGAAACTGACACACTTGCCTGCCCTCACCTTCCTCTCCTGTTTTTCTACATCTCTGGTCTTCTACTTTTACATTGTCAAAGCTTTTGATATTTAAGTCTGATTTATAATCATAGCTAAAACTTCAATGCTTTAGCTATAACTGATCCTAAACACTAGAAACTAATTAAAAACAATAATATTATTTCACTACATTTGTGTTAAAAGAAAGTTTTCCAAATGTCAAAGCTAAGTGTTTTCTCTTTTTTTAACCCCCAAGAACTCAAGTCACATTTTATAGTTTTGATTTCTTAAATGAAAGAGTTCAACATTTCATAGCTCATTAAGTATTATCACTATGAAACAACTATTTCAGATCCACTAATTCTGGTTGGGAGGAAAAAAGAGAAAAATCATACCAAGCCAAAAGAGAAAGAACAGTACCCATTGTGTGTGAAGGACATGTAGTGCCATAAGTCCTACAATTTGACACGGGTCATATCTGTGCTTGGAATAGAATAGATGTTAATACACAACCCTAAAATCAACTGAAGTATTTAATGACAAACAAGTATTTATATTGTAATTCAAGTTTAACCTGCTTTATAGTTACTTGTAAGACCTACTTATAAGAAACTAAGTTTAGCTTCTCTATCCTAATTTGATTCTTAATGTTCCTCCAAGGATTAGTTTCCATATCTATATCATTAATAAGACACAGAATCTGCAAGTTAGAATGGAGCAAATGTGTCCCTGGCTCTGAAACCTAGCTTACAAATGGCTGCTTCTGGTTATAAGAGGACCTGGCTAAGATAGTAAAGGTCAAACCAACTATATCATAAAAGTATGAAGATTTTCCCACTAAGAGAAAATCAGTAACAGCATCAAATCAAATATTTCATTTATATTAAAAAAACAAATTCTTAATCATAAATATATTGTATCTTTTTTTCCTAAGACACACTGGTCAGTATGCATGAGGCTTCAATTCAAGAATAATCCTGAAAGAGTGAGTAGCATTACCCTCTTTAGGTGTATAGAGTTCTTAACTTCTCAGAGTTTAAGAATATAATAAAGGACTAAATCATAGGTCACTAAGTCATACTGCCCCTCTGCAAGGCACCAAAAGATTATTCATTTAATCACTCACCAAGTATTTACTGCATGCCTACTATGTGCCAAACACAGTTCTAAACAGAAGGAATAAAGTAAACAAGATGACCCAAACTCCCTGTTTTCATATTTACACTCTACTTGGGGAAGAGAGATAATAATTTTGAGTAATTAAGACAAACGATTATTGACTCTCAGGTCTTGAAATAGGCACTGTTTAAGATGCAAAGAAGGAACAAGACATGGGTCTCTGCTCTCAAAGAACTTATAATCTAAGAGAGGAGATGAAATATACTTGGAAAAACTTCAGTAAACAGTCAACTTTCATACATTTAGCTTTAGTATAATCCATACTTTGGTATAACACACTATACAATGAAATCCCTAAGCCTGTCTACACCAATTAATCAACAGGCTTTTGGAGTTTCTGCCATATAATATTGCCTATGAACTGAAAGCTCATTTTTGGTAAAGTCTTATCTTTCTATAACAGCATTATTCTAAGACTTGATTACATTTCATCAACGTGTCTGTTTTTGTGTCAACCTAATACTTTTACAAGATAAGACTGCCCCTGTCGGAACTTCTACCCTCTGCACAACCTCCATCCTCACCTCACTCGCTCACCTTCAGTCACTCTACCTGCACTGCCACGCTCCGGTCACAGTGGTCTCTTTGCTATTCCTGAACACGGTAAAAGCACCAAAGGACCGGAGACAGAGTTGCCTCCATCTGAGGGCTTCTATCCCTGGATTTTCAGGGCTAAAGCTTCACCTCCTTTAAGTCCTTGCTAAAACCTTATCTTTTCAACGACTGCCCTATTTAAAATTGCAAACTGGGTCCCCAGAAATCCTGATCGCCCACCTTCCTGGCTTACCTCTTCCCCAAAGTACTCACCACTTTCTAACACACAGAACATGATGATCAATAAAACGTCAATTTTTCTACATAACACTAATCTCTGGGACTAATACAACAACTCATTATCCCTTGCATCCCCAACACTTCCCAAGTACGTACCTCACTTAAATGATCTGTTTATGTGCCCATTTCCTGTGGATTCTGATTCACAGAGTCTAACACGTAGTGAGATACTCAATGTTTGTGAAATTGATGAAATGCCATATACTGCACATCAGAGATTAAATTTCTCTTAAAGCAGGACATTTCTATTATAAAATCACACTCAGGTAATTAATTGGAGATGCCTCTTTTTAAAGGACACCTGAGGCATAGTAAAGAGGCTGTTGCGTGGTTCATATCTTCAAAAAGATGCATTCAACAGTGCCATAAAAATAAGCATTACCTTAATGCACTCAAATCTAAAATAAATCAGGCCAAATTAATTAAGATCAGGTAAAAGGCTCTATGAGAAATGGTATTTATGTCTACTTTTGGTTAGATTTTTATTATCCTGTATTTTGGCAGAGAAAAAATGTAGCCAACAGAAGTCTGTAATGCTAAGTCAAAGTTTTAGTGAGGGGGAGGGGGCTGAGTGGAGGGGAGCAAAGGGGGGAAATGGGGGACATCTGTAACAGTGTCAACAATAAAAAAAAGTTTTAGGGAGTAACTGAAAAAATATATTCTTTAAAGGCTGGTAGAGGCAAGTTTTACAAATGGTTATAAATTCTTTGAGCCACCTCCCATTTGAGGTGGAGTCTGATTTCCCAGATCCTGCCACCTGGGCTGGCCTTAGTGACCTGCTTGTTCAAAACAGGTCAGAAAAGGTCATGGGGTTTCAGCAGGTTCTTTGGAACACTTGCTCTCTGAAGCATCCTGTCTGCATAGCCATCATCATGCTCTGAAGAGCCCACGCCACATGGGGAGGGGAGGACATGTGAAGGTGTTCTGGTCAACAGCCTCAGCTAAGCCCAGCCTTCATGTCACTCCAGCCCAGTTGACATGTGAGTGAAGAAGCTCCAGATGACCCCAGCCCCGAGTCATCTGAATCTGAGCCGGCACTTGGGTCTTCCGAGCTCAAGCCCCAGATACTGCGGAGCAAAGACAAGCCATCCCTGCTGTGCCCTGACTGAATTCCTAACCCACAGACTCTGTGAGCGTAATAGGATGGCTGTTGTTTCGCACCACTAAGCTTAGGGGGTGGTTAGAGAGGCAAAAGATAAACTGAAAAATGAGTGCCACCCCAAAGCCTAGCTCTAATTACCATATTTCCTTTCTCACCACCTAGATTGCATTATTTAGTACAGATAAGTCATTTATCCAGAGGTCATGTGTCACACAGATCCATGCTCTGGGGTAGGGCAAATAAATTATCCCAAGTTAACTGACAGCTATTAGCCATTCGTTTTTTAGGCATCTACTGCCATCCGCTGAATCAATAAGGTTGAAGTGAAGTAACTAGATAAGTGCTATCAATATAGATAGATCACTACATCTCAGATCAAAGCACACTATTTCAATAACACTATGTGGAAAGGAGAAACGGTAACATTATGACTGTTGTTATGAGGCAGCTACTCACAAAGCTCCATTCTGTGCCCACAACATTAATAAAATGTTTTTTCTCCAGGAATCAATTCATGAAACTGAAAATGCACAACATTTCCAAAATCTGTTTCCAAAAATCTCTCCGTAGGACAACAAGGATGTATCATAGATCAGAAATAATATTAGGTAAAATTCTGATGTAAGAAAACAGGCTTAAATCAATAAAAATCAGACATACCACTTCTTTCTTATTTTTTAATGCAAACCAAATCAATCTTATCACACAGTGCTATTTAACTGGAGAGCTCAAGGCCAAGAGGAGAGCTCAAGGCCAAGAGTATGAGATCTTTTATGAGAGTAAAACTGATTTTAGAAGCATTAAAATAAAAACAAGTACAATTAATGTATGTCTCTTACAATGAAAATATTTTTTAAAGTGAAAAAACAAAAAATAAAAAATCCAACTGCTTCCCTTTCAATATAACTTTTCTGCAGTTAACACTGCCCCCTAGTGATACAGAATAAAAGTCTACTATCAGTGGGTGGCTGGCACACAGAGCAATATACAGATCTTGTAACATAGAAAACCACACATGAAACCTGTATGTTCATATTAACCACTGTCACCCCAATAAATTTAATTTTAAAAAGTCAACTATCAGAAAGCAGATGTCAAACGTTATTGTTCATTTTAGTATTTTAAGTCAGGGCATCTAGTCTACAAATTCCACCAAAGAAGAATAAACAAATTCAGGATGACCTATATTAGCTACTCTATGTTAAATTACAAACTCTTTTCAATGCACTAAATCAATGACACTAGTTCATGAAACAGTAGCTTTAAAATATTATGGGAATGAAATTATCACTACACAGTGAATTCTATTTTCACATAAAATTGTGCAATTCAAGAAAGACCCTGAAGGCTTATTACCTGTGACTTACAAGGTAGGTAGGATAGTTAGATTAAAGTCTCACCACCTGTAGAGAAGAAAATTCTACAGGAAGCAAGCCAGGCTTGTCCTCATGGCATGTGTATCAAACACACTGAAAAGTGTCCATATAAACCAAGGCCTCACACACCTGCCAGCTTGATGATTAGGATACCTGGCTCCTCATTTTAAGAAAAAGCTCTAGAACAAGAGTATGTTTGGTTGCTAAGTATTTACTGAGCCCAGGAAATTTTCTAAGGAAAGAATGACTTACCAAGGGTGGTGCCATCCTTGCCCATGATGCACTCCATCGAGGTGATGATCTGCTGCACAACAGGTGGCGACAGTGACGTGGCATACACTGCACTATGAGAATGTGTTCGTAGATAGTCTATCAGCTCCTGGGGAGTTCACAGAAGCAAGGCATCAGAGGCAATACTTGAGTTCACCGGCAATGTCACTGCCTACCTTCCAGGAGAAAGCAGGCTCCGCCTCTCTTCAGTAGCACTGGAATAGGACACTGATCTGAGAGGCAAGGTCGATCGACAAGGTCAAAACATACTGGCAGCAACAGCTGGGTCAGACACCTGGCAACTTCCTTAGGCTTTGTTTTGTTTTTTAAACATGCCACAACATGGAAGAATGGAAACTAGTTTTAAAGAAGCCCTCTAAATTGGGATAGCTATCATTTAGTGTTATAACTAGATCTACAATGCTGAATTAAACAAGAAAGTGTCTGAATTACTTCTGGACAAATGATTTACTCATAAGTATTACAGAAAATATCATCTGCATCTTACCCCACACCTGCAAAAACCATCCTTAACTCCCAAATCAGAGAGAGACAGTTCTCTAAATCAACTTTAAAGGCATTAAATGGCCTCCACACAGAGATTTAAAAATGATATGTGACAGAAATTCACTGGGTCTTTCATGAGAACACGAAAGCCTACAATAAGGAATAAAGAAAAACCTTGTCTGTCAGATACAAGGTTTTCAAAGCCATTAGTTGTCTATCCCTAATCTCTGATACCTTCTAACATCACCAAATCTTTCAATATTCACACAAAAAAGCTTATGTATCAGAACCAAGAAGACACATAATGTGGCTTTTTTACAGTATATCACTTTAAACAGACTCAAAATTGTATAAAACCCACAATAGCATAAATATACTATACCTAAATGATCTCCCAGAGTACAATTTTTCTATCCTTTAGTTTAGCGACAAATCTTACCCCAAAGCAACCAACTCTCAAAACATGGTCCCATTAACAAAACTGGAGGTAAAAAAATCTATCAAATTTGACTAAAACCATTGATAATGGATTTTCCCCAAAAGGTAATCAATTATTAAGAGAAAGTTCATGCTTTAAGATTTCCAAAGTTTTAAGAGAAATTAAATAAGTTTATGAGTACCTACTATGTGCCACATACAAATACTTTACATTGTTCTTTTCCCTAAAACTGCAGTTTTTGAAAATGACAGTTTTAATGAGATGTAATTCACATATGATAGTATTCACTTTTTAAAAGTGTACATACAATTCAGTGTTTTTTAGTATATTCAAGAGCTATACAAAGTTCATCACTACCTAATTTTAGAACATTTTCATTGCCTCAAAAAGAAACCTCACACCCATCAGCAGTCACTTTCCACTTCCCCCAGCTCCTCAGCCCCGGCAACCGCTAGCTTATTTTCTATCTCTTGCCTATTCTGGATGCATCATATAGAAGAAATAATATAACATGTGAACTTTTGTGGCTCCCTTCTCAATCTTGTAAGCCAGCATGTTTATCTCTGTTTCACTGATAAGGAAATTGAAAGGTTAAATGCTTTGCCCAAGGTCTCACAAAGTTAGGGAACAAGTCAAACCCAGGCTGCTGTCTCTATGGTTCAAACATTTCTACCACGCCACACCCCTCAAATGCCTCAGAGGTCATTATATAATTTTTAAATTGAAAAAAATAAAGCCTTATAATACACCAGAGCTAGCAAAATAATCTTTTTTTCTTCCTGTCTCTATGCTCACTCAAGATGCATTTGAGTCCAAGGGCAAGGAACTTGGTCTTTTATTTCCACTGGCTCCCATGACAACCCTACTACTTTGAAACTGTGGCCAGCAGGGAGCACCACTGTGTGCTCTTTCACACAAGAGGGCATCTATATATCAAGCCAGCAAGTAGTTTAGAAAGAAGCTCAAATAAGGAAACAACAAACAATGAACAGAACCAGCCTTTAGTGCCTCAGAGTCACTCACCAGCAGCCGAAGTGTGAACCCGCTGGCACCATGAGCCTAAGCCACAAAGAACTTCAGGACCTCCACACCCCAGTTTGGATGCTGTCTGCCTGACGTGACTTACCAAGCCTAGCAGCCAGTCCCTTTCTCCTTTACTGCTCAATAATCACGGCCCATTTACCTTCTTGCCTCCAATGTATCCTCCAGAAGCACCAAAGCTCTTGGTGAATGTTCCCATCATAACGTCCACATCCTCAGGATCTAGGCCAAAGTAATCTACTACACCTCGGCCAGCAGGCCCCAGAGCCCCGATGCTGTGAGCTTCATCTAGATACAGGTACGCCTTGTATTTCTTCTTAAGGGCAATCACTTCAGGGAGGCGGACAATAGATCCCTCCATGCTGGCAAGACAGAGTAAAAGATATGTACACTGAGACTTCTTAACTCTCAAAACTAGGAGCTGGACACTTTACTATTATTAATTTCTTAAGTTTATTGCTTTCTGAAATAGTCTAACAACTTCTATGGTTTTAAACTGGCAAAGTCAGAGGCTGTCATGGCTAGGCAGCCAGAGGTCTAGGGGAAAGACGACGGGAGCTTTTAAAACAAGTACCAGGACACAGTCTTAATTCACCCAGAGGAATAAAAGTCACAGCAGTTTCTTCTAAAGCTTGTCATTACAGGCAACCTTAGACTCTCATCACATTGTGTATGCAAATGAAATTGTACAGAAAGAATTAAAACACATTAGGAGGTAAGACAATAAGTGCAAGGGCTGCAAACAGGTAACCAAAATAAAATATTTCTTAAAATTAAATGGTGAATAACTTGTTTTGACATATTAGAAAACAGTCCAATTCTTGACCCTATGTATAAATTCCCTCTACAAACAGAAAAGTAAAGGATCCAAATAGAAGGGGGGTTTGGGGAACATGTGGCATGATGGAGAGTAAGAGCCAGACAAAAGGATTCCTGCCCCAGGGCTAACTCTGCTTCCAGGCACTTGAACAAGTCACAGACACTGCTTCCTTAGTTTCCAGAGGGGTCTAATTAGTGTTCCCTTCAAAATGAAGTGAAAATGAAGTGACGCTGACAAATTCCAAGACTTCATGGAGCCAAACCTGAAAGGTAATACTAATAAAGCAGGATTACCTATATATTCCCTCCACAAGGATTAGAATCTTCTTCCAGGGCCTTCGTGTCCGAGGCTGACCATAGACAATGGCATCTTTCAATAGCTTCTCCAGGCTTTGCATGTCTACAGCACACACACAAAAGGATGTCAGCATAAAGTACCTTCCTCTTTCCTAACTTTATTCCAGAAATGCAAATATACATTTCTTATTCAGGAAGTATGTCTCAGATAGCAAAGGGCATTAACAAAGTCAGAACAGGGCAGGAAAAGAGGGTAAAATGAGTGAGCTATTGCTAGCTTGAACTAAAATCTCATCTAAAGTGTAACAAATGTTCAAAACCACAGAAACTCAACAAATGACTGCCGCACAGGTGAGTCAGTTGGTTAGCAGGCTTATGAAATGACCAGTGTTTCATGTTAAATACCTTGCAATTCAGCTAGCTTTTTTTGTATTTATAAAATAGACTGTATCTTTAATCCTAGTGAGTCATTCAGAAATAATGCACTAAGACGACTAAGAGTATGAAAAGCTACTATAAATACATACACCTTCTAAAAATAAATATGAGGAGAAAACTTCAAAGTACATGCCCATTTCCTTTTGCCTTATTCTTTTTTTTAAACTTTTATTTTTTAAATGACTTTACTGCTTTGAGAGAGAGAGGAAGGGAGAGGGGGAGAGAGAGAGAAACTTAGGTGTGAGAAACATCCATTGGCTGCCTCCTGCACTCCCCCTACTGGGAACTGAACTGGTGACCTTTTGGTGAGCATGGGACAGTGCTCAACCAACTGAGCCACATCGACCAGGGCCCATCTAAGACAGTCTTGATAAATACTTGTCAAATAGCTTTGTCTTGGTAGTCTGGTTAGGGCTTTAGGATGAATTCCTAAATGCATGAATCTGTGTTAAGCAAGCTTGGCAATCAGTTGAGGTGGTTCCTGCTTGATTTGATTGGCTATCTGTACCCAACCAAGTTCTTGTGGCTCTGTTGGTTCTTAAGGTGGTTAACAGGTCTAGGAAACAACGTGGCTGGTACTAGCATTAATGAGGGTCATGATTTCCTGTTAAAGATAAATGCTTTGAAGACCACTGTTGTCACCACTATTGATTTCATACTTAAATTTTTTGCCCTGAAACACTGCCCTTAAGAATCCCCTCCCCACCAAAATCTATGCAACATTAAGTCTGGGGTGTATTTAACAAGGGTGAGAGGCACCCCATCATAAAATCTGATTTTATAGTTTTTATTGCTTTTCACTAAAGAAGGGGGTTACAAAGTTACATGATTTTGTTCTTTTCATAAAAAGGATTTTGGTAGAAATGAGAAATAAGGTAATACAAACACATACCACAAACACAAATAAGATAGCCATAGACTAAGACTGTGCTTATACATTCAGCTTTTCATAAGAACACAATCTGTTGCTACCTAACCCAGAGACAGGAGATGCTGCCACGGATGTGTGTGATCTGAAGCTGCTCATCCTGCTGCAGAGGGCAGTGTGTGGAAATCAGCAAGAGCCAGTAAAAATGTACTCATTGTTTTAGTTTCCTCTGTTTACATACAGAAGAGAAAAATAAATATTGATTCAAAATTTTAGATGAAATTAACCATATTGTCAACTTAGGGGGAAAATCCAGTATCTCTCTCATATCATGTTCCACAAATCCCATATGAAAATAAAGATTTAAATAAAAAACATACCACAAAACTACCAGAAGAAAATAATAACCCTATTATCTTAGAATATGGAAGGCTTTAACACAAAACCCAAGCCATAAGACAATAAATGTAACAACATAAGCATTGTATTAAGTCTGCACCGCAAAACACTAAAAACAAAATTAAAAGTAAAATAAAAAATACTGCAACATAAAAGATAATATGAAGGGCTCTTACAATCATTAAAAAGAGAAATCGTTTGAAAATGGCCAATTTAAAAAGAAATAAAACACAATACTATATAAAAAGTTGCTTGACACACCTAATAATCAAAGAAATAAAAATTAACGTGTTATTGACTTATTAGAGAAGGGAAGATTTACAATGATTCGTAATGGCTTATGTTGGCTTGTGACTCACTGTCATGTTATTGAGTAAAAGTCTGTACAATGGTTGGAGGCAATTTGGAAAAGTACAAAAAAAATGCGTGCCCTTTAACCAGGCATTCTAAGACTGCTAGGAATTCATCCTAAGGCACTAATCACACCATTGAGCAAAAATGTGGGCACAGGTAGAACCGTTTCTAGTAGAGAAATTTAGAAACCACTTTGATGTCCAAACTGAGAGATGGGCTGAATAAGGGCACTTCCTGCCTGCCATCCTGGCATTAAGGGAGGAGGAGAGTCACATATATTGCCAAACAAAGTTCACGATGTGTTGTAAGAAAAGAACAGGTTCCACAATGGTGTTTAATAAATCCCATTTACATAAAACAAAATGCTCTTTGCATCATACTCATTGTAAAACATTTTAGACAAGACGTAAGACAAAAGGAAGAAAGTTATCACCATCTGTAACCTTCCAACCAGGAGCACAGACCTACCATTTGGGTGTATATTCTTCTAGACTTCTTTTTGTATATGTGCACATTTTGATAAAAGATGATTTTAAACATACAGTTTATTAATCTTTCCACCTGGATGTGTTTTAACTGCAAAAGTTATGCATATTGCAAGTAATTTTTTTAATAATACACAAAGATATTTCCATTTAGGAAGTTTTGGCGTAGTATCACCTTTCTCTGTGCTTTTACAGCATTTGTTCACATCCGTATCTCAGTATCTGTACGTTGTATTCTAACTATTGGTTTGTCTATAAGCTCTTCATTAATCAATCAGAGATCCTTGACATCAGGGATCCTGCTTTATTCATCTCAATATCCCCCAGGTTATGGCAAGATACACCACAGACATCTACTAAATGCATATTGAACAAGTGACTTGTAAACAAGTCAAATAAAAGGAGAATGTTGTATTTGTACCAAAAGGCTTCCTTCAGCCTTTATTTTTATTACAATGAGGAATAACTTTTAATTTATTTATTAATTTTTTGAGAGAGAGGAAGGGCGGAAGGGGGGAGAGAGGGAGAGAGGGAGAGAGGGAGAGAGAGAAACATCAATTTGTTGTTCCACTTATTTAAGCATCATTGGTTGATTCTTGTATGTGCCCTGACCGGGGATTGAACCCGCAACCTTGGTGTATCAAGATGAAGTTCTAACCAACTGAGCTACCCAGCCAGGGCCAGAAAGACATTTTATTTTACTTTTTACGCATGTAGGGTGTTTGTTCATAGGAAGGCCACGAGTTTTGTGCCCCCTGTCACAATGACCCTGAATTCCTGTTGGGTATGTTATACACAGAGGAGCCATTTCTTCAGGCCCCCTGCTCTGAGCATACCCTACAGAAAAGACATTTTAAATGTTGCTACTTCATTTTCATTTATATTTCTTATTATTTTATGTAACTCACATTATCACTGACACTAACCCAAAGAATACTAAACACTAAGGCCAGCAGCGAATTCCACCACAAACTCACTGTTGTGTTTGAAGACTCGAATGGTTGCTCCTGAGAGTCGGGCTCCCAGAACCAGTGACGCGTGGTTCAGTTCATCACTCAGAATCAAGCAACCCTGCAGAACCACAAGCACAGAAAGTAAGAAGCTGGGGTGGGGGTGGGAGTGAGAGTGGGGGCAGGGGAAATTTCATCACACAAATTACCAAATGCTAAAATCGTTAATAATAACTATGTCTTATTAAGGAAAGCTTGTATAACAGCAAAGCTATCAATTTCAAGACAAAAAAAGTATACTTTTTTTTGCAAAATTAAAGTAGATGCAATATTCTAGACTTTTAATTTCTTCATTCCTGAGATGGACATAAATATTCAGATATATCGCAATAGGTTTTTATTTATATCTAAAATCTATATATCAGATATTCATAGGGTTTCAGTTTTGTTGGTTTGATATCATTTCATAAGTTTTGGTATGATGTACTATTTTATTCATGGAAAAAGTGTTTGGGGAAGAAGGCAGCTGAGGGAGTAATGCCTATGGAAATAATGCATTCTTCCTACCACTCCTAAACTATACCCAGAGTTCAATGAGGATCTGATTCCACTTATTAATCTATTCCCAAAATGACATGGAGTGTAGGCTTAGTTTTACTCTTAAAAATCTCTGAACAAGTTTTACTTTAAACCCATGTAAACATGGGTTTCTGCTAAGGTAACAAGAAAAGTCTGCAGCATTCAGGATTTTTATTTCTTCCCCAGTTCTGACTCTCCCACATCTCATGGAGATTCCGACCTATAAAATCGGAACACAGAAACAGGTTTTTCTCTGTCAGTAATGGCCTCAAAATATCCCATCCGATGAAAAAAGGTACAGAAAGTTATTAGCATGCTTCCAGGAGAAAAGGGAGAGAAGACATACAGACATATACATATTCCTATTTATTACAGGGTTATTCTGGATGGATACTTAAGAAACTTGCAATAGCAGTTGTGTGTCTGAAATTTTTACTGTATGTGAAGTTTTTATTAAGATTAAAAAAAACTCCCTAGTTAGAAATATGTAGATTAAAAATGAAGAAAAGTAGTTGGAGGCACCCATATGGATTGATAGTTTTAAAAGTTTATGTATCTATACACATGCACACCAATCGATAAGTGTATCCATCAGTTAGAATACATGCTGGTATCTTTCTAGCTCTATCCACTGAGGGGTGAGAAGCAATGATACCCCAGTAGCAATAAACACACCAAACCTTGGTTTCTAAATACTATGTTCCAATAAAAGGAACCAGGGCTCAATGGAGAACTACGTGGTTGACCCCAAGGTTAGGACAGGTAAAAAGAGCCTGGCACATCTTGTTATGCTACAAAGAAAGTGCTTTAGAAAAAAGAGGGGGCATATTCACAGTATAGAAGCCCATCTGAAAGGTCTCCTAATGGCCAAAACTGGAACCTGAGCAGCAAAATTAAAAGTAATCTTGTTGAACCCAAATAATAAAATAATTCATGAATCCAGTGATATAATAGGGGAGAAGCAACAACTCTTCCCTCAGAAGAGTCAAGGGCAGGAAAGACTAGGAAAGACAACAACTAAATGCAATGAAAATACTCGACTGGACACTGGAACAGGAAAATGGTATTAGTGGGAAAACTGGTGAAACTGAAATAATTTCTGTTCTTTAGTTAGTAGTATTGTATCAAGGTTAGTTTCTTGGGTTTGAAAAATGTTCCATCATTATGTAAGATATTAACATAAAGGGAAGGGTATACAGGAACTCTCTGTATTCTCTTGCAACACTTCTGTAAGTCTAAATTTATCTCTGGGAAAAAAGTGTTAAAATTAAAAAAAAAAAAGAAAGCTGGGGAAAAAATGGAGAGGCTGAATTCCTCTTCTGCTAGTCTTCAAATCCTTTCCTTACTCACTTACCCATTCTTGGCATTCTACTGTACCTTAAAAAGGATCCCCCTCCTTTCCCTCTATACAATTTTATTTCTTCTCTTTCCATCTTATTTTATTTCTGGCAAAATTTACAATATAATTGTGTTCTTTCTGTTTATCACCTCCATTTTAGGCTGCCTTATTCACCATTTCTGTGCATCAATCTGTTTTTTTCTTGTAATATACTATGAGGTTCTATTATACCATCTGTTCAAGAGTAAAAATTAAATGTCAACAATTAACATCTAAATGCTTAATATGTTTCAGGCATTATGTTAAAGGTTGTAAACACATTATTACTTTTAATCCTTGCAACAAATCTGTGAAGTAGGAACTATTATTATCCCCACTTTACATATGTGGAAACTAAGGAGTTAGAAATCTTGCCAAAGGTCACAGCATGTAAGTGACTCATACAAATCTTCTGCTTCTAGAGCACATGCTCATAGTTAATATGCTGTCTGTCTCTGACTTGAAGCTGAATCACCAATCACCTCCCGCAGAAATTTAGTATAAGATTTAAAGAAATATTAAAATGATTAGTTGCTGCCTTGAATGGATTAAATTATACTTAATAACATTTCAACTACAATGTTTCATTTGCATGGTAAATGTTTAAGGTAGTATCTTCCATGTCTGAATATAAGATATTCATGGACTATAAAATATTCCATGTCTAATTCTAGATAGTGATTGTTAAGTTTGTGAGCACACAGGAGAAGCAGGATGAGATTTAACCCTTTAATGTGAAAAATTCTAAGAAATTCCAAATAAGAATCTCAAGTTTATGATGCCAAAATGTACTATAATCAATGTGAAGTCAAAGAACCATACATTTGTGTCTCAAGAAATTTGTTCATTGTAGCTAATTTGTTGAGTTTACCAGCACGAAGTTATTCTTAATATTTCCTTATATCCTTTTAATGCCCATAGGACATATAGTGATGTAGCCTCTTTCATTCCTGCTACTGGTAATTTGTCTTCTCTCTTTTTATCCTGACCGGTTTGCCTAGAGATATATCCATTTTATTTGTTTTCTCAAAGAACCAGATTTGGTACCACTGATTTCTTCTACTGTCTATTTCCTAATTCATTGATTCTACATGTACCTTTATTGAATCCTTCCTCTGGAATCTTTGGGTTTAATTTGCCCCTTTTTTCCCTAGTTTCATATGGTAGAACTTTAGATGGCTGATTTGAAACTCTTTTTTTCCTAGTATAAGCATTTAAAGCTATATATTTCCATCTGAGCACTGCTTTAGCTTCCTTCCACAAATTATATTACATTTCCAGTTAGTTCAAGTATTTTCTATTTTGCTTTTCTTTGAGCCATGGGTTTTTATATGTACTGTTTACTTTTCAATTATTTGAGGATTTTCCAGATATCTTTGTGTTACTGATTTCTAATTTAATTCTATTATGGTCAGAGAACATATTTTGAATAATTTCAGTTCTTTTAAATTTGTTAAGGTTGGTTTAATGGCCCAGAAAATGGTCTACCTTGGTAAATGTTTTGCTGTTGTTAGGTGAAGTATTTCATAAATGTTAAGTTGGTTAATTGTGTTTTTCAAATGTTCTATATCCTTAGATTTTCATTCTAGTTCTACCAGTTATTATTTTTTTCAATTTTTATTGATTTTTAGAGAGGGAGGGGGAGGGGAGAGAGAGGGGAAGAAAGGAAGGAAGGGGGGGGGAGAGACTCTGATGTGAGAGAGAGACATCAATATCAATTGGCTGCCTCTTGCATGTGCCCTGACCAGGACAACACTCCAACAAAATGAGTCACACTGGCCAGGGTTGTTGAAAGACAGCAATTGAGATGACTAATTACAATTCCGTATTTGTCTGTGTCTCCTTTTAGTTTCATTAATTTTTGCTTCATGCACTTTAAAGCCCTATACATTTAAAATTCTTGTGTCCTCTTAATGGAGTAACTCCTTTATCATTACACAATGTTCCTCTTTATCCCTAGAAATACTCCTTGCTCTCAAATCTTTATGTTAATATAGTCATGACAACTTCCCTTTTATTTTAAATCCTCACCTGAGGATATATTTTGATTGATTTTTAGAGAGAGGAAGAGGAAGATGGAGAGAAAGAGAGACACAGAGAGGGAGAGAGGAACACTGATATGAGAGAGAAATATCAATTAGTTGCCTCCCTTATGCACCCCAATCAGGGGTCAAACCCACAACCTAAGTATGTGCTCTGACTGGGAATCAAACCTGCAATCATTTGGTGTACAGGATGATGCTCCAAACAAGCCACCCAGCCAGGGCATGCCAACTTCCTTTTGATTATTGTTTGCATGCTATATTTTTTCTATCCTTTTACTTTTTACCTATCTGTGTCTTTAAATTTAAAGCACATTTTTGATGGAAACCTTTTTATCTAATTTTGTCTAATTTGACAATCTCTGTCTTTTATCTGGACTATATATTTGGACTGTTTACATTTAATGTGATACCAATATAGTTGTGTTTAAATTTCCTCTCTTGCTATCTGTTTTCTAGTCTCCCATCTGTTCCCTGGGAAACCATACATTTATATATTTTGAAAGGACTTTAGAGTTAACCTAATTCAAGTACTTAATTTTACAAAGGAAAATTTGAGGCTCAGAAAGGTTGTGACATTGTTCAGTTACACAGCTAACTTTGACGATATAACCAACCAAACAAAAACTCAAGTCTCTGACTCTTTAATCCACTGATTTTTTTTAATATACCATTCACAGATATTGTTAAAATGAGAATAAATAACCTTGAGGAATTGTTCAGACGGAAAATACCAATTTGCTAAAATGTGATTTATAAAGTCTCTTTTCTCTACTGTCCCCTCACAAACTCTACCTGTAGATAATAAACACACACACACAATCTAAATGTGTATATATATATATACTACTTTTAACCCATATTATTACTTTTAACCAATGTTATTAACCTTTATTATTATTAACACACACACACACACAATTTGGCCATATGTCTCTGAGCAATATACACTACAGTGAGAACAAGTATGTATTTTCAAATTTTTCTATTTGGGCAAAACCATCTGTTAAATTTTAACTTTCCAAACTAAACATTCTTTCCTCCACAATTTTAGCCTTTAATGAGGTTTTATTTATTAGAATCCCTTTAAAGCTGTATGAAATGGGGAGGTTCGGGGGGTGAAGGGATCCTAATATATGGTGACGAGAAAAAATACAACTTTGGGTGGTGGGCATACAGAGAAATATACAGATCTTGTAACACAGAAACCTATACCTGAAACCTATATGTTCATATTGACCACTGTCACACTAATAAATTAAAAAAAAAAAAAAAAAAAAAAGAAGTATGAAATGAAGAAGGCAAGAGTCATCTAAAGAAGAGGAAATGATCATGGATTCTAGTAAGAAAGCCTCAACTGATGTAAGTCTCCATGGTATACACTCATCCAAAAATTTGTAATACAAACATCTTTGGGTAGACTATGATTAGCCTAAAGTTTACAATAGTTTTTGGCTTTCTCTGAATGTTTTATAAAACAAAATAAGATATATATAAGGGAATTTTCATTAATGACAGACTAAGTCTTACTTTGCTAACAAGAGCAGGAATGTTCATTGAATTTGTTGCAAATCCCATGCCATATGCCATAGCAGCTTCTACTCCCAAGAAACTTGCCACAAGCTTTTCTAGTTCTTCGTGCTTGTCCAGGTTTCCTGTGTGAAGAAGTTAATGAAGTCAATATCACCATATCCCAAATTTAAGAATCATTCATTACGTTATTAAAAGAAATCATAGTCGGAGACCTGGTCAAGATGGTGGAGTAGGTAAATCTGGTACTCACCCCCTCCCAAAACCACATAAAAAATACAACTAAATTACAGAACAAACCATTATTCAGAACCGACTGAAATCTAGCTGAAGGAAAGTCCTACAACTAAGGATATAAAAAAAAAAAAGCTACATCGAGACTGGTAGGAGGGGTGGAGACATGCAATGGGCTGGTCCCACACACACCTGCGGCAGATTAAAATCGGGAGTGATATCTTGGCTGTGGAGGTCCCCCCTGAGAAGTGAGGGGTCTCAGCTCCCAATCAGGCCTCCTGGCCCAGGGTTCTAGTGCCAGGAAGAGAAGTCCCCATAACTTCTGACTGTAAAAACCAGCGGGGATTGTGGCTGACTGAAAGACTGCTGGAGTTCCAGGCATTCCTTTTAAAAGGTCCGAGCATGAACTTAATCTGACTCACTCGCTCTGGGTTCCAGCACTGGGGTAACAGCTCAAAAGGCACCAGGGACACATGGGGAGGAACTGAACTGTCTGCCATCAGGGCGAGAGCTGGCAGGGCTGCTTTTCTACCAGACAAAAGTGCTGGCAGAGGCCATTGTTCCTTTTCTGAGACATGCTCCTGACCCCCACAACCAGCAGGCAGGCACCATATCTGAGTGTCCATCAACCTGGCTAACACTGTTCCCCTGGCCCTGGTGATATCCTGAGACCCTGCCCCACCCAACTTGCGGGGGCACCCAAGTTGTTTCCAGTGGCTTTTCCATACAAATGGCCCATCTTGGCTCAGACTTCTCTAAAATCTCTCAAACAAGCAGCACCTAGCCTTGTCATGCCCTGTACCTCTTACTAAGTGGCCCCAGGCCTGGACTAGCAGCAGCTGGCCTTGGTTCGCAGCTTGGCCTCTCCTGGGCACCTCCAAGCCCAGCACAAGTAGCAACCACCTGCAGACAGTTTTATAGCTCATGCCGAGTGGCCCCATGCAGAATACAGACAGTGGTTGACCTTGGCCTGCACCTCCTGGGAGGCCCCAGGGCCAGTGTACCTGGTGGATAGCATCAGACCACATTGAAGCACCACCCAACAACCTCCACAAGTGACACATTTAAGGGGCAGACTCAGCAGGCACCAGAGCCCCACTGAAGTAAGGCCTGCTCTACAGAGTGAGCCCCTGCACAGCTAATCCTCCATGGTTGTTGCAGACAGTCCTTGCAGCCGATAAGTCTGAAGGTAAATCCCTCTCATTGATGTGCCAACAGCAATCAAGGTTCAATTACAACAAGAGGGTGTACACAACCCACATGATGGGGATGGTGGGGCACATCTGAAGTGCCCAATCAGGTGAACAGGGAGGCTGTGCCACTGAAACCTACAGGGTACCTACTAAGATAGGCTGCTCTACCATGCCCGGGAGAAAAAGCAGCTCTACCTAATACATAGTAACAAACACAGGGAGGCTGCCAAAATGAGGAGACAGGAGAAAAAAAAAAAAAGTCCCAAATGAAAGAACAGAAAAAACCTCCAGAAAAAGAACTAAACAAAATGGAAACAAGCAATTTACTAGTTGCAAGCGTTCAAAACACTGGTTATAAGGATACTCGATGAACTTATGGGAAGAGTAGATGAACTTAGAGAGAACTTCGACGGCATAAAAAGGACATGGAAACCATAAAAAAGAACCAGTGAGAAATAAAGGATACACTAACTGAAAAGATTAATTTACAGGGAATCAACAATAGAGTAGAAAAAAGCTGAGAATCAAATCAGCAATTTAGAATATAAGGAAGCAAAAAACAATAAGAACAGCAAAAACAACTAAAAAAATGAGGACAGTGTAGGGGGCCTCTGGGACAACTTCAAGTATACCAACATTCACATCATGGGGTTGCTGGAAGGAGAAGAGAGAGAACAAGAAATAGAAACTATTTGGAAAAATATGACAGAAAATGTCCCTTACCTGGTAAAGGAAATAGACATACAATTCCAGGAAGCGCAGAGAGTCCCAAACAAGATGAACCCAAAGAGGCTCACACCAAGACACATCATAATTAAAATGCCAAAGGTTAAAAAGAAAGAGAATCTTAAAAGCAGCAAGAGAAAAGCAGTTAGTTACCTACAAGGGAGATCCCATAAGACTAACAACTGATTTCTCAACAGAAACTTCACAGGCCAGATGGGATTGGCAAGAAATATTCAAAGTGATGAAAAGCAAGGACCTACAAACAAGATTACTCTGCCCAGCAAAGCTATCATTTAGATTTGAAGGACAGATAAAGAGCTTCCCAGACAAGAAAAAGCTAAAGGAGTTCATTGCCACCAAACCAGTATTAAATGAAAAATTAAAGGGTCTTCTTTAAGAAGAGGAAAAAAAGAGCAAAGATATGAACAATAAAATGGCAATAAATACATATCAACAACTGAATCTAGAAAACAAAATAAATGAACAAGCAGAAGAGAAACAGACTCACAGATACAGAGAAGTTTTTGATGGTTGACACATGGGAGGGAGGTTGGGGGGATAGGTGAAAAAGGTGAAGGGATTAAGAAGTACAAAGTGGTAGTAACAGAATAGTCATGGGGAATAAGTACAGCATAAGGAATATAGTTAACATTCTAATCACTATGTATAGTGTCAGATGGGTACAAGATTTATCGGGTGATCACTTAGTAGGCTACATAATGTCTAATCACTGGGATGTACACCTGAAATTAATACAGTATTGTATGCCAACTGTAATTAAAAAAAAAAAAATCATAGTCTACCTGTTACAACCTTTTCAAACAAAGGTATAAAGGAGTTGGTATTATGAAGAGTGATGGCTCATAAACAGCACAATAGTTAAATAACTTCAGATTTAGCAGCTGTGGTAAAATTTCAGCAAAAGGGCTGCCACCAATTTCTTCCATTCCTGTTCATACATGGCAGTTCCAGGCCTAGGGCCTGGAAACATCTGCTGTTATACTTCTGAAGTCAGCTGCCACACATAACAATCTAGCCTGTGGTAAAGAGAGAGGATGTGGAGACAGGGACTCCAGAGGATGAAAGATTAAAGGAGGGCGCAGCCTGCCCTCAGCTTAGCCCACTGCCCAGCCGAGGTGCAACCCTGCGACTGAAGCCACCTCGGACACTCCATCCTCAGCCATAATGCCCCACCCAACACCACATGGAGCTGAGGTCAACAGTAAGCCTTCCCAAAACTGCAGAATCACAAGCAAATAAACGTATGTTGCTGTTTGAAGTCACTAAGTTTTGGAATGGCTTGTTATGTAGCAAAAGACAGATTAATAGCATCATCTCTCACTATGATCTGGCTGGTAAATTTGTATTGTGATTTTACACCAGCACTCAATTCCTTAAGGACCGAACAACACTGATCAATGGGACTGGCTAACTGCAAGGAGAAAAGGTGCTAAGAAAGAAGCCCGCTGAACTATGTGTCCTTAAAACCTAATCAAGTCATTTCACTCTCTGGGCCTGTGTGATTACTATGTGTTGTCAAGGCTCCCTTAACCATTGGGGACCCTGAGTGAGAACAACCCCGTTATACTTGCCAATCTCTAGACCCATGAGAAATAACAATGAACTGTTGTTTTAATCCACTAAGTTCTGATGTGATTCACAGTAACAAATATCCAGAAGGATGCCTTATGACTTTATGGTTATCAGTCACTGGAAGGAAATGGAAGAATTTGGAATATTCCTTTTAACTAAATAAATTAAACCTCTTTACATAAACCGTCATCCTTTGCATTTTACAGACTAGTACTACTAATAAAAAGAATTAGCATTTACTGAGTATTTACCATGTTATAAGCACTTTACATGAGTTGGCTTATTTAATTCTTAAAGCAGCCCTATAAGGTAGGAATTATTATTGGCCCCAAATTACCAATGTAGAGTTAGATTAACCTTCACATGTTCACAGGCTGATATTAAGTGGTGCTCTTCAACCAGTATCATGTGCAAAAGTCAATAATGTCAACATTAAAGTTATAAGCAAAACAATAGTACAGAACTTTTCGAGAGATACTCTGCATGTATAATGTAATGGAGAAGATAAATATATCTTAAAATGTGCTGAAGGCACTAAAATTATCCATCAATTCAGAAAACGTAGGCATTCTTTACCTGATCTAAACTACATGGCAAAGTATGTATGTGGACACTTAATATTCTGGTTCTCTACCCATATTATTCCCTCCTGAGTAAAAAAGAACATCAGCTAGTCAAACATAGCCTACACTCACCAATTTCCTGCCGAGTGCTGCACACGCCAACTCCATACTCCTCTAGGACTTTGGCAGCTGCCTTCTGACATGATCCAGTATTCCGTGCAAATCCAAGATAGTTGTAGGAACCCATGTTTATAACACCTTTAATTGTATTCCCTGTGTACCTGTATTTCAACAGCATGACAGTTCATGAAACCCATGAGCGAGTCAAATATTTACATGTGATAATAAACATACTGGTAATACCAAAGGAAGCACCATACATAGGAAATAGAGAGAATGTGGTCTAAATGAAAAGTAGCTCCAACTCACTACCAATAAGTGAAATGAAAGTTAAAATACCAATTTTCACTTATCACTAATGATAAAGAATTAAAAATGGACCATACCCTGTATTGGCCAGGACAGTTTCATATACTGTAGATAAGAATATCAGTTAGGACTTTTTTTTTTGGAAGGCAATTTGGCAGTACTTGTTCATTAAAAGATATACTCTTTGACTCAGCAATGCAATGCCCACACGCATATGAAAGGATATATACATAAAATCCTTTAAGACTCACTATTCAATTGACCATGTCCCTTCCCCGGGCACACAAACCAGTAACATTCCAAATTATGGAAGCTCAGACAGACAAGCCCCTCAAGTGAAGACGACATGGTTCAGAGGCCCAGCCAACCTAAAATGGACCTGAAGTGTGGACAAGAAATAAACTGCTCAGCTTTTTACTTGAGATTTTGGGGGTTTTAACACAGGATGATATAGCCCAAACTGCATGTATACACTATATACACCAATACTGTAGAATACTACAAATAAAGAGCTCTCTGAATATACATAAGGATATTATTGATATGTTAGCAAGTAAAAAACAAGGTGTAATATGATTTCTATAATATGATGCTATTCTTGTAAATCAAAAATTATCTGTGTGTAACCCTAGTAGATACATTATATACATACCTCATGGAAAACATCTGGTAACAAAACATCTGGTAACAATGGTTACCTTGGGGAGCGAGGATTAGTGGGGGAGAGGATGTGCAGAGGGATTGCGGTTAGTTGTCATGGGGGACTTTCCATTTATCTGTATTGTTTGTTTGTTTGTTTTTAAATGACACTGCAATCATGTAATACTAAACAACAAAATAAAATTTTATAAGTATAAAAAGTTTTCTAAACTATTCAATCAATTTAAGTAAAAACACTCCACATATCGTTGAATCATTTGAGAAATCAAAATTTCTAAAAGTAAATTCAGATACTTGACTCTGGTAAGTGGTATAATAGAAAAGACAGTTTTTCTTTGTTTTGTTCTGTTTTAACAGGTCAAAATTTTGTTTTCAACTATAACCCATCATAGTATCAAACTAATAAAAAATGTATTTTAAACATCTCAATAACGAGTAATATGCAAGGAAACTAATCATGTCATACTGTATTTTCAGCTTCTACTGCTGTTTTGACAAAATACTGTCAAATTTGCAATAGAATATTTTCTAAACTCAAAAAAATTCCTTTTCTAATTGTTGTTAGGAAATAAATTTCCCAAACGAGACTCACCTGAATGACCAGTTGTAATCATCAGACTGTCTCTCCATGATGTCCACCCTGGCTCCAGGCACACTACAGATCGGTCGATTCCAGTTGTCTCTAATCCTCATATAGAGGTTCCTTGTATAGAAGTTTTCAAAATCCTGATACAATGACACAAAATCCTGCCAACAAATGGTGAAATGCCATAAATTTAACTGAGTTACTTTTTAAAAATTTACAACTTTCCTTTTCATATTGCAAGAGCACTTGAGAATGAGAGGTCAGTTAGGCTAAATTAACTGATACAAAAAACATTTTGAAAGGCATAAATTCTGTTTACTTTAAACAACTCTTAATCAGGTAAAAGTCACGTAGCTTTGATGATTGACCTATGAGAAATGGTCAAATGCAGAGATAAAGAACTGAACTATAATAAAGCAGGCCTCTAAAAATAAACTTAGTTGTACAATTCTGTCATTAAAGGTTTTCCTTCCTAATAAATTCAAAAAGTCTGCTCTTCTGTCTCCCTACCCCAAGTAAAATACTGATTGGGGAAAATGCCACAAATACCTCTATAATTTCAGTTTCAAACAAGAAAAATAATTTCAAAATTAAGAATTCATTCTTGGCACATTTTTAAGGACAAAAATGAAGCTAATTTAAAAAAAATGATGAAAGCAAGAAACTCTAAGAAGTAGCTTATAGAAAGAGCCCTATCTCTCGTTCCTTTCCTTATATAGTAATTTTTAGAAAAATAAAAAAATATATATATAAAAGATTCTCAAAATGAATTTCCATGACCAAGGACTTAAAAGCCCTTCTTTCCTCCCTGAAATTTTTACTAAAATTAAGACTGTAAAAAATAAAGTCACAGTGGAGCAAAAATGAATGAATTATGCTATGTCCCATGTGGTTTGACCACTGCTTAGAACACACATGACCAGACTATATAGAATCTACTCAAGTCCTGAAGGTAAAGAGTAAAACAAACAAACAAAACTGTACTACAGTTTTACTAGTCAGAAAACCACTCAGGTTATAGCCCTCGGGTCTGGGATTGGTGCCAATCTAAATTAATCTATTAAATAAGCTAATCAAAGATATTCAAAGTTTAAGTCTTATTTTATAAAAGATTTTCATTGTTAAGGCGGCTCTACATGAAACTTTAAAATTAATAACTTCTATGATATTGGACTCTAAAGTGCTTACTAAGTAAGCCTCACAGTAGATAAAATTTCTTTACAAAAGCCCAGCAGAGTTAGAAAGAAGTCTTAGGAATTTGCAGTACCTGATACCATCTCTCTTGCAAATGGTTCTAACATTTACATTTCTTTAGGAGAAAATAACTATAAATGATATGTCTATCACAATTACAAATTTATTACTTAAATAGTATGTGCCTTTTAATAGTCTCCTCTTCCAAAAAGAATATGATGAACGGGGCTTCTGGTCAAGATGAGGAAGTGGGTAAATGCGGTACCGGCACCCTCCCATGACCACATCAAAATTACAACTAAACTACAAAACAACCATCACCGAGAACCACCTGAAATCTAGCTGAACAGAAATCCTATAACTAAGGATATACAGAAGAAGCCATGATGTCACTGTTGAAAAATAAAAAATTCATAAATAAATAAATGTGCTGGACTAGAGCAATGCTGATTGAACAACCAGAAGAAAGGAAGAGTGGAATATGCAAAGGAGAAGTGATAAGCCCAGATGGCTGAGAAGGAAAGAAATGAAATCTAGAGGGCAACTGGCTTGGATCTTCAGGTGGAGGAGAGACTGAGGGTGAGAGCAGAGACTGTCAGCTGCACAGATTTGCTGGTGAAAAGGGAATTCTGGTCAGGGGTAGGGCTGGGGCAGAGCGCACCGGGGCAGTGGAGGACGTGTGCAATACACATGGAGGAGAGGAAAGAGGCTGCCTACGGACAGTAATTCAGAAAATCAGCTCCACCATGGGAGCTCCAGTCTAAAACCAGAAAGCAGGTTTCACATGCCCCATGAGAGGAAAAACTGTTGTTCTCAAATCAGCATGCTAGGCTACACTGGCAATGGGGAGCAATCACTGATGAGCTGTCTGCACAGAAGAGCATCAACCTCAGGGCAAGTAAGTAACTGCATATCCTCAGTATTTTAAAATCTCAACACCACGTAAAAACTTCTTTTAGAAATCTTCCTTTGTTTCTCAACTTTTATTAAGTCACAGACAACATCAAAATGTCCAGACTGCCATGTTTCACATCTGGTATGGACTGAATTGTGAGTGCCCCCTCCCCAAATTCGTATGATAAAGGTCTAACCCCCAATGTGACTATTTGGAGATAGGGCCTTTACAGAGGTAGTTAACGTTAAATGAGACCATAAGGGTGAGGTCCTAATCCAACAAAGTGGCAACCTCATAAGAAGAGGGAGACACCAGAGCTCGCTCACTCTCAGCGCATTTGCACAGCGAGAAGGCACCATCTAGAAAAAGAGAGGCCTCACCAGAAACCAACCCTACTGGCACCTTGATCTTGGACTTCCAGCCTCCAGAACTATGAGAAAATAAATTTCTGTTGTAAAAAAAAAAAAAAAAAAAGCCTGGACGGGCGTGGCTCAACGGTTGAGAGTCAACCTAGGATCCAGGTGGTCGGGGTTCGATTCCCAGTCAGGACACATGCCTGGGTTGCGGGCTCGAACAATGACTCTCTCATCATTGATGTTTCTACTCTCTCTCCCTCTCCTTTCCTCTCTCTGAAATCAATAAAGATATATTAAAAAAAAAAAAAAAAAGATTATGATGAATAAAAATTGGAACAGACACACTGAAATTCTAATTAAGGGCTTTCCTTTATTATTCACCAAGCATTTATTTTTCAAAGGAAAACACAAGAATATCTCCAATCCTTAGCACTGCTTCAATAGGGTAAATAGTCCTAACTCTTTCTCATTTCTTTACAACCTTTCTAAACAATGCACATTAATGTTAAAGGTATTAACTCAAATACTTGAGAGAAATACTCCACCACAAATTTTTATTAGCAAGGGAGAGCAACATTTTTTTGTTTTTTACAATATAATCATCAGAAAAAAACTTAAGAGAGTCTGGCCCTATATACCATCAGGGTTATCAAACCCCAAGACAGAAAAAGGGACACAGACTAGAATGCGGCAGAGCTTTAGATAACCAGTGACAAAGCTGTATGAGGTTAGGAGGGAAGGGATGGGTTCCAATCTCCTAAACAGAGACTGCCAAGGTCAGGGAGCTTCACCTCTCCTTTTCGTTTAATGATAGAAAACAGACTTGCACAGTGAAGAAGTTGTCACCGGGAGGGATGTTAGAGACCAAAAGCAGGTGACAGAAAGGTAGAAGAGAGGATTCCCTTTACCCCCTAGCTAGGTTCCAGGATAGCAGCTTTGACTGCAGTTAAAGTTAGGTAGAGAGAGCTGAAGGGTGGCTGACCAAACTCCCTGCAGCCTGGCAATGAAGTAAGAAAGGAGACAGAAGGGAACAGCTATTTGGGGTTCCAGTTCTAGGCAAGAGGAATGTCTGTTTCCCAAAAAATCTCATACACTTGAAATATTCTAGGACAGGGTTAAGCTAGAGGACTTTCTTTTCATTCATTCAAATACCTTTTACAGAACATAATATATGTTGGATTCTTGGCTCGTTCCCATTCACTGAGTACTTATATGTTCTGCCAAGTGCTTTAAATATATTTTCTCTTAAATATCCCTGCACCCTCTTATAGAAACTATTATTCCCACTGTCAGAAAGGCAAAATGGCTTTCCCAGTTAGGGAACTAGTCAAAAGCAGAGGCAGGAACTGATCCAGGTCTTTTTATTCCAAAGTCTGTGCTCCTAACCCAATGCCACACTGCCCCCCATTCTGTGCTGCTGCTAAATCAATCTGAAATACTCTCTACAGCAGAGGTGGGGAACCTTTTTTCTGCCAAGGGCCATTTGGATATTTATAACATTTCAAGGGCCACACAAAATTATCAACTTAAAATTAGCTATGAGAAAAGCTCCTAGATTTATTGAAGTTTGAGTCCTGCCTATTTTTGCCTTAGAAGGGCCAGAACAATGATACCACCCGCGGGCCAGACATCCCCACCCCACCCCCACCCCCCCGCCGCACAGCAGTCAAAGCACTTTATGACCACTGTGCTATTGGCCTCACATACTTCCGATGTTCTGTTTGTTCAGAACAGCGTGCGTGAGAACGTATGCATGTGTACACACACACAAACTAGAAGGCTAGAAACAGTATTTCCCAGATACCCTAGTGATAGGGTTGTGGATATGGTGTGGATTCTACCAGTGGTAGGCAGAGGCTGCAGTTTTACACCAGTGTAGGGGACAAGCTCTGACTAAGTTTCAAGAGGGCAGCACCAGCAGGATTCAACATTCCTGTCTATATACCAGCTTTGTGGTTGAGGAGTGGCTGTGATGGCAGCAATAGTAGTACTCATGGCAGGACCAGTTTCCTAATTTAGGGTGGCTGCTTAGTTAGGCGAGGCAGGCCCAAGCTTCACTGCTCCAGACCCTCCACAATGTTGTAAGTGCCTAATTCTCTGTTTGCTTGAATAATCTGTGGCGATTTTGGTTTACTGCACTGAAACTTGACTGTTTCAAAAGCACATTCCCGACCGGCCGGGCGTGGCTCAGTGGTTGAGCGTCGACCTAGGATCCAGGCGATCGGGGTTCGATTCCCAGTCAGTGCACATGCCCAGGTTGCGGGCTTGATCAATGACTCTCTCATCATTGATGTTTCTATCTCTCTCTCTCTCTCTCTCTCTCCTCTCCTCTCTCTGAAATCAATAAAGATATATTCAAAAGCACATTCCCAGTGATTATTTTCGGGGAACAAATATTTAATCTGTTATTATCTATATTTTATAGATTAAAAGAAGAAAACTTGCAAAAGTCACAATTCAGTGATATAGCTGAAACTAAGACTCTAGCACTATTCCAAACTAGACCCTACTTCTAATTCCAATAAGAATTCTCAATGCCAGTTCCAACTTACTTTTACTTATTTTAGAGTCTAGGGCACAAATCTCAATATATCAAAGGGCAAAATCTTTCTCAAAAATGAACATTTCAGGCACATAATCACTGCTTTCATGTTTGGATGAAGAGCTTGGAAAACATGCTCAGAAATGTTTCAGTGCCTTCTCAACATCAAAATGATTTAAAGCCCCACCCCCGACCTACTGTGCCTAGTGAAGGGGGAAAAAATGCCAAGGTAAACTAACTCAAGCAGTCAGTACGAAGTCTTTAAAGAACAAATCAGAATCATGAAATAGCTTTGCTTCTTCTATTTAAACTTGGTTCAGTAAAGAAAAAACGGGTGGAATAAACATCTACAAATGAGAGTCTATGGTATTTAGACCTTCAAAGACTTCTTTTAAATGGCATACTTATTTTATTTTATTTATTTATTTTTAAATATATCTTTATTGATTTCAGAGAGAGGAAAGGAGAGGGAGAGAGAGAGAGATAGAAACATCAATGATGAGAGAGTCATTGATCGGCTGCAGCCCGCAACCGGGGCATGTGCCCTGACCGGGAATCGAACCCTGATCGCCTGGATCCTAGGTCGACACTTAACCGCTGAGCCACGCCCGGCCAGGCGGCATACTTATTTTAAAAACCAACATTTTCACCCAGGAAACTGGATATCCATAAGGCAAAATAATAATAATAAAAATAAATTTGATCTAAACCTTACATCTTATGAAGAAAATAACTCAAGATAAATCGAAGTCTTAAATGTAAAATATACAACTATAAGATCTTTAGAAAAACCTTCATAAATTGCTGTCAAAATGTAAAGCGGTGCAACCGCAGTGGAAAATATTTGGTGGTTTCTCAAAAAGGTAAATATATATTTCCATATGTATATTCCAAAAGAATTGAAAACAGATATTTAAACAAGTACACGAATGTTTATAGCAGCACTATTCACAACAGCCAAAAGGTGGTAACAATCCACATGTTCATCAATGGATGGACGAACAAAACATGATATATCCATACAACGGAATAGTATTTGCTCATAAAAAAAGCACTGATACATGCCACAAGGTGGATGAATCTCAAAAATGTAAGTGAAAGAAGCCAGACACAGAAGGTAACTTAGTGTATGATTCTATTTGTATGCAATATCAAGAATAGTTAAAACCATAGAGACACACAGCTGATTAGTGGTTGCCAGGAACCTGGGGAGAGGCTAATGGGGAGTGACTGCTTAATGGGCATGGGTCTCCTTTGCGGGTGATGACATGTTCTGGGGCTAGACAAGGAAATGGTTGCACAACACTGTAAATGTAGTAAATGCCAATGAACTGTATACTTTAAAATGGTTAATTTTAACATAGGTGAATTTTACTCAACAAAAAACAAAAGCAAAAAGGAAACCAAAAAAATTATCTATTAGATAATAATAGATATAATTGAATTAGAAATAATTCAACCTCAAGTTCAATCTATCCATATCTTTCAAAAGCTACTAGAAAAGTTTATTTTCAATGCTCCTCCTTCCATATTAGAGGCTCCAAGCATACATTAAAATAACTTCAACTACTGGGAATTAAGCTGGCAGTCCATAATGTGTAGCATTGTGGTGAATCTCTCAGAATGAGCATAAAGGAAATGAGCAGGAGCATAAGTGGGCTGGCATCAACGATTCAACTAGCTTCTGTACTGTCTATTCCCTGCCACTAAATCACCAGGTATGTAACCAAAACTTGATTTATTTAAGAAATAAATGCACCCTCACTCTCCAACAAAAAGTGTACCCTCTAATGCCGCTAACATCAGTAAAGGGAAAATGAGATGTAAAAAAGTAGTAAAGGTTCTTAGAAAACACAATTTTGGAAATAAAATGTGAATTATCAAATTTAACAATGGTTTGGAGCAATGAGATGTAAAAATTCTCCAATCAATAAATTATCTTTCTCCACAAGAAAATTCAATTAGTAAAAATCTTATATTTAATGTTTTGGCCAGTTTAAAAACACAAACACACACACAAACAACAAAAGGCTCTGCCCATCACAGTTTACTGGAAACTAAATAAGTGCCACAGTAGGAGTAAAATCTGAACATACTTTTTTTTAAAAATTGATTTTTAGAGAGAGGAAAGGAAAGGGAGAGAGAGAAACATTGACTGGCTGCCTCTTCCACACCCCTTACCGGGGGATCAAGCCAGCAACCCAGGCATGGGCCCAGACCGGAAATTGAAGCAGCAACCTTTTGGTGCATGGAATGATGCTCAACCAACTGAGCCACACCAGCCAGGGCAAGCTGAATGTGCTCTTACCTAACTTGTGGTGTAAGGATAAGGCTATCATGAGCAAATCTAGAGTTTCCCAAGTGTCTCTCCAGATAAATTCCAGAGTCTTTTGTACAAAAGGACTAATGTTCCTATGACAAGGGAGCTTTCTCTGAAAAGCTGAGTACTGCTGAAATATTTCAAGACATTTGATGATAATAAACATAATACTGTAAACCAAAGATTGGCTAGAGAAAAGTCCATAACGTTTGAATTTCTATTTTGGCAACATCTTTGCTAGAGAAGGAAATAACTCCATAAGATATACAGAGAAATGGGTGAAACATGACAAAATTGTTTTAAAACTGAAAGAGAATTTTAAAATCCCAAATAATTTCCACCTGAAAACGTGTTTAAATTGGAGTCATCCTATGGTTAAAAAGCATTATATAGCTAGGAGTATTTATTTTATAAACCAACAATGTTGTCTTTACCTCTATTTAATGAAGAAAACTAGGTGAAATAACCTGTAAAAGGTTATTAGACTGGTGACTAAAATCTCTGAACCACAATTAAGAGCTTTCCCTACTACTCATATAAGTCACACTATTGTTTGTTCTTTCCTGTTTTTAATGCTATAGATAGGAAGCCACTTCCTTGCTGTTTCTATGCTATCCACGAAAGCATAAAATGAGATTTCAAGATTAAAGATACTTGTTTTCCCTAGATCTAAAACTGAGTCACCTATGTGTTTGTACGGGCATATGTATTTCACACATACACACATACCCCTGACTGTGGATACATCAAAGGACTCAAAACTTTTTGTTATTATTACCACCAATCACCAGACCATTCATATCTTAAACATTTACTGAATATCTAATATGTGCCAAGCACTCTTCTAGGTATACAGTAGTAAATAAAAAGATAACAATAGATGCTAAACAAGAAAAATGTATAAAATATAAAGTATGTCAGTGAAAAATGCTAATGGAAACAACTCAAACAAGGAAGGAGAATGTAAAATGCTGAAGTCATGCTAAAATTTAGCTAGGGTGGCCAGGGTAGGATAAAGGAGTAAAAGGAAGCAAGACGACTATCCTTGACACTATCTGGAGGAAGAGCTTTCCTGGCAGGCGAAGAGCAAGTACAATCAATGGCAGGAGTGTACCTGCTGTGTTCAAGGAACAGCAGAGGCTAGTGTGGCTGGAGCAGACAAGGGAGGGGTTAAGCCGTAGGAGATGATGTCTGGGTGATCATAGAGGTTGATAAGAAGTAGCTGATTTAGATTTGCTGATGTGTTGCACATGGTATGTGACAGAAAGAAGACTCAAGGATAAGTCCAAGGTTGTTAGCTTAAGTAACTGGCAGATGAGAACTGTCATTCATGGTTAGGGAGCATGTCAGGTCAGTTTCAGACGTGTAAAGTTTGAGATGCTTATGTGGAGATGTCAAGTGGGCAGCTAGATAGAAGGTCTAGAGTGCGATGAGTTGGTCAGTACCAGAGATATAAATCTGGAAGTTATCAGCAGACGGAAGGTACTGAAAGCCGTGGCAATGGATGAAATCACCAAGGGAATGAGTACAGATGCTGCACCCACTTCAGCATTTAGAAGTAGGGCAGATGAGGAGGATCCAGCAAGAGAGAATGAGAGCCAACATCTAGAAAGACAGAAGGAAAACCAGGCAAGTGTAACATCCTAGAAACCAAGGGAACAAAATGCTTCCAGGGGAGAGAGGCTGATACTGTGTCAAATGCAGCAGGTAGGCCCAAACAAGGTAAAGACGGAGAAAGGGCTTCTAACTCCCATGCTATGGGGAATGATCTAGGAGAGAAGGACACCGGCACAAAGCTGACACCCCAGAACCCTAACGTCGAACGGGATGTGGAGTAAACAGGAGCAGGCTGCTGGCAGTCATTTCTAACAAGCTGTACAACTGCACGCCAGATTTAAGTATAAATCACTTTTTTACCTTTTCAGTTACTTACTACCAAAGCTGTCATGGCATTTTCTTTTTTTCCTTTTATAATTTTTCATTTGGGTTTTTTTTTTTTTAGAGAGAGTAGGAGGGCGTGGGGGGGGAGAGAGAGAAACACTGATGTGAGAGAGACACATTGATTGGTTGGGGATTAAATCTGCAACCGAGGTAAGTGCCCTTGACCGGAATCGAACCCGAGACCCTTTAGTCTGAGGCCAACACTCTAACCACTGAGAAAACCAGCCAGGGCTGTCATGGTATTTTCAAAATGCTTTAGTGAGAACCATAAATATAAACAAAATATAGCTTAATATCTTCAACATGGTTTCTTAAACTGGGATCTAAGAACTTATGGATAGTCTCAGGGACCCATGAATTCATAGATCATTTTTAACTTTATTTTTTTCATTTTGATAAGCATTTTAAAATCAGTTTACCAGTTTAACACCCCAACAGTACTCAATTTAAACTGAGAATGACTTAGAATAGCAGACAGTTCTTTAAACTTATACATTCTCAGTTAATAGTAAAAAACAGTTCCAAAGTGCTGAATAAAAAGCAAAGCTGAATATAGAAAGAAAAGCCTAAAGATGCAAAAGACAAAAAATGCCTTGCTGAAAAAAGCTACACTGTTGCTCCAAACAAAAAAGCCCAGTAGGTGACAGGGAAACTTGTAAAGCTAGTGATTTCACCAGTGCAAAAAAGTAAAGTTGTAAGGTACTACAAAATTCTCTTAAAATGTTTATTTTGGATATAGCTTCTCGCCAGTGAGAAATCCCTAGATTAAATAAAAATAGATTGCTCTATACAATGGAATATGATTCACCAATAAAAAGCAATGAATTACTGAAATACACTATGACATGGATTAACCTCAAAAACACTATGCCAAGTCAAAGAAGCCAGATAAGAAAGATCACACATTGTATGTCCCATTTATATGAAAAGTCTAAAGACAGAAAGTAAATTAGTGGTGGGAGGAAAAAGAAGGAGTGACTACTAATGGGTATGGGGTTTCTTTTTCAGATGATAAAAATTTTATAAAAATTAGATTATGGTGCCAGCTGCACACGTCTGTAAAAACCACTGAATTGTACATTTTAAACAGGTGATCTTTACGGTATGTATATTACATCTCAATAAAGCTGTTAAAGAAAAAAGATGACCGCTGGTCTGGGCTCACATATCACAAAACAATGGAAAATTGATACTCTTTTTATTTATTTAATATGTCTTTATTGATTTCAGAGAGAGGGAGGGAGAGAGGGAGGGAGAAGGGGAGAGAGAGATAGAAACATCAATGATGAGAGAGTCATTGATCGGCTGCCTCCTGCACACCCCCGCCTGGGGATCAAGCCCGAAACCCGGGCATGTGCCTTGACCAGGAATCGAACCGTGATCTCCTGGATCATAGGTTGATGCTAAATTGCCGAGCCATACTGGCCAGGAAGTAATACTCTTTTTAAATCCACAAAACTAAAAAGACAAACCAAATGATAATCCCCAGCTTACTACATCAGGCAACTGTACTATATTACTAGTTTCCAAAGATACTGCTAAAATGACAACTATCAAAATATTCTTAGTAAGCTACTTTTTGAAGGAGATCAAAAATAAAATCCTTCCAGGAATCCTATGAATATAATATCAATCAATTTCTTCCTTTTGAACCTTGAAAATCAAACATATCAGGATGTGGACATATAATGTCCCTTCTCACTATCCTATCCCTTCCAATTCTTTAATATCTGATCATGAACAAACTGGAGAGGCAAAATGTTAGTTTGAAGTTTAGTAAGTGTGTGGTAACTTCTTACCACAATTTACTCCTTAGGCTTCTAGGTATTTCTTATCTATTAGAACATTTTCATTAATTCAAGCTTTTACTTTATCACATACACATTTCTGGAATACTAGCTTCATCTCACATAAAAAAGAAATAAACCACAGACTGGTAAAAACAACATTCTCATCCAAAACAGGACTATTAATAGAGAATAAAGCAGCAAAGAATCTCAAAAATGTTATGCAATGTATATGAAATACAACAAAATCATGAGAACTCATCTTTTTTTTTTAATATAAAAAATGTATCTTTATTGATTTCAGAGAGAGGAAGGGAGAGGGAGAGAGAGAGATAGAAACATCAATGATGAGAGAGTCACTGATCTGCTGCCTCCTGCACACCCCTAACTGGGGATCGTTCCTGCAGCCCAGGCATGTGTCCTGACTGGAAATCGAATGGAGATCTAGATCCTAGATCAATGCTCAACCACTGAGCCACGCTCAGCTGGGCAGAACTCATCTTTATTAGTAAGACAGTGTGATTCAGTTCTACCCAAAGCAACATACTAAGAGCTAGCATAAGTAGTTAAACTGGGCCCTCCTTTGCAACAGGATGAGGAAGAAAATAAGGCTGTGGCTATGGAAACCTCTCGCTCAGTGAAATAAGGAAGTGGCAACGTGATATTTGCATCTCATGAAGCCAAGCAAGCGCTTTCCCTCACCTCTTTCCAGTGTTAATACTAAAATTTGCCTATCCCTGGACTACATTTAATCCAGAATCAGAAAACAAGATCTACCATAAGGCTAGGTCTACCATAATTCCTCTTTCCCTTTAAAAGTAATCAAGGAGCCCAACCAGTGTGGCCCAGCGGCTGAGCACCAACCTATGATCCAGGAAGGAGATCACAGTTTGATTCCTGGTCAGAGCACATGCCAGGGTTGAGGGCTTGATCCCCAGGAGGGGATGCAGGAGGCAGCCGATCGATGACTCTCTCTCATCATTAATGTTTCTCTCTCTCCCTCTCTCTTAAATGAATTTTTTTTGATAAAAAGATTAATCAAAGATATTTTAAATTTGTTCTGGTTTTCAATGCTGAAAATTAGTTTGGCCAACAGGGTCAAGTTCTGAATGCAGGGCTTTGCTTGAATTAGGAATTCAAAAAAAATACCTTTCTAAAGAAATTAACTTGTAGGCATTTCAGAGCAATGAATAAGATGGCTAACTTGTGGGGCAGGGAAGGGTGCAGAATGGTTGAGAAGACAAAGAATGCCTGGACCTTGAGTTCTCCCAGGGCCAGGATCTTCAATCTACACACTGATTGGCTTTGGCTTCCTAGTTACAGAGAGATCCTTTTCCTCTCCCATGTTTCTGGATGCCCTATGTGACCATAGTCCATTTCCAGTGTTTACTGGATCCTCTCTCAGTGGTGACCTTGCTGCCATTTCATCTGCCCTTCTCCAATACCCCACAAAAGTGAGATGTATGAAGGACAAAAAGAATCTAATTTCTGATTCCCTTCTCTATTCTGGTACACTCCCTGGGCTGCAGGACAACCTCTCCATACTTCACACGCCAAGAACAAGTTTCTTTTTCATAAAACTGGGCATTTTCACCCTAACTTTATTTATTTTTGAGAAAAGGTAATATATGTATATTGTATAAAACTCTAGACACGCAAAGGAGTATACAGAGAAAAATGAAGTGAATTAGTCAAACCTCGGTTCTTGAACGTCTCCCAGTTTGAACAATTCGATTCTCAACCCAAAAACCCTTTCATGCTGATACCTGTATGATCAGTCATGCATCTCTCAGGCGACAGAGCAGTTTACTGCTAAACCTAACGTTAACATCTCAGGAAATTGTGCTGTGAATATTTTGTGGGGTTTTTTTTGCTTTTGTTGCTGCTTATTATTATTAAATATTCATCTCATTTTCTTTTTGTTAAATTTTCATTTACATTCCATGTCCTTTTTGTTTTTAAAATGTTTATTTATAGATTAAAGAGTACACAAAACATGTACTGTATATAAGAAAGGTTAAAACAGGGAATCATTTTGGTGTCTGGAATGGATTAATTCAATTTACATTATTTCAAATGGGGAAAAAAGGATTTGGTTTCTGAACAGCCTTCCAGAACGAATTAAGTTTGAGAACTGAGGTTCCACTTGTAGGTCCTCCTCCCCAGAGAGAACATTATCACTTCTATTTACCATTACTAACACAAGACTGTTTTCTATAAACAGAGTAGTTCAGCCACATTCTGCTTTAGGGCTTGTTTGGGGAGAGAAACTGATCTGTGAACCAGACATTTATATGTAATGTGTCTATGAGAAAACACATCATGAGTGCTAAAGAACAAAATCTTTTCAGATGACTGTGGACACAACCTGGGATACAGAACGGTATTGTGAACAGAAAGAACATGGCTTTTGGCTCTTCGCCCACCCGTGTCTGCATACCAGCTTCAAAACTAGGCATTTTAAGAAACATTACTTAACTTGTGAATTTTAACTTTCTTACCCATAAAATAGGAATAGGTTCATGTGATGATTAAATAAAAAATGTTAAATGCTACCCTGGCCGGTGTTGCTCAGTGCTGAGAGCACCATCCCATGTACCAAAGGGTTTCTTCAGGTTCGATTACCAGTCAGGGCACACATATACCCAGGTTGTGGGTTCGATGCCAGTCAGAGCACATCCAAGAGGCAACCGATCGATGCTTCTCTGTCTGTCTCTCTGTCTGTCTGTCTCTCTCTCTTCCCCTACCTCTCCTTCTTCCTTCTTCTCTCTCTAGAATCAATGAAAAAAAAGCACATCCTTGGGTGAGTATTTAAAAAGAAAAGTTAAATGCTTTAGTTTCTCCATGCCTTTAACCTTGTTTTCAACTTTCTTTGTAGAGTATTTTCATTTAACTGAATCTGGAATATTTTTATTTTTATTTTTTTTTAATATAGCTTTATTGATTTCAGAGAGAGGAAAGGAGAGGGAGAGAGAGACAGACAGAAACATCAATGATGAGTCAGTGGGGATCGAGCCCGTAGCTCGGGCATGTGCTCTGACTGGGAATCGAACCTCGATCTCCTGGATCCTAGGTCGATGCTCAACCGCTGAGCTACGCCCGGCTGGGCTGGAATATTTTTATTTTAATGTGTACCAAAATACCTAAAGAGAAAACTAAGTGAAAATACCAAGATTTCTATAAAAGGCTTCCATTCACAGAATTAAAGACTAACAATTACCTTTTGTTCTTCTCTTTCTGTTGCATAGTGACATTTTTCAATTCTCCAATGCCTCAAGAAGTCTCGAAGGTACCCAAAGAGGGTGAGTACACCATACCCCACATAAGTAAGCACAGCGACCAACATTGGTGTTTCTTCAAAAGCTTCGTTAAATGGTCTTTTATACAGTCCTCCATTTTGTGTAACATGATGGATCTGAAAGGGAGATTTAAAATGTTTATTTCAATCACACTGAGAAAGAGATTTCTCCTTAAAAACCTAAGTAGTCTTTACAGATTTGTATAACTATACCTTCAGAATTCTCTAAGTAATATTTAAAAAGAAACCTGCTAAGATCTAAGCAGGGCATAATTTTTTCAACAGAAGTAAGTTATATATAATTCAGATGAACAGCAAACAACGAAAAACAGAGGGAGAGGGACTACCTGAGAGAACAATGCCTAACTGCTTTCTATCATTATCTGATTTCCTGAAACAGATCCTAAAATACTATGGTTGGAGAATACATAATTCCCTTTGTTCTATTAAAGAACAGAAATACTGGGGGAACACTTTATAAAGTATGTGATTGTCTAATCACTATACTGTACACCTGAAACTAATACAAAATAATACTGAACATAAACCACAATTGAAAAAATAAGGAAAAAATAAAGAAAACAAAAATATAAATCAACAAAGAGAAAGCCTATCCTGAAAAATAGTATATTAGCTTATAAATGAAACGATCAAAAGTAAATTCAGTTTTAGAATAAAATAAAATATTTGTAAATGTTTTACTGCTTTATGCTCTTAAAGCCACTCAGCCATAGTATTCCAAACATCAGCATCTGGCCCCTATGAAAACACACACAATGCTTAATTTTGTGAGTGGTCCAGCACTGTATACAAGTAGAAAGTGAAACCCAACACAAGGGGGAAAACTGTTACAGTGATCAGTAACTGTCATGAAGTCGTTTGCTCCCTTCATCTAAGTGTTCATTTAAACCCCTCAGGATTATCCCTGGTTTCATTCATTCTTTGGGGTACTTGAATTTTAATATACAGATATCAAGTCACTGTACTTTTGATGTCATAACTCAAAGCTTTTTACTTTTTGGTCAATTTTAATGGAAATCTTATTTTACAGAAAAAATCCACTAGAGCACTGTTTTTTAATTTATTAATTTGACGGGGGGGTGGTGGAAAAGGGAGAGGGAAAGAAACACTGATTTGTTCCGATTACTTATGCACTCATTGGTTGCTTCTTGTATGTGCCCTGACCAGAGATGGAACCGCAGCCTTGGTATATCGGGGTGATGCTCTAATCAACTGACCTACCCAGTCAGGGGCCACTAGAGCATTCTGCGTGTTAACTTTAACCTTATTTGAAACAACTGAGAGCAGTGAGGATGGTCAATCAGAATTTACCAGGAGCATATTGTTCAATTGAGCCCTGTACTAGAGTTATGAGAAGTCCCAAAGGAATAAGAGATTCTTGCCCTCTCCTGCAACCTGACCAGAGATATAATGTAAACTAATAAGAACAAATTAATAAAAATTTACAAAACTATAGAAACTAATATATACATACCCCAGGAGTAAATATGTTTTAGAATACTGTATCCTGGTAATGTTAGTTTGGGAAAGCTACTTGATGCTGTAAGTTAGAACAGTTTGAAAAAAAATAGCTGTATCTGACAAAGGAAAGACATTCAGATAGACATGATACATGGAATCTGTTGGTACTGATTCAATCTGATGGCCTAAAGAACTTATGAAAACTATTCGTAAAACTGGCTTAAGTCTTCATTAATCTCTTCTCAAAGGGATGTAAGTTTGTGTTCATATTTAATACTTAAACTTTTATGCAGAAGGTTGTAATATGTTTAGAGGAAACTAGCTAGCAATGAGCCAATATCTGAAGATAGAAAATTATTTAAAAATCAACACTATAAGCCATAAGCTGTTAAGCTGAACAAAACAAAATCGAAAGCACTCAAAACACACGAAAAATAACATTCTGATCGTCCCTTAAAAAAACTATATCTAAAAATATTTAGCCATACCAGTACCCAACTCTCCTTAACTTTGAAATTGTTAAAATATTTTCTCTCAATTGAACATAAAAGTAAAAAGTGAAGCAATTTTCAGAGCTCCTAAATCTAACAAATGTGTGGCAGATTTATATGTTAGGAATGCTGTGGGTGGATCGCTTTAAAAGCTATCCGCCTGGAACTGAGACACACCCCAACCAGCAGGACCAAGTAAATGCAAACAGTTGGTTGGACTGTCTAGGAAGGAGGAAGTTAAACCATTAGTTTGCTTTTAAATACTATGTGATCCTATCGCAGCCACCTTTAAAATTAAAAGCATTTGAAGGAACTGAGATTCAACTATGAAGGAACTTTTGGAATGTGGCCTCAGTCAAAAACACGGATCACTCTTCTGCCTCATTGAATCTGCAGCTGATTCCATCTAATGTAATATTCATTTCAGTTCTTATATTCCTCATTTCTGACTGTTTTTTTTTTTTATGGTTTCTCTCCTTGTGTAAGTTCTGAGTTCATCTACTCTTCTCCTAAATTCATTTCGCATCCTTATAACCAGTGTTTTGAACTTTATCTTGTAGATAGTTTGTTGTTTCCATTTCATCAGTTCTTTTACTGGAGTTCTGTCCTGTTCTTTAATTTGGAGCATGTTTTTTTGTCTCCTCATTTTGGCTGCCTCCCTGTATTTGTTTCTACATATTATGTAGTCTGCTATGTCTCCTAGTCTTGGCAGAGTGGCCTTATGTAGTAGGTGTCCTGTGGGGCCTAGTGGCGCATTCCCCCTGGTCACCTGAGATGGGTGCTCCAGGGGTACCCCTTGTGTGGGTAGTGTGAACTCTCCTGTTGTACTTGAGAGTTGATTGTTGTTGGCACATGAGTGAGTGGGATTGGCCTTCATGCTGACTGGCTATGAGGACTAGCCAGAACAAGCTGTTGTGGGGGGCTGACCCCACACAATGGCATTTGGCTTGAGTGGGGCTCTGGTGCTTGCTGGAGTCTACCTTTTAGTTGTTTGTGGAGCATGGTGGGTGGTGCTCTGGTGAAACACAGGTCACTCTGATCATGCAAGGTCAGAATGGACAGACCAACTGATATGCAAACCTCTGACAGGTAAAAAAAAACTGTCATAAAACTCAGAACAAAATTACTTGATCTTTGAGCACTGATGCTAAATGTTATCTCTGACATTACCATCTTATACATACATATACACTGTTCCATAATGGAAAGCACCAGGCTTACTTTGCTTATTACTGCACATCTAGCACTCAGGATGGTATTTATTAAGTGCCAACAAATAGGTAAGTACTCGATAATGTTTCCTTTTATTGCTATTAGTATTATAGAAAGTATTTGATGAATGAATGAAAATCTACATTATTATAGCTTGTTGGCCTTTTTACTAAGATCCAGTGTAGAGATCTATTCTTATCGGTTTAACATCTGATACGTCCTCTATCCGAGGACAACATACTAAGCGGAATTTTGGAGCAGAGAGGTGGACTAGGAGCTTGCTCCGTCCACGCTGCGCATCGCCCCAGTATTGCAGTACCTCTGGGAACAGTGCAGGAAAAAAAAAAGAAAATACACATTATGCTCTTTGCTCTTTCAACAATAAGTACCATCATAAAAGGGTTAAATAAGTTGCAGTAATTATATAATTAATATTAGGACATTTCTAGAACTTGGATCTGAATTACACTGTCAACAAAGCAATAAAAAAAATACAAGCATATCACTCCCTCCAGGTTAGAAAAACAGTCTGTTCACATTAAGCAGACAAAAGTATGACCCTGCGTCAGTAGCGTTACTAACCAAGGGGAGATTTAAGAACTACAATGAATACCAAGATGCACTTGCTTAAACATTATTTTTCAAGAAAATGCAAAAAGAAAAAGGCAAAGGAAGAAATATTTTCAGTCAAGAGTATAAGTACATCACCGTAAAACACATTAAAGGGCAAGGGGAAGGTGAAAAAAAATAAAACTAAAAAGCCATTTTGTTCACATGCCTGGAGGCTGCCAACCATACTTGTAAGTTGCCAAATAGGCACTCCCAACCACAGCAATAGTGGGATGTGGTATAATCAACAGATAAAACCATAAACTTGATATATATGCACTGAAATCGTCTGGAAGGAGACACAAGAAAGTGGAGCGGGACTGGAATGGGGGAAGGAAACATACTTCCTACTTATAACCCTCTGAGCTGATTTACTTTTATTTTTTAACAAAGAGTATATACTACTAAATTTTTGTTTATTGTTTTATTTTTAAAATGTATAAACTAAATTTTCTCACTGATTTTATTCACTATTTGGACTAAAACAGAGTCAATAAAAGCAACGTACACCTCTCATTCTAACCTCAGGTCATCTCACAGTCTACAGACTCTCCAGAGAATTCTCATCTACTTGTTAGATCTGACGGACTTGACATGGTCATGAGTATGTACAAATCTACATTTCAATCCCCAGCGTTTCCCCCAAAACTCCAAATTTACATTTCCACCTGCCTCCTATCCAGCTCCATTCAGACATGCCAAACTCAACAAGTCTGAACGTGAACTTATCTCACCATCTTAACTCCTCCATCAATTAAAACCTAATCCTCCTCTCCTCCTGTTACATACCTGGTTGACAGAATCTCTTTCCAGTCTACCCAGTCTCCCAAGTTTGGAGTCACCTTCAGCTCCGCCTTATTTTCTGACTTCCATCTAGAACTAGTAATGAATTTTCATGCCTTAGTTTGAGACTTTATCGTGGGGCAATTTTAAGGAGGCTGGAAATGTTCTACATCTTGAGAGAGGTATTGGAGACACAGTATACATACAGGTAAAAAATCATAGAGTTGTACACCTAGCATATTTTATGCACTTAACAGAATGTATGTTACTCCTCAGTTTAAAAACAAAACCTCAATGCTTCTTCCTTCAGTGGACTACTGCAACAGCCTCCTTCCCATCGAGTCTCCCTGCCACCAAGACTCTCCCCACACTCCAATTATCCTTCCAGTCACACCAAACTCTTGCCACGGTCTTTCCAAAAAGAATCCTTTCCTAAAAGGAGTGAAAATCTTCTAACAGTGATAAGTCAATGACTAGTGTCCAATACTGAAAAGTCAAGAAGCAGTCATACAAGCATGTTAGTTAGAATATGGAGGTGAACTCCAAAAGAACCTGCTAAAACAGAAAGCAGTTACCTCTAAGATGGAGAAAGGGGTAGAAGAGAGAAGACTGTTGAGTATCTCAAAATAGCCTTGTGAAACTGATGCTTCAAACCAAATGCTACAGGTGAGGGGTTGCTAGGGATTCTTAGGTCCTGCAGCACTGGTCCATAGAGTTATTTTGGCTGTGAACATGCACTATTTTCAAGACAAGGAAAGAATGACTCCAAAGACGATTCAGAGATCATCAGGGTTCCAGGGGGAAATTGCCTCAGATTCAACAGTTCAGAGACTGAGAGTGGCAACCTGGAGCATGGGGGCTGGGGTGGGGCTGGGGAACAACACACAACCTTCATACTCCAATAGGTCCAGAGGGCAGAGCGTCGAGCATTGAACCAAAAAGGATTATTCTTGAGCCTTAAGATCTCATGAAATGTGCCTTGCTAAATTTTGGACTTGGTTGGGACCCATGACCTCTTTCTTCCCTCTGATTTCTCCCTTTTGGAATGAAAATGTCTATCTTCTGCTGGTCCCACCATAGTATTTTGGAAGCACATGACTTATACAGTTTCACAGGTTCAGAGCTGGAGAGGAATCCTGAGACAGATGAATTATCTGGAATCTCATTCACATCAGATTTAGATGATATTTAGAAGAGGCTTTGGACTGTAGACCTCAGAGATGATGCTGGAATGAGTTAAGACTTTCAGGGCTGTTGGGTTGGAATTAATCTACTTTGCAAGTAAGGACATGATTTGAGGGAAGCCATAGGCAGAATGTTTATAGGATGAATGCTTGTGTCCCATCCCCCCACACATACCAGATGTGATATGTGAAAATGGGGCCCTTGAGAGGTAATTAGGTTTAGATTAGGTTCAGATTAGGTCATGAGGGTAGGACCCTCATGATATGATTAGGGCCCTTATAAGAAGAATAAACAGATCTCCACTGAGGAAAGGCCATGTGAGCACACTATGAAAGAGAAGCCATCTACGAGCCAGGAAGAGGACCCTCACCAAGAGCCAAATCTTAATTCTTGGGCTTCCTGGCCTCCAGAACCATAAGGAATAAATGTCTGTTGTTTAAGCCACCCAGTCTATGGTATTTTGTTCTGGCAGCCTGAAGTAAGACAGGTAAAGAGACATAATGCATACAACACACAGTTAGGAAAAAATAACTGTGTGTTTCTGCACGTGCACACGTGTAAGGAGAATGATGGAGGAGTTTCTTCATGAAGCATTTGTGAGTCAGTTGCAGTTATAATGTACCTTTACCTTTTAATACTTCAGTGTGTATGTCTTCAAAACAGACATTCTCTTACGTAACTACAGAACAATTATAAAAATCAGAAAATTAATAGAATACTAATAACTAGCCTGCAGACTTAATTTCAGTTTTGCCAATTGTTCTAATGATGCCCTTTACAGCAAAAGAAAGTCCTGGATTGCCCTGGCTGGGTGGCTCAGTTGGTTGGAGCATCATCCCCATATGCTAAGGTTGTGGGTTCGATCCCTAGTCGGGGCACATACAGGAGTCAACCAATGAATGCATGGATGGGTAGAACAAGTCGATGTCTGACTCTCTCTCTCTCTCTCAAAAATCAATAAATAAAAAATTTTAAATAAAAATCTAATAGGAAAAATAAAGTCCAGGATCATGTGTTGCATTCTGTCTTTTCAGTTTCAGAAAAGAAAGAGAGACTAAGTTTTGATTACACATAACTTGGACGGAATGATCCTGAGCAAAGGTTTCAAGAATCCCATGAAAGGACACAAAGTAACTATGTAATGATGCAACAATGAGGAAGTAATTACTGGGAAAGGGAGCATACATTTGTGATAAGAACACAAAACCACATAAGCATCTTTGTTTAAAGCAAATAATCACATTCCTGCTGAATGTGACAGTAGGATGAGAGAACCTGCCCTGTAACCACAGAAACTGCCCACCTGGTGGACAGTTTGGAACATTATATAAAAACAGTCAATGTCCAGTCCGGCCGGGCATGGCTCAGCGGTTGAGTGTTGACCTAGGATCCAGGCTATCAGGGTTTGATTCCCAGTCAGGGCACATGCCCAGGTTGTGGGCTCAATCCCCAGTCGGGGGCATGCAGGAGGCAGCTGATCAATGACTCTCTCATCATTGATGTTTCTATCTCTCTCTCTCTCCTTTCCTCTCTCTGAAATCAATAAAGATATATTTTAAAAAAACAAAAAACAGTTAACGTCCAATACGAACTACTCATTATTCTTCAACAAGGGACTGTTACTATGTATTTTCCAGTAAATAAACCCTCTTCATTCCCAGTGGTAGAGCCTGTTGCTCCTTAAAAGAAGGTCTGCTGAAACGGTCTCTTCTTGGAATTTTACTACAATGTCTTAGCTTCTTCCTACTGCATACCATACACACTAGAGAAAATAGTTTGGAGCTTTGTGCCTGTCACCCAAGCTATTCCATGTTCCAAATGTGTATTTTCAGAAGAACCTTCTTTTATGAGCAGGCAAATTTTGAAAAGTGGAGAGCACACATTTTTTTCTTAAAAACAGGATCAATTTCCTAATTTTGTGAATATTTCATATGGAATACACTAAAAAGTGCTTCCAAGGCTATCTGTAAACAAATTCATATTTTGACATTACTATTTTCCTATTGAAAGCCCAAGAATGGAGACCTCAAAGTGTAGGTGCACTGGAACACTTCAGTTCAGTGGCATCCTGTGCACTGTGTATGGGTGTGACCACTCTTACCAACCATATCTCCTCTGCAGCACCTTCCTATCCCTAGATAAGCATCACGGTATAACAGACGATGTAATAGTCAGGACATGAGTGCCAGTGCAGCTCTGCCACTAATTCTGCATCTCCATGAGAGCTCTACCCCTCCTCTAACGTGTTCTGGGCCTATAACACCATGCCCGCCACTCAGGTTTCGTAAAGAACACCAACTGGAGAGGCAACCCAGTTGACATCAATTTTCCTTCTCTGGGAATATGCCCTGATATACAGGGGTGGGGCCCTGGTGGTCACATCTGTACAATATGACTGTATTTCCTGAGTCATAACTGACACAAGGGTAAGTACCTATGCCAAAATGAGCCCAACAACCCCTCTCATTGGGATTTAAAATATCAATGGGGAAAGAGTCTAAAGGGTACTGGACCAATGCCCTGGAGAAAAGGTCCATAAAAAGTGCTGCCACTAAGTCCCAATCACCGTGCCATTCCTTGCATTTCTGACTGTCTGAGACTTAGCTGTTCATCAATTCCTCCCTGGTCCTGTTTTTTTGGGTGTTTTGTTTGTTTGTTTTTGCATACATATCATCCTTGAAATAAATCACCTTTTTGTTTAGCTAGAGTCAATTTCTGCTGTTATCAACTGAAAGAAATCTAATAGGTACAGATTCTATGTTAAAATCTCTTAGAACTTCTTTTCTATGCTTACCAGGTATTTATATGTTAGCACAGCCTGCAAACTTTTAGGGCTTCAGCCACTTTTTAAAAATGGTTCCCAAGTCGGTCAATGTTGTACATTTGGAACACTGTTTACTATCTTATCTAGGATAAGGGCTACCTGGTTCAAAATTACTAGTAGGTACTTCCCTATATTGAGGGACATCAGATTCTAATTGCCTGCCATAACTAACCTCTTCTCAGGTTCTCATTAATACACATGAAGACAGACCAAAAAAAATAAATTCAGAACTAGTATTTAAAAAAGGGCTACAGAAGACCACAAATCAAATTTAGATAGTGTCTGACTACAGACAACCATTAAGCAAGACTAACTCTTCGTGGCAAGAGCAATCACAAAAAGGGAAGTATTCGATTATTTAATACAAGACGTTAGGAAAATTGACTATTTGGAAAAATAACTTGCTAGAACATCTCATACTGAACTGCAGCAAAGATGGTTAACTGGCCCCCTGTACAGATGCTCCCTATCTTCCCTTTGGTAACAGAATTTCTTTTAGCTGGGTACATGGCCAATCAGCTACAAGCTACAACTCCCAGTCTCTCATGCAGCTAGAAGTAGCCATGGCATGATTACAGCCAACAGGAAGTGAACACAGTGATGGGGACCAGTGCTGGATTACATCCTTTAAGACAGAAATTGCTTCCCTTCCACTTTTCTCTCCCTCTGCCTATGGCCTGGAATGTAGATATGGTCAAAGATTCAGAGGCTAATGAAGAGAAAATGCTACAAGACTGCAAAATAACAAAGACCATAACTCAGAACCTACCTACCTAGGACTACCTGCCTACCTCCAGATTTTACAAAGAGAAATAATTTCTATCTTGTTTGAACAACTTAATTTTTTTCTAACAGGAAGATATTTTTCTTTTCTTTTTTTAAAATTGATTTTTCAATTACAATTGATACACAATATTAGATTAGATTCAGATACACAGCATAGTGATTAGACATGCATATACCTTATGAAGTGAGCACCTGATAAACCTAGTAAGCCATCTGAAATCAGTTATCACAATGTCATCGCCTATACAGGCCCCTATGCCAGGCCTCACATCCCTGAGACTATTTTCACAGCTAACAACTTGAATTTCTTAACCCCTTTCACCTTCTTCGTCTGTCCACCCAGCACCCCTCCCATCTGATGGCCATCAGTTTGTTCTCTGTATCTATGAGTTTGTTTCTATTTTGTTTTAACAACTTTATTTTTATGTCACTTATAGCAACAAAAACAAAAAAATAAAACACCAATATTGAAATGTGTACTTCCAGGTGAGAGTTAAGAGTCAGAGACAAGTCCTGGCCCATGTGGCTCAGCTGGGTGGAGGGTATCCTGGGCACCAAAAGGCTGTTGGTTTGGTTCCCAGTCAGGGCACATGCTCAGGTCTCAGGATTGATCCCCGATGGGGGTGCAGACAGGATGCAACCAACAGATGCTTCTCTCATACTTTGATATTTCTCTCTCTCTCTCTCTCTCTTCCCCCCCCCCCCAATAAAAACCAACCCTCGGGTGAGGATTAAAAAAAAAAGAGGCAAGCCATCACTTTCACAGAACAACTACATAAAACTACTCAAACCAAGAAACGGTTTTATGACACTGAAGAGTTAGTTGTCTTCAATTAAAAGCAAAAAGCCCAAAATGAACTAAAATTCCAGAGGAGGAAGACCTTTCCCTGGTAAGCTGAAATTGTGAGCCATTTCCTTCCTGGTGCTATTAGCAGGGTTTGCGCACAGCCTGATCATAACTGGGCTTGCCACAGGCAGAAGCACTCATTGCACCGTGAGCAATGAAAACCAGCGGAGCTCACGGCAGCTGCAGAGGTTGGTATGAATTCTAGATGGGCGCCACACATGGCCACTGTTCTTCACAAGACACTCACCAAGTGCTGGAGAAGCTGGAGGGCTGGACTAAAAAGATGACTTGCAATCAACCACAATCTAACAAAGCTTAGGAGATAAAGTCACACATACTACAGGGAAGGCCCCAGCAAGCACTCAGTGGATCCCACCCTTGAGACACTGGGCTCACTAGAGTAGATGAATATACCTGAAGCTTCAGCCCAGCCCCACTCAGCCAATCTCTGGTTAGATGGCAATGCTTCCCCCCTCACTATATCTGCCCAAGAGAGCAAAAGGCAAAAAACACCACCAACTTTAGTCTCTGTAGGTCTTTTATACATAATGTCCAGCAATCAAAAGCTTCTGCTTTCCTCGTAGGCAGGGAGGGACTATGAATATGACTGAAAAAGAAAGAAGCTGCAGTACACAGGAGGCTACGTATTCCCCTCATTATTTCAGCGCTACTAGCCTTGGGAAATCTCTCACAATTTGACCTTCACCCCCTCCCTTTAATTTCACATGCCAAGAAGTGGAGATTCCTATTTAATTTTTAACATTTCCAAGACTGTAAAAATAATTTTCATACATCAAAGTCTCTCCTAGGAAGCCAGAGCTCCATTCAATCAAGGAACTTAAAATCATCATAATCAGCCTGGCCGGTCGTGGCTCAGCGGTTGAGCGTCGACCTAGGTAGGATCCAGGAGATCGCGTTCGATTCCCAGTCATGGCACCTGTCCGGGTTGTGGCCTCAATCTGCAGTCGAGGGCGTGCTGGATGCAGGCGATCAATGACTCTCTCATCATTGATGTTTCTATCTCTCTCTCCCTCTCCTTTCCTCTCTCTGAAATCAATAAAGATATATTTTTTTAAAAATCATCATAATCATCTCATTCTTTTGCATTCATTCAAAAAATATTTCATTTCTGTATGTCAAGAACTGTGCACTGTATTTGATGATACAAATAAAAGATAATCCTTGTCTTCAAGAAGTCTGCAGGTTTTTTTTAAGAGAAAAAGGGTGCAAAGATCAACATTTTTGTTGTTTTTCATTAAAGTATAATTGACATGTAACACTATACTAGTCTCAGGTGTACAACACATGATTTGATATTTGTTTATAATGCAAAATGATTACCACAAAAGTCCAGGTAACATCACACATACACAGTTGCATATTTTTTTTCTTGTGATAAGAACTTTCAAGATCCATTCTTCTAGCTACTTTCAAGTAGGCAAACATGATTTTCGAGATAAGAGAATAATAAAACTATCTTAAAGAATAATGACTAAAGGGATTTATATTTAAACGAAAAATGTACACCAAGTGAGGAGCTTTTCCTTTACAAGTGATTCTCAAGCTGTCTCACTCTTCCTCTTCACATGACAAAGGCAAAATCAAGGAAAAGAGACTAAGCAATTTGTCTAGTCACAAGTAAGTTAAATTCAAAGTTGGGACTAGAATCCGTCTTTACATTTTCCATTTATTGCCATTTCTTAGTCATAATCCTGAGATTTTCTATGAATCAAATTTACTTTAATTATTTCAGAGATATTACAACTTAATTATTTCAAAGATATTACACCTGACTGTTTTAAAATCATCAGTGACTTAATGCTAGAATTTTACTTTAAACTCACCCTTCATACTTATTTTTCTATTCATATAATTAGCTACTTTTGCTATTCAGATTATTAGCTATACTTGGATGGAAATAAATGGTATTATATGAGTTTCCTCTGTTAAAAAAGATATTAATTGCCCTTTAGCACATACAGCAGAAGTCTCCAACAGGTAATTCTATTACAGTCTAATCAGTGATCACGTGCCAGGTTTCTCCGCCCAGCGTCTTGGCATTTCAAATTAAGGTGAGAAAGGGAGGCATGGCAGGAAGTCAATGCTGAGGTTTCCTTTCCTACGAAGCACCAACAAGCATCTCACAGCTTAACCCCTTGTAAGACTCTGGAAGAGGTGCTGCAGAAGTCATTACTGGCCTTGCTGCTCCTTAGAAGGGCTAACAGAAAGGTGATTAAATATACTGGAGCATGTCTGTACCATTTCCAGACCACTAGGAATGTGATCACTGGCCACTTCCTGCTCTTCCTCACAAGCTGTCACCCTTCCTAGTCAGAACATTCAGTAAGCCCCTATTGTTTTTAACCACCTGTAAACATGAAACACTAAAAATTATGCTATAAGTTTCCTTACCAGCACATGTATCACAACCTATTTCTCCTATATGTTTATAATGCTATTTTGGGAAACTGGGTTTTCATCAGCCAGCAAGTGCATATCAATTACCATACTATAATTAATACAAAAAAATAGAGATTAAAAACATACTCAACACCTAGATTTATCAAATTTAACAATTAGCTTATAAGCTTTAGATCTTATTTTTTCCATTAAATAAAACACTGAAGTTACCACTCATTCTTTCATTCATTCATTTACTCCATTAATACTCACTGAGCCTCTATTATGAGCTAGGCATTATCTGAGCACTAAAATACATACACTCCAATGAGTGAGGCAGACAATAAATAAGCAAAAAGATACACAATTTAATGTCAGGCAATTGTAAGTGCTATAATTAGCAAAAAGAAATCACAAGAAGAGAGCATTTTAGACAGGGACAAGCTGTCTGAAGGAGATCATGGGTAAGCGGAGACCTACACGGAATGAGAAGGAAAACCATTTTCCAGGGCAAAAGCCGTGAAGCAGGCAAGCTTGACGTATCCAGGGAAGAACAGGAAGCCTGGCTTGCCTGGAGTGGGTGACCGGGCAGGGTATGAAATCAGGGACGCAGGGGAGAGCCACATTTTAGAGTCTCAGAAGTAGGGGAGAGCCACATGATATAGGCAAAGGCTCAGAAGTCGACACTGTATTTTGTTGTTAATGACAGGAAGCCTTCAGGAGAGTGTCATGATCTGACTTATGCTTAAGAAATCCCCAATCCTTTTAAGAAGTTTGCCCTGGGGAATTATTAGCTACCCTTTATTTGGTGTTTGTCATTCCCATGAATTTTAAAAATACCTTTACTATATAAATACACAGCCACGAACAATATAGTATTGTCCTGCATGTTTTTAATCCTTAAAGACACAGCATTCTGTATGTAACTCTCTGCAGCTTTTAACAGTATGTATCTGAGATTCGTAATATAGATAGATTCGTAATACAGATAGATTAATCTTTTCACTGCTGTATAGTATTTCATTGTATGACTATGCCGTATGGTTTTTTTGGTTGTTGATTTTCTTTTCTATTCTCCTACTAATGGTTATTTCCAATTTTTTAAGTTATATTTTTACAGTAAACATTCTTAAACATGTCTCCTGTGCCCATGCACAGGATTTCTTGGGAAAATATTGTTATGGGCTGAATTGACCCCCGAAGAATTTCTTGGGAAAACATTGTTATGGGCTGAATTGACCCCTGAAAACTCATGTTGAAGTCTTAACCCCAATACCTCAAAATGTGACTGTATTTGGAGATAGGGTCTTTAAAGAGATAATTAAGTTAAATGAGGTCTTTAGGGTAGGCGCTAATCCAATGACTGGTGTACTTATAAGAAGAAATTTGGACACAGAGGGAAGAGCATGTAAAGATTCAGGGAGAAGAGGTTCATCTACAGGTCAAGGAGAGAGGCATGGGAAGAAACCAACTTCGCCCAAACCTTATCTCAGACTGTCTCCACAACTAGGAGAAAACACATTTCTGTTGTTTAAGCCACCCAGTCTGCGGTACTTTGTTATGGCAGCCCTAGGAGTGTTCAAACTGTGAGTTACAGCCAATCAGTGGTTCATGATGTCAATTCACTGGTTTGTGATCAGCATATTTTAAACATTCGGTTCAAAACTTTCAATGAGTAGTACAGAATAGAGACTATGAGACTGTGTTGCACAGGTAAGCACTGATTTATGAAACTTTTGTTTCAGTTATATATGTATATAGATATAAAATATATAAAATACATAAAATAAACACACATTATGTGTGTACTGGGTTGTGATATAAACATGTTATTTCTTGGTGTGAGTTGAAATAAAAAGGTTTGAAAACCTCTGCTATGATATATATCTAGATAGAGACTTAGTAGCACAATCATAAATATGCATATTTCAATTTTTCTAGAAACTGACAAATTGTTCTCCAAAGCAATTATACCATTTTATAGTGAGAGCGCCCACATACAAGTTCCCATGGCTAAAACATTGTCAACATTTAATACTGTCGTATTTTAATAGCTTTCCAACTGGAAAAGATGAAAACAGCACCTCACTGTTTTAACTTGCAGTAACAACTCAAGAACTAGCGAGAATGAGCATATTCATATATTTATTCTCCAATCAAATTTTTTTCTGTAAATTGCCAGTTCCTATCTTTTACCCATTTTCTACTGGATTGTGTGCTTTCACTGTACTTAGAAATGATCAGAAAGCAGACTGACCTACAACAAACCACATTTAAAAATGAATCCCAGACACAAGGGTATCCCAATCTTTTAGGGTCCTATGGTACACATGCATTATTTCTACAGTCAGAAGTAAAAATTATTTTTTTAAAAAAAGGAAAAAATACCCACCTTAACATTCATAATGGGTCTTGAAGGTAGTCTTAGACAACAAAAGTAAGCTAAATTTTCTAAGATAATGTAGGTCAAGAGCAAAAGGCTTACTTGTTTAATCGGTCACAAAATACAAATTACGTTATAGAGAAGGCTTCTTAGAAGCTATTCAGAAGGCAACTGACTTTTGAGGCCACAAACCATGTATTTAATCAAGGAAGGCACACCCACTCAGAATGCAAACACAGCCTCTACCCATCCCTCTCAATTGCCTATTCTGCCAATAAACACTGCTTCTTTCTTTCAAAAATGGAATCTAATTGAATCTCAACCAATTAACAATCTTGCTCAGAGCACTACAAAGTTCCTAGGGCACCTAGACCAACCTTAAAAAGTGGGCAAGTCTGCTTTCCCTGAATATCCAAGTTCTAAAGTACTATCTGAAGAATACAGTGGCTTATATATTAAATACTGGTCTCACCTCCCAAGAATTTTTATTAGAGAATTCCTGAGTACCTCAAATGACTCTGAAATCTTTCAGATCCAGCTAATAAGAATCAAAATGTTCCTCCTGTTGGAACAAAAGCATATGAAACAAAAATCCAGTCCCACAAGTTGTCAACAGTCCACAACATTTTTGCAAAGCCTTGAGGTTTTCTGGTATCTCATCAGGCCCTGAGAAACCTGAACAGGCTCCCTGGACATTCTAGCTACTCCTCCTGTTCCTGTCTCATAACTTCTTTTCACAGTTACTGTTTCTGCTCAGTGGAAAGGAAAGCTAGTAGCTACTTAGTAAACCACCCTTCATTAGTTATTCATTTGCAACCTTCTAAGTACTGTATAAGTAGCAGGACCAGCACTTTGTTCTTCCTATTTCTCCTGGCTTATTATTTAAACAAGAACGTAATTTGTACCCCAATTTCTCCTTAAGATAGAATTTTATTTATTTTGGTGGCTAGAAGACTGTCCTCCTTAAAATTACTACTAAAGAAAAGAAAGTTAGGTTCAAAACTGTCTCAAAGGCAATAATTTTTTCCCTTCTATACTTATTTAACTAGTCAAGGAAGGTAAAATGTGTGTCCACATCTCACAAGTTCTATAAAAAAATTAAATATCTAAAAAAAAAAAAAAAAGATGCTGTTAACAAGGAGCTTTAAAAAACCCCAAACTCTTAGAAATTAAGATCACTGAATACTGTAACATGCTGATGAGAAAATTTCCTGCAAATCCTCCAGAGGTCTTTAAAAATAGGATGGAATCATCTATCAAGAGTAGTTTTAATAAAGTCCTACAAAGAGATAAAGAGATTGACTTACATAACCCCCTGAAGGTTCCTTCCAGGTCTAATTCTGCCAAAGCTTCCAATTCTCTTTCAAAGTTTCCCTAATACTAACTGTCACCCTTTACCTCCAATAAAGGCTGACCCTCCTCTCATTCCTCTGAATGGCAGGAGGAAAAATTACTGCTTTATTGCTACTCTTCCTTGTGAAAACTCTGTGTCTACTGTCACCATCAAAAAACAGTAATGTCGCCCTGGGTGGTGTGGCTCAGTTGGTTGAGTGCCACCCTGAGCACCAAAAGGTTGCTGGTTTGATTCCCGGTGGTCAGGACACATGCTTGGGTTGTGGGTTTCTGGCTTGGTCCCCGGTGGGGGCCATGCAGGAGGCAGCTGGTTGATATTTCTCTCTTACATCTGTGTTTCTCTCTCTCTCCCTCCCTCTTCCTTCCTTTCTACAATCAATAAAAACATTTAAAAAACACAGTAATGTCTACACCCGAGGATGGCTACTATAAAAAAAAAACCAACACCCAACACTCCTGTGATGTTTCGCCTTTATTCACACTAATGTATTACCACATTCACAACACTTCTGACACCAAGAGGGGGGGCAGGAGGGTGTGTGTTTCCACACCAGCAAGCAACACTTCGGCGATAGCTCAGTGTCCTACAATTAATTCTAATGCTATTCACCCAGAGATATCGTCACACCACATAGGTTAAAGGGCTCAGTCCCACAAGACTATCCCCCCACCCCCCAACTTCAAATGCCAATGGCAAATCTAGGTTATCACCTGTGCTATAAATTGGAGGTTCCCACAACTCCCTCCTCTAGTTTGACTAATTGGCTAGAGCAGTTCACAGAACTCAGGAAAACTGTTTACTTACTATTTACCAATTTATTACAAAAAGATATGATAAAAGATACAGGTGAACATCTAGTTTGAAGAGATGTTTAGGGCAAGGTGTGTGGGAAGGGCTACACCACTCTTCCAGCACCTCCACGTGTTCAGCAACCCGGAGGCTCTCCAAACCCCAAACTTTTGGGAATTTTATGAAGGAGGCTTCATCATATAGGCTTGACCAATCATTAACTCCATTTCCAGCCCCTCTCTGGAAAACGGGGGGTAGGGCTGAGAATTCCAAGCTTCTAATCATGGCTTGGTCTTTCTGGTGACCAGCCGCCATCTAGGAATCCACCCAGAGTCACCTCGCAGAACAAAAGACACTACGGTCACCCAGAACACTCCAAGAGATTTAGGTACTCCGGTCAGGAATCAGGGTCAAAGATCAAATATTAGAACAAAACATGCTCTTTATACACTTATCACTTTGGAAATCACACGGGTTTCATGAGTTCCATGCCAGGGACCGTGGATATATTTTTTTCCTATTACCTCACAGCTACCACCAAAAAAAAAACCAAAATAACAGAAAATAACAAGTGATCCCCTCATAAATTGAGGGGCATCTGTACATTTATAACAGTGGAAAACTATAACCCACCCCACCATTCTTTTGACACTGTTCCTGTAAATACTGACTCTGACTAATATGTAACTTGTAGATAAACTGCTTATTTGTGTAAGAATCCTAGGAACTAATTTCAGAAGATACAGACTCCAACCTTCAGTCATCCCAGTTCCAAAAGATTTGTTGACCTTCAAATGCAGAAGCAAGATGAATAAGAGCCAGAATGGTGCACACCAGACCATCACTTGACCAGTTTCAAGGTCCTTATTGGAATGGAATGGACTATACGGGGCTGGACATAGAAAACTTTTCAATCCCCTTCTCTTGATTTCTTTGTTCTGCTTTGCTTCTCCCTCCTTATAAAAACTTCTGCCTGCACTGAGATGTTAAGATAGACTTTTGGACAAGAGTCCCCCATCTCCTCAGGTGACCGGCCCTTGAAAACCTCTTTCCTTTTTCACCAGCACCTGTCTAATGAGTTTGGTTTTTGTGGTGGCAGGCAGCCAAACTTGGGTTCTGGTTACACATTATCCTTTTAAACACAAAAACACACACTCAGGAGAGTGTAAAGAGATCTTAGAAGTTTCTAACTTCTCTCCTGGTTATAAAAGACAAATGTTGGAATATGTGAGGAAATGAATTTACATATATATCTTGGATTTAACCACCATGTTATACTCTAAATTTATATTTTAGTAAAAGCATGATGCACACTTGTGCACTTAACATCTTCTGCATATTTTTATGGCACACGTATCCCCCAGAAACTTCAGAAAAATAGATAAGGGTTGGAGCACTACATATCATTTTAGTTAAAACAAAAACAACTTTAAAAAATTTTTTTTAAAAATATATCTTTATTGATTTCAGAGAGGAAGAGAGAGGGAGAGAGAGCGACCAGAGAGAGAGGAAGGGAGAGGGAGAGAGAGAGAGAGAAACATCAATGATGAGAAAGTCGTCACTGCCCCTAACTGGGGATTGGGCCCAAAACCCTAGCATGTGCCCTGACCAGGAATCCAATCACGATCTCCTGGATCCTATGTTGACGCTCAACTGCTGAGCCACACCCAGCCAGGCTAAAAAATATTTTTATAACTTTGGTCTCATGAAGTTACCAAAAATCTCTTTTTTGCTTAAAAGAAAAAAACCTCACAGACAATATTCCTCATATTAGTGTACAAATCTACCACTTAAATCTTTTGTTTTTAAAAGACTTCTGAAAGACTTTCTAGAAGCAGCCCTAAACATTCTTTAGACAACTCTTCCAAATGCCACCATAGTAACTTGAAAGGAATTTTTCCCTAAAACATATTAGGAAAAGTCAGTCAGATGTTTGAGTCATACAGATTTTTAAGTTTCATTTTAACAACTTATTTCTTCATCCTATTTAGTTGACAATCTCTGAAGAAATATTACACTTATTAATGCTTAACTATTAGGGATTGTGGGAGGAAGGAACTTGATTTACTACTAAATCAGAACATAATTCCTATGTTAAGTGAAAAGAGCACTTAAGGATTTCACCCTGTTGTTGGCAGAAACGGGGCTTGTGGGAGCCCAGAGTGGGGATTTAGGGTGCCAGCCACGAGATAAGGATCCTGAAGCTACATATTAGTCAGAGTCAGTATTTACAGAAATAATGTAAAAAGTAAAATGATGAGTTAGCCAAGGTTCACAGCAAATTAAGTGGCAGAACTGAGATTAGAACTCTGGTGTCCTGCCTCCCAGATTTCTGGTCAGGATTGTTACAATGAGTCTGCTGAAGCAAACCCCCAGTGAATTCTTAAAGCAAATCACTGGATGACCAGTGGTACTAAAATTAAATTCTGGGCTAGATTATTGAGGGGTCCTGGCTTGCTTGGATGGTACATGAATATAGCCTTGGAGAGAACGGAAGAATATGTAAATGGACAATTGAAGAAAAATATGGGGATGCATTTATCCCAGGAAACAATGTGTTGTACATAAGCACACGGAAGAGAAGGCTGTGAAGGCATCAAGTGTACAGTAGTTTTCAGGCTTGGATGTAATTTTTTATGAGATCTTTTTGATGTTTGTTTTTTTTAAATATAAACTTGTCATATTTCATACTAGCTGGTGATTTTTCACTGCTATGTAAGATAAATGTATAGAGCTGTGGATTTAATTGTAAAGAATTCTTTCATATTTAAGTTTCAGTCATTTTATTTTACCTCTGTGTCAGGGTGCAGAATGCAAAAAGAAATTTTAAAAGAGAAAAAAGAGCACTTAAACACAAAACACCTCGAAAGTGTGAATACCTTTCTCTTGATTTCCTTTTTCCTTTTAAATAACCCCACTCAGCTCTGGTCAGGTAGCTCAGCTGGTTAGAGCATAGTTTGGATACACCAAGGTTGCGGGTTCTATCCCTGGTCAGGACACATGGGAGAATCAACCAACGAATGCATAAATAGATGGAACAACAAACCGATGCTTCTCTCTCTCAAACCAATCAATAAAAAATTAAATAAATAACCCATTCCTTCACCTGCAATGTATTTTCCGACTCCTCCCTGTTAGGTTTCCGTTACATTCGATACCACAATTTTGTCTTATTAGCCACTTACATCACTCGAAAAACAATTCCTTCCATCGTTCATAATAAGCCCATTCTTATCATTTCCTCTCACACACAATTATTTCTTTAAAAATGAAAACAAGCCCAGCCGGGTGTGGCTCAGCGGTTGAGCATCGACCTAGGATCCAGGAGATCGGGGTTTGATTCCTGGTCAAGGCACATGCCCGGGTTGTGGGCTCGATAAATGACTCTCTCATCATTGATGTTTCTATCTCTCTCTCTCCCCCTCCTTTCCTCTCTCTGAAATCAATAAAGATATGTTTAAAAAAAAAAATGAAAACAAATCTTTTGAATTTGAGTATTATATTGCCTTACGCCTTACACCTTTAGGGGAGCTCAAGTCTCCTGTATGTATTTTCCCTCCAACTCTTAGAGTCTTACTCTCTCAACATGACCTGGAGAAATGCTTTATTTTCTGCTTCACACCGAACAGCAACAGGCCTATCTATAACATGTACTAATGGGGGGAAGAGCCTGCCAGATATTAATGTTAAAGCCAGATTAAATCACAACAGTCACAAGCCTAATACAGGGAAAAGACTAGTTCTGGAAAAAAACAACAACAAAAAACAGTTTTCCTTAATATGTGAACAAGACTTAGAAGCATTAAAGTCAATTGCAAATATCGCAACACTCTCTTCCAGCAACACGGATCTTGCATCCTTTTAACCGGGTTGTCTTTAAAAACACATTTCAGCAGAACATGTCAGTCCAGAGAATTGGAATTGGAAAGTTAACAGTTACTGTCTTGAACTGAGAACTTTTCAAAATATTTCCGAAATGCCTGGATTTGCTTGGTGATTCAGCCTTGGTTACTTAGTAGAGTCATCATAAGTCACCGCCAGGTTAAACAAGCCCCTAGTGAGATAGAACTGTCGCTCACAGGGCCAAAGGGGCCACCCAGCTCAGCCTGGAGTCTGGGGTGGGGTGTCCCCGCAGGCCACGAGCACCAGGCTCCCGAGGCGCCGCGCCAGGCTCACCTCCGGGTCTGTGGTCCAACGTCGCGCTTGCAGAGCGGGCAGGGGCTGCGGTAGGAAGTGGCTGAATTCGTTTCCGCCTCGTACCACCTCTTAAGCTTTGCCTCCTGAGGACCCAGGATGGTTTCCCTTGGAGGACCTCAAGGCTCGAAGAGGAAGCAACCACCTCGAGGGCATAAGGAAGGAGCCTTGGCGGAATCAAGAGCCCCAAAGTGGCTCCTCCTGGGTCTGAGGAGTCGCCCCCTGCCTCCGCTGGACGGCGGCCCGCATTTCGGGCCAAATCGGGGAGAGGAAAGTACCCGGGCTCTGAGCACACCCCACACCTCCAGGAGACGGAAAAGACGACCTCTCGAGCGAGGAGAGATGGGGGAGCCCCTCCCTGTACCGCCCTTGAGGCTCCGGCTCCGGACAGGCCCGGTCAGCGCCAGGACACCGCCGCCAGCACACCTGAGCCGCGCCGGACGCCCGCCTTGCGGACAGGCAGCGCGACCTCACCCCGCCCGGCCGGCTCCGCACCGGCGCCAGCTCCAGGGGTCCCGGCCCGAAGCCCCGGCCCGGCCGCCCAGTCCCACCGTACCTGGCCAGCGGCGGCAGCGGCGCTGCTCCTCACGTACCCGTTCCGCACTTCCCCGTTCGCCACGCAGCCGTTCGCCCGCGGCGGGCGACGGCAGCAGCACCCTCCTGGCTCGGGCCGCATGGTCCAGGCAGCACCAGGCGCAGGACACTCTGTAGGCGGTGGCCAAGGCGGCGGCGGCTCCAAGTCCCGCTCCGCACCCCACCCACCTCCCCGAAACCGGAAATGGCAGCACGCTGCCGCCAATTCCCGGCTGTCACAAGGGGGCGGGGCCCACTCCCGGAGGTAGGCCGCCCGCTGGAAGACTGGGCGAGGGCGGGCGGGAGGGTCGTAGGGACCGCCGACCAATCTGGAGGAGGAGGAGGCGGACCCCATGTTGCCGCCTGACCAATCACGAGCGGGAGTCAAGAGGCCCGCCGGTGTCTTGGGCCTTTCTGGAGGGACTTGCGGCCCTGGCACCCGATTGGAGACGCAGGACGGGTCGTGGGAAAGGCTTGGCTGTTAATGGTCCACACCGAGGGGGAGGAGGAGGGGCCCAGGAAAAGTAGCCAATTGGAGTAAGAGGGTAAGAAGGGGCGGAGCCCGTCTCGGAGCGGGTTCCCTGCTTCTCCCGGGCGGCCCGCGCCCCGTTTCCTCGCCTGCGGGGAAATTCTCGGGTTTAGTCCCGGAGCAGCTTCCTGTAACTGCTTCCGCCATGGGTGTTCTTAGAATAGCCTGTTTGACATTCTCTCACCAGTATTCAGTATACATTAACACATTTCTTTCTGTTTTTTCCCGTCTGCCAACTTTTTTTTTTCCATATTTTTTGGATTTTATTTTTCAATCCCAGTTTACATTCAATGTTATTTTGTATTAGCTTCAGGTGTACAGTATAGTGGTTAGACAATTACATAGGTTACACTATATTAACACATTTCTTTTTTTTCCCCATCTGCCAACATTTTTCTCATACTTTTAAATTTTCTTTTTTTAATTCTCACCTGAGGATATTTCCCCCCCCTTTTTTTTTTTTTTTTTTTTTTCAGAGAGAGTAGAAGGGAGGGAGAGAGAGAGAAACATGATGGGGGAGACATCCGCTGGCCGCCTCCAGCAGGTGCCCCACCCGGGTGGGAGCGAACCCGCAGCCCCAGGGGGCCCCTGCGGGGAGTGAACGCGCCGCCGTCCACCCGCACTGAAGGCGCCGCGCGCTAACCACTGAGCGCACGTGGCTAAAACTGAGCATTTTATTTTTCGGTTACAGTTGACATTCAATATTATGTTGTATTCGTTTCAGGTGTACTAATTAGTGGCTAGGCAGCCACATTACGCTACACCAACACATTTCTTAGTAATCATTGGAAAGTCACTTTGCCCTTCACGCATCAGTGTTTTCTGTTCAATTGCCTTTAAAGAGCACTCCCTTGAAAGTCAGGAAACCTGGTCTCCTTCCAACTCTGCCAATAACGGGAAGCTAAACCTTGACTATTTAACAACTTCAGGAGCCACGTTCTTTAAAACGGAGTTAATGCTTCCTGCTTCATAGGCTCGTTGCAAGAATTATTTTAATAAAGCACGGTGCACCTGTCATAATACCTGGCCCATACTAGGAGCATAATAAATCCCGTATTATTTTCTCACCCCTTCCTACAGGGGTTGGAAAGAAAGGAAACGGGTGTATATTATAGCAAGAGACTTTTGGATACCCATAAAGAATTTAGTGTCGAAGTGTGGAGTCAAGTCAGGCTGGGTTTGAATCCTGGCTGCACCACTTACTAGCAGAGTGACCTTTATATGTCTTCGTCTGTTCAGAGGGGATAAGAGTTGTCCTGAGGATTTAATGAGTTAATATATGTAGTGTATTTTGTACAGGACCTGGCAATTAGTAAACATTATTAAGTGTTGGTTATTATTAATTGCTGGATGCGCCTGTGTGGATCCCTACATTCTCGCCCCCCCCCCCCCCAGAAGCTTTAGAAAGCGGGTCTGACAAGTTAGCAGTTTTGCATGATTTAGGAGCTAAACAATCTAACAGCAGGTGGGCAGACACATACCCTCTTTGAACCAACAAACAACACGATCCCAAAGAATCTAAGTTTTCTATAGCTGTATGAAGCTAAAAAAGAAGCATATTGTTCATGCCTCACATTCCAGTGAGAGACAAGATGTACACACAGTAAACAACAATAAAAGGTCGACTGGAGGCTGGAGAGATTAGGCAACAGGAGTTCCGAAGAGGAAGGCAGGATGACAGTGATGGATCTAGACTTACTATATAAGAAGCTTTTGTGCCTGGCCAGTGTGGATCAGTGGTTGAGCGTCGACCCATGAACCATGAACCAGGAGATCTCGGTTCAAATACAGGTCAGGGCGCATGCCCGGCGGGGTTGCAGGCCTGATCCCCAGTGGGGGGCGTGCAGGAGACAGCAATCAATGACTCTCTCTCATCATTGATGTTTCTGTCTCTCCCTCTCCCTTTCTTTCTCTGAAATTAATAAAAACATGTTTAAAAAAAAGTTCTAAAAAAGCTTTCAGGGCAAGACTCTGCTTGGAAACAAGGTTAAGGGATTTTAATTGACATTTAGGTATTGGGCTGAATGAATTTGGAGAAGGCTTGAGAGGAAGATGTGGGATGAGCTTAAGCCTGAAGGATGATCAGGATTTAGAAAGTTAGGAATGAGAAAGAAGGGCAGGATGTTCCTGGCAGAGGGAACCTGCAGAAGCTCGGTGTAGAGGCTGCAAAGAGCAAAGCCTTAAATTGGAGACTAAGAGTAAAGAAGCCTGACTAGATTAGAGCAATCCTGTTAGCCAATCCCTCCCTCCAGAGGGCAGGATATCAGGTCGTTGTCTGGTTCTGCCACTTATTCACCATGTGTGGTCTTGGACGAGTCATGCAGCATCAGCTTTGGTTTCTTCACCCATCTCATGAAGTTAATACTAGTAACTCACAAGGCTTTTGTGAGCATCAATGATACACCACACAAATGATCTGATGACCTTACACGCCATTGCTAAATCACGAAAGGGATGCCTCAGAAGGAGGTAGGAAACACCCCGGGTTCCATGTAAGCAGAAAAACAACTCCTTCCAGATGCATAAGCAGCCTGATCACCATTTTACTGAGTTCATTTGCAAAGTTGTGTGCTAGGCCCCAGAGTTACAACTCTTCCTCCAAGATTGCTCAAACCACTTTGACTGTGACACCTTTGTTGAACTCCAACCTCCACACACCTGTGTAGGCATATGTGCCATTGCTTTGGGATTCTTTTTTGAAAGGGAGGTTACACAGTGGTGAGAAGCCAGAGCTCTGTAGTTAGGACTGGAGCCCCAGCTCCAGCACTTAAAGTCTTGTGACTTTGGCAAAGCTGCCTAACCTCTCTGTGACTCAGTTCCTTCATCTGTAAAAATGGGACATACCTAATAGAAAAGCATTTAGTACCAGGGCCTGTCACACAATATTCAATAAGTGCTGATGATTATTAGTTGAATAAATGAATTATTTGTTAAATGAATGGTTGATTGATTGAATACGTTTACACCCCAACTAGACAGAGAGCAGGCTCCTTGATTTCAGGGAACTGTCAATTCATTTTTAGGTTAATGACACCTAGCACTGTGCCTGGCACAAAGTAAGTGCCCAATAAATGATGAATGAATAAATGGGTGAATGAATGAAAATCTGGCCCTGTCTCCAAGGAGCCTTCTATCACATGGAGACAGTGCTAATTAAGACTGTTTTAGTTGCAGATAACATAAGCCAATAATAGAAAACTTAATCAAGAAAGGCAGATTTATTGGAACTGTCCTCAAGATAGGAGAGTGTTGGGACCCAGAAAAAAATCCCAAAATTCAGCAATGAAAATTATAGACCTTCCTCCTAGCATCAAGTTACTTCTGAGGTTTAGCTCTCAGCAGCCTACAATTTTCACATTCTCTAGGTCAAACTGAATTTCTTTTGATTTTTTATTATTATTATTTTTATTTAATTTATTTTTTAAAAATATATCTTTATTGATTTCAGAGAGAGGAAGAAAGAGGGAGAGAGACAGAGAGAAATATCAATGATGAGAGTCATTGATCGGCTGCCTCCTGCACGCCCCCAACTGGGCATCGAGCCTGCAACCTGGGCATGTGCCCTGACTGGGAATCAAACCGTGATCTCCTGGATCCTAGGCCGAAGCTCAACCGCTGAGCCATGCCCGGCTGGGCAAGGATAGCACTTTTAAAAGGGATGAGCACATGAAATCATAAAAATCCTGGAAGAAAACATAGGCAGTAAAGTCACAGACATCCCACATAGTGGACTTTTCACTGATACATCTCCTAGGGCAAGAGAAACAAAAGAAAAAATAAACATATGGGACTACATCAAACTAAAAAGCTTCTGCACAGCAAAAGAAACCAGCCTCAAAATACAAAGGAACCCCACGGTCTGGGAAAACATATTTGCCAAGGATGAATCTGATAAGGGGCTAATCTCCAAAGTGTACAAAGAACTCATATTACTCAGCAAGAGGAAGACAAACAACCCAATTAAGAAATGGGTAAAGGACCTGAATGACACTTCTCCAAAGAGGACATAGGGATGTCCAAGAGACACAAGAAAATGCTCACCGTCTCTAATCATCAGAGAGATGCAAATTAAAACCACAGTGAGGTATCACTTCACACCTGTCAGAATGGCTCCATCAACAAATCAACAAACGACATGCCGGCGAGGGTGTGGGGAAAGGGGAACCTGGTGCACTGCTGGTGGGAATGCAGACTGGGGCAGCCACTATGGAAACAGTATGGAGGTTCCTCAGAAAATTAGAAATGGAGCTGCCTTTTGACCCAGTGATTCCACTCCTAGGAATGTATCCTAAGAATCCTGAAACACTAATCAGAACGAATATATGTACCCCTGTGTTCACAGCAGCACAGTTTACAATAGCTAAGATCTGGAAACAGCCCAAGTGCCCATCAGGAGATGAGTGAATAAAGAAGCTGTGGGACATTCACACCATGGAATATTACGCAGCTGTAAAGAAGAAGGATCTCGTACCCTTTGGGACAGTATGGATGGACCTAGAGAAAATTATGCTGAGTGAAATAAGCCAGGCAGAGAAAGACAAACATCACATGATCTCGCTTATATGTGGAATCTAAAGAAATAAACTGATGAACAGAATAGATTCAATGACATGGAAGCATAGATGAAACTGATGAATGTCAGAGGGATGGAGGAGGCGGGTGGGTGGAGGGGGAGAGAGTAACCAAAGAATTTATGTGCATATATGCACAACCCAAGGACATAGACAATGGTGGGGAGAGGGACTGGGAAGGGGGATGGGACGGGGTGGAACGGGTCATTGGGGAGAAAAAGGGACATCTGTAATATTTCAAATAAAAATAAAATTTAAAAAAAAAAAAAAGAGAGAGAGATAGAAGCCAAATCTGTTATGATGTTTTCAGGACTATTTCTACCACTGGTGAATCCATCTAAGATTTAATTCCACAACTTACTTATTACTAAACAAGTTCTCAATAAAACACTTATTACGTGGTTAAAAAATAAAATTAAATTAAAAAATAAAAGAGATGAGCAGAATTGTAGGCTAGGAAGAGAAATGAAGAGAGAGAAACCAGACCATTTAGCTGGAGAAGCAGCCTGCCTGCACTATCAGGTAGGGGTCTTGGTTGCTTCCAGTGCAAGTCAATGCTGGCAGACTTATACACAAAGAGGATTCATTAGAAGGTTATTAGCAGCTCAGAGACCTGGCTGGAGTGAGGACTGGGCTTAGAAAAAGTCAGGAGTCAGAGGAGCTCCAGAGGGCAAGGCAGCAAGGGCCTCAGCAAGGATTTGTGGCAGAAACTGTCTGGTGAGCTCACCACCAAAGTAAATGAGCTCCAACCAGCCTTTCCATCCTTGAGCCATTTGTCCAAGAGTCAAAGTCCTGGGAGAGATCATCAGATTGACTGAGTTTAGGTCACAATGGTCCAAACTGGGAAGGAGGGGCAAACAGTAGGATATGGTTTCTTCATGTTTCACATGGGAGGTGCTTACCAGGATTCACCCTCCCCAAAAGAGGATATAAAATGAGTCGAGGATTTTCCAAAAGGAATTTTGGAACCTCACAGAAAAAGGTAATAGATGTTGGACAGGCAAAAATGACCAAGGTGCACAATATCTGTTAAGATAGCAGATTTAGAGGCAATCTGCTTCCTTACAAAACCCAGGGCTGGACAACTCAGAGCTATTATCTGATCCTGACTCTGAGAGCATCATTTGGTTTGGTCTTCCCTTTCCAAACCTTTCACGCTTCATTCATTCTGGGCACCATGTTAGGTACTACAAACACATGATAAGGGAGGGGGGGAGGTCTCTGCTCTCATGGAGCTGCAGCCTTGATTCACAAGAAATGGATCTGCTATTTCACTTTTCATTACTCTTAATCTAATACAATGAGTGAAGAGTCAGGCTACTTCTCTCCCTGGTTTTCTGGACCTACTTTTCCTGGAAAATCTTGGATCACGTTTTTGGACCGTTTTCAGTGGTGATATTTGCATCTACAAAACTGAGTCAGCCTCTGGACCAGAGTTTAAAATTGCAATACCATTGGTAGGCCTGAGCTATTTAAAGGAATGATGCATGCAAATACGAAGCTTTAAGAGGAATGGTGGTTTCTGATTGGTTCAGGGTGCCTGTTGGGCATCCATTAGAGTGATTTTAATCTGTGTCTAACAAGGCATTTGTAATTGGAGCTTGGAGATAAAGTAGATGAATGCTCCAGGAATGGGCAGCAAGAGCGTGTCTCTCAAGGGTAGGTCTCTGTTCTTGTGTTTCCTCTGCCCTGGAAGCACCCCTAAGCCTCCTACTCAGTTGCCACGCCCCACACTGCCACCCTGGATTTCCTGTGGGTACACACGCCACTGACTGTTGCAATCATCTGGGGCTCTGCTTCAGGAAGTGGACTTTTACTTCTGGCGCCAGTCAGGAGGAGAAGGCGCGGTGCTGCAGATAGCAATTATGATGGCGATGGTGTTAGTCAAGACTCTTTGAATTGCAAGTTTTGAAACTGAATTCAAGTTGGATTAAGCATAGAGATTTGTTGTCTTACATAACCAAAAAGACTAGGGTAGATCTGACTGAATCTAGGTGCTCAAACCATGTCATCACAAATTTGTCACCATCCTTGGCTTGGTGTCCCAATAAGGTGGGTTCATTCCCAGATAGGAGGTCACCATTGATGGTAAAGGAGGTTCATGCCTGGCAAGCTGGCAGCCAACCAACTTTAAAACCTCGGCGGAGGGAGAGGGTCTCTTTTCTAGAGTCCCAGTGAGAGTCCTAGCTAGGCTTCCATGGGCCCAGCTTGGGTGGCAGGCCTCAGGCAGATGTTGAATTGATTGTCCAGGCCTGACTCCTGTGCCCACCCACTCCCCTGGTTCTGGGCCACAGGCTCTGAGAATGGGAGACCAATGATTTCCCGAATGGAAGTGATGGGTGCTGTTACCAGAAATAAACAACAAATCTCCACTATACTGCTCAGGTTGGATATTATAATGATAACAGGAAGCATGAGGTAGGAATGCCTAGAAGAGTCTCAACATTTTTAGAAGATGTTATAAGAAATACTAGTTTAAGACTCTTCCTCTTTCTCAAATCCAACCTCCAAAATTTACCCCAAAGATGTGTTTTCTTAAACTAATTAGATTGATATCATCTTCATCTTCATCCAATCATCCTCCCAAAGCAATTAATAAACATCCTCTGTGTATGCAGTTGTACAAGAAAATAGAAATGTCATCTCTACAGACTGAGAATTTACTCTTTAAGAGAGCATTACTGAGGACAAAGATCTCATAGACAACCATACCAGCTCTGAATAGGCCATGTATTGTCAGGTTTAAGTTACATAAATTGAATTGTACTATATGTAAAGTATACCTCAATAAAAAAGTTTTAAAAATGACAAATAAGAAGGTTCATTGGTTTCTACTCAATGTGGTACATGCAGTCTATGGAGTGATGGGATTTGCATAAATGGAATAGGTTTAAGGTGAGGCTGTCATTTCTTTTTTTTCTTTTTTTAAATATATCTTTTATTGATTTTAGAGAGAGGAAAGGAGAGAGAGGGAGGGAGAGAGAAACATCAATGATGAGAGTCATTGATCGGCTGCCTCCTGCACGCCCCCAACTGGGGATCGAGCCCGCAACCTGGGCATGTGCCCTGACTGGGAATCGAACCGCCATCTCCTGGATCCTAGGTCGATGCTCAACCGCTGAACCACGCCGACCGGGCTGCCATTTCTTTCCCACTTCATTATAAAACCCTTTTGCTGTCTTCCCCATCACTCTCTTTATTTGGTAATGCTACATATTCTTGGACAAAATAACTTAACTTCCTTTAAAATGGCCTTTTGGGGCTATTCTCCCACCCTCAATATTTCCAAACTTTTTCTCACATTTTTCCCTATCTTGTACCACGCCCAACACCAATATCCAGGAGAGCCATTTAAACCAATATCTGTGAGTGCTGTTCTATTGTTTATGCTCCCAGGGTATCTTAAAAGCCACACAACAAATTCTCTCAATACAAGTCCTGGAAAGCACAGGAATTAGAACAGGCAGTGGGGATGCCACATGGATGCCCAAATAGTTGACAGGGAAAAGGAACTTTCTTGTACCTACTTTAAGATCCTGACACTCTAGTATTTCAAAATATAGTGCACTTCTCTTTTATTCAATAACACCTTTTAAAATACAAATGACAACTTTAGAGTCACCTTCTATTTCAATCCAAACCTGCCTTTCCCCATGCTGACCATCCCAGCTAATCCACCAATCAGAATCTCATTTCAACTGGTGGCTTCTCCGTCCCCCATTCCACTCTTCCTCCACTGGCCTGTAGTCATATATTTAGAGTTGGGTTAACTACTGCCCAGCCCTTGCCACAGTAATTGGTTCATGGTCAGGCTCAAGAGCTTAGGTGATTCAAACATGGCAAGACTAGAGAGTTTGGTTCAATGGTTGAAGGAAGGAAACCTATCTGTTCTGGAAGGTGTGCTAGATGACTGTGAAGCCTACAACCACCGCAGTCATTCTGCTACCACAAGGAAAACCCAAGCAAGGATGAAGCTAACAGCAAGAAGTGAGCAGAGTGGCTCACAGACCTAAGGAGGTAGTGCTCTGACCACACTATGCCTGAGGCCTACCTCTAGACATTTCAGTTATATTGAGTCAAGAAATGTTCTTTAACTGTTTATGCCAGTTGAAATTTTTTAAATTGGAACTTAAAGCATCCTAACTCTTACAGCCCTTCAGCAGAATCCTTCTTTACATTATTGAGGTGCAACTGACATCAAGTAAACTGCATCTATTTAGGTGTAAGATTTGATGAGTGTTGACATATGTACATACCTGTGAAATCATCTCCACAATCAAAATAATGAACATATTTATCAGCCTCAAAAGATTCCCAGTGCCCTTTTAGAGTCTGTCCCTCCTTTGCAACTCTCCCCCACCCCCTGACTTTCTGTCAATAGACTAGTTTGCGTTACTTAGAATTTTATATAAATGGAAGAATAGAGTGCCATAGACTAAACTTTTGTGTCCTCCCAAAATTCTTATGTTAAAATCCTAACCAGCCAGGTGATGTTATTAGGAGGTGGGGCCTTTGAGAGGTGATTGGGTTATGAGGATGGAGCCATCATGAATGGGATTAGTGCCCTTATAAAAGAGACCCAGAGAAATCCCTTGTCCCTTTGGTCAATGGAAATTACAATAAAAGACATGTTCTCACCGCACACTAAATCTGCCAGTGCCTTGATCTTGGACTTCCCAGTCTCCAGAACTGTGAGAAATAAATTTCTGTTATTTATAAGACACTCGGTTTGTGGTATTTTGTTATAGCAGCCTGAACAGACTGAGACAGAAAATTGATATCAAAAAGTGGGAATATACTATATAACAAATATCTAAAATGTGGAGGCAGCTTTGGAACTGGGTAATGGGTAGAGGCTGTAAAGTTTCAAGGTGCAAGCTAGAAAAAGCCTACATTGTCATTAAAGGACTGTTAAGTGTGATTCTGGTGGAATCCCAGGGAGTAAGGAGAGCTGCAGAGAAAGTCTCAGTCTTCTGAGGGAGTACTCAAGGCATCTGAAGAGAAATATGGACCATTCTGATGAGGTCTGAGACGGAAATGAGTAACATGCCAATGCCATTAGATAGTGGAGGAAAGGCCATTCTTGTTATAAAGTGGCAAAGAATTTGACTGAATTTTGTTCATGTCCTACTGTTTTGTGGAAGGTAAAACTTGGTGAATGATGAAATTAGGGATTTGGCTGAGGAACTATGTAAGCCAAGTGTTGAAGGAGTGGCCTGGTTCCTCTTGACTGCTTATAGTAAAATGAAGAAAGAAAGAAATGATTTGAAAATGGAATTGTTAATCAAAAAGGAAACAGATTTTAAAGATTTGAAAAATTATCTGCCTATCCATATTGTAAAGAATGAAAAAATACCTTAGAGAGAGAACACAAGGAGTGTGGCCAAGGAACCATTTGGTAGGTAGTCAGCCATTTCAACAGAAACCCTGAGCTGTTGTTCAGCACAATGGAAGACTGCAAGGAGGGGCCACCAGTGCCTGAGGGACATCAGCACACTGGTTTATCTCAGGTCACAGGCTCTGCTTCTTGCATTCTGGCACCTAGCTTGTTGGCCACTCCAGGTGCAGCTCCAGTGGGCCACCAAAAATCCCCCAAGAGGATCCAAGAGGAGTCTTTTTTTTTTTTTTAAGAAGTCTATTTTTTAAGTAATGTTTTGTTTTCTATTACAAAAGCCACAAATATTTAAGCATAGTTAAGTTAGAATATGATATAGGCCCCAAAAGGGAAGAAATTAAAAACTACTACTAATGTATATATTTTTAAAATATATTTTTTATTTTTCAATTACAGTTGACATTCAATATTATATTAGTTTCAGGTGTATAGTATAGTGGTTAGACACTCATATAATTTATAGAGTTATCACCCTGATCTAATACTCACCTGACACCATACGTAGTTATTACAGTATAATTGGCTATATTCCCTATGCTGTTCTTTACATCCCTGTGATTATTTTGTGTTTCTTAATCTGTTCACCTTTTCCACCCAGCCCTCCAATCTCCCTCCCAGATGGCATCCATCAGTTTGTTCTCTGTATCTGTCAGTCTGTTTCTGCTTTGTTTGTTCATTTATTTTGGTTTTTAGATTCCATATCAGTGAAAGTCACCTGGTATTTGCCTTTCTGCCTGACTTATTTTACTTAGCATAACACCCTCTAGGTCCACCCATGTTGCCTCAAATAAAAACCACTGAAAATATATTTTTATATATGTCCCTCCAGGAATGATAAACCGGGAAAAAAGTAGTGAAAGAAAGAAGGGAAGAAAAATTGGGGCAAAATGAAGAGCATGAGCTGTCACCAAGTGACAGAGCAGCCAAGAGCGAGGGTAGACAACACACTTGCTATTTCGGGAGCCAAGTCCTAGAGCAGTAGCCCCATAACGAAACAGATAACCCAGTACGTGCCATTTTATAGTCAAGGCATTTGTGTACCCGCGTGTATTTGTTTTCTCTCCCACTAAATAGGAGCTAGTGAAGCATGCTTGGTTAGTTTGTGGGGTTATTTATGCATCTTTTTTGTTCACGCATTTACATCCCAAAGAATCAGACCCAGGAATTCTAGATAATTCAATGTCTTCCTACTTTTCAGTTTTAAAATTAATGAATCTAGTTATAATTATAATAATTAAATTTAATGACAAAGTGGAAATACAAGGTTGTTTTAGCATCCAAAAAACTGACTTAATACACCATTTTAATAAAATAAAGGATAAAAAAACACATGGTTATTTTAATAGATGAGAAGAAAGCTTTTGACAAAATCTAACATTTCATGATAAAAGCATCAGGAATAGAACAGGAATAACAAACTAGGAATAGAACAGAACTTCCTCAACCTGATAAAGGGCATTTACAAAAAACCTACAGTTAACCAAGTCGTGAAATTGCTTTCTTTCTAAGACCAGGAACAAGACAAGGATGTCCACTTTTATCAGTTCTATTCAGCATTGTACTGGAACTTCTAGTCAGTGCAATTAAACAAGAAAATGAAATAAAAGGCATCCAGATTAAAAAAGGAAGAAGTAAAATAATCTCTATTTGCAGATGACATGATCTTATACATACAGAATCCCAGGGAGTCCGCTAACAAATTATTAGAACCAGTAAACAAGTTAAGTAAGTTGCAGAATACAAGATTAATATATAAAATATACATTGCATTTCTGCGTTCTAGCAACAAACATTCTGAAAATGAAATTACGAGAACAGTTCCATTAACATTAGTGTCAAAAAACTAAAATGCTTGGGAAAAACTAACAACAGAGGTGTAAGGTTTGTACACTGAAAACTACACATATTTGTCACGATGACTGTGCTTCCCAAATTGAACCATAGACTCAAGTAATACCTACCCAAATCTCTGCTGCCTTTTAAAAGACATTAACAAGCTAATCCTAACATATATATGGAAATGCAAATGGCCCAGAATAGTTAAAACAATGTTAATGAGCCAGGACAAAATTAGAAGACTCACATTTCCTGATTTCAAAACTTACTATACAGTTGCAGTAATCAAGACAGTGTGCTAGCGTAAGGATAGGCATATACGTCAATAGAATAGAATTTAGAATCCAGAAATAACCCTAATATTTATGATCAATTGATTTTCAACAAGTGTCCCCCTACAATTCAAGTGGGGGGGTGTGTGGTGTCTTTTAGACAGCCCCCTGAATCATAATTGGTCTAAGCTGATCATGGCAATCCAATTCCCTTTTGCTAAGCACTCACTTTTCCAAACTCTCTTGCAGGTAAATACGTGACACAGTTCTGGTCAATAAGATATAAGAGGAAGTCTACTGTGGAGACTGAGAAAGAGGGATTTTTCTTTATTAACAAAAATTAAACCTCTTTCCCATCTACTCCCTTCCTTCTCACTTGCTGCAATGATGTGAGGACACGTCTGGAGCCAAGGTAGCCACACTGAGACCATGAAGCAACAAGCACAGAATGCAAAGTCACCATGCTGAGAGGTTCAGCCAGAAGATGGAAAGAGCTGGGGTCTTTGATGACATCGCTGAACTAAACACACCCTGGCTCTGCCTGCCCCCAGACTTCTTAAGGAAACAACACATTCTAATGGTTCAAGTCCCTATCATTTAGGTTACCTCTTACTTGCGGACAAATACATCCTAACTCATACAGACTTATACCACATTCATAGTGAATGCCAAGGAACCTAACCGAGGGCAGCTACCCTCGAAGGCCAGGAAGCAGGAACTGGAAAGCTGTGCCACCCCAGGCCATCATTCTCTCTCCCAGCCTCCGCAGGCCAGCTTCACTGGTTCCACATTCACGCATGAAGCCCTCCCGTCTGCATTTCCCGCATCTGAGAGGCCGGCCCCAGCTGCAGCCAACATCTCCACAGTCTAGGAGAGAAAATAGGCTTGACCCAGTTGTTACTGTGCACGTCCCTGGCCCAATTAACACCGCGGGGAAAAGGCCTCGTGCTCAAACTAGGTTGCTGAGGGCCCATCCAGGGTGTGTGTGTGTGTGTGTGTGTGTGTGTGTGAGAGAGTTTCTCAAAGGGGAGGCATGAACTAAAAAAGATTCCCCTCACCCCTAAGGGTCTACCCTACTGGTAAGGAAGAAGGGAAGTGATGAAAAGGCGGGTTAAGTATGTTAGGGAGTGAGTCGTGGGAAGGGGCCACCCAGCCTGGGAGAGAGGAACAGGTTCCAGCAACAGGGGGGACAGCTGAGAGAGGTAAAAGCCATCCCAGGGAGTAGCTGAGAAATGCCTCAGAAAAGAAGTAAAAATTCAATCTCTTAAGGACTTTTCTCGAATGAGTGTGAAGAAGGAGTGCTAGAGAAATGATAACAAAGGAGAGGAGAGGCCCTAGAGAAGAAAAGTTGTCCCTGAGAAAATAGAGGGTAGAATTAGGCAACATTCTAACCTTCCTGCCACCATGACCAAAAAAAAAAAAAAGGAAGAAAGGAAGAAAGAAAAGAAAGTGAAAGCCAGGAGTTCTGGTTATTTTAGGCTGGATTCCCGTAGAGGGAGTGTTCTTATAATCTGTATTTCCTGACGATTGCTGGCAGCCACTTTCCTCTTTAGTGAAGTTCACTGAAACAGATTGGGGTCAGCCTGAACACAGCTTCCCCACAGAGGCAAGGACACTGAGTGGAGGCCAGCACATTGCCCTGAAGGCTGCCAGGTTCCCACCCAGCTCACCCAGGTAGGGCCAGTGACCAGGGGGAGGGTAGGGGCTGGGCAGGGAGAGTTAGGAGAAGGGAGAGCAGAGAAGGGGGCTGGCTGGGACGTGCAAGGGAGCAGGGGTGATTTCCAAGCTCTGTTCCCTCTCTCCTGTGGGCTGGGAAGGTCAGGGGTGGAAAGGATGAGCTGGCACAGGCACTAGGCCCAGAAACTAAAGGATGTGTTTAGAGAAAGCACAGGAAGGAAGGAAGGGAGGCAAGATAGCAGACTTTGGAGTGACCGCTGGACAATTCTGGGAACACAGAAGCTGGGTTGATTTGACTCCAACTCTCCTTCCCTCCCTCCTTTCTCCAAATCCCACATAGTTCATCTCCACAGCTCTTGGGTCCTGCACAAGCACTTTCCACTGCTCCTCCTGGAGGGATCACGTCCGTTTTGCTCACTATAGAACACCCAGTGCTCTGCACATAGGAGGCACTCAACAAATAACTCTTTAATAAGTGAACGGAAATTTGTAATTAGAAGAAAGGACCCAAGACATAAACAAATGCATCGATTGTCTAATTAGGGAGTACTCAGGGAGGAAAGAAACTTTCATGACATTTTAGCCCTACCTTTGACTTGTTACTGATGGATTTATTTTATGCCAATAAAAGTTAAGGAGGCAGGAAAAGGTTTGGGACCACTGAACCAACGAGTAATTTCCCAAACTAAACTGTAAGTAGGGAATTGTTTAGATGAAACTTGACCTGGAAGCCTTAACAATAAAAGAGATTAAAAACAGTAACAACACCAAACCAACAGTGCTCTCCTGCCCCATCCTCACTGAAGGGCTGGTTTTCAAAAACACTCATCTACTGCTACTCCAGGGTTACTGGTAAGGAGCTGAGGCTCAGGTGGACATTAACTAAAATTATTGTGATAATCATTTTACAACATATGTAAGTCAAGTCATTGTACTGTGCACCTTCAACTTATACAGTACTGCACGTCAATTACATTTCCATAAACTGAAAAATAAAATAATTATTTAATTAAAAAACCCCTGAGGCCCAGAGAGGCTAAGTGACTTATTCAGTGTCACACAGCATAGAAGGAAAGAAAGAAGGCAACAACAACTAAAAGAGCGCAGGAACTTGAGTAAAAGCCAACAGAAAAGTATGGCCTGCAGTCCAAATTCTGCCTGCTGCCTGTTTCTGCACAGGCTGAGAGCTGATGGTTTAAAAAATCAAAACAGGAATAATATTTTGTGACAGGTGAAAATTATATGAAATTCAAGTGTTGGTGTCCCCTATAAAGTTTTATTGCTGCACAGCCACACCTATTCATTTACTGCTGCAAGTAAATTATAAGAGCCCTTCGGTAATTATAGCTGACAATGCCAGCTTCTCACCATGCCATGTCCTTCTACCTGTTATATTAGCTAACACTAAATACTTTCTCTGAACCAGGCCCTATGCTAAATACCTTTCAAGCACTATTTCCTCTATAGGAGAGAATTTAGGAGTTTTACACCCATTTTGCAGAAACTGAGGCTTAGTGAGACTAAAGTCACACTATGATGACCGAACAAGGAGGTGGGTGGGGTCAGGATTCAAACTCCTGTGAGCCACATTTGATAGTGTATTTCTTAAGCAGCACACTGATTGTCAGAAACTGGAGATGGATACATCCTGGTGCATGTAATGTCCCTAAGAATGACACGTGAATCACTCAATCATTCAGGGTCCCGTCAGGAAAAGGGAAATCATCCTGACTGTTTGAAACAGAGGGAGCTTAACACAGAGAACTGGTGATAGAACAGTGTCTTAGTCTGTTCAGGTTGCTGTAACAAAATACCGCAGATTGGGTGGCTTACCCAACAGAAATTTATTTTTCACAGCTCTGAGGCCGGGAAGTCCAAGATCAAGGTGCCAGCAAGGTAGGTTTCATTCTGAGGTCTCTTTTCTTGGCTGAGGTGGCTGCCATCTCACATGACCTCTTCTCTGTGCGTAAGTGAGAGAGCAAGTGAGCTCTCTGGTGTCTCTTCTGATAAGGGCACTAGTCCTATTGGTCGAGGACCCCATCCTGATGACCTCATGTAATCTTAGTTACCTCCATAAAGACCCTATCTCCAAATACAGTCACATTGAGGGTTAGGGCTTCAGCATATGAATTTGATGAAGACACAAACATTGAGTTCATAATGAATGGTAAAGAAGGAAGATCGTGTTACAGAGCCCAGAAATGAGGTTCTGTTGGTTTAAATAGAACTGTGATGGCCTACCCAGCAGGAGCTAGAGGCACAGAGAAGATGCAGCAGCCATTGAAGATGCTGCCCAAGGCAGAGAGAGAAGGGGAAAAATACTCAGGGCTTTGCTTTCTCTTTCTCCCACCTTCTGATCTCTTATCTTCCACTGGCTCAGGCAACAGAAGCCAGCTGACCCAGGAAGTCCTGGGAAATGCAGTCTATAGGAGTAAATCCCACCTTGACACAGAGCAGGGAAAGGAGAAAAAGAGATCTGGGGGCTTGGACTGGCCCCAAAAGTTTCACAGTTCTGCTCTATGCTTGACACAAGTAGCTTAGGTAATCATTACTCAAGAGTTGTGCTGAGTGGCTTACCAAGAACACACAATGAGTCAAACTATGAATGCAACATATGTATGATGAAAACATTTCTAAAATATGTTGTTTTTTAAAAGGTGCCAAAAGGCATATATAGTATTACCCCATTTTTGTGTCTTACAGTAATTAACACTAGCTGTTGTAGTAAACAACTCCAAAGTCTCCATAGCCTGACAGATTAGCAGATTATTTTTTACTAACATCACAGTTTAACATGGGTTAGGGGTTCTCCCAAGTGGTTCCCCTACAAAGGGTGACTCAGGGATCCAGGATTCTCCCATCATGTGGCTGTGCGGGTTCAGAGCCCTTCATTTCCATGAGAACATAGAAAGCCATACAAATAGTACAAGGCCTGCGCAGAAGATTGGGCAGTTCCATTAGGGCATTCTTCTGGAAGTGGTGTATATCACTTTGCCCATTTGAGCCCATGTCACAGATTTCCAACTTCGTCACAAGGGAGGCTGGGAAATGTACTCTCTCTGCAGGCCCAGGAAGAAGAAATGGGGTTGGTGAGCATAGAGCATTGTGCTAAAAAATAAGCAAACATATGCTTGTATACACATACAAATGTTTCCAAAAGGATAAGTAAGAAGCAGGACCAACTGCAGAATTTGGGAGCCCAGTGCAAAATGAAAATGCTAGGTCCTTTGTTCGAAAATTATTAAGAATTTCCGGATGGCAATGGCAGAGCATTAAACCAAGTGCCAAGTCCTTCTAAGCAGGGGCCTGGGTGACCACAGAGGTAGTGCACCCATGAAGCTGGCCCTGTGATAAGAAACTCCTGCCTGATCCGCATGGCTCAGTGGTTAAGAACTGACCTATGATCCAGGAGATCCCGGTTCAATTTCCGGTCAGGGCACATACCTGAGTTTTGGGCTCGATCCCCAGTAGGGTGCATGCAGAAGGCAGCTGATCAATAATTCTCTCATCATTGATGTTTCTATTGACCCAGTAGCCTGATTGAAGCCATTGATCTATTAAGAAAGTATATGTTTGTTGGAAAGGGGTTGGTCATTCAATGGGTGCTTAGAAAAGGAGATACCAAAAAAAAGCACACACTGACAGTTTCCACCTAAGTTTTGCCCTGAGAGGGTGAACTGATATATATAAACAATAACAATTATTATTATATATGTCTATAATTTTATGTATCATATTATATAGAGAGCATTTTATCAGTGTAACTTATTTTATGAGTTTAAATTTATGGCAATTACATTTCAATCAAGGAGAAAGTATATATCATTTTGATAAACAGGAAAAAATGAGATTATTGCGACCTGTTGTGCTATCAGAGTATTTTTGGTTTGTTTGCACTGGTCTTGCTCAGAATAGGTTAGGTTATGCTGCCATAACAAATGATCCCAACACTTCAGTGGCATGTAACAAATGTTAATTTCTCACCAACATCACTTCCACTCACATTTTATTGTCAAATCGCTGGTCAAGTCTGCTGTCAACGAGGCAAGGAAATATGATCCTATCCAAGGGAGAGGCAGTGTATCCTCACGAACAATAATACAGTCTATCTTAGCACAACACTGCAGAAATCTGGATTAACAGGAAAATCATGAGCAATGATAAGAGCTCGCCTGGCAATCTCGAGGACTCTCATTAAATGAAGCCCCAAGCTTGCAATAACAATGAGGAAGCTTGTTTCAAAGTTGAACCACTAAGCACTGAGCTTATTATTTATCATAAATATGAAAGTCAGACTAGCAGCATCCACCTTAGAATAAGCATTAAATTTTCTATGTCATTATCGCCATGTGATGTGTAAAGCATTCACTTTTTATTGCCCAAGTGATTATAACCTTGTGATAAGAACATGCTTCTAGAAGATACACCTGACCTTGGCTCCTGCATTCAATTGAGTGTAGAGGGCATGTGCTCCAGGGGAGCATCCACTTGGATAAGGCACCAGGCCTGGAATTTTCAATAAGAACCAGTGTGGAGCCCAGCCAGACGTGGCTCAGTGGCTGAGCGTCGGCCTAGGATCCAGGAGATCATGGTTCGATTCCCAGTCAGGGCACAGGCTGGGTTGCGGCTCGATCCCCAGTCGAGGGCGTGCAGGAGGCAGCCGATCAATGACTCTCTGATCATTGGTGTTTTTATCTCTCTCTCCCTCTTCCTTCCTCTCTCTGAAATCAATAAAGATATATTTAAAAAAAAGAACCAGTGTAGAACTACAGTCTTCCCAATTAGTCAGGAAATCATGGCAGGAAAAGCCATCCCAAGGACTGTTCCAAAGTCTGGGTGGCTAGTTATCATGTCCTGGTATCCAAATACAGTACAAAAATCGAGAGGGCTTGGAAATTCCAATACCTGGAGGGGTCGAGCTGATAAGGTCAGTGGTAAAAGGGATGACAAAGGGCAATTGACCCTCAAATTCCTGGTCAGCAGGCTGTAGGGAAGGGAGGAGACAGATAAATGTGAGGAACCTACAGCACTTGTAGAAGGAACAGATGCTGTCCAGCTGTTTCTATGTAGAAAAAAACCTTCTTATGAAGTACCACCTCATACCTGTTAGAATGGCTACTGTCAACAAGACAAGTAATAACAAGTGTTGGAGAGGTTGTGGAGAGAAAGGAACCCTCATTCATTGCTGGTGGGAATGTCAACTGGTACAGCCACTATGGAAAACAGTACGGAGGCTCCTCAAAAAATTAAGAATAGAGTTACCATATCACCCAGCAATCCCTCTTCTGGGCCTCTACCCGGAAAACTCAAAAACATTTACTTGCAAAGATATATGCACCCCTATGTTCACTGCAGCATTATTCATGGTGGCCAAGACATGGAGACAACCAAAGTGTCCTTTGATAGACGATTGGATAAAGAAGAGTGGTGCATATATACTATGGAACACTATTCAGCCAAAAGAAAAGATGAAATATTGCCATTTGTGACAACGTGGAGGGACCCTGAGAATACCATGCTAGGTGAAATAAGTGAGTCAGAAAAAGCTAAGAACCATATGATTTCACTCATGTGTGGGATTTAAACTCATAGACCTAGACAATAGTATGGTTCTTACCAGAGGGAAGGAGTTGGGGGGTAGTAAAGAGTAAAGGGGGCCAATATATGGTGGCGGAAGATGATTTGACTTTGGGTGGTGGGCACACAGTGCAATATACAGATCACGTATCCTAGAAATGTACACTTGAAGGCTCTATGATCTCATTAACCAATGTCACTCAAAAATATTTAATTTATAAAGTTGCAAATTGAATTTGTATGTGAATCTGCTGGGTTTAAATACTGGCACTAATTCAAAATTCTGAAATACAGTGTAGGCCAAACGAGACAGTGTAGGCTGTGCTTGGGGTTATCAGTCTGTAACCTCTGAGATCGGTGACCAAGGGAAAGATCTTGGAGGAGGGAGGGGAAATCTGGATAGGAGTAGAGGAGGAGTCTTAAAAGAAGGAACGTGGGATGGGGCAGAGATGGGGGAGGAAGGGATGTGGACAGCTTCCAGGGGGCGAGGGACCTGGGGCAAAGACACAGATGCTGAGATGGGATATTTAGAAAGTTTTGTGATCTGTAACCTTGTCACTCTTCTTTTCAGAAAACCTTCAGGAAAATAGACTTTCAGTACTAGTGCTTTTGGAGTCAGATTTGTGCTTTGTCCTACATTTTTTTGCATTGAAATCATACACACACATCTGGAATGCTATAAACCAAATTAAAACAGTGGCCATCTTGTGGCATGATCGGCAACTTTCACTTTCTAGTTTAAACATTTATGTGTTTGCTTTTTTTTTTTTTTACAATAAGACATTGCTTTCATAATTAGGAAGGAAAAATAACATTCTGTATTTCCATTTTGAAGTAAAAAAAAGGGAGAAACGAATGAAGCCTAGTAGCTTGAACACTCCAAGCGGACAAAAAAGGGGTTATTTAAAGTTTGCTGCCTAAATTAGAGAAAATCGAGTAGAGGAGGAGGGCAGGAAGGCGGGGAGAAAGGAGGGAGGGAGAAGGGCAGGTGACTGGTCCTACCAGAGGAGGAAGGACAAGGGACTGTGAGCCTGGGTCGGGAAGGGCAGCCCTCTGGGGGACAGACGGCTCTGGGGGCGCAGCTGGGTGTGTCAGCACTAACCCTGGCAGTCCTGGCCAGTTTGGGGTGAGTCAGTGTAGAGATGAGGGAATTGGGCCTCAGTTGTTCTGGCCCCCAGCACAGTTGTGCCCTGTTCTTGCTCTTAGTTCATCTTTCCACTGCCAAGTAGGCCCACAGCTTCCGTTCTCTGTGTGACTGGCTATAGTCAGGAGCAAGACTTTTAGCCTAAGAGGGGAGATTTAGAATCAGGGTCCAGACCCAAAGGATCTGAGAAAGGGTGGCACGCAAGCCAACCCTTCCTGCCAGCCGTTCAGTCCGGGAGATAGATTGAGAGCCGTCCAGGAAGCAGCCACGGGGCCTGTACCCCACGCGGGGGTTCAGAGACGAGAGAACAGGATTCTCCCCCCGGAGGGGGGGGGCTCTTAGGCAGGAAGCGAGAGCCGCCGCTGAGGAAGTGGCTTGGAGGTGAAGAGAGAGCACTGGGACCACATGCTCTTTCACTTGCTGTTCCTATGACTGTGGGCACATGACTAACATCTCCTCTGTTTTCTCATCTGTAAAATGGGGATGATAAACGCCTGGCTTTTGGGGTCATCGTGAGGATTCAATGAGATGCCTCTAGAATCCTCAGCTGAGGGACTTGCATTAAGTGCACAATCAGTGTTGCTATGATTCTGCACAGAAGCGGTCAGGGGAACCCTGGGAGGGGCCATGGAGTCTCCCACAGGGGGCCAGAGAAAGCCACAAAGGGACACGAAGTGGGTCATTATGGATGAGTAAGAGTTTGTTGGAGAAAAGTGGGCAGTTTATTGCCAGCAAAAGAAGACACCCAGCCAGTGTGGCTCAGTGGTTGAGCATCGACCCAGCAATCAAGAAGTCATGGTTCAATTCCCCGTCAGGGCACACGCCCGGGTTTCGGGTTCGATTCCCAGTAGGGAGCACGCAGGAGGCAGCTGATCAATAACTCTCATCATTGATGTTTCTGTCTCTCTCTCCCTTTCCTTTCCTCTCTCTTTAAAACAACAAAAAATAAACCAATAAAAACATTTTAAAAAAAGAAGAGAGGCAGAAAATATATGCATGGTGCTGGCAAAGAGCAAGTTGTTCTGCAGGATTTAAGCGCAGGTGTGTGTTCTGTAGGGAAGCAGAGCTGGCGGAAGGAGGTGGTGGCCGTGAGAAGCTGGCTTTGAGTGGCCCTGGAAAGGTCGGCTGGCTTTGTTTTTGAGGTTTCTAAGCAAACAACAGGGTCAGGTATGTGTCCTGGAGAGTAGGTTCTGGAAGAGGTGTCCATTTGGGAGCGCAGCTAGGAGCCTCTGGCTGTTGTCCCCAGACTGGTCACTAGAGGGAGGCCTGGGCTCAGAAGTGGCGCCACATTGCGTGTTCTTGAGGGGCTGGTGGTCCCTGCCGGTGGAGAAGGAGCCCCCCAGGGCAGCCAAATCCCTACTCCCATCAGCCCCTCACAAGCCTGAGACAGACTTGCTGAATCATAGACAAGGGCACCAGAAATGCCCTGTGTGCGGGGGAACCTTGACCTCCATGCACCCGAAGATTGACCTCTTGGTCAAGCTCCCAGCTCATCTTGCTCTTCCTGTCCCTGCCGCGGGCCCATACCAGGTGTGTGGACACCCGGCCTCTGTGGCCAAGTTTTCTCCTCACTCCCACAACAGCTGCCATGGGCCTAGGGGTGCATGCACTGGCGGGAAGGTGAGCCTGAGGGTGAGGACTCCACCGGCCCGGGGAGCGGGCTGGGCCAGCTGGGAGAGAATTCCTGGGGCCTGGGCGCTCAGAAGCTGGCAGAAGGCTCTGGGTAGGCACTTCCCTCAAGCCTATGGATGAACCACCTCAAAGGGAGGGACATGGTTAAGGGACAGACCCCGTGAGAAAGGGTCCTGCATTACCTGTCTTTACACACACACCGTCCAGTGTGGTGCCTAGCAATTAGTGGGTTAATAAAAGCTACTTGAACGAAGCCTTGAGTTCTTCATCGCTTGACTGGCTTCTTGTGTACACAGCCTAGTTACTTTCCCTTTGTTGAGGGCTCTGTGGTTTTAAGAAAGATCCACAAGTTCTTTGACACCCTCCTGAAGAGATGGAGTCTAATTCCCCTTCTGGGCAGGACTTGCTGCTTCTTTTTTAAAAAATTGATTTAAGAGTGAGACATTGATTTTATTAATTTTGTTGTTCCACTTACGTATGCATTCATGGGTTGCTTCTTGTATATATCCTGACAGGGGATCGAACCTGCAACCCTGGTGTATGCAGAAGACGTTCTAACCAACCGAGTTACACATCGAGGGCTGGACTTGCTTGCTTCTAAAGAATAAAATGAAAGTGATGGTCTCTGTGGTCCTCGCAGGTACACGTCGCATGACCTCTGTCTTCCCTGTGGGGTTGGCATCTTCCTAGTAGGCTCACCTTCTGCCCCTCCTTACGGGTCCTGGGACCTCTTTGCTCACTTGGTACTTTGCACAGCGCTTTGCACACACCAGGCCCTCCCTCCACAGGAAGGAATGGGAATCGCGATGCTTCACCCGTGGCATTTTAAGACAGATTTTATTTTCTCTTTAGCTGGTCTTTTCCCTAGTCTTTGGGGGTACTGTTTAAATCACCAATGGTGATGCATCGAACCATCTTTACAGGAATGTCATATAAATGTGAAATCATCACTCCTCCTTCACAAAGACCGTATCATAAAGAATCATTCCACTTTATGGGTGGGATGTGGTTGCGAATTACTTAATGACCAGCAAGCGGTGGCAGGGAGCCAGAAGAGAATGGAAGATCCCATCCCCCATTTTCACAGCTCAGTAATAATACGTCCATCTATTTCATGAGTCCACGAGTTCAAAGTCTGGTGACATTTACTTCTTACCATTGGGAATCTAGTGAAACAGCTAAACTTCTTCCTTTGCTCTTTCTCTAAGAGTCATGCTTCTTGTCCACTGACTCACTGGTTAATATTGTCACATCTCTAGCCTTGGATATTCCAATCTCCATTCCTCACAGTTGATTTTTAAAAAGAGCTCACCACAATTTAGTGTTCCAAACTAGTAACCTGGAGGTCAGCTTTGACTTCTCTATCTGAATCCCGTGTTAACAAAAGGTGCCCAGGGTTGTTTGTTTAAGGGCTGCACATTCTTCCAACCCAATACCTAGGCCCTTTGTGATGCAATTCTGCCCTTCATCTCAGCAAGAGGTGGAGTCTATTTCCTCCCTCCTTGGGACTGGGCTGACCTCTGACTTGCTCTGGCCAGTAGAATGTGGCCGGCATGGTATGGTGTCCCCGGGCCTCAGCCTTCAGAGGTCTTGCCGCTTCTGCTTTCATCGCCTCGGGATGCTGCCGGGACACCACTAAGGAACAGGAGGTGGTGTAGACTGAGGAGCCCGGCTGGGAGCCGTCCCCAACGGAATGCACCCCGTCAGTGAGCTCAGGGGAACCCAGTGAGGGCATTACCTCATCAAGCCACAGAATCACCAAAAAGAATACTATTGTTTTTGTTATTTTAAGTCACTGGTTTCAGGGTGGTTTGTTACGCAGCAAAGGATAACTGAAACAGCTCTCATCACCTCTCTTTTTATTATTATTATTTTTTATATCTTTATTGATTTCAGAGAGAGGAAGGCAGAGGGAGAGAGATAGAAACACCAATGATGAGACAGTCATGGATCGGCTGCTTCCTGCAAGCCCCTGCCCAGGGATCGAGCCCGCAACCCAGGCATGTGCCCCGACGGGGAATCAAACCTCAATCTCCGGGATCCTAGGTCGTTGCTCAACCACTGAGCCACACCCGGCCGGGATCCCACTCTTCTCAGACCTTTCCCCACACATTATAAATATCCGTCTGCATGTAACTACACAAAGGTGAACCATGTGAGTGGGATCACCTTTACATCCTGACATACTTTCATCACACTTTACATCCCTCTCTGAAATCTCTGTAGAGTTCTCTGTTGTGAATGTACCACCATTTACTCACCTATTCCTTGTGAATGGACATTTAGACTATTACAGATTTTTCACCGTTATGAAGAGCGTCACAATAAATATCCTTGCGCCTCCTGTTCCAACCCATCCTGTCCACCACGGCCTGAGGTAAGGGAGGGGCAGAAACATCAGTGGGTGCTCGGGGGCCTCTGGGTAAGTACCTGCAGGGTGTTGGCCAAACCCGTCCCCTTAAGAAAACAGAAGCATTTGTGCACAGGGCTACCACTGCTCCTCTCCCCTTCCTAACCTCCTGGGCGTTATTAAAGTTGGAGATGGCATACAAAGGAGAGTCATAAAGGAAGCTGGAGATACGGCTGTGTGTTAAGACGTTGGAAAAACATATGGACCCCAGCAGGCTTCTCCGTGGGCCTGTCACAGAGTTCACACACAAATAGCACTCAGTTCCCTGGAGTGCTGTGCTGTCTGGGGTGCTCTTGGAGTCTCTAGGATTGGCAGAAGCGCTGCAGGAAAGGATATGAGAGTGGGGGGGTCTGTGTTGGGTAGGAAGGCACAGAGAGCGAGCTTTACTCCTGCAGCAGGGTTTCTGCCAGAGGTACGTGTGCGAGCCGTGGGGGCTGCCGACAGGGTGCTCTATGTGCCTAAGTGTGGATGTGACCAAACTTGGGGATGTGCTGCTGTTAAATGAAGTGAGGCATTGCCATGGTAACACAGCTCTCTGCTCCCAGCCAGATGCCAAGCCCTTAAATTATATTTTTCTGGCTGAAAGCGCCTCAATTGCCTCTGGTCTCCAAAGCAATGGGACTGTGGGAGCCACCAGATGCCTCACCCTCATCTCCAGCCTTTCAACACTGCCCAAGAGGTGATAAGGGGGTAGAAGTCGCTGGGACACTGATGAATTTTGTTTGGGGGAGGGTCTGGGAGAAGCCTCTGGTGAAGGGGTTTGGGGAGAGCCATGGAAAGTCCCACCTTTATTATCTCTTGGTCTAGCGATTTGGGGTTAGCATTCTCCAGCACCTCATTCTAGGACAACTGTACAATAAATGTCAATAGGGATGCTAATCGTTTCTTCAACTAATCATTTCCCGTCCTTTTACCTATTGTCCTTCCTTTGGCTTTGAAGAGGAAAGTATCCCTCCCTCCCTGGTCACTGCCTGCCTAGCCTGGGGGCAGACAGAAGACCTGAAGAATCCCAAACTGGTTCTCCTCCGGCAATTTGGAATTGGATTATCTACACAGAGCCAATCAGGAAGGTTGGGGACCGGGGGTGCCACATAGGGGCAGCCCTATGTAAGAGAAGTCAGAAAAGAGGGCCCAGCCAGAAGGAAGCCACAGGCAGAGAGAAGCCAAGACCAGAGAGGGACGGAGGGTGGGAGGGAAATATGGCAGTTGCTGTGGCCCTGACGTCTGTCCCGATTCTGGCTCACAGAGAGGATGGGTGCACTGCCTGCCCTTGGCCGCTCTTTGTAATTTGATAGGAGTGTGTCTTGTAACAGAATGATCCCTAGTTAAGGCATGAGGAGTGTTTGGATAGGGTTTGGCTGATGATGCTGGCAGTGTCTTTGCTAGTCACATTCCCAATCAGGATAAGCAGCGAATCCCTCAGAAAAGGCTGCTTGCAAAATGATGCTGTTACCTTCCGGCAGTCTGTTATTTGCACAGGACTTTTGTGATATGCATTGCCACATGAAGAGTAAGACAAGAAAACTTTCTTCAATCATCCAACAATGTTTTACTGAGTAGTTACTATGTACCAAGCAGTATTCTAGGTGTCAGAGAACTAGCAGTGAACAAGACAGAAAAACACCTGCCCTTGGGAAGCTTATTCTTTGGAGGATACAGATAATAGTAAACAGAAGATTTTATAGCAAACATTGCTAAGGGCTTTGAACAAAATAGATGAGTCTCTCAATATGAATCATACAGAATCACAAACTACTAAGGTTTGAGAAAGTCCTTAAGCTTCCAGACATTCTTATCCCACAAGACCACTGAAACAATAGAGGGAATTGTTAGGCAGGCATGAGCAGAGCAAGGACGATGGGCCAGGTACAGAAACTCACCAGGGCAGGAAGCCCCGGATGTCCAGCAAGGGGCAAAACTGGGAAAACAAGCACCTTGTCCCCAGGGTAACCTATCCTCCCCCAGCGTATCACTGGTCATTCGGTTTAGAGGTTTAGACCCCCTGATCATTTCCTCTCTAAAGGTAATATTCAGGCCTCAGTTGTGTTTCAGCTCCAGGACCAGAAAAGCAGCAAAACCAGACAAGCAATGACATGGCTGACATCAGGACCAGCTACACTGACTAATGACCCCCTGCCCTGGCGCAGGCCAATCAGCAGAAACCACGACTCTGAAAGAGTACACTGAAAAGCTGATGAATATTCTATTGAGAGACTCCCCTGAGACCTTACCTAAGATTTCACCTGCAAGAAAGAAATAAATAGCTCAGGACAAAAGACCCAGTATTCGATTCCCAGCCAGGGCACATACCTAGGTTGTGGGCTCGATCTCAGGTCAGGGCATGTGTGGGAGGCAGCGGATAGATGTTTTTCACGTTGTTTCTCTTTCTCTCCCTCTCTAAAATCAAAAACATATTTTAAAAAAAGAATAAACTGTAGGGGTAGGCGGTGGGGACAAGCATGGCAGGAGTCAGAAGGGTATTGCAATAATGCAGTTGAGAGATCCTAGTGGCTTGGGACAGTGCAGTAACTGAGAGGCGGTTAGATTCTGGCTACTGTAAAGGTGGGATTACTGTGGGATTAGAAATAGGGTGTAAGAGAGGAGTCAAGATACTATAATTTCCTTAATTTTGCCAAATGAGCAGGTACAAATTTGTATTTCATGCTTTAATTTGTATTTCCCTAACTACCAGTGGAGCTAGCATCTTTTCATGTTGACTGGCTATTTGTTATTTTCTTGAGAAGTTTCAGTTTTCTTTCCTTTGGTTAATGCTTGATTTTCTTACCAAAAATCTTGCCCAGGGGGTAGCTTTGGTTGCTGTTTATGCGAAATCTGAGGTTAATTTCTCATTTTAGAAAGATAGCACTGCAGAGCTGGTAGGTAACACAGGATTACTTGGTAAAACCTTACAGACAAGCAAACTGGGGCTTAAAAATGGTAACTGTGGCTCAAAAAGGTTCACTGGGCCTCAGCTGAGTAACTTATTCAAGGTATAGGTAAGCAGTGGAGCTGTTACTCAAATTTAGCTTTCCTGATAACCATTCTATTTCACTTTCCATTGACAGTATCATTTTATCTTATTAAGAACTCTGTTTCTGTTGAGACCCAACAAACTCTGCCCCACGAGGGCTCAGATTTGGACAGGATAGTTGATCAAAAGGAATGTCAATAAAAATTTACTACCCAGGCTAAGAAAATAGATTTGCATTGCTTTTACCCCACTGTAACCTCTGAAACAGAAAACAGGTGAGGTGGCTTTCCTGCAGAGCTTCTCCGGCCCCAGCCAAGCTGGGTTCAATAATCACTCCCTGGGCTCCTTTCTGCCTCATTACCATTCTAATTTGCCTTAGTCGAATCCACTTAGGGTATTAGGGTTTATTTTCTTTCCTACTCTAATAAACCAACCTTTTAGATTAGGGGAAAAGAGAAATGGGATAAGACCAGCTTATCTTAGTGAAAATTGAACTGGGAAAATTAGAACATGGTGAGCTAAGTCCTGCGGAGCCTGTCCTGTTCAGCAACACACCCATGTCTCACTAAGGGCCTGGGATCCTTCTAGGGGCAGGGTGCTGGAAACAGGCAAGCTCTGAAATAATAAGCAAAGGGGAGTGAGAGGATCCACCTTAGCCAGACGTATTTTAAAGCAATTGGAAGATCAGAGAGACTGAAAGGGCCTCGGACTAGAACGTAACTGATGAGGGCACACGTTTAGAAAGGTAGGTGGACACTTTACAAAGCTGCTGCTGCTGAGCTCTGTGTGTGCCTCACTTGCCCCTTTCAGACACATCACAAAGGCCTTTTTCAAAAGAGCAATTTATGCTACATAGTATTTTAAAACATGAAACAACTGCATTAGACAAACCCCTTCCTTTTGTTAGACAATGCTGATGTTTCTGGATTTGCATTCTAAGAAATTTCAGGTACAGGCACAATACCAGGTCAGGGTATTTCTTAAACAAATAAAAAGGCCAAAAACAAACATTTACTCTTAAAAAAATGATATAAAAAGATTTTCAATGTAAAAAAAATCAGAAATAAAAAAATTAAAAATAAAAAAAAATCAACTATAATCCCACCATCACTCACATTTTGGTATACACATCCTTCCAGTTTTTTAAATATGTAAACCTTCTATATACAATTAGATTACCAGGCATAGTTTCATAATTGGATTTGCTCACTCAATATTGTGTGCTGTGTCATATCTCTACCTGTTCTTCCAAAACATCACTTTTAAAGGCTAGTATTCCTCTGCATGCTCACGTCACATCCACTAGGTTGTCGGTGCCACAAAGGCACTTGGTGCAGTCAAGAAAACAGTGCCTCTTACAAAGAATACAACTCAATAGCCATTTATTGAACGAATACATGAATCTAACTAACCAACACCTTGTTGCTGGACACTGAGCTTATTTCAAACTTCTACTACAGCAAACTTACACAAAGATTTTGTAGATAGCTCTAATTACTTCCTTAGACTCAACTCCTAGAAATAAAATTTATTGGGTCAAATGGTACACATTTTAAAGCATAATTAGGATGACCATATAATTTATCATCAAACCAGATCACTTCTGAGAGGAGAAGAGGGCATACTTCATCCAGGACAGTCCTGGTCACTGGGATACAGAATTACATGTCAACACACTTTCAAACTTTGCCTTAGAGGTTATAGCAATTTCCATTCCCACTAGTAGAATATCAAGGGCACCAACTTCCCCAGGCCTAACATTTGTGACTCCACTCTTGATATCACATACATCCTATAATGACTATACTCTGTGGCATTTTTGGTATAAAATAATAAAGAAAAAAAAAAGGAAATCTTATCCTAGTCCCTTACCCTGGTTTCAGGTTCCTTTCTAGGGGCTCTAGTTTCCTTTCTAGGTGTTGGCAAATGTTTTCTGTAAGAGGCCAGATTACTATCTTTTAGGCTTTGCAGGCTATACGGTCTCTGTTGCAATGACTCAACTCTGTCATTCCGGCATGAAAGCAACTACAGATAACCTGTAAATGAATTAGTGTGGCCGTATTCCAATAAAACTTCAGGGACACAAATTTGAATTTCATAATTTTCATGCATCACAAAATATCCTTCTTCTGACTTTTGCCCCACCCCTTCCCAACCATTTAGAAACGTCTAAACTATTTTTAGTCTGTGGGCAAAATAAAGACACTTAGAAAATGTCTGGTAGCCCGGCTGGGGGTGACTCAGCGCTTGAGCATCGACCTGGGATCCAGGCAATCAGGGTTTGATTCCCGGTCAGGGCACATGCTGGGTTTCGGGTTCGATCCCTGATTGGGGGCGTGCAGGCGGCTGCCCATCGGTGACTCTGTCATCATTGATGTTTCTATCTCTCTCTCCCCCTCCTTCCTCTCTCTGGAATCAATAAAGATATATTAAAAAAAAAAAAAAAAAAAAGTCCAGTAGACAACTAAAACAAAGGGAGCCTGGGCTGGGAGAGGAACCTGCTAGTCTCTTGGCTGGCCGCATTATCCACATGCTCCTCATGGCACACACAACTTGCTTCATGGAGTGTGAGTTTCCAGTTTGAATACATATTTTTTGTACGACATTGCTCCTATACACAAGTCAACTTTATGTGATACTCAATTGAATAAAGAGCAATCTACCGTAATGATGAAGGCTAAGCTGACACTGTTGGATTTACTAAACAGTATGTTGGTTTCCACTGGGTCACATATAATCTACATTATGGAAACTTTAAGGGATTTTTCCAGGGGTAGTTTAAATTATATAAGTTTTCCTATAACATACTAATTTTATAACCTAGTTACATATAAAGATGATTCATATTAATTTTTTATTCCTTAAAAATACTAAGGAGTACAATATGAACTCAATGTTCAATGCTCATAAGAAAAAAAAGGCAGGACAGAGGAGAAATGAAAATTCAGCAAATCATGTTGCAAGCAGCAGTTATCAAAGTGGCTTGGCTTCCAGCCAGTCATCCATACAAGTAAATTGGGATGTTTCTAAGAGTCCAAACAGAATAAAATATTGGCATATGATGTTTCTAGAAAGGAACACTAAATCCCCATTATCATTTGAAATACCAATTTCCCTCTAGGAAGATAGAGTAAATATTCTCATTTTATGAATGAGGATACTGAAGTCCAGAGAAATGTATAGTTACTTAGCTTAAGGCAAAGTGAGTTGAGCTGGTGGGAGTACAAAGATGAAAACTTGGTGCTCATGTACTTTCCAATCTGTCTATAATTAAAAAAGACAGCAGTGACTGGGACATCAAGGAATAGCCTCTCCTCTGAGACAGCCACAAAGAATACTTACCGCAGAGGAGGATGGTGCAGGGGAGAAACAGAGGGCTTCAACAGCAAGAATAATACAGCAAGCAGAAATAGAAAAAAATCCATCCCAGATACACTGACTCTCAAAGACAGATACAGATCTTTAATTTAACGCAGAGTACGTTTAATCACGGAGAAAAAAGTTACAGAACATCCTTGGGACTTTTCTAGTCCAACAATTAAAACCACATTAAAAAGCCAGCAGCAAGAGTTTAGAGGCCTAAATGACATCTAGAGAAACTACTGTTCCCTTTCCTTGGGTTTATAAAGATGTACCTTTCAGGCAAGAGAGATGGCTGTGATTAATTTCTTTTCTAGGGGGTGAGATTTCCATTTCCATTGTCTTAATGTGTATAGGATTCTTCTGTGAAGGCCAGAGAAGATGGAAGATCAAAATATTTGATGCTAATTGGAATAAAGTAAGACAAATGGCTGATTCATGGAACCACAATTTTATCACAACATCACCAGATGGGGTGGTGGGAGGGCTATTATGCTTCCCATTAATAAAATCTAAGGTATTTAAAGACTCCAAAGACATGGAAAATCACTTCTGCCTCCCTCCGAGGTAATGGCAGGGGCTGAAAAGGCTGTCATGGAACGTCATACCTCCTTGGACTTCTCACATACGTCACTGCCTAAGCAGGACTGGACCACGTCAAACCCCTGTCTGGTCCAGTCCTGGTTATGTGACGTCAGTTTACTCTTTATCAATAGTTCACTCTTCAGAATGAATTTGCAGGCAACAGTGCAATCAATGATGAGTTTTTCCCTGTCTCTGTTTTTGGCTTGTCTTGGTGCCAAAATCAATGGCAACACAAACAGCATGGTCATTTACTGTAAGACCTGGCTCTCCAAGTCTCAGCTATCAGGGTCTAACTTAGCTCGTTTCACTCGGCTATTCTCATCATCCAGATGGCAGAAACTTTCTGTGGTGATGTCTCTTTTACTCTCCGTGGGATCCAAAGGGAAGTCCTGGTCTGTGGCCAGTACTTGTCGGACAGTCATGTTAACACGAGCAGTTTTCAAGTAGCTGGTGCACACCTGCCAGTCCTCCACAGAACAGCACTCTACCACCGAGTCTCTTGGGAGGACAGCTGGGGGAGGTGTTTCTAGGCAGCAAGGCAGGCTTTCCCCCTCGGAACTTGGAAGGACCTTTGGAACTGCATGGTTCAACAGGCGGCTGAAACCTGACATTACCATGATGTCACCACTGTGCATAAACATGGCTGTGGGGGCTTCATCTCTTTTGAGACCACCCAGGAGAAAGATGGCAGACTGTCCGAAGCTATAAAAAAGTAAGTAAAACAATACACAACAGTAAGTTTCTGTTACTAACCATGGTTGGAAAAGTTATTGCTAATTGCATTATTTTCTCATTTCAGCTTGGTACTTACCACTCCTAAATCTTTTTTTTTTTTTTAAATATATCTTTATTGATTTCAGAGAGAGGAAAAGAGAGGGAGATAGAAAGAAACATCAATGATGAGAGAGTCATTGATCGAGCCTGCAACCCGGGCATGTGCCCTGACCAGGAATCGAACCCTGATCGCCCGGATCCTAGGTCGACACTCAACCGCTGAGCCACGCCCGGCTGGGCTAAATCTTCCTTTTTAAACTGTGCTAAGATCCTTCTCTTTTGGCTTGTGTCTGTGAGTGACCAACTCATGATCTGCTACTTAAACTTATAGCCCACAGGACTGTGGTGAAATAAAATTTGAAGCAGTTAAATAAGCAAAATGAGAATTTAGTTTTAACATTACCCATAAAATTTTTATTGATGCATCTTTAAGATTTAAGTCTCCCAATAAAATTACACTAAAGCCCTAGCCGGATAGTTCAGTTGGTTAGAGAGTCCTCCCAATTGCCAGTTATGAATTCAATCCCCGGTCAGGGCACATATAAGAACCAACCAATGAATGCATAAATAAGTGGAACGACAAATTGATGCTTCTCTCTCTTCCTTCCTCACTCTCTAAAATCAATAAATTAAAAAAAAAATAGAAAACATTACAGCAGAGACCAGGCTGCGTGGCTCAGTTAGTTGGAGCATTGTCCCATACACCAAAACGGTTGTGGGTTTGATCCCCGGTCAGGGCACGTACAGGAGGCAACAGATCTGTTTCTCTCTCTCTCCAAAAAACAAAAAAAATCAATAAAAACGTATCCTCGGGTGAGGATTAAAAAAAAAAAATTTACGGTAAACACCCTTTACCCACAGTTTCACTTTCTGCAGTTTATTACCTGTGGTCAACTGTAACCTGAAAATATTAAACAATTCCAGAAAGAGACTATTGAATAAATAACTCATAAATTTTAAATTGCACGCCATTCTGAGTAGTGTGATGAGATCTCGGCATGTCCTGCTCCGTCTAGCCTGGACATGAATTATCCCTCTGTCCAGCGAATCCATGCTGTATATGCTCCCCGCTCATTAGTCACTTAGTAGTAGTTGTCTCAGTTATCAGATCGACTGTCATGGTATTGCAGTGTTCGTGTTCAAGTAACTCTTATTTTACTTAGTACTGGCCCCAAAGAACAAGAGTACTGAAGTTGGCAATTCAGATACACCAAAGAGAAGCCATAAAATGGTTCCTTCAAGTGAAAATGTATAAGTTCTTGACTTAATAAGGAAAGGAAAAAAACTGTACACGAAGGTTGCTAAGATATACAGTCAGAACAAATCTCCTATCTGTGAACGCGTGAAGGAAAGAGATACTTGTGCTAGTTTTGTTGCTGTACAACAAACTGCAAAAGTTATAGCCACAGTGCATGATAGGTGCTTAGTTAAGATGGAAAAGGCATCAAATTTATGGGTGGAAGACATGAACAGAAAATGTGTTCCAATCGACAGCAGTGTGCTATGCCCAAAAGCACTGAGCCTATACAAAGACTTCAGCAGGATCCCCTGAAACTAGTGACCACATTCACACAACTTTTATTACAATATATTGTTACAACTGTTCTATTTTATTAGTTATTGTTGTTAAACTCTGTGTCTGAGTTATAAATTAAACTTTATCACAGGTATGCATGTGTAGGAAAAAACAGCACATATAGGGTTTGGTATTGTGATTTCAGATATCTCCTGGGGATCTTGGGATGTATCCCCTGTTGATAAGAGAGAGGAACTACTGTATTTCAATCCTTTACTGTATTTATCATTCCTATTCACTTTAAGAATAAGGTAATAATAAAATTCTGTTCAGGCACTTTCTTTGTCAGAATCAGTACTTTGCACAAATTTAAACTTATGTTTAGGGAGACAGGAAGGGTAAACCACCAGTATTCTCTGCTTTGCTCTTCTCTATTCCAAAACAGATGCTGTCTTTGCTGCATGGCCTCCCACTTGCCTATTCCACTAACACTGACATTACCTCTCATTACAAAAGGCAGATTCCACGCATCTTAAACAGAAATATTAACTGTAATTTGGTCATTACTCTTAAAGGACCAGGCTAATTCTACTTATGATACATTGTTAAAATGTTCTGAAGTGAAAGATTATAAAGTCCAGTCATTTAAAAAAAAAGTTCATTGTTTTTATTTTAGTTTAAAAATGCTTTAGAAAGCGGAATGAGGTAAAGTAATCCCAAATCCCTAAACTAACTTACCTGAATGACAGCAGGGGTTTGGAGTGATCTAGCTCAGATTTGTCTACGTGAATTCCCAGTGTCGAATCTAATCGGTAGTAATTCAGGATACCTGCTTCGGCTCGGAAACCCTGAAATCCACAGGCAGCAGCTACTTGCTCTGAGAGGAAAGCCAGGTCAGAAGGGAAAGGTGTATAATGATCTGCTGAGTATTTCTTTAACAAAAGTAGGGAAAATAAGAAAAATAAACAATGACCTCAGGAAAATAGAAAACTGTGGTATAAGATTAATTACCACTTAAAAATCATCTAGCTTACATGTTATATTAACATAGCATGATTTATGCATCCATATTTTGAACGGCTCATTATTAGATTACCACATGCCTCAAAATATGGATGGATAAATCATGCTATTCCAGCACTACATCACCTATGCTATAATGAAATAATTACTTTTTGGGGGCTTTGAACCCTCTTCAAGCTATCTATGTATTATTTTTTTCTTTTCTTTTTTTTTAAATCCTCACCCAAGGACATTTTTTCCATTGCTTTTCAGAGAGAGTGGAAGGAACAGAGAGAAACATCGATGTAAGAGAGACACATGGATTGGCTGCCTCTAGGTATGTGCCCTTGGCTGAAATTGAACCCAGGACCCTTCTGTCCACAGGGCGATGCTCTAACCACTGAACCAAACAGGGTGATAATTTTCTTATTATTTTCTGATCAGAGTCTCTGATAATTTTCACTCCACATTTTTCTTAGTAAATAAGGCTCACTTTAAGATTCTTGAAGAATAACAATGTCAACAATAAAAATAATAAAAAACAATCAGCTAGCATTTATTGTGTTAATGTTTTTAACTGCTTAGAACAGCCAGGCACTATTGTAATCACTACATAGGCATTAATCACTTAATTATCACAACTACCTTAAGAGGTAGGTATTACCCGTTGATGACATAATGCAAACTCATGGCCATTTTCCCAAGTACAGCTACCTAGTTTTCCATTAAATCCGTATCACTGAAAATAAGAACTCTATCATAAATATTTCTGGGTAACACATCATTACTTTGATCAGTTAACATACATGTAAATAAGCTGGGTTGACTGAAACTATAGGGCTTTTAGAAAGTAAATGGTTAAAGCAAGGTAGTCTATTCCATTCTGTTTATTCAGTTTACTCTCAGAATTAGTCCTTTTACTTGGTGGCAAGTATCTCATTGAGACAAGAGGCACTGCACTGCCAGTGATAAAGGAGGCATTCTCTGAAGCATAAAGGTCAGGAAAGAAACTGCACCTCAAAAAAACCCACCGTGGAACTCTGATTCTTCCCCATCTCTCTCCTGCTTAGACCTTATATAGTAGGCAAGGTATTTAGGTTCAGCAAGTCCTTTTGTTAATTGATGAGAACACTAGAAGTATATGAATCTTTTTTACTCCAGGCAGATATTATGTAGAAAATAAATGCTCAACAAACACTAAACAATAATGGAAATAAAGATCATAACTGACAACTGCCTTGAAACCTACTTAGAGGAAGTACTGATGACTTCCAATAAAATAATACAACATATGAAGAAATTTTCTCTTGATAAATTATCTATGCCTCTTGAGAGACTGTATCAAGGGGATTGTAGGAGGGTATAAATAAAAGAGGTCCTTCCACATATTGGTAATGATATTGTAAGCTTGGCCAGGAAGAAAGTCCATTATATGGGCCCAAGAAGTATAAAAATGGAATTAGCAAGGAAACTCAAATACCTTACTGTCCCAGTTATAATGGTAGCCTAAGGTCACCCACCGCAGTTTCTCTAGTAAGCTTCGAGGTCTCCGTTTATTCCCTTCTTTATATCTGCAAAGATTAGACATGAAGGATTTATTAAGATTAATTCACCTTAAATGGCAGCAACAGCTGTTTGTATGGAACCTAGAGTCTAAATTTGGTATTCCGTGGAATAAGTTGTTATCCAAGACCTTGAAAGGGGAAATTAGAACAGATAAATGTGTTGACAAAGAATATAATATTAAAAAACATGATAGCATTTCTAATTTCTTGTCCTTGGTTCTAAATCCTCTGCTCAATGGGATCTGTTTTAAATAGCAAGTGTCCAGCATCTCAGTGATGATAATGCAAGAATGACAACAGAAATGTCTTTACCTGTCCATGGGAAATGGAACCAAGGGCACTATGGGTAATTGACATTTGGCTAACAGAACATGTTCAATTTGGTCTGCTAAAAGTGGTATATGATTAATCATAGCTATCACTATGTCTATAATGATGGTGGCTTCCCAGAATTGGAAGTTGGGGCAAGTTTGGCAAAACATAGTATACAATCAGTAACGGGGTTAACGTGACTTCTTTAACGCTACATAACATAGCTTAGATAACTGAGGCTTAGCTAACTATTAAGGACCACTATAATTTGGTTTCTGACATCCCTTGTTCAAACCCAAGGAGGTTTCTGTAAAACAGAGGCACCCTTCTGCAAATACCTTATCTGATCAAATCCATGGGATTAACTATTTTTTCTAAAGAGTATGCAAGCTTGTTTGTTTGATTTACTTCTAAATATCTAAAAATATAAGAATGCTAGGTCTAATAATTTTATTTCCCTTTTTCTATTTAATTTACATCATTAATCAATCAAAACAATTTTTTTTATTCAAGAACCACTGCTGTTTAAAAAAAATTAATCTACTTTAAGGAGTTTGTATTCTGACAGGAGATGACAGCTAAGCATAAGAAGAAATGATGGGAAAATTCAAGGCAGTTTAAAAATCTACTATTAAACTGAACAACACAAGACTTTATGGGCCACTAGAATTAAGGAAAAGGAAAGCTCAAAGTGAGCTGTCTAAATCAGTTAAGGTTTCACAGTACAGCTGGGAGTCGAGCACGGCACTGAAGAATAGCCAGCCTTTAAACAGGGAGTGATGCAGTACGATATACAGGCATACAGCATGGGCAGAAGGAGCAAAGGATTTATTAGAGGCTCAGACTCTAAGTGGCACTCGTCTTGATGTCTGACAAAGAGTTTACAGAATAGATGCTATCTGTCCTCACAGAGTTTACATTCTAAGGACACTGTGATACAGACATACATCAAGACCAGTAGCTAAAAGAAATAAAACACACACTAATTTACTTAGGACAGCCATGCAGAAAACAGGCAGAGCAGATCTGACTGCTATCCTTTGAAATGCCTGCTTCTGAGGCTGGCCCTTGGCTGGCTGCTGGAACTTGGATTTTGGAGGTTCACATCATGACTAGAATTGTAGCTCACTGTGCCTAAGTTGTTGGTACAAACAAAACGGTTTAGGTTAAACACCCACTTTCCTTCTGGGAGTCTGCAATTTTGTGTGTGTTAGACAGAGGCTGTGTATGTGACCAGCACTAGTAGAAACCTGGGCACTGAGCTTCCCTGGTAAACAACGTATCATAAATCACAACTCGTTGCTGGGGGAATGAAGCATATCTTGTGTGACTTCACTGGGAGAGCACCCTGGAAGTTTGAGCCTGGTTTTCCCTGGAATTTGCTCCAGGTCCTTTTTCTTGTGCTAATTTTGTTTTCTATTTTTTCACTGTAATAAATCTTTCCCAGTCGCTTCTCGGCCTTTTGGCTAAGATCAAGTGTAAATCTTTTCCATAAGCACAACTACATCGGAGCCCTGTGAATCCTCCTGGTGAATCACTGAACTTGGGTGTGGTCTTGGGGACCTCTGGTGTAACAGGAAATAGACAACTATTAACAATTTAGGGGAAAAGACACGTAGGCTTAGCCAGTGACTGCAACTAGCAGATGTGAATAGTTATATGTATAACCACCATTCATTATTTAAATTTTGTGTGTAAAAACTAAAATAAATAAATAAATAAATAAATAAAAATGCAATGTAGTTATCAACACAACCTGCATTCTACCAATGTTTCTTCAGCTAAAGGTACAAATAAAAGGACTCCCTGATAATACCCTCAGAAGAAATATTCTATTTTGGTAGCCCTGAGACAGATAAGGACTCCCTGATATTCCCCTCAAAAGAAATATCCTATTTTGGTAGACCTGAGACAGAAAAATAAGCATTACCTCTTATTTTGGGACTCGTGAATCTTGTGGTTAATAGTATATAAATGTAATTCTGAAGTTACATAATGACTCTATAGAGGCAATCCATTCTATTTATTCCTCTTTCCAAGATATTATTTAGTGCCTAATTCCTTATTTAAAGATAATCTAGCCCTGGCCAGGAAACTCAGTAGGTTACAGCCACATCCCGATATGCCAAGGTTGTAAGTTCAATCCCCATTAGGCCACATACAAGAATCAACCAATGGCGCGGCCAGGCGTGGCTCAGCGGTTGAGCATCGACCTAGGATCCAGGAGATCGGGGTTCAATTCCCGGTCAGGGCACATGCCCAGGTTGCGGGCTGCAGCTGATCAATGACTCTCTCATCATTGATGTTTCTCTCTCTCTCTCTCTCTCCTCCTCCTTTCCTTTCTCTGAAATCAATAAAGATATATTAAAAAATAAAAATTAACAATTAACCAATGAATGCATAAAGTGGAATAACAAATTGATGTCTCTCTCCCCACCCCTTTCTCTCTCAAATCAATAAATTTAAAAAAAAGATAATCTCATATAGCTGAAACTAATACAAAACAATACTGAATATAAAATACAATTGAAAAAATTAAAAAAAAAAAGAAAAAGATAATCTCAAAGCCAGGAGAAAATTCTGAATTTTCATGGATATTGAAGCTATGTTTTTTCAAGGAGGGAGTAAAGGAAGATGCTAAAGTCAGTAGTGTATAAATGGAATCTAGAACTCAACATACATGGTGTCTTGAGTATCTAGATAGCAAAGAGTTGCACAGAAAGCTTTTATAGAACCTGTGTGTACCCCAATTAGTTCCTGCCAAGTGTTTTTCAAACTTTAATGCTCACCAGAATCACCTAGAGGGCTTGTTGAAATTCACATGCTGGGCCCACAACTCTACATTCTGATTCAGCAGGTCTAGGGTGGGGCCTAAGAATGTGCATTTCTACTAAGTTTTCAAGTGATGCTGTTGCTGCTGCTGCCCAGGGGAACCATACTTTGAGAAACACTACTCTAGCCAAAATTTAAAAAACAGCCTGTCTGGGGTGGCTCAGTGGTTGAGCGCCCACCCATGAACCAAGAGGTTGCTGGTTTGATTCGCGGTCAGGGCACATGCCTGGGTCGCGGGCTCAATCCCCAGTTGGCGGCGTGCAGTAGGCAGCCGATAGATGTTTCTCTCTTTCCTTCTCCCTTCCCCTCTCTGTACAATCAATAAAAACATATTTAAAAAACCAAAACAAAAACATTTCCATCTCTTTTAGAACCCATACTATTACATCAAAACCAAACCGATCTGAACAAGTAAAGATAACAACAGCGTAGCTCTGGAAAGAATTCAGGTGATGGTATTTTACTTTTGTTGTTGTTAATCCTTACCTGATATTTTTTCCATTGATTTTTTAGAAACTGGAAGGTAGGGGGAGAGACAGAGAGAAACATCTATGTGAGAGAGACGCATTGCTTGGTTGCCTCTCGCATGGGCCCTGACAGGGGCTGGGGATCAAGCCTGCAACCAAGGTAGGTGCCCTTAGCCGGAATTGAGCCATTCTGTGGGCTACTGCTCTAACCACTGAGAAAGCCGGCCAGGGCTGGTTTAATTTTTTTTTTTTCTTTCACTCAGAGCTGATGCTTCCTAGGGCCAGTGGCCTTCTTTTCTGTTTTCCAGATGACTGGATTCACTATAATAAATTCTGTAATAGCACCATAACAACATCTTACAGGAGTAGAAAGGGGAAAGGATTATATCTGCTTCCAGACCAAGGATATCAATAAAAAGGGCTTTCACATATATAAAAATGGATACAAGGCATTTCACAAGCTTACGGAACAAAGTTAAGTTGCTTTATTTAAATTTTTATTTCCTCTTGTCTTATTCTTTAAAATTTTTGATTACGTAATACATTCATGAAATTCAAAAGGTACAAGAAAATATCCATTAACTAATTAATTCCATAAATATTTGTTAACTACCATGCACTGAAGAATAAAAACATAGGGCAAGGGGACAAAGAGGGAGGGAAAAGAGGACTATTATTAATTGAATGGTAAGGGAATCATCTCTCATAAGACGATATTAGAACAAAGGTCTGAAGAAAGCAAGCCATTGGTTAACTAATGGAAAAGCTTTCCAGGTAGGAGAAACAGGTTGTACAAAGAATCTGAGCATGCGTGATGTGTTTAAGGAATAGCATGGATGCCAGTATGGCATAAATGAAAAGGAAGGATAGGAGATGAGATTGGTGAGGTGGCTGGGGGCCCAGATCGTCTAGCCCTTGTAGGCCATGGTAAAGACTTCTGATTTTTTTCTAAGTTAGATTGTGTAACAAAGAATCTGACTGGCCTTTGTCCTTGGTTCTTGGGAGAAAGCTTCTAAATCCTAGGAAGACAAGAATGTCTTTGTTACTCATTGTGGGCCCCAGGACCACACCTGTGTTTATGCTAAAATGACTCATGATGTGGGCTGGTCAAGCTAGAAAGACCAACCATCTGATTAGAGGATTGAGCCTTTTGAGTAGTGATATTAATTAGCCAGACCTCAGGGGATAGGTGGGGAGCCAGAAATTGAGTTCAATTATGTGACTAATGATTCAGTCAATCATGCTTAAGTAGTAAAACCCCAATAAAAACTGAACACTAAGGCCTGGGAAAGGTTCCTGAGAGGGTGACCCATCTTAATTCCATGGGAAGAGGATATGGAAGTTCTACATTCAGGACTCTTCCAGACATTGCCCTATGTGTCCCTTCTTTGGATGGTCCTGATTTGTAACCTTAATTATAAGTATGTTTTCTTGATTTGTGAGTCGTTCAAGAGAGTTACCGAACCTGAGTCATGGGAACTCCCCTAAATTTGTAACCAGTTGGTCAGAAATGTGAGTACTCTGGGGTCTCCTAAACTTGTGGCTGGTGTCTGAAGTGAGGGCAGTTGGGTTGGGGACCATGTACTTAACTAGTGTTGTCTGTGCTGACTCTGGATGGTTCGCACCAGAGCTGAATTGCGGTACTGCTGGTGAGAAGCTATAAGAGAGGTGACAGGGTTTCTAAGCTGTGAAAACAGACTGAAGAGGCACAAGAACAGACACAAGGAAATGATGGTGGCTTAGATTAAGGTGGGTGTGATGGAGATGCTGAGAAATGATTTTATTCATTATAACTGTAGACCCTACTACATTTGCCAGAAGATTGTAAGATTTTTTAGTGGCTGCATTCTACTGCTTGGGTATGTCATGCCTGATTTATCTGATCTCCTGCTGACACTTAGGATGTTTCTCATTTTTCCCCCATTACAAACAAGGCTGCATTGACGATGTTTATACCTATTACTCTTGTGTAAGAATCTCTAGCTACACTATTCACTGACAATAAATTTTGAACAAAACATAGAACTGAGGTGGCCTAATTTTGTGAACAGACCTATTTTTGCTTCTAAGTTCAAGAATTGCTTATTCATTTCCTACTTAAAGTTTCTTTTTCCCTGACTATAGAAACAAAGTTGAAACTGAAAGGATCCTTAGAGGTGCTCTAGTTCAGTGGTTCTCCATGTGGGTGATATTGTAGATAATCAGAATCTATAGGGGAAGCTTATTGAACCACAGACCCTCTCTCTTTCCAGTATGCTCTGGGAACGTGGGGGAAGCTGGCATTACTGTCCAGCTGGCATGATTCTACCACCTCAAATGGCTTATCCTGTGAATCCCTTTGTTTCTCACATGGGGAAATAAACTCATATCAGGCAGCAACAGAAGAACTCGGGCCCTAATCAATTTTCAATGCTCCCTGCAATGTCTGAGCATATCAATTTCTTCCAACCCTTGACAACAGACAATATGACTTGAATTTTTTATTTTTGATAATTTAGGCAAAAAAACCCACCAATCTCACCATTGTTTAAAGGGTGACTTTAATTAGAGATTCATCTGACCTATCTTAGAAGATGAAAACTGAAATTTCTGAGTCATTTGTCGAAAGGGAAAAAAATTAATTACCTGAAAACACAAGCTGGTTTAATTACAAACTCTAAGTTCTCTTTGACTATTTTCACTCAAACTGTACCATTAGAGCCACTAAGTCCAAACAGAACACATAGAACTGGTATAATGTTTTTAAGAGACTGTTTTAAGGGTTTCTCACACACTATCTTATTTAATACACTATCAAATGAGGAAAGGACTACTATGAGACATAGAAAGGTTAAGAAACTTGCTCAAATTTACACAGCTTTTAAGTGGTAGAGTTGGGATCTGAATCCAGCAATCTGACTCTAGAACTAGTAGTCTACACAGCACTAAACCCTTTACAGTCTGGCCCTAAACTATCCTTCCTGCTACACCTCTTGCCAATTCTATTCATGACTTCCAGGAAGCATTTTCCATAATCTACCTCGCAAAATGACCTGCCAAACTGTATTATATGGTTATGTCTCTGTCCTTGACTAACCTACTAATTCCTGAAATGCAGAAACAGTCTCTTATCTGTCTTTGAATCTTGAACACTCAAACGCAGTATCTGACACATAACCAAAACTCAATAATTATTGAATAAATATACGTATGCACACATCCTGTGCACCTATCTCACAGAACTTACTGTTTTAAATATTATCTCTTTGCTCAGGCTGCTTTCTCTACCCAAAACAGTGTTTTTGCTTTTCTGACTGGCAAACACCCTAATCATTTTCAAAAATATGTTTTTATTGATTTTAGAGAGAGAAGGGAGAGGAAGAGAGACACAGAAAGAAACATCAACAAGAAAGAAGCATTGATCAGCTGTCTCCTGCATGCCCCCTACTGGGGATCAAGCCTACAACCTGGGCATGTGCTCTGATCCAGAATTGAACTGGGACCTCTTGGTGCACAAAAGGAAGCTCAACCAACTGAGCCGCACTGGTCGGGCTCCTAATCATCTCTGAAGACCCAGTTCAAATAGACAGAGGAAAAAAAGAGGAAAATGAACTTAATTAAAAAATCATTTTTTCTTCTTTGACACCTCCTGCCTGCCTGAAAGAATTATTTCTTCCTCTGGCCACCACAGCATTTTTCTTGCTGAGCTCTATTGTAATTACTCCTGTTGATATTGAGTTCCTGCCATAGACTATGCACTCCTAAGTGCAGGAACAGTGGCCCACTTATCTTTTTATCACCAATGCTCAGCATCATGCCTGGTACACAGCTGACCCACAAGAAATATTTGTGGAATGAATGAATGTTAAAACAACATTAAGGTACCAATGTTAGTTCTCATGAAGAACAACTGACCTACCGTAAAACAGCTATTAGAACTGACTTTGTTTAGGAGGGCAGAAGTAAAGAGCTTTCAGTTTTACTTTTTGCTAGGATATCACAAGTCTTCAAAGGAACTCACTTTAAGTAGAAAACAGGACTGAAGCTGAATGAAAATGGATCATCTGATGATTAATGAGGATGAACTTGATATCTAAGCTACGATTAGCAAATCTTTAAAATAGATCTCAATTTAATATAACTGTCAAAGCATCTGTCCAAATGTTCCAGGGGGAAAGAATATAACTGTGCTGCATTTGCATGGAAACAAGGAAAAAATAAACAAGTCCGTTACTTTCACTGCACTGTTATGGAATAGTTCCTTCAAAGATCTATGATGACCTGAGCTGAATACTAACAATCTTACTAGGATTGATAAAACCTACCTTAGAAACTCTTTGCTCTGTTCCCACAGATCTTGGGTCTCTTCTTTAGTCATGTGTTTGTCCAGGTTACATACATTAGGTTTCTGGGAATATAACTTAAGGCACTGCTTCACCCAGTGCCACTGGTAACCAGGGAGGAAGGGATTTGGGATGAAAATAAATCCTACACAAAAGATGGATGGGAAAGAAAGGAGAGAATGAAATTCTCCATCAGTTATTCAGATAGTTTACTTCTGTTGACTTCCCTTTACCTTTAATATTTACTCCCCATCTTCTTTTGCTCATGCTTTCAGTGGCTTACACACTTATAAGCAAATGTTCTCATTCCCTGTCCAATTTTAGAGGAGGAGTTCCTTCAAGTTAGTAAAAAGTTTGATGAACACTAGACATCTACCACTATGCAAGTATCTTTTTGGCTTTTGTGTTTTTCTCAAGAGAAACAAACATTCCACGACTATCAACTGTTACCCCAAAGCAAACTTCAGAAGTGAAACAGCCAAAAGTCACCCCTCAAATTTTCACCAGGTGTCATCATGTATAGAGGTGGTGGCTGCTTCCTGCAGTTACCACCTTTGATATTTCAGTGTGCCCTTTTTGCCTTTTCCATTTTCTGGCTAACAATTCTATAAATTATCAGTTAAAATAATTGATGTGATTTCTGCCTCCTGACTAAAATAACATGGAAGGAAAATGGTATGTACATCTGCTCAGTCTGGCCTGATGCAAATACCTACAACATGTGTGCTGAAAAGATCCTAGTGACGTGAAAGTGATCTAATCCCATTTTCTCCTTTGTAATAGAGGAATAACAACATTTAACTAGGATCCTATGCAGGGCAAGGATTAATTCATCAAACATTCAACACACACAATGTACTTTCTTAAGGATTAAAGAGATGAAAAACTGTCCAGCCAGTTGGCTCAGCGGTTGAGCATCAACCTAGGATCCAGGAGATTGATGTTTGATTCCCAGCCAGGGCACATGCCTGGTTTTCGGGCTCAACCCCCAGCAGGGGGTGTGCAGGAGGCAGCCGATCGATGACTCTCTCTCATCATTGATGTTTCTCTCTCTCTCTTCCTCTCCCCCCGCTTCCTCTCTCTGAAATCAATAAGAACATATATAAAAAAAAAATAAAAGAGATGAAAAACTGTCTTTCATAAAATACCTGGAGATAAGACAGTAGATAAGAGTTATACAGATAAAGTCTTTCATTCATTTATTTTTTAATTTTAACTTTTAAATTGAATTTACCGGGGTGACATTGATTAATAAATTTATATAGGTTTCAGGTATACAATTCTATCATACATCAATTGTATGTTGTAGTGTGTGTTTACCATCCCAAGTCAAGTCTCCTTCTATCAACATTTATCCTTCAAGAACAAAATGTGATTAAAATACTTGGTGATCCATGCTCCTTATTTACCTAAACTCATACAGAGCAATGCTTTCATATATAAAGTCCATCATTTGTTCCCTTTGTGATTTCAGTCATAAGATCAGTCTTTAGTTCTGTAATATAGAACTAAAGTTCATGAGGCCTTTTTAGGAAGTATTAAAATTGTTACACCTTCCATCCCTGGCAAGGGTGGCTCAGTTGGCTGGAGTGCTGTCCTGTACACTGAAAGGTCACAGGTTTGATTCCCAGTCAGGGCACATATCTAGGTTGAGGGTTCGGTCCCCGGTTGGGGCAGGAAGCAACTGATTTATGTTCCTCTCTCACATCAATGTTTCTCTCTCTCATGAAATCAATAAACATATTAAAAACCCCAAAATAATTATTAAGAAAAAAAAGCTGTTACACCTTCCAATGTTACTAACAAATACTTCAGTGGTCATACTATATCAAGAGCTGTAACACAGACCTGGCCCTTGGCACAACAAAAATTAATATTTCTTTTTAGGGGTATCTCTTGTTTTTAATCCATATTTGAAATCATTAATGCAATGTAATTTTATGTCCTCTAAAAAAAAGCAGGATGACAGATATAAGCTTATTTGGCCAAATAAAGCACTTCCATATATTCTGAATAGTTCACAATAAATCTTATTAAAATATTAGTATTATATTATTTTAAATATTATTTTAAAAATACTTTTAAATTAAGTTATTACATATTAATATTAAACAATAATTACAATGGCCCCATGAGCCTAGAAAAAAGGTTAGTAACATTACCCACTCTTCATTATTACCTTAATATATCTGCAAAGTGAGCTACCCAATATCTCTAAAACTTCAGGACTTTTGATCTCATTAACTAATTCTTTTTCAAATGTTCAGCCTTGATCATACCAATAATTTTTAAGTTGTTATGCCATTTGAGAATACAGGGATTTTGTGACTGGAGTGACGATTATGAATTATTCTATTCTTCTGCTAGAGTAGGTGTGTGTTTAGAGAGTTGCGGCAGGGAGCCGAGTCAATGTCCTAGTTTTTTATTTGTACCTGGTGTGCTACTTTCTGCAATATAAGCAACACTAGTGACCCTGTTCTGTCCTTTGGGAGTGCTAAATAAATGGAAATCTTAGCTGAGGCAGAATTTAGGAGGGGTTGGAGAGTGGAACATTTCTGTGTGTTTGCTTTTCTTCTTTTGTCTATTTTCTAGCTCCTCTTCTGAAATTAGACAAATGATTGATTTTACCTTCTAGGTAAGCTGCACTCACCAGGATAGCCTTCAAGTCCATAAGCTCGCCACTTGCTGACTGGCTGAAGTCCTGCTCTATGTGCATCATGGTCACTGATTGAGGACACACTCAGCTGAGATCTGACCACCTGGCAGGAAGAAAACAAGTCAGAGGGCTAAAGTTATTTTACAGGTCAAGTCTGAGAATCTCAAAGCTCTAAAGACATTTCTGGTATGGGGCAAAGTTAGGAGTCATAAGTCTGAGGTCCTAAACTTAGTCCCATCACTTACTTGATATAAGACTTAGGTAAGTCATTTAACTTCATAGATCCTCAGTTTCCTCATCCATATACTAACAAACACTAGAGAGCTATATAGAATTAAGATAAGTAATAATGAGAAGCCAGCTGATTTTGGCCTTAAAGACTACCTTTTCTTATGGTACCACACCTTTGTGATTTCTTTTAGCTCTGATCCTGAAAGGTGTCTGGTGTTCTGGAATACCCTGAGTCACAATGCTGTTTACTTCGGTTAGGGCTAATAATGCTTCTGAGGCATTTGTACACAGTTGGTGTTTAAACAGAGATATGGGGAAAAAGGAGCTGGGGAGGGTGAGAGAATGGAAAGAGAGCACTAGCTATATAGAAACAGTGTATTAATAATATATTAGGAACTCTGTTTGCTAAAAGTATAGTATTTGCTCTCTTTTAGATAAAACTTCAAATTGAAACCCAGAACATCTTACCTTTATTAATTAGGAATTAAGTTTTTCAGAAGCTCAAAAAAGTTTTATTTGCATGTAGAGCATCTTATGGGTGGCTCATTAAATTGGTTAAGAGAGCCAATACACAGTCACCAAAGTAAGGACATTTAGAAAAAAACCAAAACTTCAATCTTTCATGAATAAACTTAGGGTCTGGCTTGCCTTAAAATACATCAAATGTTCTCTTCCAAAAAGATATCATCTCTCGTCCTATTAACTTTACCAAGTGTGAAGATTTTAACAAAACACCAAGTGGCTGGTATATAACCAGTCTGTATAATGAAATGGCTATCTGGACATTCTGATAGTCCTGACCAAGCTAACTTTTCCAGATACCTAGAGGCTGATAACATGTTTTTAAACATTTTGTGATGATTTCTTAAATACACCATACTTAATAGTGCACTGTAATTCAGCAACACCCTCAAGAACCTAATCTATCATATGCTAAACTGAATCAAACCCTGAACTTTTAAAGTTTTTCTGTTGCTTCCCCTGCCAAACTGTTGCCATCACTTCCTCCGTTGCTCTCATTAGGTGTCTTTTAATAGTAACTTTCTTCTCTAATTTGCTACTTTCAATCTGTTTTGAGCCTGGTAACTAAATACCAAAGTTTTTATGTATTCAAGTATTATATTGAGTACTTATGTTTTAGTATGTGCTAGAGACAATGTCCCCTTCTCAGGTGACTTACAAAGTGTGGGTAAAAGTAGCTGAATAAGGGCCCGAGGGGCTCTCCCATGAATCAAGTGTATTATTCTTGGGGTGCAAACTTTCTGTATGTTATTTTGACAATTCTAAAGCCACTTCTGCTAACTAAGTTTCTTAGGAAGCTGAGCTCTAGACAAATATGGTGATTATCATGGCATTCCAATTTGATCGAGAACTATTACTGAGCTTAGAAAGAATCCCTCATCCAGCAATCCGTGGACAATACCAAGGGCAAATTAAGGGATCAGGTATCCGCAGTGTTAAAGTAACTGTAAAAAAAAAACACATTACACTACAGTTGTGTTTCTCCCTGTGACCCCTGCGCCCCACCCATGTCACTTTTCTTCATTTTCATGGTGAAAGTAGAAACAATGGGTGAAGCTTGGCTTTGTTAGCCCTTTACTTTCAACTTGGAGAGATTACCTCAGAATCTCTCAACGCCTTCTTTCTAGAAGGCTCAGGCAAGGCCGGTACCAGTTTTACGGACAAGAGCTTAACAACATCGGTCCCTCTCAGTTCTGGGATTACGCAGATACTTGGCTCTTCCAAGCTGCGGAGCGCTACCCTAACGTCTACGAATACGGTTTACGGTTTTTACAACACAGATCGAAGTAGAAATGTAAGTGGAAAGTTAATGGCGGGAATAAATACCAATTCCTATACATTTTTTGACCGCGGGCGCCACCAGGAAAGGCCGCGTGGAGAAACCAGCAGCAGAGCCCTTCATCGCCAAAGTGCGACGTTTCGTGGGCAGTTCAATTCCGTGCCCATGGAGGGACGGGATCGCTTAGGAACAGTCAGTCTGGAAGCGAAAAGAGGTGAGGGGGACGTTGAAACCCCTCCAGGAAGCGGGGCAGGACGTCCGGGAGGCGCGCGCCGCTCCTCTCCCGTACCTTGTGGGCCCCGGGCCCCGCGCCGCGCTGGGCCGCCGAGAAGTCGATGACCCCTCCCAGGTCTGCGGTTCCGGGGCGGCTCTGCCGGTAGAAGCGGAAAAGCTTCCGAAAGGCGTCCTCCCCCGGCTCCGTCGCCAGCGTAACCACGGAGCCCAAGGCCGCCGCCATCTTCCCCATTTCGCCGCCGGGCCTCCTCTGACCCGGAAGCAGATTCCCGTGCTCCGGCTCCGGCAGGCTTTTCCGGGGTCGCGACCTCAGGTCACCGAGTTCCCTCAATCTAAAGATGGCGGCTTCGGCTGCGAGGGGCGCTATGGCTCTGCGGGCGAGTGCTGTCCGGCCGGTAGCTTTTGTCAGAAGAATTCCCTGGACAGCCGCTTCGAGTGAGTGATGGAGACGTAGCAGCAGGACGGGACTTTGAGGTCCCAGCGATCCTCAAGGGCTCTGCTTTCTGCTGGGCACATCAGTCAGCGTGGTGGCTGGATTAGAAGACTGGGTTTGCATTGTGTTCACCAATGAGCAGAAATTTTGTTTGCAATTAATCGTTTAGAGATGTCCCTTGAGCTTTTGGGGCATGTATTTACGATGTTTTTCAGGGTAATTTGATGGAAAGGCTATTACTCGGAAACTTTAAGATTTACTGTTTAGAAGGAATATTTTGATTGCGTCGTGGGGGATGAATTAAAAAATGGCAAGATTGGAGGCGAGGAGACGAATTAAAAGGCAATTTCAGTAATTTAGTTCAAAGATGAGGACCTGAACTAGATCCATTTACGTTAACAATACGAAATCGACAGCTCTTCGTGATGGCTTGATAGGCGGTAGAGCACTGAATGAGGGCAAGGGAGGGATGACTTCCAGGTTTTTAGCGTTGGTGAAGTTTGTGGTTAGAATGTAGGAGAAGCAGGTCGAGAGGAGATGAGTAAAGTTTAAATGCGTTGTTTGAAAACCCTGTAAGATCTTAGTCAGGCACTTGGACAGAGGAGGTTGTGTATCACTGATTGAGAATTGTGCTCAGAAGCCATACAGCTCCGGCTAGAACTGCATCCTGGCCGTGTAATAGTTGTGTAACCTGACTAACGAAGGTAATTTGGGTAAAGGGCTCACCACTGTGCTTCAATTTCATCATCTATAAAATGGAGTCCATAAAACCTTCTTCATAAGATTGTTGATTGGATTAAGTGAGTTTATGTGTAAACTGCTTAGGCTTGTGCTAGATACAGAGTAAGTACTAAATAATTGAGTTGTTTTAATGACTACTAAAATTGAAGCTCATGGAAAAGGTATAGGCTGGAGATAGAGGGTTGGGAGTAATCAGTACTGAAATCTCTCACCAACATTGGTTTTTGTCAGCTGCTCTTTTGAGGTAAGGTTTTTACCTTTGGTAAGCAGTTTTACAATTTGCGTTTTTACGATTTAAAATTTGACATTTGCTTATGGTCACTTGTATAGATAACCCGTGCATCAGGTCAGTTCCCTTAAACAGTAGAACAGGGGTTATGCTTCTCTTAGATTTTGTGACCTAGGTTTGATAGTAGGATGGGAGGTAGATCAGTTTGTGTCCCGCCTTGTCAGTATGTTAGGGGTAAAGACCAAGCCCAGTAAAATGTCTTGCTTAGGCCCTGTGAAACTGTGGAAAGGGTTTCTTCAGTATCTTGCAAATGTAAGATTCCAGATCATAATGGGCTGATTTAAAACCCTCCGAGTGAGTCTGTATAACATTCAGCTTTTAAACAGTCTCATTCAGGTCATTCATTCAGCAAATACTCAAGGAGTGTCTATTATGTGGTAGGCATTGTTCCCGGTGCTTGTAGCTGTTTTTTCATAAAAATTGTAGATAATTTGGGGAAAGGGTTACCTTCCAGAGCTAGTTTGTTTTGAAAGTGAATGTTTTCTAAAACTTTAATACCTGGTTTAAAACGTGTATTTAACACTATTTTGTTTATCCTGCGGTAACATGTTCTGTGAGATTCTGATCTTGCCAACTGGCTTAGCCCGCTGTTAGAGCTCTTAATAAATTTAGTCCCTGTGAGTTGTTGAAGGATTACTGGGTGTTTTTTCATTTAGCAAATATTTCCCGACTGTGGATCAACCACTGTGGACATAGTGGACTTAACACTCAGGAGCTTACACTGTAGTGGTAGAGGTGAGGAGACTTACAAACAAAAAATGTAGGCAGTTGTTGAACCAATGAGGTTAAATGAACTGGGGGAAATAAGCAAATAATATGAATACAAATCAGATGGTACAAGCACTGTAGTTCAGGAGAGAAAAAGATCGTATTTTTTGGTCTTTAACATTATCCACTGTTCATCTTTGAGCCCTCATAGGGCTACTACTGTATGTTGTCTTGTATTGCAGAAGAAGCCCAAAAAAATATTCAGTGGATGTATTTGGCCTGGGTCTTGAAGGATAGGTACAGTTTAGGCAGGAGGAGATAGGATTACTGACATGTCAAGGAGAAAGAATGACATGCAAATATGGGAATCTACAGGATGCGTACACAGAATTTCATTTGCTGTACAGTAATGGGAAATAAGGCAGGAAGAGTAGGTAGGGTCAACTCAACAAATTTTAGAAAACCAACTATTTAACTTAGTGTAAACTTTTAATTATGAAAGGCAAGTAAATTGAGATTTTCTTTGGAAATCTCTGTATTGTAATTGTCGTTTATGTGATCTTCTCATGGGGATTATAATCCACGCACCTAGTACAGTACCTGGTATGATGAAGACACTCAATATTTGCTGGGGATGAATACTAGAGTCAACTCAGCAATTTATCGTTACATTACGTTACATTACAGCTTCATAGTGCATACCTTAGCTGCCTCCTAAATCTTAAGGCTTCAGGAAATGCCAAGTAGCTCCTGTTCACAAGAAGTTCGGGGGTTCCAGGACACCTTTTTCTTTCTATCTACAATCTAGGATGGAGGATACAAAATGCATTAACTACTTTTAATGTTTTCTCTTCCTATACAGGTGAGCTGAGAGAACACTTTGCACAATTTGGCCATGTACGAAAGTGCACTGTACCTTTTGTGAGTTATGGTTTTGTTTTGTTTTTTGTCAAAGCATATCAGCTTACTTGTATGTCTAATGGAGTGAAGCTGTTCATTCTTTGTTGATAAAATTTGAGTGATTCTGATTATAAAGTAAAAAACCCCACTTATCCTAGTCCAGCCGGTTTGGCTCAGTGATCGGAGTGTCGGCCCTCGGACCGAATGGTCTTGGGTTCCACGTACCTTGGTTGCAGGCTCGGTGCTCTGGTTGGGGCACTTCCAGGAAGCAAGCAATCGATGTCTCTGTCTCTCTTTTCCTCTCCTTCCACTCTCTGAAAAGCAATGGAAAAAAATACCCTCGGGTGAGGATTAAACCGCCCCCCCCAAAACCTTATCCTAGGCATTTGTGCTAGTTTTTTATTGTTGCATAACAAATTACCACAAACTTAGTGGTTCAAAATGTGTATGATCGCTGTTTCTATAAATCAGGATTCTGGGCACAGCCTAGCTGGGTCCTCTGCTCAGGGTCTGCATAGCTGCAATCAGTGTGTCAGCTGGGGCTTTGGTCTCATTAGAGGCTCAACTAGAGGAGATTGATTTCCAAGCTCCTACAGGTTTTTGGCAGTTGTCTGTCGTCTTTCAACTATAGGACTGAGATATCTTTCTTGCTGGCTTTCAGCTGGAGGTTGCTCTCAGATCCTAGGGACTACCTGCAGTTTCTTGTTATCTGGCTTCTCCGTAGGCTATTTCCCAGCATGACAGCTTGCTTCCTCAAAGTCAGCAAGGGAGTTTCTCCAGTCTGCTAAGACAGTCTTATAACATAGTCATGGAAGTGACACCCCATCACGGTTGCCATCTAACCTGATCAAGCGAGCAGTGTCCCATCATTTGCCATATATTCTTTTGGTTAGAAGAATGTCACAGGTCTCCTACCAACACACACACACTCAAGGGGAGGGGATTATACAGGGAGTAACGTGGTGGGACACCTGGATATCATGAGGCCATCTTAGAATTCTGCTTACTACAGTATTATATAATAATGACTTGAGATTGTAGAGGATAGTTTATCATAAAACTAGTTGGTGGAGCCCAGCCGGGCGTGGCTCAGCGGTTGAGCATCCACCTAGGATCCAGGAGATTGGAGTTCGATTCTGGGTCAGGGCACATGTCCGGGTTGCGGGCTAGGCAGCCGATCAATGACCCTCTCATCATCGATGTTTCTCTCTCTCCCCCCTTCCTTTCCTCTCTCTGAAATCAATAAAGATTTTTTTTTTTTAAAAAAAACAAAAAAAACTCATTGGTGGAGAGTATTTTAACTTTTATCCTCATTAAGTTGGGTACTTCTTTTAAAAAGTGTTTTCATATTTATTACCTTTCCTTTCCTTTCTCATGATGGTTTAGAAATCAATTATTGTTTTTAGCAGGGGATAATGGTAGTTGTGGTGATGAGGGTTATTGGTTTCAGAAATTACCAGAAATATAACAGGGTTCTGAAGCTTAAATTTTGTTTCTAGGAGTGAGGAAGTTAGAAACAGGAGAGTACTTCTTTATGTGATCAAAATTTCCCTCGACTATTGCTGTTACTGTGGTTTGTATCTAGAATGGCACAGGAAGCTCATTCTCATATTTTACTTTCCCATCGGCAGCAGAAAAGCAGAACGTTAAGGTTAACATAGGGATTAGGCTTTGGGTAACTAGGAGAGTGAATATGTGTTAAAGCAAGGTTTTTTACATTCTTTGCAATATCTGTTATCCCATTTTGGCAAATGAAAAAGTTGGTAGTTTGATTTGGAGCTTATGGAAACTTTCTCAAGTTCATGATTATTTTCCTAAATTTCCAATTTTTAGGACAGAGAGACTGGCTTTCACAGAGGACTGGGTTGGATCCAATTTTCTTCAGAAGAAGAACTTCAGAATGCACTACAGCAGGACAGTCATGTTATTGATGGAGTAAAGGTAGGTATTTTTCTATATCATATCATGAACTTTCTGCGTATCAATTAAATCAATCAGAAGTGTGGAATAAAGGATTTGGAGAGATTTGTTAAAGAATAGTGGTGGTATAGTGCCCAGTTCTAAAAGGTCTGGGGAGGGAAGTAAAGGAAGACCCTGTACTGGTTAGCAAGCATATGTAATACCAAGCAGTGGAAACAGCAGTCTTCTTACCAGTTAGGGGTTGAAATCCTGGCTTTTCTACTTACTGTGTGACCTTGGGTCAAACTGATTTACAGTTTTTAATTGAAATTCAGGGAGTATTATGAACAAAGAACATCCTCTTGACTTATTGGTGCTGCCTCCCTAATAAAAAGGCAGACTTAAGGTGGCAATTTCAGTTTTAATGTTTTTGCAGACATTGCATTTCTTTACAGTGCTTATTTGATTTTTTTCAGGTCCACGTTCAAGCTCAGAAACGAAAAGTTTTGCAAGGGGATCAGACATCTGATGAAGAGAAAGATTTTTGAGACTATTACTGCCTATTAAATAATGGAACAAAGCTGAAAATTTTGTCTAAATGTTTTTATTTGAAACAAATAGGTGCACCAAGCAAGCGCTTACTTTTCCCCACTCCAAATTAAAGCAGAGCACAGAGGGGCAAACATCATTTGGCAGGACAGTTCCAATATGTGAACATCCTTCTACTCGCTGTGGTTGGGGTAACTTTACTCATAAGCAGTCATTCTTACACAAAATGTTAACCCCAAAGTACTAATGTCAAACAAAAGGAAGTGGTCTTAATTTCATGTATGGGGGGCAGTATGTTCTATAAATGCCAAAAGGTGAGAGAAGCACAAACACAACCCACTCTTTAAAAAAAACTAAATAGTTCAAAGTAGAATTTTCCATCCCCCCTTTCTGCTGTAATAAAAAGTAGTGCTGGGGTCTGACACCCAGATTTGGTTTTTATCTGGCCCATTTACAAAGTGTTTGCCCATATGACTTGCATCATTAGGGTTATGGATAATAGTCCATTCACTGTGAAGAGAGGTGTATCTACTCCTTCCTCCTCTTCTTGCCTTCATGCTCATGTTCCTTGGGGCGGCTGCTATCTGAGGGTCTTTTAGAGCCACCGTGCTGTTTGGCTTCTTCCAAAAACTTGTCCAAACCAAAAGGATCTTCCTCAAACTGAACTGGTCCTTCTCGACCTCTTTGCCTACGGTCTGAACCAGAAAACTCCTTATCGGGAACAAATCTAGGGAAAAAGAGAAAGGACTATATTATAAACTACTTTGTTTTCACTGGTGCAAACACTGAAACTGAGCTATTTGCTTGGTACCTGTTGTTCTTTATTCTGGCTTCTAGGTCATCACCATACATGTCCTTATCCAGATTTTTACTGGGCCTGTAAATATTCTGGGCCATATCTTTACCACCTCTCCAGGCTTGATCATAAACATTGTAAATTTCATCTTCTCCACCTGCAAAACCACTGTCCATACCCTGTGGAAAAATAGAGGACATTAAAAATATACATATTATTCATTAAAAGTTGAATCTGACTACATTCATGTGAAGAGTACATTCATGTGAATCTGACTACATTTATAGCTCACATTTTCAACAATCTGAACTCAAAAAGATCTTCATAAAAAAACAAAGTCCATAAACTTGTTCATATCACCTTCCGGTCTTAGATTAAATACTCATTAACAAGTCTGACGACTACTTCAGCATAGTAGTCATATAAGCATGTACTTGACCATTTCAATTCATATAGACACAGTGGCAAGATGATAAAAGAACTGTAAAACTGATGCCATTTTGAGTAATAATATACCCCTTAACTGCCTATCATTATAACATCAGAAAATAGGGCTCTTAATGAAAATCTTAAATCAACAACAAACTTGTTTCATATATTTAGAAAATTTTTTCATCACAACATTTAAGTGATTTAAGCCTACCCTTGTAAAAGGTGACTGTCAAATAGTTACTTATGTGGAACTTTCATGCCTAACCCCCTTTGCTCAGACTGGTAAGATGCCATTGCATAGTGTTTAAGAACACAAGCTTTGGAATCAAGACAGCCCATGTTTGAAATCTGAGTTCCCTTAGTTACTAGCTAAACCTCTATGTGTCACAATTTCCTCATCTTTACAGATAATAGTGTGATCTCCAAGGGTTTCTGTAAGAAGTAAGATAATACAAGCAAAAACTTAGAACAATGCCAGGAACATGAAAAACACCCAGTAACTTATTAACTAGAAGAGCTTACTCAAATGCTACCTTCAGATCTTAAAACCTCCGTCATAATTAACTTTTCCCCCTCTATATCCCAGTAGAATTTATACTTCTATATTCTTACCAGTCTGCCTTGTCTTTATTTATATACATATATCTGTCTTTTCTAGTAGACTTGAGGATTCTTTGAGGGCAAAGGCAAAGGTAGGGTTTTTTTTCATGTTTTGTGGACAGAAAGACACCTTGCTTTTAAAAAATTTTTATTTTTGCGCGGCAGGGCATGGCTCAGTGGTTGAGCATCAACCTAGGATCCAGGAGACGGAGGTTTGATTCCTGGTCAGGGCACATGCCCTGGTTGTGGGCTCAATCCCCGGTCAGGGGTGTGCAGGAGGCAGCCGATCAATGACTCTCTCATCACTGATGTTTCTATCTCCCTCTTCCTCTCTCTCTGAAATCAATAAAGACATTTAAAAAAAAAAATTTTTTTTTAAATTTTTTACTTAATCCTCACCAGAGGATATGTTTTTGATTTTTAGAGAAAGAGGAAGGAAGAGAGAGGGGGTGGGAGAAGAGAAACACTGATGTGAGAAACACTGATCGGCTGCCACCCATACACACCCCAACCAGGGATCAAACCAGCAACCTTTTGGTGTACAGGACAATATTCCCATCAACTGAGCCACCCAGCCATGACCAGAACCAAGTTTCATAACCTAATTTCTTTCATTTTTCTACTAGTGTCTCAAATTTTGGCCAACAGTAAAAGGTCAAAATCAGAGCTGTTTCATCTTACTTGTCTCTTATAACATGCAACTGCCAATTTTTTCCTGTCATCATGCCAGCATACCTTAGGTTGATCCAAATCTATGATATGTTCATTTTCTTTTTCCTGAGGATCGGTATTCATAGCAACACTTAAGAAAGAAAATGCTTTTTCTACTGTACCTTGGATTGGTTGAACAGCCTTTGGTCATACTGAACTTCATTGGAAGTCCGAGGATTGGGCACACCAAGAGCAATGACCTCACTGATATCTCGATTTTCATTTCTCTGCAGTTTCGACCTGTTTTGAAATACAATGTCACTAACTGAAAACTCTTTACAGGCAAGATGAATTTCAATTTTGCTCAGAAGCAAAGGAAATGAGTATGTCCTGTTAATATCTTGTGAACATATATTCCCTGATAATGCATAATCGGTTGGCAGCCCTTACAGCATTTCAGCTAGATGATTATTAGAAGAGGTAGGGTTTTATAATTAGGCCCTCCTGTTAGCTGAAAGGAATTGCTAAGAGACTCACTCTTGGCACTGAAGTCTTTAATACAAACAATCACCTTACAATACATGCTGAGATGTGAAGTTGCTCTGGTCTATCTTTGCTATTATTAAATGAGGATGGGGGTTCTGGATACAAATTAGATGTATCACACGAATCATTTTCAATAAGCTAGAATTAGTTTTTTTTACCTAACCACATTTAGTAATTTTATCCTATTAGAATTTTGAGGAAAACACATCAATGACTGGACTACTCATTATGATTTTTGACATTCAGATTAATTCCCTTGCTGTTTCAGTATGTAATGCAATCTACATTGCAATGAAACCATGGTAACTGTCATCATTTATTTTGCTAGAAGCTCAGGTCTTAAAATGATTTCTGTAGACAATCTGATTTTCATCCAATCACAAGTTTACAGCTTTTCTGTTATCAATTTTCATAGCCATTTTATTGGTCCAATTTATGTATAGAGCTATTTTGATTTTTATAGCTTAGGAATTTCAGACCAAAAGTACATTAACTGCACGCTTTCACACTTCATTCCTCCTTCTTCTATACTGTACATTTACCCACAAGTCTAAATTCAGATTTTCTGCTTTTCCATGACTCCACTTATCCATAGAGATGAAATATGCCATTAAACAACAAAGAACACCACCAGCAGGAATCTTCTTTTTCATGTTTAAGATATGAATTGAAAAAATGGATTGTATCAGCTTGTAGTATGATGAGAGCCTTGAAAACTCATTTGGAAAGAAAATGTTTTATATTTGCATTTAACCCTCATTCAGAATTTCAACCTCCCTATTACAGCATTTCCTCAACTTTTCAGCAATTTCAGTCCTCAGCTTTTGGTGAACCACAAACTTCACCAATCCCTACTTTATTCCAAGTTTGTTCTATTCAAGTCTCTATGCATTAAGAGTGCTTTGATTGTATGTCAACTGTATTTTTATTTTACACAAAGTGCTTTGTTAATTTTCCCAATTCGTTTATATAATAGCTCCCCTTTCTGAATTTTAAGTGAAACTACTCATGAGAAGAGGCCGATTTTCACTTCTCACAAAACCTGCTTGTCTCCACAACTATACTTCATAGAGTGCTCTGCATGTAAAAGGATCTCAGTAAAGGTATTGCAGCTTATTTCCTGTCTAGAGGAACAGGCACATAATAAATTTGTCTCACCATTTGGAATTGGAAAAGAACAGACCAGAACAGTCCTATCCATTACCTTCTTTTCACAAACATGATCTGAATTTTCTTTTCTATATTCCCATCATTCTCAATTCTAGCTGACTCTACAAGGCAATGGAAGCAAAGATTACTTCCACAGATAGTCAATTCTTCTTCTAAGACAAGGTAAGTAGTTAAGTGCAAGAAAATAAGTGTTGATTTATTAAGTTACCAAACTAGGGAGAAGTAAAACTGGTATTAGTGGACTAAACCTCCTCTCTAAAAGGTTCACAAAGGCCAGTCTTCATAATTCATATTTATCTCAAATACTACCTACCTCTTATCAGGAGCTGCCCTGGAAAGATTCCGGTCATGCTGTCTCTCTTTCCGCCTGTCATGCCGAATTTCATCCCTCTCACGCGCCTCCCCATCCTCTGTGTGGAAAGAGTTGAAAATTACTTCATCACTACATTATCCATTAATATTTTGAACAAGCAAATATAATCTTTAACCTTAGACAATTCCATGAACTTCAATGTCACATTCAGCCCTTTTAACTTTACTTGCAAGTAACTTAAATCCAATAGTATTGGTTTAATTTTTGAATGTGAATTCCAGAATCATGCATGCAGCTTAAGTATTTAGGGGTAAAGTGTACTGATGTTTTTAACTTACTTTGAAATGCATCAAAGTAGTAAGGTGGACTGAAAGATAAAGAGTTGGTAGATACGTGAGAAAGTAAATTTAGCTACAGTAATTATTAAAAAGAAATGTTAATTATAGAATCTAGGTGGTGGAGATATGGGTGTTCATTGTACAATTCTTTCCACTTTTCTATGTGTTTTAAAATTTTCATAATAAAGTTTCAAGAAAAATAATTATGTATAAGTTTACCCTTATATATTCAAAGACCACTTGCCCTTGAATAAAGAACCTTTTGCTTGTGGTTCATAGGGGCTGGTTGCATCTTGATCTCTGTGTACTGTGTTTATGTCTATCTTAATTTTCTCTATTCTCTCCATTCTGAAGGTAGTTAAGAGCATAAGCTTTGGAGACACACTATCTAGATCCAGTCTTTCAATAACAGATTGGTAATGTAACCTTGGGTGGGTTACTTAACCACTCTGAGCCTTAGTCTCCTCTATAAAAACAGTGGCAATAATAGCACCACTGCATCTGGTTGCTGCAGGATTATATGAGGTAATTCAAGTAAAGTGCTCAGAGTGGTGCCTGCCATAATAAGTACTTCATAATGTTTGTTTTTAACAATATATGGCAACAGCTTTTTCAAAATTTTAATTCATTTCTCAAGAACAATTCTGCTGTATTTTTCTCTTATCAGTTTAGAGGACTTAGACACAGGGAAGTTTTACTTCTAATTATCTTGAGTGGTTAGGTGTACAACACGCAGGTACTTATATATTGCCTCATTAAGTCATTCATACACGGTCCAAAGAAGTGGATCACTATTTAAAACCCTGGTTACTTTTCTAGAGTTGAACTCCACATTCCTATAACCAATTGCCGGCTCGACACCTACATCTTAAATTTAGCATGTCCATATCTAAACTCCTAATCCTTCCCTCCCAAACCTCTTTATCCTGCAGTCTTCCCAATATTAGTAAATGGCAACTCAATAGTTCCCAATTGCTCAAGTCAAAAGTTCTAGAGTTATGCTTGATTCCTCCTTCTCTCTCACACTTCTACCTAATCCATAAGCAAATTTTGTCAGTTCTATCTCCAAAATACATCCACTATCTGACCATGTTTTCACTACCTCTCATCATCTCTCATCTGAATTATTGCAATAGCCTCCCAATGGTTTCCTTGCCCATTCCACAGCCCTCTAATATATGTCAGATCATGTCCCTCTGCTCAAAACCCTTCAACTGCTTCCATTCTTACTTGAAGTAAAAGCCATGTCCTTATGCGGCTAAAATCATTTAGACACTACTCTTCATATTTAACCTAACTACTGAAACACATCTCCTACTACTCTCCTTTCTCACTCCAATCCAGCCATATTGGCCTCCCTGCTTTTTCTTGAACACACCATGCACATTCCCAGCTCAGGGCCTATGCACTTGCTATTCCTTCTACCTGGGATAACATCCACATGGCTTACTTCCTTACTTCCTTCAAGTTTTTGTGCTAACGTTACCATCTCAGAAGTGAGGCCTATTGTGACTACCCTCTCCTTCTGGCACTTTTATCGCCCTCCTTTCCTACTTTTTTCCCCAGTGATTGTTACCTTCTAACACACTACATGATTGACTTATTTTTGTCTGTCTACATTCCCTAGAATGGTCACTGCTATACCCACCCCTAACCTGTCTAGACGAAAACAACCTTGCATGTAGTAGGTGTTTAATACGAACTGAATGAATAAAACTGTACTAGTCAAGGATTTATAAATGAAACAAAAACCACCCTTCACAATTTTCTTGAATTAACATTACTCTCCTCACTCTAATGGAATTAACATACCACTGTGGACCACTAAACAAAGCAAGAGAAAAAATATGGGCAGATTGAATGATTAGAGGTATATCAGCCTACAAGATAGAAAAACTCTGGGTTATTTTACCATTTGGGGGAGCTAAATTATTCACTTGAGACTTAATTTCTCTAAGTTTCAAGAAAAATTAAACGAGAAAATCAAGCCTATCACTTGGGTTAACATGCAGTTTTAAAAAATATATGGTTCAGAACTTTAAAAACTTCCAGTGTGATCCCATACTGAAGGTCCACATTTAAATACATACTTTATTTTTTGCTGCTTCAGCTTAATAAGGGAGAAGTTACTCTTTCATTTCTGAAATAGCTACATTTTCTTTCTGAAATAGCTACATTTTCTTTCTTTCTTGATACATTTTTATTGTTTTTTGAAAGAAAAGAAGGGAGGGAAAGAGGAAGGGAGGAGAGACAGACAGACAGGCAGGCACTGATAGAGAAATACTGACTGCCTCCTGCATGCCCCCTACTGGGGGTCAAATCTGCAACCCAGGCACATGCCCTGACTGGGAATCGAACCAGGGTGTGGAACAATGCTCAACCGAACCACACCAGCCAGGGCGCAACATTTTCTTTATATGTATGTGCTACTTTTGTAAGCAGTAAAAATTAATAGAGATTTTCTAAAATGAGATATATAGCTTACAAAGTAAATTCAATTCGGTAATGAGAATGCCATACCTTTTTCCACATGGGTTTTGATCCCAGCTCTTCTCTCCCTGGCTTTCTGGGCCATTTCTCTAAGTTTCTCTTCATGTTTCTCTTTTTCTTTCTGAGCCATCTTTCTCTCTACTTGAGCACGCATTTCCACAGCTTCACGAGCCTGTTAGTGAAGTTAGATGTTAAATAAGACACTATCAGGGGATAGATTACAGATATCATCTAACTCCCTGACTAATGTCTGGCTTCAGAAAGCAGTTATACAGAATTCAGATTTGCTATTGCTGATTAAAACAAAGATTCTTGTCCACTAAAAGACAACTTGACTGGAAGACACTGCAAACTTGGATTTTTCACTCTTAGTAGTTGAAACTATAGTTCTCCCCAAATTTTGAAAGTCAGTGCTGCACTAATGCTTTCTTAGAAACAATCTAAAAAATAAAACTAAAGAAGATGCCAATAAAGTAATTTTCAGTATCAACAACATAACAGGAACTGGTTATTTTCTAAATCAATCAAGTCACCTCAAGAGAAAGCCTTAACCTACAAGAGAGAATTTTTATAAGGGTGCTCACTATAATTCAAAAGGTACACTTTTCTATGTTATAAACATATGCCATGATGTATGTGAATTTCAAAGTCATATATTAATACCATAATATTAATAGACAACCAACACCATGAATCCCATTTTCTGTACCCTTCAACTCGTCAAAATGTTTACTTGCCCTTCCCTGCTACTGACCTTTTGGGGGACCATCTACATCTAAAATAGAGAATTATAAAATCTAATAACAGCAGCTGCCCATCTTCACAAAATGGGATCAGGCTAGTAAACCATTATTCTGAAATGTTGTGAGGATGCTGGGTCACCAGTAGTGGGGTGTGTATACAATTCTGTAAAGGCTGGGACCAGATACAAAACTGCAACTAGCACCTGCCATCTCTGGCACTAATACCATAGGTGAGTCTCTCTAGGTACTCAGTACTGTAGCTAAAATAACAGTATCTTAGGTAACCAAGGATGCACTTACAAATTTTCAAGAGCACTAAACAATTAAATTATAATAGACCAACCTTCCGATCAGCAATGTAGAGGGCTTCAGCCAGTTTGGCAAAATTTTCATTGATGTGAACTGTCTGCAGTCCTCTTCCATCAGCAGCCAGACGTTTGTCTAACGGGATTGTATAACCCTAGGGTGAAGAAGGCAGAGAAAAGTCACAAAGGAGGGACAACAGATTCTTTAAAATTAGATTTAAATATGTCCATTCTGACAACCACTGAGTTGAAGTTCTTTTCCTTACATCTTTCTTCACAATTATGCAACAGCAGCAGCTAACACTGACTGAGTGCTTTGTGGGGAGGACTGTTGGAGCACTCCACATGTTATGGTCTTAGTTAACTCTCTAAAGCTGGTAACATTATTGTTCCCATTACACAGATAAAGATACTAAATAAAGAGGTTATGTAATGTCCCTAAGGAAATATAGTTAAATAAGTGGATGAGCTAGGATTTAAACTCAGACAGTATGATTTCAGAGCTCATGTTCTGGGAAAACAGATTCACATGTAAATAATTATGAATTGCAATAAGACGAAATCACTACCAAATAGCTAAATACTTGTCCCTAAGTAAATATAAGTCACACAAAAGTAGACCAATCACTAAAATAATAGTATCCAGAGGTAATATTATCTGTGCTGTTTTAATATCTTGTCAGATTCTCGAAGCCTTGTAAGTTTTAGTAAATGGAAAAAAGATAAAGTTTGCTAGACAACTGAGATTCTGTGTTCTGAAATTTTGTATCCTATTTCAACAATTTCAGAAATATGCTTGAATATCCATGTAACTTTCAGGCTTAGCTTTATTTTTCCAGATTTCTGACTAGACTCTCAAATGTTGACCTCTAGTCCAAGGTGTTTATTCTCAATACCAGGAAGTGTTACAGAATCAGCTCAAAATACCACATAGTTACACACATATTAATCACTCCAATTAAACCACCCAACAACCTTTTAGTTTTAGGATGAGTCCATAACTTCCTTTACGGAATAATTTATATGTAATCCATGGGCTAAAGTGGCCTTCACCCATCCAAAATAGAATCATGAAATATGATTCTGGAGAAAAAAGGAAATAATGATTAGGAAGTTTATTCCACATCATTTTATAGATTCTTCATGACTTCTGGAAGCTTTGGCAGTTAGCAGACATATAGGATTCAAATAGCTTACGCATGCAATGTTATGAACAGAAACAAATAATTTAAAAAGTAAAGCACTGAATATATCTAAGTATTTACTGTGTTTTGCCAAATAATCATTTAAATTGATTTAATTTCTTTAAAAAAATTTTTTAAATGTAAAATTGAGTTTTCTAAAAAGTAGTATCTTTCACTGATATGTTACTTTATTCTACCTATTCCTTCTCTATGTGCTTTTAGTAACAAGTTACTAAAAGAATCTATGGTATTCATATGCCTGGCATACTAACATTTCTATTAGGTTAAAAAAAAAAAAGTAATATAAGTTGGGTGTTGTTTTCAAAAAAGAACACCCAACTTATATTACTTTTTTTTTTTTGAAAACATTCAGCTAAGTGAAATACTAAGGTTTACCTCAAGTTATCCAGGCTGAAGCTCATTCCTGGGTGTTTTCCAGTAGGCTGTACTACTAAGAGCCTGATTTTATAACAACATAATTACCTTTGCATTTTTCCAGTTTGAAATACAAGGAGGAATCTTCCACTCTTGTTGTTCCTTCACAGTCATCTGAGTTGAGAAAAGAATGGAAGAAGAGGCATTTTAAAATTTATAGTCTAGCTAAAAACCCAAGTGTACTTTTTTTTTTCAAAGGCAGATATACGGATGAATTTAGTCAAAGGCTAAAATTCCATTTGTTTGGTAGCACTATATACTATGTTCCTATATCATTAAGTCCAGTAATAACTTTAATATAAAAAATGGAAAATAACCTATAAATTATTTTTGACAGTTATAAATGATGGTTAGTATTTTTCCATATTTAAAGTGATGTAAATTCTTTCAGATGAATACTTGTTCTTTAGTTGGGTAATAAAACATACTTTAAAAAGTCACTCAGAAAAATAAATAAATAGTCACTCAGATTATCAGAGACCTAACGATCCCAGGTACTCACTTCCTATAACTATGGTAACATCTTTCATGTCAAATAGTAGACCCTGTTCATTCCATTAAAAGCAGGGGTTAGGTTAATAATCAAACTAATAGCTAACATTTTATATTTATTTTCATAAGCACTGTGGACCTACACATTGTAGTCTTGAGTGGGTCCCTATTTGATCTTGAAAAACAAGTTAAAAAAAGAAAACAATACATAAATGTGGTGAAATTTACTTGTATAGGTATCTAGACTTTATTCGATGAGAAGTTATTTATATAGTTAATAGCCATGAGTAAAAATAAGATTTTACAAATAGCAAAGATTACCTTTCGGCTAGGAGAATGCATGACAGGTGCAGGGGGAGAAGGTGGTCCCCGGGGAATTTTCTTATTAATCCTGAAGCATAGATCAAAGCACAACCAGAGAGTGATTTACTTTTTTCCTTTTAGTTAGTTTTCAAGTATCCCCTCCTCATTTTTTATTATGTAAAGTTTCAAACACATACAAAAACAGACAGTGTATAATGAATGTCCATCTTATCATATACCATCACTCAGCTTCAACAATTACTAAAACACGGCCAACCTTATCATTATGACTCAACTCATCTCTGCAACACTGTTATCATTTCATAGGTAATAAACTTTTTTCCTATTTAAAAATAGCTTTACTGAAGTACAACTGGCAAGCAACTAATTATACATACATATTTAAAGGGTACAATCTGATTAAGTTTTGACCTGTGAAACCATCACCACGATAAAAATGGTGAACATTCCCTGCACCTCTAAAAGCTGCTGTGCGCCCTCTTGCCTCATCGCCTCTGTTCTCCCCTCCTTCCCCCCCACAGGAAACGCTGCTCCATTTCCTGTCATTACAGATCAGTTTGTATTTTCTAGGATTTTATTAAACAGAATCACGCAGTATGTAATTCTTTTTGTCTGGCTTCTTTCACTCAGCATAATTATTTTGAGATGCATCCGTGTTATTGTACATATTAAAACTTGATTCCTTTTTATTGCTCAATAGTATCCTATGTATAGAAGTCCCACAACTTATTCATTCACCTGTTAATGAACATTTGGGACATTTTTCTCCTTTGACATCTTTTTAAAGAATTGTGGTTCAATCTCATGAAGTCATCTACTTACTTGAACCTTGGAGGCTCCATTGGGTCTTTCTGCATTTCCACCATCCGAATAACCCTCTGTTTTGCTCCAGAGTTGAAAGCCACTCCTTGTTGAGATGGTGTGTATCTGAGGAATATAGATGAAACTAAAGGTATAACTAGTTCAAGCTTTCAACAGGTATTTTTCTTCTATTACAATCCTAAACTAAACTGCACTGTCAATTCCTTTCACAGAGTATTAACAGAAAATTGCAAGATATTTAGGCAGAGCAGATAGCAACAGAGATAAGAAAACTAATGGTAATTGTGAGTTACAAGCAAAATGTAAACTAAAGTCATATTAGTTTGCAAGTAATCCATCTCTGTCCATTTTCCACCATGGAAGGCAAAGTGTTCAATTTCACAGATAAGAGGTCTAGAAAATAATACCTATTTTTGTAAGGCTGCATTTGAGGAAAAAAAACAATCTATAATAGTCTCAGCAGGCAACTACAGTTAGGAGCTTTTGACTAATTATAGGTTATAAAACAGAAAAGAGTAACAGTAGCAGCCCTACCAGCTTTTAATACTCTCTTAATATCTATTTGTGAATCATCCCTCCATACAAAGATTTAGTTCAGTGAAACCCCTCAAAATTTGGAAGTATTATAAGGATGCCCATTATTATATAAATGATATTAACATGATATTATCATTACACAATAAACTCATACTATTATTATATGATAGTATTACATTATATAACATTAATATATTGATATTTATATTACACAAGTATATAATATAATGCCTATTATATACAAATGGAAAACTATAAATAATTGTGGTTTGGATTGTATACTGTAAGTAATTGTTAATTTCTAAAAACAAAAATATTCTGAAAATAGCATGATAACTAGTATCTTAAAAGTGGTATCTTGCCCTGGCCAGTGTTCTCAGTGTTTAGAGCGTTGGCCTGAGCACTGAAAATGTCGAAGGTTCGGTTCCCAGTCAAGGGCATGTACCTGGGTTTCAGGTTTGATCCCCGGCCACGGTTGGGTGGGTGCAGGAGGCAACCAATCGATGTCTGTCTGTCTCTCTCCCCTTCTCCCTCCCTCCCTTCCTTCTTTCCATTCTCTTAAAAAATCAATGGAAAAAACATCCTCCGGTGAGGATTAACAATAAGAAAAAAGTGGTCTTAAAAATGTTTTCTGCTTTCAATTGTCTGCACAGAGTTAAAAGGTTTCAAGTCTTTATTTACAAATTGCATTTACAATTGTGACTAATTAGGCAGTGAAAGAATACCAGGATCTCCAATCTCAGTCAAGTCTGACATGAACCTAAGACTTCCAGGTATTTCCTACCGGATATACTGAGCAGGAGCCAGTTTATCAGCTGCTCGAACTGGCATGGCTGCAGCAACCTTTTGTGATACAGATTTTTCTAAGGCCACTCTTGTCTTTTCTGTTATCTGAAATATGAAACACGACATTGATTTGGAAGTTATTCTACATGACTTTTTACATCTTTACTAATCCTATATAGCAATTCCCAGTTACCTCTTTAATAGCTTCTTCATCAGGTCTTTGCAGGTCTGGGTCATCTGCATTCATTACTTCCTTGGGAACCAGATCAGTGTACTTGCTATAAATGACCTAAAATGTTCAAACACAAACAGACTTAAGAAAGCAGAGAATGAAAGGAAGCAACTTGCCCTGACCAATGTAGCTCAGTTGGCTGGGTGATGTCCCATGCACTGAAAGGTTGCCAGTTCGATTCCCCATCAGGGCACATGCCCGCCCGGGATTGCCAGCTCCATCCCCAGTAGGGGGCGTGCAGGAGGCAGCAGATGGATGTCTCACTCTCACATGGATGTTTCTTTCTCTAAAAATCAATAAAACATCTTAAAAAAAAGAAAAAAAGAAGGAACCTCATTAAGTCATTTCAGAAGTCAACATGCTCTCTCAGTAAACTTATAAATTTAGAACAAAGATTTTGTCTCTACCTTTTAAAACCAAAGAAGCTTAAAACATATACACAAATTGCTGCCCTGGCTATATAAGTTAATAATTTTCCTTTGATCTCATGCATTTAAATTATTTGAGATCTTCTAATCAAGTAGTGTCCAAATAAATTGTGCCAACAAAATCTTATGCATCAGTGATCCCTATTTTTGAGGTTCACTAGGACTTGAAATTAATGATGATATAAATTGCCTATAGCACCATTATCTTGGATTACAAGCTCATCAGTGTTTAAGTCAGGTTACCAAATAACTTCCAAATTCACTGGCCCTGGAAAATTTCATTGACCTCACCCTACTTAGAATGCTTGTTTTTGTTTTTTCTGGCATTAACTCTATGATAGACTAAGAAAAGGAACATGTGCCATTGTAAAAAAATCCCAGAATATGTTCTTCCCTGAAAAAATAAACTCAAAATACATTCTTTTTTTTAATCCTCACCCAAGGATATTTTTTCCATTGCTTTTCAGAGAGAGTGGAAGGGGGAAAGAGAGAGAGAGAGAGAAAAGAGAAACATGGATGTGAGAGAGACACATCGATTGGCTGCTTCCTGCTTGAGTGTCAACCAGGGCTGGGGATTGAGCCTGCAACTGAGGTATATGCCCTTGGATGGAATCAAACCCAAGAAGCTCTAACCACTGAGCCAAACCGGCTAGGGCCAAAATACATTCTATATATACAACTTATTTTACACTTATCCAAATTCAGGACTGCTATCTGATTTCTATTAGGCTCAACATGGTTTCTATCAGGCTGATTCTGATGTGGTAGGTCCCTGACAAGAAAGAATATTACTCTCATGCCCGTCTATACTTCTTCAATACTTTCATAAAAACAAACACAGCAGATTTTATAGAAAAGAAAAGGAGGGCCCACCCGGGCGTGGCTCAGTGGCTGAGCGTCGACCTAGGATCCAGGTGATCACGGTTCGATTCTTGGTCAGGGCACATGCCCGGGTTGTGGGCTTGATCCCCAGTTGGGGGCGTGCAGGAGGCAGCCGATCAATGACTCTCTCATCACTGATGTTTCTATCTCTCTCTCCCTCTCCTTTCCTCTCTCTGAAATCAATAAAGATATATTTTTTAAAAAAATAAAAGGAGGTACTGGAAATTTAACAAATAACCTTCTTCTACATTTTGCTGCTTAAAAGCCAGGAACTCTTTGGCGCACATAGAAAGGACAACCAAAATCATGGGCACTTGAGATCTTCAAAAATTTCCGCAAAAAAAACCTGTTTACTACCATAAGCCAAAGTCTTATATCAATAATTGCATTCTATCACAACATTCCTTAAAATTGCTTAAAAGTAATGCTATTCTTAATTTCTTACTACAAACAACAGAGCAAAAAACACTTTATGGCTATACGACCTGATCTGGCTTTGCCTACAGCTTCAACCTCCCCCTATGCTTCACTCACATGGGCTTTTCTTCTGTTTTTTTTTTTTTTAACACAATGTGCTTTTCCCCAATTCTGAGCCTTTATAAAGTGTTGTTTCCAGTTTTTCAATCAAGTGAGCGCTCAATCTCTGAGTCTCAGTTCAAAGGTCACGCATTCATTAGTGAGGCATCCCCAGGCTACACTCAGTAAAGCAGCAACCCCTCCCCACCCATTCATTCAGTGTCACAGCACTGTTATTGTCTTCAAGCACTGCTCAGAGTATAAAATTATTCATCTACTTTACTTGTTTATCTGTACCCGTATTAAACTAATAACAACAAAAGCTAACTTTTTTTTTTTTTTAATATATCTTTATTGATTTCATAGAGAGGAAAGGAGAGGGCTAGAGAGAGAGAAACATCAATGATGAGAGAGTCATTGATCGGCTGCCTCCTGCACACCCCCGACTGGGGATCGAGCCCGCAACCCGGGTATGTACCCTGACCGGGAATCGAACTCCGATTGCCTGGATCCTGGGTCGATGCTCAACCACTGAGCCATGCTTGGCCGCGCTAAAAGCTAACTTTTATAACATTTATTAAGCACTTATTTTGTGCCTCTGTTCCTTTGCTGTATATATTAACTAATTTAACTTTCGTATCAACCCTATGAGGTATACACAGTATCTGGTCCACAGGGGGCATTCAGTCAATATTTGTTATACAAATGAATGAATACATGAATATTAGAGGTGACATATTCCATGCTAAAGGTGAGTATATTTTAGGTCCTGCAGAACATTCTATTAAATAAGCTGTTATTTCCCAGAAAAAAACTCTCACAGAAATAGACTGAAATCTCTAGCTTGTTTTTCTCAGGAATCAGACAAGGAAACAGGTAAGAAAGTGTAGATGACTGACCACAAAACATGTACTACCAATATGTGAGCTACTAGTGTCACAATCTTCTCACAGTGCTCATTTTGGAAGTGACCCTAAAGCTCACTTTAGTGAGAAGAAGAGTGAGGCTCAGTGCATTAAGATCATGCAGCTAGTAACTGACATCAAGTCTCATTTTTTTCAGGATAGAAAAATCTATATGACAAGAATTTAAAATTATATAACAATATTCTAGAAAATAATACCAAGACTATGAAGAGTTAATTACTTTTAAACAGCAATCATTACAGGAAGAGATTCTAAGTAAATGGCTCCCTGGTAGTCATACATGCTCAACATAAAGTTTCAACACTAATTTAGCATACAAGAGCCATTTGCTGCTTCTTATTTGGGTATTCCAAAGTTAATAACCCTTTAAACGAGCATCAGTAAGATTCTAGCATCTCACAAAGCTAAGTGAAGGACATCTGAAGAGCAAGATTTCTCCATGGTAATTAACTATAAAACCCCCAATTTTTATTGCCAGAGAACCAAATGTGCTGAAGAAATTCAGTACATCCCAGGTGGCAAAGGAGCTGGGGAGGGTTATCTGAAAAATACAATATATTCTTGAAGATATCAGGAACACAAATGAGCTTTGTGAAAAGATAAAGCAATAACTCATCTGTGAAACAGATTTTTTTTTTTAACTACTGAAAACTGGCAAATAACTGGATTGACTAAAAGGACAAGCCTACCAACACATTCACTATTTCAGAGGTAGAAAGACAACACTATCTTTAGGCTTAGCTAGTTTGTGAAATTACACGAACAAGGTAATAAATAATAACATACCAAATTATCTTGGGGTTAAAGTTGTTGGATTTGAGGGGGCAGGAGAGGTTGAAGGCATTCTTTTAGGCAGCATCATGTAACATTTCCTATAGTACTATTTCAGGAGGAAAAATGTAAACCCCAAGGCTTTTTATTTTAAGACTTATCCCTCAAGTCACAAGTGAAAAAATCTTGATAGTTCTACCAAGATTTACTTCAAGAAATCTTTTCCCTCCCAATTTTGGGCACAGTATTTACTTTACATGTAGAGAGCTCGATGGCTTAGACTTGCCCTAGAATATTATATCCCTTGGACTCCTACCTTGTTCTTCACTTCCTACACCCAGTACTAGCACTTTCCACTCTTAGTCTTGAACTATTAATATTTCAGTGAGAACTCCCTGGTTTCTGAATACCGTAGATCCCTCTGCTATAAATCAGAAATTTCTGTACTATACTGTAAATTCAATATCCCAATAAACTATTTTCATCCTATGTCAAGGACTCTGCATATCAGTATCCTGAATAAGATTTTTAAAAACCCATTCTATACATTTAGTAGCAATTCCTTCTTTTAAAATAGGAAAATCAGTGGTTTTAAAACAGGGTATCGCTGCCACCCCCAACTCCCTTCCCTGGGCCTTTGTACATGAGAGGTATTTCTGGTTAAGTTAATGGGGGTGGAGAGGGCACTACTGGAATTTAACAGGTAGTGCCAGTTAAATTAAATGTATACAATGCTCAAGACAGTCCCAAACAATCAAGAAGTGCGCCCCCTCCAAATGCCAATGCATAGTGGGTACTCAGTTAATGCGAATTATTAAATGCATTCAAAAACTCCATGTGTTAATTCATCGACTTAAAAAAAAAATTAAAGTACATATTGATTAAATTTGTATAAGTAATTTAAATGTATACTCCAGGGTATAAAGTCCAGGAAGGAAATACATCCACTAGAAACAATGCTAGAACAGTCCAGGTAGTCACTCTATTCAGTATCTTTCTTCTCAAGTCACTGAATGCTCTACTCATTTTTTAAAACAATCTTCAGTGTTTTTTTGTTGTTGCTTTTACGACTTTATGTTTTCAGAGCAGTTTTAGGTTCACAGCAAAATTTAAAGAAAGGCAGAGATTTCCTACCCCCGTCCCTACACATGCATAGATTCCCTCATTAGAGTTAGGATTATTATGAACCTGAAAGTGGTACCTCTATACAACACTACTAGTTTGGGGTTCATGCATTATGGACAAACATGTAAGGCTTTTACTGTATAAAGAACAATACTTTAAGGACTGAAATAAAACAGTTCAGTTTTAACACTTCTGCTTTAGTTTCAACACAAAATAATCACCAATATATATAGTTGTTAAAGAAAAAAACTTCCAGACATTCTCTGGAAATCAGATAAAATTTGTGATTGCCAATCTTGAAATATAATGCAAAATGGGCTAAAACTGTGTTTCATTCAAAATTATACAACCTGCCAATGCCAAATTATTGTCCTAAAAGGCTGCTTTATCCTAACAGATGAGAGAAGCGAGGCAGCACATATCAATAAATAGTGATTATTTCACAGGAGAGATGCACCAGAACAAAGGAGATGGAGCCAAGTGAAAGTCTCATGGCACAGAGTAATTTTCCAGTACACGTCCTGCATGTGTAGGGACCTGTTTTCCTTTTGTAGGAGTGGACTATGCCTCCTTACTGGCTTCAGAAGTGGTTTTCTGCTAATCACTGAAAACTGCTATCATTGCTCCAACAATACACTGGTGAATGCCTGCGTGTCAAGCTGTCAGGCCCTAAATTAGGTACCTAAGAGGAAAATATAATCTCTAACCTCTAAGAGGTTACAGTCAATGACACAGATCTTTAGTGAACGGATAATTACAACAAAAGGTTATGCCTGCTAGGATATGCTACAATAGGGAACAGGGAGGAAGGAGACCCAAGCTAGCCAAGGAAGATGAGTGTGGGTATCTTGGGAGGTGAAGAGCCAGTTGCAATTTGAAGCAATAGGATTTAGTCAGACAAAGGATAGGGGGAGGGCTTTTCTCAGCATAGGGCTTTACCCATGGAAAGTTCCCAAGGTAAGAGAATGTGCCATGTTAGAAGAACTGCAAGTAGTTCCTCATGGTATTTATAGGGAATGTCCAAAAGTTATTTCTTCTTTAACAACCACCTACAATGGTGATCATTTTGTATTGAAAATAAATAGAATGGCTAAAACTGGACTTTCAATTTTCAGATTTCAGTATTCTGGTCATGAGAGTTGAGGATAGGCTAGACAGGTAAATGAGGGGTCAAATATGCCTTAAGTAGCTTGGCTGGTTCTTATCCTAAAGGCCATGGAAAGATTTCAAGAGTGTAAGATTTCAAGAAGAGAAAGATAAACATGGATGTATTTATTTTTTTAGGCAGGAAAGACAAATGCCAAGGAAATGGGTTCAGATTCTGCTGCAGTAATTCAAGCAAGAAATGATAGGGGCCTGAACTAAGTAGCAGAGGAAGGAATACACTTGAGAAGTGTTAAGAAAATAAGACAGCCCAGCCAGTGTGGCTCAGCAGTTGAGCATCGACCTATGATCCAAGAGACTGAGGTTTGATTCCATCAGGGCACATGCCCCAGTTGCGGGTTTGATCTTCAGTGGGGGGCATGCAGGAGGTAGTCTATCAATGACTCTCATCATTGATGTTTCTCTCTCTCCCTCTCCTTTTCCCTTTCTCTCTCTGAAGTCAATAAAGACATATTTAAAAAACACACACACACACAAAAAAACAAACCAAGCCCTGCCGGGCGTGGCTCAGCGGTTGAGTGTCGACCTAGGATCCTAGGCGCTCAGGGTTGGATTCCCCGTCGGGGCACATGCCCAGGTTGAGGGCTGGATCAATGACTCTCTCATCATTGATGTTTCTATCTCTCTCTCTCCCTCTCCTTTCCTCTCTCTGAAATCAATAAAAGATATATTAAAAACAAAAAAAAGCCTTTCTTTCAAAAGATGAGAAAAGCAAGCATATTCGAATACTAACAGGAAAGAGCCAGCAGAAGAGAAGAGGCATAACTTTAAGAAGAATAAAGGAAAGATGAGGTTATAAAAGGAAGGGGAAGGGGAAGAGAAAGGAATGAGATCCAGAAAACACTAAAATACATGTGGCAAGATTAGGTTTAGGAAGAAGAGATTTCTTATAGAGATGAAAGGAAAATTTAAGACAAAGAGACAAGTGCAGGATAAAGAAAGCTGACAATTTTCTTATAATCTTTATATGCAAATAAATGGAAGTCACCTTGTTAAGCTGAGAGGGGATAGACAGGAGTAGGAGTTAAAGCTTGGAGGAACCCGGCATGCTCTACCTCCCAGGAGCAGGCCCAAGCCTTTCTTCCCTCTCAGGCATGCATCTCCTAAACTCTAAGAGACCCCACGAAACTTATAACCACCAGGGAGCAATGGGCAGCGGCAGCTCATCCTAGGCTAACCCCCTGAACCTGTCTCCAAGGCCCCCTTTTCTCTGACTTTCCGGTGAACCAAAGGCAGCCCTGCCTAGGCCCATTTCTTTCCTGTAACATTTCTAAAGAGCCAAAGCAGCCCTGCCTAGGGTCTCTCCCATTGCTTCTTCTATCCTAAGTCCTTCCTTATAAACGTACTCTCAAAATAAATAAAATAAAGTAAAAATAATTTTAAAAGCTTGGAGGAAAGCCAAGGGAGCCCAGTTGAAACCTGAGATATAAACTGCATGACTACGTAATTTTTTAAAAATTGATTTTAGAGAGAGAGGAAGGGAGAGGGGGAAAGATATATTAAAAACAAAAAGGGAGAGACAGAAAGAGAACCATTGATATGAGAGAGAAACATAGATAGGTTGCCTCCCACATGTACCCAAACTGGGGACAGAACCCGAAACCTGGGCACTTGCTCTGACCAGGAATCAAATGGGCAACCTCTTGGTGCAGGAGATGACACTCACCCTACTGAGCCACATTAGCCAGGGCTGCATAATTGTTTTCCCAAAACCTCAATGGCCATGACTAGAAACACAGGATAGGTTATAATTAGTGCTTTTTTAGAGGGTAAAATAAAACTGGGAAAGAGAGTGAGCTAGGTACTGAAGGTTCTTAAGTATTTTCCCCAACATCTTCAATTCTAAAGAGATCTTTTACCTCTATTTGGAGTATTTATTGACAAGAAAAAAAACTAGGTCTTCTCAAAAACAGTTTCTTGGCTCTAAGTATAGCTGCTTTGTGAAGAGATTATTTTAAGTGTACTTTATTTTTGGTCTTTGGATTACTTTATAAGCAGGTAATTCTAAATCTGGATAGCAAGTACCAGTTCTATACTTAAATCAAGGAATTTAATATTCAAATGAACTATTAAAATAAGTACTTGTAAGTACTTTGTAAGTACATGGGGGAGGATTAGAAAATACTATACACAAAATTAAATATGGATTTATATTTTTTAAAATTTGCTAGCATTTAAAAAATGTTAGTACTATAAAATAATTGTTTTAAAGATGTAAAATAAGTAAAAATCCTAAGCATATATAAACTACTATCAATTTGGGAAATTTCAAAGGAAGAAGTCATAATGTAATGTTCATATTGTTATGAAGTCATAGCCAAGTAAATTTCACTGCTACTTTTTTTATTTTATTTTATTGATTTCACAGAGAGGAAAGGAGAGGGGGGGGAGAGAGAGAGAGAAACATCAATGATGAGAGTCGTTGATCGGCTGCAGCCCACAACTCGGGCATGTGCCCTGACCGGGAATCGAACCCCGATCGCCTGGATCCTAGGCCGAAGCTCAACAGCTGAGCCACGCCCGCCCAGGCTCACTGCTACTTTTAACATAAACTAAATGGACAGAGATTTACTATTTCAACAGTTAAAAAAATTCTTCATGGGGGATAAATGGTGATAAAAAAATAAAAAATAATAAAGAAAAAAATTCTTTACAAAATAATTATCAACGGAAAAAGAAATCGAGAGGATTACCTTGTCTTTTGACTGTCCTTGTCGAGCAATTGCATCATATTTAATTTTTCCCTCAGCATCCACCTGAATGGCCAGTGCATTTGACATTTTTTTCTTTCGTCCCATATCCAGTGGATACTGGGCCACATGGATCTCTGGAAAAGCACCTCCATCTCCAAAATCCTATATATAAAAAAAAAATTTTTTTAATTAATAGTAACTTGAGATTCAAGATATATTCGTTCAACAAATAATTACTAAGCTTTTATTATTCAAGAAGCTGGAGATACAGCAATAAATAAAACAGGGTTCTCTGATCTTGTGGAGTTTATGTTCTACTGGGTAAAGATATAAAAAGCATAATCTTTGGCTTGTGATACATGCCTTAAAAGTAATGAAGAGACTAGGAGGAGGGCTACTTTCTATAGTGTGGCTAGGATTGTGCTTGTGAAAGGTAATGTGAACTAAAGCCTTAAAGATGAGAAGTAAGTCATGGGAAGATCTGAGGGAAGCATCTTCTAGGCAGATCTAATAGCAAGTGTGAAGGCCCTGCTTCAAGAATAAGCTTAGCATGTTTTAGGAAATGAGAGTCCAGTGGGGCTGTAGATTATTGAGGTCAGAGGGGCAGACACACAGGTGATAGCGCTGCATGGATAGACAAACACCAAATCATGAAAGGACTTCCAGACCATGGCAAGGAATCTGGCTTTTATATATGTGGCAGGAAAATATTAAACAAAATGTTTAAGCTAAGGAAAAGATTTTTAGTTTTAGCATAAATAATTTTCTTAGTGAGGAACAGGTCAAGCTATAGTTAGGGCAGAAATGTAAAGATTTTTTTTCTTGGAACTGATTTTAAATAACATAATATTAACATTCAGTATTCCATGAAAAGCAAAAAAATAAATAGAACAGAAAAAAATCAAAAATGAGTATAACACATTTCTAATGGTGATTATATACAATTATTTAGGAGAATTAAGACTTCTAAAGTGGAACAAGCAAATTAAAGTCTTTGTCAATGACGCTTAATATGACAAAAAAGGTAGATCAAATAAACATATGAATATTAATATAATTTTATTAAAATTAGCAATATTTGCTTTGTACCTTATTATAATTTATAAAATATAATCCACACCTACATTGGCTCATTTAATTCTTTTAATTCTTTAATACCTCATATTTTCATATGGAAAAAGTTAAGTTAAGGGATTTTTCCCAACGTCTCATGGCTAGCATATTTAGGATTTGAACCCAGATCTTTTGACTCCAAAAAAACCCCTATATTGCCTATTAAATGGATGTACCTTTCTTTTAGCTTAAAAAAGGGCAAATCAGTACTACTAAGAAATAATAGGAAAAACATTAAAATGAATCATTTAGAGGGGGGGGTTGATGAAAAATAATTTACGAAAATAACCACTTTTATAAGACCCCTCCCTTCAAGAAATATTCCATTAGATCATGGATATATGATATCCTAGGAACAATATACTTAATTGCTAAAGAAAGGTTTGGCATTTTTTAAAGCAAACAATAAAACTGAGGGAGACATTTTATTATAAATTACGGAGAAACTGTTAAAGCAGTCCCTAAAAAGGTGCTACCTGTACCCAGGCCATCAATCTGTCACATGCTCAGATTTGCTGGAATTCTTGAACTATAATAAGCACTTCAGAACTGTAGATGTGGCATTATGTGGTCATTAAGCTTGCCAGAAAATCACAGCTTTTCCTTTGAAAACTAGAACAAAATGCTATCTTCTGCAGAACATTCACTCCCCTCAAGAAGCATTCATGGTATTTCCAGATTAGCTGGCCATTTTGCTATGATTTTCAAATAAACTATTCTGTTCCACTAGGATATATGAAACCTTTGATAGTCAAGTTAAGATTTAAAAAAGCTAATAGCACCTGAATGTCATAATGCTGAAATGGAAGCAGGGATGAGATTTCTGTTGTATGTAAAATGATGCCTGCCACCTACAATCTTTGAGGCCAAATGAAGAATATCTATAATTCCTCAAAAGAGACACTCAAGTCCTCTATTACATATACCAATCACTACCTTTTTATCCCAGATAAGCTTCCTTGATGATCTTTTATTTTGCTCTGCTTCTCACAAATTACTCTTCGAGCAAAAACAAAAGCAACAACAAAAATCCTTTAATAATTGTTGTAAGACTAGCCTTCACACTCTAGAATTAATAAGGACCAGAGGATAGCCAAGGGAAAACAAAAACAAAAACAGGGAATATGTTAGAAGAAGACATGATCTAGTTGGGTGCACATCATCTAGACTCTCTAAATAGTTCTGGTAGGTAGGGGGAATGACAAACATGGGACAGGCTAAGAATACAGATGGATTCTTATAGGGTGCTAAGCAACAAATTTCAATCCAATGATTATTCAGTTCATTCACTATAATCACTACTTGGAGGCATATGAAAAAAAGCTAAGGGCATGAAACCTTCACATTTGTAAAGTAAAAATTATAACCATATGACAGAATATAACAGTGATAAAATGAAAATAAATGGGTACAAAAATAAATGGTATGGGCATTTAAAGATTTTTAATAGAGCAGGTATATTCCTTGGATGTGTAGGAGGAAAATTTGCAGGAGTCAGAATGAGTTTGGGGAGAAGAAAAAGGCTTGATGATACAGATGAAGTCTTGGGGAGGCAAAATGAATTAAACTTCAGATGTTTGCTTCTCTCCCTAGATCAAAAAGGGATCAAGTATGGGAAAATGTGCCCTGGAATTCAGGAAAGGAATATGTATTGAACTGATGTAAAGGATCCTGAGTAATCAAGAGGATAGGTGCTGCCAAAGAAGTTTGTTCTTTGGGAACAAGCTAAAGATATAAAAAGATCATTCCAGATTCTTCCCTTCCCCCATGCCTCCAAATCAACCATCAATCTCTTACACCTTTTAAAAATTTATCTAATATGTATATTAGGCATATAATTCTCAAAATGAAAACAAGAAAACAGATGAATAGAGGTTAGGGTTTGCCCAGGGTCACACAAACAGTAAGTAGCACAGTATGATGCAAAGCCAGTTTGTTTTTTAAACTTCCTGTCAGTGTTCTTCCCACTATACCCAATGGAAAAGAAATCAGAAAAAGAAATGCTGCTGGCATTTTCCTTGGAGGAAGATTGTCTCTTAAGGGTAATGTGGTATTGTGCATGTAGGGAGGAGGAGGGAGGAAAAGTATCCAAACATGAAATCATTCTTTCATTTTTTCCCTCTCCCTTTCCCATATGCTATAATCCCTAGATTTATAAAAGGTATATAGTTTCTTTTGCACGTTTAATAGTTTGACATAACAATAAATATAAACTAGTACAATTCTCAAGTGATCACAAAGCAGTGATGATAATAAGCAAGAAGAAAAAGATTCATCTTCTGAGGGAAGTATATGTTTTGAGAGCTCACAACCAGAATTTCTGTCATATTGATATTCACATGTGGAGATTCCAGGGTTTAAATTTATTTTACAAAGGTACTATAATATATTTCAGCACAATTTAATATATGCAAACTGAAGGTCCATATTTACTTACCTCTAATAACCGAGGTATCCAGCCTTTCCGGTACCCGTATGGGGGAGGTTCTCTTCGGGAGGAGACCAGGGAGGTCTGTCGTGATCTCTGAGATCTTGCCTTTTCTTCAGCCTCAAGCTGGTCCTGAGATAGCTGAGTAGGTGCAGGTAAAAAGCTATAAGCAAAGATAATAAAAGTCAGAATTTTTAAAAACACTTACAATTAATTTGATCTTTGCAATTTGGCCACCAGAGACTATTTTCCTATAAGACTTTTTCGTTTGAGCAAAAGAGCAAACTTTTTGATAATCTATGGCAGTATTCAGTATCAGTCGTTTTGTTATGCCTGGAAAGAAATAAGTACTCAGAGACATATAGTAAAAACATTTGACTAGAATGCAGGCAAATGGTGCCAGAAACAAAAATTAACAGATATTTCACATACTAGACAAATTATTGAGATTTTATGCTCCCACATTTCTTTTCTGGTAACAAGCAAGTAAACATCCTCATTTAGCCACAGGGCAACTCTCTAGCTCATGGTTTTCTTAAGGTCTTTGCTATTCTTATACTTCTTACTTTTAACTATTTTACTCTTATGCTTCTTACTTTTAACTATTTTAGTGTCAATATAAAAGAACAAGGATTAGAACTGAATGTAACAAAGAAATTGATAAGAGAAAGAAACACAAGTTGCATATTTAAGTGTGCTTCCCCAAGGGTATCTAGTTTAGAATGCAATTTAAAACTTAAGATGTCAAGGATTTAAAGCCTAAAGATGTAATTTTAGTCATTCTTTATTCAAAACAGCTTTTCTACAAAACCAGCAATTTTCAACCTTTTTTATCTTGTAGCACACATAAACTAATTACTAAAAATCTGCAGCACACCAAAAAATATCTATTATATATATATATATATACATATATATATATTTGCCAATCTGACAAAAAAATAAGTATAATTTTGATTCATTAACACTGGACAGCTACTGTGTTGACTGTTGTCATTTTTTTATTTGACAATCAAAGGGAAAAGAGGTCAGTGCCCCTGACTAGTCAGGTATTGCATGTTTTTTAAAAAATTCTTGCAGCATACTGGTTGAAAATTGCTGTACTAAATCATTCCTAACAACTTTTAAGTATGACATTATTAAAGAGATACTCCAAAATACCACAAAGGGATTGCAGTAGATAAATATGTTTAATGGAAAAGTTAAGGTTCCTTTGTAATTCTTGGCCAGTAAGCATATTTGAAGAAGCAGTTGAGCTTATTTATTCAACAATATTTATTGATCACTTGAGTGCAGGCACTGTGCTAGGCAGACAATGAGACTATAAACTGAGAAATACAGCTTACAGTCTTGCAGGGAAGAGAGACAATCAAATAATCACAAAAATCCTTAATTAAAAATTATACTAAGTGATGAAGGAAAAGTTCAGAGTGCCATGACAGCATACATCAGAGGGATCTAATCCAGTGGGGAGGGGGAGATGGCAGGTAATGTGATAGCTAAGAGCTCAGAGTTCAGATCCTACCACTTACTAACTTAGATAAACTACTTCTCTGAACCTCAGTTCTCTCATCTGGAATGGCAGATCAAAAGACTACCTACATCATAGGGCTGTTATAAATATTAAGTGAGAAAATCCATGAACTTGGCACAGTGTTTAGATACCATCCATAAATATTTGGTTATTTGAAGCCATTCTGACCCCCCCCCCATTTGTATTTGTTGTCCTCCATCCGTACTCCCACAAGGCTCTCTGTGTCCCACAACTATCACATCTACCTTATGGTATTGCAATCATCTCTTCATTTACCTTTTTCCCCCTCTAACTAGACTGTAAGCAACTTGAGGACAGGAATCAAGCCGCCTGCTGCCTCTTTCATCCCTAACTCCCCTGGCATTGTCTATCTCACAGCAGGAGCTACTTAAATGATTGTAGGAGAAAGAATTCACTCTACCCTTCACACTCACCATCTTTATGTCACTACAGCCAGATTCTGGCCTTTCCTTAAACCATCTTAGAGTCTTTACATTTGCTGTTGCCTCTGCCATAGAACAGTCTGTTTACTTACCAAGAATATTATAGTGCTTTTATAGAAAACTCTTCCCCAGATCTTTCATTTTAGTGACCAGTTCTTCCAACAGAGTAAAGAAAAGAAAAATGAAATATTTAAATATTTTGGCCTCTTTGTAACTGTCTCTGTATCCCTATGTGCTTGCTTCTTGGCATTCATGTCCCTGCTCAATTACACCTCCCTAGAGCTATTTTATGACCACCTTGTCCAAAACAGCACTCTACTTCACATCTTTATTCCTCTTACTACCTAAAATTGCATTATTAATTTATTCACTCATATATAATCTGTCTCTCCTAGTATGTAAGCTCTGTGAGGACAAGTTTGCCTGACTGATTCAATACTGTAAAACCTTCACTTGCAACAGTGCCTGGCATGTGGAGACTTTCAATGAATGAATGAATGAATGGATAGAGTCCAAAATTTGGGGCTCTTACCACAGTTATTTTCAGAAAACCATATATATCCAATACATAGGAGGGATACAAAGACAGTTACAAAGAGGCCAAAATATTTAAAGATTTCATTTTTCTTTTCTTTACCCTGTTGGAAGAACTGGTCACTAAAGTGATAAAAATCAGGCAGCCTGCCAAAGCAGAATTTGGACAATCCAGTAAACAGGTAAACTGGCCTCGATTAGGTGAGAATATATTCTAGCCTTTCAGAGGGTCTTAACTTTGTTGTTCCCTGTAAAGAATGACATTCTCACCTAGAAGCACACTTCTGGTGGGGGGAGGGGAAAAGGGAGCAAAGATGGTACATAGAGGGATGCATATGCAAGCAGAAAGTCTATTCAGTGGTTCTCAACTGGGGGCAATATATCTACAACGTAGATATTTGACAATGTCTGGAGACATTTTGTGAGGATTTGAGGGCTGAAGGTGGAAAGGGTGTTGGGGTGTCACTGGCATCTAGTGGGTAGGGGCCAAAGATGCTGCTAAACATCTCACAGGGCAACTCTATAAAAGAATGAATTATCCAGTCCAGATGTTGATAGTGCCACTGTTGAGAGATTTTAGTGTACTCCTTCCCCTTCACTAGAAAAAGCATACTAAATGCAAGTGATATTAGATACATAACCTTAAACACACTTGAATTTAGACATAAACCAGTATGACTTTAAATTTTTAGTTAGTAACAATCATTGGTGACAAGACTGTAACACATCAGTATGTCAAGTCCCCGCTATTAATCCCTGGTAGATTCAGAAAATAACACTTGGCCTGGAAACTTGAGACCATCTCTAAAAATCAAATCAGCTAGAACTAACGCCACAAAACCAAAAAGCTACATAGTCCCTGAGCCAAGCTATATAAAGACTACAACACTCTGCCATTGCAATTTTAAGCACACAATACCCACATCATCTCTGGTATTTTTCCTGCATGTCCTTTTCAAATTTCAGCTTTTCCACAAAACCACAAAGCTTTTCCTCGTAACTCCACTAGTCTTTGTTACAGTGCCTTCCACCTAGAGGGCACTCAATCAAATGTTTGATGCCCATAACATTTACTAAAGGAAACTCTCCAGTCCATTCGGCTCATTCCATCGAATTCTCTTTGCACTTAAGGTTAATACTACACGAATAAGCATTCTGGGTTTGTTTCATATCTGTACGCCTTGTTCATCATCTTTCCTGCAGCCAAAGACTGTCCTATTTCCGTCTTTAAACACACATGCCCTAGGATGGAGCAAGGCACCAAAAATTAATTCCCAAAAGTTTGCTGATTCAAACATTTTTCATATGTTTGAATTTGTAACTGTCATCAGCCAGGAAACATGTATGTGAGGAGAATGAAGTGTGTTTAGGGAGCTCAAGTAGATGTCCTAAAATGATTACTTTCTTCGCAAAACCTCTTTGACGCTGAACTTTTCCTACTGCCTTCGCACGGAAAGTTTTTCTACTTAGATGGGGCAGCAAGGTCTCAGACTAGTAGAAGTTACATAACTCCTCGGAATCTCCCACTTGAGCATCTTTTTCCTAAAGGCAGGGACCACTTTACATGCGGTTACCAAGGCAACCAAGAACAGCAAAAATCCGAAGTGGTTCTATCCACGGAAGAAACTCCAGGGTCCAAAAGTTAAAGCGCGGAGCAGCGGCGCGAATTAGTAACAGCGGCCACTACTGTGGCAAATTTAATTAAAATTTCTGTTCAATGTCCATCCCGATCACTTTTTTTTCCCCCCCCATTCCAGGAATCCTTGTTTCCGGACAGAGACCGCAGCTGACAATCGGCCTTTAAGTCAGGCAGTCGCCTCCCGCCCGCTTCATTCTGCCCAGACAAATAAGCCACTGCCCCCTACAGCCCCCATCCCGCCCACCCGAGCCGCGGAACCGGGGAGCGCTCTCCACCCCCCCCAAAATGCTTAAGCGAAAAACAAGTGCGACTCCTTCGCAGCTGAGGCCAGAAAACTATTCACCGCGCCGCTGCTTTCGGCCCCGGTGAAGGGGCAAACTCAACCCGGGAAGCCACTCAGGAAAGACCCCAGCTTCGGCGAGGCCTAGTCGCCCGGTGGCCAGCGGGAGGGCCTAGCCGTGGCCTCGGCCCCCGACGCTCTGTGCCCCGCGCCCGGTCACTGCCCGGAGAGTGTGGACAGAAAAATGAAAAAAAGTGGGCACTTCCAGACCCTTCCGTATCGAGGACCCAAATTAACAACCCACCTCGTGAGCGCCATCTTCTTCCGCTTGCTCCCACAGCGAGCGACAGCTCCGCGGGGCGGGTCTTTACCGGAGACGAGTTAGAAGGAAGGAGCGCGCAATACGCAGGCGCCCTAGCCGCAAGGTCTTCTGGGATTTGTAGTTCTTGGCGTAAGACCACAGTTCGGTTCTAGCGTAACCAGACCAAGCTGTTGTGGGATAAGCGATTCAGTTAAGAAAAGCAAAAGCTTCACCCTCCCTCTGTAAAATGAGAGGACGTTACCTAGGCAAAATAACGAAGCGGCCTGTTAAGCTACGCACTATTCCCTACTCATTTCTCTTGTAGGGGTCCCAAATATAAGAGCCTTCCGGAGACAGCAACATTAAATAAAAAGAGGAGGGGTTTTAAAACAATAAGAAATAGTGAGACGGATGAATGGAGAGTTCTGGAACACTGAAAATATTCACACTTAAATTTTTTCTTTAGATTTTATCCCTTATCACCAGACCTCACTCCCCAGATATTCTCCTGGGGAGGTATTGTGTGATTCTTAGTAAGTTACCTTTAAAACTGTGAACCTGAGAAAGAAGACACCAACCAAAAAGGGCTCCTGGTGGCTAACTGGGCCCAAATTTTTAAACACACACACACACACACACACAACAACCCAGCCTAGCAGCCATTTCTACATGGGGGCCTCTCAGCGAACTGCCCTTCAGAAAGAGCCCTGCCCTGAACTGGCAGCACTGTTTCTCCGCGCGCTGAGCCGGCCCTTACTGGGGAGTTTCTGGAATCCTAGTCCAACCGACAGGACGGAGGCTTTTCCCATCCAATCAGAGCTGCGCAGCTCTGACCAACCAGAGTGGCTGTATGCTGACCAATCACGATGGTGACTTTCAGACCTATAAAGGATGAGAATTTGGAGTCCTCATTTCCATGGGGACAGACGGATGAGGGACCAAGGGCAGGGATTTCTGTCCATATGAGCCCCTCCGGCTCTGAGAACAGGCAGAGCAAATCTGCAAGGAGCAGAGCAAAGCTGTCTGGTGAGAGAGGGGCCTGATCCTGGGCTGCCTCACCGCTGTGCTGTTTGCACAGGGATGCTGGATCACAGCTGAGCTGTTTTGCACGGAATTAGGGTCCTTCTTCACTGCACCCCAAGTTAGAGATTCCAGCTGGTGTTGAATTGATGTCAAAGACCATTGGTTGACAGAACAGTCACGTATTATTTGTGCATGTTTTTATGTATGTATGTGTTTTAGATAGTGTTTTACAAGTGCTGAGAACAATATCCAGCATAGAGTAAGCACTCAAAACGTAATTATTATTTTCAGGCTTTAATTTAATTGGCTTTAATATAAATAATCCAATTAAAGGAATGCAAGAATTTGAAGAGATGTTTCTTCAAAGAAGATGTATAAGTGGCTAATAATCACATGGGAAGTTGCTCAACATCATTAGCAATCAGAGAAATGCAAATCAAAACTACAATGAGATACCAATTTATAGTCATTAGGATAGCTAAAATAAAAGACAGACAAGCAGTATTGGTGAGAAAGTGGAGAAATTGGAACCCTCATACATTGCTGGTGGCACTGGAAAATGATGTAGACACTTTGGAAAACAGTTCGGCAGTTCTCAAAAGGTTAAATGTAAAGTTACCATATGATCTAGCAATTCCACTCCTAGATATATACCTAAGAGAACTGAAACATATATCCACACAAATACTTGTGCACAAATGTTCATAGCAGCGTTCATATTAATCCAAAAGTAGAAGCAACCCAAATGTCTATCAACTGATGATAGATAAACAAAACATGATATTACTTGGCAATAAAGAGGAATGTAGTACTGATACATGCTAAAACAGGAATGAACCTTGAGCAAGTTTAGCCAACTTGCAGAGTTGAAATGAGCAGTCCAAAAGAGAGCACCTTTACTGCTAATACCAGTTGCAACTTTGGGGATTCCTAAAGCCACTCTTAGATTTGATAATTCGTTAGAAGGATGCACGGAACTCACTGAAAGGTGTTATTCTCACGGTTTATTACAGGATATTGATTAAAATGAGCTAAGGGAAGAAGCACGTGGAGCACCGAGCTTCCCTCTCCTGTGTAGCCAGGACTGCAAAGCTCTCCCAGCATTGTTGTGTGGGAGTACACACAGGTGGGAAGTGCACCTGAGCCTCGGTGTCCACAGTTTTTATTGAACCTCCATTACGTAGGCATGACTGCCTATGTGGTTGATCTCAGTCTCCAGCTCCTCCAGACATCTACTGATTCTGCATGACCTATAGCTCCCATGCTAAGTCACATTGCAGGTCTTTCTGGCCAGCCCCCACCCTCAGACTATTTGATGTGGCCAGCCGCCATCTCAAATCATCTTTTTAAGACTCTCTGGCCCTGACTAGTGTGGTTCAGTTGGTTGGCGTCATCTGTGCACCGAAAGGTTGCCAGTTCAATTCCCAGTCAGGGTGCATGTAGGCTGGATCATGTTGATGTTTCTCTCTCCGTCTTCTTTCCCCTCTCTCAAAATCAATAAAAAAAAATCTTAAAAAAGAAAAAGACTATCGGGTGACCCAAGGCTCCAAAGGCAGACAAAGACACTCTTATTAGGAATGACATTTCAAGAGCTTAGAGATTACTTCCCAGAAGCTGAGGAAAAAGGCCAGAGCTCTGCTTCGGCAAGGTTAACTTCTTTACTACAAAAACCTTGAAAACATTAAGCTAAGTGAAAGGAGCCAGTCACAAAAGCCCAGGTATTGTATAATTCCATTTATAAAAAATTTCCAGAATAGACAAATCCATACAGACAAAAAGGAAATTAATAGTTACCTGGGACCGGGTTTGGTGGGGGTGGGGGATGGGAAAGGTGAGTGACTGCTAAAGCATACAGGGTTTCTTTTTGGATTGTTGAAAAGTTATATAATGGTGATGGTGGCACAGCTCTGCAAATATACTACAAACCATTGATTTGTACACTTTAAAAAGGTGAATTTTATGGAATGTGAAATATAAATAAAGCTATAAAAACAAAGTCAAGTAAAATGCAAAATTTATAAAATGAATAAATAAGTGAATAAAAAGTATGATCTAGTATCCTTTCATTCATTTTTTCCCCAAATGAGCTTTTGAATTATTTTGTTGAGTTCTTTTTAAAAAGCCTGTAGAAATATTGACTTTCACTGACTTGATCATAAATTAACTTAGAGAGCTGATATCCTTACAGTTTTGTGTCTCAGGAACACTGTTTAGGTTTTGACTTATTAAAATCTCTCATATCTTTCGATAGCATTTTGAAGGTTTCTTTAAATAGATTGCACTCATCTCTCAGAATATTGATCCTTAGGTATTTAATTTCTTTATCATGAATGCAATCTCTGTTTTTATATGATTACTAAATATAACAGTAATTTTTATTAAGCAAACCAAAAGTGTTCTGAAAAACATGTCAATTTATTAGTAGAATCGATTTTTTTACTGTAATGACTTAAAGTTAGTTTCAGCTTGTGTTTGGTGAGATGTGCTCCTATATCCTCTTACTGGGACTGAGCAATTCTTTGGGTTGACGCTAGGAAAGGAGCTTTGGGGTCAGCTGTTTCCCTCCTCCAGCTCTGAGATTTCCTGTTTAAAAGCACTCAGAGACCTGCTGACCCCATTTCTTTCCAGATTTAATTATTCTTTTTGAAAGTTGGCTCTAACCTTAAGGGAATTTGAAACACACGGCTCCAGTGGGGATGGAGCTTCAGACCTAAGATAACTATCTCTTTTTCTATTGAACCGCCTGGCAGGGGAACAATTTGCCCCTTGCCCTGAGCACTCTCATTTGTTTTGATAATTTTCATTCTTATCAAGTGTGCTGCTGGCCCAGAAGGCAGCCATCTGATACCTGAAGTGACTCCCTTGTCTTTTCTCTAGTAACAAGATATTCCACCAGAATATGCCTGTTTGTGCAGCGAGGAGCTACAGCAGGTGTGGATGGCTATGATTTAATAACCCTAAGGGGAAAAAACTGGGGCAATAAGAATACTGTTTGTTGATGGGCTCCTCTGTGCCTATGTATCTCATTTCGTCCTCACAACAGCCCTATGAGTAGTTAACTCTTATTATCACCGTTTTACAGTTTGAAATATGGAGGCTTAGAGATATGTAATTTTCCAAGATGACAAATAGAAAATGACTAATCTGGAACTTAAACCCAAAGAATATGATCTTAACCACTATTCCCCACTGACTCCCAAGCGGGAGATTCTGTCTTTTTAAGAAGCCTGAAGTCAGACAGACCTGAGTTTGAAGTTAGACCTGCACCCCTGGCTTTAGTTCTGTAACCTTCAGCAAGTCTACCTATTTCATAAGGCTGTGAGGATGACATGAGATGATAAATGTAAAGTGCTTAAGTGCTTGGTTCACAGTGAGTACTAAATAAATATCAGCTGTTATTCTTAAAAAATGTATCCAAAATTTACCAAGTGCTTTTTCTGTGCTAATTTGGGGGGACTCAGAGTTAAATATTGTGCATCCCGAGTTCTAAAGACCAGGGGGTTGGTAGATCTGAGGTTTCTGGGCTGAGCCTGGCCTTCAGAAGTGTTCTTTCTCTCCCATACATGCTTTAAAATGTTTGAATTAGTTCCAGACATTTACTTATTTAAATATTTATCACATTGTATTTTAATTACCAGTTTATCAGTCTCCCATTAGATTGGAGTTTCTTAAGTGCAGTGATTGCCATGTTCACTTTCCCTTGAAATAAGTGCCAAAATATTTGCTAACTGAGTAATGAACAATATTTCTATTCAAATGGTATATATTTATCCATAATTGTTGAGCATTAATCTCCAAATATTCTATAACCTGATTTAAAATCATCAAATTTAAACAAGAAACTGATACCAAGGCTTTGATTTAGTTTATGCTAAATCATTAAAAAAATGTATAGCTTTGGGGCATTTTATTATTAAAAGCTGGTACTCATATACATAAACTAATAAGAACTTAAAATTCATCATACATTTACTTCATTTTTTAGCTTCACCTTCTAGTAAATCTTTAGCTTCATTGATTTTGGCTGCTACATAAGGAGATGCTCCCTCATATGGGTGATTTAAAAGCATCATTTGTCGATGAGCATCTCTTAATCTTCCTTTATTGGCAGTAGGGCTTATATCTAGTATTAATTCTGCTTCCAGTTTTGTCACTTTGTAATAGCCACCTCTGTAATTGCCACCATTGAAGGCCTTCTTCAAGTGTAGTTCTAGGCTTCATATACAGGTAGCAAAGAATTAGCAAAAATGTTTAGAAGGTCTTACAGATTTTGGTAGACTTTGAAAAACTTACTTGACTTGAGGCTCTGTATGCTTCATGACTTGCAAAACACGACGGCCTGCAAATCCTGTAGCAGCAATGGCCAGTGCAACACTGCCACTGTACTGGCCACGACTCCTGCTCAGCTCCCCTGCCTCCCCTGGGAGGGACAAAATGTCCAGACCCAGCTAAAATAAAAAAGACAAAAACAAGTATGGATGAGGATGTGGAGAAACTGGAACGCTCCTACGTTGCTGGTGGGCATGTAAAATGGTGCAACCACTTTGTACAACATTTTGGCAGATCCTCAAAATGTTAAGCATAGAGTTACCACATAATCCAGAAGTTCCACTTCTGGGTATATACCCAAGAGAAATGGAAACATGTTCACACAAAACCTTGTACACAATGTTCATAGCAGCATTATTTGTAAGAGCCAAAAAGTGGAAACGACCCAAATATTCATCAACTGATGAATGGGTAAACAAAATGTAACATCCATACAACAGAATATTATTTGGCAATATGAAGAAACGAAATACCAATATATATAACATACATAACATATATAACATACATAAAACTTGAAAATGTTATGCTAAGTGAAAGAAGCCAGTCACGAAAGACCAGATATTATGATTCCGTGTATGGGAAATGTCCACAGTCGGAATACCTATAGGGGCATATCCATACAGAAGGCAGGTTAGTGACTGCTCGGGGCTAGTGCCCGGGTGGGAGGATAGATACACAGATAGACAAAGCAGGGGGAGGAGGGATATGCCTCAGAAGAGTGGACCTTGGAGCATAGTTCTGAGAATTAAACCACATTTTTAAAATTTAGTGATTCTCTTTTTCTGATTTCAAAAGGATTTCATTTTCTGTGGAAAAAATTTAAAGAAAAAGAAAAGCAAATAGCAGAAAATAAAAACCACTTGCAATCCTATTACCCATAGACAATGCCCATTACGTTGATGTGTACCCTTCTAGACTTCCAAAGGGCATTTCAACTGTGGTTTTTTTTGTTTGTTTGTTTTTTGCCAGCAGACACCACCAGTGACTTGCCTGGGGTCTCTTAGCTAGTGAGTGAGAGAGTCTACACTGGAACCCAGCTGCTGGATCCTGAACTTCATTATGCTCAGGAACAGAGGAGATCCTCCCCCCTGCCCCCTGCCTTGTATTACTTTACACATATGTCTATGTAACACTTTAAAAATTAATTTTAAAATTAAAAAAATTTATCTGTGTCTACCACTGGACTATGGGCGTCTCAGCAGGGCAGGAATATCATCTCATTTATATCAGTATCCTCAAAACAAGGCCTGGTGCTGAATAGTGGCTCAGTACTTGGAACACAGTAGGCACCCATGTCCTTCCAGTCAGGGAGACAACTAGGTCTCCATGGCCTCTCATGGAACTGAATTGCAGGTGTCCTTGATTTTCCAAGACTGACCTGGCTTTCTCCCAAAGAAATAGTTTGTAGCATCCCCAGGTAAAGGGGACTGGGGCAGGACACTAACGGTGTGTAGCACACCACCTAAAATTATCCAGTGTACCACCAAGGGCAATTGTACCACAGTTTGGAAAGTCCCAGTGTAGAGAATGGCATTGTGGGTGTAGGGTTTTAGGGGGTGCTTTGTGGGAAAGGGGACTGAATAGAGGTCTGTGGAAAAGTCTAGACATGATGTATGGGGAGCTTGACAATGTTTGTGATGACAGGAATGGGGAGGAAGGGAAAGACGGGAAGGGTATACAGGAGGAAGTGTCAATAGGTTGAGTGAACTAGTGATGAGGGACTGAGAAGAATGGAAAGACTGGCCTGAACTGGGACCCTGGGACCCTGGAAGACGAGCAGTGCCTGGGCAGGCGCAGAGATTCAGGGCCGGGAAGCTTGCTTGCTTCTGTGAAGACCAAGTGAGCAATTCTCCAGCACTGCTGTTTGTGGGCAGACCCTCTTCTTTGCTTTTATCTAGAATATCTATTGCTAAAGATAAGGATTTGCTCCTCAGATTTTAGCAAAAGAGGCATGATAGGCGGATGACAAAGCCCATGTGCCTCCTCTTGCTACAGAAATGCCAACCCCCCACTTGCCCCAGGGTGTCTGTCAGTAGCTCTCAGGGGGAGCCATCAAATTAGCCCTTGACGTGAGTCACAGTTCTAACTGCCTTTCTCTTCTGATGAGAGGGTGCTCAGTGCCTCCTGTGCCCTCCTTTCCTGGCAACAGAAGGGTGGTGTGAGATTTAATTTCTCAAGAAAACTAAAAAAGACACCAAGATCCCCAGTCTCCATCTCATGTGAGCCAAGACCTTCTTCGGGCGTAGAGGGTCAGTGCAGACAAAGGCGCTCTGATCACTTGTGATGGTTTATCGCTCTAATTATAGAAAGTATTTAGCTATTGTTCCTAATTGCTTGCTGCAGTTGGGTTTGAGCATTGTTGTTCTTTTGTTTTTTGTTTTTTACAAAAGTCTGGTTTCTGATGAGTTGTTCTTTTCTCTCTCTCTCTCTTTTCCCCTGCCTTGGTCCATTCCAGCCCCTGGCTGTTCCATTGGAGAACGGAAGGAGGTGTTGTGATATTTCTGGAGAAGCCACTTTATCTCACCTAGTTGTTTTCATGGCTTTCCCTCTCCTCCCCCTAGTTGCCTAATAGAGAGGGAGGGAATGAACATTTACTGAACACCTATTTTGTATGTGCCAGGCATTGTACTAGCCCTCACACAGGTTGTCTTACTCAATCCTTGCAGCAAGGCTGAGAGGCAGATGCTATTACCCCCAATTTATAGATGAGGAATCTAAGGCTCAGGAGGGTCTCACAGCCAGTAAGTAGCTGACCTAGGATTTAAACCTAGTGAGTTGGAGGCAGGATCCAAATCCAGGTCTGTCTGACTCCATGTTGCCTCTCTAAAGGGAGGCTGAGAGCTTTTATAGATTTTGACTAATAGAACATTGGCCTTGATACTTCTACCACTATGGGAGATTGGGGGAATCCTGCTCCCTCACCCTGAAAGCGCCTATTTCTAGGTTCCCTGTTGGAGGTCTGGGATTCCTGTTGTTGGTTCATGACAGTTGGAGAGATTTTCCATATTATGGTAGCAATGACAAGGAGGAAAGCCACTTCACCACCAGGGGCCTAGGCCAGTCAGAATCCTACAGGAAACAGATGGTGGGTTCAAGGGTTTCAATGCAGTGATGAATGAACGGACTGTGTGGAAGAGGAATGGGCAATTAGGGAGCCCACAAGCGGGTGGGGAAACAGCTGGGCACTAACATAGCAGGAAGCCATCACCACCCCGAGGTCTAAAGGGGCATCATGTGGGAATGGTGTTTCTGAGCCCAGAAAAGCTGGGGCTAGGGCAGAGGTACCCCTACAGGAGCTGTGGCAGGAGAGGAACCCCGCTACTGCTGCAATGCTGACAGGAAGGGCAGGTCACACATGAAGGGGTGTGTGTGTGTGTGTGTGTGTGTGTGTGTGTGTGTGTGAACAAACATCTAGACTTCTCTCTCCTTTGGCCCCCTTGTCTCCTGGTCATGGTCAAACCTAACTGGAAGACAGAAGGCCAGGGAGCCCAGGGGAAGCAAGCAGTACCAGTCATTGTCCTGGGGCACAGGGTAGGGCACAGAAGGGTGCAGAGAGCACTTGAGGATGATACTCAACACAGGGATTACTCATGTGTGCCCTTCATGCCAGTCCATAGGAGGTAGGGCACTGTTTACAGACTCAAAGAATAATGGAATGAGAGAGTTGGAAGGGCCCTTTGAGCTCTGCCCACAAACTCCCTTTACTTTGCAAAAGAGGATCCTGAGGCCCAGGGAGGGAAAAGGACTGGTAGGTCCAAGGTCCAAGGTTGGCAGCCAGTTAGTAGCATAGGCAGGACTGGAGTCCGGCTCACCTAACTTTCAGTCCATTCCACCTCTTTATTGGAGAGCTGTGGTCAATTAATGGTTGGTAATAAAAGATTACTGCTGAGCCAACTTGCTTATTTCCTTTTGAAATTGCTCAAAGACCTCAGGGCATAATTTACTTTGGTCCCAGATATTTGTCTCAAATGATTCCTTCTCTAAATACATCTATGATCAGAGTGGGCTGCCCAATCCAGAATGTGGGCTCTGGAGTCAGAATCATGGGGTAGAATCCCAGCTCTGCCCTCATGGAGTGATCTTGGACAAGTTACTTAACTCTCTGTGCCTCAGTTTGCTCAATTATAAAATGGGGATAATAAACATATCTATGTCATACCTCATGAGGATTATATGAGAAAAAGTATTTAAAGCACTTAAACAATAAGTACTTGATAAATGATAGCATATATATGTATTCATTTTCATATAAATATTTATGGGATATATATACCCAATAAATTGATTTAGAATTCTGGTTATAAATTCATAAGGTTTTTATTCCTTTTGAGATATATCAGCTGTTATTTTACAAGGATTTTCCCCCTCCCTTATGGCAGTTAAGAAAACTTACGGGCATGTCAGTTATAGCTCAGTAAAGCTGAAAATGGCCCTCTGGAGTAGGAGGACCCTGACCTTCAGGCCTTAAGTCTGGGCTTGACTGCCTTTGTCCTGCTGGGACCTGCTCTGTTCTGGGCAGGCGCACACATAAGCTTCCTGGTTTCTAGCTCATGCTTCCTTCTGCTGCTGCTTCCGTGGATGCAACCCCTGCAGGGTGTTGCTCACCTTTGAAATGCTGCTGGAACCAAATGCGGCTTTCTGGCTTCCCCTATCAGAAGTCTCAGGCTTCTCCCTCCCGCAAATAACACAGTTCCTTTGTTGCTTCTGCTGCAGTGGCCTTTTCTCCTTGCCTTAAGGAAGAATCCTGCTCTTTGGTTTCTCTTGCTTTTCCTCTGGTTGGCTGCTATGTGATACTTTCTCCCTGATGGTCCAATTCCAGGACAAGATATGTATACAGCATCCTGCATGAAACCTCTCTTGGACAGCATTCCAAATACTCAGTACCAACCCCAGGCCTTGCTGCCCCAGAAACACAACTGGGACTCTGGCAGGTTCTGAAATAAGTTGCTTCCCTTTATAGCTTTGCTTGCTCAGTGCATTTTCTACTTAGCTTCTCTGGTCATATCCCATCTCAATTTAAAGCATGTTTCTTAAACATGCCAAGCTCTTTCCTACTGCTGGGTCTTTGCACTTGCTGTTCCCTTTGCTTGGAACACACTTCCTCATCTTCCCCATGGCTGACTTCCTCATCCATCAGGTTAAGCAGCCTCAGAGGGGCCTTGTCTGACTCCTCTGTCCCGTTACTCTTTACCACACCCCCTGCTTCTTTCCTTCACACAGTTTATTACATCATGCAACTATCCTATTATTTCTTTGCTTGTCTATTGTCTGTCTCCTCCTACGCCACCCCGGCCAAATGACACTCTGCAAGGGCCAGGACCTTGCCTGTTTTGTTCACCATATATCCTGAGGAGTTCTTGAGTTTAATGCAGTCCAAATTTATCAGTTTTCTATACAGTTTGGTGTTATGTTGTTTAATAAACACTACCTTGAGATTACAGGATGTTTTCCTTTATTTTTTTCCCCAAAAGTTCTGATTTTGCTTTTTCCCTTTAAAGTCTTTAATCTACCTGGGATTAGGTTTTGTGTTTGGGTGAGTTAGGGACCTAACAGATAACTAGTTGTTTCAGCTCATATACTGAATAGGTTATCTTCCTCCATTGCTCTATAATGCTGGCTCTGTCCTGTCAAGATTCCACACATGGGTGGACCTGTTTCCAGGCTCTCTAGGTTGCTTCATTTCCCTGTCTCTGTCTATCCCTATACTAATACCACATGTCTGAATTTTTATAGTTTTAGAATAAATGGCTATATATGGAAGGGTGAGTCCTTGAAACATGTTTCTCTTCCTCAAGAATATTTTGGCTATGCTTTGCCTTTGTTTTTGCATATAAATTTTAGGTTAGCTTGTGAAGGTCCAGAAAAAGTCCTGTTGGCAATTTAATTGGAATTGCATTGACTCAAAGGTTGGTCACCCCCCCATCTCTGTTTCCCCAGGAAGTAGCTCAAGAGATGTTTGTGGAATGAATGGACGTCTGATGAATGTCTCCGAAGTACAGCTTACGAACAAATATTCGTTAGCTGTCAGTGAATGAATACATGGGGGCCAAAGACAATTAAGATTAATTAACACATTCTTACTATTTAGCAACTGCCAGTCAATTTCTTGCTCACCTACTCGTTCTAATAACACCCTATTTAAAACACACAACCCACAACGCCATCCTCGACGGAATACTTTCCTATTTGGAGACCCTCTTGAAAAACAAGTTTTCAAGAAGACTCCGTGTCCAAGGCCCAGGCAAAGAAACAAAGCCACCTGACAGGTAAAGAGTCTGCGGCTCCCTTGCCTCCCCCAGTTCAGCGGTCCAGCGGGACCCGGGGGGTTCTTAGCCTGGGCTTCCTGCGGCTTAGGGAACCAAGAAGAACTACAAGTCCCGGCAGGCCGCGCGGCGCCCCGGCTCAACCAAACGCAATCCGAGGGTGGAGGAGAGCGACGTTCCCGAGCGCTCCCGTTACCCGGCTGCGGCGGGAGGCCGGGCGCCGCGGCTCGGCCGCCCTCAGGGTGAGTAGGGCGGCCCCTCGGGGGCTGGCGCAGAGCCGGGGCCGCCAGGGTCTCGCGGCTCGTGGAGCGCGGGCGAGCCATGTGGACGCGCCGGGCGCCCACCCCTGTTCAGGCCACTGCAGCCACCTAGCGAGCCCGGAGGAAACCCCAGCCGGTGACCTTGTCACCCGGGGCGCGCGCACGTGGCTCGTGCGATTGGCAGGGCCCCGCCCCCTCCGCGGGGACGCGCCTGCCGGGCTTCCCCGTGGGCTGAAGCGTGCGGGGCCGCTTGGGTGGCGCAGCCTTGCGCGTGGGTGGAGCTGGCGCGGGAGGAGGGCAGCGGGTGGCTCACCCAGACGTCCCCGCCCCCAGGTGATCTGTGAGCTCCGAGGCGCCGGCTGCTGGGGCTGGAGCGTGGCCTGCACCCGAGCGGGGCGACGCAGGAACCCCGGCGCTCCCGCCTGCACCGCGGCGGGCCCCAGAGCGCGCCTCTTTTCAAGCGCGTTGCAGGGCCCTGCGCTTTTGTTTGGGTCGCGCAATAAACGAGTGCCGACGACAGCCCAGGTATGGAGACCAGCCTTTGGAAGACACCTGGTCCAGCTTTCTCCCCAGTTTAAGTGGCATTTACTTTCGACTGACTACAAAGTCGTTCAGTTCAACAAGTATTGATTGGTTCCCTCCATGGTGCTTTGCACTTCTTCGGTGCTCAAGAAGCATTTGCCCAGTTGAAAGTGAATTAGAGTGTATCTGCCGTCACACGTTTTCTTCAAGCATTTTCTGACTGCAGTGGCTCTCAGACTGTAGCGTGCATCACAAGTACCTGGAGGGCTGCTACAACACAATGCAGGACCCCATCCCCAAAGTTGCTGATTCAGTAGTTTTGAGTGGGGAGCAGGAAGTTGCATTCCCTAGAAGATGGGGATGTTGCTGGTTTGGGGACTTATTTTTCAGTTCAATTGTATAGGAAAAAATCCTATGAACTTAAAGCTCCAACCCTTTACAGCTGGTTATGGGCCGTCTGTCCTTTGCCAGTTTAATTTTGTAGTTATAGTAAAAGTGTGCATATTACTTCGTACGCTGTTAATTCCCCCCACATTACCTTATAGACAGATTTTCATGTAGTCTGTGCTTCCTGGATTACATCATATTCTATCTTATTGTGTCATTACTGGCGTGGCTGTTTCGCAACAGCCCTCACAGATGCCTGGTTTGACCTCAGCTGGGAGAGTTTGCATTTCATTTCTTTTTTTAAAAAAAAAAAAATATTAATTTCAGAGAGAGGAAAGGAGAGGGAGAGAGAGAGAGAGAGAACCATCGATGAGAGAGTCATTGATCTGCTGCCGCCTGCACACCCTCGACTGGGGATTGAACCTGCAACCCAGGCATGTGCACTGACCGGAAATCGAACCCGATCTCTTGGATCCTAGGTCACGCTCAACTGCTGAGCCACGCCCAGCCAGGCTCATTTCTTTCTGATATACACATTTTCTTGTCAGACGAAGGACCTGTAAGATAAGAATAGTGCTTGATTCAGGCATCTATTCTCTCCCTCTCCCTTCCTCCCAAATCACTGAATATATCTCCTGGGTTTAGATTTTCATGTCAGAGGGATTCCAGTGACCCACCTCAGGGTCCAGCAAGCCACTTGTTTGCCTTTACCCTGTGCTCTCTTGGTTGGAAAGACATACCTGTATTCAAGTTTAGGCTCCATCACTTACTAGCTTCCCTGCTGAGTTTCTTACTTTTTCTAAAACTCAACTTCCTTATCTGTAGAATAGTGTGCACCTTGGAACATATTGTGCAAGTAGCAAGATGTTAAAGCACTTTACCTTTCCTGTTGGAAGCACATTCACTTAGCTTGCTGCTGGCTCTCGGCACTTGGTTTTCCACTGTCCTCCCTGAGCCCCTCTTTCCCATGAGAATGGAGAATTTCTATTCCTTGCTTGGGTGAAATTTATTTTCCCTGTCTACTCTGGGACCTTGGCATCAGTCAGGGATTCCTTTATTTAATATTGATTCAGCCACCTTCTGGGCATCCAACACTAGGAATGGGAGTGTGGTTACACTGGGACTGCATCACTCTCTGCAGGATAGGGTAGATTGTAAACCTGCTCAGCCCAACTGGATGGTCCCTGGGCATTGATTCAACATCTTTCCAGACTCGAGACTTGAGACACGATGGTACCATCCACCTTGTTTGCTTTTTTTTTTAAAAAAAACATATCTTTATTGATTTCAGAGAGGAAGGGAGAGAGAGATAGAAACATCAGTGATGAGAGAGTCATTGATCGGCTGCCTCCTGCATGCCCCCTGCTGGGGATCGAGCCTGCAACCTGGTGCCCTGACCTTAATCGAACCTTGATCTCTTGGATTCTAGGTCGATGCTCAACCGCTGAGCCACGCCTGGCCAGGCCACCTTGTTTGCTTTTTATCCATGACAGTAACCAGGTTTCCCTGAAAACCTGATTACTTAAAGGGTATTACTGGGTCTTTTCCAGCCTTGGGAGCAGACCAGAAAAAATAATGCTCATTTGTCTAATAGTCTGTCTAGGAAATGGCAGGAGGCTTTGGTCATTTTTATAGGATTAATGGAATTCGAGCCCTAAGTGCCTTTCATCTGTGGCCATCCTCACCTGTGCACCAAGCAGGGTGAGGTGATTCCAGGCTTAGTGTCTCAGAACGTGGCATGGGGAGGGGGCTGGGGATGCATGATAACTGAAAAGGTCTAGCCACGTATTGGCCCATGAACAGTAAGTGCTTGGTTCTCCATTTAGTTCTGTTCAGGGAGTGGATATTTCATTTGACTATCAACTTCCCATTTCTAGAACTTTCCAGCCTTTCCTGTTGCCTCTTATCATCACCCACCGAGGTGTTCCCTATGGTCCAACGAGATGGATTCCATTCATATCATAGATTTGACAGTAACACAGCTTTCCTAACAGTTTCATAGGCTGGAATTGGCTGTTCCTAGTAAGGTGCTTTGGTTGCTCTTGTGACAAGTTGTTGATTTCCAAGGGCTCCAAGCAGCATCTTCTACGTGCCTGGCATTGTTTGGGTACAGTAGAGGGTTAGAAATCATAGTCTTTACCCACAGTGGCTGATGCAGTTAATCTGTGGATGGTGGTAAGAATGTTGGTGAATAGAGGTCCGGGAGAGCCTGCCAAGGAGATCACATGCCACAGAGAGTAGTGCCCAAGCTCTTACTCTACCGTTTACTAGCCAAGCCACCTGGGCCAAATCACTCACCCTCTATGCTTCTCGGTTTCCTCACTTATACCTGGGCTGATAATAGTATTTGTCTCACCTCACTGGGTTGTGTGGAATATCTAATGAGATAATGAGTGAAAAGGACTTTGTAAAGGTTAGTTATAGCTAGTACGATTATCTAATGATTAGGTTTAGGTCTTGGTGGCCTCAGGACCCCTCCCCTTCAAGTGTGTGCTAGTATTAGGGGTAACTCAGGTGAAAGTCAAAAAGGCAAGTAACCGAGAGGGCAGGTGATTCATTAGCAAAGGGTTTAATAATGAAAGGTGTTTTTCATGGACAGAAGTATTTCACAGCTGACAGGGTCTTTTAAAATACCCTGAGGGAAGCAACTCATTTGCATGTTAAAGACTCACTGACGCCTTATGGAAAACTCCAACTCCAGTCTGTTTAGGGCACAGTTTTGCTCCTATATCATCTATTTTATGTTTTTCAATTTCTACCTCTTTTATTACTGAGGACATTTGCATGAAAACCGGGTCTTGGGAGTTGTGTCTACTTCGATACCGCTTCCCCACCCAGAGGTTGACTCAAGGCTAGGGGTGGCCTCATTGCCTATAGGGACAGACATGGGGGTTGGCACACTAGGAGATGGGGTTTAGAGGAGACAAGGGCTGGGAGCTGGTGCTTGGGGTGACTAGAGGAGGATGGCTGGCTGTCCAACTGTCAGCCCTTGGTATGTGATTCTCCCCTGGGGATCTATGTTGTTACTGGCTCTGCACAGGCTCATGGGTATAGTTTGTTCATTCACTGATTCATTCATTCAGTAAATACTTTTGGAGTACCTACTATGAACTGAGCCAAGGTTGGCAAACTATAGCTTGAGTGCCAAATCTGGTCATACCCATTACTTTACATGTCAGCTAGGCTGCTTTTTGCCTTGAGCAGAGTTGAAGAGTTGTGACATTATAGCCTGCAGAGCCAAAAACATTTACTGTATGGCCCTTTACAGAAATAGTTTGTTGACTTCTACTCTAGGCAGGAGAATAGCAAGTATAAAGGCTCTGAGGCCAGAATGTGCCTGGCATGTTTGAGGAATAGCAAGGAGGTCAGTGCCATTGGAGTGAAGTGAGCAAGGGGGAAGGTGGAAAGGGCTGAGACCCTGGAGGGAATTGGGCAGTCAGGTCAGGTAGGACCTTGTAAGTCATGTGAAGGCCTTGGCTTTTCATCTGAGTGAGGTGAGACCCATTGGAGATTTGAGAGCAGAGGAATGCACAGTTGGACTTAAGTTTCCATGCTTTGAGTAGACTGGGAAAAAATTTCACTCACTTATTCAGCCATTCTTATTAGCAGACTTATTTATTAGCAAATTATTCTCTTTGTATCTAGTGGAAGAGGCAGATATAGGACCAGATCGTTAGAGATAAAAACAGTGCATGATAAGACCAGAGAGGAAGGAACAATGAATTCTGAGTGATTGGTTCCCAAAGGCTTCATAGAGGGATTGTGGGGGACTGAGGGTGGATGGATATTTTGGGAGATGAAGCTTGAAAGGTGGATTGGGCTGAGAATGTGGTGGGGGCCTTGAATGGCTTGCTAGAGAATTTGGACTTTTTGGTAGGTGGACGGGAGGTAGGAGTGATAGGAATGTACTTGTGGGCTAGGATGGTGATAACTCCAGTGGCAGAGTGAGGTTAAATGGGATGTGGGAAAGTGTTTGGAATGGGAACGGGTGAGTGGCTTTCCTCTCCTTTATTAATTGTATGAGGTTGTGCCAAAATCTGGCCTCCGAGGTGCTAGTTCTTCTATGTAAGCTCTTCAGCTTCTCAGAGAAGAAATGAAGTTTCATTTACTGAGCACGTTAGGCATTATGTTAAAGCAGCATCTCATTTAATTCTCACAATGACCCTATGAGGTAGGCATTACCAAGAGCTCCCTTTTGTAGATGATTACATGGAGGCTCCAAGATGTTGTGACCTGCTCAAGGTCCCGCAGCTGGTGAGCAGTAGAGCCAGGGCTCTTTCTGGCTCATACTATGTTCTTAACATGGGATTCTCTGCAGGTCCCACAGAGAAGGTCCCTGGATCACCCCTCATGGACGTTCTTATATGGATGATCTTGAAGAAGGAAGATGTGAGAGGTGTCATCTTTCCTCTTACCCTCTTTGATTTTCTTCTCAGGACTTAATACCAGCTGACATTCTAATGTATTATGTCTTTTTGCTTATGATCTGTCATCCCATCTAGAGAGTAAGTGCCACAAGGGCTAGAACTTTGTCTGTTTTGTTTACTTTGTCCCCAGTACCCAGAACAGTGGTTGGCACTGCTGAAGCTAGAATGGCGTTGAGAGTTGACTTGTGTTAGGTACTATGCTAAGCATTTTATATACATGATCTTATTTTATCTCAACAACTTTTAGGTTGGGTATGATTCTGTTTTACAAATGAGGAAACTGAGGTGCAATGGGGTTAAGAAAATGACCCAAGCTCATTGCAATCTATTAAGTGGCAGAGCCTGGATTTGAATCCTGGTCTGTCTGTGAAACTCAACTATTCCTTTTTCTTTACTTTCCTTTTGCAGGGTCTGGGAACATGGCCAGAAGGGCTCTCAAGCTTGCTTCTTGGACCAGCATGGCTCTTGCTGCCTCTGGCTTCTACCTCTATAGTAACAAGTACCTGGACCCTAATGACTTTGGTGCTGTCAGGGTGGGCAGAGCAGTTGCTACGGTAGGTTTTTTCATTTGGGGATGGAGAGGAACTGCAGTATTTCATGCAGGTATTTATGCATGTAGCAGATGGACATGCTGGTCACACATGTGTAGAGATAAATATGTGCCCTTACATGTGCAAAGCTCCCTTTACACAGTTCCCAGGCATGGATATATATCCTCACATACCAGTCGATATTTCTGTATGCACAGCCTTTGCCATCCTGAAGTTAAACAGAGTGCGCTTGCACAGGACCTCTATGTTAAAGGCTTTACATTTTAAGTTCTACATCTTATTTTAGTGACAGACTCAGAGGGCTGCACTCCTCAGCGAATGCCTAGAAAGAAGGCTTTGCAGCTTTGATTAAATTCTATTAGAAAACTTGGTCTCTTTCTCCAGTAAGCTAGTGTGAATGGTACCTGATGCAGGGCTCATACTAAGAGTATCTAGGCCTTGGAGAAGTTTGGGGGATCCCCTTCAATCTCTGGACTGACAGAGAATCTGAGTTGACTACGTGACCATTGATGGTTTTGTCCAGTGGCTGAGGAGCATCATTCTGGTGTGATCGTGTCCTCTGTGGAAAACAGCTACATAATTGTCCCATTTGCTTGTGGGTAGATTGCCGTGTACTATGGGATGAGCTTATTCTTTCTTCCCCCTGGCATAGGTTTATTCTGATGTAGGTATATTCCGATGCACAGTCTGTTTGGATTGTTGTCCAACCATGTTTTTATTGATTTCAGAGAGAGGAAGAGAGAAAGAGATAGAAACATCAGTGATGAGAGAGAGTCATTGATTGGCTGCCTCTTGCACACAAACCCACAACCTGGGCATGTGCCCTGACTGGGAATAGAACCATGACCTCCTGGTTCATAGGTCGATACTCAACCACTGAGCCATGCTGGCTGGGCCCAACTATTTCTTTAATACTTGGTGTCAAATCTTCTTGCTGGCCTGGCTCAGAGGGGAGGCTACTCTGGTGCCTGCCCTCTAGGGAAAGGGGGTCAGAGAATCAAGTCAGAGAATCAGTAGCTAAGCAGGCCGTGGACTATGAAACAATTTCCCTGTTTTCTGATTGCCCTTTTTTGGGGTCTAGCATTGTCTTATATGTTTTGAGGAGTAGAAACAAACTGTCCCACCTAGACACAGCTTTGAAGGAGCTTCTGGCTGAGAAGTGCTCATGTGAATGGCCATGTACTGCTCAAGATGAATCTAAAGCCATGTACTGCTCAAGATGAATGAGTGACTCAGGTGACCACTGCTGTGGGACCTCAGACATAGGAGTGAGCCCTTGGACTGGGAGTCAGGATGAGTGCCAGAGGGGAAGTGGAGTGTGTTGGAACTTTAGGGATTTGAATAGTTGGGCAGAAGGGAGGAAGGTTTTTACCAGTGCTTTATAAATCAGCCACTATAGTGTGCATTCTTTAAAGGATAGGGCCCTGGTCGTCACCATCCTCCTGCATTGATTAGTGACCAGGCCTTGCTGCTGGCTGGCATTCAACAAGTATATGTCAATGGAATAAAGCTTTGGAGTGCAGACAAAGGAACAAAGTCCTTTCACTGTCAGCTTTGTAAGCCCCTTCACTTCTAGGAGCCTCAGTTGCTCAATTCTAAAAGGGAAGGTTTGGGCTAAATAATCCCCACAGTTCCTCAATGCCTGCGATATCTGGGAGCCTGTAATCTGATTTACCGCGATAAGTGGACTTCTGGAGTTTTGGCCAAGGGACTGAGAATTAAAACTTATGCTGTTAGAGCAAACATACATATAAAATCATGTTTATTTGTGATGTAGAGAGATGGAATAAGCTTATCCAACAGCACTCATTCAACTAGTATTTACTGAGCATTTACCTATATGCCCGGAATGGAATGATGTTGAACAGGAAGGACAAGCCCCTGCACCTATAGAGCTGAAATTCTAGCAGAGGGGAGACAGTCCATATACAAGAAAACAAATGAGCAAGGTAGTTTTCTACAGTGGTTTGTTATGATAGACAATTGAGAGTTTCTGGTCGGTGGGGCAACTTTAGATTGGAACTCTGCTTAAATGGCATTTATGCAGAGCTCTGACTGAGAGGAAGAAGCCTGCCAGGCTGAGATTTGGGCCAAAGCATCTTAGGGGTCGGACTGTCTATTCCTCCAGATGTACCTACCTGTGTCAGGGGCCTGCAGCTTCAGTTCTTTGTCAGAGGAATACTATTTGATGTCTGGGCACTAAGCTTTTCCTGTCCTTGGTTCGCAGACAGCTGTCATCAGTTATGACTATCTCACTTCCTTGAGGAGCGTCCCCTATGGCTCAGAGGAGTACGTACAGCTTCGATCCGAGGTAAGGGACCTAAGAGACCCGTCTGAGCCAGGCCAGGACTGCGTAAGTCCTAAAGTGGCTTCAAAGCCAGCAGACTTTCTGTGTGCAGTTGGAGGTGGGTGGGGACAGTGGGGGGATGGAGGATGGGGGTTGGGGAGGAAGGAGGGAAGGACCACCTCCTCATTGGAGGTGCTTCAGTGCCCATAGAGTGGGCTGCTGGCTTCCATCAAGCTGGATCCTGTGGTACCAAGGCTGTGGATCTACAAGGCACTGTCAGGGAGGCTGGGGTGTGTTTCTGGGGAGCGCAAGTGTTTGGGATGACTCAGGAGGGATGAAGATTCTGTCCCTGAGATAACTTAGCTGGCTTCCAAACTGCTTTGTCAGGCAAAACCCTATTGAGAGAGGTTAATTGCTTTTCTGTCCTCTGAAGGCGATGCTGGGGCCTCTTGTAGGCCTCTGAGTGGAGTTGTTGACCCCATGTTCTCCGTCCGCACTTGAAATAGGGTAGTTGGTTTTGATGCTGTGACTAGATATTCCAGAGAGTTGGGGCATCAAGCAAGAGGGCATTTTTGTTGAATGTAAGTTGAGTTTGGGGTCAGATGTACTTTTGGTTCCTCCAGAGAGAGGTCTATGATAGATCTATGTGTCTTTGCTTAGCCCTTCGCCCCATAGAAAATTGCAAGTCATTCTTCCAGACTCAGCTCAACTACCTCCCCTTCTCAGTCATCCTCAGTGGATGGAATAACTCATTTTTAAAATTTTATTTAAACTTTTCATTATGGAAATTTTAGCCATCCATAGGGGTGGAGAGAATAATATAATGAATCCCTGTGGAACTGTCATCCAGCTTCAGAAATTAGCAATATTTTGCCAGCCTTGTCTCATCTACCCCTCCCTTTATTTATTCATTCCTTTGTTTATTTTTTAATTCACTTACTTGTTGTTATTATTTGCTGCAATATTTAAAAATAAATCTCAGGCTTCATATTATTTCATGGGTAAGTACTTCAGTATGTATTTCTAATAGATAAGGACCTTTAAAAAAACTTAACTCTAATACCATGACCATACCTAACAAAATTAACAATAATTCCTTAACAACTTCTAATAGCCCTCATTTAAATCTTCCTTGTTGTCCCAAAAATGTAATTATTTTTGTTTTGTTAATCCTTACCCAAGGATATTTTTCCATTGATTTTTAGAGAGAGTGGAAGGGAGGGAGGGATGGGGAGAGAGAGAGAGAAACACCGATGTGAGAGAGACACATTGATTTGGGGCCCTTGACTGGGAATCAAACCCTCGACCCTTCAATTTGAGGGCCAGTGCTCTAACTGCTGAGCAACACTGGCCAGGGCCCACAAATGTATTTTTAAAGTTAGTTTGTTCAAATATGGATGCAAACATGGCACATATATTGTGTTTGGTTGATGTTTTCTAAATCTTTTCAAATCTATATTTCCCCTCCTTCTTTTCTTTCTTTCTCTCTTTCTTTGAGCTATTTGCTTGTTGAAGAAACCAGATCATTTATCCTGTAGAATTTTCCACATTCAGGATTTGGCTGATTGCATCTTTAAAGTATCATTTAATGGGAAATAGTTTCACATGGTATACACAATTCAAAATATATAATATTTGAACATACAAAATGATTCTCCTATCCCTGTTCCTTAGGAACCCAATTTTCCTGCCTGGAGATGGTCATTATTTTCTGCGTATTATTTCAGAGATAGGTTCCTATTTGAATTTAATCACTCTATCTTCTTTATTCCTGCCACAAATGATAGTTGGTTACATGTCTCTCTCTTTAGACTATAGACTTTGTTCAATCAGGGATTGAGTCTTTCTTTTTGATATCTTCTACCTTTAGCGATGATGCCTAGGACTGAGTTGATTGAATGTATTTCAATGCCAGGCTGCACCCTGCTAGCTCCTTGCCTTGGGAGAGGCCCCAGAAAGACGGTAAGGTTTGGACCCTAGCCGGTTTGGCTCAGTGGCTAGAGCATCGCCTGTGGACTGAGGGGTCCCAGGTTTGATTCTGGCCAAGGGCACGTACCTCGGTTGCAGGCTTGATCCCCAGCCCTGGTCGGGGCATGTGTAGGAGGCAACCAATCGATGTGTCTCTCTCACATTGATGTTTCTCTCTCTTTTTCTCTCTCCCTTACACTCTCTCTGAAATGCAATGGAAAAAATATTCTCAGGTGAGAGTTAAGAAAAAAAAAAGACAGTAAAGTTTGGAATCAGAAGACCTGAGTTTGTGCCTCAGCTTTGGGAAGGTCATTTAACTGTTTCGAGCTGCCATTTTCTTTGTGTGTAGGCTAGAGATAGTTATACCACTTAATACAGATTATTTTGTGAAATATAACTGTAAAGCTGGTATCAAAAATAAGTCAGATGTCTACTAGAAGGTACGCTCTATGAGCACAGGGACTTGGTCTGTATTGTGTTTCTCCATGTCTGAAGCACCTACAACCGTACCCAGGACACAGAATGTCCTGAATAAAGGTATGTTGAATGAATGAATGAATGAATGAATGAATGAATGTTTGTATTGGAAGATCTCAAAGTCCGTGACAGTGCTCCCTTGCTTTTCTCTGTTCTCCTTTGTCCATCTAACTAGTGCAATGGGCCTTGGAACCCACCAGAGTGACATTATGCAGAGAGGTCCAGAGGCAGAACAGGCAGGGGGATGGGTGCCAGGGAGACAGTTACCCTCCATGTGTAAGTCATCTGAAAGGCAGTGGTGCCACAGCTCCTGGAGAAGTTGACAGCTCTGGGGGATGAGTAAGGAAAGTGCAACCTGGCATTTGACAGGAGGACAGCACGTGGTGGTTGTCACCAGGTAACAGGGGTGTAGGCTGGTCCCTGAGTTGTGCTGTGGAAGGAGGAGCTAGCTGGCACTAAAGAGAACCAGTAAATACTGTAAGAGTGTGTTCTTCCATCGGATCACTTATCTGTTCTCGTCCGCGTGACTGATAAAGGAGTGAGCGAAGGGTGAAACATAATTATCTCACCTGTCAAGCCAGCATCCCCAGGTCCCTGAGTATGCCAGAGCCAGGAGACGAGCTTGGCAGGCAGCAACTTGGAGAGGCACTTTCAAGGTTGGTGCTCAGCCCGTTTGGATCTCAGTGACTCAGCTCAGCTTCAGGAGGGGTGGGAGCCAACGTGAAGGAGTGTTTCCTATGGCCGCAGTGGCACTTTGCTAGGTAGCTGAGGGTGTGGGGTGGAGCCCAGGTGCTTTGGAGAATGAGATCCCTGGTGCTCAGGATGCTTATAAACAGAGAAAACGTGTGTGAACTGGCCTGTGCACAGGGCAGAAAGAAGTCATGGTTGATGTGGACATTCAGACAATGGGCTGGAGAATGTAGGACTGCGTTTATTCTGACCCAGAAGTTGGGGTATAGAACTAACATGTTAATTCTACAGCTCAGGAAGCATCCTCATTGAGAAGCAGCATCCAAATTTTCCTTGGAGGGAACCAGTCATGTCTCAGGTACTTGCCATGAGTCTTAAGTGGGGCTCACTGCACCCTGAGCGCCGAGGGTGGGCATGTGACTTAGGCAGGCTCATTCCTCTGTTGTGCTCATGGGACACGAAGAAACAGATGCAGAGGGTTGAGGCTCTGGAGGAGCTGCAACAACCCTCCTTACCATCCAGCGATTTTTATTGTGAGCTACAGAAAAGCAGGTGTGAGAGATAGTGATCAGCAGAAACCATAAAATGCACAAGAACAAGTGGCTTTGTTCTGAGCTATATGCTTAGCATTTTTCCTTAAGGCCATAACTCTCCTGGGGGCAAGCTTCCCAGATGTTAAGGATCTGTTTTCAGTTTCTGGCAGAAATGTTTCCCTCCTTTTCAAGGGGATTTCTGCAATTCTGGAAAGCTTGCTACCCAACTCCTTCAGAGTTTGTTTGTTGTTTGCTCGCCTTTTCCTACACTCTGTGCCAGGCTGGTCAGTGAACATCAGCTCCAGGACTTTTGGGGATGTCTCCTATAGGACACTGTCTTTTCTGCTAGATTAGCTGAGCATGTAGGATGTTGGCTTTGGGCTGCTGGCAGCCATTTTGGCACCATGAGGGGAAAGCCCATCTGTGCATGGAGCCAGTATTGTGGAGAGATGTGTAATTTGAGTCTCTATATCTAGCTAGGCCTGAAGCTAGACTACCACTAGGCTTTTCAGTTATGTATGCCAGGAAACTATCTTTTGATGGTTTGAGTTCAGTTTTCTGCTACTTGCAAACAAATGAATCCTGATACACTGTGGAATCTTGGAGAAACAAGCTGGATCTTGAAGTAGAATCAGGGTTTTGATAGGTCACAGAAGGACCTACCTCTAAGAAAGAAATGAAATTCAGAAACTCCAAGGCCTAAACAGAGTGAGGAGAGGTTTGGAGGGTGCCGGGTAGAATTCGAGCCATGAAGCACCTCTCTCTGTAAAGTGGTGGCAGTGGCCTTTGCTGAGTTTGTAAGGACAGAGATGAGAGGCTTTACTTAATTCAACACTGTGGATTATTTAATCCAGGCAGAGAGGTAACTCAGAAACACAGGAGCCTTGTTGGCTCCTTATCATTTTAATGAACAAGTTAATGATTTCTACTTTCCTTATTTCTACATTTATTAATTGGAATTCTTCTATAACAAAGAGTTGTCCCTTCTCCTTCAGTTTTTTTTTTTTTTTTTTTTAATATATCTTTATTGATTTTAGAGAGAGGAAAGGAGAGGGAGAGAGAGAGATAGAAACATCAATGATGAGATAGTCACTGATCAGCTGCCTCCTGCACGACCCCCGCTGGGGATGGAGCCCGCAACCCGGGCATGTGCCCTGACCAGGAATTGAACCCCGATTGCCTGAATCCTAGGTTGACGCTCAACCGCTGAGCCATGCCCAGCCAGTCTCCTTCAGTTTTTTTATTGAATTATTTTTATCACTATGAACTCGTGGATATTTATGTTATTTTATGAATTACAATCCAAAACTATTATTATTAATTTTATTGCTCAAATTGTTTAAACTGTGGCCGTTGAGAGCTCCTTCAGGCAGTCTCCTGTGTCTTTTTTGGTATGCCCCATCATTTTTTGAACACTATCTTAACTTTTTGGTACCACAAGATGCTCCAGGCTCTCCTTATATTTTCCTTGCCTCAGCCTTGTGATTGATTAATCACATCTCCTTTTATTGGAGAGTGATATTTAGAAATGAAGATGTGGATGCATATTGCTTTGGGGTGTTACTGTTTCTAGGCTCTCCCAAGAGACAGAGCCAGGAAATGCATGTATACTTATTTATGCATACATACATCTATCTACCTATCCATCCATCCACCCACCTATCCATTAAAAACCATGAGTTCATACTGATATCTTTTTAAAACAAGATTTTTTAACTGATTTTTTAGAGAAAGTGGAAGGGAGAGGGACAGAGAGAGAGATATCTGTGTGAGAGCAGAACATCGATTGGCTGCCTCCTGCACGCTCCCTTCTGGGGATCGAGCCCACAACCTGGGCATGTGCCCTGACGGGAAATGAATTGGCAACCTTTTGGTGCATGAGACGATGCCCAACCAACTGAGCCACACCGGCCAGGGCCATACTGATATCTTCAATTTCTATCTAACATCACAGAGTTCATTTAGTCTTCTCCCTTTCCTTACATGTAACTTATTTCTCTGACAGTGAGAAACCTGCCTCTAATTATTTAAAATATATTAACTTATTTGTTCAACCCTAGTATATCCCAGTGTAGTTAAGGTCCCCAAGGCATACAGAAGCAGGGACAGTGGCCTAAGATGGGTGAGCTTGAATTAATTAAGGGGTACTTGAGCTGGGTTTGGAAAGGTGGGTAAGACAAACCTGTAGCACTGGGGACAAGATGATTTTGGTTGATGGGCACAATTTTGGAGATCGTCTGTAAGAAACAGAGTTTAGTTCAGTGTCTGGAGACGAGGGTATGGGTGAGTGAAGGCACATGCTAGCAAATACAGTTAGAGCTAGGTCACAGAGGGACCAGATGCCAAGTTTTATACCATGGGAAGTTCTAGAGCGGAGTTTTATTAAGTCTTAAATGAATGAGAATGCTTAAAGTTACCAGTTACTGAATATTTTTTGAGCTTTTTCTCTGTGTCAGACAGTGAGCAAAAGAGTGTGTGTGTGTTTGTGTGTGTGTGTGAGACAGAGAGAGAGGGAGAGAGAGGTTGAGAGAGAGAGAGAGAGAGAGAAAGAGATTGCATGTGTCTTTTCCTTTCTTAATCAGGGTCCTAATATGGGAGGAGTTTTTGGTTGCTGCTGTGACTGGGAAGCTTTTTAGCAGAATTCAATTTCGTGTTACTGACTAGGTCACTAGGCTCCTGTGGTATTAGATACTTTAGTCAGCTGTATGTGCATGTAATATTCGTTACTATAATACTTAATATTTGAGCTTGAAGAGGGAGTGATTAATGCTCTTTTCTTCTTTGCCCAAGAAGCAGAACTCAGGAGTTGCAGGAGCCTGCCAGGTAGAGATCAAACTGTCAGCCTTATTACTGATAAATGCTGGGCTGGAGCATGTGGCCTGGGTCTATGAGCAAGTGGGCTTGTTGAACTTCTCCCCTGAATTTGATAGACTTACCTATCAGGCATAGACTTGGCAGGACAAGACTCTCAGATGGGGGCCTGCATCCTAGGTCAGGGAGGAGCTGAATGCCAGTGCTCTGCAGGTATGCAGATCTCAAAGGGGGAGGAGAGAGGAAGGAGTGAGCCCACCATGTGGGGCTTTTTCTCCTAAGTCACCAGCTGCAGTTCCTCCTGCCACAAGGAGTGAGGGTGAGGTCAGAAGCATTACACCCCTGATGGGGCTCCCTCCATGTGCTTGCGTGAAACTTAGGGATAGGAGGTTCACCTGCAATATTTACCCTAAGAACGGGAGGTAGTTTTAAATTTGCTGCAAGAACCTTTTGCGCCTACTAAATTCAGCTAGTCTTTACACTTGACCTTGTTTAAGGACACAGGTGCTCAGGCCTTGAGTAGGGGATAGCAATTTCGGCACTACTGAAATCTGCATTTAGAGGGAGGGTCATATGCTGTCAATCTTTAGAGCCATGGCATATGGTAGGGTGTTTGGGGGGAAAATTTATGACCAGTGGATATTGACCAGAGAAGTAGAGTAAGGGGCTAAGGTGGGGTGATGGCTATTTATAATTATTCCATTGAACTTGAGAAAGACATCTTCAGCATCAGCTAGCTCAAGCCTCTAATGCATGGATGTGGAACTGGAGGGCCAGAGGCATGATGTGATTTCTTTAGGCCCCCACAGGTTTGTGGCTGATCACGGACTTGGTCTTGGACTCCCAGGTCTTGCCCAATCTCATGTTCTTTGCATTTTATGCTCAGTTGCCTCTGTTTGCCCTCTTCCAACCTGGGGGAAAGCATCAGGTTGGATCGAAGGGGGAACCAAAGAAGCTTGGGCAGCAGCTCTTGCCAACTGCAGCATCTGGAGTTGTTTCTCCCTCTGGTCTGTACTCCTTGGTGGGAGCTCCAGACTGTGGTGCTACCTGGGGTAGGGGAAGAAGAAGAAGGGCAATAGAGCCTTCTCCCCTGGGATGCCTTTATTCATCTACTCAGTCAACCAAACAGTTAATTCAACAAATATATGGAATTTGCACTCCCCAGTGGCAGGGGGCAAGGGGACGTAGACCCTCTAAGGCATTGGTAGATGCTAGCTCTGTGCTTTGGGAAAGCGTTTCAATTCTTCTGCTATTGAACAACCACCAGTTTGGAGAATAACCGTACTCCCAGCTTAGTGAAGGTCTGGCAATTCAGTCGGCAGTTTAAAGAGCTTTTTGCTCTGGGAGGGGAACTGTAGCAGTATCTGGCTCTTCAGGACTATTCTCTGAAACCTGCGAACTGTCCTAGCCAAGCCAGGACATGTCTCCACCGTTCTTTCATCCATCGTGACCCACATTAATGGAGCCTGCTGTGTGCCAGGCCCTGTGTGAGGCTCAGGCTCAGAGGATAGAAAGGAAAAGAAGATGTGCTCTCTGCCCTCCAGTTGCTCACAGTGTAGCAGGGAGGCGGATGTGAAATCACCAGTTGCGGAAGGGTCGACTTACCTTTATTTCAGCTCTGGCTCCTGACAGCAACGAACTCCCAGCCATGAGGAGCGGGGGCAGGAGCCCTGCACGAGAGGGGCTCCTGTCCCAGCCTGGGGGTGGGGTGCATGCCCAGGGAGGCCTCCTCCGGAGCAGCGGTGTCTGATTGTGTCACGGCTCCTTTGCATGCACAGTGTCATCCCGGGTGGAAGCTTTTCAGTGAGCTTCCGTGCCCTCTGCCCCTCTTTTGCTGCTTTTTGCTGGCGATCATGGAACATTTGCCTGAGCGTTCTGCTCAGAGGAGGAGGGAAATTGAATCCTTGCTCTCTTGGTGACTGGCTTTTTCAGAGTTTGTGATAATTTCTGTGGGAGCATGAGCTGCATTTAATTTGCTCTGGTTGGGTCGTCTCAGGACCAGGCCTCTGGAATAGGGAGAGAGTCTGCAGTGGAATCCAGCACCTCCTTTTTAGTTTTCTCTGCACCCAAACCTCTCTGAGTACTGCATTGCAAACCTGCACAACCTTCTGCAGTGGCCCTGGCCCCAAAGCCTTCTAATTCGGGGAGCGTTCCATGGGAATGGGCTCTCAGACCTTGGTGTGGTCTGGGGAGAGCTCAGGGGGTTCACTCCCATCAGTGGGGACCCTGGAGGAAAATTTGGCTTGACTCCAGCTTCCCTTGGAGGTGGGGCTCACTGTGCAGTGGCTTCTCTGTAGTTCCCAGCAGACCACCCAAAGCCCTTGATTGCTCTAGACTTGCCAGTGACATATGGACCATGGCCAGTGACAGTGTCCCATCTGCCATGTCTGCACACCTCTTGTTTTTTTAAAAACATGTGGAATATATAAGACCTAAGAAAAGGTATAAAAATTAATTTAGTGATTACCCTTGTACTCACTGACCTATTTCAGAAATAACACCTTACCCTTGTAATTGTGCCCCTGGGTACTTCTTCCCCGATTTCAGCCTTCCTCCCACACCAGACACGAGCACAGTCTTGCTCTCATTGTTTATCATTCCCATGCACGTCCTTATAACCAGCCATTCATGTGTTTGTGTGATATTTTTCATTCTGTTGACTCTTTCCCCATTACTTGGTTTTGTTGTAGGAAAAAATATCTGTGAAGTTGCAGATTTGATAAGCTAGCTCTCTCTCTTTTGGGGGTCTAATGCATATGCAAATAGGCATTCTGGGTACCACCCAAAATTACCTTTTGTACCACATTTTTGCACAACGTCACTGGTGCCAGTCACACTGCAAGAAGCACAAGCTGCACCGTCTGTAGTAGACGCCTGGCCGAACTCTGGCCTGCACCCACCATTGCCTCGGCCTCTCTCCTGCTGGTTTTGGCCACTCTCTTTCCAGCTCTTCTCTTCTCTGAGCTTGCCCTACTTATCTCCTGGGGCTGCTTCAGGCTTGAAGCTGCCTGATGGGATGGTGTGTGCTGCTGCTGCTCAGAGGCAATGATGTCTTTCCAAAGGCTACCGCTGAAATGAAACAAGATAAGCCCCTGGGTTTCGGGTGACGGGAAGCCGTTGCTGTGTGCGGGGCGTCTCTCCATCCTGATCAGCGCGAGTATCACATTAGCCAATTCCTCATTTGCTTGCGTCTGCAGTTCCCTTGCCCACACAGGCTGCCTGGACACACAGGGTTGCCTTTCTCCTGCCACAGAGCTGTTCTCCAACTGCCTTGCCACCTGGTTCTTGTACAGTGGGTGGAGGAGGGTAGAGCGCCCTGCGCCCCGGAGGCAGTAGTGCTGAGGTACTGCATTGGCCTGCACCTAATAGGGCAAGAGCTGGAGAAATCCCACACCCTGGCCCAGGCTAACCACAGCTGGGCTTCTCCTTGCTGATTACTTTTCCCACTGGACAGCTCTCAGGCGGTTTCTACCTTTGCTGAGGGTGGAGAGGGAAGTGGGATGGAGCCACATGATGATGGATTCTGGGTGGGCATAACCTGGGACTTCCTTACTACTATGGTGGGTTATAGTACTGGAGTGGCTTACCAAGGACAGTTGTGACATCTGTATCTAGAGGGGAGCATGACAGCTTGCTGGTGGTTTCCAACCTTCAGGCAATTAGAGTCACCTGGGCAGCTTTATAATGTGCAGATTCCTAGACTGTACATTCTAAAGATTTCTTTTCCATGATCCTGGGGTGAGGCTATAGATATCTATATATCTCTATGTATAGATATCTCTCTATCTCTATCTCTCTGTATCTGTATCTGTATCTATCTGTATCTGTATCTAATCTACCTTTCTATAATGTTTTTATTGATTTCAGAGAGAGGAGAGATAGAAACAACAATGATGAGAGAGAATCATGGATCGCTGCCTCCTACACACACCCCCTGCTGGGGATCAAGCCTGCAACCTGGGCATGTGCCCAGACTGGGAATCAAACCACGATCGTCTGGTTTATGGATTGACATTCAACCCCTTAGCCACACTGGCTAGGCAGGAAAACCATATTTTTAATGGCTTTGAATGCTAAGAACAAGTGTTTATGTTGACTGAACACTAAGGGACAGGCTCTATGCTAAGAGCTCTCTATTATCTTCTCTAACTTCATAACCCTATGAGGTAGATACTATTGTTACATATGAAGAAACTGAGGCAGATTGACTGACTTGTCCGAGGGCCCACAGCTAGTAATTAGTGTATCAGTTTCCTGTGATTGGCGTAACAAATTACCACAAATCGGGTGGCCACTGACAACAGAAATTTATTCTCTCACAGTTCTGGAGGGCAGGAGTCCAAAATCAAGGAGCCAACAGGGTCATGCTCCTTCTGGAGGCTGGAGGGAAGGATCCTGCGTTGCCGTGTCTGGCTTCTGGTGGCTCCAGGCACACCTCGTGGCTGCATCACTCCATTCTCTGCCTCCATCTTCTCTTCTCTTTCTTATAAGGACCCTTGTCATTGGATTTAGGGCCCACTCAGCCAGTCCAGGATGAGCTTTTCTCAAGATTCTAAACAAGGTCACAATAATAGGTGCTGCTGAGGTTAGGATATGGACATACGTTTTGGGGTGCCAGCATTCAAGGCACTGCCGGATCTTAGATTCATCCCAAGTGTGGCTCCTGAGCTTGTGCCTTTGACTGCTTGACTTCCTGGCTGTCTCTTCTAGGATGGCTGACCCCCAGGGGGCCAGCAGTTGAGGTGTGGATTTCCTTGCTATATCAGGGAGTTTGAGCCATTTGTCAAGCTTGAGAAATCAGTTTTTTCTGTCACCTCTCTCCCATCCCCTCAGCCCTCTGTCATTTCTCCTGAAGCCCTTTGGACTCCAGAGTTCTCACAGCTCTCTGTGCTCAGGAGGGCAGGCCACAGGGGCTGGGAGGCCAGACTCATGCTGGCTTGGCCGAGCTGCATTTCTCTTGCCTCAGTGGCCACATCTTCAAAATGGGAATTGCTGGAGTAGCAGGTATGAAGGGCAGAGCAAAATATAACTGATAAAGTTGATGGAAGGCTCTCTGCAGCCGTAAGGGTGAGCGAGGCACTTGTTAATAACAGTAATAATCGAATAGCCTGTTCTTGATTACCTTCTTCTTACTATCTTGGCCCCAAGCAGCTATTTCCTAACAAATTAAAATCTACTCAGCTTTCTTTCTGTCCCTGAATGAAACGACCCTCAAAGCTCCTGCCTTTTACAGCAAGCCTTTTTCATAGACTTTTCCTTGTAGAACCGTGAGACATATGTCCAATTAGCAGAATAACTTCACTTAAATGTACAAATAAACTGTTGACTGATAAGGGCGGGACATATGTGAGGCTAATTTAAGGCAATATCGCTTAGGAACTGGGGTACCGCCCCTGCCCCCTTCCTCCCCCCCTCCCCCAGTCTGTCTCCAGGCCTCTCCTTCCCTGCAGCTTCTTGCTGATGGAACAGATTTTCATGCCCCACACACCAGAAGATGAAGAGGGACATCTCTATGCCATGCCCGGTCACAGTGCAGAGTGCCCAAGCCACTCATTCATGTGGTCAGTTGTGTAGCTAATATTTATTGAGCACCTACTATGCGCCAGGCACTGTGTGAGATGCTGAATACACAATGGTCTATTCCTGAGGGGACCAGAGATAACTACCAATCGATGGAACTCAGAACATCCACTCTAGGGGGCAAGGGCGCAGTCTGATTGCTTGCTGCTTTATCCACAACACTTAGAACCGTGCTTGGCACACACCAGGTTCGCTGAGTAATTTTTAGAGGATCAATGAGGTAAGTAAACAAGATATTGTGAGCTCTTGCCGAGTGCCCTAAAAGAGAGGAAACGTGGTCATGGGATAAAAAGTGACTGAAGCTGAGCTGGGGAAGGGCTCTCTGATGGGGGCTTTTCAATTGAAACGGAAAAGTGGTGAAAGAACCAGCAAATGAAGAGCTGGGGGAGACTCCCGTTCCACACCCAGGCCCATGGCCTGAGCAGAGATGATGGGGAAGGGAAGGGAAGCAGGTTGGCTGGATATGTTATCCTGCTTGCGGACTAACATTGGCTTTCTTGTCTGTAACTGCTATTCTAGAAATGCCCTCCCTCTTCCAGCCACAGAGTAACTGTTGAGAATAAATTAATTATGTATCTTCTCAGTGTGTGTGATTAAGGGGCACATGGAGGGAAGGGTTCTCTTTAGTTTTTCTGGCAACTAGGTTCCCAACTGGATGCTTTCCAGACTAAAGATTGTGTGTCCCAGGCTCCTGTGGGCATCTAGATTTGTCTGTGCGGTGGCAGGCTTGCTCACTGGCAAGCAGAGCCACAAGTTGCCAGTAATATTATTAATCTCTTAAAATTTGCTGCATGTGCGCTGTTTGCTGAGGGCTTGCACACTTACATCAGCTCATTTGTTGGGATTTCGGGGATGCTGGAACCACTTTCTTTCCTTAATGCCTCCCTAAATCATTGCTGATGCTTGTAATTCCACCATTAGAGATTAATTCCTTTGGCCTAAAACTTGTTTCCTATTAAAATATAAGTATACTTGGCAGCTGTGTAGCATGTTTTATTCATAAGATTTCTCAGCCATTAGCAGCTGCCCTCCCCAGATGCCCCCTCCTGCACCTTTCTTTTTGGATAGCCTTCTCTGAAACAGAACCTGTATTTGGAACCTATCCCATTCCATAAAATTCTGCTCTCAGTTGCTGTGGCTGGAAAACCAGACAGGTTAAAGAAACTACTGCCAAGGTGACAATGACAGGAAATAATTTCCTATGTTACTACCTCTAGGGAGTATTTGCATTTTAACTGGAATTTTCTGAAAACACAGTGCTTAATGCAAAGGAACTTGCACCTCTTCATTCTGTGGCCTTACCCTTAGATATCTCCTTTATTGGGCCCCCTTATTGAGGCAGAGGTGAGAGAGGGCCCTGGCAGTATCACCTTGAGAATAGATCCAGTTTGTGTAACTCAGGTTGGGCATTGGTTTGGAGTGGTGTTCATTGTGGGTAGCAAAGAAAGTGGAGCTGACCACATGTAACATAATGTCCCTTCTGCAGAAGGAAGATTGGGATGTAAGGACAACTCTAGTTGGAGTGGGTCTGGAATGAAAATGTTGTCTTTAGAACCCCAGTGAACACAGTTGTAGATTGTTAGAGTCAGAAGACACCTTAGAAACAGTCTAACTCTGGGAAAGCAACCATGTTTTGTTTGCCAACTTCAGTCGATAAAGAGTGGTGGTTTTCCTGAAGAGCGGAGAAAAAGCGAGTCCTCACCTGGGCTCGGTGATTGCATGTTGTGGTAAGTTTGTGATGCCTGATGTGTGGTAATATAGGGGAGACATGTATGCCACTTGCTATTCTTGACTCTGCTCAATCTCTCATTCATAAATGAGCCAGCTGAGGTCCAGAAAGCTGGGATAATTTGTTCAGGACTACATAAGTATGGGCAGAATTGGCCCACAATCCAGATCTCTTGTGTCCTGGTTCAGAAACTTTTCTTCTGAAGTATCCAGGTATTCTAAGAAATATTTCACTGTGGTTAAAGAGCACTGTGGTCTTTGAGCCAGTTTCTGGTTTGTGTCCTAGCTTTGCCACCAGTTAGATATGTGCCCTTGGCCAAGTTATTTGATCTTTCTAAGCCATAGTTTCTTCATCTGTAAAATTGGGGATAATAATTGCACCTACCTTATTGGTGGTTATGGAATTAAATGAGATAATACACATATAAAGTGTTCAGATTAGGCTTAATACATAGTAAGTACTTAATAAATGTTAGTAATTTAATTAAAGTATTATATTAAAAAAATTTCTCATCTGAGGACATGGTTTCCTTGATTTTTGAGAGAAAGGAAAAGAGGGGGGCAGGGAGAGAGAGAGAAACATTGATGTGAGAGTGAAACATTGGTTGGTTGCCTCCCAGACTGGGGATTGGACCCGCAACCTGGGTGTGTGCCCTGACAGGGAATTGAACCTGTGACCTTTCAGTGTACAGGATGATGCTCCAACCAACTGAGTCACACCAGCTAGGGCTAACATGTTACATTTTTATGGCATTGTCCTTCTAGATTCTTGCTGGATACGGACATACAACCTTCCCACGGTCACCCCTCTCAGTATCCTTCAGAGTTACCACTCAACACCGGCTTCTCTTTGTTACCTATCGAATGCTCTGGGAACTTCTGGTCTTGAAGTGCTCCTTGCATTTGTAGTTTGGTGATGAAGCCTCACAGTATAATAGCCGCGTGTGAAATGGTGCTGGATCTGTAAATGCCTGCAGTTCTGGGGCAGCTTTGTTGTTACAGTTCACGCTCCACAGAAATTTGTTTTGGTTTGGAGCATGCGATGCAGCCCTGGAGGCCTGGTGTGGCTCCCCAAGGACCAGCGGCCAAAAGGACCTTGCTGGCCATTTTGCCTGGTCTCCCCTCTGATGGGAACATCATTATAGCATCTTCCCCGGTACTGTCACCGATCCCCTAAGCCAGTGCGCACCCCCCGATCTAGTTTAGACACTGGGCATCAATGCCTAGCTGGTGCCAGCCCCATCCCCTTCCTCCCACTTCTCCTGTGGGCTTATGAAGCGGGGCCCAGTCAGAGCCCAGACCCAAAAGCTGTGCTGTGGTCCTCTCCGTGTCTTATTCCAGCTGTGCAGGCCCTTGGTGGTGGTTCCTTTTGGATGACATTGAGGGGGACCCAGGGAAGCCTTGAGAGTCAGGAGGAGTCTGTGACATCCCAGAAGCCTGGCCAAGGGTGAAGGGACTTTGAGTTGACTCCTGCAGGGTGCGTTGTCACCCCTTGCATCATTTGACCTGCTTTCACTTTGAGTCACAGTTTGGTTGCACCCTGGCCATGTCTGGGGTGTGCTTTCCTGCTTTCCATTGTCTGGGCTCAGAGCAGAGCAGATGACCATAGCCCCAGAGCTGCAGCATGGGCAGAGGCCGGTTATTTCCAAGGGAGGCTCAGGTAAAGCAAGGACTGAGGGCCACGCTGGGGTGGAACTCCTGGCTCTGCTGTGCGTTCTGGGATGGTGGGAGGCAGTAGCATCATCTGCGAGAGGCAGAGGTTCAGAGGAGAGGAGAATGGGCCAGCTGGGATTAGAAGAGGGGAGGGGCAGAGGCCTGGGGCCAGGCTGAAGAGGGTTTTGACAGGTAAGGTAAAGGAGTGGTGAGATTGTAGAGCCACCGGTGCAAAGGCTGGGGGGGGGGCAGAGGATGGCACAGGGGGCAACTGATCACTGTGGGGGTTGGGGGGCATAGTGGTGAGTGGGGAGGTAAGAGATGAGGCTGGAGGCGGCCTGCGTTGCATCATGGGGGCCTGCTAGGCCTTGGAAGGAGTTGAATTTCATACCGAAGGCAGTGGGGACTTTTGAAGGGTTATCATTGAAAGCTGTTTCCTTTTCTCACTGTGGCCAGTGTCCTGTCCCTTCCTGACCTGCCTCCTTGGGCTCCACAGGCTTTGGCTTTGTCCAGTGTTTGCAGTGAGAGGCCTCATGCGTCCTGGGCCTCCCTTGCTTCCTTCTTCCAGCAGCTCCCTGATCTCAGTTTGTTTGTGCAACTGGTGCTTTCCAGGCTCCCGTATGTTTATGAATTTGTTCCCGACGTCCGTGCTGTTAGCTGGCTTATTGGAGCAGCTCCTGGGAGGCCAGACATGGCCAGGTGCCATGGCTGCTGTACGGCCCAGCCGTTGGCTATAGCGGAGGCTCAGCTGGGAGTGGGGGCTGTGCGCACGTGGGGGGCAGCCCGGGGGGCGCATAGAGGCACTGGCAGCTTGGATTTTTTCCTCTTAATTCGTGAGGAATGCTTAACAGTGTGTCTGGAGGGGCAGCAGATTTTAGTAGAAAGGGACAGGTTTTGGAATCAGAAGATAATGACTGAAACCCTGTATCTACTTACTGGCTGAGTAACCCTGGCAAGGCCACTAATGGGTTTTGAGCCTAAATTCCTGCATCTGTGCAGTAGGGAGATGATAGTACCCACCTCAGGGCTCTTCCCTGGATCAGGTGAGGTAATGTGTGTGCAAGGTTTCATGCACTGCGAGTAACTGCATTTACTACCAGGGACCATTATCACAGGGTGCGTGACAAACAAGATTTGTCTCCGGCAGCTTATATCGTATGCTGGTACAGTTCATGTAGAAACTAGTGATTATGGAGAAGAGTATGTGAAAATTACAAATCAGGGGCCTATTTATATTTGGATTGTGCTGACAAGTCATTTGGCAACTTAAGTTTGAGCCAAACTTAATATAAAATTATTAACTGAGCTGTTAGTAAAACATAAGATGATAGGAAACATACGTACTTGGGCATTCACAACCTTTATCGTCTATTAACGAAGACATATAAATTGAATGAAGACAGGAATCTTTTGTTTAGAAGACTCAAAGTGGATATTTATATAAAGTGTGTCTAAAATACTAGAATTGTTTTAAAAAATAAACAATTTATATATTCTGGAATTAGATAGTGGTGTCGTCACCCAACTAAGTGAACATAGTAAAACCTATTGAATTGTACACAGTAAGTGGTAAATTTTATGGTATGTGAATTATATCTCAATTTTAAAAATAAAAAATAGCAAAAGCAATAACTATATTATAAAATATTTACCAAAAAATTAGTGAAGAAAAAATTACCTCTCCTTTTACCAATTCAAACAGTATGATTTCAATATACTCTCCTAATCCTTTCCTGTTATATCCATAGTGTTCTATTAATATAATGAACTGGTTTTCTCATTTAACATGTTATCCTTAGTGTTTTTCCATTTTGTTACATAGTGTTCATTTAAAATGACTACTTAATATGCTATTGTGTAACTGTTACATAATTTGCTTAACTATTCTCTTTTTTTCATGTCTTGGATTATTTTCTTAGGAGAAATTTCTAAAGGATAGATTTTATTTATATATGTATGAAAAGAAAGACAAGCCACAGACTGGGAGATTATATTTTAAAATCATTTATCAGGTAAAATACTTCTATATGGAATATTTAAAGAATTCCTACAATGTAATAATAAGAAAACAAACAACTCATTAAAAAATGGACAAATGATTTGGACAGACATTTCACCAAAGAAGAGATAAAGGTGGCAAATAAGCACATGAAAGTCAACTCAACATCATCACTTTTAGGGAAACACAAAGTTAAGCCATAATGAAATAACATTACACATCCATTAGAATGACTAAAATGAAAAAGACTTACTATATAAGCATTGGGAGGCTGTGGAGGAACTCTCGTACTCTGTTGATGGGAATTTAAACTGGCACAGCCACTTCAGAAAACTGTTTAATTTCTTAAAAAGTTAAACATATACCTAGCAGACAATTCAGTCATTATATTCCTAAGTATTTACCCATGAGAAATGAAAGCATATGCACATGAATGCTTATAACAGCTTTATTTGTTCTCCCAAACTGGAAACAACCCAAATGTACATCAGCAGATAAGTGAATACACACTGATACAGTCACACAGTGGGATACTGCTCAGTAAGAAAAAAGAGTAGACTGTTGGTACATGCAACAAGGTAGACCTCCTCAGAAAAACTATATTGCCTGAAAAAGTCTGGTCAAAAAAATGTCTCCCCCATTATTCATAGAATATATATTAGCCTTAAGAAATTTGGAGAATACTGAAAAACCTATAAAGAAGAAAAAATACTCATGTAATCTCACAGCCCAGAGATGCTACTGTTGATATTTCACTGTATTTCCTTTGGGTCTTGAGTTTTTGACTAGAAGAATTAATCAAAGATCCTTCTCTGTTTTGGGATCTGTCACCTTCTCTTTCACTGACTCTTCCTGTGTGTGTGGGGTGTGTATGCATGTGTGCCTGACTCTCTCTTTCCTCTCTGTTCACACTCACCCCTAAACCCCATTGGGAATATTGCCCATTTCTGATGGGGAGCCCCGCTGGTTCAGCCTGACTTAGGTAACTTTTTGTCAAGTTTATGGGCCGAGACCCTTGCTCTTGGGGATTTAGACACAAGTCAAGAATTGCCCTCCTTAGGCCTTTGCTCTATCCCTCCCAATCAATAACTAATCAGCAGTGAGTTGATCTTATTAGCTATTCACTGCCCCCTCCCAAACCCCAAACCAAGCTGGCTAATGAGAATGCTTTTAATTAATGTAAGGCAGATTAAAACTCATTACAGCAAGGTTACTGGTAATGAGATAATCATAAGGCAAGTTATTGAGCTGGGAGTAAAAACAAAGTTGGAGGAGGGGCAGGGAGACCGTGCCAGCTGTTCCTGCCATCTTTTGGCAGGGACGGAAGGGGGAGTGTGGGGGTCTGCAGCGAGGACACCCAGATCAGCCAGTGAAACCAGGTGCTGGGTAAGGGCAGGACTCAGGTGCAGTGAGCAAATGGGTGGTCAGTGTTAGGGTAGTAACAGAAGTAGGGGGATCTTTGGGGGAGAGAACCTGAAATCGGTGTATTTAGGATAGGGCTCTATAGCTATTCTTATGCACGGATGCTTTGCAATTCAGATGACACAGCTTGAAATTAGCTGTTATTTCTGTCTGTTAGATTGTGGTCCAGACTTGTTGGACTGAACAAAGTATAGGGAGTAGATGGGCCTGAAGTTTTTTTTTAAATTTCATTTTTCAAGGAAGATTGATTCCCCCCTCTCTGTCTCTTTCCATTCATGTATTGGGCCCTGATTATATGCTAGGCCCTGTGCTAAGCTCCTTTTTAGGCATTGCTTCATTTGATCAACACAGTTACAATTTTTCTCTGCCTTTTACTGATGAGAAAACTGAGGCTCCCACGTTTAGTAACTTGGCCATGGTTATATGACAAGTAAGTAGCAAAGTAGGATTTGAACCCAGGTCTTGTTGATTCCATAGCCCAGTGCTGTTAATCATTATATTTTGTGATCCCTTCTCATTGTATTCAAGACCAACCCCAGTTTGCATTGGACTTTTATACAGCTGGCGCTTGATTCAATTTCCATGGCCACCCTGGTGCCCACCCTGGTGACCTCTCCAGCACCTGTCAGACCTGGGATTGCTGGGCAGCTACCTTTGCTGCCTGCCATTGGTGATTCTTGTTTCATGGGTGCATGTGCACCTCTAGGTCTACACTGTAAGCTCCTGGCCCATGAGGACCATGGTTATACTTTCTTGCATCCTCACAGTGCTTGCACAGAGAGAAATTCAGTTGGTGCCTGTTCCTGGCACATGGTTGAACAAAGCAGCGATTCACCATTCACTGGCTCTGGGACCTTGGGAATGTCACTGAACCTCTCTGAGATTATTTCTTCATCCTTAAAGACAAACATTAAGATCATTTTACAGAGATATTGTGCAGATTTAAAAACCACCACCACCACCACCACCACCATCTATATATATTTGAGTGTTTACTGTAGGCCAGAAATATACTTAAACAGGAACTAAATCAATTCAAGTGTTGGTGAGCATGTGGAGAGAAGGGAAATCTTGTGCCCTGTTGGTGGGAATGTAAATTGGTGCAACCAGTATGGGAAACAGTGTGGAGTTTCCTCAAAAAATTTAAAATAGAGCTAATGTATGATCCAGCAATTTTACTTCTGAGTATTTATCTAAAGAAAATTAAAACTCTAATTTGAAAAGATGTATATACTCCCATGTTTATTGTAGGATTATTTATAATATCCAAGGTATGGAAACAACCTAAGTATTCATTGATGGATAAATGGTTAAAGAAATTGTGGTACATATACACAATGGAATATTACTCAGCTATAAAAAAGAATGAAATCTTGTCATTTGTACCAACATGGATGGTGAGGGTATTTTGCTAAGTGAAATAAGTCAAATATTGAGAGACAAATACTGTATGATCTCTCTTATGTATAGAATCTAAAAAAACAAAACAAAACCAAGTTTATAGATACAGCTTGGTGATTGCAAGAGGTGGGGGTGGGAGAGGTGGATTGGGAGAAATGGGTGAACTTTTTTTTTAGTTTAAATGAATAATTATTTTAAAAATTTATTTATTTATTATAGTTGTTATTAATTTATAAACCTGAGTTGTCCAATACAGTAGCCACTAGCCACATGTGGTGATTTTAATTTAAATTATTTAAAATTAAATAAAATGAAAAATTCTGTTCCTCAGTCACACTAGCCACATTTCAGGTGCTCAGTGGCCACTATGGCCATGTAGCTGGTAGCCACATATTCGGCAGTGCGGATACAGAACACCTGCGTCATTGCAGAAAGTTTTATTGAACGGAACTGTTATAAACTGACTGTCATTTACCTGTGTGTCCCTCCTGGTGCTTATGCTTGTGTAGTATGAAGGACCAGATTCAAGGGGATGCAGAGGTTGGGAGGTCCTGGAAGCTCTACCTTTCACTGAGCACACTCATGGTCAGGGGAAAGGGTCCTGAGTAGGAGAGAATGCCTGTTTATATTCCCTGCTCCCAGCAGGCTTAGGCTTGTAAGGCACCAAATTAAGTGATGCTGAAAAGGGGGTTTGCACTAGCCAGTATTTTCTTGAAATTCTCAGTGGGACCTGCCCTCTGATCTCAAAGGACAGTGAAGCTGTAGGGGCCACAGCTGGAAGGGACCCTAGAAACCAAGGGCCTGTACTGTGATTCAGCATTGTCTTTTGGCCTTAAAAGAACATTTTAATTTTTTGGTGAGTGGCAGTGTCCCTCACCTCCATGTGACTGTGTGTGTTTAGAAGCTGGTTGAAGGTGACTTTGGGGTCTCTTTAGTTGAAATATGAGTACCAAGTAGATGCTGACTCATTTCCATGGATGATGGTTTTGTGAGTATATGGCCTATCGTCATCATCAATCTACATTATGACACATGCAGGGCTTGCCCTGAGCTACACAGAGCATACAGGGGACACACATGGTTTGTCCTAATGGCTGATGTGCCAAGTATCTGGTGAGTCAGGAGTAGGCTGGCCTTCCTGGGCTTGTGTCACCAGAGAGGCCCACACAGAGCATTACCCAGACACTGTCCTGAAGGTGACCATCACCTTGTGCCAGAGGCACCGTACCGAGGACTGTCTTATGCCATAGGTGAGGGGCAGCAGAGCCCTGGCTCTGTTCCCTGGTGGGAGGGCTTGGCAGGGTGATGCTGATGCTTTCTGAGGGCTGCCAGTGGCAGACAAATGCAGATATGCACTCAGTATAAAGAAAGCGGTGGATCATGTCTTCAACACACACACACATGCACACATACACGCACATGCAAACACATGCACGCACACATACACATGCACACACACAGACACACAAACATGCACACACACAGATGCATGTTATGTTGTTCTCTTGTCCTGAAATGCCCTCCTTTTTTACTCTAATCTATTCAAATGCAGTTTCAGGGCTAACCTTATGTGTAAGTCAGAGTCTAGTCGTGGGAATAGTTTGAATGCGGAAAATTTAATATAAAGGATCATTAACTAGTAAGAGGTAGTTTACTCCTAAAAGGAGTACAGAAATAGCAAACGCACAAAGCAGCTGCTCCCTCCAGGGCCGAGGGGTAGTGGACAAGAACAGAACTGAGGACTCAGCTGAGGGCTTCCCACCCGCAGGCTGAGATACAGGCCGCCGAGTGCCAAGGAGGTGTGGTGGAAGGTGTGGCCCAGGGCAGCCTGCCTGGTGGTGGAGAAATTGGTCAGGTGTGGGCTGTAGCCGGTGTGCAGGGGTGGCCTACGAGATAGAACACTCACTGGAAGGTGAGGGTCTGAGTCAGTCCATAGGAGGAGTGCATCATGTGGTGGAGAAATCTAGTGAGGGTGGCTGTTCTGTGAGGGCCACTGAAGTGAGCACTGCCAAGCCGCTGACCTGCCAGCTGCTGTGCTGCAGACGGCACGTCAGGACCAGCAAGGGAGACTCCTTGCTCTGTTGTGGCTTCCCACTGTCCTTCCAGAACCTGTTGACAAAGCCTAATAGCCACCATCTGACAGAGAAGGCACAGTGTCCAGCTCCAGGATCACAGCACAGGGCACAGAAGGGCGGATTTGGAGCCAAGAGGCCATATGTTCATGATTGGCCCATATCCCGCTCCTCTTGGGAGCTGAGCCTTTCCTCTAATTCCAGTCCTCTTGGGTCTTCCATCCATCAACTCCCACAGTACTCAGTGGATCCCACCACCAGGAATCATTCTCTGTGTGTGAGTGGCTCTGTCAGGTCTCCCCATGTGGTGGAGGGCACAGGACTCAGCCTGCTTTAAGTCCCAGTGAATGCACTGTGGTTGATGTCTTTACTGGGAGAGGATTGTTTTCCAACCCTCTGCCTCCATTTGGCATTGACCCTGGAACAGCTTTGAGCGAGGGCTGAGCATACCTCCTTGAGGGGTGGGGCTGCTGGGTGCCAGGGTGGCCTCATTGGAGTGTCTGGCCGGACCCGGGCTCTGGTCACACTGTGCCTTAGGACTAATGGACTGTGGATACCTTTCTGGCCACCTCATATTTTGCTGATTGTGATCTCTCCTTGGCTGGATTGGAATTGGGAGACAATTGTTTGAGCTGCAAAAAGTCATTTGTTCATAACAGCCTGGACCCTTGTATTGTGAGGATATGCACAGTTCCCTATTTGACCGTATTAACCTTCTTCCTTACTTCCTTAGAACTAGGGCTGGAGCATGGTCTTGGCCAGCCTGCTGACCTTCTGTCATCTGATACTGGCCAGCAAGGTCCCCAGTTCCAAATGCCTAAGAGAATCTGTCCCATCTCCCACAATCCTTTGGTTCCTCTAGGGTGTGCTCTTCCTAGAATTAATTCTCCTCTCCCTACAACCTCCTGTCTGGGAGAAAAGACTCCATGGCTCAGCTTGGGTCAGGTATCCACGTCAAGGCTGGAGGACTATGCCCGGGGGAACAGAGTCATGAACACAGGGTTCCCTGAGAGTGCACAGCGGTGGGGGGCAGAGGTGTCTGCGGAGCCAGCAGTGGGCCGGCCCTCAGGGCCCAAGGACATCCTGCTCTGCCGTGGTGGGAGGGGCAGGTAGACGTCCTGGCTGCTGGGATGGGGAAGTTCAGGGCTGTAGTGTTCTCTTCTTAACTTCTAAAGTAACAGTTTTCTGTATGGTTCACTTGGCAACGAATTATATGGGATTTTTTAACATTTCTTCCAGGTTTGTTGCCTCCAATAAGCACTTACTTATGTCAGCATCTTTCACAGCACTTAAGAGAGGGTGAGTCCATCATAGATGTCCACCCTCTCTGGGTTGACTTCATGGGTGGAAGAGGTACTGGGTTCCCAAGGGGCACTGGACTCCCTTGTCTTCTGTGTGTGCTCATAGCCCCATCCCATCCTACCTCATAGGTTGTAGCTCCAGGACGGCAGGATGCTCAGAACTCCAAGACCCTCAGTTGAGCTGGGGTGATGACTGGGGATGCAGAGCTTGGAAGCAGATGGGGACCAGATGCCCTGTCCTAGACAGCCTTCACAGCTGCTTGCTCCATGTGCCAGGAAGCTTTTTGCTCCAATTAATATGAGACCATTTCAAAAGTTTGCTGAATTGAAAGTGCCATAGGTTTGGAGTGTTTTCTAGACCCTTTAAAAAATATTTATTTGTTGTTTCCTTAAACCATCTGAGTTTCTTATCTCTAAAGATAACAATACCTGCCTTCCTGAGCTGCTGTAAGAATTAAAAAAATTAACGTATATGACCATGTTTTAGAAATTGTAGGCCTCCAAACAGATAGTATTATTAGTATTTCTGAGGGTTGGTTGGCAAATGCATTAACTTGATGTACCCTTGAATGAATCATTAATAGATTGGATTAAAAGCCTTGAACAAACACTCATTTCTGAGGGAGTGGGACGCAGAGCAGGTAAATTTGATGGAAAGAAGGAGATCAGAAGCATCCAGACTGCTCTGGGTACTGAGACTGAAGAACATTGACAGAAAAGGTGAATGAAGGGGTGTGTGTGTGTCTGTCTGTGCGTGCGTACTGGGGTAAATCAGGGTTTTCAAGCAGAGGGGGCAGGGGATCAATGTCCACTGGACAGGGTGCACTCATACCTCTCTGATCCTGGCCTGTTTCCCTGCAGGTGCACCTCCGTTCTGCCAGGCGTCTCTGTGAGCTCTGCTGTGCCAACCGGGGCACCTTCATCAAGGTGGGCCAGCACCTGGCAGCCCTGGACTACCTGTTGCCTCGGGAGTACACGACCACGCTGAAGGTGCTGCACAGCCAGGCCCCGCAGAGCAGCATGCAAGAAGTCCGCCAGGTCATCCGTGAGGACCTGGGCAAAGAGGTACTGCCTCTGCCAGGAGGGCTGGGCCCCGGGACAGTATGCTTCTGAAAAGGCCCTGGCAGAGTTCTTGCTGCCAGGGGCTGGGGACCCACCACTAGTGTGGAACACACTTCGTGCAGCTTTCAGTGCTCAGATCAAAGAGGGCAGAAGGAACCTCAGAGTCCCTCAGTATAACATATTAGTTGAACCATATGAAAGAGTTGATATTCTACTGTTTTTGACCTGCAACCTAATATGATTCATATGGTTCAACCTAATAATATCTATCAACTATTGAGGATTTCCCATGGGACAACTGTGCTGTATTCCATGCATTATCTCACTTAATCCTCACACAAACATATAACCCTATTTTGCAAATGAGGGATGGAGGCTTATGTGCTTAGGTAAAATGTCCAAGGGCACTGTAGTAGGTGATTCCAGTATACTGCTCTATGATCCTGTCAGTAAGATGTCCAAATCATTCATTGCATTGACTTCCGGGACATCTCTAGCAGGAAGTCATTAGCTTCTGCTTGATTACCTCCAGTGAAAAGAAGCTCATTCTCTCATCTGCTGCCCAAGGTGGTCTCTTCTTTTGTTAGTTGTCTTTAATTATAAAAGTGCTTCTTCCTAAGGGCTAAAACCTGCCTCCTCAAACCTCACTTTTCTGGTCTTTATTCTGACACTTAGAGCAACAGAGAAAGGGGCAAAGGGCCCTTCTGTTCATAGTCCTGGTCACACTCTTTTGGATTAATGCTAGTACCTGTAGTATGTGTGGAGCCTGAAGTGGGCACAGTGACCTGGACCCTTTCTGACCTATTCTGGAGATAGAGAGGGGCTTGAACAGCTGTCTGCAGGTTGCTGAGCTGTGGGTCAGGCCCAGCCCTACAAATTGTGCTATAATTTGTGGGTACTTTAGAGGTCTCTACTAAAAAAAACTTCCTCTTCCCCCCTCACCTATTACTCTCTTTGAAATTCTCCTCTTTCATAGAGAATCCTTTGGGTCTTCTAGAATTTTTCCTGAGCAAAATAATCTGAAAGTCAAGCCTTGACCAGCTAATACCTTTCTTAAGATTAATTTACAGCCTTTGATGCCTCCCATTTGCCCAAGAATAAAATCCTTAGCAGGCCTTTTCAGGTCCAACCCATCCACTTACAAGTTGCCTATCTCTTTCACGACTATATCTGGATGGGGGATAGTGGTTTTAGAGTTTGGGCTGTGGAGCCAGGGACATGGACCATGTACAAATTATTTATCCTGCTCCTCACTTTCCTAATCTGCAAAATGGGGCATAGTATCCACCTCATAGGGTTGTTGTGAGGATTAGAAGTGATAATGAATATAAAGTACTTTAGTGCAGTCCCTACCTGGAGCAAAAGCTCAAAAAATACTAGCTACTACTCTGATCCACTGTGTACCCTTAGCCCTCAGTGCCTGTGCATGATATTCTTTCTGCCTGCAGTGTCTTACCCCATTCTCTCCCTGTCAAGGGAGTCCTTGTGTTTCTAGACCATTCATCCACCTATCCATCCATCTACCAAATGCCAGGCATAGTGCTGGGTATCCAGGCCCAACCCCAGCTCTCCTGTGAAGTCTTCTGTGACCCTCTGCACAACTTTGCTTCCTCTACTTGTGCATCTTGTGGCTTGGTTAGTTATGTCTAGGTGGTTCCACTGCAAGTACTAAAGTCTTTGGGAATGAAGATCATGATGGTCAGTCTACCCTGTATCTACAGCACAGAACAGTATCAGGTGTATAGTAGGTGCCAGTGTTTGTTTAATGAACCAATGGATGAACGAGTGACAGCTTCCTCAGGCTATTCAGGGTAGAGTGGAGAGGAGGGGCAGAGGCTTCATGAAGACCAGTTGATCCCTTTCTTGATCTGCATGGAGTTGGCCCTGGCTATTTGTCCCTTAATGTAGAGCTGGTATTAGGTGCCCAGCATCCAGCCAAAGATCCTTTTGGCCTGGAGGGGGCCTGGATCACACAGGATGGGGAGCATAGAAACCTTTGTGGATTTCTTTTCTACTGAGGAACATCTCCTCCAAAATGAGGGAGATTGAGCAAAGGTGAATCCCAATTTAGGGCTGGTGTCAGGAGCAGGCTGCAGGCTGGGAGGAGCAGGGTTAGGATGGAGGGACCCCAGGCAGAGGGGACAGGATTGGCATAGCAGAGGCCTGTGCATAGCCTTGCTTCTTGCCAAGACTATTGACTTCCTGCTTCCTATAGCACGAATGTCACCCCCAAATTAAAACTAAATAAATCACTGTAATAACAGTGTGAAGTGCATCATTGCTGGCATGTGGCAGCTCAGTGGGGGCGGCTGCAAGGGAGCAAAGCCAGCAGATTAACCCTTGGAGGCCGACTTGTCTGTGGAGAGCTGGAGGAGGGAGACTAGAGCAGGTCAGTGGCTCTCTCCAAGTGCAGCGAGATGAGAAGTTCGGGGTGTCTGCAGTCATGGTGGGCCTACCCAGCTGGCCAAAGGATGTTTGGGATTGGAAGATTTCACCTGCATCTTCAGGGCCTCTTCTGTAGGCCGCCCTGGCCAAGTAGTCCTGAGCATGGTGGTCTGTGGCTCCTGCCCCACAGGTTGTCTTGAGCCCTCTGAGAAAGAGAGGCTGATGTCAAGGTCATGGTTCTGTGGGGGCGTCCCTCATAGCTGGGACACTCAGAAACCTATGGTTTCTTACCCCGGCCCCCACAGGCACACAATCAAAGTCTTCCCTCCCTGTTCCTCCTCTTCCCTCCTGGGAAGATGGCATTTGTTCCCCGGTGACACACTTTCTGTCTGTGGGTGGAGGGAGGGGAAAGGGGCTGTGCGGGGAGCAGGGTAGGTGGGTGTGGGGGTGGAGGGCGGGGGAAAGTCATTCACTTTGCACTTCCCTCCTCCTCTGGTCCTTCCCTTGACACTTCTGGGGGAGCAGCTCTCCCCCGCAGGAAAATGTTTGTGCGGCCCCACTGATCCTGGGCTCCATGCCTGCCCTGGGACCCTCAGCGGGAAGCTGTTTTGCCCCTGGTTTCAGGAGGGCTGTTAAAGGAAGCTGCTCTCGCATGTTACCACCATCTTCTTTCTAGATCTGAGTCCTTGGATGAGTTCAGATTACCTGGAACTCAAAGACTGCATAGCTGACCCTAAATCTCAGACTGAAAAGAGAAAGGGTGGCTAGAGAGGAGCTCAAGGCTGGTGTGTTCCAGCCTGTGCTGGCTGGTTATATCTATGTCTTTTAGGGACCCTTCCCATTAGCAAAGGCCTTAGAGCAGGGATGGGGAAACTTTTTCCTGCCGAGGGCCATTTGGATATTTACAACATCATTTGCAGGCCATACAAAATTATCAGCTTAAGAATTAGCTATGGGAAAAGCTCCTAGACTTATTGAATTTCGAGTCACTCCTGCGGTTGCCTTGGCAGGGCCAGACCAAATGATTTTGCAGGCCGTATATGGTCCACGGGCCAGATATTCCTCACCCCTGCCTTAGAGGGTCACTAGAGTTCTCAGACCAATCCTTGTCCCAGGTGGATAGGGCTGGCCCTGAGAGTTGTCCCCAGCATGGGAATAGGGGATGAGAGTGAGGTTACAGCTCTTCTGGACCCCGTGATTTACATTCAGTTCTGGATCAGCCCAAATCCCTGGACTGCAGCCAGTGCCATTGGTGTAGAGGTGAGGACAAGTGAAGGGATACCACCCTGGCATAGGGATTGGCCTAGGCAGGAAGTGTGTAACCGGCGGACTGGGAACACATGGCTAAGGGAGGGGCATATGGGCTATAGCAAGACCTCAGATTTTCTGATTCCCGGGCTAGTGCTTTGTGTTCTATGTAACAAAGCTTCTGTTTGGTGGAAATCAGTTTTCTATGTGTTTGCGTGTCTGTGTCTTAGAAGTTTCTCAGCTAGTGTTACCAGAAAGAATCTTACTTATTTCCTTTTATTTGGAATGTTAGGCTTAAGTTCTGAAGGACAGGTTCCGGGAAGCAACCAGGAGCCTGAACTCTAGGAGGTGGGGTCATTTCTGCTGCCTCAATAGTGACCTGGGTCTGAAGTGGGTTGGGGATGGTCTCAGGCTTGGTACCCTGACTGCCCTTGGGGCTGTGGGCCCAGGTGTGGTGCTGACCTTGGCCAGCAGATGGCGCCTGAGCCTGAGAATCAGGGAGGGGTGTTTAAGACAGGGCCCTTTCCTGATGAGGGGAGCCCTGACAGGTGGGTGAGACTCAGGTTCTTTCTACTCCTGGGCATGGTCCATGTTGTGGAAGGAGCCCAGGCTGACACCTCTGCACCCTCTATGGGACAGACAACAGGCCTAAGCCATGTGGGATTAATGGTTAATGAGATGGGCTAAGCAAGGGTGCAGGCACTGGAAAGGACAGTGCATGGTGAATGGTCTTGCTGACTAGAATTTGGGGTTTGGGTTGATGAATAGTAGAGCTGAGGTTGCACAATTGGAGCTGACGTCACAATATGAAGGGTCTTTGAATGTTCTTTTCATAACAGGAGCCCAAGGGAGAGGAGGACTTGGAGAAGGATCTGAACAAAGTAGGATGGAATGGGGACAGATTTAGTAATATGAGAGATGAGGTCATCGTTTACTGGTGGGGAAGGTGGAGGTGGGAGGTTTGTGGTTTGGTAGAGAGCTTGGGGATAGGAGTTACAGTGGGATTTAGGAAGAAATGATAGAATTGTCAGCAGCACTGGTACAAGTATCTTTGGTCATGGACACACACATACAGCTGTGTTTCCTTCCTCCCTCCCCAACACATACAGAAAGTCCAGTCTCATACAATGTATTTTAGTAAATGATTCAGTTTTGTTTGTTGTTCTGGAATATAGTTATATCAGATAAGGTTCTGTCCAGCTCTGAAATTCTATGAAAAACCTAAGGAAATGAGGTCAGCTATTGATGTGGAACACAGAAATATCTTTGTTAGGGGCACTGCTTGTACTGGTGGTGGGATATCAGGATTTGACTTGTGTGCTCTGAAACATGTTTAATTCGTCTTTTCCCCTTGAGCTCCCATGGGGTGGGGATCTAGACTTGACCTTGTTTTGTACCTTCCCATAGTACCCAAGGACAGTGCTGGGTGTTGCAGGTGCTCAGTGTTCTTGATGCACCATTTGACCGAGTGGCTATGAAAATGCAGAAAAGAACTATTATGCTTCAGATTGGAGAATACACACCCCATTGTTTTATATGATCCTACAGGTCAGGTGGAGGCTGACATTTTCATCTTGTTTCAGTCAAGGTATAAGCAAAAGTTTATAAAAGAAAAAAAGAAGCTCTTCTCCCAAGAACACCTATTATTTATCAAGCTTGGGGGGGTGGCAGAGAAAAGGCAGTCTCAGTGTCAGGACCAGCAGGAGCAAAGGTGGAAGGTGGAGGTGTGGCAGGAGACCACCTGGTCTGTGCAAGGGGTTCCTGGTGGTGGGAGCACTGGGTGGGGGAAGTGCAGAGACAGGAGCAGGGGCTTTTGTGGAGGGGGCGGGGGACAGGGTGGTGGGTATAGATAGTGAATGGTGAACTCTGGGATGACCCTTATTATCTCTGTGGGTCTGCATTATAGGACCTCTGCTGGGGAACGCGGTGAGAGCTAGGAAAAGGCGTCCCCTCTGGGCATCCTTTCCTTTGGGCTGTGGCAGCTCTACCAGGGAAACAGAACCAACAGGATATGTGCATGTGTGTGTGTGTGTGTGTGTGTGTGTGTGTGTGTGATAAATAAGCAAAGAGAGAGATTGACTGATTTTAAGGAATTGGCTTATGCACTTATGAAGGCTGGCAAGTCAAAAATCTTCAGAGTGGGCCATCAGACTGGAGATCCAAGAAGAGCTAATGTTGCAGTTCAAGTCCAAAGGCTGTCTGCTGGCAGAATTTCCTCTTGCTCTGGGAGGTCAGTCTTGTTCTATTTGGATATTCAACTGATTGGATGAAGCCCACCCACATTATGGAGGGCAATCTGCTTTTCTCAAAGCCCACGGATTTAAATGTAAATCTTATCCAAAAACACTTAAAAAAAAAAAACAAAAACCTTTATTGATTTCAGAGAGAGGAAAGGAGAGGGATAGAGAGATAGAAACATCAATGATGAGAGAGTCACTGATCGGCTGTCTCCTGCATGCCCCCGAGTGGGGATCGAGCCCGCAACCCCGGCATGTGCCCTGACCAGGAATCGAACCCCGATCGCCTGAGTCCTGGGTCGACGCTCAACCGCTGAGCCACGCTTGGCCTGACCAAAAACACTCTTTTTTTTTTTTTTTAATTTAATTTTTTCTATTTTTTTAAATATATCTTTATTGATTTCAGAGAGAGGAAAGGAGAGGGAGAGAGAGAGATAGAAACATCAATGATGAGAGAGCCATTGATCGGCTGCAGCCCACAACCCAGGCATGTGCCCTGATCGCCTGGATCCTAGGTCGACGCTCAACTGCTGAGCCACGCCCGGCTGGGCCAAAAACACTCTTATAGAAACATCAGAATAATGTTTGATTAAATATCTGGGCACCATCACCCAGCCAAATTCATACATAAAATTAACCCCCATGGTTTCCCGCATGGCCTGCAGTCAGGACTACACATTCGTATCCTTGGTCCTGCTTCCACATGACATTCAAGTTTCATACTGAGCTTCTGAAGTGGGCAGGAGCCAGACTGCCTGTTGGTTTGTTAGCTTTGTGGCCTTGGGAATGTTTCTTATCTTCTGCCTCTCGGCTTCCTCATCTGTAAGATTGGGATAACCACCTGCCACATAGGCCTGCTGTAGGGATGAAATGAATTAGTGAATGTGGAGCACATAGAACAGGCACGGAGCAAATGGCCAGCAAACAGTAGCCCATTATTTCTGTTATGCTGGATGCTTTTTCTGTGTGAGGAGCTAAGGTTCTGAGAGACTATACACAGTAGAGTTGAGTCTTTGACCAGGTTTTCTGATACCTAGTTTGGTTCTCTGTCCCAGATACTACTGTTCTGCCAGGAGAATCTTCCTTTCTCTTTCCCCTCCCTGATTGGTACCCAGCGTTCCATCCAGTGGCCAGCCCCTTTCCTTCCACTGTTAGAAATCTCCCACAGGCTGCCTTGGGAACCTGCCCCTAGGCTTCTGGACTGCCCCCCCCCCACTCCCCATGATCCTCACCAAAAACACTCTTATAGAAACATCGGGGGCTGCTGGCAGCTCATCCAAGCAGTTTTGACATCTGTTGTTTCCAGAGGCCCATCAGCAGCACCTGCTTTGTGTTCTTGGTCTCCAAGGCTGACTCCATGGAGGAGAGGGGTGGAGGTGGAGCCCTGTGTTTTGTTCAGGACCCACCCAGCCTTTCTTACTTGCAGGATGGCAGCTGCTCTCAGGTTCCCTTGTCCTGAGTGTGGGGCGTAGGCAGGGACGAACATGCCCTGGATTAGACTAGGACTAGGGAAGTGCTTAGGGCAGAGGGGGTAGAGGGCCCCTTCTGCTCCCAGGGCCAGTTCCACCTGTGGGGCTGTGGCTGGAAGAAAACTTTCCCTCCCCTAGTGACACGTGCCTCCATGTTCTCAGTCCTTGCTGCCTTCTTTCCAGTGCTGATCCCACTGCTTCCGTCCTTCTCTTATTTACTCACAATTTATTGAGCTCTCTTCTGGGCCAGGTACTCTGCCAGCCCCGGGGGGTCCCCATTCTCACACACTGGCAGGGGTCTGATTGAGACTGGCTCACTTTTCTCACCCCTGGGCTGCCCCACTGGCCCGGGGCTGAGGACCACTTCGAGGGCTTTAGCCGTCTATGGGTTTGCTTCCTTTGGTTCTTAGCACAACCTTTGTTTGTTCTGATGCCTGGTTTCTTTGTCTCCCAAGACTGTCCCCGACAAGGCTCCATGTGAGTGTTCTGGGAACAGGAGGAGCTGGTGGCCACAAAGCTGTGTGTGGGGAGGATTGGGGACGGGGAGAGAGATAACCCTCCCTCCTGACAGCCTCATTCGACCTTCCCAGCAGCTCTTAATAAAAAATACATTTATATTAAAAACATAATGAAGAATAAAAAAACATTTTCTCCCCAATAATGCCAAACATCAAAAGGAGATTTTTATCAATTATGAGAGAGCGATTTTCGCCATAAATGGTAATTTAACGAGTGGGAGATGGGTGGTGGGAAGCATTAATGTCAGCCGGACGGATGGTGTAGCCATTAGTTGCTGAGGAGGCTGAGGAGGCGTGGTGGCACTTGTTCCTCCCCAGGCCCGCCTGGCTCCTACCCCGCCCCCCAGCACTGCCCTCCCTCAGGCCCTGCACCCTCTCTCTGCCTTGTGGGACTCCTGCTCCAGTCTCTGAGTCACCTTCAGTCTGATATTCTGTAGCTTCTAGACAAATCCTACACAGCTCAGGGAGTGTCCACATTGTGCCTATGGACTAGAGACCCAGAGGGCAACTCTGGAGCTGCTCCCGCTTTCTTTGCAGCCTCATGCCTTCTCTACGTGTCGCTCAGCTCCACCCTGGCTGAGCAGGGCTTCAATCCATTAACCTGCATTTGCACCCAGGCCTGGCCTCTCATGTCCCTACTCTGCTCATCAGACTCTCACTTATTAAGCTCCAGGACTAACAATAAAAACAACAACAACACACACACACTCTGCCAGGTGTCGGGCCCTGTTTAAAGTTTCACATAAAGTTTCAACTCCCTAAAATCCTCTGCAATAGGCACTATTACTTATCTTACAAATGGGAAACTGAGGGACAGTTTCTGGTGACATTGTCCCCCCTGGTCCCTCATGTACCCCAGGCAGGAATAACGGCTCTTTTGTGTCCCCGGGTACTTCTGTCCCCTGCTGCAGCTCTCATGCAGTTATTTATGGCACTGAGGTTGGGTGCTTCCCTATCTTGAATCCCCCATGGTCCTAGTGTGGGCTGTGCATGTGGTAGATGTTAGTAGATGTGGCAGAGTTCAATTGATGAGCTGCTTTGAATGCCCCTGTCCCCTCACAGCCTTCCCTGACCTCCAGGCCAGATGGGACTGAGAATCCAGAGCGCTTGGCTTGACCCAGGGGAGATCCTATTGCTGCAGCCTGGTTTCCTGGTCATCTCAATGCTTGATTTATGTTCTCAGGATGGCAGATCTCTCCCACTCATCCTGGGGTTCCCTCAGAGCACTGCACAGGGCCCAACACACAGAAGGTGCTCAGTAATGGATTGTTACATGTACTGACGCAGGACATCACGGCTTTATGGGGCCTGGAGTCCTCAGTCTGCCTCTGCCTTGGTTCCATCGTTCTCTGGGGCATTCTGTAGGAGCCTGTGGAGGGCAGTATGGGGACATGTCCGGGGCTGTCTAAATTATGGGCTCAGGGCAAGGGCAGGGTCTGGCTTCCAGAAGGAGCAAAGGCTAATTTCTGAGGCGGTATTGCATAAAGGTTAATAAAATACACTTTGGAGTCAGGGAGCCTTGCACCAACCCCAAATGCTACCATATTCTAGCTGTGTTATCAGTTCTTTCTGAGCCTTAGTTCCCTCAGCTCTAAACAAGCATGATTATAGAACCCTCACATCAATAGGGGTGTGATGAGGAGGGAAAGATAGAACTCATCGAAAGTACAGTGCCTGGCGGACAGCAAATCTCAGTAACTGTAAGAATGGGAACCTCAGATTATATCCTGGTGCCTGGAGCTTCCCAGGGTTTGACAGACACTAGGTCTTTCTGTTCAGTCTTTGTTGTTCAGTGGCAAGTGCTTTAGACTGGCCAGTGTGAAGTCAAATCAGCTAATATTGTGTGTGTGTGTCTGTGCACATGTGTGTTGCTCAAGAGAACCAGTAATCATGGGTTGGAAGGGTTTAGAAATCATCTTGTCCCACCTCTGTGTTTCACAGGCGAGGAAACTGAGGCTCAGAGAGAGGAAGTAACTTGCCCAGTGTGGCACAGCTGGGTGGTGGTAGAAGCAGGACTAGAACCCCGGTCTCCTGACTCCCAATCCAGTGCTCGTCCTCCTGGACCATTCTGTCCAGGGCTGGAAGCTTAGGGCCTGGGGTGAGAGGGCCAGCACCCAGGAATGAGGCTGGTTTTGCTGTCGGAGAAACCCAAAGGGCCTCTAGCAGCTCTCACCCTATGTGAGACTTCATGGTGTCCTGTGGATTATGAGGAAGCCGTAATTTCCGGAAGATAGGATTCTAGGGTGTTTTTTGTACCTTCCTGCCAGCCCTCCCACTTGCCTGTGTTGAGGTGACTATATCCTCGTGCTTACCACCTCACCTTCAATCCACAGACTGTGCTTGGGGTGCTCCCCCTCTTTGGGATCTGACCTGCAGGGTGGTGCCCAAACCCTCTGCTCAGTTGCTGTGCCTGGCTGTTCTGTGGCAAAAGGGCCTTGACTCCTGGTGGCCCCACTCACTGACTGGGGTGGTTGGCCCACCACTTGCTTTGCTCACTCAGAAAGTGAGCAGCTGATATGTTCTGACCTCTGCACCAGCGCTGTGGGGGACATAGAGGATGTTAAAGCCACGTCCCCCCCACCCTCCCTCCCAAGCCAGGCAGACAGAACAATACAGAGGGAGTGATCAGAGGACAATTGAGCCCTCGGCTGTGGGGCCAGTGCTGGGAAGTTCAGGCGAAGTTAGAAGAGAGTTCTTGGAGGAGGTGGGTCTTGAGCTGGCCCTTGAAGTCTGAGTAAGATTTAAGGAGTGGAAGTATGAGGGCTGAGCAGTGTGGTGGCAAGTGCCTGAGAGCAGGCCAGTGGGGCTGGTATGGCAGGGGACTTGGGTTGAGGGTGTATGAGTTTCCTAGGGTTATTGCAACAAAATACCATAAACTGAGAAGCTTAAACAACAGAAATCTATGGCCACCAGAAATTAGGAAGAGGTGAGGAAGGTTCTTCCCCAGGCCTTCAGAGGAAATGCAGGCTTCCGACACCTTGATTCCAGACTTCTAACCCCCAGAACCATGAGACAATAATTTCTGACGTTTGAAGCCACCCAGTGTGTGGTATTTTGTTATGGCAGCCCTGGGAAACACATACAGATGTCCATTCTCAGACCAATGTAAGGAGATGGGACCCCTCTCATTTGGACCCCGAGGTTAGAGTTGGGAGGGGGTGGGAAGCCACAAGGCAGAAAAAGATACAGAGATGGGTAAGGCGGAAAAACCATCCATGTTCATGTCAGTGGATAATGCTATGGTTTCTGTTTATTTGGTACTTGCTTGTAGTACACATTGCTGGATGTTTTACAGATATTGTTTCTAACTCTTACAATAATTCTGCAGGGTTGGGAGATTTTGCCATCCCAGTTTTCCACGTGAGGAAGCAGAGGCCCTGAGAGGTTAAGTAACAGCCAAAGTCACGCAGCTAAAAGAAGCAGAACCAGTTCTGAGCTCTGTTGCCTAAGTCCCTGCCCCTTCTGCTAGGCAGCTGCTAACCCTGAGCTGGGGCTGGTCTCTGGAGGACAAATGCATGACTATAGGCAGTGGGCCTTGATGTGTAGGCTTTAGGGAGTCACCAGGCTCCAGGTCTAACGAGTAGTGTTAAGTCAAATTGGCTATTCGTGTGTGTGTGTGTTCCTGTGTGTGTGTCCGTGTACAGGCCCCCGTGACTGAGGAAGAGACATTTTGTGCAGAGTCAGCTAACAGTGTGGGATGGTTAGAGGTGCCCAGGGCAGGAGCCATGGGAGGAGCCTCTCCATCCTCACATCTGGCAAATGGAGCCCTTTATAGCTGTCTCCCAGAGCTGGGGCAGGGCCAATTCTTTTCCCTTCTCCATCCCTCTGGAGCTCAGAGCAAGTGTTCCAGGTTGGGCAGTGAGCCAAGAGGCCACAAACCAAAGGACAAATGGCACAGCCACTGCTCTTGAAGGAGCTGCCCCGACAGCTGACCCCACACCCTCTGGGACTGCCAGAGGGCCGCAGGTCCTCATCTTCTCTTGGCCTTCCTTCCCCTCCCCAGGGAGAGGGGAGTGGGTCTCCTGCCGGCTGCTCTGGGCTGGGATTGGCAGTGTGGGCAGGTGGATGTGACTGCAGTGGTTTCTGATGCCTTCTTCCTGTCTCCGTGTGAGCCAGAGGACTGTCTCCTGGGAGGGCTGGAGTAGAAGGAGTCCCAGGTCCTGCCCCGTCTTACAGTGGACATGGTTACCAACCTGGAGTGTTCATGGCGGGAGAAGTGCTCATCCTAGCTGGGCTGTCCCAGAAGACGGCTCCAAGATAAGGGTTCCAGGGAAAGTGGTTCTGTGGGAAGTTCAGGTGCTGCCAGTGGGGAACTGGGAACGTGGTCCAGGGGAGGGAAGGCAGCCAGTGACCGCACTCAAACCAGCTGCCACACTGGGCGGGTGACGGGAAGATGGTGCCTAGTCCACTCCCTCCCCTTCAGCCCTGGGCACGCCCTGGACCTGTGTTGCCTGAGAGCCAGTCAGATGATGGCAGAGGAGGTGCTCTTAGAAGTGTGGATTGCTGGGCTCTTCTCCATCTCACCTCCGGAAAAGGTGCTGCCCCTTGGGTGGTGGGCGCAGGCTGAGGCTGGTGATGAGGGCGAAGGTGGTCTGCTCTCCTGTGTAGCTTAGAGCTGCACCCTTCTCCAGGGACGATCCCCCTCTCCTTCCAAAGCTCATGCTTGCCATTTACCTGATGCAGCAGAGGGAGGCAGGCCCTCCACGTCGGCCTGATTTATGTTCATCGTTGAAACAATAATGTTTAATCTGGAAAGGGCTAATCAATTTTTTATGCTGATTATGAATAGGCCAGCTGTGCCTGCTTCTTTATTCATGGAGCTTCGGGAACAAGCTGACATCCCAGGCCAGGCTCCCTTGGTGGTTTCTGCCTTGGGAGCTCCTGCGTCAAGGAGAGCCCCTCACTGGCCTTGCCTGTGCCGCTTTGGAGGCGACTCCTGGTGTGTGTACATGTGTGTGAGCATGCGTTTATCACCAAGGAGGGTAAGCTGACACCAAGTGGAGAACCAGATCTGAGTGTGCGTGTATGCGTGTGCACACATGTGTACGGAGGATGGTTGGGATGGGCTGGGGCACAGTTAGGGGACTGTAGGGCAGAAGGTGAGAGTTATAGGATTGTAGAGTTAGGAAGGCTGTCAGGGGTCAGGTGCTCCAACACCCTCCTGTTACAAGTGAGGAATTAAGACTCTGAAGAGGCTGGTTGGTGGCAGAGGTGGGACTAGCACTCCTGTCCCCTCACTCAGAGGGCAGGGCTTTTTCCACAATAGTGTGAATAGGGCGAGAGAGGCAGAGGAAGGTACTGTGTGGGCTGCTGTACTCATGGCACACTCTGACACCTCTGAGGAGCCTGTATCTTAGGCATAGAATGCGCTATAGATGTAACAAAAGAGGTCAAGACCAGATGAGAAAGTCATGTGAGGTTTGGGCTACAGCTTTTGGGAATCACAAGTAGGGCTGCACAGAGGGAATTAGGGTTTCCTGGAGGAGAAACCTGAGCAGGGCCGGAGGGCTGTGAACAGGAGAAGCAGCAGAAAGGACGGAGAGGGCAGATGGAGTGCCCGAGCTGACAAGGGGAGGCAGGACCGAGGATGCCATCGCTGGTAAGCGTCACCTCAGGGAGGTGCCTGAACCTGGATGGAGACCAGAGGGGCCTGTCCTCCTGGGCCTGAGGCTGGAAGCATGGAGACAGGTTGTCCCATGGCTTGGCTGCCCCACAGGCAGGGGCTCCTGGGTGTTTGGATCCTCTGCAGCCTTTCCCCCTTCTGGGACTTTGCCAGTCACTTGTTTATTCATGTGTTGGCTCAGCAGATGTTTACTGAGCTTCTGTTGTGCGGGGCCTCAGGGGTTACGTGGGTGAGCAAGCTGCCATCATGGTGCTTATGATCTAGTTGGAGGGGAATGGCAGATGCTGCACAAGTGATCAGAACAATAAAAATTTAATGACACTTGTGATAAATGCGATGAGGGAAAAGTATAGGGTGCTTTGAGTTTGGGGTGGCCCGAGTGGCCTTTCTGAGGAAGTGGTGGCTAAGCTGAGACCAGGGGATAGTTGAGGGAGGGGAGGGTAGAAGAGAGAATAGAGAATTCAGAGGCCTCAGGGTGGGAAGGAGCCTGGATCTGTCCAGGGACAGAAAGGGGGTAGTGGTGGCAGGACAGAGAGACACTGAAAGATGAGGCTGGAGAGGGGTATCGGTCATGTTCAGGAGATGCAGGTTGGCAGCCACTGATGGCTCCACTCGGAGAACAGCATGTGCAGCCTGCAGTGGCTTATACGGGGAACAGGTGGAACCAGGAGGCAAATGATGAGGCTTTGTGGTCGTCCAGGCAAGAGGTGATGGTGGCTCAGATGAGGAGTGGATGGATGTATTTTGGAGAGGGTTGAGGGAGAGGGAGGTGCCACAACTGACTTTCAGGATTCTGGCATGAATGGTGGGGGACAACTTCAGAAATGACCACAGCACTAAAGAGACAGTAGGGGTGAGTGTGTTAGCAGGTCATCCCGCTAGCAGTTTGGGGAAGGATTTCCCCCTCCCAGATATTAAAAAAAGTCATCAAGCATTCTGATCTAATGAGAGCACCGTGAGTGTGAGTGTGTGTGTGTGTGTGTGTGTGTCTGTGTGTCCGTGTCCCTGTAACCAGGTTTGGAGAAGGAGAGGCTGTTGCTTTAACAGCTGGAGCAGCTCCTGTGAATCACCAGTGTCATCATCACTGTGGTGAGAGGTCTCTCGTGGGGCCCCCTGCTCTTCTGTCTTTGGTGTGTGAACTGAGGACTGTTGGTTCTGTGTGAGGGTTACGAGGAAACTGGGCTCCCTGGGGAACAGACACTGGGGAAGAGGTCATTACAGCCAAGCAGGTTTTAGGATTTGACCTGGGGGCTGGGAAAGAATAATATGTAAGAGGCAGCCCTCTTGCCCTGGGAGGAAAAACAGGGACTGGTGCTAGGTCATCACCTAGCACAGGAGAACCGGAAGCCGTGATGTGCCCTCCTGGTGCCACATCTTGGGGCTCACACTTGTCCTCTGTTCCCCACATGGCATCCCCTTGTCTTGTTCCTGAGCATTCTAGTCTCACCACTGCCCTGGGAAATACAGCAAAAACATAAAAACGGATGTATACTAAGAGTGTTACTGTAATGATCTACATCAGCGGTCAGCAAACATTTTCTGTAAAGGGCCCTCATTAGGTTCCTGTTGCTGCTGTTACAAATTACCACAAATTTAGTGGCTTGAAATGATACACATTTGTTATCTTCCTATTCTGTGGGTCAGAAGTTCAAAAATTCAGGTGTTGGCTGGGCTGGGTTCCTTCTAGATGCTCTAGGGGAGAATCTCTTTCCTTGCCTTTTCTAGCTTCTAGAGGCCTCCTGCATTTCTTAGCTTGTGGCCCCTCCTTCATCTGCAAAGCCAGTAGTGTAATCTTTAAATCTCTCCCTCCCTCTCTTCTTCCCCCCTCTGTCCCTCCTTCCCCCCCCCTCTCTCATCCTTTGACCTCTGCTTCCTTTGTCACATCTCTGCTCTGACCTTCCTGCCTCCCTGTGATAAGGACTCTGTGATTACGTGAGGCCCACATGCTAATTCAGGATACTCCATTTCAGGAGCCTTACCTCAGTCATACCTTTGGGCTTAAGGATGTGGATGTTTTTGTGGGGCGGGGGGGCGGGGGTGGTGGTGGCCATTTTTCTGCCTACCACAGGGCAAGACAGTAAATATTTTAGGTTTTGCAGACCACACATTCTGTCACAACTGCTGAACAATGCCATTGCAGGGTGAGAGCAGGTACAGATGTGTGATGAGTGAGCATGCTGTGCCCCAATAAAACTTCCTTCATGGACATGGAAACTGAATTTCATATAATTTTCACATGTCACAAAATACTATTCTTTTTATATTTTTCAAACACTGAAAAATGCGAAAAAGCATTCTTAGCTCATGGACTGTACAAAAAAAGGCGGTAGCCTGGATTTGGCCCCTGGGCTATAGATGCATGATGTCTTTTAACATTTGCAACGCCCCTACCAAGTGGGTGTTGCTATTAGAGAAATAGTTTGACACATGGCTGGACGTTGGCAGGCAGGGCCGCTGGCACTGGAGCTGGTGTTCTTGACCGCTGCTCCTCTGTGCTGGCTCGAGCCAGTAGGGTGTGTGCTTTCCCCCAAATGTGGGTATTGTCTTCCCAGTAGACCCAGGAAGTCTGGGTTTACCAACCTTGAAAATCCCTGCGCCCTGCTGTTATCACATGCAAAGCGAACCTGGAAGACTTCTTACCGAGAGAAACCTGTATAGTTTGGTACCTGAACTCTCTCATTTGGGGCTCCGAGACATGGAGACGTAGCCTAGGCTCATTTGCTGTGTCGCATCTTGTCACCTCCTGGGAGCAAAGGAAGTCTGTCCTGATGGCAGATGCTGCCGCCACAAGCAAAGGATGCTTATGCCTTATTTTCTATGTTTTTAGGTGTGGGAACATCTGGGGGTTGTTGGAAAAAGGTCTTTGGGGTTTTGTGAGGGTGAGCTCATCAGGTTTGAGAATTCTTGGGCCTCACAAGAAATGGATGTGAGCCCCTGTGGCCAGGCTTTCTCCCCGTGGGCAGAGCTATGGGCGAGGAACTCTCCCCTGGGGAGAGACCTGGGGAGCCCGAGTTGTCCTGGGATCTGGGTTGGGAGTTGCTGGCCATCTTCCTTCTGACACTCTCCTGTCACTGTATCTTACTCCTTTAATTTACGGTTCACACAAGCTGTTCCCTCTGCCTGGATGGCCTGTCCTTCATTCCTTCAGCTAGGTACCTGGCTCCTCATCCTGTCGATCTCAGTCTTTGACGCCTCCTCAGAGAAGCCCTCCCTGCCCAGGTTTAACCCTCTGAACACAGGTTCTTAACGGTACCAGCTACCTCTCCCTTCATAGTTCTCATCAGCGTTGGCCATTTTATGTTTATTTCTGGTCACTGGATTAATTCCTGTCTCCCCACCAGACTTCAGGTTCCAGTAGTGACTTCAGAGGGGGGTGGCTGCATCCAATTTGGACTCGCTCCCCATCGAGTCCGCAGTAGACCAGCACAGTGCCCTGCACGTATTATGCACTCAGTAAACATTTGGCAGAGGAATAAACAAATGACCTTTAGAAAAGATGTTCCTCTCTCTGAAATGGGGGCAATTCTAGCTCCTCTACCTAACCTTAAGAGGAAGTTGAGGGTCACATAAGAGCACTTTGAGGGCATCGAACACGCATATATAAAGAATCATCCGTGGGTGAACATTCAGTTCCTGCAGAGCAAAGATACGCTGACATCCCTCGTACCAACCCAAGCTCAAGTGTGAGGTGGCAGGTCCTTGCATGAGCAGGCTGGCGTGGAGGGCATGGAGCTCAGCCTGCCCGATCCTGAGGTCTGAGTCCTGGCACCACCTATCCCTCGGCCCTGGGATGGGGTGTGAGCACTCGGCCCCTAGTCACTTCATGGCTCCAAGGACGGCTCCTGACCTCTGAACTCTGATCACTCAGGGGATATCTGCCTGGGCTGCCCTGGCTGTGGGGGTCCCTAGCCTCACACTGCACTGTGGGGGATCTCTGGTGGCTTCTACCCCAGAGATCTCTGTCACAGGCAGAGACATAGACAACGTCACCCTTTGAGGCTGTATAAGTTATTAAGATGAGGAATGTTGAAAGATTAGATTTATGACAGCCAACGGTGGATTATGAAGAATAATTTATCAAATGTCAGTGCCCGCAGCCTACAATTTACAGAAGGTTTGCTTAAGCTGAGGACTGCCCCCTCCCCCACCTCTAATGAATGACAGATCTAATGGATGGCTTCCCAGGCTGGCCGGCCACACGGGGTGTTTATCTGCTTTTTATTAATCATTATTATCACAACATTTCCATAGAGTCCCTCCCCACAGCTCTCAATGTGCCCGGCTCCAGGGAGGCTCCTTTGGCACCTCGAAGGAACTGTAGCCACTTCTGGGAGGTGTATTAACTACCCTGGATCAGCTGAAAGGCCAAGTTCCCTCACCAAGAATAGGTTAGGGAAAATAGAACCTCACCTCCGTTTGTTCTTTAGAAATAGCACTAATTATGTGTCAGGATGCAATGCTGAGCAAAAGAGAAGTCGGTAGTCTAGAAGGGAAGAGGGAGATTGAGCAAATATAAACCGAGGCAAAGTGCAGGTGTGTACTTGTTCTTGAGGGTACGTGAACTCTGGGGATGTACGCAGGGAGGCCTCCTTGAGGAGGTGACAGTTGAGTAGTGATTTGAAGGATGAGTAGGAGTTACCTGAATGAGGAGGAGGGAGGGGAAACTTCTGGGCAGAGGGGACAGCATGTGCAAAGGTCCTGCGGTGGTCAGGAAGGGAGCATGCTGGCGGTAGGAAGAGGCAGAGAGAGCTGGGGTCAGAGGGAGGAGATGGGGCAGGAGAGGAAGGCAGGGTCAGACCCTGTGTGTTGAGTTAAGGATTTTGGCCCCTGGGAAGTTGGTGAAGTGGTTTAAGCAGAGAGAAGTGACATGATAAGGTTATGTTTGGAAAACTCACCTTAGCTATATGTGGATTAGAGGAGAAAGCAGTACAAGCGGGCAGGTCATTTAGGAGGCTAGTACAGTCTCTGGGTAAATGAGGATGGTGGCTTCTACTCACTGACAGGACAGAGCCGAGAGCCTAGAATAGCTGACTCTGTCCAATGCTCTTTTCCTGGTACCTCTCTGCTTTCTTCATGAGGCATTAGATGGGGCACCACTACTGCTAGTTATTGGGTTGTTCTATAGGCTGTACTCAAGACACTCTATGAGGCTGGTACTAAAACTCCCATTGTACAGAAGAGAAAGCTGAGGTAGAGAGGGTTATATAACTGCCTGCACTGGTACTCCTTGGAGCCAGAATTTCAGCCTGGGCGTTTGACCCAGAGCTTGCATCCGAGTCACTGTGCCGTAATGCCTCTCAGGTCCTATGTCCTGGTTAGTGGTGGCCTGCAGCCATCTGAGGGTGTGGCTGCTCCTGGCTTCTTGTTTTGCCTTTTGTCAGCTGCTTGTCATCATCCTGTGGGAGGATAGAAGCTTGGTCTGACCTGTGATGCCCTTGCAGAGCCAGGTGGACAGCTAGGTCCTGTACCTGGAAGATCTTTAGCAAATTGGTAAGAACTGAGCATTATGCTGGCGTCCTTGCAGGAATTCAGATAGGAACACTGTTCGGTGATTTCTGGGGTTGACCCTTGTCAAAAAGGCCTCAGATTCTGCCACTGGCCCTTCATTCTTTCTTCCCAGCTTGGCATTAGCAATGCCTCATAACTCTGCAGAATTGACAGCTTGATCTTTCTGAACCTCAGAATGAACACAATTCTGTGGAAGACGGTCTGTGTGCCCTCCAAGTGTTACTGTTATTACTTTTATTGTGGGATGCTGGGGGTGGGGGTATTCCCACCCTGAGGCAGGGCAGCTATTGAGTAGGGAGAGGGAGAGACACTTGGATGCCTGTTCTCTCCCTGGATCCCCCAGGTCTACATGGTGATATTGGAGGTATCCTCTTCTTACCTGGCCAGAAATCCCCTCCAGGGTTGGGCGAAATAGCCCTGGTCAGGGGGCACTGTCTCCAGCAGGCCCTAATACAATGCAGGTGTGTTTTTCAGAGGCTGTTGACTTCTGTTGGATTGAGGTCTCCTCATGGTCAGAGACTGTGTCTGTTTTGTTGGTTCATGTACCAGCATGGTTTCTGTCATGTGATATTTTCTAGTCTGTAGTAAATACACAGTGGGGCACAGTAGGTCTACAGTTGTTTGTATGGAAAAGAATACAATAATTAATAAATAACAATACAAGAATAAACTGTTTTGAGTACTCAACTGTAAACCTACTTTTGCCCCACCCTGTATTTGTTGACTGGCTGAAGCTAAGGATTGGCACATTGGTTTCATTTCATATATTCACTCTGGTCACTTGGTAGTGGCTGCCTGGAGCATTGTGTTGAGTGAGGTTCTGAGGCATCGTCTGGGCCCAGCAGAAAGGAATGCTGTTATTGTGAGGTCTGGCATGGGTGTGTTTGGAGTGTATTAATTAGCTATTGCTGCATAACAAATGACCCCCAAACAGCCTCTTAAAACAACAGACATTTGGTCTCTTAGTTTGTGTGGGTCAGGAGTTTGGGAGTGGCTCCCTGGATGGTTTGGTTCTGCCTCAGAATCTCTCCTGAGGTTGCAGTGAGGGCGTTGGCTGAGGTGGTGTCATCTGAAGGCCTGAGTGGGGAAGGAGGAGCTGTTTCCAAGGTGGCTCACAGTTGGCAGGCGGCCTTGGTTCCTGACCACCTGGAACTCTCCACAGCTGCCTGAGTGTCCTCCTGCCATGGCAGTTGGCTTCCCCTGGAGCAAGCAATCTGAGAGAGAGCAAGGAGGACAGTCTCGGAAGTCAGACACTATCACTTCCTCCATATGCTGTTGGTTAGGAGTGGGTCATTAAGTGCAGCTCACACTCAAAGGGAGGGAAATAGGCTCCACCTCTCAAAGGTAGGAGTATTTAAAAATGTGTGAACATATTTTAAAACCACCAGAGGGGGAATGAAAGCTCACATGCCACCCATTTGCTGTCACTGTCAGGTATTACCTTGGAAAGTACAAGAATGACCCTGAACAGGTGGGATATAAGCTAGGCATGTTTAAGAGGGAGAAGAAGGAATTGCAGCAAAATGGGGTATCAGTTGCTAGGGTGGCTGAGATATAGGGGCGCCTGAGAAATGGTCCTGAGAGGAGGTGATGAGTTTTAAGCAGAGGCACATGAAAGGTGATGGTGGGTTTTCCTCCAAAGCAGATGGCAGTGCTTTGCAGAGCCCTAGTTAGCTGGAGCTATCTCGTCTGCCTCAGTTGGAGTTGGGGTATGGGGTAGGGTCGAGCCATTCTATTAGCACAGGGACTCACCTCCCTCCCCATCAATCTGCAGTAGATTGCCGCAGCCAAGCGTGAGATGGGCCATTTCAAGACCTGGAAAGCCAGATGTTCTTTGCTGATGCTGCCATGCCCCTGCCTCAGGTGCCCTGGGCAGTCTCCCCAGCTCCTACGTGGGAGTGGCCTGGCCTTGGCATCTAGGCCTGGACTTGCCTGCTTTGAGCAGGCTACTGTTTTCTTCTGGAGTCAGCCAGTCCAGGGTTTGTTAGAGTCATTAGCATTACCTTACAGTGATGCAGTTTCTGAACCCAGAATAGGTGTGATATCTATGAGGACGAGGACAACAGGATGGAATATGTGAAATTAGGCCATCTTGGAAAACCCAGGACATCTCCCATTTTGTAAGTGGTGAGTCAGGCCCCACAGGGACTTGAGGCTGGCTGGGCTCGAGTGAAACTCCCAGGAGTCACACTGTGGCTTCTCCGGAAGGTCCTGACTTTCTGTCACCTTATTTTGGGCAGAATGTGGACCCTGGCCAGTGTTTGGCTGCTCAGTATGGCATTTTGGAAATGTCGCCCAGTAACCTGGCTTCGTGGGAATCTGCATGGCTGGTTTTTCTGGATTCTCTCACTCTGCCCTGTACTGGGGTCTAATGTCAGGTAGTCTCCGGATTCCCGGACCCCAGCCGAAACTAGCCTGCTGAAGTCTTAACCTGAGCCCCTGTCTTCTAAGCCCCCGGAGGATGACACATTTCTTCCTGCCCCTCTGATGTGTTCTGCTCTTAAAAAAACCCCCTACCCCCATCCTTAAAAAATCAGACCATACAAAGCTAGAGAAACTTTTTTCCTGATTATTTTTCCTTTTTTTAGACAAGGACATTGATATATTTGAATCATGGGCCGACAGTAATTAAAAAGCACATAACTAGTCATTTTAAAATGCAGTTGTTTTACTTAATTGATTTTGCCGCCAGACCCAGAGGGGGGGAAGAAAAAAGGAACAGGGGTGTGGGGGGAGAAAGCCTTAGAAGGGGAGACAGGTTTCTGTAAGTGACTGGAGGCAACCCAGTGCCTGCTTGAATGTAATTGCTGCCCATGCTGCAGTTTGTTTCTGCTAATGGTTTTCCACTGAAAGGGCTGGGGGATCAGGCCTGACTGGAGGGGGGTTGTGTTTATTTCAGCTGCGTGAGGGGTGGAATTCTGCTTTCAGGACAGGGTCTGCTTTTCCTTACTATCTATCAGCTTAAAGTACTTCCATTGAACACTCTGAATCAAGGTTCCATTTAGAGATACTTTATTCATATTTAATTACAGGCTGTAGCACCAATCTTTAATTACCTTTTTTATAAGCCATCTCGGAACATCCACTAGCAATCATTTATTGTGTGTGTGTGTGTGTGTGTGTGTGTGTGTGTGTGTAAGCACAGGAGCATATGGGCATGTGACTTGCTCTCTGAGGGGGAAGGGATGGCTGCTGGGGCACTGGGAGGTGGTGGGCAGGCCCAGTGGGGTGGGATATCTGCCTGACAGGCATCCTCACTTCCCTTGCCTCTCTTCTGCTTCTATTGGTCAGACTGGGAATTTGGACAAGTCCTCAGAGCTGGGCCTTGTTCAGGGTGCTGAGTTGGCAGCTGGACCCCCTCCATCCCCTGGTGGGAGCAGGGAATTATGGGAGGCCCCTCTCATCCCCTGGGGATATGGCAGACCAGGCTTCCTCTTACCCTGGAGATTGGGATGCTTGCCTCGGCCCTTTTCTTTCTTCACCTCCCCTTGGAGTGCTTTTGGCAGCCGTTTTTGCCACATAGCCTTAGCAATGCCATGTCACTCTTTGGTTGCAATGACTCTGCAGTGTCCCTTCAATGACACTGATTTGAAGACTGGTTGTCCTTTTCAGAGAATGAGCCAGTGTTCCCAGGGAGTGAGGTCAGATCACTCCCAAGTCCCTTTGCAGTGGGGAGTTTGGGCCATTCTAACTGTCTGGGAGGTGAGGGTCCTAGTTCGCAGCTCTGCTCCAGAAAGTGTTCTTGGTGCTCCTTCAGGCACTACAGAGGATTTCCAAAGGAACTAATGTTTTTTAAAAAAATATATCTTTATTGATTTCAGAGAGAGGAAAGGAGAGGGAGAGAGAGAGACAGAACGTCAATGATGAGAGAGTCATCGATCAGCTGTCTCCTGAACGCCCCAGACTGGGGATCGAGGCCGCAACCTGGGCATGTGCCCTAGCCGGGAATTGAACCCTGATCGCCTGGATTTTAGGTCGACGCTCAACCACTGAGCCACGCCCGGCTGGGCAAAGGAACTAATGTTGATCTCATTATGTAACTGCTGGGAATGTTGCTGAAGTTCTACCTCTTCTATTCCTGGATCCCTGTCCCAGCAAGAGGGTGGAGAGAGGATGGAACTCACACTTACTGAGCTCCTTGGGGATGCCGGGCACCATGCCTGTGTTTCTTTAATTTATACCAGCTGGGGCTGAGAACACACCGTATCAATTAGAGCCCCTTCAGTTGTTTGTGACAGAAAAACCCCTCAAACTGACTTAAGCAATTAAAGAAATTATAGGGTGGGCATTCAGGCATGGCCAGATCAAGGGGCTCAACCATTGTGATTAGGATTCACTCTCCTTGTCTCTTGGCTTTGCTTTTCTCTCTGTTGCTACTGTGTGACCCCTGGCATCTCTAGGCTTCAAGTTCAATTTTAGCAGAAAGAAAGAATCCCTTCTCCTACAATTCAAGCAAAAGTAAAATAATTGAATCTGATTAGACCAGTTGGGTCATGTGTCTATCTCAGAACCAATCAGTGTGGCCCAAGGTATTAAAGGAGTCTGGCCAGGTCTGGGTCTTATACCCACCCTGGACTAACAGACGGAGTTCATCTAGGTAAACCCCACACATGATATGTGCTTTTATTTAAATTAAAAAAAAAATTGATTTGGGGGGGGGGAGAGAAAGCGATTTGTTATTCCACTTATTTATGCATTCATTGGTTGATTCTTACATGTGCTCTGACTAGGGCTCAAACCCATAACCTCGGTGTAACAGGACAACTCTCTAACCAACTGAGCTGCCCGGCCAGGGCTGATATGTACTTTTACATTTGATGCTTTTGGATTAGTAGGAGTGTGGGAGCAGGAAGCCCCAGCCATTTCAAAGGAAAGAAAGAGTTCATCCAATTCTTCTCCAAATCTTTGTTTGTCACCAACTAGTTGCAGCCCTGTTCTTGGTTCAAGGAATTCAGCAGCGAACAAGATGGACACAAGTTCCTACCCACTGGGAGCTGATATTCTAATGAGGCGATATGGGTGGTGGTCCTTGCATTCTCTTACTCCAAGGTCTGGGATAGAGTCTCCTGCAGGGAAATGCTGGGTGATTCGGGGTGGGTGATGTGGGATATGGCCCTCAGGGAGCCTAGGACTCGCACAGGACGGAGAAAGATGGGTTCATGGTTGGGAAGAAGGGGGAGGGGGGGCACTGGGAGGGGTACAGATAAGGACCCAATGAGGAAGAGGGGGGCAGGGAAGCCAGTCTGTACCCATCTCTCATGACAGTGAGCATAGGCCCCTCCCATGTTGCCTGGACCTTTGGCCTCCGAAGGATGTTGATAAATGGGATGGAGTTTAGTGAAAGCTAAAGGAATGGTGACAGGGCTGGAGGGAGTGATTTATGAGACAAGATTAGCAAAGTGATGGTGCAGCCTAGCAAGTGGGGATGGGATGGTGGCTGTGGGTCATGCAACTGCTGAAGTCCAGGGAGAGGAGAGGGGCTGAGGGCCTGGGTGTTTGCTGCAGAAGGGGGAAAAGGGAGGTAGGGGCACGGACTGAATAGGCCTTGGCCTGCAATGTGTGAAAAGGAGGGGAGGCGTGTGGTGATCCACATACACATTTGTGAGGTGTGTGTGTGTGTGTGTGTATGTGTGTGTGTGAATGTGATGTCTGGACTTTCCAGAATTGTGAGGCTATCCGGGGACTTCAAGAAACAGAGGGGATGAGAATTTTAGCCTTGGCCGATCTTGCAAAAGGCTTTTGGGGGCCTCCTTCCCATCTGGTAGGATATTTATATCTGGACCATGTAGGTGTGACCACTCAAGCCAGAAAGACTTTTTCCCAGGAAAATCGTTATGGCATTTCTAAGCGGGAAGGAGGGAAGGCGAGAGGGAAGAGATGGAAGAATAAGGGTATACATTCCATTTCATAGAGAAAGCGAGGCACAGGAAGGGCAAGAGCCTTTGGTGGCATTGCAGGTGAGGACCAAGTGCAAGGCTTGGGCCTGCAGCCTGGGATCTCTGCCAGGAGGCTGGGCTGAGAGTGAGCTCAGGAACCATGTTGAGGTTGCTGCTCAGGCAGGAACAGGAGGTGGTGGTTGGGTTGGCAGCCTTCAGCCAGGGCTCCTTGAGCTCTCCAGGTTGGTGGGGTTGGAGATCTTCCATCTGACCCGTCTTGGGCTGCCCTGGTCCCAGGTTCTGTTAACTTGTGATTATATCCATATGTGAGAGCCTTGGAGGCACAACGGTGGATAATTTAATGGGTGGATTATGCATAGTTCTGAACATTCTAGGTAGCACTTCTTTGGCCTTAAATGGAGGTGCTCAGGGCACCTTTGCACACCTATGAGAACACACCCTCCACATGTGTTTTCTGTCTCCCTCCTTCCATATGCCTGGTGTTAATCTCTGTGGCAGCAAAGGGCCCAGGCCAGGAGCTGGGCTGGTGTACAACTGATAGAGCAGAAAATCTGTCGTGGGGGCATCGATGGCACGGGCTCTGGCCCATCCTCCTGGCCCCTCTCACTGAATTGAGTCATCTTCATTGCTCTGTCCTCTCTCTCTACTCTTGACAGATCCATGAGTTGTTTGTGAGCTTTGATGACACCCCTATGGGAGCTGCTTCCCTGGCCCAGGTCCATAAGGCTGTGCTGCGTGATGGGCGGACGGTGGCTGTGAAGGTCCAGCACCCAAAGGTGCAGACACAGAGCTCGAAGGACATTCTCCTGATGGAGGTGAGAACCTTCCCCTTTCACCCACCTTCCTCCTAAGTCTGTGTTTCCCCACGATCCAGGCAGTGCCAGGGAAACTGGTTCAAAGCTGGTGGGTAGATGTGTCCCTTTGAGCAGCAGGATGGCAGAGAGGAGCTTGAGACCACAACGAAGAAGGTGTCATGACAGTGCTGTGACCATAGGACCCCATGGCTGGGGTGGTCAGTTCTTCTTGATAGGTTCCTGGGAACTGCATGTGGAGGTCTCAGAACACACTAGACAGCTACGGGGGCCAAGGGGACCTCTGGAGGATGCTGTAGAAATGAGAACAACCAAAGGTGATTTCCTTGGGGGTACAAAAGTTACATCTTAATTTGTTAAATTATAACAAAAGAGAGCATGTGGTCAACCAAGGGATATAAAAATGACAGGCAGGTCACAAAGAAACACTGATGCAGATTGCATATGTGCTTGTCTGATGTGTTTTGAATGAACTGACTTGCATGCCTCAAAATGGCCCTGGGAAAAAGCTCTAGTGGAGACTGTATCTCTGAACTTTTCTAGCTCCGTGCCTGGAGCAAGGGAGGGAGGGTGAGCCAGCCACTGCTTGGGCAGTAGCCAGCACCCTCCACGAGAGGTCAGCAGTTCGTTTAACCTGCCAGTGTGCCCCTCTCCTTCCTTTTCTCTTTCCCTTTCCTTTGCTCCCTTTCCCCATTTTGGACTCTTAGTTTATTCTTTCAACTCACTCTGACTAAATTTAACACACTCATTGAGGGTCTCTTCTGCATCAGGTGAATGAGCAGCATCTTCATCCCCGGGGAGCTTCTTGTGTAGTGGAGGAACAGGTCTCTACATAGACAGGCACACGTGGAGACATGAGTTCTGTCCGAGGGGTGCTTGTGAGGCACCGGGGGCACTGTGCCTGGACTGATGAGGGTGTCGAGGGGGCTTCACGGAGGAGTCCATGAGGTGGCCAGACAGGGGAAGGACAGCCCTGCCTGTGGGAAGGCCCCAGGTCTTAGAGGAACAGGTTGGAGAACTTTGCTGAGTCTGATGGTGTGAGTTGGGAGTGGTAGCAGGTGAGGTGCTGGGAAGGTAGGCCTTGTGGCAGGCCTTGTATTCCAGGCTTAGGCATCAAGTGGTATATGTAATATATATGTGTTCACTGTGGAACTGATCTGATCTGATTGCATTAGAATAAAAATCTGTTGGCAGTCCAGAGGATGTATCTGAAAGAAGAAAGACTAGCTAGGGAGACTAATTGAGGGGCTGCTATAACAGTCTGAGAGAGAGATAATGACGTGAACCAAATCAGTGTAGGGGGGGGTGGAGAAGAGGGGTGGGTTCAAGGGGTGGAATCACTGGACTCTGAGACCAGCTTTACAGGGAGTATGAATGAGAAGGAGGAGACTAAAGTAAATCATGGGTTTCTGGCTTAAATGATTAAGTTTGGATGTCTAACCATGTGTGTCAGTCTGAGTCTAGCTGGGGAAAAAAGAAATTGCTCTAGGTATTTCAGAGGGAATTTGAAACAGAAAATGGGGCTCACAGGAGATGGAATTGCCGAGAAACCAAATGGGTTGGTGAGACAATTGCCAACAATAGGAAGCTACTCTCAAGATGGAGAGGCAAAGAGAACAGGTGGTTCTCTGGAGCCCAGGAGCTGGGGCTCCCTGGTGGAAGCTGGGACCATGGAGAGCTGGCCTGATGGGAGGTGGATCTCAGGTAGGGCCTGTCACCTGGAAGCTGGAGCCACAGATGCTGTTTGAGGTAACAGGTTCTTACCTCCTCCTATCCCCCAGTGTAACACCTATGTGGCCCATTGGCCAAATTTAGCTGGAAGCCAGTTGGCAAGGGAGCCAGGGAAATGTAGTTTTTTATGAGAGTAAGAGGGTTGGATTGGATTTCACTTTCAGAGCAAAGTGAAATGGTGATGGAGCAACCATGTTGGGTAAGAGACTGCTGTCAGGAGTTTTGGATCGGGAAAGTTCTGTCCATCTGCAGTTCAGGCTGCAAATACAGATTCAGGATTTATCAGCAAGGCGACTTGCGGGAGCTGAATCCGGGGGAGTAGTTGAGATCACTTAGAAAAGTTATGTAGCGTGAAAAAAAGGCAGGGAAACTCTGAGGAGCATCATCATTCAAGGGGAATGCCGAGGACAAGTTTCCAAGGGAACTAAGAAGATGTGTTCCAAGTTGGCTGGCAAGTGGGTGCTGGCTGTTGGCGGGGAGCTCAGCCAGGGCTGTGGGCCACAGTCTCAGGTCCCCTCCATGTCAGCTGCTCCATGGCTGTGTGGGCTTCCTCACAGCATGGCTGCCGAGTTCTTGGAGCGAGTGTCCTGAGAGAATAAGGCTGAAAGTATGTCACAGTTTCATGACCTTGCCTTGGCCGTCATGAAGGTTACTCCCTCCTCACTCTGTTAAGAGCAGGAGCCATGAAGGCCCCCTTCGGTAAAGGGGTGGGGAAATGGACTCTACTTCTGGATGGGGGCGTGGCGAGGCTCTAGAAGAGCAATAGAATGGGAGGTATCGTTGCAGCCGTTTTGGAAAATACAGTCTGCCGGAAGTACTCAGTGTCATCAGAGGGGGTATAAAGTGAGTAAAGCTCTAAGAAGGGTGTTTTGGATTTGGTGATTTAGAGCCCTTGGGTGGAGCAAGGAGAGCAGGTGAAGAAGCATTGCGGCCGCAGGGAACGGAGACAGCTAATGCAGAACACTCCTCTCACGTTTAGCCATCCATGTTGGGGGGCGTGAGGGTAGAGGTTAGTGCAGAGCGCAGGATTAGAGGTTGGTCAGGAAGACATGGGGATGGCAGCAGCAGAGCAGGGGAATTGGAGGTTCAGGAGAGGAAGTAACTGATAGATCTGGTCCAGGAGGAGACTCAAGGCATTGGCTGCAGGGAATCAGGTGGAAACACTAGCCTTTGTTTTGAGCCTGGCGGAAAGTGGTCAGGCTGGGTCAAGATGAATGTGTGGGGCAGACGGGGAAGGTGGGCAGCTGGGCTGTACCAGCCTGATAGCCTCTATTTTTTCTCTGGAGTAGGAGGCAAGACCATCTGCTGAGAAAGAGGGGGTAGGAGGTGGCTTTGGAGGCTCGAGTGGGGGCGAAGGTTTGGAATAGCTGCTGTGTGCATTGGAAAAGAGAGCAGTGTTGCTGAGTGGCCCTGGAAATCCACCTGGAAACCTGAGTTTTCTGGAGCACCTGTAAGTGGCTAGGGAATGGCCATTGCTGGGAGGGAACCGGGAGTCTTCGAGGATCCCTCAGTGTCCTGAGACCCAGCAGCCACTCCTGCATCAGGTGGGAACTGCCTCTGGCCAGCAGTGTTGTCAGGACCCACTTGGGCTGGAGGGCAGCTGACACTGTTTTCTCTTCTCAGAGCCTTGCTGGCTCCCTAAATAATGGTGGCTGTAGGGTCAATAGCAATAATAGCAGTAATAAAGACTTGGCACCTTCTGGAGATGAGCATCAGATGCTTTTCTTGGGAAGTGCAGCCTAGTGGCCATGTACAGAATACAAAGTGGCTCCTTCACAGTCACTGAGGCAGTGCTGGGACTGGGATCACAAGGCAGATCAGAGACCTGTACGCAGAGCCTTCACTAGAGATCTAAGCTGCAAACGAGGCCCGAGGTCATCACCTCCATGGACCTTCAGTATTAACAACAGCACCAGATGGCACTGCCTTCTCACTGGGCTCGTCTCTGGTGGAAAATATTCTACCTGGGTCACCCTTCTCTGCTCTGAAGCTAAGAAGAGCCTGACTGGGAAGCTCATTTTATTTTCTATTTGAAATTAGTGTGTGTTTTTCTTCCTGAGTCCAGACCTAAAATGGCACCTCGGTTTTAGGGATGACAACCCCAGAATGGTGCTCAGGGATGCTTGGCAGGAGAAGAACCATTTCTAGAGGGTATTAATGGCCTCCCTTAGCCATCAGAAACTTGGAGACCAAGGGAGGCCGACCACTGTTCTGCAGAGCAGGCATCGTGCACGCTCATCTTTTCCCACTGCCTACTGTTGTTCATCTCTCCAACCCTGGGGTTGATCACAGCATGATCTTGAGAGGAGGACTATCTGATCGAAGTAATTCATTCTAAGGAGAGAGTGACTAATAGGCTTAACCTCTGGATATTTGCAGTTTAAGAAGTGAGCTTATAAATCCAAACACATATCTGCCAGAGAGTCTGTAGGAGCAAGACTTTTGAGAGTGAGGAGGTAGGGACTACTGCTGGTGTCAGGATGTCGTTGGCTGCAGGTATCAGGAAATCCAACTAAAAGTGGGGTAAATAATAGTAACCTATATTATCTCACATTTCAAGACTTCTGGTGGTAGTGTCAACTTTTCCAGCGTTGACGAATCCAGCACTTTTTGTGATTTTTAAGGACCTAGGTTCCTTTTGTCATCCACTCTGCCATCCCGGATTGTCCTTCCAAGGTAATGCTCTTCATGGTCCCAAAACAGCTGCAGCAGTCCTGCTATTACTAGTAGATGACATCTAGATTCCAAAGAGGTCCTATGTCTTTTCTCATACTTCTTATCAAAAAGGAGCCCTTCAGTAGAATCCCCTTCATTTCTCACGGACCAGAAGTAGGCACATGCCCCGGCCTAAATCAGTCCTGGCGAGAGAAATGAGACCACTCTGACTGGCTCACTGACCAGTCATGACTCACCCTCTCAGGCTGAGGCCTACCTTCCTTGAAGGACACGAAAGATGCACATATATATTTTTTCTTTATTGTCGAAAGTATTACCGATGTCCCCTTCCCCCCCATTGATCCACCTCCACCCAGCATCCACCCCTGTCCCCCCATGGTCTTCGCCACACTATTGTCTGTCTCCATATGTCATGTATATGCACATATTTGAGGCTCTGTTAGCCAGGATAGTGGGGGAATGGCTTTTGTGTTGGCATTCAATAGCATGTGCCACTCTCGTGTTTTGTGTCTCTTGTGAACCTGGCAAGGGGAAGGGGGACAGACTCTGGGATAGACCGTTGAATGGTGGCAGAGAAATGAAGGCAGACTCTCAGTAAATGGTGTTTGATGAACCGGATGGTATTGGTGACTTTGTACAAAAGAGAAAGGCACAGCCAAGGGTGTTTTTCAGCTTTGTCATTGTCACCTGATATTGTCCCTTTAATAGCTGGGGCAACTCTACTTCTAGATGCACGGCCAGTGACTCTTATTGATTTGAGTGGCTGTCCAGAGCCAGACTAATTGGGCCCAGAGATTGGAGCAATGATTCAGCAGGAAGGGGTGAACTGACAAGGCAGAGTCCATCCGTCTGCTGACAGACTGGCTTTGTAGCGGTTCCTGCCTGCTCACAATAGCAGGAGCTCAGCTGACTGGATGCACTGCTGTTCTCACTGTTTGAGAGCAGGTAGGACTCAGATGACCTGGGAGCCGGGGTAAGATCACAATCCCCAGGTCCCAATAGTGACACCACCCTGTTATCTCTCAAGATTCTGAGTTTAGCCCTAGCTGGTTTGGCTCAGTGGCTAGAGCGTCAGCCCAAGGACTGAAGGGTCCTGGGTTCGATTCTGGCCAAGGGCACGTACCTCGGTTGCAGGCTCGATCCCCAGCCCCAGTTGGCGCACATGAAAGAGGTAACCAATCAATGTGTTTCTCTCACATCAATGTCTCTCTCTCCCTTCCACTTACTCTGAAAAGCAACGGAAAAAAATATCCTTGGGTGTGGGTTAAAAAACAAGAATTCTGAGTTTGATGCTGTTCTATCACCTCCCAAAGGCTCTGTAACTCATAGCCAGGTACCCTGCCCTTGGTGTCCCGCCTGTCCCCAGGGTGCTCTGCAATGTTGGGATGGGACTCTGGTCTGAGCACCAGAATCTGACCCACCATTTGATGTCACCCAGCCCGTCCCAAAGGTCTCTAAAAATAAAGACCCGTGACAGTCATGTTTCTGACTTTTTTGGAACAACATTTTCAGTGTGTGCTGTCTGTCATTTTGTTTCTTTTCTGAATGTGTTGATTGAACAGTGGGTGGCTAGGTAATGTTTATGTTTGGCACGGAATCCAACAGTTGATTTTATTTTTAAAGATATGTATATATATATTTAAAAACCCAGAGGTGTAGACAACCCCATGGAAACTTCTCTTCACCCTGTAATTCTGTTTTCTAAAAAGTGTGCTCTTTAACAGCGTATCAGAACAAAGATAAGCCCGTGAACAGCAAGTTATTTACATCGTTCCGAATTGATTTTTGATCGTAGTCAAACATCCGTTTCTACCTGTTTGGATCTGCGCAGGTGTTCTATGTCATGTGCTGTTTCCCTTAGAACATTATTTCTTTTATAATGTGTAATAACTTGATAACAGTAACTCGCATTTCAGCTGCATGTGACAGTTTACAAAGCTCTTTTTATGCCTTATCTCAGGCTTCCTATTGTATCGTCCTGTATTGTATTGCCTGAGACAGGGCTGCACAAAGAATGAAGCAAAAAACCCCCCAAAAGCCAACCAACCAAAAAATCCCCACCTGCATCCAAGTCCTGCATTTAAAATTACAAGTACATGACCTTGAGAAGTGCTTTAACATCCTGGAACCGGTTTTCTTTTTTGTGAAATTGGCAAGAGAAATGAAATGAGAACATGTATATAAAACGCTTTGTTAGCATAGTGCCTGGCATGTAGTAGGTACTAAATAAAGATAATTTCCCCCCACTTTTTTTTGCTGTTATAAATAGCAATCAAGTTTTCAAGCTTTTATGTGACTCTTAATTTTTCTGTTATATTTCTTTGTGGCCCACAATTGAATTTTCCTCCTGTGAGGCAGTGACCCTGTAGGAAAAGAATTTCATTATTTTACCTTGAAGGAAGTATTAATTGTTGAGTATACCTTGATTGATTTGTAAGGTTCCAAATCAAGTAGAAAATTCTCAGGCATTCCAAAACTGTGGTTCCCCCAAATTCAGAGATAATCCCTTTTCCCATCAAAACCTCAGAAATAGAAAAACTTAATCCATTTGGATAACATACCTGTGAACATATAATTATCTCTTGGGAGAGGACAAACCCTTTGAAAAGCTCATTTGTTCATTCATTTATTCATTCAGTCACTTATTCATGTGACCACTCAATAAACATCTGCCAAGTATTGAGTATGTGCTAGACACTGGTGAAAATATTGGCTGTTGGAGGAATTTTATGGAGAAGATACATTTCAGAAGAAAAATCAAAAAGTCAAATTGATAACAGCACCTGTTTTATTTCAGTTGATTGCATCTGTTGTCAAAAAAGAAAAACGTAAGTGAATCTACTTAGGGCAGACTCTTAAGAAGGGAAATGAATGAAAATAGAAGGTGAAACTTGAGTTTTATTTTATTTTACTCAGCCAAGAAAAGTCTAAGATGGCAGCAGCCCAAACCATTTTAGACTTGGACCAGACAATGCTTAATCTGACCCTTCTCCCCAACCCCTGAATTATGTGCAAAATTATGTGAGCATGTACACTTTCTGGACTTCATTGCTGACACCAAATTTTCAAATTGGTGACTTCCTATAACAGGGGTGGTGTCCTCCTAGGAAGCTAAGAACCACTGATTTCCATTCAAACGAACCTTCATTTTATTTTATTATTTATTTATTTTTTAATCTTTTATTGATTTCAGAGAGAGGAAGGGGGAGGGAGAGAGATAGAAACACCAATGATGAGAGTTGTCATTGATCAGCTGCCTCCTGCATGCCCCCTACTGGGGACCAAGCCTGTAGCCTGGGCATGTGCCCTGATTGGGAATCAAATTGATCTCCTGGATCCTAGGTCGATGCTCAACTGCTGAGCCTGCCCCACCAGGTGAAACAGACCTTCATTTTAAAGTAACCAAGGGAGCCTTGGCCAGTGTGGATCAGTTGGTTGAGCGTCACCCCATGCCCGGGTTGTGGGCTCAGTCCCCAGTAGGGGGTGGGCAGGAGGCCCCCGATTGATGTTTCTCTCACATTGATGTCTTACTCTCTCTCTTTCCCTCTCTCTTCCTCTCTCTCTCAAATCAACAAAACATATTAAAATAAAATAAAAAAGTAACCAAGGGAGTACTTCACTCACCATCCAGAGAATGTTTTAGAAACTGTTGAATGAGTACTGTGCAGTTTTTGGGTTATTAATTATTTTACTAATTAGTTATTAGCAATATCAGTCAATAAAATCTTTCACTGCTTTTATGATTAATGACATTAGGTATTAATAATAACCAATAGTACTAGTAATAACTAATTATGTAATTGATTAGTAACAGGAAAATCTTTAAAGTGCCTATCAGTGCTGTTTGGATATTAATGATAATTAAAAATTTTACAAATAACAGTGATCATACAGTAAATGATAGGATTTATTGTTTGCCCGGAAGCCTCATTCCCAGGTGTAGACCCCACTAGGTTGCCTGTAACTCCCTCCGTAGACCCATGTCTGACCCAGAGTCATTACCTAGGAGGCGATCAGTAAACATTGAATGAACAAATGACTGAGCCTCATTGTGGCTCCTTCCCTTGTTCCTGCTGGGTGAGAACCTCTGGAATTTACATTGGAGCCAAAGTCCAAAGAGGTTTCTTGCCTGAACTCAGAGCCCAGAGAAGAATCCAGGTGCCTCAGGTGATGTGTGTGGCCCTGCCCAGGCCTGCGCGGGTGCCTCTGCTTCCTGTGTGCCAGCTCTGCTTCCCCTTTGGCGGCAGCTCAGGGCCTTCTGAGGGCATGGTGACGAGATGCGATGCCTGGAGGCTGCTGTGCCCAGGTGTCTCCGTCTGGGCCTGGCTGTTGCCACCACTGCCTTCTAGGTTCATGTGACACAAACAGAAACAAAACATAAACGAAATCGATTATCATAAGGTCACAGGTCCAGCCTGTGAAAGACTAGACAAGACTTAAAAGAAATTAGACTGCAGCTGAATGTAATTAAAAAGAGTTGTGAGAGAAATTGAATATAATAACCCTGTGTGATGATTCTTTTAGACCGGTGTTAGGTACATAGCCTAGGACTTATGTTTAAAAACAAAACCATAAATGCTTTGTAGTTAATGGCTCTGCCTTAGCTTTATTTCTTTTGTACCGCTTGTGACTTACACAGTGTTGGGCGTAATATTTTTTATATAGACCAGGACAAAAGGGAGCATGAGCCAAGGCTCATAGGTGGAGCTCAATAAATCCTTCTGGATAGACTGGATGGTGTGTTGGTCTGCTGGGGCTGCCATAGCAAAATACCATTGACTAGGTGGCTTAAACTGGGACATTTATTTCTCACAGTTCTTGAGGCTGGAAGTCCATGATCAAGGTGCCGGATGATTCAGTTCCTGGTGTGGACTTGCTTCCTGGCTTGTAGATAGCTGCCCTCTTTCTGTGTCCTTACATGGCAGAGAGAGAGTGAGCTTTGGTCTCTCTCTACGTACAAGAACACTAGTCCATCTTAGAGCCCCCACCTTCATGACCTCACCTAAACCTAATTAGCCCCCAACGGCCTCCTGTCCAAACACCATCACACTGGGGTTAGGGCTTCAACACATGAATTTGGAGGGGTAGGGGGACACAAGCATTTAGTCCGTAACAGTCAGGGATGGTAACCCCGGGCCCACGGCTCCTTAGTTGTTGTTCATTGTCTGTCTGTTCCAGCCAGGGGTGAAGATGGGTATTCTCAGAGAACTTGGGCTAGAACCTATACCAAGAATTACTGGGAGGATTGGTCAGCACTCTCCCCAGGCCCGACCTTGAACCCTAACAGGAGGGCTTATTGGAGGGCCAGAGAGTTGCCTGTTGTGTTTCCCTCCTGGAATGCTGGAATATCTCCCACGTCCCAGGTGTCAACCTTGCTTACCCACTGCAGAGATATTGTCTGTGAACTTGTGAGACTGTCTCAGATCCAGAGCTCCAGTGGTGAGGTAGCCTCAGAACTGAGTCCCTGTCCATGGAGGGGCCCGGGTGTGCTCTGCAGATGCCACTGGACTCCTGTTCCCTGCCAGTGACATTTAATTTCACTTCATTAAACTGACAACTGAAATTCCAGACAAGTCTTCTAAAACTCCCTTCTTCATCCTATCCTCACTCAAAAATCCATAGTGGGGCCAAATTGTCAAAATCCAAGCTTTTCATCCAAGTGGTCAAATCCCTTATCTCTTACTCCTCTTGTCTTATCCAACCTTGTTTCCTTATTCCAGTTAAAACTTTATCACAAAATAGTTTAGATGTACAAAAAGCATAGACAGTAACATTATAAATGCTCAGGTACCAACCACTCTGTTTAAGACATAAATAAAAACGCAGTGACAGGGTGGCAGCGCACTCCAGCCCTTTGTAAGCGGGACCATGAAGTCTGGGGCAGCAAAGGCAGCAATTCAGCCACATGCTTCAGAGCAAGGGTGTGGGGGCTGGGTGGACCCAAGGGGAATTCTGTTTCTGCCCTTCCTTGCTGGGCAAATTCAGAAAAATCATATAACCTCTCAGAGCCTCAAATTCCTCATCTGTGAAATGGAGAGATGATAAGAGTGTATACCGTGTACCTCCCAGAGTTGTGAAGAGGAAGTGGAGAAGCTTAGTAAAGTGCTGAGCCAGTGCTGGGCATGAGGGGAGCGCTCAGCAAATGATGGTTTTTGTTACTGCGGGCGGCTGTTGGCTTTTTATCATCTTGGATTTGGACTATAGCAATGGGCCCCAGGGGAGCAGTTTTCCCACCCACCCTTACGCTATTACTCTAGGGGAGACCTGGTGAACTGTCAACATTTAGACCCAGGCAGGAGGGCAGGGTGCCTAGGTGGGGTGCCATGAGCTGACTGATGGCATGTCTGGCGGATTTCAGGTGCTCGTCCTGGCTGTCAAGCAGCTGTTTCCAGAGTTTGAGTTCATGTGGTTGGTGGATGAAGCTAAGAAGAACCTGCCTTTGGAGCTGGATTTCCTTAATGAAGGGAGGAACGCGGAGAAAGTGGCCCAAATGCTCAAGCACTTTGACTTCTTAAAGGTAGGAGGGGCAGAGCAATGAGGACATCATGGTCTGGTGGGAGAGTACAGGAGAGGACTGGCCCTGGCCCCTAGCATCCCCCCTGGCAGGACATGAGTGGAGACATCGTTCTGTGTGATGCACAGTAAAGTCCTTGAAGGCAACATTACAAAGAAATACCAAATGTTATTGTTGACCTGTCAGTCACTCAAACAGATGTTTATTGAATTATCTACAGTTTCAAGACACTGAATGCTACCCTAGGGCCTGTGAGCTGTGGTCTCTGCCTCTATGAAACATGGGTTGATAGTGATGATGATGATGATGATGAAAAATGGGGTTATGGTGCTGCTGATGGTGGTGGTGGTGGTGGTAGTGGGGATGGTGATGGTGATGATGATGATAGTTAATGCTCCTGCACTCTGGCACTGTTCCTAACACTTTATGTATATTAAATTAGCTCATTTACTGTACAGTCAGTTCCGCTATAACACAATGTATGTGTTCTTAGAAATACCCACAGTATGTAAAATCACACAACATAAACCACAGGCTTATGGGGAAAAGAGATTATGCTTAAAACACTAAAAAACATGACCAGGGACACGGAGAATAAAAGAATATAGGAACCTAATAAAACCGGTAGCATAGCCCGGCCGGGCGTGGCTCAGCGGTTAGAGCATTGACCTAGGATCCAGGAGATCGAGGTTCAATTCCTGGTCAGGGCACATGCCCAGGTTGCAGGCTCGATCCCCAATGACTCTCTCATCATTGATGTTTCTGTCTGTCTCTCCCTCTCCTTTCCTCTCTCTGAAGTCAATAAAGATATATTTTAAAAAAACACACACAAAAAAACCCAAACAAAAACGGTAGCATAGTTTCACACATGTTAAATAGCTATGAAATACCTAAGACCACAGTTCAGCCACATGCATCAGAGCAAGAGCCTTCCTGCTTCACCTTGACACCTGCTTGGGAAGTGCACATCAGAAGAGTTGCCACTTGTGAGCCATTGCCAGGTGGTGGAAGGAGGGCCATCTGAAACCGGAAGGAAAGTTGTGGCACTAGGTGTGGGTGGGTGTGACACAGATCATATGTGGTGTCATTTGAGGTATGCGTGTCTTGTATATTCCTATGTGGTGCTGCCCCGCCAGGTGCAGCTTTTTGTGTTCACGTGGTATCTCTCGTGGATGATAGTGCCCATAAACAAATGCAAAATTCGTACTATGATCAGACTGTTCCCTGATATGTCACTAGCATTGGAACAGATTTGTGTTTTCAAGCATTAGAGTAGAACTGCCTGTATAATAGAAGACACTTACTGTGGGAAACATAGCAGACAGTTCAAAGTTGCGGCTTTGTGAGAGGCCCTGCTGGTAAGTGCTCCAGAGATTCAGAAGAAGGGACTCCTGCGGTTGGTCAGGGCCGGAAGGTGCTGCTGAGGAGTTGGCACTGGAGCTGGTCCTTGAGGACTGTCCTGATGTTCTTCACAGGGCACATAGGGGTTGGATTGAGATGTGCATCAACATTGCTATTCTAAAGCATTTTATCCTTAGCAGAGTTTGGATCCATTTACCCAGGGCCACCTCTTCATGGGGCAGGGGGTGGGACCCTGTGGTAGTCTATATAGAGAGGTTGACTTTTAACTCTCAGAAGAGATCAACCCTTCTCTCTTAACCCAGGAGGCCTGGAGAATGTGAGAGGGGATGTCACAAAGCCCTTAGGAGCTTTTCCAGAGCTGTCAGGCAACACCCCTCTTGGAGAGGGTATCTCAGGACATTGAATGGGTCTCTTGCTCGGGACTATGGTGCTCATGTGGCTTGGGAGACATCATGAGAAATGGAGGTAGTGTTTATACTTCTGCTTTCTGGATTGATTAACAGAGGTGGGAGACTAGGGGTGTGTCTACACTGGCTACCTAAGAATCAAAAAGTCTGGCTCATGGGAGGAAAAGCCACAGCTGTGGTATAGCATCTTGACACATTGGTTTAGGTGGAAGGCATAGCCACTGGCAAAGTTGAGCCCTTTGAGTTGGGAGTCAGGTCTGTCTGGATATCCCAAGTGTGCTTGACTGGCTTCTTCTCAGCTGCCACCATGGACATGGACACACAGACCCTCTTGTGTCTGTAAATCCAGACGTGCAGACTAGCTCTGGTAACGCTGCCCCAGTCTTGACGTTGAAATCACCAGTTCAGTGAAAACTTGGCTCTCTCAGACAGGTAATAATATTAACTAACTAGCATGATGCTGTGGAGTCTAAAATAGGCTTTCACTTACATATTCCATTTCTTTCACTCCTTTATTCCACATTGATTGAGCATATCCGGATTCCGTTGCTAGGAGCTGAGGCATGTATAGGTGAGTAAGAGATGGTTGGCTCCTGCCTGGGTAAACTTCCCATCTAGTGGGGGACAGACACACAAATGTGTTGTTATAGTACAGGTTGGTCATGCGATGACAGAGACTGACTTATCCATGTTTCTGTGGATGGCCAGGAGGACGTACTTAATTCCACCCTGGATATGGAGCTCAGAGGGGCCTCCCAAGAAGTGTTGGTTTTACAAGGGGGTAGGCAGTATTTACTGAATGTTTCTTTTGACTGCACTGAGCACTATGCAGGCACGATGGCATTGAATCCTCCGTCAACCGTCATTCCATGCTGCAGACAGCAGTCAGAGTGGGGGTGCTCGGGCTGCAACCCAGCTTTTCTGACTTCAACTCTGGTACTCGGCTGAGGACATTCTGTTGCCTCTTACCCGGCAGGGGTGCTCTTCAGAGCTAGAACTATGAGGCAGACAAACAGAACCATCTCCTCCTCTGTTCCCATGGAAACAGCAAAATTGTCCCCTGGCTGGGGCCAACTAGCATCTGCCAGACCAAGACATGTAATAATAATAATAACACACATTTTTGAAACGAGGATGCCAAATGGATAAATAATTAACGTATAGATTTGACCCGCTGCTTCTAAAACCTGCACACCCATTCCTAAGACAACGGTAGCATCAAGGCTTTTGAGTAATTAATTTTGCCTAAACAAATAACAAGTGGGAAGCGAATTTTGAGCGCTGCAAACCCAGTTCAGCTCTTAAAACTGGAGATAGATTGCTTTTGCACACTGGCACCCCATCACAACATCTGTGCGTAATTAAGCCTCAGCCAAGAATTTACCTCTCCGTGCGCGAGGCATCTTCCAGTGGGGTGTAATAACCTCAGCCCCATGCTATAAATCTCTGAGCCTTAGACAAGGACCGAATGCAAATGTGATGTTGGGGAGACAGGGGGTGTGAGGAGGCAGCCAGGCTGAACGGTCAAGACCAGGGCGTTTGTGGATTTGCATCGGAGTGTGTGCTGGGGGAAGGACAGGACAAACAGGGAGGTCTGTGACTGACCTGGGGGACACTTAGCACAAGTAGGAGGGAGAAGCCTTATAACCACAGGATTTGGGACTGGAAGAGATGGGAGTGTGTAGCTTTACACATGGGGGTGGGGATGGGAGGTGGTGTCATCCCCTTGAGTAGGGCCACTCCACGGTTTCTTTTCTTTTTTAAAAAATTTTTATTGAATTTATTGGGGGTGACATTGGTTCATAAAATTATATAGGTTTCAGGGGTACAATTCTGTAATACATCCTCTGTATACTGCATTGTGTGTTCACCATCCCAAGTCCATGGTTTCCCAGCACGAGGTCAGGAGCCTGGGCCTCTCCAGGCTGTGGAAAAACCTTGTGCATGCTTTTGGAGAAGTGCCATCGCTTCCTAAGAATCTCAAAGACTAAGAACCAGTGATGTACAATAATTAATATTAGTTATGATTTTTACATGCTTATGCTGTGTTAGACAATTTTTAAAGTGCATTAGATGTGTTTAAACTTTACTCCTTTAACAGCCCCACAAGGGAGATGCCAGTATTAGCCCCATGTCACCAATGGGAAAACTGGGCCTCAGAGAGAAGGAACCATTTGTCCAAGGTCACACAGCTTCCTGGGAAAGGGCAGAGGCAGGCTCTGAATGGAGGCAGCCAGCTCCAGAGCCTTCGTGTTAAACCACTGTGCTCTTCTGCCAGTGTAGTAGTTTGTGGGGAAGATCTGAATTATGCTGAACTGTCTGTACCATGAACTCTGAGTTCTGGTTGTGTATCAGAACCACATGTGAAACTGTGTGGCTGTCACATGGCAGCTGAGGCCTGTCTGGCAGCTACTAGGCGAGTGCTTCCCTGTTAAGCACCAGGACTCCACAGGTGCTACTAGGAAGGATGGAGTGTTGCTTCCATAGTAATTGTCATCACCCTCTTACAGGTAGGGAAACTGGCTTTCAGAAAGGTGATAAAACATAACCATGGTCACACAGCTTGGAGGAGACACAGCAGGGCTCTGGCTGGATAGTCTGCTCTGAGTCTGTGCTCTGATCTGCTGGGTGTGGGTGGTGTGGGCTGTGGCCCTGCCCCAAACAAGCCAGGCCTTGCTTCACAGTGTTCTGACCAAAACACAGGAAAAGAGCAGAAGCCAGGCTGTGAGACAGGCCCAGGGTCTTTAGCTGGAACTTTCCATAGTTTGGGCTCTCTTTCTTGGGGTCAGGACTGGCCCCAGTGTGGGAGCAGATAGAGGCCACAGGAGCGGGACCTCTGCTTTGTGACAAGGAGACCCTGGACTCAGAGGTCCCAGTCGCCAGGGCTTGACCCTGCCTGTGGGGTCAGCAGGTACCCTGGTCATGAGCCTCCCAGGGTTTAGTTTTATTGGGGCTGGGACAGTAGTTCTTCTTGTTACCACTTTAAAATTTGTGTCTTTCATCTTTCCTGTCCTTGATAGAAGAAGCAGGGGAAGGATTGGTGGTGCTACATGGGTGTTTGGGTGAAGTGAATTTCACCTCACACCCTAAACCTCCTGCCCACATGGTGATTTAGGGGCAAGTCCCCAGGTCAAGCCAAGCTTCTCCTAAGTGAGCAGGGAACAGTTTTGCATTTTGCAGTCATTTCCATGGTACATCCCTCCAGGGGCAATGTCCTCGCTGAGCTCCCATTACAAATGCCTCAATCTCCCAGGTTTGATATCTCTGTCACCCCAGATCTAAGCAGCTGAAGCAAGGGGCACATTCTGCTGTGAGACTGGGATGGTTGCATTTGGGAGGAGGTGTGGGAAAGGTGGTGGAGGGGGAGTCCCAGCACACCCATGACCCTGGTTGACAAGCCTGGAAAGTCTCCAGCCTTTGGATTTCTCTTTCCATCAGTAATTCTTTCATGGCTGTTTCCACGTTGCCCCAGGTAGTCAGATGGGGGTCTGACTATCTGTCTGCAGAGCTCCAGGTGCCTACTGCCAAGCTTCCATTCCAGATGCACCAAGGGAAGAACTGAACCCCAAAACATGTCTCTTGCACTTGGAAGCCATGAACAACAACAGCAGACTTTCACTTATATTTTTAAAGATACCTTTTGAAAAATGCCAAGCAAAACTGAATTTTAAGTTCAAAGTAACAGAGAGTCACGGATTTCTCTCTTGGCCCAGATTTTCAAATGGCAAAAGCTGCAGGAAAGTAGCAAACCAGAATGACACTTTGATTGCCATTGAAACCTTTGTTCCAGGGAGCCCAGAGCATTATACTTGTATATGGCCCCAGTTATGCTCAAAGCTCCTTATTGAGATGGGCAGGAACAGTCTCCTTTCTAATGAGAACTGAGGCATAGAGGAGGTCAGGGGCCAGACTAAGTCACAACAGTTATTAGAAGAACTAGGACCAGGGAGCAGGTTTTTTGACGTCAGGGCTGTTATCTTACTGCTAGATGAGTTTGGGGGTCAGGATGAGGGAAAGTCCTTATTCCCCCAAACACTTGAATTAGCTGCCCTTGTTTCTTTATTTGTAAGTAGAAATAAACCATCAAGTAGTTGGGGAGACATGGCGTGTTGCTCTCTGGTAATTCCTCCTTCCTAGCTGTGGTGGGACTGCTGGGTGTCACTCACTCACATGGCAGCCCAGCAGTCCTTGGTGCAGTCCAATCTTTCACCTATTCTTGGGGAAATCTTTTCTCCTTTTGGCTATTGGGTATTCTCAGAGTCAGAGGGGGTTGGAGAGCGTATCATTTGGGAATGCATTTGTCTACAGGTAACTGACAGCCCTACTTAGAGGGTCTTAAACAAAAAGGATTTATTTTCCTTGCATAGCAGGAAGGCTCACAGAAGTTGACTGCTGATCGTCTTAGTGGTTTAACTATATCAGGGCTGGCATCGCTGATTTTCTTGACCTTTTCCTCATGTTGCAAGATGGCTGCTGCAGCTCCATGTATCACATTCACTTTAAGGTAGGAAGAGAAATGTAGGAAGAGAAATGTAAGAAGAGTTGCATCATCTACAAACACCCCTTTTCTTATCTAGAAAATAAAAACCTTTCCACACCCCCTAGCAGACCTCCACTATGTCTCATAAGCCAGAACTGTGCCACATGGTCAAACTATTGCAAGGCAGGCCGGGAAAGTATTTAGTTTCTCCTGTTTCTGGGAAAGAGGAGGTTTGGGAATAGGTGTTGGGTTAGGACCCAGCATTGTTTGCCACAGGGTCTTATAGGAAATGGGCATGAGAAAACTCATGACTTCCTGATCGAAATATTTATCATCCAGTAAACATCCATTCATTCATCCATTTATACATTCACACATAGGTACAATACACCAATTACTCAGGTGTAGAAACTGAGGCAGAGGGTTGAGATTCTTGTCAGGAGCCTGAAATGGGCCTGGTGGGAGAGGGAAATAGCTTTTAACACCAACTCTTGCTCAGGTATGAGAGGTTCCACACATTTTCCCCTAAGTCCCAATTTTAGTTTTGGCTTTTAGTTGTGGCTGGAAGGCACCAAGGAGAGCAGGGAAGCCATTCTCTGTTCCCCAGCATGAGTTGTCTCTAGAGGAGGTGGCCGGGGGCATGGCTGGTGGGCAGCCTGCCCTTCTCTCTTGTCCTGCCTCCCTCTTTCCCACTTGTCACTGTTGAGGTCCCTCTCAGGCCTTCTCTCCTGTTCCTGGGAGGAGTGTCTGCTGTTGTCTGGCTCGCTGTGCCTCTTGGTGGCCTTTGTCACCCAGCTCCCAGTCCCCCAGACTGTTCTCACTTGCCCTTTCCTGTTCCAGGTCCCCCAAATCTACTGGGATTTGTCCACCAAGCGGGTCCTTCTGATGGAGTTTTTGGATGGTGGGCAGGTCAACGACAGAGACTACATGGAGAGGAACAAGATTGATGTCAACGAGGTGAGGTTGAGAGCTCATGGCTGCTGTGTTAGGGACACGTGTTTGGTTGGGGCTGCCCAGGAAGGGCAGGTGTGTGAAGGTGAGGTCTCACTGCCCTGAAATGGGGCTTGTTGTCTGAAGCATTGTAAAATCTGAGTACAGAGCATCCTTCCAAGTCATTTGTTACAGCCCTCTCCCCTGTCCCCTAAAGCTAGGGTTGCAGCACGCAGAGGGATGCAGGCACTGAGCCCCTCCTTACAGCTCCTTCTGGACAGGTGACTGCCACCTGTCTTCTTGTACCATCCAAGCTCCACAGGCTGAGTGGCCACAGACAACAACAGTGAGAAATTCATGTGACTTAGTCCTTCTGCCTCTTGGGGCCTGGACACAACCCTCTCCCCCTCCCCGCCCTCCGTTCTCCCTGAGCCTCTCCAGATCTCAAGGTATCAGGCCAAAAGGGGACGGCAGTGGCCAGCTGTTTCCACTTCAGGAAGAAAGGGGCTTCTGTTCCCACACGTTGGTCTCAGGGAAAGCTGGCTAGTGTGGTGGGACCTGTACTACATTTTCTTCTTATCACCATAGGGTCCCACAGTTAGGGGTGGATTTATACTTTTCAACAACACTCATCATTTTTACAGTCCCTGCGGTGTCCTAGGTGTGGAGGTTTGGAGGGGAACCAGACACAATTCCCTTCCTTAAGGAGTTTGATACACAACCATTGGGCTTTCCTGGAAGAGTCTGCTTGGAGACAAAGGATGAGAAAACCACTGTTCCAATTCAGCCCTCCCCTTTACAGATAGGGAGAAAAGTTCAGAGAGAGCGAGCAAATATCTTTCCTGAGGCCACAGGCCAGTAGCATACCGCGGGGCCTCTGCCCCTGCTGCCCCTGCTGTCGGCTTCTAGGGCTAGTCAGGGAGGGTGGGCAGAGCGGCCTGCTTGCCCATCTTGCCCCCTGTTGGTTGGGGTAGGGGTACATCCTGCATCTAGTTAGGAGTCCTTTGCCCACTAGGACTCTTGAGGACAAAGTCTTTGGATCCAGTGGAAAAAGGGAAGGGGTCACCTTTGGCTTTTTCTGAACAGCCGTAAAGGGAAGCAGGGGCTCTGCTTGCTGATTGGGAAGGATCCCAGAGGCCTCACTCGGTCCCCCCCGTCACCTCACTCCCAGGTTACTGGCATTTAGTTACTGCCAGCTGCAGTGGGATTTTCATTCAGGCAGCACCCCCAAATCTATTAATCTCTTTAGATCCAGTGAGCTTAGGGCTGTAACGGCATTTAACCAGAGGCAGTTTGGATTTCAAAGACAAGTACAAACAGAGATGTGCTCTGGTGTAGATGCTTGCTTGTGGCTGAGCGAGGTGCCTGGGAAGAGGGGACAGCTGGGCTGGAGGTGGCCGGTGGGAGCTGAGGCAGGGTGGTGCCCTGGGGGTCTAATCTCATCCGCTCCTGTCTCTGCCATGCAGACCAGGCCAGTGTTCTGTGCAGAGCGGAACCTCTGTTGACATACTGTAAATCTGTGGGTTGGTAAATAAGCCAGCCTCATGCCCTCGGTTGGCTTCTGTGAGGCAGGGCTGGCGTAGAGTGTTGGTTTTCTGTTTTCTGTGGACATGCCTAGTTGGGCAAGCTGATATCGGAGTGATTAGGGAAAAACAATAACAAACAATAATTATTATATGCTACTAATATGTGCCAAGCATGTGACACATATAATCTTTGCTCCTTACCTCTGTCATGCTAAGGATATATTGTTAACCCCATTTACAAATGAGAAAGCTAAAGCTCAGAGAGCTTAAACCATTTGCCCACCCTCACACAGCTAGCAGAAGCAGAGCCGGGATTAGAACCCAGGTCTATATGACTTCGGAGTCCTTACTTGTCTCCCTTCTCCATCTCCCTCCCAAGGGCTTGCCTTGGACTGCAGTGGAATCTGGGCCACTGGGTTGACGGCCACATCAGAGTACTGACCGAGAAACCACGGGCTACGCAGGCGCTATCTGACTGCAACCCTTCTCTCTCTAGCTTACACCAAGGGTTGTTTTGTCCATTTCATACGGACGTTGTTCCAAGTGACAGAGATGCGAGGACTGAGTTAGTGCACAAGCTGTGTTAGCACAGCGCCTGGCGTGTGGTTAGGGCTCCAGATTGGCAGCTGGTTCATTATTGTTGTTTCCATGATCATTGCCATTGTTGGGCTCTGTTCATTCCTCCTTTAGTTCCTTGTACAGTGAGTGTTGATTGACTCCTTGGCTCCCTGGGCCAGGCCCTTTCTGCCCTGGAACCTTAGGAGGGAGGTCTTATTGTCTCCATTGTGCAGAGGAAGAATCAGAGATCAGACCTAACTTATGTAAGGCCCCAGATCGTAATGGTACACCTCAGTGAGTTTTCATGTGGATATAGCACGTAATCACTAGCCAGGGAGAAATTCAGTTTCCAGCCCCTGGCAGGCTCCCTCATACCCTCTCCCAGACCATACCCTCACCCTGACGTCTGTCACCATAGACCACTTTTGTTCACTACTGAACATCATGTAAATGGAATCATACAGGCTAGTCTTTTGGGTCTGTCATCTTTGTTGTCAGTCTGCTGTGGGTCTTTTTTGGAAGCTCTGTTCTCTTCCTTTGGCCTATGGGTCTACCCTTATGATACTGTCTTAATTCCTTAGGGATTCCTAGGGAGTCAATTCCCTAATTCCTTATCCCCTGCCCCTGGCTTCTAGTGTACGTATGACCCAGGAAGCTCTTTGTAATCCGAGATGATATCATTAAATACTTTCACAGAAGCCCCCAGCTGGACAGGAGGCTGTGGGCCATGGGCTTCTACTGTGTTGTGGTGGACCACTGGTGATGTTGGGAGTAGACCAGCAATACGCCCTACTTTGTAGAAATCAGTCTGTTATGTCTCTTACCAATCAATATCAAAGCCACAGGCTTCATGGAAGACTGGTGGTGGTGGTGGTGTGTGTGTATGTGTGTGTGTGCACACACGCAGTATGAAAGACTCCATATTACTGAAAGTTTCTTTCAGGTTTCTGAGATTCTAAAGTCCTCCTAGGACTGTGGGACTCAGAGAATGATCCCTGGAATGACTTTTCCTCCTGAAGACAGCCTGCCTATATGTGTACCTTGAGGAGGGAAATATAAGGGACAGATAGGAGTGACAAGGGCCAAATCCTGGGGGGTAGGGTGGTTAATGGCATCTTGACTGTTATAAGCTGGTGACTCAGCAGGAAGGTGGGGCTCAGCAGGGAGAGGCTCTAGAAGGAATCTTGAGGTGGGTGAGGGGGCTCCAGACCCTTCCAACTACTTGTTGAGTCACTCCCAGTGCATTTTGAAGAGGCCCTCCCACCCTGCAGCATCCCAGCCCCACTGGGCCTAGCATGTGAGGACCTCAAGACCAGTTTAAGTAACCCGTTCCCAATAGGCGTGGGTAGGGAAATGCCAGGCTAGGCAGCAGGAGACCTGAGTTCAAACTCCAGCTCTGCCAGTGGCTCACTGTGTGACCTTGGACAAATCACTCTCTCTCTCTGGGCTTCAATTTTCTTATTGAGGGTTTTGTATTAGCTGGACTCTAAGGGTACCTCCTGCTTGGGTATTTGAGAGAGCAGTGATTGTCAGCTTGCTGGGAGCTAGGACTTGAGCCATCCATTTCAGAATCACTGGGAGGCTTATTTAACAATGCAGATCCCTGGGCCCACCCCAAATTTACTAATTAGAATCTTGGGTGGGAAGGTTTGAAGAATCTGCATTTTAACAAACTCCCCAGGTGGGTTCAGATACTCAATGAAGTTCAGGAACCACCTACCACAAGGCCAGAGGGCCTGGGCACCTGGGATGTTTTGCACTTCCAGGCACAAGGCAACTCTGCCTAGGTGCCTTCACCTGCCAGAGAACGCAGAGCTGTGGGGAGCCAGCAGCCTGCAGGGGCCCTTGTTTGCTTGTATCTCTGAGCCCAGCAGCAGATATTACTGAGGGCCTCACTCGATGATCATATTTGCCAGTGACTTTAAGAGCTGGTGACAGTGACTGCCATTGATTTCATTAAAAGTAAAGGTCGGGCAGGAGTGCGTTCCCAGGCTGGATGGAGCCTCCTCAAGCCACAGGACCACTATTGATTGTAAGCCCTTTATCGAAGGTTAATTGGATTTCAGTGAGTATGTATTTAAGACCCAGCCGGGGCTGAGGCCCAATTGAATTTGCGTGAAATTAGCCAAGAGAAAGGTGACAGAGTCTCAAGTTTTGGGTTGGCAGGATGAGGCCTGGAGGCCTGGTGGGTGGACATCTGCAGTCTGTGCAGGATGGGGGTGGGCACAGGAATGGGGGTTTCCAGAGACTCCAGCCTGTCTGTTTTGGAGGCCTGGGAGCCAGCTGGGGAAGAGGGCAGGGGCTCCCACTGGTCACTGTGTGGATTTGGATTCAGTTCTCTGTCCTCGGATGGCCCTCCTGGTATGTGGTGTGGCCTCCAGAGCCTGTCGTCTTCTCCCTCCTTTCAGGGTCAGAAGGGGAGCTAGGGGTTTAGCTCTTACTTTGAAAGTCTTTCCACTAATCCTCCTTCTTTAGGCTCCTGACTCCCGTTTTCGGAGGTGCCAGGGCCCTCAATTGCGGCCTCTGTGGTCTGAGTCCCTTATCTGTACAGGGCTGTTGTGCAGACTTCACAAGCTCTGTAAAAAATAAAAAGTCATTTATAATTCATGGGGTTATTATTCACAGGGGTGTGTCTCCCTCCATAGAAGCTTTGAGACTCTTCTTTGCTCCCCTCCTGTTCACCTACCTCTGTTGTCTGAGTGACGGTTTTCAGTTGAGTAAATGGTGACTTCCCTTCCCCATCTCCTTAGAGTTTCCCCTTGTCCCCTCAGACCACCATTGCCTACTGACTGGGCCTCTCTGGCTCTGTAGAGGGAGTTGCTCAGGGACCAGGGAAGAGAAGCTGCAGAGGCACCCAGACCCTAGTTACTGAGATCACTAGAAAGAAGACACCGCACGTCATCCTCCCCTCCGTAACTTCTTGGACCAAATCTTGAGAGGCTCAGGGATACTGGAGGGGTCCAGGGCATCAGACGAGTTCCTGGAAATTCATTTCCCCAGTAGCAGAGGTGTCAGCAGTGGGGACCAGCATCCCTCTGGACTCGACCTTCCTGGATTTGGTGCTGCCTCTGCTACTTGCCAGCCGTGCCGCCTTGTTGGAGCTACTCACCCTCTGGAAGCTCCAGCCTCTTGTCGAGTGGGTACAACAGTAACCTGGGGGTCTGTTTGGCGATTGAAACACCGCGTAGTTGGCACAGTGTCCACAGTATCCACTCAACACGCAATTACACTGGAATTCCGGCCCTCGGCCCACTCTGTGGTGCTACAGAAAATACCTGCCAGAAGAAGGGGAAACAGGTTGGGAAGAACCCCTTTCCCGCGTATCACATTGGCCCAGGTCAGGTGGAAGATGTGGAAGTATTTCTTTGGAGTGAGCTGTTGCCGGAGGCTGGGAATGTCACATGTGAACAGCTGTTGGTCTCTTCCAATAGTCATGGCCCTTTGGACCTGTTCCCAGTCCCTCCGGTAGCCATAGCGCTTTGAGTCTCTCAGGTGACATCCCTGTTCAAGGCTAATCTAGAGGGACTTTCACTAAGTACCCAGAAGCTCCAAGATTAGAGTAATCCTCCGTTTCCTGTAGTTAACCCGGCACCTCTCCTTCCTTCCAACACTGCGTGAGGTTGAAGAGGTTCCCAGTGCCTCCGCATTCAGGATGTCCCAGATCGACCACTCCATGAATAGATGTGGCCTTGTGCTGGGCGGCAGCAAGTAAGTGGAGGCTTATATGTCCCAGGGGTGGTTCCCGGGGGAAACGTGGGGGTGGAGAGAGGAAAATACTTTAGGCCATGGTCTCTCCTTTCATGTTGTTCTGCCGGAAGAAGCCTGGGAAGAAACCGGGCGGATAGGCGGAGAGTTTGAATTATTAACTTCCTTATACTTAATACCAGGCTACTTGTGTGATTATTAATATCCTGCAACACCACCCTCTTGTTTCTTTCAGAGATGTTGGCCTTGCTTCCATGACACTCCCCGAGAACATAAGTAGACTTACCCTTGGGGGTGGGAATAAATTAATCCATGCAATTATAGAATAATTGAAGTACTTTCAGCCAATTCAAGTTTTAAGAAAAATCTAAAAATAACTCCTTGATTTACATATTATTTACTAAATTAATTCTTTACTCACACTTCTTATAGATTCCTGGCTCCCCCCCCCCCCCCCCCACACTTACTGTTAGAGAATAAAGGCCTTGTGTAATTACTGAAATCACTTAACATGAGTGGCACATCCTTTTCACGTGGAACAATTAAAAGACTTGTTGCTAACTTTTTCTCTAAAAATTGCTGTACTATGGCTTTAATTAGCAGTGTGTTTTTGGTAAGACAAACAGCCCTGGATTTCTCTGAGACTCTTCTCCAAATGGAATGACTTCTTGGATGCTGTGGGGACCTTCGGAGGTTTTTGGTGCTGCCCCGGCCTCCAGGCAGGAGCTTCCCTGTGAGTGGAAGGCAGGATGGCCTGGTGATTGAGAGCTTGTTTTCTGGAGTCAGGCCACCTGGGTTTGAATCCTGGTTTTACTAACTGCTGGCCAGGGGACCAAGCTTTTCCCCCTTTGGAATTTTGCTTCTGTTACCTGTCTACTGCAGAAGGTGGCTGGGAGTCCATGTCAAGTGCCTGGCACAGAATGTTAGTGTTACTACCCTAGAGAGGTGTCACGTCCTGTCTTTATGCAGATACCGTCATTAACAGGGCAAGGGGAAGCCTTAGAGGAATAGAGTAGACATTTTCTCAAAGAAGGCATACTCATGGCCAACAGGTACATGAAAAGGTACTCAACATCACTAATCAAGGAAATGAAAATCAAAACCACAATGCAAGATCACCACATACCTGTTAGAGTGGCTGTTATAAAAAAGACAGGAGATAACAAGTGTTGGTGAGGATCTGGAGAAAAGGGAACCCTTGTACACTGTTCGGTGGGAATGTCAATTGGTATAGCCACTATGGAAAACAGTATGGAGGTTCCTCAAAAAACTAAAACTAGAACTACCATGTGATCCTGTGATTCTACTGTATATGTATGTAAAGGAAATGAAATCAATATCTTGAAGAGACATCTGGACCCTTAGGTGCATTACAGCATTATTTTCAATGGTTCTTAATCACGAGACATAGCTAAAGTATTATGGAAGGGGCAGGAGAGAGGGCTGTGTGCCCAGTGATGGCCTTAGTTGTCTCCTGGGACCCTTGATGTCTTTGTGAGTTGGAGGGGGCTGGCTGCCCTTTTCTGGGCAAATTTGTTCCCAGAGGCTGTTTAGTACAACTGTGACAGATGTAAAGAAAAATTACCCACAATTTAGAAATAAGGTCAAGAATGTCCGTGTGTTTTTAAAAGTAATTTTGAGTGTCGTGGTCCACTGAAGGATTCTTTAATATTTAGGGGAATGTACTTTTGTTAGACTTTGCCATTGAAGAATTAATTACTGGCTCAGGCTGAAGTTATATGTCAACTGGTAGATCTTATCCTGTAGAGATGCAAATAATTTCTGCCCAGTAGAAAAGATAACCCCAGCGGTTCTGATTGCCCTGTAGGACAGTAACCAGTTTTGTATCTAACTCACGAGGCTCAGGCTCTTATTCCTTTTTAAATACCCGTGAACACCTGGTCCCTCAAAATTCTCTTTGAACCACTCTGCCTTCATATTTGGTTCTTTGTTGACGAGTTAAATAATCTTCAACATGGGTTCATTCTATAGTTGTACGAGGGTCATGTTTTTAATGTTCTGAAAATTCACTTTGATGGTGATAATGGGTATATCTTTTTCCAAGTTTAAAATAATAAGTTACCCCATTACAAACTAACATGTTGGTGTGTCTTACAGTGTAGTGCAGTGATTTTCAGCTGCTGAGCCACAATAATTTTTAAAATGTGCAATACCTGACTACTTAGTTAGGGACACTGACCTCTTTTCCCTGAGATTGTCAAAAAAATGACAACAGCCAACACAACAATAGCAGTTCTGTGTGAATGCCCTGACTTGAGCCATAAATATATAGATCATATAATAGAGTTGTATCTTATTGGTCCTGTCACATAATAAGGTTGCATCTGATTGGTAAGTTTCTGGTACCAGAAATCCTTATATGCAAGTATAGGCACCTCAATTTTTGAAAAAGTAACTTTGGAGCAAAAAAGGTAGGTAATTACTAAAATTAGTTTTTTTGTAAATCAACCAAACTTATACCTAATTTTTTGTCAGATCAACCACAGAATTTTAGTATTTAGTTCATGAGTGCCATGAGATGAAAAAAGTTGAAAATCGCTGGTGTATAAAATGCTTTCCCACACACGATCACATTTTGACCTCGACTCTTGTGGTTTCCCTGTGAGGAAGAGGAACAGATAGGGTTAGTCCCACTTGACAGCTTACTTAGACCCAGATTGAGGAGGGAGGCGACTTGTCCCCCTGGTCACCCTCACCCTAAGTGGCAATACCAGGATGGCTCCAGAGTGAAGCTGGGTGCACAGTCTGGTTCTCCCTCCTGTCTCTGCCAAGCATGCCTGCCTATCTTGGTGAAATCTGGTTAAATGAACATCAAGAGCAGCCCCTAAATGGAGGCACCCAGGTAGGGGTAGACAGATGGGGTGTTGGAATGGGGAGGGCCGCTCCAGGGCTTTGCTTGTGTGTGTATGAGCTACAATGGGCAGCACCCTTGCTTCCTCTGGCAGCAGCAGCTCACTCTCATGGGCAAGGACTCCCCCATCTTGAGCCCCCAGACCCTCGGGGGCTGTCTTTCAGTGTAGTAATAGGGGGCTCAGAGCGATTAGCAATATTTCAGAAAGCTTAAGGGAGATCGTACATCTCCCCATGACAGGCCTGCCCAGACTAAATGAAATGTCATTTTTCTGCTTTTGGCTGGAATTCCGTCAGCTCAGTCTGGCTACACTGCTTATCTTGGGCTGATCAAGATCCCTGATTGGACCTTATATACGTCCTTGGCAAATAAAAATGAATTATTACTTAATAAATGCAATTGGTTTGGCAAATGCAGCCTTTCAGAGATGGCTCCATGGAGTTCCAAAGCACCTAATGAAAGGGGTCCTCAGGGGCACAGAGGTGGGAACTTGCTGGCTCTCCCAGGACCAGCTCTGGCTGGGGCCCCTTTTCCCAGGTAACCGAAAGTGGTATATCAGCCTGAGCCTGAGAACTTGACACGGGGCCAAGTCCTGATCCAGATGCCAACAGATACTGAGTACTAGGCACTCATTTCACCCAAGGAAAACGTCAGGAGCTGGAGAGCTGGCGTGGTGGCAGGACACAGTGTGACACAGGATAAGTGTCAGGACTTTAGACAACCTCTTTAATTCTGGTTTCTTCATTTCTTAAAAAGATGCAATGGCACCTAGTCTGCCGCCCTCCCAGAAGTGTTACGAGGAATCAGTAACAACAGGGGCACCAGTGGGAGGTCCCTAGGTTCCAAGCACTGTAATATTCTTGTTTACCCCTACGGTAGCCCCTTACAGTGGCACTGCTTTTATTTCCATTTTACTGAAGCTGAGAGTATAAGCAGCTTGTTTAAAGTCAGAGTCCAGTTGAGGAGTGCAGAGGTTAGTGGGAGTCAGTATAGAGTAATGGTTAGAGAAGGCCGTGGGGTCGCACCTGGTTTCAATCCCAGCTCTACCCCTTTCTAGCCAAGTAGCTCTGGGGAAGTTAAACCTCCATGCTTCTCAGTTCTTGATCTGTAAAATGGAGATCACAGTTGTACCTACTTTTAGGGTGTTTAATAAGGATAACAGCTATTGTTACTAAAGTAGGGTTATTCTTGATTTATTTTGGGCCCAATTACAATTGATTCAGAGGAGATCAGTGAGGTTAGGATGAGCATTAGAGGCAGGAAACACGGCATCTCAAAAAAACAACAGAGACAAAGGTCTCATTTATGTTGAAGGTAGAGTCCTACATTTACGTTTGGCCTGTTACAGGCAAGTGGGTACATAATAGAGCCAGTCTTTGTATGTAAATCACACCTCAATAAAGCTCGTGCCATGAAAGTAAAGTACAACATTCTATGAGTGTTTAGCAGGAGGACCTCATCTAGTCTGGGAGGTCAGGGAAGGTTTCCTTAGGGAGGTGATACTGAGCTGGGATAGGAAGAAAGAGAGGAGTGAGCCAGGTGAAGGGGAGATGGAAGGATGTTCCTGGTAGAGGGGAATATCATGTGCAAAGGCCCTGAGGTAGGAAGGCACTGGGATCATTGGAGAAGAGAAAGAAAGCAAATATGGTTAGAGTGTCAGTGTGCAGGATGAGACCAGGGAGGTAGTCTGGACTTGTTCATGCAAGACTTTGCAGGCCAAGGAAAGCAGTTGAGTACTTTTTTTTTTTTTAAAGAATACTTTATTGATTTTTTAGAGAGAAAATGAAACATCAATGTGAGAGCAGAACATTGATTGGCTGCTTTCTGCACACCCCCTACCAGGGATTAAGCCCACAACCTGGGCATATGCCCTGACCAGGAATTGAACCAGCAACCTTTTGGTGCATGAGACGATGCCCAACCGAGCCACACTGGCCAGGGCAAAGCAGTTGAGTTTTTTATCTTAAGATCCTGATTCTATGTTCCCCACCTGATGAGCCCAGCTCCTCTCCTCTGGCTGGGATATGTTTGTTAGTGACCATGAGGTCCAGCTGAGACTGAGAGGAATGCCAAGAGCAGAGTGTCCTGGGGTGTCAGCTTTCTGGGTTGAGCATCTCTTTGTCCATGGAAATCCTTAGGCAGACCATCTGTGGGCCCAGGTCTGGCTCTATTCAGCAGCTGTTTCCTAGCTGGGAAGAGGCTTTTAGCTTTAATAAAAAGGGAGTAGAGATAAGAAGACCGCCTCGGCAGAGAAAGCAGCAGTGACAGGATGATTTAAACGGCCTCTCCAGTGTCATTTCTTCTGTGCAGACATCATAAATCAGATTAGCACTGGGCTCTGACGGGGAGGGGTGTAGGGAAAGGGGCCTGCAGGGAGAGGGGAGAAGCGCTCGTGACTCTGGATCCTCTTGGGACTGGCCTGGAGCTGGTGGTGTCCCCTATTCCTGGTCCTCAGTCCCGTAGCCTTACTCTTTGCAGGAGGGGCAGGTGGACTGACTCCTTCAACCCAGCCTTCCAGTCCATATTCAACTTTGGGGAAAAATGAAGAGGGACTGATAAGAGAAATAGGGAAGAGGAAAATCGGGAGGAGTGAGGGGCGGTGTGGGAGGTGGGTGTTACAGCCATCAGAAAAACTAGGAGCAGTGGTTCTACTCTGCTATGTATTAAAATCACCATGGGAACGTAAAATAAAATACTGATGTCTGGGTACCACCCCCAGCATTTCTGGGTTCCAGGTGATTCGGATGTGCGGCTAAAGTCAGAAAGAACTGGATGAGGACCCAGCTTCTAGCGTAAACTCAAGAGCTTTGCAACGTCAAGCCATCACTTTTACCAGGACCGCTCAGACCCACTTCGTCCCTCTGGCCTTCCTCTTGAAAGTGACCAGACTGAGGGACTAGAGTAGACACCTCTGAGACAGGTGTTAATGTGGATCAACTCCCACCCGATGCCCTTCTCTTCCAGATCTCGCGCCACCTGGGCAAGATGTACAGTGAGATGATCTTTGTCAATGGCTTCGTGCACTGCGACCCCCACCCAGGCAATGTGCTGGTGCGGAAGAGCCCGGACACAGGAAGGGTAGAGATTGTCCTGTTGGACCACGGGCTCTACCAGGTAGGAGAGGCCTCTCCCACCTGACCAGCCCCCAGGTCTAGTCCCGCCTGGGCTTAGAGCCCACTGAACTCCCCGATGGGCCACAGATGCAAATCAGTCATACACTCTCCGAGCCTTAGCTTCCTCCTCGGTGAGGGGAAGTTGGGAAGCCTCCTTTATGGGCTGCTGTAAGGAGTACATGGGAATGTGTCCCCATATGTGAAAGTGCTTTGTCAGCTATAAAACAGCCTGGCTTCCCAGGGAAGTCCAGGCCAGCCCAGACCAGACCCTGGGTTGTGAGCTGGTACTTGACAGGGAGGGGTAATTCAGCCCCAGCAACAAGGTGTTGTATAGTAGGAAGGGGGGCTGGGAACTGATGGGGGCTCTGTCCTCTAGACTTGGGATGCAGAGCTGGTTCAGATGAGCCACAAGTTCCACCTAGAAATTGGGAAGTTCACTGCCCATTCTGGGATCCAGGGCCTGGTTTGATTCTAGGAGATAGACAGATCGCCCTTGGGGAGGTTTTTCCCTATGGTCTCCTATTCCTTCCCTCAGGGTCCTAATTCCACATCCCAAAACTTTGGCCCCCTTTGAAAGGCACAGTGATGCTGGGTATGTTAGTAAGGTAGGTCAGCTGCTGTCACATGTAACCCCTGAACGAATTATGCCCAGGCACAGCAGAGGTCTAATGCTCACTCGTGTGCCAGTCCTGGATGGGTGATAGAGGCCAAAGGCAGGGCTGACTGAGGCTCTGCCTCCCAGGCCTCCCTCGGGGTGGTCTCGCCATCTGCAGCCAGAGGCGTAAGGGCTCAGAGGAGCATGCATGGGCCAAGCCTGGGAGTGGAGCTCCTGCCACATTCTGTTGGTCCGAGCTCAGGCAGAGGGCCACAGCTAACGAGGAGGGGGCGGGGAATATGATTTTGGTGGGCACTTGGTAATTTCTGCCACTTGTGACTGAGGCTGGCCAATTAGTAGCTTTGAACTTGGACTGAACTTCAAGGGGGAAGCAGACGTTGTGCAGGAGCCACGGTCTTCATCCATCCCCCTTCACAGTGGTCACTCAGCCAGGGACTAGGTCTGTGATAGGGAGAGGAGGCTCAGGTCCGGCCGTGGTCGCCCCCTGCTGCAGGTACTCACGGAGGAGTTCCGCCTGGATTACTGCCACCTCTGGCAGTCGCTGATCTGGACTGATATGAAGAGGGTGAAGAAGTATTGCCAGCGCCTGGGAGCTGGCGATTTCTACCCCCTGCTTGCCTGCATGCTGACGGCCCGCTCGTGGAACTCAGTCAACAGGGGCATCAGCCAAGCTCCAGTCACTGCCACTGAGGTAGGTGCCCCGTCCTGGCTCTGCTCTCTCCTGAATTCAAGGGGCAGGACCAGGGATGGCCTTTGGTCCCCTTCCTATCCAGGGTCTGAGGCTCTGTCTGGTGGGCTGTGGGAGTGGGCGTGGGCGATGGGCAGAATTGGATATACACTGGATGAGAAGGAGGGAGGGAGGGGAAGCAGGGTCCCTGGATGGGAGAAGGGAAAGGGAGCGATATCCCGCTCCTGGCCTTATCCACCTGCAGCACAAACAGGTCGCGTTAACCATGTGATCAGACTTCTGTGGCTTTCACTCCAACCTGCTCGCACAAGATTTCAGGATTCCATAAAGTTCTCCCCCATGACTCTGGGAATCCCCAGGGACTGTCTCATAAATAAATAAGTCCGCCGTCTCTTCATCGGTGCCGTCTCCCATTGTGTAGTTCCTCTGGGGCACCCTACAGGGGAGAGTGCTTCAGTTCTCATGCGGTGTTGCTTGTCCCATTGCCTTATGGAGTTTTTAGTGAAGCAGCTTTTTGGTCTTTCTTTGTAGTTCATTTCTTCATCGGATCTAGACAACAGTCCCATGGTGTCTGGGCTGAGACCAGTCCTAGTAGCATCTCCTCCCGGTACTCATTCCCACCTCTGCCCCACCACAGGGACTTACGCGGCGGCTCGTACTTCCTCGCTCAGAGCTCCCTCCCTCCCTGGCTTCTCGATCCATCCGGTAGTGGACTTCTGTCTTCCCAGTCTGTCACGTTGCCAGACTCATGCAGGCTTGCCTGTATCTATGTGGGGATAGGTTTGGGCTCACCACAAGGGACAGGGTCCTGCTTGTGCAGTTAGAAAGACCTGGGTTCTAGTTCCAGCATCTGCTCTTCCTGGTGGCATGACCTTGGATGGTTCTTGTCACTTCTTTGAGCCTCAGTGGGAGGGAGGGTCCCCTGTAAGAATGGCTGGATCCAGAGCATCAGACGATGTCACCAAAGAGGCCACCTATTGCTGTCTCTTGGTTCTGCTTTCCTTCAAGTTGACATCATCCCCTAGCATGCTTGGTGGCAAAGATGGCCACCAGCTGCCCCAGGCCTACACAGCTTTAAGCTTGTCACCTCAGAGGAAGAGAGACAGTCTCCCTCCTTGGTTGACTAGGGATGGTAATTTCTGCTTTACTAATAATGCAGGGAAAGTGCCTCTCTGTAGCTCCTGAAGTTCATTCATTGAACAAACATTTGTTTTTGAGGGACCCTGGACTAGGTGCTGAGCATCCAGTGATGAGCAAACAGTCCTTCTTTGTAATTTGCACTGTGGTTGAGGGAGACAAACAGCCAACAAGTGAACAAACAGGTAAATGGGATAATTGCAGATTGGAGGTATCAGGGAGGAAACAAGCTTGTGATGGAGGTGCTGTAAATTGGGTGCTCAGAGAAGAGATCTCTGCGGAGATGACATTTAAGCTGAGGCCTGAAGGACAAGAGAGGAACCAGCCACAGGAAGAGCTTGGAGAAGGAATTCCCGGCAGAGGGCACACACTGTGCTTGGGCTGGGGAAGGGAGAGTTTGGTGTGGTCTGGGGTATGGTGAGTGGATGGTGGAATGAGAAGAATTTGGAGCACCGGGCAGAGAGAGCATCACTCAGGGCCCATGAGCCACGGGAAAAAAGTTCGGATTAATTCTCAGGGCAAAGCAAAGTCTTTGGCAGGTTTTAAGCAGAAGGACATGCTCAGACTTGCTATTTTAAGTATCTCTGTGGAGTGGGGCAAGATGAGCAGTGGGCTGATTAGTTAGGAGGCTGGGGCAGAACACCACTTGGAGAGGTGCCACGGGCTCAGACTAGACTAATGGCAGTGGAGGTGGAGAGAAGCAGATGGAGCCAAGATGCATTTTGGACTAAGACTGAGAGGCGTTTCTGTCAGCTTGGATGGAAAAAGGATGAAAAGTGGCTTCACAGCTCTTTGGGGTGAATTATAGGGTGGGGAGGGTGGTGCTACCTCCTGACACAGGGAAGATTTTGGGAAGGATGTATTTGGGGTGGGGGTGTTAATTCTCTTGAGCTTTCAGATAGAGGTATTATGGGCAGTTAAGAAGAGGCCCAAGCTCGAGATGCAAATTTAGGTGGGAATCCTCTGCCTATAGATGGTATTTAAAGCCACAGGAATGGACAAGATTACATGGCACAAGTAGGTATTCAATAAACGATATATTTTTATTGACTAAGTTTGAATTTTATTTTTGCATTTTCATTCATAAGGACCCAGCATAAATGGTACAGTAATGGTCTGCTTGGGTTGCCATGATAGAATACCGCCAACTGGCTGTCTTAACAACAGAAATTTATTTTGTCACAGTTCTGGAGCTCAAAGTCCAATATCAGGGTATCATCAGGGTTGATTTCTGGTGAGGGATCTCTTCCTGCTTGTAGATGGCTGCCTTCTCACTGTGTCCCCACATGGCCTTTCTGTTGTGTGTACACACTCCTGGTATCTCTTCCTCTTCTTGAAAGGACATCAGACCTATCGAATTAGGGCCCCTCTTATGCATTCACTTAACTTGAATTACCTCCTTAAAGGCCCTGTCTCTAAGCAGTCACATTGGAGTTAGAGCTTCAGCTTAGGGATTTGGTGGTGGTGGTGGTGGGGGGGGCATAATTCAGTCCATAGCACCGGCCTAGGAAGCTCTCCTCACACCTTTGCCAAAAGTGATCCCTTAATACTTGGGTCACTCATGTGAACTCTTTGAGTAGATGGCGAGTACCTGGAGGGCAGGCATCCTGTCTGGTACGTCTTTTTATAAGGTCTCTGCAGTTCTGGGACCAGGTCTAGTAGAGAGGCGTTTGTGTAGGTTCTGGAGACGTGTCTCCATTTGCTCACTTTGGACAAAAACCCAGGTGGGGAATAAACGTAGCCACTCCAGGCCAGCCCAGTCTCTGAGGTGTAGGGACTCAGTTTTCTGAGTCCTAGTCTTACTTAGAATTAGGGGAACCTCCAACATTGTATCAAGGAGGATGTTTTCCCAACTATAAGTGGCTTAAACAAATAGGAATTTGCTCTCTCTGTGACAAGCAGCCTGGAGGCAGGTGGGTCCAGGTTGGTTGATTGAGCAGGTCAACAATCTCAGGGCTCTGGGCGGACTCCTCTGCGATTCTCTTGGTTTCCTCTCATGATTCCAGGATGACTGCAGCAGGTCCAAGCTTTACGTCTTTATCCCAAGGTGTTCAGAGGTGGGAATGAGGGCTATTCTGACATACTGCTTCTTATGAGAAGGAAAACTTTCCCAGAAGTCCCCCCAAAGACTGCTCCTCCTGTCTCATTAGCCAGAATCATGTCATATGTCCATGCCTAAACCAGTCACTTGGCAGGGGCATTGAGCTCAAGGCCAATATTGGCTGAGATCAGTCAATGATCTGGGGCTAGGGAGGGGCTCTGTCTCCCTGAAGAGCAGGGCCCCAAGGGGTGAAATGAACAAAAATGGGGTTCTTTTCACAACGGAGAATTGGGAGATGGCTGTGGGACAGGCACCCAGTGGGGCCCACTGCAGACACTCACCATCAGGGTGTGTCCAAACTTGAAGGCCATGATGCCCCCTGCAAGGTAGTCTGGGTGGGCCAGGTGCTGTTCCTTTGGCCTGAGAAGGGCTGTCATCTGGCCAGTCCCTGCCTTGCTGAGAGGAGGGAGATCCCTCTGGTGAGTGGGGCTTTGATGAGGCCTTAGCCCTCAAGGGGTGCCCTGCAGCTGTGGTGGGAGGCGGCAGGCAGGCAGACAGACAGCCTCTTGGTGTCTGGCTTCCCGTTGCGATGTTCCAGTCTGATAGCTCCTGCCTGAGGGACATTGCGAGTTTCACAGCTACTCGGTTATCAGCAGTGCACACGTGTTCCTGAAAGGGCAGTGAGTTCTGCTTCTGCTGCAGAAAGCAGCCAGGCGGTGAGGCTTTTGGCAGCACTGCTGGGCCCTTGTGACTTTGGTTGGCACAGAGCCCCTCCCCGTGCCTTATCTCTGATGGCCCTCTTGGTACTTCTGGGATGTGGGCACATAGTATATTAGCAGTTCCAACTTTTAGGTGAGGGCACTGGCTTGGAAAAGATGAAAGGACTTGCCCAGGCTCAAACAGTCCGCTGTGAGGGGAGAGGCAGTATAGCCTGGTGGTGAGGGCGTGGGCTCGCGAGCTGGACTGCCCGAGTTTGAATCCACACTCACTACTTACTTGCTGTGGACCTTGGGCCAGTTACTTCATTTCTCAGTGTCTCAGTTTCCCCCTCTCAAAGGGGGTAGTGGACTCGCCTGATCAGGTTGTTGTGAGGATTGAGGGAGTTAATACATTCGAACATTTTCAAAGTGCCCAGCTTACTTGGTGAATGCACAGTACGTGTTGGCTGTTGTTGGCTATTGTCATTGTCATCATTATTGTTTCTCTGGAGGTCAAGGAGAGATCAGCACCTCACTATCATACTCAGGACTTTGGTAGGGGGCACTTATCTGCCCAGGGCCATGCAGAGCTCAGGGAGGGGGAAGAGAACAGGGAAGGGTGGGAAGCCAGACTCCACTCTTACTCACCAGAATGGGGCAAGGGCTTGGGAGCCCGGCATCAGGACCTTGGGCCCTGGAAGAGCTGAGACTGGCTCCAGAGTGGAGGACAGTGATCGGCATGGCTGTGTGGGTGGCAGGGGCTCTGGCTGGGGTGCAGAGTCAGGCAAGGCATGGGCACGACGTTGGAGCTGGATTGGAGTCAGGAACTCAGACCTGTGAACTGCACCAGCCTGAGCTTGGCTGAGGGATGGGGGACATGACTAAGTGGGTACAAGCTTCCAGGGCTGCTTCTGGGCCTGGCCTGAAGTTGGTGGCCAGTGAAGAAGCGTTGTAGAGTCACTCACGGGTGGAACCCTGGGCTCCGAGGCTGGTGAACTCCATTCTCATCAAGTCGTTGGTGAGGAGGTAGATTTCCTGCCCCAGTCGGTACTGGTTTGGAGGCTTGGGGAATGGGTATTGGTGACCTTGGCTGTGGGGAGTTGGGACAGCAAGGCAGCAGAAATGCATCTGGCCCCTTTGATGTGCTCCTGCACTGGGTCCAGTGCTTGGCCAAAATTGGGGTGAGAAGTCCAATCCAGGTTTGTCAAGGCTCCTGTGCTAAGCTTCCCTTTGTGGAGGGTTTCTAGTGGTACCAAGGCAGCTGTGCTCGAAGCTTCCTCTTGGAGCTTCCTTGCAGCCCCTCAGGTCACAGGCTTGGATACCCACCATTTTGGGCTCCACTTCCCACACCAACCATTGCTGTGTCTCTGTTGCTGCTTTAGGACTCAGAGATCCGCAACAATGCAGCCACCTACCTCCCCCAGATCAGCCAGCTCCTCAACCAAGTCCCACGCCAGATGTTGCTCATCTTCAAGACCAACGACCTGCTGCGAGGCATTGAGGCTACCCTGGGCACCCGTGCCAGCGCCAGCTCCTTCCTCAACATGTCGCGTTGCTGCATCAGGGCGCTGGCTGCGTGAGTGTGGGCTCTACTCCCCTCCAGCTCCTTCGCCTGCCCCAGCGTCCCAATCTCCAGATCTTCCTGCAGGAAGTTAGGGGCTGGGAACAATTCCAGCTACCTGGCTGATGCCTCGGGAGTGTTTTGGGCGGTCTTTCCAGAGAGCCACCTGCACTTGGTAAATGGTGGATTCTGGGACCTCACCCTCTTGGTCAAGCTTTTCACATGATTCTTACCCTTGGTAAAATTTGAAATGTCTTCTGAAAGTCTCAGTCCCACCCAGGTGTCCCCTGGGCTTGGGATCAGGATGTCCTGATGCACATCCCATCTTGGTCTGGTTCTGGGATCTGTCTCCCGGGATTGGCCAGGCAGCAAGGCCAGTGTTTTTCCCCCTACAGGTGTGGCTTTGACTCAGGAAAGTGTCACCAGCAGGCTCTAGGTCCTCTCCAGGATCTCATATCTTTTTAGGTGCCTCATCACCCTTGTGGTATTGATGAGGAAGGGAAAGATACTTCCTCGTGGAGGTAGCGGCAGGGGAGCTAGAGTTCTAGGCCCTTCTACCTGAGGGTGGAAGTATGTGGGAAGGCCTGTGCTATGGCTGAGTGTTCTCACCTGAGATAGGAAGCCTAAACTGTGGTCAGCTCCCAGCCCATCCATCCTAGGCAGGGAATGGGTCACTTTAGCCAACTCTTTGGTGAAGGGAGAGTTGACCACATATATCATATACCTACTATCGAATATCAAATTAGATTATAGCAAAATAGACTGATACAGAAAGGGCTGAACATGGTTCATTTTTCCTTCAAGGGTTCAGGAAACAAAGTTGTGCATGGTCATCATCAGAAATACCAAGTTTCATCATGTCCTTCTGTTGGTGCAGAGGGATTGAGCTGGGCTGCATCCATAATGGCCTCAGCCTCCTGGGACCACCCAACCAGGTTTCCAAGTGACTCTTACCTTCAGAAAGTTTGGGAAAGCTTCTGTATTTGAGTTTGGGGGATTCTGGTTTGATAAATATTAACTATACTTTTGGAAAAATGGAAGCAGTGAAACATTGTACCCAGTGGGTCCACTAGGCCTTTGGTGTCCTTGCTTACCCCACTTACCTGGAAAACTCCTTGGAATAGTTGAGCTCCTCTGGTCCCTGATTGGGCCATGGTGTGAGCACACACCCAGGCTTTGTCGACGGGGGCAGGGAGCTGGGGAGTGGGCAGTGCCACTGTGTCCCGTTTTTCTAAGTGATCCTGCATGTTTCTTGCTTCTTTATCTCTTGTTTCCTCCTCTCTTCTTGCCCCTCCTGCAGGCACAAGAAGAAGAACACCCGCTCATTCTTCCGGAGGACCCAGATCTCCTTCAGCGAGGCCTTCAGCTTGGGGCAGATCAGCCTTCACGCACTCATTCTGCGTGTGAAGTCGCTGCGGCTGGCTGGCTGGGTCCTGGCCCTGCTTTGCTGGCTGTCGCCTGCCCCACACTGAGTGGGCTTTGTATCCCCTTCCCTCTTTTGGTGCGACTCTGTGGTGGACAAGGGGTCTTTTCACTCATGCTTTAGTCATGTCTCCACCAGTTGCCCTATTTCTGCCACATGCTGGCCTGGAGACCCATGGTCACTGTCCGTGGCACCATTGGACCCAGCCTCTGGAATTCCTGCCTCACACTGTAGCCCCTGTCTCTGGGCCACAAGCTGACCCATGCAGTAGGTTTCTCTCCTTATCCAGGGAGATGGCATACAGTCTGCCCTCCGACTTCTGGCATGTGCCATCGGGTTGGATGTCCCTCCACTTCCGCTAGCCCTCCCTTTGTCAGCATGGACCATGGATTCCACTGAGGGCACATTTAACTTGTAGGAAGTTTGATTTTGTTGGCGGGGAGCATGGCCTCTGAGCTTGCTGGAGACAAGTTCCCTGTCCTTGCCCTGTCACTCCTCACAGGGGAGTGGCTTGGCCTCCGAGGCAGGCTGTGCAGCAGCCATGGGTTCAGGTGTCGTGGGGACCCCTGTGGTATTTTACGTACTGTGTTTCAATAAAACCCCTCAGAATTGCAGGGCAGGTCTTGCTCGGTGGGAATTTTATTCTAGGTTGGGAGTGAGTCAGGAGGCAGGAGCGGACCTGGACACCGCACGCTGCTGTGTTCTGCTTGGCTTCTTGCCTCTGCATTCCTCCAGCCTGCCCCTGTGGGGCCACTTCCTGCTTCTTGTAGGTTTCTCTCATCTTCTAAGACTTAGACCTTGGTTGCAGTTGCCCAAAGACCAAGGCCAGGAACTCAGAGGCTCAGCTGGAACCTCAGACTTTGGTTCCCCTAGGTTCTCACTTTCTTCCCTGTGACCTGGCACCTGCCTTGTTCTACTAACTGCTTCCTGACCTAGCCCTTTGGTTCATCATTCCATGCCCTCTGTCCTGGAGACTGTAGTCTGAACCTCACTTACCATGGGTAGAGTTCCACTCTGAAACTCCTTGTCACCTGTCTAGACACTCTGCTTCACCTATTGCCTGCAGCCAGCTGCCCCTCTCCCAGCATGACCATCTGCTCCTGTTTCTGGGACATCCCAGACTCCTGCTTTGATGGCTGTGCCTGTGTGGTCTCCAGGTGCTATTGGGTTGGATGTCCTCCTACTTCCGTTATAATTCTTCCTGTGTCAGGATGGACCATGAACCCCAGAGAGGGCACATTCAACTTGTAGGAAGTTTGATTTTGTTGGAGGGGAGCATGCTGGAGCTTGCTGGAGACAGGTTCCCTCTCCTTGCCCTGTCACTCCCGAGGTGTCACACCCAGATTTGGTAGCTCCTAGCTCTCACTGAGCACCCTTGCTCACAGTCAATAGTTGTATGAGTCTCTCTGATCTTACTTCACCCCATTCATGGGGCAGAAAACCCCCAGATTTGAGACTTATTTTCTGTTCTCATGATTCATAATACAAGCAGATTTTCCACTGACCAGAGATGATTCACAATCCCTTTCTTTCCTGAAAGAATTAATTGTTCTTAGTGACCAGTTGGATGTACTTAGGGGCCTGAGAGAATAATTTGTAAGATCTGTTACTAATCACGAGGATGCTTACTGGATATTATATTTTATGGTGTCTTTTATAGCCACTGAAGTAAATATAAATGTCCTTTTGGTTCAAGGTAATGGTTATTTGCTTTTCATTTTTGGTTTAATGTTGGTTTCCTGCTGGCCTGGGATGTAAAACATCAGCATGTTGCCAGTGGGCCCAGCACCCAGAACAGATATCCAGGGAGAGTAGAGAGGCTGGCAGAGTTTGGGGTACAGGGCAGTTGAAAATAGAGAGGAGTAGGCTGATGATTGTTGAGTACTTTCCACGTATGAGAGAACACGCTAGGCTCTTTGTAAATAAGTTCTATCATTGAATTGTCCCATCAGCTCTTTAAGGAAGAGGGATCATTAGCCTCATCCCCAGAGATGGGAACTGAGGCTCAGAGAGGTTCAATTTGCCTGAAGTCACACAGCTGCTAAGTGGTGGTTCATGCTTTGTTTTGAATATGTTTTTATTGATTTCAGAGAGAGGAAGGGAGAAGGAGAGATAGAAACATCAATGATGAAAGTCATTGATCAGCTGCCTCCTGCACGCCCACTACTGGGGATCAAGCCTGCATCCCAGGCGTGTACCCTGACTGGGAATCGAACCCTGATCTTCTGGTTCATGGGTTGATGCTCAACCACTGAGCCATGCTGACCAGGCTATGCTTTGTTTTTTATCCCACAGTGCTGTAGATGTAGATTGCACTTGCTTCTTGGGCTGTCACATGTGCCTGTATTGGGTCTCAAACACCCTGATTTTGGAGGAAATTGGATTTTCAGTGGAGGTGGGGGAGTGGATGGGTAAGCGAGGCATAAAGTCCTGGAAAATGAGGACTGAGACCAGCATGTTCCCCAGAGCCTAAGACAGGATGGATCTGGGCTACTGCCCTCCATAATGCAAATCTGACACTGACCCTCAGAGTTAGTGCAGACCTCATAGCTTAAGGACATGGTTCCTCATGAGACTCAAGCTGCAGGTTTGGGGGTCCCCAGGCCACCTGCAGTTCTGACCAACTGACTACAAATTTGGAGGCTCCCCAACCCCTTCAGATTTAATAATTTGTTAAAATGACTCACAGAACTCACGAAGTCACTATATATGTGATAACAGTTTTATTATAAAGCATACACATCAGCATCAGCCAAATGAAAAGACACATAGCTGGGGTCTGGGAGGGTCCTGAGTGCAGAGCTTCCCTGCCCTCTCCTGTGGACTCAGGACACAGCACCCTTTCAGCACAGCAGCATGTGCACTGAGCCTCAGTGTTTAGGGTTTTTGTCAGGGGTTCATTACACAGGCAGGGTTGATTGAATCATTGACCACATGGCTGAACTCAACCTCCAGCCCCCTTCTCTCCCCAGACAGATGGGGCTGATATCAGCCAGTTCTGAGTCATCTAGTACAAACTCCGGGGTGATCGAAGGGGCATAGCGTGAATATCAAAGATACTCCCATTGCTGGGAAATTCCAAGGAGTGAGAGGTTCTCTCCCAGCCACCAGGGACAAAGACCAGATTCTTTATTAGATGCAATCACTCTGGTGTCTTTTCGTCCTGTGCACTTCGCCTGAGCCTTCTGCTTGGCCTGGTGGAGCCACCTCTGGAGCCAGAGCCCAAGGAGCTCTCCCCTGCTGTGTACTCTTCTGTTCAGGGAGAGCTCGGTGAGCTTCTACATGGGGCCTTTGCCCTGCTCCCTCCTCTGTCCTGTGGGACTCGCCATGAATTGATTTGGGTTTGGTGCTCTGCAGTCAAGTCCGGCTACTTTTTTCTCCCATCAGTGACAATGTGTCAGGAAGGCACTGCCAGCTTACTTTGAAGTGTTTCTCTTTCAACACTCAGTCAGTTTAGGCGTTGGCTTCTTTCATTTGGGCAGCGTGGCTCCTTGTCTTCCTTGTCTCAGATGGAGGAGAGAGGGATTCTCATGCCATGGCCCATTTGGTGGAGAGCCCCTCAGATGTGTGCCCAGCTCATAGTAAGTGCAGATGTCCTGGCTTGTAGCAAGTGCTCAGTAAACAGGCAAGTATTTGGAAGCTTGGATTACTTTATTTTCAGGGATGTTGAAATCTCTGTATTAAAGAAACTGCATGTGTCGCTCACCCTCCATGAGGAATGCTGTCTTGTTTGATTGTCAGGTTAATTTCCTCAGTGCTGGAGCCCACTCCCAGGATCAGAGGTGGTCATTTGCAGCATCACAGGCTGCCTAGGGCCTCCTGCCACAGCTGCAGGGCTCTGAGAATGTGGGCATCTGATGACATCTCAAAAAACCAAAGTGGCTCCGAGAGGCACCTGAGCAGTTCCTCAGGGGCAGGACTGGTTGAGAGGTATAGCATCACCCTCAGTGTCAGCAAATGTGAGGAGTTAAATGGAGCCATGTGGAGTGACTTGGGGCTTAAGTGGTCTTAAGGTTATAGGCATGAGGAGCTAGGGACCAAGTTGGGAACTTGGTGATTGGGCAATTCTTAATAGAATGAACAAAGCCACAGACAGTGGTGTGTTCCTCGCAGCCTGGGCTGCTGGAGTGGTGGTGTTTGTTGGGCTGGATTGGGAGCGCCTATATTTAACAAAAGGCCTTGAATGCCAGGTGAATGGGTGCCACTGCTACAGGTAACCGGCCAAAGGAGAACCGTGGAAGGCTCAGCCCCTTAAGCCTTACTTACATCTGCAAACATTTTGATAAAAGCCCATTTGTTCAAAAGGCAATGCCTTCACCCCCTTTCCTTCCTCTCTCCCACCTGCTTCCTTCCTGAAGTAAAGCCTGGCTTGGCTTTCTCTCTGTAGGAAGGACGGGGTCAGCCCTCAGCAGAGCAAATATTAAGCCTTAGGCCGTAGCTGTGATGCCCGTCCTCCTGTGGCAAGTGCCTCCCGGCCTGGTTTCCCTGGAGGCCGCCTCGGCTCCCGCCAGCAGCTAGCTTCCGTCCTGGCCAGGTCACTGTGCCCTTGGACAGCACTGCCCAGGGCACAGAACACTGCTCGGTTCTGCCTTGGGCTTAATAGTTGCAGAGTTCCTCTGATGTTCCTTCGTTCCTATTTTCTTCCTTCCCAGGTATGGAGGGAAGACCAGGCTACTGCAGTGGTGCAGTGATGGGATCCAGCCCCCCACTGCTGTCCTTTCAGCTTCCATCTCTTCATCTCTCCCTGCACTTTCCTTCCAGAGCCGTGCTTCTCAGACTCTCACGTGTAAACGAATAACCTGTGCTCTTGTTAAAACACAGATTCTGATTTAGTGGGTTTGGGTGGGGCTGAGAGTCTGTGTTTCTAACAAGCTCTCAGGGGATGTGGATGCTGCTGGTCCGAGGACCACACTTTGAGTTGCAAGGATCTATATCAGCGGTTGTAAAGGTGTGGTTCCAGGACTGGCAGCATCAGCATAACCTGGGAGCTTGTTGGAGATGCAAATTCTTAGACCCCCCACTCCAGACCTGCTGAATAGAAACTCTGGGCTCCACCCCAGAGTTTTCAACACCCAATTGGTGCTCAGCCCTACCTGCACACTGGGATCACCAGGAAAGCTTCAAATGCCCAAGAGTCTGATTTATAGTACTTCTCAGCGGTTTCACTTTCCACAGGTTCAGCTACCCGTGGTCAATCTTGGTTGACTATCTTAAATGGAAAATTCCAAAAATAAACAATTCATAAGTTTTAAGATGTGCATCATTCTGCGCAGTATGATGAAATCTTGAGTCTTCCTCTGTCGCGTGAGGGATGTGAATCATCCCTTTTCCAGCATATCCATGCTGTAGCTGCCATCTGCCCTTAGTCACTTAGTAGCATTCTCGGTTATCAGACTGGTTATTAGAGAGACGGAGAGGGAGAGATAGAAGAGAGCAAGCCACATTCACATAATTTTTATTGAAGCATATTGTTATAATCGTTCTATTTTATTATTGTTGTTCAGCTCTTACTGTGCCTAATTTATAAATCAGTTTTATCGTAGCTATGTAGGTATAGGAAAAAACATCATGTATTCCGGGATTGGTACTATTTGCTGTTTCAGGCTTCCACTGGGGGTCTTGGAATGTAAGGGGGAACTATGACTTGGTTGGAATATTGATCCCATCAAGGATACCATGTTGCATTCAGTTGTCATGTCTCCTTAGTCTCCTGCGCTCTGTGGTAATTCCTCAGACTTCCCTTGTTTTTCATGACCTTGGAAGACCATAACCCTGAAAGACCATGACCTCTGGAAGAGTACTGGTCAGGCATTCTGTTGAATGCCTCCCAGGTTTGGTTTGTCTTGATGTTTTCTTGTGGTTAGACTGGGGTTGGGGAGGATACCACAGAGGTGAAGCATCCCTCATATCATTTCATATTCAGGAAACATGATACTGACATGACTTCCTTTTTGTTCTTCAAAGCTCCCCAGCAGGGGCCGGGATCCCCGCGTTGGGCTCACACACTCCCAGCTGTCTTCTGGAGAAGGAAGACATGCAGTTCATGAACTCTGCCATGCCCTCTTTGTGATTAAGGAGGCCTGGCTACTTCCAAATGAAAAGGCTCCCAGGAAACTGCAAAATGCAGATATGCAAACACAAGTTAAAAAAAATGACAGGGTAATGTAGTTTCCATGTTTACATTCACCACAGATTAACTCTGTAAGCACACACACAGATGTACTGACAAATGGATGCAATATCAGGAGCCTGAGCATCCCCCAAAGGACAGGCCTGGACTAGGATTTCATTCTACAGGTGTATGTGTAGTTCTAGAAATGGAACTCACCAGTGGCGGGTTGCGTGGAGCCTTCTAGTCGGACACTGCTGAGTGGTGGGCATGGTGCCCTTTGCACCAGCCTGAGCTGGTAGCCCCCTCCCAGTACCCAGAGAGGCGAGTCAGAGTCCCATCGGAAGTGGTGATCCACCATTTCAAGCCATGATCCCAACCATGAAAGATGGGAATGGTCTCTGGCCTTTCTCTAGGTGGGTAATAATGGAGAGGGAAGGTCTGAGGGACGGAGTGCCAGGTGCATGGATTTCCTCTTTTCCGGGCTCACACTGGGTGGGACATGAAGTCCTTCCAGGCTCCCCAGGCTGGTGAATTAGAGACAGAGGGGCTCTGGCTGTTTCCTGCCTTCTTGGAACTGCCAGGACTGTGTGTAGTTGGTGGTGGTGGTGGGGTCTCCTTCCCTGGCCCCTGGGGGCTTGCTCCGTTTTGTGCCAAATGTAAGCATATGCACATCAGAGTATCTGCAAACATGGAGGCAGGCAGGACAGTGTAGTACTTAAGGGTCTGGGCTCTAGATTTGGCCTGAGTTCAAGTCTTGTTGTCCTCAGCATTTTGTATAATCTTGGGCAAGTAACCCAATGTCTCTGGGCCTCGGTTCCTCATTTGAAAAGTGGGGAAAATGGTACCTACTTCATAGGGTCATTTGGGGGGATTAAGTTAGATAATATATGCAATGTACCTATAGAAGAGCTTGGACAAGAGAAACCATGATAAGTGTTTGATAAATGTTTAATTTTTTTTTTTTTTAGCCCCATGGCAGACATATTTCTAACCCCCTTAACTCTTGCCTGTCCTCTACTTGACAGTCTGAAAAAGTGGTCTTGCTTTCTCAGCCTCCCTTGTAGCCAGGGGTGGCTTATGGTATGAGAGATGAAGGGGAATCTTATGGAGGACTTCTGGAAAGTTTTTCTTTAGAAATTGATATGGATATAGTTTGGAGGTGTGGCCCTTCTTCCTTCTAGCAGGGGAGGTTGATGAGTGGTTTTGGATGTGTGAAAGTATAGCAGCCACTTTATGATATTGAGGCAATAAGCACAACTTCATGTTTTATTTGGGTACCTAACATTCCTGGATGTTAGGGCAGTCCCCCTCCCAGGCATTTATGGGTGTGAAATAAAGTTTATTACTCATATAGTTACTAGCAAAAGGATTTTCCAAGGAGAGGGTCTCAGATTTGGTCCGGAGTGAAACATGAATGAGGTATGGGCTTGGGCATGGCTCTGGTTTTTATTATGGTTGAGGTTGGTACTGAGATGAGGGCTCCTGTGAGTGGGCCAGGGTTTTCATGGTTTGAACTTCTCCATTAGCACCAAGGGAGATAGCACTTGGACTTTCCTCCCTTGCCGAGGGATGGGGCAAAAGGAAAAGGGCAGGGACAGGGCTTGAAAGCTGTCAGCTTTCAACATCAAAAATGGAGTCAGACTCTCTCACCCATGAAAATCCACACGCTGGAAATAGAAAATGGAAGGAGCCTAGGAATGAGCCCCATGCTGAGTGGTGAGTATGGCCATAGGCTATTTGCGAGAGGTGACATGATAAAGATTTGTTAAAGAAATGAATGTGAACGGATGCTTTTAGGGCGTGGGGAGGCTTTCTTCTGAGTGTTCTTCAATCAAATGCTCCCTACACATGGCTGGGAGGTGGTGGTCAAGAACCCCATGTTCATCACAGTTATCCTTATTGAGTGGCTTAAAACAACACAAATTTGTTATTTTACAGTTCTGGAGGCCAGAAGTCCTAGAATCAAGGTGTCAGACTGCATCCCTTCTGCAAGCTCTAGAGGAGAATCCACTTCCTTACCTTTTCCAGTTTTGAAAGGCTGCCTGCATTCCTTGGCTCATGGCTGCATCACTCCTACCTCTGCCTCCTTTGTCACATCTCTTATTCCGGCAAGATATATTCAAGGTCCTAATTATAATCGTTATGTACTGTGTCATCTTGATCCCTTAACTAAGGGTGCATAGATTTCAGATGGAAAATGGTAGGTATTAATTGTTGAGTTTTGTATGATGTATTTTATAAATTAGGGACCTTGAGAAAGGATGATGGTTATATGCAATATGCTAGGTTTGCCAATGATTGGTATATAACACATGCTCAACTTGTGTACTGCATGATTGAGATTCTGAGATGAGGTTCTAGTACTACCATTTGTAGCAAAACAACTTCTCTCATGCTTGAACTGTGTCAACCATTAGGAAGGAGACATTTGCCTCAAATTTTAAACAAGGAAACCAATGCAATGAAATGGACTGTTATTGGTAAAACTAATGAGCTTTGACTTGGGAAAGTAGATTGGATTTGTCTGGGGTTCTAAAACAGGTATGGCAAATATCTCTCTGGCATGGGGCTGCCACCTTCTACTATGGCCAATGCAAGCTCCACAAAGTGATCACTGCATCCTTTTGGGTTGAGCTGGGATATGGCTCCAGAATCCTTAACACAGCATACTAGTCAACTGCTACTGAATGAGCAGAGTTGGCATGTAATGTCCAATTGCTAATACTGCTCTCAAAATAGGATCCTTTCTTTACTTTGGATAGTTTCAGAACTCTCATTAATGAACACAGAAGGACAAATTAGCTAACTTCTCCCACAATGACAGAACATTCCTAAATTTCTGGTGATGGGGAGGAGACATCTTGGGCTCACTTGGGCAGATTGATTTAAAGGCATTGTGATGTCATTCCCTAGCTTAGAGGACTTCATGGACACTGTATGGCCCACTTTCTTTTGTAGGGAGTTTGAACTTCTGGGGTGTGGGGTACCATCCTGAATCTGTGTATTGGAACAAAAGGCATTCTAGGTAAGAGCCTGATCTCTGACAGTGTTGACTGTGGGAAGCTGTAACAAGAGGTAGGAGGGATCCTGGCGTGGGGTGTCCAGAGACCTATGGGAGACTTAGGGCAAATCTCTTCCTTCCCACCCTATGATTTCTCACCTGCAAAGTAAGGAGTTTGGGTTAAATCAGTAGTTCTCAGTGGAGTGCTACTATCCACAGGCATTTCATAGAAATGTGTGGGGACATTTTTGATTCTCAGGATGACTGGGAGGTTGCCACTGGCACCCAGTGGGTGGCACCAGGGATGCTAGATGTCTTTCTATAGGCAGCACAGCTTCATTCAACAAAGTAATTTCTTGTGACCTGTGTGATTTCCAAATGCCCCACAGGATATTTGTGTGATAAAAATCCTGTTTATAATGAACTGAATTGACAATCCTGTTTGACATGTAAAGGCAAAGCATTTTTGCATGGGTTAAAAACCCATTGAATTTTCCAGGAAAGCAATTACCATGAGAGTTGAGGGATGATTTGTTTTCCCAGGAATTATTGTTTACCATTTTGGAAAAGCATGTAACCGATGGCAGTGAAGAACTTGCATTTGAATGGCCAGTGCAACCCACCTGTATAAGTGTGACTTTTAAAAATTAAACTATGTAGGTAGATTATGGTTTCTATGGATTTCATTTCAGGATGGTAAGGGGCAATATGAAATATTTGTTGTAAAAGGGTATGTTAGGTCTGATTGGGCTAAAAACCACTGGTCTAACTATTCTCCAGAGCCCTGGCTGGGTGGCTCAGTTGGTTCGAGCATTGTCCTATACATCAAAAGGTTGTGGGTTCCATTTCTGGTCAGGGCGCATATCTAGGTTGCAGGTTCCATCCCTGTTGGGGTGTGTACGGGAGGCAACCAATTGGTGTTTCTCTCTCACGTTGATATTCCCCCCGCCTTCCTTTCTCCCTCCCTAAAAATCAATGAAAACATATCCTCTGTTGAGGATTAAAAAAAAAAAAGATTCTCCACAGGTCCTTCTTTTGCTCTAACACCATCTGAGTCTGTGAGAGTAGAAAGGAGATTCATGTGGCATGAAGAGCAGCAGTTGAAATGGATCGAGGCAAATCAATGTCCCCAAATTGAGCAGAGCCGCTGCTGAGAGTATCCACTGCTGCACAGCCCTAGTCCTGTGGTGAAGTCTTTGATTTTGGACTCTGTGTCCAAATGGGAGTCAGGATCAGAACCCCCTAGTTAGGCAGCCGTGTGAATCTTCTACTGTTGGCGAGGGATCCAACTCAATGTGCACCTACTGTATATGGAAGCTTTACTCATAGCTCCTTTCCTTCTACCTCTAACCCTTCCTCCTGCCCCGTTTTCATGGTGTAATTTTAGTAGAATTAAAGTTGAACAGACCCCAATTATATAATTAATTACTTTCAGCTTCAATTACAGTCACTAATTGATCTAAGCCTGCTAGCACAACACTTTCATTATTGGGCACACAATTATTGAGCGCCTACTTTGTGCTGGGAATTTAGTAGGAAATGGTCAATTTCTCCCAAGGAGGGAGGGTGGGCATGGTTAGTGTTTGTAGTTGTTAGGGATTTGGTGGGGGAAGTGGCAGGCGAGTAAGCCCCGTTGGCCTTCTAGTTCACCTATGAATGTACGCTCAAAATCTCACCTGACCACACTCTGGGATCGGGCAGGCTGGTTTTGGCACCAGATGTCCCACGTTATACTCTAGGTCTCGCTGGTTTTCTCTTTCTTTGGCTGTCGAATAATAATTAGTTTAGAAATTAATAGATACAAGGAACACCTGCCATGTAAGGTGCTCTCAATCACCTCACTGGTCTTGCTACTCCTAACCCTCTCTCAAGGCTCTTTCCTTTCTCTCTGTAATCAAAGGCCTTGCCACGCAAACCTGAATATGCACTCTTGTTAAATGAAGAGTCCGATTCTGCAGGTCTGGTGGGGCCTGGGATTCTGCATTTTCAACAAGCCCCCTGGCGTCACTGCTGCTGCGTGGTCTACAGACCACACTTTGAGGAGCAAGGTGCCAGGGCCACTAGATTACCTTTCAGGCACTGTCATTCCTGTTATTCAAGAGCTAGCTTTCGGAACTGCCCAGCCAGCGTTCCCCTAGAGCGGGACAATTACTGCTCAATTGCATTGCGGTTGCCTCCTCCCTGTCCTCCCCTGTTCTTTTATAGGGCAAGGTGTGCGTTTTCTTACTTCTCCTGGTAGTGGTTGTATTAAGTAGCTCACCAAGTGAGTTTAGATAGAGTAGTGAAGGTGACATGTCCCTGAGGTTGGTTAAGCATTTGTGATTTATTCACGTAGTACTTCCTGTCCACCTAGGATAAGCTGGGTCCTAACAAAGAAAGAAAAATGAATGAGACAAAGGTAAACAAAGATACATTCCCTGTGGTGGGAAGGGCAGGCATGCACATCGGGGCGTGGGCTACAGTGTGACCAGCACCCTGTGTGGAGTAACCTTCCCCTCTCTGTTCCAGGGAGGCTAAGGACCAGCAGAGCCCTCGAGTCAGGGTGATCATATGTCCACTTTCCCAGGGATGCGGGCAGGATGCGGGTCCCCTGGGGAGCTTGAACCAGGGAGCCCCGTGGGAGCCGGCAGCTGAAATGAAAGGACCCGACTCCCAGAGCTGCTGCACCTCAGCCCCCGGCCCGTCTGCCTCTGCCTTTGCCTTGTCCCCCGCAGCTCCTCAGCTTCCAGTAACCTGGAGTAGCTGCTGGGCAATCAAAGGAAGGAGGTGTTGGCAATTGGGCTGTTTCTCAGGGGAAGAGCTGTAATCACATCTATTGTCATCGCAGTGGGTCTGATGACAGCTCATCAGGCTGAGAATCACGGAGGTGGGACCCCCTTCTCCTCCAGCCTGCTCCTTCCCGCTCATACCCTGCGGCACAGAGCTTTCCCGGGCGTGCACCTCGGCCGCCGCCTCCCCTCTGTTCTGACTCTCACAGTGGAGGCCTCGTCAGGAAGGCCAGGCACCAACCCGAGTCAGACTCAGCCCACTCAGCCAGGAGGGAGGGGTTTCCTCACAGTCATGTCTCCCCCCTCCCCTGAGTTCTGGAGTTTCTGTGGGGCCAGGGCATCCAGAGGGGCCATCGTGCCCTTGATGCGGTCCAGCCATGCGGGCGTCCACTGGGCTGGACTGGTCCTCGGTCAGTTTGAGCTGCTGCTTACCTTTCCTGGAGAGGGTCACCCAGTCTGCCTGGGTGATGACCCTCCTTTCCTCTCCACTTCCACCCTGTCAGGGAGGGCAGCTTTGTCGTGACTTCTGTGAGCAGCAATCACAGGAAAGCAGTTCCTGAACCGTGCTGGGACACGGGGAAGCTCCGAGGCTGTAAACCTAGAGACCATTCTTTTCTGGGACCTTGGCATCAGCCCAGAGGCGGCTCTATCTAGGAAATGGTCACAGGTGTCCTCTGACGTCACAGCCCTCTGGACTCCTGAGAGGGTTCAGGGCTCCTTCTCTGGGACCCAGTGATGCCTCAGCTTTCATAGTTTCTGCCTGACTCTCTCCCCTCCCACCAGCCTGGAATTTTTTTTTTCAGTTGGGGTTGGGCTGGGGAAGTGGTGGAAAGTGTAGGGGGAAGAGGGAGTCTTGCACTTATTGCTAATGTTTTCTCCCAAACCTTTAAGTTTTGAGTCTACTCCTTTCCCTGAAGGAAGATCCAAATAGTTGGCTTTTTGAAATCAAAAGTCAGTAAGTGCTCAGTAAATACTTGATGAATGGATGATAGTCCATATTTTCAATTACAATCCAAAAATAATGGGGTCATATTTTAAGTTCCTCTCTCTCTCTCTATCTCTTCCCCCCCTCCCGCATGCACACTCACACACATACACACACACACCGAGGCGCACCTCATTTTTAAACAGAATTCAACAGGCTTTAAGCAGACATAGAGTGTATACTAGTTTCCTATTTCTGTCTAACAAATCACCACAAACATAGTGACTTAGAGTGGCACACATTCCTCTCCCACTGGGTGAGCCAGGAGCCCCACACCTTACTGGGCCCTCTGCGCAGGGTCTTACAGGCTGCGAGCGAGCTGAGCAGTGCCAGCCTGGCTGTGTTCCTGGGGTCCTCTTCAGAGCGCACTCAGGTTGTTGGCAGAACTTAGCTCCTTGCTGTCACAGGATCAAGGCCCTCAGCTTTTGAAGGCTGTCCCTCGCCACAGGTCATTAATGAAACAGCTGTTTTGCTTCTTCAAGGCCAGCAGGAGAGTGTCTCTATTCTCAAGAAGGACCCAGTCCCTCTTTTAAGGGCTTACCTGATTAAGCCGGGCCCACCTAGAATAATCTTCATTTTAGTTAACTCCAAATCAGTGATTGCTACAAAATCCTTCCACCTCTGTCTGGTGACATAACCAAGTCACAAGGTGACATCTCATCGTATTCGGTCTCACCCACATTTAAAGGGAGGGAATTATAGAAGATTGTGTGTATGTGTATGTGTGTGTTTAGGAGGGTGGTGGAAATCTTGGGGGCCATCTTAGAATTCATCCTATCACAGAATGTGTTTTCTATGTGTCTATTTTAGCCTGGTAGGTATTTTTTACAAACAGAAACTACAAAGTATGTTTCTATATTAGAGTTGATACAAACTCAGAGAAGGCAGGGGCCTGGTTGAGGGCAGTCCCTGACTACAGCGCCATCAAGCCAACGACAATGGTAGTTCCTATATGCCAGTCCGTTGCAGTACTTCACATCCATTATTTTGTCTAATTATCACAACTGCTGTGTTTTACAGAGGAGAGCTGGAATACGAACCTGCACATTTCAATTCTGGCTGCTCTCTTAACTTGTGTCCTAAATAGAATTTAGAAAAATATGCAGGGTCGAACAGTTGCATGATAAATGATTTAAAATGCTGGTCGCAATGGTAGTGGGCTCTCTCTTTTTTTCTCTCTCCCCTGCTCTCCCCCATTCCCGCCCTCCCACTCTCTGACATTAAATGCTTGGTTACTCAATGCCACAGTTACAGGATGTTAAGTAACCCTCCCTTTTTTCCAAGACAGACAAAATGGAAGAGAACATCAGGAAGAAGGCTTCTCGAAGTCTCAGGTGTGTAGCTGTTATACCGGATGAGTTCAGTACTATTACTGTTCCTCATTTACAGACAACTAAGTGAGTAGAGAAGCTTTAAGAATTTGCACAGGGCTATTTGGCAAAGCTGGGCTGAGAAGCTGGCTTTAGGCTTCGAGTTTTCACTACTGCACTATAACTGCCTTGATAAGCGCTGATTAAAACTGTCCCAAAGCAGTAGAGGATCCCATCTCTGGTGCCGTCCCCGTCTCACTAAGAAGTATAGGAAGAGCAGACTCAGAGTGCAGCCAGGTGGCCTTCTGAGGGGCTGAAACGCCTTAGCGGAAATAGCTGCAGAGGGAGGCCCAGAAGGCGTGGGTTCTCATCCTGCCTTTGCCACTAGCTTCAGGAGCCTTGGACTAGTTGCTGCCCACTCTGACCATCCCCTTCCTTGTTGTGCAGAGAGGAAGCTGGCCCCCACAACCTCACAAGTCCCTTCCGCCTTGGAAATTCAAGTCTGCAACCCTGCACCACCTCTATCAGCACGGGAGATTAGCACGTACCGTAGATCGCATTTCCGTTACACCAGGTTCAAGGCGCTGGGGAAAAATCAACAAATACCTGGTGCCCACTAGACAGACTTTTTCTGATGCTTACTAGGAGCTAGAGACTTGGAAAAGGAGAGTTATGGAGAGCACTGGTCACCGACGTCCCTATAGGTTGGCGCATTTCTTCCTCCTGCCGTCTCTCCCTTGTTCCTTCTGCCCTGAGCCAGCATTCAGCTGTTCGGGTCTCTGTCTGGTGGAGTGACCCAAGTCTTCCTTCCCAAATGGTGTGACCTCTTGGTGGTCCTGCCTATATTAGATTACTGTGGTTTTCTACCAACGTTTAAAATGGTACCAGTAGGCATTCTCTGGGTCGTAGACATATGCTTGTCAGGGCCCCACTGTGTAGCATCAGTCTTATTTTCCTTTAACAATCAGAACTTCTTTGGGAGGTTCTAGAAGGAACGTAGACTGCCGACACTGCGATTTTAGCCTGGTGATATCCTGAGCTGAGAACCTTGCAAGCCATGCCTGACTTTTGACCTACAGAACTGTGAGCTAATAAGTAGGTGTTGCTTTAAGCTGCCCAGGTCGTAGTAATTTGTTGCACAGCAATAGAAAACTAATACACATTCAGCGATCAGAAAGCTACAGAAACCCAGCGTTCTAAATTAGTATCATTAATAGTGGGACAACTACATATTATGGGCATGCAGATGTGATATGAAATTCAAGAGGAAGTTTACAGCATCGCTTTAAAGTATTTTGACCAGTCATGTTAATCTGAATGAGACCAAGCTGTTAGGTTACGTGACTGTTTGCATTTGTCAAAACACATAAAACTGGAAAGTAAGAAGGATGGCATTTACTATACATAAATTATACTTCAATAAATCTGGCTTAAAAGAAACACGCTTGTAGATCTATCTCATTTTGCAGGAAATACTAGGGATAATTAAATGACAGCATAAGGAAATAGACATATTTAGAATGTGGGACAGTCTACATGATAGCTGACCTGATCTCTTCAAAGAGTCAATGTCATGAGGGTGGACTGTCCTAAATAAGACAAGACTCACGAGACATTATAAACAAATTAATTGCATGAAACTCACTAGATCCTGATTTCAAAGAAATGGCTCTAAAATACATTTTTAGGACAATTGTAGAAATTTAAATAGGAAGCAAGTTTTAGGTGATATTAAGGAATTACTGCTATTATTGTTAGGTATATGATATTGGTACTATTGTTAACTGGAGAACTATCCCTACTCGGTGGAGATACATGTTGAAGTATTTATGGGTGAAGTGTCAGGATGTTTAAAATTTACTATGGAATGGTTCAGTTCTGAGGCAAAAAATGGCACAATTTTTAATGATGGCTGAAACTAGGTGGATGGTATTTGGGTGTTCATTGCACTCTTTTCTTTCATGCATGTTTGAAATTAGGATTGAAATGACATGGAAGCAATCAAACAAAAAACAGGAGAAAGCAGCTGCTGACTCACATAGCTGCCCTGCACTGCCCATAGCCCCAAAGTGGGTGAGGGACTGGAGAATATGGAGCCCAGGGGCCTCTGCAACTGCCACGGGCAAAGAAGCAGGGCTGCCGCCTCTCTTCTACCTTCCCAGTCTTGTTTGTTTGCTTGACCAGGCCGTATCCAGAACCCTGCTGGCCAGGGGCACTATACCACGCAGGTACTGGAGTTAAGCCTCAGAGCCACTCCCTTGCACAGGCATCTCCCAAGGCCCTGGGAGGGTCCTAGCAGTGTGTTCACATGGTCATGTGCTCTCGTAACCATCTTTGCAGAAGTAAGATGTTTCAATTGCAGATTGTTAAGGCTGCTGTCTAAATCTACTCTGATTTTCTGTGTGTCACACTTTCCCTGTGTTGGATGGTATTGGGATGGCCATGGAAATTTTGGGGATCCAGCTAAAAGAGAAAGTTGGACTGGGGATGCATTTAGTTGGTGTTTAGCAGGATGTGCTTCTGTGGTTTGCAGTCATTCGCTAGTTGTCCTGTTGCAGGAATGGCTCCCATAAATACTCTCCACTGCTCACTGTGTCAGCTCCGCTGGCTTTGTTGTACCGAGGTGCAGGGCCAGAGGTCATAGCACAATGCGATCGTGTCCTGTGCCCAGCATGAGAAATATTTAGTAGTGGAGGAGAAAAAAGATTAAAATGTACAGAGCCAGAAGCTGGTCTAAATAATGTTCTTCCACTTACCAGATGTATAAAATTATAAGTGGAAAATTTGGTACTCACTGATGCCTGGTAAAATGGGAGCTTTCTCCCATCAGAAAAATGCTTAATAACTTAGTTTATACCTTTATAAACACACCAAATACTTTTCTGATGGGCATTATGAATTCATGGAGTTGACCAGAATCCCTTTATTTATAGGGCAAAACCTGTAGTAGTACTACAAATAGTATGTCTCACATGTTTTATGCATATCCACTATCAACAATAAAAATAAATTTTAATGAGCCATCTGAAGGAAAAATTCAATAATCTTTTTATTCTTCAAAAAATATATAAATCTTGTTCTATGAAAAATGATCAAAGATCATATAGCCCCCAAAAGTAGGGGAAAAAATCTATTATAAATACGTTGGGCAATTGAATAATTATATTATTTTTCTCAGATTTTGTGATGTTTGTATTTCAGCATTTAAAAATTTATACTGTATTATGATTTTTTTCTCATTCTAAATAGGTATTTGTAATTTTGTGTTATCTTAAAGAAGGCCTCCACAATTGTATCAGCTTTGGACAGAGGATGGCAGAGCCAAAGATAGAATTCTCTTCCCTCCTGATACTTGGAAGCCCATGGCGCTCTGGATGGCCTGCCTTTAGTCTCCTTTTATTTGAGGGAGAAATAAATCTCTATCTTTTTTACATGACTTATTTTGGCTTTTCTGTTATGAGCAACCAAACAGAATTTTAACAGATATGGCTTTTCACTCAACAGTTCCACTTCCAGGAATTTGTCCTACAGGTATTCTGGCACATATGCAGAATGACTATGGGCAGAGTCATTAATTGCAGCAAAGGATGGCAAACAATCTATATGTCCATCAGTGGGAGGCTGGTTGAATAAATTATGCATATCCGTACAGTGAAATAGTAAGCATCGGATATTAGGAGGAAGCTCGTCGTAGCAGTATAGAATTATCTCTGAGCTATATTGTTAATAGAGAAAAGGAAGCTCAGAACAGTGTGATACTGCGCTCTTCTTTGTGTAAATATATTTATATAACTATATATAAATATATATATTTATTTAATTCCTCGACTAAGTGGCTGAGAACAGGAAAGAGGAATGTGTTCCTTATGTATAATCATGTGAACTTTAATCTACAGGGTGGGACAAAAGTAGATTTACAGTTGTGAGTACATAAAACACAGAGTTTATTCTTGTATTATTATTTATTATTTTGCATACGAACAACTGTAAACCTACTTTTGCCCCACCCTGTATTTAAAAAAAAAAATTAAAATAAAAACTAGAAAACATTCTTATATTTAATACCTGTGTAACAAAATATTATTATTTTAAAAAAACCTCTTTTCAGATAAATACATAAATTTTAAGAAATCCCTTGTCACCCATAAGTAGAGATGCCATATACCTGGCTTGCCCAGGATGGTCCCAGTTTATGTCTCTTGTTCTGGTGTAATTATCACTATTCCCTCATTTCACTCTCAATGGTGTCCTGGTTTGGGCGATAAACTCTCTGGTCAACCCACCCACAAAGTGCATCCTAGCCCATAAGAAGTTCAGCCCAGCCTGTGATGAAACTGAACCCACTTCTTTGGCTGATGACCAGATGAAGTAGGTGATTTGAGTTAGGGGCCTTGAGTGAAGAAACATGTTTGTTTTTAATAATAAGTGAATGTCAGTGAGGCGGGCAATGATTACACCACTTTAGGTAATGGAGAGTGGAACAGACTGGAGGTATGCTAGCCTCACTCTCCTATCTCATGCCAAGGCTGGGGCATTGCTCACTGGGAGGAATGGTGGATGAACCACTGTGATATTTATCTGATGATTTCTCTCATTTTGCTGTATAATTACATGCACATATATCATGACTCAACTCTGTAGAACTTACCACGTTGTCTTTGCCTCTACCTCCTGAATTGTGAGCTCTTTGGGGGCAAGGACCATGTCTGATTTCTCCCTGTGTGCCCGCACACAGTCAAACTCTCTAAATGTTTGTTGAATGAATGAATGAACTCTGTGGAGAAATACACTGATATCTAGTGCTCTCTTCTCCACAGATTCTGGTTGTCAGTCTTGAAGACTGTAATCTTTATGAAGGCAGGAACTAGATTTCCTTGAATCAACACTGGAACCCCAAAGGAGAGCACAGATATATAGTAGGTACTAATACATACCAGTTTGATGAATGGAGGAATGATTCAGTTTTTGCATCAGTGACCTGAGGATCAGTTTCTTATATTGATTATTACCATTAGTTATGGACTGTTATGGACTGAATGTGCTCATTCCCCCCCCCCTCCAGCCCTCCCCACCATGCCCTGCAAAAAAAATTTATATGTTGAATCCCCAATCCCCAATGTGTTGGTATTTAGAGAGAGGTAGGTAATTAGGATTAGATTAGGTCATGAGGATAGGGCCCTCATGACAGGATTGGTGGCCTTATAAGAAGAGGGAGCTTACACACACCAAGGAAAGGCCATGTGGGGAACATAGTGAGAAGGTGGCCAGCTACAAGGCAGGAAGAGAGCTCTCAACAGGAACCCAGTCTGCTGGCACCTTGATCTTGGATTTCCCAGACTCTAGAACTGTAAGAAATAAATTTCTGTTGTTTCAGCCACCCAGTCTATGGCATTTTGTATGGCAGAGTAAGACAAGTGGCCTACCTGGCCCTGGCATGGGGTGGGAGAGTTCTCCCATGCTGGTGAAGGAGGAGTTCATGGAGGAGGCAGGGTGTGGAGACCTTCTTGAATGAAGACAGGAAGCACCTTGCAGGCTGTCAGCACTTCCTATGTGTCTTGGCAAAGCGCCCTCCTGTGCCTGTAGTTTCTTCAGAGCATTTCTCCCAGCTGTTGCCTTCATGATGGATGATGTTCCCCTGCCAGGGAATATGTCCTCCGGGGATGCTCAGGTACCGATAAAATCTAAAAAAAAAATCAGGTGGGAGAAAGTAAAGTGAAATAATAATTGGTAAATGCCACAATTACTAAGAATACACCCGTGCTAATGATTAACTTGGGTTGTGCCGTGTTTGAAATGTGTTGTGAGTTATGCAGTTACCATTGAACCAGCTGTCACACCATCCTGTCTTCTCCTCGGGAACACATATCAAATTCAAGTGGCTGTGATGTTATTTTAGGGGAGATACGGAATCTACTCTAGTTTTCCAAAAAGTAGCTAATTCACAAATTTTAGTATTCTCACTATTAACAGGAACAAATTACACTTCTCACTATTAATAGGAACTATTAATTACCTTACAGCGGATTGAGACACTCTAAGGTAGAGAACCAACTATTCCTCTGTTTTACTGTTGTCTCCTCCATCCACTTAAAACGGTAAATGCCCTTGAAGGGTAACATGTCACTCTTGACCCACTTGTCTACATGATGGGGTGGTGTCAGGTGTGAGATGGAGTTGCGTGTGTGTGTGTGTGTGTAGAGAGAGTTGGGGGGGAATTGGGGTAGGGCTGCTAAACGGGGGTGGGTGGAGAAAGGGGGCTGAGTGCTTCAAAGCCTCACAATTTTTGCTTTGGGCCCCACAACAAGGCTCAGAGGCAGGCATGGGGTCATATGAGGGTGGCGATTCTGTGTCATAGGTGGCAGTAGTCACCACTTCTTACCTGCATATCATTAGGCCTTATAGTCCTTTGATAACTGATTGGCTCCAGGACACCATCTTCTGAAGGGACATCGTGCCTGGCCCACACTTGGCCTCCTTTTTGCTGTCTGGAACCCAGCTGATCTCTGGGAAAGAGTGGGTGTTTTGTTGTAGGAGCTTGGGGTTGGATGCATCAGGCTTGAATTCCAGGTCTAAACCATTAGCTGCAAGGGTTTGGGCAAGTCCTTGGACCTTGCTAAACCTCAGTTTCTTCATAAGTAAATGGGATTGGTAAATAAAAGTTCCCACCTCATAGAATTGTTGTATTAAAACCAACATCGTGTTTAACATGGGTCTGAGCACATAATAAATGTGAGCTCTTATTTTCTCCATATGTTGGCTCATTTTTCTGACGACCAGGTATAAAAAGACTTTGGTTGGGACACTTCCCAGTCGTCATTGACAGTCTGTCATTTGGCTTGGGATGAGTTGATCTCCAGGACAAAAAACAAAACGAGTGGGCGGATCCTAGTATGGTACAGTTTCAATCAGGGAGGCTTGTCTTTCTTGTCTGCGTGACATCTGGGATGCACAGAGCATCCTGTGGGCGCTGAGCTTCTCTGAGTCCTGGACATGCAGAAATAAGGCAGAAGAGGTTGTTGACATCCAAAGCCTGAGCTCTAGAAAATGGGTGTCTGGGTGGTCTCCACAGAGCAGTCGTTTGGTGAAAGAAAGGAACATGGGCGTGTCAGGCTACAAGGAGACAGGCGTAATCAGCCAACAAATCTGATTACTGATACACAGCCTGAAGTCCCCTCTTCTAGAACAATGAGCTGAGCCCAGGAAGCTGTGTCTCCCTCCTGGAACAGGCCAGCCTGAGGCTCTGATTTTACCAATGAGCAAGGAGCTTGGCATTTGGAGGCTTGTCACTAATCACAGGACCTTCTCTAGGCCAGGGTGCCTCTCTGGGTGTTGGTTTTCTCATCTGTAAAGTGAGAGGATAGATGGTCTCTGAGACTGTTTTAGATTCTTTCCTCATATGCATCTTTTCTGTAGACATCTTTGCCGGAAGCATTTTTTGCCACAATTTTGCTATATGACTAATTGGCTGTAAGACAATTTTGACATAAAAAAGATAAAATCTTGAAAAGTTAAAGAGCCACATTAAAAAGGACATAACAATATTAAAAAGACTTTATTATGAAATCCAAAATATTTAAATATGCTTAAAATGTGCAGAGATCCAAGGCAATATTGCGCAAATAGCTGACTTTGAATTGTGGATCGATCCTAAGCACCTGTCTTCGTTCCGTGGGTAATGTGGGCTCACACCTGCGCCCTCAGAGGGGGCCCTCGGCCTCTCCTTCTGCTCCCGTTGTGGTTTGTTTCAGAATAACCAACTCTGAGGGCAGATCACCATCGTCTGGAAGGAATGCTGACTACTTTAAGACCACCACCATGGTACAGATTGGTAGTTACAGAATAGGCCTGGGGGTGTAGAGTACAGCAAAGGGAGTGTAGTCAATAATGTAATAACTTTATATGGTGCCAGGTGGGTACTGGAAATATCAGGGGAACACTTTGTAAAGTATATGATTGTCTGAGCACTAGTACACATGAAACTAGTACAAAATAATATTGAATGTAAGAAAGAAAACACCACAACCATGTCTGTTGGTCATGGTATAGACCATTATGAGGGCTAGCTCTGATTTATGTATAATACAAAAACGGGACTATGAGAACTTCAATGGAGAAATGAAACGAAGCAAACACCGCCCCTCTCAAATGTCAACCAGTTATTTTATCTTTTTTTTTTTTTACAGCAAAATTGCCTTATGGCCAATTAGTTATGGGATGAAAATGTTTGTGGCAAAAATGCTTCCAGCAAAGATGCTGCTGTGAAAATACTGGACATGCCCTGGCCCTGAGATACCGTCCATCCCTGACCCTCTGGTTGGAAGATTGTGAAGGAGACTGAAATGGTTAGTTTTTGGTGGCTTGCCGCTTCTGCATCTCACTGTTTCTCCCCCTTGCCACTGCTCCGGGCTCCAGGCTCCAGGCTCCAGGACATTCTTGCTGCTACGGGATGGTTTAGGACTCCAAAACGGTCACCTCGGTCACCAGTACTGGCTATGGTGAAATTTTGCTCCTTATTTGCCTATCCCTGTCCATCCAGGAGGCCGAGTTTCTCCTTTCTCCTCTTAGATTTCACTCATGACAGTGGTGCCATTAATTAGACCATTCATTCATTTATTCACTCATTCACTAGGTACCAGGCACGGTACTTGGGGCAGAGGGTGCAGAGAGAGAAATGGACATTGTCTTGTGCTTGTGGAGTGAGCATGATGGTGGAGGAGACATCTGATGACGGGTGTAATGAGAAAGGAACTGGCCTGGTGAGGGCAGTTATTGGGGGGGAGGGGCTAAGAGAGAAGGAGGGTGGGGCAGGCAAGATCTCTTTGAGGACCAGACTTTTGAGCTGAGACTTAACTGGTAAGTAGGAGGGAGACCAAAGAAGCATTTGTGTGTGTGGTGGGAGGGGCTGTGGGATTGGGGTGTCGGCTCCATGAGGGCAAGGAATTTTGACTCTGGTTTGCAGCTGTATCCCAATGCCTCAGATGAGCAGTTGTTAAATGAAAGAATAAATTGAGTCACACAGGTAAAGTCCCCGTGGCATGAATGAAGCTGAAAGCAAGCCAGTGTCCCTGCTGTTTTCAGAAGCTCACAGCAGCAAGAGTTGAGGTCAGGGAATTGGTTAGGAGGCTCCCCTAGTTTGGATTCTCCCAAAAGCAGATGCTGAGACCACGATCTGGGTGCAGGTAGTTTTTATTTGGGAAGCACAGTGAGGGAACGGGGGAACTGAGAAGAAAACAGAGAAAAGCCAATAAATAAGGCAAGGGCTAATGAATGGGGGGAGATTGAATCCCACTGGGGACTTCTGAGTAATCTTGTGGAACATGCCTGAGCATTGTCCTCCCCAGGGGTGGGTACAGGGTATTGATCTATGACTCTTGCTCTCATGGTTGAGAGGTGACCCTGGGAGCATTAAATCCCTACCACTTCTGGACTGCCCTGCTCTGGGTCAAGAAAGCCCTTAGGCAGAGGACCACTTGGGTGGGAAGGGGCCATCTTCTCAGCAACCCCTCACCACAGCTGCAGGTGAACTCAGAGGAGGCTAGAGGGTCTGGGCTGGGCATCAGCAGGGTCTGCTGCAGAGGGCCTGCAGGGCTCCAAACGAGAGAACTGTGGGTTTGCTTACTGTGGTGGCATTGGCTGTGGAAGGTGATCAGCAGTAGTCAGAGCTCTTCCTCTCTCTCTCTCTCCCTCCTCTCTCCTCGTTCATTCCACAAGTATGTATTGCTGGGGTCTGGCCTCCTGAGAGGCGGACTCGGAGCTGAGCTCATGGAGCAGGCTGTTGAAGGAGTGTCCTGGCACCCACACCTGTGGAAAGGAGAAGACAGATGCAGAACTGGGCAAAGGGAGAACCACTGACAGATTCAGCCATCCCCACAGGGTGCTCCAGAGCTAGATCTGCTCTTCACAGTTGTCCTGGGTGGGGCCTGGTGCTGGACCTCCATCAGTCCAAGTATGTGCGCCGGCCTGGGAAGGGCTGTGAGGCTTCGGGCAGGCAGCTCTGTCCAGCTGAGGCAGTTGCTATCACAGACTCCACCACGGTTATTAAGTCTTTTGCATGTCAGGTACTCTTGTAGGTGCTGGGAGTGGAGCAGTGAATGGGGTGAGAAGGTGGGGGAGAGAGCAAACACCAGGCAGTGAGAAGTGCTGTGCAGGAGAACAAATGGGGTTAGCTGAATGGTGGCTAGGCCGGGAAGACGAGGGTCAGGTGGAAGTGAGGGGAACTTGGAAGAAAAAGCAACCTGACCATGACAATTTGGTGGTGGGCAGTCACTCCTTGCACTGGACGCCCGCCCCAGGAGCTGTGATCTGTCCCATCTCTTGGCCATAATTCCCCGCCTCTGTGCAAGAGGTAGGGGCAGCCCCCCTCTGAGGGCAGCCTTGGGACCCTCTGCTTTCTTGTTGGCAGGCAACCCAGGGTTTTAGGAGCTGGAGGTTGGCATGTCTTCCTGCTGGTGCTGTCACTTTCCACCCAGAACAGCTGGCACAGCCTCGGGCCTGATCATTAACTCAGGGAGGGGTGGTGGGTTGGCAGAGCCGGGCTGGGTCCAAGCCAGGGCCAACACTGTGTTTGTGTGTCTGCTCTCGCTGGCTCAGGCAGTCTGCTGGCCTGCCTCACCTGGGCTGGTGCCTTTAGGGGCCCGATCGTGACGCCCCCTATTGGGGGAGAGGGGTGGGAGGCATCCCCAGCCAGGCCCAGGCTCTGCCTGCTGCCTTCCCCTATTCCAGTTCCTTGTTTTTACAAAGGAAGGTTGAGTGTCCCAGCCGCTGGGGAGTGTGGCTGTGGCTGGGGAGTATGACCTCGAGGTCACAGATCATTACTGCGGGAAGGCAGCTTAGCCTTGGCCTGGGCAAGGGCATGGTGATGGCAGCCTGGTGGGTGAGGGGCCAGGAAAGAGCCCAGGCCACCTGTGGTCCTCGGGCACAAGTCTCCGAGATAGCCTTGGGGCTCCTGGTAGTTGAGGGTGCAAGTCTAGGGGATGTGCTGCTGGGGATCCCCTGGCCTGAGGGCGCCTGAGGCCCTGAGAGTGGAGCTCCGCCCTGGGCTGGGCAGTGGTGAATTTAGCATCAAAACAAAACACACCCAACATTGAATTAATTGGTGACTGGCCTCTCTGTTTCTGACACTCGTTGGCTTGCTGGTGGATGCAGAAATGAAGTGTTATGAGGGCTGGATGAAGACCTCTGGAAGCCCCAGCACTTGTCCGCAACATGAAATGAAAACCTTACTGACTCCTAACAGTGTACGGAAGGCAAAGACAGTTCTCACTTTTGGTGGTGGGCTGGGTGGGAGTGGGGCGCTGTTTTGCTGCTGCCTCTAGCCGAGCTCCTAAACAACCCTGGGGGGAGGGGTTCCTCCTCTTTCCCCTTCCCTGGCTTCCGTGGGGCTGGGCCGGCAGAGGCCCCTGGGACTTTTTAGGGTTGCAGCAATTACCAAATAAAAGTACAGGATGTCCAATTAAATTTGAATTTCAGATAAATGAACATTTTTTTTAAGGACAAGTATGTCTTATGCATTTTTGGAAACATAAATACATATATTAAAATAATTCATTATCTGAAGTTCAATAAATTTGAATAATACACAGAACATACTTATCCTACACAGTTATTTATCTGAAATTCACATTTACCTGGCATTCTGGATTTTATCTGCAACATGGCTTGAGAGCCATGTCTCCTTTGGCACATGTCTCCAGGGAGTGGAAAGGGTGGCAGAGCACTCAGGCCCTTTGCATCTCCCCACACCCCACTCTCAACATTGTGCCTCCTCCCAGAGCTGCTTCTGAGTCCAGGTTCCTGTTCAAAGGTGGGTGGTGGGTGTGGAATTAGGAACCAAAAGACCTGGGCTCTGAGTCCCTGTGTTGACATATTTTTTCTTTTTTGCAATGCAAGTGTCTGACTTAAACTTTGATTGCTGAGGCATCCACTTCAAATAGGCATCCACTTCAGAGATGGCTATTTGGAATAAACACATTGCCCGTCATTGGGCTAAACAGTCAGGCAGCCTTTCCCCACTGAGGCTCCTTATTAAAAATATCTTGGTTGATTATGATAACTGATCCTTTGGTCTACTTGTTTTCTCTTTCCCTATTTTAAATTCCTGCTCTTATGTTTGAAATTCACCAATAAAGAGTGAGCTCTGGGAAAACCTAGGCCCCCACCTTGATAAAGGCAGACCCTTAGGCCAATTACATGCAAGCTTGCTCTCCCCACCACTCCCCTCCCTGTCCCTCCCAGACCGTCCCTCTCCTCCCTCTCACTCCTGGCCCCTCGCCTGCCAGTTTGCCATCAGGTTGCTGTGTAGCAGGGAGAACCTTACCCCATTTGTGAGGAGCAAAGAGTAATGGTGAAGAGAGCTCATGGCAAGAGAAGGGAGGTGATAGAGGAGGTCTGAAGAGCTCCTGGCACCTAGTGGGTGTTCACGGGGGACGCCAGCTCCTTAGTGGTTTGCTCTGCGTCCTTTCCTTTGGGAAACTCTCATGCCCCCACACTTATGTTTTGGGTTAGACTGTTAACCTTGGAGCTCTGCCCACCTCTGCCCAGCCATGGGCATAAGACCCAAGCTGGGGCTTATGAGTCATTCTCATCGACCAAGAGTATGGATGGTGGGGAGAGAGTGGCAGGCTCCCTTCCCTGGCTTCAGCGGCTGTGTGAGTGAGGTAAGCCTGGAACTGCTTGGGCCCTCTTGGTTGCCACATGGAGAGAACCTTCCTGAAAATGGAGCAAACTCAAGGAAAAGCAAAAGAGAAACAGCAGAACTCAGTGACATAATTTGAGCTCCTAGATGCGGCCATACCTAAAGCCAGCCCTACCTTGGATTTCCCACTTATTTTTACCAATAAACTCCCCCTTTCAATTATTCCAATTTGATTGGATTTCTATTGATTGCAGTTGACAGAGTTGTGGCAAATATAGTATCTAATAAGTGTGGCAGCACTTCAGGATGATATGTTAGATCCTTTCTACTCTAAAGTGGTCCAAGGACCAGCAGCATGGGCATTCCCTGGGAACCTGTTAGAAATGCAGAATCTCAGCCCATCTTAGACCTATTAAATCAGAATCTGCTTTATCCCAGACTGATTAAATCAGAATCTCTGGGGTGGACCCTGGCATTGACATTTTTAAAAGATCCCCAGGTGATAACAACGTACAACCAAAACAGAGAACCACTGCTCTGGTGTGATTTGCTCAGTGGGAGCTAAAAAGTCTCATGTTTTGTGATTTAGCTTAGAGCGGAAGCCTTTTTCTGTGGAAGGCACAGCAAGGGGACTCCTTAGTAGTGCTGAGGATCCCTCAGGAATGAAGTGGGAGCTGCCCTGTTGGGCAAAGGTACAGACTGGTCTGTGTCCCACAGACAGAACCCACAGGCACCACAAGGGTTACCTGACCAAATCCTGGAATACTTTCTTTTCCATCACAATGTCTTCTTTCTCCTGAATTCATAACCCAGGACTCCATGAAAATCTCTCAAGCTTTCAAAAACTCAAGTCTCTCCGACACAGGGACTTGAACACAACTCAAATCCCAACTGAACCCAATTATTATTATTATTGTTATTATTATTTTATTGATTTTAGAGAGAGAGGAAGGGAGAGGGAGAGACACAAACATCAACATTGACTGGCCACCACCTGCATGCCCCCTACTGGGGACTGAGCCCACAACTGAGGCATATGCTCTGACTGGGAATTGAACTGGTCACCTCTTGGTACATGGGCCGATGCTCAGCCATTGAGCCACACACTCTGGGCATCCAAATATTATTTTATTGAACCATGAACTACCCCCAAAATATGTTGTGAGTTTTCATTTTCCTTCTAAAAATCATCATTGTGGTGAATCATTTCACTCTGGAACGAACCCAGATGCTTTGTAAAACCAGTTGACTGGAAGAAAATGGGGTTATCAAAGTATTCTTGAAATTGAACCTGAGCAAAATCGGAGACGTTGCTCTGACTGGTCGCTGTGGGAATTTGGCTTGTGGTCTCATGTTTCCAGTGGCTGGGCAGATGCTGTGTTCTCCCACCTTCCCATCTCTCACTGAGGAGGACCTCGCCAGGACCCATGGGGCACCTGTGGCCAGTTATGGATAGGTCGCGGTGGCCTCGGTAAGATGTTAGCAGGTGGCTGCAGTCCGTGTGTATAGAAAAATGAAGAAGATGGAGGTATCCTCTCAGGGAGAGGGATGGGCAGGGAGTTTCTGAGGCTGCTTTGTGTTTGTTCTTTATGGTTTTAACTGCCACAGGAACCCTTTCCTGCCTAGGGCTCTGCTTGGGAGCAGGGAGAAGTGGGGAGGGGTTGGGAGAGAGCTGGAAGCTAGCCTTTCCCTGCGCACCCGTAGTCAGCAGCTCATTAGGGATTCTAATCAGGCAGAAATATTTCCCGTCAGCTCATTACAGACTCTAACAAGGTCCCAGCTCCAGGTCGTGGCTGCTTTGCTCCTGCTGGGGATAGCGATGAGCAGTTGTTGGAGCCTTTGGTAACTCATTTGTTACAACATGCGGTTTACAGCAGCAGGAGAGCTTTGGGGTAGAGGAGGAGAGAGCAGGGGAAGAGATGGAGGGAGAGGCCCTATTGCAGAGGACAGGAGGCAGAAATGCCTGGTGCTTCAGGGAAGCCAGGCCCACGCCCTAATGGGCACCTAGAACCTTCTGGGAATCTAGAGTCGGCTCTGTGTGAGGTGTAGACCAACTCCAATTGTGTGTGGAAGCAGGTGGCTTCATGACCGTTTGCTGGCTGCGGACAAATTTTTTTATCCTATGGCGATAGACCTCAGGACCTCTGCTTTGCATGCTTGCATGGCCCCAGAGGCTAATCTTTGCACTTACTCAGTGATTTGAAAAATATTTGCCTGCTATCGTTTTCTAACTCAAAAACTATCAATGTTCCTACTTCCCATTGTCTTACCTCTGAGTGACTTTATTGTGTATTAAGGCCCTCCACAAAACAACCCAAAAACTAACTGTATTGCAAGTACTTCTCCCATCTGAAACCCTCTATTTGAAACTCTGAAGGTCCTGGTCTCTTTAATGTCTCATAGAAATAGTTGTTTCTACTCTTTTCCTGATTGTTCTGTGCATTCACTAACGCTTAACCAAAGCATTGCATCTTCTGCAAGTAAATCCTTTCATGGTCATGCTAACTTCCACTGGGTGCCTGCAGCGTGGCTTAAAACAGGATCAATACAACCTGTGGGCTAAATCTGACTCACCCCCTATTTTTGTAAATGAAGTTTCATTGGAACGCAGACATGTTCATATACTTACTATCTATGGCTGCTTTTGCCCCACAACAGAAGAGTTGTATGGTTGCAGCAGAGACCACATGACTCTTAAAATCTAAAATATTTACTAATTCTTCTAAAAAGCCTTTCCAGATTCTTTTTCTCTACCCCTCCCTGTCTACCCTGCACACTTCCCATCTTTTCCTGCTCTGAACTTCCATCACATTTTATCTGTTTGTTTCTTGTGATGTTTCCTCTTTGTCAACATTTAAATAGTCATCTGTGTGCCTGCCTGTTTTGTGTAGCCCTCTGGTCTGTAATCTCTTTGTGGATAGAATCTCTTCAGATCCATCTCTGCAGCCCCTCAACTCCTAGCACAAAAGTTGAGTAAGCGGGGAAAGAACCTTGTTAGTTGCAGAGTCTGCCATGGCTCCTGAATGACCTCCTGGGGTTTCTAGGAGAGAGAGTCACCAGCTTCTGGAAGTTCTGTGCAGGGTATGACATCATGAAGAGCTGTGTTGCCTGGGAACAAAAACTAAACAATCCTGCCCTTAAGTTGGGGGCCAGATCCTGCTTTCTTATTAGTGAGGTCACTGTGCCATAAAGGGAGGGGTGCCCTGCACCTCTGTGGGTGAGTTATGGGATGCCGTTGACCTGTTCATTTCCAACCCTCCCTTCTCTAACACCAGCCCTTTCTATAGATTCCAGGTGTAAGCCCATCAATTCTATGGCGATATCTGAGTAAAAGAAAAGCTTCCTGTCTTTTAGTCCCTGTTATACAACAAGGGACTGAAATTGTGGTAGGCAGAATAATGGCCCCCAAAGGTGTCCAGGTCCTAACCCCCCGGAATGGTGACTGTGTTTCTTTACAATGCAAATAGGAGTTTGAAGATATGATTAAGGTTAAGGACTTTGAGGTTATCTTGGCTGTCTGATTGGGTCCGCTGTAATCACCCGAGTCCTTAAAAGCAAAATGGGAGGTCAGAGAGCTGTGACTCGAGACGGACTCAATCCATTGTTGTTGGCTCCAGAGGTGGAGGAAGGGACCGTGAGCTAAGGAGTAAGGGCAGCCTCTAGAATCTTCAAAGGCAAGAAACAGCCGTTTCCCTAGAGCTGCCGGAAGGGAAGGCAGTCCTCACAGACCCGCGTCAGACTTCTTACCTCTAGAACAGTCAGATGATGAATTTGTGTTAAGACAATACATTTGTGGTCATTTGTTAAGATAGCAGCAGAAAACTAGCACATATTGCCCGCCCCCTCCCCCTCATTTTAGTCTGAAATGGCTGACCCTGCCACTCACTGACTAAATTGTTCAGTGACTCAGAGAGGCGTAGTGGGGAGGTGGAGGCCTGATGGGCATTTGCTCATCCATTTCAGAAGAAAAGTGGTGTTCTCCAGAGTCCTAGAGCTGGGCTGGCTGCCTTGGAAATCAGGTTGACCTTGGTCTTAAGAATAAGTTAAACTGGGCAAATGTGCATGGCTTTTTGCTGGCAGTCTATGTGGGGAAGGGATGGACTGGCCTTATGGGTTTTTATTGTTATTGTTGCATATGTATAGTGTACAAATCTCAGGTATTTGGCACCAGCTGGTAGAACTCTGGTCCTCAGAGAATCAGGAACCGTAAAGTTCAGGGCCTGGGGTGATTTCCCCTGGGCATTGCATTGTTTACTAAAACATAATACCATGTAAACAACCCGCCCTCCCCAAACCTCACTGACTTACAACAATAGCCACTTTCATTGCTCACAGGTTTATGGATCAGTTGGCCAGCTCTGCTGATCTGGGCTGGGCTCAGCTGGGCTTGCTTATGCATCTGTGGTCAGTTGGTAGGTTGGTTGGGGGCTGATTAGTCTCAGATGACCTCAGCTGGGGAGACTCAGCTCTTCTCTGAGTGCTATTTCATCTTCCAGAAGGCTAGGTGATCTTGTTTTCATGATGGGTGGATGGAAGGAGGGGAGCGGGGGTGGGGTGGGGTGGGGGGGAGGTAGGCACTCCTCTTGATGCCTAGGCTTGGAACTGATATGCCATCACTCCTGCTGCTGCATTCTATTGGTCAGAGTAAGTTACAAGGCAGCCTAGATGCAAAGAACAAACAGTAAGAGAGACCAAGAGACTCAACCCTTGATGGGAAGCACTACCAAGTCACATTGCACATGATATGGGAAGGATGGTGAATTAGGGCCATTTTTGCAGTCAATCTGCCACAGACTCTGGGAAGAAAAAATGTCTTTTATCCAAAATAGCTCCTGAAGGCTGACATGAATGAGGCCCCTTCCCACATCTGGCTTTTCTCCTGGCTGTGGGAGCCATCAGATCCTCCTGATGCTTTTCCCTCTCCACTACCTGCTCCCCTACCCCCCAACCACAGTTCTTCCTATGACTGGCCAGCCTACAGCCCCTCCTTCCTCTGTCTCTCTGCTTCAGGCCTGAGGGATGTCGTGAGCGACCGGCTGGCTTGATGAATGCTGCTCATGTAAACCCTCCCCTGGCCTCTGCAGCAGCAGCAGCGTGAAATGAACTTGCTAATACTCTGAGAGCCACAGACCTTTCCTCTTCCCCCAGCACGACGCGTCCAATCGATCTGGCTGGGTGAGCCACGACAAACCCCGCAGAAAAAAGCATCAGCAAATTTAAAGCTTCGTGCGAGGTCTTGATTCACCATAAACTAAGTTGCCGGCAGCAGGCATTGACACCTCTTCACTGCCGCTGATACTGGATTTATCGACTCGCCTTTACGATGCTGGTATTGACCAAGACTGAGTTCCAAATGAAAAGGCCCATGGCAGTATATCTTTATTGCTCAAGTAATCCGAGGACTTGCTAATCCTTCCCTGTCCCACTCAATAATGTTGCAGAAATTCTTTTGGAACTGAGGGACCATCACTCAGGCACAACAAGATGCTCTTTCCCCACCAGGCCTCCTGAAATGCGGATGGAGGTCCAGTCGTGTGTTGAGAACATGACCAAAGTGTTGAAAAATCTATTAATGCTCACACCCCAAACCATAATACCTCTAACTTTTTAGAGATTTCACTCTCTCCTCTTGCGAAACAGCCCAGAAATAAACATGATAGGATTCCTCATGGAACCTGCTTGTAAATAGCGTCTAATTCCTTTTCCCCGCTGGTCCTCAGCCTTGCCTACCTCCGACCCAGGCTAATGAACCCCAGTCTCTGGGAACACTGTGATGTCACCCTTAGTGCTGGCCCCTGACAGTGAGATTAAAGTGACATTTGGTTCTTGCTAATTTCAATGCCTGCTAGGAACATAGAGAAAGAAGGTAATATTTATTATCTGCTAATTTATCTTCTCATTGAAATAGTCTGCAGCCCCCACTTTAGGGAGGGTATACTTGCAGTAGAGTTGTATATGCTGACTCCTGAGTTATCTGAGGGGTCAGGGTCCCTGGGGACACCAGCAAAGAGCAGATGAGCAGACAGAACAGGGCCGAGGAAGGGGGCCCAGAGTGGCAGGGTTGAGGAGTGAGCCAGAGGGGCAAGTTTCCAGTCCGGCTTCCTTACCCAGCTCTGTTACGCTTGCTAGTCTCTAAACGGCCTGCTCAAGAAGGAAGACAGCGGCCAACTGGGAGAGGCTAAGGAAGGCAGAACCACGGGGAGATGGGGCTGCCACAGACATGCTCTCCTGCCGACGGGTATGCGGGTGTCCCAGATGCTAACCCACAGAGGGGACTCTTGCTCTGGTGTCTCTTCTTAGACTTGGGTTGTCTTTAGCAGTGTGATCTCCACTAGCCCTCCTGGTTTGCTCTCCAGGGAGGGAAGGAGTTGATGCAGCATGAGCTGCATCCCAAAGAGGCACTAACAGAGGTTCAGAGCGCTTGGCAGTCAGACACTTTGGGGTTTGAAATCTGGCTTCAGCACTTACCAGCTGGGTGGCCTTGGGCAAGTCTCTTTCCTAAACCACAGCTTTCTCATCTGCAAAAAGGAGAAAATAATAGCAGTGCCGTGGCAGACACTATTTATTGCCTCCCTTTCTTCCTTGCCAACAGAATATCAATTTTGCTCAAGTATCACTTCCCATGATCCCTGAGGAGGGATCATGGGAATATTTTGGCTGCAAGGGACAGAACAACCAAGGCACAGCAGCATTAACAAACAAGATTCTTTTCCCCGGATGGAACGAGGCAGTTAATGGGCCCCTGAGTGAACATCTGATCAGTTCTGGCCAGTGAGAAAGGGAACATTTCCGGGGTGGTTCTGGAAGATATTTTCCCTAAGAGAAGGCAGACAGGGAGTATTTCTCTGCTCTGACACCTGCTTCCTTCTTGCTACGAAGTCTGTGAATGAGAAAAGCCTCCCCGCTTGTGTGGTCCCCTGCTTCCCAAGGTGGAAGGCAGTTTGTTGGGTGATGCTATGGCTTTGGTGGCCATTTGAATGCCAGGAGATTGTGCAGACACCTTCTCCAGGGTCCCGTCATCGTGGGACAGCTAAAACAAAGCCAGTAACTGCCTCGTTTCATTTGGGGAAAAGAACCCTTGTTTGTTAATGCTGCTGTGCATTGGTTCTGTCCCTTGCAGCCAAAATATTCCTAAACGATACAAGTTCCTATTGCGTGGGTTTGATGAGAGAATTAAATGAGATAGTCAGGGGGTCTTCTGGACAGAGACTTGAAATTTCGTGTCTCCAGTCTCTGTAAAGTCTTGACAGTTTGTGAGATTTGCTCCCTGGGGAGAGGAACAGAGGGGTGGGAGCACTCTCTTTCTCTTTTTCTGTTTTGGGGAGAAGGCAAGTCAGATCTTAGCCGGATGGTTCTCTGTCTACCCACATGTGCTTTCTGCTGGGTCAGGCACCACCCACCTTGCAGGCAGGACTGAAACGTCATTATGTGGCACATGACTGTGTAGTTTGAAGATTTTACATCTATGTTCATGAGGGATATTGGTCTCTAGTCTTTCTTTTTTTGAGGGGGAGTACTGTCTTTGGTTTTGGTATCAGAGTAACACTAATTTCATAAATTGAGACAAAGTATACCCTCCTCTTCTATTTTCAGGAAAAAAATTCATCTAGAATTATATTATTTCTTCTTTAAATGTTTGGTAGAATTTGCCAGTAAAATTACCTAGTCCTGTGGATTACTTTTTTGGGGAAAATATTAAACTGTAAATTCTATTTCTTTAATAATTATAGTATTGTTTGGGTTATCTAATCTTGAGTGAGTTTGGGTGGTTTGTATTTTTTTAAAAATTTTATTTTTGTTTAAAATATTACAGACGTCCCTTTTTCTCCCCAATGACCTGTTCCACCCCATCCCATCCCCCTCCCCAGACCCTCTCCCCACCATTGTGTGTGTCCTTGGGTTGTGCATATATGCATATTAATTCTTTGGTTACTCTCTCCTCCTCCACCCACCCACCCTCCTCCATCCCTCTGACATTCGTCAGTCTCCTCGATGCTTCCATGTCATTGAATCTATTCTGTTCATCAGTTTATTAAGTTCTTTAGATTCCACATATATGCGAGATCATGTGATGTTTGTCTTTCTCTGCCTGGCTTATTTCACGTAGCATAATTTTCTTCAGGTCCATCCATACTGTCTCAAAGGGTACTAGATTCTTCTTCTTTACAGCTGCGTAGTATTCCATGGTGTGAATGTCCCACAGCTTTTTTATCCACTCATCTCCTGATGGGCACTTGGGCTGTTTCCAGATCTTAGCTATTGTAAACTGTGCTGCTATGAACATCGGGGTGCATATATTCTTTCTTATTAATGTTTCAGGATTCTTAGGATACATTCCTAGGAGTGGAATCACTGGGTCAAAAGGCAGCGCTCCATTTCTAATTTTTTGAGGAACCTCCATACTGTTTTCCATAGTGGCTGCCCCAGTCTGCATTCCCACCAGCAGTGCACTAGGGCTCCCCTTTCTCCACACCCTCGCCAACACGTTGTTTGTTGATTTGTTCATGGAGCCATTCTGACAGGTGTGAAGTGATATCTCATTGTAGTTTTAATTTGCATCTCTCTGATGATTAGTGATGGTGAGCATTTTCTTGTGTCTCTTGGCCATCCGTATGTCCTCTTGGGAGAAGTGTCTATTCAGGTCCTTTGCCCATTTCTTAATTGGGTTGTTTGTCTTCCTCTTGCTGAGTAATATGAGTTCTTTGTACACTTTGGAAATTAGCCCCTTATCAGATACATCCTTGGCAAATATGTTTTCCCAGACCGTGGGGTTCCTTTGTATTTTGAGGCTGGTTTCTTTTGCTGTGCAGAAGCTATTTAGTTTGATGTAGTCCCATATGTTTATTTTTTCTATTGTTTCTCTTGCCCTAGGAGATGTATCAGTGAAAAGTCCACTACGTGGGATGCCTGTGACTTTACTGCCTATGTTTTCTTCCAGGATTTTTATGGTTTCGTGACTTACATTTAAGTCTTTTATCCATTTTGAGTTTATTTTTGTGTATGGTGAAAGTTGGTGGTCTAGTTTCATTTTTTTGCATGTATCTGTCCAATTTTCCCAGCACCACTTATTGAAGAGACTGTCTTTACTCCATTGTATGTTCTTGTCTCCTTTGTCAAATATTAACTGACCATAATGGCGTGGGTCTATTTCTGGGGTCTCTGTTCTGTTCCATTGATCTATATGCCTGTTGTTGTACTAATACCAGGCTGTTTTGATTACAGTGGCTTTGTAATACAGTTTGAAGTCCAATAATGTGATCCCTCCCACTCTGTTCTTTTTTCTCAAGATGGCTGCAGCTATTTGGGGTCTTTTTTGGTTCCATATAAATTTTCGAAATGTTTGTTCTAGGTCTGTGAAATATGCTGTTGGTATTTTAATAGGAATTGCATTGAATTTATAAATTGCTTTGGGTAGTATGGACATTTTAATGATATTCTTCCAATCCATGAGCATGGTATATTCTTCCACTTGTTTAAATCTTCCTCGATTTCTTTTTTCAGTGTCACGTAGTTTTCCAAGTACAGGTCTTTTACTTCCTTGGTTAAATTTATTCCTAGGTATCTTATTTTTTTAGTTGCGATGGTAAATGGTATTGCTTTTTTAGTTTCTCTCTCTGAAAGTTCATTGTTGGTGTATAAGAATGCTATTGATTTCCGGATGTTGATTTTGTATCCAGCTACCTTGCCAAATTCGTTTATCAAATCTAGTAGTACTTTGATGGAGTCCTTAGGGTTTTTCTATGTACAATATCATGTCATCTGCAAATAATGACAGTTTTACTTTCTCCTTTCCAATTGGATACCTTTTACGTTTTCTTTCTGTCTGATGGCTATGGCGAGGACTTCCAGTACTATGTTGAATAAGAGTGGTGAAAGTGGACATCCTTGTCTTGTTCCTGTTTTTAATGGAAATGGTTTTAGTTTTTGCCCATTGAGTATGATGTTGGCTGTAGGTCTATCATATATGGCCTTTATTATGTTAAGGTATGACCCTCTATTCCCACTTTCCTGAGAGTTTTTATCAGAAATGGGTGCTGGATTTTGTTGAATCCTTTTTCTGCATCTATTGATATGAACATATGATTTTTGTCCTTCATTTTGTTTATGTGATGTATCACATTTATTGATTTGCGGATGTTGTACCAGCCTTGCATCCCTGGAATAAATCCCACTTGGTCATGATGTATGATCTTTTTAATGTATTGCTGGATCCAGTTTGCTAGTATTTTAGTGAGGATTTTAGCATCTATGTTCATCAGGGATATTGGCCTGTAATTTTCTTTCTTTGTAGTATCTTTATCTGGTTTTGGGATTAGGATGATGCTGGCCTCATAAAAAGAGTTTGGGAGTTTTCCCTCCTCTTGAATTTTCTGGAATAGTTTGAATAGAAGAATAGGTGTTAATTCTTCTTTGAATGCTTGGTAAAACTTGCCTGTAAATCCATCTGGTTTAGGACTTTTGTTTGCTGGGAGTTTTTTATTACTGCTTCAATTTCATTAGTTGTTATTGGCCTATTCAGGTTTTCTGCCTCTTCTTGATTCAGCTTTGGAAGGTTGTATGCTTCTAGGAATTTGTCCATTTCCCCCATGTTGTCCAATTTGTTGGCATATAGTTGCTCATTATATTTTCTTACAATCCTTTGTATTTCTGTTGGGTCAGTTGTTATATCACCTCTTTCATTTCTGATTTTATTTATTTGGGTCCTCTCTCTTTGTTTCTTAGTGAGTCTGGCTAAAAGTGCATCAATCTTATTTACCTTTTCAAAGAACCAGCTCTTTGTTTCATTGATTTTTTGGTTTTTTTTTTAGTCTCTATGTCATTAATTTCTGGTCTGATTTTTATTATTTCCTTCCTTCTACTTCCTTGGGGCTTTTCTTGCTGTTCTTGTTCTAGTTCTTTTAGTTGTTGTGTTAGATGGTTCATTAGATCTTTTTCTTGTTTCTTGAGATAGGCCTGTAATTCTATGAATTTTCCTCTCAGGACTGCTTTCGCTGTGTCCCATAGATTTTGGGTTGTTGTCTGTTAATTTTCGTTACTTTCCATGAAGTGTTTGATTTCTTCCTTGATCTCATTGGTAACCCATTCATTGTTTAATAACATGCTTTTGAGCCTCCATATGTTTGAATGTTTTTGAGTTTTTTTTATAATGGTTGATTTCTAGTTTCATGGCATTGTGATCCAAGAAGATGCTTGATATGACTTCAATCTTCTTATATTTGTAGAGACTTGCCTTGTGCCATAACATGTGGTCTATTTTTGAGAATGTTCCATGTGCACTTGAGAAGAATGTGTATTCTGCTGCTTTGGGGTGAAATCTTCTGTAAATGTCAATTAAATCCATTAGGTCTAGTGATTCAAGGTCTGCATTTCCCTGTTGATTTTTTGTCTTGATGATCTATCCAGTGCTGACAGTAGGGTGTTTAAGTCCCCCACTATGATTGTGTTGCTGTCAATCTCCCCTTTAAAGTCCCCCAAGAAATTTTTTATATATTTAGGTGCTCCTATATTGGGTGCATAAATGTTTATAAGGGTTATTTCCTCCTGTTGGATTGATCCCTTTAGTATTATGTAGTGACCATCTTTGTCTCTTGTTATGGTCTTTATTTTGAAGTCTGTTTTGTCAGAAATAAGAATTTCTACTCCAGCTTTACTTTACTTTCCATTTGCATGGAATATTTTAGTCCATCCCTTCACTTTTAGCCTGTGTGAGTCTTTTGCTCTCAGGTGGGTCTCTTGTAGACAGCATATATTTGGGTCCTGTTTTCTTATCCATTCAGCTACCGTATGTCTTTTGATTGGACCATTTATTCCATTTACATTTAAGGTTACTATTGATATCAACTTATTTAATTCCATTTTCCCCCTTTATGCTGATGTACCTTTCTCTCATTATTCTTTCTTTTTCTTACAGCAGTCCTTTTAGCATTTCTTGCAATGCTGGTTTGGTGGTACTGAACTCCTTTAGCCTTTTTTTTTGTCTGGGAAGCTCTTTATTTCACTTTCAATTTTAAATGATAGCCTTGCTGGATAAAGCAATCTTGGTTGCATGTTCTTGCTTTTCATTACTTGGAGAACTTCATGCCACTCCCTTCTGGCTTGAAGAGTTTCTGTTGAGAAATCAGCTGTCAGCCTTATGGGGGTTCCCTTGTAGGTCACTGCTTGTCTCTCTCTTGCAGCCCTTAATATTTTCTCTTTGTCCTTGACATTTGCCATTTTAATTATGTGTCGTGGAGTGGGTCTCTTTGGGTCCCTCTTGTTTGGAACCCTCTGCGCTTCCTGAGCTTATGTGGCATTCTCCTTCGCCAGCCTAGGGAAGTTTTCTATCATTATTTCCTCCACCAAGTTCTCTATCTCTTGCTCTCTTTCCTCCCCCTCTGGTTCACCTATAATGCGAATGTTGTTTTACTTCATGTTGTCCCAAAGCTCCCTTAGACTGTCCTCATGCTTTTTAAGTGTTTTTTCTTTTTGCTGCTCTGTGTGATTTTTTCTACCTTGTCTTCTAAGTCACTTATTCTGTCCTCTGCTTCATTGAGCCTGCTTTTAATTCCTTCCAGTGCATTCTCGATATCAGATATAGCATTCTTTATCTCTGTCTGAGTTTTGTTTATGGTATGTATCTCTTTTTTCATGTTTTCACTAAGGTCCTCGATCTTATCATCTAGTGCCTTCTTAAGTTCCTGAACATCTTCATAATCAATACTCTGAACTCCGTTTCTGATAACTTGCTTAACTCCATCTCATCAAAGTCTTTTTCTGGCGATTTTCCCTTTTCTTTAATTTGGGGGTTGTTTCTTTGTCTCCCTATTTTGGTAGGTCTTAGTGTTTGTATCTATATATTAGATATATTTGCTGTCTCCCAGTCTTGTGGGATGGGATTTTGTCTTGTGGGCCCAGTGGAGCCCAGAGGTGTGTTTTCCTTATACTTTTGAGCTCTTTGCTCTAGGCGTGTCCCTCTTGTGGGTGTCTCTTTTGTGGTTTCTTTATGTTCTCCTGTTGTGGTTGGGTCTAGATTGTTGATCAATCCTTGGGAGGACCCTCCTCTCAGGTTGGCTAACTGTGTCTCAGCCCCAACCTCGTTATGTAAGCTGTTGTACGGGTGCTGGCAAGGCAGGACAATACACAACTAAACTTCCAGGAAACAAGAGGTATCTTACAAAATATCTTGACAGTCACAATGAAAACAACCCACGTGAAAATAGAACTGGGAGAGTGAAGGGAGAACACACACACAAATGCTTAAAAAAAAGAAAGAGAGAAAAGTAACGCTTAGAGAGAGAGAGATGTATATTGTTGTTAATACTGGTGAAAATTTAGAAAATAATAATAAACTAAAATGTAAAAAATAGAGAAGCTATTGGGAGATAACAGAAGCAGAGAAAGGATTTTGAAAGAAGGGCCAGAAAAAAATTAAGGGAGAATAGGAATAGGATAATAGTTGAAAATGAGAAAACGAAAATACAATAAAGAGAATAAGAGAAACTAACAACTGAACAAAAAGACAGGGAGACAGAAGGGAGGATAACAAAAAAAAAAAAGAAAAGTAGAAAAAGAAAAAAAAGTTATGCCAGTGGATAGAGAGGAGAGACAGAGATATAGCCCAGGCAGGGAGGGAGGTCCGGTAAGAGATTTGGTGGAAACTGTAGAGGAAAGCAGTAAACTTGGTTATAATGATAAAGTCCCAGTCATTAAGCAGGGAATGTCAAGAAAGTCTTGATAGTAGAAGCAAGGATAAAACAAAACAAAGCAAATAACCAAAACAAAACTAAAAACAAGCTAAGCAAGACAAAATTCTTTTATAAAAAAGAGAAAAAAAATTTAGTTAAAAAATGTTTTTAAAAAAAATTAAAAAAAAATTATCATAAAACTTAAAAAAGAAGAAAAAACAAATTTTCTTCCCTTTCTCTTCTTCCTAAGGAAAAAAGAGAAAAAAACAAACACACAAACAAAAAACAAAAATAAAAAAACCAAAACCAAACCAAAACAAAAAAACAGAAGAAAAAAGGATAATCAGGTGAGTTTCTTCTGGGTAACTTATGTTGTCCGAGGGTCACTGTTTTGTGTGCTGATTTCAGTTCTCCTGGGAGGTGCTTGTGTATCACCCAATGTGAGGAGCTGTCTAGGTTTGGCTCTGGTGTCCTTAGGTAGATGGTTGACCTGAGGCTGTCCATGGACCACCTCTTGTCAGCTATTTTGCAACCTTGTAGTTGCCTGGTCTTACTCCAGAGTCTTCTGTAGAGTCTTTAGGGTGCAGGGTGGCTAGTGTAGCTCAGGGTATCACTCCCCCTAGAGGTGTCGCTGTCAGGCGCTCACTCTGCAGGAGTTAGTCTCTGCTCCACCACCAGCTCCTCAGTCCCTACCTTGTCCTCTGATTCTAGTGCCCCAGGCTCTGTCCTGTTGCAGCTTCAGATTGATTTTAGCCTGTTGCCTTTTCCGTATGGGCCGTTTCAGCAGCCTGGGCTCAGTGGGTTCGATTAAAAAAACATTTTGGTGAGCCCTTTGCTTGCCCAGCCCCCAGCAGGAGTTTTCAGCGTTTCCTCCAGCTCCCAAACAACAGTCCCTGAGAGTCTTATTCTTGTCATGTCCTCCTGTGAGCTGCTCTCCCTTCCCTCTCAGGACTGTGCCCTGCGGGTGTGTCTGGGGCTCAGTGAGCGGGACCCGCCCCTTTCCTGTTGGGGGCGGTAGAGGCCAGCGGGCTCCGCCCCTCCCTGCTCAGCTCTGGTTGGCTGGTTGCACGAGGCCCGCCCCTCAGACGGTCCACTGTGCAGACCCCAATCCCAGCCTCCACTGGTCTGTCCGGCGCAGTGCACCCCGGGAAGGTGGGAGCCAGTTCCGTGATCAGACTTGCAAACGCACAAAGCAACACACAGGCAGAGAGTCCACCCTGCAAGGTCCTGTCACCCGTGGGCCAGGCACCCAGTGGGAGGGGACCCAAAGTGAGCTCCACGCAGCTCCCCGCACCGCTGGTCTGAGCAAAGCTGGGGCGGCTTCACGCGCCACCATGGCGCCCCTCAGGGGTGGTCACAGATCCCAGCCTCTTGGCACCGGGAGCTCAGGGCGGGAGGGCTCCTCCCCTCCCCCGAGCCACCCAGACTCAGGGCTCTCCGGGGCCCAACACAACTCCCCACAGGGAGGCAGAGGGCCCCCTTGTGCAGCTGCTCAGCGCAGTCCTCTCGTCCCTCATCACTTGGGTGCCACAGACTTTGGGACAGCCTTCCCTATGGTCGGCACCCTGAGCATTAGACGCTGGTCGCAGCCGCCATTAGAGGCTTTGTTTCACCAGAAAGGCGCCGTCCGCCATTAGAGGCTTTGTTTCCTAGGAAGGCGCCAACCCATCCGGGACTCACCGCTCCCCTGGGCCCCTCTGCCCTCTGCGGGGCCCTCCTTCCCCTCTCGTGGCTCTGGGTGTGGGATACCCGCTTTTGGATGCCGTCCGCACTCCCGAGGGGAGGGAGCTTTGCAGCCTCCAAGCCTCAGGGCTCAGAGCCCAGCACAGGCTTCCAGGGGACTCCCCCTTTCTACGCCCCCCTCTCACCGGACTCCGTGATGTTTCCTCAGCGCTCCCCACTCGCGCTCCGTCCACTCAGGTATGTTTCTCTGGTTTTCCAAGCTGGCTATGTAGGATTTTAGGGGTAAATCGAGTCGGTGGCTGGGGGCGGGGGCGCTGCTGCTTCTCACAGGTCCGCCGGCTTCCTCTCCAGTTTGTGGTTTTTGAAGAATTGGTCCATTTCATCTAAGTTATCAGATTTATGTGCATAGAATTGTTCATAGTAACCTCTTACTGTCCTCGGGATTAAGAGTGATAGATAGCATGTCTTTCAGTCCTCTTATTGATAATTTGTGTCTTTCCTCTCTTTGTCTGTCTTTCCAGAAGGTTTTCAGTTTTACTCATCTTTTCATATAACCAGCTTTTGTTTTTCTTGGTTTCCTTTATTTATTTTTTTCTGTTTTCAATGTCACTGATTTCTGCTTTATCTTTATTATTTCCTTCCTTTTGCTTGCTCTCTGTTTATTGTTTCTCTAGTTTCTTACTGTGGAAACTTAGGTTATTGACTCAAGACCTTGATTGTATTCTAATTATAACCATTTATTGCTGTAAATTTCTCTAGCAGTATGACCTTAGCTACATCTCACAAATCTTGATACGTATTTTCATTTTTGCTTATTTAAAAATGATGCCCTCATTTCCCTTGAGCTTCCTCTGTGGCTCATTTTTAAGAATGTTGTTTAATTTCCTAGTATTTGGAGATTTTCCTGTTATTTTTCTCTTATGTTCAAGTTTAATTCTGTTATGACCAGAGAACATTTTTTGTATGGTTTCAATGCCTCTAAACTTGTTAAAATTATTTTATGGCCCATAACATGGTCTGTCTTTGTGAATGTTCCAAGAATGTGTATTCCTGGCTTCTTGGATGGAGCACTGAGAAGAATGTGAATTCTTCTGTTGTTGGCTGGAGTGCTCTATAAATGTCAGTTGCATCCAGTTTGATGATTTGCTTAATTCTCCTACATTCTTGCTGATTTTCTGTTTATTAGTTCTAGTTATCAATAAGAGTGTTGCAGTCTCCAGCTATGATTATAGACTTGCCTACTTTTTTCAGTTTTTACCAGATTTTGTTCTGCATGCGTTTTAAAGCTGTGGTTAGGTACTTGTTTAGGATTGCAATTTCTTTTTGGTGAACTGACCCCTGGTAATTTCCTCATTTCTGAAGTGTTTTGTGCCTGATATTAACATAGCCACTCTGACTTTCTTTTGTTTAGTGTTTGTCTTATATACCTTTCTCCCTTTATTTTTTTCACCTACCTTTATTATTATATTTGAAGTGAGTTTCTTGTAGATAACAGATAGTTGGGTCGTGGGTTTTAAAAAATCTATTCTGACAACTGTCTTTTAATTGGTGTGTTTAGACTATTTTCACTAAATGTAATTATTGATAAGTTTTGATTTAGGTCTACCATTTTATTATTTGTTTTCTGTTTGTACCATCTTTTTTTTTGTTGCTGATTCCCTTTCTTTCCTTTATTTAGACTATTTAAACAATATTTAGTGTTTCATTTTTAACTTATTTTTTGAGTTTATCTTTCTCTACATTTTTTTTTTTGGTGATGGTTCTAGGGATTACCATATGCATCTTGACTTTTCACATAATTCTGAGTGTCAGTATTGTGCCTCTTCAGGCGGAATGTGGAAATCTTACCACATCATTCCTCTTTCTCTCCCTGTTTTCTGTTGTATGTCTTACAAAGCCCAGTTACATACACTGAAAACTTCACCAGATGATGTCATAATTCTTCTTTTGATTATCAGACATTTTAAAGAACTTAAGAGATGAAGAATAGTTTATTGTATTAACTAGCTATTTACCGTTTCTGTTGCTTTCCTTCATTCTGGTGTTCCAGATTTTCTTCTGGTATTATTTCTCTTCCATCTGAAGAACTTCTTTTAGCAATTCTTTTAGATCAGGTCTGCTGGCAATAGATTTTCTTGGTTTTCCTTCATCTGAGAAGGTCTTTCTTTCATCTTAACTTCTGAAGGATATTTTTTGATGAGTATGGAATCCTGGTTGACAACTTTTTACTTTTAGCACTTTATAAATGGTGCCACTTCCTGCTGGCCTCCATGATTTCTTATGACAAATCCACAGTCATTTGAATTACTGTTCTATAGATAATGTGTTTTTTCCTTTGGTTGCTTCCAAGACTTTTATTTTGTACTTAGTTTTTAGCAAATTGATTTTGATGTGTCCTGGCATGGGTGTCTTTGGGTTTATTCTGTTTTGAGTTTGCTGATCTTGAATTTTTAGGTTTATTTTCGTCCCAGATTTGGGAAATTTTCAGCCATTGTTTACTAAAAAAATTTGAGCAGTATACTATTTCTTCTTTCTGTTTGGGGCTCTACTAACACAAGTATTAGACCTTCAGTTAGTATCCCACAGAGTCTTAGGACTCTGTTCATTTTTTGTTTCATTTATTTCTGTTGTTCATTTTGGGTAATTTATTCAGTTATCTTCCAGTTTGCTGACTTATTCCTCTGTCATCACTATTCTTCTATGGAGCCCATACTGCATTTTTCATTTTTAAACTTTCCATTTGGTTCTTTTTAACATTTTTTATTTCTTTGTTCAGGCTTGCTATTTTTACATTCATTTCCAGAGTGTTATTGATTATTTGTTAGAGCATTTTTATAATACCTGCTTTAAAGTCTATCAGATGATTCCAACACCTGTGTCATCTAGGTGTTGGCATCTGCTTATTGTCTTTTCCAAAGTGAGTTGAAAATTTTCTGGCAAATAATTTTGGACTATATCCCTAATGTCTTGAGTATCTTGTTATGAGACTGTGGCTTTATTTATTTATTTTTTTGTCTTATGGACAATGTTGATATTTTTTAGTCAGCAGTTGATCTTATCAGGTTCACGCTACAAGTTCCAACTCACTTTCTGTGGGCTGTTGTTCCCATGCCAATTTGGCTTTTAAATCCTTTATGTGATTTCTTCCATGTGGTTACCACTCAGTGACTAGTCATGACCTGGGTGGTGATCTGTCTGTTAATTCAGTGCTCAAGTCTTTGGAATGCTGACTTGAATCAGATCCACGCATGTGCAGCTTGAAGGCGAGCCCAGGAGTTTATAATGAATTTTATGGGGTCCCTTCCCTAAGCTCCTCCCTCCCTGTGACCACCCTCTTACTTTCTGGGTCACTGGGGCTCCTTTTCTGTCCTCCAGTCAGAAATCCGGGGCTTTATTTACCCTATTTTGCCACCCACACTCACAAGTGTGCCATGTCTGGATCCAAGGAGTAGCAAGACAGAGAAAAAAACAATGGAGGTTCACACCGTTCTCTTGAGGCCATAGCTCCACCAGTCACGGAGGTGCTCCTCTCTCTGAGTTTTGGTTCCCATGTGATTCTGTGAGAGAATGGAGAAAAAAAAAGAAAAATATCTGGGAAAATTTCTGTACTTTCTATGAGCATTAGGTGTTCTCTTTCTTGATCTGCAAGCAGAGCTTGAGGCTTCTCCTGGGGCCCACTTTCTGTGTCCCAGGGCCTTTTCTGGGTTTTGGGCTGCATTGAGTTTAGACTGGGGGATACCAGGTGGAAAAAATGGTAAGCGTAGTATTTCCCTTTGAGAGCACTCAAGTAGCTGCTCCATGCATCCTGTTTAAGGTTTCTGGCTGCATTCAAAGGGGGAAACAGGGAGATGTGCTCTTACTCCATCTTACCTGGACCTGGAATCAGGATTCGCTCAGATTTAATCATAAGCGCCATTTCTACACACCATCCTAAACCCTTCATGTGACTTATCTTGTGTTTTAATGATCTAACTAATATGTGGCTTCCGTTTAAAGGAAAAGCGTTCTTTCATGGATTCCTAGAGTTGATTTAAGTTATTATTTTTTATCATTTTGTTCCTTAAATATGTATCGACACAACCAGGTCTCAGCTTCTGATGCTTACAGTGTGTAAACAACTCTAAAACAAAAGGAAATTTATAAAGTAAATGCAAACAAAAGTACAATACAAAACAATTCAAATCAGCATCATTTATTTAATGTGATGGATGACGATGTTTACCGAAACTAAATAGCTGTTCATACTGTGAATTGTAGTGGATGACAGTGGTGCAGGTTCTTTTGTCATATCACTGCTCCCTCATGCTGAGTGATGAATCAATTCTCCCATTAATTTCTGTTTTACCACTGCACCTCCCTGAAGCTTCCACTTGTCGTGTGATGCAATATCATTGGGCCTATCTATCTTTAACTCAAAGCAGCATTTCCATATGTCAGCTCCTCCTCCTTTACCAGCCTAAGGTCATTAAAATAGTAGTCATTGGTGACAACGCTTGTGCAAATGGCATCAAAAACTTTTTATTTATTTATATATCTTTATTAATTTCAGAGAGAGAAAGGGAGAGGGACAGGGAGAGAAAGAGATAGAAACATCAATGATGAGAGTCATTGATCGGCTGCTTCCTGCACACCCCCAACTAGGGATTGAGCCTGCAACTTGGACATGTGCCCTGACTGGGAATCGAACCCCGATCTCCTGGATCCTAGGTTGATGCTCAACCACTGAGCCATGCCTGGCCAGGCTGGCATCAAAAATTTTGATACTGAAATCTTCTGGCAGTACAATTCAGTGGCATTTAATACATTCACAATGTTGTGCAATCACTATTTTTCTCTAGTTTCAAAACTTTTCCCCCAGAAGAACACCCCATACCATTTATGCAATCACTCCCCATTCCCCACCTTTACCCCCTGCCTCTGGCAACCATTAATCTGTTTTCTGCCTCTCTGGATTTGCCTATTCTGGATATTTCATATAAAATGAATCATATAATATGTGCCCTTTTGTGTCTGATTTCTTTCACTTAGCACATTTTCCAAAGTTCATCCAAGTTGTAGCATACGTCAGTACCTCATTCCTCTTCATGTCTGCTTTCTTTTGAATGAGGTGGTTGTACTCAGATTTGACACAATGTAACACACGTGTCCCACATTGCTACTTCTTTTCCTTTAACCTTTCACTCCTAAGGAGGTTGGAAGGGAGAAGAACATGGAAAGATTTGATTGTTGATCTTGATCAAGATTAGTTTTTAATCTAGATCATATAGCAAGATTATGGCCCACCCACACAATGTTTTTAAAGTCTTTTCACTAGGGATGGTAGAGGTAAAGGTCCTCATTTGATCATGAAACATTTATTGAACACTTCCTATGTGGTGCTAGAGGGAGGAGATCACATTGGTTGGATCACTGAGTGAAATAAAATACTAACCGCACCCTCACAGAACATGTATGTCTGAGGGATGGCGAAGATGTCAGCCAGCCATGACAATGCAGTGCAATAAGTGTTTCTGTTAGATGTTCATTCAGGGTGCTCTGGAAGCCTAGAGCCAGGGTGCTAATTGGGTTAGGCTTCCAGAAAGGACTGATGTTTGAGCTCAACCCTGAAGTCAAGAAAGAATTGCCCAGAAGGAGAAGGCCAGGAAGGGGACAGTTTATGGAGGATCCAAACATCATCTGTAAGCCAATGGAGACACCAAATGGAACACAGTAAAAATCAACAAGAAAAATGCCCACTAGGTCTGACTCCTTTGAAGTGAGACAACATAGGGAGGCCCACTCGTTGGCTCGTGAGCTTGCTCCCACCAGACATGTCTCTGGAATTAGAATGTGGGATGCCCATCAATGTGACTCTGAAAGCACATGTTGCTGGGGCATTCCATTGGAGGTAGTGGAGTGGGGGGGGTGGAGAGCTGGACTCAGCCAGGTGACCCGACCTTGAATCCTGCCTGACTCTGTCTCTTATTAGTTGTGTGACCTTTAGGAAAATATTTAACATCATGATGACTCAGTTTTGTCATCTATAAAAGGGAAATCATAATAGTATCTACTTCTTAAGACTGTTATGAGCATTACATGAGTCAACACTATATACGTAAAACACTTGAACCGTGCATGGTACAGATCAGCGCTCTCATTAATGTGTGTACTCAGTAAGTGTCGGCTTTTATTGTTCCCCTGGACTAATCACAAAAACCACTCATCAGGGGTGAGAGCCATAATGGCTTCCATGTGCCAGGCACTGGGTAATTTATACGTCCTCTCATTTACCTCTCCTGACAACTTGGTGAGGAAGGTTAAAAAGGGACTTGGCAGGTGAGTAATCAGGCTGGAGAAATCTCCCATGGCCTACAGCTAGCAAGGGATGGAGTCAGCATTTGGACCTGGGTGTGCCCAATTCCAGGGGCCTGCTCTGAACCACTCCTCTATGCTGCCTCTCTTAGGTGGGGCTTCCGAAATACTAGTGGTGCACACACCTCAGGGCTGGGTGTTGGAGGGGCAGGATGATTCTGAGGTCACTTGGTATTTCAACACAGGTTTGGGACATTTGGGGGATATATCCCCTTCCCTTATGACTCAAGCGAAAATCCTCCAGTTTGAACACATTACCTCATCTGTGCTCTGCTGTCTGTGTGTATAAGATTAATTTTATGTTTGTCCCATAAACCAAAATACAGGGGAGTGTCTTTCTTGGGGGACAAAACCTAACTGGGCACAGGGGCTGTGTTTAGATTCTGGGAAAGGTTGTGGGGCATGCAGAATAGACTGAAACATATCCTTGGGTTCTAATCATATTTTAAGTGGGAACTGACCTCAGCTTGTGGTCATGGAATTGGCCTGAGGAGGAGTGGCTTCAGACAGGACACCAGAATCAGTCACCTTCCTGAAGGGAGTACAGCTCTCCTGTGAGGGATACAGGAGCATCCTCTGTGGTGAGTGCATGAGTACCTTGTAGGACCCTATGGTTTTCTAGCTATTAAAAGTCTGGGTCAAGGTCTGTGGACATCCAAGGGTTAACTCTGCAGGCCACATGCTGCAGGAATTGGCACTCATTTGTGGCTGCTGTTTCTGTCTTTATCATGATGGAGAGGTAATTTTTGCTAAGAGCTGTTAGAGTACCCAAGCCAGTAATTGGCTGGAGAGAGTGGCCATAATCACATTTCCTGCTTCTACCAGGGCCTTAGAACCTACAAGACATCAAAGCATCCTGTTGGAGGTTTCCCAAGAGAGAGCTTTCAGGAAAGGACCAGAAACATAGCTATGGGGGTTTTGTGGACTACATGATATGGGACAAGAACACAAAGCTCTTTAGAAACTTGGAGGTTGAATGCTGTCCGTTGTGTAACTGTTGATTTTGGGATTGGAGGAGGCAGAGAAATGGGAGGTCCATGAAGAAAGTTTACGTTCTTAGAGATTGTTCACTCTGCCAGGCGTGAGCCGGGTGGGTAGCGGGCTCCTTGAGATGCTTGATGTGAGCAGTGAGGGATAAAATACTTCTGGGACCTCTAAGGACACAGGTATTGGGACTCTCTGCAATTAGAAGGGAGGAAGGAAAGGTGTGCTTTTATGTTCTTGCCTTCCTCCCCTTTTCTCCAAGATTTTATTGAGCACTTACTGTGTGCTAGAGTTGGGTAATATACCATGGAGAAAACACACCAAGGAATTCTCTGTTTAATAGGGAGATAGCCAACTATTACAACGTAGAGTGATAATGAGGCCCATGCCAGGAGCTAGGGGAGCAGAGGAAGGAACAGCTAAGTGCTTAGAACGGGAGGTGGGGCCGAGGGTGAGAGGATACAGGGAGGCTCAGGGAGTGGTTCATGATGGAGCTGGCACCTGAGATGAAGCCTGGAGGGGTTTGCCAGGTGGTGAAGTGGGGAGGGGCACACAGCAAGAGGAAACAATACAAAGAAAGCCTTGGAGGTAGAAACCAGGACTGGACAGGTGTTCAGGAAATGGGGCGTGTCCCGTTCTAATGAAATGTATGCATTAACAACACAAAATAAATGCACTTGTCAGCAATACACTGATGTTGGTCTTGGACTTTCTGACTATATGTGACTTTAAGGAAACAAAAATAGATACTAGTTAACATCTTGATAAAATGTGTGTTGATAAATCATGAATATATCTTAATAGATAACTGGGGGTTTTAGTGTATCTGGAACATAACAGGTCATGAGAGAGAGAGAATGGGATGGCAGTAGGGCCAGCTCAGTGCTTGACTTGTTCCACGTGTTATGATTTTTATTTTTTTCTCTACTTTTTTAATGGAAAAGTCTCCACCACACATTAGAGAGTCTAGCATAATGAAGCCTTATTTACTCACCATCCATCTTTAATAACCACCAGCTTTCTTCCAGTTTTGTTTCATTGATTCCTTCAACTTGCTTTTTTAGTTGCTGGAGTGTCTGGAAGCAAATCTGGTACCCATATATACTTCAGTATAATTTCTTTAAAAAAAGTAGAACCACGAAAATATACCAGATAATTTCTTTTTAAAAATATAAGCACAATATCATTTTCACAGTTGATGAAATAAAAACTCTTTGGTATAATTTAAAATCTGGTCCATGTTCAGTTTTCACTGATTATCTCAGAAATGTCCTTTTACAATTGGTTTGTTTAAATCAGAATCCAAGCACCATCCCCATACAGCATGTGGATGATTCACCTCTTGAGTCTCTCTTAATCTATATTAGGTCTTTACCTCCTCCCAACTTAAAAAATATTTTTAATAAAAAATCACTGGTAGGTAGAGCTAGCGGCTTGATAAGATTCAAGTTCTCTTTCTTTTGGCAGGAAGACTTCAAAGGTGGTGTTGCATGCTTCTCAACGAACAAGTAATCGTTGTTCATGGTTAGTGAGGTTAACTTTGGTCACTGGGTTCAGGTGATGTTAGATTAATCCATACATTAGAGAATTTGTATTATGGTTTTTGAGCAGGAATGGCCAAGACAGGTTTGTTTCACAGAGATCAACCTGTTGACTGTATGAAGCATGATCTAATGAACTGATTTTGGAGGTAATGAGACCAGATTGCTTTCATCTGAAAGCAATTGCAGTGGTCTAGGTGAAAGATAAATATTTTTACTAAGAGGCTGGACAAGAGGGTGCACATTTGAGAGGTATAAAGTAAGTAGTGGGTGTTTACTGCATGTTGAGGTAAAGGAGGAGAAGACAGGCAATCAGTTAGCCGATTGGTCTTCTTTTCTCTAGGTATATCATGCCTTGGGTAATCTCACCCATCCCCATGGTTTTAAATACTCTTAGGTGCTTCTAACTCCCAAAGTTGTATCTTTGGCCTTCAACTTTTATCCTCAGTGTCACACTCTTCTATCCAGTTGCCTGCTGAACATCTTCACTGGGATCCCAAACTTCCATGTCCAAAGCTGTACTCCTGTCTTGTCCACACGAATGTGCTTCTTTCCCAGTCTTCCCTATCCTAGTAGTGGCACCTACTTGTTCAGACAAAACCCCCGAGGTTCCTTGTTTATTACCTGTCTCTCATACTCCAATCACGGTCTGCCAGATACACCTTCAAAACATAGCCAAATCTGAACAGTTGTCAGCAACCTTGGCCTAGGTCAGCTCATCCTTAGATCTCACTGCTTTGACTCTTGCAGTGGTCCAGGTGAGGGATGTAAATCAGCAGAGTTCAGGCAAGAGGATGGTTCCTTTCATTATTACTCTTCAATTCTTGGCAAAGAAAACAGTGCTCATTTCCTTTTGTTTTATGTCTACACTCCCTTTGGTCCCAAGATATTAAATACAATCTCTACAAAATTGTGGTGTAGTAGACTGCAAAATTGACCCCAACTTGTCCCCCGTCCCTGGATCTGTGTGTTTGCCATGTAACTGCATTGCTCTCCCATGGTCTCTGGTCTTAGTCAAGGGACTCTCTTTGACCAGTAGAATGTTAGCCAAGTATGATGCAAGAACAGGCTTGAAAAATGCTTGGGCTCTGGGCTTCGTCTCATCCTCTTGCACCTCTGGCATTACGATGAGAATACCCTTGGACTGGTCTATTGGAGGATGAGACCTATGTGAAGCAGAGAGCTGAGGGCTGGGCTGGATAAACTGACAGCCAGCTGATCCTTAGACACAGGAGCGAACTGAGCCAAGATCAGCAGAACCATCTCGCCAACCACTCCAGATACATGAGCAGTGGAGGTTTCGTGGTGGTTGTTTTTTTTATGTAGCATAGTAGCAATAGATTATTGGGGAACCCCAAATTTATATCTACTACATGGATCTTTCCTCTTAACTTCAGGCTTATATATCACACTACCCATCAGACAACTCTGTTGGTTATATAGTAGACAGGTCCAACAAAGCATGACCAAAGCCTTTGACAAAGCAGCCCTTTCCTCACTGTTCCCTTATCATAATGGCACCATCATTCACCTGGTAACTCAGGCCAGAAAAGTAGGGGCCATTCTTTATTTCTTAATTTTCTTGTGTCTCTCATCCAATTTATCAGGTTGTATCTATTTCTTCGAAACATATTTAAATCTATCCACTCTTCTCAATTCCCAACCACTTTAGGCCATATATAACACCATGTACTCTCTTTTGTATCATTACAGTCATCTCCTACCTGGTCACCCTGGTCTCCCTGTTTCCATCCTTGACTCATTATAATCAAGTCTCAAAATGGAAGCAAGAATAACTTAAAAAAATATTCTACATATATGACACCAAAAACACAGACAAAAAAATAAATAAGTTAAGCTATGTTAAAATTAAAAACTATTGTGTATCAAGGAGCACCATCAACAGGGTGAAAAAGCCTACAGAATAGGAGAAAATATTAATAAATCATATACCTGATAGGGTGTTAATATATAGAATATATAAAGAACTAAAACTCAACAGTAAGAAGAACCAAGCAGCTGAGTTAAAAAATGGGCAAAGAACTTGCATAGATATTTCTCCAAAGAAGTTATACAGTCAATTAAGCACATGGAAAGAAGCTCAGCATTACTAATCACTAGGGAAATTCAAATCAAAACCACAGTGAGATACCATTTCATACCCATTAGAATGGCTACTATAAAAAACCCAGAAAGTAACAAGTGTTGGCGAGTATGTAGAGAAGTTAGACTCTTGTATACTGATGGTGGGAATGTAAAATGTTGCAGCTGCTATGGAAAACAATATGTTGGTTTCTAGAAAAATTAAAACTGGAATTACCAGATGAGCCAGCAATTCCACTTTGGGGTTTGGGGTGTAAACCCCAAAGAATTGAAATCAAGGACACAAACAAATGTTTGTACATCCATGTGCATATCCACATTTTTCACAACAGCCAAAGGTAAGCACCCCAAGTGTCCACTGATGGATGAATTAACAAAACGTGATACATGCACACAATGGAATATTATTTATCCTTAACAAGCAGGAGATCCTGACACAGGCTACAACATGGGTGAACCTGAAGACGTTATGCTAAGTGAAATAAGCCAGTTACAAAAGGACAAATACTGTGTGATTCCATTTATGTGCGGCACCTAGGGGAGCAAGAGAAGTAGGAGGATGGGCCCAGAAATCTCACATACTGAATATTCCTGACTTCCCCCTTATCAGTTATTGTCTGTCCACAAATTTCCCAGATTAAAACTGCACTTTACAGTTTATAAAATACTGCATCGAAAAGTCAGGTGCTCCTAAATTTGAATTCCACCTACCACTTATGACCTGTGGGACCTTTGGAAAATTTACTAAACCTCTACAGATGTCCTTACTTGTAAACTTCAGGCATTAATAGATTTCTCATAAGATTAAATAAGGTTATGTAAAGTGCTTAACCCACTGCAGCACCTACACATTCGATAAACATTGATTTTCTTTGCTTTATCTCATTTGCCTTACACTAACTCTGGGAGGTAGGTTTGACTGGTATTACTATCATCCCATTTTACAGACAGCAAACTGAGACCAGAGAGATTTATTCTGAATTGCCTAACACCATAGATCTTTCCAGTAGGGGAGCTGGGTTTTGAATTCAGGCTTTTCCCCCATGTTGTTTCCTCCCAGCATCTGCCTCTAGCTCCTTTCTGATCATGCTATTCTGATGTTGTCCAAAAATGCCCAAACTGGGGAAACAGGGCCTAAACATTCACCACGTCATCTGTGCCATGGGCCAGGAGACTGCAGCCACTTTTGCTTTTGTTATACTTTTGAAAACATTTAGAAGCAGAATGTCTGGGAGCTGAACAATAGACTTACACGGTATCAAGAGTATTCTGATCAAATTATATAACCCCTAATTACACCTTCCTTTTAGACATAACCTTTGTTGCTCTATTTCTAGCACCTCAGAGCGCCTGTCATTACCCTTTTCCCCTTCGTGGCTGAACACAGACTGGGCTGGCTGGAGGCCGCTGGGTGGGCCGTCAAGGCTCATGAGTCACCCCTGCTCCATGGTCTTGAGTCTACGAGACTTTTCACTTTCACACTGGTATCAACACTTTCCCCTCTCCTTTCCCAGTTATTAAAAATAAATGGCAAACTTAACTCCGTGTTTAAGCTGCTGTCCAGCTAAGCGTGGCCTTTCTGGTGAGGGTGGTGGGCTCGCTGACCCTGCCCGTCGGGTGGAGGCAGCGTGGTCGGGCCGTGGTCAGCGGAGCCTGCTCATTCCCAGGGCCCGAAGGAGCCGTCGGTGACTGCAGTGTGAGGCTTGTGCTGGAGATTGTACTCAAGTTTCCCTTCAGGTGCGGCTGCCTGTATTGGCCCTACACTCGTGTCTAGCCAGGAGGTGGCACCCTTTCCCTCCCAGTTGGTAGTGGTTGGTCATTGCTGGGGGAGGTAAGAAGATGAGCTTCCACGGCCGGACTGCCACTCAGAGGCTCCGACACGCAGGGCTCCTCTTCTAAGCACGCACGGCTCTCTCGAAGGGGCCCGCGTGGCTTCAGTTCTGCAGCTCCGGAGCCACTCCTCTCTTCCCTCCGAGGTGCTGCTGCCACCTCTGTTTCTTTGGGTTTCTCTGCCCGCAGGTTGCGCAGTGGGTGCTGGGGGTGGTCAGGGCGGGATTGTGATGGGGGCAGAGCGGGAATGGAAAAGAAGACAGGATGGTTGAGGGGCGCTTCTTGCACTGATAGCTTCTCTCTCCCTATTGTGAGCCGCCCTTCTGCTCTCGTGCCTGGAGTAACGAAGTTGTCCGGTGTTTCTGCGCAGACTCAGTCCCAGTCCTGCTGGCCTCCTGGGCTGCCCGTTGCTCTGAACCCTTTCTTTTGTTTTAGATGGATTGTGGGGAATCTCAGGTCTGAACTGGGAAGAAAGAAGGAAGGGGTAGGAGAGATGGATATGAGAGAAGGAAATGTGAGGGAAGAGGCAGCTGAACAGACATTAGATAGAGAAACACAAAGACAAAAGACAGACACAGAGAAAGAGTTACAATGAGAGACAGTGTGACTCATACACTGGCAGCGGGTACGGATTTGGAGGCAGAAGAATGGATTTGCTTCCCAGCTCATCCCTACTCAAGCTCTGTGGAGTTGGGAAAGTCAGTAGATTGCTCTGAGCCTTAGTCTTCCCATCTGAAAATGGGTATAATTACACGTCATCTAAACCACTGTGATAAGAATCGAATAGAAGGCCTGGAGGAGGTCCTTTTGCAAGTGACAAAGCTCTAGATAAAATGGATGTTACCTAATGTCAACCAGACATTAAGAGAAAGGATGTCGCCCTGATCCATGCTGAATCCTAGGGCTGGGGCATAGGTTCTCTCAGCAGTCTACGAAGAAACCTTAGTCCCCTGTACCCCAATCCCATTTTCTCAGAGCATTTTATAAGAGGGGAAGTATCCCTGCCTGGGGTGGCACTGTGTGTGTGTGTGTGTGTGAGTGCGCCTGCCAGGGGCTTTTCTAAGTGCACTTCGTGAACTAACATTTAATTTTCCTTGCTCCCTTATGAAGTAGGTACTGCTATTAGCCTCATTGTCCAGATATTGAAATTGAAGCACAGACAGATGAAAAGAAGTTGCCTAAAGTCACACAGAAAGTGTCAGAGGAGAGTCACACTCAGGCCATCTTGTGCCAAGGTTCTCCTCCTAAGCACTCTGCTATACCACCTCTTTCGTTAGGTCCAGTCCCTCACTCTCTCATCTGGCAGGACGCAGGAGGCTGCCTCAGAGGGGAATTTAACCGGCATGCACATCTTGTTCCAGGGGCACACTCCGGGGGTCTCTCCCTGCACTCAGGGTGTTGGGGGTGGGTGTTCCTGCTTGAGATGCCTCCCTATCAGGCCAGGCATGCCACAGTTCCTTTTCCTTGCAGTGAGCTGGCAATTTCAGCACCTCAAGAGGGAGATGGGGCGAAGTACTTCATGTGCCCTCTAATCCTGACGAAGTGCAGCACCCATACACTGTCTAGACACTGCTAGCCGCTCTGCTTCCAGCCTTGTTTCTGGAGGTGGGAAGACCTGTTGTCTAAAGGTCCTGGACTCTAGAGCTGGGCTTGGTTATGCAGTAGCAGGGAGCCAACAGCAGGGCTTGCAGTGCAGTTGTTCCCCCAAAATAAAGGGTGCAGCCCGATTTAGGTACTTGCTTTAGGGCAGAGATTGTGGGCCCAGAGTGAAATCCAGTGCCTTGCTTCATATCAGAAAGTGACATGCAAGCGACTAGGTGAGCAAGATTCCAAAAACGAGGCATCAGGGAGGGCTTTGCAGGCAGCCTCATTTTGCTTCCATGCAGATGCACTTGGTCTCATTTTTCCCCCAGAGAAGAAAAAAATCTCCATGTGGGCTCCCGGGCCAGAGATCCACGGCCCCATTTAGGGATCTTCCTGAGGGTGTTTCCTAAGGCACTCATTGCCCTGGTCTTCTCTCCTTGTTTCACTGAGTAGTTTTTAAAAAGAAGGTGCTGGGGTGCTCTCTTCTCTCTGTTCTCTCGTGTCTGAGAACATCCGATTATGATCTTACATTTGAACAACAATCCGTTGCAATTTGCAATTCTGTCACACTTGCTTCCCTCAGACCTTTGCAGACATCTCCTTACTCCCTGCAGGCATTGGATGTTGCTGTTTGAAGTCTGAAGCCAGTCTGATGTTTTACCTCTGGTTTATTCTTTCTGGATCTCTGAGGTATAATATTTTAACTAGGATGTGTCTTCATGATGTCTGTCATGACATATTTCGGTTATTCTTCTTCTTTGATGTTTAATAACTAGGCTATATAGTGATGTGTTTTATTCTGGAATAATTATTCTTGGTAAATGTGGGGGACCATTTTGATTTGCTGATTCTTCATGAAAGTTTCCTGTATTATGTTTCGGAGTTTTTATTGATTTTACTTTTTTAAACCTTAACGACACCAATTATCCTTATGTTTGACAATCTTTTTCCTCTGCTTCTATCATTCCCTATCTAACTGCTTTAATCTCTTTGTCTTATTTTTCCTCATCACTGTGACTATGTCAGGCTTTCCCCCAGTCCTATTCATTCTGTTTTTCAGCTGCCTCTATTTCATTTCATTCAGCAGTTTCGAATTTATTTATTAGATTTGTAATAAGTTATTTTGGTTCACAATTTGTTTCCTTAGCTCTGTGAAATTTCTTGTAATTTCATTTTATTGTTCTATCGTCTCCTGTTTATTGATTTTATCTTTTAAGTTTTTCTATAGAGTAAAACTCTCATGGGGAAACGACTTCTGTTTTCTGGGTTACTTTATGTGCCCCCTACTGTTGGATTTGTTTATAATCTTTCTTTTTCCTGTTATCTCTCTTCCTGGAAAGATGTTAAGTCCCCGTGGTCCTTTCTGCCTCTGCTGAGACCCCACAGTGTGATGAAGGGGATTCTTCTCACTGGAGTTTTCCCACAGCTTACCCTAGACCTGCCTACTTACTCTTTCAGGCCATGCTTCCCCAAATTGTAGGGTATTTATGAGAATTCTTAGGAATCTTTGGACTCGGTTACTGTCCTGTATTCTACTCTTGTTAAGAGTGATGTAAGGAAGCATTCTGATGACACCAGAATATTTTGTGTTTTTTTTCTTGGCTACCATTTTGGAGAATTCTGTGGTATACAGTTCTACCCCTTTCCTTCTTTGGTTGCTGCTTGTGACTTTTTGCTGGTGTTTCACATTTTTGTTTTATTTCTTCAAGTATGTGAAGGGAGAGATTCTGTGTTTTTGCTTTACTCAGGTGATTCCACCCAGAAGTCTGTATTATGTTTATAATCAGAAGAAAATGCAATGCTATAAGACTATTAAAGTAGAAGAAGTAGAATTGGTAATCTCTAGTTTTTTGACCAATTGTTCTTTTATGATTTTTTGTACATTAATATCTGCCTGTATGAATAAGTTTAATAAGACCACCCTGCTTGGCTGCTTATGTGAAAACAGATTGGGACTAATATAGAGAGAGTAAGGTTTACCACATTTTTTCTCAATACGTGAACTTCACCTTCCCAGACAATTCTGAAACTGACCTCTTCGAGGGCTTCAAGCAATGTTTAGATTTGCTTATTTGATTTTGCATTCCATTGTATTGCACCTGGCTAACAGTTCTCTTCATTGGGTGCAGAAACTTTGGAGACTTTCTTCTTCCTCCGGGAAACTTCAGTTTTGCTCTCAAGGCCTTTCAATGGATTGGATGAGGCTCACCCACACTATCAAGTATAATTTTTACTTAGAGTCATCTGACTGTAGATGTTAACTACATCTACAAAACACTTTCAGCACAACACCTAGGTTAGCATTTGATTGGAAAACTGGGTATGATCGCCTAGCCACGTTGGCATATAAAACTAACAGTCACAAATGGGGAACGGAGAGGGAGGAAAGGGCAAAATGTCAGAGGGGTTGATTTGGCATGTTACTCCCTCCAGAATTTAAACGGTTGAAAACATGTTTCTGCTCCTCTGCTCTGGCAGGCATGACCGACAGTGAGAACAGTCACATTTACATAACTCAGCAAGTAATTCCTTGGAAATTCTTCACCATGATAATGTCCATGCAAAGATGTACTGTGAGCAACCTGTTGGAGATTTATAATACACATCACCATATTGAAAACCCCAAGAAATCGCACAGCAAAGAAACTTGTTTATCTCTTTCTCTCTTTTTTAAATTCATCTTTCCCCAAACTCATTTGACTATGAAACTTTTCCTTTCTTTCCCCCATGTACTGTCCACCAACAGAGAGCATGCTTAGGGAAAGGCTGGCATGATTTCCTTTCCCTAAAGTCATAGCCTGGTTCACTTGGATACTCCTGAGGCTCCCATGATAACTCAGAAAGAACAACCTTTTTAGTCGCTTGCTGCACATAAACATTTCCTGCTTTCCTAGTGTTCATAAAAAGCCCAAGGTTGACTGACACAGAAAAGTGGAATTTTTCTGCTTGTGTCTTGTTCAGATGACTAAACCTTTTAAGAGACAAACAATCCAAAACCCTTCTCACCAAATCTTTGAGCAAAATGGCCTCTAGGAAAGTGCTGCTTTGTTTATCACTTAATGCACCACCAGGTATCCTCAGGGGCATCAGAGCCCCATGGGAAAGCTTGATCTATGCCCCTGTGAGCTGGTACCAGGCAGCAGGAAGCGGTGGTGCAGTAACGTGCAATTGATCTCATCCATCAATTTCCTCAGCTGGTTCTTGAGTATCTACTGGGCTAGGCCACAGTGTGTGTGTGTGTGTGTGTGTGTGTGTGTGCATGTAGAAATGAATAAAAAGCTATAGTGTAAGATAATAGACTTTTTAGGGTAGGATTTCATTTAGTGACAGAGACCCCTCAAATAATCGTATCTTAGACAAGACTAGGGCTTATTTTTCTCTCATGGAACAGTCTGTTACTAGACAGACCAGAGCTGGAATGGGGTTCCAAGGTGTAAGGGACCCAAGTTCTGCCATTTCTAAGGTGTTTCTCTCATCTTTTTAAAAATTTTTTTTATTATTATTTTTATATATCTTTATTGATTTCAGAGAGAGGAAAGGAGAGAGAGAGAGAGAAACATCAGTGATGAGGGAGTCATTGATTGGCTGCCTCCTGCACACCCCTGACTGGGGATCAAGCCCGCAACCCAGGCATGTGCCCCAACTGGGAATCGAACCCTGATTGCCTGGATTCTAGGTCAATGCTCAACCGCTAAGCCACGCCCGGCTGGGCTGTTCCTCTTGTCTTCTCATACAAAAATAGCTAAATACCACATCCTCATTCCACCTAGGAAGGAGGCAAAAGTGGTGCCAATAAGGGCATTTTCCCTCCCTTTAAGGATACAACTTAGAAGTTTCCTACACCATCTACTATAATCCTACCAGTTGCATAGCCACAGATAGCTTCAAAGAGGGGGAGGCTGAGAAACATAATCCTAATTCCAGATGCTCATGAAACCCAGCAAAACTGAGAGGTTCCTGTTATTCTGGAGAATGGGAGAGTAGATTTGGGGGAATAACTAACATTCTCTTCCACAAGGTTATATAAAATAAGAAACACATTTAATCAACCCTTGGTTTTTTCTAAGCAAGATACACCACAGGATTTTTATTCCAAGGACTGGACTAAGGGATTTGGATGCCAAGAGCTGAGAACCACAAGGTGAGCAACACCAGGTGGTTCCTCTGAGTGGATAGGAACCATCCCAGGATATAAAATATTTGAGGCTGACACTCCTGTTTCCAAAGAACTCCCAAAGCACTTTATTTTTAAAAGCAACTTAACTCATTGCTTTATAATTACTTCTCAGTATAGATGTGTCTGCCTCCCAATTACACCTGCTCCTCTAGGGCGGGGACTCTGTTCTGTGTCTGACTCATGGTAGGTACTTAGTAAACATTGGCTGACTCCAGTGTGGGGAGTTGACACCCACTCTCATTTCCACTTCCACCTCCAAAATGACCTGAACTCTGACATTCTCTTACTTGGAAGTACTGGAGGTGAATCCAAATACTAGCTGAGAACTTGGATGAGGGACATCAGCTCTCTTCTTGGGATCCCTGGCTGTTGATTGCTTAACCAAATCTAACTTCATATGGGGAATGTCTGCTTTGGCGTCTGGATACTACCTCTTCCAACTATCCATTGCCATGTATCAAACTACCCCTAAACTTGGTGGCATGAAATAACTGTTTGTTGTGCCCACAGACTGTTGGTCAGGAATTTGGAAAGGGCACAGTGGGGATGGTTTGTTTCTATTCCACAATGTTGGGGCCTCAGCTGGAAGGCTCAGAGGCTGGGGGTGACTCAGCATCGGGGGGCTGGAATTATCTGAAATTTTCCCCAACTCTCATGTCTGACAGTTGATCCTGGCTGTTGGCTGGGACCCTCACTGGAGCTGTTGCTGGAACATCTACATGTGATTTCTTCTTGTAGCTTGGGCTTCCTCACAGCATGGAGGCTGGGCTCTAATGGCAAATTTTCCCCAAATGACAGCAGGTGGAAGCTGCATTGCCTTAGCTCTAACTTAACTTGGGAAGTCACAACTATCACTTTCACCATATTTTGTTCTTTGTGGCCATCACAAAGGCCCTTTCAGTCTCAAGAGGAGGAGAAATAGATTCTACCCCTTGATGGGATGGTGGTGGTGGCTCACCCAGAGGACTGAGGAGTGAGTGTGGCTCACCTAGATCCCCTGAGGACTTATGGCAGGACAGTGCCATCAGCCACATGCCCCTCATTCCAGAGGGCCCAGGAAGAGCCAGGGCTTTGGCAAACTACCTTGCACCCTGACAAGCACCATGCTGTAGAGGAATTCTCCCTAGACTGGGAGTGAAGAGGCCTGTGATCAGATTGTCATGTGATACAGGACAGGCCACTTGATTAATATGAACCTCAGTTTACCCTATATGACAGGTGAGAAGTTTGGACTAAATCAGTTGTTTTATAACCCTCTATATGAGTGAATTCTTCTCCTTTTTAATTTGTATTATTTTTCAAACCAAAGTTTAGGTGGAACCCAATATATGAACTGAATAAGGGCCAGTGAAAGGGGTTTTGAGCATATATGTGCCCACTTGTCCTTTCTTGCTCCCTGGGGACTCTCAGTGCTCCTCAGAGCACATTTGGAAAACCCTTGTACCAGGATCTTTCCTGAGGGTTTCCAGGATGGGATAGGGGTGAGAAGAAAAGACTCCCCACCCATCTCTCAATTTCCCTCCTCAGAGCAGTTTCTGCTTCTTCCTGTTCCCTACTTGAGCTCCCCCCTACCTCTCAGCTGCCTAACGCTGAAGCTTTGTGCAGGTGATCCGGGTGAGCAGAAGTCCCATAACCCCCGGGAGAGCAGTATTTAGGGAGCATGAATATCTGCTGGTATTGTTTGAATTTAGTGCCCTTTCAGCTTCCTGTCATTTGTGTCAAACCAGCCAGGCCTGGGAGAAGTTGGGGACTCCATGGAAAGGCCTGAGGGCTATGGGGACAGCGGTGTCCACAGTGCTACCTTCCAGGCCTCAGCTGGTGACTCTGGGACCCCCATGGGGGAGAGGAACCCAGCCTGCTCTCCCAGTTCTTTCCCTTCGCTGAAGCTCTCATCTGCTTTCCCACTCCTCTCCCTCCGCCTGTCTCCTCCCCACCCCCCTTCCCAGCCCACTCCCAGCCTACTCCCACCCCACTTTTTCTCTCTCACATTTTTTGCTCCATATCTTTGTCTCTCCATGCCATCTCTTTTTTTCAAAAAAATCAATCCACAGAGCGATTAGATTTGCAAATGAGCGGGCAGAAAACTGGGAACAAAGCAAACCAGAGCCCAAGAGGGAGCAGGTATAATTACTGTAATTAACTCAAGCAGCAGGACGCATCCCCTCCGCAAGGCTGCTGCAAGGTGCTGTTTAGGCGCAGCAGGGGACACTGAGGGGAGCGGGCACCTGCCAGAACTCAGCAGCCAGGAACTTAGCCGGCTCCCCCTTCCCCAGGACTGGGGAGTCTTCACAGGGGCCCTGGCTGGGGAAGGTCCTCCAGCAGGTACCTGTGTGAGGATCCCACTCTTGTCCTGTCTTGGGCTCTGCAGGAACCAGGAGGAGGGGATCCAAGCTCAGAGAATATGCTATGGTCTCCTGCCCGGCAGAGTGGGGGCCAGAGAACAAAGTTACCTGTCTCATCTCTTACGTGGACACTTAGCTCTTTTCCAGCTTTATACCATCCTGAGAGCCTGCCCTGGTATCCCTGGGATCCAAACACTTCTAGAGGTCTTGGGGAGAAAATGTCTCTGATCCCATGAAACTGTCATATGAGTGTCCTCAAGCATCCCTCCTGTACCTGAGGCTTCCAATGTACCTTTGCAACCTTACCTTTCACAGCTGCCCCCCATCACTTCATCTGGCCAGATCTGACCTCATGCTGCATCCTAAACATGACCTCCACTCTTCCATTCCTCTGACTTCACATGGGAGGGGGGGTCCCTTTCCTCCCACGTGCACTATCCCAAATGCCAGTAGGAAAAATGTTATCCACCTCTTGAGATACATTTGAGGTTAAAGCCAGTTTCATGCAGTCTATCCCGATCGCACCTTCCACCTCCTATCCTTTGGGGAAGGCAGACAGACCCCAACTTTGGATTCTTGGAGTTTAACTGTCACCTTTGGGTGTATAATGAAGTAAGGTTCATAAAAGAGAAAAGGGCTATGGGCTTTTTTTTTCAAGGGTCAACTGTACAGGATTGAGTATTTAATTACAACTGAGGTAAGAAACAGGTGTTGGCCTCCCTTATTTTTGGGGTGCTGTGGCCTCTAGGCTCTCCTCTGCCGCCCTAATCATTTGTTTTCCTTGGCCAGCTCCTCCTATTTTTTTGGTCCATTTTTTAAATGATGAGCAGCAGAGTGGAGTGGTCCAGAGCGTGGACAGGCTCGAGTCCTAGGTTGCCTCAGTTTAAGCTGCAATGATACCACTCGCTGGACTGTAACCTCAGGCAAGTTATTCAACCCGAGCAGCCCAGTTCCTCCCCTGCAAAACGAGAAGTCACAATAGTATTTACCCCACGAGCCGGCTGAATGAGTTGATTGTGTAAAGCACTTTAGAACAGGACTTGGTGGGGAGCAAGTGCTATACAAACGTCAACTGTTACTCCTATTTTAACGTTCCAAATGGAAAGACATTATCCTTCAGCATCAGGTGCAGCCAATTCTCCCCAACGCTTCTAAAATTCATTCACTCCTCTCCAGCCCTACTCCTCATTTCTTAGTTCAGTCCCTTATACTTTCAAGTATGGATTACTCCCACTCTTCCTAATTGGTCTCCCCTCCCTGTCTTGCCTTTTAATTTATTCTTCCCATAGAAATCTAATCACATCTCTGATTTGTCTTTGAACCTCCACGACACAGAATCCAAACTCTCGGGCACGCCGTGCAAATGATTTTTCCTTGCTTGCTTTTTTAGTCTCGCCCCTCCCATTGCTACTTTGACCAGTTTTTTATGAGTCCTTCCAGAGACATGCTGCGCACCACCAGCGGACATACCCCCTTCTTTATACATGTGGTGCCCTTCGCTACTCGGTTTTGCACTTTTCCAGTTATTATCCTACAGATTGTGCCCTAGAGACTGCCCTCATTCTTTTAAAGGCAGAGCCTACACCCCTAACCCCTCCTCTATCCTGCCCCTGTGAATGACAGCCAGCCGAGTGATTATTGGCTCTGATGCTCCGTAAGTAGTTGAGGAGTTGAATCCGTTATGTTGACACTGTGTCCAGGTGGCTGGACTCTCATATTCTGGTGACTGGAGGGAACAGGGTGCTCCCTATTCAGTTTGGGGTCCTGTGTAATCCAGATGGTTCTGTCTCTCCTTGCCCTCCTCTGAAGGGTTCTTGCCTCCTGCTTTAATGTTGACGTAGTCCAATTTATCAGTTTTTTTCCTTCTAGAATATATGCTTTTTGTGTCCTAAGAATTCTTTGCCTATACAATGATCATAACATTTCTCTCCTGTGTTTCCTTTTAGAAATTTTTAGTTTAGCATTTACAGATTAAGCCAATGATCAGTTTTGTTTGTAGTGTGAGTCAATGTTTAAGGTTTATTTTCTTCCTGGGATAGTCAATTGTCCTAGCTACATTTGTTGAAAATTTTTTTGCATTGCATCGCTTCAGTATTTTTGCCAGAAATTAACTGACCATGTACGAGTAGGCCTATTTCTGCACTCTATTCTGTTCCATTGATCTCTGTGTCTGCCCTATGTTAATAGCACACTGTCTTTATTATTGGAACTTTAGGGTAAATCTTAAAATAGTGTCATTCTTGCACTATTTTAGGATGTAGTGTAGGAGGTGGTCTGAGTCCTCCAACTTTGTTCTTTTTTTTCAAAGTTTTTTGGCTATTTTAAGTCCTTAACATTTACATATAAATTTTATTGCATATCAGTTTCTATTAAGAAAAAATCTGGTGACATTATGATTGAGATTATATTGAATACCTGTATCTTAACAATACTGAGTCTTTCAATCCATAAACATTGTATATATTTTCATTTATTTAGGTCTTTTTTAAATTTTTCAGTGATTATTTTATCATTTTCAGTGTAGGGATTTAATATATGTTTTGGTAAATTTATCCGTAAGTGTTTTATGTCTTTTGATGATATTATAAATGGTACTTGTGGTAGCCAGCCTCTAAATTGGCTCCCGGTGAACCTTTCCATCTGATTTTAATGGCTTTGTATATAATACCTGGCACCCTGCTCCAGCCCCCATACATACATTGTACCAGAGTTGGTCTGTGTGACCCATAGAATATGGTAGAAGTGGAATGCCACTTCTGAGACTGGTAAAAAAAGGCATCACGGCTTCTTTGCTCTCGCTTGCTCTGGAAGACATGGGAACCGCTCTGTTGGAAGGTCCGATGTGGTAAAGAACAGAGACCTCCATAAATGAGGAACTGAGGCCTCCATCAGCAAGATGTGAGTGATTGATCTTGCAAATGGATCCTTCAGCCTCAGTCAGTTCTTCAGATGACAGCAGCCTTGGACAACATCTTGATGCAACATCATGAGAGGCCCTTAGCTGAAGGACCACCCAGGGAAGCTACTTCCAGATTCCTGATTCTCAGAAATTGTGTGAGATAATAAATGTTTATTGTTCTAAACTGATAATTTGTTATTCAGCAATCTAGAACTAATATAGTATTTTTTTTCAAACAAATGGTATCTATTTTATTTCAGTTTCCAATTATTCAGTATCCAAATAACATATAGAAATTCTATTTTTTTTTTGTTTTTTAAAAATATATGTTTTTAATGATTATTTTAGAGAGAGAGGAAGGGAAAGAGATAGAGAAATAGAAATGCAGATGAGAGAGGAACATCAGTCAGCTGCCTCCTGCACACCCCTAGTGGGGATCAAACTCGCAACCCGGGCATGTGTCTTGACTGGGAATTGAACTGGTGACCTCTTGGTTCATAGGTCAATACTCAACCACTGAGAAACACTGGCTGGGCAGAAATTCTATGTTTTTATATAGACCTTGTGTCCTGTGTCCTTGATAAAATCAGCTCTTTTGCAGATATTTTAGGATTTTCGATATAGGCAATCATGTCATCTGTGACAAAGAGTTTTACCCTTTTCAAATCTGGATGCCTTCGATTTATTCTACTGCCTTATTAAACGAGCAAGGACTTTCAGTATTATGTTGAACAAAATGGTGAGAGCAGATATTCTTGCCTTAGTCTTGATCTTAAGGGGAAAGCATTTAGCCTTTCAGTCTAAATATTATGTTAGTTGTTGTTTTTCCACAGATGCTCTGTATTGGGTTGAGGAAGTTTTCTTCTTAAGAAATTTTCCCAATTCCTATCATCAATACTAGACTTATAGTTTTATTATAGCAACAGTTGTTATAGCAAGACCTGTACACATTCATAGAATTACTATATTTAAATTCATATAGAATGATATTTACATGTTTAAATTACACTTTTGAAATCAGAAGATGAAGTACAGCTTGTCTTACAACAAAGAGAAGAAAAATACACAGAACAAAAGTAGGGTTAACAGTAAAAATATCACTATCTGTTCTTTATACAATAGGCGGAAACTTTTTGTCAGAAAGCTACATCTTCTTAATCTGATTGTCCATATCATTAAAATATGGATGGTTCAGTGCCCTTTTGCCAGAAACTTGTTTGGCTGGATCACAAACGAACATTTTTGAAAGCAAATCTGAGGTATTTTCAACCCAGTTTTTGCCATGGGATGCTAGGTTTCCCGGTTTCCACTTGGGAAATGTATTCTTAAAGTCCTGTAAAGATTCCCCTTAAATCCTGAAGAGTTGATTAAATTCTGAATCCCCATGGAAAAGTCGCTTATTAGTTGCGAATTCTGCAAGCATGGTGTCTACACTGCAAAGGTCAGCTGGAGTTGAGCTGTGAGCTGGGCCCAGCAATGCTCCTGGAGGTCGGTGTCAGAGGGCCGCTGCCGCATGTGCATTTCCTCTGATAGGTATTCCAAAAGCTCTGGCAAGGCTCAAGCCAGCCAGTTTAATTATTCCTTTGTTATCAGTAGATTTTGAGGTTTCAAGTCTCTGTGAGATCTCTTCTAGTGACAGAACACAACCCCTTGCACGACTTGGTACAAACAACTCTTAACAAGTGCAGGATCCCTGGACTGACTGGAAGGGATAGAATCCAAGTATTTCTGGAGATCCAAGGTGTTCAGAGATGAGATGTAACCTGGAATCCTTCATAAGCACATAATTTTTCTTTCTTTTTTCAATCCTCACCTGAGGCTACATGTATTGACTTTAGAGAGAGGGGGTGGGGGAGAGAGAGAGCGAGAGAGAGAGCTAGACAGAGAAACATGGATGTGAGAGAGAACACCAGTTGGTTGCCTTCCATACGTGCCCTGACTGGGAATCCAACCCGAAACCTTCCGGTGTGCAGGATGATGCTCAGCCAACTGAACCACACTGGCCAGGACCATAAGTACCTCTTGAAGACTGACTATATTTGAATGACAAAGTTCTTTTAATAGAGAAATTTCCAGAATTACAGTACTAGGAACTCTTCCTCTTTACTTTCTCATCTGATTTTCTTCATGGCTACCACTTGACCTGTAATTTTGTGTCTACCCTGATATATAATTCTACTGGTACTTTCTCCAATTTTCTCTATTTGGATATAATATTCCATAGTTATTCAATAGGTATGGTAGATCCCAGCTTATTATTCTGCGATGGTGGGCTGGGGAAGTTGGGGGAGTGGTGAAGACAACAGTGGCTGCTACCACTTCTGTGTCGCTCTTTCCGAAACTTCCAAGAACCCTGAGAATTTTTATTATGAATAATTTTCTAATAATCTTTCTGAATCTATTGAGATAATTGTATTTTTTCTTTTCTGTTGTGTTAATATGATGAATTACATTGGTTGATATTTGAATGTTAAACCAGCTTTGCATTTCTGAGAAAAGCCACATTTAGTCATCACATATAAATTGTTTTTGAAAATACTCGATGAGTACTTTTCTCTTGTCTATTATTTCAGGCACACCTGCATTTCGTGCATCTGAACGAGGCCAGGAGATGCTGCTTCCCATTGGCTGCTACATGGGATCACAGTGGCCCCTTGGTGCCTGACACTTGCACAGCTAGGTTTTTGTAACCCTCTGAGATCCTTGGGGAAAGAGAGAGAGAGAGGGAGAGAGAGAGAGACTGATTTGTTGTTCCACTTATTTATACATTCATTGGTTGATTCTTGTATGTGCCCTGATTGGGGATCAAACCCATAACCTTGGCATATCGGGACAATGCTCTAATCAACTGAGCTACCCGGCCAGGGTGGGAATCTGGATAAATTGTTGATAATTTCCTGCTATCTTGAATCAATATATTTGTTCAAATCAAATATTTGTTCAACTTTAATTTGGAGAAGGACCTGAAAACTGGGACAGTGAGTGTAAAAATAGAGGACCGCTGGTAGAAACCTCAAGGTAGGGAGACTATTTAGACACTGGCCACCCTAAAATGATAAATATTCCTTGTTGAAGGCCATATCTCCAGGACCACCTTACAGTATTCCTTCAGCTGCACACTCTCCTTTCCAGAGAAGAGTTTTGAAAATACATTTTTTCCTCTGTCTCCTTGAGTTTCCAGTGACACACTAGCTCTCTGGTGACGTTTGAGTACACCTTTCCTGATGTATAGTGCACTGGGCAGCTGCATGTGAGGCCCACCCCTTCCTCTGACTATTTCTTCTGTGTGCCTTGAGCTCAGTAGGAGTTTGGTCAGTATTTGTTGAAAGCTCAGTGTGCCTTTCTTTGGGAATCCAAGAAGATGGATATGAGATATTATGAAAATTTCATTTTACTCAAGAGCAGTAAGACCAGGAGAAACCTCTCTTTGCCTGCCTTGGAAGCTGGCATCAGTATGCACATGTTATGACAGGGGATTCTGGAAAGGAAACTTTCAGCGGATGAGATAATAGGAAAGAGTCTGAGTGGCTCCACCGATTCCCAAACAGCTGCCAACTTCTCAAGGTTAACACGTAAAGAAGGGCTAGACCCTCCTGGCTTTCTCCTGCACCCAGTCAGCTATGGATCCTGGAGTCCTTAAAAATAGCTGGTGAGCAATGCAGTAGAGCAATGCAGCCTCATCTTCTCTCTCTTTTATCCCATTAAAATTTTTTTTCTCTCCCCTATCCCTCTCTAATCTAGACTGGGACAATCAGATGACAAAAGAGTTCTACTTTAAAACAAGTGCACGCAGGTATTTATAGTAAGGAATTGGACTGAATGAGCCAGCTGATAAAAATAGAAGGTCTGACTTAATCCATTCAGGAAGATAGTGGCCCAATGCATTTAGGGATAAAATAAATCAATTCAGATCTGATGTTTAGAAAACATATCCCAGATTGGGATTGTAGACCTCTCATGAGAAATGTAATAGATTTTTCCAAAGTGGCAGCAATAGTGGGGATGGGCTTTATCAGCAAGAAACTTAACTCTTAGCTTGAACATCAGAATATATATTTTTTAATTTTTAGAGAGAGAATAAGGGAGGGGGAGAGAGAGAGAAAAACATAGAAACATTGATGTGAGAGTGAAATATCGATCGGCTGCCTCCTGCATGCCCCCTCCCAGGATGGAACCTGCAACCTGGGAATACGCCCTGACCGGGGATTTTCAGTACCCAGCCAACTGAGCCGCGCCGGCCACGGCACATCACATCTTTTAGAGTCTATTCTAATTTTCCTCAGGAAACTTGGCCTAAACCCTCTACGCTTTGCACTACATAAATGTCAGTAAAGCTTGCTGAGCCCGCGAGGGAGGGTTGGGGCTCTAACTTGTGCTTGAGGACTACTGACTCTCTGTCAGCTTTTATGGTTGATGCTCGTGCAATTTTCCCACACGTGTCAGTTCTTTGAATGAACGGACCAATGCCCAACGTTTATTGAGCACTTACTGAGTGCCGTGCGCCATGGTACGCCCTTCTCGTGCTGTTTTATTTAGGCCTCGCCGTAACTCTGGCATGTGGTCTCCATTTGCTGATCTAAAAAATGGGACTCAGCTAGGGTTTTCCAAAGCCGCATTGCTTCTGCGTAGAAGGCTGGAATTTGAGCTCATCTCTAGCACTGGGGTGGGCAGCAGCATTGCTGCGATCCTCTGTGCACTTCCGGACCCTCGGGCCGTGTCCGTTTATGATGAGGTTCCTTGACTACTTCTCTCTTAGTAATTTTCCTCCTTTGAGCCCAGCAGCGTAACTGAGCTGTTCAACTTCATGTTTCTTATTATGTTCCATTGTATCGGTTAGGAATGCGTCCAGTCGCAAGGAGAAAACCTCCACCAATGTGGTGGCTTTAACAAATGGCTGCAAGTTCTTTGATACTCCCCCCAGTGAGAGGTGGGGTCTATGTGAGCTCTCCTTGAATCTGGTGTCTGCTTCACCTAACTGAGTCATGCAGAAGTGACACTGCGTGACTCTAGCATGAGGCTGGGTCATAAATAGCTGTGCAACTTTTACTCCAGTCTCTCAGGATGCTTGCTCTTGGAATGCTGCCACTGAGCTGTGAAAAATCTAGGCCGTACTGAGGGGCCATCTGTGTAGGGACTCTGTTCAGCTGTCCCACTGAGTCCAGGCTGTGGTCATCCCAGTTAAGGCATGAGGCACGTGAGTGGAGAAGCCACCTGGAAGTGGGTGCGTCAGGCGCAACTGTTCTCGTTCCTTGGTGTTCAAGTCACTCCCAGCGACCTGGGTCTCCTTGGTGGGGCCTCGGGCATTGCAGAGTAGGGATAAGCCATTCCAGCTGACCCCTGTCTGAATTCCTGACTCACAGAGTCCACGAGCTTAATAAAATGACTTCTTTATGTCACCATGTTTTGAAGTAGCTTGTTCCATAGTAAAAGTAACTGGAGTATCCAACTAGCAGTGAGTCACAGCAGTAGAAGTGTGTGTGTGTGTGTGTGTGTGTGTGTGTGTGTATTTAATACAGTGAGAGATCTGGAGGTAGGCTGTTGTTGGTCACTGCTCAGCATGGCCATCAGGGACCCAGGATCTTTCCATATGTCTGTGTTGCCATCCTTAGTATGTTGGCTTTCGCCCCCATGCTTGTTGCTTCAGAGTTTTGGCATAAATGCTGTAGCTCTAGGCATTGGGTCAGCATTCAAGTTGGGAAGAAGAAAGGACAGGCAGAGCCATCTACATGGTTTTATTAGAAAAGCAAAACTTGCCCAGAAATCCCCAGGTCTCCACTTGTGTCTCATCAGCTAGAATTTTGTCACAAAATTTGTGATGAGAACAGAGTCTGGGAAAATGAGTGTTTACCTGGCACATTGCTGTCCTAAATACAACTTGGGCTCCCTTAGCAAGGACACAGGAGAACATGAGCACCGTGTGGGCAAGACCATTGTCTACCACATGCCTCCATTGTTTTGCATGTTTTTTTTTCCTGGTTGGCTCAATTAGATGGTAAGTCTTTGAAAACAGAGATAAGGCCGGTTACTTCTTTGTAATGCTTCTTAGCCTCCAATATAGCACCAAAAAGGCCATGTCTGTTTAATATGTTCACTTATTGATGACAGAGAAGGAGAAGGAGAAGGTTTTCCATAACGGAAGTCTTCACATTGTTTTTACTTTGCATGCCCCTTGAAAGAATTGTGTAAGAGATAGTGTTCCCACCTTGTACATTTTTTTTCTGTTAATACTCACCCAATATTTTTTTTCATTGCTTTTCAGAGAGAGTAGAAGGGAGGGAGGGGGAGAGAGAGAGAGAGAAACATCGATGTGAGAAGAGACACATTGACTAGTTGCTTACTGCATGCACCCCGACGGGGTGGGGAGCGAACCTGCAACCAAGGTGTGTGCCTTTGACCAGGAATGGAACTCTAGACTCTTTGGTGCGTAGGCCTACACTCTAACCACTGAGCACACTGGCCAGGGCCCCCTTGTACATTTTAAAGTTGATACCTGCAATTTTCATTATAACTTTACAAAGTTGCAAAGAATATAATTTTTGGCATATCGTAAATACTGACATTAAAAATAAACCTTTTTACTGCTTTTTAAAAAGTTCCCAATGAAATCTAAATGTGATAGTGATTTGATATGATTACCTTCCGTTTAAAACTACAAAAATAAGCTTTGCTTTAGTAGTCAGAATTTAGCATCATTCCTTTGCTCCTTGAACTTATATTTTTATTCCACATTCCCCACAGAATTTTTCCTAATGTAATATATTTTTATGCTTGAAAGTTTTTTATTGATTTCTGTATCATACTTTTGTGCAACAAAAACATACTTATAAATGGAAATAGCATTTTAAAACATTTACGTGACTAAAAGGGTTTAAGTACTGAAACATTTCTTCTGGATTGAATTATTAAAATTATTATACAACTGAGAAAAACAACCTAAATATATTTTACATTTTGATATATAATTATTAAACACAGAAGTGAAATTCATTGGAAATGCATCTGCTATGAGATGGATGGGATTTAAAAAATTATTTCGTGTATCTATGGGTGAATATCACTTATTGCTAGAATGAGACTAAGTTTGGCATCAATTGCAAGCCTATTTTTTGTTTATTAAGACATAAGTGCTGATGGATATTAACTAGACTTATTGTGGTGATCATTTCACAATATATAGAAGTACTGAATCATTACATTGAAATGAAACTAATGTAATGTTATATCTCAATTATACCTCAATTTAAAACAGACACAAGCGCTGAAAACATTGTTCATATAAGTAAATGGAAATGTAAGGATTATTGTTACATTCGAATTGAGTTCAACTATTTGAGCTAAGCCATATATTAAAAATCTCATAGTGATTTATCATAAAAAATGATTTTTAACGCTGTGTTAGCTGACAGCTCAATTAGGTACTCCTTTGGTTATTGGAAACCACCTGACCTGGAAAAGAACTTGTAAACAGTCATTTGAGTTCAGTTGCAAGTGGATTTCTTACCCGCTCATTAGACACACAGGCAACCTCAGCATTTCTGTTGATGTTGCTGTTTGGAGCCCTGGAAGTCTGTACTCCAGGACACATCGTATTAAGCTTTAAGAGGAGAGAAAACTGTGTCTTTCTTTGGGTTAAGTGGGAGGAGGAAAGAAAGAAGCTAGGGGAAGAGAGTTTGCCTGCTGCCCCAGCTGCAGGCAGATCAGTTTTGGGAGAATCTGAAGGAAAACTGAGGATTCTGAAATCGATCCTCATAAATCTATCCATGCCCTCAAGCCAAGTTTGCTTGTACCCACAAGAACATGTGTACCCCAGCTTGGAGACTGCTGATCCAGAGGCTGTTAGAACTCATGGAGATGTTAACACTCCTCGAGAGGGTGGCTTTGGTTGAGTTTTCCCTCCAGCATTTTGGCTTTCAGGGAACTGCTCTGTGCTAAGGGCCTTATAGGTACCATCACATCTCACTGAGTCCTGGGACAATCTTAAGAGGGAGGAAATACTATCCTGTTTTGCAAATGAGGGTGCATAGGTTAAGGGAAGTGGCAGCCATCCTGTACCAAAGCCGGGGTTCAAAGCCAGGGTTGTGGGTTTACAGAAGCCGAGCTCTTTAGCTGCTTTGTTAAGACGGTGCCCAGCGTTCGGTGCAGTGAACACAGAGCTTCATCCGAGCTGTTGTTGCCTGCACTGCTGTGGCTTTTATCCTTGCTTTCTTCTTGGGAAGTTTCTCTACAGCATGGTTCTCAAACACAGAGGTCTGGGCCCCACCTCCATGAATTTTTAATTCAGTTGGTCTGGGTGAGGCCCCAAATCTGCAATTCTAACAGATTCCCAGGCTCGGGAACCTCACTTTGAGAACCACGTCTCTTCAGCATGCCCAGTCTGATGGGAAAGAGCCCCACTTCTAATGCATTTAGGGACTGATTTCTTTCCTTTAAGTTTATTTTAGGGCTGACATTTTTACCTGCCTAGAAGTGAGTCTATAAAACTATGTCACATGTATATTTCAACACCTGAAACAACTTTGGAAAAACTTGAGCTGCAGGAATTTTTGCTGGAGACATTTTGAGTGACATTGCCCATGGGCATGGCTGCGTAAGGGGAAACTGTGTTGACATACCTTTATTTATCCCTGTCTACTTTGCACACGAAAGTCCTCTGTGTCTTTGCCAAGTTGTTCCCTCCGTCCAGATGGAACATCCTTTCCTCCCTTCTTCACCCACTGGTTCAATATTCAAGACTCACCTCAGGATGTCTTTTTTCTGCAGTTTCCTGCTGAGTGCAGTTCCTCTTCCCTGAACTCCTCTACCCCTGTACAGCCGTCTGTAGGCATGGTCTTGCTTGCACGGTCTCTCCCACTGGATGATAAATTTGATACTACTTAGTGCTCAGTAAATAATAGTTAGCTAACATTTAATAGCACTTAGTATATACTAGGCATTGGGTAAACACTTTACGTATACTATTTCATGAAATCCTTCCAACAGCCCGGCTGGAAGGGCTCAATTGGTTGGGCATCGTCCTATGCATTGAAAGGTTGCTGGTTCGATTCCTGGTCAGTACACATACCTTGGCATATATCTGGGTTGTGGATTTGATCCCTACTTGGGGAACGTATGGAAGGCAACCAATCGATGTTTCTCTCTCACATCAATGCTTCTCTTTCTCCTTCCTCTCTAGGCATGTTCTTGGGTGAGGATTGAAATACAGAATATTTTAAAAATTCCTTACAGCAATCTTATGAGCTAGATATAAAAGAAATTCCTTACAACAATCCTCTGAGGTAGATATTGTTGTCATCCCTGTGTTGCCATTGAGGCACATAATTTATATCAAGAAAATGCCAGTCCATTGATTTCTTGATTTGTGTTGTGAGAAATGTCAAGGGGGATGGACAGTCTGAGCAGCACTTTCTCAGGAAGCCAGAGTATAAGCCTCCATTCGAATAGCTGGCACAATAAATTTAGACCAGGGGAACTAGTAACCTGGCTCCAGTCTGAGGTGGCCTCGGATTAAGACAATCCATTGCTCTAACAAGGATGTCTCTGGAGTAACAGGGGAAGCCCTTGGCCACTTTTGCTTCACGGATAAGAGCAGGGACTCTGCAGCTAGACTGCATGCCAAATGCCAGCTCTGCCACTAACTAGCTATGTGACCTTGGGCAAGTTACCCATCTGAATGGGATGTTTGTAATAACGGAACCTGGCTCATAAGCTTGTTGTGATGGCCAAGTTCTTTAGCGTATGTAAGGAATTTAGGAGCGAGCCAAGAGTAGAACAAGAACTGTGGAAATTCTTGCTACTGTGACTATTAGCACTGTATTCTCAGAGGCTTGGCATATAGTAGGTGCTCAATGCATATTTTTGAATGAGTGAGTAAATGAATGAATGATTAGTTTGACTAGAGCTTTGATGTTTACTTGACAGCAATGATTTTCAAAAATTTCTTTTGACAGTGACCAATAATAAAGAAATACACTTAAATTAAGGCTAATACACAGGTGTATACACACACGTCTTCCCAGGGCCTAGGGACCACTCTTGCATGAAGCTCCAATTTTCTCAGGGCTGCGTGAACCAGAGCTGTGGCCTAAAAGTAACTGTGTCAAGGACCTTGTGCCTCTTTGGCAAAGTTTAGACTTCGCTGAGAAAATGCTATCTCTTCTTTAAGGTCTCTTGTTTTTCTTTTAACACTTTGCCTAAGGTTGACTAGTGCCTCTTGTGGGGATGGTCTTGATCTTCCCTGCACCCTCCACCCACCCAGATACAAGGAGCAACCACTCCTTTTCCTGACAGGGCTGATGGCTCTTGGGCCCATTTCGACACTGGGGAGGCCTTGACTGGCATTCAGTCCAGATTCCTGAGTTTTTGGTGGCTGGCAAGGGTGGATGAAGGGTGGCTGCAGCGTAAATGAAGGAGAGGGTGGTGGAGTGTGTCCTGATGTGTGTTTAGAAGTGTATGAGAAAAAAAAAGAAGTGTATGGACTCTAGACAGAGGTGCCCTTTGCAACAGACTGGCCTGAGCTCCATTTGCTGCCCTTTCTCTGGTCACTCTTGGTTTTCTCTGGCAAATGGCAATGACAGAATCCTCGGGAAACTTTCTTAGCCACCAGCTTGGTTCTCGTCAAGGCTTGCATTTAAATGCCACATGTGATACTACTTCAGGTCAAGGAAGAGAAAGGGAAAGGCCAGAGGAACTCTTAATAGTAACATTAATAACCCTTGCTGCTGTTTAGTGGGTGTCTCTGGGCTTTGACACTCGTGGTTTCTGCCTCCTGGTTCAAAACGGCAGCTGTGTCTCTGCTCTATAACCTGGTGGTCCACGTGGCCTCTACTTATCTTTGTTGTTTAAACATTTTAAAAAACATTGATCTGAGAGAGAGGGAGGGGGAGAGAGAGAGAGAGTGAGAAACATCAATGAGACAGAAACATTGATTGGCTGCCTCCTGTATGTACCCTGACTGGGATTGAACCTGCAACCTGGGTATGTGCCCTGCCCGGGAATCATCCCACCACCTTTTGGTGAACAGGACGACACTCCAACCAATTGAGCCACCCAGCCAGAGCTATTTAAGCATTTTAAAGTCTATTCCATTGTTTCTTCTGAATGCTAATGATAATCTTCTCAAACCATTTAGGGCTCTTGTTTTTTCTGACTTAGGAAGGTGGATACCTCTACCTACATCCCCCATTCCTTTTGTTCCTCTGTTCTCCATCACTTTAAAAAAAAAGTCTTTATTGATTTCAGAGAGAGGAAGGGAGAGGGAGAGAGAGAAACATCAATGACCAGAGAGAGTCATTGATCGGCTGCCTCCTGCACGCCCCCGACTGGCAACTGAGCCCACAACCCCGGCATGTGCCCTGACTGGGAATCGAACCTCCATCTCCTGGATCCTGGTCGATGCTCAACCGCTGAGCCGTGGCCAGTTGGGCTGTTCTCCAGCACTTTTCAAAAATGTCAGTGTTAGTGTATTTTCCCCAAAGACTAAGTAATGTGGACGCTTACAATTTGCTGATTTTGTATGTGTTCCATTTTCCAAGTATTCCCTAGCCTATTTGTTGTCGATAGGTACTTTCGCAGACTCTTCATTACTTCCTAATTGTTTACCTGCCTTTCTTGGCCCCTCCCTCTTTCCTTTCCTGCACTTTCTCTATTTAAGCAGTTGGTCATGGATTTTTGGATTTCACAGAGCAAAAGTTAAGAAAAAGGAAAAAGCAGGGTAACTTACAAAGGGTTGCTGTCTTTTTATTTTTCTGAATAATGACAACTACTGGTGCTACCTCTTCATGTCACACTTTCATTGTTTGTTACATGGTTCTGTAATTTGTTGTTGACATGAATGCCTTTCTATGAGCTTGGTATTCTCAGTTCTTTGCCCAGTTCCTGGCACATCATGGCCCTCAATAAATGCCAATTGAATGAGTCATTGAGTAATTTATATAACACACCTGTGCAGTATCAGTGACTATTATTTTTCACCTGGCACCTTCTCTTATCCCTCCCCAGTCGGTAAAAGCTTTTTGGAAGAGATAGGAAGGTGTAGTAGAGCCATAGAGTAATGGTCACTTTGACCTTGACCTTTCAGTTGGCTAAAGGCTGCATGAGGATCCATGCCACATGCCTGTGACAATTAGCCAGTGTATATGCGAAGCTTGCTTAAGAAAGCTGTGCTGGAAGGGTGCTTATTTATTTGGAGCCCTGTGCCACAGAGTGACATTGGTTCTTTCTCATCTGGAGCATTCTACTCAATCTGGGACATGAGCTGTTAGGAGGAGAGGGGATATTGGTTTCTTTAATTTCCCTAACCCTGACTGTTTCTGGAAAGGACTACGGAGAGGGCAAGAGAGACATTCACAGCTGATGACAGTCTTCCTGGGAGGGTCTTGCAGAATCTGGATGTCCCGAATTACCATGAGTGGTGAAAGAAATGGCGATGTGGACACTAGAGAGCAAACCAGGTACACATGTCAACCCTCTTCTTAAGAGCAGCTGTGCTACAAAGAAAGGGGCTTTAAACTTGGGTTTCAGTGCCTGTGTGACTGGATCAATTTCCTGCCCCATGGGTCTGAGTTTCCTGGTCTTGAAAATGAAGGTTTGGGACTGGAAGATGCTTGCAGGTCTCTTTGGGTTTGATAAAGCATAACTCAAACGTTTGAGGGCTATGCTGGAGAAGAGAGTCTTGGCTCCAGAATTTTCTTGTAGATTTCAGAGGGCAGAACTCAGACCAAAAGGGTGGGAAGAGAGGCCAGCTGGCTGCTCAATGAGAAAGTCATTTCAGAGGGAGGGAGAATGTGGACAAGTCCTGTCCCCAGAAGTGTTACCAGTGCCACCCACCTGGGCAGATTTAGAGATGACTCTTAATACCTTTGCAGCATTTGCCAGGTTTTCCCCAATGTAAAGTTGTTATTCTTGGTATTTTTGCCTCTTTTTGTACTGTACTGTTTAGGAGGAAGTCACTATGTACAGCCCACACTATGGAGTGGGAAGTTATGCATCACTTCCTTGGGAGTCTTCAGCTTTAGATTAAAAAATATTTATTTATTATTTATTGCTTATTGTTGACAGTATTACAGATGTTCCCCATCCCCCGCTTTACTTCCCTCCACCCCGCCCCCGCCCCACCCTAGGCCTTCCCCACACCATTGTCGGTGTCCCTGGGCTATGCATATATACTATGTGTTCTTTGGTTAATCTTTTCCTGTCGCTCCCACCCTCCTCCCCTCTGACAGCTGTCAGTCTGTTCCATGAATTCATGCCCTCTGGGCCTATTTTGCTTGCCAGTTTATTTTGTTCATTAGATTCTACATATAAATGAGATCATATGATATTTGTCTTTCTCTGTCTGGCTTATTTCGCTTGGCATAATACTCTCCAGTTCCATCCATGCTGTCCCAAAGGGTAAGAGATTCTTCTTTTTCACAGCCCCATAGTTTATTTTGACTTGTCTCACAAGCATCTTACAGAGCCAGGTGCAGTAAGGGAGCCCATTGTTGCTTTTCCTTTGGTCAACGACAGACAGCTAATGAAGGCATGGGATTTACTTAAGCTAACAAACGATTATCCTTCCCTATAGAAAGGTTACCAGAATGCTGAATTTGCTAATTACTCTTCTCTGCTTCTCCCAAGCAGTGATTTTGAGAGATTCAGGTTGGCACAGCTCATCCATTATTCAAATCTAAGGTAAATGTTGCGACTGAGGAGCCCGGGAGGCTGAGGAAGAGGGAGGGGCTGCTACTTACCAAAAATGAAGCGGAGAGAATCGGATGCAGGACTCAAGTGGCCTAAAGGGACACAGCATGGTTAAGAGGGAATTCACCGGGAGTTTGGTCTCTGGGACTAAGTGGCATTTCTCAGTCTGTGCCATCCATCAGCATTTCTTCTGGATTACTGCTTGCACCTCTGCTAATGGGGGCTGAGGAGAAATGTTTATCCTGGGACAGTGGCTGGAAGGAAAGGCTGTGCAGTCTCTCTGGCTTTTTGTTCCCAACTTGCTGCCATTATCATGTAAATCAGGCTATTGCCAGCCTTGGTTTCTCTGCTGCTCACATCCAGAGTTGATGTTTCTGTCCAAGTCTGCCACTAACAGGCTATGTGATCTTTGATTCCCATTTCCTCATCTGTAAAATGATGTTGGTTTGAACCAAAAAGTGCAAGTATAGGCACTAGTGATGCTTCACCCCCTTTCAGACTTTTGGCAGATATTGCTAATTGCTGTGTGGCCACAGCATCCTTCTCAACATAGTGCTCTAGGAATTAACTACATATCACTTGGGGTGAGCAAGCAAGGAAATGATTTGCCCCCCTGGACTAGATGCTGTTTTAGGGCTTCTTCAAATTCTAAGGTTTTAAGATTCAGGTTGGCACAATTCATCCATTATTCAATCAACAAATATTCCTGTACCTTCATGTGTCAGGCTCTGTGCTACACGTTGGGTATACATGGTGAATGAAAGAGACATAGTCCTGCCTTGGCAGGTGGCTCAGTTGGTTGGAACATCATCTCATACACCAAAAGGTTGTGGGTTCGATTCCTAATCAGGGCACATGCCCAGGTTGCAAGTTCAATTCCCAGTTGGGGTGTGTATGGGAGACAACTGATCAATGATCCTCACATCATTTTTTTTTTTCTTTCTCCCTCTCTTTCTCCTTTCCTCTAAAGTCAGTAAAAACATATCCTCAGGAGAGGGTTTAGGAAAAGAGAGACATGGTCCCTGCCTTTGTGGAGCTTACAGATTTTAAGTTCTTTGATCAGTGTCATGTGTTGTATTACAGTAGCTCTCAGTACAGGTTAGGGCAATGCAAGTCATCTGACTGTGGGAGGAGGAAGCAGATTTTATTAAGTACCTTGGGCAAGTTTCAACCTTATTATCTCATTTAATCCTCACAGCCACCTTATAAATTAGGAAGTAGTAATTACAATTTACAAATGAGAAAAGCAAGGCACACAGAAGAAGTTGCCCGAGGGCCCAGAGGGGTAGGTGGTAATGAGATTAGACCTTTGGTGAGTCTGATGCCAACGGCAATGGTTTTTATACCATTCCTCACTCACGGTTCCAACAGATCTGTTCATTAATATAAAGAGAGAGTGGCTTCGGTAAAGGAAGAGGGCGGGTTAGGGTACATGTTGGGGACAAGGGTGAGGCCGGCCCGTGTAGCTGCTGACGTGTAGCTGCTGGAGGCCTTGGCTGAGGATGCTGTGTGGGGCCGAGGCAGCCCTTCAGCCCAGTGGAGGAGCTCTGGCTAGAACTATGCTATACATGAGGCCATCCCAGAAAATGTGCCTTTTCCTGCCCCCAGGTCATTTATCATCTCTTAACAGCCTGCTGTCCTCCTAGGCCTGCCTTTGCTTTGCAATGTAACCAATTCTCTCCTCATTTCCAAGCTGCTTGAAGCTCTGAGAGTTCTCCCTATGCTCTTGTGTTGCCCTGAGATAGGTTGCATTCTGGAAAGGTGTTTAGGAAGGCAGAGGAGGAGGCAACTATTGGGCACAGCTGAGTTGAACTTGCCCTCCCGGTGTGGCTCTGCTCCAAGCCCAGACCTCTGTCAGGGCAGGATCACCAGCCCAGCCTCGCTCTGTTTTCACACTTGGTACAGCGCTTTCCACCAGAATGTTGAAGCTCCCTGCTGGACGCCCAGAGTGTTGCTCACAGAGGCTGATGGTGTTCAGTGTTTGGGGGCTCAGAACGCCCGCCCTGAACACTAGGTTCAAGCTGGGTGAAATAAAGGACTTTCTTGGAAAAGAAATAGAGAAGAAAATCATTAAGGCTTCATTCAGATATTTCCAGAGACTAGAAAGCCCCCCCCCCCCCCATAGAAAAGCTCTTATTTCCTTCGTTTCCTAAATAACAACTTAGTGGACAATGGGAATTTATTCTCCCTTATGAGTGAACTAAACATTCCAACTGGTACTAGTTGGTTTTGTCTCAGTTTCACTGAGAATAAAGCCTGAAACACGGACTTGGGTGCAGATAGTTTATTTGGGAGGGTGATGCACCACTCGGAGCTTTCCCGCAGGACTGAAAGGTTGATTCGCCATCTGCTGGGAGTGCTGTGGCCTAGAGCCCTCTTCGCAGGTCAGCCGCATTTGATGGCCTCAGGTTCAAAGAACCACACCCATTTCTGGGTGGCTTCCATCCCATGACTGACAAAATATAGGGTACAGAGCTCTGGCCCCGCCCCCAAGCCGGGATAACCCGAAAAGGTCATCTCAGCCTCTCAGCTCCTCCAGGACTCAATCATCAGAAGAGCTGGGTTCAAAGAAAGCAAGTGCTTAGGTTGAGTTTAACCAAGGTCAGGGCCCTGGTTAGGAAAGAATGGGACTCTGACACAAGGGGTGGGGACTTCCAGTTGGTGTATCTGAAAATCTTGAATCCGCAGCCTTCCCTACACCCTTGAGCCTGCAGGAATGACCCCTTCCTCCCTATTAAGGGCTAGAGCTCCCCTTTGCTTGAAGACAATGCAAAGATCTCTTCTCTGCAAGAAAGCACGTGCCTCCCTCAGAGTGCCCAGCCTCCCTCCTGGCCTGGGGCCAAATGGTAGGGGGTGGTCACAATACCTGCAGCGGATAAGCACTGGAAGGAGGGAGGAGGCCAGAGCAGAGGTGGGGAGCAGAAGGCGAGGCCCCTTGACTGTTGCCTTGCCCAGGCCTGGAGCACCAGAAGTTCTTTCTTCATGGGAGGGTGAATGAGTCCAGTTAAAGATGCAGAATGGGTTTGAGGAGTTGGGTTTGACTTCTAGCTTGAGGACACCCTATATTCTTTAGCAATCGTGTCCTCTCCCAGAAAGCATTGGATTTGGTTCAGAAACTTGTGAAGCAGTTGGCCTTCCCCAGGAGGGCCCGGAAGGGTGTGATTGCAGGGTCCAGTGTAGATGCAGCTCTTCCAGAAGGGACTTCCTTAGAGCATAGTCCTGTGAGGCGCTTTTCCTCCCTTGTCACATAAGTTTGGGAGACTGTGCATTCTGCATCCCCATGTTGAGTAATTAGCATGTTAAAAGTTCTTGGAAACCTGCAATAGAGAGAGCTATTTAACTTTATCTAGCTTTTCCTCAGTTTGCCCTGCTACAGGAAACTGATAGCCCCTCTAGGTAACAGCTGGGGGTGGGGGTGGGCGTGGGCGTGGGCGTGGGGTGGAGACACAAACGTGCAGTCCCGAAGAGAATTTTGAGTGAGAGTCTGGGGATCAGTCTTTATATCATGCTCTCTGGCAGTCCAGCCATACTGGTCTTTGTGTTTATGGTGTCCTAGCTGTTCTAGCTAGGTAGTGCCTTTGCATGAGTGGCGCAGCTTGTCCCTTGGCCCAGAATACCCTGTCTGTCCGGTGTTCCCCTCCTATCTCCCATCTGGTTCTTCAGTGGCTGGCTCCTTCTCAGTTTCAATCTCACCTCACCCGCTTACAGAGGCTTTCCTGAGCAGCCAGTCTAATGTTAGCCTCAGTCATTTTATTTTCTCTATAGTGGTTCTGCTCTTCTGAAATTATCTTAATTTACTTATTTGTCCTTATGCTAGAATGAGGTTTCCAGGAGAGCTGGGATCTTCTCCACCATTGCATGCCATGGTCTAGACCTGCATCAGGGGCTTCCTGTGTGATAATAGCTAGTGACCACCAGGTCTGATTGAGGGCTGCCATGGGCCAGGCACTCCTCTTGGAGCATTCCTGTGTTGTCTTGTTTTAAGATTTGTTGACTAAATTAAGGAGGGGAGCCCTCTCCCGGCCTCTACCTCTGCCTCCACATACAAATCTGGCCCACGTCTAGTCCTGCCTCCTCTAGGAGAGTATTCAGGTGGCACTAACCCTCCCTCACACCACTTACTGCAGATCATAATTCACCTGTTGTGATTCCCTTCATACCAATGGTTAAAATTAATTGAGTGTGTTTTAAACACCAACTTTACAGTTTATTTTGTAATGTTTATAGTGGTAGTTTTGCTGGAAAAAAATCGAGTTGTGCTGCAGTGTTGCTGAAAAGCCCCTCGCTGGGCTGTAATACCCCGTTATGAGCCCCTGGTGGCAGGAACTGTCACTCACTCAACCCAATCACTGGATATTCACTGAGCACATAACCCATGCCAGACACTGGTCAAAGTGCCGGGGACAGTGTGGACAAGGCAGGCACCACCCTGGACCCCTTGTGCTGACATCCTGGAAATGTTTTATGGTCTTCTGCACATCTCATGGTGTTAACACATTCATTTACTCACTCACTCACCTGCTCACTTATTCACCAGTATTTGAGGAACAACTGGGTTCCAGGCACTGGGTTTGGTATATGGATGTGACAATATCAATAACTCATAGTGTGTAGGGGAAGGGGACAGATAAACAAATCACAAGAATATCAAGCTGAATGAAGGGGTCTGATGGAGTCCGGGGTACCATGGAGGGCTGCCGTGATCTGAATGAGAAGCACATGTTCACTGTCACGGGACTGCTTTTCTCACAGTGGGAACAGAATTGCCCTGAGGTGGGAGGAAGCCAGGATGCTCTGGAACCCGGAGAAGGCCAGTGAGCTGGGAACCAGGGAGAAGGGGTGTCTAGAAGGCGCTCCTGTAACATCGAACAAATTGGAAACCTAACCACGGCTTTAATTTAAACAAAGACTTTCTCCAATGTAACCCAATCCTAGGCTTGCACCAAATGGTTCCCTTTCCCAGGGAGAGCGACACTAGAGACAGACATGCCCTTAGAGGGAGGCCTCTAGAGTGGCCCTGCCTGGGTTCCAAGAGGAGCGGTGGTGCTCTGTGAGCATCCCAGGCTTGTAGAATAAACCCCGCCAAGAAGGCAGATGCCCACCGCCTCCTTCGAATCCCTTCCCCCTCGAGGTGGAGTGGCTGCTTGTGCCAAACATTCATTCAGCCGCTGGTGAGCAGGGGCTCAGAGGTGCAGGTGAGGGGAAGCGGGAGGGGAAACTGTCGGGAGACTCGAGGGAGGCCCACTCAAGGGTTAATTTCTCCTGCCTATGTCTCAACCCCTCTCTGCACACAGGCGGTATTTATAGATGGGATAATTGCAGGGGCTTTGAAAGCAGCGCTTCCAGCAGCAGGGCTGCTGGGTGGGGGTGGGGAGGCCTGGGTCCCACCTGCACTGGGGAGCTGCCCCTCCCCCACTCTCCCTTTCCCTTTCTTCGGCCTCCTAACCAGACCCAGCAAGCAGCAGCCTCACCAGGTATTAAATATGTCACATTTAATCCCCCAAAACAGCCTTAGGCAGTGAGTACAGTAACTTCCCCCTGCAATTCAGTGAGGCCTTTCGTGATCACCTTAGCTGAAGGGGCCCCTACAACCCCCCACTGTGCCCCAACTCTAGAGCCTTGCCATGTTTAACTTCTTTGGTGGCACTGATTGTAATTGGAAAATTATCTTGTTTGCATATTTTTTCACTTGTGTATTTCATGTCTGTGTTGTTTCTCTTGTTTGCTGAACGCCTGGCCTAAAACAGGCGTTGGATAAATATTTGTTGAATAAATGAATGCTTATTTAGCAGAATAGGAAACTGAGGCTCAGTGGGGTGAAGTCATTTTCAGGGTCACAGGGTGAGTAAGTGGGTAGTGCTGAAATTATCCTCCAGGTCTGATGGTCTTCAAAGGTTAAGGTCTCACACTGGTCCAGGTAGCTAAGGGTGTGTGTGTGTGTGTGTGTGTGTGTTTGGGAGGGAGGCCTGTGTGTATGTATTTAGGGGGAGATCTCTGTGTGTGTTTAATTAGGGGGAGGCTCGTGTGTGTGTGTGTGTGTGTGTGTGTGTGTTTAGGGTGGGGCTGCAGTTTTTGGTGGACTGAGCTCCCTCTTGGTCCTGGCTGAAGGGGCAGATGCTCTTCAGCTGTGGCTAATTGTTACCGGATTGTTTCAGGACAAGCCAGAAATCTGGATTTTTATGTGAAATGTACTGGTTTTTAAATGCTGGCAACAAATCCACATTAAAAAACACACCACACAGAGCACAGGCCAAGGACAACACAGCTGCGGGCTGCATGGGGCCTGCAGTTTGCAACCTCTGCCTTCTGCTCACCTGCCCTGTATTGAAAAGTAACACGGATGGATATCACTCATCCCTTCCAGGGACACTGCACTGGGACATTTCAAAGCCCTGTCTTACCTAACATTTCTTTTAATGATCATGATGTTCCAGGAAGAAGGTAGGGGAAATTGCTGCACCCATTCCAGAGATTAGTAAACAGAGACCCGAGGGACTCTTATGAAGCCACAGGGAATGGCAAAGAGCTCTCCCTCTCAGGCCTTTGCCTTCTAGCCGGGTATTGTCTGCCCTGCCTAGGACCCCCTCTCTTTATTTCTCCCCCTCTCCTGGGATACAGGAGAGAGGCCATGTCAATGGGATGAAGAAATCTCACTCTGTGCCACCCACAGGTTTGGGGTGCCCCCAACAGGATTCATTGATAGCTCTGTGGAGAGTGGCCTGTGCTGGTTCTTGTTTGGAGATGCAGTTATCACAATACTGTCACGCTGAGTAATGATATAGCTCCATCAACACACTTTAATTCTGATTAGGCTTTAACAGTTATCAATCAGCCCAACAAAAGAAGGGGGAGCCTTGGCTAGTCTGCAAGCTCCTCTATGGCACAGCGCCTCCCTTATTCCAGCCTAGGGCCACCCTGAGAGTAGACTGGTAGCAGACAACCGCTGAGTGAATGCAGGAAGGAATGAATGAATTCCCAAGGGCCCACATGGCAAGGGGAACTGGGTGGAGGGCCTCTGAATAATAATAATGTCATAACCATAGTTAGCATTTACTGTGCACCTATATATTCCAGACACCATCTTAAGCCTTTTACCTGTCTGTTGAGGTCAGCTGTAAATCTAGACCAGTGACAGGCGCTCTGTAACGGCTCAGAACACTTTAACTATATTAATATTTCATGTAATCCTCACAGTGCCCCTGGGAGAGGCAGTATTACTGTGATGCAGATAGGGAAACCAAGTCACCAGGAGACCAAGCAACTTGCCTAGGTAACCCAGCAAGTAAATGGTGGTGGCCCAGGGCTTGAACCTCCAGCTGTCTGACCCCGGAGCTCATGCTCTTACCCTCTAGGGAGTAGCAAAGGAGGGAGTTGCTAGAGGGAGACAAGAGAAGTGAGGAGGAGCATTCGAAAGAGTCAAGAAAGAAAGGGTGCGGGAGGGAACCAGACTGAGAAAGGGCAGCACATGGGGCCTCGGGCAGACGGGCAGTGTGAGCTGAGTCAGAACACGGTGCAGGGCATTCATCTCCCCGAGGCTCTCTCCCTTGTGAACATGATGGAAACTGACAGGTTCAGGATTAATCTAAGGTTTCAGCTCTCTGAGTACCAGGTGGAAATTTGCCTGAAGCATGGCCAGAGCATGATTTGTGGGCAGGGCCTGACCTTGGCCGCCAGCCGGCCCTGTGCCCTCCACACTTCTCCAGGGAGGCTGGCAGGGCCAGGGGCCCCTGCTGAGACAGGTCAAAAGGGTTTAAAAACAGGCAAGAAACAAGAGAACAGATTGATTTTTCTCAGTGAACTCAATGCTCTGTGAAAGAAGTGTGTAATTATATGAACTTCCATGTAAGGAGTGAGACCTAGAGCTGTCCATTTCTCTGTGTCTCTCACATTTATTACCCGTGGGTGGTCTGGAACCTTTTTTCAGTACGTGTCTCCACAGCTCCTGGTTTTAGGTGAAGTAAGTGAGGAGAGGCAGGTGCTTTTAAATGTGTGTTTTTTTTGCTCATGGTCCATAGTAAGAACAACCTTTGATATCAGCACACCGTAAATAAACACAATATAGTGGCAGGAGCCATAGTGTCCATGGTCCTCTCAGGCCAGGCCTGGGAGCCGGAGCTGCTGGGGGGTGTGGTGGGGCCACATTAAGGCCCAGCCATCGCCTTCAGGGAGGGTAAGCTGGCCTGGTCCTCTCAGGAGATGAGTTGAAGGAATTGGTGGTCAGAGCCCTGTCCTTGAGCAAGAGAGACCAAGTGAACCTAGGAAGGTGCTTACACTGGGACTAGGGTAGGCGAATTCCAACTCTTCTTCCTTGTTGGATAGTCTGTAGTGACCAAGTTTTGGCCAATGAGCTGCAAAAATAAGACTGTTGGGGGTTTCTAGGCAAGATGTTTTCTTTCTGATAAGGAAGGAGTTTCAAAGAAAAAAAGCCCTTTTTGCCGTTCTCTCTTTTTTTGAATACTCTTTGGAAGCTGTTGTGTGATAAGATGCTTGGAGCGTGGCAGCAATGTTGCAACGATGGGGGGAATGTACTGTAATGAGGACGGCAGAGGGTTTATGGAACTAGATACCAGGGACATAGCTGAGCTGGGGTACTTACCCTGGGGCTGCCTGCCTCTGCGTCTTGTCTAGTAAGTAATAACTGTCCCCAAAGTTTAAGCCCCTGTTGTCATATTTCTACTCCTTGCAGCCGAAATGGTCCTCACTGATTTAGAAGCATAAATTTGGGGGCTGCATTCCTGGGTTTTAGAAGGTTCAGACTTTTTGAGCTGACTTCTAGAACCAGTGTTGGGTGATTCAGGCCCATGGGTTGGCTAGCACCTCACTTTTTTTGTGCAAAGGAAGTTAATGTGGGGCCTCACAGTCCTGGCTCAGGATCAGTCTTCCTTGGTGTGTTTTGCTCTGTTTGATTTCCCTCCTTATTTTCCCTTTTATGAGAAAAAAATTCCCTTGAAACTGAAACTGAAACTGAAACTCCCTGTTCATTCAGTCAAGAAATGCTCTGGCCAAGTGCTCTGGAGGAGCCACACATGGAGACGAATCCCCAAGGGCATGGTGAGCAGGGAATGGGTAGGAGGACCTCTGAGGAGCTAACATGAATCACACACCTATTAAGTCAGACATAAAAAAGTTTATTTCTGGGCTCTCAATTTTACTCCGTCGATCTATATCTCCGTATGCCAGCGCCATGCCATCTTGATTAGTATCACTTTGAAGTGACTTTTAAAATCGGGAAGTGTGAGTTCTCCAACTTTGTTCGGCCTTTGTTTTGTTTTGACTATTTGAGTCCCTTGAACTTTCATGTAAATTTTAGGATAAATTTGCCAGCTTCTGCAAAAAAGGCAGCTGGGATTTTGATGGGGTTATATTAAATCTGGGGGTCCATTTTAACAACATTTTCTTAACAATATTATCTTAGCCATGAACATGGGATGGCTTAATAATATAATCTTAATAATATTATCTTCGCCATGAACATGGAATGGCTTTCCATTTTTTTAGGTCTTTAATTGATTTCAGCAATGTTTTGTAGTTTTCAGAGTATAAACTTTGCACATTTTTAGAGTATATTCCTAAGTATTTTATTATTTTTAATGTCATTGTAAATGGAATTGTTTTATTAATTTCATTTTTAGATTGTTCATTGCAAGTATATAGAAATACAATTGATTTTTGTTTATTGATCTTTTATCCTGCAATCTTGCTGAACTCATTTATTTCTTCTGGGTCATTCTTAATGGGATAAGTATTTTTTTTTTCCTTCTTAATTCTACTTGTTTCTGATCTCCAAGCTGTCTGAGCCTATCTTGGCTCCTTAAGTGTTTTTTCCATTTTTAATATAAGTAGACTGAACATTTAAAAAGCAAAACCCCCCGATGGAACTAGATAGTCCTCTATTCTTTATCGGTTTCACTTATGCTTTGTGTGCGAGCTATACAGAGTGAGCCGGGAATGATCTTAGGTATTGGGGGAAGGGGGAGAAGGAATTCCCCTTACCCGGGAATGAGAAGGGAGGGTCTCTGGAGAGAAAAGAGTAAAAGAGAGGGAGCAAGAAAGGGGAAGCCACTAGCACCAGAAGCGAGTTCCCTGAGGGGGTGAGGGAAGAGGTGAGGGAGGGCGAAGCGAGGCAGGGTTCGGTGTATCTGTCACCAAGCCTGGCTGCTCGAGGTAGTGGGTGCCAACAACTTGTCCCGAAGGACTCTTCGGTGTTGGTGAGAGTGAGAGTGAAGAATACGATGGCCGCCCAGTTTTCAGTATCCACACCAATGACTATTCACTGCCTGTCTGCTATGTGTCCTGCACTTACGTTCTCGTGACTTTTAAAACGACCATGGATGGTATCTCCATTTTACAGGCAAGGGAATGGAGTCGGGCAAGTTCAGGACATTTCCCAGTTAGTGAAGGGCAAGGTCAAAGGCTGAGGGCTGGCTTCTTTAACTTCTGAGTGGGCCTTCTTCCCGCATGCCTCGGCCTCCTGAGCCCTGGCTGGGGCGCTGTGCTCTGCAGCCCTGCCTCCCAGGCCTCCTCTGCAAGTTCCCTCTTAGGGCAGGTGTCTCTGTGCGTGTGTGGTGCTCCGAGGTCGGCCTTGTATCACCTTTTTTGCAAAGTATCCTCAGCTCAGCACTGGCCCTGTTGGCCAGCGAGTTCTGCTTTATTTAACACTCCCCTGCACACAGGTGGGAGAACTGGGGATGGGAATGGGAAACTCCTCTGACCCTCAAAGTGGAGGGCTCAGACTTCGCTGGTTGATTTGAAGATTAGCAAGTGTTTTGGTTGAGGCAGCCCTGAGCTGGCTGGCCTTGCTGAAGGCCCAGCTGCCACCCGGTGGTTGGCCTATAAATCACTGGGCCTTACCCTCTCTGAAACTCGATAAAGCTGAACCGTAAACAGCATCTCCTGGCAGTGATGAAGCGACTGGCCCCACCCCCAGCTCTGGACAAGGCCTCATAGAACTCGTTCAGGCCCTGGTTTCCTTCCTGTGCAGCTGCTGTTCTATTAGAAGCTGAGAGACTCTCCTGCCTCAAAACAGCTCCACTGGTGCCTATATTTTACCATTAGGGATTCATTCCATTGGGGTAACAGTGATTTCTCCATGAGATTCTATTTTAAAATGGGAGTATCTTGGGAGAGTGGCATGTTACTAAGCCTCTGAAATCTCAGTGTGAATGAACTTGCCAGCTACATTCTCCCTGCTCCACTGCCATTCCTCCTCAAAGTGGGCATCAATTTGAAAGAAATGCTGGAGGCAGCCCTGTGTAGTATCGAAGTCCCAAACCTGGCTGTACTTTCAGCACCAGGGGCACCTTTAGCTGAATTAGAAAAATTTCATTTGATAACTATTGACCCCCTCCCATTCAAACTAAATTTCACTCACGCAACCTCATCATTTAAGTAAATGTTATATATATATGAAGGAAACAAAATTCCCCCCTAAACTATAGATTTCCTGGGTCTCTTCTTGAACCTACAGAAATAGAATCTTCTGGAATGGGGGCTAGGAATCCTTATTTTAAAGTATCCTCTCCCAGTGATTCTAAATATGCAGACAGGGGTAGGATCTAGTGGAGCAGTAGACCAATGTTTCTCAGTGGTCGGTACTACGCAGAAGCATTTCCCTATTCCTGCACTCCCTGCCCAGGGCTTGGTGCAAAGCAGGCATGCAGTAGGTGCCCAATAAGTGATGTTTTAACTAAATTGGAAGAGGCTAGGAGTTGGGCAGAACTGGACTTGAGCTTAAGCTCGGCCACTTCCTGAGTACCTGGCAGGCGATTTCTTCCTTACCTGGGAAACCAGTGTGGTAATGGGCACAATGATAAGCTTGTTTAAAGGCCCTTGGGATTGTTCCCCTCCCTGTGGTGCCTCTTTCCTGAGGCTGTAAGGGGAGGGGAGGCGGTCAATTAGTGGATGGGGTAAGTCCCAGGAGGTTTTGTATCAATAACTCAAGGGGCAACTGTAAGCCTTCTTCAAGCACCGGCCTTTCCCTGCCACCACGGGTCTTATGACATTGCGTTTGGGCTATGTGGATGAAAAGCTGGGGACATTGGCAGGGCTGGAATTGATCCCTTCTCTGCCTGCCTGTGGCTGGATTGATCGGATACCTGCTTGACACTTGCAATTAGGAGACCAACTGGAGCTAATTTCTAGCTCCAGAGGACTGTGGGGGAGGTGGCATTAGAGAAAGCCTAGTGACTAGCAGGGAGCTTGCGGAGGAAGGGGGAGGGATGGGTGTAGACTGGGTGGTGTCTGCAGAGGGGACTGCTCTGGGGGATGGGTGTTGTTTGCCACCTTCCTTTTTTTTTTTTTTTTTTTTAAATCCTCACTCGAGGATATTTTTTCCACTGCTTTTCAGAAAGAGTGGAAGGAAGAGAGAGAGAGATCGATTGGTTGCCTCCTGCACTCATCCTGACTGGGGCTGGGGATCGAACCTGCAACTGAGGTACATGCCCTTGACTGGAATCTAACCCGAGACCCTTCAGTCTGTGGGCTGATGCTCTAACCACTGAGCCAAACCGGCTAGGGCTGCCATCTTCCTCTTGAGGGGAGAGGGCTATGACCACATTCCCCACAGTCTTACTGTGTCTTGCTGACACCTGCTTCTTCCAATCCTAGTTTTAATAATCATCACGTGAGTGCATTTTCTTAAATATTTTATTGAACAGGGAGACTCTGGAATGCGTAGGGGTAAGGATGGCTCAGGCATCAGGGAGTGTCTGTGCTTTTAGCCTCTCCCTTTGGAAAAAGGGATTGGCTGCCTCAGTTTAGGGACTTGGTTTCTGGCTGAGATCCTGGTGGAACCGTGTGGCCAAAGCTTGGTGTGGTGAGAGCTGAAAAGGGTGGGCCTCTGCTGCTCTGCCTTTGGTACTCTGGGGCTCAACTGTTCTAGGTAGTGAGGCTCCCAGAGTTTCAGTTTCTTTATCTGTAAAATGGGACAATAATCTTTACTTTACAAGGGGGTAGGGATTCAATGAGGAAAAGCACCTAGCACAGTCCTTGGAACATAGTAGTTGCTCAATAAATTGTTAGTATTGTTGCTGTTGTCATTTTTTCTATTTTCTCCTCTATTTTAAGACCCCCCCCCCCATTGTAATGTGTCTAAAATCATGTCGTGTCTTACAATCAATATATTTACTTTAGGTGTAGTGTTTTGCTTCGTCTTTCCCCAAGAGAGGTTATTAAATCAATGTTGACTTGTAGAACTAAGAGTTTCTCAGACCTGAGAAAATGTGGTACCACAGAGTTCTGTTTCTCAGCCCTCAGCTGGGAAAAGAAGCGATTTACAGATTTGCAGGGCCAATAACCTCTTTAAAAAAGGGAGATTAGCAGGTATTAAAAGTATATTAGCAGCTTATTGAGCAAAATTAAACAATATTGAAAAAAGGGGAAGGTTTGCAGAAAGATAGATAACATGCAAAGCGTTTCATGGGAAGGAAAAATATTTAGGAGTGTGTCTGGTCTGGAATCCTCCAGAACCCCTGTTGCTTGTTTCATCCCACTCATCTGCCTGCTTCTTCCTTAAAAAAGTCCCCCTCCTCCTGGGGGGTTATCTGTCTGCAGGGGCAGGGTGTGTGCCCATTTGTGACAGGGTATCTTGGATCCTGTCTACAGGATCAGTTTACAAAATACACTCACTTAAAAAAAATTAGAGCCTAACTTGAGGATCTTGAAAATGATGGGTGATAGCAAAATGTAGTATAATTCTGGCCTATGGACTTATAACTATTACATAAGGAATTTGAAGGTATTCTGTGTCTTCTTATGTAGTTTTGTACATGTATGTGCATGCATGTGTACTGTGCGATTAGGGAACCTGACAGAGAACTAACACCTTGCTAACAGGTCCCCTGCAGCCAAGGGAAGCTTCCAAGCCCACCTTGATTTCCAGGAGTTGGGCTGTGAGCAAACTTGTAGGGCCATATAGTCTCTGTTGTTTTGCAGGCCATATAGTCCCTGTTGCAGTTAATCACCTCCACTGTTGTAGCATGCAAGCAGCCATAGACAACTTGTAAGTGAATGGACAGGGCTCTATTTCATTTATACTTTACTTACAACCAGGGAGCAGGCTGAAGACGGTGGACCTCAGGTCTGTGGCTGTCAAAGAGGTGACATTCATGGAAACAACCACGTGGAAGGTGCCCCCAGGAGGGGGGCTATGGGGGAGCCCTAACTTTGGGTGACTGAGGAATATTCCTGAGAGAGAGAGTGGTCAGGTGGTTTGAATGAAGCTGGGGTGTGTGTGTATGTGTGTGTGTACTCACATAAATGAGTCATATTCCTTATTAAAACCATCCTAGTTCAATAATCATTACTGAAATGAAAGCAAATGTTTCCGCATCGTCAGGAGAGCCTTGCAAGGAGGGAAGGATCCTGTAACTCAAGGTCCCCTTGAGTTTCCATTGTCCTTGGGGAGTGAGATTCCCATGGTCACTGAAACAGGGATTCCAGGGACATGGTCTTCCCTGTTTAAAGGTCAGGCCCCAGTGCAGGCAAAACTTTTTTCTTAGTCCAAGTGCAGCCGAAAGATGCAGAGATTCAAGATTTTTCAGGGCATTTACAGGAAACCAAGGGGACAAATTCACACAGTGTAAGATGTAAGCACATCGAGTTTACCACATACAGATTTCTGACCCAACTCCAGCTAGATTGTTTCCATGGGTCTCAGAGTCTTTCCTTTTCCATACACTCCTGTGGTACTTTCTAGTTAATTCTTGCTTCAGGCCCGAGGACACCCCCATCCCTAGGTAATCAGAGGCACGCGGTGGCACGTGGTGTTCATCTTTGTGAACTACCTACATGGTGGACCTGATTCTCAACATGCAAAGAGGACCCATGGCCATGACATGCCAACTGTCTCTAAATAAATAAAGCATGTAAATGGTACAAGGCAAATAGAGTCCATTTAGAAAGAAAGAAAATAAAAATCAGGTGTAGTCCTTGCATTCAGGGCTGGCCACTGCACGTCCTGACGTCATTCTCCAGGCCCCTTTCTGTAACTTTTTCGGTGTGTTTCCCAAACCATAATTATAAATCCATTCAGCACTAATGACAATGCAGTAAGAGAAGGGTCATTTTGTCACAGAACACTAAGCACTGGGGGAAGTTTGACGAGGGGAAGGAAGGGGAGAGAAACTACAGGGGCATGCGAGGTGCTAGGCTGTGGCTCTGTTGCTTTCTGGGTGTCCTGGCCTGGTGCTCAGCCTGAGAGCAGTGGCAGGGGGTGGGTGGGGAGGGAGGACACAGCTGTCCACACCTATCCTGAGGTGCCCTTGCCCTCCCTGGCCATGAAAGGGAGGTGGCAACTGTTCTGCAAATGGAGACGGGGTAGGGGTGGGAGCTGGTGCCGCCTCACTCTCTGCAGCTGCCCATCCACCCTGGTCAATGATGCTTGTCTATTACCGCCCAGATCCAAGTCCAGCCACGTGTGAGGGGAACATCTGTCCCTATGGCTGCAGGGCCCTGCGGTCCTAGAGCCAGTGTGACTGCAGAAGCCAAATGTGAGGTCACTGGTTGGTAGTGTGTGTGTTGGGGTGGGAAGGGGGTGCAGAATGGTGCAGAGTGGAGGGCAGGGGTCTGGTGTCATTGGGGGCCCTGCCTGTTCTCTGGGTAGCAGGCAGAGCTAACCCTTTGGACACTAGGGCTCCTGAGTCCCCTGAGGCAGTGTCTGGAAGAGGGAGGTAGGCAATGGGTCCTTGGCGCTGAGCAGGCTGTGGGTAGAGCGGCGCGTAGAGTGTGCTTGTCTCCTGATCTCTGTGGCACTCAGCATGGGCAATATACCAGAGAATGAGTTTCTCCTGCTACCACATTGTGAGAGCTTTACAGATGCAGCTCCTACAGCCGCAGAGCCAGGTGTTCACAGCAGGACCCGCTTCCATCTTTCTCATTAGTGCTGTCTCCAGAGCTGCACGGATTGAGACCTGTGCTCTGGAGTGAGACCAAAGTGGGTTCAAACACAAGCTTCTTGATGTATTGGCTCTGTGACCTTGAGCAAGAGCTGAAACCTCTCTGTGCTCTTTTCTCCCCTGAAAAAGAGGATAACAGTGCCTGTCTTTGGAGGGATGGGAAGGATTAGTTGACTTAATGTACAATAATCACCCAGCTGGGTTTTTAGCTGTCACTGGGGTGTCCGTGGCTTCCTTTCTCTCTTGGTTTCCTTCACGTCTGTAGGATCTGTGACTGTGCTCTTGGAGGTGGTGCCCAGGGCCTCTGCCATTCAGGGGAGGGTCAAGGTCAGTGCCTATAAGCTCCTTTTTGATCTTGTGATGGCCATCTGGTCACCACCACTCACTGTTCACTCTGGCAGCCTATTTCCCAGGCCTCACAGCTACAGGAGTGCTGAAGGGTCACATGGCAGTCATGAACTGTTTCCTGGCTCTTGAACCTACCTGCTTACCTGGGAGTCAGCCCCACAAAGTGCCTCTATCCCTGACACATCTGGCAGTGCCTGGGAGCAGGGGTCTTGAGTGATGTGTCAGAACTGGCCCACAGCCTTAGGGCTCTGCAGCTGCTGCTCTGGTTCCCAAGCCCCTCACCAGGCACCCTCCCCTCACTGTTTGCCAGGGGACATCACCACCTTTCTCCTGATCTCTCTTCAGGCCTGTCCATCCTTCCTCTGAAGTCCCCGAGTCTGTGCTGAAGCCTGGGTTGGCAGGAGAAGGGTGAAGGCAGATAATTCCTTTGAATGTACTTTTGAGGTCACACTCCAATGGGAGGTAGTGTCCTAAAGCAGTTCTGCATCTGCTTTGATCTCAGGTTTTCTCTTGAGATGTCTCTTTTCACTTTTAATTTCCAGCATTTCCCCACCCTCCGGCTCCAGACCTGATTCCCATGAGGACTGGCTGGGAATAGGTCTGAGCTCCCGCCTAGATTGACCCCTGCTTCCCAGCCCTGGGTCTCTGTGGATTGCGAGATCCCCAGGAAGATCCTCGGGCCCACAAAGCCACTCTGGCAGGCCTGCCGCTGGGCTGCCCGCCAAGCCCAGATGCCCAGGCTTAGTGGGGAGGCCTGATGCCCACACTGTCATTCACCATTTGCCTGGAGACCATCATGGGTCATCTGGCCTTCTCTTTTCCAAACTAAATAATCCAATTTCCTACAACTGTCTGCTTCCAAACTGCTTATGCACTTTGTAATACTCCCCTGGTCCTTTCAAGTTCAGCTGGTTTTTCTCGGTGTGGGGCCGCTGGAGCCCTGGGGACAGAGGCTGAGCAATGCTGACCAGTATGGCAGTTGCAGAGCCGGCTGCATGCCACGTCCTCTGTGTTAGGTGATCCTTGTTGGGATATGCCCAGGTCAGGGGGCTCCTCTGGAATCGTGGGGTGTTCCAGGCAGTCAGCAGAGCTCTGGCCCTCCCTCCTCCTCCCCCCAGTTCAGATGTTTTTTTCTTCCAGCCAGCCAATCCGATGCAGGCTTGCCCTGGAGACCTGCCCTCACTTCTCTGAAGGCCAGTGGTCCAACTGTGGTCAAGGTCTGGTGCGAGGACCCCCTCACCAGAGTCACCCTGGAGTTCTTGTTGAAGCGTGGAGTCCTGAGTTCATCCCAGGCTCACCACCATTATGTCCATTCAGTGCTTCAGGCATGGGGCGTGCAGAAGCTTATCAGCTCTTCAGGGGCCCATGCAGACAAATGAGCCCCGAGGAGGAAAAATACTGGCCACAATATGTAAGAAGAAAATTGCTAAGTCAAAATTAGTAAATGCTTAATTATATGTCTAGAAAATGTAGCTGTCAACTTGTCAACCACAAGTCAATTCACTCACACGTAGTTACTTGTCATTTATATTCAGTGTGGGATGCGGGTGGCTTTTAATATGCTCCTGATGAGGTGGGGTGATGCCCCCACAGTCAGAACACCTGGGGCCCCCTGCAGTCTTAAGATGGCTCTGTCCAGACCTCGAAAACTCTGACTCTCTGCAGGGGTTGGGCAGGAACCGGCATGGGTCTCCTTGTTGTCCTAAGGTTCCCACAGTGCTGACTGAGGACTGTTACTGAGGGGCAAGAGCACCTGTACACTGGAGGTTGGCAGTTCCCACAACTAGCTCATCACAGGGCCCTCCAAGGAACTTAACAATAAAAATAACAACACAGTGCCCTGGGTCCCACTCCAAGCCTATTAAATAAGCTTGTCTGGGTTGGGGCCTGAGAATCTTAATTTCTATAATGTTCTCTCGGGGGTTCTAATGATTTTAGCTAGATGTCGGAACCACCAGAGTGGAGGAAGGGGACAGACCAGTGCTTCTCAAACTGCAAATGTGCACTGAGATCACCTGGGGAACCTGTTAAACCTTGGGTTTGACTCAGCAGCTCTTGGTTGGAGCCCCAGATTTCTTTCTTTATCTCTTATATTAAATTGATTGGGGTGGAGCCTCACATTTAGTGTTTCTAACAAGCCCAGTGATGCTGTCGCTGGTTGTCCACCAACCACACTGAGCATCAAGGCCCCGGGCCCTGGGCTGGAATCCTGGCTCAGCTGCTTACCAGTTAGGGGAGCTTGGGCTCTCTTGTCACACCTGAAAGCTCTAGCAAAGAGACTGCAATCAGCTTGCCCTGTGGGTCGGAGTTCTAACGGGGCCCAGAGGCGTGAGGTTTGGGTGAGTTCCCTCTACTTGGCTCCCCTGTGGATTAGAGTGATCTCCCCCAGGACTAGGACAGGGCTGCTCTGTGGAGTTCCTGGGTTTCTCAGCTTGCAGCCAGGGATTGGTTTGCCCCTCCGGCAGGATCTGGTTTGTGGCTGATGTTTCCCTCCCGGCTTTGTAGTCCCCAGAGAAACAGGATGCGATTAGATACTGTTCTTCAGAGACTGGCCCCCTTGGAAATCCTGTGAGGCCCCTTGTACCCTTGAATAAATTCTTTTTCTTCTTAAATTAGTTTTCTTCTTAATTGTTTGCATTTAAGAACCCTGACCAGCATGTGGAAGGGACAGAGAGGAAAGCCATAGAAAACATTAGATGTGGCCGCTCCTCACTGTCTGTGCTGCGTCCAACAGCTGGGAATTTCAGGTTCTTCTTTTTCTCATCCGAATGGCCCTATTCTTTATTTTCTTATACTGTGTTTGTTTTATGATGACAATTTGTTTGAAAGGCTCTCGAGGGCAGGATCGGGTCTTCATTCATATCTTTATTCATTGGCTTAGTCAAACATTTATTAAATGTCAACTATGTACCAGGTACCAGCTGTCTTACCCTGGGTTTCCCAGAAAGCAGAGCCTGAGACAAATGGCTTCTGAGGGAGTCCTTCATGGTGGGGTGACCCCAGGGGGCAGGAGTGAGAGATGGGAACAGCAAAGCAAGAGGGAGGGAGAGTCCCAGCCAGGATGCATCATGGAGGTGACCACAGCTATGGGGGATGAGGTGACAGATAAATGACTCTGAGAGGCCATATGAAACATGTCCTGGGATCACCTGCCCAAGGTGGGAGAGGAAGAAGCATCTATCCATCCACTTCTACACCCCAGGTGTATTGGTTTCCTTGCGCTGCCAAAATAAATGACCACCACCACGGAAATGTGTTCTCACAGTTCGGGAGCCTGGAAGTCTGAAATCAAGTTGCTGGCAGGGCCGTGCTCCCTCTGAAGGTGCTAGGGGAGGACCCTTCCTCGCCTCTTCCTCGCTTCCAGTGGTTGTTGGCAGTCCTTGGGCTCCTTGGTTTGTAGCAGCATCATTGTAATTCCTGCCTCTACTGTTTCCTGGCTATCTTCCCTGTGTGTGTGTGTTTCCAAGTGCTTCTCTCCCTGTAAGGATACCAGTTATTGAATTTAGGAACCACCCTAATCAAGCATGACCTTATCCTAACTTAGTCACATCTGCTAAGACCCTACTTCCAAATAAGGTCACAGGCAGAGGGGAGAAAATTCTATATTTCTCCCTCTGCTCACAGAACTAGCCTCAATACTTTACTTCTGAACCAGTGTGTGGTGCCCCCACCCCCATATCAAGCAATTCTCCAACACCAGATGGATGTTCTAAAATTTAACTCAATTCTGACACTGTCTATCTGGGAATAGCGTCAGATCCCACAGGTTAAGACCTCTCCCCGCCCTTTCAGATGCCAATCACCGGTCCAAGTTGTCACCTGCACTTTTGATAGACTGGCTATGAATTGAAGGTTCCCTTAACTTTCTTCTCAGGTTCAATAATTTGCTAGAATGGCTCACAGAACTCAGGAAACAATTTACTTACTAGGTCACCAGTTTATTATAAAAGGATACAGCTCATGGATATCCAGATGGAAAAGATGCAAGGTAAGAGAGAAGGGGTATGCCTCTCAGCACCTCCACGTGTCCACCAACCCGGAAGCCAGTACTTTCTGGATATTTATGAAGGTTTCATCAGCTTAGGCAAAGCTGATTAAATCATTGGCCATTTACTCAACCTCCAGCCCCTCTCCCCTCCTTTGATGTCTGGGGTGAGTGGGTGGGGCTGAAAGTTCCAACCCTCTAGTCACTTGGTTGGTTTCCCTGGCAAGAAGCCTCCATTCTGAGGCTACCCAGGAGCCCCCAGCCTCCAGTCATCTCATTAGCATATGACAGACATTTATGATTTAGGAGATTGCCGGAGTTTTAGGACATGTGTGCTGAGAAATGGGAGCATATATATTTCTATGTCACAGGGAGTTAGGACTTCAATACATTTTTTGGGGGATGCAGTTGAAGACACAGCATCATAGTTAAAAGTTATCCCCACTAACTCCAGGCTAACTCCATTGTAGTCCCAGGGTACATGTACATAGGTGCCAAGGCTTTGGACTTGGCATGAACAGAGGAGCCTTAGGTGAGAAGTGAGAAGTCCTGGACATGGACCTAAGGTGAATGGGATGTCAGGCTGCACCTGTGTGAACCTGTTGGGGCCACACTGAGCTGTTTGCTGCAGCAGCAGCTAGAATAAGAGATGAGACCAAAGGATCTGGAATGGTGCGTACAAGGTGTCCATACTGACACGGATAGTGCTAGTAACTCACATTCAGCACAACTGTGTGCCAACCCCTGTGCTAAATGCATTAGATGAATTTTCTCATTTAAGTATCCAAACAACCCTATGAAGCAGGTGCTGTTATCCCCATCCTACTGATAAAGAACCCGAGGTGCAGGAGGTGGGTCTTAGTAGGAGTAAAACCTGCCTTCTACAGAATGTGAGCTTCATAGGAGGACAGACTCAGTGCTGTAGCCTTAGCACCTAGAATGCATTCTGTATACAGTTGATATCCTATAAGTGTTTGTTTACTGTTTAAATTATGAAGCTGGGTAGCCTGATGCCAAGACCCATGTGTTTATCCTGAGAGAATCAGTGATGGCCAGAACGGAAAGGTGCTCTCTTTCTCATAAGGTGCAATTCCATTCTGGAGTGAGGCTTTAATAAATAATTCTAAATATTCAGTCTTGCTCAGGTGGTAGGCATACAGTAGGTGCTGCGTGCACATTTGATGGGTTGGTACTGGGCTCTCAAGCCACAGGATTTGCACTTTCCACTCCGTCTGGCCCATCTTCAGCAATTACACTCTGGTCTCTTCTGAGAAGGCCAGCCTTTGCCTGCCAGATGCATTTCATGACACTAATAAACATTCACACCTACACGAAGCATTTAGACAGAAAATGGAGCCTAAAAGATCTGTGCAGCAATGTGCTTCCCCTCCTCGAGCCTGGGGAACATTAACTGAAACACACACGCTATGGAAACTGCGGCATCATTATTGGAACTGATGCATATTCCCTCCAACCAATCTATTTTTATTTGAGGCACTTACATTGCATGAAACTGAGCATAATCACTACAGTCAATAGAGATGTATTTATTTTTATTTAAACTCATAAATGTGCTAATACCAATAAAGATTTTTTTCCCTCTGGAAAGTAAGACATGTATGGAGGAGATGGAAATTTACACATCTATCACGCCATTTCTCAGGAACCATTTTTTGAATTGCCAGTAATTTATGGTGGCAGACCTAAGACTGAGTTGGTGAGGTTGGGAGAAAGAGACGGAGAAAACCCATTGATGTAGTCAATTTATTTCACTCCATTTACAGAGCCGAGGATTTAAGGCTAGACTGTGGAAGGCAAAGATTGGGTGTCTGAACAAGAATTGGATTCTAGGAATATGAAGGCAGTTGGATCCTTCTGTCCTCATTTTTGTCCAAATGTGCTTTGGAAATTTGGCAATTGAGTGAGAGAACAGCCTGGCTTTAGAAGATTTAGATGTGCTACTGTCTAGCCATGTCATTGTGACATGGGTCTTGGACTTCTTCCTTTGTAAACAGGACGTCACTATTGGCTCACTTGGTGGTTAAGAGCACAGCTTCTTTGGTGCCAGACTCTTTGGATTCAATTCCTGGCTCTGTCTCTGCCGCTTACAACTGTGCGACCTTGGACTTTACCTCTCTGGGCTTTGATTGTCTCCTTGATCTCTGAGGGAATGCTAATTCTTAATACCTGTGATATTGTGATTTATAATAAAAAATATGTATTTGGTTTTCATCCCATTTCTGGCACACAGGTCCCTAAACCCCTGGAATTTCCTAAGTAATGAGAGCTATAGGTGTCTTTTGTTATGTTAATGAGGTGACTTTTGCAAAGGATGAGGAGGGGCTGGTGGTTGAATCAATCACCAATGGCCAAAGAGTTAATTAATCAGGCCTATGTAATGAAGTCCCCATAGAACCCAAAGGATGGGGTTTGTAGAGTTTCTGGATTGGTGAACACGTGGAGGTGCTGGGGGATGGTGCACCTGGAGAGAGCATCGAAGCTTTGCGCACTTTCCCCATACCTTGTCCTATGAATTTCTTCTGTCTGGCTATTCCTGAGTTAAATCTTCTCATAATAAACCAGTAATCTGATAAGTTAAATGCTTCTCTGAGTTCTGTGAGCCACCCTAGAAAATTAATTGAACCCAAAGAGGGAGTAGTGGGAACTTCCAATCTATAGCTGGTTGGTCAGAAGTACAGGTGACAACCTTGACTTGCCAGTGAACTGGTGTCTGAAGTAGTGTGGGGTGGGGTGGGGAAGGCTGGATTGTAGGACTGAGCTCTCAGTCTGTGGGATCTAATGTTATCTCCAGGTAGGTAGTGCCAGAGTGGAGTTGAAGTGTAGGACATCCAGCTGGCATCAGAGAATTGCTTGCTGGCGTGGGGAAAAACCCACATGTTGTAATGGGTGACCAGAATCTTAATATCTTATAGATTTATAGCTTTGAGATTTAAAGAGGTAATGCATATAAAGGACTTAGAACAGAGCTTGGCACATAACTATCATTTTAGTTGGTTTTTCATCAGAAGAGTTAGAAAGTCAAGTTAAAAAGTATTTAGTCCAAAGCCCTTCATTTTACAGATAAAGAAGCTGGGCTCCAGAGACGTGTCCTGTATTAGTTTCCAATTGCAGCTGTAACAAATGACCATAACACACATGGCTTAAAGGAACACACATTATCCTCTTATAGGTACGGGCATCAGAAGTCTGAAATAAGTTTGTTTTTTTTTAAACTTTTTTATTGAATTTATTGGTGTGACATTGGTTAATAAAATTATATAGGTTTCAGGTATACAACTCTATAATACATCATCTTTATATTGTATTGTGTTTTCACCACCCCAAGTCAAGTCTCCTTCCATCACCATTTGAAATAAGTCTTATAGAGTTAAAATCAAGGTGTCCACAGGTTTGTTTCCTTCTGGAGGTTCTGGGGGAGAATTTGTCCCTTGCCTCTTCCAGCTTCTGGAGATGTCCACACTCCTTGGCTTGTGGCTGCACCATTGCAGCCTCTGCTTCTGTTGTCATGTCGTCCTCTCTTTCTGAGCTCCTGTCTCCTTCTCATGAGCACCCTTGTGATTACATCGGGCCCACCAGGACAGTGCAGGAAACTCTTGTAAAGTCCCTTTTACCATGCAAAGTAACACATTCACAGGTTCTGGGGATTAGGCCATGGATTTCCTTGGGGGTTGGGGGTGCAGTATTCAGCCTTTCACAAGTCCCAAGGTCACACAACTGGTTAGCAGTGTGGACTGGTTTTGAGGAAGAGATTTCTGGACTCAAATACTCTTTTCCTGACCTGGTGCTGCCTTGGCTCTTGAGATGACCTGATGATCGCCTGCAGCACCTGCCGGGGAGAGGAGGCGTCCTCAAATGCTGAGGCCTCCTCTCTCAGAGGAGCGGGTCCTACACCAGGCTGCCACCTTCCCGTCCAGGGAACTCCTAGCTCAGTGAGGCCGCAGGACCTACTGAAGGTGCTGTATGGAGCTTCCTGAAGGCATGTCCCCTAAGTGGCATACCAGCAGGGGCCTCAGGGGCATGAGGGGCAGGCTGGATCCAAAGCTCAGAGGGGATGGAGCTGGGGCCCTGGCATAATCCACCTGGGGGGGTGCAGAGTAGGCAGTGGGAAGAAAAGCTCACTCAGCCTCGGTCTGCTGGGTCAAAGAGTAGGTGGAGGATAGACAGGATCGCGGGAGGCTCAGGAAGATAACAGACCACTGAGTTCTTCAGCGCAGGAAGATAACAGAGTGGTGAATTTTTTAGAGCAGTGGTTTCCAACCATACTCTCCATGGCTTTGAAAAATTTTATTTCTTAAGCACATCCATTTGGATCGCTGTTATTAAACACACACACACACCAGAAAATAACAAGTGTTGGTGAGGATGTGGAGAAATTGGAATCCTGTACACTCTTGGCTGGAATGTAAAATGGTACAGCCACTGTGGAAAACAGTATTGAGGTTCCTCAAAAAATCAAGCATAGAATTACCATGTGATCCAACAATCCCACTTCTAGGTATATACCCAAATAATTGAAAGCAGGGACACAAATTTGTGTACACACACATTCCTAGCACCATTCTTCCCAGCGGCCGAAAGGTGGAAGCAACCCAAGTGTCAGTCAAGGGATGATGGGTAGACAAAACATTTCCATACAATGAAATATTACTCATCCCTGAAAAGGGAGAAAACTTGGACACATGCTGCAACACAGATGAACCTTCAAGACATTGTACTAAGAGAAATAAGCTACTCAGAAAAAGACAAATACTGTATGATTCCACTTACGAGGTTCCCAGAGTTGCCACATTCACGGAGACGGAAAGGTGGCTGCCAGGAGCCAGGGAGATGGGAATGGGGAGCTATTGTTTAATGGGACAGAGTTTTGGTTTTGCCAGACAGCAAAGTTCTGGAGATAGATGGTCATGATGGTTGCGCAAATGTGTAGGTACTTCCTATCACTGAATTGTACATTTAAAAATGGTTAAAATGGTTTTAAAAAAGCAACAACAAAAAATACAACCCAAAACCTTAGAAACTAAGACAGGTATGTGGAGTTGCTGAGGCTGAAGTGGGGCGAGGTGCCTGTGCCCTGAGAAGGGGTGGAGCCGACTTCTGCAGGCAGCTTCCCCAGGGGACCTGTGAGGGCTTCCTTGCAGGTTTGTCTCAAAAGCAACCCAGGGTTAAGTGGGAGGACGGGCACAGCCAGCGTAAGGTGCAGTGTGTCCTCAGGTGGCCGGCTCCTAGCCAGCGTGCAGATCGCATTCAGAGCCTGTGTCAGCTCACAGGAGGTGTCCATCAGCAGTCACAGCCTGTATGAGACTATGGCTTTCTCTTCCCCTGACTTTCACCTCTCCTCTCTCTTCCTCCACCTGTTCAGAAACCTCCTTTCACCTCCTTCCCCTGGCTGGTCCTGGTGGGCAGACAACTTGACCAGACTGGTTGCTGGAAGCTGTCCAAGGTTCAGCCAGAGTGGCTTCTGAAAGGGGAGCTTGAATCAGTCTCTGCTCCCCCAGTTCCTATACCTCTCCTTGATCACTGAACCAGGTGTTGGTTTTGGCAAGTTGGGTTGGAAGGGGTGGGTGAAAAGGGATTGGTACTAACAAGAGTCCGCCACCCGTATAAAGGGGTCAAGAAATAGCTGTCACTAGACTGTTCACAGAAAAGCTCTCTTGAGTAACACAGCCCATAATATTTTAGGACGTTGGAAATGAGAGCCATTGCCATGTCCTTTGAGGAGGGGTCAGGAGCTAAGAATGGGCCGTGAGAGGTAAATGGGTATATTAGTAATTTTTCAGTCGTGTGTGTGTGTGGGGAGAAGGCTCAAGAAAAAAAAAAATAAGATTTTATAGCCAAAAAGTCGAGATATAGATCTCACTTGAGGCTGGATCTTGAGTCTGGAGCGATGTTATCAGGATTCTTTCTCTCCACTGCTCAGTCCTGCTTTCTCTGTCCTGCCCCCCTTGCCCCTCCCGCCCCCCCACCCCCTTTTTGGCAGCATGGCTTCCAGCAGCTCCAGGCTTACACCCATCTGCTCAGCATTGAGGCAGATGAACGGGCTGCTTTGGTGACAGTGGAGGTTTCACACAGGAGATACATTTGGAGAACAAAGATAAAAATTTAAAAAATAGATTGGGTTCAGGTTGTGGGTGTTCTTAAATGCCAAACTAAGGGTTTGGGCTTTATCGAAGATTTTCGAATAGGAAAGTGACACGGTTTAATTGGCAATTTGGGTAGTAGTATTGGGGTAGTGGAGTTTGGGCTGGAGAAGCGAGAGGTCAAGGGCTATGGAAGGGTACTATAGAGGTCTAGGGGTGAGTGGTGGGCCTGCAGTGACCCTAGAGGTGTCCCAGCCATTGTGCTGTTGAGATTGGCACAGTCGTCTATCTGTAGAGTCTAGAGGCACAGCCGGGGGCTTAGTGAATACTAACGCTTGAGTGGATGGGTGGGTGGATGTCTGGGCAGATATCCCAAGTCTTAGACTAAACCATGCCAATGGGTGGAAGCTTCATGGAGAGAATGGGTAAATGCGAGGAGCACCAGGGAGGGTATGTGTGCATGAAGTTCCACGGGGGTAAGCAGATTCCAGCAAGACAGCAGTGCCCCTCACCTGCAGCCTGATCTTGGGGCCCTGAGGATGCTGCCCACAGGTCAGCAGGGAGTAGGACCCAAGCTTCCCCTGCTCTGACCCTGCTGGGTGTCTGGCATCAGGTAATTGTTTCTGCTCAAAATTTTTAGTGTATCTTCCTCTTTCAGGGAAAACCAGAAGCAGAGTCTTTATATAGTTTGCTGTGTCAGGAAAAGTTGGCACCAAAGAATCTTTTCCTGCCCACCACAGGACACTTTGTCTTTATCCTTAATCTTATCTCATGTGAAGTTGATTGGCGGGGGGAAATGGGGTTTCATACATTTAAAACAAAGTTATTGAATATCTACTCCATGTGAAATTTTGTGGTTGGTTTGGGGACCAAAAGACGAATAAAATGAAATTAGATCATTCGATTCTTTTTCTTGCATTTAATAGAAACCAACCCTGGCTAACGTAAGCCAAATGGACAATTAATAGGGAGGATTCTGGGATGGTTGCCAGAGCCTTCCAGAGAGGAGACTATCCAGGCCTCTGGAAGGATAGGAAGCAGACCTGCCCAGGGTTTCCAGTTGGCTCCTTATCAGGAGTTTTTGATCTCTAGCCTCACATCTCCTTAAGTCTCAAATTTCCAAAATAGAGAATCTGATTGGCTCAGGCTTGGGTTTGGTGTCTTTCCTGGGACTGATAAACTGTGACCAGAGGTTAAAAGTCACACAGCAAAGACGGCTACCCTCGGGAAATGGGCCATTCCCAGAGAAAAGGAAAGAAACCACTGTTGTGAGTCAGACTGCTACCCATATTCTATTTACTTCACAATCCCCTGTTCCCGAGGCCTCTAGGCCAGTCCCACTCATTCTTGGTCTGGGGTGGATCAGGGAAGGCTGAGCCAATATCCCTCCTGATTCCTAAATTTTCACACCTGTGTAATGGGTTCCATCTCTTGGCAGGAAATCATTTCCTGTAGGCACTTGGAAATGCTCATCCCATCTTCGAGCAAAGTGAGGTAAACGGGTCTCCTTTCATTGATTTCCAGGCCACTGACAAGGCTGGAAACCCTACACAGTGCTTTGATGCCAAAGGGGCTCCCTGGGTATTGCCCAGATTTCTAAGGCAGCTCCCTGTCAGGACCTTTTGCGGTGGCATCAGCGGTAGGTACCAGTGAAGGCTGCTTTCGTATCACTCCTTTTTATTTACAATCAGTTACATTTATGGCCATCTATTTTTTCCCCCTGGACAGTGCTTGTGATTGGTGTTTCTGTTGTAAGTGGGTCAGAGCCTAAATAGGTCATGTTGGCTCTCTAAATGTGGTAATCCTGAAATGAACTGGGCAGAGGAGAGGGAGGGAGACGTGCTTAACTGGGATCTGAAGGGAGAGGGACAGTGAGCTTGGGGCCCAGCATGTCACTTGAGTGAGAACCTCTGGTGATCGGGGCTGGGAATTGCTAAGTGAATTGAGGGAGAAGTGGCTGCGGGCTTTGAACAGAGTGGATGGTGGTGTGTGAGAGAGCAGTCCTGCTTCCTTCTGACTTGATCTGTGAGGGTGATCAGAACTGGCAGGGAGCCTGGGTCTTCCAGCCACTGGAAATATATGGGAGAGGGGCGAGGCAGGAGGAGCAGTAATCGGCTGAACTGTGTTCCCACCACTGAATTCATATGTTGAAGTCCTAACTCTCAGTACCTCAGAATGTGACTGCATTTGGAGACAGGATCTTTACAGAGCTAATTCCTTCAAAATGAGGTCACATGGGTGGACTCTAATCCAGTATGACTGGTGTCCTTATAAGAAGAGAACACAATACAATATACAGATGATGTGTTATAGAATGATACACCTGAAATTTATATAATTTCATTAACCACTGTCACCCCAATAAATTCAATAAATAAATTAATAATAAAAATAAAGAGGAGATCAGGACATAGACATACGTTGAAGGAAGACCATGTGAAGGCGGGAAGAAGGCCATCTACAAGCTAAGGGGAGAAGCTAGAAGAAACCAACGCTGCTGACACCTGGATCTGGGACATACAGCCTCCAGAATCGTGAGACAATAAGTGTTCAGCCACCCATTCTGTGTGCTCTGTTATAGAAGCCCTAGCAAAAGAGTACAGGGGCCTTCTGAGAGGGATACAGCCAAGTTATTTGAAAATAGTGTGGTTCCTTCGGGTGCTGCTTTTACATTTTGTTACGTAGGACCTGAGCAGAGTTTAGTTTAGGGCAAATTACTTCCCACTGCTGTGAAAAGGCTCTTCTGAGTACTCTAGTCAATGCCCTATGAGTTCCGGGCCTTTGCAGTCTGGCTGGTGGGAACAGGCACTATTCCCAGCCCCGAGTGGCTGCTGGGTGCTGTTTCCTCTCATGCTCTTGGGAGGTTCTCCTCCCAGCCTCTGTTGGTTTCCTGACTTGCATGAAAACTTGAGGGGGACCCTTTGCAGATCTCCAGAGTTCTCTGTCTCAGGCTCCCTCCTTCATGGTAATCTGACTTTCAGACAGTAGCCTTAGGATTCTCAGCTGCCTCTTCAACTCGGGAGGCTGTTGGGTTCCACTTGCATTATGGCCTGGAAACTCTCCAAGGCAGTGAGCTGGGTCCTCTCAGGGCTCACCTCATTTGTGTCCTGTCTTTCAAGTGTCACTGGCTTTCCTCATCTGATGTGCAGTGTCTTGAAAATTATTTTTTTTACACACATATATATTTATTTCTTGGTTGTTTCAGGCAGGAGGGTAAATCTGCTCCTGTTAGTCTATCTCGGAATAGAAATTTGAATAGTGGTGTGTTTTTTTTTTTAAGAATCTTTTTTTTTTTTTAAAATATATCTTTATTGATTTCAGAGAGAGGAAAGGAGAGGGAGAGAGAGGGATAGAAACATCAATGATGAGAGAGTCATTGATCAAGCCCACAATCGGGGCATGTGCCCTGACCGGGAATCGAGCCCCGATCGCCTGGATCCCAGGTCGACGCTCAACCGCTGAGCCACGCCTGGCTGGGCTAGTGGTGTGTTTTTTTAAAATGCTGTTTTAAAAATTGCATTTAAAGATCTCTAGAGGGGGATTGTTTTCTCAAGTTGCCACAGCCCTTCCATTTCCTCCATTCTGCTCATCACTTGGGCTCACTTCTTCCGTTTAGCTTGCTTGCTGGTCCCCTTTAAATGGCAACACTTGAAAGGCATGGGGCATAGAACAGATAACCTCGGTGGGGGTGGTGGAGGGTGGAAAAGTAGGTTCCCATAGTGGGGATAGCAACATGGCATTTTAACCTTTGTATCCCCAGTGTGTGGCACACATACATTTTTATTGAGGGAAGAGAGGAAGGATCAGGAAACAGTGAACAGTTGCTTGGGTTGGCCAATGGGTTTATGGACTTTGAACTAGAGTAGATATTTCCACCTGCCCTCCAAAGTGCCCGTAGGGTTTCAGACTCCCACCAACCCTGTGAGACTATGGCATACATGAAAGTATTGTTATTGCCCCTGGGGTCTTTCCTCTTTTAAGTTCAGCCTCTTGAGCTCTGCGTAGTGTGGTGCAGCAGATGCCGAAGATTTGTTGCCAAGTCCCCTAGGCCCATCCTTAGGTCACTTTAATGTAGCTCCTAGACGGGATGTCTTCCTGTGTGTCTCTGCCCGAAGGCAGCTCAAGCCTAGGAGCACACTGCCCACTTGTGCAAGATGGAAATCCTGTCGGAATCACACCTCAGGGTGTCCTGCAGCCAATGGGGGAGGGGAGTTGGTGGATCAGTCTCCCAGCTACCTCCCCCATTGCAGGCCAACCCTGCTGTGTGTTCTATAAGTCTCTCCCAGGGTCCCCCGGCTAGGATGGAGCCCCAGTTTTCCCACAGTGGTGACCTATTCATTGACACACCTTTAACTGGTACCCCTCCCATCCCTGCTCTACTTCTCCATGCCCTTTTTGTGCTTCCTGGGATATCTCCCAATAAACTACCTGTACCTGAATTCCTGTCTCCAGGTCTGCTTGGTGGGGGGTCTGAACTAGGGCAGGTGGATTTGGTAAGGGACCTCCCTGGAACTCAGAGCACCCTCTATGCTGTCCCCCTCCCTCCAGCCCATCCCCATGGTATGTATGGTAAAGATGCCAGAAGAAGGTGCTTGGCTGGCAGGGGTCTTGGTTGCCAGTGGGCCCATATCCATGGTGCCCATGTTGACGTTCTGTGTTTCTAAAGATGGGCAGATCAGTGTAGCTCGGAGGAGACCTGGCTGGACCCTCACTCCCGGGGTGACTTTCCTATATTCAGACACTGAGGTGCTGACTGGGGAGGGAGGAGGGGAGGCTGTAGGCAAGGTGAGATGTGACAGGACTGGGGCCTGCGACTGGGTCTGATGATTTCATTTTCTGTTTAAAACAAGGGTTCTTATTTCTAGGGCATTATTAAGTAGAGCTACAGTAGATCTTTTTGTGTATGGATCTATATGAACACTGACAGGTACTTTGTGAGCTCTTTGAGGTAGGATCTGTGTCTTATTTTCTTAGTATCTTTTTTTGGTGTGTGTGTGTGAGTTCATTTTTTTAAAAAAACGAATATATTATGTAGTTCAAAATCTTCTTGCCCCTGCCCTCACCCTGGACGTCCACCCCAGTTTCAACTCTAACCCACCTGTCATCAGTTTCTTAGGTAAGCCTCCAGGGCTTCTTTATGTTTATGCAAATAAACATGAATCAAGATTCTTATGCCCTGCCTCCTACCCTGCTTCATAATCAAAGTTATTACATAGCACCTAGTTTCTGCTTCTTTCTCCTTGTGAGGTATCTTGGGGATCCTTTCATATTTATGAATAGAAAGCATTCTTCAATAGCTTCATAGATTTGACAGCATGAATGTATCACAGTCCATTCAACCGATTTTTATCAGCGGTGATTTGGGTTTCTTCTCTTTGCTATTACTTCAATATTGTGTCAATTAATAATAACCTCGTACACATGTCATTTTGCACATATGTAAGCATCTTTATAGAACAGATTCCCAGAGTGGAATTGCAGAGCCATAGGGCTTATTTATTTATAATTTTGATGGATTTTACTCAGTTGTCCTCCTCTGGGGTTGTATGAGTTTATATCATTACCAGGAAGTAAGAGAGTGCCTGTTTCTGTACAGCTTCATCAACAAAGTATATAATCGGTGGGTGAAAAATGGCATTATAGTGTATTTTAATTTGCATTTATCTTAATCACAATGGAGATTGAGCAGATTTTCATATGTTTAAGAGTCATTGTCTTTTCTGTGAACTCTCTCATATTATTTTTTCATTTTTCAGTGTACATTATTCTTACAGATTCTGATAGTTCTTTATATATTAGAAAGATAAGCTCTTTATCTATGACATGAGTGGAATTTTTTTGCTGTTTATTATTTGTCTTTTGACTGCCTTTAACAGTGTTTTTTTCCATAGTGAAGTTATTTTTATTTAAAATATTTTTTATTGGTCATATTTATCAATTAAAAAATATCTTCTGGACTTTATGCATAGTTAGAAAAGACATCTTCCACTCTACTTGGTGTCCTTAGTATACTGCAAGCAGCAGTTTAGCTAAGAGATGCTATTATTAATTGGTTACCAAGGCCCTCCTCCAGTGCCTTTGTTCTAAAATCTCTGATACCCCCCCACCCTAACTCCAGATTAGGCAGTTTGATTGGGTAACAGGAATTCATACTCAGGTGTTACTGATAGACTTAACTTTCCCAAAAGGTAATTCTATTTAAATAAGGAGCTGAGTCAACTGAAATAATTTTCAAATTGCTAGAAAGTTGGGAAACATGAAAAAGAGGTCAGGATACTGCAGTAAGTTAGAATGATGGCTGTTCTGTACTCTAGACTTCTGTCCCTCATTTCACCAGTCTAGAGTCCCAAGAACTCACCTTGGAGGGGACATGACTCTTTCATCCTGTGCTCCATTTCTGACAATGGCAGCTGTGAAGCTTATGTGGGTTGGTATCTGGTTGGAAAGTAGGAAGGATGGCCGCATTGGGCAACAATGTTGGTTACTCTGAGTTTGTTGTACATACCTATTGTTACCTGTTGGCCTCTTCCCCCCATCCTAATCCTGTTCCCTAGACCAGGGGCCCAGTGGAGGCCACTGGGTAAGAGGGGACTGGACAGTAAGATACTTTGGTAGAGTTCTGTCAGAGAAGGGAATTCTGTATTCACCTGGGCCCAAGTCTTTCACTAATTGCCGGTGTGATTGTATGTGAGTCCCTTGATCGCTCTGCCCCCAGTTTCCTTAATTATTGAATGAGTGGGAACTCATTGTTAAAGATGCTAACATTTTTAAGCTTGCAAATCAGGTGGGTTCTCTTGGTCGAGGGTGGGTAGGAAGGAAGTCAAAAACCCTCTAAGATGCCTCACACTTTTGTTTCTCAAACCTTCCCCCTCAGTGACCCCAGAGAGCTTGATCAATCTCAGCATCTTCTCCCACTCCCTGCCCGCCCCGCACCCTGCCACCCTGCCTGTCACCCCAGCTCACCCAGCCCCAGTGGAGCCAGATAGTCATTTACTAAATGAATAGTTTATGCACTTCATTGCATTTATTAATTTGTCATTTTGCTGGGCTACAAGGAATGACTGCAAGTTTTAATAGGACAATCAATTCCGTGAGTGTGTTTTGTGCTACAACATTGAAAAGAAAATTATAAAAAAGAAAAGAAATGATTTTTATTGGGCCTTGGCTACTGGTCTCTGTCCTGCCCCCACCCTCACTTTGAGCCCCAGGATTCAGTGCTGCTGCTGCTCTAGCTTTAAGTTACAAGAGGTTTTGCCGAATAGTGGGCTATACACATAAAGCACGTTGTAAGCCTATTGCGTTGCTGCTTGCTTTTGAGCTCCTGGGAAGCCACAAGGACAGTTTCTATAGCTCTCTGTGGCTGTTTCCCTTAGAGTCCATGAGGGCGTTCTCAGCACTGGCTGTGCGCCCTCTGACAATATGACTTGTGTGAAACTGGAGAGTGAAAATTGGGTTTTGCTGCCTAAATCCACAGATTCTCAGCCAACTTTTATTGAAGTCCTTCTGTATGCAAAGCAAAGACAGTCCCATGGGAGACAGTCCCATGCAGTTTCTGCAGAGCCAGGCCCGCTCTCTACAACTGAGATTCTGCTGTTGGGCCATTTTCCAGGTCTTGGGCTTGAGGGGAGAAGGCCCTAGTGGCCTCTCTCTTGATTATTTGGAAAGGAGGGAGGAGGAGAGGCACTGAAGAAGGCAGATTTATGCTCAGTGATAATAGGTCCCAAAGAACAGGCCCCTTCCCAGATAGAAACAGAATTATTGCTGCGAGGATGGAACATGGCTGGCGTTTCAGTGGCTGAAAACTTACAGATCACAGTGGGCACAGGAGGACCCTGAAGGCACCTGCTACTGGGCTGAGCAGCATTGAACAATATGAACAGTGCCGCAGCAGGAATCTGCAGACCCGCTGGTAGCAAGTGTGACGTACACATGAAGTATGCAGTATTTCCCAAACCTCTGTGACCTTGACCACAAAACTATTTAAAAAAAAATAAAAATCTTTATTGGTTTCAGAGAGAGGAAATGAGAGGGAGAGAGAAAGAGATAGAAACATCAATGATGAGAGAGTCATTTATTGAGCCCACAACCCAGGCATGTGCCCTGACCGGGAATCGAACCCTGATCTCCTGGATCCTAGGTCGATGCTCAACCGCTGAGCCATGCCTGGCCAGGCTATTTTTTTTTTTTTTCTTAAGGAGCATCACATCAGGTTTATATTCTGCAAGCCATGGTCTGGAAACATTAATCTTGCCCACTTGCAAGATTTATGAATTAATGGTAGAGTCATAGTTTTTTCCCCCCCTATTTTATTTTTTCAATTACATTTGACATTCAATATTATATTAGTTTCAACTGTACAACATAGTGGTTAGACATTTATATAGTTTATGAAGGGATCTCCTTGATAAGTCTAGTACCCACCTGGCCCCATACATAGTTACTACAATATTATTGACTATATTTCCTATGCTTTACTTCAGATCCCAAAGATTATTTTGTAACTGCCAATCTGTACTTCTTAATCCCTGTCACCTTTTTCAGGGGGGGCACTGATGTGAGAGAGAACATTGATTGGTTGCCTTCCGTATGTGCCCGGATTGGAATCGAACCCACAACCTAGATATGTGCCCTGACTGGGGATTGAACCCTCAGCCTTTCAGTATACAGGACCATGTTGCAACCAACTGAGCCCCACCCCCCAGGGCTTGTTCATTTATTTTGTTTTCTAGATACCACAAATTAGTGAAATCATATGGTATTTGTCTTTCTCTGTCTGACTTATTTCACTTAGCATAATACCCTCTAGGTCCATCCATGCTGTCACAAATGGTAAGATTTCATTCTTATTTATGGCCAAGTAGTATTCTGTTGCACATATGTACCACATCTTCTTTATCCGGTTGTCTATTGATGGGTATTTAGGCTGCTTCCATATCTTGGCTGTTGTAAATAATGCTACAATGAACATAGGGATACATATATCTTTTCAAATTAGTGTTTTGGATTTCTTCAGATAAATACCCAGAAGTAGAATTGCTGGGTCATATGGTAGTTGTATTTTTAATTTTTTTGAAGAACCTCCGCACTGTTTTCCATTGTGGCTGCACCAATTTGCAATTCCAACAACAATGCAAGAGAGTTCCCTCTTCTCCACATCCTTGCCAATACTTGTTTGTTGATTTATTGATGATAGCCATTCTGACAGGTGTGAGGTGATATCTCATCATGGTTTTAATTAGCATTTCTCTGATGATTAGTGATGTTGAGCATCTTTTCATATGTCTGTTGACCATCTGTATGTCTTCTTTGGAGAAATGTCTATTCAGGTCTAGAGTCACAGTTTGTTAACCCATGGGCTTCCTAGAACGTCATCCTTGCCTCTCAAAGGTGACACCCATGCCACTGGTCCATGGGCCACACCCCTCAAAGGTGGGCGCCACCTGGGAGCTTTGTAGAGGTGCAGAATCTGGGCCTGCCCTGGGCATACTGAATCACAATCTGCATGCTGGCAAGGCCCCAGGTGAGTGGTGTGTACACTGAAGACCAAAGTGCCCTGCTCCATGCTGCTGCCTCCCTGCTTGAGAGACTCAGAGCTGAGAGCCTCCGGGCAGTGACAACAACTGTGCTAGGTTTGGTTTGATTAGAAGATTTCTGGGCCTTCTGATCTCATTGGGATGTCCTCTTCTTGGCTTCCAGGTGGCAGCAGTAACCTTCAGTAGGAAGACAGGCCAGCTGTATATAAGGATTCAGAGGAAAAAGAGAAAAAACATAGGACACCATGGGGAAAATATAAAGAGATTTTGATAAACCCAGAAGGAAGGGTCCCTGGGTGGGTAAGATGGTCAAAATGAGAAGGAATTTTAGGCAGTTTTGTGCTGAGGGCTGTGATGTGTTAGGGGTGGTGGTAGAACGGTGCTCCGAGCCCTGCCGCCGCTATCACGGGAGGCTGAGAGAGGAGTCAAAGATATATTTTTCAGCTGAATGTGAGAAGTTTCTGCCAGATCAGATGTTCAACTTTAAAACAAATGGAGGAAAAACGATCAAATGCAGTCAACTAGAAAAATCCACTTTTCCTATTTCATAAAGAGCAAGAACCCATGTGATAATCCCTCCCTTGGCACACGTTAGAGATTTCTTTATCGTTTCTTTGCTTGAGGCCTATTCTGCCACACCCACCTGGGGACCTGGGCTACAGTGACTCCATTTGCACTGGGTCAGCAGGCAAGTTCCAAGCCAGTGGATCTCGAGCTGAATTCTGGCAGTTTTCCAGGGAGAAGGGCATGCCTGCCTATGCATGAGAGGAGGGGAGAGGGAGAAGAGGGGAGGGAGAGACAGGACATACCACCCCTCCCCTCCCAAAGCACAGAGGAGTGTACTTCTCAGCATGGATGGTGGAGGGCTTGGATCTGTCCCCTTCCTAAGCCAGGACAGAGGATCAGGACTTCCCTGCCATGCCCCAGAGATAAGCACAGTGCCTGGTGTTCACCCTAGAGATGCTCAATAAATATTTGTTGAATGAACTTTGACAAAATCAAAACTACCGAGGTAGTAGGAAGCTCATGAGAGATGCAGTCAGGAGCTCTGGGCTGTAGGACTAAACATCGCCTATACGTTGTAACCCCACAGCTCCCCCAATCATATTTACCATAAAGAAATGAAGACTCTAAAGGAATTGAAGTCAGAGCACAGAGCTGGGTGTGAATGACCTTGGAGTTAACTGTGACTCTACTTTTCCTTACATTCCACATCTAATCCATTGGCCAATCCCGATTCAGCCACTCGTTCCCTCTGCCGCCACTACTTTGATCCAAGCCCTCATTATATTTCACCTGGATTCCTGCAGTAACCTCTTGACTGGCCTCCTGCTTCCTCCCTTATACCATCAAGTCTATTCTCAACTTACTAGCCAGAATGAGGCTGGCCAAACATAAATCTCTTCCTGTCTCTCGCTTCTCTGCCCAGAAATCTTCAGTGGTTTTACCCCTCATGCAGAATAAAAGCTGAAGTTCCCACAATGACCTCAGACCTCCCCACTCTTGACCTCTCTGGCCTTATCTACTTTATTTGCTCACTCTGCCCCAGGCAAGCTGGCTTTGTCTTCAACTGCACCAGGTGTGTTTATGACTCAGGGCCTTTGCACTTGCTGTTTTCTCTGCTTGAGAACCTCTTGCCCCCGTGGTTCCCTAGCCTTCTCCGTGCAGTGTTCATTGTCACTTTCATGTGAGGCTTTCTCTGACTTCCCTATTGAAAGTCAAACACTGTTCCCATCTCCCACTTGGTACTCCCTAGCTCCATTTCGCACTTTAATTTTTTCTCTTATACTTCTGGCCAGGTAACATATTTTATATTTTACTTATTTGTTTTCCCCATTTGGAGTCAAGCCCTGTGAGTGTATTGTTCACTGCTATATGGTCAGCCCATGATGCTCTGCCTGTAGCATAAATATTTGGCCCTGTTATAAGGCTTGGTTCAGAGGTGGAGTACGAAGGGCTCAGGCTGACTTGGGGACACTGCAGATCTTATTGTTTAAGATGTTCAAAGTAGGTACTGGTATTGTGCTTGGTCAGTTTGTCTCACGGGCTCCTGGGTGAGGAATGTGCCATCAGGCAAAATTTATTACATCACCCTGGCAGCTGCTTCCTGAGTTTCTGTGTTCTGAAAGCTTGTTCATTTGCCTCACTTTCCTCTGACTCTGGATTATGTCTCTTCCTGTCCCTCTCCCTCCCCCATTTATTCCTCCGCTTCTTCACTCATCATTTACCGAGCGTCTCTGCTGTTCCTCTCACCCGCTATCCCAGGACTGGGAACTGAAGTGGGTCCCTACTTCTTTGGTTTTCAAAGTGCTCACCCTGCAGGCTCCTGGTTTCTGCTTGTCCCAGCCCCAGTGGCACTGGGTGTGATAAGCTCCACTCACAAGTCTGGGGACCCACATACTGAGTCCCTACAAGCCTTTGCTTGGAAGTGCTTTGGTTTTTGTGTCCAAGCGAAGCACGGCTCTAGCTGCTATCAGTACTCAGCAGGAACTGTCTCCTGTCCCTAGGTTCTCTTGACACAGCTTATAGTTAAGGGCACAGACGATGGCTTTGGGTCTGAGTCCTGACCTTGCTTACTAGCTCTGTGTCTTGAGCAAGTCGCCTTACCTCTCTGAGAGGCTCCGAGCCTCAGTCTGTCACCTTATCTAAAAAGAGGGCAACATGACCTACCTCATAGGGTTACTAAGAGGACTGAATGAGACCGTGTAGGTTTAGCACTTAATACAGAGCCTGACACAAAAGAAGCACTCCCTGAATTGCAATTGCCACCATGATTGCCATTATTACGTTGTTGTCACTGATACAGTCGAGTCCCTGGCTTACCTCTCCAACGCGGCAGCCTCCAAGTATGTGTGTGTGTGTAGATAAGTATGGAGAATTTACAAGTTGTCATTGTAAACTCATCAAGAAATAAACAGGAGATTTATAGCTTCAGGGCAATTAATGCTGCAGCTTTGTCCAGCATTATCTCAGTTCTGGGAACAAATACACCCCTGTAATGGATTATAATCTTCAGGTATTTGGAATATAAAACAGCTCCTTGGGTTCCCTGTTGTGTTATGAGAAAACAATAACTGTTTAAAATGCAACCCACAGGCAGAGCTCTGGATGGGGTCAGCTCTCTTGTGATTGACCTGTGATGTCCTTTAAAGAAAAGTTAGGGAAACAGATATTCTTTTTTTAAAAAATGTTTTTATTGATTTTAGAGAGAGGAAGGGAGAAGGAGAGAGGGATAGAAACATCAATGATGAGAGAGTCATTGATAGGCTCCCTCCGGCACACCGCCTGCTGGGGATCGAGCGGGAAACCCAGGCATGTGCCCTGACCGGGAATTGAACCGTGACCTCCTGGTTGATAGGTTAAAGCTCAACCACTGAGCCATGCTGGCTGGGCAGGAAATAGATATTCTTAACCTCCCCGCAATGTCATAAGAAGACGAGGCAGAATCTAAATGTTGGTGGCAGCAAAAGGTTTTCAAACTCCCATTTAACCACCAAGATGGGGGTTCCAATGGCCCAACCCTCTGGAATTAGGAAACCACTCTGTCCTCTGCCCTCAGTGGCACTAGGCTCCTGCTTCTCTCACCAGTTGCTCACCTGATGTCATAATCCTGTTTCTGTGTCTCTACCCAGCTCTGCAAGGCAGGGAGATCCTGAGGGCAGGGATGATATGTAGGTATCTTTGCATCCTGGGGCTCAGTGCAGGGTCAGGCCCTGAGGCAGTGGGAGGGGGTTGGCCGGCTTCTTACCAGGCCCTTGGGCACTTGGCACAGGGCGTAACACCTAATCCTCACCGCAGTCCTCCTGGGGAGCTGTCCTCTCCCGCACAGAAGCACACGGAATCTGAGATTTTATGAAACCGGTTCGTTAATTTAGTAGTAAATGGCAGAGCCAGGATTCAAACTTGGTTCGGACTCCAAAGCGTGAGCTTGCTTGTGTTCCTCCTTTCTCTTTCTATTTTTCCCCTTCCAGGGGAGTGTGATGGTTAAGAGCTTGGGCTCTGGAACTGGATTGCTTGGCGTCAAATCTCAGCCTCATCATTTACAAGCTGTGTGACTTTGGGCAGGTTACTTAGCTTCTCTCTGTCTTAGTTTCTGCATCTATAAAGCTGAATTACCATGGCACTTCCCTAGAGAATTGTGGTAGGGATTAAATGAGATAATATTAGTGAAGACCTTAGAACAGTGTCTGGTAATAGGTGAATACTTGCTATTACCATTATGATTTTCTTTTCTTCCTGCCAAAGTCATACCACATGGGCTTTTCATGCCATCGGATTCTGGTGTTGAATGAATGAATTTGGGCGATGGTCGCATGTGTCTGGCAGGCACCTGGACTCTCCTCCCAGGAGGATCTCCAGGTAGCTTTGGGTGCACATTCACTTGGCACCTTTTGTTTCTCCTGGCTTCAGAGGGATGTTGAGAAATCATTTACCTAACCTCTAGGAGGGCATGGCCTAGTATGAGAACATGGTTAAATGTACAAACCCAATCCAGTTCTCTAAAACTTGCCCCTGAATTTACCCCCCAGATTGACCTCTTCCCCAGCAGTATAACAGAAGACAGTAGAGCACAGTGGTCCCAAGCAAGCACACTAGAACCAGGGTGCCTGCGTTTGAATCCCAACTCTGCCACTTGGTAGCTGTGTGACGTTGGGCAAATTGTTTAAGCTCTCTGAACCTTGGTTTTCTCATCTGCAACATGGAGGTAATAATAGTAATATACCTTATAGGATATTGTTGTAAAGATTAAATGAGTTAATGCCCATAAAATGCTGAATCAGTGCCTGGCGTATTGAAAGTGCTCATTTGGCATTGGTTGTTGTTATTACTATAGTTACATTATTTAAGTATTTATCTCTCTCCCCCACTGGTCTGTACGTGGCATATCATGTCCGCCTTGATGACCTATTGCCTCCCCAGTGCTTTGGAGACACTGTGCTTCTCAGTGATTCCTTGTTGAGTGAGGAAAGCATGAAGGAAGGAAGATCTGGTTCTTAGAGAATCAATAGGGCTTTGGTGGGAGACAGTCAGCAAGTCATAAAAGACAAGGAGGATACCTGGGGTAAGTCTTGGGTAGGTTAGAGACAGGGCTTGCGGAGGGGTAGAGTGAGGGATGTGGTTAGGACGGTAGACTGGGATCAACACACAGGGTTTGAATTCTCAGTTTAGGTTGGACTTCACTCCTTAGGCAGTGGGGAGCCCTTAGGGGATTTGGAGCAGGGGAGTGATGAAAACAGTGGGAAGACTGCGTGAGTGGCAGGGTCCTGGCCTGAGTGGAGGGGAGAAGGCAGAGGGGGGAAGAGCAGGAGGAGGCTGTTGCAGCAGCAGCCCAGGCAGGAGGCAGTCGAGGCCCAAACCAGAGCAGTGACAGCGGGAGCAGAGAGGGAGAAACAGGTGAGAGGCGTCAGGAAGGAAGGAATGAGGCTTTGGTGGCTGATTGGATGTGGGGGCGAGGGGATTTCTCAGCCATTCAAGGGAAAAATGCCACCTCCCTCTTCCTGCTAACTTCGGCTTAGCGGCGGGAGTGTATCAGTGACAAAGAGCTGACGTGATCTGAGTCTGGAAGCAGCTGGAGAAAGTGATGAAGTACAGGCGGCTGAATGTGCATGAGGAACAACGTGTGTCACTAAGCGGCCCTATTGCAAATGCGCAGGGAAACTAACATTTATTTAAAAAAAAAACCTGCTGAGAACACGGTGCCCCATCCTTTCCAGTGGCTGAATTGCTCTGGAGGAATTTGCTCCCGCCCACCTGCCACATGATCTGCTGTGTCCTTGAAAGAAGATTAAAATAATGGCAAGAAGCGGCCCTAGGAGACTTCAAGTTCTTTTGGTCATTAGGTCAGCCTGAACTTCAGTGCGTCTGAGGTGGGACATGCTGTCCCGCTAAGATATATAGACTTTCGGGGAGATTAAAATAAAGATTCATGAAAGCTACCGCTGGCCAGTTCCATAGCAAGTCCCCTAACCATGTGAACTTTCACAGGGCACTTGGTCATTTCGGGCCTCATCTCCGCGCTTATAAATACAGGGTCTGGATGAGATAGAAACGCCACTGTTTCTCCCTGGGCTGACCTGTTATTCTGTGGCCCAGTGGAACCTGTGGAGGGTGACATGAATCAGTGCAGAAGGACCTTACAGATTTTTTATTTAGGTGCTAAGTGTCTGGAGCCAAAGCTTTCAAGGGGACATCTTTTTTCCCCCACTAAGCTCCAGTATTTCCTTCCCACCCATTCCCATTACCTACCTATTAAACAGAGGTGTTACTTATCTATTAAACAGAGCCGTTCTGACAGATTGCTTTCTTTGTAGGCTGGGGACATTTCATCTTCATTTTCCACTGGTGATATGTAGGTTTAATGTAATTTTTAAAAAGGATATCTTTATTGATTTCGGAGAGAGGAAGGGAGAGGGAGAGGGAGAGAGAAATACCAATGATGAGAGTCATTGATCGGCTGCCTCCTGCAGGCCCCCCACTGGGGACCAAGCCCGCAACCCGGGCATGTGTCCTGACCAGGAATCAAACCTTGATCTCCTGTATCATAGGTCGATGCTCACCTGCTGAGCCACGCTGGGAGGGCGAAGGGTTAACGTAACTTGGATATAACGTACATTTATTGGCATCTTTGTTGTTTCTCTGGTGGGCAGTAGAGCATCATGGTTAAGAAGGAGGCAGGTAAATTAATATGTGAAACCAGGATTTGTACCCAGAAAATCCACCTCTGAGGCCCATGTCTACTCACTACTTAATGCCAGTACCTTTGTATTAGTCAGCTCAGGCTACCATAACAGAATGTCATAGACTGGGTGGGTTTAAAACCAGAAATTTATTTCTCACAGTTCTGGAGCCTGAAAGTCCAAGATCAAGGTGTCAGCAGGTTTGGTTTCTGTGAGGCCTTTCTCCTTGACTTGCAAATGGCCACCTTCTCCCCATGTCCTCACAAGGTCTTTCCTTTGTGTGTGAGTATCCCTGGTGTCTCTCTTCCTCTTCTTAAAAGTATACTAGTTTTATCAGATTAGGGCCCCACCCTTATGACCTCATTTAACTTTTATTACCTCCTTAAAGGCCCTATCTGCAAATACAGTCACAGTGAGGTTAGGGCTTCAACCAACATAGGTGCTTTTGGGGAATGCAATCAGTCCATAACAACCTTCCTCATGGATTTGTTGAGAGGGTGAAATGAGACTGAATGTGAAAGTACATTCCTAGAAAAATAGTGCCAGGCATACAGTTACTGCTCAGAGCTACTGTTGTTAACTTTTGATGTGGATATAAGGCGGGGACTAAAGCTATTACAAGGTGCTAAGAGCTCCCAAGGAGAATTTTCCCTTTTCCCCCCATGTTGACTACTACCACCTTTACCACCTAAACCACCAATGTCTCTTTCCTGGAGTCCTTCAACAGCCTCCTGACTGTTCTCTCAGGTTCCATACTTGTATCCTATAGTCCATTAGCCATGTAAGTATGATCTTTTAAAACTCAAGTCAGATAATATCACTCATTTATCTAAAATCCTCTGGCTCTCTGTTAAACTTTGGTTAATGTCCTGATTCCTAAGCCAGCCCCTGTCTTTCTCTCCCACCTCATCTCCTGTCAGAGTGCCCCTTGCTCCCACTACTCCAGAGGCACTAGCCTCCTTTCAGTTTATTGAAAACTAAACAAATTCTACCCTTAGGGCCTTTGCACTTACTTGTCCTGAATTCTCAAACTCTCCCCAAATATTTGCTGGGCTTGCTACCTTCTCTTACCCAGGTTTAAGCTCAAAATGCACCTCTCTGCCCCTCTACCTAAAGTACCTTCCTCTCCCATAGTTGCTCTCTACCCTATGACCTTGTCTTATTTTTTCATATACTCATCACTGTCTAAATGCCCTTACCTCATTCGCTTATTTACTTGCTTGCCTATTATTTTTCTTTCTCACTTGACGATACACTCTATAAATGAAGGGAAGTTTTATCTCTGGTTCACTGTTATAACTCCAGTGCCTGGCACAGAGCATAAGCTCAAAGCACATTATTTGAAGGAAAGAATGAATGAATGATCTTGAACATGGAGACTCAAGAAGAGGGGACTATCCAGATAAACATCCCCAGATTAAGGATGGAGAGCAGCCTGTGCCTTGGCATCTTCATTCATCTCTTGGCCCTGATGGGTTCCACCTGCACTGTCCAGGCCCAGGGGCCATGCTGTCCAAACTGGAGAGTACTTTCCAAAGTACAGCACAGTATCCACTCTCCCTATGGTGATATTCTAAATATTTAACGACCAGTGTATCAACAACACTGACCATTCAGCTGTAAACGTCATGTACAGCTGAGCTAATGTGTATTTGCCAAATGTCAGCTCTGACTTCCCCATCAATCCCTTCCCCATGAAATGGGCTATAGAGTTTTTCCTATTGCCAGTGATGAAGTGGCTGTACCTTCATGCCCATCAACCATCCCCCTCGCCCCATGCAGTCTTTTCGGGTGGAATGCTTCACTTTCTCCATTGCAGCTGAAGCCCCTTTTTGTATCTTGGGACCTAAGAGCCTTCCAAGTACACCTATTCATTCAACAAGTATTTACTGAACACCTTTCATGTGTTCAATATCAACTTCTGCCCCAGGAGGTGGGACCTTTTCTCTTGTACTTCTCACCTTGCCTGGGTCCTGCCCCACATGGGTTGCTCCCCTGGAATCACACCAAACCATCTGACTGCATGCATTGCTGCTGCCTGGAGACACTTACCCCACTGTGCTGGACACTGCGACCACGGATCCTGCCTTAAGTCATACTGGGTTGTTCCAGGCTTTTGGACAATGGTTTAAGATTTTCATTTCCCTAGACCTGCCTTCCTTTTTACCTTGTCTCATTTTTTTCTCAGCAGAACTCTTGAGTCTCAATGTGACTCTCAGTGAAGTTGTTCCGCATTTTGACAGCTATAGAGCTCCAGGAGCCTCCTGCCTTTACTTCTCCCACATAAGACATCCTATGACACCAGTAGGAAGGTGTGTGTGCCTGATCTTTCAAATATAGACGTGTGCCAGCTACTTCTAGTGGAATTCAGTCAGATCCCTCCCCACGAGGCCTGCTCTGCTAGTTCCTTTCTGCTAACTTACTTGCTCTTGGTAATTTTGTCTCCTGAATCATGACTGGTTCTGGTATGCACCCTCATTTGGCTCTAAATGCCCCCATTCCAATACTCAGTAAAGTGTTTCAGTTGGGAAGTTTTGGTTTTCAGATAATAGGAAACTCAACCCAAGTTGGCTAAAGCTGAAAAGGGGAATCTGTCTGCTTTGTAACTAAATGGTTTAGGCAAATCTTGAATCAAGACTCAAATGACAGGACCAGAATCTGGCTTCTCTCCTGTTCCTTGACAGTGACCTGATTGTAAATCAGGCTCTCCTCTTATGTCAAAGATGACTGTAAACAGTTTCTTCATTCATATCCCTGAGAAAGAGAAACTGTGCTTCTCTGAGTGTTCAACCAAAAAGTGAGTCATATTGGCTCTGATTGGCCTAATTTTGATGACGTGTCGTCTTGGTCAATTGGTGCTGCTCTAACAAAATACCATGGACTGGATGACTTATAAGCAACAGAACTTTATTTCTCACAGCTCTGAAAGCTGGAAGTCTGAATTTGGGGTGTCAGCATGGCTGGGTTTTGGGTAGGTCTTTGTGTAGATAGCATCTTCACGTGGTAGAAAGTGAGTAAGCTAATGCTCTGGCCCCTTATTAAGGCACTAATCCTGTTCATAACAGCTCCACACTCATGACCTAATTACCTCCCAAAGGCCTTACCTCCAAATATATCACATTGGGAAGTAGATTTTAACATATGAATTTTTGGGGAACACAAACATTCAGGCTGTAACATGTGCCTTTTCTTCAACCAATCACTGTGGCCAGGGGAGAGAGGATACACAGAATTGCTTAGGCCAGTCAGGATTCAATTCCTCTTGCTGGGGGAAGTCAGTCTCAGGCAAATGGCCTGGCTGGAAAATTCAGGATGACATTAGAAAATGCAAAGTGGAAATAGATGCTGGGATAACAGTAGATGCCCCTACAGCTACCTGACCTTTGCCTCAAAGTTCTGCCCTTGCCTCCAGAATTGATATGGCATTCGATATGATTTCTCTGGTAAGTTCTGAGCATGCCTTTAGTTTGTATCTTGCAAGTCCTTCCATTCACCGCACACCTTCCACCCCCTTTTCCCTTGTTGGGAGCATGGCCTCAGAGATGTTGTTGTGCCATGTGATCCCAAAGCAGATCATTGCAATGAATAGCTTAGATATTTAAAATGCAAAAGATACATTTTCTGCCACAGTAAGGTAACAATTATGGTAAAACTACATAGGTTAATATGATAGGCATATTGAAAGTAGGTAAAACAGATTAAGTTTGTCAAGCCTTGGAAACACTCTTACTGATTTTCCTTGGCTTGATAACTGTGACATTTATCAAAATTTATATCCCCTAACTCCTAGTTTTATCCCTACAGAAGATTTCTTAGAATTACTGGACTTAACCTTGGTAATGAACTAATCCAAGACTCATTTTTGTTGTTAGAAGACCAGCCCAAATTGATGATGCGATCTGCCCAAGGTCACACAACAATACTCAAAGCTTGGGGTCCTGGCTCTCAGCCCACTGCTGTCATTGTCCTTGTGGACTTGGAGGTGATGAGGAGCATCCACCAAGTGGCAGTAGATGCCAGGCTTAAACGTCTGAGCCCCAGGTGCTACAGATGCCCTGGCATTCTCCCTGGGGTTGCTAAGGTTCCATTATGGATTTATAACAATTCTGTCTCTTTTAAAAGGAAAAATATAATTTTATTATTAAAACTAATGAAATTAAACACTATTTTTTTCTAGCAGATTATCAAAGAAATATAAGCCAGAAGTACGATTACATATTTTCCTGCTATTCATAAATTTGACTTTATAGCTCAACTAATCCTGGCCATATTTCCAAATCTTGACTCAAACTTTTGTTTTCTGAATTACCCTTCCCTGAAACTTACAAGATTCTTTGGGACTTCAGGCCTGTTAGGCATCAAAAATGCTTGCAGCTAGCATCCTTTGGCAGATGGCTTTTATTCATTCATTCATTTAACAAATATTTGGTTGGGTCTTTCAAATTGGGAAGTCATTTATATGGGTGCTTTTGTTCCCAGTTTGCTTAAAAAAAACCACAACCACTGGGAACTTGGGATTTCTTTTCCTTAGTCATCTATTTCATGTGATTAAGGCTATCGCAGTAATGATAACATACATATGTGTGTATGTATTTACATGTATGTGTATATACATACACATACTTCTAGACACTTTACGTATATTAGCTCAATTAATGTCCACAGAACCTTATGAGTAAGTATTATTATTGTACACATTTTACAGATGGGAAAATGGAATTCCAGGAAGGTCATGTCAATGACCCACGGTCACCATCTGGTAAATGGTAGAGCTGGGATTTGTACCAGGCTGTCTGGCTCCAGAGTCCATGCTCTAAACCTCTAGACGTGGGAAGGCTCTGTGCAGAGGCTAAACACAGTGTGTAGACATTGGACTGCCTTTTGAATATTTTTTCTCAAATAAGAAGAGGGCAATTTTTCACTGTTAAGGAAGGCTAAAACCAACACTGCTATTTCCAGCTCACTCTGGGGAGATTGCTAAAAAATTTAATAAGCAGTTGTTTCCAACTTCTGGTTATAGAGGTCTATGAGCTGTTTTTGCTTGCAAGGACCATTTTGAGAGTTTTTAAACACATCTCTACCCAGATACTGAGACTTGCCCGTTCTCTCACGAGTGGCTTTTATCTGGATCTGAGAAGTGTTTCTCTTTCTAGTTTATTCCAACTGTGAGCTCCTCAGGGCAGCCAACATGGAATCATTGAAAGAGCACTGGACGGAGCACTTGCTCTGTGACCTGAGGCACATCTCTCATTCGCTCTTTGTTTTCCTTGTAAAATAACAAAAAACAACAAAAAAATATTTCAATTAGATAATTTTGAGAGGTTCATTCAACTCTAAATACCCTAAGTCTTGGTTACCTTTTCTTAGGGTACCAAGAAAATACATTAGATCTTGTAAAAAATTTCTTTGGTGGAGGATAATAAAAATTTCAATTACAGTAGATTAAATAAAAAAGTTATTTTTTATTTTTTCATACAAGAGAATCCCAGGGAAGGGGGGTGGTGTCCATAGCCAGTGTAGACTTTCCTGGGTGGTGCTGAACCCCATGGCTGCTGCTTCCATGTTCTTGCCTTGTCACTTATACTATGTGACTTTCACCCGCACGATTGCAGGGTGGCTGCTGTACCTCCAGGAGTTGCGATCAGGCTCCTGGCAGGAGGCAGGAGGGAGGAGAAAGGGAGGAGAGGAGGCCGAGCTCATGGGACAGAAGCGGGTCACGGGGCTACTAGGCAGGCCGGTGTCTGGGAAGGCGAGTGCTCGCAGCTGAGTGTCCTGGGGCAGAGCAGACCCGGGCTTTGCGGAGAGGAGGGGTGCGGGCTGCGATGGGGAGCAGCTGGCGCTTCGGGCACACGTCACTGTCACCATCTACTTTGTTTCTTCTCAACTCAAAAACATGTAGGTGAGTAAACAAACAAGATCTTTCCGTTCCTGTTTCCTTTCTGGCCAAGCACTACAGCTCTTCCTCAGTTAACTTCTATCGTTACTAAATGGGACAGCATTATTAATATAAAGTTGTTAATAACATTGTCAGCCATTAATTTATACACAAAGGCATGAATAGTTCTTTTTGCCTCATTCCAGACGTCACTTGTTAAGGGTGTGGGAGACGCATGACCGGCCACAGCAGGTAGAAGAGACATAGAGAACATACCTGGGCAGGACCAGGAGGCCTGGCGGAGCAGGGTGGGGATTCTGTTTTCAGTTCAGAGTGTGACTTGAGAGATGTAGCTTCCTCTATGGCCCACGATCTATTCTACTTCATTATATAAAAGTAAATGACATAATGGACCAAACTCATTTGTTTTAGGAAAAAGAGCTATTTTTAAAAGTCAATACAAGACCTGACCTGTGTTGCTCAGTGGTTAGAGCGTAACCCTCACACTGAAGGGTCACAGGTTCAATTCCCGGTCCAGGACACACACCTGGGTTGCAGGTTCAATTCCTGGCCCCCAGTTGGGGTGTGTGCAGGAGGCATCGATATTTCTCTCCCCCCCCCTCTCTTTCTCTCTCTCTTTTTCTTTCTTTCTTTCTTTCTTTCTTTCTTTCTTTCTTTCTTTCTTTCTTTCTTTCTTTCTTTCTTTCTTTCTTTCTCTTTCTTTCTTTCTTTCTTTCTTTCTTTCTTTCTTTCTTTCTTTCTTTCTTTCTTTCTTTCTTCCTTTCTTCCTTTCTTCCTTTCTTCCTTTCTTCCTTTCTTCCTTTCTTCCTTTCTTCCTTTCTTCCTTTCTTCCTTTCTTCCTTTCTTCCTTTCTTCCTTTCTTCCTTTCTTCCTTTCTTCCTTTCTTCCTTTCTTCCTTTCTTCCTTTCTTCCTTTCTTCCTTTCTTTCCTTCCTTCCTTCCTTCCTTCCTTCCTTCCTTCCTTCCTTCCTTCCTTCCTTCCTTCCTTCCTTCCTTCCTTCCTTTTCTCTCTCTCCCTCTCTCTCTCTCTCTTTCTCTCTCTCTCTCTCTCTCTCTCTCCCCCCTCCCCCATCCCTTCCTCCCTTCTACTCTCTGTAAAACTCAATGGAATAAATATCCTCAGATGAGGATTTACAAACAAACAAACAAAAAGTCAATATGAGGTAAAATACATGTTCATTAATAGACCCTACTGGGGGGCCACTCATTTGGAGTTTGTCATAACTCAGGCAGAGATTGAGTTTCACGGGGACTCTTTCATCTCCATAAGAGAAGAAACTATTTGCAGGCACTGTAGAAAGCACTTTCAAAAGTAAAAGGAATGATCAATAGAATTTTCCCTAGCCAGTCAGGATTTTTGCTTGACAATACATTGTTACCGTAGTTATCTTTTTTCTTAAAAGCGAAAAAGCTGTGTTTCTTTAAAAATGTTTTATAACGTAGATTTTTAAAACAAATTCAGATGGAGCTCTTTATTATATATTTCACTGAGTTCTTGCTGTGTTCTTGTCCCAGTAGGAAAACCCATCCAGCTGCCACCTCAGGATGCACATCTGGGCAGCAGGGAGAAAGATGACCTTTCCAGGGCAGTGACTTCTGTTTCCTTCCCGCTTAGGGAGCATCTTGGTGTGGTATATGGGGCCCGTCCTCGGTAGACTAAAGAGTTGCTGTATTACTCACCTTACCTGCCTATGTTGTGAGATGACATATGTGATCCGCCCATTGTTAAGCCTGGTGTGTAGGTAAGTGTTCACTAGGTGGCAGCTGTAATTGTTCAAAGGCAGATTGCAGGGCGATGAAGGGCACAGGACCTGGAGTCTGGTACTCTAGGATTGCAATTTCAATGCCGACATTTAGCAGCTGGGCAACTCCTTTCCGATCTTCAGTTTCTCATCTGTATGATCGCAATAATACATACTCCACGGGCTGTTTGTGAGGATTCAGCGAGATGCTGTAGGTAAGGTGTCTGATTGACACAGACTGGCACATACTAAACTCTCGGTGAACGGTAGCTACCATTATTTTAGTTTTTGTTGCCAATGTGAATGTGTGTCTCACTCAGACATCAATAGATTCAAATTTGTCTGCATGATACAAATCTGACCAACACAGAATATACTCCTGAGTGGTCCCAGACCAGAGTCTGGAATGATTAGAGTCAAGAAGCTAAATGCTGAGTTCACCTCAGAGTAGAGTATGTTGGCTAACACTCCTAAGGTCGTTTGGGAAAAGCTTTATTTGCCCTCCAAGGAAGACAGAGAAAAGAGCCTTAGCTGTTAACTTTCTAACACCAGGTGGCTCAGTTGTCTTGAGAAACCATGATAGACATTTGCAAAAGGCTGTGACAGAGCCTTTTGCTTGTTCCTGGCCCGTGTAACCCTTCTAGATTTTGTTTGTGCCACGTCTCCCGATCATAAGGGGCACCCTTCACTCATAGGAAGAAGTGGGGTCCCCTTCTGATTCCTAACATCGTTTGAGCATCGAGACCGCGAGTCTTTGCATGTGCTGCTGAGGGTGAAAGCACTCTAATGCCACCCTGGGAAAGAGCTATAGATCTGCTATTGATTTGCTCACATTTTCCCTTCCATCTTGGGCAGTTAGCTAGGTGAGCACCACTCCCAATATGATTGGTGTTTAATATTGGTACTGTACTTTGTGTTTTTAAAAAGCTTCAAAAATCAATTCCTCATTAACTTGATTGAAAGGGAAGTTATGCCTTCTCTGCTACGTTCAGAACAGGACATAGATCACTGCAGGTGCTCGATAAATATTAAGCATTTAATCCTCGCCATGTCTCCTACCCAAACAGGTCACCAGAACTCATTTTCTTAGGGATGAGAGTTGTCACTTTTAGACCAATGTTGCTTCCTGTAAATCTCAAAACTTTCCAAAACGCGAAGGCTCTCATATAGACGCTGTAGAACCAGCCCCGTGGTCACCCAGTTCAGAAGGCAGTGGGCTCCTTACCCTCAGCACTCTCGTTGGGAATCTCTGAAAAGGAGGTTGAACAGTCGAGGGACCTGGAATTCCATGGCATGCACTACCGGTTGTCAAGCAGCACCTCTCCTGGAAAGAAAAAGCTTACGTTATAGTAGACAGAAGCGTAGGAAGTAGAGGCCCTCAGCTGTAGTGCAATCACTATTCTAAGGCTATTCACAGAAACACACAAATGGCTCAGACACATCATGTCCTATCTAGTCTTCCAGATGGAATAATATTTTAAACTTTGGAATATTGTCCTACATAAGAAACCATGATGTTCATTTTATTCCTTTGAAGTTTCCATAATGAGATCACTCGGTTTGGGACATCTATTTGTTCAACCTCTCAGCAAATGTAACTGCAGAATAAAGATGGTCTGGGGCAGGAGTTTGAGAGGGCACCGCTCAGTCACACCTTCTGGCTCCCAATCTTCATTTCTCAGATATAGGTTAAGAGGGTGGCTGAGCTGCTGATAAGACCCAATCTAAAGGGGGCAGATACATCTGGATAAGATGCCTGCTTAAGGCTTAACTTCTCCAAAGCGATGCAAAACGCTGTGCTGCTGGGGCATTTTCAGGCTGCCTCTGTGGTGCAGCCCAAGCAGCATATAATATGGAGTAAGTGCTGTTTGGTTACAGAAAGAACCCTATAAATGTCTGGCCATTAAGGTCGCACCATGGAGAAGGGACCAGCACACAGCTCTGAAGCAACCGGCTTAGAACTTAACATCAAATGGGGACATACCCTTACATTCTGGATAATGCAGTTTGGACAAAGCTTGACTTCAGAGAATGTTATATCACAGTGAAATATTACAATTTATTGTAAGCCATTTTTTTTCCTTTGCCTGCCAACTGGGTCTACCCACCTGTTTGAAAAGTGTCAGAGAAGAGGTTATAAATTCTTTACTGTAAGAATCCAAGAATAATCTAGATTTTGGTAATGACTTCATTTCACACTATCGTGTTTTCCATGGAAAGTATTTGCAGGACTGTCTGAATGATAATTAAGCCACACAATATGTACATGAGCTTAGACTTTTCTTTTCTTTCTTTTAGCATATGGAAGAAGAGAGGGGTAATTAAGAGTGAGTAGTCTAGTCAGTGGTGCTGGATGTGCAGAGCTAACTCAGGACCCTGACACCCAGACAGCTCTCTCCGAACCTCACAGTAGGACCCTTTGATATCCACTCGCCATGGGATGAATGTTTGTGTCCCTCCAAAGTTCATATATTGAAATCATAACCCCCAATGTGATGTTATTTGGATGGTTTTTGAGAAGTGATTAGGTCATGAATCTCCCACATGAATGGGATAGAGCCTTATAAAAAGGCAGCAGAGCTTTCCCTCTCCCTTTCTCTGTCTCTGTCTCTGTCTCTGTCTCTGTCATGTAAGAATGCGACAAGAAGGCATCTGCAAACTAGGAAGCAGGGCCTTACTGACACATGGATCTGATGGCGCTTTGACCTGGGACTTCCCAGCCTCCAGAACTGTGAGGAATATCCTTAGTGACAGGAGTTCTGTTCAGCTAGTCTTCAGGTGGTTGTCAAGGTTGGTTGTTCTATAATTTAGCTGTAATTTTGGCATGGTTTAGGGAATAGGCGAACGCAGTGTTCTCCTACTCCACCATCTTGACCAGAACTCAGGACTGTGAGAAATCAATGTGTGTGGTGTAAGCCCCCCCAGGCTGTGATGACCTGTTATAGCAGCTGGAATGGGCTAAGATACCACTCATCCCTCTGAAACTCTTTTCCATCACCATTTTTTCTGTGCTTTATTGTATGGGACTCTCATTTATTTCTAGATAAGGTTGGAGAATTGTTTTGTCAAGGAACTCTCATACCTAGAGCCTCCTCCTACTGAGCAGGGATTCATTCTGGGTCACTGTGTGGGGTTAAAATGGCCATGACCCCTTCTGTTCAGGGCCAAGCCTTCTGTAGCTTGGTGATTAATTCTCTGGCAATTATGATATAGCCATGTCTTTGCTCGCACCACCATTCTGCCTTGAATGCTCTTATTTCTTTTTCCTTTTACTTGAGTATTTTACATCCAAAAAGCTTTAGTCTCATGTCGCATTTCCTTTGTGAAACCAGGGCCATTGCCCATATTACCCACATTGTATACTTGTCAGTCATCATATCCTGTGTTATGACATTTCTTATGCTGTTGTTCTATATCATCTAATGATAAGGTAGGGGTGGTTAACACAGACTACATAGGTATAAAGAAAGGGTTGAGTTAATTTATGTGAAAGTGATGATTGTAAGCCATTAAACTATTAAAATATATGCAAAGTAAAATATAACATTTTTTAAGCATTCAGTTTTTATAATAAGTTGTCTCCCTAGTAATTCAAAAACTACCAAATGCAGAAACTCTCTGCATTTGGTCTTCTCCAGAGTCTAGTACTGTGTCTCAAAAGGCTATGTGCTCACAAACTGTGGGTTGGTTGATTGTTTTCCATATTTAAAGTTCTGCCATCTGCTGAACTATTACCAGGCACATCCCATGATGCTTTCCTGGTTTTTATATAGACAGGGAGCCCAGTGAAGTGTGGATGAATTCCTAAAAGGTTAGGTGTTGATTGACTGATTAGCTCCTTGGCAAGGCAAGTATTTCTCTCTCACATCATTACAGATGCAGTTGGATCTTTCAGGAGTCTGTTTTTGAGAGGTACAGAACAGTTCAGACATGTTTCACAGTAGGAAGGATTTTATTACCATGGAAAGTGGCTTCAAGGCTCCATCAAAGTATCTTGAAACCCAGGCCATCTGGAAAGGGAGCGCTTGCAGATGACTCTCTGACACTCACCATCTATGCAAAGCCCAGGCATCCCAGGGCGGGATTCCTCATGTATCTCCCCCTTCATTACCAGGAGTTAGTTCCATGGGGCAAAGGGGACATTCCACAGGAGGATTTCTACATTTGCATCTCCTCTTTTTTTAAAAGGTTATTGAGGTGTAGTTTAAATATAGCAAAACTGTGTATCTCCTTTTAGGGCTTATCTTATCAGTGAAAATGTAAGGGATATGGTGATGCCAGGTAGTTCCTATACCCTTTCTTCTGGTCAATTCTCCCTGCCCATTATAGTTTTATTGGAAATCTCAGGCTTTTGTTAAGTTTTTATAGATGAAAAAGAATGAAATTGACAGATATGTCATTCATTTCTGTTCTGCCTGCTCTACCCTCCCTGACCCCACAGCTGATCTGAGCTGCTTTAGGACACATTATATGGGACAAAGGCACCCCTAAGTTCCAATTTGCTGAAATGCGTAGGTCATTCTGCAACTCATGATCTTTTTTCCCCCTCTACTCCCTTTTTTTTCTCAGCAGTATGCAAAACTTTTTGTTGTTATTATTGAGTATTCTCAGTAATTCCACATTGAAAAGATCAGAGATGATGTCATGAATTGGGCGAATGCGAGGCACCAGAGAGGGAAAAGTTGATTACTGTAAAAGAAAGTGATTTGCTGGAAATTTGAACTCATCTCAGGAAACCAAGCACTCTATTTTCTTTTTGGCAAGAACCTCACATCTTTCTTGCCTGTATGGTCAAATCAGGCCCCAGCTCACTGCATTTCCTCCATCCCATTTGCTGGTGAATGTCGACTGTGACATCATTAAGCAATTTGGTCCTGGGGTCAATTGGTCACTGAAAAGGGGGCAGAAGTTCCCATTTGCTTACAGCACCTGAAACACCTGGGATCACTCTGTCATCACAGCCACAGTTACTGTTACTTCTTGCCAATACCCTTGGATGTCTTGTGATAGAGAACACAAGAAATTACATTTCAGATGGGGTCATGCCTTTTCTGCCCCTTTAGAAAGGCTTTTGAATCTGGTGCAGGGGTTTTCAAAGGAAATTCACTAGGGCCTCGCTCTGGACCGTGACCTTATGTAGCAGAATGGCCCTGGCCCGCCGCAGGCCTGTCTTGGGTTCCGTCCATGGGGCTTAGTGACTGCACATACTGGAAGGTCTTCATTACAATGTCTAGTGGCCACTGGAACAGATGGAGTGACATTATACACTGTGGCCCTAAGTTAATGGAGAGTGATTTTTTTAAAAACGAACAAACATAATAGAAGTTGTACATCTAAATGAGGGTTATGCCCTTCAAAAGTTGTAGCGTGGAAGGCAATGCATTTAATCCATTGACGCTTTTCTGAGCCAAGCAATGTTGTAACTGCTGGTTTGAAGTTGCCTTCAGGGTCTGTGGCACATTGAAAATATATAAAATATTTATTGTGTTTTTTTCCTGATTATAAAACTTATATAGGCTTGTTGCAGAAAGTTTGAAAAGCACCGAGAAATACAATTAAAAAATAAATGACCTGTAATCTTAGTACCCTGAGAAGACCCCTGTCAAGACTAATGTACATCTTCCTGGAAATTTTTATGCATATGTGGACATGGATGTAAACACATACATGACATGTTCATGTTTAGTCACTGAACTGGGGCCATCATTTAGGTGGCTTTGAAATATGTTAAGGCACATTGCTTTGAAGATCCTCAGTGGTCCAAATATTTTTCTTGAAGGGGATGGATTTTATTTTCGGAAATAGCCGGAAGTCACTCAGAGTCAAGCATAGGTATCTCCATTATCAAACTGGCTAATATGTTTTGGGAAAACCTATAACTCATGTGACTATAGAATAATAAATTTGGTTTTCTTGGGTTGATCAATCTGACTTAATGTTGTATCCAAAAGCAGAGTTCCATGGATGTTTTAAGCCATGGCAAGTCATTGGCTTAAGAGTATGGATTTCAAAGGTGAATAATTTAAAGGAGGGGGCACTCTTTTAGACATAACATTTCTGGTTCTATAGTTAAGGAACATTTACCATGCACTGCAAAGCAAGGTAGAGGATTTCCCCCCACTGTCCTGGAACCTCTGTGTTTCAGGTGGTATGGTGACCAGGCAGCAACCTCACTGTTTTGAAAGCCATCTTTGGCAGGATCTGGAACCTCTTCTAGCCTGGCCAGGATGTTAGTCTGATAGTTAAGACAGCTTCTTCTTACTTCATCAATGTTAGCTGGGGTCAGCTTTCCTCTAAGTAAATATCTAGTTTCTCTTGCCTTGAGACATCAAAAGATGGGCAGAGGGGGGTTATGTTTTCAAAATATCACCAGTTAAATACATTACTATTTATCCATTTTGAAATAACAAATAGTTTCCAATAGTTAATTAATATGCATTAATAATTTCGTGTGATTATAAAAGAAGACAGAACCCATCAATTAGGACCTTGGAGTTCATTTTCCTATCACCGCCCACCATTAGGGTCTATTCTACAGATGATGGTCTCCTTGCTAGCCTCTGGACAGTTACAGATCCTAGCAGGCCAGGCGTGGCTTTATTAATGCCAACGTATTATATCAAGAATAATGATTTAATACTCAAAATTAAGATCTTGATCTCCATCCTTGCTAATCCCTATTTTGTCTCCAATAGATGTAGGTGATAACTTGGGATAAATGGAAGTCAGGAGCTGGCTGGGCTCTGGAATCCTTCTTGGCCAAGACAATGAATTATCCTTTCCTAATTCAGCTATCAGATTTTTTATAGGCTCCTTCAACCAGTTCTTCAGTTCTAAGACTCCTTTGGTTTCATGAGGCTTATACTTTGTGGAGATCTAGATTCAACTATCATTTATCAAGCCCCTAGTATGGAGCAGATAAGGCAAAATGCCATTTTACTCCAATATCAATTAAATTTTTATATGATGATGGAATTGAGGTTCAGAGGGGGGTTAGTAACTGGCCCAGGTCATACCATCCATTAATGAGGAGGTGGGATTTAAACCCAAGAATTGGGACTTCAAGGCCAGGATGTATTCCACATTGCTTTGCTTTCCATCAGGCATCTCTCATCTGCCATTCATTCATTCGGTACATTTGTGCACTTATTACTTATTTATTATCTCCTCCTATTAAAATGTCAGCTCCTTAAGGGCAGGACTTTGTCTTGATCACACTGTATTTCCAGTACCTAGAACCCAGCCTTGCATATAGTGGGTGCTCAACAATGGTTTTGTATTGTATAGTGGAGAGAGACCGCCCATATGAAAATCCTGGCTTAGATACTCTCTAGCTGTGTGATGGTAGGCAAGTGACTCAGCCTCTCTGGGCCTGTTTTCTTACTTGAAAAATTGGAAAAATAATAGTGCTGACTTCACTGGTTGTTGTGAAGATTAAGGTGCTTAGAATAGAACTTGTTTCCAGTAAAGTGCTTAACAAGTGTTAACTATTCTTATTACCTGTTGAATGAGTGAAATGTTTGAGTGCCTTTTATGTATGAGACTTGGGATAGAGCAGTGAACAGTACATTCATTGTCCCAGTCCTAGTGAAGGACAGGGTAGAACAGCAGGGTAAGTGCCCTGAGGAAGGAAGTATAGGAGGCTGGGGCAGGGGCACAGATGACAGAGGGTCAGGGATGGCTTCTGGGAATAAGTGATACTGAGACAGAAACCTGAAGGATGAATGAGCATCCGGGTGGAGGAGGGCTAGGGCGGGGTGAGGGTCCAGGCGGAAGGAAATAGCATGCCAGAGGCCCCAGAAGTGAGAGCACTATGGGGTGCCTACCAATGACAATGCTTTCAGTTGCAAATAATATAAGGCCCAAATAAAAGTGGTTTTAATAATAAGGAAAGTATCATGTTATTCCCAAGAACGAGAAGGCTGAATTTAGGTATTCCAGGGTTGATTAATCCTGCGGCTCAAATATGTCTCCAAATTCTCTCTTGTTCCATTTTGCCATCCTTCACATCTTGGCTTCTCCTGTTGGGTTGGCCTCCCCTTTATGGTACCAAGATGGCCCCAGGATGACACACGTGCAGACAGCCACATGCCTATTTAGGAGAGAGAAAGAGCTTCCCAGGAGCCCAGGTTTTCCCTTTGGGTCTCATTGGTCAGAATGGCATCATATGCCTGTTTTTGAAACCAGTCACTAGCAAGGGAAGCAGCATTGCCCTGTTGACTTAGGCTGATCGACATTCATTCCTTGGGGCTGAGGCCAGCCCTCCAGAAAGCTGGTGTTGCCTGATACTGGGGCAAAATTGGGCTTATTTTAGGGAGGAAGATGTGGCATGAGGGTGCTACTGGGAAGGCAACTGACCACAACCTACAGTCCCCTTTGTGCTTTTTGGACTATGGCCTACAACAGGGTTTTATTTGAGAGCACATTCTTACATTTTAGGGGGCTTTTATACTTTTGAATCATTTCCCCTCTATTACCCAACCAGTTTCTCTTAGTAATTTGATGACATGGGTAGTTGAGGGTAACAGTGTGTGTGTGTATGTGTGTGTGTGTATATATATGTGTGTGTATGTATATATATATATATATATATATATATATATATATATATATATATGTGGGCAGGTTGGGGTACGTTGGGTAGGAGGAGCAGAAATGGAAAAGAATCCTGGGGTCTCATATTTTCATGTAGGATAATTGCCTCCTTGATGAAATCTCCTCCACTCAGATGCTACTTGAACCCCTCTGTGGACAGGGGGCTCAGCATCTTGCAAAGCAGCCTTTCTATTGGAAGTTTTATCTTCTATTCCCTTGTCCTCTCTCTGAGATTCTAGTAAGAAAAGCTTTGATGTCCCATGACTCTCGTCCTTCCTCTGGACACCTTGAGTCCTACCTGCACCTATAGTACACAAGTTCATTAATTCACTGGATCCATTGCTTGTGCCCAAAAGCCCAGGCTTGCTCAATCAGTTGCACATACCTGCTGAGTCCATGGTGGAAGACTTGCTACTACAGCCTTATAATCTGCTTACTTTATTTTAACTTACTTGGCCGATCTGCCTGGACACCAGACCTTCCCTGATTTCAGGCGCTGGGCCCCACATGCTTCTTCAGATCTTCAGATCTCCTCAGCTCTTGACCCTCAGCTTATTTTGACCAGACTACTGTAATTCTACGACTGGTTCTCCATGCTTCTCTGCTACCTCCACACTCCCAGGCCAGGAGAGTTCATGTGCCTCCAAATTCTCTTTTGACTCCATCACTGTAAGAGGAGAGGGTGGTGAGGGTATGCCTGTGCATTTTGCTGTCACTCCTTTATCACCCTTGGTCCTGAATTTGTGTCTCCCGCCTCCCCCTCCTCCTAGCTCACTGAGGATTTCTTGCTGAGCCATGCCCACCCGGCTCCTGGAGGCAGAGATGTTGTGGCTGGCCCCCACTCTGGTTTTCCAGGGCTGCAGGTGGGCTTCACTGCACCCCCCACCTTTCTGCCTGGTCCCCTTAATGGCTAGTGATGTGCACTTGGAGGTGGTGGGCCAAGGTGACAAAACAGAGCCACGCTCCCAGCCCACAATGGCCCTGTGACCTGGGCCTGCTGCCTCCACTCTCCAGCCTCAGAGATGAGATAAAGAGCACCCTCTTACCCCACCCTCTTTCCTCAGGAACAGCTGGCATGTGGCACATAGGTGTGGCATGGCAATGTCACCCGCTACGCCAGAGAGGAAAGAGCCCTCTTTTCAGACTGGCTTTGTGCCTTGTTTACCGCATATTTTTATCTCACTTTCACTTTTGCTTTTTTCTCCTCTCCTTCATTTCTGAAATTTAAATATTTGATGTCAGTTCAGTTATTTTTATGACAATCTCCTTTCCCTTCCAGAAACAGAGAGTGAAAGAGACCCAAAACCCACTGGGGCATCTGTCTCCCACTTAATTAGTCCCTTTTCCTCTTGCATGACACTAGCAGTAGTGACTGCAGGCGGTTCTGTCCTACCCCCGCCCCATCCTGTGCCAGCCCCTCACCGCTGTTCCCCAGCCACCCCCATGCGGCCCCGCGGAGCGCAGCTGGGGACACGGTTTCAGGGAGAAGGCTGCGTCCTTCTTTGATCTTTGGGTGAATGAAAGGCCAGTCCTCTCCGATGAATTTTATTTTCTGTCTGTGAATTCATAGTTGGCACCCACATCTGAGTATAATAGCTTCTCTTAAATGAAAACTAGCTCTGAAGACCCCTCTTCAAGACCTAGGTCCTAGCAGGGAGGCTGGATTAGCGGCCAGGATCTGGCATTTCTAGCCCAGGTTTTGCCTCCCGACTTAGACAAGCTCTCTGTGCCCCATCTGGTCTACAGAGGAAAGGCTGTCTCTGGCTCCCACTCTCCATGGAGACGAGACACTGTAAGGAAAGAGCTCGGTGCTCTCTGGTGGAAGGGAAGGTTATGAATTTCAACGAGGTTATCTTGATTCCTTATTGCTCCTCTCTTGGAGCCTATCTCTCTTCCTCCAAGCCCTTGTTCGTAGAGGGTCATCAGGTTTTCTTTTTCTCTGGTCCACTTCTACTGTAGTGCTTTCCATCTCCTGGGCTTGTACAACAAGCCTGCACTGTCCCATTGGGTCAACCCCTGTCCAAACCCCAGTTGCCCTGTGCCCCTCCCTCCTCCTCACCCCAGCCCCAGCTCTGCCGAGCTGAGAGGGAGGTGTGTTGCATCTGCCTGTGGTGGCCTCACTCCCTCTCCAGTGACTTGGTGGCCAGAGAGAGCTGAGGTCCTCCCCTCTCCCAGGATCATATGATGCAGAAGGGCATATGTATCTGATGCTGGGATGGTGCATTTTTTAAAAAAAAAATCCTCACCTAAGTATATTTTTTCCATTGCTTTTCAGAGAGGATGGAAGGGAGAGAGAGAGAGAGAGGGAGGGAGAGAGAAACATTGATGAAAGAGAGACATATAGATTGGTTGCCTCCCACATGCACCCCAACTGGGGCCGGGGATGGAACCTGCAACAGAGGTACGTACCCTTGGTCGGAATCGAACCTGGGACCCTTAAGTCTGAGTGCCGATGCTCTAACTACTGAGCCAAACCAGCCAGGGCAGGATGGTGCCTTTTAGTGTTCGTGACATTTTATACAACCTGCCTTACCTTGTTTCATCCCCACCATCACGCTGTGAAACATGAATAATGGGAAGGACGTTCAGCTTGTCTTCATAGAAAACATAATTGAGGTTCTGAGAGGTTAAGTAATATGCTCAGCCCCCAGTTAGTGGCTGAACCTGGGAGAGAACCCAGGACTCCAGGCTCGGATACAGGCTTCTTGTCTCTGCATCCCACTGGCTAACAGACCTGTAATCTTGAGAGAGTGGTCTCTCTGCTTGTTCACATTGTGCCTGAGGGCCACCCAGGTTCAGTGTCCCTTACTTCATTAAGCACTAAGCTGCAGACAGGGCAGGTGGTCCAGAGAGTGGCCCACCAGGTGTTGGTGTGGGTAGAAAGGTATGGGTTGTGGGGTGTGTGGGTGGGAGGAGGCGGAGGAACACATGTTCCATATTAATCTTTATTTCAATGAAGTTGTTTGAGTTCATGCTTTATTGCGGTGCTTTAAAATAATGTGTTTCTAATGGTGCCCCCGGGGGTAGCACTTGCACTTTGGAGATCCTATTGCTGGAGCGGCTCACGAGACCAACCACAATAATAGAAAATGACGCACCCCCTGGTGCACCATCTGAATTTATAATAGCAATTTCTACGATGCCCCGAGGCCAGCGCTGTTTGTATTTGAGAGTGTGCAAGCGCGGGCACTGAGGGGGCGCCTCCCTTCCCGCCCAGTTACGATCTTGCCTTCTTTCACCTGGGCAAAGGTCTTCAGGCCGCTGCACCGGCTCGCATCCGTGGTCGCAGAGGAGAGGACCGGCCCCCTCTCTCCCGCTGTGGTCTCTGTGTGTGGGGAGGTTGATGAGGGGCATGGTGTCCCACTGTCCGTCAGCCCCTTCCTGCCTTCCTCCTGCCTCTCCACCCTGTGTGCAAAGCAGAAAGGCCCTCTGGGGCCTCCTGTGCCTTCACTGTCAAGGCGGTGAAATATGAAACGACAACATAATGAAATGAACTTGGTCTCATTAAGATTCCGAAGGGCTGGCTTTTTTCCCCCTTCCTTTTCCGATTCAGCCACAGACCCACGCCATGGTGCAGAAGGCAGAAGTGGGTCAGTGCTGCCGGGGCGGGAGGGGGAGTGTGGCAGGAGAAGCGAGGACAGGGGCCAGTGTGGTCCAGGCCGGGACAGCAGGCCCAGGGACAGAGCAGGCTGAGGAAGAGCTGAATCATCCATCGGGATTTCTGGAGGCAAGAGCACAGGGTTTGGTTGGTGCCGCTGGAAACTCAGCCGCGCGGAAGGCCTTCCTGGACCCAGGAGAGGGGTGGGGTGGGATGGTCACACGGAAGATAGAAATCCCCACTTCCTAACAAGCTGCTTAGTGATTGCCCTGAAAATAGTTGATGTGAGAAATGAACAGCCGCACCCGCTTCCCACCGTCCAATGAAAATAAGGCCTCCGCTATAGAGTGTGCGAGCAGCAGATGCACGCTCCATGGGCTGTGTGTCATTCTGCTCATGACAGAAGCCTGGGGAGGCCGCTGCTGTTCATTCATTCACCAGACCTTACTGGCTCCGTACCACGTGCCAGGCACTGTGAGTGGCACCAGAGAGTCTAAGACGAAGGCAGCATTTTCCCTGGCCTCAGAGACCACATGGTTTGTGTGTGTGTCCTGCGACCATGAACTCATCTCCTTGCTTTTCCAGTGCAGAGAGCATCTTAGGCCAGTTTATCTGTGAACTGCTCTCATTTATGATGGAGTCTTCAGTCACTGGACATTTGCATGGAGGCAAAGTCTAGCCCAGTGGTTCTCTGCTTGAGCTGCACGTTTCAGTCACCTGGGCTGCTCTTAGAACATACTGATGACTAGGCTGCAGGCTGGGGCTGACAGTGTGTTGATTGGTTGGACTCATGCCTTGCTGGTCAGCAGATATTTTAATCATTAGCCCTGATCCTACCCCAGGTGATTCTAATATTCAGCCCGAGGTGTTTTGGCGGGGGCAAGACCCATGTGTGGTATTCAAATCTTCATGACTGGAATGCCACCAAAGCCCCATGAGCCAGTGTTGGGGACAGCTGAAGTCCTGCCCTCACGCCCCATCTGGGGTCCCTGGCTATAAAGTGACATCATTCCAAAGGGGGTCACTCTGTGTGGAGCCCCCACTTAGCATAAGGTGAGTGAAGGACAAGCCGAAGTTTCCAGCTGTAGAATATTAGAGGTTTTAGAAGCAGCAAAAGGCCTGCTGCAGTTTTCTCATCTTACATATAACAAAACTTAGGGGCAGGTGCCTTCTGATTTCTGTGGGGGTCATTTGACACCTGCCCCAGGGCCCTCTTGAGAATTCTTTAAAAATTTCTTTCACTAGGCCGGGCATGGCTCAGCGGTTGAGCGTTGCCCTAGGATCCAGGCCACTGGGGTTCGGTTCCCGGTCAGGGCACATGCCCGGGTTGCGGGCTCGATCCCCAATGACTCTCTCATCATTGATGTTTCTGTCTGTCTGTCTCTCTCTCTACTTTCCTCTCTCTGAAATCAATAAAGATATTAAAAAAAATTTCTTTCAATTATGGTTTACATTCAATATTATTTATTATTAGCTTCAGGTGTCCAGCATAGTGGTTAGACAATCACATATTTTAAAAAGTGTTTCCCCCGATATTGCCAGTACCCACCCGGAACCATACATAGTTATTACAGCATCAGTGACTATGTTTCCTATGCTATACTTTACATTCCCTTGACTATTTTGTAACAAGAATTATTTTTATGGCTGGAGACTATGAGACTAGAAATCTGCAAGGCTGGGCCTTTTAACAAGCGCCTCTTAAGACAGGGGCATTATCAGGCCAGGAGAAACTCTTCAGTCTTTGTAGTCGTGCTAGAGGTGTGAATTATTACATGTAAGAAAACAACTTCCCCCTGACAAAACAGTTTTGCTGATGTGGCTACCCGTTCTGAGGCCGAGGGCAACCTGTTTGCCATGGTGCAGTGGCTTGTAAGCTACTGAAGGAGACATCTCTGTAACTATAGGCTGTTGGCCTCCCTGTGTGGCGCTCCCAGGCTCCTCAGCGGGTGTGGCTGGCTCCGTGGTACCAACTCTCTCATGAACTCCGGACATCTTGACCTCATGACCTCACAGCCCACTTACCCCAGCTCAGCCTCGTCTACTCGCTCCCTCTTCTGTATTTCCTTGTTAGAGGACCCCACCCGCCTTGAGGTGCCTGCTCTTGGAAACTCTCCCGGAACCCAAAGATTTTGTTTTGTTTTCGTTTAATCTTTACCAAAGGATATGTTTATTGATTTTAGAGAGAAGAAGGGGGAGAGAGAGAGAGAGAGGGAGAGAGAGAAGTAGAAACATCAATGAAAGAGAGAAACATTGATGGGTTGCCTCTCATACATTCCCCAACGGGGGACCATACCTGCACCCTGGGTATGTGCCCTGGCTGGGAATCGAACCCTTGACCTTTCAGTGCATGGGATGATGCCCCAGTCAACTGAACCACACCAACCAGGGCCCAGAACCAAAGGTTTGAAAGACCTGGGCCTCCTACACTTGCCTTTGCTCCCCCAGTGGCCTGCTGCTGCCCCCACCTGCTGCAAGCCCACACTCACCGTGGAAGTCCTTGAGTCCTGCCCCTCACGGCTCAGGTGCAACGGTTTCTCTTGTGCCTGGCATTGTCCTAGGCACTGTTACTTGTCCCACTGGTTTAGTCTTTGCAGTTCTGAGTTAAGTATGATGTCCATTTTACAGATGAGGAAGCTGAGGCTCAAGATAGATAGATTCCAGAGCCCGAATAGGCAGAGATAAGAAGTTCAAACTTAGTGTAATACTTCTTCTACTGTATGTTGACTTGCTTTAACCCCTTTGGTTCTGGCAGGCTACTGGGAAAAAAAGGGAAATGATCTGGGAGCAATAGAAATTAGCGCTAAGTTCTGAGAAAGTGATTGTGGTGAGACTCAATGATCATTCAGGGTACGGGACTGTTGCATCTATTAGTGTTACTTTTCCCTTTTTTTCCTTCTCATCTCAAGTGTTCTACATATTCTTCATCTTATCAGAGGCTGTAGGTGGCAGGAAAAGCAAGATTCTTGAACTATCCCAGAAGACAAAGTCCATTTACAGCTCAGGGCTCAGGAAGCAGATAAATGAAAAGCAAAGGACACAGCCTCCCTTGGACTGAGCAAAGTGGGGAAGTCATAATTCACCCATGAAGTGTCAGCCAAGAAATCTTTTAAAAAAATTATTTTATTTTATTTTATTAAATATATCTTTATTGATTTCAGAGAAAGGAAAGGAGAGGGGGAGAGAGATAGAGAGATAGAAACATCAATGATGAGAGAGTCATTGATCGAGCCCACAACCCGGGCATGTGCCCCGACCGGGAATTGAACCCCAGTAGCCTGGATCCTAGGTTGACACTCAACCGCTGAGCCATGCCCAGCCGGGCCAGCCAAAAAAATCTTAAAGATACTGAGCAAGATGTGTGTGTGTGCTGCATGAAGAAGCCAGTGATGGGAGATGCATGGAATGGGGAGACTTGGAAACTGGTAAAAGGGGCCCAGTATCAGCCTCCCCCAGAGGATGCCAGTGACGGGGCAGGCTCCACTCCCTCATCTAGTGGGTTAGACTCAACCCTAAGAGAGCTTGACGTGAAGAATGCAGGTGCTGGGAACTGGCAATTACTCCCAAGTCATGGGGTTATGAGGGAGGCAATGGAGGCATTTCTCTGGCATCAAGTTTATCAACGTTCTTTATGTGAGGCATTGAGGAGTGCACTGATCCTAATGGGAGTGTCCACCAACCTTTGTATAATGGTAAACAGAGCAATGCCCTGAGTGTAAACAATTGTATGCACACATACTGCGGGGTGTGGTCATGTTCACACCTACACTTACACATACAGTTATTCTGGGATGATGCATTGGCACCTGGCATAGGGGTGCTTGGAAGGATCCAGGATGTGAGGTTCAGTGAGGTAGTAGATAGCTGGTTGGTAAGAGTCTGAATTTTGGAACCAAACCTAGGACTTGTAAAATCAGAGAGATGTTTCAACTGCCTCTTGAAAGGCTAGAAGTTAGGTTTAGATAAGTCTGCTAGGGTAGGAAATATCATGTAAGCACCTTGGAGCCCAAAGTGATGTCCAGAATCTGACCATCAGTTGGAGAGATGTCACCAGTATACCAGTGAAAGTCAGTGAGGTGGGGACTGATCTTAGGCCGAGGCTCGGTCCTGGTCATGGCTGGGGTTGTGTTTCTAGCCCTAGCCTGGGAAGTAGAGACTTCAGGCCTTTTCTTCTTCCTCTCTCCCCTGAGTTCACCTTGGGTGTTGTTCAACTGGTGGGAGAAAAATCAGCACCTGGAAAGACTTGGCCATTTCCAAATTATTTATAGTACAAGATTTCAGGCAGAAGATGGCAGAGGAAAATATTCGGGATTTTGCGTTATATTGCTAAATTTTGTTCATTTATTTACTCAAGAATGTATTATGATGCGTCTGTGATGAGCAAGGAGCTGTGCAATGAATATAAGGTTTAAAAGACCCTCGGTCTCAAGGAGTGTACAGTGTAGAGGGGAAGAGAAACATGCAAACAGATAACTCCAATGTAAGTTAAAAATAGCCTGTAGTGACAACAAAGGGAAAGAAATGAACAATTATTATGGGGGAGACTTAGGGGCAGTGTCATGGAGGAGGTGGCCTTTGACCTGGGCCTTGAAGCGTGGACATGATTTTAATTGGGTGGGGAGATGAAGAGGAGGAAGTGGTCAGGAGGAAATTTGGGGACGAGGGAGCAGCATGAGTCAGAGCATGGAGGTGTGACAAGTGTGCAGCAAGTCTGCGGGAAGGCAGTTAATCCAGCGTGGCCAGCATTTAGGGGGCCACAGAGGAGATGAGACTGGAAATACTTAGTATATTCAATGAAGAGAATCCAGGTACTTATATAATCCTCCCACTTAAACTGGTTAGTAGGCAAGGCACCTAGAGGGGGGACCAAGTCTAGAAATAATACATTACCTTAAGCACATTTCCCCTGCCCTCTTCCCCTTGCAGCCATGTGACTCTGTGTTTTTGTGAGAGTTGTAAACACCTCTTCTGTGCTTGTAAGCTCATTCTCTGTTTCCTTACCTACATACTCTCAGACTTTCCTGAACACCGGTATCCCACCGCCTGACCTCCAGTGTATGTACCTCATCACACCAGCACAGCAGGGCAGGCAGAGGGCCAGGTGACCATTAAATAAATATCATTGAACTTGGTGGGAAGTGCAAAGTCATGCATTCTGCAAGTCGGCTGGAATAATTTCAGACCCAGGACCTCCTGCTGAATTGAAAAATTACGTTTAGAGGAGGGGAGCTTGGAATTAGTCTTCTAAAATGGTAGTAAAGCAAATTCTTTCCTGGCTCTGCTGTGATTGTGATTCCTCCCATTTCTGTCACTCCTTGTTACTGTAATGAGTTCTGCTCTCCAAAGCGGGTAAAGTCACCATGCAGATAAGATCAGTTTTGTCTGGCGCAGCCATGTTGATCTGATCACAGTTTGGACTCCTGTTTTTGAGTTCACCTTGAGTGTTTAACTTCTAGGGGGAAAGGGAAATAAAAATGCCGATCTGGCACAAAAGTACCTGCAATCATTAGACAGTTGTCTTCATGGTCTCTCTCTCTGGCATATTCTTTGGATAGTTCTTGGACTTTGGGACACTTTTTACCCCAGTCACCTTTTGCTCTGCTCCAACATTTGAATTGCAGCTGGGATGGTTTCACTAGGGATCATCTTGTCACGGATTGTGAAAGAAATACCAAGTTCCACACATCTGCAGAGCGGCATGGGAGCTCTCCGTGGTGCTGAGAGAGCCGAGAGGGCAGCTGTTGGGAGCTCGCCGTGGTGCTGGAAGCAACACGCTTCTGTGGGAATCGGAGAGGAAATTGTCCACAAACAGCTCTAAGGATCATTATTGCCCCACAGGAGGGTGGAGATAAAACCAGAGTAGTAGGCTGTTGAGGGATTGCTGGATGGAAGTCCACCCTAAAAAGCTAATGACCACATTCACATTTGCTCTTATTCTGTGATGCCAACGGATTGTTTTAGAATGCTTTATTGATTTAGCTTTCTTCCTGGTGGTGAAGGCAAAAAGTAGATGCTTGTGTTAATTACAGGGAGTATATTTATTGTTCACCTGAAGCACAAACGTAATGAAAGAACCACAATTCATTTATTCTACAAACATTTTTTGGACACCTTTAATATGCTAGGCATATTAAAGGTGCCGAGTCTTGGACAAACTTATAGCTCACACAGGAATCACATGAGCTGTGACTCCAGGAAGCCTTTTTTTCTCTCTGACAAGTACTATATCTGGTAACTGACAGCTCTGGACTCCAAGTAGCAGCTGTAGCCAAGAAGAGACCTGGATGAAGTCCTGGGAGTGCTGGGGCTCCCTTTGTGACTTTTATAAACTGAATGTATTATAGTAGAGGGCCATTGTATGCTTTGAGGGGGTTCTAAAAAAAGCAGAGGTTACTATAATTCTACATGAACTGAATCTCCATCTTTGACTATTTAAAAAATCTCTTTTAGGCCTGAATTGGCTTCCTTTTGGGATCTGGATCTCTCAGTTTGCACAGGGGCCTCCACACTGATTGCCCTGAGGAGTGGGCTGGGATATGCTTGATGCTGAGGTGTGCATGAGTGTCCCTAAGAGGATGTACCCGGCAATGTAATGGTTATGCTTATACCACATGTACTATATTCTGTGATTTGTTATGAGTGCTTTACACACATTAAATTATTTAATTCTCACAACAACCCTTTGAGGGAGGTACCATTATTATAGCTATAGTCATGCACCGCTTAACAGTAGGGATATGTTCTGAGAAGTTCATTGTAGGCAATTTTGTTGTTGTGTGAACATCGCAGTGTACATACTTCTACAAACCTAGATGGTACAGTCTACTATTGTAATTGTATGTGCTGTACTTTTATATGCCTGGCAGTGCCGTAGGCTTGTTTACACCAGCATCACCACCTACAAGTGAGTAATGAGTTGTGCTATGACATTAAATGGCTACAGTGTTACTACACAATAGGAATTTTTCAGCTCCATTATAATCTTCTGGAACCACCATCATATATATGGTCCATGGTTGACTGAAACATCATTATGTTGCACGTGACTGTATTTTATAAAGCAGACAAATGAGGGACAGAGAGGTTATATGACTTGCAGAAGGTCGCACAGCTAGTAAGTAGCAGAGCCAGGATTTGATTCCAGGTAGTCTGCCTCCAGAGTTCATTCTTTTAGTTACTATGCTATAAAAACCTGACTATCACAACTTCCTGGGAAGTGGTTACCTGTTTCCTGAGGTAAGAAAAATATTTGGATGACTTGATTCTCCCCTGTGCTCATGTCCTTCCTGAAACGAATGTCTGCTGCCTTGTTTTACAGACTGACTTCTAAGAACGACCTGTTTTAATGCCATTTCTGAAATGTTATTTACATCTTAGCTGGAATTCGATCAAGTAATATTTGTCTTATCATCCTGAAAATAATTATACAGGGTGGGCTACTTTTTATCAGTCAAGATTCAGGTCCATTTTTTTTTTTTTTTTTTTCAGAGAAGCCTTTCCTGACCATTCAGTCTAAAAGAGCTCTTCCTTCCCCAAGCCACTTTTTATCTCACCCTATAGTTTTGTTTTCTTCATAATAGTTATCACTTTTTAAAAATTGATTGCAGAGAGAGAAAAGGAGAGGGAGAGAGAGATAGAAACATCAATGATGAGAGAGAGTCATTGATCAAGCCGTCTCCTATATGCTCCCTGCTGGGGCTCGAGCCTGCAACCTGGGCATGTGCCCTGAGTGGGAATCCAACTGTGACCTCCTGGTTTATAGGTTGACGCTCTACCACTGAGCCACGCTGGCTGGGCTTTGTTATCACTCTTTGAAAGTATCCATTTGTTTATGTGCTTTATGGTTTTCTATGCATCACCCCTATTAGAATATAAGGTAACTAAGGAGATTTGTTTGTCTTGTTTACTACTGTATTCCCTTTACTTGGAATGTGATATGATCAATAAAGGAATTAATACCCAAGAATAGTTTGGAGACTCTTGGAGTAAAATCCAGAGAAAAGGAGAGAGTTGATAAAGTTCTCCGGATTAGGAGAGATTTGCAAGAGCAAGTTTAGAAAAGGGGGAAAGTCAGTGTATGGCTTATAAGAAGAGACCTGGATGGGGAAGCACTTCCAATCAGCAAGGGCCACCAACTTTTGAGAGCCAAAGTGAGGAGGTCTTGGTAGCTGCTTTTGTGAGCCTACTATGTCTCACCATCCCACCAGAGTTGTTCTGCATGTTAAAGTCCATTGGAGGTTGACATGAAGGAAGGTGGGATATGACTTAGGAGAGTGGGGCAGTTGGCCTGACTCATAAGCCTGTCATCATTTTCCCTTGACTTTTCCAGGAAGTCAAAAGGGCATCTTGTGCCCCCCCCATGCCTACTGTAGAGATCTTATCCATCCTCAGCAACGTGGTCCTCACATGTTTCAGGCCTTTGCAGCAATTTTAAGAGGGGGTGACATCATCAGTTTTTGAAGTGACCCACACGTATTGCATGAATTTGAAGATAAATTGGAGAAAAGGTGATAGGGCATGGAAGATAAAAGTAGAGAGTTACTATTTAAAAACTAAGAATGTCAAGCTATTGATGTATTTGGATTCTTCAGAGGCAATTTAGTCTTATTTGGTTAGTTTTCTGGACATCTAGATAATTTCCTTCCCAGTTTTGGCATTGGTAGTGCCACTTACTAGAGGCTGCAAAGGAGATAGGAGACTTGAACCGATTAATTCAGAGTTTGGAAGCAGATGCATCAGAGCATTTGGTGGGGGAAGAGGTTGATTCCCTGGTCCCCATAGTTACATGCCAGATTTTTATATTTGGAGATTTTCTTAGTCAACAACTGCCTAAAATCTATTTTCACTACCAGTGTGCATAGGGCATTAATCACTGAAAGCTGCTTCTCACAGTTCCCTTCCACACAGGACTCTGGGCTGCTTCCAGGGCAGCCTTGGATGCAGAACTTCTGTTTGCTGATGTCTGTATTTTCAACCGTCCAATGGGGAGTAAAAAATGGGAAGGGTAAGAAGGGCTTCTCAAGGGGCTGCAGACATGGAAAGGGGGTGGCTAGAGAAGAGGTGAACTACCTATTGGAAAGGAGAGAAGGAAAGTAGGGAACTAAAACTAATCTCTATTAAAAGAAATCAGCGGATGAAGGACCCTTTCGATGGATACCCTTGGGGGCACAGAGAGGGAGAAAGAAGTGCACAGTAAGGAAGCCAGAGAATCCTAGGTTGGAATCTCTTTTCTGAACCTCCTTTCCTAGCCTTACAGAATACTTCCAAGTATTAAGTGAGAAAATATATGTGAAATGCCTGGCACAGAATAGATGCTAAACAAGTGGAAATCATGGGCTTTATAAGCACCCACACCTCTTTTTAGTCATTTCTCATGTACTCATTGAGAACTTTTAAGTTTTAACTATGATTATATATGTAGAAGTGGTCACTGCCATCCTACAGCGTAGACCTTTCTAGTGAGACAAAGGGCAGCAGCCGTCTTTAGGAATATTTCTCAGCGACCTAGTACTATCACCGAGCACTTACATTTTGCACCTACTGTGTACCCAGCCCTTGCCAGCTTTGTAGGAAGAGACTGTACTTGCAGGAAGAGAAGAAGTGGGCTTAAGCGATGGTGATTCAGAATAGGGAAGGCCAGGCTGGGGTGGGACAGGGCAGAGAGAAACAACCTCATGTATTTATTCAGCAGACACATATAGCCTAGCAGCAAAATCTTAGCCCAAGCAAAGGGCTCTGATGGGATTTCCAAGTTAGCGGAGGCTTGGCATTAGAGAGAAAGCAGGGGGTTGTAAGCATGCCAGCTCTTGAAGGTGTGGGCTGAAGAGTAAAGATGGAGCGGGTGGAGACTGTGCAAAGGGAAGGAAAGGGAATCACACATTGCAGGGAGAGTGGCTCAAGCAGTGGGGTAGGAAATGGAGCAAAGTGCTGGGGGCGGCTGAGTGGTATGAGGAAAGCAGATGGTGATCCTTGAGAAGGAGGGTGCAGATGGCAGTGGTGGTGAGGAGGCAGCGTGGGGTGAAGAACAGTCCCAGCTTGGGGACTCCAGGAGGGGAGAGGCTGGAACACAAGTCCTCATGCTGGGTGAGCTCTGTGACTCACAGGGCCCCTCATGCAGTCTCTGAGGAGGCGCCAGGGGGAAGAGTAGGGGAGGCTATATGATTCTCTGTGATGGGCCTTGGAGGCTGGACGTGAACCTCAAGCACCTAGGAATTCCTGGTGAGGAAAGGAAGCTCTCTTACCAAGAAAAGAACACAAGCATCCTACTGTGTTCAAATACAATCTCCCAGGTTGTTTCCACTGCCTGCTCGATCTTGGACAAGTCATCTGATTGCTTTTAGAGTTGGTTTTCTCATCTGTAAAATAAAAGGATTAGGTCAGGTAATACTTAAAATATTCTTAAGCTCTAAAATTCTGTGATAATGAGGAGTGTTTGAAGGTCTGGACTGTAGAGGACAGAGTAGAGTTATTAGTCTACCACTACTAGGATTGTCTGAGAAGAGTAACTGAGAAACAGTGATGAATTCTCTATGCATACTGGTGGCGAAGGTAGATTTTAAGCAGTTGTTGCCTAAGATGTTAGGAAATAGAGGATTTGGGCTTAATGAAATGTTTCTAAATATTGCAGTCATCCAATGATGAGTTGGGTTGCTTTGTAAGGTAGTGAGCTCCCTGTTTTAGGAAGTGCTCAATCACAGGTTGAATGATGACATTTTTGAGGTTGTTATAAAAGGAATCCTGCCCCCTGCCCCACCTTTAAGAAGCATTATAAAACATGGTGCGTTCCTGCAGACTGGTTGAACACGTGGTTAAAATGATAAACAGTGGTGAGTCCCATCACCGTGTATTTCTCCAAACATGATGTTTTCACATAATAGGTCTTCTGTGGGGAAAACGGTTTTGTGGTAAAATAACGTTGGGAAACATTGGATTAAATGATGTTAAGCATGCTTCTTCAATGCAGGACTTCTCAGAAACTTGACTATGTTAATGCACATTATGAATGTTCTACATGTATTTGACAACAGAGTCTTTTCCACAGAGTATCTGGTAGGAACAGTGACCTATGGAACCTACTTTGAGAAACATTGCTTTAAATGATTATCTTATGTTCCAAGTCCATTGCCTCTTGAAAGAAGCCATGACACTGTCTCTGCTGTCCTTGGCTAGGTTCTATGATGAAGCCTGAATTGGGTCCTGATGTCCTAGGGGAGGAGGGGTTGGATTCTGGATGATATGTTAGACTGACTCAGCTGGTGACTTTAGATGAGTCCCTCCTTTAGTCTCATTTTCATCACATGTCAAATGGGGAGAACTATTTTGAGTCCAATCCTTTTTAGGGTTGAGGTGTCATGAGCAGGTCTAGGGTAGTACCTATGGCATTTGAATTTGACTTTGAATCACCTGGGCATCTTGTGGAAGTGAGGATTCTGATTCAGCAGGTCTGCTGGGGTTGGAGGGGTGTGGGGCCGAGAGCCTGCATTGCTAACGTGCTCACAAGCAATGCTGCTGCTGCTGTGGCCACACTCAGAGGAGCGAGGGTCCAGGAGCCACACAGGTGGCCCTTATCGGGAGCATCTCCTCATATGGAGCAGCAACAAGCTTTCCCTGGAGATCTAGTCTGTGTCTTTGAAAGGTATTCATGTGGGAAAATAAGCCAGGCATCTCTCCTGGGTCCCTGTGAGGAGGTTTGCCATAGGCCCTCCAAGGGAATCCCTCTTCCTCTTCAGCTTCCCCACCCCCATTGCCTACGGCTCCCCAGTCAGTGAAGCTATTTTCTGAGTTCGAGTTAAAACCATTTCAGACGTATTTTTAACTGCGTCCTGTTCGAAAAGCTGTTAGTATTTGGCAATCATTCCATCTTCAGCTTGAATCCTGGGGAGGGTGTTTCTTTCTCTTTTCCCCCCACAACCGGGCAAAAGTATACCATTTAAAAATAGTTCTAGTGCGTGGGTCAGAGAGAATGACTGCCGGGGATGGGGAAGGAGATGGGCGTGGTCTGGACCCCAGAAGATCATCAGGCTGGTGCTGCCTTCCTGCCTGCGCTGAGGCTGAGCTGACTCTACCCTATAGCATGAAGGGGTGAGGGTGCTATGAGGACTGCCCAGCCCAGGGGGGAGGAGGGGCTGGGGAGGGGCCCAGGGCAGCAGGCATCAGAACTGGGCCTGGCTGAGCCTCTGCAAGCAGAGTCACCAGGAATGATGGCAGAGTTGACACCTTTCCTGACCTGAAGCCTATGACATTCCAGAGCCAGCACATTTCCATTGTCATTATTAGGGCACTTTTATCAAGGGCCTCCTGGGAGTAGTGCCCATAGAAAGGCTTCTTCTTTTCTTCTTCTTTTTTTTTAAATTTAGAAAACACTTATATAGCCTTTACAATGTGAAAACCACTGTTTGAGTACTTAAAAAATATTAACTCATTTAATCCACATAACAACTCTATGCGGTAGGCCCTATCATGGTCCCATTGCAAAGAAGGGGAAACTGAGGTGCAGGACAGTCAAACAACTTGCCTGAGGTGCCAAAGCTTGTACGTGATAAAGCTGGATTCCAACCTGTGTAGTCTGCACCTGGACTTGGTGGCCTTTGCTACATATACTACTATGCTGCTTCTCCCAGAGATATGGGCCCTGCCCTCTTGGCATTCAGTTGAAGAGTGGCTCTGCCAGCACAGTATGCCTTGACCTATCTTGGTGAGAGGAATGAAATTTAAAACACACAGAACTGCCATCATAAATGGAGATGATGATTTTTTTGAAAGCAGATATCAAGGATTAATAGGTGACTCCCTGCCACTCAAACATTCAAACACATTAAACACTCCAAATATATCTGGACCATGTTGAAATTTGATGCCCAAGCAGGAAATTTTGGAATTGCTTTGAAAATTATTGGAGTGGGAGGAAACAGTTTCCTTCTCAGATTTGTTTCTGGTAAAGTTTTTTGGTGAGATATTCTGTCATTATCAGTCTAACCATTTGCTTGCTCCTGGGCTCTCAAAGAAAATGATGCTGGTGCTGGGATCCCATTCCACATCTCAGCCTGGATCTCCCTGAGGCTGGAGATGAGAGTCCTGCCCCGAGGGCTGGTTCCTCTCAGCCAGCAAAAGGCTGCTGAATTCAGGGGGATGGCTGGGAGGCTTCTACTGGCTGCGAGCCCCTGAGAATATTTTATGTCAGTGGAATAAGTAGGAAAGTGAAGGTAGGGAGCTCCCCATTGCCGTTGAAAGTTGGAGACTTTTGGTCTTCTTGGGAGCTAGCCTTTCTTGCATTCTCTTGGGGGTGGCTGATACCCTGGTGGAAGGGATGCCAGGAGCTAGAAGCATCCCATGGGAGCTAACCAACTCAAGGCATGAAAGCTCAGGCTCCCCTTTGGGCCCATTTGTGGCCCACTTGAGAAAAGCTGAAACAGACCCTGCCCTCACATGACTGCACATCTTACATTCATGTGTTCTCCTTTTGTCCTTTGCCAGAACACAGTTCTGATCAGGTGCCTGGCTTTCAGAATTTGGGGAGAGCTGCTGTTGGCTCCCTGTGTCCTTTTACTGGGCTGCAGGGACAGTTCTTTCTGTACAAATCCTCTCCTGGAAGATGCCAGACCCCTCTGTGGTACTGTCTGCACTGCATGGTGCGTATCTAATAATACTAATTAATAAGCAGTCACTTATTAATAACACTGGAAACATCATCACGTGGGTGACAGAAAGTTAAATAAACTCCAGTTTATTTGACTGTGCCAGCCGTGCAGCAGAGCTCTGGGGGAAGGAGAAGGGAGAAGAGCAGAAGAGGTATTTGCAAGGGGAATTGGGTAAACTGCTTTGAGCCAGTAGCATTTGAGGCTGAATTTGAAATCTGCTCAGGAGCAAGGCATGTGGGGACCTGAGACCTTGTCTCTACTGAAGGACTGGCTGGGGATTAGCAGAACTGTCCAATACCAAATTTCTTGTGGCTTGGTGGCTTGAGAAGCCTTTGATATTCTCAGGGTTGGCTGGGGTAGAGCAGTGAAAACTCAGAAAGAACAGTATGTACACCCATTTAATGGATGAAGAAACAGGCCATTGGCCAGTATCATTGTCTCCCAAAGATTATTGGAAGAATCAGTCACTAAAAGAATGAACCCCTACAACGATGTTACAAAACTCCCAGCCAAAGCAACCCCTGAAATTCACATACAAGAGTCATTAGGGCAACAAGAATGTATATGTTAAGTCTGTTGACCTATAACCCTGATTTTATAGGCATTAGTCATGTTTGTAAATATGTAATTGAATATATTTCAATAAATAACATAATAAAGCCAACTTGCTGGGAAGATTAAGTGAGATAAGGCATTAGCGCATGCCAAGTGCTTACCTCAGTACCTGGCAGGGGTAATAATGCCAAGGACTGGGGCTGATGCCTGCTCTGCGTGGGTAGGGTCAAACCAGTGGCTTATGGCCAGCTTCTGGTTTGATCCTTTTCTGCCTATACCATTTCAGATATTAAATATTTTAAATCCACTCTGATAATGATAACTAATACTATTTATTGTAAATTTTCTATTTACTCTTATATATATTTCTGATCTAGTTGTCACAGGATATGTTTGAGGATGGTATCATTTCCATTTTACAGATGAGAAAACTGAGGGAAATGTTAGTAACTTGGCCGAGGTCTCATGGCCAACAAATGATAGAGTTGGGATTTGAACCCAAGTGTCCTCTTGGATGAGCCTTGTGATCTTAACCACAATGCTGATAAGCAAATGGCCAGCAGGGTGCTGTGTGTTGGTGTCATTATTATCATTATAGTAACTTGATTGTTTTCTCAGAATGTCACAGACAACTTAGGCTTTTGATTGGTGATGAAATTGCTTGTTGCTTCAGCCTGGAAGTGCTGGTGTGGCCCATTTGAGAAAAGCTGAGACAGACCCTGTCCTGCTTTGCTCTCCCTATGAACTGAGTGAAGGCAGGAGCCACACAGTGCAGGGAAGGAAGGTGGGCCTACGAGGGAAACTTCTAGCCGAATGGTCTCTGATTGTGGCCCTCGCAGCCCGGGACACAGGGGTGAGCAGTAGAAATCCATTCTCTGAGGTTTCAGTTGCCTCCATTGAGTCCTCCCTTAAAAAAGTCACCGTCACTGCTGACCTGGCACCGTCATTCGGGCAACACCTGATATTGCTTTGTGCTCATGGTTGCATCCCATAAGGAAACCTGCCTTGTTGTCTTTTAAGTTGTCTTTCTCTGCTATTCGGTACTCACCCATCCTCAGAAATCTGGAGCTGTCTGGGGGAACACTGGATCGCTGGGACGGGCAGAGTGGTAGTTAGCTAAATTGCCATGGAGGAATGAGATCGCATGATGAAAGGCAGACTGAAAGGATACAGCGGAGTAATTGAAAGGTGACTAACACTTACAAAGCCCATGCCCATGCTAAATGGGTTGCAACGATAACCAGTATATTCAAAATACACAAGGTAAAGTAGATTAGGAAGCAAAAGGGCTGAAAACAAGTGAATGATGGTAATTAGGGCGACACCTTGGTAAACTGAAACATTCAACGTGAACTGATGACATAAGGAATGCTGACTATAGGGGGCAGTCCAAAATTAACAATCCCGGGCAGGGGCAGAGGCAGAGGCAGTGGACATTTGTGTTTGCTAAGCATTTCTGTGGGGCGGCTGTTGTGCGTGTATTTTATCACTTAATTCTCTCAACAATCCTATGAAATTAAGACAGGTACTATTATCTCCATTTTATAGGTGAAGACGGTGAGGCTTGGAGGGGGAAAGAAAACTATTCAAATTGCAGGGACTTTTGGTGGCCAAGTTGGAGTTGCAATCCAGAGGTGTGTGCTAATCTCTAGGATGTCCTGCAGATGTGCAGGGGACTTCTCAAGGGGATGTCCCTTCAGGGCTGGTGCCTGCCATAGGAGTCCTATGGGAGCTGACATCTATCTGGAGGGCAGTGAGGCTCTCCCTTTGGGCATATGTCCTCATGTCTCTGGGGTCCTTTAGGTCCCTTTCTGCTGTTCCCAAAGGTGAGTCTACAGCTGCCCTGGTTGTTCTCAATGTCCTGCTGGATCATGGTCATTCCTTTGTATGGTTCTTCCCCTGGGAGCTGCAGACAGCCTGCCCGACTCCATGCACCCTGCCCTCTGAACTGCTCTTCTGCACCCTGAGAACAAATAAGGTGTATGGGCACCATAAAAGGCCAGGCAAGGAGGATCTGTACAATCAGGTGGCAGGGCCGTTTAGGTCTAACATAAGGAGGTGTGAAGTCAGGTGTCATGCATGAAATTGTCAGGCATGTTTCTTTGTGTTCCTAATACATGCAGGGTACCATGGAGGTATTGAAGATTGGGGACCCAAATAAGAAAACAAGATCAGAATGAGATTATCATCTGAAGGGTAAAATGGACTGAGAAGTAGGCTAGGAATGGTGGAATTGCACGTGTCTGTCCAAGCCCAACCCAAACGCCACTTTATCCACCAAGCTTGTCTTGATAGCCCCGATCTCCAAATCAGAATTTATCACTTGGTCCTTGACAGTCCCACAGAGCTTCCTTTACATTGCCCACCCCTCCCCCTCCCCAATTGTTATTTTCTTCTTGCATTTTAGGGCTACACCTCTGTCTTCCTCCAAAGCATAGTGGATACCTTTGGGCAGGGATCTTGACTGTTTTTGTGTTTCCTGTGAGCACAGTGCCCAGTACCTGTGCTATCAAATTTGCTGGGTTGGGCAATGCTGCGAAGGCTGGAAGAGTATCCAGAAAAGCACAGAAATGTAAGAACCACTTTTCCAGGGAAGGGAGGCAGTCTAGCACTGTGGCTGAGCAGGCAGGCTCTGGAGTCAGACCCAAGTTCAAATTCATTCTTGGTTATTCCAGGAGTGTGACCTTGGGGAGTCTCCCTAAAGCTGTGCTTTCCTCATCTGTAAGATGGACAGCTGTCAAATAGCTCGGACTTCACTGAGTGAGGTGACCCACGTGCTGGCCTATGCTAAGTTCCCAACAGCTGTCCCCTGCTGTTCTTGCCATTGGTGCTCGCTGGAGGAATGACACACCCTGCAGCTGTCAGAAAGGGGAGGTGGGATAAGAAAGGGGGTGGGGCTGTTCTCCCACTGTGAGGCACCAGGGCCTGATGCTGAACAAAACATTGTGTTTGGTGCCACCGGCTGTCATCTCTTGTTTAGGCTTGAGTGGGGAAATGTTTCCATAGACAAGGACTGGTTTAGCAAAACTGGAGATGGATATTGAAGAGTTTGGAGGTGTGTTGGAAATACCTAGGTCCTGGATTCAGGGTGCAAGCCACAGAAGAGAGCCATCCTCCTGGTCTACCATAGCACTCCATCCCTGCCTCTGTCTCTCTTAGCTCACAACACCCCCCTCCCGACATGCACCCCTCACCCTGGGGATAGGGTTGGGTGTGCTTCTGTCTTCCCAACTAGGAGCCCTTGGAGGGGAAGCCCCATTTGTCACCTTCATTTCTATGTCCCCAGCTCTCTTCCCACTATGCACTGTGCCTCGTCCTAACAGACATCCTAAGTGGTTGTTGAAGGAACGGTTTTGTGTCCTAGTTACAGCCCTAACCCCCACCAGATGCACAAGGATTGCCCTGATTTTGCAGGGAGGAATGATTATTCAGGGAAACTGAGGCACACTTCTAGGTCAGGGTCCTCTCCACTCCCTCAGTCTGCAGTGAGACACGTGCATCTTCAGCAGTGAGAAGTGGCTTAGTCTACTGAAGCTATAAATGAAGATTTTTGGCTTTATTTTAATTTCTGCTCCAGTTCTAGCCAAGAACCTTCCTCAGGCTGGGGTGAGGGGAGAACTGAGCTCCTGACACCGCTTCTTAGTCTTAGGGGACTGCAGAGTGCCCCTCTCTGATGATATCTTCTCAGCTGTTTGCAAAACAGCCAGGGAGGAGGCGAAGCCCTGAGCCAGGCAGCCGGGCTGTCTCTTTAAATGCCTGGGTCTGTGTGGGAGAGGGAGGGGCCGGCTCTGGAGTGCGTGAAATTCCTGGGCTCCTCCGGCAGTCGCGGCTCCGCGCTCAGCCCTACACATCTCCCCTCGCGTGCAACTCACTGAGGGGCTCGGGAGCGAATCCTCCCGTCGCGAAGCCGCCGGCATCTCCAGCCGCCGAGGACCTGCCTTTCGCACCTCCAGCACCCTCCTCCCTCCTTCCCGGTCACTCCCTCCCAAGAGAGAGGAAAGGGAGAGGAGAGAGAAAGATTCTGGAATTTGAGCCTTCCCAAAGAGGAAACATACCCAGCAAACTCAGTTGATTAAACATCAAACAAACAAACAGATCCCAAATCTTCCGTTCAACTGGAAAGGTAAGGTTTGGGGGGAGAGGCAGGCAGGCAGGCTGTGAAACAACTCAAGGTGCTCCTTCGTCTCGGAGGCGGTAGCTCCGGAGAGGGTAGAAGTTTTCAGTTGGGAGCGACCAACCTAGATTTTTTTCTGAATGTTGGATGGGAGAGCCTCGGCTGGCATGGGAATGGCTTTTCAGCCGCCTTTCTTTTCCTTCACTTTCTCCTGGAAGTTGGGTCCTTTTGCTCCAGATGTGCAAAAAGTCAGAGTCTGTTTTAGATTATCTTTTTTCAAGTCTTTCTCCTATTTCCTTGGATGGGTAATCTGAATGATGTTTGCCCATCACTTCATTTTGGGCAGATACTTTTTTTGGCATGTTGTAGCCACTTTTCCCCTCATTTTTAAATTTTTTTTCCCCCGGGGAAGGGGCTGATTCAAATGAGAAAGAGAAGGGACACTCCGAGGCTCACAAGAAGACAAAATTGAATCGAGACAGGGATTTCCCGAGCTGTTGAGTAATTGAGTGTGTATGTGTGTGCGAGTGTGTTTGAGTGTGATTTTGGGGTGGTGGTGGAGGGAGTGTGAGGAGGTGTTTCTTGAGTCTGAAGGTTCAGGTTGGACTCCCGCTGTCTCGTGCTGAAGGTGGGCACACTCGGAGAAGGTGAGAAGGGAGTGTGTGTGAGTGTGTGTGTGTGTGTGCGTGTGCGCGTGCGCTCCTGTTTGGATCCGTTACAAGGGAACCTTCCTCCTCTGCCTTCCATTTGTTTATATTAATGATTTAGTAGCAGGCTTGCCTGAAAACTTCCACTCTGTGCAAGCACTGTGGGTTTTGCAAGCTCTCAGTGACCTTAGAGGCTGGTTCGATGTATTTTTTTTCAAGGCATTGTGTTGTACCCAGAGTTTCAGCTCTTGTCCTCTCTGTGTTTTTTTTTTAGTTTTTTTTTTTTTAAACCACAAAACTTAACTGTTTTAGAAACATCTTCCTGATGACAAGGGGAAAAAATATCTGCCCCCACCCCCATCCCTTCTTAGGCCAGTGATGTAATACCAACCTATGGGCTCGGCTGCTTTGCAGGTGACTTACCCTGTGATTACTTGTTAAAAAAAATAAATGTCTCCCTTCCTCCATGAAATGCCTTCCTCTTTTGAATTGAATGTAGAAATATTGTCATGCAGTGAGAAAATTATATTTTTGCTAACCATCATTGGGGTTTAGGTAAATTAGGATTTCTCTCCCGTGATCATTATTTAAAAAAAATTATTTAAATGCAAAGGTCAGAGATCATCCTGAGCTAGCCTAGGATGGAGCAGGACACAGCCCAACCAAATAGGAACACTGGGAGACAGAAGCTGTCATCTCCCCGCTTCCCTGGCCATTCCCACTTGGGGAGGTAGTTTTCTTTTACCATCGCGGTCCATCCCAACATTTTCATTCTTTCTCTGCCCTGGGAGGGAGAGGGCCACTCCTTGTCACACCTGGAAGACAGTGTCATTTCGGGGGTCAGATGACCGTTTGCCTTTGTGATAAAGGTTCCAATGGAAATTTGAACTCCCAGCGCGCTGGGTGACTTCATACCCAGGATAGTCTATCTGGGGGCACCTGGAGGTTAGGTCTGGGGAGCCCGAAGAACTAGCCCTTTATCAATTTGCCGTTCTGGGTAGAGCCTCCCTTCATCATTCAAGGGCTTCTGCGTCGCCTTTCAAGTTAAAATGGTCCCGCTGGTTATGATGGGCAAGTTTACCTAAGGGCTACTGGGTACGTGGCGGAGGGATGGAGGGGAGAGATAGCCAGGCTGGTATTTTTTTTTTTTAATCTTCTGGCTTAATCTGCCTAAGTCATATTGGGGCAAACGACATTTCAGACGGGTGCTGGTTGTGCAGAGATATGCCTATTGTTTGATTTTTTTTTTTTTTTTTGGTTGGGGAGTGGAGAGTAAGGGCTCTTGGCCCATTTTCTGCAGCCTGGGGTTTATCCTGCGAGCCGGTCTTCCTTCTGGACAAGGGGAGAAGGCTGGACGCTGGAAGTTCGCTATTAAAGTGAGCAACAGGGCTGGGTTAATTTTTTTCTTTAAAACAACCGGACTGTGCGAATGTCCTTTTCTGGAGCTTTCTGGCCCTTTCTCCTGAAATAATAATTTAAAAAAATTGCTTCTTAAGATGAAGGGGCCAGAAATCAAAGGGATTCTAGATTTTGAGAGACAACTACGTCTTTGCTTCTCTGGTAGCTCCCTATTATTAATTATTGGGGGTTTGACGGGGGGGGGGCCTGGCCTCCTTTTGTTGATTTCTTTTTAACGCCGTGTTTCTACTGAATATGTTGATGATTTGCTGCTTATATAAGGGAAAGGATGTGTCGAGGTGGGTTGATGCTTGGGGTTTTGAGATCGGCTCCTGAGATTGGGTGGCGGTTGGTGTGTTTGTCGATGTGCATGGTAGGAAAGTCTTTTCTTTTGGGTGGTGGGGGACAAGGCGATGGTTGGAGATGGTAGATGAGATGCTACAGGGAATGGGGACGGGAGGGGAGATGACGGTGAGGTCGGAAGTCACCAGTTTGCAGAATTTCTGTCCTGCATCCCTCTTTTCTCTAGCTCCTTGGGAAAAAAAAATCCATTATCTCTAAAAACACATTATTCTTCAATTGGCCTTTTAGAGCAAAAAAGAGAGGGAGGGGAGGGGTTAATTTGGTGAGGGGGCTTGGTTGTAATTAAGCCCACTGCTGCAAAACCGAGATACAGAAACCCATCGGCACCAGCTTTGGGGCACAGAGAGGCAGCGGAGAGATGGGGGACGGGTTGTCAGTCTTGGAAGAACAGTGGAGCGGTGGGGTTGGCGTTCGGGTATTGTGTGTGTTTATGTCTCTGCGTGCATGCAATATTTTCCCACCCCACCACCAATTTCCCCCTGTCCTCCCCCAATTCTGCCATGCTCTTGCCTTCTATTTCCACACACCCCTCTCCTTTACCCCCTCCCCCCTCCCCCTTTTCTCTAGCCCTTTCCATCTCGATGAGAAAATTCTGATTCTCATAGCTCTGCGGGTCTTTTTTTCTTTTTTTTTTTGCAACACAACAGTGGTGCGATGGCCTTTCCTACATGCCACAGGGATGCAGCCTTCTGATAGGAGGGCTAAGTCGGCACATCTGCACACGCACTTGCACACGCTCTTACACACACACTCTCACACCGACGCAGGCGACCAAAGGCTCGATTTCGCTTGGTTCCATCCCCCTTTATGGCTCTCCCCACCCCTACCTCCACCATGGCTCCTTTCCGCCCGTCTTCATACGGGGAATGCAGTACCACTCTCCACGCCTTCTCCCTACACTGCTCTCTTCTTTTCTTTCCCGAAAGCCGTGGTGTGTCGCAGTTCATGGGATTAGCATGTTGGAGAGCCTTGGGGGGAGGGTACCTCATGAAAAGGGGACTGGAATGGGGGCAATGACATTAATGATTTTTTGTGTGTGCCAAATAAGCACCCGGTGCTAATGATCCAATTTAACCATCCGTGTAATATATGTTTGCGCCACATCAAAGGAAGGTTACCCAGGGAAAGCGGTCTGGACCGGGTCACCTCTGGGGAGATTTGATGCCTAGACACTAGAGACACAGAGCCCCCTGCCCCCCACACCCACACATGTGCGCTCACACACGCTGACGCTCAGCTCTGCTCAGTGGGCTGTGTCAAGCCAGAGGGCACTGCAGAACACGAGTTGTCGTGGTGTGTTGGGAGGATGGAGTGATGTCTTTGTCCGACAGGGCTCTCGCTCTACCGATGTCGTTTGGTCTTGAAATTCTTGGTAGCCTTTGTGTTGCCTTTTCGGTGGGGGTAGGAGGAGTGTTTGTGTTGGTCTGGCGCCGGTGTGCTTCCAATCGGACAACATGGGATTGTCAACCCCGTGCGTGCGGTTGGAGCCGGAGGCTGCCTGCCTGTGCGCGCCGCGTGAGTGGGTTTGTTGGACATGGACGTGCGGACGGCTCTGGGGCGGGGTGGGGGTGCCAGGGAGGGAAGCTCACTTCCCCGACTTGGAGGGGTGAAGGCAGAAAGCGGAGGTGTGCAGTGTGGGAGAGAGGGCAGTGGAGTTTTCAGGGTAGTTGGGGAGAGGGTGGAGGGGGAGAAACCGCTCCCGTGCCCAGCGGGAAGCCTGGGTAAGGAAGCCCGGATGAGGTCTCCGTGGCCCCCCGGCCAGCCCGTGGGCGGGCGATGCTCATGGATGACTGTGGGCGGATGCAGACTGAGGGTGGGCGAAATTGAGGGCTTTCCCTGCCTCTGGGAGCCCTGGGCAGAGCGCAGGAGGATGGCTCTGCTCTCGGCGTCAGCCGCCCTTGCGGGGCTCGGCCTCGGTGGAGGCTGCAGGGAGCTGCAGTCGCCCTCAGCCCGGACGGCAGTCAGCCCGAGCCCCAGTGCTCTCCTGGGCTCGGCTGCCTTAACCACCAGACGCCATCTTCCCTTTCCTTTGGCTAAAAGTGTTCACCTGTGCTAGCAATTATACATGAGATTGGAAAATACGTTGCCTAAAAGGAAAAAAATCCTCAGAGCAAGATGCCGATTGCCCTTCGTTTCTGATGTCCCTCTCCCTTCCCCAGGCTGACCTTGAGGAGTTAGGGAGAAAGGGTTACGTCATTGCCAGAGAAAGGGGAGAAATGGGGAGTAGGATGCCTCAGGGTCAAACTATTGTGCTAAACATGGAGAAAAGAATGGTCTTGGGATCCCCTGGTGCCTTTTCCTTACGTGACCCTCATGTGTGGATGGGAGACTTGCAAAAGTACAAGCGCCCCTTCCGAAGCTCGAGTGAGAAATGCAGCCGACCTGGTGCATTGGTCCCGCTGTGGTCAGGCCCATGTCCCCCAGGTGTGCCCCTGGGGGGGAGGGGAGGACTGCTGAGCCTGCGCAGTTCTGACCCTCAGAGCCAGTCTTGGCTGCTCTGCAGATGACCAAGTGCAGCATTGTTGCCAGGCCAGCCACAGGTGGCAGTACTGGGCTCCGGCAGGGGGCGTGGGCCTTCTCCTTACCCCTTTCTGCAAGTTTCTGCTCAAGCGGTACCTCCTCAGAGAGGCCTCTCCTGGCTGGCTTTCTAAACTAGCCCCCTCCTCCCCACCCCCAGCCACTTTCCTGCCCATTACCCAGCCTTTAATTCTAATCAGCTGGTCACTACCTAATACTATTTCTATACTGAAGTGTTCAAGCTGCAAGAGGTCAGGGACTTTGTTTTTGCTCATTGCAGTGGTTGCCAGTGCCTAGGCACATAATAGGTGATCGGCAAACATTTGTTGATCGGAGGAAAGAACCACATGGCGTTGGGCTCTCTTTCCTTGGGACCTGTCTTTTGGGAAAGCTGAACTTTGCCTTGGGCTGTCTTATCCCTGCCTGTGAGTCCCAGAGCTGCTGGAGGAATTGCAAAGTGATAAACTTTCTGAGTCATAGAGAAAGGTCTTCTCCATGCCTGGTCACAGTGACTCTGCCTCTTTCATGATCCCTCTAATATTAGCAATCATCACCATCATCATAGTAGTAGTCACAGCAGTTATAAAGCTCATTTCTGAGGTACTGAATTTATATCAAGCTCTGTACCAAGTTTCTTTTATGCTTGTGAACAGCTCAGTGTAATATACTAGTAATACCTGCCCCTGACAGTGGAGGAGGCTGACACTCATATAAGGTAAGCTAGTAAAATGGCAGCTCGAGGATTTGGAGTCAGGTCTGTCTCATTCCAGAGCCTAAGTTCATGATCCTTACATTATATGCTAGAGGCAAAGAGAGATGAACTCACCATCACCTCTTTCAGTGCCCTCAGATACAGATGAGAAAACAGGCCTGGAAAGATTAAATGCCTTGTCCAAAGTCATATGCCAAGTTTGTTCTAGAGACAAAGCTGGAATCCCAGTTTCCTGGCTGCCCAGGCAGTGCTCTTTCCATACCACCATACTGCCTATGGGATGTGCACCATCTCTCACTGGGTGTTACCCTGGTGGCTGCCTGGGGTCCCCCTCAATTCCCTTTCTTCCTTGGTCAGAGGAGAGTGGGGTGTTAGCAAGGTTGGTGGGAGTAGTTGCCTCTAGGAAGGCAGACTACACCTGCAGAGCTGGAGGGAAACTTGAGGAAGACTGGTGGGCTACACTCCAAGGTCACTGTATTTACTGAGTGCTGCTCAAGGTTGTGCTCTGAATGTGTTGGAGGAGGAGTCCCAGTGTGTTGCTCTATCTAGATTTTCAATCCCATGTAGCCCTGCTCACCAAGGTTACCCTCAGATGCTGCAGGGGCCCAATTCAGAGGTCCACGCAGCTGGTGTCTGGGTGTGGATAGCCTGGGAACTTGTGTGCTTCCCCTGGCTTAGCCCTGTTTCTCAGAAAAGCGAGGCTGAGGCCCAGACACTAGCTTCAGTATGTCCTGTTGTGTTTCCAGAGGCTGGCTGGAGAACACAATGTTCTGAAATGTGGATGAAGGGCCACTGCCAGTCCCTCTGCTCCACCCCTAGGGTTGGCCTTGACCTTGAATCAGGGAGGGGTTAGAGGTCCTAGCCGTGTGTGTGTGTGTGTGTGTGTGTGTGTGTGTGTGGCATGCGTCAGTGTGGTAGGGGAGAGGGGATCTGGGGTCAAGCGGATCCTGAGAACCAGCGAAGGCTTACCTTTTGCCAGGACCTTGAGACAGGGCAAGCAGCCATTTCTGTGTGACCTTGAAATGCAGTGACCAGATGCCCTGGTTTGTAGAGACAGTTCCCATTTAGGCCTTTGTCCTAGTGTCATTATTAACTCTCAGAAGTGTCCTGGTTTGGATGATAAAATATATGGTCATCCTTCTTTGAGATGACATCACCCACTTTCTGTTAATGGCATAAAGAGAGGAAAGGGGCATGCCAGAAAGGGAAACCCAATTTTAGGGCAAGAAGGTGGCTCAGAGGAGAGCCTTTCTCTTGAGATACTTTTTCACTCGTTCCCTATTGAAAGGATTAAGATCTGAATCTTCTGACTAGTCCTACTACCAACATCACTACTACTACCATCCTAACTACTCTTACTACAACTACCTCTACTAGCCAATACTGGAGTTCTGACTGTGTGCCAGAGACTATGCTAAGCACTGGACATGCATTACCTCACTTAGTCTTCCCACATCCCTATGAGGTGGGTACTATTATCATCCCTGTGTTACATAAAAAACTGAGGCCTAAAGAGGTTAAATAACATGTCAAGGTAACAGGGCTAGGAAGTGGTAAGGTCATGATTCAATCACAGGGGGCCTAGCTCCGAAGCCTCTGGTCTCAACCTCTGTGTCATACCACCTGTGTGGGCCAGTCCTCTGGTGACCCAAGCCTAGGAACTTGCTGGGCCTCTGGCTCATAACTCTGTCCTGCCGAAGATGTTCCTGGCAGTCAGAGGCATATTAGGCTCAGGGACAGGAAGCTGCTGACACTTTGATGACACTTTAGAAACTTTCCCATGGTGTCTCAGGTACCTCCTTCCCTGATCAGGCCCTTTGTCAGAGGAGCCTGGTGGTTTGGGATGCTGGTGGGTTGGCAGAAGGCACAGAACCTGCAACCTGTCTCTCTCTGCTTTGCTCTGTGGCCCTGATCCCTGATGCCCCCCCCCCCCCCCCGGCCCTTGCAAGGCCCTGGCCCTCAGTGGGAGATGCTGCTGAATGGACAGTCATCTAGCACCTGCTGTTAGCAGAGTGTCGTGTTCTCTATTTCCTTTAGACAGGTACTGTCTTCCCTCATTTGTCTGATGAAAAACCCAGGGGTCAGAGTAGGGTTACTCTAGGATCACACAGTGAGAAATAACAGACCCTGGATTCAAGTTTGGGTCTGACTCCAGAGTTCATACTTTTTCTGAGATCTTTCTCCCCTTTACCCTGAACCCTGGAAAAGAAGGAGTGGGAGTTGGAGCACCTAAAATGGGGGTGAAAAGAGAGAATTTTCCAGGGGGAGGTCTTGAGGTTACCTTCTGAGGTCTGAGGGCCAGAATGGGCCCTCTAGGGGGCTCACCCTCATGGTCAATCACCCCTGGCCTCTTTCCCTCCTCCAGCCAGGGCAAGATAGCTGCTAACCCCTTGCTGCATGAGTGATAGTCTGGTTTGGAGAAAAGGGGCAGATGGGACCATCCACAGCTTCATAGGTAGAAGCTGGGGAGTTCAGAAGGAGGTACCTCTGAGCAGAGACCACCTGGAGCAGAGATTTATGTACTGACCAAAGTCCTCCTTCCCCATGTGCCTATGTCATAGGGTCAAGGTAAGAAGGGATGGGTGGTCTCTCTGCCTAGAGACAAGGAGGGAAACAGAGGGAAGAAGCTGGGATCCCCCAAGATGAGGACTCCAGGGAGAAATGGGGAACTTTTCCTTGCTGGAGACTCAGGGAAGAGAGGAGCATTTTAGTGGCGGAAGGGCTGGTCTGCAGCCCCCAAGCTGAGCTGCATTAGCTTCATTGCAGGCCCATTGAAGACTGTGTTTATTTTTCCAATAATGTGTTAATTAAACATCGATTTCCGGGTGGAGGAAAGGGAATTGGATTGCCAGAGCTAAATGGAGTGAGGAGGATGGGGAGCTGGTGAGAGGGGCCCCAAGCTGGAGTCAGCATTCTTCAGCATAGCCCAGGAGGGGCGGAGGGGAGGTGGGGCTGCCCCTTCCCCTGGCTCCAGATTAGGAATTGCCAACTCCTCATGGGCCTTCAGGCATCATTTTTTCTACCCCTTGGCTGCCAGAGCGGGTGGAGAGGGCTCTTTGCTGAACCTCAGTTCAAGGGGAAGAAACCCTTGTTCCTCACACCCGCCAGCATCTTTGGCTTATTGAGGGACCCTGGGCTGGGCCTTGTGTCAGCGATCTACATAGGTTAGCTCACTGGTTCTTTGGATGAATGTGGGGTAGTGCTCTTGTACCTCCACTTCGGAGATGAGGAAACAGGCTCAGAGAAGTTAAATAGCAAGTTCAAGAGCCAAGAGCTGAACAAGGGTGACAAGAAAAGAGGCCTTAGAAGAGCAGTAGGTATCCGAGGTTGGCGGAACAGCTGCCAAGGGTCCAGAACCCTCTAAAAGGAGAAAAGAATGAAGCATCCAATGAGCCACCAAGGGACCAGGTGACATGCTGTTGTTGGCTGGAATCAACTGAGCTTTGACTCTGTTTCAGTGACTGTGTTAAGTGCTTTGTATGTGAAGTTGTGAGGACACAGGGAACCAGCATTAGGTAATGTTACTCCCATTTTACAGATGAGGAAAGTCGGCAGGGGAGGTTAACTAACCTGCCTGAAGTTGCAGAGCTGGTAAGTGGAGGAGTGGGAGGAGCTGGTAAGTGGAGGAACTTCAGTAAAGAGGACTTCGGGACCTTACTGGTGTGTTCTGTTGTGTCATACACACCGAGGACACCAGGGCCTGCTTAGTAAGCCACCTGTAACTCCTAGGAGGTAAAGACTTGGAGCTTTCAGGATGGACCCTCTGACAGGATCCTGTGCCCCAGAAATCCCAGGGTTCTGTGATGTGAACCCCAGTGTCCTTTCTTTCTTGGGCTGAGTCTCTGGTAGGGTGGAGGCTGTTCTGGGTGCTGGTGGTGTTTGCAGCTGCACTGGTGAGCTAGGAGCGGGGTGGAGAGGGAAGTTAGAGCCATCGTTCTCAAACTTGGCTGTATGTTAGAATCAACATATTACAACCTCAAACCTGTGCTGCATCTCATATCAACTGAGCCAAAATCTTTAGGGGTAAGACCTGGTATCAGTATATTTTAAAGGTCCCCACGAGATTCCAAACAGCTTGCAAACCAGTGCTTCAGAACAGCCTCTGCCGCAAAGCAGGTGTCTGCAGGCTAGACCAGCTCCCACTTCCAGGCTTCGGCGGCAGCGCAGAGGTAACTGGTTATACACGCCCAGCCTCCAGGGGGCAATGCCTGCATTGATCCGTCTGCTCATTGGAATGGCACTTTTCAGGCTTTGGCATGCATCAAAACATCTGGGGATTTTTATAAAATGCATATTCTCAGGTCCCACTGCAGGTCAGATTTAGAGGTTCTGGGGCAGGGCCCTGGAATCTGCATTAAAAGCCAGCACTTTCTGTGGCTGGGTGAGGTGATGACATCCAGGGCCAGCCCAGAGGCCCCTGTGTTCCATGCACACACATGTGAAATCTTCTCTCTCTGGAGGAGAGACGGTGAGGACAGAGACGGCGGTGGTCACCTGCTGCTCCCTGAGGTTCGGCCTCCTTTGCCGGGGACTGGCTGTCCACTGCTGATGCAGGATGGCCTGTCTGCCTGGGGCGGGTCCCTGCTGCCCACCTCAGAATTTTGTTTAGGGCCCTGTGTGTGGGCAGCCCCGAGGGAGGTGAGGATGATCCTAACCTGGAAATTCTGCAGGCTCTCTTCTCAGGTTAAAAAAATCTGAGTAACTGCACAACTTGAGTGTTCAGAAGTCTGTCAGCAGCAAGCATCCTGAGGCTTCCCCAGGGATCAGTGAAACAGCTTCCTGAGGCTCATTTTAAGCTTTTCTTCCAAAGTTGTCAAAAAATAGAGAATAGTTGGAGGCTCTCAGAGCTGGAAGGGACCTGGGTGATCATCCATGCCAACGCTAATACCCCATTAATTTATTCATGCATTTATTCACCCAGCAGATATTTATTGAGCACCTACAATATCCAGGCACAGTACCAGGTGCTGGAAATACAGTCACAATCAAGGGAGACACGTGGTTTAGCCCTCATGGACTTTAAGCTTGGGTGGAAGGGCAAATATTAAAGAAAACAAATAAATATATAATTATAAATTGTGATGAACGCCCTGAAGGAAAGGTACTGGGGGCTCTGGGAATTATGGAGACCTAATTTAAAATGATAAGGTCAGCCCTGGCTGGTGTGGCTTAGTGGTTAGAGAGTTGGCCCACACATTAGAGTTCATGGGTTCGGTTCCTGGTGAAGGGCAAGTACCTGGGTTGCAGGTTTGATCCCTGGCCCAGGAGGCAACCAATCTATGCGTCATTCTCACATTAGTGTCTCTCTCTCTCTCTGTGTCTCTCTCTTTAACTCCCTCCCTACTTTCCCTGTACTTTCTCTAAACATCAATGGAAAAAATATCCTTGGGTGAGGATTAGTAAGAAATAAAGATGATAAAGTCAGAGACAAAAGAATAGCTAGAACTGATCAAGAGCTGTCTCTGTGCAGGCCCTATGGTGAGGGCCTTGCGTCTGTCACCTCAATCTTCACGATGAGTCTTGGAGGGAGGTTCTGTTGTTCTTGTTGCCTTGTTACAGATGAGGAAACTGAGGCATGGAGAGGTGCCCAGGCTGGGACTAAAACCGAGCTCTGTCTGACCCTTTAACACCCTACCTCCTAGTGGGAAGGTGGCTCAGAAGAACTGGTGTTCATCCTGTGAGCTCAAGGAGGAGCTGAAGGGGAGGAAAATCAGGGAAGCTGAGAAAATGCTGATAATCCTGGCCCCGTATGGAACCCTTAGATGCCAAGCACTGTGCAAAATTATCCACAGATAATTTACCAGAATTATCTCACAGAATCCTCACAAGCAGGGCAAGTGGGAATTATTCCCTTTTGCAGGTGGGGACACTGAGGCTGGAGAGGCTAAGTTCACAGATGGTGGGCCTGTCTGAATCCCACCTTGTCTGGACCACTGGGACCTCCCCTGTTGGGCAGTGCTGGCAACTCCCCCAGGGCCCACGGGCCTGCTTGTCCTGGGCCGGGGAGAAGCCAGAGGGAAGAGAAAACGAAAAGCTTCCTTGGGGAGTGCTGCCCCTCTGTGCTGAGGCATCTCCATTTTTCTTCCCTCTGTAGGAGCTGCCAGGCCAGCCTCTCTAGGTCTGTTGGCCCAACATTTGCCCTCTGTCCCTCTGTCCACCTCTTCTCTCCCTCACCTGCTGCTAATCAATGAGATGCATGTCACCTGCAGTTCTGTCCCTCCTCCTCTGTCTGGTATCTTCCTGAACCCCTCCCTGTGGGTTCACCTGAGGTCAACTCTGCTCCTGAGTTGGGTCCCCTGGCCCCCCTTGAGCTGATCCTCACTGAGCAGATGGGAGGCGAGGTGGGACTCAGGCCATGGACATGGTCTAGGGCTACAAGGAGAGGCAGGAAGATGTGGGAAGAGAAAGGAGATGTGTTCATGGGGCACTGGTAAAAGAGTAAATTCATGAAAAGTTTGCATGTAGACAGGGCTACAAGAGATGGAAGCTTCCCTGCATACCCTGCCTGGATTCCCTTCCGGGGCTGACGGGATGGTTCTGGCAAGGGGATGCCAGCAGTGGACAGGCTGGCTTTCTGTCTGCTTTTCTCCAGGTCTTAGAGTGATGGCAGCTGCCTCAATACGGAGCTCTGACTCTGATGAGAGGAACACTTAAAGAGATCACTAGACTCCCCAGATCCCTGAAATCAAGACAGAAAAGGGGAGGGGCAGCATTCTCTGAGGATGGGTGGGATTGCGGGTGGTAAGAAGTTGGGCTTCTGTGTAGGTTGTGGATTTTGGATGACAGTCACTCTTTCCTTTTTTGTATGTGTGCAGTTATTTTTTAATTTCACAACAGTTAACTCCTTATAAAAGTGACTTAATGATTTTCTTATTACAAAATAATGTTTGTTACAGAATATTTAGAAAATGCCAAAAAACAAAAAGTCACCTGTAAGTCTCCCTCCAGATATTACTAATGGGAAAATTTGATTTCCAGCTTAATTTTTTAAGCACCCACAATCTAGGGGGTGTGATTTTATTTTTAAAGATGTCTCCTCACTCATTTAACAAACACTAGCTGAGCGCCCACTCTGCGCCAGGCCCTGGAATCGTGTTTTGGAAGCTGTCACACTGGCTTGCATTTTCACTTAAAGATGCATCAGGAGCACCTTTCCACAACAGCACTCGTGCCATCGGGCTTCCAGATTTAGGTTCTCAGGGTAATAAGGCAGTTGGCAAATGCTGGCATCATAGGTTTTATGTTTTAAGAAGGAAGGGAGGATTGCTGAGCCCCTCTCCTTGGTGCCTAAGGCAGGCACCGTGTTAGCCTCCTTGGGAGAAACCTATAAATAAGGAAGGGACAGAAGAAGGTTTAGAGGGCGGGGAAAGCTCTAACCCTTTATTTAGTGTTAGAGTCTGAGATTCTGCCAGTGAGGGGTTTGGAAAGTAGAGAATTGATTCTCCTATATAGAATCCTAGCAGAGAGAGGGGGTGGACTGTTAGAGCATGGCTGGTCTACCTTCCTCAGCATAGAGATGAGGCCAGGAGCAGTTGAATGACTTGTCCAAGGACACACGGTGGTTAATGGCACAGCTGGGACTGGAACCTGGGGAGCTGAGCTAGGGAGACTTGTACAGTGGTTGGGGGTGGATTTGATAGAAGTGGTTCCAAGAGAGCCCGTGTGGGCAGATGAAGGGACTCCAGTGGCTTGCCTGAGTTTAGATACTGTGTTTAAAAGAGGTTTGCAATACAGTTTGATTTGCTGATCCCCTACTGATCTCTTAACCCCTCCCTTGTACACAGTGTACCCCATACTGTCATCTCTCAGTTGCACATCTGTGGTCCACAGAGGTCTGGGGGGTGAGAGGAAAATGCCCTCTGGAAAGCCAACTCTACTTATAGACCAAGCTGGCCAGGCACAGACTTCCACAAATTTTATTTTGCAAACATCCACTGGGCACTTCCTTTGCCTAGGGCATTGTGTTTAGTGTTGGGAATGCAGAGAAAAGTAATGGTTGACATTCTCTAGTGAATTCAAGCCTCATGAATGTATGTAATCTTAGCAGGAGGCCTGGATCCAGAATAGAAGGGGCCATGGGCGTTCCCAGGGAGAGGATGGGGTTTCCAGGGAAGGGATGGGGGTTTCCACGAAGAGGATGGGGATTCCTTAAAGGGGAGGCTTGCTTCCCGCTGGGGGAGGAGCGGGAGGGTGGCTTCAGCGCAGAGGTGGAATTCATGAAGAATAGCATCAGCAGATGGCAAGGACTAAGGTGAGCAGCCAAGGGAATGGCATGAGGGAAGGAAAGGAAAGGAGGACTTCGCCCCAGTACACAGGAGACTGACCTTTACAGCGCGTGGGTGGAGGACCGAGTGAGGGAGGGGGCTGGAGAGCTATGTTCAGGCATGTTTTTGAAGAACCTGAAATGGCAGGTGTTTGGGTTAGAATGGTCCCTGTCATGGGAATCCCAACTCAATCTGGCTTAACTAGAGAGAGAATTTTTGTGGGGAGGTTTGGGTTCACATAACTAACATTCTAGAGCATAGATCTCAGTTGTTTCAGTCTAAGGGTGTCTGATAGTATCAGGGCCTCTGTCCATGGTAGTAAACCGGCTTGGCGGCTCTAGAACTCAGGCCAGCACACCTCGCCCTTAAGAACTAGTGAGAACTTCTCTTGCCCCAGCCATGGAACAAAGTGTCAGGGCTCATTTTAGTTGGGCCAACTTAGGTCACATGCCCCTCTCTGAACCAGCAGTCACAGTGGGATACCCCTGGAGCTGAGGGTGGAGCCATCCCACCCCAAGCAAGTGGCTGCTTCTCCATGGGTGGGAGCTGGAGTGCATGCTGGGAGCTGCAGGTTAGTGGGCAAAGGCTTTTGGACTTTAGTCTATGTGTCCTGGGAAGCATGGGACGAATTAGAGTGGCAGGGTAGCTTGTTTGCCTTTGTTGTAGGAGCAGGTCTCTGGAGGTGGGATGGAGAAATAATCGAATTTGGCAGAATTAGGAGCAAGGAGAGCACAGCGTGGCTGACAGTGGCCCTGCTGAACCATTGAGGCAGGTTCAGAATATGGTCCATGTGGGTACATCTGACTCACCCGGAATGTGGACAGGAAGGGGGAAAGGCAGAGCAAAAGCGTAACTACAAAGAACCACAGCAGTCTTCATCTGCCACCATTGTCTCCTGTGACTTGTGATTCTTCAGAGGAAAAATGCTAAGGATCTTTTAGGGAAGTCTGAGGGTTGGTGCTTCTTGCAAGATACTTCTGAAGGGCAGAGTGTCTCAGGCAGAGCCCGAGGTACAGGAAACCCAAGTTCATACTGTGTGGATTTGAGTTTCTAATTCTTTTGGCTGTGTGTACATGCACCGCTCCTCCAGGATCAGCTTTGATCGATAGGTGTGTTCTCAGCATCACCATTTCCTCAGGGATCTGGTGGCCTCAGAATTGCTGTGTTGGTTTCTGTGTGTATTTAGCTGACCCTCGCTGGGCCAATATGTGCTCTGGACTGTGTTTGGAGAATTAATTTGCTTCATGCCTTAAAATCAATAGGATACTACTTTTCCTGTTCTCTGGGATGGAGGTAGAAGCCTTTTTGCTAGGGGATCCTGCCCTGAGCTGGCAAAGGGGGCTTTTCTGACTTGGTGGTTTTCCTCCTGTGTGGGAATCTTCAGGTGGTTGAAAATCGAGCTGGAGTAGATGGAAGAAGGGAGCGGGCTGGTGGTGGGAACATGATGCTCTCAGGTTTCTGGATGGTCAAGCTGCTCTGAGCTGGCTTGGGTGAGCCCTAGACTTGGGGCAAAAGAGTTGTGTCTGAATATTAGCTTTGTCGTTCATAACCATATGGTCTTGGACACAGCTTTCAAGTTTTAGAGAACAGCTATGGAGGATCTACTTGTTCTGGGACTACCTTAGACATGTGAATGTTTCTGATTTTGAGTTATCCCCAGCGGAGCAGTGAGAATGGATCTCTAAGTCACTGAGGGGCTGCTGAATGCACACGCCGTGCCCAAGCTGTTCACGTGTTATCCAGATCCCCATGACAGCCCACGAGGCAGGGAGAGGTGTCTTCACTTTGTAATGAGAGCTTAAGTAATTTGTTCAAGGCCTCTCAGCAAGTAACTGAGATATAAGCCTACAGTGCTCTGGGTATCAAGATGTGGTGAGAAAAGCATGAGCTTTGGGGTCATGTACACAAATTTCAGGTAACCCTGTTTATTTACCAGCTGAGTAGATACTTCACATCCTGAGCCCAAGTGTCATTATCTATAAATCAGAGGGGATGACATAATTTTTGTAGTTGAGGAAGGCTAGAATCAAGTGTCTTGTCCAAGGACATCTAACTAGAAGCTGGTACAGCCAAGATTGGAAACCAGTGGTCTGACGCCAGATCCACACTCCATTCCACTCTCCACACAACTTTGTGGTTCTGCCTATTATATAGGAACCATGGGCATGGTAGTAATTCTGGTGATAATTCTTACTTTGTATTGGTCAGATTCTGCTAATAGAAAGCTTCTGCTTCTGGTGATGGATGGGACAGGCAAGATTTTATTTTCACCTAATTCCTCTACCAGGGTTTTCTTGGGAGTGGGAGTTGAAGAAATAAGACCAGGCTGAGTGGAAGCGTGAGCTGTCAGGATGTCAGGTTTGGGGGATTGTGGGGTAGGTCGAGGCAGCAGGTGAGGTAAGTCACCAGATGGCTGAGTGGAACACACTGGAATCTTTTACATGTGCTCTGGAGGAAGGGCAGTCCTAGGTGGAGCTGGGGAACTTGGGCTCACTGTGTGCTCTTAGGCTTTTCTAAAGTGAGTATTTAGAAAACTAGCCCATAGAGAGTACCAATGTGCCATATAACCATGCTATCCTTATCCCTGTAGGGCTGATATTGTCACCCTCATTTTAGATATGCAGGAACAGGATGGAGGGATTAAATTGCTCATGGCTCTCCAGTCAGTGAGCATCAAAACTAGGATCCAAAATGAGACTGCAGGACCCAAGGCCCACTGTAAAATATCTGTGTTTAGGAAAACTTGCCCTTTAAACTACATAGTTAATAGTTTCAAAAATTCTAGTCTAACTCCCATCCTCTGACAGTTGAAAAACTGAGTCTTAGAAGTAAAATGATTTGACCAAGATCTCATAGTGAGAAGAGCAATCTGAGGTCAAAGTCATGGCATCTTCTAGCTCATGGTTACCTCCCAAGAGCAGACACCTGCAATGTGTGCCCAGGCAGGGGACTGGCAATAACTGATGGGGCACTGGGGCTGTAGGCTTGTGTTTAGAGCCTGATGTCAGGTCCCTTGGATGATTGGGTTGGGGGTCAAATCAGGGAACCAAAGCAGAAGCCCATGCGTTAGAGCTAGTTGCTACACTGGGGTCTGGATGCCACAGATGCTCAGGGGACCGGAAGAGTTGCAGAGGGTGTAAGTTGGTGGGCTCAGCTTACTGAACAAGGAAGGCATGGGCTGTCATGTTCATTGAGTTACTGGGCGTGTGATTCCTATAATCTGGATTTTTTTTAGGGCCTGAGATGTGGGCTCTGGAATCAGACTGATCCAGATGTGAATACAGATGAGTGTGCTCTGTGTGCTCAAACTTGGCACAAGTCACTTCCTGTCTCAGCATCTCAGATTTGTCATTTTAAAAACAGGAACAAAGTCATAGCCATCCCACAGAGTGGCTGAGAATATGAAATGAGGGATCGTAGATAACCCCCTGGGTTAGTGCTCTCAGAATTGTTTGTCCGACCTGGACTCTCAGTTGAACTTGCACTTGTAGAACTGCCTACCTGACCCTCATCTGCCCCTGCTTGTCTTATACTAATTCAATCAGGTCCCACATTCCTTAACACCTTTCACTTTTACTCCCTGCCCTGCCCTGCTCCGCCTAGTCTCCTGGTTTAGAAGCAGCAACTCCATCCCCCTAGTTACTCGCACCTAACACACTTAGAATTGTTTTGACTCCTTTTGTCTCTCATGTCCCACTTCCAATCTGTAAGCAAAGCCTGTGGGCTGTCCCTTGAAATATGGACCAAGAATATGACCATACTCTGTACTCCTGCGTCCCAAACCGCCGCTGCCACCTCTCGCCTGGATTATCGCCGCGTTCTTACTGGGCTCTTGCCTCCACTCTTGGCGCCTTACATTCTTTATTCTCCACACAGCAGCCTGGACCGACCCTTTAAAATGAAAGTCAAGTTACGTCACTCTGCTCAGAACTCTCCCGTGTCTTCCCATGCCACTCAAAGCGAGCCCCAGAGTGCCCAGCATGAGCTGGGGGCGCAGCACCTTCCCATCTTCCTGCCCTTCCACTCTCCTCGCTGTGCTGTTCCGGGTGCTAAGCCTTTGTCCCGGCTGTTCCCCTCCCCCAGGTGCCTGCACAGATGGAACTCCCCGGGCAGGCACAGCCCAAGCACCCTTCCCAGAATAGCGGTTTCCTCCCCAGCACGCTCGTCCCCTTCCTTACTTAATTTCCATAGCACCTAACACCATCTGACACATTACATATGTGCCTGTGTTACTTATTGTCTGTCTGCCTGAATGGGACCTTGTCACCCCGAGGGCTGGCTGGGACTTTGTTTTGTGTACACATGGCACCTTGTGCGGTGAGCACTCAGTGAACACCTGTTGCGTGGGTGAGCGTCTCCCTCCTGCTTCCACATTTCAGGCACCTGTGACATCGGGCCACTCCTTGCCTAGCCTTTGAGGGTCTAATGAGAATGTCCCACCATCCTTAGTTTGCTTTCATGAACAGCCTTCCAGGGACAAGGCCTGGGAATCTTTGAGATAGCTTTATATATTTCCTCATTTTAAAAAGGGATACATGTGCCATGCACATTGCAAAAGAAAAAACAACAGAAAAAACAATTCATGAAACAGAAAAATGTATAAAGAAGAAAATAAATATCACTCTCTGGGACTCTCACTCCCAGAGAGAACCACTGTTACCATCCAGGCACCGACCCTTCAGGCTTTCCTTGGGGAGATGGGAGAATGGGGAGGGGCATTCGACAAGTGAAGGGTATTAGTAAGGAGGCTGGTGACAACCGGCAGCGTTGTCCGGTAGACAGGGTATAACTAGGAATTGGGAGAATTTGGCCTCCATCAGTGACTCACTTTTATATACAATAGTCCCCCCTTATCCTTGGGGGATATGTTCTAAGACCCCCAGTGGATGCCTGAAACTGGATAGTGGCAAATCCTATATATACTATGTTTTTTCCTATACATACATACATATGATAAAGTTTGATTCATAAATTAGTACAGTAAGAGATTAACAACTAATCATAACATGGAACATTTATAACAATATACTGTAATCAAAGTTATGTGAATGTGGTCTCCTCCTTTCTCTCTGATAACCGATTTGATAACCCAGGAGGCTCCTTAGTGATTAATGAGTGGGTAGTGTACACAGCATGGATATACTGGACAAAGATAATTCACAGCTGGGCCACGAGATTTCATTGTGCTACTCAGAATGAGCAATTTAAAATGTATGAGCTGTTTATTTCTAGAATTTTCCATTTGATATTTTCAGACCATGGTTGTCCATGGGTAACTGAAACTGCAGAAAGCGAAACCAAGGATGCGGAGGGACTCCTATAAGTAGCTTTCCATACAGTAGCTCACTCACTGGCTTCCCATGGAAGTCTTGTGTGGCAGGCCTTGTGACTCACAGTCTACAGACCAGAGCCTGGAGGCTTAGTGAGGTCACATGACTTCCCTAGGCCTGTCCCCTCAGTGGGGTGCATGACCTGAACCCAGGCTGTCTGACTCCAGAGTTTGACCACCTAACCACCATAAAATATGCTTCCAGAGCAGTCAGAACGGAGGGTCAGGTGGGCCAGCATGGGAGTGCATTCGAGGAAGCCAAGGAGGGAAGCTGGGACTTTCCAGGGCAGGATCCCGTGTGGGGGGTTCCCCAGCGCCCACAGTTGCTCTGCTGTGTGGCCAGATGGGCCATGAGAGCCTGGTTCTGGGTCTGTCGCTGGAGGTTGACTCGTAGACACATTCAGTGATGGTGTGATGGCATTGGGAGTTTGGAGGCAGTGACACCAGTGTGAAGTAATGAGGAAAATCTTGAGCTGGGTATGGCAGGGAAACCAGACAGCCGCCCATATCACCTTCCAGCTCAGAACTTCTGTAGCAAGTGGTTCCCTGCAGGTGAATGCAGAGTTCTAGAAACTGAGGCGAGTGGGGGTATCAGATCATCCCTCTCCTCTTCAAGCTGTGTGCAAACTCTGAGAATTTGGCCCTGGGGATGGGAGCGGGTGGGGTGGGAGGGTTGTCCTTTGCATTCATGATGACCTTTCCAGCCAGGCCAGTGGACTGAGGTGCAGACTCTTAGCTTTCCTGTGGGCGGTGCCATGTGGCCCCAGAAGAGGGATCTGAGTTATAGCCTTGCTTCCTTCTGCTGCGCGGGGATGGTGTGTGTGTGTGTGTGTGTGTGTGTGTGTGTGTGTGTGTGTGTGCAGGGTATGTGTTGTTTGGATATTGTTACACTGCCTAACAGCAGGAGATAGCTCCTGGGAATTAATGCTGTTCAGATGTTAAACTGATACTTACACTCAGATCTTATCCGCAGAGTGAGGAGATGCCTGTGGTTTCATTGTCACTCCTGAGTCTTGAGACCTGAGTGGGAAGGAGAGCGGAAGGAATTCTTAACTCAGTGGCGTGGTGGTGCAGGGTTTGAGGTGAGGCGCTTATTTATGCCTTGGCTGGGCAGGAAATATTGAACTCACCACCAGCCTGCAAAAATAGCCTGTCTCTCAGTTCTATTTCTCAGGGAAAAAGAAGTCCTCTTGGACTCCATTCATTCAACAAATCTTTATTGAGCACCTGCTGAGTCCAGACACTGTGTTAGGTGCTGGAGATGGAGTGGGGGCAGTGGTGTGGGTGACAGCTGGCAGAGCTGCGACATATTCTGGTGGTACCATTGGCTGAAGTTGATGATGAATTGGATATGGGATGAGAGAGAGATCGGTGGGGAGGACGACTCCCAGGGTGTTGATGTGGGTAGCCATCAGGAGCTTGGCAGCAGACCTCCTCTCCCAGGGAGGGTGGCATGGCTCCAGATCACTGGGGCAGATTTCACTTATTTCAGAAAGGGGAGGGGTAGGAGAGGCCCTGGGAGCTGTCAACCAATGAGCCTGAACATATACATTTTCCTTACAAGGAGTTGCCATTCACCAGTACTCCTTGGTTTCTCCTCAATCTGCCCAATGCCTCCTACCTTCCTGACTCACCATCTCTATGTGGAATAAGAATATGGGGAAGAGAAATTGACTTACAAGACATTTACCAAACTGAGGGAAACTTCAGAAAGCCTGTTCAGCTTGGGACCTGGGAAGGCAAATATGTCCAGGTTGAATTCTGATAAAATGGATCTCATTGTCACAGATGACTCTTTGTCACAACTGATAATCTTTCAGTTATGGAATTACAGAATAGTAGCGCCAAAATGAAACTTTAGAGCTTGTCCAATGTAACCACCCACTCTAGGGATACATAAACTGAGGCTCAAAGAGGTTAAGGATTGTGTAAAGTCACGCAGCAGGCTGGTCTGACTGGACATCGGGACACAACATAGCTTAAGTAACTGTACAGCTGGGGAGGGGAGGCTGGAAAAGCACTGAGTGAAGGACCCCCAAGAGTCAGGGCAGTGCAATTTAGGAAGTACAGGCTTGCCTAAGAGTCTGTGGGAGTGGAGGGTAAAGGCCTCTGTGCTGTGAACAGAGCTGGCTCTGTCTTCTCTAAGAAACTGAGGATCAAGTGGAAGTGGGACTGAAGGGGTCAAGGTTGCAGCTGAATTGGCTAGAAAATGGATTTCAAGGTTATCTGTCAACTCATGCCCTTGGAAAGCCCTCTCCCCAGGCACTGGAGGCATTGATGTGTGGTGGCTTGAGGCCATCCTCTTTGTATCTCCCCTGCCTCACTCAACCTTTCCTGCTAAAGTTGGTATCCTAGTGTCTATTTTCTGCAGCTGGTCGTCAGGCTAAATCTCCCCCTCTGCCTTTGGAATTTGACCCATAGAAATAGAAAGGAGACTCTACCCATGCTCCAGTACAATGGAGATGATACAAGCTGGGTTTGGGTCAGGGGCATGGTATTCGACCCACATCAGTCTGTTCTCTCCACGTGATAAGGGTTTTCTGGGTATAATGGGCCAAGTGCAATGGTCAGGACCACAGATTAATCCCATTGAGGCCTTGCTTGGGCATTTTATAGGCAATGTTGTAGCTGCACATAGAGAATTACAGATTTCTTTTACATTTAAAATAGAAGTTTGCATTAGGCAGGTTCACATCTGGCATTTCTTGTGCCTTGCCCAACTGAGTTAGGAGAGGGTCAGGGCTGTGAGTTCTGACTGCCATCTAGAGTTTAAGCTCAGTCCATTGGGAATGAGCCCACTGGGGAGATAGAGCCCTGACAGCCACCTTGACCTCTGGAGCAGCTGATGCTCAATGGCTTAGAATGTAGATGTCTAGAGTGTGTGGACAAGGTGAGGTCATTGTCACCTTTGCCCCCTGGTGGTCAGGCTGCTTCACCTGGGATAGTCTGGCAGCATCTGGCAGAAGATGGGAGGTTAGACTTATCTACCATGTTGGCCTGGGGCTTGGGCAGAGTAAGAGAGCCACCCAAGTTGGATGGACTAATGAGAGGATAGTGGAGATGTCCCAGGATGAGCAGAGGAGCTCTAGAGATAAATGGCGAAGTGGAGGGGGCAGCATTTGCAAAACAGGGCGGGATACTCCAGCATCCAAGGGTGATAATCTTGGTCCCCATTCTGGTCAGTACCTGACTGGGCCTGCATTTTAGACCTGAGTCCTCTCAGGGGTCCAGCCTGCAATCTACACTCGGCTGGCACTGACCCCTTGGCACTGGACTGAGCATCATTTGTCTTTGTGTCTGATCTGCAACGTGTGCAGATGCAGAAGTAGCTCAATTGATGACCTGTCTTCCGGAGCACTCAGGGGATCGTAGGAGGCTCAGTTGCTCAGACGTTTTAGAGGTGTTAAGAAGCGCTTGGTAGAGATCTGCGTGTGGAGGTTAATGATGATTCCCCACCCCCCTACTCTTTATTTCTTCTGTCTGGTAACCTTGGCTCAATTTAAGCAAGTTTTAAAATCTCAAGCTGAGCAAATGTTTGAGGACTGTAGTGCTTAAAAAATGAGTTCCCAGGGAAAGTAAGAAAAATTAACATAAAGAGGCTAGTCTGAACCAGGCACTGTGTTAGGCAGTTTCAGTTGAATTTTTTTACTTGTTTCTATAGTGATCCTGGAAGATGTTCATTCGTTTGTTCGTTCGTTCGTTCGTTCGTTCGTTCATTCATTCATTCATTCATTCAGTGTTTGTTGAGCCCTAATGTGTGCAAGGCAGCATTCTAGGCTCTGGTGATACAGCTGAGTATAGATAGGGCAGGGCAGGCTTTCTGCTTTCATAGAGCTGAGATTCTAATGATAGAGAATAAACACAAAAATTAGGCAATTTCACACAGAAGGAAATAAAATAAGTATAGGGCAGGTGAGAGACTTTGGAGAGGTGCAGGAAAAGCCATCTGAGAAGATGACATCTGAGCTAAGATCTGAATGACGAGAAGGCCATGGAAGAGCTGGGGAGGGTGTGCCTGCTGGGAAGAGTAAGTGCAGGTGTCCTGGAAGGGAGTGAACTTGGTCAGAGTGAGAAGAGATGGTTTTGTTTCTCCCACTTTCCAGATGAGAAAACTGAACCTTAGAACCCAGCTTGTCCATTATTACACAGCTAACCAGAGCAGACCTTCTCAGTCCAAACTCATGCCTTTCCATTATAACCTTCTGCCACCAAAAAACTGCTAGCTGTGCTCATTTGTAACAAAGTCCTTTTCTTGCATCATCTTATCCCATCCTTGTAAACTATGATTAGCCCTATTTTATAGATGAGGATACTGAGACTCAAATCTCAGTCAAGTCCCTTATCCAAGGCCACACAGTTGAAAATCAGAGAATGTGTGATTCAAACTTGGGTTTGTGTAACTGGCTGCTGTGTTTAGTTACCGCAACATGGGAAGGTGGACTCAATGCCTGGGGCCAGGGGAAACTTCCCCCACTTTTAGAGATGAGACAACTACATGCCAAGGAGTTTGATGCTTTCCCCATGTCACCCAGCCAGTAATTTTAAGGTGGGGACTGACACTCATGTCTTTAGCCTCCTGGGTGGGCTCCTTCTTCTCTAAATACTGCCTTTGTCCATGCCTGGTGACCATGGGGGACTGCTTGGCAGTGTCACTACTGCTCAGGGGCATGCATGCCACTGTTTGACATAGAGGACACATTCCAAGTCTTAGGCGTGGGCTCCTTAAATGGTAAATCATCTGAAAATAGACACTGAACACCTGTTATAAGTTAGGAATGATGCTAAGCACTGGGAAAGAACAAAATGAGGTGAGCTGTTTGGTTCATCTTGGTGATGGGAAATAATCACCCAAAAGTGCCAGAAACACCTGACCCCACCCTGCTTCTTGTGCTGAGGAGAAAACACCAATTAGACACTGTCCTTGCCCTAAAAGATCTCACAGCCTGGTTGGGAAGAAAGAGCAATCAATATGACCATAATATGTTGTCATACGACTAACTTATTCCTTTGTTAAGTCACTATCTGTTGAGTTTCAGTGCAGGTCAGGCACTGTGGTAGGTGCAGGGGGTACAGTGGTAAAAGGGCCAACAAGTCCTGTTCCTCATGGAGCTTACATTCGAGGCATGGGGGAAGGAAGGTGACCAAAGAAGTACTGAAAATCTGAGTACCAACTGGGATAAAGCTATGGAGACATGCAGGGAGCTGTTTGAACCTAATGGGAGGTGTGTCTTAGTTCAGTGCTTTGGAGGAGGCTTCTTAGGGAAACAACACTGTGAACAGATGGATGAATTGGAAGCCTCCAATGAAGGCAGCCATAGGTTATCCGAGGAGCAGCAAGGAGGACACCTAGCCCAACTCGGGGGTATAGGTCAGGCTTCCTCCAGGTGGTGACACAGCCTTGGTATTAAAGGAGCCTGCCAGGGGAGGGGGCGGCTGAGATGCAGGGCTGGAAGGTGTGTCATAGGCAGTGGGAGCCGTGTGTCACGCACACATACTTTGGCACTGCTCTGTGCGATCGCCTTAGGAGACCTTTCTGCCCCACCTACCGGAAGCTGCGGAAGTGTAGCAGTTTGCTTATGTCTTAAACGTCTGTTCTCCAGCTCTTTCCTTTGAACTCTGTCCACAGCTCTGTGAATGCCAACGCCAGCATATAAATTATCCACCAGACCTTGGCCCTCGCTCAGTGGGCCTGCTCGCTCAGTGGCACGCATGCATAATCAATACAGGAGGCCGCCGCTGCTTTTAGCTGGGCGCTGGAGAAGACCTTCTGCTTTCATGGAGCTCAGTTGCACGCTGGCTTTTATTCTCCCAGGTCCCCTCCTCACTTCTCCTGGCTCCCACCCAACTCTGTAAGGCTGCAAGGCAGGGTTTTGCAGGTAGGCCACAGTTCCTGTGACTGTCCCAAACCCTCATGTCCAACAGCCGGGGAGGTGCTCAGTTAAGCCTGTAGCTCAACCTGGAGAACCCCTAGGCCACAGGCATGCTGGGCCTTTCACTCTGCTTTTTCTTGCTGTTTTTGGCACTGCTGGGGGCTTCTGACCACTTCTAAATTGCCCAAGGCTTGGGAACAGGCTGGCAAGAGCGGGTATGAGCACCCTTGCTTCTTTCCTGGTTGGGGCTTTACTGGGCGGTTAGTTTCAGTCTTTCCTGCCCCTCACTGGACGAGAAGAGCTGGGTTGGCCCTTACATGTCCTCCTTTCCCTGGGGTACCCGTGACCCAGCATTCTCTCTTTGAGACATTACTGGGGTTCTTTTCTTCCCATTCCACCCTCCTTTCCTGCCCAGATCAGGGAGGTCAGGGGATGGCTTTAAATCACCTCCAGTCCATGGCAGATGTGGTTGCCTCATCTGATACCTTCCCCCTCCACGCTTTCTTACTGTCCATCTTGAAACATTGATTGAGCGCTGCCTGTATATTAAAAACAACAACACCGGAACCACCTCATCCCTCCTCTAACCCAGAAGAAGGGGCATTTGAAAATGTTTTCAGTTGAGGAATGAATAGGACCCAGATGGAATCAGTGCCCACTTGTGGAAGCCCTGGAACCAGGCTCTGCTCGTCACACTTGTCCTTTGGCTGCTATCTTGCTAGTCACAGCTCTGGGTAGGGAAGTGCTCTGCTGGCCGGGTTTCTGCCTGGCACTTGAGTGTGATTTTATTTTGTTCCCCTCCCTGCTAAGCCATACCTTCTTCTGAGCTGCCCTTCCCATCACCCTGCTGACTGGGCAGCAGCCCTCTGTGTGTGCTGTGACCTGGCTTGCATCAGCTCCCACGGCTGCCCAGCCACAGTCTGCCCTGCTGTGGGAAGCTTAAAAAAGATGAGTCAGTCAACCACCAGTTGATGGTTCCACAACCTTGGGAGTTTGGAATTGGGAAACTGAGTTGGTGGTGGTGGTTCCTGAGCTCAGAGATTATGATTTAACTGAGGTTAGGAGACACTCAGCAGAAAGGGGAGAATGGAGCATGAACCAAAAGCAAAGCAGCAGTGACATGAAGGAAAGAAAGAGAAAAGAGAGTTGAGGATGCATCAACTTCCTTCACTGGTGGCTCTGTGGTCCAGTGTGTTCTCCCAACAAGCCCTTACCCTGACTACAGCTGGAGAGGGACTTTGTTTTCTGTAAATCTAAGGTACATTAAACAATCCAGGACCTCCCCGGGTTGTCTGGCTTTTAAGTGAGGGCAACAGAACAGAATGTCCTCAGATGGACAGCTGGGAGCAGTCTTTAGAGGTGCATTTTGTTTCAGGCAGCCCAAGTCCATCTTCAGATGTCAGCTCATTTCCTGTAGCTGAAGAAAAGTTCCTGGACGATTCCTTAGCCTGGTTTCCAGCTGGTAGATTCCTGTTGGGGCCAGGTGGAGGGCATGCCTTGGTCGTGATGATGGAAGGAAAAAAACTCCGGCTGATCCGGGCTTTGGGAAAGGACTCCTGGCTCCAAGAAAAGTTCTAGTGATGCCAGAAATGGGCAAAGCATGGAGGTCAGCAGAAACATATTGTCAGAGCCCACATTGGAGCTTAAAATGAACTTTAATGAGAAGCTAAGGTGAACAATCTAGAAAATAGCAAGAGAGGCCTCCAGAAGAGGTGCAGGTGCAACAACCAGAGGCTGGATTTTGGCCTGAGCCGCTGCCTGTTGGGTGCGGAGTGAGTGGGTGCCTGGGGTGCTCACAGAGGCACCGGCCAGTTTGTCCACTGGGGTCCTTGTTGAACCTGAGGCCCCACTCCCTGAGGCCTTTGAAATGTGACAGCTTGAGCCAGGTGCAGGGCCTCCTGGGTTTCCTTGATCACAACAATGGCAAGAGCAGCTGCATTTATTGTGCCAGCTACTCTGCTAAGCATTTCACAGGCATTTTGTTGTTGTTGTTGTTCTGGTGAACAGAGCTGTGAGGCAGGCATCATTAGTTCCCCATATTATAGATGAGGAAACTTAACTGACTATCCCAAGGCTAAAGGCTAGCCTGAGGTGAGTGGACCATGGATCCCAGCCTCGCTGACCACACAGCCATGCTCTTACGCCCACTCTGCTATTTCCTTGGTTAATATGCACCTGGACATGGAACCGTAGTTGGGGTCCCATTTCCTCACTCTGTCTGTGTCCCACTGAGCAGCCCAGGGTCCCAGGAGGTTTGCTGAGCCCAGAAGGCTGCCTCGCTGGAAGACACTTGTTGATGTGACCAGCTGCCATGCCCTTTCTGAGATGGAGGCAACTCAACCTGCTCTGAGCCAGGGACAAAATACATTATGTGGGGTGTCTCTCCCCCTGGCAGGGATGTCATAGGCTTTTGTATCTGCAGCAGGAGAAAGCCAGCTGCTTCTGGAAATGAAGCAAAGCCCTGCAAGTTGGGGACAGATGGAGGACACTGAGGGTGTGGGTTGCCTCGGGGGTCCCCCCACCAGATCGTGATAACTCCTGGGGTCCAGCAACCCCTGGCAAAGCGGATGTAATGGGGGACATTTCGGGAATGTTTGCTGTGAGGATGGTGGTTGGAAACTTCTCACTGGTTCATCTGTTCTGTCTGGATTGGGGGAACTTTGTGATCTTGGGAAGGGGGCCAGCCCGAACCTCCAGCCATCTGTTAATGGGGCAATCGATTATGTTGTAGCACGAGCCAGTCATCTTGATTAGGCAGAACCATCAGCAGCCGTGGGAGGAGACTGAACAAGTGTATGTTAGTTGTGAATGTGCAGCTTGGGGGTGGAGGGCCCAAGGAAATGGAGTGTCAGTCTTAGGGAAACTCGGCTGCATGTCTCAACATGGGTCCCAGTGCCACCTGAGGGCTTGTGTGAAATGCACATTCTTGGATCCCACCCCAGACTTCCTGTCTCTGAATCTGGGGATGGGATCCAGGAAGCTGTGTTTTAAAACCCCTTCCAGGTGATTCTGAGGCATGCTAAGGGTTGGGAGTCTCAGCTGTAGAGTGAACTAGGGTAAGTGGTGGTGTGGTGTCCTAGACAGAGCCCTCAGCTTTCAGGGCGAGAGAACACCCTGAACTTGCTGGCTTCCTATTGCATGATGAAAAATATACTTAAGACATCCTCTTTGGATTTAACCCGATTAACAACAGCAGTTCTCCAATGATTTCAGGCAAAGTTCCCCACGGTCAAGCATCCCCACCCACCCTTGTCACACAAAAACACTTTCACTGGGACTCTTGTGGGAGGTGATCTATGATTTGACAGGGTTTTGGCAGCTGTTTCCTTAAGGTGGCCGGTGTTGAATGAGACCCTGCAGTGGGGTTCTGGCCCTACCATTCACTAGTCTCATGGGCTGTGGCATGTCTCTTCTTGGCTCCCAGGCTCAGGTTATTCCTGTGTGCAATGAGGATGGATTTGGAACCCTCTAACATCCCTTCTTGTGGTGACACACCACGGCTCTCAGAGATGTCCCAAGAAAAGGCCACGGTTACGTCACGCTGAAACCAGAAGTGTTGATGCTGTCACATTTTAAGCATTAATATTGAAAGCGACAGCCTGCTGACCATCTGGAAGAATCTCCCGGGGCACCAACGGCCCTGGACCCTGATATGAAAACTGAATTTTAGGACAGGTGCCTCATTAATAGAAATGACTTCCCAAAAATGTAGCCAAGTAGGCTTCTTGACTTTGGACCAGGCTAAATTCTCTACACCATCAAGCCTTTTGAGGACAGAGGTTACTCTGCACAAAGGGGTCATTCCCCAGCCCCAGCTCTCCCTCCGTCTGAGCCCTCTGGGGCTGGTGCATCTGACGGCTTCCACTGGGTGACTTGAATGAGTATGTGCACCAAGCTTTGGAGCTGTGGCAGGAAAGGCAATGGCGAGACACCAGCCTGTGAGCGTTCTTCCTTGGCTGGAGACACTGTGCAGACTGGGGGGGGGGGTGCTGGTGGGGGAGAAGCGGGGGTGGGAGCAGGGGAGCCTGCACCCAGGACGGCTTGTACTCCTTCACTTCCACGGGACTTTGGCGTCAGAGGCAGAGAACATGCAGAAATCTGCTGCAATTGACCTTTTAAGCCAAACCAACTTGTGTGTTTGCTGCACGAAGGGGCTGCTGACAAGTCTCGGGCTGGAGGCAGAAGGTGGAGGAAGGAGAAATATCATCATCTTGGGAAGGGAGCTCGGGGCTGGTGAGAGATGGAGCAGCGGGCTCCAGAGTGTCTGTGACATTGTCAGACACTCGGCAGGCTGCTCTCCCTTCTTCTCAGGGGTGTGACTCAGGGGCCCCAAGAAGAAAGTGTGACCAGGGTGCACCAGTAAAACCTCTGTCACCAGGGTGGAAACAGGTCACAGCAACCAAGGCCATTGAATCTAAGGTCCATTTCAGGTGAGGGCCTCGCCCAGGGTGATTCAGATGCAGCTTGGATTGGAAGAAGCTCCCATAGTGCCCCCCTTTTATCGCTCCCGAACTTTCTTTTCCACCATTATCTCCAGAGCTGTGATGCCGCCTCGGGTGACCCTCCTCCTGGCCTCCAGGACCGGGGAGCAGAGTTCCGTCCTGGGTGGAGTAGAAGGGAAACGGAAGGCTGGGCAATTTGAAATGAGTGTGACTCCATTTCCCCGCCTGAAAATGCAGGGAACACCTGTTTCTGTCTCCAGCCAGAGAGGATTTGACAGAATTTTAAAAATAAAAAGGAAATGTGAAATGAGGGAATTTAAATTAGCTTCTGCAAAAGGACTTTGTGGATTCCCTGTCGGTGAAAGATGTTGCCGCATTAATATACTGTTTCCAGGGATGTCAAGAGTAAGATGGTGGGACATTTGTCAAGGGCTTGGGCTGATTGTAACCAGAAGGTCCCACTGGGGGCTTCCTTGGGAGGTCACCTGTGAGGGCTCTAAGGTGGGAGGTTCAACTAGGTAACCAAGCCCCTCCCAACTCTTAACTCTGGTTCTTGTGAAAACATCAGCTGGATGGAGAAATAAATGGCGATGGTGGACCTTCTTGTTCTGTGTTGGTCAAGTGGGCTAAATAGGCCCCACTTATCAAGCCCAGCCTCCTACTGGCACCCAGAGGGAGGACTTGGTTGCTAGGGGTGGGAGGCATGTCCCTGTCAGCTAAGAGCCCCTGGCCTTTTCCAGGGACAAAGGCAAGAGTGGGAAATGCACCAATTTCCAGCTACCATGTGCCATGCACGGGGTGAGAGTTTCCATGTGAATTATTCAGCTTCATCAGCACCATCATTCACTGGGATAGATAGGATCGCTCTTCATGTCCCAGGAGAGGACATGGAGGTGCAGAGACGTGAAACATTGGCCTACAGTTGCACAGCCAGCCGGTGGAGACACCCAGTACACAGCCCCCCTTGGGACCATGACCCCCACTCCACCTCCCTGGCTGGAGTAGGGGCTGGTTGTCTCTTTGAAGACTTTCATGAAGATGCAAAGGTTCATACCTGGGTCCCTGTGCCTTTCCCTTCACACAGGAGATGTTTCCTCTTGTACTGTGTCCGGAGAGAGGGCTCTGAGTAGGCCTGGCCTGGGGCTGTGGGCTGTGGGCTGTGGGCTGCGGGCTGTGGGCTGTGGGCAGGGGCGAGGTGCCAGGTGTGCTGAGGAAGGCCCCTTCCTTCTACTTCAGCCCCCCCCCCCCCCCCCGTGTGAGATGAGGGGTCCTGGGCCCGAGGCGGTGCTCCCTACTCTGGAGCTGGCTAGTGTTCTCCTCGCATTACTGTTTCAGGGTTAGACATGAGAGACTTGTAGCCTGGTATTTGGCTCCGGCTCCCAGGTTTGATGTGTTTCTTTGATCCCGGTCTTTCTCAGGGACTTGGCTCAGTTTCAGAACCGGGTGGGAAATGTCCCAGGCTCTCTTCTAGCTGGTGGTGTTTTTCTGGCTTTCCCTCTTGCGTACAGCCCAACGTGGAGAGGTTGAGAAGGGAGACGCGGTGGGCTGGACCACCTCAGCCTAGAAACTCAAGTTAATTTTGTTTTATTTTGTTCACTAATTTGATCATTTTTATTAACACTATTAATGCACAGTCTTTTTTTGGAATGCAAATAATACTCAATACTGATAATTTTAAAAACAGAAAAACACAGAGGCCAAAGCAAAGATCACTGTTTTCCCACCATGCACCATTATTAACATTTTGGTGTTGATTTTCCCCAGATGTGTGTGTGTGTGTCTGTGTGTGTGTGTGTATCTGTGTGATTATGTATACTTATTTTTAACAGATACACACTATATATAGTCTAATTTTTCTGCTTTTAGTATTATAAAGTGAGCATGTTACTGTGCCAATAAGTATTCTTTAACCTTTTATTTAAAAGGTTGTAAGGATATAAAATATTCCATGATAGAGATGAAACAATTTACCTTATCCCCTATTGTTGGGTATTTAGACCTTGCATTTCTATAATTAGAAATATTACTGTTTCTCCCTTTAAAGATTAAGCCACATTATCATTTCACCTGCAGTATATTAGAATAAACATTTTCCAAGACCCTTATAGGTATTTTTGCTACTTTTTGTCTATCTGATAGGACAAAGAAGAAAGGTATTTCATTGGTTCATCTTTGAGCAGTTCTAAGAAAGAGTATGAACATGTAGGAATGGATTTATTGGGGGGAAAAAGGTGTCAGCCATTTCAGTTTGTTTCTTTATTTGCCTCTTTTGGTTTTCCTTTTGTCAGTGTAATGCAAAAACATTAGATCTCTACCCTAAGGGAAGCCATATATATAAGTATTTTTTAAAGGATATTTGTCATAGTTTTATTTATAAGAGCTAAAAAAGTTGATAGCCTAAGTGCTTACAAGGGGAAATGAGTTAAATTAATGATGACAATGGAATATTATGCAATCATTAAAGTAATTTAATGGCAGAGGGAAAATTCAGGCTATAAAATAATATGTACATTATGATCTCAATTAAATATGTGCATAGGAAAAAGGCTATAAAGATTAATGTTAATCATTTCTGAATGTTTTTAACAGGTACATATATTATTATTGTAGTCATACACAAAACAGATGTTAGCAAGTAAAATCTAAAATATTATACATGGGAATAAAGAGCTCTGAGTAACTGGGCTCTGGGTCACTTAGATTCTCTCAAGGACTTGATAGGTTATCTACACTTTTCATATTCTTTGAGGCTTCCGGGGCTCGAAAGTTTGCAGGACCGTTTTATAACAAGGGATGGAGTCAAAGAGGAGATCAGGAATAGTTTTCATCTGCTCTTCACCCTTTGTGTGGACTTGGGGGCACAAGGTGGTAAGGAAGGAAATCTATTTATGGTGCCCACTGCCCTGGACCACAGGGTATGTAGGATATACCATCCAAGGCACCAATGGATCTCATGACCATTGGGGTTGGTGTTTGGAAATGGAATGTTCCTGGGTTGATATAATAGACTCCATGCTGGGGCCTACTCATGGTCCTGCTGTTGACCTAGATTCATAACTAGCAGGGACATTGAAATCATTAAGTCCAAATTGTGACCCCATGGGATGTAAAGCCACTTGTCCTAGGTCATAAGAGTTGGTCACCTAGCCGCTTTTCCCATTTCACCACATTGAACTTTTAAAAAGTTTCACTCAGCCACAAATCTACAAGGAGTATTTGTTTCTTAAAGGTTATACAGACTTAGCCCATCTTTTTGATTCATTTCTTCTATGTGACCCTTACGTGTCTGAGTTTTCTAGAGCCCTGCCACTCACCCTGTCCTTATACTCTACCTCCTCTTTCTGTGTGATCTTATCTATTCCTGTGGCTTTCCCTGCTATGCAAGGGGGCATGACTCCCAATGGTACCTTTACCTCGAACTCCAGCACCCATATTAGATCACCCACATCCTGGTCCTCTCCACCCTCGGGCACATCAAAATCAATAGCTCTAAAACCAACACTGTTGGTTTCAGACCTACATATGCAAACGTCTACTGGTTCTTGCAGTTGCGAATCAATGGCAAATTGAGAATCAAACTTAATGCACCCAAATCTGCTTTTCATAATTTCCTGCATATCTGAGTGGGCAGCAACCCTGTTTACCCAGGAATCTGAGCTGGAAAGGTGGCAGCCCACTTCAGTATCCCTCCCTCCCCACCCCATTTGTCATCACACCCCCTTGGTTCTGCCTTGTAAGTATCTGTGGCCTCCATTTGCTCCTCTGTGTCTTTCTTGCCAGTGGGCCATTATCAACTTTCAACTAGGACACTTTGGTGACTTTTCAGGTGGTCTTCCCCCCATCCATGCCTTCTCCCTCCATCTTCTCTTCCTCTTCCATGTACCATGCGTGGGAAGGAGCACAAGGAAACACAAACCTGATCAGACCATTCCTTGCATAAAATATTGCCTTCCCTGTAAAATCTCTTTGGTGTGCCAATAGGTAATGGCTGATCTGGAGTCAGATTGCCTGGGTTTGAATTCCACTGACTAGCTGGGTTACCTTGGACAAACTGTGTAACCTCTCTGTTCTTCCATTTCCTCACCAATAAAATTGGAGCTAATAATAATACCTACTTCATAGGTTGTTATAAGGATTAAATGAATTAATATTTGTGAAGTGCTTAAAACAGTGCTTAGCATGTAGTACCTACTACTACATAAGGGCTTGTTAAATAAAACAGATATAGCTTCTTAGCTTGACCTAGAGACCTTTCAGAACTGGGCCGCTGTTGACTTCTCCGAGCTCAAGTTCTCAGTCCTCCTGCCCTTGGCACCGTGCGTCTAGCAATACTCAACGATTTGCTCTCATATCATTGTGCTTTTCCTTGTGTTTCCTTTTGTCCCTGGTTTCTTCTCCTTCCTTCTTCCTTCTGATATCTCCTCCCCCTTATGAACCTTCAAATCAATTATTGATCCTTTAAAATCCAGAATGAACTACTCCTATCTGGAGCCATCCGCATAACACTGGACAGAGATGACTTCCATGTGTGGACATATTTATCATAGTGGTTAATTGGAACTCTAGGGTGGGACAGACACGATGCTAATTCTGATTTAGCCACTTACAAGCTGTCTGACTTTGAGCAAGTTACTTAACCTCTCTGAGCCTCATCTGTAAAATGGGAGTAATAAGTTACCTACTTCATAGGGCTATTGTGAGCATTATATGGTATTAAGCATAGTAAGGGCTGGATTCCCCTCCCAGCACATGGTAAGCCCACAGCAAGTACTGTATTTGTATAATGTATTTCTATTAATATAGGCATCACACAGTATTTAATTTATAGTTTACATATGTGTCTCTGTGAAAGTTGGGCCCCTGTATACTCAGATTCATAATCCCCGTATCTGCCCTGGTAGATAATCACTAGTATTGATAGTTATCTGAACCCTTATCAGTACCTTGGGATGAAATCGGTATCCTGGCCACACAGACCTCCCAAGCCTTGCCCCCAGGAGGCTGGTTTTCTTTTCTTGATGGAGCCTGTCTGAAGGAGGTGAGTTGGCACCTGGGAGGTAGCAAGATGTTCTAAACCGAGCAGGTGGTGTGAAGCGAGGTGTGAAGCTTTGCCTGGGAGGTGTGTGTATGCGGGTGGGGGCACGAGCAGAGGGAGGAGAGGAAGACCTGGAGAGCTTGGTGGGCAGGACTGTGCGGCGGTGGAAGAAGAGGCAGAGAAGACAAGGGGAGTCTGGAGAGCCCGAGGGGAATGGGGCAGCAGCCGGGATGCACGGGTGCTCGGGAGGCAGCCTTTGGGTGCAGAATCAGGGGGAAGGGCCAGGTGGGCCTGCTCTCATGGCAGGCATGATGACCTTGCCCACTTTCCTGTCTCTGCACGCATGCCTCGCTGCTGAGCGGGGTCCCCTTATTTTCAATTGCACCCCTGCCTGGCTCTCCCAATTTCTCTTACCCTGCTTTATTTTCTTCCAGAGTACTTATCACCATTGGTCATGTTATACTTATGTATTTGCTTGTTATTTCTCTCTCCTCACCAGAATTTACAATCCACGGAGGAAGAAATTCCTTCATCTGTTTACACCGATATGTCACTAGCACCTGGCACATTTCCTGACACATAATAAGTGCTTAATAAATATTTGTTGACTGAACCCCACCACACAAGGATAACCGCCGGTCATATTTTTGTATTCAGTCATTCAGCCCATAGGTTTTTAAAAGATGTGTTTGAGGTGTAAGTTGCAACTAAACTGCATCCATTTTAAGTGTACAGTTCAATGAGTATTGGCAAATATATACACTTGTGTAACCAACACCACAATCAAGATATAGAACATTCCCATCACCCCAGATGGTTTCCTTGTACCTCTTTGCGGTCAATCCCTGTTCCCACCTCTGGCCCCAGGCAACCACTGATGTAGTCTTTGTCATTATTTATTGGCTCTGATTTTTCTAGAATTTCATGTAAATGGACCGTATTCATGTCTTGTTTTGCTCAGTGTACTGTTTTTAAGATTTATCCATGTTGCATATGGCAGTGGTTCACTTGATTTTCTTTGAGTAGCAGAAAAGAGTTTCTTATTTTACTTTGTGGTTTTTGTGACTGCTCGTGAGCATGGGCTCTGGATCCAGGCCGCCCGGTTGGAATTCTGGTTCTTCCACTTAGCAGCTCTGTGGCTTTGGGCAAGTTTATCTTCCCTGTGCCTCAGGCCTCTCATCTGTTAAGTGGGGTAATAATCATACCTGCCTCTAGGATTGTTGGGAGAGGATTAAATGAGGTAAACACATAAAGTGCTTAGAGTGGTGCCTGGCACATAGCGAGTAGTCAATACTTGTTAGCTGTTACTACTTCCATTTTGCAAATGAAGGAAAAAACCCTGAGGCACAGAAGAGTAAAGTAATTTACCCAGTGTTATTTGGAACATGGGAAGGTTAGAACCCAAGTCTGTCTGACTTACCCTGTAGTCTATCACCTCCCGGATTCTGGTCCTTCCCCTTTGGGCCAGAATCCTGTGGCACACACGGGAAGGAGAAGAGCTGATGATAGCTTGGGGGACATCTGACTTCCCTACCCCAGTGCTCACCTAGGCTATCCCTATCTATTTCACTCTTCCTGCTCCTGTGAGTGGAGTTTCACCCCACCTTTGGCCTACAGAGGAGGTGAGGTTGGGGCTTCTTGCTCTTTGTTCCCCTCCCAGGCCCTCTCAGGCAGCTGAGGTTTGTATCAGAAACACCTCTGCAATCACACAGCATCAACCCTGCAAGGAGCTAATTTGATAAACCCCACTCCAAAGCTCATTGAACCTGTCTGTAATGGTGCTTAATTAAAGTGCATAAACTTTGAAGAGATAGCAAGTTACTGCTTAATGCAAAAGCAGAACGCCACTATTCTACCATCTGCCTCCTTCTCTGCAGTAATTGCTTCCTGACATTTGTTTATTTTAATTAGGAGAGCAGTCTTGATCAAGAGGGAGGGCAGGCAGGGTCAGAACTATTGGGGAGGAGGGTGGAAGTGGAAAAGGGGGGCTGTGACATGGGAGTCGTGGCCTGAAAGGGAAGCACTGTTGTCTTTATGGTGCAAGTGATTCCACCTTCCTACAGGGACAGACTTGTGAAACTTTTCCCCTGTGATGAAAGCACAAGGCTACCTCTGGGATCATATGCTCAGGTTCTGGGGATGTCCTTTAGGGAGTAATGGAAGCTGAGCTTCTTGGTTAGAGAATGGAGGCTCCCACTTTGTTAGGAGAGAGATTATAGATAGGGCTGGTCAGATTCCAGGGCAGTGGTCCCAGCAGAACTAACTAACTAGGCTACTAAAACCCAGTGGAGATTTTTCTAGTCCCAACAGGGCCTCAGAGCTAACGGAAAGAGAACTCATTCTTCTCTATTACTTCTATGGGTCCTCACTCATGGTTTTATAGTCTGCCTGGTTATCTTTGATTGTGTGTTGGTCATTGTATATGAAAACTGTTTATAAGTATATAGGGCTGAGATGAATGCCTTCCTCTAGAGTGAAAGTTTATTTTTTTCTGGCAGGTATTTGAACGCACTATAAATCTAGGACCCCTACCTTCCAAAACAATTTAAATGCTTGACGTCCCCTCAACAACAGGTAATTCAAACCCAATCGACAGGTGCTCGTTAAGACTAGCCAAATTCTGGTTCATCTTCACCCTGGGGGTCCCAGGTTAATGTGAGAAAGATCTGCTTTTGATCTCCCCATCTTATGCAGTTTCTGGGCATTGATTTTTGTTTCTTTAATCCTGCCAGGCCGTCAAAGTTCAAATTTGCCAGATTCAGAAAATGCCTCCTCTGGGTTCCTCATTCCCCTCAGTGTTGAACTAGTATTTTCTTACTATCTGATCAGCATTTTGATGATTTTAAAAAATTGCATTGTATATTTTATCTGGGTGTTTTTGTTGTTTTCAATGGTAGTAGCCTGAATTACCAGAAGCCTCCTGAGAGTGTTTTTTAAATTACATACATTTTTACTTAGGTCAGCGAAACTTTTTTTTTTGTCAATGAAATCTTACATAGGATCTCAATATCAAAAGCAAACCAAAAAAACCCCCAAAATAAGTAAATAAAAGTAGAGCAGTGTGGTTAAAGTGGAGCTAGCCCTGCCAATCAGCCCTGCCCTTCTGTTGGACCCACATAAAACATCTTTAAGTACGTGGGTTTCATGAGTATGGTTTGAGAACTCTGCTCTAAGGCACCCCTTGGTTTGATTGACTTTGAGGAACCACAGCTTTGGCAAAGCTCATCTAGTGCTTTCCCTGGAAACAAATGGGTCTTGACATTTTAGTATGGCTAGAAGCCTAGATGTTGGGTAAGATGCTGTAAGAAATGAAGGGGTATGCTTCCTGAGAGACCCTGTGAAAGTAAGACCAGGAGAGTGGGGGTCTTCTCAGCCCTCTTAGGAAGAGTCATCTGAGGCTGGGGAGGGGACAGGATGGCAGGTGTGTCAGAACCTGATTGGGGGAAATGCTTGCAGAGAATAAAGAGGGAGGGAACGGGAGTAGGCAGAGAGAGTGTTCGGACCTTCATGCATATCTGACATCTGTGAAAGGAGTGAGGAATTGGAGAGGAAGAGCCTCACTGCAACACAGCTCTCAGAAAATCTCTGTCAGGCTGATGGGAAGTCCTTAAGCAAAAGCTGATCGTTAGAGGAGCCTTGCATTGCACAGGAGTGGCCTGCGCTAGCGCTCCTATGAGCTTGGTCGTTGGTTGGGAGCAGCCTCAGGGGTGTGTGGCCTCAATGTGAGTGCAGCGGTGGATCCACAGGGGTGGCAGCTGGGACTGTCTTGAAGGAGATCTGAGTGGTGCACCTCCATGGCCACCCCTGTAGGGAAGAGCCACCCAGAGAGCAATGAGGCATTTGCTGCAAGAAGGGGAGGTTGGAGAGTCAGGCAAGCTTTTCCAGACCTAGGGACAGCCATAGTGAGCTGTTGCCTGTTTTCCCCCCAGAAACACAGGATCCAGCTGAGCGGGATTCTGCTCAGCTTGTTTGAGAATGGTATCAGAGCTCATTAGGAGCAGGCTTACAGTAAAAATGCCTCTTCTTCATCATCTGAAGTCCCTTGGTCACATCGTCAAGGTGCTCTAGCTTCCTAAGCCCTTCTAATGGGTTTCAATTGCACTTGGGATAAGTACCACTCCCTTTTTGGCCTGGCCTGGGCCCTGCCTATCCCTGCATCTTTATCACAAACCATGCTCCCCTCCCTGTCGCTGTTCTGGTTCCTGTGATCTTTCAGTCCCTTGTCCAGGGAGGGTCCAGGTCCCCTTGTAGTGGCGCTCACAGTAAGTACCAAGCTCCTTCCCTTGGTGGCACGGCACAGGCACAGTTTATATCTTCTCTGGCTGACTGTTCAGCCCCTGGCCCTCCTACTAGACTAGAAGCAGCCTGAGGGCAGGGCTGCGTCTGTCTTTGCTGATCTTTGTCCCTCTGTGCCTGGCAGACACTCAAAGTTTTTGTTCTAGTGAATAATTCACAAAGGAGGAGGTGAGGGAAAAAATACTTGGATATCCAATAAGTAAAAATAAAATACGCATAGAAGCAAAATAAAAGGCCAGGTGAGGCGGACTCCTTTAGAGCCGGGAGTGACTTTCAAAAGTCCTTGCTTACCCAGCCTCCTTGTCTGGCGATAGGACAGAGCCTGGGGAGGGGGGGCGCCTTCCCACGTTCACATGGCCGTGGGTGCAGGGGGGACTCACACCTCAGCCTCTCCGCCGAGTCCGGCGCTCCCTTTGGTGAGGGAGGCCGTGTGCGGTCGCGTAGCATGTGCTTTGAAGGCAGGTGCCTGGCTGCCCTGTGGGCTCTGCTCTCACAGTTGATCTGATCGTGAGTACGTCCTTAGCAGCTGTTTCCTCATCTGGAAAAGGGGGATGATATGTGTATTTTAAATGGACACTCTGAAGATTAAATGAGATAATATGTGAAAGAGTGCTTTTCACGAACTCTAAAGTGTTTTACAAGTGTTATTACTGTGTCATGCTTTATTACTGTTTGGTACAAGAAGCCAAAATCAAAGTGATAGGGGTGGGTAGCAATACCTCCCGGGCCCTGACACTGGTCATACCCCTGAGCATAGTTTTATGTATTTTTTCAAAGGAGCTGAAAAGTTAAATTTTTGGAGCATCAGCTCTATGGAGAAAAGAGGAAGCGTGGGAGATGTTTCTGGCCAGTCGCTCAGTCTCCCTGGTCACAGGTCCCTTCATCAGTGAGAGGAGGGGCTGTGGTAACTGATGTCCAAAGGCCCCTTTCACTAAGAAGCCCCATAAACCCTCATGAACAGGACAGGTTTGGGCAGGAAAGGAGGCGGCTCTTGCTGAGACTGCCAAACACAGGACAGCGCGAGGAGACCGCCCTGGCCCCTGGCTTGAGAGATTCATTAGGTCCAGAAAGAACTTTCTGGCACTAAGGATAGTTAAATGCTGGAAATGGAGAAGGCAACAAAGTTTGTGAAAGTTGCTGTCTGGTCTTTATAAGGAGAAGAAAGACTCAGTTGCAGCCCTGTTGGAACTGGGAAATAGGCTAGGAAGCGTTTGCAGCGATTTCCACCCTGCAGATAACTGACAGCACACAGAATGCTGGAGAGTTCAGTGTTGCGACGCCCTTTCCGCACACTTCCTCCTGTTGTGCACACCTGTTTCCTGCTGCAGTTTGTGTACCTGGGTTTGTGTGGCTGTGTATCTCTCTGGGGCCTCTGTTCTTGGTCCTGAACTTTGGCCCCCCCTCCCTGCCATCTTCCTCTTCCTCCCCAAGCGCATTCTCCCCCCCCCCCCCCAAAGTGGTCCTGGTGTCAGCAGCTACACCAGATCATCAAAGCTCAGCATGTTTAAAGATAACATGGGGAGTTTTCTACCAAGATGACCAACTAAAGAGAAAACAGAGGAACAAGTCTGATTAAAAATGTTTGGGGAGCATGATGTAAAACTTTAATTGGTTTTATTTTTGCTACTGTTTTCAGCTTGTATCTGTCTCCCTTCCTCATTTTTAACCCTCTTGAGACTGGATAGAGATTTCCCAAGCAAGAGTAAAAGTAATTATATTCAAAACCAGATTTTATCCCCCCCTAAAGGTATCGAGTTAATTGTATCTTCTGTGGCTAATTGTCTTTTCCTTGGTCCAGGTGTGAAAAGACTGCTTCGGGCTAGTACCAGTTTGCCTTTGTAAGTGGTTTTCAGATATACCTGACCTCATGCTGTTCTCCAGGTGTCCCTGTGCCTGGTAGTTGTTTATATTTCTGTTTCCCAGATGAGCAAACCGAGGCCCAACTTGGCAAAACTCACTGCTGATGTATCAGCACTGCCCCTTTCCCACCTTCTTCCACCACCTCCCACAGCCCTGACAGGAGGTGGCAAAGCCACAGGGTCCCCTGGAGCACTAGCTGAGCAGACCCGGTGAACTTCAGGGTGACTGACAAAGGCAGGTCTGCTCGAGACAAAGCTTTCACTGGCTGGTGGAGGGGTGAAGACCTTCCTGGGTACGCAGTGAGTTTGAAAAGGTGAATAGCCTTCCTTCATGCATCGGTTTCCTAGGGCTGTTCTAAGAAAGCAGCACAAACTGGGTGGCTTAAGACAAGAAATTTATTGTGTTATAGTCCTTGAGGCTACAAGTCAAAATCAAGGTTGTTGGCAGGGCCGCGATCTAGGGAAGCATTCTCCCTTGCCTCTCCTTAGCTTCCGGTGGCTGCCGGCAGCCCTTGGCTTACAGCTGCATCACTCCAGTCTCTGCCATCACCACATGGCTGTCTCTTCCCTGTAACCTTTGTGTCCAAATTTCTCTCTTTATAAGGATACCAGTGATTAGATTTAGGGTTCACACAACTCCAGTATGACCTCATTTTGACTTATTACATCTGCAGACTCCATTTCCAAATACAGTCACATTCACAGGTACTGGGGGAGAGGACATCAACATATCTTTTTGAGGACATGGTTTGACCTGCAACACATTATTTGTGTCTACCCTTTCTGCTTGTTTGATTTTTAAAATGTCATTCTTTTTTAAATGAAATTAGGGTTTTATCATAGATGGTAGTTTTTATTTTATAAGTTTATAAGATTCAGAAAAATACAACCCCTCATATTCCTATCACTCAAATGTACAATGATTGACATATATTTAATTTCAGTATTTTTTGAGAACAAAAATATTATAAATAGAGATTTAAAAATTACTGTTAACCATCTCCTCAGCTACACCATCTTCTCCTTTCTCTTAGAGCAGTGGTTCTCTGTTTTCCCCCCACCAGTTTCTGGTGTTCTAGAGGGCCTCTTGTCTCACTGGCTGCTTGGGAGCATTTTTAAAAAAAGATTTTTTTAAGTGAGCCTTGAAGTCTCAGTTTTCCCCATCCCTAGAATAGAAGTACTAATACCTCAGTGGATTTCTGATTTCTGCAGGGATAAAATGAGAACAGCATTTGGTATCTGGTAAGTTTTTAAAAATGTTAGTTGATCCTGGAGTCTGAATCTAAGAAGATTGGACTCTTTCCTGTTGGCAACGAGGAAGACTTTGGAGTTTCTTTAGAAGCATGGGAGGAGTGATATGTTTAAATGTGGGTTTTTGAAAGTTAATTCTGGCCTGGAAGAGTGTATACGGAGAGTCAGAGGAGGAAGACGTTGCAAGCACAAAGGTCAGTTATTATGCTTTTGAAATAATGCACATGAGAGAGGCCCCCCTCGCCTGAGTGAGTGGGGTGCGTAGGCTGGAAGGGAAGGAGGGGAGAGTGATGTAGAAAGAAGAGAGAGGAAAGTGAGGGCTGCTTAGGAGATGGCATCGGGACATCTGAAGATTGATTGGATGTGGGCTGAGAGAGAGGAGATGAAGATGCTGGGACAATGCCCAGGCTGTTGGCCGGGTCTGCCGAACGGGGGATGATACTAAGGAAGGTAACAAATCAGAAGGATCCGTCAAGAAAGGGTGTGCAAGGGGAAATAATGAATTTGGTTTGAGTCAAGGTTTAGTCTGAGTTGCCGGGGGGACATCCACGACCGGGAGCTGGTAGTTTGTGAAGGAATCTGAAAACAGAGCTTCAGGGGACACTGATACCCAACAGGTGTCGGGGGAAGAGCAGTAACTGAGAGTGACTCTCAAAGGAGGAGTGACTTTGAAAGAGTGATTTTCAAAGAAGGTGAAGGAGGAAAGAGAAGATTCATTAAAGGGGACTCAACAGGGCCCAAAGCAGCAGGAGGTGCTCAGAGGGTGGGCACTGAGTAGATGCTCTCAACTGGGTATTTCTGAAGCCCCCTTGGGGAGAGCCTTGTGAGTTGGGGACATGTAGGGGACAGAAGTCAGAATGCGTAGGATGAAGATTAGAAAGGGAGGAACGAAAGTTATGAGTGCTGGTGGAGAAAAGATTTACAGGGAATCTCTCAAAGGTAAAGGAAGAGGGAAGGCTTCCGTGTGATTTTGAGGGGACTTTTCTGTTGCTAAGAGGTGGGTGGGATGGGAAAGGAGTGAGTGGAGATATTGATAGAACAACTTCTGTGGCGGTGGGAGGGCTTGGAGAAAGAGCACCAGGGAGGAGTCAGTCTTAAAGGGATTATTTTTAATTGAGAAGGAAAGAGGGGAGGTAGGTAGGAGAAAAAGTGAATAGCTGAAGGGGAGAGAAGTACAGGCCTTCAGGATTAAAGACCTGCATTTCTCAGTAAAATGGGAGCCCCTGCAGCATCTGCTGAGTGAAGAACATGGGAAGGATTTGGAAGAGCTGAAGAACAGAGCAGAGTGGGAAAGAGTTGAAGGCTTGCTGAGTCACCAGGTATGAGAGGGACAGAATCCTAGTGGCATGCACTGGCACAGATGGGCTGTTGGTTTCTGGTATTGGCCAGCTGCTTAGGGGCAAGGGGAGTTGGCACTTAGATTTTCTCCTGGAGGGCTGTTAAGGTGGACGTGTTGGGAGTTCAGGGGGCAAAGAGATGACGGTCATGAAGCCCTGTCTAGATTAGAAGCTAAGAGAAGGGGGTAAGGAAGAGGTAATATACTGTGAGAGTGACGAGATCGGGGTGCTGTGGCTTTATAAGGCCAACAAAGAGGATTAGGAGGAGATGGGAGGTAGAAAAAAGATTTTTTTAAAAAAAGTATTTGGTAAAATAATAGTTCTGGATGAGGTCAAAGTTCAGGTGGATATGAAGGAAAGGGAGGTGAAGGTGAAGGTTACTGGAGCAGAGAACAAGGGGCTGTGGAACTAGGGCACTGTGCACACGGCATTGTACACATGTTAGGAGTCGGGGTGCAAGCGGGAACTGTTAGCTAAGAGTGAAATATGTCAGTGAGTGTGGCAGAGTAATCTTGGGGTGATGTATTGGTCAGTTATTACTTATAAGAATCACAAAAATCTTTGTGTGATGCCACAGTAGGCATTGATTTAGCTTCCACATCTAGAGATAGTCAGTCTAGGCCCAACTGATCTGGGCCATTCTGTTGGACTTATATCTGCAGGCTGGATGGGATCCTGCTGATCTAGGTTGGTCATATTTGGGTGGGGGTGACTGGAATGGTTCTGGTCACTTACCTCTTGGGACTGGCAGGCTAGTTCAGGTAGCTCTTCTCATCATGATCGCAGAGGTGCAAAAAGGCAGGCATGTTCCAAAAGCTTGGTCACATCATGCCTGCTAATATTTCTTTGGCCAAAGTCAAGGGGCAGAGAAATACAGTCCACCCATGGAGGTCATCAAGGGTGGGAAGCGAATATTTTGAACAGTAACCTGTCATTGACCACAGGTGGTAAATAAGCAAAATGAAGATGGAGAGAGGATTGCAGGTGGCATAGGATCCTTGAATGACAACAGAGGAGCAAAAGTGGCCATCCTGAGCTGCAAGTGGCCCCAATGAGAGTGTTTGTCGAAGAGATTATTTGATGAGAGAAGGCACAGCTTTCTGTAGCGTGAGGTGTTGTATATGAACAGCAGGAATTCCAGAGGGCACAGAGGGAAGTGTTCAAAAGAGGCATCAGGAGGCAGCTGGCTCCCCAAAGTCAGAGAGCAACTGCCTGAGCAGAGACGTCCTAGCCTTGGGGAAGGAATTGGCAGAATACACGCAAGCACAAAGCTGTTGGAGAGCTCGGCTGGCCCGAGGTAAACCCTCCAGGAGCCCTATTATTTTGGGACCGAGGTTGTAATGACTGGTCCCCGTGTTTCTTTGAGTGGGGTTCTGCGTGTTGGCTCTTTCTAACTGAGGAGGGCAGATGCTTCCTGGGGAGATGTTTCCACGGAGAGGCTCTCACAGCTCCGTACTATACTTGGGATTTCGCAATTGCTTTTACTCTGACAAGGTGTTGGGAATTTTCCCCCCCACTACAAATAAGGAAGCAAGAGGGTGGGTGTGGGAAGGAAACTACAGTAATAGAAATAACATCCATCTTCAGACAGAGACTCTAGGAGAAAGATGGGTGGGGGCGAAGCTCGTCAAACTTGGACTTCATCTCTGGCAGAGCCTCTCCCTGCCTTTCATGTTCTTGACCTTCCCTCCCTTGAACTAGGCTATAAGCTCATTGAGGGTCAAGGCCGAGCCTTTCCTAGTCACAGCTCTATCCTCAGTGCCAGCAGCACACACACTACATAATAGGTGCCTGATGAATATTTTTGTGTGGATGAGTGACTGAATAATAAAACATTTTAAAGTTTGTATATAGTCATCCACTTAGAAGAACTCCCAACTTTCTTTTGCTTACATTAGTCAACAAATATGGGCAACTCTTGAATATAAAGCGGTGATCAGACTGGGCATTCACAGAGCGAGACGTAGGCCTTGCAAGATGGCCACTTTTCTTCACTAGCAGTTTAGGGAACAGTAACTAACAACGCAGAGCTGTATAGCAATGCTTCAAGCCTCAATTTGCCCATCTGCAAAAGGGGAAGGTTCAGCCATATTCATTCGGGTTTCTTTCCTATAAGGCTCCTAGGAGCTTTTAGTATTTTATTGTTCATTTTGAATCTTTGATGTCTGTGTTAGTCATCTCAGGTTGCTACAACAAACAGACGATAGAGTGGGTGGCTTAAACAACACATACTTATTTCTCCCAGTTCTGGAGGCAGGGAAGTCTAAGGTCAAGGTGCTGGCAGACCTGGTGTCTGGTGAGGAACCACTTTCTGGTTTGTGATTGGCTATTGTCTTGTATCCTCACATGGCAGAGAGCAGAGAGAGGGGGAAGCCTGCCCTCTCGTGTCTCTCCTTATGAGGCCCTAAGCCCATTCATGGGGGCTTCACGGTCATGTCCTAGTCACCTCCCAAAGGCCCCAGTTCCTAACACCAGCACACTGGGGATCAGGCTTCCACATATGAATTTCACTTTTGACAAATATCCTGTTAATAGCAATGTTTTTGAAAGGTATTTGACTATGAAGACTTTTCTTTTCTTTTCTTTTCTTTTCTTTTCTTTTCTTTTCTTTTCTTTTCTTTTCTTTTCTTTTCTTTTCTTTTCTTTTTTAAGAGCACCTTGTGAGACTGGTTTTCTAAGGAGCACACTTTAGGAAATGTGTGTTAAGGCTCATTCTGGTGAATCAATCCTTGTTGTAGAATTTCTTCTGAAGGCCACCCCCATCCCACCATCATAGGTGTACTGGCACCAAACTTAATGGTGGTTGTGGTTTTTGTTTTTTTCCCGTACTCAGAATGGGGCCGGCTGTGTTTGTAGAGTACCCAGTGGGTTCAGACATCTGGTTGTCCTTGGTCCTGATGATGTTGGAAGGGGATGTTCAGGTTTCAGGATTCAGGATTCAGGATTGGGAAGTACCTACTAACCTTCTATCTTGGTCCACTATGCCTAGAGTAGCCCTGGCTCACCCCTGAACACCTTGCACCCCAGGGAGGATGTGAGGCATTCAGGGTAACTGTCTCTCTGGAGGCTTGGGACAAAGGGACTAGGCTATAGAGGGATGTAGCCAGAGGTTGAGAGGTCTGGACATGTCAGCACAGGATCGAATCAGGAATCCTGATTATCAGGCTGTTCCAAGGCAAGGCACTGGTTTTCCTTGAACAGGAACTACTGGTTGCTTCCTCCCCTTTTGGATTGCCTACTTGGATAGGATGTGGTATCAGGTATTAGATCAACCTGGCTGTGTAGGTATATGGGGACTGGCCAGGATGGTTGAGAGCTAGACATAGGGATCAAGTTCAGGTTCTTCTCATCGCTCCTCTGGATAAAAGCAGTGGCCTCCCGATTCGTCTCTGTGTCCTGATGTGGTCCTTTCAGAACCAGTTCCCGTGCCATCTAAAACACGGACTTTATCCTCTCACTTCCTGTGTAAAATCTCTCAGTGGCTCCCAAGACCTCCTTAGCTTGGCACCCAGGACCTTTGGAATTCTGCCTTCAACTTGAATTTTTAGTTTCACTTTTCCCCCCACCCCCCACTCTAGCCAGCTGGGACTTCTTGCTTCCTGAACACCCTGTGATCTTGCACGTCTCTCTGTCGTTCATTCCTTTCTCTCCGCTGGCATGCCTCCCCTGCAGCTTGGTCCAGCAAACCCCTCATTCTTCCAAGTGCGGCTCAAAAGCCTTCTTCTACCTCTCGGCTAGGGTTGGTTCATCTTTTGTGCTCACCTAATACCTGTATGTATCTTTATTCACATGCCCGTCACTTCCCCCTACGATCTTTCCTGGTGTGTCTACCTCTCCTCACTCCCTGAGCTCTGTCTGGGATCTTTGGGACTTCAGGGCCCTATCTGGTGCCTGGTAAGTAGCAGGTATTTATTGGAAGTTTGTTGAATGAATGAATGAATGAATGAGTGAGTGAGAAGTGTACTGAATGAAATGGAGACTGTGATCTCTTAGCTGTCTCTGGTCACCCTCTCTCTGGCACTTTCCTTTCTGTATATATAAAAGGACTTCCCTAGTGTGTAATAACAAAAGCCCAGCCTAGCCTAGCAGGTAGATGGAGTTATAGGATATTTTTAAACAGAGATGCATGGCACAGGGTGACAGGGCTGACCGAGAGCTGAGAAGTCATTCAGGCCAGTGGCTAGGGCAGGGCCCAAAGGAGGACGATTGGAGATTCTGGGAGAACCATCCTCACCACCTGGAAATGACCACCATATGGACCCCACCAGCACCACTCCTGCACTGGGCCCTCACTGAAGGCCCATTTTGAAATTTCCTTTTCCCAGAGCTTTTTCTCTTTCCTAAGCCCTGTACATAAATAAAGGCACTTCTCTAAGGGGGGAAAAAAAAGAGAGAGAGAGAGATGTAGTTTTGTTCCTTTTCACACATAGCACATTTTAAAAAACCTGAGATATAAATAGGTACTAATAAGGAAAGTGGGAAAATTAATGCAAAATTACAGGTTGTATTAGTCCTGATTGTGTAACAATGCATCATAAACAAAAGGCCATAAACGTTCCAGAACTTATTCACTGAGCCCTGAAGTCGAAGCCATGTTGATAGAATAGTTAATTTTTCAAGACTTGAGTTTGAAAAAGATACTGATTTTTTATTTTAAAAACTTCAAAATATTTTTACTGCTAAGTAAAACCTGGAACTTTGTAGAGAAAGATGTAATTGGAACTTTCTACCGTTTGATGAGAATGCAAACTGCAGTCGAATGATTGTAAATTCTGGATTTGCAGCCCTAGAGGAGGAGGTTGGTTGTCACACGATAACTCACTGTTCCTTGGCGGCAGAGTCTGGCGGGCGGGGGCCCTTGTGTGCCCTCCAAATGTGTTTCTCGTTACTGCGAGGTGAGCCCAGAGGTTTCGCTTCCTATGCCCGTTGTAGAGAATGGGTGGTGGGAAGGTTCATGTATTTGGACTCCTTATCTAACAGATCCCAGAAACAGTCCTACACTGCTAATCAGTGTGACGTAATGACAGAAACACGGGACTTATCGCTTCATCCCCGAATTTAAGATTCACTTACATCACTTACTGGGCCTGTGACCCAGAACCAGCCACGTTCTCTCCCCGAGCTTTAGTTTTTTCATGTATAAAAGCTGAAAAATTGACACCTTACTTGTCGCTGTGAAGGTTAGGTGAGAGGTGTTTTGTAAACTCGGAAGTATTCTCACACATTAGTGCCGACTATTTTGAATGAGGCCTGTGAGAGCCTCGCTGCGTGTTATACCCGTTTGCTCTGTGCGTGTGTTTATGATGGTTCCCATGAGTGCTGCCTGTTGCACACCCTCAGCTCACTTGCACGAAAGCTGCGCCGACTCACTGACTTGGCCCACTGTGTACCCTGGGTGCTCACCAGGGTCCCACCTTTCTAGTTCTCTACAGTGATGTCCTTCAGAACAGGCAGTTTATAGTAAAGCTGATGAGGTTGGACCACAGCATGGGGTTCACAGGCTCGGGGGTTCCATGTTAAGTGCTCATAGTAAATTTGGAGCTAAGGACTTGGGCTTTCTTTCATTAGCTGCCCCAGGATTGGGGCTCAGGAACCTCCTAGAGCTAAGCCTTGACCAGGATAACTGGGGTGATTCAGGTCTACCCTACATGTCTCTCCTTTTAGGAGGCGAGCTCAGGCATGTTCTCATGGCAGAGGAACCGGAGCGAGCAAGAAGAAAATGTAAAAGTAGTTTCCAAGTCTCTGCTGTTGTGATTTTTGCTAACATCCCACTTGGCCAAAGCAAGTCACATGTCTGAGCTTGGTGTCAAGGAGGCTGGGCACAGTAATGTTACATGGCAAAGGGTATGGAGACTGGGGAGGAGTGTGTGAATTCATACTATCACACTACTGTACAACATTATGGGAGAGATCTCTAAAATCAGGGCCTGAACAGGTGAACAGAGAAACCGCAATGGTGATGATGTAATGGCTAACATTTATTGAATGCCTACCATGTGCTAAGAGTTTTACACGCATTTCCCCCTCATTGAGGCCTCACAACAAGCCTTCGCTGTAAGTACTAGTATTACCTCTCCTATTTTACAAATGGGAACACTGACGTTCAGCCAGATTAAGTAATTGCCAAAGATGACATAGCTCGTAAATGGAGGAGCTGGGATAAGAATCCAGGCCTGTCTAGCTCTTCACCAAATCCCAGGACCTGGGGGCAGGGACACTTCTTGAAATTTACTGGAGAGAAGCTTAGGACAAGTAGTGGGCAACCCTATTTCATGCAGAGGGTGCTAAACTCAAGGAATGTGTCCCTAGTGTAAGTATGTACTGACGCTGGGACCTGTGAGATATGCAAAGGTTATAAGACAGTCCTGAGCTAGTATGAGTGAAAAGGCAAATCTGTCCAAGAAGGGTTTGTATAAATGACAGTTCCTGTGTGGCTTTTTGAGGAGAAAGTCTGAGATTTTAAGGACAGTCCCTTACATGTTGAGGTTGGTATGGTGCAATGGTTTTAAATTGTGTTCTTTGGGACTCTAGAGTTTTTTATGATAAAATCTTGAGAACTGTTGTAAAAGCCTTGCCAGTAGCTTTCCAAAATCACAGGACCAGATTGCCCCTGGCCTTGGTCCTGAACACACTGATCAGCTCTGCCTCCTTCTTAAAGGCAGCCCTTAGCCTGCCCAGGACCCCCAGGCTCAGCCCTCACCCCCAATGCAATCCTCCCTAGAGACGGTCTTCCCTGTCCCTGTTTCCTGCCCTCACATGCCACACTCTCAGCCATTACATTACATGACAGGAACCATGTTCTGCACCTCACACCTCCAAGGATGCCCCACCATTGGGGCTGTACCAGGCCCTGCATTTGCCCCTTGGCGAAGCTGGGAGCTGTCTGGTCTGGGTCCACAATCTCAAGCCTGTCCAGAGCCTCTGCCATTCCATTTTGCTCTCCCCCTGCCAGCTCTGGCACCACTTGCTTCGTTAATGGAGAATTTGTCAAGTAATGGGAATAATTAGCACAGTGGGAGCCTTACTGTGCCCTGGAAAGAGAACAGAGAGAGCCATCCCACAGCCCCAGACATGATTGCTGGGCAGGCTTATTTTCTCTTGTCTGCGTCTCTCTCCCCGTCTCTTGCATGTGTTTGATTTTTCCTCTTTGTGTGGAGAGAGTTGGCTAGGAGAAAAGACCCGTAAATTGCACTCTTGCTGGGCTAGTGCTGTGAAAGCTGGATAAGATTGTCTTTGTGGACTGGATAATTTCCCTCTCCCCCTGCCTGCTTTGTGTGTGGGGGGGAATCTGCTGAACAGCTAGTTGGTTTTACCTTCCCTTTCTCTTCCTCATTTTCTCTCTCCCCCCAGCCCTCCCCTCTCCCCTTCTCCCCCTTGTCCCCTCATGTAAAGAACTCACTGACTCTCAATTGAAATCTTTTTAATGGTCCCAAGAGGCGAGGATCTTGAAGGGTGATTATCTTCATTATAAATTATTAACTCTCCCAGCAGCCAGATGGCTTCCCAGCCTGTGGCTTGGAACTCTGGGCTGGGGCGGCCCGCTGGCTGCGAGAGGAGGGGACGGGAGAAGGGACGAAGCTGAGTGGCGATTGGCCGCAGCTTCTCGGATTCCTGGCTGCACCTGGGATGCTGGGGAGCTTGTCAGCACCTTGCAAGGCCCAAGTCCTGTGGTCTGCAGGGAAGAGCTTGCTGTTGGGTTTTGCCCACTAGACAACTCAGGGCTCCCTTGGGAATGAAGTGGTAGGTGGTAGGCAGGGAAGACACTAATGCCATGAGGGTTGCCTTTGAGATCTACCTTAGAGGATTGTCTTCTGTGTTAAAAGGCATGATTATTACCTACGTTGTATAGTCTTTCACGTCCTTGGATGCTCACAACATCCTGGAAGGTGTATTCATTGTTGTCCCCAGTTCACATGAGAACTGAAAATTGGATAGGTCATAGAGTTTCCCATAAGGCCACTTGGTGAAGAGTTAGTGGGAGGACCGGGCCAAGTTCTGCCTCCCAGCCCAGTGGTCTAGCCCTACACCAGGCTTCTCCTTCCCAGTTACATAGGCCCTACTTATCCTTCAAGTTTCCACATAGGTCCCCCCTCCTCTAGAAGTCTTTCCTGACCACATAAGGGCAGGGTTGTTTCTTGTTCTTCTTAACTCTATTGCAATCCATGTGCAGACTTCTTTAGTACTGGACATTCAACTCCAAAGGGTGTCTCCAGTGATGGGCAAGCCCACTTCATCTGGAGATGGTTTGCATGCAAGATACAAATATAAATACTCTTCTTAGACCTCCCATTTACTAGACAGATTCTCTCTTAAGGAGTCATAAGGAGCCTGTGGGATCTCTCTTCCAGAACCCTGAAGAGACTACTCATGCTGAGATTCCTCCATAGGCCCAAACAGTCTGGTACCTCCAAAGGTTTCTCATATAAAGAGACACAGGGATGACTTTTAACATTGTCTGTGTAATTGGGATGAAGTTTAAAAGATGTCCATCTAGTCAGCTTATTCTCCCTGAGCAGGCCAGGTGAGACCCAACATCAGCCAGGCTAGTACATCAAGGATAAGAGTAGCAAAAGCAGCAACAGCGGTGGCTCACATTTACTTGGTGCTTTTTTGTGCTGAGCACTGTTCTAAGGGCTTCACCTTGTACCAAGAGCCTTACTATGGTAACTCATTAATATCATCTTCATTTTACAGATGAGGCCACTGAGGCATAGAGAGGATCAATGACTTGCTCAAGGTCACATAGTCAGCATGCTCTGGGTCTGGGATTTGTACCCAGGAAGTCTGGTTCCAGAGCTCATGCCTTTAACCTCTATGAAAGGGGCACTTGTCTTAACACCAGTGTTCTAGTTGGACCCTACAGACTGACCCATCCTCAGCGGAACCTGCCTCTCCCCTACAGTCTACCTCCTTATATGATTTAGGCTTATGCCTTTCTTTTCCACTAGCATGTAAGTGCCTTGCAGGACTTGAGCTATCATTTTTTTAATCTCTGTATCCATGAGTGCTCCATGTTTTTTAAAAATGTTAACAAAAAGACTTCCTTTCAGTTTGCTATCCACCAGCTTACTTAGGCCTCTCTCAAAGAGTGGGGCTCAGAATAAAAATCTAATGACCAAATTGGCACAGAATATCACGTCCCTTTTCCTATAGGTTATATTTTAATTAATTCAGTCTAAAATGGCATATTCTCTCTCTCTGATTCTTACATTCTTGTTTGTTATATTGTTACACATTGTACCTTCCATCCTTATGGGTGTTTTGGAGAGTAAGATGTATAGCTTTCCATTTATACCCATCGCTTTGGTCTTGTTGGACAGAGGCTGTAGTCTAAGCCGGCCATGGCCTCGGGGTCCCACGGCATCATCCCACGTGCTCACTAACTCTCCGTATCAGTTCATCTCCAAACATGGCCACCTCTAGCCAAGCTCTGTCAAGTCTTTTTGCTTCTGTCCCCCTCACACCCCTCATATCATGAGAAACTTTTCCAAAAGATTGGCTGACATCCATATATAACTCCTGTGTGTCTCTACTCTAATAGATTAGTATTCTTGAAAAAAAGAAATTTAGGTTAGTCTGACATGACTACTTCTTGTTCTTATGGAAAACTTAGGTCTTAAAGAAAGAAAGAATCATAGTTGAAGGTTTTAAAAAAAAGTCTCTTCTTTTCTCTGCCCTTTCCCACACTCTTCTCAACACGGCACAAGCTTCAAAAGTCCTTCTCTAGATGCGCGTCTGAAATACTGGTGTTGAGGTCCTTGGAGCCGTCTCCCTTCCCTTTCCTGAAGCGGTAGAGACAGCAAACTGAGGCTAGGGTAAGCTCAGTGCCTGAGGCAACTTCAAGACTAGTAGTTTGGCAGCTTTCAGGGGAAGGAGAGAAGATAGAAGGAGGGCTGGTATTCTTAGGTGTGAAAAAATTATGGAAGAGAGAACTGGGGTGTGGAGGGAAAGGGGAAGAGAGGACAGTGAGCTCCCTGTTGCAAAACCTGTGGCCGTTTGCTGATAGTTTCCTGGGTAGGAGATTGGCTTTGACTTGAAGTATAACATATGTATAGAAAAGTATATGCATCACAAGTGTACAGTTCAATCAATGCATTTTCACAAACTGAGCACGGTGTGCAACATCACCCAGATCAGGACACAGAACTCCTTTACCCCCTTGCCACCTTCTAGTCCTTAACTACCCCAAGGGCAACCACTATTTCACATTTAATAGCATAGAACAATGCTGCCTCTTTCAGTACCTTATATACTGGAACACATATAGTATGTACTCTTCCGTGAGATCCATCCATGGTGTTGCCTGGAGGTGACGACCAATCATTCTCAATGGTGTGCAGCATTTTGCACAAACAGACTACATTTTATTTGCCCATTCTTCTGCAGATGGACAGTGGGTTATTTTCTAGGTCTTGGCTGTTATGAACAGCATTGCTATAAACATTCTCGTGCATGTCTTTGGTTGGACATATGTAAGCATTTCTGTTGGTATATACCTAGAAGGAGAATTGTGGAATCAAGGGGTAAAAATGTTCAGCTTTAGTAGCTACTGCCATGCATTTTCCTAAAAGTAGTACTTCTATACATTTTAAAATTTAATAAAGCTCAAAACTATCCTATGAGATAAGAATTATCATTCCTATGTTTTTGGATGAACAAACAAAGACTCAGGAGTTGCCCAATGTTAAATAGCTGTAGAAATGAGTCTGGATTTAAACCCAGCCCCACCTGACTCCAAAGCCTGTGCTTTTCATCACTACTCGGAACTGCTTGCATATCTTGGAGAGAATTCATGCCTTCAGCTCCCTCACTGCCTGCAGTAGAACCTTTGCTGTTGCATTAAGGTAGAGAAGAAGGAATGTCCTATTGGTGCAGTATCAAGAGAACCACAGGTTAGTGGATGGACTAAATCTTTGAGGCTGCTGTGCAAGGACAATCCTGCACCCCCCTCCAAAGCACCTGGGAATAGAGCGTGCCCACATCCTATGCCTTTGCCCAAGGACAGAAACAAGTTGGGGTATAGAGCATTGCTGGTGCAGGTGAGGCCTCTGACATGTTTTTCAGGTTGCAGGTATGGACGTTCATATGAGATGACAGCTTCTGTTGATGTGTCAGTGACAACGTTTTTGAAGGTCTAGTATTAGGAGTGTATCAGTCAGGACTCTTGGTCACAATCCAACTTAAACTTGCTTAAGCAAAAAAAACCAAACTTTGTTGTTGTTCATGTAATGAAAACCCCAGGACCCATTAGGCCTCAGGACTGGCTGCATCTAGGTGCTAAAACATAACTAGAAATCTGTCTGTCTCTATCTCTTGGCTCTGTTTTCTTCTTTGACTTCATTCTTAGACAAGATCATCTTTAATAATGATGGTATCAGTCATCAACTCTGGACTTCATTCTAATATTTGACCACATAGTAAGCAGGGAGGGCCCTTCTCCCAATTTAATTTCAGTGGAAGTTCCAGAGTTAACTCGATTGTGACTCAGTTTGGGTGACAGGCCCATCCCTAAACTAATCACTGTGGCAGAAGATTGGAACATGCTAATTGGCTAAACTGGGTCATAAGATCTAGGGTTGATATGAACTCCACCTGAATGACCTGGACTGAGATTTCTGTTAAAAATAATTTTACTTACTAACTAGAGCAAGAGGTGTGGTGAAAGGGGGACAAGCAAAACCGACAGAGAGCCACTATATGGAGTTTCTGGTCCTAATGAGGCGTATAAGGGGGATGCTGCTGAGAAGTGCTGGAGGAAGAACTGGCAAGTCCAACCTGGGGCCTGGAGTATACCAGCAAGGGCTAGGCATGAGGAGAGTGGTCATCATGCCTTCAACACCTATCCTGGTTCTAGATGCAGGCCTGATTTTCACCTGAGCCTATCTCAAGGGAGCAGAGGAACTGGAGAGAAGCGGCCATGCTTTGGTAAATAGCCCACATGTCAGAGTCCTGTGAGGGCCCCCTGCCTCCTAAGCAGCCGGATAGTGATACATTTGCAAAGATGTTAACCCCATAGAAAAAGCATGCCATTCAATAATTATGTAAATTAGTTGGCAATTAGATAATGTCACTCATTTTTCCTTTCCTGCTAGATTGCCACACAACAGATAACTGTTTTTGAGTTTCTGCACTAGCTCAGACACCCTATGCAGGTTCTGGGGCAAACCATCTACACCCGTGGATGCCTGGGCCATACTATGGCTCAAGAGAGGGTGGCAGTTGGCTGACCAGGTGGGGATGGCTCTCTGGTTCCCACTTCCCCATTTCTTGAGCCTTGGCATATCCCAGTAAAGGGCTAAGGAAGGCTAAAGGATAAATGCCTGGGGCCGTTGGCTTGAGGCCCATGATATTTAATGTAAGGCGATCTTTAGCTTTTGGCTACTTTGGCAATTTCCCAGAGTCCATGGGAGTGTCTTCAGTCCAAGAAATAAATGGAAGGGTGGTAGTAGAGAATGTGGGCAGACCCGAGGCTGTGAAATCCAGATAAACCCAACTCTGATGTCACATTACTGAAATCAGATTCTGCCTGGCCCCTGTGAGAAAGAAAATTTTGTTTTTCTCAATTGGACTTTCTGATCCCCCACGTTGCAGGCAGCGGAACACTGGCACCTCCAATGCTGGGCTGGGCTGGAGGGAAGGACTATGAATCTTCGAAAGAGGTTCAGTAGGCAGGCCAGTGTGGCCACACCAGAGCAGACTGGGTAAATTCCCATGATCCTCTGCACCGGAGAGTGTTCCTGGGCAGCTTAGTTCTTAATTCATGGGCTTCCCCAGACAACTACGCTTGTGCTACTTTGCCCTTTGGGGTCATCTGAGGTTGGCATCCAGAGAAGCGTGGGGGCTTAGGATTGCTGTCATTGTGTAAAGCAGGGTGAGGCCACTGCACAGAGCAGAAGTTAAATGATCCACCAGGATGCTCTTCAGCTTCTGTTTTTACACTTCATTCTGTATACACATGTTTCCTGAGCTCCTGTGCCAAGCCAAGGTCCTGTGGCAGGCACCATGGTGGAGCAGACCCTGTCCCAGGAAGCGCCCCATCGAGCTTCCTGAGCCTGGGCTCTTTGTTGCTGTGATTTGTGTTTCTAAAGTGCACTTGCCCCCCTATTTTTTGATGCCCTTGAGGGTGAGAATGGCTTCTCATTCCACTTTGATACAGCAGTGGCTGGAAGGCATTGGAGCTCAATAAATAGACTGAATTGAGCGACTCAATTAATTTATACAGACAAGTGACTCTCAGACACCCAGAGGTGAGCTGATAGTATAAACCAGTCTTAGAAAGTTTCAGGGACTGTTCATTTAGAGGGTCACCCATGCCCCTGCTCATCCATAGTACTGGGCCCTCCATCTGGATGTCCTTGCCTCCCTCGAGGGTCCCACTAGCTTTAGCCATCTGAGCCTGGGGCTTGCTTGTCAGGCAGTGGACTCCTTGGTCTAAATGGGCAGGACAGGGAGTGGACAGGGAGGTGGAGCAGCCAGGATAGTGTCACTGTGAAAGCACTTTGCCAAGCCTCTTGGTCTCACACATCATGGGCTCATCATTAATTCCAGGCGTGGGGACCCCTTGCTCACACCTGCCTTGCTAAATCTAAGTCAAATGCATGAAGAAGAAGGGGAGCAGCTGTCCTCTGAGCACGTTTTCCAAAAGTGGACACTTTTCAATAATTTTGAAAAGGAAATATGTAGATGTGGCAGTTATTGAGACCGGAAGGAGCCGTCTTTTTAGGACAAGGGTTTCTTCTCTCCCCTGGGATGTTGCCTTTTGCTTTGGGTGCCATACCTCCCATCATATGATGAGCACATTCTTAGTGAGGTCATGAGTCATCATCTAGCCCCCTGGTAGCCACCTCTGGCTTCATTTCTTTCTCTCCATTCCAACAGCTGGCCTCCAACATACCAGCCTGCTCTTGTCTTAAGACCTATGCATGGACTATTACTTGTGGAACATTCTTCTTAGATATTTACATGACTAGTTCCCTCACCCTCTTTCAAGGCTTTCCTTAAATCAAACCTTCCCAAAGACTCTGACTTGTGGCATTTGCCTATTTTCATGGTGTGAACATGCCTAGCATAGTTGATTTCATGTTACCAAAGTGACATCATCCAGCTAAAAAATTTCTGAAATTTTAACAGTTGGTTCTCACTGGCCCACAGGAGTGGCACCTCCATATCACTGTGTCCATGTTCAAGTTAAGCATCTGTTGCTCCACTTTAGGGGCCCGTGCCACACTTTGGGATACCATGTGTGGACAAGACCTTTTACAGAACAAGGGCTTTTGTTAATGGGTTCAATCAGCCTCTCTTGATTGGGTTTGTCTGCTCAGTGGCAACAGGTGTTTGTTCCTTTGACGAGACATAGCATTTTCCTCTTCATAGTGGGGTAGTGACTAGCTTTGCTAATGTGGTCATCGTAAAAATAGTGAACAGTAACAGTCTGAGAGAGACCATGGTGAATCATCAAATATGTCAATTAATAAGCAGCAACTTGCACAGCTCTTGGAAATTACACTCATTGCTCTCAAGTGAACAGAAGCGTCTCCACTCAGCTAGATGGGCCAGAGTCTGCCTTCAGAAACCAGGTCACCCACTTGATTGGATGCTGGTGCATTTCCAGCCGGTATATAATATACATAATATGCTCTAGGGCTGTAACATTCCTTAACTATTCCTTTGTTGTCCATTCTGCAGTTTTCATAATTTTTAAAAAAGTATTTGTGTTTTAATATACTGCCCCGCTCCACAGACAGGCATATACTCACACATACATCATACATCAGTGACTCGCTTTTCATCCCTTCCTATCTGGACATAAGAAAGGACGGGACCTACCGGTCACCGAGTACCTACTATGTATATAGACTCTGGCTAGGATCTTCCCATGCATGGTCTTGTTTAATCTTCTCTCCAGCCTTGGAAAGAGGCTATTCTTTTTTCTACTTTACAAATGAGGAAATAGAAGCTCAGTAGGTTAAGGAATGTGCTTGAAGTCCCACATACGAGAACTAGTATTCAAACTCAGCCCTGTGGCATGTACTTTGACCTTTACCCCTACCACTTCCTCATTATTTGCCTTAATTTATTTTCACAGATTTTTATAAATGTTTCTTTAAAAAATTAAAGGTGGAAATCTATCTTAGGCCGCCTACACTCAAGCATGATCAAGTTGGAAATGAAAAATCTAAAAAAAACTCCTCAGTCATTTTCATGTCTTTTAATAGGTAAATAAGTTAAAATTATGTGTATGTATTTGAGTGTATAAAATGTTAACACTTATCTTAAAAATAAGTTTTGGCGATATGACCCTGTGATGTGAATATTGTAAAATGTGCTGCTATGGCTTTGGGGGTTTTATGCTATTTTTGCACATGGGAAAACTGAGTGTGTTACTAGGAGCTGAGCTCAGAGTCTTGCTGTGACTCTGGAAGAACCCTGATCCTCGGTCCCGTTTGAACCACCAAGTGCTGTGGGGATCACTGGAATAGCCCGGCTCACCATCAGCGCCCCATCCCTTTCTGTGAAATAGGATGCAGTATCTTCCTGACACGCACCCTAATCTTCCTCTCCTCTCTTCTCTCCCCAACCCCTTCTCCCGCAGGCCCTTTTCTGGAGTCCGGGGAAGGAGGTTATGGGCAGGCCTGCCTCTGGCCCACACCATGAAGCCTGAGCCCGCTCCCGCCCTGCCCCCGGCCCAGCTCTGCACCAGCTGTCAGCTTCCAGCTGCCCCTCTCCCGGCAGCCCCCCGCTGCTAGGAGGTAGGCCTTCAGGACTGGCTCTTGGCCCGTTTCTGCCTTTCACCTGGCTCAGCTCACTGCTCACTCCTCCATCACGGTGCCCCGGACCCCAACTGTCTCCCTGGCCTCCCTGGCTGGGGCGTTTGGGGGCGCGCTGGGAGGAGCGCACTGCTGAAGGCTTTCCCCCGCCGTGTACCTCCTGCTCCTTGAATCAAGGCCTCCGGATCCGCATGGATAGCTGAGATCTTTTCTTGGAGAAAGACACTTGGCTCCTCGCTCCAGGCCCCCCTGTGCCTGCCTGACTCTCCTCTTCTGCTCCCCCTTTCCTGCTCTTTCGTGAATTTCTTGCTCGCTGCCCGTCTGGGGCTGCCTTGTCCCCTCTCCTCCTTCCTTACCCGCTCAATATTTGTGTGTGTGACTTCTTCCTCTGTGTGCTCTCTGTCCCTCAACCCCTCTCTTCCTCTCTCCCTTCACTGCGAAGGGGGATCTTCCCTGAGGGCCGTCCCTGGCTGGCTGCTCCCGGGGCTCGGTGCAGGCAGCCACGATGAGTTTCACCGTGCACTCGGTGTTCTTCACCCTGAAGGTGAGCGTCCTGCTGGGGTCCCTGCTGGGGCTCTGCCTGGGCCTGGAATTCATGGGCCTCCCCAACCAGTGGGCCCGCTACCTCCGCTGGGATGCCAGCACGCGCAGCGACCTGAGCTTCCAGTTCAAGACCAACGTCTCCACGGGGCTGCTCCTCTATCTGGACGACGGCGGCGTCTGCGACTTCCTCTGCCTCTCCCTGGTGGATGGCCGCGTGCAGCTCCGCCTCAGCATGGACTGCACCGAGACCACCGTGCTGTCCGACAAGCAGGTGAACGACAGCGGCTGGCACTTCCTCATGGTGAGCCGCGACCGCCTGAGCACGCTGCTGGTGCTGGATGGCGAGGGCCGGTCTGGGGAGCTGCAGCCCCAGCGGCCCTACATGGATGTGGTCAGTGACTTGTTCCTGGGTGGAGTTCCCGCAGACATACGACCTTCTGCCCTGACCCTAGAGGGAGTACAGGCCATGCCCGGCTTCAAGGGATTAATCCTAGATCTCAAGTACGGCAACTCAGAGCCTCGGCTTCTGGGCAGCCAGGGCGTCCAGTTGGATGCCGAGGGACCCTGCGGTGACCGTCCCTGTGAAAATGGAGGGATCTGCTTTCTCCTGGATGGCCATCCCACCTGTGACTGTTCTACCACCGGCTATGGTGGCAAGCTCTGTTCCGAAGGTAAGGCCCTCTTTCCTATTCTTCTATTGTTAAGAGACCTACCTGGTGGGTTGGGTGAAGGCCAAGAGCCCTGATAGAAACCAGCTCTATCATTGAAGTGCATCTTTAGCTACATGTTAGATAATCGGGTCCTTTCCCCAAGGAGTAGTGAAAATCCTTTGCTTGGTCTCAATGGAAAATCCATCAGATCTCAGCAGAAAGAGAATCCTGGCTACTCAATCATGGGCTTCTTACTCAAATGTTTGGCTGTACTCAAAGGGCTGAATGGAGTGACTGTAGAATCTGTGCCTAGCTCAGCTCCTTCCACCACAGCACAGCTTAGCAGGATCAACATAGGGCAAGAAATCAGATAGAGGTAGGCAAAGTGGTTATCTCTGTCTCTCCTGATCCCTTGAGAATTGGGCCCTTGAGGGTGGATGGGAAATTCCCCATTACTTCCTCATAATTCCCAGCATCAGGAATGTCTGTGCAAAGAGATAGGGTAGATGAATTGCAGGCCCATGCTTGGCCCCATTGTAAACCCAGCTCTTCAGCTGTGCCCCTCCTCCCACAGTCTTCAGGGAGGTGCCTCCAGGAGGCATCTGGGGATGGGTCATCTCACCTCCTCCTTCTAGCACTAGGATTTTTCATATGAAGTTCTTCTTTCCATGTATGAGAATGGTACAGGAAGGCACAAAAAATGACAGGACCGTTGTCCGGTCAAGCCTCTGAAGGAGCTGGCAACACTCAGCATAGCCTTGGAGAACATCCCAAGTTGAATGACAATTTCCCAGGAAGAGGGAGGAAGGGACTCCTGCCCAAGGGCTTAGGTTGCCCTCACCTTATTTATCAAATTCTGACTGTTTGGGATTAGATCTGAGAAGTGGCTCAAGCTTTACTTAGAATCCAGATTCCTAGACTCCTGGACTCACTAAAGGCCTAGATTTCAGTACGAAGAACTGTTGAAGCGACCAAGTGTGTGAGAACTAACCATATGGGTGTGTGAGGGGAGGTTGGGTTGAGGAGCTGGCAGGGAGGTTACACTTCCTCCTATCCTTTTTGAGTTAAGCCCTTGATTCTTCTAGAGATGTTTGTGTAGCCATCTCATGCTGGTCTCTTCATGGAGGTGGTGGAATGGTATGGGGCAGAATAGTGATTCTCAACCTTGGCTGCACATTACGATCACCTGGAAGAGTTCAAAAACTTTCCGGCCATAGCATGAACCAAATTTATTCAGAAGCTTGTGGGAGTGGGGTTTAAGCATCTGTATATTTTTGAGGCTCCCCTGGTGATTCTATTGTGCAGCCAAGATTGAGAATCCACAGGTTGAGGGAGGTCAAGAGGTGGGGCCAGGTAAGTGTCTTGGCACTGACTTCCAAAATCTCTTCATTGAGGTGAAGCCCCACTGCCTTGAGATTTACAATGAGAAATGGTGTCTGCAGGTATTCCTCAAACTTTCCCAGAAGAGCTGAACCCCTAAAGCAGGTTGCAGTTGATAAGAATTTTAGTTACTTATAGCTATTAAATTTTTTTAAAATCAAAACTAAATTTGTTTCACAGGTGATATGTGCTGGAGACTAGGACACTTTCAGGGCCTGGTTGGAGGCTCCGTGTAGGTCATGTATGGGCTATCACAGGAGTGCCCCTGGGTCTCTGCTGCTTCTTGCCTCTACTGGGTTGGGCATCGGATCTCCCTTCCTTTGGATGGGCCACAGGAGAGGCAGGGGCAAGACATGCATGTCATTCTTTTCCGGCTTCTGTTTCCCCCCAGTGGACCCATTGGAAAAAGGGATGGGGAAGAGAGGCCAAGCCAACCCCAACCCACAAAGCCGCTTTGGGGATGTGGTTATTGAAGTGCTTCTCACAAGCAGGTGCCTTCTGGAGCTGACTGCTGTTCCAAAGCTTCTGGGCTTTGGAGAAAGTTTTGCTAAAGACGCTGACATGATCACTTGTTTTTCATTCACCCAAAGGATCTGTTCAGTCCTCAGAACTTGTACTGAAAGCTGGCATTCTTCCTTTCTAGGGAGCAGGGTGTTTGCAAGTGTGGTGCTAACTTGCTGATTACCCTTGATTGCATTTTTTGTGTTGAAAAAGAACTCATTTCCTCTGGGCAGGTCTGGATCAGCACTTTTCTGCAGGAAGAATCTCATACAGTATATGTATACAATTAGTCTTCTCCCTCTCTGTCTCTCTCTTTTTGTTTTGCTGTGTGTGTGTGTGTGTGGTCTACAGTGGAATTTCTTTGAAGCAGATTGAAGATAAATTTTTAAATATTTTTTATTGATTTTTAGAGAGAGAGGAAGGGAGAGAGATAGAGAGATAGAAACATTGCCGAGAGAGAAACATCATCAATCAGCTGCCTCCTGCACACCCCCTACTGGGCAATCGAGCCCACAACCCAATTATGTGCCCCGGTCAGGAATCAATCTGGCGACCTCTTGATTCCTAGGTTGACACTCAACCACTGAGCCACACCAGCTGGCAAGATAAATTTTTAATAGCTAAATACTATATATATATATATATATTTTTTTTTTTTTTAAATAATATTTCTTTCTACAGAGTTCAGATCATCTTGTGGACCGATACTTCTATCTGTAGAAGGCAAACACAAATGAGCTTAGCTCATTTATTCTCCTGTTAACGTAAATAGAGTAAATAAACTGTGAGTAAGGGGAACACTTGGTTGGCTTGGAACAGAGCAGTGCAGAGGTTGAGGCGAGGGCTGCTGTTGGGGACATATTGGAATTTACTGTTGATAGCTTGGAACCCGTTGATCCTGGTAATTGTTATCATGTCTAATCAATCACAAAAAGGCATAACAGACTTTTAGAGACTATCTGTTCTCTCCACACACAGTTAATTTTTAGAGTAAACGGGGAAAACTCACCTGTAACATATTAAGGGGAAAAACTCACAGCAGCTGCTGAGTGTCAAGCAGATCTGCATAAAACAAGATAAATCGCCTAGACAATTGCTCCCCATTTCCCTAAAGATGATGTGGTGAAGCAGGTAGTGAGGGTGCATCCATTCATTCCCTTTCCTCTTCCCCCTTTCAATTGCACAGGTCACAGAACTGAAACCAGGGGACTCACTCCCAGCAGTCAGTCCTGTGTACCAGGCATCTGGTTGTCCCAATTTGCAGGATGGGCCCTACCCCTTGACTGTGTGAGGGCTTGCACCGGGTGTGGAAGATTCATTTTGTACTTCATGCTTTAGCAGTTCAAGAGCAGGAAGAGCTGAGCGGGCTCCTGCAGCTTCAGATGGATGTGCTCAGGGCCTGTTGGAGGTGCTCTCTGGCCCATTAGCTCCTGGACGCCGGTGGTGTTGATGTTTGTTTGGCCTCTCTGGCTTTCTATGCTTCGATAGCTCCAAATGTCTCCATGCTGCATCTCAGGAGGAATGCACAGAGGGGATTATCTCTTTTATGGGCTTTAGGCTATTTTCAACCCCTGTTGGGTATTCTCCCTGGATAGGACTCAGAGGACACCAGAGACAGTTGCTATGGGAGCATTGGGCCTAGTGGTTGGAGGTCCTGGATGTAGTATCTTCTCTTTCGTGTGCCGAAAGGCTATTAGCTCTGTCTGCAGACCCAGCTCCACACAGCCTACATGGGGAGACTTCATTCCGAAACCCCCAAGGCAATTAATGGTCACGTTGAATATTCTGCCACATGATGGAGGGAGGAGTTGTCCAGATTTTTACTTCTGGATGTTATGTTTATGAGTGAAATATTTTGGTGCTTAACTCCAGATTTGCTCATGTTGCCATTTAATCTTGTCTTTTAGTCATGTTCTTGGAGGACAGAAGTGTAGATAATTCTAAATGGTTCTAAAATGATACATATCTGCTTTGGAAGTTAGTTTAAGCTATGGCACAGCACATTCACCTGGTGTTTTTTTTAGCACAGTCTGTCTGTTGTGGGCAGCGCTGGAGCTCACTGGGCAACGAGGAGGTAGCCTGAGCTCCCTCTAGAGAGCAGGTCCCTCTTGTGCCATTGAGAGTTTGTCATTATCTTGAAATGAGTTTAAACTTGATTGTTTATTTTTAATCCATTCTTCATTATGAATGTGCATGTATTGAATTTCTCAGCAATCTTATGGTCATGAAGAATTGATTCGTATCCAAGGTGTATACATTTCAGTACTAATCTCCCTGAAGAGTTCACTTAGCATGATGTCAGCCTGTTGCAGTGGGGTGGGGCCAGGGAAAGATGGAGTAGGCCTCACAGGTTGACCTCTACTCCCAAATATCATTTCATGGGCCAACTGTCTTTTCCTGTTGACGTAGGCAGGTGCACCAACAGGAAGCTGCTTGTCTTGAGTCTCAACTGTAAAGTTTTCAGGTGTTGGGATCCTACAGTGAAGTATAGTGGTGGGTGTTGGTGACAGGCCGACCCTTATTATAAGCACAGTGTTGTATGGTCTCCCATCCCCCATCCATCCTACTGTCTGAAGCTGATATCCTACTTCGGTTGGTTTGATTGATGGCTCAACACCACTGTGTGGCCTTGGTATGCCTTCCTGAAAGTGAATTTTAATCCTTTTTCTTTTTATTGAGAATTTTGTGACTCTCTCCCCATTTCTCAAAGCCAGAACTAGGATGGAATGGTACTCCAAGAGGAGGTGCTTACCTGAGCATTTACCAAGGGCCAAAGACATCGGATGCTGGAGCTGGGTACCAGGGGTCGCCACAGCTGGATCCTCCTTTGGGCAACTTGTGTAAAAACACAATCATTTCCCTTCCCCCTTCCCAGTGCACATGCAGAATTGTAATGGGCTTTGTTCCTAATGTGTGTCGCCCTGAAAGGTCTGGGAGGTGGGGGTGGGGCGTGGGGGGCTGGAGGGGAGTGATGAGTAGTCAGAGAGTAAAGACTAACTCCTTTCAGAATCTTTATCCTTGGTATGGAGCCTGAAGCACAGAAACAGGGCCTTAAAACACACAAAGGAGGACTGCTGCTTCCCAGATGCAGTGCCCCACCCGCATTCAGGCGTTAGGTGGGACCAGCAAAGCCAGCAGGGGCTGTCGCTAGGAGCCTGAATAGGGGTCTGATTGCTCTTTTTCCCTCCACTCCTCCTGATTACCAAATGAGCTTTCCTGGGCATGCTGTATGCTAAATGGCAGAGCAGCCGCCTGCCACTTGCTGCAATAGACCCTCTTTTAACTGCTGAGGGAAGAGCAATTTTTTACACTGCAGCCCCCTCCCCCCCCCAGCATCTCTGCTGCCTTCAGAGAAACAAGACCCTTCCTCTTCCCCACTTCAGTGGGGTGAGAGCAGCCTTCTCACTTTGCAGAGCCTGCACACCAGCTGCAGGCTGCAAAGGGGGTGGGCCTGGGGTGATGCTTCAGCCCAAATTCAGGAGGGTTGAGGGTCGGCAGGCATTTTGCCAGGAGCCTTGAGTGGCACTGAACTTGCATTTGCATTTGGTAATGAGACACCACAGGCCCAGCGCTGGGGGCTAATTATCTTTAAGTCCCCTATCTCCCTTTGCAGGCTGCCCTGGAAAGATGGCTCCCAGTTCCTGGGGCAGCTGCCCATCAGCTGGGTTCTCTCCCTCCATCATGGGACAGAAGAGGTGGGGTGTGGGCTGTGCTTGGGGGATGGGACTAAAGTGCCGTCCCTTATGACTCCTGTTGCCCTGTAGTCACTGGCCCCACAGTGTGTGTCCAGTGCAGTGAGGCCCCAGAGATGGGTCTAGAGTGAGAGAGGCTTTGGACAGGGCTCTGAAGGTCAGGTCCCCTTCCTTGGGCAAAAATAATAATGATATTGTTACTATTACTATTATTGAATACCACCAGGTGCCTGACATCCTAGGAGTGTTGAGACGGTGTGAGGGCAGGTTCAGATGCCGCCTGTTGGGCAGGTGCTCTGGGACCTGAGAGCCCAGATCCCCACCCTGGCGTTTTATGTCTGCTCCTAGGCTCCCTTCTCAATTAACACAAATGGCCTGTGTCTCCATGGTGAAACGGAGCGTTGCCTCCCTGGATGCTGATGACAAGCAAAATGTGAAGCTCCTGGTGTAGGAGGTTATCAGCTAGGCCAGACCCAGGAGACTCGCTCTTCCCAGCCAGAGAGAAGGAGAGAATGTGAGAGCACGAGAGAGAATGAGATGAATGATTCCGAGCATTCAGTTCTCACCCTCAAGGCCCTGGTTTGAAATCAAGTGACTGGGAGTGGACCCCCGGGTCCCGAGGCTGCTGGAGCGAACTACACCGCACTGGAGCATCACCGGACAGCATGACCTCTGCAGACTTACCTTTGGTTTCCCAGGTGCCAGGAAGTACCCAGCACCCCCCTCGGGGTTGGCGGTAAAAGACGGAGCTCCTGGATCACTCTGTCAGACTCCTTTTCGCTCTCCTGCTGCTTCCTGACTCTCTCCATAGAAAACAAAACCCAACTCCTTCTCTGTGTTTATTCTGCTCTTTTCCTTTGTGTGTGTGTGTGGGAGGGGGGATTATTACAGAGGCGGATTTACCATGAAACCGAAATTGTTATATATCCTCACTCACATGGGCCTCTTCAAGGCCCCCACCTCATTTTGCATTTATAATTATTTTTCTTAAGGAACCCCCAATATCACAAGCTCCTGGCCCCAGCTCTGTGGATCCGCCTCTGTTAGGAGGACGTGTTGCTGTCCAGTGACAGCAATGTTGCCTTGGGTGAATGTGTGGTTCCCCGATGACCCACGACCCTTCATCACAGACGAACTGTCCTTCCCTTCGAAACCGTAACCGACAGGGCAGGAAGAGCCGTGGAGAGGGAGTGCGGGAGGGTGGAGGGGAGCTAGGAATAGGTTTGGGAGTGTGGGGGAGGAGGAGCCATCGAGGATGTCCAGTGGGTAAAGAGAGGAAGTGTTTGGAAATGTTTGCAGTAGGTTTAGAGGAACAAGCTGGTGTTTGAACAGAGGGAACACCCCAGTCCCCTTCCTGAGATTCTCCCAGCTGAAGATGGGATGTTTGGTTTGCCACGGCTCGGTGGGGGGCTGTGTTCTAGGTGACAGGCTGTGGCTGACGGAGGAGAGGCGGGCAGCGTGGCTCTGCAGGCCTGTCTCCGTGATCTATTTGGGAACTGACAGTGCCAGTGGGTTGTCATTACTGCTGCTGTTCTCCAGAAATTGATGTCTTTGGGTGACCTATTTAAAAGCAATACAGGGCCCCCTTTAAATGTGTCATTGTCTGTAGCTGCTCTCAAACCTCCGCTGATGTCCACAATGTTCCTAAATCATGTATTTTCCAAAGTTAAAAAAATTTTTTTTAAACCCAAGAACCAGTACCAGCAGCTTTTAGAAGCAAATTGATCTCATAGTCATCCAGCCAAACCACCCAGCGCCACTCTGATAAAACAGACTTTGCATGTGGTCCTGGAAACTGAACGCTTTCCACTCTTTTGGGGGAGACAATGGGGAGATGCTGTACTCCGTGAGGGTACACGAGGGCCTGAAGGTGGGGAGATGAAAGAAAGGCAGCGACTGGAGCTGTGGGCAACTTGAAGCTCCCAGCTTAAGCTGTGAGATACATTTAGGATCCTTTTGGCTTTACTGAGGCTTTTATTTAAGTACGGTATCTTTGTAGCTAAGAAAATGACCCTGGGGAGCTTTGCCTTCAAGTTTCTCCACGAAACTCTACGCATCTGATTCTCTCCTGATGTTTTTGCCTCGCGCCTGCCAGTTTGGTTCTCCTGGAGCGGTCCCGTTTGCGGGTGCGAAGTCCTCAGAGGACAGTCTCAGTAGCCCAGTGGCTGTTGGAAACACTAGGGCTGGTGTCTCCACTCCAGCAGGCGGTGCCTTTCAGGCAGTTCCATAATCTCTCCTTCAGGGATGATTGACAATGTGCTGCCTGTAACCCCTGGAGAACAGAGACAGTGTAGAGTGAGAGTACCACTTACTTAATAAGTTGCTTTCAAATAGAAACAAGTGCCTGGCATGCAAGGAGGGACGGCTGAAATCACTCATCCGTGATCCAGACAGCGGGAAAGGGCTGGTAAAGCTGGGGAGTCATGGGACACTCACCATCCCATTGTCCCCCTGGTGCTCTCAGGCTTCTTTCCTATTCAGAGGGGTCCTGTCTCTTGCACGGTCAGCCTTGGATGGCTGAAGGCAATGGGAAGAGTGGGCTCTAAGGGTGTCAATCCTCTTACCCATGGACTTCTTAAAAGACTAGTCACTCCACAGTGTATTTGCTTGATCTGGGTCAGGCAAGACAGGGCTGGAGTTCAGGCTGAGGCAATGTTCTGTGAGCCTCTTGTCAGTTTTCTTCTTGTGTATGGCATGAAGCGCACACAGATCCCATGACCATGTAGAAGACCATACAACATTTATGTGGCCTCCTGCTCATGGCTTTTCCCTATGTAGTGCACTGGAAACCAAGGCACATTGTGAAGAATCATGAAATAATAAGTTTGGAGAGGATTTGAAAAGTCACTGAGGCTAACTACTCATTTCCCATTCTCTTTTCCACTGTGTATTTGCTCCCCCCACCTCCCCCACCCAGTCAACTGCAGTGACAGGGGCTCAGTGCTTTTCAAGGCAGCCTGATGTATCACTGCTCTCAGGGAGCTAGCTCTTCCTACATCAGGCCAAAGTCAGCTTCCCAGCCACTTCCTCACTGGTCCCCATTCTAATGAAAGCAGTGGGCCTTGTGGGTGAGGGGGACGGGTGGGTCCTAGCATTTCTGGATGATGCTTTGCAGGAAATAACCCTGGTGTCAAGATTCATAAGGGATTCTCTAATGTGGCACTAGTGATGCACATGCCACTGAGTTGTTTAGAATTAACTGCTTGTGATGAATCTTAAACAATGGGGGAGGCATTGATGTGGGAAGAGAGTCTGATGTAAGCAGGTGATTCATGCGCCAGTCATTCTGTTCCTGGGAACTTGCACTCTGAAAGATCCATGGTTAGCCCATCTCTGGCTTTATAATCTGTGCCTTATTTCATCCCCTAAGATGTCCCATCACCCTCCATACACAGCTAGCTTTCAGCATCTCTGAATGTCCAAGGAGCCCCTTGGACATCTTAATGGCTCAGCGGTAAGATGAGAAGTTCTAGAATGCCGTGGAAAAGAAGAAAATGAAATTAGATTGGACTTGCTTGGCAAGCCCATCCTGGTCGCCAGGGTCAGACACCCCAACGGATATCAAGATTTTGCTAAAAAGCCTAACAGGATGCTTACAGTAAAAGATACAGGCATGAAATGGAGCAGTATTGAGTAGCTGCTCCTGGAGACTGGCCTTGGGAGCATAAGCCCTAGCTGAGAATGCTTCTTCCTCTGCCAGGTTGCCCTGGGTGTCCCGTGTTTTTGGCACTGTTGGGCAGAAGTCTCCTAGGAGAGGGATTAGGCAGGGCTAGAAGATGTTATTCCCACATTGGCATAGACTAGAATTCCCTCTTGCACCCCAAAGGGGAGGAGGCTAGTCTTGGCTCTCAGCCACCTCCCTATTGACCATCACTTTACTGACACTGCAGTAAAGAAAGGAGGCCTGTCTTGTAATTTTGTGGTTTAAAATAGTTTACTTTTAAGAGCAAAGCCCACAGACATCATTTTAAGTCCAAGCATTGCAATATACCCAGAGTCACCGACTTCTACTTGGAGGCCCCATTGTCCAGCCAGGCTCCATGGACCCCAAGCATGTGCTGGGAAATGGGCCTGACCACCTCACAGTCATGTAGTAATGGCCACATAGGAAGAAGATGGTTGGATTTCAGTTGCTGTAGAAACTTTGCTGTTTGCATATCCCGATGTTGAGTTTTCAGCCTTGTGTTAATACAGATCAGGCCTATTTCCCCCCCTAGTAGAATATATAACCAGTGGCTACGTTTTAACGTGTCTCTTGGCTCCCTTTGGCTTTCACATCCTTAATGCAAGTTGCAGTAGCTCAGGTGGGTTTCCCAATTCCTGTTGTAAAAATGTATGTGAAGAGGTGCTGTCTTTGAGAACTATAAGACATGAAATCAAGGTGGAACTGTTTCCCTTTGTTAATTACTGCACATACAGGCTTGGATGATAAATGCCACATCTCTGGTATCTGACAAAAAGCAAGTGCTCAATAAATGATCATTGCCTTAATAATGTGTGCGTGTGAGTGTGCATTCATGTTTTGTATGCATACACATCTGTTGGTGTTCATGTATGTGTCTGTGTGCTTGCTAATATGGGTATGGATGGATGCAGGGTCCCAGGAATGTGAGCTCAGCGATGGCTGTTGAATAATTTAATCAGCAAGGTCAGATATGACTTGGACCACAGTGGCATGGACCACCATTGGAAATGCTTTCTCTCCTTTAATGGGAAAACTGGTGTGTTTACTCTGGGAAAGTTTTCATTGAATCTGTGTCAAGTACATACACAGTCCACTTGCTTTAATCTAATTGAGGACAGACGAGAAAGACTTTTGTTGTTGTTGTTTACAAACCAATGGTTTCCTATAACAATTATAGGCAGCAGCCAGCCTGGGACCATGTAAATGCATGTGGAATGGCTGTTTGAGGCAGGCACGTTGTTGTTACTAGAGATGGAGAGGCCCCATTAGCTTGTGTGGATTCCCTGGAGAAGACAAGGCTCACTGGGGACAGGATAATTGTCCTTGGATATCGGAAGAGCTGCCGTATAGAGGAGGGAGTGGATACAGGGCAGGAGACTGGAAGGGATCAGAGCTACAGAGGAAGAATTTTGATGCTTAGAGCTGTTGGACCATGAAATACGTAGTGTTGCCAAGCCTAGTCACTGGGAGGGGTGCAGCAGGTGCTGTAGTGACACCTGTCAGGAGTGGGTGCTGGTGTGTATGTGCCTCCGAAACAAGGACTCCATGGCTCTGGGATCTCAGCAGCCATGTCCACCCTTATGTTCGATCATACACATCCTCTGCCTTTCAGGGAGTGGGAAGGTTATTCTCCAGATAAGCGGCCTTGAAAAGGGGGCACATGCAAGACCCCCTTGCCTATATCTGTGGGGATATAGGAAGGAAACGATGAAAATGTAAGGTTAACTTATATGCAAATTACTTATAAAGATATATATGTCTATTGGAAGAACATAGTAAAATTATTTTTTCTAATGGGGAGTTTGGTCAGAAAGGTTTGGAGTATACTTAAGTCTGCATTTCTCCTTCTTTAATCAGTTATAGTTACTCTTGGCTTCCTGTTGAAATTCCTCACCCTTGGGGCTTGCAGCTTTCAGGTGGAGGCTGCTGCCAGAAGTGTTCCTGATGCCAGTGGTGTGTGCTGGGCTCCTCTACTCTGTCTCCAGCCCTGTGTGTGGTGGTCATGGCTCACCTGGCCAGGTGATTTTGGAGGGCCCCATAGGAAGGTACTGCGGCCACACCTTCCTCTTTCTGAGGCCTCATTGTTCGGAATTACTAATGCTGATGGTCCCTGATTTGCAATGGTTCCCTTTATGACTTTTTTGACTTTACAATGGTGGGAAAGTAATAACATTCAGTAGAAACCATACTTCAAATCCTGAATTTTGGTCTTTTCCTGGGCTAGCGGTATGCAGTATAATACTCTCCTGTGATGCTGGGCAGCTGCAGTTGGCCTGCCATCATGAGGGTAAACGACCGATATGCTACAGTGTGTTCATTGTGTAGGATGATTTTGCCCAACTCCAGGCTAATGTAAGTGTTTCGAGCACATGTAAGGTATCCTAGGCTAAGCTATGATATTTGGTAGGTTAGGTGTATTAAATGCATTTCCAACTTAGGATATTTGCAACTTAGGATGGGTTAATTGGGACTACTATTTCAGAGCTTCTTTTAGCATAGAAGTCATGCTACTTACTGAAGTAACTGGACTTTGAAATATCTTCAAGCATTAGCAAAGCAGTCAGTGATGTATAATGGTCTATTTGTTGGACTAGGCCACCTGTTTATTGGAATAAGTTCATTCTTCTAATATTCATGGATTGAGTGCCTCTTATATACCAGTGTGGTCCCTGCCCTTGAGGTGCTTATGGTCTAGTTGGGAAGCCTGTTAGGGAAACAGGTGCAGAACACATTGGAGCTGCTAATACACTAGGTAGAATGTAGGATAGCTCACAAGGGAGTGTTCCACCTGCCTGGGTGGGGTCAGGAGGACACCCAATAGTGCAAACTCTTGGGCTGGACTTGGGAGCTTTATTTAGTAACTGGGAGGAAGGGGCCTTCAGGGCAACCCTCTGAACCAGCAGGATGCTATTTCTAGTAGTTTGCAGTATTAATGTGGCTGGTTTGGAGGACTGAGGACTATGGAGGGTAATAAAAGGAGTCAAGCAGGGTGTTTTAAACACTAGGTAAGGATTTTGGACATTATTTCTTTCTGCAATTGGGAGTCCTCAGAAGTTTTTCAGCTGAGTAGTGAAAGTCAGATTTGAACTTTAGAAAGATGGTTCTAGGGGAAGTTTGCACAATGGATTGGCTGGCGATTAGGGAGGCCAGGAGAGGCTATTGTGTGGTTTTAGTGAGAGAAGAGACTGTCCTAGTGATGGAAGAAATGCCAACTGCAGAGATGTTAAGGAGAGAAACTCAATAATTGGGAAGGCTGTGACTTTTAGTGTGATCTGGCTCAGACTGCCTGGCTCTGACACACACTAGCTGTGCAAACTGGGGCAAAGGACTTAACTTCTCTGTGTTTCACTTTTGCCATCTGTGCAATGGGAATAATAGTGCTCATCATTTAGGATTGCCATGAGATTTAAATGAGCTAGAGCACATAGAATGCTTAGAACAATGCTTGGTACAGAGTAAGCATTCAGTGAATATTAGTCATTATTACAAATTATTATTGATTACCAATTACTATTATTGAAAAGGGAAAGGAAAAGCTTTGATAACATGCTCCTCTGGTTGTAGGTATAACTAGAACAGGAAAGTCAGTGGGAGGAGCGGATTTGGGGTGAAGATGGGGGGAAGGTAACAATCAATTTTGGTTTGTCTATATCCTGACTTCTCTTCAGAGGCTGTAGGACACCTGCAGGGAGATGGGCAGAGGCAGGTAGGGGCAATGGTTGTGTGAGGGAAGAGGCCAGGGCTGGGCGCAGATGTCGGCATTGTTGTTCTAGGGGGTGAGGGAAGGCTTGCACATGGGTGAGGTTGTCCAGGCAAGGAGCATAATTGAAAAGTGGAGAAGGGTGACCTGGAAACCTGTGGGAACCTTAATATTTAGTATAGTAAAGGAAAAGGAATCCATGAGATAGATTAAAGCAGATGACCAGAGTTGTAGAAGGAAACTAGGAACAGAAGAAAGTTCCTTAAAATTCTCCAGTGGTCAGACAATGAAAGAGTACACCTTCTTAGCCTGTGTGAAGTTGGAGCATGCATTTGAATGCAATAAAATGGCATCAAAATTTATATAATTTAGTTTCAAAGACTATTAACATTGGCCTTTCTTCTACCTTCAATTTAGTGAGGTAATTGAGAAAATTTCTACAAATAGAAATTTGAGAAAACTTCTGCAAATAGAAACTTAAGTCTCATGTACCGATGACGGACCTGAAGGATTTTGGATGTCCTCGTGACTGTTTCTAGCTCCTAGAGCATCAGAATCTGATCAGTGATCTGAAAGATACAAACCCAGAGAAATGAGGTGACTTGCCCAAGATCAGCAAGTTGGCATTCTGATTTCCACTTTGCTTTTCTTTGAGACCACGACATTAAACATGAAATGCCTTCGATACACTTTTCTTAGAACTGGGTATTGAATTCTCTGGGGTACCAGCACTGATGCTGAGCTCGAAGCCAAACCCCTTCTCCTGGTGTTCGGGGAGAGAGTCCTCTGGCTCCAGTCCCTGTGAGCTGAAAGAACCAGATCCCCCATAGTGGAGGCACAGAAGCCCCTGGCTCAGCAGCTGGTGATATAAGTGCTAGTAATTAATCCACTTGTGGTTTCTCTATCCCTGCCCAGGGCTGGGGTGCTTGGAAAGAAAGCAAAATACTTTCTTAAGGAAATCGAGGTTCAGTTCTGGTTGTCTGCTGGCTGCCTTCCTCCTGTTTCCGCCTCTCTAGGGCTGGGGTGGGGGCGGGCGCATGTCCCGACTGCTTGCTGTGCATTCGTTTTCCAGGAATTTCAGGACACGGGAGTTTTCACGCAGCTGTGTTGTTTATTGCTGTTCAGCAATCTGAAGTTGCTTATCCAGCGTAAGTCAGAACGGGGAGCCTCGGGAGGAAGGGGAACGCCTTTGAACATTTTTCTAAGCAGAAGGAATTGAGGTGTTAGGGGCCCAGCTGGCATGTAATTGGAACCAAGAAATGGAGGCTACGTGAGCATGCATGCTCATAGGGAATCTCTTACTGAAACGCGGAGATGTTTCTAGAAAAGTCTTTCTTTCCACCCTGTACAATGACAGCAGACACTTACTGAGGGCCCACTGTGTGCCACAAGCCCTGGGCGCAGAGTGATGACCAAGACACCTTCATGCTTCATTAACCACGCAATCGTTAATTGCTTTGAAAGGTGAAACATAGAGTAACAGTGGCCTCTTCATACCTAGCAGAGCAAAGACTCTGTGAAGTTCAGGGGTGTGATTAAGACACTCCAAGGAATCACAGGGTTCCAGGGCTTCTTTTGGACCCAGTTCTCAGGCCAGCTCTCCCAGCCTGAGTTTGCCGGCCGAGGATCACACGTGGAGCTGGTGGACTTAGGGCTGAGGTTAGCTTAGTGCCCACCTCTAGTCATATTATTGGGTTTAGCCTCAAAGGTGCCACCTTAATTTCATGGGAATCTTCAGATTTATCACCTGCTTATTTTGGTAGACTAAATTTAATAACAATGATGGTGATGAACTAATTCCCATGAAGTGATTTCTACGTGCCAGGCACTGGGGTAGGTGCTTTCAAACGTGACTTCCTTTAATTCTTCCAACCACTTCAACCAGGAGGTTTTGCTGTTGTTTCCCTGATTTTATAGACGAGGGGACTGCAGTTGAAGAGAGGAAGCCGTCACTGCCTAGGAGACAGGCCTGGGCGATTGACGTGGAGACGGAGCTCTTGCTCACCTCACTCTGCCCCGTCTTCAATCTGGCATGAAACAGTGGCTCCTGAGGCCATCAGGACCCAACCCCATTCTCTGCTGGTAGAGAAGGTGAAGATGAAAGGTTCTGAAACAAGAAGGCCACAGTGATTGTCATCTGAGGCCAGCCTACAGGGGCTTGTTCCTCAAGTAGCCTAACAGCACAAGTCCTACCCACAGCCCAGAAATCGGCTTGAGCGTTTCCAAAAAGCTGCCCTTCTTCCTAGTGCTCATGTTCAGCTAGGACCTGCCCTCCCAGGTCTTCCCACCTGCCACTATGGGTTTTCTTGGTACGTGAAGAGGAATAGGGGTTGTCCTGACCAATCCATGCTCTTCAGCTCTTCTTACCAGGGTCATTTATATTCCAGGCTGTCTAATAAATTCTCAGTCTGGAGGAGTAGGGGTATAATCTGAGTCTAGGCATCAGTTTGATCCCGAATGGCCTAACATTTATCAAACACTTACTGTTTCAGGCACTATGTGAGTAGGTTTACCTTTTATCTCCATTTTAGACAAGGAGGCTGAAGCACAGAGAGACTCCCAAATCTACCCTCAACCTAGGAGGACAGACACACAAAGGGGCTAGTTTTACCATTCTTCAGGAAAACAAGAAAAATGAACATAGTGTAGGAAATTCATTATAAAACCACATTAAAAAAAATTCTGATATCATGCCCTTTTATTTTGGGGGGTCTTAAATGCCTTTCATTTAAATTTTTTTCATATATCTTTATTGATTTCAGAGGGAGGAAGGGAGAGGGAGAGAGAGAGAGAAACATCAATGATGAGAGAGTCATTGATCGGCTGCCTCCTGCACGCACTCTGGATCGAGCCTGCAACCCGGGCCTGTGCCCTGATTGGGAATCGAACCACAGTCTCCTGGATCATAGGTCTATGCTCAACAGCTGAGCCTCGTCCGCCAGCCGATGCCTTTTATTTTTAAGAAAATATGGTAATACAAAGGGTCAATTTGGGGTTTTTATTCTTTCCTGGCAAAATAAAAATCTAGTTATCCTATGTTAGTTTCCAGAGTTGCTTTAAGCATGTTATAGGTAAATACAATCTCTTAGTCTGAGTATCATCATTGCAGGCAATCGCTGGCTTCTTTTGCTGTCTTCTCCCTAGGAGTAAAGTATTTGGGGAATTTTATTCACTTTCTATTTTGATCTTTTATCAGAAAAACATTGCCACTGGACAGGACCTCTAAGACCTCATACTTTATTTTCCTTCAGCATTTACCAAGGTGTTTTGATTGCACACTTTGACCCTGAGACCTTCTAACTCTATGTTGGTATAATCAGGATTAGACAAGCACTGAAACATTTTTATCAAGGGAATGTTTTTCAGAAGCAAACAATGTGAGGCTCATAATTCCTCAGTTCATTTTCTCTTCAGCATAGTTTTTAAAAAAATATATCTTTATTGATTTCAGAGAGAGGAAAAGAGAGGGAGAGAGAGAGACAGAAACATCAGTGATGAGAGAGCCATTGATCGAGCCCACAACCTGGGCATGTGCCCTGACCAGGAATCGAACTCTGATCTCCTGGGTCCTAGGTCAACACTCAACTGCTGAGCCACGCCCGGCCGGGCTCTTCAGCATAGTTAAACCACATTTTATTTTTCCAATTCATTTGTATCTTGAGGGATTCTTTTGAACGAGATCAATTCCACTCCGTGTGTCTCCTCTAGTGAAGATTTGGTTCATGATCAGCTGTTTTGTGTGCCTGTGAGATGTTGCCTGTGTAGCTTCCCCCATTGCGATGTCCTTCTGTGGCCATTCCCCCACCACATCCAATTTTCTCACGTCACATTTGCTGATGTAAATTTTGTCGTGAATGTTTTATGCTTCCTTCAATGTTTTAGTCAATAACAAATTTCACCATGTGCATGCTTAGCTGCTGTCAGTTCCATTTTGTGTTTTTTTCCCTGACAGGTCTAATTTTTTTCCAGGTCAATTTTTGCAGTTCAAAGAATCACTTCCTACAACTAAAGCCAGTCTCTTTCCTGAGTGTTTTTTGTTTTTTTTTTTAAAGCAGGTACAAAACATATAGGAGAGGTCACAGCATCAGGGTCAAAATATCTTGTGTTGTTTAGAGACATCATTGACCCAGGATTAAGAAATGGACCCAAGGTCATAGGTGAAGTTAGCAGCAGAGTTCTCTTGGGTCGTTTTAGAATGCACAGCTCCTCTAGCTCAGAGAAGGGCAGGGCAAAAATACGATATTGGGGTCATCTTGATGGTGTGCCTGCCTCCTCTTAGCCTCTGCCCCTCAACTCTTCTTCAGAGCCTAACAGAATTTCCACTGACCCTCCTCCCTAAGACATGGCAGCTGGGGCCGCAGTTCAAAGCCTCTTGGCTTCTCCCTGCTTCCCAGCCAGGCGCCGTAGGCTGTATGTGCACTGGGCGTGATTTACAAACAGCAGGACCAACAAGGAGAAATCCTGTCTTGTGGAGAATTAGGTCAGTGGCAGAGTTCGGGAGAGGAAATCAGGCGTTGTTGGCCCCTCTTTCAGTTTACTCTCCTTGCCTGAAGCAATCAGGGCAGAGGCCAAGGGTGCTGCTGGGACAGACGTCTGGGGGCTGGCAGTGCCCATGCATGTGTTCGTGTGTGGTTGTGTGAGAACGTGAGAGTGGTGTGTGTCCCAGCCACTTGGGATCCCCCCGCCCCCCGCCTTGGTGTATTTGTGTGGATTACTCTCAGGGGATATTAGTGTTGTCTAATAACAGCCATGGATTTATCAAAGGATTTGTGTGATTAATTCTCCAGCAAAGTACAGCAGATAGCTTAGAGCTCAGCCTGTGCGGTGGGTCTACAGCCCCGTTCCCTGTCCTTTCTAACTGGTTCTGGGGGAGGCTCCCCTTTCTTCCTTGTTGTCTTGGTTGTTGAAGGCCCTAATGTTTGGGCCCCCACCCTAAGGCAGCTGAAACCATTTCCCGTCATTATAATGCATGAGCGAGTACCCAGGAAGATGGCGAAGTCTCCAAGTTCATGTTCTTGGTCCTCTATGGAAGCTGCAGAGATGTGGCCACCACTGTACTCTTTGTACTGGGTTTTCTCCCAGACCCCTGTCTAGGCACTGGTGCCCCAACTGTGGCCCAGTGGGAACAGCAGTGAACTGGGACACAGGTGACTAGAATTCTGGTTTCAGCTTCAACACTGTCCAGCTGGGTACACATGTCAGTTCCCTTGTCTTGGATCTGTTTCTCTCATCTGAGCCTCAGAGGATCCTGTACAACTTTATGGCACTGGTCACAATAATAATTAAATAGCTAATTGTCTGGTTATTTGTGGCCCATTTCCCCAGCTAGACTTGAAGCTCCAAGAGTGCGGGATTCTTGCCTGAATTGTTCACCTGCCATTACCCTAGCGTCTAGCACTGTCCCTCAACATCGATCTGTGTAATGACACATGGAGGTCTTCAGTAAATAGCAGCTTGTAATGGACAGTGATCCCTGCGCTTGTCTTTTGGGTCATAATTTTACATGCCTTAGTTCCTTATAACCCTTACATCAGTCCTACCAGGTATGTAGATTGTCCCCATTTTACAGATGGGGAAGTAAGGGCTCAGAGAGGATATTTAACATGCCCGAGATCAAATACATAGTGTGTGGAAGAGCCAGAAGTTTTACCCAATTCTTCCTAACTACAGAGCCCTGTGCTATCTGCGGGGGGCAGGGAAATTGAAGATGTCTGCGTCTAAGCTGTTGCTGGAACATGTGGGTTGCCCCTCCTGTGCTCTGTTCCTCTATCTTTTACTAGATGGCGGGACAGCCTATCATTTAGATCAGTTTCCCTCTTGATTTCCTGGTACCCTCTGAGCTGCAGTGTCTACCTCTCTCCCCGGTGGGCCATACTTAGTTAGGGAGGTCAGCATCCATTTCTTTACTCAGGGAGATGGCATTTGGACCCTGACCCCTGGCAGTGACCATCTGCTATGAGGATTTTTCTGAAGCTCTCGTCCTATTGGGCAGGAGCCTATTGTAGGTGCCAACCTCATGACCTAAGTCAGGGAAGTATTATTTAGCTAGAGATGCCTTTTGTTTGCAAGGCTTAAACAGCTCAGTAGAAGCTCAACTTGGCACTTTCAGTTTGTGTGTCAACAAGTGAGCAGAGACACTAGTGTTAACATTTTCAGTAAGTTTTTATTGAATGTTTACTCTGTGCCTGGTGTTGTGCTAAGCACTTTATATAGATCATCTCATTTGATCCTAACAGTCATAAAAATTAGGTACAGTCAGTTCTGCTGTGATGCGTGTTTTAAAAGTGAAAATTTGTTCCAATGTGATTAATATATTAGGGAACTATTTGAGCATAATAGTTTCGTTTTTGAGTATGCATGATTTCATCCATGAGAAACACTAGGTGAAGGCAGAGAGCTGCAGCCAGATGAATCAAGCTGTGTAGGAATACATAGGACGCACGCACCTCAACATGCCAGCTCCTTCCATTTCCATGTGTGTTATATGAGCCACGCCGGTCCAAGTTCAGATGACCCTCCTCTCGTGGCTTCATACAACTCATGAACTTCCCACTTCTGCGAGCCAACTTCAGGTCTTTTTCAAGTGCTCTACTTATTGTAGCATTTATGTGTTTCTTAACCATTTAACACATATAAAATGGTTTCCTAGCTTTCATTTTTATTTAACTTTTTAGAGGACGGATCACGTACATGAATTCATAGGGCTGTTGTGAGGATAGGATGAGCTAATACATGGAAAGCATTGAACAGTAAACACCCAATTATTTTGGTATCATTTCCACTTTACAAGTATGAAACAAGGTTTTTTAAACTTGTAGTCTGTCATTCTTCCGTGCCAGCAGGAGCTTGAATCAGTCTGCTAAGGGACACAGGAAGATACCAAAGCACAACACAGTTGTTGCTCTTGAAGACACGGACATAGGAGAAATTAAGAACGATAACAGTGACAGTTATTTTTACTATCTTTATTATGTGTCACTGGTGATGTTTTGGGAATTTGCGCCCCAGCCCCACTTTTCCTATAAGCCCTGTGGTTGTTGCTGCGCAATCTTGCAGAGTGCAGTGACTTTTAGAAACGCGTATGCATTCTGTACACCTTGCTGGCAGAACCGACTCTCCTACCACTATCCAGGCAGCTGAAGAAGGTGAAGCTAAGAAATTGACAAAAACATTTTTAACAACAAGTGGCCAAGCCAGGATTCAAACCCCAGCTTGCCTTAGCCCCATGTCTGCACTGAACCCCTAAAGCATAACAAAATTTAAAAAGTGCTGTCTGCACTGACTGATCTGATTTTATCTGTAACAGGTAAGCTGCCTCTTCCCCCAACTGCCAGTGGAGCTCTGGTTCCTCCAGCCCGAGCCACTGCGTGTACATTGGAGCCCCTCAGGTGCTCGGGCACAGCAGTGACCGCGCCCACAGTGCCATCCTTGCTCCTTGCTGCTCCTCTCCCTGCTGCTGTCTTCCCAGGCTGGCTGGCACCTGACACAGCAGCTACCCCTCCTCTCCAGCCTGCGATCTGGAGTTATTAGCATCAAAGAACAAAAGCAAACAGCACCACGGCTTAGGGGGCTCAGTCTTCTACAAAGGCGGATAAATGGGCTCCGTGTCGGGGATGAAGCTAACACCACCTGGCCTTTTGTGGAGAGACAACTCTTCCTGTGTTTGAAGAGCTCAGACACAGCCGGAAAGCGCCCCAGAACGCAGGCACCCCAGCCCCTTCGCCGCTGGAAGTTTGCTTTAGCTCCCAACTAAAAAGATCTTTTCTGCATTTGTTCCTGAAAGAAAGGGAAGGACCTTGTGCTCATTCCCCCCAGGGATAAGAAAGGGTGGGCCGCTGGGCGATGCAGGCTTTGCCTTTTCTCTCTTTTTCTCTCTCCTAATGTTGTAGGCGGGTATAATTCTCAGGGGAAGGCCTGCCCTGATATTTGTGGGCCTGGGGCAAGAATATACACAGAGGCCCCTGGGCAGCCTCCCCTCTCCCCGCCTCCAGCACGCTGAAGGCCCACATTTGTGTGGACACCCAGCCTGCAGAAGTCCACAGCTCCTGCTCACGGCCTCTCCTCGGCCATTTCTTGACACTAGAGCACACAGAGCAGCGGGTTGCGCTGCTTTTGAAAGAATGGGCCGGGGAAGAGGTCCAGGCCCATGTGGATTGGGGTAGTTTGGGCAAGAGTTCCGAGTACAAGCGTGTCCTCTACAAGGGGTCATGGCAGGCATTGCTGGTTCTGGGTGGGAACATCCATTTGGCCCTGTGGCCTCCTCAGTTCCTGGAGTGAGATGTGGCTGCAGAAGGGTCAAGAACAGGCTCGTGTAAAGCACATAGCCCAGGGCAGGGGCTCCAGTTACCCAGGCCTATCGGATTGCATTTGACTCCTTTCCTCCGTCCTGGGCTGTGTCTTTCTCTCACTTCTGGGAGGGGCCCAGTATTCTAACCCCTGGTTTGTAGCTTGGTGAGTACCTGCCCTGGTTTGAGACAATTTATCTGATGTTCTACTCTGAGTATGAGAGGTGTCAGTAATGACAGAGCCTCTGGGTCTTAGTTTCCTCATCTGTAAAATGGGATGAAAAGTGTTCCCACCTATTAGGGTTGTGGTGAGAATTAAGATGGATAGAAAGCTTGGTACAGGGCCCAGCATGCAGAGGATGCTCAATAAATGTGAGCTTTTTATGCCCAGTATGGCTTTGTGCCAGGGGCATATAGACATTATCCCATTTTATTGCCACATTCACCCTCCAATGTGTGATGCTCGACACAGTAATTGGCTCAGGAATAGACATGTGACCTAAGCCAAACCAAGGAGAGCCTTCCCAGGAAATTTTGTAGAATTAGCAGGAAATAGGCTGCTCTCTTGTCTCTAGAGCTGCCAGATTCCATCTTTGCTCCATATGGAGACAAACCACGTGATAATAAGGCCAACAGCAAAGAAAACAGGGTTTCCCAATGTTTCAGGGGATGAAGCTAGATCCGGAGTCCAATCCCAGCTCTGCCCCTCTGCCCACAGGCACATGCCTTAACTACTCTGAGCTTCAATCGTCTCATGTGTAAATGGAGATACTAATAGAATTTTTCTCAGTGAATTGTATCAATTGAGATGACGTTGTCACCATTCAATACATATTGCTGAGCACCTGTTACAGGCCAGACCCTGCTTAAACTCTGGGCACACAGGTATTTAATGAAACAGACAATACTTCTTTCTCACCGTTTGTGTTTTAATAAAAACAGACCCCACAAATAGTGTCAAATCATGATTAGCGCCACGATGAGAGGAAAAGCAGGGGAAGGAAAGGTGGCTGAAGGCCTTTCTGAGGAAGTAGGAAAGGATTTGATACCTGAAGAAAGTGAAGAACAGCCTCGCATGTGCCTGACAAAGGCTGTTTGGGTAGGGAAATGGCAAATGCACAGGCTCTAGGCAGGACCTGCTCAATTAGTGTTAGTTGCTTCTACTGTCATGACAGGCGGGCCAAGGCCTGGCTCACATAACCAGGCATCTTCCCTCTCCCACCCTCTTAGCTTTGGCATTTACACTGCCCTTGGTAGATAGCAGGTGCTCAAAAAAAAAAAGGGGGGGGGGAAATTCCTGATGAAAACAAATTCTGGCCCAGCCTGCAGCCACCTCTGTTAGGAATGCCATACCCGAACCAGGGGCAGGGGAGCCACCCAAGAGAGGTACCCCTCGTTTCTCTCTCTGCCTTCACCCCCTGGGAAAAAGTAAATTCGGGCATTCCTACCTCCGCTCAGGGCCCCATGGGCACTTACAGCAGCTCAGCAGCTTCAGCCACAAGTGCATATGGTCAGCACAGTTATTTTAAAGTTCAAAGGAAAGAATCCCCTGCAGTTTGGGGAGATTTGGTTCTCCTAACTGCAGGGGTGAGAGTTGGGAGGGTGAGGGGGAAGACCCTCCATCTGGTGCTGTTGCACTTGCAGAGTTTAGCTTAGCCTGGGGAGCCTTCCCTTGCCACCCCACATTTGGACTAGATCACCTCAAGGGGCAGGAGCCCAAGATTCCCCCACTTGCTACTTACACACTCCCCTATGTCCCTGGAGGAGCTTTGGGGAGCATGGGGCGTTCTGCTTCCTGCAGGCAAGGCCCAGCTAAGCCTTCCGGGACCCCACCTGATGAACTCTGTCTTGGGTCTGACCTATTTTCTAGGAGAGAAATAGAATATAGATTTAAATGCAATGGCGCTCTACAAAACCACAGGCCCAGCAGTGTGAGAAAATAAAACAGCAGGAGGGAGCTGGGAAGGGCTGGCAGGGCTGAGGATGCCTTCTTCCCTGGATCAATCACATCTGGTTGTCAACTGCCTTTTCTTCTGCAATTTGCTCCCACTTTTTAATCTATTTAAAATTTGATATACATAGATATTTACATATATATATTTCCTCTGGACAGTACTGGGGCCCAATGCTGCTCCCCCATACATAGACCCCCAGGCTGTATATCAATATTACCCACACACAGAGGGCCCTCTGGGGATGATTGCCTTGGAAATGGCAGGGTGCAAGGCATGGAGCCAGAACCACCGCAGCTACATCCTACCTAGGACAGACTTTCTTGCTGTGTGACCATCAGACGAGTTTTTGTGTTGTTTTAATAATCTTGTCCTCTCCTATATGAAGGTAACCAAATTACCAGCTAACATTGACTGAGGGCTTTCCATATGCTAGGTAGTGTTCTAAGCTCCTACAACAACCACCTTAGGAGGTAGGAACTATTATCACCACCATTTTATGGAGAAGGAAACTGAAACACAGAAAGCTTAGGTACAAAGTCACACAGCCTGAATCCTGGCAATCGAGTCGTGGATTCCATGACCTGGTCTGAGTCACATGCCTCCCCTTAGAGCTCAGGTGGGGGTGGAAGTCATCTCTACAAAGCCATATGAATTAAGAGTAGGAAAGGGGGTTGGTTCTCTGGAAGATAACTGGGGCTTGCTATAAAAAGCAGGGAAAGGATGCTGGTCAGATAGTACAGCAGACGGGTATTGAAGCTCTGATCCCCACCTTATGTCTACCCTCCCCATTCCACTCCTGCCTTTGTCATTTCATCCTGTTGGTCAGAATTGAATGCAGAGATCCAGGTAATCACTGCTTCTTGGGCCAGGGGCCAGGTGATATAGTGTCTCTCTGTTCCTCAAATTGGACATAATGCTCAGAACTGCCCCTAAGTTGGTGCCACAGCCAGGGGCTGGGTTTGGACAGGGGTGTTTCTTGGTGGCCTCGTTGGCTCTCTTCTGCAAGAAGAGATGCTGGATTCTTTATGCACAGGACTAGAACTGGACCAAATTAAGGTCTGAGGAAGGAAGACACAGGAAATAAGATTGGAATTTGTTTTGTCTCCTGCTTCTGCTCACCCAGAATCCATTAACCCCTGCTTGCCCCCTTCCCCCTGAGAAAAGGGGTGGAGGAGACCACCGAGGGGAGGGCAGGGCTGGAGCAGAAGGCTTCACTCCTAAGTAGAAGAGTTGAACCCAAATCTTGGGTTCACCGAAAGAACTACAACTTAATTTCTATTGTCTCTTGGCATTTCCAGGGAGCCATCTGGTCAACATTTTTTGGTAATTCTGTCTGTGGTAATTCAAAATGAAAATAATCAGAGCAACTAATGTTTATGCAGTGTTTGCCTTGTACTGAGTTAAGTGCTTTACATGTATTTAATCCCATTTAATTTTCATAACACTGCCATGAGGGAGGCTGTGTTATCTTCCCATTTTATAGCTGAGGAAAAGACTCAGAGAGAGTTTACTGATTGACCCAAGGCCGTCGAGCAGACTGGAATTTGAACCCAGACCTGTCTGTCTCCAGAATTTAAGATTGTAACCACAATGCCCAATTGGGCAATTTAGTATTGAAAGAACTTTGGGATTCTAAGGAATCCTGTCTCCCTTGGGTCTTGGTACCTCCAAAGAGCATGTTTCTGTGAACAATGGTATTGACATTCCCACCACTGAACTCGACTACATGGAAATGGCTTGATACCCTGCTTAATGAAGGGGTAGTTTAACGACTGCTATTCTAGGCAATCCATCAGGCATAGTTAATGGCCCTGCTTAGTTATTTACAGAGAATGTTTTCTTTTCCCACCTCTTCTATTTTGCCCCTCTTCTTTCTCCCTGCTGCCACTCCACCCCTAAATCTAACAACTCACCAGAAATCCTGAAAGGGGGTGTGGCTGAAGAATGATTCAGAGCTCTCTAGAAGTCTCTTTGGGCAGGTCTGGCTTCTAGGGAATACAGGGTGTGGGCTGGAGAAATGCTCAGCTGTTGGTGTGGGCCTGCCCCTCCCAGATGCTGAGGCATAGCTCTGTCAGGTCAGCGCCTGGGTTTTTCTGGAGCAAGAGCCCTAAAGAACTTGCTGGAACTTCACAAATTCGATGGCAGCAAATTAGAGGCACAGAGGATAACCCATGAGCCACTCATGGGGTAGCTGGGAGGCATTTACCCAGCTCTCTTATGGCTTCAGTGTGCTCACTGAGCCTGCAAACTGAACTTGGGTTCCATATGCCCTTGAGGGACTTGAGTTTCTGTTGAAAGAATGTTGAACTGGGTGGGATTCAAGAGATGTAGGGTCTTTTCTAGGCTCTGACCCTGAACTAGTTGGGTAACTTTGGGCAAGCCTATTGACTTCATTTATCTTCATCTTAACAAAAATGAATTAAAGTAGATAATGTATATGGATATCCCCGACCCACCATTCAGTGACCCTAAGTGAGTCACCCAGGATTGCCTGGAGGGCCAGTGTTTCCTGAAGCAGCCCCCAGTTCCTTCTCCTCGCTGTAGTGTGTCCGCAAGGTTGGATCCAGGGGGTTTAATGATGCTTTTGGGCTGCTCTTAGTTTAGCTTCTCTAGCATGATTCTGTTTTACATTTGAGGGTAGAAGGAGGAGATTGTGTTCATGGAGATGATGGGGAGTGAACTGTTTTTTGTTTTTGAAAGTTCATTGGCTTAATTCAAATATCAACCTTCCCAGGGCTGGATGTTTATTTGCAGATATCAAAAGCGATTTCAAATGGCAATTCCTATCATTACTGATGGGGTGAAAGCAAGGAAAAAATTGGAGGGGGAGACAGAATTTCAATTTGTCTGGCAAATGACCTACTCAGCACACAATCTCAGGCACACACACAACTGTCTGTGATGAAGAATGGTCGCTGGGAATACTGGGGAAGGCGGGAATTATGAACGCTTTGTGATCCTGTGTCCTTCAGTCCTATGTGATGAACAGTGCTGCAGCCCACTCTTAATTCTTCTGCCTCTTTTTCCTTGCTCCTCAAGGGAGTGGTTTATTACTATGTTTTTCTCTCTCCTGGGAAACCTCGCTTGACTTCATGTCCAGTGTTCTGTAACTGGAGGGACGGAGGACTGGCTTGGGCATTGGTATGCAGAAATCAACCAGAATATTTTAACTGATATTCTTGCAGGATTCCAGTCTGCTTGGCTCTTTGGAGCCCTATCTGATTCCAGGATGTTGTCTTTCCGGACAGATGTGAAGCTCACCTCTCTTGCTACATGCACAGTGAAAAGGGAGCTCGGCCCCTCGGCTTGCATGGGTGGTTTTTGGGTGAAGGTGGAATTAGGTGCTCAGAAGCTGAGCACCTCTGGGGTCTTGCATGAACTTGACAGTCATGCAAGGGCACATTGCATTGTGTGTGTGTGTGCTGCTAACGCTCTTCTTCCTTTTTCTCTCCCTTTCTCTCCTCTCCCTTTCCCTCTTTTTGAAAATGCTGCCACAGATGTCAGCCAAGGTCCAGGTGAGTCTTTGCGTCTGCACAGCTGCTGTGCAAATTGCCCTCTGCCAGATTGTGCATGTTTGACTCTGAGTGAGACCTTTGCCTGGGGATGCTAAACGGAACCAAAACCTACACACATTGCATTTTTCGAAAATTGATTTAGGGTTTAGAAGAGATGCCTTGAATTGATGGATTTGTATTGATTTTTGAAATCAAAGGAGTGTGGTTCCAAACCATGCCTATACTATCACTGACTTCTGATTAATATTTCTGGATGAATCAAAGAAGCAGAAAGTGAGCACTTATTGAAAATATTTTTAAAAGATGTTCTTAAGATATATATTCTCCAACTGAATGAGCATTTCACTTTGTCTTCCATAAATCTTTTTATCTTCTATGGGTTCATGTGGCTGAAAGCTGAAGACATGACACACTCAGCATGGAAAATACGATGTGGGTGAAAGAGGTTTCTTTCTTTTTATCCTAAGAAATGGCTTTTCCACAATGAAATTGGAAATATTCTTTTCTTGGTTATGGAACTAATACATGCTCACTGTAAAAAACAACAACTATTTTTTTGGTCAATGAACAAATGGTAGAACCATCCTTATGATAATGGTGCATTTCTCTTTTTTAAATGTAGACTCAGTCAGAGTCCTAATTTTAAGCATTGTGTGTGTGTGTAGACACATATATGTCTGCACATACAGACTCCCATGAGAGTACTCAACTACTTATAGATAAGAAGTGTTCGATGATTTAGAATGGTTTAGAGGTCATTCTAAACTGGCTAGAACTTTGAGTTAAGAAGAATAATTCTACTAAATGAGAAGGGAGTATCATTGTTTCAAAAGATATCTCCATAGATATTTTCTTGTTTAGTCCTTTCAACATTTAATTCTTATATTATCAGTACAAGAGAGGTATTATTATATCCATTTTAATGTGAGGGAAATTTAGGGCCCAGAAGGGTAAGCAGGCTACCCAAGGTCACAGTGCTGGACAGTAGTAGCCGTGGGATTTGAACTTAGGACTTTGGGACTCCAAAGTCCATGCACCCTCCATTGGAACACAGTGGGTCCCATCACTGAAAATTCTCAGCGATTGAAGATCTGGTAAGTATTTTCTAATGGGACTATTGTTTATTTTGGCTTAGAGGTAGTGTGGCGTTTTTATTATTAGCAGACCTCTTTCCAAATGAATTTGTCCTTAATTATTTTTGAATATCTAAAGTAATCAACCAAACTTAAGAGTTTCTGATCATTAACCTATATGAGATATCATACAACACAGGAGAATAGTACAGTTACCTCTAGCTAATACATAGGGTTTCCCCATCTCTTATCTTCTGTTGACTCCCCATCCCTTTGAAAATAATTGTTTGAACCAAAGCAAGTATTATCTATTTGATAATATTTTAGTTAATCTCTTACTCAGCAAGTATTTATTGAGAACCTGCTATGTGCCAGGCACTCTTCCAGGCACTGGGGTTAAAAGAGTGAACAGAGGCTCTCTGTCCTCATGGATCTTTTATTCCAGATGGGGGCAGACAATGAACTAAGAAACTATATATATAGAGAGAGTTGTGTATGTGAGGAACACAGAGTTTATTCTTGTATTATTATTTATTAGTTATTATATTATTTTCCATACCAACAACCGTGAACCTACGTTTGCCCCCCACACACATACATGATATGTATAATATATGTCTATGTCAGGTACATATTGTCCCACGTGATGTGAAAAAACAAAGCAGGTGGGTGTGAAGCTGTAATTTATGGAGGGCAGTCAGAGGCCTCTCTGCTGAGATGACATTTTCCCGGATACCTCAAGGAGATGGTGAAATAAGGCCAACACTTCAAGTTTTGTTTGTAAAAGTGCCACTTGCCTGCACCCCTTCTCTTCCTGGTTCCCTGCAGAGCTGTGGCCCAGGGTCCCCACGGAGACTTGTGCGTGTCATGCCCTGTGCAGCCGCTCCCGGGGCTGCCGTCCAGCTGCAGTCCCCTTGCCAAGCCCATGCCATGGGGCTGCTTCTACCCACGGGGCACCTTTTTCCAGTTCTCACAAAGGCGCCGTATTGGTGCTGGGTGGACCAGCTGGCGGGTGAAGGGCTGTGGACCCATAGGCTCCCCTCCGTCTCTTCGAAGGGGTGGAGGTCAGTGCGAGCCTGCCTTAGATAACAGCATCTATAACTAGCACCATTCCAATTTCACGGCCATTACCTCATTTTATTCTCTTAATGACCCTCTGAGGTATGTCACCTGCGCTCTATTTTCCTGCCAAGGAAGTTGAGGCCAGGAGGTTAAGTGATGTGCTGATGTCACCGAGCTACTGAGTAGCAGGGCCAAGAGGGGATTCCAGTCTAATTCTAAGTGTCACACTCTTCTTTCTGCCCTTGAGGTGTCAGGAGCTGACTGCCAATCCTGTCACCCCACTGACCCCTTGCTTTTTTGTGGTTTCTGAGCCTGAAGCAAATCATGAATTCAGAGTCTTCCCTTGTGACTCTGGATACAGCAGGAGACGGCCTGAACTGTGGGCCCTGGTTGAGGTTAGGGGACCGCCTCCCCACTCTCTGAGGCCCTGGCCAGGCAACCTGGAGCCAGCAGGGCCACAGCTCTGAAACAAGTGGCCCTCAGTGGCTCTCTGCTGTATTGTTCCTCCCGCTTAGAGAGACAAATTGGGGATTTTATGAGCTAATGTAACTATTTACCCAGGGGCTGCGGGAAGACTATGGGCATGATTGATTCATCTATTAATTTTACATGTAGAGGAGATTGCTTAGAAGTAGTACCACATAAAACACAATCAGAGATGGGGCCTGGCAGGCAGTGCCTTTCCCAAGGTCTAGGAGATGGGCAGGGGACTCGGAGAGTATCCTGGACACCCAGGAGAAAAGGGGCAGGCAATATGTCACTGGGCTACCATGTGGGAAAAATCCACAGTCCCTCCTTCCGGCCTTTGGGAAGGAGGTTCAGAATCATGAAGAAGCCATGGGCATTTGTGGTGCGCTGACCTGCAGGCGAGGGCCACCCAGCTTTGCCACCTCCCATGCCCCCTCGGATCTGACGTTTCCTATGAACCCCTCCAGGCAGGTGCTGCCATCCTCCCCACAGGTGAGGAAGGGGAGCCTCACAGAGGTTCAGCCACTGCCCACTGTCATCAGCTGCTGGTGCGAGACCAGGATCTCAGACCTGCCTGCCTCCAGAGCCTGCGCTCCTTTTCTTTGAAAGCCTGGCATTTCCAGGGCAGAGCTGTGGGTGCCTCTTACCCGCATTTGCATTCCTAGCTCCTCGCATGGTGCACGGCACATGGTGGGACCTCAGAAGTATTGGTCGAGCAGAAAGTGTGGCCACAGCACCAGGAGCATTGTGAGTCTTCGGGTCCCAGGACATGTTGGGACTCAGAGGGTATCTTGTTCAAGGAGTGCAGCTCTCTGACTTTTCAGAGGAGGAAACTGAGGCCCAGGGAGGGGAAGACACATCTCCAAGGCCATGGAACCCGTTTGTGGCCTGAAAGGGACTACAGGCCCTTATCCCAGGAACTACTGCTGGCAATTTGGGATTTGCCATTGGTCTCCCTGTAGGGCAGGAGGGGACAGACCCAGCCCCGCTGTACCCTCTCCCCTCTTCCCCTGTGTTCCAGAACTCTCAGCCAAGGGGAGAGGAAGCCCTTTGGAGGTGGAGGCGGGATAGGTGATTAGAGGAGGCATTTGGAGGCAGGGAACAGTCTGGGGCCTGGGGCTATGAGACCCCTCCTTCCCCTCCCCCAGCTTCTCTCTCCAGCCAGGAGGGGCTGTTTATGATGCTCCAATGACAGCCTCTCTTCAGAAAGGATAATTTCTCAGGCTCTGCCTGCTGATTAGAGCTGGAATTTAAATGAGTAACTGTGACCTTGTGGAAGTGCCCTAGTTATTCAGAGGCCCGATGAGGAAATAGGCCTCTTGCCTCGGCCTGTCAGAGCCCCGGCAAGAGTGGGAGGGGGGCTCCTGTCTGCCAGGGCCCAGAGGAAGTCTGCAGAGCTGAAAGCCACTGGCTGCCTTTGCTCCAGCCTCCCTCTGCCCGCTCTTCATCTCTGCCCCCTTCAGTTTAAGTCATCTCAGGCTGTCCTTGGAGAGGGGACCTAATTATTTGTCCTCGCCCCCGCTCTGTCTCCCTGGGGTCACTCAGTCCAGCCTGAGGGCCACTTCTAAACCCGAAGTCAGGAGGCAGCGTCTGACTTGCCTGACTTGTGTTTATGGACACAGAGGGTTTGCCCTAGAAGATTGCTGCTCAGAGGTGATCCACCTACCCAGCAGCATCAGCTCACCCAGGAACTTGTTACAAAGGCAGAATCTCAGGCCTCACCTCAGACAGACCCCAGCTGTATGCACATTAAAGCATAAGACACACTGACCTGAAATTCCCGGCCTCTCCTCTGCTCTGGAGCCAACAGGGCTGTGTGTGGACTGAGGGAGGTGCTGCCCACCTTGCCAAAGCCCAATTCTTGGTTCTGGGCACAGCATGGAATGTCCACCTTCTGGGTCCATGGGAGTTAGGAGGGAGAAAGAGCTTAGGGAAGGGAAAGGGAATGAACATTTACTGACCACTGAGTCTGGGCCAGTCACTGTTCAGGCGCTTTCCATACATAAGAAAGCTTAGGATGGATGGGCAGGGTCTGCAAACTGAGGCTCCCAGGCCAAATCCAGCCTGCTAACTCGTTTCACATGACCTTTCAGCTAAGGATGGTTTCTCACTTTTCAAATAGTTGAAAACAACCAAAAAAAGAGAATAATTTGTGATGCAGAAATTTTATAAGATTTGGATTACAGTGTTTTTATTTTATTAATCCTCACCTGAGGATATGTTTATTGATTTTAGAGGGAGGGGGAGAGAGAGAGAGAGAGAGAGAGAAACAGAGAAACATCTATCGGTTGTCTCTGGTACAAGCCCACAGCCTAGGTGTGTGCCCTGACCGGGAACTGAACCCGCAACTTTTCAGTGTACAGGGTGATGCTCCAAGCAGTTGAGCCACCCGGCTAGGGTGGATATCAGTGTTTTGAAAGAAAGCTTTGTTGGAACAAAGGCACACTTGTTTGCTTCAGCATCATCTGTGGCTGCTTCCCAGAGGCAGAGTGGAGTAGCTGCAGCAGAGACCCTGCTCCTGTAAAGCCTGAAGGATTTAGCATCCAGCCTTTTCAGAAACAGTTCACACCTGGGGAGGGGCAGACTCTGAGCCGGGTGCCTGGGTTGACACCCTGGCTCTATCCCAGCAGAACAGTATGACCTGTTCAGGTTACTTTTCCTTTGTGCCCCTACTTTCTTCACCATAAAACGAGACAGTAGGTACCTACCTCAGGGGGGCTGTGGTGCAGATTGAGTGAGTGCATGCGTGTCAAGTCTTAGAACAGTGCCTGGCACGTAGTACACAATGTATACGCCATGTGTTTCCATTTTACAGATGAAGGCACTTAGGCTCAGAGAGGTTTAAACACAAACAAAAGCATGCTTTGTCTGTCAGAGTCATCGCCCACTGCTGGGCACCCAGCCCCTCTGCACATACCTGCTGGCCTCGCCTTAGACACGTTCTCTCCCACCCATCCTGATCTTCATGCTGTCGCTGAAGAGGTCCCTCAGACAGATCCTGGCCACCATTGCTCTCAAGCAAGGCCCAGGAACCCCAGTAACACTTATAGAGTACCTCTTAAGCCAGGCACCTGCCACTTCACGGATGAAGAACCTTGGGCTCCAAGTCATTATAGCCTTTGTCCAAGACACAGGCAGGCATGGTAGGGATCGGGATTCAAATGCAGATCTGAGACCTCGGCTCTGTGGTTCTGCCTCCTTCTGGCTCTGCCACTTTCCCCAGGAGCTGTGTGGCTTTGGGTAAGTCACATAACCTCTCTGGGTATCAGGCTGCTTTTCTTTAATGGGATGAGCTTGAATTATATGGCCTCTCAGATTTCTTTGTCCTGAGGTCTATGCTTAGGCCACCTGACTAAGATACCCCAGGAATGGCAATCAGGAAAATGCCCTCTTCTTCATTACCGGAAACTTATAGCTCCCAACTCCAGTAGCACCTGAAATAAATTCTGTCTGTTCTTTCCTATTCTTTTGGGCAATAGTCCCACTTCCTTTTCCCCCTTATTTATTAGGAAAAACGCCTGACATTCATTCAGCTTGTATTTTGACCCTGGCATGCATCATTTATTTCTCCTGACATCCCCAGGGGGGCAGGTTCTGTGATTAGACCCATTTCACCCAGGAGCAAAGTGAGGCTCAGAGACAATAACTTACCAACCCAGTAGTAACAAGTGGTGGAGCAGGATGCAAACTCTGGTATCTCTGGTCCTGGAGACATCTTCTAGGGAGCTCCCCCAGAATGTACACTTATGAAGGTGCACCCCTGTTCATTACTGTATGCTCTCAGCCTAGAAAAGAACCAATATGTCATGGGCACAGAATAAATACTTGCTCAATGAATAAATAGTGCTCAGCACTCAGCTCTTAGTTTTACCCCAAACCTCTCTGAAAGAAAGCCTGCTTTTTATTGGGGTTTGCCTGGAGATAGAAGGTAATTAAACCAATCTTTATTCAGTGCCCGTCTTGGGCTTGGCTCAGTGGGGGTGCAGACTGGAGGGAAATCCACCAATGCGTCATTGGATTGGAAAGGGCCCCGGGCTGGGCTTGCAGTGCTCAGCTTTCAGCCAATTTCCCGGCTGGGGCCTGGGAGGGCCCCCTTGGCTCCCATAGCTGTTCTTGATGAGTAAGTGCGAGTAAGGAGCTGCTCCCCAGCCTGCCTCCAGCTTTGGCTAACTCAAGGAAGCAGAGAGCTGGGCCTTGGTGCCTTTTTCTAAGGTCTTTTGTCTTCTTCTTTAAGTTTCAGAGAGAGGAAGGGAGAGGGAGAGAGAGAAACATCGATTGGCTGCTTCCTGCAGGCCCCCTATGGGTATTGAGCATGTGCCCTGACAGGGAATCGAACCAGCGACCTCCTGGTGCATAGGACGATTGCTCAACCAACTGAGCCATGCAGGCTGGGCTCTAGGGTCTTTTAAAATCTCCTCCTTTACTCTCTTGGCAAGGCAGATTCACTGGGGTGCTGGTTATGGTCCCATTCTGTTTCTCAGTTCCAAAGGGCAGGGTCAGTTGGAGCTAGAAAATATCATTGGAGTTATCCTGTAGTCTCAGTGGGATGGTACTGCCCGACCCCATGAAACGTGTGGGAGCTATATTTGTTGCTCCGATGATGAGAGGGCATTAGTGGCATTGAGTAGAAAGGGGCAATGAATGCCAAATGTGCTGTAATGTGGGGGAGGGTCTCATTCAAAGATCTGTGTTGCTCAAAATGCCATTGGTGAGACCAAAGAGAAACTGTTCTAGACCAATTTCTTCCTCATACAGGAGGGGAAACTGAGGCCATAGAACTTCCATATAACTCAGCTAAGTCACACACCTTATTCATGGCAGCCACGGAGCCCTTCTAGTCTGTAGTCCTGCAAGGTCTAAGCTAGTCAGCCTGTGGAGCTGGGCCTCTGGAGGAGTGAGGGGATGGGACGCAGCTGAGGGCTGAGGACAGCGGGTCCCTTCATGGGAGGCATCTGAGGTTGTCTGGCAGGCAGACTGCCAGTGCTGGTGTTGGCATGAGATGAGGGTGGGGCAGAGAGAGGGCCTAGATATGCCAGTCTCCTAAACAGTGACAGCAAGGACTGCAAGCTCGAAAAGCCCTTCCCTCATGCCGTGGACTGTGCTAAGTGCTTTTTATTTGTGGTTGTGCGTGGTTATCATGGTGGTTCTGAGAAGATATTTTACAAGTGGGAAGCAGATATTTTACAGGAAAGTTAACTTGCTCAGATTCCCACAGTTAATAAGAGAAAGAGATGGGATTTGAATCCAGGACTTAGATTATTGAGAGCATTGTTTTTGCAAACTCTGGTGAGCAGCCAGATCACCTGGAGGGCAAATGAATGAGATCCCGGGGATTCTGATGTGACCAAAGTTTGAGAGCCACTGTTTTAAAGAAAAGCGAGCCGAAAGGTGAAAGGACTGCAAAGTTTTAGCCTTGACCGCTATTTGATTCCCTACATACTTTAAGGGAGGTTGTGATGAATGGTCTCCCCTTTGAGCTCCCATGGCACCTGAGGGATGGGGCTAGCAGAGCCATCATCATAATACACTGTATGTGTGTATTGTCCCCCGCATGCCCCTCACTGGCCACTGTGGGCTGTTTAAGGACAGGGAGTGTCTTACTCTTTGAGAACTAACTCATCCATGCCTATATCCCCACTACCTGCCATAGTATATGTGCTCATAAAACTTTGTTGTTAGAATCAGCATTTCAGGAATGGAAAGGACCCAAGAGGTTGTCAAGGCTCTCTGTGCACCTAATTTCTGAGCCTCTCCTGTAAGAGTTTATTTAGACTGGGCTTGAACCCCTGCAGTAATGAGCAACACATTGCTCCTTTAGCCATTCCGTTCCATTCTAACAGCACCGAATGTTCGCGAGCTCTTTGTTATTTGTCACCAGCTTTCACCACCTGTATTGCTTCCAGCCCTTGGAGACACATAGAATAGATCTAATTACACTCCCAGTGTTTGAAGACAGGGCTTTTGTCTTTAAGGATTTTCTTTTCTAAAGCTGAAAACATCTCCAGTTTCTTTGGGTATTCTATACAAGGGTTTTAGGTTTTTTATTTTATTTTATCCAGGTCATTGTTTTTCAAAAAATACCTTTTCCCCTATCCTTTCCAAAGAAGGATGCCCACATCACAAACGGTATTGTGGATGTGTCCCAACCAGATCATTACAGGGTGGTTTCATTACTCCCTTTTTCTAGACTCCCTACATCTATTAATGATGACATCAAGCACCTTAGCTTTTTAAAAAATGACTGTAGAATTAAGTTAAACTTAAAGGCACTGAAAGTCTTTACTATTTTGTGTGTGCTGCTGCTAAGCCATTCCCTCCCCTTCCTACACTGTGCAATGGTTCGTTTGCCTTAGACTTGGGATCATTCTTTGATTTTGTTCAGTTCAGCCCTGGGTTTTTAAAATCCAGCACGCCACGATCTGTGAGGGTATAGTTCTTTCGTGTGGCACATCAGCCATCCCTTCCTGCTTCATCTCACTTGCGAATGAAGAGCTATTTTAGAGAAGTTCATGACAAATTGGAGGGCAAAGGCTTCTTCTTCTTTGGGGAAATTTTTCTAAAAGTCATAATTGCTGATTTTTTAACCCTTGAGTGACAAGCATGCCTGCCTTCATCTCTCTTCCCTTCATCCTACACCTGTGACTGCATATCTCTGTCTGTCCTTTACTCACATGACCCTGTGCCACCCCTGTCATTGAAGACATCTCTGGCTTGGCTTCCTAATGGTCCCACCCACAGGAGAGTATCAATGACTGAGGAGCCTGAGGGTGTCTTATGTTCAGATTTCCATTTCATGAGGAAAGTGGCTTAATAACCTCAAGAAATGACCTAGGAAAGGCAAAGCTTCATGCTTTAGTAGAATCTGTAGGTGGAAATTGAGGAGGGGGAGATGGTGGCCATTTAAAAGGAACATTCCCCCAGTGCTCCTCATATCATGCTTGACCAGGGTCAGGGATGAAGTCGAATTGATGTCCAGGCCCTATTTTCTGCTCCTGAATTCTCTAAGACATGCGTCTTTCCTTTTCTACCAGCACTGAATTAGACAGAACAGCTAGTGTCATGGTTACCATCACAGCCTGCAGAGCCCATCTGTTGGCTGGGAATCCTCACTTCACCCCTTACTAAGTGTTGTGACTTTGGCTCTAGGCCTTGCTTTCCTTATCTGCAGAATCGGAATTATAGCGATTCCTGTCCCGTCGAGGGGTACTTAACGAGATGACACATAGCCATGTCTGTCGTACACAGTCAACAGATATTAGCTACTGTTATCATTCTGCCTCTTCGCCAAGTTCACTGAACTTCCTCTCTTTTAAGTGCTAAGATGTGCATTTCCTCTCCCCCTTCTTTCTTTGCCAAATCCCTGGTCACCCTACAGAAGTGGTCACTTGTGACTTCTCCCTTCCTCAGGCCCCACCCTCTACCTGCTTCACTCGCTCCTTAGTTCCTCCGGAGTGAATGTTTTCATTACCTTCTGATTTTACATAATTACTCTTTTCAAAAGTCCTTGTGGCTTCATAAGAATTCAACGTTGGCACTTGGCACTTGCTGTAATTAGTGACATTTAATTTTTCTACTTCAGTATGGAGAAAGAGATGATATATGTAGATTTTATACTGGGATAAAAGTTACCGAGAGTGAATGAAAGAAAAGCCTTGGCAGAGATAACTTGCTTTTTTCTATTTTTTTTTTAACCCCTGAATCTTTTTTTTCCCCCATGAGTGACTTCTTTCCTTCCTGAAATACTTCCCCAGTTACCCATCTAGAGCTATGGAAGGAAAGATGGACTGAAAGCCATCTGAGGTGGGTGGGATAGGACAGGATTGAGGGAGGCAGGGTTAGTTTGCGTGATGGAGGCTTCAACTTCTGGCCTGGCCGCTGAACGTCGCATCTTCCTCTTGCCTGTTTCAGGAAACGGTTTCTGTTCTCCGTTAGTCATTCCCACGGCCGGTTCGTGGTGGCCACAGCCGCTTACAAATGACTTCGTTTTCATGGCCATTTCCATTCTCGCAAGCTGCAAAGGCAACTATCTCCATGGGGATGTTCCTGGGGGATGTCGTGCAGTTTATAGGGCCATACGTATATTTCGCATGTAATTTACATATGATTTGCAGTCTGTTCTAAGGCAGTTTCAACTTTGTATGTCTTACAGTCTTACCTACTGGCAATCTTTTTCTCTCTCTCTCTCTTTTAATTCTCACCCTCAGGTACTTTTTCCTTTCCTTTTCAGAGAGAGTGGAAGGGAAAGAGAGAGAGAGAAACATCGATGTGAGAGAAACACATGGATTGGTTGCCTCACGCACGCACCCCGACTGGGGCCAGGTATCGAGCCTGCAACTGGGGCATCAAACCTGAAACCCTTCAGTCCGGGGCCGACGTTCTAACCACTGAGAAACACTGGCCAGGGCTCTCCTCTTGTCCTTAAATGTACCCTGAGAACCTGCACACCACACACACAGGCGCAGAAGGCTGAATACAGCTCTGGGAAGAGTGAGGGGAAGGGTAAAAAATAGCAGACACCTTGAGATCCAGCATGGTTCCTGGCTCCAGCTAGGGTAGCACTTTGTCAGAGTGACATCTAGATAGGAGACACTTCGGTTGCTTTCTAATTTTTTTGTAATTATTTTTAAAAAGGCATTGTACTTCCAGAAGCATTCTGTTGGCAGTTCTTAATATCCTGCCTGTCAAAGCGTCATCCAAGCCCACCTCCTGTTTCCTACCCACCGTTAGGTAAACTTGTATGGAGCGGGCTTCTGAGTGTTAGCTGAGGATCTATGCAAATCCAGAGCCCACAGTGAGGCTGTTTTGGAAAGAGGTGGTCTCCTTTGCTTCCCCGAGCCCCCTGTTCCAGTCCATGTCTTGTCTTCCAGCAGCCCTTGAAAATCAGGCCCAGAATAAATGCCAAACTTCAAACCCAGCCAGGGTGCTGGTCCCAGGGCTGGCTGTGTGGCCTGGGGGGCCACTGGCGATGCACAGTTTGACCCTCTGTCTGAGGCTGGTGACGATGCCTATCTTCCTTTCCCTTCCGCATCAACCACACACATAACACACACCCAGCCAGATTCCTTGCTCTTCCTTACTAGTTATATTCTCGGTCAAGATTTTTTGAGCATTATTTTCTTATCTATGTTGGAAAGCCATATAGTTCCTTTTTTAATGTAAGATTTTATGCTTTAAAAAAAAGAACTTCCAGGATATCTTAATATTTCTGTCCCCCCAGACTAAGACCAGTGCTCCAGCCCCCTTTTCTTTGAGGATCCCTTTACTTACACGGGCACAGATGTCTCTCTCAAGAAGGGGAGGTGATACACCCTCACGTTGTCCTGACTTTCTCACAAACTCAGTCCTGCACCCTAGGCATTTTCCTCGAGTGATTCCTGTTCCTTCAGCTCCTCATGCCTGAAACAGGACTCATTACTCCCTCACTGCGGCTCCACCTCCCAGCTCCACCCCACTTTCCCACGGTGCTTCACTCAGTCTCCCATTGCTGCTCCCTGAAGCATCTCCTTGGACCCAAAGCCTGTTGAATCGTCTTTTCCCTTTTCTGCCCCGCTGCCCTGATAGTAATTTAGGTCCTAGTCTACCACTGATCTTTCTAGCTTCACCTCTGTTCCCTCTCGCTCTTCCTGTCCACACCATCGCTGAAACAGTCTTCCCCAGCATCATTTCCCTGGGTCATTCTCCTGCTCGGGAGCCCTCGGTGTCCCCCATCAGCTGCAAGGTAAAGTCCATCGTCCTTAGCCTTAAAACTCAAGGTGTCCATCCAATGGCTCCATCCATCCCCTGACCCTTAAGATCACCTTTTACTTCTTTCTTACGTGAACTGTTTATATGTATTCATACCTCCCATGTGCCTGGCAGGGTCCTAGGTGCTTCTGGGAAATTGAACAGGAAAGTCCTTACAAAAGCATTTTGTGGCCTTGGGAACTAATGGTGCTACCTGGAATGCGTCCCATCTGAGTTCTAAACCATCGTTCAAAGGCTGTTACACACTTCCCTTTCCTCCAGAGGCCTTTTCTGTGCCTTCAGGGCCCTCCTCACAGTCCTACTGTCCTTATTGTCTGAATTCATCATTTGACACTGAGCACTTAACCATTCGTCCCCTCCTCACTCAATCACCAAGTACATCCTGAGCACCTACTGTTGTGTCAGGCGCTATGCTAGGTCTGGCCTCACATATCAGTATGTTTTTATAGCACAATAAGAATAAACAATAGCATTTATATAGCCCTTAGCAGGTGCAGGTACAGCTTTATTTGTTTACTTAATCCTCAAAACAACCTATGAATTTGGCATTATTATTATCCAAATTTTACAGGTAGGGAAATCAAGGCACAGGGATGTTTAACAACTTCCCTAGGGTCAAAAGCTAGAAAGTAGCAAAGGTGGGATTCAAATCTGCTTCTGAAGTCCTTGATCTTAACTCTTATACTTCACTGTCAGGTACATATGTCTTATGTGTGTTTGTAGAGAATAAATGCATACGTACACCTTTCCAGCTAGACTCTGGAGTCCTAGAGGCCGGTGACCATGCACCCTACTGCCGTATATCCCCACTACCTTAGCCAGTCTTTGCGCAAGGTAGCTACTTGAATCTTTTGGCTGATTGATTGTTGGCTTTTGCATTCACTTTTTGAGAGGGGGCTATGATTTTTAGCAGCAAATAGGAGTGTTTCAGGGTGGAAGGGGGCTAGCAACAGAATTTCAGAAAAGACCTGGAGTTCCTAGAATTCTTGGTTTCCAGTTCTCAACCCTGCAGCTATGAGAATAGTTTTTACAAGAGAAGATACTGATATAAAAGCTCTTGAAAGTGGAATAAAATTCCCTTCTCAAAAAGCAAAATAAAACTCAAGCCATATTATGGATGCTCGGTTTCTCTGCTCCCTCACGCTGTTTCCCACTGTACATTCCTGTTCACGTCCGTTTTTCCTTTATTGCCTGCAACAGGATCCCAGATCTGTATTCTTGGCCTAATATTTCTACTTAAGATTTTTATAAGTTGAAAAATAGGAACATTTTATTCGAGTTGCAATGCTGCCACTACATATGTAGCTTAATAAAACCTGCTAAGTACATATTTGAATTTTAAAGACACAGGTGGTGGGTTATTTGCATTTTAAAAGGATTCTTCCTTTTGCAGAAAGATCCACTGCATGGTTCCATTAAATATCCAATACCTCTTACTGCATTTGTCATACAATTTTACTTGAACAAAATTTGATTTATATGCCACTCTAAAGGGGTAGCTCTCAAGTTCTAGTAAGCATAGGAATCACTTGAGCACTTGTTTCAAATTCAGATCTTTCTCCCAGCTCCTCCCCAAGATTCTGATTCATTAGATTAGGGTGAGGCTCAGGATCCTCAGAGTTAATAAGCATCCCCTTGTGATTGATGAAAGTGGTCAGTAAAATACACTTTGACAAATACTGCTCTAAAGAAACATATTTGTAGCCCATAAATGGGGCCCAACTATAGGGGCTTCTCCAGAGCTCTGAATACCCTCTGACTACCAAGTGTCCTGCTTACACTTCATTTAATGAAGTTTTAAAAGACCTATTTGGGTCAAATAAAGACTAATCCACCACCTGTCTTCCACTCCTTCTTGTAGCTGCCAAACATATTTAATCACAGGTATAAGATGCTTGTACTTACATTTTTAAATGAAAAAATTTTTATGTCCCCCTGGCTTTATTGAGATACAAGTGACACATAACACTGTAAGTTTAAGGTGTACAATGTATTGATTTCATACATTTATATATTGCAAAATGATTACCACCATAGCATGAGCTAACACTTCCATCCTATCCCATAACTATGATTTCTTCTTGTGGTGAGAACATTTAAGATCTACTCCTTAGCAAGTTTCAAGTATATAATACGGTGTTACTCTCCTTACATTTTAGCTCTCTGCTTTACTCTCAGGTGTCTCCTTGGATCTTCCTTGTTCCCATTTCTCAACATTTCCAGCCCTCCTGTTTATAGTCACCTGCTGAATTCATACACCTGTTCCCTTTACCTTTTCACACACCCCACCTGCCTGTCGCAGGTCCTCCCCCTTAGTGCTCTTGATCTGGGCACTGAAGGCTATGACTTGGTCCAGAAAGAGCAGGCATTTTTAAAATGGTGACTTCTGCTGAAGTTTCCCTCAGCCAAATCCAGGCCCCGTTGTTTTCTCTCTCTCTACTATCCCCTCCGAAAAGAGACCAAAATTAATTTTTTTAACGAAACCAATCAGGGGAATGACTTTCTTTGGCATGATTCCATTCCTCCATGAGTATTAATCCTAGGCCTTGAGAAATGAATGCCAGAGATATGCATTTAAAGTATGATTATAGTTTAATAAAATTTGTTTAAAAAAATAGACTCCATGACATTTATGGCACATGTATCTATGTACTTAATATACCATTGATCTTTTAAAAGTCAGTTGCTTGACCCATATTTTGCCTCTGATTACTTTTCTAAATCACTAGTAATCTCCAAAAACATTTAGCGATTTCCATACTTGGGAGATTTTTCTCCTTTATTGACCCCTTATATCCCTAAATTTCACTCTGGGTAGAGGTTCTCTGGGGTGATCTGGATTTTTTAAAATAGCTCCTGTATTAATAAAAGCAACGGAAGAGCAGATAACTCCTGCAATGGGTTACTGGTTGGAAATCTTTTCTTTTAATAGGTTTATCAGGGCTTATACTTCCCTTGAAGTAATGAGCTCTTAATAACCCTGTTTGATTTCCTTAAGAACATGGCCAGAGGTTGTGCTCTTTGTTTATTGGGATTATGGTTCCCTCTTTAACCCGTTCGGTGCTGGGCTGGGCCTCCCTGATCAGGGGTGAGGCACTTTCTAGGGAAAGATGGTGGTGGAGAAGCAGGGGAGGGGTGTGGTTGTCGCTAAACTAAGAGGGTGACAGGGGAAATCGTTTCCTGTCATCTCTGCAACTCTTACCAGCAGGAACTCGCTTGGTGTGTCCAGTATCATCCAGTTTTTGTAGAAAAGTACACTGCATCTCGAAGGAAAAAAGTTGGTTGGTTATCTCTGGATGGTGACATTACAACAAATTTTTTTTTCTGAATTTTTCAAAGTTTCTACAGTGACCATGTATGCGTATTAAAAACAATTTAAAAGAAAGAAACAAAGAAAGAAACCTACTTTGCCTGGCATCTTGAGTCTCTTTCCCAAGGGACCCCAGCGGTAGTAGACTATCTCAGGTCCTGCCTGTGGCAGGGAGCAGGGTGGGAGTTGCCTTGAGGGGCCCGGGGCAGCTGAGCGAGCAGAAGCCGCGCTGGCCCGCAGAGCCGGCGCCCTGCCCGCAGCGGGAGAGCGGGCCTCAGCCCTCCTGCCTGCTCCCCAGCGTGTGCCCCCCCCCGCCCCCCCAGTGAAGGGAAGGGTGCATTGCATTTGGAATTCTAACTTTGTCTTCTCTCTCCTTCCTTCTCCTTCCCTCTCCGACTCCCCCTTTCCCCTCTTTTCCTGCCTCAAGGCCTCTCCCACCTCATGATGACTGAACAAGGTAGGTGCGTTTTGCTTGTGGTGCTACAGCTGCCCGGTTCGCTTGCCTTGGCGCCTCTGGCTGGTGGCTCGGCCCCCCTCATGGCCGGCAGGCCCTTTGCTGCCTGCTCCTCCTGTCCTGGGCCAGGCCGCTGCAGAGCCCCTGGGGGGGGCCCTTCCCGATGCATCGTGGTTCCCCGCCCCCATCAGCTCCTTGGCTTTGCCATTCCGCACATTTGTCATCGGGGCGCTGGCCCTGCAGGGCTGCCTCCGAGAGGGAAGCATGAAACAAGGCATGACGGTGTCCTTAATGGGGTGAATGGAGCTAATTTCAGAGCAGCAGAGCGGTTAACTTCCTCCTGCTCCCCGCCACGCCCCATGCTGGGGTTGTGGGGAGGGGCTGGGCTTCGCCCTGAGTTCCCCTCTGAGTGAGGTTTGCTTTCTGCCTTCCCCTCCGTCCCCACTGCCCTTTGTAATAACTTTTGGCCCCTCCTGGTGAAAGGCAGCCCTGGGGGGTTGACTGTTTTCAGTTTGGTATAAAAGCAAAAACCACAGAGAGAACATGCTAATGTCCTCGTGGCAGGATTCTAACTCATTATACACCCTAAAGAAAACTGCATATAAAGATCTGTAAATTCAGCATCTGCAACCTAAAATATTCAAATATGCAGGGAATGAACTGTGCAGGAAATTCAGCTCAGCTAAGCACAGGGTGGGCTGCGAATGAAGCCTTTTTCTCCTAAATAAAAATTTTCCACATTATCAGCCTAAATCAGGATTTGAGAACTAAGCCTGCTTAAAATTGTCTTTTCCTTCACTGTTCAATTGCTACTATTGTGTTCCTCCTCAGCCTTGGGATGATTGCAGGATTGGGCTATCTGCCTTGCCCCGACATGAAAAGACAGTACTTTAATTTCTATTGTCTGTTTTTTTTTTTAATACACACAAGACTCAGTGCCCCCTTTTGGGGGACCAAAGAAAAGGGAAAGGAAGGTGCTCCCTTGTTCTGTTTTTCTTGATCTTTGAGGGGGTTGTGCAGCATTATCCCTTACTTTGGACCCACCAGGCAGTGTTACCACAAAGGGGAATCTGACCAGATGAAGGAAGCACCCATGGCGGAAAGAAATTTGTTTGTGGTGCCCAGGTAGCTGCGGAGGTGGGCAGTTGAGGGCATCCTAACTGGATAAGGCAGGAAGAAGTAAGCTCACCTTTCCAGCAGAAGTCTATCCTCTAGACCTGAGCCAAGATCCATGATGTGGGCTCTGGACATTTCAGTGAAGACACTGTCTGGTATAGAGCCGATGTCAAAGAGCAGAGCTGGAGGGAGGAGATCAGGTGAATTTCCCAGTGTTAGGAAGCTCTGGAAGAGGCTGGCATGAAGCCTTTCTATTCTTTGTGTAGGTGAAGTTATCTGCCTATAGCAGGCAACTACGGAGTGGACATGAGTAGGGGATGCACTGATGTCCACCTAGTGGCCAGGTAGTTTGAGGAAGTTAAGCACAACTCTACGAAGTGGGTGGGCCCAAGCTCCATGAATTGCTGGAATTTGCTGGCCCATCTGTGATAACAAGTTACCCTAGAAAAAGCGGGTCCTCAGAGTCCTGATGAGGAAACCCCCTTCTATGTTCTCTCACCTGTGATCCCAGCTGCCCTTTAGGAGTCCTCCTAGCTTTTATGGTGGCTTGGAGGTCTGGGTGCATCATTTGGCCGATGTCATAGGATGGAATCCAGGCAGATGGGACAGGCTGGTGGGATCTTCTTTAATCTTAATTAGTCTTGTTCCAGACCCACTGATACAGCACAGGCATTTTCGAGGGCTAAACCCCAATGGTGGTATGAAAAGGGTGTGGAGAACCTCTACTGCATACCTTGCCCAATTTCCATTCACTATTGAGCTTCTCTGGGGCACCCAGATTGATGTGCACACGAGTAGAGAACTCAGACACACCTGTGTGCACATACTCTGGGGGTTAAGTCAGGCATCTTCTAGAAAAAGAGTGTTTAGGCAATAAAATAGTGACCGACGCAAACATCATGAATTCCTCTTTAGAGAGGTTTTCACGGAAGGATGCAGAATTCTTCTGGGTGGTCAGTGCCTCTCAGATTTTAAGTTGCAGCTTGGCAGTTTAATCTGCTTTTAAGAAGGTCTATTAGCTACTTTCCTCTTCCTCTCTCTTCCCCCCCCCCCCCCCATTTCCCAGCCCCTTGCCTGTTCTCGTCCTTGTGAAATCTAGGAAACCAACCCTACTTCCCACCAATACTCCTTTCCTTCTCCTATCCCTTCAACATGAAAGAAAGAGATTTCTGTCCGGTGCCCATGGAATCTCCAGAATTTATTTCTGATGTCCATAAATACATGTGGAAATACTGACATATGTTGTGTGTTTACCCCCTGTACATGTATGTTACACTCTTGGTCCTCACGACTCATGTTAATGTTGGGAAAATGCAGGAGAACTCAGCTTCTCTGAGACGTTCCCTAACCAGTTTCAGACTGGCTCAGTGCTTGCGATTTCACATCCATGCGGCTGTGCGGTGCTTGTGCATGCAGACTCGGTCCTGTTTCCAAGGATGGGACAGGGACCCCGGCGGGAGAAGCTTAAACCCGCCGCGGATGGAAGCAGATCCCACTGCTGTGGCTTGTTTAAGCTTCACGTTGTGGATCTGTTGTGCTGCCTTCTCAAGATGTTGCAGTGCTGTTGCCGTTACTGTGTGGGGTTTTGTTGGGTGTGTTACGTTTCTTTGTGTGTCTGCAGTATCCTGATGCTTTACTCTCCCTGCTCTCTCTCTCCCTCGCCGCCTCCGTGGTGGACACCCTGCTTCCTCTTCTTAATTGGACCTCCCACTTCATTTCTGTAGGTAGAAGTAAAGGTAGTGATCTTTTTCTTTTTATTATTATAACAACCAATCTGCTTTCTGAAATATTCATGCATCCGAGGGGGATTGTTGATTCTGATTAATACAGTCCAGATTACAACTTAGTGCTTTTAACAACAACTAAAGAACAAAATATAAAGCCAACGGCATCATTTCCCTTCAGTGCATTTCGTGTTCGATGGCTGGGGATGGTTCCGAGCTGGCCCACCTCCCGCTAAATCCGGGAGGAGCGGTGTCGATTATGGCTGTTTCTGGAAGGAATGGGGGACTCTGACAGTGGTTATGCGGTGTGGGGAAGGTACACTTTACTTAACGCAGGATATTCTACGCATCCCTCCCAATGAATAGGGAGATGTGAAATGACGTACCATCGTTTCCATTACTACTGAATTTGGGGATAACATCAGTGAGGGAAGGATGATACATAAGAAGGGGGAGAGGATTGGTGGATTGCTTGAAATATTATCTAATGTGAAATTTGGGGGATATTTATTTTTTGCCTGTATTTTGGGGAGTGGAAATTTTCTGATGGAAGTGATGGGCTAAGAATGGAGGGACTGGGGGTGTGGGAGAGCACACGGATGGCAACGCTTTCCATCGTAAGGAGGAAGTGAAGAGAGATGATAATGGATTTGAACTCACGAAGCCCACCTATTGCCAGGTAGGTGGGGGGGGGAGCGGCCCTGAGCCGGGGGCGCCCCAACGCTCTGCCGCGCCTTCCAGCCCCAAGCCTCCGGCAGCGCAGCTCACCCATCCATTCCTAATCGAAGCTGTCAGGGACCTGGGCCCGAGCACCTGGCTCGCCCGCTCAAATTGGATTAGCTGTTCAGGAGTGAAGGGGAAGTTAATTGATAAATTATAAATATGTATCTGCCTCGCTTCTCCCCTTCCTCCCCGCTGTCCGGCCCCCGCATCCCTGAAGCTGTGCGCTTCTGCTTCCTGCCGAGATCGGCTAATAGGAGTAGAAAATGGGAACCTGGAATGAGGGTGTTGAAGCAGGAGGGGCTGACAGGTTGTTGAAAATGCTGGTTTGATGACTAGTCTGTGGACTGGCCATCTCTCGTTTCATGCTTTTGTGGATTTAAGAAATGTTACGTGTGGTTACCTGGGAAGCAGCTCAGTCCTTCCACTTTGGGGCCGGTTGATTGCCTGTGCCTTTTATGCTAATGACAGGGGGGATCACCCGCAGAAACCTGTCCTGGGACCCTTGCCCCGTCAGGAGCTTGGTGCCTTCTGAAAGGAGGTGGGCAAGAATGACTGAAAGGGCGCATCTGGCTGTAACCTCCCCTTCTCTGCTCTGCTCACCCAGAGGCTGCCAGGGATCCCCTCATAGGCAAAGCCACCAATATTTGCCCAGGACTCACCTTCCTGAAGCACGTGGCACTGTGTCACCTGCCCCTCCTCCCACGGCTGCCATGAGACAACATTAGAGTCAGCCTCCCTTCCGTCCCCCCACTCCCCCATCTCTCTCCATTTATGCCTCTAATCACCTAAAACATATGATAGATGTGCTTCCTGGGTTTAGGTTTTGTGCATGGGTATCTTCTTTCCTTTCGCCCACCGCCGCTAACGCTCAGTTTCCCATGCACCGTTCACTGTGCCGTGTGCGTTGGGTGCCTTGTCACACTGGATCCTCACAGCTGTTCTCTGCAGTAGGCGATGGCGTTAGCCTTGCCCCATGAGTAAGTGGAACAAGGCTGAGAGAGGTGAATAACTGAAGGCAGGTGGCTGCTACGTGGAAACGAAGGCCAGAATCTGAGCCCCTAACAGTGACACTGTACGGCCTCTCGGACCCAAGGATGACCTCTCTGTATGTGCAGCCACCTCCCTGGCACTGACCCGTCTCAAGTTCCAGCCTGCCACTTTGCATTCGCAGTAACATATGTCCCTATATAGGCCCCATCAGTACTGTCACCTCAGTATGTCTCAAGTCAACCTTCTCACCACCTGGCCACAAACTAGCTTCCCTGCTTTTGTTAACGGGGCTGCCATCCTCATGAGCTGAGCATCCCCAGGAGCTGCTTTCTGTTCTTCACCTTCCTGAACTGCCCTGTTCCCTGCCCAGCTGAGAGCTGCTGAGATTCTCGCATGGGTGTCCCTTGTGTCTCTCCTAGAGTGCTGAGTCTAGTTAGGGTTCCAGTTAGCCCTTAGTAGATGTTGCCCCACCCGAGTTAGTTTCCTGCGTCTGTCCTTCCAGTCTGCCCAGGAACCGAGAACCGCTTAGGCTCTGCCACCCACCAAATGGAGAGCGGGACTAGTGATCTCGCTTTCAAAGCCGCCCTGGCACGGCCTTGTTTGCCCTTCATCTTCTCTCCAGTTAATCCTAGATGCAAAATCCCTGCCAAATAGGATGCCAGATAACCTTGCTGGACCTTTCATTGTCTCCCAGCTTAATTATTCTACTCCTCTCTTACATCAGACCCTGTTTCCCCTTTTTTCCGCCCAGTGAAATCAGGCGTCGATTTCATTTCCTGGCTGATGCTCTCCTTGAATGCCCCATTCAGAGATGAGCTCTCCCTCCTTGTATCTTCTATTGAAGTTACTTGGGAACTGGGCCACCCCCTCTTCTAGATTGCAAGAAGGAAACATCTTTATTTGTTAATGGCCAGATGTAGCCAGCATAGTGCGTTGCGTGTGGAAGGGACTAAAAATCTCTAATCCTTCTTATCCTGCTGTCAGTCATCTTTTCCTAAAAGTGAAAATAAAGCAAAATTAAAATTGAATCGGATTGTGTAGCTTATCTGTTCAAAAGCATTTGATGGCGTCTCATTGTGTCATTGTCAACGTGCCTTCTCAGCTTTATTTTCTACAATGTCACAGCCTACTCAGCACTGTCACCACCTCTGCCTGCACCCGTCTCCTAAAGTCAACAGCTCTCTGCCTGAATCCCCATAATGGTTTCCTGCTTTCTGTCTTTTGTTCATGCTCTACTCTCTTTTCTTAAAAAATATGTTTTCATTGATTTCAGAGAGAGGAAGGGAGAGGGAGAGAGATAGAAACATCAATGATGAGAGAGAATCATTGATCAGCTGCCTCCTGCATGCCCCCTGCTGGGGATTGAGCCCAAAACCTGGGCATATGCCCTGACCGGGAATCGAACCATGACCTCCAGGTTCATGGGTTGATGCTCAACCACTGAGCCATGCCAGGTGGGTGTCTATCCTCTCTTGAATATCCTTGGAACACCCTTCTTTCCCTTACCAACCTTTAAGACCCAAGCCCCCTAGGTCCACCAGACTTTGTGCTTCTGTTATAAGTACCTGTGCCAAGCTGTCTTGAAACAGATTTACTCATGTGTTTCAGTCATCCCCACCTTCCTAGAGGACAGAGGCCGTGTCTGTGCCATCTCTGTCACCCACACTGCACTTAGCTCAGTACTTTGTCCAGAGCTGTACACCAATCTTTGCCTCTTCCTGTTACCCTCATCACCCCAACCAACTGAGCAAAGGAGCCCCCAGAAGTCATGGAATGAGGCCAGATGTTCTGGCTTCGGTCCCCTTCCCACCCAGGCCTCTCTGGGCTTGTGTGTACAAGTGACATAGAGAAATGGTCATGGGTTACACCAGAATAAAAGTGGGAAATGCCTTTGGATTTTTTCTTAGGAGCTTGTCACAGAAAAGAGTGTGTCAGATTCTGTCATTCTGGAGGGCTGAGTGATGAAGCAGTAAAGTTGCACTGGGAACTGTGAAGTTAGCAGGATGTTTAGTCTATAATGATCACCGCATTGAGGAGACTGTTGGGTTGCATTGAGCCAAAAGCAAATGTGGCTTTACCCAAAAGTGGCTGACCAAAGGAGTTATTCAGCAACCAGCCATGGTCAGCTTTTTTGACCTGATTTTGACAGCCTATGTTTAAGTATTTAGAGTGTGCTTTGGCCTCCATCCCCCTTTTCTTGTTAATCTGGGGATTGCCCATTCTGGATTAGGTTACCAAATACTTTCCCTTGAAACGGAACTTGGAGTAGGTGTTGCAGACAAATGCCTACAGGGCCCTGAGAGGTATCAACAAGGAGCAGATCCCATCTTAAGAAAAATCCTGTGTAAGACAAACAACAGGGAGTGGTGGGAACCGTGGCAAAGTGAAGAGCAGAAACACTGTCAAGGGCAGCAGCCCCTACTCCGCGCCACCTGACTGCTGCCAAGCAAGAATGCATGCCCAAGGTCACCAGGTCCGCAAGAGGGGCCAGAAATGGATCTGATAAAAACATCAGCTCATGGCATCGTTCTGTCTCTGTATGTGTGTATAAACACACACACGTGCACAAGCGTGCGCGCGCACACACACACACGTACACACACTGATTTGGCCCATGTACCACAAGTTTTTGACCTTTGGCTTGAGGAGAGAGGAGACGTGAAATATTGGACAGCCAATATTAAAATATTCCTCCAGGATTTCTTGCTGAATGTCAATAGCACAAGGTAGTCACTGGCAGCATGCTTGATTAATTTTCTCTTTGCGCATAGCAGTGGTCAGGGCACCAGGAATCTGTCCTGGTATTAATGCGAGGGAGCCTGATACATGTGTTGGGTGAAGTTAGTTTTGTAAAGCAGGGGAGGGTGTGAGAACGTTGAGAATGACCAGCAAGAGAAGTAACTGCCCCTTCCAACAATTGCCAAGAACTGGCATGATTTTTAAATAGTAAGGGTGGCTGGGGCATTTCATTCCTTTTTTTCCCTTTTGCTCTGCAGGGCTCTTTATTTACTGGACTAGTTAGTATTGAACTTGAGATCTACTTTAATCCTTTAGAATTTAGAAACCCCTTCCGATTTATTTATATGTAATTTTCCCCATGTAGATTTGACCACTGGCTATCTAATACTGAAGTCGTCAACACTGGCCATACGGGAAAGAGATAATCAAGCTACATGGACTTGAACATGATTTCATGTAGACTGTATCTTGCTGGTAATAACATTTAAAAAGCTGATTTGAGGAGTCGAGCCCCCTCTTGTCCCTGTTAGGACTTGAGAGCCCTGCGATAAGTTACTGCTTCGATAGCCAACTGTTTATGCAAATCAGCAAATGCAATGCCAGCTACTAATTATGAAAATAAACTCATCTGTGCTCTATAAATACCTAATTATAAGAAAATAGGGGCAATATTACATTTCCATCTCTTGCCTCATCTGTTTCTCATCCACCACTGATTTGTCCTCTTGACAATGAATAAAATAACTTTGTTCCTTAAAGAAGCCTATTTCTCATGTCCCCCTCCCCCCCAATGTTTTGAATGCCTGTAGGGGGAAAATAGATTTATTTTAAACATAAGTATAATTGCCTGGTTTTAGCAACTCTGTGTTTCTGACAGTGATTTCTCTAAATGGCGCCTTAAAAATACGAAGTGTTCTTTCTCCTTTTTTCTTTAGAAATTTTTATTGGACACCGAAGACATTTTTTTCAGTGGTTTCTTGGAACAGTTTAAAAAATGTGTGACTGTGAACAGTAGATTTATTAGTAAAATGTACTATGGATCAATGGGATGTTTCAATTAAATTCTATTTGACAGTACATAAAGGAAAATATTTCTCAGATTTCTAAGAAACAAATTTATTTCTAACTCAATTATCATTTGGATTTATTGACTGTGCACAGATTTAATGTTTATATATATCAATATCATAAAACACTTTCTTCTTGAAGGTGGATAGTGATCTACTTGCACAGACTCTTAGAGGGTATATAATTTTCAACTGTAGATTTGCATGTACACATATAAACTTTGATAGCACCTACAGGTAAAGGATGTTTTGAATTAAATTGTATTATCTTTATGACACATCTCATTTATAAAGACTTGAAAACATTAGCATGATGGGAAAGTGTTTAATAAGAGAACAAGGCAAATGCATTTCCTTGTGTACTTAGGCTTGTGTACACCGTGGTCTGTTTCTCTGGCATGCAGGGTGGTGTGTGCGTATCTGGGTATAGGTGCAGTTTGTCCAAGTACATATTAATCGGTTTATACTGGTTGAATATGTTTTCACATGTGGCTTCCATCGGTAGTGTACTGGAAAGAATACATTCTGGGGTGATCTGTATCTGAATTTAGCAGATTGTCGAAAGCAATGCTTTTTCAGCATTTGCCAAATATTGACAGAGAACCAAGTGCTAGGTGTTCAGGGCTGACCAGGCAATGATGGGACTGGCCCTGTACCACCTTGTCTGAAAATGGCTTTCAAATGTACTAACCACCTCTCCTTCTAAAGTCTTAGATAAATTCTGTTTTCAACTTATTAGTATATATGTGGTTTTAAAATTAATTTTATTCAGGTAATAATTCAGTTCGTCAAATCACCCACCCTTTAAATTCTCAGAATGAGAAAAGAGAATATGCTTTATGTGTGAACATGCAGGGAATTTTTCATTTATTTGCTCATTTATTTATTTGTTTATTGAGGGCTAGCCCACATTGTGTAAAGTATATAAAATCCACACTGTAAGCGTGCAGTTTAAATATTTTTGACCTATATACACTCATGTATCCAGAGGGAGGTATAGAGTATATCCATCACCCCCATGAGGTTCTGCCATGCCCCTTGCTGTCCTTTATTTATTTTTCTTTTTTGTTAATGCTCACTTGAGGATTTGTTTTTTATTGCTTTTCAGAGAGTGTGGAAGGGAAGGGGGGGGGAGAGAGAGAGAAATATCCATGTGAGAAAGACACATCAACTGGTTGCCTCCCCCACATGCCCCAACCAGGGTGGGGAGCAAACACACAACCCAGGTACATGCCCCTGACTGGAAATTGAACCCGCAACTCTTCGGTGCTCTGGCTGATGCTCCAAGCACTGAGCCACACCAGCCAGACCTGCCCTTTATTTGTAATAAATACATTTATTTATCCCACTCTCTGCAAAATTGTGTGTATTTGTGTGGCAATCAGCAGGCAGACTCCAGATTAATTTAATTTTCATTAGGTAGGGTTAATTTAAGAGAGAAGGAAGCATTGTGGTTTTCATTGTGTGTGAACAGAGGCAAAACTGTTGCCCTTTGGTGAGGTGTAGTGTTGCCCTGCTTTTGAAGATGCTCAGGTTTCTCACTGCACAAAGAGAATATCTAATTGATATTATTGGGTTTCTCTCTCTTTTTTCCCTAAGGCATTTAGTGGCAAGTAGAACAGGAGAGGTAGAAAAGAGCATATGCTTTGTAAAAAGCCAGACTAATAACACTTTTTGAGGGACGTCTGATTTTAAAAGTGCCTCATCTTTCATTAAAATTTACATGTAAAGTAAGGGCAGGCGTGGTGACAGGACAGCTAATGCAACTTCCACGTCTTGACATAATAACAATTGCAAGAAGCTGGAGATCCCAGATGGCAGCTTGGCCTTTGCCATCCTTTTAATAAGCTACTAACTGCTAATTATTTCACTCTTTTGGGCAAGTTAATTTACTGTTGACTCTTAAAGAGATACTGCTCTTTTTCCCCCCACGCCACACAAAACAGAGCCCTTTCACCTGGAGCTGTGACAAGTGCTTCTGTGCAGGTTGGAAGCGTTCCAGCTGATTATAACAACAACAGCAAGAATTGGGGTGGAAAATGTCGCCTAATAAACAGTGGGGGTTTTTTTGATTCTTTGAATACAGAAAATTTAAAAAAATTCATTGGCGATGGATCCTGTGTGTGTGTGTGTGTGTAAGAGCAATAGGTCAATACAGGGAGGAGATTTGAAATTTGGGGCCCATTGAAGAGTGAAAGAACAGCTGCCTCTGAAATGGTTGCTAATTCTGACAATTAATGCTGTTTTGTGAGTGTGTGATTTTCCGTGATCGCGGTGAGGGGGGAGGATGGTGTGTAATTGCTCATTTCCTAGGCTTTATGGAAATGTGCACAGTGAAGACCAGAGGACTGAGGGAGAGCCACGTCCACATGTTCTGGAGCCCTTTTAGGTGAAAGCCTGCAAAACATGCTTTTTTTTCCCTGTACTTTGACTTTCTTGGGATGATTTTATATTTTAGCACAGACACAAATTATTAAGTGAGTGACGTGTAAGTGGGCTTGGCTACACCAGGAGTGAGTGTTTGGAAAAGAACCTTGTTTGCAATGAGCTGTCTGACAATCAAAATATTTACTTAAAGATAAGCTAATGACTGTGCCTTGCAAATGCCTGCAGATCCATTACTGAAATGAGAGTCAATACTTTGGCTTGATACGATCAAAAAATAAATGGCAAACCTCAAATACTAGTGTGTGTGTGTGTGTGTGTGTGTGTGTGTGTGTGTGTATTACACTTCTCCCAAAACAAGGTAGAATGTATATCAAATAACAAAGGTAGGAAATGCTCTTGACCCATTTTCTTGAAATATTTAAACTAAACTCAGTATTGCTACTGTGATCAGTTGTTCCTTGATATTGCTGTTAAGATGTTGCTAAATGGCTTAGCATGTGCATTGAAAAACACATTCTGCAATGATTGGTGCTACCTCTGAACATGAACTTGATAATGTGAGTTTTACAGCCCAGTATCATATCTTGTGTGTTATGCAGTTGATAGGAGGACTGTGGGGCTCAAATACTAACCAACTGGCTTATTATTCAGATCTAGAGGAACTGGAGGCGTTTTAAATGTTCTATTTCTTTAAAACTAATGCATCAACTGGTTTCAAAATGGCCCCAAGGAAAAATCAGACTGAGTGTAAATTTAGAGAAGTTTTGTAATCTTTCAGAATCTGATATTATATAGCATGTTCAAGCAGATTGCCGTCTTCTGAAAGATTTTTGAGAAATGCTAATAATGTTTCAAGAAGAAAAAAGTACTGGGAAAGTAAGTTCTCAAAACACAATTTAAGACAAAGGCAAGCAGGTTTTTTGACCACAGTACTTCTCAGAGCCTTTGCTATGACAATGCAATTTATGTATCTGTAAGAAAGAAAATGTAGTTTTCAAATTTACCCAAATTTATTTGACATGAAATCCTTTTGTTTTTGTTTTTGTTTTTGTACTTTACATCCTGGATGAGCATAGCTGGAATTAAAACTAGTGTTAGTTGAGAAATTTTGGACAAGATAATTCTGAAGTCTTTTCCAAGTCAGTTATTGTAAGTTGTAATGTCTGTAGAACTTGAAAGAGGCTTTTGGATTGGCTTCACTCAAGAATGCTTTTAATTATATTTTCTGTTTTGATTGGGAGAAGTCTTTTAGATGGGTTAGTTTCAATAGGGAAATTACCGCTTCCTGGTAAAACACATACCACAGATGTTGAAAGAACTGCAGTTTTCAAGACACTAGTCTTGTTAAAACACTTCCAGTTTGTATTACCTAAGTACTGAAACGGATACCCCATATAGAGTGTATAAACGATGCTTCGGAAAACGGCCTGCGGAACTCCGGGAAGAGCTGATCTCAGCTGATCTCAGCAGAAGATGAGGAAAGTGCTAGGAACTTGAAGTCTTATTTGCTTAGAGTTTTGGAGCAGTCACTGTGATTGCTTCTGCACTGTATATCTCAGGGCATTCATTCTATTGCTCGGGGAGTTCGGCGATCAACGGCTTTTCTTCCAGACTGTAAACATGTAGGTGAAATAAATTCTTCCTGGTAAGAATTCCTTGTGCTTTGTTTAGGAATCATTGGCTCAGCTGAGGATTTTGTGGACTCCCTCTTTGCAAGGCTGAGGACTTTGTCCTATTTATGTGTTGTTCGTTCAGTATGAAGTGGTGGCCATTGATCCATCTGTAGTAAGACCATTTGCCTGGGGCTATTAATCTGATCTGTGGAGATGTAGTTTGCTGAGCCAGCCATACTCTCCCTCATTTTCCCAAGTGACCAATAATGGTCATTTAAAATGCATCGGCCGGAATTGTTATGGGTGAGGTTCCCAGTTCTAAACTAATTGATCCATGCGGCATTTGAGCCTGGTAAACCAGATATCCAGGTGTGAATTATTCTAATGCAGGGTGAGCATTCTGGAATAGTAAGAGGGCTGAGATAAATGTCAGTGCCTGACACTTACAAGCTGTGTCACCTTGTTAAACCTCATTATCCTAATAAGTAAAATGGGAACAGTAATACTTCCCCCTTTGCAGGGCTGCTGGGAGGAACCATTGAGACAATGTATCTAAGGGCTTATGTTAGAGCTTGGATCTAATATAAATCAACATTAGTTATCACCATCATAAATACATCTTGTCAATATCACCAGGCATCTGGGACCTTTGAACAGATTAATCTTTTTGCCCTTTCATGCCTTTACCTGTAAGATGCCCACATGGTAGGTTTGTTCTGGGTAATAATTGATATCATGCAGGTGAATGTGCTGTGCAAATTAAAATGGCACTAAACAACACTAAGGAATTAGTGGTCCATGAGAAATAAGCTCCATAAAATCAGGGGCGACATCTGTGTCATTCACCATGGTATCTCCAGTGCCTATATCAGTGCCTTCTTCAGAGTGGAAACAACTCAGTAAATACTTGTTGAATGGGCACTAGAGTCACTGAGCTAATCACACTTAGCAGAGTTCAGTAACACTGACAGCCTGAGCCTCCCCGAAGTCCCATTACACTTTGAGTAGAAAGGCTTTGGGCACCTCCGTTGCAAGTGGGAACAATTGGTCCCTTCCCTTAGCGCCTCCCACAACAGCCCAAATAATCCTGAGGAAACCTGTTTGTTCTGTAGGCCTTTGATGGATGTCTTTGCTCTTTCGTGTGCATAAGAGCTATGGGATTTCCTTATATTATTTGATGAGACTGTATGAACCATGTACACGACAAAAATATTGAACTCAGAGTTCCTTTTTTAAAAAATGCTGATTTGCTTAACCTTTGAAGCATATAATTCAGGGCTCAAAGGGAACTTGGAATTCCTTTATTCCACTTCACTGTAACCACGTGGATGACAAAACATATGAAAGGGTGTAAGTGCTTTATCGCCACACTGGTCATTTATAGCTATGCTGGGGTTGGGCCCAGACCTTCTGATACTATTTTCTTCCCCCTCCCCATCAAATTGCTTCAAAGATGCAACCAGGTGGTCTCAGTCATCTTCATGGCGCGAGGAACATTTGTTATAGATCATCCACAGGCTGCTGAGATCATTATTGACCCTATCGTGTAAGAAAGTTTCTGGAAATACCAAAGTTGGAGCATCCTCAACAAGGTGGTCTCTTAAATAACCTGGCTGTCCTGAAACACGGATCCAAGATAGCTTTGAAGTTATAAGTAAGTGCCTCTGATTTTCAGGGCTGGATAATGCTTTGTGTCACTTCTGGACTTCCCCTTTCCACTGCTAGGTTTTGGCTGAAATAAGAGGGTGACCCCAGTTCACTTAAAAAAGCTTTTACCCAGCCCCCCTCCTTATTTTTTCTTTTTATTGTCCCATGTTGACAGTTTATAACGAGTGGATGCTTGTGAAAAATTCACTTGGGACTGATTTTCAAACTGTCGCTTAGCAGATTTTCCACCTCCTGTCTTAAGAATAGTTTAGAATTTTATATTTACAAATTTTTAACTAAATAGGAAAATTCATTTTTCTCTCAAGTAAGAATGTGTTTACCTTTAAGTCAATTAAACTTGTTCCTTTAGGGCTTGCCATGGGTCTGATGGTTTAAATTTAGTGCCCTTTCATTAGGCACCTTTGGGGGATGTTGATCAGCCATAAAATCAGTTCTTAAATTGTTGCAAAATAGCCTTTCTTCAGACAGTTTTGATCACAAGGGTTCTCAAGTGTCAAAGTCCTTTGGAGAATCAGATAGATAAATGCAGGAGCACTAAGCTCTTCTCCAGGGTAGAATAAAATGTGTTTTCTACTGTGTGCTCAGCTTTGATGGTGATTTGTTAAAAGGAAAAAAAAAGAAAGGCAGTGATATTAAATATTTACAGGAGTGATTTAGTTGTATTATCTTGTGCCCTGCATCTCATTGTAATAGTAAAATCAACTACTGTTGAAATAAACGCCCTGGACCAGTGGTAGTGTGAAGGTCACCGCCTGGGCAAGGTTAGAGCAATTTGTGGAGAATATTGATTTTTGTCAACTTTCCAGATCCCTTCCTGTTTTTGTCGGCTTCCCTCCAAAAATAATCGGAAAAGAATACATTTGAGGATTCACGGGCTCACTCTCTCTCGCATCCTTTATGCCCTTTCTGGCCAACTGGGTAGCTGGAAGCCTTTTATGCATTTTTGTTCCATCCATTTAGTGGATGGAGACAGGACTGCTCTCCCTGGAGGGAGCGGTTGCATTTCTGTTTACTGGCTCCTCTGCTGGCCCTCGCTCAGCAGTTTGTTTTGGGGGTGAGGACCAGCGCCTCTTCTTTCTTGGAAACAGTTTATCTTGTCTGAAATGATCCTTCAATTTCTCTTCCAATTCCTCCTCTGCCTAAAGCAAATATATATATATAGTATATCTTTATTGATTTCAGAGAGAGGAAGGGAGAGAGAGAGAGAGAGGTAGAAACATCAATGGTGAGAGAGTCATTGATCGGCTGCCTCCTGCAAGATCCCTGGGATCGAGCCAGAAACCCAGGCATGTGCCCTGACCAGGAATTGAACAGCGATCTCCTGGATCATAGGTCGGTGCTCAACCGCTGAGCCACACCGGCCAGGCCAAATAAATATTTTTAAAACTTTATTTTCTATATCACTTTAAAGAAATCTCTGAATGATTGCATAGCATTCTCCCCATTTTCACAGACAAGAAAACAGAAGTTCAAGGTTACAGAACAAGTTGCAAAACTAAGACCAACCTAGTTTTTCCTGCCCTGCAAGCCTAGACTGATTCTATGTGACATATCATCACTTCAGTTAATTTTATTGAACCTCAGTTTTCCCTTCTGTAAAATGGGGGTAATGATATATTATTATAGTATATTCTTAATAAGGCATATAAATAATATTACATATATTGTAAATAATACATTAGTTTACTTTTGGTAAAATTGAGAAGTAAATGAACTAACACACGTTAAGTGCATGACAAGATGTCTCCTTTTCTATGATTTTAATGAATTGTATCTTCCCTCCACTCTTGACAGTAACAATAAAGTATAATTGAATTTAATAAGCACTGAGCACAAGGGATACACAAAATGAATAAAAATCAGTTTTTGTTCTTAAGCAGAACTCACAATATAGTTGGAGGAAAACACCTATATAAAGAATTCCAAAAGCTATTTATATAGCTCTTTTCTTGTCTTGGGCTTTGTCTGTACCAAATGCTACTTAAAATGTGAGAGCCTTTTTCTGGAGATAAGTAGTTTCCTGTGGGGTTGAGGTATTATGCTGATGTTGCTGTGGCAGCTACTTGGGGCTTGTTTCCTAACTAGTCTGTGTTTACCGGATGCCGAAGCCCAGAGAGTGGGTTGGGAAACAGGATATAACAGAGGTGTAGGCTAACTGCTATGCCAAGCAATTCCCAAATCCCAGCGGCTCGGTCGAGCGTCCCTCACTCCCATCACAGTTTGCAGGCGTGCACTTGGCCGGGTGGGGCGGGAGGTTGGGGAGGGAGAGGGAGAACTGCATAGGCGATTGGAGGTGTTTTTTTAAGGGTCAAGCCTGGAAGTAAATGTGTGCCACTTACTATTGGCCAGAACTCAGTTACATGAGCCCATCTAGTTGCGAACGAGGCGGGGAAATGTAATTTAGCTGTGTGCCCAGGAGGAAAGGGAAAGGGGTTGGGTGGACACAAAGGCAGTCTGGCCCAGTGGGTAAGCTGCAGTCTACTCATCACCCTGTGTCATGCCTGTTAATCTTCTTTAGTTTACCTTTGCTCAAACAAAAATGCGTCCATGGTTTTTATGGTGTAGAGGTTCCCTACCTATTTGTTTTTCTATAGTACACATGTACATATACGTATTTCTATTCAAACAAAACCCCACAGAGTTACAGGAATGTTTCTCGAAGTCATAAGAATCACCCAGGGAACTTGTGGAACTAAAGGCTTCTAGTTCCTACCTTAGCCCCGCAGGATCTGCAGGTCTAAGTGATTGCCATGATCAGGTGAGTCTGAACACAGTGTTATATAGCAAATTCCAAGGGATAAAGCAAGTCAAAAAGGAGGTGTAGAAGGCTCTCCCAGAAGTATGCTGTTAAATATTACATAGTTTAAAACAAGTGTCGCATTTGTCTTAGTTTATAAACCTAGTTGTTATACATGAATTTTGTTGTATTTTTTGTTTCCAGAGATTTAATCTCTATCTCGCATCCATAAATCAAAAGCTAGGAGCATGGTTGGGATCTTAGCCTAAGCTGATGGAGAGAGGCCAAATGGCTGACTCACTCAGACTTTATTTTATTCCAATCACTGAATCTTTTTTTTCCATTTTCATCATCGAATAAGGGACACCCTTGGCTAAGAGAATTTTCTTGTTGCATTAAGACAGTAAGCAGGAGTTCGTGTTTGATAGGCCTGCTCATTATTTGTGCCTGACTTGGGAACAGCTAAATGATGACAACCCACTTTAGTTTCTAGATTTGTATTATCTTACTCTATGTATAGGAACCGTAAAAACTCCGATATTTTGAACGGCACCCCCTCCTGCAAAGCTGTGCCTTCATTCCCTGTAGAGAGCGGGCGGCCGCATTGTGCTTCTGGAATGGATGTCAGAGTGTGGATAATTCTGGGCTGGCGATTTCCCCCCCCCCGCCTATTTTATCTGCCTCTTTTTGTGTCTTTGTGTGCAAGTCTATGATTACTATTGAGTTTTTCCCTAAATGCCAGCAATTATCGCACAGGTGGAGGGATTAGGAAAGAGCTGGGGGAATTGCACTAGGATTAGACTCAAGGCTCCTCCAGCCGGCTTTAAGTACAGCAAAGGAGGGCGTGCAGACTTGGAGGGGGTGGGCAGAACTGGGGGCGGGGGAGGGTGGACAGTTTGCTTCTGACATTTAAATCCCTAGATAGAGTGAAGGAAGAAACTCCCGATGAAAGAAAGAGGAACTGAGGACCTAAACTGGTTTGGGGTTATTGTTTCAGAGAGCTGGGAATACAGGAAGACATTATCCAGCCCCCTTTTTTGGAGGGGTGCTGAAAATTTTTTTTGGGGGGGGAGGAGGCAGCTGGGAGTATCTAATATATACCCAGGCCAAGAGAATTGTGGTGAGACGTCATCTTTCTTCCCAGCAGGGGAAGATTTATTAATCTGGTATGTCATCTAGGATGCTTTTTAGCTGCAAATAATAGAACTTGCAGCTCAACTGCCTTAAACAAAGAAAGGAATTTATGGGCTCAGTTCCTGAAAAGTGTAGTAACTCAAGGGATATGACCAAGACCTAGTGTCTTACTTCACCCATTTTTTGGCTTTACTTTCTTGGTATTGGCATCTTTCTTGGCAGGTTACCTCCCTTATGAGGGCTGATGGCCATTCCTAGGCTGTTCTGTTTGCTTTTTGATTCATGTTAACTAAAAAAATGTGACTCTCTTCCCCAGTAATTCCCCAAAAGTTCTGGGGCCTCAAACTAACTGGACCAGTTTAAGCCACGTGTTCATCTCTGATAATAATCAGAGGAGTGGGTTTTGCTGGCGTCTTAGGCCTGAGTCATATGCCCACATTTCAGAATTAGAGGAAAGAGTTGGCTTTTCCTGCAGCACATGGGATTCAGGGGGAGAATAGATGTTTGACCCTGAATTTTGGGAATGGGGGATAGATATTGGGTAGCAAATGCCAACTACACCTGAGTAGAATTTCAAAAATCTGAAGCCAAACACCCGGGAAACTTTGGGTGTTTATCTCTCACCCTCACCATCTGGCTGTCAAGTCGTCCAATTCCACAAAGAGGGGATGTGAGTGGGGCCCCAGCAGAGGCTCCATTTGGAAGCAGAGAGCTGGGAGGGGAAGGCCATTGGTGTCCTGGCATCTGTGTATTCCAGGAGTCAGCATCTTGGGATCTTAGTTCATTGATGTGAAAGGAGGCAGGGAAATAGCCCCAGAAACGGAGTGCCTGCCAGGTCCAACTTGCTTTAGGTAAAAACCATTCTGATGGAGCCTTCTCCTTCTGCCTGAATCTCAGGCCCCTGCTCAGGTCACCTGACGTGGATCGCCATAGACGGATCGCTGAGCGAGGCAGCCCTCTAGTCTCAAGTGTGTTTTTAACAGTTGCTCTCAGTGAATATCGGTTTCTCAAATGCCTTGCCTCATTCACGGAGCCTTTCTTTTTAGCTGCTGCTTAATCAGCTGCTGCCCCTTAGCACACTGACCTAGTTCTCAGACACATTTCGTCTGGGCTTTTAAGGCGGCGCCTCCCCTCTGTCACTGCTGACGTTAGCTGGCTCCACCCTGACTTGCGGCTGCTGTGCTCGTCACCTGCCTCACGCCCCAGCGGAGCAGGGGCCTTTGCCCAAAGGGGCAGCCGGTGTGGCAGGCACAACAGAATGAGTCTTAAGGTGCCGCGGCCGGAAGGATGTGGTTATTGTGGCCTCCAAAGCAAGGGCAAAGCCCCCTCTTTAATGGGCTGCTGCCCCTTCGCAACAAGGTTGCACTTGACCTTTCTTGAACTGCTTCCTGGGCCAGTGCTTTTCTCAGTTTCATGTGCATAGGCATTATCTGGCCATGTGTTAAAATGTGGATTCTGACTGGAGACGGTTGGGGTGGGGTGGAGCTGGAGATGTTGCATTTCTCACAAGCTTCTAGAGGTACCCATGATGCTGCTGATGTGTGGACTGCATTTTGGAGGGGCAAGTCTTTAAGGCTGTCACCCAGAATGATCTTGCAAGTGAGGCCATCTGGTTTTTGAATAAGTCAGAATGCAGCGCTCCTTGGGAGAGTTGGGGCTTAAATTCTTAGGAATCAATTGTTACCTGAAGGTAACAGGTGCCTGGTGAAACTCAAGCCTTCTCATCTTTCTTGGCTGATAGAGGTGGGTGATCATCTTTGCCTCTGTTTCCATGTCTACATGGGGTAGGATGACCTTGGCTTATTTCCCTCTAGCCTTGGGAATTTGTGATGGGTACACAGTACTGTTTCCTCATTTCCATAGGAGAGAAACATGGGAGCTAGCCTGTAATTCAGTCTCCCCCAGACTCTACTTCATGCTCCTAAAAGAGCCTGTTTCTGGAACAGATCACCTCCAGGACACGTTTCTGGGAGTCCACACAACTCACAAACTCCCATCCGATGCTGATGGTAATTATCAATAGGTATGAACATTATAAGAGTCTCAGCTCCAATTCCAGCCCCTTGCCCAAATTTCCAAGAGCTTCCACTTACACAGGAGTTGTTGTTGTAGGTCTGGGAGCCCCAAAGTGGTGATGACAATCTGTGTTCTCGCCGACATGGGCTGTCTGACCTCTGGGTATGATCTCCATCAAGTTTGTTCCACAAATGCAGCATTGGTCTGGCCCTCCCCGTCTTCTGCTGGGCCTTATTTCATCTCACCCTGTCTCCTGTCTGTATAATCCCCCAGGAGGAATCAGGTCTGAACAAAAACATACAGGAAAAAAACGCTTGAGGAATATAATCTGATGATATAACCAAGCAGGATATTTAACTGTCTGGTTGACTTCATTGTTTTGCTTGCACCAGAGGGAGGAGGGGGAAAAGCTTGGGAGAGCTGCTGGAGGAACAAAAGTGAATTAGGAGGCTCTTATTTCACAATCGGTTGCCTGCGCCTGTGTTGGCTAATGGATTTATGATGAAGCTTGGCTCCGATTTCCAGCTGGCAGTTGCCTGGGTTCAGGTGTCTACCTGGTGTCTTCCAGGATGCTGTGTAAACAGCTGTAAGTAGAGCTAGGCTTTCATTCTGCTCCGAGAAAGGCGAAAGTGTGGGTCCCCGGGCTTCCCAGGGGACTAATTCAGCAGCGGGAGAGTCAAGGAGAACACACGCCACTTGGGAGGGGGAGCCCACGCTGGGATTTTGGTCGTTTTTATAGTTACAAATGCAAGTGTTTGAGACTGAAATCTGCATTTAGGCAGCAGGAGGAGAAACATGGATGGAAATGAATTATTTATTCCATCGCAGGGGCCCTGGAATCATGGAGTGGGCATTAATCTCTTTTGGACAGGAGCCTCTGAGCAGGCTTGAGGTCCTATGGACGAGATCTGACCCCATCTGCTCCTGGCCAGACCCCTCGGCCTTGACTAATTTGCCTTAAGATAATTCGAATAAGACCCTTTACCTGCTGTTCATAAGGAGACTGTGAATATTTACCTAGCACTTGGTCAGAGAGCTGAATGTGCTTGCATCTGTGATTTCTCTTAATCCCAGAATTTCCCAGCAGGTCTGAAGGGAGAGGGGAAAGCAGGCAGGAGCCAAGTCCCACTGATGGTCTACTGGGTGCTGGGGACAGGGGTGTCCCATGTAACCTGCTCCAGCTGAATGTATGCCAGCCACTGACTCTGCACAGTAATCGAGCGAGGGAGTGTCTATTGTGCCCATTTCACTGGCGGGGAAACTGAGGTTTAAAGAGATTCAGCATCTCACCTAAGGCAGCCCAGTTCTGAATCATCCTTGCTGGGATTCAAGTGTAGGCTGCTAAGGTACCCCCATCTCACAATCCTTCTACTTCCCCATGGTAGCAGGTACAGTAAAAACATTTACAAACTTTTCCAAGGGCAGGAAGGGATAAACAAATAGTTCGGCGGTTACAGCAACCAGGATAAACAGAATAAACCCCAGTCCCCATGAAGAGCCGTTATGCCCCCTTCCCACCCTCCCGTCCTGTCTGTTTCTTCCGGGGTTCATAAATATTTGTGTGTGTAAATGCTGTTTCCCTCTCTTCCTCTTTCTGTCCCTGCTCTTTGGTGAAGACAAGGCATTTTATTAAAAAGTTCCCTCCAGGCTCTCTGCTAGATTTAGCTTATTCTTCTTGCTAAAACATTTCTGAGACAGTTGCCTAAAGCAAGGAACGGTGTGTCTAGGTGCTTTGTGTGCTTTGTCTTCAGTTATCAGGCAGGGCCCTGCTTCTGTGGGGGGGAGGGGGGTGCCGGGCATACTTCTCTGCAGGGTTTTGAAGTTGCAGGGTCCTGAACCAATGCACACAGAGCTATGCAGCTGACAGTGCTTGTGTCTTTGTGGCTTCATGGACTTCAAACCATCTCCCTTCCAAATCCATCTGTTGAGTGTCTGTTGTGTGTTGGGTGTCATAGCTTTGGAGATCATATTACTGGCCAGCTAGGGGTTACCTACCTGAAAAGGTAGCTGAGCACAGGTGAGGGAGGGCTCTGAAGGCAGGGACTTCTAGTACATGCTTCCTAATTTTTAAAAAATATGTTTTTATTGATTTCAGAGAGTAGAAGGGAGAGGGAGAGAGAGAGAGAGAAACATCAATGATGAGAGAGTCATTGATCGGTTGCCTCCTGCACGGCCCCCACTGGAGATCCAGCCCGCAACCCGGGCATGTGCCCTGACTGGGAATCGAACCGCGATCTCCTGGATCCTAGGTCGATGCTCAACCGCTGAGCCACGCTGGCCGGGCCTGCTTCCTCCTTTTGAACATTCCCTTTCTTCAGTGAACTCCAGTTCACACTCCTGTGTCTTCCACACCTCTCCTTCCCCTCCACCCCATGACTTCACTCCGTGGAGCAGCCTTGCTGTTCTTCCCTCGGCTCCTGAGTTTCACTTTCACGGGAACTGGGAGACTTTACTGAGCCTCTGGATGAGCAGGGCCGCGTGTGTAGCATGGATGAGAGGCTGGCCCTTGCTGCTGAACGCTTGCAGTCCTTGGGGGAGAGGGTCGCCAGAGGCCCGGAGTGCGGGGCCAGAGCGGCGCGGAGAGCGGGGAGCGGGCCGGGCTTGCACTCCCCGTGCCTCGAGGGGGGCGATCCTCCTCTGGCCTCTCCCCTTGCACACGCCTCCCTCCTGCCTCCCGGCCCTGGCTGCTCTATGGAAACACTCAGCCGGCCGGCCCTGCGCTCCAGCAGCTGCATTGCATCACGTGGTGCAGTCCTATTACACTTCTCTTTGTTCTCCACTTGTCTCTGTCATGTCGCCTGCCTTGATATCCTATCTTTTGTTGGACCGAAGACAAGTAAATCTTCCCTAAACTCTGTACGCCATATGTCGCCCTCCCGATGAAACGCTTTGATGCCCCTCCCTCCCCCTATAGGATGTCCTTATAGTGTAAGGAACACCCACCCTCCTTAGCCTGGCAGTCAGTGTGCCACGGCTTGGCCTGGCCTCAGCTCCCATCCCATTTAATGAAAACCCTTTGCCAGGACCAGGCCTGTGCACTCGTGACGCTCCAGTGTGCCAGGTGCAGTCTATCTTTGGGGTGCTGCTCACTCAGCTCCCCTTATCTTCGCTGTTTTCTCCCTGTCTCTAGCCACCTGTTGAAGTCTGATTCAAGTTTCACTCCCTCTGGCACCCCTTGCCTGGCCACCTCAGCTCTGCAGAAGGCCATAGTGTTTCTAGTACCACTCACTGGCCACTTACCCTGTACTGTCCCCTTCTGTCACTTATATCTCTCTCTTCATGTCTCCCCAACTAGTCTGTGAACTCTCAGAGGTGAAGGACCTCACTTCCTACTCCTTGTGATGTGACCATCACGATGCCTCTACAGACAGATGCTTGATGGTTATGGGAGGGTGGGTGGCTGTACCTGATTAGTGTTGCACAGTTTCTCCCAGTGTCAGGCATAACCACGTGACCAGAGGGTAGGGAACACATAAAAAAAAGAAATCAAGGAATTAAAAGTGGGTTTAAAATTTTAGATATCTTCCCAAGTCTCAATCTATGAACATCATAAAGGTAGTAGTTTCATGTTTGTGGGGGATGAGTAGTGTGGTTTTGGGGATACAGAAACTGACAGTGGGGTGAAGAGAAAGGTAGAAGGAGGTGAGTTGCAAAGGAATGGAGGGAGAGCTCAAATCCAAGAGCCTTGTGTGGACTGAGGAGCCCTGGGTTTAAGCCCCGACTGCGTCTCCGAATGTATAGCTTGGATAAGTCACGGCACACCTGGAGCCTTATCTGTTGAGGGAAAATTAGGACCCTGCCTTGCCTGCTCCTGATCTGTTGGGAAACCAGATGAAAGCAATTTGTAAACTGTAAAGTGCATTGTGAATGGAAAGGAGTAATGTTACTATAAAAGGCATCATCATTTACCATCTGAATCCTCCCACAGCCACACTGTGGCAGGGGTGGATCGATGGATAGGCCTATTGTGACAGGATGGAAGCCACCAGACTGGAAGGAGCCTGTGGTCAGATCCTGCAGGGCCCACAGTCCTGCCTCTGGGCAAATGTTGTCACATCAGGGAAGTGCTTGCCCAGGCCTGGGGCAGGTGTGTGGCCCTAACCTTGCTGAAGACAGGTATAAGTGGGAGGCCACTTCTAGGATGCCATAGGGTGTCAGTTACCATGGTTACTGTAGATAGGTTGTGGGGTGTCAGTATGAGCTTCAAAACTAGCAGAAGACCTGACCTGGGTTGTGGTCCCCGCTCTATACTTGCCAATCCTGAACACTTTCTATAAATACAGTATTTAGTCTATCAAGCCCCGACTGAATGCTTTGTGGCCACGATTTTAGTTAAGCCTTGAGACAACACTGTGAGCTGGATACTACTGTTACTTTCCTACTACAGAGGAGGGAACTGGTTCAAGGATGTTAACAGACTAATTCAAGGTCACTGACTAGTGAGATACAGGAGCTGGGATTGGAACTCAGGCCTCTCTGCCAATCCTGAGCTTTTAGCCACTAAGCTCTGCTGTCTTTAACCTCTTAGAACCTCAGTCTCCTCATCTGTATCCTGGGGATTATATCTGCCCTGCTCTTTACATGGGGTGTGAGGATCTGGGGAGAGAATGGATATGGAAGGACTGTGTACACTGGAAAGTATCTGGTTTGTATGAGTAGTCACTGAGCACCCACTGCATGCCCAGAATTGCTTTGGGTGCTGGGATACAGTGGGGGATGGGATAGCCAAGGTGGGTGCTCACACTGAGGTACGTTCCAGTCAGAATCTGTTAGTAGACGGAGCTGTTGGAAAGTGGGGAGGGAAGAAAAGAATGCAGCCATCTAAGAACAATGGTGTTTTCAGAAGGGAAGAAGTCAGGTTAACTGGGAGCCATTGCCCTTTCAATCCACCCCCCTTCCCAAGTATAAATAACAGGATCAAATGAAGAGATTAAGCAATGTGGGAAATTTACAAAGACAGTTAAATAGAGCAAAGCAAAGAGAGTGCATTTTACAAAAGAACAAATCATTTTAGGACGTTTTGATCGGCATGAAAAAGGAAATCACAGTTCTAGAAGGTGAGAAGTATGCAATGGATGTAATATATCTAGATTTTAGTAAAATCACTTGAAGGAGAAATGGCCCGAGATCTTGCCTGAGAAATTAATTCAAATTGGCCAGGGTGGAAGCTGTGCCACTCAGAGTGAGAACTGGCTGGGGGGTGGGAGTGAAGGGCCTGATGACAAATGACCACAGCTCTTGGGGGGTAATGGGGTTAGGTGAGAAGACTCAATTTAGCGATCATCACTTAGTGATCTGGAAGAACGGCTAAGCTCCTGTAATGACATTCATACATGATGCTAAATTGGGAGGTGTCACCATGATGGCTCGTGGAAGGAAGCACAGAATAGAAGGACGGCAGTCAAGGTCAGGAGGCCACGGCCACGAAGGCAGGAACAATGGGGGTGGGGTGCAGGCAAGGGCAAACAGAGGGAATTTCCTTGAGGAAAATCTGCAAACATTAAAAAATATATATCTAGTAGCATCAGGACAGGAATGAGAGACAGATGTTCAAGGCTGTCCAAGGATTTATCCTTCCATGATTTGAGCTAAACATTAGGAGTGATCAGGAGGTACATTTGGGGGAGCCATGGTGGGTTTTTAACAGCCATGGTCCTGTCAGACTGAGTCCCTTCCCCTGTCTTTGATGATAGTTGTAGAGGCAGAACTACTCTGACTTTCAGCCTCCTTGAGAACAGGGGCTCTCGTGACATACTGTGAACATTTGTATCCTAGCTCTGTTACTTCATTGTGAAGTGGGAAAGTAATAGCACTTACTTTAGGGGTTTTATGAGGATTAGATAAATGAAATGGGCCAGCACCATGCCTGGTATGTAGTAAGTGCTTGATACATATTATTATTATTATTTTCATCATCATCATCATCACTATTGCCCTGTGGGTATGGTCTGTCTCTATGGTGGAATATACCAACTTAAACAGATCATGGCCTTTCTGGTTAAAGTGGGGGAAGAGACAGCCAGAGAACACTATTTGAAAACTACCAACAGAGTGAAAAGAGTATAAAGTCAGAGGATCCAGATCCAAACTCTGTTACAGGTGACTTGAATGCATCACTTCTTTGCCTCTGTTTCTACATCTACAAACATCTGGGGCTGAACCTGATCATCTTTGAGGTTCCTCCTAGCTCAAAAAGTTCATGAGTCTATAAAAAATACAATGTGAGCTGGGATTTATATTATTCGAGTTGTCAGCTTTGGAGCATATATTCCAGGACATATCACTCTACAGACCTATTCTCTACCAGCGATTGCCGCCCAATTGTAAGTTGACTGACTCATGTACTTTACCACTGAAAGTGTGTCCCAGGAACCACCCTTAGTCCTGGGCAAACCAGGACAGTTGGCCAGCCTGCCTGTGAGATGGCTGCCAGACTGTAGGAAGTAGCATGGCAGTCCAGAAACACATCTGCCGGCCTGAACAGTCCAACAGCTGTGGGACCATCCTCAGGAAGCCATCCAACATTTTTCATGGGTATTGTCTTAATTTGGGCTGCTATCATAAAATAGCACAGACTGGGTGGCTTAAACAATAGAAATTTATTTCTCACATTCTGGAGGCTAAGAAATCTAAGATGAAGATGCAAGTCAACTCAGTTCCTGGTGAGAACTCTCTTCTTGGTTTAGCGATGGCTGCCTTCTGGAGGAGAGAGAGATCATTTATCTCTTCATATAGTGGCTCCACCCTCATAATCTATCTCCCAAGGGCTCTACCCCCAAATACCCTCACATTGGGGTTAGGGCTTCAACATCTGTTTTGGGAGTGGGGCACAAACATTCATTCCATAGCAGGACTGGGCTGATCAAAGTTGTGTTATCATGGGAAATGCTGCAATGGAGGTGCCCAAGGGTTCTTGGGGTCACTCCTCATGTCTACATTGACCCAGTTCCATGTAATGCTTTTACTCAGGCTGCTTCTTGGCTACTTTTAGTCTTGACATATGTACTGAGAGGAGGGTAGTAAGTCTTAGAAGGATCCTACTTCACAGGCTCAATAAATGCAAGGCTCCTCTGTGGAAAGAGTGAGCTAAAAAGAGGAGTTGGTCTTGTTTTCCAGAGTTCTATTTGGAATAACATGTTCACTTTGGGATTCTTCAGGGACCAGAAAGATGACAGATTGAAGGGTACAGCGAGGGAGTCATTCAAATGATTGACAAGCTAGAGGAAATAACTGACAAGAAGAAATGAAAGAACAAAAGACCGTGCACCAGGCAGGGTGCACGTGTGTGCATGCAGGGCAAGAGACGGTAACCAGGACACCAGAGGGGAGAGCTAGATGAGGCGAGGCATCCACAGGGGAGTGTGGATGGAGGCAAACTGCTCTAAAGCTGCACATTTAACTTAGCGGATATTTATTTAACATTTCCTTACTCTGTGTCATGATTTGTTCTAGGTGTGGGGAGAGCATAAAGATGATGATTATCCTGTCTTTGTTCTAGTAGCAGAGGTGGGCAGCACGTGTAGTTGTGAAGGGCATGTAGCTGTGCTGCTTTGGGAAGTTACAAAACCTTTCTGTGCCTTAGTTCTCTTATCCATAGGATGGACATACATTGGTGTGTTTGAAGAAAATTGAGGATGCTGATAAGGCTGGAACCAAATGAGTGAAAGGAGAGCAGTTGGTGGTGATACCAGAGAGGAAGCAGGGTGTAACCATCAGGGTTCAACCAGAGGAGCAGAACCAGCAGGAGAGGGAGATACATATGTTAGACTTTGCCTGTTGCAGGTTCAACGTTGCTTTATACCAATGAGGTGAATCAGCAGATCAGGAGCACTTAACACTGTGTGTGGGCTGCAAATATCTACTGCTTTTCTTCCACTCTGCAGATCTCCCTTGGGGTCCACTCTGAGTGGGAACATACAAGGAAGGGAATTCTGGGAAACCTAGTTCAGCCTAGCCAAGCTGACACATTATGAAGCCACCACACAAAATGGGTGGGTGGGGGCCCCTAGGAAGTCTAGAGAAACATCCTCATGAGACTTTCTTGACTGTTTGCCCAATAAACAATGACTCTTTCATTAGAGCTATTTCTCAGGGTGAGGTCCCTTTGGTTTTCTAGCAGTTACCCATATGCCCAGGTGGTAACCGATAGGAAGGAGATTTGATTCATGGTCCCTAGAGTGGAAGACTTTAGTTGCATCAATCATCATTAACCAGAGCATCGTTTTTAGCTATTTGATGCAATAGAATTTGATTGACGCAATTATTCCACGTAATAGAAATAAAAAATTAAAGAAGAGCTTGGCTTTGGGGAATATTCTTTTTTTAAAAAGCTAATGCAAGTATGGAGAAAACCATCCAGTTAAATTTAATCATTCATTTATTTATTTGTTCCACAAATATTTGTGCTCAGCACAGGCACATCAATGAGCTGAGAACGGAGGCGATGCATACATTGTATAAACATTGATTGAACTTCCACTGTCTTAAACACCAAGCATACAGAGATGGACCTTGATAGCAAGAATTTTCCAGATCTGTAACTTCAATCCAGTACAAACAGAAGTATGCACAGGTATGGAGATGTCACCAGCAGCAAGTGTCTGAGCCTCTCTGGGCAGAGCGGAAAGGCTTTGAGACAACATAATTTCTGTGTCTAAGATGATGTGCTCACTCTCAAATTGTCTAGTTGAGGAGTCACCATGTATTCAAGGCAAAGTCCTGTCTTATAACTGCAGACCTGGGCTGCACGAGACGTGGAGCAGGTAATTGGGGGGGAGGAGGGAGAAGATTCCACCACAGGGCCATTCACAGCTTTGAAAACCAGAGGCAGTTCTGTGCTCATCTCAGAACCTTCACGGCGTCTAGAAACGTCTCTTTCCACTGGAAATATCCTGCTCAGAAATAGTATGTTTGGCGGAGGCCTCCTCTCCTGCAGTCTTTGCCTTTGTGTACAGTGTGTTAAAATAAGAGAGCTTCTGATTCAGAGGAATTATAAAATACTATAGTAATTACGAAGTTCACTTTTATGACTCACTTTGCTTTAATCATGACTCTCTACAGGGAACCCTTCTCAGAGTTAAAAATCCTACTTGCTGTTTATATTTTGTAAGTGTCAACGGATTCGAAATGTTGAGATTGACTCACTTGGCAACATGGAGTCTGGGGGAGAGGGGGGTGCCAGGATGATGACAGCTTCCAGTGTTTGTATGTCTCTTTAAAAGTGCAGGAAATACGTGGGCTGCTTTGTGAGGACTGCATCACAGGTATGCTCGATCGCAGAGCACCTTGTTTGAGATCTGTATTTATATTTCTCCCCGGCGCTCCGGTCTAATTGCCCTCTCCAGAATGGAGGCCTCCTCTGCCTTTTGGCTTCATTAACGGCTTTCATTTTCATTAAGAGCGTTGCGCTAATGGACTGTTATAAAATGCACAGTTGTTTCTTGCAGTCACCGCCAAATGACTCTCATCTACTGACAGTTTTGTGCATTAGGCCGAAAAGAAGAGGGGAGACGCCGGTGGAAATGAGGGAGAAGTATCCAGACGCAAGATCTACCTACTGTCCTTAAGCCTCTTTGGGGAAGTTGGGATCAGCACCTGCAATTCTATGAGTGTTTTCTATCCTTTCTCTTTTCACTGCCTCTCGGTTGGCAAAATGGAGTGAAGGAAGCTCGTTTTTTCTCATAATATTTTGGAATTTGAGAGTGTTGTAAATAAGACTTAAAGAGGCCTCGCAGGAAGGAGCACTGATAATAGGATTTCACCAGCCTCGCTCCAAATACACACACATTGGTTAATTATTGTTGTTTTGAGCATCAAAAAAATTGATGCCCATTGGGCTATCCTTGGTGTGCTATCCACTCTACTCAATGGAAGGCCCAATATTGATGAATGCTTGCAGAATTTGATTTCTTTATAGAGGAGGCTGGTCTCTGTACTCCTGGTATCACAGCTAAGCAGATATTTTAAAATCTTAGAGCTTTAAGTAAGCTTAGAGATAAATAATTCACCCCTCTCTCCCATTTTCATGAAGCTGAGAGAGGTTAAGTAACTGGAAGGTACAACTTAGATGTTAGCTGGGGCCACTCTGACCCTAGGGGTTGGTTAAACTTGACAGGAGCCCTACCCCAAAAATGGCATAATGACAACTACTCCCCATCTCCTTCCTGTGCTCTCTCTCTCTGATCCTTCCTCCCCCCAAACACCAAGACAATTCTCCCTCTCATTGCACACAGAATGAGCACACCCAGTTTTAGGTGGCCTTGGTCATCTCTTCTTTTACTCCAATCCCTTTCCCAAACAAATTTAAATCTTTCTCACACCACTTACAGCGAACAACATTTTCTCCATTATATTACATGAGATTCACAGCTGGTCTAAAACTCAGGTTTTAAACCTTCAAATCTCTGCTCTTCTCCCAGCATAATTTATCTGCTTTGAATAAGATTTTCTGTGCGCGTAAATCCATCACCACGTAATGATGTACTTGGGTTTCCTTTGAATCTGTCACATCTGTTGTGTTTCAGAGGAGGGAGCAAAGATCAGCCAACATTTTAATGGGCTGATACATAGAATCAAGCTTTAAAGTCTTTATATTAGCTAACTATTATTAAAATCGTTGCAATTAGATATTTTATTGTGTTCTTAATATGGATGTTAGTATTATCTAATTAATATCTTTGCAGATGAAATGATAACATGTACTCATTCCCTAGCAGTGCTTCCTTATCTTGCTAAATGCATACCCATTGCCCCTTATTAAATAGAAAAAAAACCTGGTAAATTTCCTAACATTCCTCAGTGCTATGTTCTCATGTATTTTAAACATTGGAGCCAGCATCTGTTTGCCTTTGTGATTGAGCATGCAAATTCGAAAGGGTCAGGGCTCAGGCTCGTATATTTTATGCAGGGTGTTCGGCTTGTCATGAGCCCGTAATGTCAAATAATAACCACAAGGATTTACAAAGCCCAGTTTGAGAAAGGTCACCAAAATGTATAAGTTGACTTTGCGAGTGGATTCTGTAGGCTTGGCGTGAGGATAATTACATCTTAAACCTTCACTAAAGTTTGGAAAAGCCAGGCTGAATTTGGGATTTAAACACCCTGGGCTGATCCGCCTCCCTTTCCCGTCATGCCTTACACATATCTCTCAGTTCGGATATTGAGGACTGCCTTTAAAAGTACTGTTTCGGAAACGTTTTTTTAAAAGGATTGAAAGTTTGACTTTGTCAGTATTTAAAACACACAGAAGGATCCCAAGATGCAAAGCATTCTGGGACTAGAGAGCAGGGTGCATGTGGTGCCCCAGGTCTCCACGACAAAAACCAAAAAACAACAAAAAAGGCAGTGTTTACAAATCTTTGAAAAAGCTTCCCTGGAAGGGCCAGTAATAGTTCAGTGCAGCCCCGGACGCTGTGCTTGAAGCCCTGTCCTGGATCAGGTGGTACAGGCTTCCAGGGTTTGTGGGCCGGGAGCAGGTGGTGTTCACTCCCAGGGAAACGGCTGGAGAGGGAGGGACCCTGAGGGGTGGCGGCAGGGTGCAGGCGGGGAGGGTGCAGAAGATGAACTGGTAATGTCCCAGGTGCCTGGATGTGAGTGCTCGATGACTCCACGTAAAAATAATTCTATCTTGAGATCAGCACTTCACCGAGCCGCACAGCCATCAGCGTACAGTGCTGCAGGCCACCTTACGACAGGGCCGCTTGAGTCCCGCCAGCCAGGCCTCGTGGCAGGGAGCCATGAAGTAGCCCAGGGTTAGGTAACTGGAGTTTGATATTGAGAAATACCCGGGAACTTTGGAGCTAAGCCAACCTGAAGGTCAGAACCCTGACCCTATCCTTATAGCTGTGTGGCTGGGTAAGTCGTTTAATCCTCTGAGCCTTAGTTCCCTCTTCTAAAATGGGGCAATAATTAGGACCTCACCACTGTGCTTTCGAAGTAAATGAGTTAGTGTGTGGAAAGCAGGTGGCAGAATACCTGCCACAAGACAGGCCCTCAAATATTTTTTATTTCCCTTCAATTCCTTTCCTCTGCCCCATCAGTTTTCTTCTCTGCTCCAGGTCCCTAGCCTATGCCACATTTTCTCAGAGCTGTGCTCTCAGTTTGCTATCACACCACCCCTTCCATGGAGCTGGCTGAAAAGGCTTTAAGTATCATCTAACCTAAGCAAAAAACCTATAACCTTTTGGAGACAATTTTGTGGGATTAAAAACTCATTGCAATCTAAAGGAATGAATCACTAATGGTGGAATTTCTGGTTCTTGGCTTCCTGTTTCAGGAATCAGCTTTGTTTGGGGCCATGCCTATCTTGGTGTCATAAGTTATAATTTTAGGAACATTTCGCCCCTTTTCTTCATTGAAGTAGGTCTTTGTCTACCTACTTGCAAAGCCAACCTGGCTATGTGGTAGGGGGCTCCCCAGGACTACTTTAATCAGAAGTAGGGCTAACTTCAATTACCGTGCCAGTGCGTGTGGGCCAGAGAGCTTGTACACAGCTTCATTAGTAAATCTACTGTGCTGGGCTTTTCCAGAGATCATGCTTCCTGATTTGGTCCCTGGATAAATTTGCAAGTACTAATTTAGTTGTTGCTGGAGAGCATTCAAACCTGTGGCAGGACTATTTCTCCCTAGACTGTTAGGCATTTGATTGGCAGGGGCTTGGATTCTGGCAAATTCTCAGGCCTGGAGCGGGGGCTGGTCATCCAGCCAGGTGCAGGGTTAAGGAATTGTTGGGGAGCACATGGCAGAAGAGGCTTGTGAGGTCAGTGCCTTGAGGGGTTTGCACTGTGACTGTCAGATCTAAATTTAAATAGAGATTTATTGAGTGCCTACTATGTGCCAGGTAGCAAAATATCCCTGCCCATTGTGGATCTTACATCCTAATGGGGGGACAACAAAGAATAATCCCAATAAATACATTAGGTAGATATATAGACGGGTGGATGGATGGATAGGTAGGTAGATATAGGTAATGTGTTGGAAGATGATTTGGGCGCTAGGAAAAAAGTAATAAACCAGGGAAAGTTAGATTGAAGTGTGGGTGAGGGATGGAGCACACTTTTCTAGAAGGTGGTTAGAGAGACCTCGCGGAAAATGCGATACCTGAATGAGGCTACATAGGGGTGAGCGTACTGACCAGGAGCTGGCGTGGAGAGTGGGCAGGTAGAGGGAGTAATTTGGCGAAGGTTCGGAGGGGAAAGACTTGTGGACACTTGTAGGAACAATCAGAGCCCACGTGCCTGAAGCAGAGTAAACAAGAGGGAGACAAACAGGAGGTAAGTCAGGGAGTAGATTGGTGGACATACCTAGATGGCCATTGTGAGGACTTTGGCTTTTACTGTGAGAGAAATGGGGAGTCAATAGAAGGTTTTAAGCAGAGACTCTCATTTATATTTTAAAAGGATCCTTTGGACTGCTGTGAAGAAAATGGACTATGAGGAGGTGGAAACAGGGGACCCAATAGGAGGCTCCTGGAAAGAAGGGAGAAGTGAGGGTGCATTGGCCGGGAGCAGTAAAGATATAAAAGCGGACACATTCATTCTGGGTTTCCTTGGAAGGTAGAGCCAATGGGGTTTGCTGTTGGATTGGATGTGGCATTTGAGAAGAGAGGGCTGACATTTGCTCTGAGCAACAGGAAGGAAGGCATTGCCCTTGACCAAGAAAGGAAGACTGTGGAAGGAGGCACTTTAGGGGGAAAGAGCCAGAGCCTCGTTGAGTTATATTAAACCTGAGATGCAAAAGTTTGGCTTTGACATCAGGGAGGTGGTTGAGCTTGAGGTTAAGTTCAGGGCTGAGGACTGGGCTGGAGATATGAACTTGAGAGTCATCAGCATACAGGTGGCCATGGAAGCCAGGACACTTTCCAGAATCACTTCTTTTTAGTGAGATGTTCCTGCCTTTGTCAGAACTCATGTTTCCCTGGAGTAGATTTGGGTGTAACCTCTGGCCATAGCTGACTTCTGCTTTGTTCTCCTACCTGAGGCTTATACCTGATTGGATTCAGGTGTCTCCAGAGTGGAGGGCCTGCTCCCCAAGGAGGGCACAAGTTGATCCACTGGGACGTTAGGAAGAGCATGTTAGAACTTCCATTTATCTTTGATCTTGTTTTAAAACTTGTGTGTGTTTGTTTTATAATATACTTAAATATGGTTATGATTTATGGAATCCATTTATTGAGAATGTGTGTTTAAAAACTTCCAACTAAGAAGGTGGAAGATTTAAAAAGTTTAGAGGCCACTGCCTGGATGAAGGAGAAAGGAAACGTTTGTTAATTCAGAGCCTCTAATGGGGACAGATTGGAGCACTGCTTCTTTGTCCCTGTTGGAGTGAGATGGACACTCAGCTTGCCTATTGTAGAAGATATCCCTTTTTTAAGGGGACATTCAGATTCCACTAACCCTTGATGAAGCAACCTACTAGGGCTAGGCAGAGCAATGGGCATTTTCACTGAGGATAAATGGACATTTATCCTCAGAGCAAACCTGGGAGGTCGAACCACAGGCTCACTCCCCATGAAGGAACAGGAAAGGAGGCGAGTTGATGGTGGGCACATGGTGGGAGCCTTCTCAGGACCCCCCTGGTCCACCAGGGCGCCTTCCACACACTGGGGAAGGTGTCCTTCTAGGCTCTCATCTCAAGACCACTGTTTTCTAGACCACCATCACCCCATGGAATTCTTGATTTGAAACAGTTCAATTTCTTTCTCTCAAAATTCCTTTTGAGTTTCAGAAAACATTCTTCAAGTCTCAAATCTCCACTTGAAGTGATAAAAAAAAATTGGGCAATGCCAAATGGTGGGCAATGGCTCTCTCGGGAGGCAAAAAGACTGTTGCATTTAAAAAATCTTTTTCTCGATCTTTAAGTCTTTTATAGGAGAGCCTCAATTTCACCCGTTGTCTAAGGTCCTCAGGCACTTTGTCAGCTCTTTTATATCATTAGCTACCTCTTCATATGTTGATGTCTTATTTCTCTAGCTAGACTGTAAAATCTTAAGGGTAAGAACTCTGCCTAAGGAACTTCAGCCTCCCTTCCATCCCTCTAACCTTTTAGTCCCTTGTACCTGTGGGTGTTTAATAATGACTTATTGGTTGATTACTAATATTAATAGCTCAAATGCCTCACATAACCAATAAAATAAAATGAAAGCATTAATTAAACCGTTTTATTATAGGAGCCAAAAGGAAGGCAGCTATAGTTCTCTTACCTTCTCCATCACCTTTAGTTTGCTGAGTGTAAAGGGCAAGCGTTGCCTCAGGCTCTTGGGGTCTCCTGAGGTCTCTGGATCGTGACAGAAATGATTTCTGAGACTGAAGCCTCTCTCCAGGGAGGGCCCTGGCTCCAACTCCATGAAATGCAAATCTGAGAACCTTGGGGAAAGCTCAGGCTTATGGACAAGAGTGTGAGTCTAGAGAGAACATCGCTAAAGTAACCAGAGCCCCAACTCAGAAGGTTTTGCCTGCGTTCACAAAAAGCCTAATCGCTTTCCATTTTTAAAAGGGACTCCACAAAGTAGACTTGAGAATGTGCTTTGGAGCTATGGTCTTCAAAATCCAGAGCTCCTCAAAAAGCACTGGGGAAGTTAAGTTCAGCTCCTGGGCCCGTCTCCCAGAGAGTGATTCAATAGGGGCCCAGGTATATGCGTTTAGTATTGACTTAGTTTATGTAAGTACATAAATGTAGGTGGTTCTAGAGACCACACTCAGAGAATTACCACGCTTTCACTTGGAGTTGTGAGTGAGGCTTGGGCCTGGGTTTTCTGAATTGGTCTGATTGTCTTTAATGTGTTAATTACCCCTTTGCCAGTAGCTGCCTTTTCTCATGCATGCTTGGTGAAGGTTATAAGAGTTACAGAGAAAGGGACGGTAATGGGGAGAGCAGGAAACAGAGGGAAGGCAAAGCAGCTTTGGGGGTGATAAAGTAAGTGCTGACCTGGGATTGGTGACAGCTTCCTACCTGTGTCATCAGGAGGGAGCCAGGCAGTCTCTGGTCCACTGGTAGCCCTGTGCTCCTGTACAAGGGCTGGCCTGGGCTTGCAAAGTCTGTCCAACCCTGTGTCTCAGGAAGAGCCCTGGAGATCTTCTCTAAAGACATAAGATCTAAACAAAATTTCTCTCTCCAGCATGCTAATTTATTCAACACTCCTGGAGCCCTGCAAAGGCCTCAAGCGTAGCAGTGATATTCTCCAAGGAGTTTGGGGTCTTTATTTTTTAGCTGCCTTTGTTCAGTGCATCCAGAGTTGAATAGATGAGTAAGGACTGTTTGGGGCAATGAAGTATGTAGGAAGATGGGCTCACAGCCAAACTCTAAGATCCTGAGGGTCATTTCTGACCCAGCTTCAGCTCCTCTCAGCTCGTTGATTTCAGAGTCCCCAGGGGGAAGGTGGGTGGATGGGTGAGTACCTGGGGGGGTGGATGGAGTGGAGTGTGGGGGTAGGTATTGTATAGTCTTCTCCTTGCCTTGGTGATTATTAGGTTGTTATTGTCAATGACATGGAAGCATAGATGAGGCAGATGAATGTCAGAGGGATGGAGGAGGGTGGGTGGGTGGAGGGGGAGAGAGTAACCAAAGAATTTATATGCATATATGCACACCCCAAGGACACGGACAATGGTGGGGAGAGGGACTGGGGAGGGGGAAGGAATGGGGTGGAACGGGTTATTGGGGAGAAAAAGGGACATCTGTAATATTTTAAACAAAAATAAAATTAATTAAAAAAAAAAGTGAGCCAGACCTTTCTGCCACCAAAGAATAAGTCATTCCCAGCAGAGTAAATGTAGTCCACAGACATATCTGTGTCTCCCACCAGCTCTGCCCTTTAGGTTGCTTCTCTATAGCATTTCCCTTAAAGTGGCACCATCTTACTCTAACAGTAGCCACTAGCCACAATTTAAATTTCCATTCCCCACTCTTGCTACTCACAGTTCAAGTGCCCATAGCTGCATGCAGCTAGTGGCTAATGTAGTGCACAGAGCAGAATCACAGAACATTTCCATCATCAGACATTCCTATTTAACAGAACTGCCTCAAAGTCCTTGGGGGATTAGAACCCCCTTCCTTGGGCCTGTGTTTTCAGGTGGGGGAAATGGAGACCTTCCTTCTCAATGCACTCGGTAGTCACTACACACCCAGGGCCACCTGATGGCCGGCACAGGAGTGGAATTGACGGGTGTAGAGGGCACATGGTGGCACGGAACATACTGGAGTTCCAAAAATGGATAAAATAAGCCATAGTGGAAGTGAGAGGACTAATAAACTAAAGGATAAATTAGATTTAAAAGGAAATGGAAGCAGAATGCAGGCCCTGGTAAATACAGTCACTGGGACTTGTAGCTTAAAACCTTGGACTTCACATTTGAACATTTGAAGGGGCCTCTTGGGGTGGTTTTATTTTCTTATCTTAGGGATGAGGGCATTCTGTTTTTGAGATGTTGAGCGACTTGTGCAAGGCAGTGGAGTTGGTTGGGCTGAGAGTAGGACCTAGAGCTCCTCACTGTGAAGCCTTTGCTTTGTGTGTTGGACCATCCTGTTTTTCAAAGGGAAGAGTATGGCCTGATGGGTCCAAGGCAAATAGACTAGTTGGGAGTCTTTGGTCCCACCCCACCTTGTGACACTAGTTGTAGAAGTGGAAGGGGAGAGGGAAATATTATTTCTGAATCTTTACCCCACTCCAGGCCCCATGCTTGACCTTTACAATATATTGTCATACGGGAGGCAGATACTGTTTTCTCATTTTAACAGATGAGGAAACTGAGGCTCAGAGAAACTTACAATCTTGCCCAAAGTCTCAAAGCTAGTAAGCAGATAGGATACAAATTTAGGTCTAAAATATTTCTGTTGCAACTATCCAGCTCTGGCATCGTATCAGGAAAGCAGCCATAGGCAATAGTAAGTAACAAAAAGGGGCATGGCTGGGTTCTAACTCAGTAACTCTGCTGTCTGGGGTAGGACAGGATTTGGCCTACTGAAGGCTATGATTTGCTGATCTCTCAGCATGGTATGAGATGTGCTCCCTTTTCGAAGGGAAGACTGGTGTCCCTTGTACTAGAAGTCAAAGATTTCAGGGACTCAGAAATGATTACCCTAAATCCCTCACCCTCAAGAACAAATCTCTCTGCTCATAGTTACTTCAAGTCTTCAGCTAATATTTGGTTCCCTATTGAAATGCAAATTCCCTGAACTAGCAATCCTTTTAAGCCGACAAACAGCATTTACATCCCAGAATAAATGTATTCAGGATCCCTTTAGATGGGAATAGGAGAAGAGGACCCTGGAACACGAACCTGAGGCTCTAACTCATCTATACTATTGTCTAGGGTAGAGACAGCTGGGCCTTACCCGGCTCTCCACTTTTAGGGTATGCTTGTCTGTGCCAACAATCAAAATATTCATCTTTCCAAAGGGTATTCCGGTGTGTGAAAGAGAGGACACTCGATCAGCTGTCCTAATCAAGAGGTTAGGGACGGATTACCTGGGATGTGGAATTTACAGTGCTCACACCCTGCAGTTCTGGGCAAAGCAGGATAGAGTGAGGGAGAAAGTCTGAGCATCTCAGATGATCAATTCCCACAGTAACGGTTTGGAGACAGCACAACATATCCCCACTGAACTCAAAGGCAGTTCGGAGAGTCTCAGAGGAATATCCAATTCCTTTTACTTGAACTTGAGCTAGGAGGCACTGTTACAGGTCATTCAAGCATAGAGCAACGCCCGTGCAAGTTGGGGAACGCTTCTTAGGGCCACAATCCACGCATTCGACACAGTTCTATCTAGGGTGAGGTCAAATTGAGGGATGGCGGAAAAATGCATTTTAAACATGACAGAGTCTTTGTTGTCATATTTATACAGCAGGTCACTATTTTTAGAGGACTTTTAAGTGATTTAATTTAACCCTTGCACCAGTTCTGTGAGACGGACTCATAAGGAAGCTGAGGCCTTGCGTGTTAATGACTTGCCCGAGTTGCCACAGCAAGTCAGTGGCAAAGCTAAGGCTTAATTCAGTCTCTTGACTCAATCTCCAGTGCTTCCCACTAGATCAAAGCTAGTAAGCAGATAGATCACTAGATCACTCTGGATAAAACTGGAGACAAAGGACAGGAAGCCGTCAGCATGAAATGTCTCCCGGCTAGGCCAGCCGTTCTCCACCTTGGCTGCACACTGCAATTATCTGGGGAGATTTTAAAAGTCCTCAGACCAATTATTCCGAAGTTCTGGGCATGGGACCCCAGCATCAACATATTGTAAAGCTCCCCAGGAGGTTCGGTTGTATGAAGATTGAGCACACAGTTTTAAATCCCTGCAAGTTGTATTAGGTGGTGATGCTTGGCTCTAGCTGCACGTTAGAATCATCGGAGGAACCCTAAGAAATACCTGTGCCTGGCCCCACCCAGGTCACAGAGCTGGGAGCTCTAGGGTTGGTGGTTACTATAATTTTTTAATTCCTCAGATGATTCCACTGTGTAGCCAGGGTTTCGAACCACAGCATTACCTCATCTCTTTGCCTCCAAGCAGGCTTGCTGTCCATCACAGTGGATCCCACCCCTCTCTTCTCTCAGCCTCACCCCTGGGCAAAGAAGCACTTGTTTAAAATGTGGAACCATCTGCGCAGCTCAGTGCTTGTCCAGCTTTGTGTTTTTATTACCCACAACCAGGGGCAGCTGGTGACCCAGGAAGATCCTAGGAACCACACCCAACGTTCCTACGTCTGGGCGTATTGGAGCCCCTCAACCAGCATGCAAAGTATATTCATCAGCATTTGCCTTTAGCTACTACATTTAGGATTCTCCTGCATGGTGAAGTTTCTCCAATAGGTAGCCAAAGCCAGAGGAGGAGATGCCGAATTTATTGAAATTCCTTTGGGCGGGTCCACTGGTTGGCGACACATGCTCATCAGTATAACCGAAAAGCGTCCTGCCTTCCTCCTGCACAGGGGCACGCCCGTCCCCCAGAAGGCAGGACAGTACAGCCTGCAGGATGGTGGGAGCTGCCACCCTGGCGTGGCTGCTTTGACCTAAGTCCTGTTGGGGACCTTGGATAACCAAATCTTCCCTAATCGGGGCCGAGCTAGCCTTGCCTCTCCCGAAGTCTACTCTTCACTCGATGATGGTGCAGGGACAGGGCCCTGCTGGCCACCTGCCTATTGGATCCCATCCCAGTTAGTACAGCATCAGGCAAGTCTGGTCCCCCTGGGCTTGCTGGTTACAAATGCAGGATCTCAGAATCTTGGGAGGGGGTCAGGGCTGGGAATTTAAATCCTTAGCAAGCGTTAGGCCTTTCCTGACTTTCTGAAGTGTGAGACCGCTGCACGAACAACATGGGTATGTTTTAGAAAGCCTGGATCCACCAGTTCTCAGGAGTAAACAAGCAAGGGAGTCCTGCGGACTGGACAGCACCAAGTCGGGCGAGCAGGGCTCAGTAAGTCACGAGAAGAGGGGACTGTGGCCGTGCCTGGGGGGCATGATACGGGAGGGCATGTGCGTGTGCGTGCCTGTGGCCCAGCCTGCGGGCAGCTATCCTGTTTGCTGCTTCGGTATTTACAGCCGATTGCTTCCATCGCTCCTCACTTTATTAGCTTTTGCCAAGTAGTTCAGCTTCTACTAAGGGCACCTGGGTTTATGGCAGCAATATTTCTCACAGTGTCAGAGATAAAATATCAAGCTAATAACAGACTCCCTGCTAATGTAAATCACACGAGGAAGGCAGTCTTGTGTGGGAGGAGGCCTACCAGGGGATGCTAAGTCTTACGGTTTTGAGAGAGCAGTCGGTGGGATTGGATCCACTTTGCGCTTGCTAAGAAGATGGAACACATGATTTGTCCTAAGTGGTAACAGCTGCAGGAAGCAAGCATTTTCCTACACCTGCCTCTTTCTAAGGGACTAGCGGTTCCCAGGGGCTCAGGCAAAGGACCAGAGGCTTAACCGTGGGATTAGAGAGAGACCGCTCTCTTCCACTCCGCCCCTCTCTTTTATTGCCCCTTCTCAGCCTCAGTGGGTGCAGGGAACCAGCTGGTTTCCCCCACGTGCTATAAAGAGGAACCCATTATAGGATGATGGGGGACCTGGGAGGTCTCTTGGCAATCTCTGAGATTTCCCTTCCCTCTTCTCAGTTACATTCAGGCACCTGCTGGGCAAACCTACTGCCGCCACTTGTTGCTGGGAATTATAACAAGGCTGGGGGGGGGGTCAGCGCTGAGTCTTGAAAGAACCTTGGGGAACAAAGATGCTGCTTATCTGTGCCCCCAGGTCCCTGGGTACAGGCCCTGAGTGTCCTGTTTATTCTGTAACTCAGGGCCTGAGGTGGGCTGTGTCACATAGGAACGTCAAAGGTGGCAGTGTTTTGGCATGAGAAGGCTGTGACTCCATCCTTTGGCAAGTCTGGGAGCTTATGAAGTGATGCTCAGGAGAGGAGAGGCCATGGGTGCAGGCTCAGGAATGGGGCTCTGGAACTGTGGACATGCACTGAGGTCTGAAGCAGGGCCAGTGGGCACGAGGGACATCGTCTGATGCATTATTGTCCCAGTGCCCAGAAGGCCCCGGGGCCACTGGTTTTTCTCCAGCTGCGGCCTTGACCTCTGCTTTTGCCAGCCTGGAGTCACCAGAATCAGATACCCCTCTGCCCAACACTAAACAGTGGAATCAATTCTAATATTCTTTTTATCTGCTTCCAGAAGGCAGAGCCCATCTTCATGACTCCCCTTGTCTACCTGGTCCTAGGCCTACCTCTAGAACTCACATGATAACTTGCTCTTTCCAGTGGGGAAAAATCAGAGGGAAATGTCAGCCTCTGTGAGTCACCTCAGCCTTGGAGGTCACCTCAGTCACTCCTGCAAACGTTGCAGCGGTCCTATGGAGCAGGGTCTCTGTTTTTTAGGTGAGCAAACAGGCTCAGACAAGTTAAGTGGCTCACCCATGCTCACATGCAGAATTCACAGGACAGCTGGATGACACGAGGTCTCTGTCTTTCAAAGCTGTGCTCTATCCAACACTCCACCTGAGCTGGGAGAGCCTTACAGTGTCACTGCACTGTCCGCACATGCTCAGAAAACTCTGCCTGAGCCACCTAACCCAACAATACCCCCGTGTCACAAGACACATGGTTGGGATACAGATAGCCCCAAGACTACACGCCTGTCACCGAGTGGGCAGGGGACAGTGGGATCATCCATCTAAGACACCAGTGGGGGGGAGTGGGAGAGGGTGGTGTGTGGGCAAGGGCTTGTCCACAAGATGTGAGAGGAGAAGCAGCCACATTTTTGTGTGCTGGGCCCTCGGGGGTGGGGTGGGTGGGTGATGGATATTGTGGGAGCCTGCATGGGGTGCGAGCAGTAATGTGATACAGCGTGCACATTAGGGGAAATTACAATCTGAATATGTTATCAATGGAAGGAAGTTGAGGAGTAGAGAGCTGTTTTATTATAAGGCCCTGAAGTTACACTCACAGCATTCTAAAAAAGTTTATGAATTGTTGTGAATTACTAGCTGGGTGACAAATGCTGATGCCTGGAGAATTCCTGACTGCCACTTCTGTGGCAGGCGATGTTCTATGGAGACGATTTAAAGCAACGGTCTTATGCATTTTAAAACATCAAAGGAAGAAGAGAAAGAGCTAGCTCAAGGAGCGTAGTGAATTTACCTGCCCGTGGGCAAACTTTGCTATAAATCCTACCTGTGACTTTTATCTGTTTTCCTCCTTTTGATACTGTGCATTTCTCTGGGCGCACTGCCTGGGGCTGTGTCCTGTGTGTGATCCCAAGGAGGTTGTACCAAGTTGCTCCTTAGATGAGAACAGAACTCCAAACAGAGATCAGATGATGTGTAACTAGTACCTTCTCAGCTGTTATGTGAGACCTGCCCTGCCTGCCCCACCCCCAATATGTCTATCTCAAGATAATAAAAGGTGAGGCGAGTAGGAGCCACTCATGTTTTCTTTAGAGCTCCACTAGAGCTCTGCTGATTCTGTCAGGTGGTGACACTGTTCATGTGTTTCCTCCGCCCTCAAAATGGAACTGCTGAGGCTCAGTCCCCGGGGCACAGGTGATAGCGTTCAGCTTGGCATCGGGAGCCCTTGGTTGCATTTGAGACCTGCCGCAGGATGGCTACGGACTTAGTCTATCAGAAGCCCATGATTTCCCCCCGTTAAATCAGGTAAAAATGCCTGACCTCCCCTGCTCATAGCGTGGTTGGTAAGAAGTGAGAGAAGGGAGATAGCAAAGGAGGGTGAAGTAGTTGAGGGCTTTTGTGGAGTGGATAAGAGGATGCTGAGATGCTAAGTGGTTTCCATATATTATTTAGCTCATAATTCTGTGGGGGAGGTGTTATCTGCACTTTAAAGGTGAGGAAACAGGTTCTGAGAGGTTAAACAAATTGCTCTGGGAAAACATGTTGGAAATGCTTTGAACCTAGTTGTGTTTGGCTCCCAAACTTGTTTTCCACCACATGAGGTCCTCTGTGCCCACACTGGTGCAGAGCTACTCAGCATCAGCCTCACCTGGAAACAGGCTAGAGATGCTACTTCGGCCCATCCGACCCAGCGTTCAGAGACTGCAGTTTAATAAGATCCCCAGGGGATTCCTGAGCACACTCAGAGTTGAGAAGCACAGTGGAAGCAATGCAACTGAGGAGCTAGTGTGGCCGTTTATGGTGAAGGAAGTTTGTGACCAGGTGCAGAGTGAGGCGAGTCAGTACTGCCTGGGCCCTGGAATCTGCATTATCTGTGTGCTTAGGGAAAGGATCCTCCCAACCTGCATCACGGAGTGGTCAGGAGAACCCAGGGGATGAGTGAGAACAGGGTCTTGGTGAGGAATGATGGGGCACACACACTCTGTTCATTTGGACTGTGCCCTGTCATGGACAGAACACGGGACTTGGAGACACCAGATCCCTGCTTGAATCTGAATCCTCCATGTATTGACCAGGCTGATGTTGCACAAGCCTGTACCTCAGTTTCTTATTCTATCAGATGTGGTGGTAGCGCCTCCTTTGTGGCGTTGGGGTGAGGGTTCATCAAGATGCAGAACCACCTAGCAAGACAACTGACTCAACACATGCTCTAGGAAGCCCACTGCGCATCTCACTAGGTGTGGCCTGGAGGTTTGCTTGGAGCATGGGAAAAACCAAAGTCTTTTCCTCAATTGCAGTCCTGCCAATGGGGAAAATGTTAGCTTGGAGTGGCTCTGGATGGCACCCTGTCGGGCAGAGCTTCTCAAAGGGTGGTGCCCAGGCCAACGGTGTCTGCATCACCCGCAAACCTGTTGGAAACGCAGAATCTCAGGCCCCTAGGTGTGTGCCCTGCTGAATCAGAAACTTGGGTGGGACCCACTGCTCTGTTTCACTAGGTCCCTGGGTGACCTGAGAACCACTTTAAGGGCTTGGTGATCAGAAGCCTGGGAAGTACCCGGTGGTGATGGGACATTTGCATGCACTGCCTGACTCTAGAGCGTGTGGCAGACCCCAAGTGCTCTAGTGGGCAGGGAGGCCGTGTTACAATTAAATGATCACTTAGAGGCGGACACTGTGCTGAGGGCACACAGGCAGCCAATTCATTAACCGGGAGCAGCGTCGTGCAAATTAAAAAATGTTAATGATCAGTTTTGAAGCATTGAGAGCCTATCGGGGACCACATGCCTGGAATGAGCATTTACCATATGGTGCCTTTGGAAGCTAATATTGATTCTCATTATTTTAAACGATTACAAACATTGCAGGTGTTTTGTAATAATCTCCATTGTCTAATTAGAACATGCATGAAACGAGCTCATTCTGCCTGCTAACGAATATTGATTTGAACAGCAGAGCCCTGGTACGGGGAAAGGATTGGGGCTGTCTGGCCAAGTAGGCAGCCAGTGCCAGCCCCCTTCCTCCCTAAATTATTAAGCCTGGGGTTACATGGCTTTGACAGGAGGCATCACGGGGACCCTCACCTGACTTAGGCCCCCTCCTGCCTTCAGTGTCTCCTCCCGTCAGGGCAGTGAGCTGGGGAATTTGGAATGAACTTTACTTTTCTGGCCTTTTCTTTCTTTTCATTGCCTGTTTCTCTTCTTTGCCAATTCATTGTCTCGGTCACTTTTAGCAACTCTGTATCTGAATGCTTACAGGGAAATCTGGAGTTGGGCATTACTTTAGATTTCAGGCACATGCTATTTAGTTATAAGTGTCAAGTCACTTGTATCTTAAGATCTCTTCAAGACTGGAAGCTCCTTGAAGACAAGGCTTATGTCCCAGCCTTCTTTTGCGTCCCCCCTCAAGACCTAGGGAGCACATTATAAACACTCAACAGAAGAGGGCTACTGCTAGTAGTGCTATTCCTGGTCATTGTTGAATGAATGAATAAAACTTCGTCCAATATGCACATTTTAACTTATTAATCTGATGAAATTTATTGAGCTCTAATGACAGAACAAGAGAAAGAGCTCGATGAATGGTGGTTCCTGTAGATTGGAAGCATGCAGTCTTCCTGGGGAGAGGGTGGTTGGCATGTGGCATGCTAACTGCTGACGTGGTTGGAATGGAGCTCTCTGGGAGGCTGGGGGAAGAGCCCAGGATGCAGGCAAGAGTGATGGCTGAGCCCAGTGTCGAAGGGCAAACCATAATTTAAGCAGAAAGATCAGTGGGGGTAGGGCTGCTACACAAAGGCACGTAGGAGTTGGGGCTCTGGGACAGCAGTGTGGCCAGAGCACAGGGTGTGTGTGTGTGGGGGGGGGCAGGGGCTGTGGCATTGGGGGCCAGAGAAGGAAGCAGAGGCTAGGTTATGGAGGACTTTGTCTACCTTGCAAAGAAGCTATGATTTTATTCTGAAGGCGAAGGGACTGTAGTAAGAGTTAGATTTTCATTTCGTTTTGCAATTTTTTAAGATTTCTATTTCAGAAAAATCATCCCGATAACACTAAAGAAGCTGAAACTTGACTCAGGGAGATCCCTAATGGCCTGTTTGGAAAAGATGAGAGTCTGAGCTAAGGCAGGGAGCCGGGGGGAACAGAATGGAGACATAGTTAGGGTATGAGGGTTCATATTTAATGTGGGAACACTATTTGATATTCTTACCTTAGTTATAAACAAATTAAAATAGAAAAATCTGGAGAATAGTGTTATAAAGTCCTGTGTGTCCGTTACACACAGTGGACTAATATTTATATTTGGTCATATTTAAGATCTACTTTTTATTATAAATTTTTTTAAATAGTTATTATTTTTAAAATTTATCTTTATTGTTGAGAGTATTACAGGTGTCCCATTTCCCCCCCCAAATTCACCCCCTCCACTTCACTCCCACCCCGTCCCCAGGCCGTCACCCTGTTATTAACTGTGTCCATGGGTTATGCATATATGCATATAACTTCTTTGGTTAATCTCTTCCCACCCTCCACCCCCCTTCCCTCTTTCCTCTGAAATATGATCGTCTGTTGCATGCGTCAATGTCTCTGGATCTATTTAGTTCATTAGGTTCTTTTGTTCATTAGCTTCTCAAAGAAGACTCTTCAACTTTTCCTGTAGTGCTGGTCTGGTGGTGATGAACTCCTTTAGCTTTTTCTTATCTGTGAAACTCTTTATCTGACCTTCAATTCTAAATGATAGCTTTGCTGGGTAGAGCAATCTTGGTTGTAGTTCCATGTTTTTCATCACTTTGAATATTTCTTGCCACTCCCTTCTGGCCTGCAAAGTTTCTGTTGAGAAATCAGATGACAGTCATATGGGTGCTCCCTTGTAGGTAACTAATTGCTTTTCTCTTGCTGCTTTTAAGATTCTCATGTTGTCTTTAACCTTTGGCATTTTAATTATGATGCGTCTTGCTGTGGGCCTCTTTGGGTTCCTCTTGTTTGGGACCCTCTGTGCTTCCTAGACTTGTAAGTTGATTTCTTTCCCCAGGTAGGAGAAGTTTTCTGTAATTATTTTTTCAAATAGGTTTTCAATTTCTTGGTCTCTTCCTTTACCTTCTGGCACCCCAATAATACAAATGTTGGGCCTCTTGAAGTTGTCCCAGAGGCTCCTTATACTATCTTCATATTTCTGGATTCTTTTTTCTTTTTGCTCTTCTGGTTGGGTGTTTTTTGTTTCCTCATGTTCCAAATTGCTGATTTTATTCTCAGCATCCTCTACTGTTGATTCCATGTAAATTATTCTTCATTTCAGTTCCTGTAGCCTTCATTTCAAATTGGTACTTTATTATGTTATTGATTTTCTCAGTTATTTCCCTAATAGTCTGTTTAAACATCCTTATAAACAAAATTCTGAACTCTGTATCTGTTAGCTTGCTTGGATCTATTTCATTTAGTTCCTCTTCTAGAGATTTCTTCTGTTCTTTCCTTTGTGACAGGTTTCTTTGCCTCCACATTTTGGCTGCTTCCAGGTGTTTGTTTCTATGTATTAGGTAGGGCTGCTATGTCTCCTGGAATTTGTAGAGTGGCTTTGTATAGTAGGTGTCCTCTAGGGTCCAGTGGCTCAGCCTCCCCAGTCACCTGAGCTGGGCCTTCTAGGTGCTCCCCTGTGTGGGCTGTGTGCACTGTCCTGTTGTAGTTGAGCCTTGGTTGCTGTTGGCATCACTGGGAGGAATTGACCCCCAGGCCAATCAGCTGTGAGGACCAGCTGCAACTACAGGCAGAGAGCTGCTGTGCTGGAGACACCCCTGTGGAGCAGGATGTACTTCAGGGGAGCTTTGGTGTTCACCAAGTGTGCCCCTTGAGTGTCACTCGTGGATGTGGTAGGGTTGTAATCCAGCGTCGTCGAGTCTGACCACCAGGTACACTGTCTCGGGCCCTCCCGGGAGGGGCAAAGTCAGCCTGTGCCAGTGCCTTGCCCAGGGCCCCCCAGCATGAGCTACACAGCAAACAGTAGTTGGCTGCTCCTTGTGCTGGGCTTGGAGGTGTCAGGAGAGTCCAAGCTGTGAGCCAGTGCAGCTGCCGCTAGTGCCAGGCCTGGGGCCGCTTATCAAGCCGTATGGGGCCGCTGCTGCTTGTTTGAGAGATTTTAGGAAAGTCCTAATCATGGGGCTCGAGCGGCCACTTGCACAGAAAAGCCCCTGGAAATGGCCTGGATGAGCTGCAGGTGGGGAGGGGCGGGGCCTCCGGGAATCACGGGGCGGGGCCAAAGGTGAGTCAGGTGCTGGCGATTCAAACATGGCGCCTGCCTGCCGGCCGTGTGCGGGGAGGACTCGCCACAGGAGCCATGGCCTCTGCCAGCCCTTCTGCCCGGGAGGAAGCCGCCCTCCGCCTCTCGCCCGGATCTCAGGCAGGTTAGTTCCCCACCGAGTGTCCCGGGTCCTTTCCGGCTGCTCCCGGCGCTGGGCTCAGAGGGAGCGTCCGAGTGAGTCCCTGCCGGGCCCTTTAGAGGAGCTGCTGGGGCTCCCGCAGCCTCCGCGACCCTCAGGGACAGTCCCCGCTGGTTTCACAGCCCGGAGTTGTGGGGGCGTCTCTTCCCGGCCCTGGGGCCCTGGGCTGGGGGCCTGCTGTGGGGCTGGGACCCCCCTCCTCTGGGAAACCCCCACCGCCGAGATTCCCTCCGGAGTTTAACCCATGGCACCGGGTGTGGACCCTCGGCCGCGTCTCCGTGATTCAGCCCCGATCCGCCCTCGTCTCCACCCCTCCTCCCGGTCTCGGTGCTGCTTCAGTCCCCTGGTCATAGGGCTTCTGTTCAGCCAGATCTCAGGAGGCTCTGAGTGACGGTGGTTCTGTATTTTAGTTGTAATTTTGATGTGGTTGCGGGACGCGGCGGGTGCAGCTGTTCCCTACCCGCCATCTTGTTTCTCCTATTACAAGTTTTTAAAAAATAGAGGTAAAGTTCCTCTGCTTAGTTCCACCCACTATCCCCCTGCCAAAGACAACCATTGTTAAGAATCTGGTATGCATCCTTTAGTCCATTATCTCATATTTAAGTATTCATAAACACGATGCAGAATTTATGGAAATGATTACCACGGTTTTCTGCAAATTGCTTTACTTCGTGTTGGTATATGACTCTAGTTTATCCGCTTTGTCTGCTGCATAGTATTCTATCCTATGGCTGTATTGTATTACATAATATACGTTATATTCTACCATATGCATGTTATATCACGAGTACATGCTATTCATTCCCTTATTGGTGGACATTTAGACTGTTTACAGTTACTAGCTTCTGCAAACAAATCAGCTAGTGTGAACATTTTCCACACTTCTATGCACATGTGTGAAGACCTTTCTAGGATATACACTAGAAATGGGATTGCTGGTCTTAAGAAATACAGATTTTCAAATTCAACACTTGTTGCAGCCTGTCTGATGTGATTGTACCGCTTTAAACTCCCATCAGCAGTGGGCAGCCTGTTTCTCCTCGTCCCCTCCTCAACTTGCTACTTGGACCTTCTAAAGTTTTGCCACTCTGATGGTGACTTTTCAATGCATTTCTTTGATTGCCAGAGATACTGAGTCACTTTTCCTATGTGTATTGGCCTAAAGGTTTCCTTTTCTGAGGGTTACTTGTTTAAACCCTTTCCTCATCTTCTTTTGAGTTGCAATTTTTAAATTGATTTGTTAAAGTTCTTTATATATTCTGAATACTAATCTTTCTCTGCATGTGCATATACATATATACATGCAAAAATGTATATAAAATATGAAATACATATGTATATATGTATACATAGTATCTTCTCTCATATTATCTCTTGTTTTTTTTAACTTTGTTTATGATGTTTTACCAAAAAGAGGTTTTAAAAAATTGATGTTGTTGCCCAGCCGGCATGGCTCAGCTGTTGAGCATTGAGCTATGAACCAGGAGGTCATGGTTTGATTCCGGTCAGGGCACAAGCCCGGGTTGCGGGCTCCATCCCCCGCAGGGGGCGTGCAAGAGGCAGCGGATCAATGACTCTCTCTCATCATTGATGTTTCTCTCTCTCTCTTTCCCTCTCCCTTCCTCTCTCTGAAATCAATAAAAAATATATTTTAAAAAAATCAATGTTGTCAAGTATGTCAGTTTGGCTCTGCATGAGTTGTATTTTTTATGCCTTGTCTAAAAAATCTTTTCCAATTTCAATGTCATAAAGCAAGTAGGCATTAGCCTATATTTTCTTCTCATTGTCTTAAAGTTTTGCTTCTGATCATTAGGTCTCTAATGCAGTAGAAATATATTTTGTGTGTATGGTACTTGATGTAGGGAATATAATTCTATTTATTTTTTCCTTTAAAAGCTAATTACCCCACAACATTTATTGAATATCCCACCCTTTACCCCAGACAAAATGTTTCCTTCATTATATTCCAGATCCTAGGCTCTTTGAGGACTTTTTTATCTGTCCATTGGTCTATGTGTTTATTCCTGAGCAGATACCAGAGTTTTAAAAAACCATCATTTTAGCCCCTCCACCATAGGTTACCTCCTCCTCATGATTCTAAAAAGTTCTGGTGAAGTGTAAGACTCCATGACCCATTGTTGTGGACCCTAGTCTCCTGGCCAGGCTCCTTGGGGGCATTTATCACCTGCCCTGACAACAGGTTTTGTGTGAAATCAGAGAACAAAAAGCAAACTCCTGCCTCTTCCACCATCTCAGAAATAATCTCAAGATATAAGAAGAGAGATTTGCATTGGACTGAGGGAGGGAGTGAGTGAGGACATATGAGAAAGAGTCTCCGAGATGGCAGGCCTGTGGGACACCCCAGACGTGACTGTAAGCAGAGAGCACCCTGCTGGCAGCTGGGAAGGTCCTGGAAGAGCTTGTCACCAGGACGGCTCAGCAGAGCTCCACGATTGGGCATCATGATCCTCAATCCTGGGAGAGAAGAAATCCTGGCTTCCTCACACCTGGTGTAATTACACACAGTCTTGCTTGCACTGAGCAAACCTTCCTGGAGTGGCCTCTCCTTCCTCTGCAAGGTCTGGGTGTGACTGGCTGACGTCTTGCCTTTTCTCCTGGCAACTGGCTCCTCTTAACACAGTGGGCCAAGTGCTTGGGCCATTGGAAGGAAGATGTGATTGGGCTGGGAGTTTCTGACTGTTCCTCAAGGTCATGACCAGGGAGGACAGGTGTCACCCTGTGTCAGAAGCATAAAATCCCAGACCCTTAGGCCTGGAAGGACCTGCCAGATGATCTTATCCATCATGTGTTTTGGTCTGTAGATGAGGGAAGCGAGGTGGCGTGAGGTCCTGGTAGCTAGGCCTGGTTACGGTGCGGGGAAGGCAGGAAAGGCACGAGAACAGCCTCTGGGTTCCAGCTCAGGTCCACTTTTCACTCTGCTGCTCTCTGGCTAGAGAAAAAAATGTGGAGGAAAATAAATCCACAAAACTCTTCTTATGTGTGTCCTCTCCCCTAGAGGCCTCGAGTGCGTGGAGGAGTCTAGGCTGCGGGATTAAGGGAGAGGTGGCTTTTCTGGAGACATTTATACCTGGAAACAGGTAATTTCTATATCCTCTAAGACGGACCCTAGCGGAGGGACAGGCTGAAATTCAGAGAGGGGTTAAATAAACCTGCAACAATCTTGAACTTCTAGTTTCTCATACAAAACAGCATTTTGTGTCTCCTAGGGGCATTTAGGGAGGTAAACTTTAGTCTGTTATATTCCTTAAAAAGGTCACTTATAAATCAGACCTTAAATAATGAAGTGTTTTTACTCCCATTGACCTACACTATGACTTAAAAGTCTTCTAGCTTCATTTCTGATTGATATTAACTAGTTAGGGACTATTCACAGTATAGCTTTAGGTTCTTTTATTTCAGCAGATGTCATCTAATAATTATACCTATAAACAAAATCTAGAAAAATCTGTCTGAAACAGGAAGCATCATTTGATAGAATAATCGTCGAACTTAATTCTATCCATATCTCCAAAGAGGGAGCCTCTGTAGAGTTCCAGCACTTGGAAGAGAAACTGTTACAGCACCATACCCACTGTGTCCTGTTGTTCTATTGGTCAAAGTAGCCACAGAACTCAGGGTCAAGGGCAGGGAACATAGACCCTGCCTCTCGGTGAGGGAAATATCAAAAAATGTGTGGTTGCCACATTTCCCTTTCCACCCCCTTTCATCTGAAATCCAGATGGCTGCCCCAGACTCCCTCGCCCAGGCCCACAATCTATTGCAACCAAATCACCCACCTTGAGAGCTACAGGAATCTCTTTCTGTCCCCTGCCCAGCTGTGGGCTTAGAACTCAGTCAAGACACAGACAACCCCAAATGATCACAGGATGATTTTTGAAGGAATTGGTCCTCAGCTGCTGCAGTGCTTTTGAACACATGAAGGGTTTTCTAGGGCCAGGTTTCCCTGTGTCTAGCACAGCTCATATTACCCTTTGGCATCTAGTGGTTAAAAGAAAGGATTTTTTTGTTTTTATTTGTCTTTTAGTCTCCCTAAAAGATGCCTAAATGATGTATGTTTGCTGAACAGTCTCTCTTTATGGCAAGTGATTGTTTTGAGATAAAAATTTAACAAGCAATGACAAGTTTTAAGCATTTTCTGAGGGAACAAGGGCTAGAAATCTCTGGAGAGGTTGAGGCTTTTAATTGAGGAAGATGTTAGTGCAAAGTAAGAGGGCAGAGGTGGCGCTACTGAGGGGCAGAGGGAGCCCACTCTCCATGGTGAGGCATCAACAGCCAGCACACATCCCGGGGATGACACCAAACCAGGGAAGCAGATAAACTAGGAGACCTTACGTGACCCGGGGGAAAACAGTAAGAGGGGCTGCGGCCTCTACTCATGTAGGAGCGCTTCTCTCGTTTGGAAAATTAGCCATCAAGCCACATCATCTCTTGCCTGGATCATGACAGTAGCCTCCTAATTGGTTTCCTCATGTCCTTAATTAATATTTTCAAAATAAAATCTTGTCATGTTACTTCCATCTTTCTCCTCTGCTAATAGCCTCTAAAACTCTTACAATAAAAACAAGACCACAGACATGGCCACTAGCAGGGCTTGCATGGTCCAGCTCCTGCTTATTCACTGCCCACCGACCCCCATCTCTCCATATACTTCCCTTGTTTTCAGGTCTCTAACTACATTGGCATTTTTTTTCAGGCTTCACATGAACCCCCTTCCTTCAGCAAAGAGCCATTACATATGCTGTTCCCTCTGCCTGGAATGCTTTTCCTTTGCTCCTTTTCTGACATCCCACCAATTTATCATTCATCAGTCGTTAATGCATGGTTGGTGAGAAAGGATGAGCCATTCAGAGAATCACACAATCATAATAGGAAAGGAGCTGGCACAGTTATCCCTTCCAGCTTCTCCCAACCCTGGGCAACCATGGAGCACCTTCATCCTCAGGTAGCATCCAACTTTGTTCCATTTGTGGTGGAAATTGGCCAAATCTGGTGGTAACCTTTCTCCTAAAGACAACCTTGGGAACAGGCAGTAGAAATCTGAACTTAGTCCTGGAGAGTATGCTTAAGACAGGAGGGAGAATTTAAAAATGTGAATGCTGAGGGAAAGGACAGTTGTCAACACAGTCTCTCTCACTTTGTCATTAGCTGAGTTGGCCCTCTCTCTTCTCAGATGGTCTTAGCTTTTGTGCCTTAGAAAATCACTTAGTCCTAACTCCCTCGATTTTACCTAGATGTGATTTATCCAGGGTCACCCAATGAATTAATAAGAGAGATGGGACTAGAAATTCAAGTCTCTTGACAACCAGTCCAGTTTTCCTGACAAAGACCATTTGTGAGTCAGGAGTAGATGGGATATTTCAACTCTAGGCCTCACCTTAAAAGTCCTCAAGGCACCACATTTACAGGTTACTTTCCTCTATTTCAGAAAAAGAAAGCTTAGTACCCCTTCCAGATCTTTAGTGACTCCCATGCCCCTTTGGACCCTTCCTCCCCATCCAAATTCTCTGCTTTTGCATTCACCCAGTCTCCCTCCAAGTGGAAACTCATTCCCAGGGGTAATCAATGTCCCTCTCAGCCAGAACCCCGTTACTAGGGCAACCATTCCAGGCAGCGACTTAGGGCTCATTGAGATGCAGCTGCAGAGCCCAGGGCCCGCATCAGGGCAACTGCTATCAGAGTGGGCAGTTTTTGGCAACTCTGGAGTGTATTGTACCGAGTGGAACATGGTAATTATGTATTTGTGGCTTTCATTATGTGCCAGTTTAATTGTCACAGCTTCATTGTTGTTTTTTAAATTTTTATTTTTCTCCCTGGACCACTCAGCAGAAGAGGGAAATTGGTGCCATAGGGCAGGTTTCTTTCTGGAAGAGACACTTACTTGGGTGGAAAAATAAATTCAGTGACTTAATGCCATCTGATTGGTCAGGAAGTTCTTTCTTTCTTTCTTTCTTTCTTTCTTTCTTTCTTTCTTTCTTTCTTTCTTTCTTTCTTTCTCTCTCTCTCTCTCTCTCTCTCTCTCTCTCTCTCTCTCTCTCTCTTTCTTTCTTCTTTCTCTTTCTTTCTTCTTCTTTCTAATATATTTTTATTGATCTTAGAGAGAGAGGGACATTGATCAGCTAGCTGCCTCCTGCACACTCCCTACTGGGGACCGAGCCCACAACCCAGGCATGTGCCCTGACCAGGAATTGAACCAGTGACCTCAGTGCATGGGACCACACTCAACCAACTGAGCCACACCAGCAGGGCAGGAAGTTTTTTCTAAATGGTAGAGTTCCAACCCCAACATAGCTGCCTGTGGGCCATCAGGAGAGGCCTAGGACTATGCTACTATGAGTATCAATAATAAAAGGTGAATTGGATTTGGCATGGTGGTATAAAAATTCTCTTGAAGAGAGGGACCTAAAAAAGACATGAAGGTCACAGTCCCCTTTTCTTGAAGGCTTCACTTCTGTACTGGTCAGTCTCTGGCTGTGTCCCTGCAGGTTTATGAAGTTGGACTTCTTTTCTAAAATTACATCTTCTCCCTGCTCATTGCTTGAATAGCTCAGAATATGGCTTTTATTATTTTAAACATAGCTAATACAGGAGGCTCCCGACATATGCATGGGATAATTTAAGTGGGTGATTTTAATCATATTAGCAGGGATAATTCTATTTTTACCAAAAGGTTGGACATTAGATTTCTTAAGATAGCCAGCCCTTCAAAAAGTCTCCAACATGGCAGATATGTCAGTTTACATGCAATTTTCCTGGTAATTCATCGATGGTATGATAACAATGGCAGTAATATCAATACCTAACACGGATTGAGTGCTTATGATGACACAGACAGCTCGTCCCTGCTTTTCCTAATCAGCTCCTTTAGTCCTCATGTAGAGCACGCTGTGATGGTGCCACATGACATACCAGAAAGGCTGACACAGGGTCTCTGCTCATTTCTCGAGTTAGGTGAGACGAGGGAGTTGAGAATGCAAGATGGAAAACGGGTTCCAATCCTGGTTCTACTTATCCTGGCTTGTGGAACCGGGAGCCAATCACTTTTTGGGGACCACAGTGTGAAAGAAGTGAGTCAGTGTTCTTTGTGGCGTGCTGTGGTGATGGTGGTAATGATGCTGGGAGCTACGCTAATGTTTACTGATTGCTTACCATGCATTAAGCTCTCTTCTAAACTAAGCCCCATACATGAATTGTCTTATTTAATCTTCATAGCGACTATATGGCACTTTATTAGCTCCATTTTTCTGGTGAGGAAACTGAGGCACAGAGAGGTCACACAGCTACAAAGTGGTGGATCCAGGATTCTAACCCATGACCGCTTCCAAAGCATTCCCTGTCACTCTGTTGCCGATAGGGTCAGAACGAAAGACCTTAGCCCTTGCTGTTATCCTGAGGGGCCACCATTGGTGGTCTCTGTAATTTGCCTCAGCTTGTCCTGCCCATCTAAAGAACCACCATGAAGGAATTTGTTTCCTTAATCCATTTTGGGTCTTTGATTCCTGTGGGAAGCAGCTCTTTTCCTTAGATGGCTGGGTTTGTTGCTATGGACTCTTGGGTAGCTATGCAGCTGTCCAGGAGCTGCCCAGCTATGCTGCCTGGATCCTCCTCTTCATCTGATCCCGTCTCCTGGGACAAATCTCAAGCTTTGGATTTGGTGAGGGTCAGATTCTCCTGCCTTAACAGAGCGTTCTGTCTAAGGCTCCCTGCTGCTTGGAGGGACCTTGTATCATGCATTATTCAGAAGAGTGGATGAGTTCTGGGCCAGTGCCCAGACCCTAGAAGAAATCATCTGGTAGAGCCAAGAAAATTCAGGCAGAGTCCTTAAAGGAATTTAGCATGGTCTCCATTGCTCAAGTTGCCTTTTATTTTTGGCTTGTATGGCGATACATGTATTTATTATGGGAAGAGATTTGCACTCTTTTCTTTTATAGTAATAATCTGAGCCAGTTTATGGGAATGGGTATGTGGAGAAATCTGATTCAGTAGTGTGTAAGTAGGGCTATAGTCCATTTTGTGGGGCCATTATATATTTTTCCAGATAGAATTCCTTACTTAAAGAAAATGATTTTCAAAGCTGCTATTAAGTCAGGTTCTATGACAAGTAAGCAGTGATATCTCAACCTTGTCTGCATATTGGAATCAATGGGAGCTTTAAAAAATTCTGATGTGTGGTTCTCACCCCCAGATGTTTTGGTTTTAATTGGTCTCAGGTGTGCCCTGGGCTTTGGGATTTTTTTTAAAGCCCCCCCCCCCCCCCCCCCCCGCCACACACACACACACACACTAATTCTACTGTGCAGCCAATCAGGGTTGGCTTTATGGTCTGCAGCCACACAGGACCCTATGCTTAGAAGGGCCCCACACTTGATTTAATGCTCTGTTGTTGACATCTTGGAATTATTATTTTTTAATCCTTACTCGAGGATATGCTTTTTTTAAAATTGATTTTAAGAGAGACAGGAAGAGAGAGAGGGAAAGAGAGAGAGAGAGAAACATCAGTTACCTCCCGTACACACCCTCGACCAGGGATTGAACCTGAAACCTAGCATGTATGTGCCCTGACAGTTAATTGAACCCGCAACCCTATGGTGGTGTAGGGGAGGATGCTGCAACCCATGGAGCCACCTGGCCTGGGCACCATCTTGGAATTCTCAATCATTTTTGTATAGGGTTTCCATATTTTTACTTTGTTTGGAGTCCCATAAATTATGTAGCCAGCTCTGAGGCTGGGAATGAGCCCCTGGGCTAGAGTAACAATGCACATAAAGGAAAATTCGACAGGCACCAGTGATGGGCCCCTTAGGAACAACATGTCAATCAAACACAGTGAGTGCCAGGAGGGTTTGGACATGCCATGGTCATGCTGTACCCTATGGTTCTTTTTTCTTTTCATGGGCCTTTGAAAGACTGTTTCTAAGACAGTCATTAACCTTGCTCTCCAGCCGTGGCTGGGAAGTGCGCGCTTGGACGGATAGACACGGTGCCAAGAGGCCTGGCGTGAGCCTGACTTTCTGGAAGCCTCTCTCAAGGTAGAGACTTTGGCAGGTGAACCTGCTTCAGCTGCCTTGAACCCTCTGCCTTTTCCAGAACCTTGTTTCATCATAAATTTCCCCTGGTCTTTCTTGAATTTTTAATTCTTTTCTTCTGGCACTTTCCCCTCTCCTAAAAATTACTTTTCCCAAAGTACTGCCCTTCACCAAGAAGCACGCGGGAGGAGGGGCCTCAGCTCACCGGCTCCATGGCCTCCGAAGCATTTTTTAACTCTTTGTAGCTCAGCTTCTGCCACCCCAGCTTCCCGAAAGGACTTTCTGCAAGGCTGCTAATTCTCTCCCATTTGCTGAAATTGGTTTATCCTGAACTTCTCTGGTGAACTTAATAGTGTAAAAAAGATGTTTCGACCTTGTTACAAATGCAAGTTCATGGGCCCCACTCAGACCACTGCATTGGAATCTCTAGGGAAGGGGGCCCATCAATTGTTCTAAAAATCCCTTCCGATGACTTCTATGCACACTAATGTTTGAAACTAGTGCCTTATAGATATTTATTGAAGAAATTGCATCTTAGCTCTTATAAAACTTAATGTGGCACCTTTAGTTTCTAATTTCAGGAGTTTCCTTTATGTCTAAATGACACAGTGCTGTAAGGTGGTTAAGATGAATGATTACGAGCATGGGCCCTGGAGCCTCTCTACCTAAATTGGAATTCCAGCTCTGTCACTATCTGTGTGACACTTGGGTGTCTCAGTGTCTTCACCTCGGCAATGGGATTATAACAGCACCCACATCATAGAGTTATGGTGAGACTTAGGTGTAATATATGTATGGTGCTTAGAACTGTGCCTGCATATGGTGAGGGTTCAACAAAAGTTAGCTTTTAGACTGTCTGTGCATGCTTTTTAAAATTTATATTTAAATAGTATTTCCTCCCAAACTAAGCTTAAAATGATCAACAGAGGAAATCCAAGCCTGATGCATTAACATCTTTCGTGGCTTTCCATGTGGTGAATAGTTCCTGGTGTTGGGACTGGGAAAGTTGACCTTTCCCTCTTAGTTGAAGGAGTCCTCGGCCTTATTTTCTGTTCAGGTGCCCCACTCTGCCTGAGGTGTGTGTCATGCTCCCAGCAGCCACAGTGATTTCCCATAGCAGGGGTTCTCAGCCGGTGCTCTCCAGCCAGCCAGGATTCACTAACTTACTGTCACGCTTTCCTGTTGGCTCTACGAAAGCATTCAAAAGCTGGAGCAGGAAGATAACTGTTAAAGTTGTAAAGAACTGGTTTTCAAGCCTTTCTGATCATTAGAATCACTCGGGTATTAAAAAAAAAAAAAAAAAGACAAACCAATAGTGCCCAGGTCCTACCCCAGATCAATTAAACAATAATCTCTGGACATGAGGCCTGGCATTGGTGTATTTCAAAAGCTCCCTGGGTGAATCTCATGTGCTACCAGAGTTGGGAATTATTGATGTAGAGTAAGACCCAGGACCAGCACTGGGAGACTGGGAGTGGGACTAGTTCCTCGGGAAAAGAGCCAAGCCCTCATAGCTCTTGACCCCCACAACTTACTTGGATAAAGTGGCTCAAATGTATTGAAAGCAGACAGCCTACTAGGGGCCAAGAGGGAGATGGAGATGAACTGGATGATTTAATGGGTCATCTCTCCTGTAGTTAATTTCTCTAGATCTCTTGGGCTATATTGATTTTGTAAATCGCTGTTGTCACATCTGCCCCTTCTGCCTCTGGGAACTTGTGGGACTTAAAAATTGAATTGAGTGTGTGTGTGTGTGTGTGTCTGTGTGTGTTGGGGGTATGTGTGTAGATTGATCAATATCAAGATTTATTGACTTGGGACATTTATATTAACTGTCGTGAAGTCAGGATTAATTTGAACCTTTTCAGTGCTTGAGTTAGTGGCATAGTTTGTTTTATCTCCAAGGTATTTTGCAAGTTTTATCCTTTATGGATTTGGTACAGCTCTCACCTCCACTCCCTGAGATCGACTCCCTTTGTTTGTGAAGCTATTAGGATTTATATTAGAACAGCAATCAAGTTAAGATACTTTTCAAAGGCCAAGTCACCACTGAAGGAAGAAACTCTAGTTTCTGCTTGCACATTACTTCTTTCAGATTTCTGCCTTGAAATACTTTTTTTTCCCCCCACGCTGAGGTTAAATTTTCAGAAAGCTTATTTTCAGCAAGAGGAACTAGAGATACACACATTATAAAAATTCTGTTGGTTGTGGGAAATTTGCCTATTGCATTTAAAAAGTCAACAACTACTTTGTTGAATTAAATAATGAATGCCTGTCCTTTTACCAAGAAGGCTTTACTCTATCTTTCCAAAGGGCACACATGAGAGCACTTCAAACACAACCTGCTTTTAACATGGATGTGTTTCATGTCATTATGCATGAGCAGGGCTCACTGTTAGTAAGGAAAGCATTTTGAGTTGTCTCGTCCCGTGAGGGGGATGCACTGAATCAGCCACTTATCCTCTCTCTCTTGGTGCTCATGGGAAAAAATAAAAAAGTAAATGTAGGAATTATGGCCCTGTTTTGTAGGGTATAAGATGGATCGAGCTCATGATTCTACCTGGGACCTGTACCTGTGACTTTGGTTTTGGTAAACAGCTTACAAGATGCTCTAAAATAAAAGATGCTGTATTCACATGGGGGATTGTGGCAGCGGGAGGCCTTCTGGCTGTCTCTCTAAGGGACAGAGTTTAGTAAAATGTGAGCTATATAGAGCTAGGTTGCTCAGGCATAGCTTGAGGCCACAGCTGTCGCATGAGAAAGGTTAGATTGGTTATACTGATTTCAACCAAATGGGTCCTCCCTGTGGGTTTAAGAAGTAAGACTCCCGCCCGGCCGGGCTTGGCTCAGTGGTTGAGCGTTGACCTGGGATCCAGGCGATCGGGGTTCAATTCCCGGTCAGGGCACATGCCCGGGTTGCGGGCTAGCCGATCAGTGACTCTCATCATTGATGTTTCTATCTCTGTCTCTCCCTCTCCTTTCCTCTCTCTGAAATCAATAAAGATATTTTTTGAAAAGAAATAAAATAAAATAAAATAAAATAAATAAAATAAAATAAAATAAAATAAGACTCCCTTGTCAGATCTCCCATGCCTTCGGTCTTCCTCTGCTCTTCACCCACTTCAGTTAGGGTGTTCTCAGGTCAGTCAGGTTATTCCTGCAGCTGGCTGCCAGCTGCCCACCTGCTGCCCCACCTCCAGCTGCCCAAGGTTTGTTGCTTTGTTTTCACTGCTCGTCACCGTGACTCCTTGGCTGGGTCTTGCAGGGCACAAACATCAACTCTGCATGACCCACCACAAAGCACTTCTCTAACCTCTGTTGATAAGCGCTTGCCAAGACTAACTCTTAAGTACTTGGCAGATGTTAGCTATGCCTCATCTATTTCCTTTTAAAGACGGGCTAAGCAAGGGCAAAACGAGAGAATGATAATGACTGTCAAGAAGATAACTATTTGTTGAGAAGCTATTATGTGCCAAGTCTGAGATTATATCAGGCACAGCTTCTGTTTCATTAAATCTTCATAAGCATGACACATGGAGGTATTATAGTTTGTATTTTACTTACGATAAAACTTGTGAGGCACATACAGGTTGATTAAATTACCCAAAAGCTAGTCAGTGTCAGAGCTTCATCTTTTAAAAAAAAATTGTTTTTATTGATTTTAGAGGGGAAAGGAGAGGGAGAGAGAGATAGAAACATCAGTGAGAGAGAAACATCAATCAGTTGCCTCTGCATGCCCCCTACTGGGAATTGAGCCTGAAACCTGGGCATGTGCCCTGACCAGGAATCGAACCCGTGACCTCTCGGTGCATGGGACGACACTCAATCCACTGAGCCACGCTGTCTGGGCACAGCCTCATCTTGAACTCAGCCCTGATTTCAAAGCCCACTGTGACGCTCTGCCCAGATCCTGACTGTTCAGCCCTTGGCCAGGTGCTCTCTGCCTGGCTGGACCCTCTGCTGTGCATTCAACGCTTAGAGTCCGGGAGGCCTTGTTTCTCCATTCATTCACTATGAGCTGATCCTCTCAAGGCTGTTGATGAAAGGAAAAAAAATCTAAAATCTTTTAGGGTTTTTCTTATCTTGTGTTGTCCTAAGCTTCTCTCAAAGTTTCCTGAAAGACAGCATCAGGAAATAGGCTCCTGGTTTTGAGAACTTCCCTTCTCAAATTCTTGCCAAGTTTCCTTCTATGGAGTCCTCATGCAGCCCATGGAAGGCAGCGCTATACGGAGTCTCTTCTCCCACAGTTCTTTATTATTTTTATACTCCTTCCATAGCCCCTAGGAAGTAGGACATGCACATCTGTTCCTGTCCCAGAGATTAGGAGACCGAGATGCAAAGGGTCATGCTGACTTCATTGAGGAGACAGGTGGAACCTGGGTATTATAACTCACAGCCCCCAGGACTTATCACCACATCACACCACCAGCCAGTCACCTTCTTTAGCCATACATATTCACTTGAGTGGAAAAGATAGGATTTTGTGTCTTCTGTAATTTGTCTTGGAGGAAATCAAAGAGAGCTTAACTAATACCTAGCAGTGTCTCTGGGAAAAGAGACCATGGCTTCTAGCAAGAGGGAGAAATCTGGCTTTGGGGTAGGGTTCAGGGCTAAAGTGGGAGAGAACTTAGGTGGGTGATGTCAGTCACCTTACTCTATGCATAACTGGGAGGTGGCTCATGGACTTCAAAAACCAAGACCTCTAGGATTTGGATGCCCAAGACACCGAGACAGAGCAATGGCTGTTATGGGGTACACAAGTGCTAAAACTTCAGTTTACTTAATGATGAAAAAGGAAAATTTTAAGTGTAACATTTTTAATATGTGGACAGATATTAGCATGCTCAAATGACCTGATGTCAGATGACTACATGGATCATACAGTATTCGCATGTCCTGAAGGAAGGGAAAGTTTGACATTGGTACTTTTATCCGTTCATTTGTCCTCAGTGCATTGGGGCATAGCACATTTTAGTTGTGTCTGGTAAAGTGGATTCGTGGATTCTATGATCTAATTTTTATGAATCCAACCTTCGCAGGATAGACCAGTGGCTTATACAAACTCCTTTAAGGAGACCTTGGATTGAGAATAATGCCAATATTATAAATGAGCAACGATAAAATAGCACAGTTGTTACCACTTCTAATTTGAGCTCTTTGTGAGACATGTTAGGATATAAGAACAATAAAGTTATAATCAGGACTGACACAAAGTCAGCCACCAAATACCTCATCAAGAAAACCATTTGAAATATAGATTTGTTTCCACCATTGTTAATGACAAACCTTTCCCTGAGCCCCACTGTGCTTTAAAATGTTGCCTAGTAACACAATGAAACCATAATGATTAGCAAGAAATTTAAAAATATTTTTATTTCATCTGTATCTAATTTCAAATTTTGATGTATGTTTTATAATTTATATGATATTATAGTAGGTCTTGTACATGATTTATCAATTTTTGCATGTATATATAGACATATTATATATATATATATACATACCTATATTATATACATATATATACACACACCTACATACATATATATGATGTATGCTCAAACAATTTTAACTGATATGGTAATGTAACATGACTCCAAGATCTATTGGCTTAATAAAATAAAAGTTCATTTCTTGCTTATGTCTAGGCCCAGTATAGATCAGCTGAGTATAGCAAGGCTCGGCTCTATGCAGACATTCAGAGACCCTGGCTTCTTTCATCTGCTGTCTCTGTCATGCATCCAGCTGGCAGATGAAAGGGGAGAATATGGAAGATTAGGCTTTTACAGGTCGGGTTTAGAAGTGTAAACATCACTTCCATCATACCCCTTGGCTAGAACTCAGTCATAGGCCACTGCCAACTGCAGGGCAGCTGGGAAGTGTTGTCTAGGTATGAATCCGGTATGTAAAGGGAAACTTTTTGGAGAACAGTAAAACTACTAGCCAGCAGAACTATGATAATCTGAATTTTAGAAGAGTGGAGACTACTTTGCTTATAGGAGCTGAACAACTGCAAAGATAGAATATTGTGGTTAGAATTTGATATATTAGAGTTTATTTATCAATCCCCCAAATGTTTATTGAGTAGTGTTGCTATGTGCCAGGCACTGTTTGGGCTCTGGGGACATAGCAGTGAATAAAACTTCCTTCTGCTAAGAAGCTTCTGTTTGCAAGCATGCACTGAGCAAGAAAGGCTCAAGTGCATGCGGGAGCAATGCAGGGTGGAGAAAGGGGTAAGAGACGATTTTGAGTGAATTATTTTGATTTTTGCCAAGTGATTTAGAACTATTGACTCAGACAGATCTGGCTTTATACCCCGGTCTTGATAGTCACCTACTTGCCATGTATTCTTTAGCAAGTAAGGTAACCTGTCAGGCCTCAGTTTCCTCTCCTGTAATGGAGATAATGATGATACCTGGCATGTAAGAATGTTCTGATAATTAAATAAGAGAATAAACATGAAGCTCTTAGTTGTAGTACCCTAGCACAGAGTAAGCTCGTAATAAATGATGGCTGTGTTAATGTCACCAAGAAAAAAATAATAAGTTATTAGGAAGGATGATGCTGTTATCCATACAGGTTACCTGGGCTAATGACTCACCAGAACAAGTTAGGTCTGAGAGAACTTTCTCCTTTTGCCACCCAGCCTCTTATCAGGTCATTCTTGTGCTTAATATTTAATGTTTTTTAATTAAAGTGCATTTTTAACAAAAAATTATGTATTTAAAATTAATGTCTACCTGTTGTTGAAAATACTGAAACTGTGGCAAAGCATTGGAAAAATGGTAATCACCCATAATCCTACTATATACACACTCCACTTTCATCATGTTGGTGTGCCTCCTTCCTGTCTTTTTCTATGTGGGCTCAAGCTTAGGAAGAGTCACAGACTGAGATCCTCAGCTTGGCACCAGTGATTTCAGGGTCCACAGTCAGAGCTGTCCCTTGTCCCTCCATAGTCCTTCCGACAAGAGGTCTTTTGTAGCAGCAGGGACGGCTCTTCACCCCATTAGGCTCTTTGCCACCGTGATTATCATTCCTGATGCTCTCCGACTGTACTGTTTCATCTCCTTTGTTTGAAATGTGCTGGAAACTTTTGTTCTCTGAATACTAACCAGCATTTTTCTTTATATTGCTTCTTTGTACTTCTGGGCAGTTGGCAGAACCAGTTGTACTTATAAAAATATGAATATCTGAAAAGCCAGAGGAGGTTTCTTGGCCTTTTCTTGCTTAATCCATGATAGTCTAAGACCTACCTTGACTCTGAGAAGTTACCAAACTCCATGGATTAAATAAAACCAATCAGTAAATCAATCCTCTCCATCCTTTGAAGAATGAAGAGGCGCCGTACTTAGAATGTTCTAGAAGTCACCTGACTCTCATCCCCCAGTGATACTGAATGAATGCTTACAATTCTCAACCTGCAATTGATAATTTATCTCGGCATCAGCTACTCTGTGCAGACACTATGTGTGTGGTCCTGTCACATATGTGCCGTTATCTCTTAAGAGAAACAGAGACCAGAGGATAGAAGGCTTAGTCCAGTTGAAACCAAACCTGCCTGCCTTAGGGAAGGGTATTTTTTTTTTTTTTTTTTTTTTATTAATAAGAAAGCAATAAGCTGGCAAATGTGCATTTGGAACTCCTTGACATTTTCCTGAACCTGGTCCTGATTTCATTTGGATTTTCCCGTCTGAGCCCAAGTTTACTTTTGCCTTGCAAAGGCTTTCTTCCAAGGGCTAGATAATGCAAATTTACAATGTAAACAGAGCTGTGGGGGAAAGATGGGCACTTGTTTCAACACTAAAGACAAATATTTCCCTTCTTCCTACCACTAAGTAGGTTTTCCACAGAAGTCTGGGGAATGACTTTAAAAGGTCCTGTGAGTACCTATTGCTTACAAGCAACCTATATGCTGATCACAAGCCTCTCCCATCTGTTTATTGAAGCTGGTCCTCCCAAAATTTTACCAGTACTTTGGTCGTTTTAGCTATGGGAGAGAAAGAGAATGAATGTTTAAAACATCGTTATTTAGTCTTTCTACTAAATTAGGTTGGCCTTCCTTATTCAGTTAGGTTTGCTTGAGGATTTTATAATTGGACATGCAAAGTGAAACATGTTTTACATGGGGCAAAATTCAAGAGCATTTACAGAACATAGAAACAATACCCGTTACCAGAATGCAGAGCGTGGGGATCCTGCGAGCCCAGCCCCAGTGTGTGAGCAGAGGTGTATGGAATTAAACGCCAATGTCCTGTTGGGACTTTGTTTCTATGCCATTCATGTGCTTCCTCAAATGGGAATAAAAAAATTGGAGATGTAAAAATGCCACAGGTGTGGCCATCTGCTATGGATCTAGACAATATTGAATTGTTAAGAGTTCCCAAGCCCCTAAGAATAGATTTCTGAGGTTTTAGGCAGTCCTAAGAAAGACTTAGGATATGGTCATGAGAAGCTACATCTCAACCGCTAGACCTCATAGTTGAGCTATAAACTGGGGCAAGGTGAGAGTGAACACACTTTGTCCGTGTTCTATAAACAGCTCCTTACCTGGGATCACAGGCTGGCCTCCCAGGTTGGCCCAGCACTACAGGAGAAAGGAGACACTGAACTGAGAGTCAGGGGACTCCGGCGCCAGCCTGGTTCTGCAGGTTCTGGGGTCCCTCAGTTAATCACTTCATCTTCTGTGCATCTAAATTTACCACCTGTGAAAGAGAATTGTTGAAGTCCACTCTTTATCCCTACTTTATCGATGAGGAAACTGAAGCTCAGAGAGGTTAAATCACACGACGGACATCACACAGCCATTAAGTAGCAGAACTACCAGATGCAATAGTGTTTTGTTGATAAAGGTTTATGCAAAGGAAAATGCTAAAATCATATATGTGAAGCAGTCCTTGTAATCCCAGCGAGGCTACACTTCTTTGTACTTGGCCTCTCTTTCCCACATTTGGAGTTTTCCCGGTGCCTGCTATTTGACTGCTGTTCCTTCCTTTTATCTCCCCTCATCCCACTCCCTCACCTGGCCCCTCCTGGATTTGCTGCTTTGGGCAGTTTTTGGTTTCTAATCATGTTAATGAGCCCATTCTGTGTGTTTCTTTAAATTATGTCCTCTTAGCCTGCAACCTACTTTTCTGATGATTTAAGTTGGTTAGTATATTAATAGCCAAGGTGGGCCATTTGCATTTTAACAGGTGTATATTGGCAACATTCGTCCCAGAGTCCAAGACAGAGCTGTGTGTGTTTGGGAAGCCAAGAATTTTTTGGCTCCAGTCAACGTTTACAAGCTGGCATAGCTTCTGGTAGAGAAGATGCTGTAGGGTTTAGTTAAGTGTAATTGATGATGTTATAGGACTAGTTCAAGGAAAAAAGATGTGAAAGCCAAAGCCAAAGACACTGTTAAAAAGATGAGGCTCAATAATTCCAATTAGCAAATGTTAAGCGCTAATTGGAGAGGGGTTCTATATACCCATTATCCTAGTTAAAAAAAAAAAAAAAAGCTCACCCTGTGAGTCTGCTCATGTTAAATATATCACTGAAAAAAGCAAATTAGGGTATTTGGGATTATCTCTTTCTTCCCTCACTGCTCATTTGTCACCAATCCAGTCTGCGCTACTTTCTGAGGGCCTGTTGTAGCTATTCACACCTCTCCGTCCACAGTGCCAGCGTGGAGATCATGCCATTAGCCTGCCCTTCTCTCCTGGTCTCCTGACCAATTCCCTTGTCTCCAATCCCTCCTTGCTCCAATCATTTCATCATAGTGATCTGGACTCTAAACTTAGTTTCCCGGTGTCAACTATTGATATCCACCCAACGTAGCCCATGTTCCAGCCACACGGAACTTACTGATTTTACTCCGGTTTTATTAGTACACTTGTCTGTGGGCTGCATATAATGTTCCCATTTGCTTTATGCCTCTCTTTTGTAGCTGCTTCTCCATCCTTCCAGATGTTGCTCAAACTTTATCTCCTTGGAATGCTTTCCCTGAAATAATTAAGGGGTTCTTACAACTTTAATTCTATATGTTATAGCACCTATTACATTGCATTGTGATCGTTTGCTTTATCTTTACTCACTTCTAGTTTTCTCTAGTACTTCTGATAACCCTAATTAAGTAAAAGAAAACAGTGTCAAGTGAATGAATGAATAAATGAGCAAATAAATAAGCTAAGGGGCAAATCTTGACTTTACACCATCCTTATACTTTGAGTAGCGTCAATTGCCCTACGAAAGGTCTACGATCTACATCCAAGGAGAGGAAAGTAATGGGAAGAGTGAGAATCACTGGTCTACCACGGTTATCAATAGATGTCTAAGACTGGACTTAGCCGTGAACTTTAGAAACAGTGCTTACAAGCTCAGAGATAAAGGTCTTGATGGATGAAGCTCCTTCTGCATTGTGTTGTAAAGAATGAGAAGGGAATCCATCAGTAAAAAAACACAGCAAACTGCAGAGTACCCACTTTTGATCCAGTGTGAATACAAAAAGTAGACCACCCTGATTCTCAAAGAGCTTATACACCATCCAGAAAGTCAGATTTACAAAAATGATTAATCCTTTCATAGTGCGTAGTACGTGTCAGGTATTGTTCTAAGCTATAATTATGTTAACACATTTGATTCTCACTGAAACCTTGGAAGAGAGGCACTAGTGTTATGCCCTGTTTTACAGGGAGTGGAGGCAGGGTGATTGACTGGTCTAAAGTCATGGGGAGTGATGACTAGGCATTCTGGCCTCAGAGCCTGTCTCTTAATCAGTATAGCAACACACACACAGCAACATAGTTATACCCTACAGAGCCACACAACAGTGTGAGAGAGCGCGGCAGAGAGGAAAGCGTAGTTTCTATAGAATCTGTTCTGGATTTGATTTCTGGTTTCATCACTTGCAGGATATTGGTGCTGTGCATGTTATTAGAGTTGAGTTCTTTGGGATCATCTAAAAATTAAGGCTACAAGGTATGTTGAAAACATTGTGCACAACTACTCACACGTAGTAGGTACTCAGATATTTACTTTGAACTGTTTTTTCCTCCCAATGAACAGTTCTTTCTCTCATCCTCTTGCATAAAAAATTAGGTAAAATATGAGTGTTATAAAAAATAGATGGCAGTGTATCATAATGCAGAAGACATGAGAAGAGGCCAGTTGGAATAATTAAGGCAGGAAGCTTAGGTAGAATAATGAATTAATCCTGGGTTAAGGCACCAAAGTTTCCATCAGATATTCATGAAAAGACCATGGCTGTGGACTTCCTGCTGAGGAAGTGTCTAAACTGGCATGCGGTCTCAAGACCCCGGTGACCTTGTCCTGTTTAAATCCTGAACTTTACCTCGAGTATATTAAACATCAGAGGTCAGGGATGCCAAGTCCACAGGCAGAGGCAGCCTTCCACAGTGGAGATGCGTGTTTGACTGGGGTCAGTAGGTTGGGAGCAGGGGGGCTGAGATGGGGAGGGAGCAGCAACCTCAGGCACTTAGCCGTGAAGCATGTGTCACCAACACTGCAGCAGCAGCCCACAGGAATGGCCCTTTGTTTGGTCCTTAATGTCCTCTTCTTGCTCTGATGAGCAGATATCCCACCTGTGTGGAGAGCTTAATGCCAAACAGCTGTGTTTTAAATATATCAACACTCACCGGAAATCTGTAAACCAGGGACAGAGCCATATGGTTGTGTATCTTTTCTGCAATGCCTGCGAATCACAGCTGTTTGTGGAGACAGCACGTGTATTGTGTATCTCCTGGGTGGGACAGAGATAAAAAGTGCCCTTTCTTCCTTCTTTGTAGTGATTCAATGGCAGAGGAAGAATGTGTGGGGGTGGGAGGGGAAGGAGGAACTGGTGGAGTGATGGAAATTCGAGGAGAAAGAGGGTAACTGGTGCCTCGGCCCAGGACATGGAGCCCTCCCGAATCCCTGGCAGAACCACTGAAGGGGGACTGAGAAGGCAGATGGGAGAACTCGTCACCCACCTTTGCCATATCATCAGTATGGGAGGAAAAGGACCTGCTTGTTGCAGACTTCTAGCTGGAGCTAAAGGAGACTGCTAACTTGACCTACCAGAATACTATCTGCAACATTCGTTTCTAACATGTTGGCTTTGAATGCTTGCCTGCTTTTATTCAGTGTTAGGAATGGAGTTGTCGAGCTTTTATGGTTGGTTTGAGAAATAGAAGATGGACAGTTTGAAACCCATGTAAGCATGAGACTGGGTGGTAAAAATGGATCTTTGGTGGTTCTAAGGCTTCCCACATACTGAATCGTGTTTAGCTACAGTGAACATTAGAATTACAAAGTAATTCTGTAAGTATTAGATATAAATACCTAAGATTCTTTGATCACATATCAGGCTAGAGAAATAACTGCTAACGTGCTGTAGGTTAAGCCAGAAGTAAGTTTACGTGCCTAAGGGGCTTTGCCTCCAAGGAAATCTGTGGTATGAGTTTTATGGTTGTTTATTGCTTAAAATTGGAAAGCTTCATTAACCAGTGGTTGTTAAAAGTAAGGGTTAGTGAGAGCATCTCAAATTACAACCAGGAGTTTGTAGTTCTCTAAACCTTACGTATATTCTTTAAAATATGTCATGTGACACAGTTCATAATTATCTTTAAAATCCATGTTGACTAAAAACTATAATTTCTATAAAAATATGCTATAACCAGTACAATGTTGTAAGATGCTTATTAGAGGTCCTTTCCGTAATTGCCGCTATCACCAATTAGTAGTTGCCCACATCAAAGTCACAGTATCTATGAGGAAATAGCCTTAAATACACTAACCATTTAAAACTCCAAGCCATATTGAGAAAATATCTTTATTTTTAAAATAATTATAAAAAATTTCCCATCCTGATTTCTAAAGATATCTAGCTGTCCTTGGGTTGAAACTGTAACACATTCTTAAGTAAAAATCAAGTATTTCACATTTCATACTAGCAGGGATTTAATCCTTTTTGATAGATTTACATTTCCTAAACTTCCTATCATTAACTGTCTTAATCTAAGCCTCTACCTCAGTGATACTGTGTATGGTGACTCCTGGAGTTGTGAAAAGTGAAAGCCCAGCTCTATCTGCCTTAAAATATGTTAGAATTGTGGGGTTGGCAGGGGCTTTGGAGGTTGCCCAGTCAAAATTCCCAGACAGAGTTAGGATGCCTTTTACAATTGTCCCTTAAGATGATTATCTAGTTCAGCTTAACCAGCTCTGGTGAGTGGGAACTCACTGTATTTCATTGTTGAAGTTTCTAGTTATTGGGAAATTCTTCTTTTTAGTGGGGGCAAGTTTGTCTCTTTGCAAGTTGACTATAACGGTGCCACTTGGAATGACATGGGGAATATTTATCTATTCCCTCTTCCGATAAAAAAAATCCTCAAATAGTTATGAGAATGATCATCCTATCTTTCAATATCTTCTATGTCACATCACTCAGTTTTTCAGCATTATTGTGGTTATATATGCTGAACACTTTCTAATTTGTTAGTGCTAAGATGTTTCAGGATATGATGAATCCATTCATTACATGACTGTTAAGCTCCTATTATGTACCAGGAAGTTTGTCTGTCTTACAATGATGAGTAAGACAGACAAATTCTTCATCCTCAAAGATATGGGCATTAACAAGTAAATAAATATGTAGTGTGTTTTTAGGTTATGTTAAGTGCTTAAAAATACAGTAAAGAATAGAAAGTGTTGGCAATAGAGAAGTGCTATGTTAGATAGGCATTTTAAATAGATGAGATAGATAGATAGATGATAGGTAGGTAGGTAGGTAGATAGATAGATAGATAGATAGATAGATAGATAGATAGATAGATAGATGATAGATAGATAATAGGCAGATAGATAGATGATAGATAGATAGATAGATAGATAGATAGATAGATAGATAGATAGATAGATAGATAGATAGATAGATAAGATCTGTCTATGTGGCATTTGACCTGAGACCTGAGTGCAATGCAATGTATGTGTCGTAGTTTTGAGGAAGAACGTTCCAGGTGGGGAACAGCAATTACAATGGCTCTGAGGTGGGAATGGTGTGAGAGGAGCTTACTAATGGATAGGTGTTCATAGCTTTCCCTTCTTCTTATGACTGAAGCTAAATCTATATAGTTCAATCTCTGTGCAAATTCTGCTTTCTTCCTGTTAAACTTCTCCCTTCTTCCTCAACACACACATATGTATATGTGCACACTTATACTCACACACACACAATTTCCTAAATATAATATCATCTCTACTAAATCAGTTCTTAGGAATTTTGTGAAACAGAATTGAAAGACCAAAGAGAGAGAGAATTACAGTGGCAAGAGGGAAATGGGTGTGCTTAGCCAGGGAGGCATCATTGGAAGTAGCAAAATCAAATTCTTACAGAGGCTAAGGATAATAAATTAGTGATGTGAGTTGGGTGTAATGCCATGAAGAGTCATGGCTTCAGTTGTGGTGTACTCCATATAAACAGGTCAGCTCCCACTCAGCTAGAGAATATTGTTGGAATGCATAAGGCAAACCCAGTATTGCCATATGTCTCAATATTTCAAGAACGGTAACAGATCTGTTTTTGTATGAGATTTTCTAATTTTAAAAACACTATCATAGGGACTTCCACTTTTAGGAAGATGGGGTAGACATACTTGTCCCTATTTTATCCACTAAGTATAACTAAAAATCCTGGATATTGTATATAAAACTAAGAAGACTCTGAAAGATGGAGAGAAAAAGGGCAAATTAGCCAAGGACCTTGGGACCCAAAGAAATATACTATGGTGGGTTATCTGAATTATCTTTTGCCTCCTGTATTCCAGACTTGGAGTTAACCAATGGGCATAGATAAAAAAAGCCCCCAAGAAAAACATATTCTCTCTAGCTCCCAAATAGGAAAGAGGAAGCTTAGTAAGACAGAAATTTTTTATAAATAACTGCTCTATTCCAGCCATATAGTACAGAAATATTTAAGACAATTATATAATAAACTAGAGAGTAAAGGAAGATAAGATTTCTGTACTTCACTTGAACTGATAAAATAATGATACTATTAGATTGTGATAAGATATGCATATATAATCTAATATTTAGAGCAACTATTTTAAGAAGCTACACAAAGAGGTATGCTCCAAAACTGTATAGGTAAAATCAAAATATAATTTTTTAAAAATATTCAAATCAACATGAAGGCAGGAAATGGAAAACAGAGAAATGTAACAGAGAAAAACAATAAAATGTTAGACTTAAGCCTTAATGTATCAATAATTCCATTAAATATAAATAAATGTAAATGGTCTAAATTCATCAATTAAAAGACAGAGATTGGAAGGATGGATTAAAAACATTATCCAACTATATACTATCAACAAGAAACTCACTTCCAATATATTAGCATAGGCAGAATGAAAGAAAAATGATGACAAAGGAGACATCATGCCAAAATTAATAGAAAGTTTGAGTAGCTATATTAACATAAGATAGACTAGATTTTTATAGAAAACTTGACCCAACAACAGCAGAAAGCACATTTTTTCAAGTGTCCATGGACTATATACCAAGATAGACTACATCTGGGGCCATAAAACAAACCTCAACAAATTTAAAAGAATTGAAATCATACAGAGTGTGTTCCAACCAAAATGGAGTCAAACTAGAAATCAATAACAGAAAGATAACAGGAAATTCTCCAAGTGCTTGTAAACTAAACAAGATACTTTGAAATAACCCATGACTCAGAGAGAACGTTTTAAGAAATTCAATAATCCATTAAACTGAATAGAAATAAAAATAGAATGCATCCAAATTTGTGGGACACAGACAAAGCAGTGCTGAGAAAACAGGCAGAGAAAGGAAAGAATAAAGGTTAGAGCAAAATTATAAACAAAAAAGCAACTTAGAAAATCAATAACTAAAAGAAGTGGTTCCTTGAAATGGTCAACAAAATTGACAAACCTCTAACTTGGATGATAAAGAAAAATAAGGAAGACACAAATTTCTAATATCAAAAATGAAATAGAAGATATCAGTACAGGCACCACAGACAACAGAAGGTAATAAGGCAATACTACAAATTAACCCTACACATACAAATTTGACAACTTAGAAAAAGTGACCACTTCCTTGGAAAACACAATCTACCATAACTTAGCCAATGTGAACTAGATGATATGAGTAGACATATAAATATTAAGGAGATTGAATCCATAATTTAAAAACTCCCCAAAAGAAATCTTCAGGTTTAAATGGTTACACTGGAGAACCCAGAAGCAGAGCCACACAGGTATGCACAACTGATCTTTGAAAAAGGTGCACAAGCAGTTCAATAGAGGAAAGACAGCCTTTTCAACAAATGGTGCTGGAGCAACTGATAGCCATAGGGAAAAAATAAAACTTCAACCAAGCTTCACAACTTATGTGAAAATTAGACCATAAATGTAAAATGTAAAAGTATAAAATTTTTAGAAAAAAAAATAGAAAATTTTCTTCAGGAGCTAGGGCTAAGCAAAACGTTCTTAGACTTAATACCAAAAACACAATCCCTAAAAGAAAAAAGATAATACATTAAACATCATGAAAATTAAAACTTTTGCTTTGTGAGAAATCCTATTAAGTGGAATGGGAGAGAATATTTGCAAACCACATACCTGGCAATGAATTAGTATCTATAACATACAAAGGACTCTCAAAACTCAACAGTAAAATACCAAAAAAACAACACTCCTGTAGGGAATGGAGAGACGTTTTATTGAATGGCTCTGCAAATGCCAAATAAACTCATTAAAAGATGCTTAGCATCATTAGCCATTAGGGGAATGTAAATTAAAGCCACAAGAAGATATCACTGTATACCTATCAGAATAGCTAAAATAAAAAAGAGTGACATACCAAATGCTGGCAGAGTTGGAGACACTGGGTCACATATATTACTGCTGACAATGTGAAATGGTGCAGCCACTCTAGAAAACAGTTGGTAATTTCTTTTAAAAGCTAAACATGCAATGACCATATGACCCAGCAATTGCAGTCCTGGCCACTTATCTCAGAGAAATGGAGATGTGTTTACACAAAAGCCTGTACAAGACTGTTTATAGATTTTATTTTTTAATAGCCAAAAACTGGAGATAACCTACATGTCCTTCAATGAATGAATGATTAAACAAACCATGGTACAGCCATACCATAGAATATTTTCCAGTAATAAAAGGGGAACAAACTACTGATACATGCAGCAACCTGGGTGTATCCCCAGAGAATTATGCTGAGTGAAAAAAGCCAATCCCAAACGGTTGCTTACTGTGTGATTCCATGTCTATAACATCCTTTAAATGATAAAATTATAGAAGTGGGGAACAGATTAGTAGTTTCCAATGGCCAGGGAGAGCGAGAGGTGGCAGTGCAACTGGCTATAAAAGGACCCTTGTGTTTGAAACGTGCTGTATCTTGACTGGATCAATGTCAATATTCTGGTTGTGATATTATACTATAGGTTTTGCAAGATGTCACCATTGGGGGAAACTGAGTAAAGGATACTTGGGATTGCTCCATATCATGTTTTACAACATGCATGTAAATATGTAATTAGTTCAAAATAACTTTGTGCCGCCCCTTGATCTATATAAGGAACCACAGTGGGGGCAGAGAGGGGGGTGAAGACAAGTATTGGGTAAGCTGGAGTGGGAGAGATTTGTGAACTGGTGGATAGAAATACTCCAGAACAGCCAGGGAATGTGTAAATGTACATAGAAAAAGAGGATATTTGGGAGTGATACATTTTTCTCTGTATTTGGGGGACCTTTTTTGTTTTCCAGAACTTTAAGGAAAGAAATTAACCAATGTATTTCCTTAGCTGTGATATTGTAATGAGACTTGGGCCATGTGAGATCTAGCTGTTTAAGGGTTACAAGTCAATGTCAGAAAGTCCTGTGGTTATAGTTATTCCTGGGAAGAGCCTGAAATATGTGTAAATAGATAGGAGACTCAGGAGAAATGGCCAAATGTCCATATGCTAACAACAGTGGACGTCGCTTGCCTAGCAGACCCTTGCTACCCGTTTTCTGTTGGCTTGTGGTCATGTTATTGGTCCCTTTTCCTAGTAAGGGGAAACTTGGTTCTTAGTAGGCACCATTCCCCCTCCCTTTTTCCTATTTGTACCTAGAATTCTACAATAACTGTTCTCAGGATACACACAGAGATACTGTCTCGTGGGGCCCGTGAGGCTGGATGGAGGGATTTGATGAGGTGCTGCAAGGCCTGGATGACCTCTCTGACCTAAGAGGACCCGACAGCAGGGGGCTGCGGGATCCTATCTCCATCTGCTTCTCATGGTCCATCTGGGTGTTCACATGCCATTTCAGCCACTGACTGCTGGCTCTGGGCAGAGGGTAAATGAGCTCAGGTGCATAGAATTGAAAGGTAATGAGAATTATTAATCAAATTTCTTCCAGTAAAGGGTGCCATGTGCCAGACTCTGTCCTGGATAACCCTCCTACATGTGAATCCGGGGCCAGGCTTCGCCCTCAGGTGTCTGGTAGCTGAGAGTAGACATCTGTGCTTGGAGCACACTGAGAGTGACTGGAGGCCACTTCTGGTGTGGCGTCTTTGCTTCATCACGCTGCTCTGCCGAGGTTTGTTCACAATCTCCTCCGGCCATGCTCATTTAGTTATGGAAAGCAGGGTGAACACGAGCAATGGGAAATGCAGTTAGCTGTTGGGGCGAGATGGCCACAGTGGTGAGCCTTCCGCACAGTGGAAAGCCTTAGTGGTAGCTGAACAAGCTCCATGTGATTTAAAATCAGTGTAGAGAAATAACTGGAGAAGAGATCACTCTGCTGTTGTCATATTTATCTACCTAGTTATCTGTCTATTTATTTAACCTAATTTTAGATAAACAGATAGGAACAAGTTGATCTTAAAGGACCTAGATATTGAACTTTTAGGATTTCTTGATGAGATCTGTACAGCAGGTGTAATAGTATCTTTTAGGGGGCAATTGTAATCTACAAGATAAAATAAAATCCAGAAGGAGATATTAACTTGATTTTTAAAAATTTAAATCAGGGAAAAACATTATGAAAGCCCCAATATTTATTTTGTTTACTTGTCACAGTTTATGAGCCAATGGCTGTCCCATATGCAAACTGACCAGAGGAATCTGCTAAGGAACTGAGGAGAAATTAGCACTTTCTCCCTAAGAAACACCATACTTTACATATACCATATTTTCACCCCCACACGGAAAAACAACAACATCAATACAATAGAAAGAAAGGAAAAAACCAAAATGCTAATAGGGGATACTTTTAGATATTGGGGTTAAAGTCAATTTTGATACTTTTTTTACTTGTCCCTATTTTATGAACTTTAAGCAACACACGTATATAACTTTTCTAATCATAGAAGTTATTAAAAATGAACTGTTTTTCATTCAGAAGTAATTAAGTTAATTTAAAAGATTATTAAGTCAGCACAAAAATGGAAATTAATAGTGCTAAAAAATAGCATTTTGTTGACTCTAAACTCAATGAGCCAGTGCGGTTATAAATGTAAGAACCCACATTTCCTCTTACCTCTTCGTATGGTGAATGTGCCTTATTCCTTCAGGGACAGAAGACCAGTGATTGGAAAAGATTCTGTATTGAGGCAGCTGGGGGCCATTCTTCTGGTTACCACACAGGAGAGGATGCACTAATGTCTTGCTTGGTGCAGGTGTTTAGATGGGTGGCAGATGCAACTCAGACATCTAAGAAGCAATCTCCTTATTTTTTGGTACCATACCCTAGACTGTCTTGTAAGACCTAGAAGGTGGGACACTCTTTGTCCCTTCCATTTACTGTAGTCTTGGTCTCATGACACCCACAAGGAGCACTTGGTAAATGCTCTGAGATCCCAAGGTCAAGGATAAGCCTTCAGGACTATCTGTGACAATCATTAAAACACACCTTGGCCTTTAACCCCTGTGAAAATCAAGGTGAAGGGAAAACAGAGAAAATTCATCTGCATTTCAGTCCCTTTTCTCCTCAGGCAACCTTCTCTCCACTTTTCAGGGTCATTTTAGGTTTGTAAACAGTGTTTTTAGTTGTGTGTAATAGAGGGGTAAGGACAAGTATGTCTCCTTCAGGCTCCCTGGAGTGGCAGTCTGTGCATTGGCTTAGAAATCATCAATGCACTGGACAAATCTATGATAACTGATGGATCATTTGACGGTCAACTATAGACTGGCGTTAGGGAATTAGAGTAAGGCTCCCAGGGTGCTGTCCAAGGTACTGGTCAAAGTTCTCTGGCTCGGCGGATGAGAATTTTCCATGTTTTTGTCTTACTGCTTCCGATGGCCTGGAACCTTTCACTGCTTCCACTTATTCTGGTACCAGACAAATTTGGATTTGTTATTACTCTAGCCACCCCCTAGTCTGGCTGGATCCCTGGGAAGTCCACAGCGCTGCCATGGTCTTCAACTGCTTGGGTCACTGTTACCTCTAGCCATTGAGCTGCCCAGTTTGTGGAATAGCAGAGCGAGCCCTCTGGAAAAATGCAAAGCATAATAGAGGCTCTTCCCTCAGTGTGCTAATAGTTTTGAGGGAAACTCAAATTAATTTTAACTGGGGGAAATTTTCTGGAACCTTTCATCTATCCTGTATTCATTGTTATTTTCTTTTAAAGCATAAGGAACAGAAAATAAAATAAATGGTTGGCTATTTCGAGTTTTGCTCTTTTCCTTTCCCCTCATTTTTTTTTCCCAGAGAAATAACTGCAAAACATTTTACTTTATTCTACTGGGAATATTGAAAGGGGGTGATGCAATCATGGCAGAAAAGACATTTTTTTCCCCTCGAAGAGAAATTTCTCGCAGAAATAGAAAAAATATAGCAGTCTCTTATTATGAGTTGACCTTGGAGCCAAGAAGAAGTAGTTATTCCCCCCATCTGTTCCATTCCTAATGCAGTAGGTAAAAGGCAGAAAGATTAGTCTGAAACTTTTAGTGACCTCTAAAGAAAGTTTGAGCTGACTAGCTTTTTCTGATGGTGTTTTTACTGGTTGTGTTTTTAGGACTTAACAGTCCCCTCCCCCCTCCTTAATAGGCAACAGTGTTCCCTTCTTGAGCTTATGGAAATCTTTTATAGAAAATGTACATAGCCATCAGTTTATTACCCCTCAAGTATTTGGTTTATTCATGGGATTACAGACATTGGAAAAGGCACTGCAAAAATACGTGGACCTAAGGATCCGCAAAGGGCTTGCATTCCAGTGAGCTGACAAAGGGTCCTGAAGGCATTTCACCTACCCATTCCCTGGACTGTGCATGACACCTTTCAGGCACTATTTAATTAAACCTCATGACTCTCTAAATTATGGCTTTAATATGCTAATATTGGTCTCTGTCTTCAAAGTGGAGATTCTCTTTCCACTGTATCTAAGGAAATCATTGAATGACTGCTGAGCTGGACACCTACTTTGGGTTGCTCTCTGATTAGCAGTGATGGATTATCATGATTCACCCTCACCATTTCCAAGTCTCCTCTGTATCTGCCCTCAAATTTTTGTGACAAAAGGCAGACATTCTACCTCTTTGCTCTCACACATAGCCAGTGTCTGGCATGGACAACTTTCTAACTTGGATGAAGCTAACTGGCCCATATGAGAGTTAAATCTATAACTCACCTTTAAGTCCGATTGAACCAGCTGAACTCATTGGAACAGTCCAAAAGGCAATTTGTGACAGGAATGTATTCATTAGTTTATAAGTAGCTAGTTTTGGTTAGCTTTAATGCTTGGCCAGATCAATGTAGTAAGTTCCAGAGCCTGGATTTGATCCTAGATTTGTTGGATTCCACACAACTTCAAAGAGCAAGTTGTTGTATCTTTAAAATGCTGTTTCAGTCTTGCTGCATGTAGCAAGTGATGAATCACTGAATGGATAATGAACTGCTCTGAATGATGGGGTTTATCACACATTGTACATTGTGTGCCGTGTGCCACTGACCTGCTTAGGGTCTGTGTATGTTCTTGTGAATATGATACAATGAGGAAATAGCACTTTCTATCTGCCCTGAGGATATTTATTATAAGTATTAACAAGCTAGTACCTGTGAAGAAAGGGTCTGCCAACATACTTTTATCATTTGATAACAAGAAAAATCTAAATTAGTGAAAAGTTAGTATTCTGACTTAGAATTTTAAAAAACCACATTCAAGAACATTCAGGAATGAGAATTATGGTTTATTGAGTGGACTTATCAGTCTTTATTGTTGAATATGTAATAATTCTTAGGAAATTTATATTTACATGAATCATAAGCAAGTAGGCGCTGCCCAAGGGCTTAAAAGCAGTTTGTTCTTTTAAGAAACTTGCTCATTCTGTGTGCGATCTTGAGCACATGATCTTGCTCCTTAGCAAACCCTTTTATATAGCAACAGAGTGAGCTGAAGGGGAGACACGTAAATGTCATGGATTTCAAGTATGAAAGATATAAGTAATTTAGGATTTACTCTGAGTACCTATCTCATGAGGTAGAGCAGAGTGGGTAAAGTTGCATGGAACAAGGTTAGGTGGGTCTGGATTCCAGTTCTGGAACCGCCCTTAGTCAGGTGACTGTGGGCAGGTTACTTCTCACCTCCAACACCAGCTATCTGCATGTCTAAAATAGGGAGACTACCAATCACACATTGCTCATAAAAGTATCGGGGTGCTGAATGAGATAGTGCATGAAAGCGCTATGAACAGTACCTGTAACACAATAAAGGCTAACTACTTCTAATATTAATATCATTAACTCTACTAAGAAGAAGTAATACAAATGATGCTCTTCCCTGTGAAAGGTTTGGCTAATAACCAAGTCTGTATTTGTTAGTGTCACAAGATGACAAATCCATATGGTATCCGACCCCCTAATTTCTGCTTCTTGTCTAAGGCAGGAGCAAAGAAATGACAGACTCTATCCAAAATATGCTGGGGTGGTTCAGCTAACCCTGAGATTAGGCTAGGGATTTAGGACTGCTAAATGACCCACATCACAGGTCTGGAACAAGAGCATTTTTAGACCTTGGCATTTATTTCAGAGTATTCCAAATGTCTGCAGCTGCCTTGAAACTCCAAACCAGCCAATGGGAAGAAAGGGAACTGTTTGCAGTAGAAAGAATGCTGGCTTCCGCTCTGACTTCTTTTCTCGTTGCAATAGCAGCTCAGCTGCATCACGTTCACTGTAGTCATGCACCCTGATCCAAGTACTTATTTAAAGGTTGTGGCTAACAAGAGGATAGATACCCCTGGTATTTCCCAGCACAGAGCTCGCATTCTGGAAATCTTGGGTCCATGTGACTTTCTGAGTCTATGATTCACACTGAGCAAAGAGAGAGGTTTGGCATGACACAATCTGCAGATTCAGATAAATCTCCTGGGAGAGGACACGGCTGCCCAGAGTCCCCTTTGCTGGCTGAAGCTCCCAATGTATGCACAAAGCACCCTGTCCCAGGCCCCAGATGTGTACAGCTTTCTAATTGCCAGCGCTGCACGAAGATCTGAAGGGTGAGAGAGTTGCAAAATCACGAACACTGAGCACCGAGGGCGGTGTTGGGAGAGCAGCTTCCTGCACACTGTTGTAGGTGTTAGTGAGATTATCAATTGCTCTGGGAGAGACACAGGACCGGAGGGCTGGGGGAACGTGGTGGTCCCTCCCTTCACTGTTTCTGCTCCCCGAGCTTGTGCTTTCCCACAGATATGCACCCTGCACTTTCATTTCTGCAGTGAAATTAACTCCAGCGTGGCAGGTAAGTCTTCCAGGTCACCTTTAAAAAAAAGGTACGTGAGCTGCGGTGGGGGTGGGCTGCCCCCCATTTTCTTACATTAGACATATTTTACTGGTGTAAAAGTGGTATTTGAAAGCTTAAATGTGGAGCAGAGGTTGGAAGCAGCCAGATGAACTATGTGGCCCTGGGGGGAGATGTAGGGACATGAATGAGAGAAAGGGAGGGGGCTCAGACGTTTTCTCCCTAATCGGTCCCCCATTTTTCTTGGAAATTTTGCTTCTAGGCTGGTGCCTGGCTCCAGAACGGGGTCTTTGGCATGGGTTATAGCTGTGATCTTCCCTGCTTTCGGTTTTTTTTTTTTTTTTTTTTTTGCTTTTTAGTTACCACTGCATGGGCACAAGCAGACAGAAGCAGGGTTGCACGTTGTCAATAGAGGCTACAGAAGTCAATAAGCAGCCAGACAGGGAGTGAAATTAGAGGAGGCAGCTATGGATTTCTTAGGTTATTTCTTGTGAGTTTTTCAGAACTTGTGTGATTCAGGCTTGTCAGATACTATTTTGAGCTGGGCTGAGACAAACACATTCCCTTGGTATACCAGATGTTCTCTGCAGCCTCCCAGTTCCCAGAGGCTACTGGGCTGGCTGTCTCGGGGGCGAGGGAGTGTCCAGGCAGGGGTAGGAATGAGGGCCAGGAAGTGACAGTGGGGAGAGTGACTGTGCTACGGCTCTGGAATTTGGTAGAAACCGTAGCATAACTCTGGAGATGATTATTAGACTGGTTTGAGAAAATGAGGGACTGTGCCTCATTCAGTTCAGTCTGTGGGTCACAGTGGATACTCAATAGATGCGTGTTGATTGAATATTAGTACTAAAAGGTGCACCTTTCAGGTGAGCTCAGATTGATATGCTGGGTCCTGCGTGGAATGACCAGATGGAGTAATAAGAGTGGCTAATACTGATTGGCGGGTAAATAATAAAGAGATGAGTTCTTTTTAGCAGTAGAATATTCTCAAGTGGAATCATCTGACAGGGACACACAGAACCTATCTATCTATATCTATCATCTATCTATCTATCTATCTATCTATCTATCTATCTATCTATCTATCTATCTATCTATCTATCATCTATCTATCCATCCATCTCTCTCTCTCTCTCTCTCTTATTTATTAAACACCTGGCTCCAGAAGAATTCCAAGCAGCTTACCAGACAGACTTAATGCAAAGTAGCATCATCAGAGATAAAAATGAAGAAAGATAAGCATTCATCCAGAGGCCCATTTCTGTGGTTTTACAGTGTCATGGCCTACAGATAACTGCCATGTAAGAGCAGCTGTAATTTTTAATTTAAGCGTTTCTGTGGACCTCTTCCACCAGCCTCATAGCTGATACTGCAAACATGGAGGAAAGCAGCCGGAGGCTCTGGCCCTGCTCTGCTGGAGCCCCATCAGGGCAAACCAGCAAAGGGCAGGTAACAGTTGCTCCTGACTGAGGAATATGTGGAGGGCTGGTGGGACGTGTTGCCCTCGGGAGATGATAAAGCAGATAATTGGGTGGTCCTTCTCTGCTCTCTAGGCTGGGCTGATCTTTTATAGCTACAAGGTGCTTTGCTTACTTTTTATCCCCCTGTTTGACACTGAAACAGGAAGAACAGGGCCTCTCTTCCCATCCTGCTTCATAAAATATTCCATTATTTTCTGGGCTACTAAACTATTCTATTATTGCTGATCACTTCCCTCTCAGCTCAGTGTGTTTGTCACTGGCCGCAGTTTACATAATAACAAAACAGGCTGCCTGGAGCTTGAATTGCCTGTAGAGTTGGTGCTGAGTTGCAGGGGGCTCGGGATATGCTGATGAATTCCTGCCACTGCCAGGGCCGGAGCCTGGCTGGGAGCCAAGTGCATTGTGGACAGATGCCTTACATGCTGGGTCGACTCGGCTCGGCTAATATTCCCGGGCGCTGACCTGGAGCTGGGGGAGGGACACAGTCCTTCACTCAGCACGCACACAAATATTGACTTAATGTCACTATGTGCACGGCATCAAGTTCTTGGTATCCTTGGGAGTCAACTTCAGGGGTCCCTTTCCCCCAAGAAGGCCATTCTGCTGATCACAAAGCAGGGGCTGTTCATTGTCTCATTTATTTCTCTTGGGAGGGAAAGAGTTGTATCCCGTTTCACAAACGAGGGAACTAAGGCTGGTGTTTTAAGCACCTCGCCTAAGATTGCACAGCTAGTGAGTAGATGCATCATGACTGAACTCTGTTTACGTTGCAGTATGTGCTTGTGCCAAGAACATCAGACATTGTAAAGAAAGGCATGTTCAGGAAAGATTCTTTCATGAGAGAAGTTAAGGGCAGGAGGGGTTGGTTAGGGAAGGCCCTTTGGGAGTGGAAATCAAGGAGGGCTGAGAGGTGACAAAGAAGCCCAAGCCAAACTGGCTTCAACAATGAGGGTTGCCCCGGCTGGTGTGGCACAGCAGTAGGAACGTCAGCCCATGCCCCGAGGGGTCGAGGGTTCGATTCCCCACCAAGGGCACGTAAACCCCCAACAGAGATTGTCTTCTCTTTCTTTCTCAAATAGAACTGCTTTACATTCACATTTTGTTATTCTAGCCCAGAAGCCAGCGTTATGCTTTGGAAGGCCATTGCTGGCCGTGTTTGAGTCAAATTGGAGTTAGCAGGAGCAAAGGGCTGCAGATGCGACTTGGCGATTGATAGAATTACAGCCAGGATTCGAGGGGCACTGGGCGTCCTGAGCGTTGACTCTGAGCCCCACGCCTCAAGCACCCTTGGAGCTTTCCTCGCCTGCGCTCCACTCCCCTGGGATGCCACCACCCCCGCTTGCACTCGGGGATAATCCTCGAGTCCAAGTCGTGTCCTCTGCTTTCTGCTGCTCAGCCCCTTCATGCTGCCTTTTCACATCCCCTCGGTCAGCAAAGTCCTATTGACTGGATATTCAAATCGCTCTTACACCCCACTGTCCCACTCCGCCCCCATGTCCCAGTGCTGCCGCATCCCTCACAACTGCTGCTTCAGTGTTCTCGGCAAGTGGTGTTGCAGGAAAGCGGAATGAGAAAGCGAGACGAGCAAAATGTAGTGGGGTGTTCAGGCTGGGTTCCCAAAGCTTGCCTGTTTGGGACAGGCATGGGGTGGTGTTTCTAGGCATATTTATTGGAAAGAACTAGGTCCTCCTGCCTTCAACCCACCATGTGTCTGAAGTCCCCAATCTCCACTTTATGGCGATGCTTAACAAGTACATGAGAACCAAGGTGCTTGTTTCCCAGGGAAGAGCTCCCCAAGTCTTTCCACATCCCAGGGGAGGTGCTATACCCTTCCCCACTCCTCTGAGACCTCATTTCACCGTCCTCACTTAGCCAGCCTCTGGGAAACCCCATCTAACCCGCGCAATCCTAGAAGTGCCGGCTTAACAGCTTGGCAGGGAGGGGAGGCGATTTACTTACCTAGCTGAATTACCTGTTTACGCTTCTGATCTCCCAAGCATATGTCAGCACAAGAAGATAATAAAGGAAATTGTTAACATGGGGTGGGACCAGCGAGTCCACATGCAAGAGAAATTTAGCACATAAAAACGCTTTTCTATTTGGTGGTGAATCTCCTTCTTGTCAGAACTGCCTTCCTCCCCTCATTTGCTTTGCAACAAATTTTCCTTTATAGTTGGTATATTCGCTCAAGGTTCTTTCCTTCTGAAAACACCTTGCTGACAGCTCACAGCTCTCTACTGGTTCGATGGCAGCTGAGGGACCAGAGAGCAAGTCTGTTCTGTAGGTGCCTCCGAGGAGCTGACTTCAGGATGCTGCAAGGCCAGTAGCTGCTCAGAAAATTCTCACAACTGTAACAGTTCTCACGGCAGGAAGGGGAGAGAATTCCTGGTAGATCCCACCTCTGCACTTTGGAGGAATGAAGAAATAAGTTTAGCCAAAGTCATAAGTCAGGTTGAGGGTGGAGGTTCCTGAGGGAGGGGGATGGGGTTCCATCTCAGGCTGAGAGCTGTTTCTGAGTGGCTGTCCCACACGACTTGTTTGTTTCTCAGCTATTAATAGAAACTATCAAAGTGAGGATGGATGAGTTGCCTGAGAATCTCTCCCACAATGCCCTCTTTCAGGATTTGAAATTCCATTATTAGAGATCCATTCGTAATACCACAGGATGAAATATACATACATAAATCTCTTTAAAGCATCCCTGCCAAGGGTCATTCATTCAATAAATACTTCTGGAGAAAGGTGCTGGGCTGGTTGCTATAAATACAAAGAAAAGAAAGTCGTATCGCCAACCACCCGGGAGCTTGCAGTATGAATGGTAATGTCCATCCTAAGAGTAACGAGCACAGGAGCCAGTGTAGATAGTGCTGACTCTGTGCCAGGTATTGTTTGATGTGCTCTGTGTGCTCGAGTCACTGCATTGTCACGGTAACTCCATGAGACTCCTATCCCTGTTTTACAGGTAAGGAAACTGGGACACTGGGTCATTCAGTACCTCACCTAATGTTGCAGAGCTAATATGTACAAGTCACGGAGTGCAGAGAGAAAACAGGTGGGGTCAGGGAGTGGGACACACATCTGAACATCTCCACTGGTTCTGGACTCACTCTCCCTAAATGGTCTGTGCCCTTCCTTTGAATTGAGCCCCACCCCCTCTTCTACAGTTTGGTTATTCCTGTGAAGGGACAAACATTCCTAACATCTTGGTATGAATTTGGCATTCAGACATTTGACACCTGAGATGGGAGAGGAGGCTGAGCCCAAAGACGTAGAGGGCATTCAAGATGATCTGAGCCTGCTTTGATTTTCCCCAGGCTGGATCTGGTCAAGAGGCTTAAAGGCAGCAGCTAATAAAATGGCACAGGAGGGAGGGAGGTTGTTGGGATGCTAGATCTCAGTCTCTTCTATTTCCATTACATATTATACATTGTGACCTGAGACCTTTTATACTTATGACACACTATCAGGATGATTTTGATGATAAGGGACTGAAAACCCAACCCCAAATGCTTTAAGCCAAAAGGGAATTTTAGTGGGCTCCCCAAGGAGGAAATCTGGGGGTTGTGCTAGATTGAGGGACAGCCTGATGCAGAGTCTCATGCCATGTGGCCAGGCTTCATGTTCTTATCTTTCAACTTAGTACACATCTCCTCTCGTCTCATGATCACAGGATCAATGCAGCAGCTCCAAGCTGAGGTAGGGTGTGGGAGGGTGGGGTGGACATAAGAGCTCCTTTCCTGGATAATCAGGAAAAAAAGAATCCTGGCCTTTTCTTTAATTGACTGCATCCCCTGTAGTTTCCGTTGGAAACGATTTCTTCTGTTGGCTGCTACCTTTCAGAGTGGTGGTGAGGTTGGGAAGTCAGCAGAGTAGCCTGCGGTGGTTATTCAACTCTCAAGTTGTCTCAGGAAGCCTCTCGTTTTCTTTGCTTCGCTTGACCACTTTTTGGTTTTTAACCTAATATTTAAACTAAAATCTTTGCTATGGGGACAAAAATCCTTTTAAGAGTATGGGAGGCATTTTTTTCTATACCTTTGCTTAAAGGCAACACAATGATTATCTTGAGTAAGGCTTCCTAGTAGCAGAGCCTTAGGTGGAGATTCTTATGGATGTGATGTAGGGAGTGACTACTCCTTGGAGAAACCTCTAAGGAAGTGAGGGAGGTAGGATAGGGCAGGGTAAGAAGCTGAGCAAAGATGTGGTAGAGCTAAATCCTGATCCCGAGGAGTGGGGCGGGATGGGGCTAGTGGTGTAAGTGCCGAGCTCAGCCTGAAAGCCCTAGAACCAATGTTCGAGGGCAGAAGATGGATGTCTTTGCTCCAGCAGGAGAATGGATGGGCCCTTCCACCACCTTTCTGTTGTACTCAGGCCTTCAGTGGATTGGATGATGCCCACCCACCCTGGTGGGGGTGGTTCTCTTTGTTCAAGCTACTGAATCAGATGCTAATCTCTTCCAAAAACACCCTCATAGATATTCCAGAAATAATGTTTTGCCAGCTACCTGGGCACCTGAGCCCAGTCAATCTGACCCATAAAATGAACTGTCATAGCAGCACGTTTGGAGACTCTCTGTCATGAAAGTGTTCATTCTAGACCTTGCTGTCCTGACAGAGTGCTGCATTTGAGCTACAGATATTTACCTCAAAGGCTGATACCCTGTGGAGTGGGATAGTGTTTTTAGAGATGACTTCACAGAGGACCTGGGGCTTCAGTTGGACCCTGAACAAAGGATGGGAAATTGGTGTGAAAGGGAAACAAGAGGGTCTAGCTACTGTTTTGATGGTTCCCCCTTCTAAACCAGGAAAAACTCAGTATGAATTGGAGGGAAGAGGGGGGACCCTGATTTTAACAGTCAAATTGATCTGGAGTTGTCACATGGGTTAATTAAACCCTCAAATGAGGGTGATTTATCCTGTGTATTGTAATCAGATAGTCGTCTAAGTTGTTCCCCATGAGCTCCAGTAAATCACTTTTAGTACATATTGAAAGTGACAATATTGTATTTTATCACCGAGTTGCTATCTTACAGTAATAACTAATGCATGTCATCGGCTTTGGCTCCAGTGCTGAATTACACTCACTTGGAGCTCATAGATCCAGAGGGGAGTGCTCACATCCTTTTGGTAGGCCATGGCCAGGACCAAGAGGCTGGTTGGGAAACTCGACCGTTGCAACCTTTACAGATTAGCCTAGTTCAGAGACACCTGTGGTCCTGTGAGGTATGAAATTTCCTTTAGCAGAATCAGGGTCAACATGAACGTGTATGGGCCTAGTAAGTGTATTAGGTGAATGATAAGTACTTTGATGATGAAAGGCAAGGATCTTATTTAAAAGAGAAATAAGGACTGGTCAGGAATTGGGCTCAAATTATCTCTTACCTGGGCTCCTGTTACAGCTTTGTAACTGGTCTTAGCACCAGTCATCTCAAAACCATCCTGCCCAGCAGCCCCCACAGTGATCTTCCTAAGATGCAAGGACAGCTATGCCAGCCCCTTGCTTGAAACCGTCATGACCTACCATTGCCTGTGGGATGTTGTCCACATTCCTTAGCTTAGCCTACAAGGCTGTCCATGGTCTGGCTCCTGCCCACCCATCCAGCCTCATCTTACACTGTTCCCCATCTTAAACTTTCTACCCTACCCACACACACGATGCTCTGCTTCTCCACACTATTGCTCATGTCCTGTTTCTGCCTGGAATGTGCTCCCCAGCTGCCCCACATTGACCTTCTTTGCCTAACCAACTCCTCTGTTGTGGGTGATGGACCGCAAACATCCCCTCCTGCAAGCATTGGCACCTGCTCTCAGGCTGTGCTCATGACGCCCTGGGAGTCTCACACCTCTCATTGTTTCTCTTGTCATAGTGCATTATCATTTCTAGTTATGCCTCTAGCTCTACCACTGGACAGATGATGAGCCCTTTGAAGGCAGGAACTTGTTTTAATAATGTTGGTATCTCAACCAATCAGCCCTTGACTGATTTACCCAGAGGAGATGCTCAATAAATATTTGTAGAATTAATGGATTTGTGAAAAATACCTCTTTCGGTTGTCACAGAAAGACGTAGCAGTGGAGACTTAGCATTTTCACCCTGAATCTGAGTTTCCCTTTAGCTAAGGGGTTTCCTGTTTTGATGTTGCATACCTGGGTTGCAATTAGTGTGAGTGTTCATTGCAAAGGTGACATTTATATGTTTCTCGGACAAAACCTGGGCGAGGGCACAGAGATGTGTTAGTGGTAGGGTTTTGAGGTGTTTTTTTACATTTCGCCTTAAGTGAGAGATAAAGCAAGTCTTCACATCGATGAGTTTGAGTTCTGCTGTATTTCTAGACACCTCCTGTTGGAAATTAGGTTGGGTGATCTTTTCATTTGTGTTGGTGGATTTGGAGAAGCCAAATCTCACTGAGGACCCGAGACCATTTGCATTCAGTTTCCTGCTTCCAGTCTGCCCTTAGAAATAAGGAATCTGAGACTAAGTCCCAGAGGTGGTAGGTGAAGGGAGAACACATTCCTGCATTTCTAGCAGAAGTATATAAGCTCCCTGGGGAAAAGTGAGAGGTGTCTGAGACTGGGCAGTGGATTTCCCCTTTCATGCTGCGAAAGTTTTGTGGGGAGGAGGGGCACGTGATGTGTGCAGAGTACTCAATTTATGCTTTTGGGCAGGAGAGATAAAAAAAAAGAAAAAAGAAATGGTGTCATTTGCCCTAAGCTGACCTGGAAGTCTAAGCAGAGAGATAAGATAGATGGGTATAGAGACAATGTTTTCATAGATTAACTTGTTTGGTTAGTAGATTTTCAAACTTTTAGAAATATTTTTAGAAGTATTTCCTCTATGAAACTGTCAAATTCTCATGATCTTTGCACAGGAAAGGTAATAAAGCAAAGTTTATACCAGTTTGCAACTAGTGGTTCACATCTCTACTTGCGAGTGCCAGACTTTTGAAATATCATTATTAATAAAGTTAAGAGGATGTTATTGGGAGGGGTGCAATAAAATTTATCCATCCTTTTCATCATTTCTTTATCTAGGTTGCCAAGAAACTATTGCGATCATTTTCTCCCTCCAGGTAAAACACTTCCACGACTCGCCTTCTGGAGCTATTGCTGTTTCACCTGGGAACAAATGCGTGGCTCCAGGGTGAGGGTGGGAGAGTAATGTGTAGACAAAGGAGGAGCTAGAAACTGGATAAAAAATGGATATTCTCACCTAACAACTATGAATTTCAAGGTCACCCGTAGGCCTATCTCAATTTAAGGAATGCCCCTTGGATCTGAAAAATGCTCATTGAAATGTCCTGAACTGGCTAGAAGAGCATAGATATCTCAAGTGCTGAGAGCCCCAAGACGAGGTCTCAGCTCTCAGGTGTTCTGGTGACATTGACTTTGGCCCAGTGCTGTGCGCAGAACTTCTTGGTCTTATCTCAGGACCTTCCAAATGAGTTCCCGAGAGTGGAGTTTGGTGTTGGAGAGTGGAGGCATCAGGAGAGAGAGAGCACCTTCCTCTCCACAGGCAAAGACACACCTGTGTGTGGCTGACGGAGACAGGTGGCCATGAAAGCCTAGCGTGGGGACTCAGTGCTCCCACCTCCAGACATCTTCCTTAGGAGATGTACTGCATCATTCAAAATAGTGACCAGTTAAAATGAGCCTACTGGCCCAACGGGAAATATATAAATAGTTAGATTATGATGTCTACTATCTGGAATATTAGGAATATTTTCAGCCATTTAAAGCCATATTTTTGAATATTCGATAACATGAATATAGTTAATAGATAAAGATGGATAGAATATTTTTTTCTATAAAGTAAGAGCTTGGTTTTGAAAAGTACCAATATCCATCCCTAGAAAAAATCCTCTAAAGAAACACATTTTTAAGTGGTCTTCTCTGGGTACCAGGTGATCTCGACCTTTCTGGCCAAGTATTTTTTCTACAATGATATATTACTTTTCTATCCATAAAACAACAAACACCAGATGTTTCTACCTTGGCATGTTAACCCCATGCAGAATTGCAATGGGAGCCAGACGAAGGGGCTGTGTCCAGGATGCTTACTTATTAGGCGGTTTATGGAGGGTAAGCCTTAGTTTCCAAGTCTAGGCTGAGCAAGAGGCCCTGCCCTCAGGCTGAGCAAGAGGTCACTGGAGGGTGGGAAGAGTGTCTCGTGCTCCTCTGAAAGGGGTGGTCTGTAGCCAGGCCTTCTGTAGCCAGGCCTGGCTCTGCCAGCACCCGTCCCTTCTCCCTGGAGTAACTTCTTCTCATCCTGCAGGGCTTGGCTTAGCTGGGGCTTTCCCAGGTAATCTGCCTTGAACTCTTATTATCACTGCAACTTTATATCCATTCAGATAACTGTGTGGTACCTGCTCTGAATCATGTTTTATCATTTTGACTACCTCCTGTCACAGTTTCTCACAAATATTTGTTAAATGAACAAATAAACTCTCCAATGCAAGGATGTGAAATCAGCTGGAGGGGAGATCTAATATTTTGAGGTAGATTGAAGGGGGGACGGTGTTCATTGAGAAAGCTTTCTAGGAGAGTCACTATGTCATTTCTTTTCCTTTTCTAGGAAAGAGTGTACTATGATTCAATACATCAGAGAGCCAAGGCTCTGCATTCTGATCTGGGTCAGTCAATTAGGAAATCAATCAATATCTACTTAGTGCAGACCTTGTGCCCAACACAGTGCTAGAGGCACTAGGACTTTAGGGAGTAGCTTTGCCTCTTTTCTTCAGTTTGTGAAGTGGGGTTGTTAAGACTTGCAGAAGTCGGGAGGAGGGAAGGGCCAGGAGTAGGCATGGGGGGTGGGTTGGCTGATTAATGTTGACAATTAATGTTTACAATGAAGAGCCAATAGCATTTGAGCTCCTGCATTTTCACTGTGAGGTCCCAACACCCAGAAACCCAGAGTTAACCCCCTCCAAGAAAGGTGAGGACAGGAAAATGCCTCTGATCATTATGGCAAAAGTATCATCTTAAAAACAAACAAAAACCACAAGACGCCAACCCGAACTTGGAAGCATGAAATAAAAAAGCAAATTGTTCCTAAGTGGGACAATCGTGGAATTAGCGGCCCCGAGTTGTGTTGCTTTAGCAGGTTTCTGCCTTTTAGAAGTAGACAGGTGGGGAGGTTTGGTCCAGCTTAATTAGCCTCTCCCTCTTGAAATGTGACAAAATAGCTACCCTGAAATGTCATTCTCTAAAAATGCAAAAGGAGAATTCCTCCTTGATCACATTTTCACATTTATATGGGAACCAAGGACAGGAAGAAAAGACATGAGCTGTTAGGGGAAAAAAGTACTTGGGCTCTGGATACGTTCAGGTGCCCAAACCAACTGCTCATTTTCAGCTTCTGGCCTAATCTTCTTTCTCCTTCTGGAATCTGACTGAAGTTCACATTTAGAGGGGTAAACAAATGACCCCACCCTCATAGCCTACTGGGAGCTCTTTATATTTCCCCTGCCCCCAACACACACACATTGTTTGGGAAGTTTGAGCAGAGTCATCTTCGGAATGACAGGGCCTCATGGATGTAGAATTTATAATAATGTGGTGTTTGGATGGACTCCAGTTTGTCCACACAAGGGAGATGGGGAGTTAGGGGCAGCAAAGGAGACATTTAAGTAAAACTGAAGGCCAGCAGACTGTTCGCAAGCCTAGCAGCCCTCCTTACAGCGGATGCTTGTCTCCTGGCGCAGACATTTATGGCTTTCCCAGACCTCTGGCCTGCTCCCTGCCTCCATGTAGGCATCTTCTGTGCTAGGCAGTAATAAGTCTGCATGTATTCTTAAATGTCCTTTAATGCCCACTTCATTAGCACAGTCCGGTTAGTGCCCATTAGCTGGGTTCTGCAGGATTATCATTGAAGAAAACAAGAGGAAGGCTTTCTGCTTAAGGAAATATCTCCCCCCCCCCCCCCCCCCCGATCATGAATGCAAGAACAAGCATATACACAAAAGTCAGGCCGGGGAGCCAGAGCAGCCTAAGTGAATTGCAGGAAAGGTGATTCATGGTCTAGGTTCACGAAACAAGTGCATCCTTGGGGGCTCGAACAGGCGAACAACAGCCCCTCTTTGGGTGAGGGGCTCCCATGCTGCTCTGTTGGGGATGAAGCTTGTTTCTTCCACATTTTATCTCTTGTGTCTTTGCTACCACCTGGCTGTTTTGCTACCGTCTTGTCATTGCCTCTGTTCTGCAGGGGACACTCCCTAGGAAGGCCTACCTAGATGTCGTCTTTTCTTGTCGGTCTTGTCTGCTCTGAATTTGGGCCCTGGGCCTCTTCCCTTTACATGTCCAGTGTGAAAGCCCTTCAGGGGTAGGGTCTGCACTCTTCTCGTCATTCTCGTGGGCCCCAAAGGGATTCAGGAAGTGCCTGGACAGGCTGTTGGAACAAAGTTCCTGTCATCCTACTACTGTGGGTTTTGATCATTTCTTTCAGTAACTAGTTTAGTTTAATTATTTATAGAAGGACATTCATAGTGCAAGAGGAAATGTCCTAAAGAGCATCTATAAAGGAATTAGTCTTTGTAATCTGAGACATCTCCAGGGCAAAAGCAACATATCTGGGCTGGTGATTCAGGCATTACCTTCGGGGAGAAGCAGGATGAATCACCTAGAGTTGGTTGCTTTCAAATCACCGAGGTTGACTCAATAGATGATCATAGACTGCAGGATGCACAAAGTCTGTGTGCTGTCCCAATCCTCCCAATAGCACAATGAGGCTCTTACTGCTATTGTCATCCTTATACAATATCGAAACTGAGGCCCAGAGAAATTAAACCGCCTTTTCCCAAGTTTCTAAGATAAGAAGTGGAGTAGGGTCTAGATTTGGAAAGAGGCAGTGTGATGCCATAGCTGTGCTCTTGACAGTCTGGAATCCTGCTGTGTATAAGCTGGTCCCTTGGTTGGTTACTGTCTCATGTCCTTGGCTTCTCTGATTATCACCAGCTTCCTGGAGCTGGATCTGGTGATCAGCCTGGACTGTAGACCCAGAGGTTTACCAGGAGTCTCAGCGTGATGATTTGGCAGGACGGGAATAGACCCAGTATCCAATGTATAGAGGCTGAGCCAGCCTGCTTATGCCACTTCCTAGAGCTTGACTTAGCCAGGCTGCTTACTTTTTGAGTCTCAGTTATCTCACTTGTAGGGTAACAGTAGCCTCTACCTCATAAATGGGTTGTAAAGATTAAAGAGAGGAGGGAGTACATGGAAGGTACTTGGTAAACAGTTAAGAATCTTAGTAATATTTATAATTTTTAGCTGAGACCCTTTGGCCCCTTGTAGTGTGGCTCAGAAATTCCAGTTAACCTGGGTAATGTTTTCCAAGCTCTAGCATCTGTTGGGATGACCTGAGGGGAGGTGTTAAAAGTACAGCTTCCCAGACTCCACCCCAGGAGAGTCAGGCTGGACCAGGAGATGCTTATGCAAAGGTCCAGGGACCATCCCAGAGAAACACTGGCTCAGAGGCCAGCAGAGGCCCCGGCCCTCCCCTGACTAGGCCCTTCACATTCCTGCAGTCTCCTCTTACCCTGAGAGCCAGGCGTTAGAAACACTCTCAGCAAAGCCGTCTACTAAGGGCTTTAAAAGGCAATGCCTAGTACTGTCATTATTGCAGAAACAGCCTTCAGAATAATGTATTTCCTCCCCTGCCCCACTTCCCATGCTGGCTCCCTGCCTCTCCTCTGTCCAGCTTCTATCTGACCAGAGTCTGTGGCAATTTTGAACTTTGGGGCTCCTGTCTGGCTCTTACTCATTTCACTGAGGAACTACAGCACCTAATTAATAGGAAATTAGCTGCGGATGTAACATTTGGCCCATGGTCAAGGCCCAAGAAGTTATAAATATACGTCACGTGAGAGGCCTGGGCTCCTGATTCCCGGCAGCTCCAGCGGGGCACTTCCTGGGCTGTGCCGGGAAGTGAAGTCATGGGTCACCGGCAGCCTGAGGCCAAGGGGACCAGCCGGGGGGCACAGGGCCCGTCTGCTTCCTCTCATTTCCCAGACAGCACATTTACTTCCCTCAAGTTAAATGTTCTCCAAGGGCCAGGCCAGAGAGGAAGCAGAAAGGAAATTGGAATGGGGGCTGGCGAGGACTTGAGGAGGGCTTTGGGGTCCCTCATAGGATGTCCCAAGCACTTTTTCCCCAGTGACTCTGCAGGTCTGCTGTTCTTCCAGACACTTCCATTTGGCTTCTTGCAGAGGCATGTGGGTTCCAGCTTCATGTAAAACTCTGATAGCAGGGACTTTGTGTGGTGAAGGCGATGCCACTGCCACCCACAGATTACAGACCGTGGACAGAGGCCCAGAGGGTTTAAAGTCTTGCTGGGATTTGAAACACCATTTTCTAACCGCCGAGTCTGATGCTTTTTGCGGGACCTCAACACTCCCTAACAGCAGGAGAGTCAGCATGGGAGGAGAAAACTGTTTTTAAAAGCACCAGTGAGGAAAGGATTGAGGGGCGAAGGGAGTAGCAGAAGGTCAAGGGCAAGGGAAGGGCACTGCTAGGGGTTCTGCAGGGAGGCAGAAGTTGGCTCAGGGATCAGAGCTGCAGTCCTTTCTCCACATTCACCTGACTTAAGTGTCTCACTTGTCTTTTTCTCAACTTCCCAGGCAGGGAAATAGGAAGTGAGCAACCTGCCTTTTCCCTCCTGAGAGTTAAAAATCTGCTGATAAAAGGACCTGTTCAACTCTTAAGTCTGTTTGTTATGAGACGAACCGTGGGAGGCAAGAGAAGAGAGATGCTGGGTTCCTTGGCAGAGCTGGCAGGGCCAGGAGGAGAAGCCTGTCTGATTACGTGAGGGGCCAGAAAGCCCCCAGTATGCGCAGCCTGTGGCCAGCTTTATTTAAGAGATTGATCGAAGCTTCTTTAACGCAGGCTGCTCCCTGAGAGCGATATAATGAACCCGGCATTTATGTCTCTGGAAAGAGGCTTCTGAAAGAGGAGATAAATAGAAAAGAAATTGCATCTTGGGTTTGTCCCAGAAGGGGCTGCTGGAAGGAGGGAAATAATTCATTGACCATGTCACGGAGCGGGAGATAGACAGGGAGGCTGCATGTGGCTGCGGCTGAGGGCGGACAGGGTCTCCCCTGGAAGGGAAGTGGGCCTCCGGCTTTGCTTGGGGAAGGGAGTAATAAACCGGAGCCGGGGCGAGAGCACAAGTGTCACCGCCGCCCCGAAAGAGCTAACGCATCTCCCTCTTCCCACCCCTCTCCCCGAGCCAGGGGATCCCCTGACCCTCCACTGAGGAAGGGTCATCCTCCAGGTTTTTCTAGCCTTTGAGGGATGTTACCAAGTCTCTACCATCCCAGTGCTTTGGCACAAAATGGCTTTGCAGTCAGAAAGAGCTGAGTTCAAACATCACGCCCTCCACTTGAGTTTCCTCATCTCAATATGCCCTCTGTTTCTTATTGTGTTAAAAAATATGGGCCGATATCTATTTAAGAGGGTTTACAAGAGGATTTAATGAGCTAATAGTTAAAACAACTCATATATAACACACGGTTGAGTCTCAAGGACAATTACTTCCATTATCGTAATGTAAACAACAGAGTCAAGAATAGCAGTGGTACTCGGTTGTCACTCAGGTTCTGTTCTCTTTTTCAAGGTCAACAATAATAGTAGGAAAAAATGTTTGACACTGTGTCTCCCTCATCAACTTTCACCCTCCTCCAAGCAACCCTAAGCCACAAAGCCAACCCAACTCCAACCTTATGCCAAACTGTAACCCCAATTCTATTCTCAGCCTTATTCCCAACCGCATTAGTCAGGCTTCTCGAGAGAGACAAACCAACAGGGTGTCTAGACAAAGGAAAGAATAAATAATTTGGCTCCTGTGAATTTGGAGGCTGGCAAGCCCCAGATCTTGAGGGTGAGCTTGCAAGCTGGAGACCTAGGAGAGCTGATGGAGAACCTCCAGTCTCAGTCTGCAGGCCTGGGTTCCAGGAGAACCAACGGTGCGTTATAGTCTAAAGGTTGGCAGGCTCCATAACCAGGAAAAGCTGATGCTTCCATTAGAGTCTGGAGACAGGGGGAATAAAGCTGATGTCTTTGTTCAAAGGCCATCAGGCAGGAAAGATTCTCTCTTACTTGGAGAAGGGTCAGCCTTTTAGTTCTACTCAGTCCTTCAACTGATTGGACGAGGCCCACCTATATTAGGGAGGGCAAATTTTTTTATTTAGTCTATCAATTTAAATGTTAATCTCACTCAAAATCACCCTAACAGAAATAGCCAGAATCATGTTTGAGCAACTATCTGGATACAGTATGACCTATTCAGGTTGACACATAAAATGAACTATTATACAACCATACCCCTAATCCTACCCCCAAACCTTACTCCAATCCCAAGGCCAAACCCAACTCCACCTCAGTAACTACTATTAAGTCTCACTGGGCACTGTTAGTGCCTCAGCTTTCTTCTTTGTAGTGGGGATACAAATCTCATCCTAACTGCCGGAACTTGCTAATCAGTGTGATGAATTCACACACCATAAAGAAACTTAACTTAATAATGTATGTCTGGAATATGGAATTGAAAGGGAAAGAGACTGGGAAATAGATTCTCACTCAGATGGTAACCCGATATGATTAATATCTGCCTTTGGCATGGGGAGCTGTTCAGACACACAGGGAGCCTTTCATTTGTTGGTTATTTCTGTCCCATCCTCTTAGCTAAACCCTATTTTAATAGGGTCTGTGTGACTTCGGGATGGCCAAGGACAGAGGCATGGGCAAGACACTTTGGAGATAGCTTACTGAGAAGAATATAGGTTTATAGGCCACTGTGAGATAAAAAATATGTTGTCAATATTTCCAAACACATAGACTACTTAGGTTCTACCAGATTCTTCTCTCAGATTTATCCCACATGATGAAAAGGGAAGCTTCCTGGTTTTTAGAAAGATTCCTGTAGAATCAAAGAGGATTAGAACCGAAAGGGATGATTATCTAGCCCAGAGGTTCTCACTTTCAAAATCACCGATGCCTGGGTCTCATCCTCTAATAACTGGTCCATCTCTGGGGATGAGCCCTGGGTAGTAGTATTTTTGGAAGTATGATTATAGCACAACTATTGCCAATTGGTTCCACCAATGTAGCCCAAACCCTTAATTTTACAGCTGGAAAAAGTAAAACTCAAAGAAGTGAAGTGAGTGTCATAAAATCAGATTTCTAGGGTCAAAGCCAACACCCAAAGCCTCATGACTTCTAGTCCAGTGCTCTTGTCAGAACACCATTCCTTTGCTCATCTTTGTAGCCAAAGAACAAAGAATCATCCAGGGCCATCTTAGGACCCTCATGGTGAGCTCCGCCCATGGCATCTCTTCCTGCCTCACCAGCTTGTAGGCTTTCATCCCTCGGCGCCAGATAGCTTGTGATCAGGGAGGTAGAGACAGCTGAGGAGGAAATAATTCTCTGCTCGACCATTTGGAACTATAAAGAAATAAATCCCAATCCACCAACTTTGACCTGACAGCCAAAGGTTGTGCTCACTTAGAGTTGACCTTGTGGAGATGAATTGTAACTACGGAGACTCAGTTTTGCTGCTGTTGCTTCTGGGCATGTAGTGTTCAAGTTCACCAAGGGGTGTTCTGAGGATTGTAGGCCCAATGCTGTCAGCGCCTGCTTCATTCTCCTTTGTGTTCAACCCCCATCCTGTCTAATTTTTAAAAAGGTTTCTAGATTTTTAGTGAATTTGTGCTAAATCAATTGTTATTTTAAAACAGATGACTGAAATCCACCATAAACCCTGATTTTGTGTATTTAGGAGGCATGATGTCTCTGAAACAGACCAGCAAGGCAGTGCGTGCACTTCCCCTGGATGACAGTTCTTTATCACCCAGCGGGTGCTTAGGGGATCCTGCATTCAGTCATTCATTCGAATAACGTTTATAGATTTCTCCTAGATCCAGGGAATCTGATCGGCACTAAGGGAAAACTAAGGTGACTCTGACTCAGCACTTGACCTCAAGAAGCTTAAATCTAACAGGCAGGGAGGATGAGTACCCTCAAAAACCCCATGCCATAAACAGTGTGATATTCCCTGAAGGTGCTACAATAGGTGTTTAGGGATGTGTGAGATCACCTCTAGTTGCGGGATGGGAAATGTTCCAGTGATGATGTGATACTTGGAAAATTGTGACAGTTGGGCCCTGGGAAACTGATGGGATTTAGACAGAAATAAGCATCAATCATGTGGGCAAGGAAACAGCATGAGTGAAGACAAAGGGGTGGGAAAGGATGTATATGGGGTGTGTTTGTTTTAATGTGGTAGACAGGGGACAACCAGCTGAAAAGCTTAAGTGTTGACCTCATGGACTCTTAGGAGTTGAAATGGGCTTTAGAGATTATTTGGTCTACTTCTTTATTTTATACATTAGAAAATAATAGTAATTATAAGAGCAACAGCAATATTTTTTTTGTTTTGTTTTTTAAAATATATCTTTATTGATTTCAGAGAGAGGAAGGGGGAGAGAGAGAGAGAGATAGAAACACCAATGATGAGAGAGTCATTGGCTGCAGCCCGCAACCTGGGCATGTGCCCTGACCGGGAATCGAACCCTGATCTCCTGGATCCTAGGTTGATGCTCAACCGCTGAGCCACACCCAGCTGGGCAACAGCAATATTTGGTCCTACCTCTTATTGCCTGCTTCTAGAGGCAGTTAATGAGTGATATGCTTTACATGGATTTGCTCCTTTACATGGATTTACATTGTTTCCTTACAATATCTTAGAGATAAGTGTTATTATTGTGTCCATTTTCCAGATGAAGAAACTAAGGCTCAACAGTCAGTAAGCCAGTAAGGGGCAGAGCTGGGATTTGAACCCAAGGCTATAATCTTTCCACTGCCAGGATTCCACCTGGGTTATGAGAGAGCGATGGCGCCTTTATGGGGGAGGAAGAGATGATGCCTTCATCCTGGGTGTGTTGAGTGTGAGGCGCTCACGAGACCTCTAGGCGAGGTGAGTTTGGAGCTTGGGGAAGGAGTAGTATGAAAGAAAAGAAGTTTCTATCTGGGGGTTACATCCTAAGGTTGACATATTCAGAACACCAGTCAGGTTGACTCACCCTGTGCAATTTCCAGATGGGAACTGAAGCAGCTCATCTACGAGGCTGCTCCTTGGTATGCGTTCTGTGTGCCAGACCCATCTTCCAGAGCTGCTCTTAGTGTTTCTTGTGTTGACGTGTCTTGGTTCCTGTCTCTTCCATGCATGCCTGCAGCACTGTCCGTGTTTCAGAAGGGACTTTTCCACTGGCTGTCCCATTGCTGGCTGCCAGCATGTGCTTCTGAGAGGTATCAAGTTGTTCGGCATTGGGTGGAAGAAACATTCCTGGTGCTGTGGCCCCAGTAGTGGAAAAATCCTCAGTTGTGGGGAGAGCTGGAAATGGTGAGCATGTGTATCGTAGAAAGACCAGAGGGAAGCAGGGAGTGTTGGCAGCCCGTGAAAGCTCTCGTACCTTAGGTTAAAAAAAGAAATTCAGTGAAATGCCTAATACCTCCTGTTCCAAGTCTCTTGTCATCTCCCAGCTTCAGCAAGTAGTGCCCCAAGTGTTGGAACCAGGAATGTCTGACCAGTGGGGAAACCAAAGCAGGAAGGAGTGGAATCAGGCCTTGCAGTCCGTGGCTAAGAGCCCAGAATTCACATTATTCTACATGAAAAACCCTCAGGGAAGAGATCTGAGGATTGGAGTCTGAATCAGTCTTCTATTACTACTGTGGCTTAAACTATAAAATTCTGTTGTCTCATAGTGTTGGAGGCTGGAAGTCTGAGATCAAGGTGTCGAGGGTTGGTTCCTTCTGAGGGCTGTGAAGGGAAGGTCTGTTCTAGGCCTCTCTCCTTAGCTTGTAGATGGCTGTCTTCATGTGCCCATGGCATTTTCTCTGTATGTGTGCTTATGTACAGATTTCCCCCCTCTTTTGGTTGCCTCCTGCACGTACCCTGACCAGGGCCGGAGACTGAACCTGCAACCCAGGTATATGCCCTTGATGGGGAATCAAACCGGCGACCCTTCTGTGTGTGGGCCAATGCTCTAACCACTAAGCAACACCTGCCAGGGCACAAATTTCCCCTTTTTATAAAGACACAAGTCATATTGGATTTGGGGCCACCCTAAAGACCCTCATCATAAACAGTTACATCTATGACAATCTTATTTCCAAATAAACTCATATTTGGTGGTACTGGGGGTTCAAACTGCCACATCTGATTTGGGGGGACCCAGTTCAACCCATAGCATCATCTAACATTACATCATCATGACTGTGGTATCTCATCTTGTCCACAGGTTCTACCCACACTCACAGGGAATGGGGATTAGACAAGGGCAAGGGCCATTTCTTGGAATCTGCTTGTCACTGAGGCCCTGAACCAGGGGAGCCACTCAGTGGTGGAGAGGTGAGAACAGCCATGATGAGTAGAAAAGAGATCCCTGGTGGCTGTGGTGAGAGCAGCATCAGTGGAGTGGAGAGAGTGAGGCCGTGATCACACTGTGGCCGTGGTGAGAGCAGTGTCCGTGGAGTGGAGAGAGTGAAGGCCGTGATCACACTGTGGCCATGGTGAGAGCAGCGTCCGTGGAGTGGAGAGAGTGAGGCCGTGATCACACTGTGGCCATGGTGAGAGCAGCATCCGTGGAGTGGAGAGAGTGAAGGCCGTGATCACACTGTGGCCGTGGTGAGAGCAGCATCCGTGGAGTGGAGAGAGTGAGGCCGTGATCACACTGTGGCCGTGGTGAGAGCAGTGTCCGTGGAGTGGAGAGAGTGAAGGCCGTGATCACACTGTGGCCGTGGTGAGAGCAGCATCCGTGGAGTGGAGAGAGTGAAGGCCGTGATCACACTGTGGCCATGGTGAGAGCAGCATCCGTGGAGTGGAGAGAGTGAAGGCCGTGATCACACTGTGGCCGTGGTGAGAGCAGTGTCCGTGGAGTGGAGAGAGTGAGGCCGTGATCACACTGTGGTTGTGGTGAGAGCAGCGTTCGTGGAGTGGAGAGAGTGAGGCCGTGATCACGCTGTGGCCGTGGTGAGAGCAGCGTCCGTGGAGTGGAGAGAGTGAGGCCGTGATCACACTGGTGGCTGTGGTGAGAGCAGCGTCCGTGAAGTGGAGAGAAGGCCGTGGTCAGTGGGCTGTGAATGACGGGAGGTGAGGAAAAGGCAGAGACCGCTCCCCTCTAAGAGCAACTGTGACCAAGAGGAAGACAAATGGTGAGAAAAGAGGAAAACAGGGTTGATTAACAGTTTCACTGAAATGTAAGAGACCTGGGCCTGTTTTTTTTGTTGTCTGGAAATAGCCGGGAGAGAGGGACTCTTGTCTGGCTAAAGCCTCCAGCAGTCTCCGCTTCTCTGCAACCCCCTTCTATGGAAACTTACTTATTACTCTGTAGGGGATTTTGTGGAACTCCACATGTTATTAAATGGCCTTTGCAAATAGGTATGTGTGAAATCTCACTGAGTTATAGTTACTTTGGAGACCCATGTTTGCTTACTTGTGGCCTGGTAAATCTCAGTCTTAATATCACAGGAAGGCATTTCTATTTGGCTTCCACTTTTCTGATTCTTTTAACATTTTATGTGATTTTCTTGGAGGGAAAGTGTTGCTAGAACTTAGCAATAGTACTAGCTGCCCCCGGTCGAGGGTTCTGCAGGCCCTGTGAGAAGTGTGCGCGTCATTTCTCATTCCCCTTCTAGAAGGTATTGTTGTCTCCATTTCACAAGTGGGGAAACTGAATCTCAGAAGGGCTTCAGGGCTGTTGCCAAAGTTACAGAACTAGTAAGCAGTGATGCTCTGTATCTCACATCACTCTGGCGTAGTCACTATGGTCACATCAAACTCTCTCTTCCAAAGTTTGGCAAGTTTCTCTCTCTCTTTTTTAATTTATTTTTTGTTTTGTTTTGTTAATCATCAACTGAGGATATTTTTCCATTGATTTCCAGAGAGAGTGGAAGGAGGGAGGAGAGGGAAAGAGAGAGAAACATTGCCTCTGCACACGCCTTGACTGGGCCCGGGGATTGAACCTGCAACCCAGGCACGTGCCCTTGACCGGGAATTGAACCCACTACTCTTCGGTCCTCGGGCTGATGCTCAAACCACTGAGCCAAACCGGCCAGGGCCAAGTTTCTCTTTTTGAAAAAGTCCCCCTTTTCTCTAGGATGCACTTATAGCAGCAAATGTTCTGTGGAAACAAACTGTGCTCATCTTTGATCTCCCTGTGGTCCCAAACTCCTGGGCCTCCAGCTCAGCTCCTTGAGAAATTACTCAAGGAAAAATTTTCACCTTGACCCAGAATAACTCACTGCTGAACAAAGAACAACGCAGAGCCATTTCAGCCACTGTGACATGTCACAAACTAAGGTCACAAACACCACTGCCTAGGGGCTTGTGATGGACACGGTGCCCAAGGCACAACATCCCATATGCTTCTCTTTTTGGACACGTTCCGTCATGGAAGCGTTTGCAAGGCTCCATCTGCTGACATGCTACAGTCCGTTCCCCCAGTGGGGGTCTGTCCTCATTTCCGAGGAGAGCTGCGGATCTCAGAAGGAATCTCAAAGAAGCATGGCGGGAGTAAGAATCTAGGGAAATTGGAACTCAGGCTCCTAGAGTAGAGAAGCAGCAGGCGAGGCCACTGTCCTTTGCAGGCCTGAGAAGCAGTGAATTGTGTCAGAGGGGAGATTGCTTTGGGGAAAGCTATGGAGAGAAAAACCATGGTTGACTGGACTTTGGAGGACATGCAGGAGTTTGTCAGGTGGAGGGGAAGGAAAGGTGGGAGAGACGGGCATCTCAGGTATAGGCAAGATACAGAGGTTTAAATGTCAGTGCTATTGTGCCCTGTGGCCCAAGTATAAATGATCATATTAATGATGATACCAGTGCCACCATCATAGTACGTACAAGCACTTATCTATTACTGACTGTATACTGGGGCACATTAATGATTTTCTAAGTATATTAATTATATTAATTCATATTCCTTGAAGCAGCCATGTGAGGTGGATACTGTTATTATCTCTGTTTTACAGATGAGGAGACTGAGGCCCAGGGAGGCAGATTATCATTACAAAGAACTGGCAGAATCATGATCTCATTCCAGACATCTGCCTCTAGAGCAGTGCTAGCCATTGGGACTTTAAATAATGGTGGGAATGTTCTAAATCTGGGCTTCCGGCCCAGTAGTCACTGACAACATGTGGCTGGTGAGACTGTCCCGCATGGACCTGGTGACAAGGCTCACCCACTCAAATGTCTGCCAAGGTGGGAAATGACATAAATGTCTGAAGTGGCCTGATGTAACACAGCAGGTGTTTGCCTCATTTATTGCAGCAAGTCTAACACCTGCCCAGTTCACAGCCTTTGAAAACACTCTGTCAGCCACACAAAACTGCCCCAAGCCCTTAACCTTAGCACCCCTCCTGGTGTGACCCTCCCAAGCGCCCATATGCCAGAAGAGAAGGGCACCATGGCCCATCCCCTGGGGGACAGTGTTTAAGGGTGAGGATGAGGCCCTAGTGAAAGAGGCAGAGGGAACATAGAGAAGAGGGAGGGGAATGAGGTCAGAGCAGCGTTCAGGAGGGCAGGAGAAGGGGCAATTTCAGCCAGGGGGCTGTCAGCAATGCCACGTGCCACTGCGAGCTCAAGCTGAAGCCTGGAGAGAGGTCCTGGGACGGCTTCACAGGCTGGATGTGTTTGGTGCCTTTTCCGCCAGTAGAAAAATGAGGAATGAGAAGGGTGTGTGTGTGTGTGTGTGTGTGTGTGTAGGAATGAAAGTCCTAAGGAAGACACAATGATTGTTGATTACTATCTTCAGAGGGAAAAGTGGGGGCAAGGATGCTGGCCTCAGGCTAGACATGGTTGACAGAGGGTTGTTTGTAGGATGAGTGAGGCTTGATCATGTTTGTAGGAAGCGGGGACTCGGAGCCAGTGGAATAGAAGGATCTGAAGGCAGCAAAAAGAGCCTGGCCGGCGTGGCTCAGTGGTTGAGCGTCGCCCCATGAACCAGGAGGTCACGGTTCGATTCCCGGTCAGGGCACATGCCCGGGTTGTGAGGAGCGGGTTGTGGGCTTGATCCCCAGTAGGGGGCATGCAGGAGGCATCTGATCAATGATTCTCTCTCATCATTGGTGTTTCTATCTCTCCCTCCTCCCTTCCTATCTCTGAAATCAATAAAAACATGTTTATAATAAATGAATAAATAAACATATAAATAAATGCAACAAAAAGAAGAGATGGTTTTTGGACCAAAACCCCAGAGGAGAGAAGAGGAGATTGTATCTTAGAAAATATTGGGGTACTTCTTTTGTGGGGATAGAAGAAAAAATAGAGAAACGTTTAGAGGTGGGAACAAGAATTAATAACTGGAATTCTTGAAAGTGTAATATAGTTTGTCTGTTAAAAATGAGGGCCTGGTGAGGAGAAAGGATAAGCACCGTGTCATCTCCAGCACTGAGCGCCTCGCCGTGCCAGGCACTGCCTAGTGCTCTCCAGGAATGAGCCTCCCGAATCTAAGAGGTTAATGTAATGGGCACACCTGTTTTGTGGCCCACAGAGAGGAGTCAGTTGCCTCCACATAGCTGGTAAGTAGTGGAGCTAGGATTTGACCCCAGGAGGTCTGAGTTCAGTCTGATCCCTTAACTGCAACACAGTGTGATGACCTGCATTGGCATAGTACTTTTCAAAAAAGCCCTTCTCACCCTGGCTGGTGTGGCTCAGGTGGTGAGAGCCCCATCCCACACACCGAAAGGTCTTGGGTTTGAGTCCCAGTCAGTGCACATGCCCCAGGATGCAGGTTCGATCCCCCATCAGGGTGCACATAGGAGGCAAGCAATTGATGTTTCACTCTCACATCCATGTCTCTCTCTCTCTCTCCCTTCTCTAAAATCAGTAAAAACATATTCTGGCATGAGGATTAAAAAAAACCATCTTCCCATTTTATAGGTGTGGAAATCAAGGCAGAATTTGCCCAACTTGTCACACATCTAGGTAGGGTCAGATCTTGAATTGGAATCTCTTATTTACTTATTTGCCAAACTACCTTCTTTTATTGGATTTTGAGTAAAAACACCAACAAAGTTTCCATGCAGACTCCTAAAAAGCATAGATCTGGACCCTAGAATTGGAATCCCTTGCCTTGGAGCTCTGTTCTCTTTCTCAGGAAGTAAAGGCCCCTCCGTAGTTCCCGAGTAAATTGTGTTGCATTTCTGGGCCATCTCGTCCCCTCTCTCCCTGCTTCCATTCCGACACCCCCACCCTTACTCACACCCTGACCTCAATCCTGCAATGCCAGGAAGGTAGTCCAGCACCTGCTCCCTCCTTTCAGCTCCCTCCTGGCTGGCCTGGTGCCCACTGCCTGGCTCTAGCAGGAGGGCCCCACGCGGACAGGCAGTGGATGGAAGCCACATTTATTTTGCTTTTATTGTTAAATAATATAAATCTCTTGGCTGCACCACCTGCCGGGGACGTGAGTTGTGTGTCTTCCCGCACAGTTGCTAATGAGACAGTTAATCATTTGTTTATTCTGGATGAGGAGAGGTGGCGGCTGTATCTCTCACACCAGACACAATTTCTCAGTTTCTCAGGACCCTCCTGCCTGCCCAGCGCATGAGTCACCACAGTCCCTGCACAATCCCACCCTGCAGACCCCCAGGCCTCTTTCCACGGGCACTGGCCAGGATGCAGATTAGAATTATTACTGTTATGGCAGCTATTAGTTTTTTTAAATACTGTACCCCCATTCCCTGAGAAGCATAAAAAAAGTAATTTGCAAAGATGCTTTGTGGGGAGATAAGTAGGTTTCCTCTTGGGCATGGGGTTTATCTCACTGGTGCAGAGGTTCCTAGAGGTCGTGCAACTCAAGATAAAGCTCCGGGATCCTCCCCAGGGAAGGCCAGAGTCAGCTTTCCTAGTTCCCGGGTTAAAGAGGTGAAACTGCTACGTTCCTCCTGCAGGCTCCCTGGGGCTGGGGCCTCTTTTGTTTGAACAAATCAGGCGGGTCCAGGTGCCCTGGGATGAAGGAGGAGAGAGCCAGGAGCAGGGGAGGAAGGGCCCGGAGTGGGGAGGGTGTGCTAGGGTGGGCTCTGATAATTTGAATGATTGTCTTAAAGGGCTCTCATCTCCTTTATTTGCATGCTGGTAGCATCCTCAGGCTATTTTCCTGGTGTTTGGATAAATCCTTTTGCCTGAAGCTTATATTTCAATTAACTGGGTCCAACTGCCTGTGTCCCGAGGCACAGGGCACAGGCTGGAGTTGCTACATTTGCTGCTGTGGCATTGCACCATTGGCAGTCTGTCTGTCTGTCTGTCCTCAGCCAGTCCGTGCCCATTCTCCAGGCTGTGCCTCTTTGAGAAACTGCCTCCCAGTCAGGGACAGAATTACCCAGGGCAGGGCTGAGGTTTCAGGAGTAGCTGGCCAGGCAGAATAGCTATTCTTTCAGGTCACTGGAGCTCGGAGCAGGAGTGTGCCGCCGTCAGAGGAAACAGCGGAGCACGTGGGAGGGGGCAGTGGAGCGGAATCGCCCCCTTACCGCCATCAGTTTCTAGCTTTCTCTCGGCTTCACCTTTCCACCCTCTGCATCTTTGCTCTTGCTGTTTCATCCACCAGAATTCCCTTCCCTTTTCTTTTCTTACCACTCCTTATAAAAACCCATCCTCCAGAGCTCAGTTCCAATGTCACCCCCTCCAGGGAGCCTTCCCACCGCCCTCCCTAAGCAGAATTAACCTCTCTTCCTGCTCTTCACAGTGTTCTCCCTCTTCGGCTCAGGGCTAGCCTCTCATTCTGGGAGGCCTGCTGCACAGCACCACACAGCGCACAGTGTATTTTTGAGTTTTTTTCTGCGTTGGCTTCATAAAGGGTTGAATGGTGCCACCCCTCACCCCAAAATAAAAGATATGGCATGTCCTGATTTCTAGAACCTGCGAATGCTACCTTGTTGGGGAAAAGGGTCACTGCAGATGTAATTAACTTAAGGATCTCAAGATGCAGAGATCATCCTGGGTGATTCAGGTGGCTCTAAATCCAGTGACAAGTGCCCTTACAGAAGACATGCAGTGGAGGTTTGACAGGCAGCAGAGGAGAAGGTGAAGTTTAGAGACGGCAGAGATCGCAGTGATGTGATCACAAGACAAGGAAGCCAAGGCGTCTGACCGCCACAGGGAGGCAGGGGTGTGTGGGGTGTGTGGGTGTATGTGTGTGGAGGGGTGTGGGGTGTGGGGTGTGTGTGGGGGTGGGAAGTGCTCCTTCTCCCCGAGAGCGTCCCGGAGGGCATGGCCCTGCCAACACTTGGATTTCGGTCTTCTGGCCTCAGAAGGGTGAGAGAATACATTTCCGTTTTTTTCAAGCGTTCTCCTTTGCGGTTATTTGTCGCAGAAGTCCTAGGAAATCCATGGGCTGGTGGGCCTAGTCTGAGACAGGAAGAGGCAGGACAAACACAAACACATCAGCGGGGGAGTCTGGACGGTCCCCTCCAGCTCCTTTGCTACGGCCCTGGCTCCTGCAGCTTCCCTCAGGGCTGCGGGCCCTGCTCCCCTGCATCAGGCCTGTGTGGCTCGCGCAGGCCCTCGCCCTGGCTGGAGCGCCCCTGCTGTGTAAATAGTCATAATTACCATGCCAGTAAGGGCAGCTGGCATTTGTATAACCTCCGCTGTTTACAGAGCACTTTGCTTCCCCTCCTTTCATTCTGTCTCCACCATCGCCCTGCCAGGTGGGTGTTGGGATCCCCCTCTACTTGTGAGGAAGTGGGTGTCAGAGGTGCATAAAGGGACTTGGGAATGCCATTAACTGGTGTGGGTGAGCCAAGACTTCAACAGCCTGTCATCTGGCTCCAAATCTGTTTTATTAAAATGTCTACACGATGTTTTTTGACTATAAGACCCAGAGGGTCAAATCTGTATTTCATTCTTTCCAAGATGGGAATATCCCTGCCTGAGGTAGGGATGTCTGCTTTTCCTTTCCCCCTAAGGGGTGCTCAGACCCATGGCTCTGGCGGTGGTGGGGAGGCTGAGAGGAAGCCCTATTTATTCGAGGGTCTTTGTTTTCAAAGGGAACTCTATGTGTGTTAATCCTCTGTTACATGTGGGTGGGCTGCTGGGGAAACTCGTGTGTGTATGTGTGTGTGTGCGTGTGCACATGTGTGTGTTTGCACGCATGCTTGCATGTGCACTCTGCACGCTGCCAGCTGTTATCCCCCTCTGGTGGTCACTGGCATAAATCCATCACCTGATCATCTAAAGTCCCAGTGAAGAGAAGATCAATCCCTAGGCCAGGAGGGCCAGAGAAGGTCAACATATTGAGTGTGGTTTAAGTCTGCACACTCTCTCCATAGAGTTTCAGTGGATGGATCTGCTCCCTAAACGGGGCATAAATGGAGAAGAAAGTGGGCTTGGAGTCTGACAGACACATAGGTTCGCATCTCAACTCGGCTACTTAGTATTGACCTTGGTTTCAGTTATTTAACCTTGCATTCCACATCTGTAAAATGGGATAGTAACAGATACCCTCCCTCCCTCTCATTATAAGGGTAACGTCAAATAATGTGCTTATATTTCCTGGTACATAGTAGGTACTTAGTCCATCATTTACTGTCTCCCTCTTACCCACACATAATTAATTCTATTAGAATTGCTGTTAGAATTGTAAACCATACCTATATCTGGAAACAGTGAGTAATTCTGTCATATGATTCTCTGGAAAACAAGGTGTCCTTTTTGCAAAGGACATGAAGAGAGAAATAAGATATTCAGATTCCAATCAAATCAGAATTAGGGCTTATGTAGAAATAGGGACACTCATCCCTCCATTCCCCTTTTAATGGAAGGGAAAGTGAACTAATATTTTTTGGACCCCCTAATATACACCAGGTCCTTTACTCAAGTATTTGTTTAATGTCACAATAACCTGATGAGGTTGGTAATGACAGTGTCCCCATTCTAGAGAGGAGGAAGTGCAGAGTTGGAGCATCCTCATGGCCGTAGGTTGCACTGCAGAGAAACTGTGTTCCTACACAGGCAGACCAACTCCTGGGCCAGTGCCCTTAGGCCCCACCATGCTGCTTCCCTGGGAGCCCTGCAGGAAATAAAAGGTGATGAAGAGCCTATGTGTTATCAAGAGGAGTGTCATTATCACCCCCAGTTCCCAGAGAACACAATATGCTGTTCCAGGGAGCTGGATTCCTCCAGTCATTCAGCTCTGAGGGATGGAGGAGTCTGCATAGAGCCCGACCAGTAATGTAACACCAGACCCAAGAGGCTTCCCCCGCATCCTGCTGTTTATGGGCCTGATGGCCATTGGTTATCATTTTGAGGAGTGTTCTAGAGGCTACCCAAAATATTTAAGATAATGCAGGTTGTTATTTGAGTGAGTATAGTTAGAGAGCAGGTAGAAAGAATTACACCAGTTCTCCTTGGATGAAACTCCAAAGCTGTGTCTTATTCGTCAATGAACTAATGCTCTGGTCATCTCGTTAGGCTTTGCAGAGCAGTGGAGGGACTTGTAGGAAAACGGGTTTACAAGGAAGACAGCATTGCAAACTCACCAGGAAGGCTGAAGAACCGCATTTGAGATGGGAGAACACCTGTAACATAACCCATTTTACTGTGTAGTTGTTGGGAGTCTATGTTCTAGTTCTTTACCCACCAGCTTTGCAACTTAGGAGAAGTCATCATGTCTCTGGGACTAGGTTTGTATAGTAAAAAGGTCAGAACAAGATGATATCTAGGGGTTATTTCAGATATAAACATATGTTGTTTTTTGAGTCTTTGTGTAGCCAGAGGGCCTGGGAAGTGAGGGGAGTCAGAGAGTCCGATCAGACTGAACAAGCAGAATTTCAGCTGGTGCAGGAGGAGCTTCAGTGCCTATCTGTTTATACAGAATGGGCCAAGAAATATTCCTAGATATGGGTGAGCAGTGTGGTTGGCATTAGGCTTCTCCCTTCCCCGTGCACAGTGCATTGGGCACATCTTTATTAAGGTATTCACCAGGCTCCAGTGTCATTGAGTAGCATGTCCCTCACTGGACTGTGAGCTCCTTGATGGAGGAGACCACCCCCAGCGATCGGTGAGTGGTAGTGGAATGAATGATTGCATCAACCAAGCTCCTTTAGATTCCAATTTCTCTAGAGATGCTCTTCATGCATCAATTTTGACTTTTGGATCTCTTTTCTTCAATGGGACAATAGATTCTAAAGCTAAGGTTAGGAAGGGTAGGTGAAAGAGAGCTGAACTTTGCAGATGTAGGCGAACATCGGAAGTTGGACCTGTGGTTCTGGTCAAAAGCCTGCTCACCTTTAGCCCCTTCTCTTTTCTGGTGGTGAAGCTGCCCTGCAAATGATGTGAGTTGGAGGCAAGGCCAGGAAGGATGTTTATTGGCTCATAGCCCCGTTGTAGCTCCTATTCCCATTGCTGGCCTGTGGCCAGGCATAGTAGGCTTGCGAGTATATGCTCCTGACTTCCTACAACCACCAGACACCATCCTGCACACCAGCTCTCCCCTCTATACCCTTCTGAGACTGTCATTAGAGGAATTATTTTCTGACTCAGTGTAAGTCCTATTCTCCTCAGGTTTGTCTAGAAATCACTTAGTTTACTCCTTCCCCTTCCCAAGATTTTATTTTTATCTTGCTATCAGGTCAATCATTTGGAATTGGGGCCTGCGGAAGGAGGCTGAAGGAAGACCAAAGATACACATGCAAGACGGGGGGTGGGAGGTGTCCACTGAACACCCACTATGTGCTTAACATTGTGCTCTGGGCTTTCTGTGCATTATTTGTGGTCTCCTCAACAGCCTTGGGAGAAAGTGTGATTCTCCCATTTCACATATTGACTGAGGCTCAGGGAAGTTCAGTTAGTGTGAAAGATCACACAGCTGGTGAGAGGCAGATCTAGGGCTTGAAGCAGGATGTGTAACTCTGGATTCAGTGTTCTTTTCAATATAGCATCATGATTTCCCCAAATACTTTCCTTATAGCATCTCTATCTTAGATATATTACATACCTGCCACTAAAAGGGTCAGATGATGGCATAGCATTTAGGTGCCTAGCCTGGGCTCTGGCAGAAAGGAAGAAAGCATAGATATCAGTTGATGCTGCTGTTATTTTCACAATCGAGAGCTTGGAATTTTTCACAATATTTTGGGATATAAAAGGGGAAAACAAGGTTGGTTAATTGGAGATAATTCAGCACTTGGATATCAGGATAAGCATTACCTATTATTAGTTAATTCCAGGCTTTACCTGGTGAAGGACGAGTAGCTGCTTCGCCTCCAGGTTGCATTTACCTCAGCCTAGGTCAGGCCAGTGAAGAGGTCTGTCCCAGCCCCTGACTTGTTTCCCATTGATTACTATTGCCACCCCCTCTAGGCACCTGTGCAGCCTTTCTGTGGTGCATGATGTGGCTCAGAATTCCAGCATCCAGTTTGTGAGCTTTGCTCTGGAAATCAGCCTTGTATGCAGCAGGAGTGGCCTTGGGTGACTCTGTCCATGGTGCTGAACCCAGAGCTCCTGGGAGGCGGAAGCCGATGCTATGACATGGTCCCTCTCCTCTCCACAGCCTGCCTGAGCTGAGACTGGGCTGCTGCTGGCTTGGGGGTTAAGAGATCTAGTTAAAGTGGCAATAACTTCTGTGTGGCTGCAGGCAAATCACCAAACCTCTCTGTTTCAATGTTCCCACCAGTAAAATTGGATTGCTACATTCCATTCCGTCATTCCTATTTCAGAATGCTGCTGATCTTGCGTGAGTAAATGAGACAGCAGATGCTAAAGTGGGATATGAATGTACGATATGATTATGCTGTTATTATTGCTGCTCAGTCTTTTAATCATACATTTCGACTATATCATTTTAATTCACTGAGGCACCCTGAGGCCTAAGAGCATATAATGCAATGAGCAGAAAATCAAACAAACAGATAAATGTACTGGGGGGGAGGGGTAACTGTTCTATATTGCTTGTCAGTTCCTGCATGGTGGTAGAGCTCAGGGTGTATCCTGAAGAAGAAAGATAGTGAATGACCAGCAAGGAGTCAGCCCCTGTGTAGGAGGAGACGAGACCAAGACGATCACATCTGCTCACCTCCACAGGCCCCAGAGGGACCTGTATTCTACTGTCGCAGGACCTGAAATCTCACCATTAGCCTGATATCTTCGCTTGTTGGTCCTGGCCCTTCACAGAGTGGTTGCAGTCTCCCTTTCTGAGTTAATCATATTTGCTGTGGCCTGGGATTTGGAGGTAGAATCCTTGTGTCTAAGTTCTTTCTCTAGTATAGAATCTTCATAAAGCATGTAACTTAACCTCCTCTAGGCTTGGTTTCCCCATCTGTAGAATGGGATCAGTAGCAATAAGACATACTTTATTGAGTGATCGAGAAGACAGCCTTTTAAAAAGAGGTGTTATAAAAGTCACATTAGTTGCCATTATTCCCTGACATGCTCTGGTCAAAGCATTCCCTGAGCAGGTCTTGCCTTGTCCCTGCTGCGTTTTTTTTATGATGTCCTATGCCTTTCACCAGGTACATATTCCCCTCCCTCTCCTGTTCAAATCCTCAAATAGAAGGTCAAACACCATCTTCCCTGACCACTCCAACCACAGTGACTTTTTCCTTTCCAGGATTCCTAGAGAGTTTACAGTCTTTAATATTCGTCTGATTTTTACTTTCCTCAAAAGATTATGAGATCCTAGAGAATGGGATCATATCTTGTACACAGTAGGTGTCCAATACCTGTTTGAATGAATATGTAGGATGGGTGTTATCAATGCTCATTTCCTTAGGTCTTTTTTTTTAAAACAAAAAATATTGCTGAGGAAGGCGATCCAGTAAGTCATGAGTACGTGTGTATGAATCAGAGCTTTTGGACTTGGGTGGCTAAATGGGGTGGAAGGGAAAAGCTGGAGAGAGCAATTTGAATAAGAAAGTGGGAGTTGCTAAAGACACATTTCGTAATTGTAACAGCTTTCCTGGCCTTGTCTTGGTCTTGGAGATGCATGGAACCAGCATATTAACTTGGAAAAAGATACCTTGTAAACTCTGAACAGGGGCAAGAGTTAGAATTCAGGGACACACGAAATTGTGCAATATATAGGCCCACCAGAAGGTGGCGGGCTGTGACTAATTCCATGGTCTGGCAGCTTTCCTGGGGGATCCCCCAAATTTCTGGTGGGTAGCTCTCCTCTGCATTTCTTGTGGCTCAGCGCTGCCTCCTCATTACCCCTCCTTGATCTCTACCCACTCCGCTTCTTCGCCATGTGAAAGGATGAGACTGACCCCAGTCTGTAGGCTGGTGAGCGCTTCCCATTGGACTTCACCTTTGGAAAGTTTCCAGCTGAGGGGATGCAGGTGCCTCAGCTTCCTCGCAACTCCTGCTCAGGTGCAGAACCAAACTCAAGTCACACCCTCTGCCTTTGGGTCTCCCATCTGAATTTTTAGAGGGTGAGTAGCCAGTGCCTTTTTGGACAAAGGGGGTGAAGGGAGAAAAAAAATCTTTCTTTTTTCATTCCTTGCTCCCTCAGCATCCCCTGTGTTGTTCCAGATTTCTCATTGGAATTTCAGGAACAGCACCCCTCTTTCTGTTTCTTCCCTGGAGCACCTCATCTCACTCCTACATGGTGTTTTACTTTTTAATAGTACTAGCACATACATCTGTCATCTCCGTGTATATTCACAAGATATGTGGCACTGCTATTTTCCTCTATTTTTTAAAATCAATGATGGCTCTCATTTTTATAGTCCTTTGCAGTTATCAGAGTCATTTTGGATGCACCATTTAATTTGACCTTCACAACAGCTATGAGACATGTTGGATAGAGCCCAGGTATTAATATCCCCATTGTACAGATGAAACTACTCACATACAGGGAGAGTAATGATTTTCTCAGGAAATGTAAGAAATACAAGAACCCATTCATCAGGCTTCTCATGTATTCTACCATTTTGTTTTTAACTATGGATAATGCAGTAAGACCCAAAAAAGGACTATTTATGACGTACCCCAGGTCCTACATTCAATAACAATAGAAATGGGGCTGACACGAGCATTTCCTGATTCTCAGATTAGCGCTCTTTTTATCCCACTAAAGAGGCCTTCCTCATAGTCTGACCAACCCTTGGTTATCTATCCAGGCAACCAGTTTACCATCTAGCCTCTCAAAACTCTTGAGTGTGCCCCAGTCAACATCTTGACAGAGGTCCTACAGGCGAATGCCCAAGGCACTCTGAGAAGCCCATCAGGAATCATTTGTTAAAGCTAAAAATGGATAAAAACAAAGACTAAAATGACATCCATCAAAATGTTCACAATGATTGTGTTTGGGTGAATTATGGGCCATCTATGTTCATCTTTGTATATTTCTGTATTTTCAAAATTTTCTTTAGGAGATTTCATTAGTTTATAATGGAAAGTAAACATTAAAAAGTAGAAGAAAGAAAGGATTTTGGCACAAGTATTGTGTATGTTTGTGTGGTTTTGTGTGTGGTGGCTGCTACCATATTGCATTAGTTAGACTGAGGTCGGGTGAGGCAGGGACTACTCTCTGCTCCTCTCTTCTAACAGGATATTCTGGGCCTCTCTGGTTCCCATTTCTCCCCTGAAGCCCCAGCTGGCGGTTGTGGCAGCTTTATCCCCACCTTGCTCCCTCCCTGTAGCCCTGGTAGACTCCACAGAGCCATAGCTCAGGACAGAGGAGGCTGGGGCGGGCGGGAAGGGGCCCCTGGAGGCCCGGGGGACCAGACCTCACCCTCTTGGCTGAGCTGTGGGCTCCTGCACTCCTCAGTCCCCTTGCTGCGCACGTATGTGACACACTCACAGGACTTCATTCTCCAGTAGATTGAAAGCAAAGCCACTGTTGATTTTCTCCAAAAAGATCTATTTGGAAGTGCAATTGCCTTGAATTACACAGTGGCGCAAAAGGCCAGACCTCACTGTAAATACATTTCCTCTCAGCCACACAGGAGCCCGGCTGGCAGTGGAGTCCAGGCTTCTGATGATGATGCTTGATGTGGAGTGTGTGTGTGTGAGAGTGTGTGTGTGTGTGTGTGTGTGTGTGTACAGGTGCACACTTTCTCTGGGCCTTTACTCACCTGCTGTTACTTTTAAGTCTGGAGCTTTGCATCTGAACGAGCGGTGAGGGCAGAGGGGGAAGGCCTGGGGCTGGCCTCGTGGCTGTTTCATCAGCTGCTGTATATGACCTCTCTCTGGTTACTCTCCCACCCTATGTGGGGGGTACCTGAGGCCGGTGAGGTCACGTGGCTTGTGCATGCAGTGTGGACGGGCAAAGAGCAAGCTTTAGAATTGGACATACCTGAGTTCTAGTCCCAGATGTACTGACTACAGCTATGGGACCTTAACCCAGGCAAATTAGTTATATCTTTGACCTTTCTGTATCCATTAAAACAAGAAAAAAGGACTGGCGGTGGGATAGGAGTGGAGAGAATCTATGTTGCGGCATCGTTGTGAAAAACGAAGGGCGCGGTACTGGAGAAGCCGCGGCCTGCGCTCTGTAAGTTTAGTTGCATCTGTGCCCTGCGCTGCCTCCCGGGACAGACTAAAGTGAGAGACAAAAGCAGTGCGCTTGGAACTAAAACGACCCAACGCCAAGTTGTGAAACCTGGGAAGTTTGGGATGTTTTACCCCTTCTTTCCATGTTCCCTTCCCATGTGGGTATACACAGCTCATTACGTATTCTCCCCCAAAAAGGTTGCGGTGAATTAACTTACCCTGCGGCAGATGGGACTCAGTGCATGCCTTCTCCTGGCGCGTTTGTATTTTAAGAGTCCTGCCTGGGCAAGTAGACCTTAAACCCAGACAGCAGCATGCTACACAGGGTCGCATCTAGATGGGGCACGCGGGGGGGGGGGGGCTGTTTTTCAATTAGAAAGTCTTTCCACTCTGGCTATTCTTAAAACCTTTATCTTGCAGGCATCAGAATGGGGTTGTGCATTAGCTCAACCGGGCATCTTTCTCTAAACCAGATGGGATTGTCCTTTTCACATTTTCCCATCAAGTCCGGGAAACAGTGGAATCCAGCACACGGTGGACCACAGCGTCGGGAGGGACTTCCCAGACTACTCTGGGCAAGGCATCCGGCCACCCACCCACCCAACGATGCTTTAAATCCTACTCCATGATGTATTAAGACCATCAATGTTTAATATTCTGCCAAGTTCATATGAGCATTGTCTCATTTAATCTTCACGGCTTCTGGTGATGTAGTTACCCTTATTATTATGGTGTTATTATAGCCCAGTGTTCAAGAGAAAAGACAGTGGAGCCAGATTGCCTGGTTCAAATTCCAGCTCACTAGTCACTCGTGGTGTGAACCCCGGCTGTAGCACTCATGCCCTGTGCTTCGGTCTCTTTATATTTAAAGTAGAATGTAATAGTACTCCATAGGGCTGCTTGGAGCATTAAGCAGTTTAATGCATGTGAGATATTTAGAAGAGTGCCTGGCTATTAATATCCCCACTTAACATCTGAGAACACTGAGGATGAGAGGAGCGGAAGGGAGTTTCCTGATGACACCCAGCTGGTGATGGACTGGGGCTGAGAATCCATGTCTGACGGCTTCCGGTCTAGTACTTTTTCATTGCTATGGGGAAATGTGCAGAACCTTTTCTACCCCCACCCACCCACCCACCCACATTATTATCTTCCATGACAGCTGTCAGTCACAAGTAACAGTGTTTCAGAATGGCTGAAAACCTTGGTGACAATAATTAAAGAGTTGAGAGCTTGTTTCATTAAACTCTAATCCCCTGGAAGCATGTTGAAAAAAAAGCTTCCTCACAAATTGGGGTCAGTTTCTCTGCCCCCTCCAGCTTGGCAGCTGTGGCTGAAGCAACTTACTAAAGAGCGGTGCTGGGGCCAACACCCAGGGTGGGACCACACCCAGCACTGGCTGCCACTAGGCCAGGTTCAGAGAGTTTGGGCTGCTAGGAGCAACCCCTAGAAAGGAGTCAGCTAGTGTGGTGAGTGTAGTCAAGCTCTGAGTTTCCATGAGGGAAGAAAATAAAGGGTTACTTCACAGACTAGGGTAACTAAGCAATAGTGGTGTCAGCATAGAATGTGGAATAGAAGTTATATTTTCTAGAGTCTTTCTCTTTCCTAGAATGACCTAGAACAAACCTTCAGGAGGTCAAGTGCGATGAGGCGCTATGTGTTTAAGATAAATAGGGTGAGTCAGCTGGGGAGGGTGTCACCAAAAAATCCTCTTTGCCCTCCCCCCATTTCTCTAGACATCTCCTGACAAAATGCCTCCGTTTCTGCCCTTGGGGATTTATTCTCTTTGGTGTTGCTAGTGTGTGTTTTTTTTCATGAATATTCAGTTAAATTTCCAATATCCCCAAGAGGGCAATGCATTACACTAAATCGCGTACCATTTTATACAGAAGTCTGTGCCTCGTTTGGATGTAGCAGACAGCTCGATACCTCAGCCGATTCAGAACTGGAATATAGGCAAGGCGCCTTGGGAGGAGAGAGGGCAGACAGTCTTTGCTAACTCACCATCTTGCAGAAGAGCCGCCTACTTCGTGCCTTTATGCTTAGCGAAGAGTTGCTGGAAGTTCTGGTTGAAGTCAAGTTAGAACAGGGAGCTGTGATTCAGCATAAGGAAGCATCTCACTCAACCAAGAAAATAAAGAGTTTGTCACCCTCCTTCCTTCTTCTAGCATAAGAAAGACCATCCCCACCAGTTACGGGTTGAGCTGTGTGCTCCGGGAAGATTTTGAAGCGCTAACCCCCAGCATCTATGAATGTGACCTTGTTTGGAAATAGGGTCTCTACAGATGTCCGAGTTAAGATGAGGGTGGGTCCTGCTCTGATATGACTGGTGTCTTAACAAAAAGGGAGTGTTTGGAAACAGAGACAGACTTGCAGGCAGGGAGAATGCCGGGTGAGCATGAAGGCGGAGATTGGCGGGATGCATCGACAAGCCAAGGGGCACCAATGATTGCCAGCAACCACCAGACATTAGGAGAGAGGCATAGAACAGATCTTCCCTCATGACCCTCAGAAGGAACCAACCCTGCCTACACCTTGGTCTTGGACTTCTAGCTTCCAGACCGAGATAATAAATTTCTGTTTTTTAAGCCGCTCAGTTTGTGGTACTTTGATATGGCAGCCTTAGAACATTAATACAGCACTGAACCAAGAAAACTGAGCTAGTCCTTCCTTCTTTCAGTAAATATTTAGTGATTACCTACTGTGTGCCAGGTATAGTGCCAGGTGCTGGAAACAATGTCCTAGATAAGATCTTTGCTTTCTAGAAGTTCATAGATAAGCACAGATGTAGGTGAGTAAACAGGCGATTCTTAGCAAGAGGATAAGCATTGATGTCTATTCCTCCACGGCTCTCAACCATGACCATGGGCGACAATCTCCTGGAGACTTAAAAAATGCCGATGTCCAGGCCCCACTCCCAGGCATTTTGATCTAGGAGGCCTGGGGTGGGACACAAGGCATCAGTATTTTATACATCTTCCAAAGTAATTCCAAACACTGCCATTGCTGAGCACCGCTGTTTTAAAGTACATCCATTACCAGGGCCCCACTCAGACCAATGAAGTTGGAATGGCACTGATATTTTTAAAAGGCTCCCCAGGTGATTCTAACGTTTAGCCAGGTTTGAGAACCACTCTCTCTTGTGAGGTAGGAATTGTGTGTCTTGTGGACTGTCATATCCTCTCCGCAGTACCTAGCTCAGAGAAGGTAATCAATAAATGCTTGTTGAGTCAGGATCTATGGTGAGAAAAGTATAAGGTGCCATGGGCACATAGAAGGTGGTATTCGGTAAAGTTGTGCGAGAGCCGGGACCCCAAAGGTAAGCTGATTTTGTCAGACAAGGAGGGAAAAAATAATGTTTTTGGCAGAGGGAACAGTGTGTACTTGTGGTTAAGGAGCTGGACATGGCTTCGCATGGCTGGAGTGTCATATGTGAGTGGTAAGGGGGAAGGCTAGAGAGGTAAGCGAGGACTGGGTCATGAAGAGCCGTGTCAGTCACAGCAAGGAGCTGGGGCTCTGCCAGAGGCTATTGGGTTGCCTTGGGGGCATCACCATGGGCTCTCAAGGCTCCCTTTTACTATCTGGGCCTTCGTGCTCATACAGGTCCAGGTGTGGGCTTAGAATCTTGCCCGTTTTTCTTTTTGAAGACAGAAGCCCAGAGAAGGTGTGATGTCTTGAAACCCAAGCCTGTAGGCAACCCCACAACTTAGGAGCGAGGCAGTCCCAGCACTGCACACCTCCACATCCTGGTGGACACCGGCACAGCTTTCACGTCCCTCCTCCCACATCCTTCCCACCTGGATAAACACGGGGGAGGTGAGGAGAAGGCTCAGTGTGTTTTTCCTGAGCCACTCCCACAGGAGGTCCCTTGGCGGGGTGGGCTGGTAGCTGAGGGAGGGAGCAGGCCCTCCACCCTGGAGGCCTGTTCACGGTGCGCAGCATCCCCTGGGCGTTCGCCTGTCCAACCACGCCGTCGCCAGCCGTGCCCAATTTAGTGCTCTCCAGATTTCATTACCAGCCTGCCTGCTCTACTGCGAGTCCTTAATGAAGATGTTAAATAAAAGTTGACATTATTATTGCCATTTGTACAGGACTTTGTATTTACCAAGTGCCTTCAGAACACTTTTGTTCTTTCCTAAGCAATAGCTCCCCGAGTTCCATTAGCACCGCTGTCCCCGTGCCACAGAGGAGGCCCTCGGGAGGTCACTGATTTGTGGGGGCTCTGCAGCCAGCCACCGCCTATCCCCGGGGTGGGCTGTTCTCCCTCCTTCTGCCCGAAACCCAGCCCTTGGAGCTGCCCTGGCTGCCCCGGGCCCGCCCGACCCTGCCGCCCTCCCTCCAAGCTCCAGGCGCGGCTCTGAATATTCTTCCCCTTCTCCTGCCTCACGCTTCGTGGCTCCGTTCGGAAAAGCCTTGGTCTTCTCTTAGTCGGAATGAATCTGCAGGTCCGATTTCCTGATGGGCATCAAGTGCCTCGCTGAGCGTCCGAACACGCGGTGTCCGGCGGGGCCCCCGCTGTCCATCCCGCCCCCGCTCGGGCCTGTCAGCCGCGCCTGGAGGCGTCTGCCACGGTGTGTCCCTTGTCAACATCGCAGGGCAAACGCACTGTTGTTTTTCCGCGTGTGACAGCCTCCCCGTTACTATAGGAGACCTCAGATGAGGGGCTCTGGCGACAGCATCTCTGTGAGAGCTGGGGAGCAATGAAGCTCAGGCAGGCAGGCGCCAGAGCTGCTGTCTGCTTCCCCGCGGCCCGCCGGGACTGAGGCGGCCTGAGCGGCGTGCTTGGCTCCTGCGCCCGGTCTCTCTGTCCAGCGGGGACCCTGAGGACGATGCGAGCCTGTGGGGGCCTTTCTGCTTCCCTGGCTCAAGCATTCTGGGAGGGACTTCTCACAGCACTGTGTTTGTCTTCGTACTTTAAAACTCTTCCTAACTTTCTCTACCGCACTGTTCCATCTGCTCTTGCCTCTCTGCCTGCGCCCTTTCTCAGGCTTCCTCTGACTGCTCTTCCTTTCTTACAGCCTCTCTCGTTTCTGTTCATTTCCCCTCCCCTGCTGCACTGAGTGCCGTCACCCCCGTTCTGCGCCTTATCTCAGCCCGTGGAAAGGCTCTGCTGTTGCCGACAGGTCACCAGGATTCTGCCTCCCTCCCCCCCCCCCCCCCCCGCCCTGCAGGTGACTTCCTGGAGGTGCAGGATGGAGGACCTGTGGTGCCCTGCGGGATTCAGAGAGCAGGGTGATGGTGAAAACACCCGAAGTCCCCTCACACTGTAGTTGGGTGATAGGGGCTACGGTTCGGGGTGTGGTGAGGCTGTGCGTAACTAAGATGTGGGGCTACTTCCTGGGCAGGAGCTGGAGGCACTCATGGGAGCAGAAAGTGTTAAAGGGGAATTTGGCAACATATTGCAGTGAGTGGAAAGGACACTGAGCTGAGAATCAGGACTGTTAAAGTCAGAAACTGTGAAGGGTGGGACTGTAGCCTGCTTGCAAGCTAACAAGTCAGCCTGCCACAGTTAAATACTATATATATGCATGATTATACACACGTGTAGTTAATGTACATATGTGTGTATCTATCCATAGATATGGTGTACATACGCCTGTGTGATAAATATATATGTGTGCATATCCATATATATTATGTATGCACATGTGTATACACCTACACATACATGCACACATGTATGTATATAATCAGATACATATGGCTATATGTATACACACACCGCTATTAGTATATATACTGACAGAAGACACAGGTCTGGGTTGGAGAAAACACACACATTAATTACTTATGGAGGAGGCGAGGGATGAATGACACCTGCACACGCAGTGGGGTGTATCAAAGAGAGGACCCCCTCAAGCTAGAAAACTCTGATGTTAGGGCTTCTAGGGGCCTGCTCACCCTCCTCCTTGGAGAGAAAGAACCTTCTTTTTACTCTGGAGTGGAAGCCAGTCTCCTTGGAGAGAGTGAGAAGATCATACTCCACAGGACGGGCTTTGGGGAGGGAGATATTCTCTATTTTTATTTACTGTCAGGAAACAAATCTGCCTTCTGATATGGAGAGACACCCTCATTAGCTTCCGCTTAGACATGGAAATTGTGGGGCGTGTGTCCCATCACTCTCTAACTCTATGCCCAAGACAGACATACGTCACTAATCAATTGTGGTGTTTGGGTGCAAAACTCCCTGCGGTCTTCACTGTGCTTACCGTTTGCTAAATTACTCTACTTGTACGAAACTGTATCCTTTCCATTTCCTCTTGCGCTCCATTTCTCTCCCTTGGTGATCTGCGTACATATTGATCTCTAAGGGGGGGGGGCATGGTATTTGAGGCAGTTCTGTGGCTTGAGATTTTCATATGAAGCAGGTTTCCTAATCCTACCGTACAGCAATCTTAATCCATGAGAACTTGAGCTATTAATCTAGAGATGTTTCCCTTCCAAACAGGGATTAGGAGAAGAGGAATTGTCTACCATAACATCTCACCATTGGTTATAAAGGAATGTCCCAAATTGCATTAGTGTGTTTTTTTGGAACCTTAGACTAAGCAGAAGAGTCTCACAGAAGTGTGTGTGGCCCAGGACAATGTGTGCGTGGAGAAGGGAATCCTGCCTCAGGATAGGTAGAGTCTGAGACAACTTTCACCTCTGAGTTTGGGCCACTGGTGCTCTCTGGGCACTTGCAAGATGCCCCTTTTCCCTTTGAGTCAGTTTGGGCTCTGCTCCCAGCACAGACAACCTCCCCCCTCCCATGTCCTAGCTTCAACTTCTCCATTTATCCAGCAGGTAGATGTAGGGGCATGTGGTTAGTGTGCTGGAGTTCCTGCCAGGCACGTGGTTACAGGTTATTGTTGCTGAAATGAAAGGAATCAAGAGAATAATGGAAAAAGTGTGTGACCTTCGGTCAGGTAGGTCATCGAAAGATAGAGAATGCTGATTAGCGATGCAACCCTCGTATCCTTTCTGGAAAATGAAGATGAAGCCTGCTTGGCTGGCCACCTGTGGGGACATTGACAGGGCAAATTAGTTTGTGTTCAGGGTATGAGGTACTCAAGGGAAAGATGCTGGTCGAATGTGGAGTTTGCTGTCGCCACACTAAGTGCCATCACCCTCTCGTTCCGTGCCTCATCTCAGCTCATGGGAGGGCCTCTGCTGTTGCTGACGGTCACCCCGGATTCTGCCCCTCTTCCCTGGCCCTGCAGATTACTTCCTGGAAGTGCCTGGTGGGGGACCTGTGGTGCCGTGTGGGACATGTAGAGAGTGGGGTGCTGGTGGAAAGACCCAAAGTCCCCTCACATTGTTATTAAGTGATAGAGTGTGTGGATACGCGGTGAGGTTGTGAGTCACAAAGGGGACTGTGGGTTCTTTGATGCAGGGAGCTACTTCCCAGGCAGGAGCAGGTGGCACTGAGGGGTGCAGAAAGGGTCAAAGCAGGGCTGCTGTGCACACATATGAGTGTCATGAAAGGGCCATGGACTGCCTCTGAGCTTCTGTTCCTCCTGGGTCGCTAATATACTGGGAAGATGCCCGGTGACCTTTGATATTGGGCATTTTTTTCCTTTTTGCTTGCTGTGGACATCTGAAGAAAATTCAGAAATTTACCTAGGGACTAGCAAGCTGGTCTGCCTGTTTCTTTTCTTTCTAACTCCCTCCACAAATATTTATTTATACCTCATGTGTAACTGAAGATAAACACCTCTGAAATCAGTCCTGTAGGCACATGTCTAAACACTCTTTAACTGAGAGACAGATATTCACAGATATTCAGTTTTAAATGTCCACACATTAACACGTAGATTGTCAAACCCTAATGACAAGGTTCAAGTTGGGATTCTAACACTAATGTTTTGGAATGTTTGACATTGACCAGCCTTTTCCTGGGACAACCCTCATGAATCTCGCATGTGTGCATGTGTGTGGATAGCGTGTAGATAGCTGTATGAGATGCTCTGTTAATTAACATCGCAAAGCTAAGTGCTCCATGAAGAGATGTGCTGGAGAATTATGCATCATTTATTACAGAATTGTTTAGAAACAGTCATGAAGAACCTGTATTGAGAGAGGCAGACCTGTTTCCCAGAGCCGTGCTGCCAATCTAATTCAGCTCCAGAAATAGGGGTTTTGCTCTGAGCGCCCTGGTGGCCACTTGGGTGTTCCTTTATCCCCTTTGTGTACGGAAAGGTTCTTGCAAAGATGCTTGGGATGGATAGTTCTGCTGTCGTGGCCAATATGCACCTGCATGGTGTTCTATCACGCTTGAACCCAGTTTGCGTTCAGGTAATTCTGGCAATGGCACATTGTCTCTCCCCTGGGGGACCATTTCCAGCATCTAGCAATCCAACTGTGTAGTCAGAGAACTGAGCCCCGATTTAAAGAGGGAAAGAGGTATTTGTGGAACTGTGGGAAAAGGAGCAATGTGGATATGACACATGGGCCTGTTTTATGCAGGGAAGGTAGCTTCCAGGCTTTTGAATTTGCTTTTCCAGCTATCAGGGCTAACTGTGAGCTGTGAGAACTGCTGAGGCCCAAAGCTGAAGATTTTTCTCACCTCAGAACATTCGATTAGCAAATCAGAATCATTCAAGCGTGCATTTCCAGACCATGTCCTCAATAAAATATGTACGAGTATGAGTCGGACCTGATCGGAGATCAGTTTTCTTCCATTGAGCAGGCCGTGCTTTGGGGCCAGGGGGAACTGGCTCCGAATTCCAGCTTTGCACTTAACAGTTGTGTGATCTTTAAATTTCCTTCTAATAAAATGAGGAGAGTAATACTTTCCCCATGGGCTTGCATGAGAGAGAAATCAGATAAGGCCCTAAGCACAACTCCTGTAGCATGGCGCTCAGCACATGAGCACTGGCTTTCTCTTTGAGGCTCAGCTTCCTGGTCCTCTCTTAAGCCTCCCCCGAATTCCCACTGGTCCCTTTGGATGCCCAGGTGATCCATGGATGCCCCCTGGGATGGGTGCGATGCTGTCCGTCTCCAAAGTAGCCACTGTCCCTTCTTTCTCTTGCAGAGAGCAGGTACATAAGGAGGCAAGGCACAGGTCTCCCGGGAGTGGCTGTCGCCAGGTGCCACATCATTCTGTGTTTATGGGTTTGCTCTGAAAAGCAGATGGAGGTTTGTCCACTTTTTGAAACTCATGACATTAGAGTTCAGCATATGAGACAACAGTGCTAATTGTGCTCTAAACTGACACCAATGACAATGAAAAAAGACCTCCTCTCCTTCCCTGCCTCAGAGTGCACCTCAGGAGGTGCTAATTAAAGCATCTGTCTCTCTCCAGCTCCCATGATCAGATGTCTTCATTTATTTACTTATTAAAAAATAAGAGGAGAATTTGTGCTTTCCTGTCCATCTCCCCCCCCCCCCCTTTATTTTACCTTCATCATCACGCATGAAGCAGTCTCGGCAAAATGAATAAATATAATGACTATAATTAAATGTAATTCTTACTTAGTATGGTCCTTTCCTCCCCTAGCATTGGCAGTTCTTCTAATGACAATGACCTTGTAAGTTAAAACACATCCTAGGGATGTCTGTTCTTCATCTTGAATGGCTTTGAACACACAGTGGTTGAGCAATGGCAGTAATGAGGGTGAGAACTGGTGGCAGCTGATCCAGGCTTTTCCCACAGGTGAGAGAGCAAGATGCTTTTCCCAGGATATGCCCTCAGGGCCTCAGAATGTGTCATTAGGCATGAACCCTCCCCTTTCAGTAATAATTTGGAGTCAACCCACTGCTGCTATTCCAAATGGCATTGGGAGTCCCAGCCTTTTCCATCTAGAATTTGGCACTGATTTGAATCCATATGTATTCAACTTGGTGACAGTCATTCACTTATTAACTCATTCAACAAATTAGTAGGATGAATGAATGAAGGCTCTGAGTGATACAAAGGGGCTGGAATGAGCCTGGATGGGTGACGGTCACTGGGGCCACTGGTCAGATTAAAGGATTTGTTTGGAGAAAGTAAGGAATGAAATTGGATCAGTGAATTCTCCAAACTGCAGGCATGCAGGCATGTGCTACCACGTGCACCTACATCTATCTATCTATATCCATCTATTTATCTATCTATCATCTATCATCTATCTATCATCATCCATCTATCATCTACCTACCTACCTACCTACCTACCTACCTATCATCTGTCATCTACCCACCAATCATTCCTGCCCCTTTCTCTATTTCAGCCATCAGAGGCTGATTTCTTATTCCCCTTTAGGGACAAGGTCATCTTACTTGGGGATAAAGAGTCTTTGGCTTTGAGGACATTTGACCCCAGTGCCCTATATGGCTAGAACCAAATATCTTACTTCTGCTCTTTGAGCGACACCCACTTGCCCCTACAACTCTACCCCCAAGCTGGTTCCGTACTGTTTACCCCCTCTACTCCCTCTGCCCTCTTCCCAGCAGTTGGTTTAGAACATCATTTTAAAAGCCTTACTTTTTTAGCCTGTCTCACTGAAGAGTAATGTACACCACTTCCAACACATCCCAGGGACCCTTGGTGTAAGTCTGTGGATGTAGTTTTGTAGTAATTTAAGAATAATCTAATGATGTTCACCTCAGTGACAGAAATAAAGTTGGTCTGGTGCCTCCCACATAGAAGTCATTTTCCCGAGGCCTTGAAACAGTGCTCCTGTGGCTGCTTCACCCCCCTGTAGGAATGATGGCCTAAAAATGGGAACGTTTGGGAATTCTGCTGGAATTCTCTGTTCTGCCATTTCTTTAAGCAATAATGAACACATATACACACATGTAGAATGATTATTATCACTTATGTGTGTCACACAGTAGGTGCTCAATAAGTTAACTTTTTTCTCTCCTTTCTTCTATGATGATAGACACATAGTAGGTGCTCAATGTGCTCTTGCATATTAATTGTATTTAAGGCACAGATGCACACCAGGTGCAACACAGAAGAAAGGTGCCTCACTTCTGTCCCATGGATATGGGCAATAGATCAACGGGGGTCACAGGATTCTCTTTCTTCCTAATAATCATGTGGCCATTGCTGGGGCTCTTCTAGATGCTGCAGGTACTCAGTAAATTTTGGCTGAATACATTTGCTTAGAACCAAGGGGCATTTGCCTCCTCCAGCCAGCCTTTACACGTTATTTTTATATAGATCATTATGAAAACAGAAATGTTCAGGACTGCCCCTTTATAAAATATTTATTGACCTTTATCTGTAGGGATTGAGTGTCAGTTGTTATTTCCTGTTCTTTTTATGATGCTTGTTTATTTATACCTTTTTATTTTAATTTATTATTATTATTTTATTTGAAAAGAGAAATTTTTCATGAAATACATTTGTGATTTGAGAGTGAGGGGATGATGGGAAGATGGGGAGGGAAGACATTAAGGAGTGTCTTATAATCTAGATTCATGTGGGAAAGAGAATTCAGAGCCTGTTGATCTATACCCATGGAAGGGATTCTCTGAAGACTTAAACTAGACAACCTAATTTAATCTCTCTCTCAAAGGCGAAGGGTTAATTACGTTCTTGTCCTTAATATTTTTAAAAACTAAAATGACATAAGCAAAAATAAAAAGGGAAAGCAAAATTTATAAAAGCAATTTGTATACATTGCAAAAATATTCAAATGTTCACAGAAGCAACACAAAAGTAAAATAATCTCCCCCGTGGCTCGTTCTCTAGTGTTAAAACTTTAAAATGTTTCAGGTCCTAGTTCTTCTGTTGTGCCACCAGAATTCCAGTATACTTTCTTGATCCCTGAAACTCAGCAGTGTTTGGCTCCTCACTGGGAGAGACTGAGAGCCGCGTGCCTAGATGCTCCATCCATCACGCCTTTCCAGAATTCTGTCAGGCATCCTATTGCTTAGTCATTAGTAACATGCATATTTGTTCTCTAAATACAGTTAGGTTTTCTGTGCCTTATAGTTGATTCTAAAACATTTGTTTGCATTGAATGCCTACTATTAATTTTTTCATTCATATGTTTATATATTCATTCAACAAATATTAGCTGAGCACCTATTTTTTGCCAGGCAGGGGCCTAAGTGCAAAGCATGTGCAAGTGTTCACAGGATTGTGTGCAAAACAACTGGATATGTTTGGAGCAGGACGAGACACAAATGCATACCTCAATTCTGCTTCTAAGAATTTTCTATGAGAAGATCTACATACAAGGATGTGATCATAGTATTATCGAGGGGAAAAAAGAACCCTGGAAATTGTTTAGATGCTGGAAGATTGGCAATCATTAAATAAATTATGGAACCACATGTGATGGAATCACAACCATTAAAAATTGAAATTTTTAATAAATATGAAATGATATGACAGAATGTTCATGCTTTAATAATTTAACAGAAAAAGGGAAACAGGATATAAAACTGGCTCGATAGCATTATCTCAGTGTTGGGAGATTTTAAAAAGATGGTGTGGGAAGGAAATATCACCAAGTGAGAGTGATTTAAAGTCTCTTTTTTTAATACCTACTTTCTGGTATTGTCTCAGTTTTCTACAGCGAGGAACTATTGTCTTTATACTATAAAAACCCACCCCATTATCTCCATGGAAATAAAGGTCACCATAGTCACTGCCCTCAAGGGGCAGATTCTCAATCCTGTGGAGGAGACATTTAAACAAGTCATCATCATGCCTGTCAGATGGAGGAAAGTCAGGTCCCCAGAGTTTATATAGTTTTGATGGGGTCTGGGTCTCAGAAAAGACTCCACAGTAGCGTTTGATCTGTGCCATGAAGACCCAGTAGGATTTCCGTGGGCAGAGAACATTCCTGGACATGAGGCGTGGGAGCGGATGGTGAGAGATGAGCTGCCTGGAGTGGCTGAAATAGAGAGTGGGTTGAAAAATGCACAAAGGCACCTGGCAGGCAAAGTGGTTTGATGACTTGTGGAGAACCTCGATGCTTCGCTGGGAATTAGAATGTGATTTAAAGGCTAAAGACAGCTATAGAGAAGTTTATAAACAGAGAGGTGAACTTGACCCATAACAAACTTGCGCTCTTTGGAGTGGGACAGGCCAGGAATCAGAACCCCAGCTCTGCGAGTTTCCAGGCTTGGGAAAGCCACTTAATCTTTTTCATGACCCATTTTCTCACCCTTTATTGGGGGCGATGATATCAGCTCCATAGTGTGGACACGAGGATTAAACTAATGGATACAGCGTTTCTCAGACATGAATGATGAATAGATCTTTTTTAAAGGTAAAAATGTTGGCAGCATTCCACCCTCCAATTTGCGTTATATCATTATTATGATGTTACTTGACTGCATAAATAAATTTGTTCTTTTGTATATTACAAATAACAATATAAAAATTTGAATTAATCAATATGACTTGACTGTGACCAGTTTGTAGTCTATAAAAATAAATCCGCACGAATGATGTGACTGTGGTACCATCTACTACGGTCAGGTGATTTACAGTTTGGCCTTCCCCGTACTCTGTGTGCTGTGTGTTCACGCAGTGCTCCCCCTCGCTTTACTCCAGCCCCCACGAGCTACTGTTTGGGCAGTGCACAGTGGTGTTATCTGGGCTTCGCTTTGCATGAATATATCTTCTATGTATTGGGCCCACCTCTGTTCTTTCCTCACCACCCATGACTATTAATATCTTACTACTGGCACCAGTGCAGTCGTGGGCACATATGCAAATGTGAATATGGAAATTGTGTGGTAGTCCTCAATTATGAGGTGGTCATCTACATAATTTAAAAAAATATTTCCATTGGTATGAAAATTTAGACCACACACACACACACACACACACACACAGTTCTCACCCCTCCTGTGTTTCTGTTCCTCTCCTTTTTAAGAACATGTATGTATATATCTTCTAGAAGTCTTATTATTGTTAATAGTAGTTTTATTATGGCTTAATAATTTTTTGTCAGGTAAGCATATCAATTGGCTATTGCTTTGCAACAAACCACCCCAAAACTCAGTGGTTTAAAACTCCCAGCCATTTATCATCTGTCCTGAGTCTTGGGTCGGCTGGACAGATGGGCTGCTCTGGTCTGGGTGCACAACAGCTCACTCAGACATCTGCGGGCAGCTGCAGGCAGGCTAGCTGGCCTTGCTGATCTTGGCTGCGCTCTCCCACATCATTGGTGCTTTAGCTGAATGGCTGGGCTTTGCTTCACGTGACCTCTCATCCTCTAGTAGGTTAGCCTCAGCTTGATTTCAGGGTAGCCTGGAGACAGTCGAACGGTAATCACAGAGCAGCAAGGGAAAGAGAGACATGTGCAAGGCCGCTTGGAGGCCTAGCCTTGGAGTTGGCACACCGTTACTTCTGCTGCATTCTGTTGACTGATGCAGGTCACAAGGCCAACCCAGATTCATAGGCTGGGCGGGTAGACTGCACAGGCTATTTCTAGGTAAGTGGACCCCAAACTCACAATTCAAAGGGTGTGGTTGCAGATAGGTGTGAAGAATTCGAGCCTCTCCTGCAATCAGTCTACCCCAGTCAATTAGCGTTTGGGGTATGGAGATCTACCAGGAAGTTATACTAACCTTCTTGCTGAGAGAGGGATACGGCCTTAGGAAGGAATGGGTGTGTGAGATGATTGTCACTGCTTTGATGCAGTCATGAGGAAGAGGGTAGAGTCAGAGATGACTCCAGGGAACCCGAGCCTGGGTGACTGAGAAGATGGTGAAGCTGCTGAGATAGACATTCAGCAAGAAAAGCAAGGCTCATACTGGGGAACATGAGAATAGCGCAGGTCAGAGGTGAAGGCAGATAATACGTTTAGAGTTTGACTTAAGCTCTTCCAATGAAGAGCCCATCTCAACCTGGTTACACATTAAAGTCAGCTAACCAGCTTTTAAAAAATAGTGATACTCGAGTCTCATCTCAGACCAATTAAGATTAAATTTCTTAGAATAGGACCTGGTATTATGTTTTTAAGAAATATTCTGAGGAGATTCTAATGTACAGCCAAAGTAGGAACCATTATCTAGATCAGTGTTTTTCTGCCCATACCCTAGAGTCACCTGGAGACCTTGGCACAGATACCGATGCCTGGGCCCCACTACCAAAGAGCCTGTTGAATCGGTTTGGAACAGGGACTAGGCAACTGTATTCGGAAAGGAAAAAGTCTTCCTGGGTAAACTTAATGTGCCTCTAGAATTGGGAACCACTGACCCAGATAGTTAATTTTCACTGTGAATAATCAATGTTTTCAGGTTGCAAGCCATGGCAAAGGGGCACTATGACAGCGTCTCTATAATCTCCAGGCAGGCTCAGAATTAGCATGAAATTGCTGGGTGCCAGCCAGGGCATGAGGACAGGGGCAGTCAGAGGATGAGACCAGAAACTTTGAGGACCCAACCAGGACCTTCAACACCTGGCGCCTGAAGCCCAAGGGCATATCAGGGTTAATCCTCTTTCAAGGAGAGATGTTGGGAAACTTCCCTGAAATGGTACAGAATATAAAATATCATGAAGCCATCTCACTCCCCCATACTCCAATTCAATTTTAGTTTTCCCTCTAGTAGCACCCACACAATGCAACTTCCATCATTTTGGGGAGGTGGATTTGTAACACCTTAGATCTGTGTGCGAGTGTTTTCCTTGATTGCACACCTAAAACCACTTATTCCTTAGTTCATCCCATTAGTGTGAGCTCTGACCTTGCCACATCTTAGGTAATTCCTGAACCTTCTTTCTGTTACTGGCTTATAAATATTTGTAGACCAATTATCTGTCTACAGGCAGAAACAGATATTTAGGGTTTTGTGTTTTTTTTCCATGTTCATAAATTTTTCTTTGCAGAGCTTTAATCATTCGGTTTTTGGCTACCTCTGACTTTCTCTAGTTTATTTTTGGCCTCCACAAGCCTCATCTATTTTAGGGAAATATTTAATTGCACAATATGAATTGACTCCTGTTAGGTATTGACACTATATTGACACCCCAGGTTTGGGGTTCCTCCAAGTGGGAATCGGAATCACCTTGGGGTAGGGGGAAACTTGTGAAAAGGGCATGTTTCTGAGCCCCACCCCAGATCTCTGAGGATGAGGCTCAGGCATCTACACTTCTCACATGTTTGGGGGAGGGATTCTCATATGTGCGGTTATTACCATAGTTACTACCTCAATATTCTGCTTAGGGCAGGAGTCACAAGTCTGTTTATTTGTTTGGTATTTTGTGGGAGAAGCTTTGCTCCACAAACCTCATTTATAATAGAGACATACACCCATCCTTAGAGTTTCCAAAAATATTCTACAGTAGGAATCACCATTTCACTTGAGTCTTGACTATCATGGGGTTGGTCAACACATATGGATTTTATTCTGTACAACTGACACACCTAAGCCGAGAAAAAGCTAAGAGTGCCAGTGAGTACAGGGGACAAATAGCGAGGCAGACGAGGAGAGAGGAACGGAGAGCGGGAGGAAATGAAGAAGAGGTGTATGTGTAAAAATGGTCTAGTGTCATCTATGGCAATGTCCAGCATAACGCTTTACATCTTGAAGCACTTCATAGTATACCAAGTCCTTCTACCTGGGATCCTCACAACTGTCCTAGGGTGACTGGACTGGATAGGTATTAACAACCCCGTATCACAGGTAGAAAGCCTGAGACTCCTGGAAGCAATTCGCCCAGAGCATGTCGGGGAGGTTCATGGCGTTGGCGTAGGCGGCAGAGTGGAGTGGGTGTCCTTAAGATCCTTGCTGAAGGAGCTCATGATACATGTTATAAACCAAACAAACCTCGTCAGGGCTACCTGAGTGCCTGGGTTCTCTTCATTCTCCTCTCTCCCTCATTCAACGCCCCCCAAGAGATGCAGTTATGACTCTGGGATCTGAGGAAGCTCCAAGTCATGTGGCAGTGACTGTTAGATGACAGCATGGTTAGGTCTAATGGAGTCAACAAGATAAATTGAGGTCCTGGGGCCACTGTGCCTACTCCAGCCCAGCAGACCTTTCCTTGTTCTGACCCCTCGTGGTCAAAGGCTCGTAGGCCCCGTTTAGAGCCCGCCTCCATTTCCACCTCACTTTGTCATGCTTTCTTACGGAGCAGGCCCCTCTGCTTTAGGTCAGAGTTGGTATTGATCCTCTGGGGACTGGAATAATAACTAACCTGGGCACCATGCTTAACGTTTATAAGCCTTTTCATCCTCACTATTTCTCTTGATCCTTACAAGAGTCAGGTAATGTAGACAATTATGCTATCCAGGCCTGATTATAAGCATTGGTCCAGGATCACCTGTATAATTCCCTAGACCAGCCTCCCCTCCCAGCAAAATACTAAGGTAAATATTCTATGCACGGAGGGTGTGAAACAATAGAGAGGGACTGCTCATTGCAAGGTGGGGCTCAGGCCCCCCAAACACTGAGTAGGATCCTGGTGAATTAAAGGTGCATCACATGGAGAACCTGGGCAGACCTGAGCAACCTGAAAAGCCAGACCTGCCTTTCTGACTGTGCTACTTTGGTGAGAGGAAAACCCAATCCCTGCGTGCCTGCTGAGAAGCCCCAGAGAAAAGGGGGTGGATGCAAGAGCTGGAGCCTAGGCCTTTCCAAGCTGGAATTCTGTAGCTTTGTAGAAAAAGACACACCAGAGGAGAAAGCCCTGACGAGCCTTGGAGGGTGAGGTAGTGGGCCGAAGGCCTCCCCTTACTTCTTGAGGCCTGGGAAGTTGGGAAAGATCCCCTCGGTGATAGAAACCCCCAACATTAATGGCCACAGAACTAGAGTTTTCTTCTCCTTGGGTACTGCCTTAGGAATTTGGAGGTCTGCGTGGCCTGGAGGGGAGGGCATGGTAGCTTTGGGACTGAGAGCCCAATCAATATTACTAGCAGCTGTACTAGCAGCTGTGTTTTTTCCATGAGGTCATTTAAGTCACTTATTCAATCAAGGTCATTTGTTGAGTGAGTGGAGAAGCTGGGATTTGAACTCTTGAATTTTGGCTACAGGCCCTAGTGATTTCTTCCACTGTACTACCTGGTCTCTACCAACTACCATTTCATTCTCATATGGAGAATCAGTTCCGCTCTCTTGGGCTTCCTCTGGCAGAAGCATTATCATTAGAACATAGGCAAAATCCCAAAATGTGTTTCCTCCACTTAATGTTTGCTCAGGGAACATGTCTGTGGAGTTGTCTGGCTCATGGTTTAAGAGACAGTTCTGCTAGATGGGGCTTAGGTCACATGTCTATTTCACATCACTGTTCCTCCCTGAAAGTTCGGAAGATCCAAATGTTCATGCTGTTCCCTAAAATAGGGGCTGGGGTTTATTTTGGGAAAGGGGCCTATTTTAAGCTAAAGGACGGGGGCTCCCTGACCTGCTCCTGTGCTGGCTTGTTTCCACTCTGCACTCAGCAAAATTAAATATTCTCTAAACAATAGGTGACTCAGCCTCTGCTAAATCTTAGGTGAAATGGATTTAGCAAGCAAATAGAGAAAGTGTCTTTTTTTTTTTTCATTTCCCCTAGTCCTGTTTGATGATAATTCGCAGTGCTCAGTGCTCCTTTCATCCAAAGATCTGTAATTAATTAAGCCTCGCAACTCCCCTGGCAGGTAGAGAAGTACGAGGATGTTCATTTAAAACCAATCTTGTTTGATACAGTAGAGCTGTTACTAAGGCTCTTTAAAAGGAAAACCTTTCTATTGTGAAACTTCCTTTTAATAGAGTAAATTAAGGGAGAGAGTAATTTTGCCTGGCATGTAATGGCTGTAGAGAGAGCCCTGAGTTTGGAGCTCTGATGCCATCTTGGGTTAAACTAGTTGTATAAGTTCTTTCTGTGTATCTAATTACCACAAAATGACAACAATAAACATTCATTATTTCATACAGCTTCTATGGATCAAGGATTCAGGAGTGGCTGAGCTGGGTGGATTTGGCTCAGGGTTTCATAAAGTAGCAGTCAAGACATGGCCAGGGCTGCAGTCATCCGAAGGCTTGACTGGGGCTGGAGAATCCACTTCTAAGATGGAGCACTTAGGTGGATGGTGAGTTGGTGCTGGCTCTTGGCATCAGACTTCAGTTTCTTACCATGTGGACTTCTCCAGAGGGCTGCTTGAGTGCCTCAATGACATGGAAGCTACCTCCCCATAGCAGTGAGCCAAGGGAACAAAGGTAGACATGGCGGTCTTTGTTAGCCAGTCTTGGATGTCATATTCTGTCATTTCCTCAGTGCCCTATTGATTACACAGTTCAGCACTCTCCTCGGTCGAGGGGACTACACCAGGGCGTGAACAGCAGGAAGCAGGAATCACTGGGGGCCTGCTCGGAGGCTGGCTGGTATTAAGATGCATTAAGCATGTTCATCTGTGATATTACTGGCATACCCTTTGAAAAGCCAGCTTAGAGGAATAAACGTGCATCTGGTAAGAAGAGGGTAAGAGACAGGAATAGTGCAGCTAATTTTCCTGTGATTTGTAGATTTAGATTAAGTGACTTCTGCTATTCACATTTATGGGTAAGCAGTTAGCCTGTATCGAAGTGTACCTGATGATGCTTTCATCTTAGGAACCAGATGTTTGTCCCAGACCTCGTACTGGATCACTCACTACTTCTCCATCGTTGGTCTATGGACCATGTTGTGTTCACTGCTAAGAAGCAACTGGAGTGTTTCATAAAAATACAGATCTCAGGTTTCTACTTCTAGGGATGCTAAGTTAGTACATTTGGGACCCACTGTAACAGCCTTCTTATCAGACAATGGCAGCCTCAGGATGAGTGAGAATCATGATTAATGGTAGTCATATTTGTTTGCTTAATATCTATTCATAATCTTTAACGTGGCCTCAGAAAACCAAATCAAAATTGAGCACCTAGTTGCTAAGGGCTAGAATCGATGGTTGCCAATGTTGCTTCCATGCCATATTGTGAATGGGGAACAGATAGAATGAAGCTCCTATATTATAAGGGCTGCTGGAAAGACAGGGGGTGGGGTTGCTGACCAATGATGATAGTTTGAAAGACCATCATTATAATACTACATCAGCATATGCAAGGTTTGGCCTTATTACCCTCTACAGAATACTGTCACATCCTACACAAATCAACCCAGTGCTTCTCAAATATTAGTATCCAGAGGAATCACTTGGGGAGTGTTAAAAATACATATCTTCATGCCTGCCCCTGGGAACCTGATTCTATAAGCCTAGCATAGGTGGTGTGGGGACCACACTTTGAGATACACTGTCCTAGGCACTACCTAACTTAACAGCAACATATTGACCTTGTACCCGTGTAATCCCCAGCAGTGAGAGTTCAGTCTATAGAGTGGCTGACAGGCAAGGGGCTGCTTTAGGAAGTGAGTATGGATGACACTAGGCAAACTGCTGATGTGCATCAGGGGTACACTGAGATCGGGACAGGTGTGCATGAGGAGTACACTGAGATCAGGGCAGGTGTGCATGAGGGGTACACTGAGATCAGGGCAGGTGTGCATGAGGGGTACACTGAGATCAGGGCAGGTGTGCATGAGGGGTACACTGAGATCAGGGCAGGTGTGCATGAGGGGTACACTGAGATCAGGACAGGTGTGCATCAGGGGTACACTGAGATTAGGGCAGGTGTGGAGGACATTTTATTAGCATTATTTTTGTAAACGTTCACCTTCCTCCAGGATGATAAGCTCTCAGAGGCAGACTCTGTATGCTGTTGAATTTTGCAGTTCCTGGAGAGGCTAGCACAGTGCCCTTCTTGCAACAGGCCTGCAATAGGTGTAATACCACATAGAAGCAGGTTCATTTGAGGTGGCCAGGAATTCTGGGTGGGAATGAATCCACCACACTCAGAGCATGTTGCGTGTTGTGGTGACTGCTCTGTGACTCCTGAAGTCGAGTGACCCTGGGGTATTGCCAAACTCTCCTCTTACTTCCTCCTGCTTTCTTTCAAGTGTCTCCAGGTGGATAGTGATAGCAAAACAGTCACAGCATTAGAGAGTGTCTCCGGGTTTGTGGCTTTGGAGGGTGAAACTGGAATAAGACCTGAAGGGTTGACTAGAGCACAGCCAAAGTCTACAAATTACCACTAATGAAGGACAAGGCAGGCAGAGAATATGTCGCCATACTGAGCACCTCTGCTCTAATCAGCCAAGAACACCTGGGCCTGCCAGGGCGGCAGAAACAGAGCCAACAATGGTCAAGAGGACACTCAGTGACAAACAGCAAAGCAGCAAGCTGCCCATGCAGTGCTTAGAGAAGACGGAAGAGGCGAAGAAGCATGACATGACGGTTGGCTTCATTCAACAAGAATTTATTGAGTTGCTACTATGTGCTAGGATCTGTTCCAGGTGCTTGGGATATTAAAGTAAACCAAAGAGACAAAGAAGCTTATATTTTATTTAGCTAAAGAGATAGCTAATGAATAAATAAATACATAATACAGTGCCATATAGGGATCAGTGCCAGTAAGAAAAATAAAGCAGGGGAAGGGAACAGTACTAAAATAAATATCATTCCAAAATGTACTGTTTTGATATAATAATGTTTAATAATAGTAGTTGTTATTTTAACAAATCCATTCAACTAATATTTAATGAGTACCTATTATGTGCCAAACACAGTGCTGGGAAATAGAGTTACAGTGATAAGACAAGACACATTTCCTGATGCTTTTATTTTTTCAGAGCAGGAAAAAGGCCGTAAAGAATCAAACAAAGATTCACAAGAAACATAAATATTTCAATATTGCCTATTTCTTCCATCAGAGACAGGTGTAACATTTAAGCTGATCTGCTTGTAATATGAATTTCTTCCTGTAATTAGTGCTCTTTTCCCCAGCACCCCTGAGAAAACCCCAAACACAGGGCAAGCAGTATTATAATAAAATTTCGTTAAATAGTATAATTATAAAAAATACTGTATAGCAATATGCCAGTTATTAAGTGTGTTGACTCAGGTAGTAACTGGGAATTCTTGGTTCATATTAGTCTGCGGAAACATTTATCTTCCACACCACCCTGGATGCGCTGTTTCTTCCCTGCGATGGCATTTAAGACCTTGGGTTGTACTGTTTCTTTGGGGAGCCTCCTAGCTGCCAGAAGCTCAGAGCGACACGGCCGGGACCTCAGCTTTTAGTTCCCCGCTCCCTCCTCCTGGGTGCTGCGTCTCGGTAGCCCTGTCCCAAGAGTAGGTTTATGCACCCCGCGCTCTCTCCATGTAGGGTACAGGGGTCACCCACATTCTCTTTCGTGTCTCTGGGAGGGTAGCAATCCTTTTTACAGGCCTTCACCGTTCTTCCTTTCCTCCGCTGCTTTCCCTGTGCTGCCCAGAGAACCTCCCGCACTGCGGGGCCCCCTTTCCCTCAGCTGATCCTGCCAGAGATTGTGCTCGCTCACCCTCGCCGTTTCTCACAGCTCTAAAGCATCTTTCTATTTATACTGTTCACAGAAGGATAAGCAAAGATCGGGCGGATGGGTTGTGTTGCATAGAAATACACTTACTTATATGCTAAAAATGCAATGGGAATCTTTAATGTATGTTTCCTGTATATTTTCCTGTACTGTATATTCTCCAAAATACACTTAGTAACTTTCACATTATGAATCACTAAGCCTTATGCCTCTCCGAAGAAGGGAGCACGATTTCTCAAAATACAGTATTGTTTTTAGAATGAAAATTTAATGTTTCATGACCAATTCAATTCAGCTTTGAAACTCTACACTGCCTCACTCTTGATCTGCTTTAAAATTCAAAGGCTACCCATAAGAGACAAATGTCTTTTCAATTATTAAAATTGAATTTCAAGATTAGTAATGGTTTCTATAATAAAAATGTTTAAGTATATTTGAGAAATAGTTCTTAAATTCTAATAATAATTAAAAAGGACAAAAGCAGAGACTTGAAGGCAAATAACAAGAGCAAAGAATGAGTTATACAAAGTAAAACATATTTAATTTTCATAGAAGTTTAAAGGCATTGCATTAGAAGCATTAGGATAGGGAGACAGGCTCTCGCTCACACACACACACACACACACACACACACACACACACACACACACACACACAGAGAGCTGACTCAATGTGCTTTCTGATCTGTGAGAATTAGGCTCAACCTAGTTATTAAAATTAGAGACAGGATACTGATTTTTTTAAAAAATCTTTATTTTCAGAGAGGGAGAGGGAGAGGGAGAGGGAGAGGGAGAGGGAGAGGGAGAGGGAGAGGGAGAGGGAGAGGGAGAGGGAGAGGGAGAGGGAGAGGGAGAGGGAGAAACATCGATGAGAGAGAAACATTGATCAGAGAGAAACATCGATCAGCTGCCTCCTACATGCCCCCTACTGAGGATCAAGCCCCAAACCTGGGCATGTGCCCTGATGGGGAGCTGAACCGGCGACCTCCTGGTACATTGACTGACCCTCGGTCAACTGAGCCACACCGGCCGGGCAACAGGATAATGACCTTGGCTTTGCTTTCTAAGTTGGAGAATGTATCTGAGAATCCAGAATAGTGGTTAAATGTTTTTGATGTTTTATAAAATAAGTGTAAGGATAGTCAGATGCTTATTATATTTCTGCTGTATGCTTTTTGCCCAGAATGACACTGTGGGTGTGATAGATTTGAAAGAGGCAAGAGGTATGGTTCTGCCCTTGGGAGGTTTACCAGTGAGTTGGAAAGGGAAAATAAAAAGACTTTCTATTACACAGCTCGGAAACAGTACATGCCAGTGTACACTTAAGCTCTAGGTAGTGCAGAGACAGAAAATTTACAGTAATCGACTGAAAGAAAGTTATTAATATTGTGAGGGGCCTACATGGAGTGCTTCATGGAGGAGGAGGCATTGAACTAGGCCTGGAGGGAAATACAGGGTTGGGCATCACTTTTTTTGATGCGATGATGATAACTCATTTTTATTATAATAATGATTAGCTGTCTCTCGGCTCAGAGCTTAGAGGATGGAAAGCATGACAAACCCACAGGGTAACTATGTTTTAAAGATCTTTTTTAAAGGAGTTAGAAGGAAAAATGAGAAATCCTTTCTAAGAGCCTAGGCTAAGGGGAAAATGTAGGAGGTGCAGGAGAGAATTAATGGGTAACGCGTATGATTTTGTACAAAGTAACCTTGACACAAATGGGGCAATTTAAAGGAGGGTAAGTGACTCCCAGCCCACTCACCCAGTTTGATGGAGGAAATAATCATGGGGTTGGTGACAGATTGGAAAAAGAAGACCCAGGGTAGCTTTCCCCCTCCATTATGTGTTTCTCATCTAGAGGTAGGGAGCTCATTGCTGAAAGAACATTTTAGAAACTCAGCCCTTTCTACTTTCAAATAATTTTAGGTAAGTAACTTGATCTCACAACAGATTAGATGGGCTTATCTTTTCCCTCCTCTCTCCAGCTCTAATGGGGACATGTGACCATTGTCATACCATTGAGGTCCAAGAGGTTGAAGTTAACCAAACAGGTTACAAAAGCCAGGATAATTGTAAATAATTATTTGATAACAAAGCTGTGTGTTACCATGTGCGAGTAGGGGGTGACTGGCCTTGTGCTTTGTGAGTGAGGACAGTGGTATGTCTCGAAGTCAGTGGTTTTCAACCTTGGCCACACCTGAGGATCACCAGGGGAGCGTTGAGCATTACTGGTGCCCAGGCTTTCCCTCCACCCAGGGGTATAGTTATTCTGAAGAGTGGTCTGGGCACCAGATTTCCTAAAGCTCCCCAGGTCATTCTAAGGTTGAGGACCACTATCTAAGTAGTAACATGAATGAATGGTACCCAGAAAGCTTGTTCTGCCCACCAGAGTTTCTGATTCGGTAGCTCTGGCGTGGGACTCAAGAGTTTGTATGTCTAACGTGTCCTCAGGTGATGCTAATGCTGCCGGTCCGGGGACCACGCTTTGAGAAACACGGATTTAAACCACTGAAGACAAACTGGTCTGTGTTATACTAAACATTTCCTAAAGTTTGGCCTTTGAGCATAATTGTTAAAATGCATATCCTGAGTACCTCCCTTGACCCACTGAATTAGAATGCCCGAGAACCTGCAACTTTCAATGAGATCTCCAGGTTTTTATTTTGGACTCTGTCACTTGTGAACTACTGTGCAGGTTAATAGTTTTGTTTCTTTTGTATCTTGCTCCAAATATATTCTCTACATAAATTGAATGTGGGACCCATATGAGGAATTTTGCCATTATTTTATGCTATTTTTTATGGAAAAAACTCTATTTTTTAAGAGTTTGGATTGTCCTGCATACTCTGGGGTATTAAAAGATCAAACCTGGGGGAAATTCCTACGGGGCTTACGGTGTAATAGCAGAACCTTTTGTTCATGCAGTGGCAGCAATCCTAGCTGGATGTGGGGTGTCTTAGAGGTAACTTTTAAAAGCATGCTTTGCAAATTCAATCTAATTAGGTAACTGCACTCAACACAGGTCGGGTAAAGGTTCGAGGAGCATCTTTCAAATTTTAGAGGGCATTAGAATGACCAGGTACTTGTTAAAAGTTCAATTCCCAAATTGCAGCTCCAGAGTCTTAGCCCTGGGTGGCGTCTAGAATATCAAACAAAAATAGGCGCTTCTGATACCCTGGGTGGAAGAAACTCATCTTTAAAAATGGGAGATTAGGGACTATGGAGGAGAAAAAATGTTTTCATAGTTGACCTGAGTTGCTAGTAAAGACTTTGCTATACATTAACTGTTTTTTTAAACTTTATATAAGTCAGCATTCTAAGAGTTAGGGGCAAGTGTCAGTTCAGGATCTACTTTTAGGTGTAATATTCCCCACGCCTGTTTCTCTCTCATTTAGATATTGAAAGGCTTTGCTTTTTTTAAATCTCTTTCCTGCACTACTCCTCCTTTTATAGAGGAAACAGAGTAGACACATGGTTCAGATGGGGACCAGGTCAAGTTTGCAGTTGGCTGGATTTTCCTCCCCTTTGCCTCCTGCCTTGGCCAGCTTACTTTTATTTTTCCCTCTTATTCTCTGTACTCTTGCCCACCCCTGCCTCCACCCCGCAGCAGTCCACGTGCCATCCTCACTCTGGGCTGTCTTTCCTTTGTGTCCTCTTTGTGGCCACTTCAGAGGACAGGAGGGGACAGAAGGTCACTGGAGACATTGTCAGTGTGTGGCTTTCTTCCTAGGTGTGGGTGGTAGTGGCAGAAGCTTAGTGAGCCAGCAAAAGGAAAACCTACACAAGTCTTCCAGGGCGGTCTGGTTTGTGAGAGTGGGATTAATAGAACCAAGAAAAATAATTTTCCACCAAAACTCAGGGTTCATAGGTGAGAGAGATGGGCCTGGGGAAACACTTATACAACAATCAGCACTTTGTTAGTGAGTAATAACCTCGGGGGCGGCTGTGAAAAATGAATCTTAACTGATTTATAGTACTATTGGTCAGTCTTATCCCGTTAACTTCCAGCTGTTTTAGGTCATAGCGAATATGAGAGAGTTCTTGCTCTTCCTTTCATGGTTCAGACTTCCCTCATGCGCACCTACTAAGGCGTTAGCTTTCGCTGAAGAATCATTTCTCAGTCAGGAGAAGGGAAAGACCTGGTAGGGGAGGAACTTGCATTGACTCTGGTGGTGATGGAGGTGTGGCCGCAGGGCCTTTCGTGGTTGGCGCATCGGTTGTCATGGAAACCCAGGGCAGTGGTACATCCCAGGCAAAGGCTGAGGGCTTCAGTCACCAAAATGGATGACTCAATGTGTTTGGCACTGCACAGATAAGAAAAGAAGCGATATGTATTCTTTACACTTTCCCCCTTCCACTCTGGGCTGCCTGTAACATTTAATGAGGGGTTTAGAGCTTAGTAAAAGCTGTTCTCTCTATTTTCAAATTATTTGCCTTTCTTCTTGAGGCAAGTGCTGAAATGGAATTGCTGAATCTGAACTAGGACAGAAAGCAGGCGGTATACACAAACAGGTTCCGTATAAGTCCCTAGTGGGGGTGCAGAAGAGAGATTCCCAAAGATTAAGATAGCTATTTCGTTAACATGTACACACATGTGCACCCCCCCCACACACACACATGCACGCCCCTTCACAAAGGAGAGAGAGCACCAAGGGATATAGAGAATGAACTGGAGTGATGAGTTTTAAGGTAGGCAAGAGTGGGGGAAATAGCTAATGAAGGGACGAGTCAAAGGAGAGAAAATAGAGTCACACAGAGAAAGTCACACAGAGAATGTAACCTTCAAGGTGTTCTGTCTTCATAACAAGAACATTGGAGACTTTTCTATGGAGAAAAACTGTAGGAGTGTGTTCAGTTCAGGTTGCTGCCACCAGCAGAAAGGAGATTTCTCCTTAGGGCTTTCAGAGAAATCTGACATTATGTTCATCCTGCTGGTCAACTCCGCACTCTGACTTTTACCTTATAGCATTTCTTCAGGAAATATTTGTTTCTTGAGCTTCCCTTTAAGGTATCTCCCCCACCCCTTCCCCCCCGGAGACTGAATCACTTGAGTAAGATATACTGTCTAGTAAATCAGTGATTCCTTATAGCAGCGATCCAACCAACGGTGAGGCCCCACGAAACAGACCCACATGTTGTACAATCCCAATAAAAAGTCTGAGTTTTCACCAAAGAACTCGTTCCATCTCCCACAAATGCAAAACTCTAGAGGACTACTATTTCTTTTCTCAGGCTCCAAAGTTTAAATAGCTGCTATATTCTTGTTAGTTGTATAATTTTCATTTTATAGATCGGAAACCCAAGGCTATTAGAAGTTTTCGTATGCGCTGTGCCTGTGTTGTCTGTGTACTAGCTCACTATTATCCTGAGCTGTCTGAGTGAGGCAGAGTGAACCTTGCTAATTCTTGGCTCTCCTGTATACCCAGAGCTATGCCTAGATCATAACAGAGGCTTCATAAATTCTGTTCAGCTAAATTGTACATTTTGTTTGCGTTAACAAGAGGAGATAATGAAATAGCTAGGGCTAGACCTTCCCCTCTCTACCAAACTTCCAGAATTACAATCAGTACATAGCCCTGCTGGGCACCTGTCGATGGACTGACTGATGGACTGATTCAAGACTATTATGTTCTTTAACACTTGTCCCATATGCTTCAACAGGGCAGAATTAGAACTCAGAATGTTCCGAGTTCTCTCGCCTTGAGAAATTCCTGTTTAGAGGGGCACGTGGAACTCACTGGCTAAACTCTAGGTAGATAGAACTGTAGAGCTTTTAAAAGGGAACCCGGAGTTCATATAACCCCACAATTTTATTTTGTAAATGGAGAAACCAAGGCCCAGAGAAGTATGCTTTGCCAAGGGTATGAACTAAATGATGGCAGTTTTAGCTCATGACTTGTGCTGGCTAGAGCGCCAGGTGAATTTTCCAGTGTGAGCCTCCTTTTGAGGAAAGGCCCAGGCATTTTTTTTTTTAAATCCTCACCCGAGGATACTTTTTCCATTGCTTTTCAGAGAGTGGAAGGGGGGGGGGGTGGAGAGAGAGAGAGAAGCATTAATGTGAGAGAGACTCATCAATTGATTGCCTCCCACATGTGCCTCGACCAGGGCCGGGGATCGAGCCTGCAACTGAGGTACATGCCCTTGGCAGGAATTAAACCTGGGCCCCTTCAGTCCACAGTCCAACACTAACCACTGAGCAAAACCAGCTAGGGCAAGGCCAAGGCATTTTTTAATGTGAACCAAGGCATGTTCTTCAATGACCCCCACCCTGCCTCTGACCACAAAAGCTGGCATGAAGATATATTTCTGTCTTGATTCACTAGGCAGAATTATTCATACAGGTAGAATGCTCGGGATGCAGAGAGTTAATATAGCTGCCAGATAATACGCCAGTGCCACAGAGTTTAATAATAGATAATAATAAATAATACAGTGGGGAATTATGTAATTCAGTTATAGAGTAAATGGCAGAGGAAGCACTCACACATTCACAGAAGAGTGTTTCTGATGGGAACACTTAGGTGATTCAATTTTACTCGCCTCTTCAGCTCTATCCACTGGAGAGGCAGGCAGGACATTGAGATGTGCCCAGTTGGGGCTTTTATTTTATGCAGTAAAGTTACAGGTATCAGAAGCTGAGCCAGAAAGTACGAGTTGTGCTGCTTGGACAGTTATCAGTTAATCCTCTTAATGCATTTATTACTTTCCTTGTGTCAGGGCCGGATCGCTTCCTTCAGCGAGGGGAGATGGTTCCAGGTTGGTCATCCTCTCCCATCACAACTCTTTGTAATTCACAGCATGTAAGAGGGTGATGGCAAAACCCCGAGCTTGAAGATGTGAAGAGGCAGGGGGTGGGGGGTGAGCTGAGGTGGTGACGGGAGGTGAAGTCGTAGCCACAGTCATGGTCCAGCGAGCTCTCCCATGAGCTGGCGTGTGCTTCTCTTTGCTCATGGGCACTAGAGAAAGCCAGCTGCCGATCACTATGAAACCTGTATTCTTTCCCTAGAAGAATGGGATATTTCCCCCTTCACTCTTTTAAAATAAGATAAAAAGCAGGGGGTGGGGAATTAATTAATGTCAGTAAATGGAGCATGAGGTGCTTGTCTGGATATGATAATGACTGTGAATTAGTGCAGAAGAAATGGAATGGTGTAGAAAATGAACGGCACCGGCACACTGCTTTGGGATGGACTCAGCCACCCCTGTAATGCATTAACTCCTCCTGTGCCTCATCCTTTGTCCTCCCTCTCTGTCACTCTGGGCCAACCCTCAAGCACTGCAATGTCTCAGGGCTATAATATTCTAGCCTGAGGTGCCCAAATGGAGCCCTGCCTCCAGGAGAGGTGGGGCCAGCTGATGAAGGCATTCTTTTATTTTTTTATTTTTAAAAAATATGTTTTTATTGATTTCGGAGAGAGGAAGGGAGAGGGAGAGAGAGAAACATCAATGATGAGAGAGTCATCAATCAGAGGCTGCCTCCTGCACACCCCCCTACTGGGGATCGAACCCCCAACCTGAGCATGTGCCTTGACCAGGAATTGAACTGTCACCTCCTGGTTCATGACGCTCAACCACTGAGCCACGCCATCTGGGCGAAGACATCCTTTTAGAATGGAAACAAAAGAACTCTGTCTGCTTATTAGATTACTGAAATCACACCTTAAAGGAGTCGCTGCATTTTCCTAGTTATGGGAACTGCAAAATGATTCTAGAAGGAACGAGCCAGCAGGGCAAAGAAAGGGAAGGAGTTCCTAAAAAGAAGCTGTTGCCTCTCCCCCAAAGCCAAGGTTTACCTTTGGACTGTTAGTAATCAATCTGCACCCCTCTCTGCTTTTCCATATGTGCCTCAGGCTATAAACCTTTGGAGAAGTCTTTGGATAAGTCCAACAAACACACACTGACTGGGCACTTCCTGTGTGCAAGGCCTGGGGTGTGAACAGAGATTTACGGTAGCCTCCGTATACAAGGAATTGTCTTCTCATGGGCTTGGCACATAGTAAGCACTATCATTTCATTGAATTTCATGCATATGGAATTTTTCTTTGGGGACAGGAAGGTTGAGAGGTTCTGAGAGCCCTTGACAGCTTTCTTTACTCTTTGTTTCTTTTCTCCTTTCTTTTCTCCTTTCTCTTCTTTGCTTTAAAGTTCTTGGCACATTGGCAAAATGAAGAATTACAAAAACATAGTTACAGTAACCTTTAAATGTTAACATTTAAGAAATTATTTGCTGTTAACACAAAAATCCAATGCTGTCAAGTCACAAAATATGATTCACTGAATTTAGAGAGGATATTAATTCACAGTACACTATAGGCAGGTTACCCAGGAGTGGAATTCCAGTTTGGAATTGTTTGTTGACATCTTACATCTTTTCATATCCTCACTGGTGGTGGCTATATATGCAGACTCATTTGAAAATAATACTTTGGTATTTTCTTACATATACTTCATTCCAGCCAGCATGGCTCAGTGGTTGAACGCTGACCTATGAACCAGAAGGTCGAGGTTCTATTCCTGGTCAGGACACATGCCTGGGTTTCGGGCTTGCTCCCCAGGTCCTCAGTCAGGGGCGTGCAGGAGGCAGCCGATCAATCTCATCATTGATGTTTCTATCTCTCTCCCTCTCCCTTCCTCTCTCTGAAATCAATAAAAACATATTTAAGAAGATATATATATATATATATATATATATATATATATATATATATTTCAGAACACCAGAAAGGGCTAGATGAAACCACACCGAGAATAATTGTTGAAGCTGGGCAGTAGGCCTATGGTGGTTCTCTTATTACTTTTGTAAATGTTTGAACGTTGCTATAATAAAATAAATTTTTTGGACTAAAATGTTGAGTGAGGGGTCCTTTAGGAATGCAAGCCTAGGCAGATGTCCTCTCCATACCCTCCTTCAAGTCCCTGTTCCTTCAAGTCCAAGTTGGAAGGTAGACAGGGAATGCTATGCATTCCTGGAGTAGCTCAACATGCTTGCCAAGGGCATTATGCTAACATGAGATGCCTTTTGTTCCCTCAGGAGGCTTGTGAGCTGTTTCTTAAGAGGCCAACTTGTGGCCTTAACAGTTTGTATAAGGGTATTAGTGCGTTAAGGGTATATTAGTTTGCTAGAGCTGCCATAACGGAACACCACAGACCAGGCAGCTTAAACAACAGAAATTCATTTTCTCACAGTTCGGGAGGCTAGAAGTCCAAGATCAAGGTGTCAGAAGGTTCTGATTCTTCTGAGGCCTCTGTTCTTGACTTGCAGATGGCTTCCTTCTCACTGTGTCCTCCCTTGGCCTTTCTTCTGTGCACATCGCTATTGTCTCTCTCTGTGTCCAGTTTTCTTCTTCTAAGGACACCAGTCGTACTGGATAGGATCCAACCCTAGTGGCCTCCTTTTAACTTAATCACCTCATTAAAGGACCTATCTTCAAATCCAGTCACATTCTGAGGCAGTGGGGCTAGGACTTCAACATAGGGACACAGTTCACAGGGTGACACAGGGTGAGACATGTCTTTAAAGAGAAAAGAACAATTGATCCCCTCTGCTCTACATTCTGGGGACTCCTTCAGAAGCTTGCATTTGGGTGTGCTTGTGACATCTTACAGGAGGCTAATTTAGAGAACTGCTTTTACAAGAACACTTTAAAAGGTGAGCAAAAAGAATCATGACTCTATAAACTTGTATCTTGCGTTGATGTGGCAGGAGGCAACCTTAGCACTGCCAACAAATTGTGGAGGTAGAAGGAGTTGGGAGTAGGATGAGAGAGTCAAAAGTTGAGGGAAAACTGTCAAAAGTTGAGGAAAGGAGGGAAAAAAAGACAAGAGAAGAAAGAAAAATGAGAGAGCAAGACAGTGAGAGAAAGAATGATAGTAAGGGAGGGTGGGCAGGGGAAGGAGGAGAGGGGAGGAAGAGTGACCCGTGGGGAGACAGAGCAGACAGAAATCAGCGTAGCCAGCACTTCTCAGTGGGTTGAAGTAGAGTCCATGTGTTTCCTCCTCTTAGGAGACCCAGCTCCTTTTCAAGAGGGTGAAGAGAGTAGATCAGATATATGCAAACAAGAGCAGACAGTAAATGGTGGCGCTGGAGAAAGAGGGCTTAGGTGTTGAGGTTTGGTGTGGATGGCTGAGGACCATCCAACATTAATGAGCACAAATGTGTGCACAGGACAAAAATGCCTCTCCAGGGACCCTCATGACTCAAGCTTTGTTGGTGCCACTGGAAACCACGAATGAGAAAATAACTGACTCGCTCTCCCAGGCGATTTGGTGTAGGGACCCGAAGCTCTTAGCTGCTGCCAGGCCATCCATCTCCCCTGCGCTCGGTGAACCCAGTACTGTCCTCCTTGCCAAAGTGCTAGGCATTGGCCTCTCCCTTTCCCCAAATTCTGAGACAGGGACCGAGTGGGTAATGGGAGTGTGCCCTGTGGGTGTGCAATTTAGGAAGAAGGATGGGAAAGTGTGTCGTGCACACCCAGAGACACACACACAGAGGGTATTTTCACTCATCGCTCCCTGTGGGCTTCACCATTTTCTTAAAGGCCTTTGCCCTCTGGTTTTATGAATCCCAAGCCTCTTCCTGGAAACTTCGAGCCTTTGAGTCAAGCCTCAAGCTAAGTGCAGTGGAGGTTTTATCTCTTCTTGGAAAGAAATTTCTTTTCCCCTTTCGGTGGTATACAAATTGTGTTGACAGACAAATGCAGGGTTAGGTGAGCCTGTTTGTGAGACAACTGGATTTTGGAAGCTCAAGGAGGCAGACGTCAGGATGAGGCTGAGAGGGAAGGATTCAGGTGGGCTGGGAGGCTACGGGGTAAATCCAAGGCCCTGGCGGAGATGAGGCAGGGAGGTGAGAGGGAGGGAGGGGCAGTTTCTAAGATGCCTCACGAGAGCTCTCTGTTTGGAGCTGCTGGGGATTTCTAAACTTTCAGATAGGGTGTTTGGCTTTAGACAGATGTCTGGCTTAACGGAGCCTCTATTTCACCATCTGTGCAGTGGGCATACTACCAACCTACTTACTTCACAGGGTGGCTTTGAAAACAGAGTCATGTGGGGAAAATATTCCAACAATTCTAAAGAACCATAAAACATAATTACTCTTTTTATGTTGCTCTATCGATGTGTGAAACTTGCCTACGGCATCTCTGCTGTGTACTGTGTCTATGCCCGTGTCCTGCCCAGTTGAATATCTCTTGTGGTGGGGAGCTTACCTTTAAGGCAGGTCTTTTTTTTTTACATTTATTTATCATTTTTAGAAAGAAATATTTGTGTTGAGCCCAAATCTGGCTAATAATAATAACAGTAATAAGCTAACACTCATGTGATGCTTCCTCTGTCCCATTCCTCTTAGCAACCCTGTAAGGTGGGTACTGTTCTTATCTCAGTTTTACACATAAGAAAACTGAGGCACAGAGAAGTGAGATGACTTGTCCTAGGTCACATGACTAATTTTTACCCACTGGTCCTTGCTTTTCTGTCCACAGTCAACCCATAATATTGGAAGACCACTATTTGGGCTCTCTGAGTCCTCCCGTTGCCAGACTACCCTTTACTCTCCCTTGTTCAGATCTACTTGGCTTCCTCTTTAGAGTGTTGTCCCCAAAGAAGGGCCCGCTCTCCAGGAGTGCTTTGACCTGTGTAGAGGAAAGCTGCACTGCTGGTTGTTCTTGCACCTACTGCCGGTCTGCTAGGAGCTTTGGGGAGGGGGTGTTACAAGGAAGAAAGGTTGTTCTCAAGCTGGGGGCCACTGGAAAGGGATCGGATGGCATGTGCTTGTCCACCGGCCCCAGCTGCCAGATGCTGGGGATTGGGATCAGCTGTGACCTAATTATGAGTCTCGTAAACCTGCATTGTGTCCTTCATTTTCTAGCTCATTGACCACCCAGAGGGGGAGGGAAAATGAATGAGATTCTGGTCAAGTCGTTCCTGCCACTACCACATGGCCAAGGTCACAGGCCCATGATGTCCAGAGGGAGTTAAAGGGGTGGGCTCTTTGTTGTCCTCTCTGAATGAAGCTGGCGGGGAATGAGGTGGAAGAGAAGATAGATTAGCAGACATTCAAGCCTCACAGAAACTCCTTGATTGGAATGTCTTCTGTCCATTGCAGAGCTAGGAACTCCTGGCTCAGTGTTCCACGATTGTCAGGATAGCAAGTTAATAAGGCCCAGGCTCTTTCAATTACATGTATGTGAAAATACATACACAAAGCTATCAATATCTGTAAATATCATGTATTTGATGATTCTTTGGGAACAAAGACTGAGTTGAAATTGAATTGTGCTAAGCATTCAGTTCTTTTTTTTTTCTTTTTTCTTTTTTTACTGCCAGAGAGCCCCAGGTCTTTATCCCAAATCAAACACATAATCTCTGTATTATATAGATGTGTACCGTTCAAAATTTCTCTTGTCAAAAGATAGCATCTATGAATCACTAAGTAAAATCTATGGAACGGTCTGAGTAAAATCAGTTGGAAATGTCTGAAAAAGTGTCCTCCTTCCTTACTTAAAAAAAAAAAGAAAACAAATTTTTCTCTCAAATCCTGCTGTGGGAGCCCCAGCACTAGTAGCATTTGGGACCACACGGGTGCTGGATTCAAATCCTGCCTCTGCCACTTTGGGAAGTATTTGGAAAGTGTTGACCTTGGGCAAGTTACTTATTTTTCCAAGACTCTGTTTCCTCATCAGTCAAAATTGGAAATAAATAATAATAGCACTGTAAGGTTGTTTTATAATTAGGATGTAATGAAGTAGTATATATGACATACATTATAGAAGGTCTACCATACAATAAAAGCGCAAGAAAAGAGAGATTCCTCCCACCTTCCATTTATTCAAGGTGAAGGGTATGAAATCATTATGGTGTTACAAATGCAGTGGTAAGACCTCTTAGTGCAGTGATCCCAGACTTTCGTATTTTTAATACTGGGAACAAATTTCAGACTACTAATATTTGTGTTAAACGTTTAAAAAGTAACTGTCATGTATTAACATCATTTCAAAAACACGGTAACATCCCTAAAGTGAAGAACTTACCTCGAAGGAATGTGTGAAAATTAAATAAGGCTATGCATATAAACTACATAATATAGTGCTTAGCATTTGATAAGCACTGAAAAAGTGCTAGGTATTCTGTTTGGGTTATTAGTTTTAGTATTGGTACAGTATAAATATTGAAAATCAAGCCCTGATTCTCTAACATGACATATGAACGTTTTCATAAAGGAATATCATTCCTACTACCCCCTCCCCAATATGCAGCTACTTACAGAAACACCCAACTGCCGTCAGGGGGTCCCAGGGCCAGTGGGCAATGTCCATGAGTAGTGTTGCTGGTGCGTAAGAAAACTGGCATGGCACCAGGTTCTCTTTTACCCTCCATTGTTTATTTAGATGTGGGTTCAAGTTCTCTGTAATAATAAGAGCCAGCATTTATAATGATGGATAACATCTTGTTATATATCCAAGAATATGTTTGTGTGTAGGCATTACTTTGCCAAGCATAAAAATCAGTTTGGAAAACCTGTATGGGCTCACCCATCTTTTTTTTCTTTTCTAAATCTTTACCCGAGGATATTATTTTTTCCATTGCTTTTCAGAGTGGGAGAGAGAGAGAAACATCGATGTGAGAGAGACACACCGATTGGCTGCCTCCCACATGAGCCCCGACTCACCGGGGATCGAGCCTGCAATGAGGTACGTGTCCTTGGCCAGAACCGAACCAGGGACTCTTCAGTCTGAGAGCCAGTGCTCTAACTACTGAGCAAAACTACGGAGGCTTGGACTTGCCCATCTTAATTATTACATCTCAACCCTCCGGTTCTGTCTTTATGCATAGCCATGGCCAGTTCTGGTTCCGCACAGGAAGCCTTGAGAGGGAAGGGGGCTCTCAGACGATGCCTCCAGAACCGGAGGATACTTAGAAAGTGGCAGGGAAAGCTTCAAATGGTTGACCTTCATACGTTTGCCAACGTTCTTCTGGGGATACTGTGATTTAATGTCTCAGTCCCACCTCCCAGTCACTCCAAGCTTTTACAGACTGTCTTCTGACCCACCCAATTAGTAATTATTCAGGAAAAATTCCAAATGAATCTCACCTTTGGATTACCTTCTTTGGAGGAAAGCGAGGGCTCTTCCTCCTGCTGATCTGAAGGGAGTCAGCCTTATGGGGCGATAACATCTTGGGAAGGGGAGACATTTGACACCGGGAGGTGAAATGACTTTCAGTGTTGTAGTAAAATGAATTTTAAAAATAGCTTCGACCCCAGTACATTCCAGATTGTGACAAAATAAATACAAACAAAAAAACAAACAAAATCAAGCCAGGTTAATATAAAAACAAAACTTACTTAAAAATCTAGATTTGTTGTCTCAGAATTTAAGACTTCTGTGGAACTGCCCTGGCTGGGTGGCTCAGTTGGATGGAGTGTCGTCCTGTACACCAAAGGTTGCCGGTTCAATTCCCTATCAAGGCACATACCTAGGTTGCAGATTTGATCCCCCATCAGGGCTCATATGCGAGTCACTGATCAGTGTTTCTTTCTCTGTCTCTCTCTCCAACATATCCTCAGGTGAGAATTTAATAAAAAAGAAAGATTATTTTCAGTCCCACAAGTTAACTCCTTGACTATTTAGGTATACTTTTTTTCTCTGTCTAGGGCCAACCCAATAAAATATATGGCTCCTGCTCTGAGATGCAGATAGAGATATCCCCGGGCCACCATATGTATTTATTATGAAGCACATGAACACATCACCACTCAAACAGAGCAAGTGCATTGCTGTTAAAAATTAACACAGACTTTCTGTTGTGTGTTGTCCCCATCAGTTCCCCGTTAATGAATAACAGTCTGGAATACCCCCTAGTAGCCTGAGGTGCCTCTGAGAGTGAGGTGTGTTCTGCCAGCGCTTTGCCTTAATCAGACTGGCCTGTTTCTAAGTGAGTGGCTTTGAAGTAAGAGCGGGCTGGGTTGGTCCGTGGACTGGGGAAGCATCTGCCTAGCAGGCTTCTTTTCAGATGCTCAGGCACCCGTTCTGCGGACCCTGGCATTTTCTTTAAAAACAAAAAACAAAAAACTTGCTTTTTCCCCTTTGGCTTCCTCTTCTTCATTTGTCAAACATTGTTTGTGTGCGTGTGGTTGTCGGGGGACGTTGCATGTTAGTTCACACTTGAGATGTCACTATAGTTTCTCCTGTCAATTTTCATTCCAACTTGACTGGGATGAGCAAATGTGACAACTTCTAGACGCCCAGGAGGCGCCTTTCGATTCCAGAGAGTGAGGTACATAATGGGGGATAATTTCACTTATGAAAATGATAGAGGAGGGATTTCTTAAACGCTGAAATAAAAGATGACCTCTTGCTCTCCACAGCAAGGCATGGAGATCCCAGCAGCAGCGATGTGTTGCTTCTACCATGTTGCCCCAGCAGGAAGAGGGGAAGAGAGGTAGCCCTGATTGAACACCTACTGTGTGCCTTCACCTATTATCTTGGTTAATTTCAGAGAGCAAGAAAACAGTGTTCCCACCAAACTGCAGCAAGAACTGCAAATCTTAGAGTTTCGTTAGCAACGCTGGTGAGTCTTCTCAGACAATAATTGAAAGAGCCCTTGGTTTATTACATCAGGGACCAGGAACAATTCCTTGATGGGAAATCTGCTGTTTGGGGCTCATTTTGATGCTCTAGAGGAAAAGGTGGGCACCCCTGAGGCTCCCACAACTCACCCCCCACCCCTTCCTGAGGGTGATAGTAATCTGGATCCCTGATTGGTACCGTGGCCCCTTATTTCCCACTCCTCAGCCTGGGCAGACTCTCCTCCCGAATTGCCCTATGTGGTGAGCGCTGAGGCATCGCTGGTAATTAGGTCGCCCACTGCACCCGCCCTTCCTCATGCCTTCCCCACCACTGCCTCGGTGCTGTGTTTTACTCCCTTTTACTGATACTACAGTCTCAACAAAGTGGCACATCAGTGGCAGTGGCGTGAGGGCTTGAGCCCTCATCAAAGCAAATGGAGGGACAAGAAATGAATACAATTTCCATTAATGACCTAGATGGAGTCTCCAGGCATTGCTTAGACATTTAATTTTATTCTGATTTTTTTTTTTAATGTTGTGGGGCAGAAAGCCAAAACACCAACTATCGCAGTGTTTTCTACATTATACATTATTAGCCAGAGGGAAGCCTACTTCCTCCGTTGAAATTAGGGAGAAAAATTCATCCTCTAAAATTTACCCAGATTTTGATGAATACAATTTTAGATTTTTAATATGTTTGTCTCAATTAGGGAGTTTTCCCTTGCATTTTGGAGTTTTAATGTGAAATATTTTCTTTTGAATGTAGGGGACCACTTCCCTAAGAATTGAGAATATAGCTGCATTCATTTATTCAGCAAATATTTGCTGAGTGTCTGCTTTGCACCAGACACTGTTTTAGGGTCCTAGAATACATCAACGAACAAAGAGAGAAAAATTACCCTTCCTTTTGTAGGAGGAGAGAGAGGCAATAAAAATATAAATACTGCAAGTCATTTACTTTTGTACCATGTAATATGATGATAAGAATTATTTGAAAAAGACAAGGCAGACCAGGGTAAGTGGATAGGGGTGCTGGGTAAGGGAGATGAGAGAGTTAGCCAGGTTTCGGGGAGATAAGCCCAGCATGTCTGGAGTGGAGCAGAGGAGAAGAGTTACCTACTGGCAGCAGAGCCTATAGGGCCTTTTCGGCCATTGAAGGGACTCCAGCTTCTACTCTGAGCTGACAAGGGAGCCATTACAGTCTTGAGCAGATGACTAACATGAATTTACGTGTTTTGTTTGTTTTTTTAATATATCTTTATTGCTTTCAGGGAGAGGAAGGGAGAGGGAGAGAGAAACATCAGTGATGAGAGTCAGTGATCGGCTGCCTCCTGCATGCCCCCTGCTGGGGATCGAGCCCGCAACCCGGGCACGTGCCCTGACCAGGAATCGAACCCCTATCGCCTGGGTCCTAGGTTGATGCTCAACCACTGAGCCGCGCCCGGCCTGGCTTGGGTTGTACAATACTTGCTCTGGCTCCTGTATTCTTAATGTTCCCAAAACAATTTTCTTGCCCCATGATTCCTGTTTTCTATGTGCTGTTGTCATTATTTCCTGCAAAACAGGTCTCACCCAGTGTGGCACTAAGTGGGTGGCTGTTCATTCCTGATGAGGTATTGTAGCATCTCGATTTACCTACAGCTTATGCCAAGTTTTAATAGACTAATGCAAGAGTGTGTGTATGGTGTCTAGGAAAAGGACAGTAGGAAGGTAATACATTTCCCCCCTGAGCATGAGGTTTGATTACCTTTGTCATCGTTTCCAGCCAACACAGCCACAGACATAATTAGCGGTTATACAATTATGTAATCACATTGCCTGAGGCCTCATTACCCCTTGACTCATAAACCTTCCTTGCCATCTCCCCACGACCCTCTTAACAAACACACCTACCCACCACCTATGTAGTGGGAGAAGCCACAAGCCCCAGCCTTGGAGGAATTGTATTGATTTGTAAGAAGAGAGAAGCTATCACATGCTATTCTCACTAATCTGGAAATAGACACAACATTTTATCTGCCACTCTGTTTCCTGTTGTAGATCTACCTAATAAAACCATTAATCTAACTGTCCATTCACCCATTCATCCATTCATTCATCCATTCACCCCTTTCCCCATTCATCTATCTGCCTGTCCATCCATCCACCCAATATGTCTGTCTGTATTTCTGTCCATCTTCCCATATGTCCAATTTCTATTTGCTGAGTGACTATTTGTGCTGGGCACCATGCTGGGAGGCAATCTATTTTATGGTTAGACAATAGCTTCAAGCTGACTGGAATGGAATCCTGCCCATTACTTTAGCTATAGGACCTTGGGTATTATATTATTTGAGTCTCAGTTTTCTCATCTATGGGGTGGAGAAAATTATTCAAACATATATCAGAGAGTTGTCGTGAAGATCACAAACTTAATTGATGCAAGGCTCTTTCCTTTTGTCCTAGAGGAATAGTCTAGTAGTTTGAGTTTTCATCCAGTCATCTCTCTGTTCCTTTTCTCGTCAGTTCACTCCTTCCCAATTTATCCAGGAGTCTCTCCAGGACCCAGCATGGGCTAAGGAGAGAGTTAGGGTTTCTGCGAGCAGTGGGAGCTGTAGATGCATCCCCAGTACCTAACACGGTGCTTGGCACGTGCACTGTAGCCAGTCTACATTTCATGAAAGAATGCAAGTCCCTGCTCTTGAGGAGTGTTCAGCGTGTCTGCAGAAGGCCAGTGCCAGATGGGAGTGTCACTCGGGCAGCCAGCCAAGGACAGAGAGCAGAGCGGGGACGACTGAGCACAGACAGAGGGAGATGATCCTCCAGCTGCTTCTGTGGCCTGAAAATGTAATGCAATTTCTTCCTGGGACTGGCTCTTTTGTTCTGTGCTTTGATTTCTGTCTTTGTGTCAATGACTGGTCTGACGTTTCTGGGGCTCTGCTCTGATACACAGTCCAGGCAGGTGGGGTCCCAGTAGGGAACTATGTATGTCTCTGTGTGTATTCCAGAAGGAGTTTAACCTTGGACAAATGGGCCAGTATTTTGACTTTAAGGCATGTTGATATTACCTCTGTGTCATTCTCCCTCACACCTGGTTGGGGTAAGGGTATTAAGTTTGACCTACAGGACTTGTAGCTTTGTGAGATACAAGTGGTGTTTACACTTAAACTTGCTGGGACCAGTCTTAGTGCAAAGGGATGCTGAAGCCTCTACAAAAAAAATGTCATATTTAAGGGGATAATCACAGTGGTGACTTAAGTGTATTTTGGAAACATGTGGGATTAAAAATGGGAGACTCTGGCCTGGCCACTGTGGCTCAGTGGTTGAGTGTCAACCTATGAACTAGGAGGTCACTGGTTCGATTCCCAGTCAGGACACATGCCCGGGTTGTGGGCTCCATCCCCTGTAGGGGCTGTGCAGGAGGCAGCCGATCAATGACTCTCTCTCATCATTGATGTTTCTATCTCTCTCTCCCTCTCCCTTCCTCTCTCTGAAAAAAATAAAAACAAAATTAAAAAATTATATAAAAGTAAATATGAGATACTCTGTAGTTTGACTGCCTGGGTCAAATAATGGCTCAGTCTTTCATGGTCATGTAATCTTGGGCAATGTTATTCACATTTCTGTGCCTTAATTTTTTGGTCTATAGTCACACCACCCTAAACATGCCTGATCTCACCTGAGCCTTGTTTTTTGTCTTTTTTAAAATATGTTTTTATTGATTTTTAGAGAGCGAGGAAGGGAGAGAAATAGAAAGACACAAACATTGATGAGAAAGAAACATCATCGATCAGCTACCTCCTGCATGCTGCCTACTGGGGATCGAGCCCACAACCCGGGCATGTACCCTGACGGGGAATCGAGGGAATCAAATCGTTACCTCTTGGTTACTGGGTTGACACTCAGCCACTGAGCAACACCGGCCAGGTGTTTGTGCCTTAGTTTTATTGTTGTAAAATGGTTAGAATAATCAAGCCTACCTCATTGGATAGCTGAGAGGATTAAGTGAGATAATATATATTTTTAAAATATTTTTTAATTGATTTTTTTAGGGGGGGAGAGAGAAATATTGATGTAAGGGAGAAACACCACTTTGCTGCCTCCTGCAACCCCAGCATGTGCCCTGACCAGGAACTGAACCTGAAACCTTTTGGTGCAGGGACAATGCCCAGCCAACTGAGCCACATCAGCCAGGGCTGAGATAATATTTTTAAAGAACTTAAGTTCTAGGCTCATAAGCATTCAATAAATGCTGGCTATTATTTCTCCTCCTCCACCTTCCCCTCTCCTTTTTTTTTCCTTTAGTACTGCCAGTATACTATTTAGAATAATGTCATTATGCAGATTTGATTTGATAATGTTTGTGAAGGTAGCTAATTGCCCAGCTCAGTGCCTGGCACAGATCAGCTCTGAACAAATGTTACTTTTCTTTCACATCAACCTTTAAAGTCCATCCCTAAAATCTCAGGGACTTTGTTATGATTCCCCCTAAACCTAATGCAATATATTCACATTTCTGGTGAAAAGAAGATTCTCAGTTCAACCAACAGACTGGGCCTCTCTTGCCTTCCCACTGTGCCCTGTGATAGACGCAGAGCAGGCACTCGTGCATAACCCGTGTGACTTTGCGTTGAGTGAGAATTGTAACTGTGTGCGTGTTTTACTCTATTGTTCCACAAACTTGCAGCTTAAGACACCACACATTTGTTACCTCCCAGTTTCTGAGAGTCGGGAATCTGGGGACACCTTGACTGGGCTTTCAGCTTGGGGTCTCTCGCAGGCTGTGATCAAGGTTCCAGCTAGGGCTCGACTGGAGGAGTCTACTTCCAAGTCACAAGGTTGCTGGCACAGTCCTACTTCTGGAGTATTGGGTGGAAAGTCTCAGCTCCCAGCTGACTGTTAGGGGGAGGTTGTCCTTAGTTCCTTGCCATGTGGCTTCCCCACATGGCAGCTTGCTTCATCAAATCTAAGGACAGGAAGAAGCTGAGGAAGAGAGAGAGGGAGAGGGAGGGAGAGAGCCTCACTGACCTTGTAACGGGATGGCAGTTGGAACGTTATGTGATGTAAGCTCAGAAGAGACATCCCTGTTCTATTAGTTAGAAGGAAGTCACCACTCCCACCACATGCAAATGGAGGGCATTATACAAGAGTGTAAATACCTGGAGGTGGGGACCATTGGGGGCCATTTGGGTCCCTTATACCCTTCGATTTTCCAGCAGAATTCTGGAGAGGGAGCTTTTCAGAAACTTCTAGTTTTGTTGCACTTTTTAATTCTCCTGTAAATAGACACCTCTCCTTCCATTAATGAACATTTCAGTCCCATGGATGCTTTGCCTTCCTCCCGACTGATTGTCAGTGGGCAGTAGCTCCTAACAAAGAACAGTTTTAAGGTTCTTTTCCTTCTCAGCCTCTCCATTAAGTGGTTAATGATGTGGAAGCAAGCACTTGGAGGTGCTATGGGAGCTCCTATTCAAAGGCACACTATGCAGAGAAAAGCTGCCTTCTACGGTGATAAAGTGAGGATGGTTAGCCCCTAATTTATCTGTTTAGTAAATTTGGATCTGTGCATCTCCAGTTTGTTTGTTTGTTTGCTTGCTTGTCCTGCAAATGGATGAGCCAAGGGGATAAAGTATAGGATAGAACTCTAGGAGCTGAAAGTATAGGAAAGGCTAACTCAAAGGGAAGGCAAGCTACATGGAAACATGGCTACAAGTTAGAAGAGGTGCCAGGAGGGGCTCCCTGTGATTGCTTCCATTCATATAGTTCTAGTCAGTGCTAGTTCGATTGAAACAGGGAGTCATCCACTCCTTTAATTTATTCCACAGATATTTTTTAGCATTTTCTATGTCCCAGGTACTGTGCTAGGTGATGGGGTTCCAATAAGATGCATCCCCAGCCCTCAAAGACTTATTCTTTGCTCAAGCATTATTCTTTATTCTGTTTCCTGTGTCCTGCTTATGGGAGTAGGTGGCTCTATTTTTTCCCCTTCTTGGAGGCTAGAGAATGCAGACAAATACAGTGATCGAGCCTTTTTATCGCCCCTCTCCTGCTTTATTCTCTCTTTTACTTACCATGCTGTTATTCTATGGCTATGTAACAAGTTACCCTCAAATTTAGCAGCTGAAAACAATGCTTATTATTTCACAGTTTCTGTGGGTCAGGGACCCAGACATGCATTACCTGGGTCTTCGGCTGGCTCAGTGTGTCCCACATGGCTGTAATCAAGGTATTGATCGGGGCTGCTTTCATTTCAGGGGTTTGCCTGGGGAAAGATCTGCTCCTAAACTCACACATGTGGTTGCTGGCAGGATTCAGTTCCTTGCAGGCTGTTGGACTGAGGGCCTCAATTCCTCATTGGCTGTTAGCCAGAGGCTTCCCTCATTGCCGAGCCACACAGACCTCTCCACAGGGCAGCTCGTGACGTGGTGACTTGCTGTATCAGAGAGCAAGTGAGAAGAGCCAGAGAGTATGAACAAGACCAAAGATACAGTCTTTTTTATTTTTTTGTAACCTAAACTTGGAAGACATATCTCATGACTTTTCTTTTATTCTGTGCCTTAGAAGCAGTTCACTAGATCTAAAAAGATGGAGAGGACTGATTACCTTTGGGCATGAAAACTAGGAGGCAAGGATCATTGGGAGCAATTTTAGAAGTTGTCTACCATGGGCAGGGTGATATTTTAATTCTAGAAGGTAGTTGATATGAAAAAGCTCAAGGCATAATGAATTACCCATGAGCTTCCCTGTACCCACTCATAGCTGTCAGCCTTTTTCATATTTTCTGTGGTTAGAGAGAGAAAGACTGACAGACATGGGGTTGGGGGTGAGATGCCAAAAGCAAGAATATTATTTTTTACAAACAATTATCAAATATTAAATCTGGACAGGGCATTAGAAGCCCTTCTGCAAATTAAGAAACTGTGACCTAGAGATCTTTTGTATGGCCCCCTGGGATCCATCATACCTGTACACTGGACCTCCTAGGAGATCCACAAATGTCCAGAGATATTTTCCCAAAGGCAGTCTCCTTTTTCTAGTCCCTTCCAGAGCCTCTTGGGAGATCATGTGACCAGCATTTCTGATCTACTTTCCCCCAGCACAGAAACACTGTGAGCATCACCCAGGAGCCCTGATATCTGCCTGCTGCCTATCTAGCAAAACTTTGTCACATAGGTTGATTCTGCTTTATGCCCAGGAAAGAAATCATATTTAGGCTAAATATTAGTTTCTATAATTAACATACCTGCCACACTTGGGTCAATAAATTTCCTTCCTTATCTGCAGGGCTGACTGCCTTCTGGGAGTCACTGGATCTGGGGCTGTCGGCTGAGCATGCTGGGTAACAAGGTCTGCCTCCTGAACACAGTCCAATAGTCTATGAATATTCTTCTCTGTATTTGAATAGCAATAGCTGAAATGCATATGGGCTTGATCAAAGAATTTTCCATGTGTTATTTTCATTTTCCTTTTCTTTCTATTTTTTATGTGTGTGTGTGTGTGTGTATGCAGTAGCCTGCTGTCAAAAATATCAACTTTTACTTTCTGTTTATAATCTAAATGGATCTGATTGTGCCTCGGCTACTCTGATATAACATGAACCACTCAGGGCAGTTGAAAGAAATGGTACCAAGGGTCAAACTCCCTTGCCTTTCCATTTGTTTTACAATGCTGTGGGGAATCTTGAGCTACCTCAACGGAGAAGAGGAAGCAGAGGGCAAAGGGCCACAGGATGGGTGGTGAAGGGAGTAGCAGTGGTGGCTGCCCCCAAGAAGTCTCCTCCATGGCCTGATGCGTGAGTCCCTGTCCAATGTGAATTTGGTTAATTCATGTTTTTTTCCCTATGTTTAAAGTACCTTTCTTGCTTTTATAAAGTCTTGATGTATTTGTGAGGGAGCTCTGCTTTTGCATCAGAATCAAAATCAGTACATTGTCTAAGAATCAATGTACTAAAGGAGCTGTAGTTACTTGGGAAGGGAACGGTGCCTTTTCTTTTTATATTTAGTGTCACTGGAAGAAGTATGAGAGTGGGTAAAGAAAGGTCTGTCGGTAACTTATGGGCTCTTACCTGTCTTAAAGACATTTTTTGCAATCTGTTTATTTAGTTAATAGAAACTCTTAGCATATTAAAATAGTACCTGTAGGCAAAATAATAAATTGTTTGTTACCCATAGGTTGTTTTTCAAAGCCATTCCTTGAAATGAGAAACTTAAACAAAGCTTGGTTGATAATAGGATGATGGGATTTGTGGCCAGATGCAAGTCAAAGAGGCTAGGAAGAAAAGGCCAGGAAAGCAGCGGACAACTAGCAGCTCTGAGTATCCTAGAAACCAGCAGATCCTCACAGGCAGTAGGCAGAGGCCCAGGAGAAAACAGGTGATTGGCCTCAGAGATGTCTGGCAGGGATCTAGGATGTGGGTGATTGGCCTCAGAGATGTCCGGCAGGGATCTAGGATGTGGGCTGGGATTTCAGTCTTTGGAGAAAACCAATGCAGAACAGGCCTAAGTAACAACTTGGGGTCATGGCCAGGTAGGGGAGATGATAAAATTTGAGGTACAAGGGCTTGGCCAGCTCAGGACCACAATCAGAGCAGGATCAAGATCAAGGTTCATGGGTCTTAAACATCTTTTATTTTCCCTGACCAGAGGCAGGACTGGTCCCAGGGCCTGGAACAGGGCCCAGCTCAAAGGTGGGTTTTAAGGGACACTAAATATAAGAAGGAGCATCATTCTAGAGTCACCACATGTCCCGATTTCTCTAGGACAGGCTATTGCATACCTATTGTTCCAGCATAATAATTAGCAATGCTCCCCTATCACTTAACAGTGGCTGGTTTGAATGATACATTACACAGTTAATCTAATAATTTCTAAAAACACGTTGCATAGACCTGTCTTGCAGAATGCTACCCGGAAGCCACAAAGCAGGAGTGCTCTGGTCCCAGAAGTATGGAAACCCCAGAATTAACTGGACTTAAATAGGATTCTTCACTGCAGGACTTCTCACTGCCTTAATGTGCTACCATGTAGTATGAATCTCCAAGAGGGAACAGGGTTTTCGGTTTCCCATCCTAAATCGATCTATCGGTACTCTTTGGTAGCCCCGAGACTTCTATTCTGTGGGACACACTTGGGAACTCTGGTGAATTGAATATGGGTCACAGAAGGAACTGCATCATCCTTCTTCATGTATGAGGGTGCTCAGTGAGGTCAGTAGCCATCGAGCAAATAAGTAGTTACTTGAGAGAGCAAGTGTGGTCTCTGCCAGAGCCTTCTGATTTGCTGATTTTTGACTGGCATTAGCAGTGTTCTCTGTTGTGTTATATGTGACTCGCTGGAGTAGCATCTGAAGAATGACTAGTTCTCAAGCTCTGTAACGTAGAGAAAAAGAGAGTTTTTTTTTGTTTAGTCTTTCTTTGCGCGGTGTCCTTGAAGGAGACGTTAACGAGGTCAGCAGGTGTGTGGTGTGTGTAAGAGTCTCTATGTGGGGGCAGGGGACTCAGGAAGCAAGTCCTGGAGGCTCTGCTGAGGGACTCTTGGTGATAAAACACCGCAATGGTCCTTTCTTTAATTATAAGTCCTCTGATATGCTGAGCTCCCTCTGTGAGCCACACCCTATGCTATGTGCTTTCTACACTCAAGTGCTGAACATTCACTATGCTAAATAATCCTTCATAATAACCCTGGAATAGCATTATTATCCCCACATAGAAGGGGCTTCAGAAGATGTTTAAAGGGGGACCTTTCTGTGGGCCTGATCTGCTCATATTAGGCAGTCTGTCCCTTTCAGGCCCCAAGAGAAGGCCTTGGCTCTTACACCTCCCCCTCAGCAGCTCCCTGGGACAGGGACACAGGATCCAAGACTCCATTGCGAGTCTTGCCCTGGGGCCATCACACAGAACTTGTTTTGGAGCCTTAACAAGCATAAGATCATTCCATTACAAACAGGATCACCTGCTGACACCTTTTATCTGGCCGCAGGCTAATCCAGGGAGATGATGAAGATCGATCTCCTAGGCCTTATCAAGTGTGCAGATGGAAGTCAACACACACAGAAGAGTCCTCTTAAAATGATGTGGAGGGGGGAGTAGAGCAAGAGGAGAGAAAGCTTTGCCTTGCTTTTGTCATGGAGTTACAAATTCAGACAAGTGGTGTAAGCAGCGGCTTGCTCTTAGTGGGACCAAAGAATGCTCTTTCAGGACCTCTTATCCTTTGAGACAACATGGAGGGACCTGGAGATATGCTAAGTGAAATAAGCCAGGCAGAGAAAGACAAATACCACATGATCTCACTTATATGTGGAATCTAACGAACAAAATAAACGGATGAACAAAATAGACCAGAGGCATGGAAGCATGGAGCAGACTGAAGATTCTGGGGAGGAGGGTGGGTGGAAAAAGATTAACCAAAGAACTTATGTGCATAACCCATGGACACAGACAGTAGTGTGGTGAGGGCCTGGGAAGGGGCAGGAGTGAAGAGGAGGGGGTTAATGGGGGGGAAAAGGGGACGTCTGTAATACTTTCAACCATAAAGATAAATTTAAAAAATATATAATGTTATTGAAAGACCCAGGCTCCCTGTGATTACAGCGAGGATTTCAAACTCAAATGCCCATGGACGCTTGAAACCCATGGAGAAAGAGGGCTGCCTGCTGGGTGGGATCTGTGGTGACCTGAAGAGAACACGCCCCTTCTGAATGGGACTGCCCTTTTTGGAATCGGTGAATAAACAGCCTAGGGGAAATATGGCCATCATTTTGCAAGAAATTTCTATTTTTAAAGAAAAGTTGAAAATACCCATTTTATTTAAGTTTTTCTGATTTGGGGCTATTGCATTCAATTTAAATGTTTAAAGCATTCTATTGGCCAACTAAAATATACAGACTTCCGGTCAGTGACCTCTGTTTCATGCCACTCAAATACGGGAACATGATTTATTATGTTGTAGGCATTGTATAAGCCACCTCATAAAGCCCTCCAAACAACCCTGTGCTTAGAAAGCCTCATGCCCATCTTACAGATAGATGAAAGTGAGGCTCAGAGAAATTAAATGACCTTGCCGAGTTCGCACAGCCTTCAAGAGGCTAATGCAGGTCTGAATTTGGGTTGGTTTCACTGGAACGAGCTTCAGAGTTGGTGATCCTATGCCTGTTCTTTGGGAGGGAAGAGCCCTTTTCAGGGAAATTACATCACTCTTAGTGGGGCTAGGGCCATGCCACCGTCCTCCGAAGGCCAGCCCCACTGGTATATGGTGCAGATGCGAGGCTGGCTCTCCTTTGATTAGCATGAACTACAAGTTAGTAATTGATTACCAACCCTTCTGGGGTTGTCAAGCTTAGATTTATTCCATTTTGTAAAATCACCCTTCCATGTCCTTGAAGTCCATATGTATAGTCTACATTATCGAGATATTTCATGTGTGAAATTAAGCTTCCTGAATTGTAACCCAAATGTGCCTATTAGGCTCTAATTGGAGGTATGTGCGTGATGGTAGCGGTGGTGAAGTCTAGCCACTGATATGCCAGCTGTTTTTAAAATGAAGGTAAATTATCATTCATTTTATTCTGGGGATTTTGTGACACAACCAGAGTGAGGAGTCAATGCTGTGACCTGTGCCCGTCGCTCATTTTTGAATAGATTATGAACTCTTAGAGGATTAGGCTTGTGTCTATATAGTTCTCTTTCGACAGAGACGAAGCTTTCACAGCATTATCTATAATTGGGTGTTTAATAAATGCTTTTCGATGAGGATAATGGTATGGAAATAAAACTCTTGCCGTCCAGAGCCGGCCTGGATTTCCTGCCTCATTAGGAAAGAAGGGGCGGATGCGGGTGCTTGGGTGACTGTGAATGTAGAGCTCCTGGAGGAAACCCCACTCTCCCAGCTTGGGTGCTGGGGAGAGAAAAACTTAAAGGGCGTGACTAAGACAGAAATTCCGTTGACTCACAGGAACACCAGTATGTACCAGTTTGGAGTCCAGTTATGCATCTCACAGGCTTCAGGTTGCCGGACAATCACCCCGAGGTTTATTCAAAGTCACTGCCATTATGCTGGGTAATGGCAGGCACACCAGTGCCCCGCGGGGCTGAAGGCGGAGGGTAATGGTTTTCTTTACATTTGCATTATTACTTGATCTTTCACTTTCATAGTCAGATGGGTTTTTATAAGCTCTTCCCATCTGGCTTTTTTTATTATTATTGATTATAGAGAGAGGGGGGAGATAGATAGAGAGAGAGAGAAAGAGAGAAACACTGATTTGTTGTCCTACTTATTGATGCATCATTGGTTGTTTCTTGTATGTGCCCTGATCAGGGATTGAACCCAAAACCTTGGCATATTGGGCTGACACTCTAACCAACTGAGCTACCCATCCAGAGCCCATCTGGCTCTCTGCAGTGTTTTCAGGTTGTTTATTTTAGGGCTGTTTTACAGTTGCCTTTTCTTGTATCTGTTTTGTATGCTAGAAAATAAAGAGCATCCAAGATATGAGCTACTGATACCACCATGCACACTAAAGTAAATATTAAGTCTCTTGTTGAGCCTTGTAAAGGCCAAATGGCATTTCTTTTTTATCAAAAATGTTAAAAGTGTGACTGAGTGTAGCTAGATGCCCTAAGTGTATCAAAAGGCCCTTAGAAGTTTTTTCTTCACTGTCAAGGTGAATTCTTGAGGCAAATTAACGTTGAGCTGGCATAGCAGTGTGAATACACTTAATGACACTGGAGGGTACACATAAAATTTTATGTTTGGTATATTTTACCACAATAAAAAATATTTCAAGCATCTAATCAACCATGGAGCTTGTCAGACTGATCCATAGCACACGGGCCATATTTGCATGCGGCACCGGAGTGCATGAGTGGAGAATATTACTCTACTACACTCAGGTGCAGGAAATACCGCATCATTTCATTTCCCCTAAAGCAAATTAAATTGGGCTCTGAGCTCTCATCTATTGGAAGGGTGTGTGAGAAAATCAATCAGCCCGGGCTCCCAGACAAACTTCAACTCGAGGGAAGTAGAATCCTGGGCAGCTGATAACTCTGAGTTTTCTGCCGTAAGACACAGGAGTTGTTAGTGATCTTGAAAGTAAAGGATCTGAAAGTCAGAATGGCTAGCCTAGGACCATTTTTTTAAAATTTATTGATTGTTGACAGTATTACAGATGTCCCCCACCCCCTCCTTTGGTCCCCTCCACCCAGCCCCCACCCCAGCCTGGGATCTTTCTGATGTCAAGGGGAGATAAAAATGCTTCTCCATCATCTGTAAATCCAAGGCATCTAGAACAAGGCATGATTATTCCAAGAGTTTTTTTGTTTGTTTTTTGGCTATTTAAGTATTGGTATTAGTAACATCATAGTTGCAATGTGGCTTTAGAGACAGAGAGCTTGGGTTAGAATCTTGCCTCTTCCACTCACTGGTTGTATGACCTTGGGCAAGTTAAGTTCCCATGTCTCAATTTCCTCATCTTAAATAGAAGTAACAATAGTATTTTATCATTAACTTGTGAGAAACAAATATTGAATACGTATGAAGTACATAAAATATAGTGAGCCTGGCATGTAGAAAGTTTTCCACTAATATATGAAGCCCAAACTGTAGGTGGGGAGTGGGGCTCTGCTCTACAAAGTCACTCAGGGAACCAGGCCGACAGAGGCTCTGCCATCTTCAACAAGTCGCTTCCAAGGAAGCCCTCAGTGTAGACATCTATCCACAGATGGCGAAAGAAAGAGGTTTTGATAGATTTTATTTTCTTCAAAAATGTTACAATAAGCAGGTAAGATGGAGCTGCAGATGGAACTGTGGTTAACCATGGTGGAAACGGAGCTGCCAAGGTGAAGTCAACAGCTCTCCCTGAAGCCATTTATCTCTAATGACTTAGAATCATGGAGTGTTGGACTTGGAAAGGGTCTGTAGATCAACATGCTTATTTTTCTCTTGCCAGGAGGTCTAGGTCCAGAACCCAGGACTTCCAGCACCTAGGTGTGCCGATCTATTTCTTTCACATGGGACCCACCTCTTGAGAGCCAGCCTGTCATTAGTCATTGCAGTTAGGAATTGAGCAAGTTATATTATCTGCAAAGGATAATTTTAACAATCTCTTCATTGGGAAGTTGTATTAATTGTACAGTGTCTGACTCCCAGGGCATATGAAATAAATAGTGTCTATCATTATTCATACTCTAACATTTTTTTAAATGGTCACAGTAATTCCCCTCTCTGAATCCAGGTCCTCGCATTATCCCTGCCCACTCTGACTCTAGGCTTGGCCCCGAGACTTGCTTTGGCCAATGGGACAATAGCAAATGTGATACAAGGAGAGACCTGGAAAATGTCTGGAGCTTCCCATCTCTTGTTTCTCTTGGGGATCCCTGCACCTTCTACCGTGTGCATGAGCCCAGGATAGCCTGATGGATGGTGTGGGGGACATGGTCACGTCATGCCCATCACCTCACATGACACTGAGTCAGTTCCAGACATATAAGAGAGGCCACGCTGGACCATCACCCCAGGCAAGCCAGCCCAGATCAGAACCACCCAGCCTAACCCGGGAATTATAAAAACGAGGAATGTTTGTTATTTTAAGCAGGTGTTTCGTTATCCAGCAAAAGCTAACTGATCCTAAAGGATCACAGGTGAGAGGTGTAGGTGGGCCAGACCTGGAACCGGTGCCCATCATTTCACAAATCTGTCACGGCTGCATCTAACTGCCAGGGAGACTGTAAGCTGGAAGGAAGCCAGAGAGAGAGGGACCGAGGCCCGCAGAACAGCTGGCCGACATCTGCCACCCCGGTTTACCTTTACTTTGTAAAAAGAATCCTCAGGTGGTAATCAGAGGGCAACAGTTTCCAGGAAAGTTCCTTGGGCCAGGTCACCAAACAGTCACTTTGAGTTTATTTGTTTGGCTCCGGGAGATAGGAGGAAGGGAATGGGACAGATGTGCTGCCTCCCTGGGGGGTAGCCCGCTAAAGCAATTCCTGCCAAGGTTCTCCTGCAACCCGGACAGAGAAAAAGGAACCTGCAGGCAAACTCAGAAAGTAAGAAAGGTTTAAGCTGTGATTGCTGAGAATAAGCGACTTCTATTTCTTCCTACTGAGAAGGGAGCCAGGGCGACCCTCTTTGAGGGTATTACTGATGCATTTTTGCTCTTTGCCCTCCAGGGTCTGAGCGCAGTCCTCCCCCCGTGCTCAGAGAAGCGAGGGCAAGCTGTCCCAATTCTATGTGTTCCGGTATTTCTCATCCCAGGTCATTTGTCAATAAAACCCTCTTCTTTTTCCTCTCCTTCCCATGTCTGGGTCCCTGGGTCTGGGAACAGAAGTCCCAGGGCCTATGCATCTGATGAGGAAGGCAGCCCGGCAGTGCAGGAAGCATCCTGCTAAGGAGTCAGGCTGCCCGGGTTCCAGTTCTGCCTCTGCCCGTCAATTATCTCTGTGTGACCTAGTACAACTTCCCTAAGCCGTAATTGTGAGCATCAAGATGATATTTATAAGGAGTGTGGCACACAGTAGTTACTTATTAAATGTAAGCCATTATTATTATTATTATTATTATTATTATTATTATTAATTATCTGATTTTTCTTTCCTTCTTCCTTTAGATCTTGCCCACTAGTCTAATAGGAAAGAAAATCACAAATTGGGGAAAAGGGCCTAGAAAAGAAAGGGTGCGTGATGGAGCAGGAGATAGTGAGAAATCACATTTCTTTCACAATTTAAATCTTATCCCATACTTGCATGGTAAATTATAGTTTCAAAGGCCTTAATCGAGACAATCTCATTTAGTAGGACAGTTCTATGAGATTCAAGGGGCGTTCAGCCCAGTTGAGCAGGTGAAAAGTAAACACATGGGGAGTTAAGTAACAGTTGAGTTAGAGAGGCTGCATTAACTCTTTAAATTCACTCTCCAATGTGAAATTCTTTTTCAAGTATTTTGGAATGAAATTTGTTGGAGTTAACTCTTCTTTGGTGGTCTCCACCATCAGCTAATGGGCTAATGGACTCACCCCATCGCAACTGTCTTGTGTTCAGGATTATTGATATCAGAATTGGGTTAAGGTCCTCACAATCCATTTACTCCTATGCCTTGATGTGCATTAGTGTCCCCAGTCCTACTGCCACTGGGTTAACTGTTGATCAACTTTTCCCCCGTCTCTCCATATATCCAGTCTATTTCCGTAGACCTGGTCTTCCTCAAGGCATGTTTTGTTTGGGGTCAGTTTTCCTTCCATCTATGGCCAGGTTTTTGCTGAGATCTAGGAATGTGCCACTTACCTGCATCTTCGCTCTGAACTGAGCATTATTTGTCAGCGTTATGCCTGAGTTTCTGCTGCTATGTTTGATATTCTTTTATGATTTGCAAGGCTATGGGGGAACTAGAGGGCAGCTTTAATATCAAGTTTCAGAGTCCCTAGAAATTCAAGGTCTCTGTTGCCAACAGCTCCAAGGCATCAATGGAAAAGATGTCACAGAGTAACATATCATCAACTAGTATTTGAATTTTTATTGCCATAGAAGACTAAGAAAAGTCACTTTGAGTTGGGGGATTAGGGGAGACTTGGTGGAAGATGTGAGCTTTGAGCCGGGTTAAGTTGATATACAAGTGGAAGATGCCTTAACTGGAAGAGCAGAGATGTAAACACCCCCAAAATAATCAGGTTTAGCAGGTAGTTTAGGAATGTGGACACCTCGGTCTAGGAAACCACTCTAGAAGAAGTTGGAGATAATTTTGCCCGGAACGTTTTGTGCATGTCACCTAGTTCATTCATCCAACAGATGTTTATTGAGCACCTACTATATTCTAGACGCTGTTCTAGGTCCCAAGGATTCAGCAATGAGCAGGACAGAAAAGGTTCTTTTCTTCATGCTGTTTATATCCTCAGTATGGAGACAAACAAAAATAAGATACATACCCACGGTAATATCAGATAGCTGTAGTGCTATGGAAGTGTAAAGCAAGGGAATGTGATACAGCATGGTTGGAAGGGCTAAACACCATTTTATTTTTTCAATTCCAGTTGACATTCAATATTATATTCATTTCAGGTGTTCAGTATGGTGGTTAGACATTTATATAGCTTACAAAGTGATCCCCAGGTGTTTCCAGTTCCCACCAGGCACCATACATAGATATTACAATATCATTGCCTATATTTCCTATGGCTAAACACAATTTTAAAGAGGGAAGCCAGAAGTAGCCACCTGGAATGGGTGATATTTAAACTGAGATTTGAAGGAGGAGCAGGAGCCACTCTGAAAGATCTGGGAGACGTGCATTCCTGGAGAGGGCACAGCCAGTGCGAAGGCTCTTGGGTGGGAATGAGCTTAATAGGGTCAAGAAAAAGCACATTGGCCAGTGAGGTTGGTCACAAAGGAAATGGGATGGAGATCTGATCACTGTAGGTTAGTTGGAAATATTCCCAGGCCTCGTTTTTTTTTTTGTTTAAAATACTATTGGTTATTCTATAGAGTGCAGAGAAGCCTAAGGCAGTAATTGAGAAAATATTTTACCTTCCCAGGTTTTCAGGCCATGTCCAGTTTAGTTTTATTTGAATATAAAGGTGAATGAAGATAGACGTTGTAGAAATGTCTAAGTCCATGTGTGTTTATTGGGGTGCAGCCAATGTCTTCAGAACAGAAGTGAAAGGGTCATGAGGCTACTTAAAATGTTGATTGAAATAATGCTGGGTTATGGGTGGTAGTGATCAGGCCCCTACCAGGACATCACATTGATCAGTTCTGTCCTAACTCTGCCTTTTCCTTGTACATATGGATAACCAGAATTTGAGAGAGCTGTCAGCTGAGCTTCCCCCACTGTTGTTCGAGTACAGGCACGGAGATGGATTTTTGAGCACACTCGTTTTCCCTGCCGTCATATTTGTCACAGAAACAGACTTCCTATGCTCATTATCAAAAAAACTCCTATGTTATCTCCAATTTACATTTTTCTCACCTCTTTTTCTTCATTGCATTAGTCAAGTTCAGAAGCTAGACTGTCAACTGCCAGACAGGCTGCTCTTTCTCTTTAGAGATAGGTGAAAACCATTAGTAATTCTTTATCAAAGCTTATAGCCCTAGAGGCTGTTTTGGACTTCAATTAAATTATTCAGAAAAAAAGCAATCAATAAACAATAGAAGAGTGCCCGTGACAGTTACATGGGCCCTCTAGTTGTCAAACAAAACAAAACAAAACAAAACAAAACAAAACAAAACAAAACAAAACAAAACACCCAAACAAAGCAAAACAAAAAAACCCACACAAATTTTCACCTCTGGAAATGTAGGTTCATACTCTGTTCTGAAGTCATCAGAGAGAAACATAAGACACTGACAGTTTAGACTGTCAAAAAAGCTTTTCCCAAACCTGTACAGTTGTCACTCTTCCTGTATTCTCACTGCAAAAGCCAGAGATCCAACTTCCTGTACTTAAACTTTATGACTAGACAAATGGATCTTTTGGGATGATATGTGTCTTAGATCAGTATCTAAGCTGGAGTTGCAAATAGAGTAACCTGTTTTTATTAAGTTATTAGAACCCAGATAGTATAGAAGATTGATCTAGAGAGTGTGGAAAAAGATCTAAAACACAGTAGCTGCTCATGAGAACTTCACACCCTATTTGGGGAGCTAAGCCTTGCCTATCCAGAACCTTATGTTTGGTGGTTCTTGGCACTTTTGAAGTCCCTATAATACAGGACACGAAGTACCCAAATGTGATGCCCACAGTGAAGGACCTGGGAGGTCAGAAAAGAGACTGAGTTTCTGAGGCAATGGTAGTTTACATGGAATTTCCCGCACCTGGAAGTGTTGCAGCTATACCCTTGGTCACTTGAATTCCTCTCCAGGTGCTGATCTAGCCCAGTCTGGAGTTCCAGGAGCAAGAGTTGGTTAGGGAGTGTGCTTAATTTGACTTTGCTTCATGTGTGACATAGAAGAGCAAAAAGTGAGGGTCCCAAAGCGAAGGTGGCTTGAGAACCATTGAGAGAGTCTCTGTGAACTGTCAAAACCTACAGAGATCCAGTGGAAATGGGCAAAGTAGGTTTGATTTAGGCTGTGACTGGGGATTGCTATGATAGCTCCATCTTTGATGCATATGGGAGAAAGCTTTACCAGGAGAAAAATTTCAACCAGAAGCCACCCCTTTTGCATTTAGGTCTTTGTCCCTCCCTCTGCTAGAAAGAGGCGAGGTCACGGTCCTTGCCCTGAGTGGTTCGTAGGCGGATACATCCTGAGATAGACGGGGATAATTCTTGAGCTTTCTTATACTAACGCAAACCTCAGAGAGCAAAACAAGCCATTTTGGAGGGGCTGTGGGAGATAAGACAGGCCTGTGATGGGTTGTCCCATTTGGTCACTGTGAATTTTCTCCGTGATATTGCTGCTCCATCAGGAGCCTAGTCATGGGAAAAAGAGCCATAACCAGTAACTGTCAGTCTTCTCCGAGGAGGCAGACAGTCAGCTCCCCTCCAGCCCGCACAGAGGCTGGTTCTGGAATGTATCACACTGCTACATGTCAGGGAGTGGTTCAGTATTTACCATAAAACTTGTCTAGAGGTCAGAGTCGATGAAGAATAAAGTCCTCAGCATGTAAAAATCTTACAAAGAAGTTGAAACTTATGGTAGCAAAAGGTCTAGGAGGATTGGGAATTTTGGAGCCATTTGTGAAATATATGCTTGAGCTAAAGACCATTCTACCTCCAACCAGATGCAGGCAACCGTGGCTCTGATCACTGTGAATGTAGTGATTGAATTCCCCACATCTACTAGCTCTAATCCTCATGGTGTCTTTAAAAGAAAATAGTCCACTTTATTCCATCTCATGGCTATTTCCACTCTCTGTGTTTATTTAGGAAGCATTTTGTTGAAGTGGTTCCTCATTATATGTAATTTAAGATCATTTATTCATCCATTTACTCACTACCCATTAATTGAGCATATACAATGTGTCTGGCACTAGGAAAACAAAATAATAAAGCACTGTTCTTATCCCTGAAGTCATCTCGTTGTATTTGTAGAGGAAGGAAACAGTTGTAACACAGAGTGAGAAATATCATCGAGCCACAGGAAAATTGCTAGAGGAGATAACAACTAAATGTCAAGGTTGGTTAGAAAGACTCACAGAGAAGGTGACATTTGTTCAGGGCCTCAAAGAATGAATAGGAGTTTCCTAGGAGAACCTGGGGAAGAAGGGAAACATAGGTCAAAGCTGCTGCGTGCATGAAGGCACACCACACATGGCAGATGTTGAAATCTGGATCTCACCACTTCCACGCTCGGTAAACTCATTTAGCTTACTTGGAAGCCTCAAAGCCTTACCTATAATATACAGATAACTTATTTCCTGTCTGCTCACAAAATTATGTTAAGACTTAATTATCCTTGTGTTTTGGAAATTAGCTTGAAAATGCTAAGGTTGGGAATGATTACTGGATTTGATATTCAATAAAATATCCTTATTGTCTATTTCTTTTGTGGTGCCCTTTATGAGGGGAAGAGACAGTACACTACCCATCACCATGGTGAAGATCAGGGGTTGTAAGGACCACAGGGGCAGAGGAGACACAGGCATTGAAATGATGGGGCTGAGAAGTTAATCTGTTTCCCTTTTTTAATAGCCCTGCTTGGAAGCTGTCAGTGGGGCTCTGCCCCCAGACAGATTTATAGCTTCTGAATGACATTGTTTTACTTTGCTGTTTGGAGGCTGAACAAGGCTGGAGGGAACAAGAGTCTCATTTTCCTATCAGTGGCAAATGCAAATCAATCAACGTAATTAAAGCCCAAATGGAATGATTTATGGGAGACCCACTCTCTGCCTCCTTGTGCCCTCTGCTTCTCGCCCCTCCACGCCCCTCCCCATTCTTCCCACCGCCACTTCTTTCTGCCCCTTCTAGTGTTTGGTCCTGTCCACACGAAGGCGTAGGCCGATGAGAAGATGATCGCTCTCGCTCTCCTCAGCCCATCGCTCTTGATGTTTAGGTTGGTTTGGCACTTGACCCTCTACAAAGGACACGTCTTTCCAAATAAGACATCTATCACATGGCAACCATTTGGATATTAATCATCAGAAGAAAGTAATGAAAGGAGATTTTCTTTTCTTGAAAGTCGTATAAACAGAGCTAATTAAGTCCTGGAGTGGAAATGAACAACATTTTATAGGCTCTCGTATTAGTTATTTTGGGCAGATGGATGTAAGTTTTGGATGTAAGTGGGGTAAAGCACTCCCAGATTATTTGGGGGGAGGTGGATCATATACTTTTGTAAAAACTTTAAGTACAGTGTGTGGTTCACATTGTAAGATACCACAGAGATGTAACTGGAAAGAGGCTCTGTCAGTAGAGCTTCTCTCATTACCCTGATGAAGGAGAGTAAGGAATGCATATTTTTGGAGAATATGCAAAAGTAAACTTGGGGACCAACAGGAGAGAAAGAGTAAAAATTACTTAACTGCTGTCTTTTATTGTTTGAAGAATTCTTATTATAGAGGATGTGACCCACTGCTTTTAAATCTCACTGATAAATGAGCAGAAAGGAATAGATAAGAAATGAAGAGAAATGATTTAAAGCTGAGCTGCAATAAAATATCCTTATTGTCTATTTATTTTGTATCATAGGTCTTTCATAGTAAGATAGTTCTTATCTGGCTGGTTTGATTTAGGTGCCATCTTATCACAAGGTAAAGGCTGTGATGGTAGAGGAAGGGCATGTTCAAGGCAGAAGGTTAATATTTATTGAGCACCTACTATGAGCAAGGTACTGTACTTTTTAACTTACACTATCTCATTTTGTCAACAATTCTATACATTAGGTTATTTCTAAATTTCTTTTACAAATGATAAAACTGAAAATAAAAGAGGTTATGTAACCCGATCAATGTTACATAGCCGCGTTATATCTGAGTCAGGATTTATATCCAGGCATGTCCATTCTTCATATGCCAGATAAATAATTGTTGACGTAAGTCATCTGTATTCAGGGTAGTAGGGTGAACCCATTGACTTCTCTTAGCCTTTCCCATGAATCTATTATCAGAAACAGTTGGCTCTACTGAGACTGCTTCCTGGCATTATGACAATAGTAGGCATCTTTGTGTTACCTGACTAGCATCTTTTCCCTTTATTTGCACAATAGAATTTGTTCTCTGTAAGTCATTGAAAACCGCATTTTTCTAATGGAGGTGGGAGCTCTCTCCACTTCAACTCACCTCCAGCTGTAAGGTTCGGCTCATAACCTAGGCCCTGCTCGATCGGAACAGCCTATTTTTCTGTCTTCAGTGATGGTTTTTTATGTTTCCCAAGCTAGAGTCATCAGGGAAGGTGCTCTCTGTCCACTGGGGTTCTTAAGCATGTGGGATGCAAAGCTGACACTACTAGTAGGAATCATTCACATTAACTGGAGAGAAAATGAACTTGTCTGAGATATAGAAGAAGAAAAAGAGTTGAGCCCTAACGATATTCCTTAAGGTCCTGGATCCAGCCACATCTGAACTCCCCAACTTTTAATTCTTTGAAGGAATGTGAATCTGTAGTTTTTCTTTTATCTTGGAGTATGTTATTTGCAACCAAGTTAATTTTTAAATACATAAAAAGCTGACAATGTCATCTTATTTTGTGTGGCAGATAAATCATATATGTATAGTCAATGAGACAGCACTAATCACACTCCATAATAGTGGACACAAGTCCGACCCAAACTTTTTGAAGACTTGGCACCTGCCCTTGGTTCCCAGATGATTTCTGGACTTCTCTGAGGGATCAGCTGGTTAGCCAATAAATACCTTTAGTGCCTCAGGCTGTGTAGTGCCTGGGGAAATACCCGAATGTGTCTTGGTTGAGCTCTCTCTCCTCCCTGGGAGGTCTTGAAGGTGGTTGTAAACTCAAGGAATAATGCTAACTGAGAAATGATATAGTGCTTTGTTACCAATTGGACTGCTTATAACTCCCAACAGTTTTCCAGTACATTTGGTTAGAGCATAGGGCTTAAGCCCAAATCTAAGCAAACTCTTTCTACTCCCAAATTCAAATCTGGACTCTAGCCATGGTAAGACCACAGAGCCCAGTAATGGTCAGCAAGAAATAGAAGAGAGGAGGATCAGTGCATCGGACCTCAACCAAGAGTCTAAGTGTGGGTGGGCTTCCAGCACGGCCGGGAGCAAGAGAGGGAGCCACACCCAGGCGAGTGACCCGCCCCTCTCAGGGCTGGACAGATGACCCCGTCAATGGCCAGGGACGCCGACTGGGAAAGGAAGTCAATAACTCACAGGCTTTCGGGCTTTTAGAAAATGATTGTGATGATGATGGTGATGATGATAACACCAATACCCTTCCCGAAGTGAGAAGTGGTCAGCATTATGGAATCATTGCAGTACTCTCAGAAATCTTCCTGTATGTTACTTATTTGTCTTTACTTTATATATATATATATATAAAATATATATGTTTCTACTACATATGGGCTGTGCTCTTTTAGATATACCAGAGCGGGGGAAAATAGCTCTATCTTGTGCTACAGTGATGTGAAGAAAGCACTGTATGCGTGTGTTTGCAAGAAGCCACGTTATAGGGTATGTCTATTAACAGAATCACTGAACCACAGCCAAGCTCCCAGAGGGACTACTTGGGGATCATCTTTCTAGCGCAGTAATTCTCAAGCCTAGCAATATGACAGATACCTGGAGAACTTATTTAAAACAAACAAAAAACCTGGTTCCTGGGCTCCACCCAAGACCTACGGAATCAGAATCTGAGGAATATTTATTCACACCCACCTTCCCAGGTGATTCTCATACCCGTCCGCAGACTAGCCCTTGAGGATTCCTCTGTCTTTTACCTTCACGTTAAAGCACATCACTGTGAACTCTCATGAGCCAGATAAGAATCTGACCTCTATTCAGAGATGTTTAGAAAAATATACCTGCAGCCTCTCTCAGCAACAAATTCTTTTATCCAATAACCTTCATTTTCAAAATACTCCATCTCATATCTCATGCAAATCCCTGGCCTTGCAGACTGTCTGCTTCAGTCCCCTGCTTGTTGTCGATGTTATTTTGTGCTGCTGCTGAGGTCCACGTGGAGAGCAAGTTAGGTCACAGCTCTGCTTTCTTAGCTGCTTCTTGGTTCCTTGTCCTGTTTTTCATTTGACTCCTAAATCCAAGGTGTCTGTACTTGGGGCGTTTTACTGATCCCATTTTTTTTCAGTAAGGCCCATTACTTGAACCTCACCTGGACCTAGGTAAAGTGGTTGAAAATGGCATAAAAATGAATGAGGTCATATTAATTTATAGGGGTGGGGTGGGGAAGAGAATCATGGAAAGGGGCAGAGTGAAAGTCAGGGAGCCTGGGTGTGAGTTTGTCTGAAGAGGGACATGAAACCTGTATGGTTTTGTGAACCAATGTCACCCCAATAAATTCAATTTAAAATAAAATAAAAGAGGGAATGGTGTTTCTAGTTAAGTGTCTTCCCTTCCCTCTCCCCTCCCTGCATTCTCCTGGGAGCTAATCCCTTTGGCATAATCCTCTTAACTGCCTGTGTTCTATCTGTATGTTATCTGATCTCCTTTTCTGACAATCCTTTCTATGGTTTGCTAACTTCCTCCTATTTTTGTGAACCTCTGGATATTACATGGGGAAAATCAATCCTGCTTCTCTCTTTTCATACAAATTTGAGTTCTTGGGATGCCTAGAAAATGGGGAGGGCCAGTTGCACCGGTTGGAGTTGTGTGAACAGTCTGGGGGCAATGTTTCCAGCTTTCAAAATTTAGTGGCAAGGCCTGGCCGGGTGCAGCTCAGCGGTTGAGCGTCGACCTAGGATCCAGGCGATCTGGGTTTGATTCCCGGTCAGGGCACATGCCCTGGTGGCGGGCTCGATCAATGACTCTCTCATCATTGATGTTTCTATCTTTCTCTCTCTCCCTCTCCTTTCCTCTCTGAAATCAATAAAGATGTATTTAAAAAACAACAACAACAACAAAAACAACAACAAAATTTGGTGGCGAGAGACCTAAGTAGGTTTTCTCCCTAGTCTCCAAGCTGGGTCTTAATTTGTACATTGGTAAGGGTCAGGGGACTGCTGGGCTGTATCAGAGGATGCAGGATAAAGGGAACCATGAAAATTAGCACTGGCCCAGGTGCCTGGGTGCTGAGAACGTCAGTCAGTTAGGTGTTCAATAAGCTTGACTGTTTCTTTTGTTTGTGTCATGAGGGAAATTAGAGCTTGATGAGGGATACCCTTCACTTCCCTTAGATAATGTCAGGGACTCTCCTACCATAGACCCAGCCCTACCTGTGTTCTGCCTTCTGTGGAGAGTGATCTGAGGCCTAAAAAGGTATGACCATATGACCCAGTACTTTGTCCCTCTGCCTGGCATCACACCATAATTACTTCATCTGATTGGGAATTCAGATCCCTCTAAATTAAAATACTCCTGATAGGGGTCTAACCTTAATCCCTTTACCAGCTTACTATGTAATTATCAATTAATATTTGAGGGCAGATTAGCTGGCAACCAATGGAAATCCAGCTGCCATAATGAGCTCTCCTGGTTTTACCCATTAGCAGAGTGACCTTTATTTTTTAATTTCTCTAGGTCCTGGATTCTTTACTTTTTAAAGTACAGGGGCTAGGTGATAGGATTCAGACTTCCCTTCCAGTTCTGGCTTGGTGGCAGATTCCAAGTGTGTCCCTGAATTGCTGACTGAAAGAAGATCCGTAAGAGACTTCCTTCCTTCAGGCTTTCTTCATTGTGTGCACATAGTCGTGGGTCTAGTGAAACCAACAGGGAGTCTGGCCAGTGAGTAGCAGCCCTGGGAAGCCTGGACTGCCACAGAATTGCTTAGTGGCCAGCCCTGAGCAGCTGCATTCCAGAGATGAGTTTTCAGAGGGGGGAGTATCGTGTGGGATGTCACAGCTCAACAGCAGCAAAACAGGCTGATAGGATCAGAAAGCCTGCCAGCCGCCGTGGACATCTGCCGCGCAGGATGACATCAAGTGGCTGTCTGAACGCGCCTGCAATCCCTCTCTTGACTTTGAAGAGACCCCTGGGTCTCAGACTTCAAATCTGCACAGATAGCACTATAGCTGGCAGGCCTGGCTTTCTCATGTCAACATGATGCACATGTTTCTATAGATACAGGGTGTGGAGTCACTGAAACTGAATTTCAGCGTGATATCGGAACAACAAAAAGGGAATAATATTATTATTCACTTTGAACTTTCCTGTATCCTAAACACTGGGCTAAGTGTTTACATACTTTATCTCATTCAGGCTGTGACCTTGGATTCTTAACTTCTGTGGATCTTCGTTTCCTTAGCAATAAAAAGGAAACATTTCTGTCTTATCCAAGCATAGTAACTAACTTACCAAATGCCTACTGTACACCAGGCACTGGGCTAAGCACTTTTGTGCCTGAGTGTCTTATTTAACACTTACAATCATCCTAAGAAGTAGGTAGGAATCATGATTATTCTGTTTTATAGAAGTGGGATAAAGCATCGGTAGAGGTTGTAATGAAGTTTTCTCAATATCCAAGTCAGGTGGCTGCTTTTGCTGGTACCACCTAGGAATCCCCCAAATGAGTTTCCATTTCTAGTCCTGGCTGTATGGAGCCATCTCATCTCAGTGAGGACCGAACAGAAGAGCATTTGTGCAGGACTGTGTGGAGGGCGGCAGTCGGGGGGTCCTGAGACGCAGAATCCAAGGGACCTTCTAGGGCTGGACAGAAACTGCTTGCTTAAGAGCGTGAATCCAGAGTTCGCTGATAAGAAGGTTGTGGTGCCCAACTTCCTGAAGTGACCAAGAATAATTAAAAAAAAAAAAAAGAAAGAAATCCTTCCTTATACTTCTCCCTACAGCTCTTCTGAGTTGTTTTCTAGAGTCCTAGCTTACTGAACTTTTTAAGCTCCAATTTTTGTTATCTTAAAAATGAGATTAATGCTTTTACTTGTCTGTTGAGGATAAATAGAATTAAATAAAATAGCAGGCATCAAAGTATTTTGTCAATAATGAACAAACATAGATGTTAGACTTAATAGTTACCATGTGATTGCTGATTTATTTGTCACTGAGCACAGGACTACATCTGTCTTATTTGGAAGAAGTGACTTCTGATATTTATTTTTTTCTTTAAAAAGATCGTCATTTGCTGATTTTCTTCCTTTTCTGTGAAATAAAAAGATACCGAGGAGAACTGAAGGCTGAAAAGCCTCGGTGCAGTAGCTGGTGGGGGGAAGTGTAATGAGAGAAAAAGCAGACAGCTGCCTCTGGCTTAGCATGTTCGGGAGCGTGTTAACTTACCTAGAACTGCCCTGTACAAATATTAAATTCAAGTCGCTTTCTTTTATAGCTCCTTCGCTTTTCTAAATATTCCCAGTTATAGATTATTTTTTTTTAATTCTTCTGTGAGTTTGAGGGAGTCAGTGGCAGAAAGACAACACAAGTTTAAAGGACCGGGGAGAGCTCCCCACCTCACGGCAGGAGGGCTTGGTTTTCTTGTGTTTCAAACGAGGCCACGCAGCAGCTTCCCTCCAGTGGAATAATGCATTTTGTGTTGTTTTCCTAGGAAATTGCTTTGTCTCCACACTCTGTCCACAAACACCCAACTTCTCTGGGTCACCAGCCAGGATGTGGGGTGTAGTCTGGATTGTTGTTTTATTTAACCCCCCACAGCCCCTGAGGATAGGACGTTAGCCCCATTTTACAGATAAGGGTAGAGTCAGTAAGTGGGAGAGGCAGGCGTGTTTGACCCCAAGAATTTTTTTGTTTTTAATTACTTTTAAATTCATCTTTATCTAGTGTTAGAAATGAACTTAGCTCCTAGATTAAGCCTTTGATAGATTCAGGATAAAGGTTGTTAGACAACTGACCATGGAATTAGTTTAAATTAAATTCATGAGAATCATGGACTCCCATAAATAGAAGAGACCTCTCTCATAGGACCCATATTTTAGGGTGAGGCGAGTTAAGAGGGAGTCCTGCAAGTACAGAGTTGGATCCTGTCTTTATCCACCATGCAATTTTTGCATTCATTTTTATTTTTCAAAATATCGCATTAAAATATTACTTATCCTGATAACTGAGGTTTTTTAGGCGCCCCCTTTAAGTCTTGCACCCTGTAGAGCAGGAACAACACTAAGCCGTCTACAGTCACATCACTTCATTTTCTACAAGAGAAGCTGATGCCTAAGATCACAAAACTGCTACTAATGACCCGTGGCCCTTGACTCACAATTCATGCTCTTCCTGGGACTGCCAGCGGAGCTAAAACAATGTGGCAGATGGACGGCAGGAGGGTGTGACCTCGTCATAAAGCCTGATGAAATGCACCAGGGCAAACAGGTAGAGTCCTTGAGCTGTACACGTGTGTCTAGCACCAAATCTCCCTCTCACCCAGCAAGGAGAAATCGCTGCAAGTTATAGCAGGTGGAATTTATATTAGGTTGAAAGAAGAACTGCTTGACAGTGTGGAAAGTGAGGTGTTGCATTGGTTTCTAGAAAATGGCGTAAGATAAGAGTTGCAAATTCAAATGCCTTGGGCTGCGTGTAACTAAGTGGTGGTGACTGTGGCAAACTGGGGAGAGAAAATATAAGTAGAAACGAAGTTTTTAAATTTTTCTGATCATTAGAGAACCAATGTCCTTTTTCTTTCTTTCTGGGTCTCAGGCATCCCTTCAATTTCAGGTCAAACTATTTTCTTGAAGCAACTTGAACCCTAGCTTTGCAGCAGCCTCTTCTCCCTCCCCACAGAAAGCCCTTGATCCCTCCTCTTTGCTTTATCTTTGCAGCTCTAATGAGCAGAGACTACTTCCCCTGTTCTCTATCCTTCCCTCAGTTACCTGCTCTTGTAGCTCTGGGTCCTGGGTTACAACATTTTCTAACCCTTGGAGTTGACTCTCTTCTTTAAAAACATTGTCTCTTTCACAGTCACTGTGTAGTGTCCCTATTGTGGCATTGCCAGCCTCCCATGCTGGGCCATCCCATGCCCTCTTGACATATCACCTTGCAGCCACATTGCCTCTTCTTGGATGACTTTTATATAGGACAACAAGCATCTAGGTTGGGTGAGAGAATCACACAGGCGGGGGCTTTGCTTTGCTCTGCACTGAATATCAAGCTTCTAGCAGAGTTCTCTGCTGTACAAGTAGGTTAATAATGCTTATTGAGACAACAAATAATTACACAAGTGCAATGTAGTTGACTCCAAACCTGGTATCTCCTAAAACTCACATAGGAATTTACAGCATAGCTAACATGCAGCACATTCATAGCAAAACCATGGCTTGAGTAATTGGGAAGATGAAGGGAACAAAAAGCTGTGATGTTTTGCACATGGCCTGGTAAACAGCCGTGTATTCCAGACACCAGGGCTGTGGATCCTGTCTTTTTTCACAGGCCCTGTGTGTGCCGGTGTGTCCTGTGGTCACTTGGGAGTTTTCAGCACCACGGATAGAAGCGTCGAGTTTCCTTTTATCTGTAACTCACTGCACAGCAGGATGAAGGAATAATCAGGGTTCCGGGCAGGGATCTGAACCACTGTGGTGGGAATTAGCCCCTTTTAGCAGAAGAAACTTTACCTCGAGCCTTTTAATCCCCATTTTCCTTGGCAGAATTGCATTTTCAGCTGCTAAGCACTTAGTCTTCTACAGGTTGGTTTTCAGGTGGTGGAGAATGGGGAGGGTTTACCATGGAAATTGATGTCTTCTGAGCTTGACACCCAGAGGAACCACCAGTGGTGGGTGGCCCTGCTGGTGGCTGAGGTGTCTCTTATGCTGGGCATGGCCCTCATCCAAGTAGCCAAGTGCAGATAGGAAGTAGGCCCAGCTGTTCAGGGAGCACTGGGTTTAGGATCCCACCGGAGGGCATCCTAGTGCCAGAGCAAACATTAGAAAAATTAGTAAACTCTGCTAAGATTTAACTGGTGGAACATAATATACACACTTGTGATGATAAATTCTTTGCAAATTTTTAGGTTTTACTGTATTTGGTTCTAAAACCCAAAAGCCACACTGACTAACTCTCAGTCCATTTTAAATGCTTTTTAAGGACAAGGTGATACACCCTCCCCACCTCTGCCTTTCCTAAGGACTCCTTTTGTCTTCTCCTTAGCTATATTCAAATGCAGAGTTTTACAAAAGCACATCAAATGGCCCTTTTAATGGGGGGGGGTCCTCTCATTCTGGAGCCTTTGAGTAGACTTACTTTTATTTATTTCCTAAATTTGATGCCCTTGCACCATTTTCATGAAATGCCTTTAATTTTTGCAATTTGTCTCTTTATTTTTGCCCCATTTCTCACCATCACACACAAATCTGAGCTGGCCCCTTCTCATGGAAATAGATGTCCTGAGCTCCTTTGGTGAGGAAGCTCAGGACAGGACCTGGTGGAGATTAGCCAAATGTCAGAGCTGGCCTGCTCTTTGGCCTGTGCCTAGGAGCAGATCCAGGTGGATATCTCTGCAAGTGTCCCAGATTCAAAAAATCAGAGTGAGATTTTTTTTTTTCTACACTAATTTCATGTCAATTTTCTCCTTAGTGTCCAATTGCTATAATCATAAAATCAGAGGTATCTCAGGCTGGGTATTTGCACACCACAATAACAATCACTAACACTAAGGCTTCCCGATGGAAGGGTAGAAGCAGAAATTTTGCCTGAAACACAAATTTCCTCATAACGTTGGCTCGAGAGGAGATTCAGGGTTTACACAGGGACCTACATGTTTTGTTTTTTTAACAAAAGGGCTCCTCACAGAGCTCAGATACTTTCTGCTGTCCATCTGCACATGTGCGAGCTGAATCCAAGTGCCCTTTCTTTTGACGCTTGTGCTAGTGCCGCCTGTTGGCCTTTCAGCGCCTGACGTGGTATTTGGATCCTTCCATGAGATCCGGAGGAGTTCTGTTAGGTGGTAGACAACGACCAGAGGCACACAGACTTCTCTGAAATGCTTACTGTCTTTCTATCCTTAGGAAAACTATGGACATCTTGAAATTCTATTTTATGCTTCATTTCAAGAAGGTGAATCTTGGGGGGGGGGGGAGGTTTTATATATGTGGACATGGTCTCTCTTATGCTAGCTGAGAATGCTAAAATGAAGGACTCTCCTTCTACTATTTGGGGCGGGCCTAAATATATCCCACTGTAAATGATCACCCTCAGCTCACCCTAAGATACTACTTGTCTGCCCTCCCTGCTCCCGGTTAACTACGGTAGCAAGTGTTTGTCATGCCGAGGCTCAGAAGGGGGCCAGAGCAGCTATGGCACAGGCATAGAGACACCATGAGAACAGGAAGAGCTCATGAGCATGGAAACGCTTTTGCATTTTGTATAAATAATCATCCTACAACAGGCTTTTATGTGCATCCAGTCACTTTAGATCTTCATTATAACCCTGTGGGGTGGTAAAGGTTATCTTCAACCTCAGCGGGGCTCTCGGCATTTTCATTCAGCTTTTCTACTTTGTGGTGATCTCTCCATCCGCTGTCTTCAGTGATGGTCCCAAAATGTCACCACCGTCCTATTTTCCGTATTCATTGGAAAACCTGGCTTCTAAATCCTGGAGAAAATGGATGCTGTGTTGTGGTCGCTCCTTCAGTTCCCCACCCCTCTTTTCCTTGCAGGCTTTCTTTCTGATTCACTTTCATGCCCTTTCCGTCAGGTTTAGAGGTTCCTTCTCTATTTCAAGTCTTGTTTCTTTCTTCTGTCTCCCCATCCACCCGCATGCCCAGTGGTCTCCCGCCTCTTCCCCTCTGCTTGGCTCCATCCTATCAGCTTAGAGTGGCCCTTCGCGTGCCCCTGCCTGACAAATCTCCCCCTCGACCACACATCCCTTGAGCTCCCGTCTTGCTTTCTTCTTGGTTCTTTCCCACCCACACCACCATTCATTACCTAACTCACCGAAATCTGAATTCTCTTCCCCCCCCAGATCCAATGAATCTTCATTACGCCAATGATTTATCTTCTCACCACACTTGTTATTCTCCCAATATTTGCCATTTCTGAATGTGGCACCGCTGGCATCTAGCTAGTTAATCCAGAAACTTCACCTGCGCCTTTCACATCTCTTACAACTAACCAAGCTCTACTTATTATTTCTTCCTCCGTAGCTCTCGATTCTTTTTCTCTCTGTTCCTACTACCCCCACCTACGTTCAGATCTATGTAGTTTGCCATCCCACTGCATCGGCCTCCTAACGGATGTCTCTTCTTCCAGTCCTTATATTCAAGTCCTTCCTCCACACCACTAGAGTGCATCCTTTGACATACTCTATGTAAAGCGCAAAGCAGGCCTGGTTAAAACTCCTGTTACCTCCCTGTTGCCCATGGGATAATGTCGAATTTTATTCACAAGGCCCTCCGCAATACGGCTACCAACCTTCCAGCCTTTTGTCCCTGCCAGTCCTTACCTTACTCTTTCCCCTTCAGCGACGCCCAGTTGTTGGTATTTAAAACATTGCCTCTCAAGCCTATGGATTGCTTGGGTTTTCCCCTCAGCCAGTATCGGCCTTTCCATATCTGCTCATCTTTTAAGGATCAGCTCAGGCATCACCTCTCCAGCAAGCCCTCCCTGACGTATCTTTCACTCTTTCCTTCCTTATCACACCAAGTTACTTACTCTCCTTTCTGTTGGCAGAAAATGCTGTGATATAGCCACCGTTGCGCTCGTCACACTGAATTACGATGATTTGTTCCTGCTCTTGCTTTCTTCAGTATGTTCCATATTTTCTCAGCACATCATTTGCATCTATAGCACCGAGCAGAGTTCTTGACATACAGGAGGTGCTAAGAGATGCAAGTTTAATACATTTAGGCCAAATTTAGAGCAGGCTTGAAAAAAAAAAAAATCAGCCCTTTTTTCCATGTAAGGGGGGATTTGGGGTGCAGTGAATTTAGAAAGTCTTGGAGATAGTTTTTGTAGCTTATGTGCCCCAATTGTGGAAATTCTGATGTAAACTAAGTGACTTCTAGACAGTATCTAGCTATTTGTACCACTGGGAGGTAATGAAGCAACATGGAGCTGACCTCTTTTTCTGTATAACGTGGAGGCTTTTAAACTTCTGATGCTTTTTTCTATCGAAACTGAGCTCAATAAAAAGAAATGTTCACCTACAATAATGACTATAGATAAATGCTGACATCTGGGAGAGAGTGTCAATCGCGGATGTCAGGGGATCTGTGAAGGCCACAGTGAATTTGATACAAATGCAAACTTCATAAAGTAAGATTTTAGAGAATGTCACAATCACATTCAGAAATGAGAGTGACATGTGCACGTGAGTGGGCGCTCAGTCCATAAACAATGCCCGTAAGGCAATGAGGAACAGAGGTGAGGCGGAGTGCAGCCGCTGGCTCTCTTTTCTTTACCTTAGTTTCTGGATCCTGTTTCCTTTGGGTCATTGGCAAGACATCCTTCAGAGCCCTGGTATGTCTTCTCTTTCTCTTTCAAATGTAAGTTCCAAACCAGATCCCGGTGGAGGATTCCGAGGGGGTCCATCCCTGGGCCACATTCCTACGCAGCATGTCGGGGTTGTATTTTCCTTTTATGGAGGGTGGCATCTCTGTGTCCCACTAGGAGCCCTACACTCTCCTCTTTCCTTTTCTTTGATGCCCCCAGGAACGGGCGCTCTCCAGCCCGTCTGCGTGCAGTGTGTCCTGTGGCAGGCAGGCCATTCCCCGTGCTTCTGGTGATAATGGTTGTTTGTGCGTTAACAGTGCATTAACAGTTTCACTTTAAAGGTTAGTTTACCCGCCCATCCCCGTACGTGTGTGTACTCACATGAATGCAACAAACAGGGCAGACCTGATTGTCGCTTTGTTATAAGCAAAGAACATCTAATCATAATAAAGCACATTTAATAATTGAATATAATGAGCAAATTAGAGCAGTAATGCAAGGAAATGAGAGCCGATTCATTGAATTTGTCTTATCTTTTAATTGAAAAAGAAGTTCCTCTCCTTTTTCCCTGAAGTAGAGTGAGAGTCACCGCTGGGCTGCCGCCCCCGCCGGCGAGGCCACATCAGCAGGTGAAGGTGCCTGACGTTCCGCCTCCCTGATGTTTACTGGGAGTCCTGGGGGGGGGGGGGGAGAAGAGGAAAGAGCAGTTGAATTTGGGGCTTAGTTTTACTCTGGATTATACAGCAGGCAGGGTTGGCAGAGCCCATAGCAGCCGCCCACCCATTCGTACCTGTGTTATTCTTACGATTATGCAGCGACATCGTTTAATGATCAAAAGCCAGAGCTTTGTTGTTAGAAAGACCTGATTTCTGGTCCCAGCTTTGTCATTTTACTAGTTTGTGGTTTTAGGAAGCTACTCAAGTTGTTGAAGATTTAGTTACTCTAAGTGTACAAGTGCGCCCATCACATGGTCTTTGTGAAGGAAGCTAGTGCTCATTCAGTGGCTGGCACAGGCAGGGTGCCGTGAATATTCTTGGAGAAAAAGGGAAAGAAGCCACTAAGACGCTCAGGGTAATATAATGCAGTAGAAAGAGGGCGGTTTAGACATCTGAGTCCTGTATCCATTTCTTACTAACTGTGTCAGGTTCGATAAGGCAGCTGGAACTTTGAGCACCATCACTTTCCAAATCTATGAAAAAAGGGGGCAGGGACATTAACTCTTTTTGATAGGACAGTCCTGAGGATTAAATCAGAAAATGTCTGTGTAAGTGCCTAGTTGCCAAGTGCCCTATCTTGCTGTTGGCAGGGGCTAACTAAATGCTAATTGTGGTGGCGTGTGTGCTACTGATGTGGGATTGAGCTTGCCCATGATTTGTGCTATTTCCAAGTGACTTTTTTTAATGGTATGAACCCCAGTGTCCTCTTCTGCTCCAAGTTCCCATCAGATGCATGACTCCTAAACCTTAGAGCAAAGTTTGATGCCGGAGGGAGTGCCTCACTGGATAGCAGTTGCTGTCGGAGCCCCTCCCTTATCCTTACCACAGAAGTGCCCACCAGCCCAACTTCTACCAGCACATGCATTGCTCTGCCTGGGGGTTCTTTCTTGCCATTGGACCCCACTTGTGTCCTGTACTGTCGCCAGAAGTGCAGAGGAATTATGGGCTCCTTCTCCAGCATCCCTCAACCAACGACTGGTGATGTCTTCCCTGGGTCCTAGACTTGCTCAGTGAGTTTAAGAGTTCCATTTGTCCTTAGTGATAACTGGCTTAAGAATGCATCTCATATTGGCTGCTATCTCATCCTTGCATCATACATCCTACAAGTAAATTACCTGAACTTCCAATCCTGGTCTCAGAGTTTGCTTCTGAAGAAATACACAGCTACCCCAACAAGCCAGCCCTGTGGTTCTTATGGGGAATTGTATATATCGATCTTGATACCGGGATTATTACTGCAGGGAGCTGGTTGTAGCCGAGCTAGTTCTGCCTGGTCGGAGGATTAATGTGTAGGTTGTAATAAAAACGAGTGGGGGTAATTGAGTCTTTTCTAAAATGATACCTGTCTGAATACCTGTCAGTGGGCTTAGGTTGGTAGGGGTCATGAGAACGTTATTTGACCTTCTCTGTCAGAAGGATGTTGTGGGTTTAAAAATAGGAGTGGGTGAAAGAGGGCCAGCACACTGATTCCAGGGCTAAACTTGGGGCTTGAATTGTTCTGGGGAAGTCTGGCTGCCTGGTTTAAGGTGATCTGTATGTCTAGGATTAGCTGAGGGGTTCTCCCTGGGAAGGTGGAGACAATCTGGTCAGATGTCTATTTATTATAATCTTTCTAAATTTGGTCAACTGGGGTCATATAGTCATGACCTGAGGTCATGAATGGGCTCACAGGATCATGAACCTCCGATATTCTCCACAAAACTCCATGTTTATGTGCATTTTTTTTTTCTGGGAAAGAAATCATGAGCTTTTAGATTTTAATAGGGGTCCTCAACATATTGAAAACCACACAAACATGGTGTCTAGTGTCAGTGCTGATTATCTGAAGGAATGCTTTTAAGCACTGATCATATCAACTGTAACAATATGTTCCTTGGGGACCCAGGGGGGCTCAGACCTGGATCTTTGGGACCCAGAACTTAACAGCTGCCTCATGGGGCATTAACTTTCTTACATATCCAGGTCTGCTCATATGCCCTGCAGGCTCCTGCAGGTTCCCCACATGCTGGTGGCAGAGAAGTCCCAGGGCACAACTAGTGCAATACCCGATGCAGCTGAGGCCAAGGGCTGTAGCTTACACTTCAGCAGAGCTGTTTGCAGGAGCAGTCGCTGGAGTGTAAGGTGAGCAGAGAGGAGGGGAGGCAGGCCACAGGAGGTATCTGATAGACCTCCATGCTAGCGTCTCCCCTCACTGAGAGCATGTCATCTTAACATTGTTGGCACCCATGGATCATAAGGATGAGGAAACTGCAGAGCTGAACTTTATAATCAGGAGAAGTACATTCCCATGGGCTAGTGAGTGAGTCTCAAATAGTCCTGTGGTTATGTGGGGTGTGTAGTGGAATCCTGTTTTTACAAACAAGTAAGTTAGGGCTCACAGAGGCTAACTGTGAGGACTGACCAGGGTCCTGTAGGTAGTTCACTGCGGATGGAACCCGTTTCTTCTTTCTTCAAAGCTTCCTATGACATCATTCTGCTCTCCAGCATCACAGCGTCGGAAAAGACAAGCATTCAGAGAAAGATGTGCTGCTGGGGGCTCCATAATTTCACCATCTCCTTGGGAGGATACACATGTGTGACCTGCCAGATCTGCTTTTGTAACATTTTATTTTTCAGTCACAGTTTACATTCAATATTATTTTGTATTAGTTTCAGGTGTACAGTATAGTGGTTAGATAATCATAGACTTTAGAATGTGTTCCCTCGATATTTCCAGAGCCCACCTGGCACCATACATACAGTTATCACGATGTGATTGACTATATTCCCTATGCTGTACCTTACATCCCCATGACTATTTTGAAGCTACCAATTTGTACTTCTTAATACTTTCACCTTTTTTACCCAGTCACCCAAACCCCCTCCCCTCTGGCAACCATCAGTCTGTTCTCTGTATCTGTGAGTCTGTTTCAATTTTGTCTGTGTGTTTTGTTTTTTATATTCCACATATAAGTGAAATCATATGGTATTTGTCTTTCTCTGACTGGCTTATTTCACTCAGCGTAATGCCCCCTAGATCCGTTCACACTGTCACAAATGGTGAGATTTCATTCCTTTTCATGGCAGAGAAGTACTCCATCTTATTTTTGGTCCACACCTTTATCCTCTTGTCTACCGATGGGCACTTGGGTTGCTTCCGTATCTTGGCTATTGTAAATAACACTGCAGTGGACACAGGGCTGCGTATATTCTTTCGAATTACTGTTTGGGGTTTCTTCAGACATATACCCAGAATGGAATTGCGGAGTTACAAGGCAGCTCCATTTTTAAGTTTTAGAGGACCTTCCATACCGTTTTCCACAGTGGCTGCACCAGTCTGCACTCCCACCGACAGAGCGCGAGGGCGCTTCCTGCTCGCCACACCCTCGCCAGCACGGGCTTGTTGATTTATTGATAGTCATCCTGACAGGTGTGAGCTGATATCTCACTGTGGTTTCAATTTACATTTCTCGGATGGCCTGCCAAATCTTAACCCGAAGGACATTTGGTTTCCAGCTGGTTTGATCTACGGCATGAGCAGAGGTGACAGCAGAGAGGTGACTGGGGAGAGGTGACTCAAGAGGCTGCGGGGGGGTTTCTGGGTGTAGGTGTTGGGCTCCCAGACTGGCAGCTAAGCATGCTTTTGCTGTTGCACTGTCACAGGCTGCGGTGGAGCCGAGTTGATTTAAAAACTCATTTCCATTGTTTTCTCCCTTAGTGATAGTTTTAGATGTTGATTTATTGGCATTGCTATAGATGCGATTTCACCCTGCTGATACCATTGAACTGGTTTCTCTCTTGCACAAATTAGAGGGAAGGCGGAGAGTCTGGGAGAACCAGGATGGACAGGAGCCACGGGCTGCACTGCTAACAGGAGTCAAAGAAAGCATGTGCTGGGGAGGAAGGTCTCTAAAACAGCCCAGGAGATATTCCTCCTCCCAGCAGTGAGAACCCTGTGGCTGCAAGTAACAGGATCCAATGCAACAGGGAATATTCTGGGACACTAGAGACTAGCTAAATATGAGCTTCAACTGTTTCCTTCCTCCCTTTCACCTCTCCCTCTCTTTTTTTTTGCTTCCAAGTCTTATTCCTTAATTTATCTTTTGCATAAACACACAATTTTACAGAAATGTATAAATGAGATGATTTAATCAATATTTTTCTAAGTGTACTCTTTTCTTTGATTTTTGCTTGATTTCCCCCCTGCTCCGTTTTTCCTATATTCGCCCCCTAACTCCACTCCGAGAGAGTTCTCACTAATAGCCTATTATATACCCCACCACATTTTTCTCGGTACTCATATAACTTATACATATAGGCATATACACGTTTTTCAGGTCAGTGTTTTATAGAGTAGGATATTACATGCTTATTTAGCATCTTGATTTCCTTTCTAGAGAACATTTTATTGTGAAATACAGAATAAATACAGAAGTGTTTTAAAAATATATTTATATGGTTTTAAAGTATAGTGAAGCAAATATTCGTGGTGTACCTACCCCCTGGATTAACAAACAGAAGATTACCAGGCCTTAGAACATGCCTGTGTGCCCCTCGGCAGGCAATCCCTTCTTACTGGTGCCCTGGAGATCATCATGAACCTCAGAGGAATCCGTCCTCTGCTTCTCTTACCAATTTTGTTTTTCTCGCACAAATCCCTCAATGTCAAGAGCTCTACAGTCAGACGAATTTCAGAGAAAGGGTGGGGGTGGGGTGTGGGGTGGGGAGAGATTAATCAAAGAACTTAGATGCATATATACATGACCTATGGACACAGACAATAGTGTGGAGGAGACCTGGGAGGTGGGGCGGGGTGGATGCCAGGCAGAGGGGATCAGTGGCGGGGAAAAAGGGGACATCTATAACATTTTCAACAATAAAATAATAAAATTAAAAAATTAAAGGAAAGAGAAAATTTATATTGCTCACAATTTCAAAGCTTACATAAGTTAGGTATTAACAGTAGGACAATGTATTTTAAAATCTTTAATATGAATGTGTACATGTTAACTATAGGATCATTATTGTTGTGAAGTATCTTTTAAAAACGAATATGCATTCAATTTTTTCATGTCCATACATATGAATCTACATTAAAAACAACAGAGGTGAAGCTCTAGTTGACTCTTTTAAAGGGTTGCATAGTATTCCACTGTGAGGATGATTTACGTAGGTGGTATTCTGGTAGTGATTATAATTTTCTTTCCAGCTTTTTAGTCTACTGTATACAATGTTGCAACACCCTCCTTGTTCCTTGGCATTGGTGCTTTTATCTCTGGGTGTAGTCCAGGAGTGGGACTGATAAAGAGGAGGGGATGTGTATTTCATGTTGCTTTCCAAACATGGTAACATGTCGTAAGTGTTACCTCCAGCACTATATGAGAGCACCCTTTACACACACCCCGGATAGTGACAGGAACTGTTGCTTTTTAAAAATTGTGCTGGTCTGAAGAGTGTTAAGTGATATCCCATCGTTATTTTAATTGCATTTCTCAGACTATCAATAAATCTGGGCATCTTTGCTTGTTTGTAGGCCATTTAGCTGAGCACTTCTGTGAAGAGACTAATCATGGCTTTTGCTCATTTCTTCAATAGAGATGTTTGTCTTGTTGTTGTCTTTGAGGCTCTATTACTTATTTACTTTGTTTAGGGTATATTTTGCTATCAAATGTGTTTACTTAAAACATTTTTTTATTGATTTTTTTTTTCTGAGGGAGAGAAACATCAGTTTGTTGTTCCGCTTACTTATGCATTCATTGGTTGATTCTTGTATGTGCCCGGACCAGGCAGGGATCAAACCTGCAACCCTGTTGTATCGGGATGATGCTCTAACCAACTGAGCTACCTGGCCTGGGCAAGTGTGTTACATTTTTATGTAGTTAAATGTCTGTTTTTTTATGTTATAGCTTCTGGGTCTCTAGTCTTGGTAGAGAATGTTTTCCCCATCCCCATCTCTAAAGAGTGTGATTAGTGTTTTAGATTGTCAAAATATTAAAAAAAAAAAATTGGCTTTACTTTTTACATTTAAATCTTAATCCACCTGGAAATTTATTTTTGTGTTTAGTGTAAGCTGGGGGGTTTCCATTAGTGTAAGCTGGGGGGGGGGTCTTTCTAATGGTTATCATAATAATAGCTAACACTTATTGAGTGTTAACTATGCTTTGCACTGTTACATAGGCACTTAATATGTATTATCTAATTTAACTCTTGTTCTTCACAACTCTAAGACATACATTTTCTTATGCATACCCATTTTCCAGATGAGGAAAATGAGGCCTAGAGATTCATTTACCTGCTGTGGCAGGTAAAGTGGTGAAACTGGGATTTAAACCCAGGGAATCTGGCTTTGAAGTCCATGTTCTCACTACTGGGCTTCTTGCTTGGCTAACTAGTGAGTCAGGACTATTTATTAAATAATGCATTCTTTCCCACTGAATTGTATTACTTCTTTTGTCATTTATTAAATTCTCATCTATACCAAAGTCCACTTCTACATTCTCTCTTCTGTTCCCTGATCTATTTGTCTTTCTTATAATCATTCTCTATTGATTTGATTATAGTAGCTTTGCAATGTCTAACATCTTATATAGTCAGGTCCTCCCTCCTTGATGTTCTTTTTTCATTCATTTATTGACTATTTTCAGACATTCATTCTTCCATATAGAATTTATGTTCACCTTCTTCAATTAAAATAGCTGATGGATTCTAATTGAAATTGTATTTAATTAATATAGTAATTTTGGGACAGTTGGCATGTTTATGTTAAGTGTTACCACTTAAAATAGTATGCTTTTCTCTTCAGATATTATTTTATAGTTTCCAATAAGATTTTGTACTTTTCTTTGTGTTGGCCTCTGCATTTTTAAATAAAATTTATTCATTAATATTTTAAAGTGTTTATTGATATTGTAAATAAAATATTTTTCTCATTTCTATTTTTTTCTGATTACTGGGGTAGAGAAAAAGTATTGATTTTGTATATTTTATATGCGATGAGTATGAAGAAAACTATAATATAATCCATTTTATGAACTAATTAAAAAGGAAAAAATGATCATATCAAAGGGCTGAAACAGCATTTGATAAACCTCAGCAGCCATTATTAATAAAATCTAGTAAAATGGAAATAAAGGATGATTGCTTAGCTACATAAAGATTATTTACTAAAAGCAACAGCTGATCTGACAAACATGGAAATCATTTCAGTTAAAATCAGAAAGTAGCCCTGACCTGTGTGGCTCAGCTGGTAGGGCATTGTCACGTGCACCGTGCACCCACAGGTTGCCCATTGGATTCCTGGTAGGGGCACAGGCAAGGGGTGTGGGCTTGATCCCCAGCAGGGGCCGTGCAGGAGGCAGCCAACCAATGTTTCTCTCCCTCTCCCCTCCTCTCTCTTTAAAAAAATAAAAATAAAATCAGAAAGTATTCAGGGATGCCCATGTTACAAAAATAAACATTACCTTTCCTAGAACCTCCAAGGTAATAAAACAAGAAAATAAAATAACTCGTAAAAACATCAGAAAAGAAGTTAAAAATATCTCTTTGCTGATGCCATCATCTCCTATCAAAAAGTTTAAGCAATTCTAGTAAAAACTTGCTGACTGGATAAGATAATTTGGTAAATTGGACGGCGATAAGCTAAGTGTATAACATCAATAATTTTCTCTATTCTATCAAAAATTAACCATGTTTAGGTCTCTAGATTCAGATTCCAGAGAGGAAGCACATGATTGCTTAGCTTGGATCACTTCCTACCCTTGGCTGGGGAGATGAAAGCTCCTCGGGACTCCCACTAGCCTCTGCTCCATGGAACAAAGGTGGTTCCTCAAGGGGAAAGATTTGAGGATCAGATATTTTTTTTTTTAATAAGCTGTAATAGATTTTTATGTTTTTTATTCAGAGAAGCCAGGTCCAACCTTACCAGTTCTATCCTCTTACCAAGAGGATGCTTTGCCTTCTTCACTGCCTCAACTCTACGCGGTACCCAGGACCACACCACACACCCAGCAAGCGGGTCGGTGTTCATCCAAACAAACCCATTTTGAGTTCTCAACTTTATGCCTTTGCTCTTGCTACTCCCTTCTCCAGAATGCCCCTCCTCCCCCAGTCACTCGCTAGCTTGCACTTTTTAAGCTTCAGCTCAGGGGTCCCCTCCTCTGGAAGCCTTTCCTGAGCCCACGCTTCCCGGCTATGCTAGATGTTCCCCACAGAACTGCCACAAACACCCTGCGCGCCTCAAGCTTACCCCATGGATTCAGATAATTATCGGCTCGTGTGCCTGTTGCCTGCATTAGGCTGTCAGGGCCTCGTCAGTGTGCCCGGCTTCCAGAGCACTGGGTGGTACACAGGTGACCCCCGCGAGTATTTTCTGAATAAATGAATAAATGTATGAATGACCTCAGCAGTGTTTTGTGAGCAGTGATGTCGGTCATATCTTTTTATAAATTGCTATCTAATTTTACCTTTTCCCTCCTAATTCCATTAACCTCGCAGCTCTTGTCTCTGAATGAGGTGAACTTTTAGACCGTAATACATTTCTCTCCTGCCTCCTGGGCCTTCTCCTTCTCTTTCATATGTTCCTTTTGATCTTGCTTGAATGTCAAGCTGCTCCCACTGCCTCTAACTTACCACCCTTACTCTCCTTGTTAGACAATTTAGTAAAATAAGAACCTCTAGGAATCCTTCAACCCACTTAAGAGGACTCCTGGAGGACAAGCTGGAGCTGGTGCTGCAAGCTGCTACCTCCATGACCTTCTCTCTTTCTTGGTTTCCCCCTGACAGGTCCCCTTTGTTCATTCTTGGCGCAACTTAGGTGTTGGTGCCCCAAAGGAAACTGCCTTCTAAAGTCACTCACACTCAATTATTAGGGAAGTTCAAGTGACAACTCTTTTGATGGTCATTGAGTTTTAAAAGAAAACCACAGGGATAGTAAAAAAAAAAAAAAAATCTCATGCCAGAACTTCAGGTATGGATCAATTGAGAGGATATTTTGGGTGAGCAGACCATTATTAGTAAGGTTCAACTTGCTCTATGGAAGGGACTGAGAGCTCTGCTTGGGATGCCTGAGGACAGCCTTGCATGGCATGGGGTTAGACTGGAGGAAGCACAGGACATCTGGAGGAGGAGACTTAGGGGACAAATCTAAGCTTCACTCATATACCAACTCTGAGACCTGAGACCTGAAGTATTTCATGGGGCCTCTCTGAGCCTCAGAGTTCGTATTCATAAAATGAGGACCACAGTACGTATCTTACCTGCATTGTTAGTCTGAAACACATGAGATAGAAGATGTAATGTCTTTAGGCTTCAGTACAGTGCAACGGTGGTGCATCAGGGTTGCAGGGTCTGATTGGTTGGGGCACAAACTCTGGGCCCGACACTAATGTCAATGACCTTGTGTAAGTTTAACCTCTGAGAGCTTCCATTCCTCTATTCACATAACGAGGGTCACACAGCACCTCTCCCCTAGGGCGGTTAAAGACGACATAATCTACATGAGAGCCCATACCTGGGTGGCACGTGGCACTCAGGCACAAGGTTCTCATCGTTCAAGGTACAGAGCAACTGACGCAAATGTAGGGCCCGCGTCACCGGAGAAGGGCCCGCCTAAGCCTCTTTGGCTTTAGCTGAAGGCTCAAGACCTGGGCTGTCCCTCTCTCTGAGGGGACCTATGGAACGGAACCCCAGTTCCAGGGTACCCTCTTCCTTATGTCCGTGTGCTTTCGCTCTTTTGCCCCCTTTCCAGTGCAAATGCAGAATGTGGCCTACCGATTTCCACAAGAACTTCCACTCCCGCTTTTCCTCTTCTCTTCTATTTTCCCTTCCTCTAACCTTCTGTCCCTCCCCCGGCCCTCTTTCCCCCCTTCCCTCCTCCTATCTTCTCTGCCCCCTTCTACTCTCTCCCACCCCCTCCCTGAAGCTCCCCCCTTCCTTCCCTGGAGCTCCCACTTCTCCATTTTCTGTAAATGGACCTTTCAAAGCATCTCTTGGTTTTAACAAAGGCAAGCATCCCTAAGAAAAAAAAATTCATTCCAGCAGCTAAGAGGGTACCATTTTCTCCCCATTATAGAATATTGGGGCTGGAAGTGCCCTGAGATCAAGTAGCTCAGAGGTTCTGGGCGTGGCTGGTTGATGATGGTACCCTGGGTGGCATTAAAAGGCCAGGCCCTGCCCTCGGTGATACAACATCAGAGGGTCAGTGTTAGGACGTGGAATGATATTTGTGTGGGGTACCCCAGAATACATTCATTTTAATTCAGGAAGACTTGGGTTTTAGTCCCAATTCCACCACTTACTGACGGAATCGTCTTGGTTGAACTGCTTAAACTTCCGGAGCCTCAGTAATATCTGTTAGATGTAGAAAATACCACCTTCCTCAAAGAAGGAGCAGCAATCGGCAGGTTGGTCAGCACAGAGTGGGTGTTAACAATCAGTACAGTGTCCTGATGACCCCTCTAAGCACACAGGATGGTGATACAGGACGGGGGCCTGAGCACCCTGTGCCTTGTACTCACCTCAATCAGCACCATCTTCCCCACTCAGACCCCGACCCGGCCGCCTCCTAACTCAGTCAGAAGTTCTAGACCCTGGCATCAAGTCAGGAAAGAAACAGAAACAGCATTCATTGTGGATTCACTTCCTTGGGACTATTTCCATTGCTCTCTGTGACAACCCTATGAAGTACGTACTCTTACTATTTTTAACCACATTGTCGGTAAAATGTAGGCAGAGCTTTCCTTTTCTTTTCTCCCTCCCTCTCTTCTTTTTTTGGGGGCTACTATTTGCAAGTCTGGATCATTTACCCCATCCCTTGTCTAGTTTTTAGATCTCAAATAAGTACCAAGGGGTCTTGGATTCACTTTGATCGTAAAGCATGGAGCATCTAATTTGGAAGTGCCAGCAGCCAGAGTGAGGAGCCCCGAGAATGAAAACTGTGAACTTGAGACTTTCTGGGGTTCATTTCCACCTGCTCATTGAAACACCTGAACACTGGCTGCTGATCTCTGCTGCAGTCCCCCCTCATTTCAAGACCTGCTCTTTTCAAGGGTCTGGAGGTTGGGTTTGCCTCCCAACCTTAGCTCCAGAAGCTTCATTGCTCCCCTCTCGGGGGGCGAGCTTCGTTGCCCCCCTTTCAGAGTTGTAGAAAAGGCCTCTCTGTTGACAAGAATCCACAGAGATTATGCATCCATGAGAGGCTTGAGTAGGAGGAACATTTGTGATTTCATGGTAACAAAGTTCCAATTTTCGTTAAGTCCTGGGAGTTGAGCTGCTTTGTCACAAGTTCTGTATTTCTACCCCTCCACCCTCCCAGCCCATTTATCTAAATTTCAATCTTTCTCTTTCTTCATGGCCCATTTAATTTTATCTTTAAACTCCTGGTCCAAATAACCCTCCGAGTTAGCTGTGCCCATAGCAACTGGCTTGTTAACTCTTTCTACCAGCCAATAAGGCTGTGGCGGGGAGGAGTAGACGCAGCCTCCTTGGGATTTGTCAGGGTTGGAAAGAGAAGGGAAAAGACACGCATAACATTTCAAAAAAAAGGACCAGAGCGGCAGGGAGAAAGAGCGTGTGGACGGAGATGCGGGTGCATTTCGCTGGGAACAGATTGCCCAACAGGCAGGTGGGTGGCAGGGAATAAAAATAACCGGCCAGTGACCAAGCCTTCGTTTTCTCTGCGACACGCAAACACTTTAGGAAGATATTGAAACTGCTAATTTTGTTGGCACGTTGACACCTCCTCCTAATTAATGAAGGGCCTGTTAGGAGGACAACCTAGCTGCTCCCAGACAAAGTGAGGAGGGAGAGCCCGCGGCACTGACTTTGCTGGGCAGTCACTGAGCAGGGCGCCCTGGGTGCGAGGTTCTCCCCCGGGCCAGCTGGAGCAGGCGCCTCCCGGGCTCGGGGCCTGGGTTCCTGGCTCCGTGTGCTCGATGCTGCCCTCGCTGGTCTACAGGGTAGAGGCAGGGCCCGAAACAGGCTGCGTGTGGCCCGGATGGGCTAGAGGGAGCTGTGTGCAGGACTGAGCCCCACAATCCCGCCTACAAAGGAAAAGAAGTGAAATTCCTATGGCATCGACGTGCTTTGTCTAAAGGACAGCTGTGAGGGTTCATGAGATCACAGATATAGAGAGGTCGGTATGGTGCCTGGTGCATACTAAGCACAAATTAAACAGCAAAATCAAGTTTCCAAAAGCTTTATAATTTGGGGGCAATGTCCGTATACATTGGGCAGGCAGAGTTTTTAAGATCATCCTGTAATAAATGGGAAAATCGAGTCGTGTATGCCTTAGTGATCTCCCCAAGGATTACAAGAAAGAAGCCGTAGAATTGGTTCTAGAGTCTGGGTCTTCAGGTTCTGGTTTATTTATCTGTTTTTTTGTTTACCTTGCAAACACGCTCATACTATCCGTTAGCATCCTTCATCCTGTCTCCACTAGTGTGACAGGGCACAGAGGAGAGTGGGAAATGTCACACAGCTGCCCTACTCCAAATATGCGTGGCTCAGAGGACAGGACTCTTGACTTAAGGAGTCACCACGCCTTGTGACCTTGGACAAAACACTTTATCTGGCAGAACTTTAAATCTCTCACCTTTAAATGGAATGTGATGATTATTTCCCTTTAATTGTGCATCTTAGGTGTATATTATGAAGCTAAAATAGACTCAGAATGAAATATCCCGCAAAAAGAAATATCACTAAGGGCCATGAGTTGTTGTTGATCCTGGAGAAAGAGAACAATATTCTTTCCAACACTGTGTGAGGAAAACAAATAAACCTGTGTCTTATAAGAAGAAAACCAAAGAGGTTAACTTATAGCTTTAATTATTCTTTTGTTGTTTCAGATTTGGAGGTTGTCTTTTTAACAGAATGAATAATGCAATTGGCTGTTATGGAAAGATGTTAAATTTTCATGATGTTGAAATGAGAGACTGGGATCCTGTATGTGAGGAACTCTAATTTCTCTTTCCGAAGGGAAGGTTCTTATGTGTGTACCGTCCTGGACCAGACCTGCCCCCTCTGCCTGGAAAGGCTCCTCTAGCCCCGGCTGCTGCTGACTAGGTGGGCTTAGGCCCTGTTCCAGGGGGGTTGCAAAGGAAGCGATGGTTCCCATCGGCAAGCTTATGCTTTAGCTTGCCCAGCCTTCCTGGCACCACTGATCCACATATCTATTCTGTGATTCATGCCAAGAGGCTGGTTAATTTGGAAATTGCTCTTCAATTTGTTAAATAATAATAGAATAGATGACAGTTCCATTTCAATCCAGAGCTCTCGAGACTCCAAAGTTCTTTAAAACTCAACGGAATCTCACAAGGTGTAGCGTCAGGCATTGCATTTTACTGACTCTTAAGGAAATGTGTAGTGAGGGTGAACTATCCTGGTGCTTCTGAAACTAGCTGATATCAGCATTGGTACTAGACCATGATGTGTTGTGATTGGTTGTGAGATATGTCACATGTAATCTCTTACAGACAATAATTCATATGCTGAAATGTTGCCAGAGATTTATTAGAAATTTAAATTAGATGAGGTTCAGGTTATTGTTAAAACAACATCACTTCCACCCCTGCATTCTGACACTCTCTCTGGAGATTTCTTTGCCACGGAGTGTGCCTTGTGTATGAGTATCACTCATGATGTCAGTTGTACTTGAAAAAGGGATATATCAACTTTAAGCTCCTCTGTATTAACAAATGCCTGATTTTCATTTTCAAAGACACCGAAAGACTAGAATTGTTGTCATTAGGTTTCTCCCTAGCAAATGATGGCAAGAAAAGACATCTAGGAGACCTCCTCCTTTAATACTCCTCTTTCCCCAATCTCTATCCACTTAACTGAATAAGGAATGGATAGTATAATATAGTGGAAAGAGCACAGGATTTGAGCCAAAGCCACTCTGACATTTAACAAGCTGTGTGGCTTTAAATAAGTCACTCAACCCCTCTGAACTTTAGTTTTCTTGTTTGTAAAATGGTGCTAATGATAATGCCTACTTTGTTTTCATGGTGAGAACTAAGATGCCAGGCACCAAGTGTGGCCTTCCATTATTGTGACAGTTACAGGATTACTGTTGTTGCTGTGATTTTACATCACCCTCCAGTGCCTGGTAAAAAGAGTATATTTTGACTGTGTGAAAATACAGGCTCAGCAACTAACTGTTCACAGGAGACAACTTTGCCTCCCTCACAGCTGGTACTTAAAGCATCAAAGCGTATCTACACTCAAGGTACTTTTTAGATAATTCAGTCAAAATCTGCTGCAATCTAGCACCTGCCAGAGGCTTGCCTATGGCATTTGATATTCATTCTTTCGTTTAGTTAGCTCATATAGCTCATGTCATGCTTACCTTGTGCCTGACACTATTCTAAGTGCCTTAAGAATACTCATTTACTTCTCAAAACAAGTCTGTGGTGTAGGTACTGTGACCCCCATTTTACAGATGAGAAAACCAAGGCACAGAGAGGTTAAGTAAGTTCCCTAGGATGGCAGAGCTAGTAAGTGGAAGAGCAGGATTTGAACCTAGGTGTTTTGGCTCCAGAGCTGGGGAACTTAATTACTATGCTATGTGAGAAAGACTGTCTAATAGTCTCATAAGAATGTGATCAATCAATAATCTTTCCCCAGAATTAGTGAGATTATCAGAAAGCAAGAGACCCAAACGTATGACTTCAGCAACCCCTTCCTCCTTCCTAACAGGTTAATGTCCAGCCCTCCATGCATGAGTCACCTGCTCCGATGGACATTCTGTGACTTTGCCAAACTTCATTGTGTTCCATGCTCTAACATGGAAACCCAAGTGATGAAGTACGTGGGCAGTGTGTTTCTGCAAAGGATTTTGTCAGCTTTACTTGTCAGGAAATGAAAACTATGAGCCCCCCCACCAACAGTTCCCTTTCTACTTCCATGACCTTGACTCTTGGGCCAACTTCTGTGCCCAGGTGTAGCCGCCAGCTCTGTTCAGGTTCCTGCTGATATTTACTTTCTCTGCTTCCTTTAGAGGACATGCGCTCGTTTTTATCCCTGATTATTCTGTTTTTCTTATTGATTAATCACATATAATTCCTCTGAATCTCTTGGATATAGGGCAGGTATACACCATAAGCCAATAAGAAGCTTATGATTTTCTTACCATGTAAAATGTTTCAAGGTGTGTGGACTAAAGAAAGAAGGAAGATGAAAGAAGAGTGACAAATTATGTCCCTTATGAATAGCTACCATTTCCTCATCGCTGGCTTTGCGGCAGGTGCTGTGCTAAGTGCTTTACATACATTATCTCTCCTTCATCCCTGCGGACATGGTTAATAAGCGATCGGGCTTTCCTTCAAAACCATGTCTTCCTGACATCAATGTCTGTCCTCTAAACCAGTGTCACACTGTATGAATACTTTGGTTCCGACACAAATATCATAGTGTGCTCCAATCAAGCAAAACGCTGTTTCTCACTCTGACCTCAGGGAGAGGGAGTTGAATATACATATATATATTATTAGCTAAGCATATACCCTTGTAAGATATGTAATATGATTTTGTTACGCATTTTAGATTTATATTAATGGCATGTGCTACATCTCTTGGTGTGCTTATCTCTTGCTGTGTTTTTCTTTCTTCATTCACTATTGTTTTACAGGATCTTTTCATGTTTGCATTTAGTTTCTCCGTTGTAACTGCCCCGCGCGTTCCACTCTACGCATCCCTCGTGTCTTCCACGTCTATTAACTCCAGGGCCGGAACCCTGCGCCAGCTCTGCTCCCTCCAGCCGTGTGGGACGCGGTGCTGAGCGGGGACATCTTGGGGATGTGCTCCCAGGAGCGGTGTTTCTGGGTTATAGGGAGTACGCATGCTTCATTTCACAAAGACTTCCAGATTGCTCTCCAGAAGGCCTGTACCAGTTTAAACTCCCACCAGCCACGTATAAAAAAAAGTTCTGGAATGTCCCATCCTTGACAACACTTGACTTTACCCGCCTCTTTCCCCCCATCATTAAGCTTTTATTACAAGTCACACCCTTATAGACATACATGAGGACTTAGGTGGTAAAAGTCAAATGGATCTAAGAATAAAAACCACAGCACATGACATGGTACATACATTATTCCAGTGTTTGTCCAGGAGACAGGGAGTACCTTGGGGGGAAAAATTTTCTTCTAAACCTGCCTGGCTCCAGGTGGTCAAGGTGTGAAGGGTTCTTGCAGCACTGGCTGGCCTCAGGCACATTGTGGGGGCCACCTGCCTCCTCCTGCTGCCTAGTGGCTGAACAGCACCACCCACAGGGGCCTCAGTGACCCCAGGCCACCAAGTGCAGCCCCATGAAGAACCCTTCAGGCTGGGGTGGCTGTGCCAGGCCCTCCTGGGGGCAGTAGCCACAACATCCCAGTTCTACCGGGCTTCAGGGCCAGCCAAAGGGCACCCTCAGAAGCCCTCTGCTTAGTTGGGCTTTTTCAGGACCACCTGTCATGGAATGACCAGCACTGGGAGTGGGGGATCTGTCTGGATGGAGAAGAGCAGCACTTTCGGGGGCCCGAAGGCAGCATCCATGTCCCCTGTCCCGCCTCCCCCCACCCCGACACACCCTGTAGAAGGCGCCAAACTGGAGGTGGCCATCTGGGTCCCCGAGGCGGCTGAATGGCCCTCCTGCCCGGCCTCCTCTGCTGACTGGGGGTTCCTGACGGGTAACACCCCTGCAGCTGTGTTGAAGAGCTTGTCCTCTGGGTGCCTGTTGCTCCTGCTGCGAAGGAAGGACCGTGCAGGGCACAGCGGCCGGGGGAGGCAGAGAATTCCCACGCAGGAGCGCCTGCTCTGGGGGGGCTGCAGGATGTCTGGAGGCTCAGGCTCACCTCCACGTGGGGCTCCCCTGCTCCTTCTGCAGCGCCTGCTTCCCAAAGGCGTTGTCCTTCAGTATCAGAAGCTTGTCCCCAGCCCGCGAGGTGTGCCCACGTGCTGGGAGAGCTGGAAGCTGATCTGCAGGTTCGCCTCTGCCCATCCTTCTCGGGGGTTGCAGACCTTCATGCTTGTCTGGTAGAACATTTCCCGGTTTTGTCGCCATTGCCGTTTGACTCACAGAAAGTGGGATCGCCTGAGTAAAAGCCTCCTACAAGTTTGGAAGACTTGAGCCTGCCATGGGGGCAGCATGGGCTAGCTTAGGTGGGATGCAGATTGGCCCACACCTTTCCTCTGAGCCCTCCCTAGCAACTGGTTAATGTTTCTTATAACATCTACCATTGCTTTGCTTTGTACGATAGTTATTTGTGTATTTTTCTCCAGTGAGCATCTTACGGGTTGTAGATAATGTCTTTGTTCCTCGCCTTTGCATATCTTGCAATGCTTTGCTTGTATTTAGATCCTCAGGAAGTGTTTTCTAAAATGAATTGTCTGAATTTCTGGAAGGTACTCCTGCCAGTAAGAGGCCATTGGCGGGAAAGGGTGTGTTGGAGCTAGTTGAAAGCCACAGGCAATCCTTTTCTATTCTAATGGGTGATTTTATTGTCTTGTCTTTTCTGGACTAGAATACCTCCCCCCACACACACTCCATTTAACCAGAGGTACCTACTTACGTTAGGATAGATGAACTATATGAAACTGCTCTTACAAAATTAGACTTTTGAAAATACAAGATTTTCCACCTAAGTTGACAACTGAAAATGATGCCAGGCTATTGTCAACTCATTGTCCTCTCTGGTAACCTCCCCCTGGGCTTGGGAAGGGAAGTTCCCAGAGACAGCAAACACTTTTCTCTCGGCCAGGAGCTCGGGTCCCAACCTTGCTGAGCAGAGTGGATGCTGTGTTTCATAATGCATGAGTGTTTACTAAAGAAACAGCAACACTTTCTAATTACACTGTGGTTGAAGATACAGGCAGTGCATCCTGTCTCTCAGGGCTGGGTGCTCACTGGCTTTTCCAAGATGCTGACCCCTCACTTGCCCACAGGCCTCTAGGACAGTACATGCTGTGGGAGCTATTAAGAGTGGGCCGGGTGGTCTGGCTACCTCTGTTGATTCATTCAGCATCTGAAGTCCAGGTTCTGGTGTGGACGTCCCCAGAGTGAATGCCTCTTTATACAAAGCCCTTGGAATGCAGGCAGGTCTTATGTCGGAATGTGGGGCAAAAGAGAGTTCCAGGTAAACTCCCGGAGTAAGCTCTCTACAACTGGCTTTAAGGAGTAAATGATTTTTGCAAATCTAGTGATTCTTGCAAATATTTTTCCATCACTTCCTGAACTCCTCTGAAATATAGTTGTATTTAGGTTTCAGGACTTCATTGAATAAAGTGGAGTCCCTAAAAGATGAAACACATTTCAGAGTTATATTTCCTCAGGATGCTTTTTCTCATGATGGTGATTAGATTAGTCAGCATAGACTTTGTTATGCTGCAGTAACAAGTGAACCCCCACATCTTGGTGTCTTAAAACAACATAGTTTTATTTCTTACTCATATTGCATGTTGAACACTACTAACAATGGGGCTCTGCTTATCATAGATATTTAGGGCCTTAAATTGAGAAAGCGTTACCATTTTATGATATGACCATCTCCACATGAGTCTTTAGCAGCGTAAGAGAACAGAGAATATGTGCACTGGCTCTTGAATGCTTTCATCACTTTCATTGGCCAAAGCAAGTCACACGACCATGCTTAATGACATGGTGGTAGAGCAGTGTAATTCTCCTATCTTCCTAGAGGGAAAAGTGGACTGGAAATAATATCAAATGTTGTTAATGTTTATCACAGTGATATTGGACATGGGAAATTGATGACAGTTTTGATAGATGCCAGAAAAGTATACACACTGAGCATCATTTCATTCCCTTGCACAGAAGAGAGCCATAGACACTGAAAATGTAAGTAGTGTCTTAGAAGGGATCTAGGCCAGTAGATTCAAATTGGACATCTTGGAAGTCCAGAGGTTCGTGCCATAGGGCGCATAGAGAGAAAGGAGTGAGGAGCTCAGATGGGATCCTGCCCACACACCTCCATAGGTAGAGCAGCATTACTTTTATAGTATTTACTTCTAAAGTGATACAATTTCCAATCTTACATTGCCCTGATTACTCTCCCTGGAACATGCTCCAATTTGTTATTGGTTCTTCTTAAATGCAGTGCTTAGCCATGAACATTCATAGTCGTCTCTATGTAGCTTCACCAGTGTAGAGGCTGGAAGAACTGTTGGTTTTCATTGCTTTGGATTCTCATTTTGGCAGTTAACATTTCATAAATCTTTCTGACAATCATGTTATACCTTTGGCTCATTATAAGCCTCATATAGGTTTCTCTACCCTGAGAAGGCATATAAGTTTAAAAACAACAACACAGGAGTAGTAGGTTGTGGTAGAGTATACTTTTCAAAGATGTTCACAATAATATTTCCTGTTTCATGCACTCTTCTGTGATGTGTCCTTGATACTCTTATCAAGATCAAGACGTAGAATGTCTCTTTCCACCATTTGAATCTGGACAGGCTATTTGATGGCTTTGACCAATAGTATGTGTTGGTTTAATGCTGAGACACTTCTGGGAGTAGCTGTTAACAGGCTTGGCAGCTTCTTTCTGAACTTGGAAGCCAATGAAGTATTACTAACAGGAAAGCACCAGGCTGTGAGGAGCCCAAGTATGGAGAAGAGGCCTGGGTGAGTGAGATGCAACATGGAGAAAGAGAGAGGCCAAGGAGACACCAGGTGGAGTGAAGAAGCCATCTCGGACGTCCTGCCCAAATGAGGCTTCACCTAACACCAACTTCAGCTGCAGTCAACTGCAGCCACATGAGACACCCCAAGATTGATCCTGGCTGACTCACAGAACCATGAGAAATGATACATTGTTTAAGCCATTACATTTTGGGCTGGTTTTTTATGAAGCAATAAATAACCAGAATAGAATTTGGTACCAGAGGCAAACTCTTAAGATTCTTAAAAGTCATTTTGTCTGAAGACTGTTAGAAAATATAACCTTATGATCCTAAGAAGTAATTTTTCTAGTTGAGAGATTCTATAAGGCATCACCTTGCTTAACAAAATGTTAAGTTAACAAAATGTCTTAGGTTGTGCTTTTGATCTAAATGTAATCCTAAGGCTACATTTTATAGGAGGGGGTCCTGAATTTGATCTATGCCATGAGCTTATTTCTTATTTTGAGAAACATTTCTGGTAGAAAAGACTAGAGATGAAAAATACTTCTATTTTCAAAGACTTTAAATCCTGACTCCTCTATATTTCCTCTAAATTCTGCTTGAAAATTGAATAATTCCTCATTTAGCTCATCTCTGTACCTTATCATGGGAGATAAAAGAAACTAGTTAGCACTTTTGACACTCTGCCTGGAACTTTCCTTGGCCAGCTCCATCAGTTTGTTGTGTATATTTTCAATTTTAATGTTACTGCAGGTGACAATTTTGCTAAACTTCCTGCCACTTCATTACACTTGCCATCTTTTTGCCAGGCTCTAATAACAACTTTTTCACTGTTCTTCCAGCCTCCACTGACATACTTCTGGAGGCCCTTCATTCTCTGCTTTGTGCTCGGTCCCAAGGCCAATGCTCTAGGTGTTAGGTATTTGTTTTGGCAGCATCCTACTTCTTAAATCAACTTTCTGCTCTGATTATCTATTGTGGAAAAACAAACTGCCCCAACACTAAGTGGATTAAAACAACAGACTTTTTATTATGTATCACAATTCTGTGGGTTGACTGTGATCAGTTGAGGGTTTTATGGTGGGCGGATCAGCTGGGACATCAAAGGCATCTCATTTATCTACATGGGTAACAGTTGATGAGAGAGCCCAGCTGAAGAGAGCCTACACGAGACCCAGACTTCTCGCAGTAGGGTGGGTAGCTTCTGAGAAGAGGTATCAGAAGAACATACATTCTCACAGATAGAAACTCTAAGAATTCTTATGACCTAGCTTCAGGAGTCACTCAGTGTCACTTCCACCATATTCTGTTGATCAAAGCAAGTCACAGGGCCAGTCCACACTTCAGGTGAGGCAACTCAAATGCATAAGTACTGGGAGTCATGGTTCATTGGGGCTCATCTTTGGAGACCAGCTACCTAGGTGGATAGAAACATGATGGAAATGGCTTTGATGAAAATGTGGTGAATGTGAACTGCGCTAGGCCTGGTTATTGGCTGGAAGGTTGTCCTTATTCTGGAGCTCAGGTGAAGAGAATGAGTGGTGAACTAGCCCTTGTCTAGATCCATCCTCTGAAGTCCAATTAGCAATAGACAAGCCTTGCTGGCCATTAAACACAAATAACCTTTCATCTCTTACCATGTTTCTTCTACAGTGGCATAAAGCAATTTTTTAATGAGACCTATTGAGATGCCCCGACAGAGCTTTTCCTTTCCTTTCATGTCTATCCTGCCACCTCCTTGTACAAGCCTTATCAAGATATGAGACCTAGGGCCTGCCCGGGCATGGTTCAGTGGTTCAGGAGATCGCTGTTCGATTCCTGGCCAGGGCACATGCCCAGGTTTCGGGCTCGATCTCCAGCAGGGGCGTGCAGGAGGCAGCCGGTCAATGACTCTTATCATTGATGTTTCTATGTCTCTCTCCCTCTCCCTTCCTCTCTCTGAAATTAATAAAGATATATTAAAAAACAACAACAAAAAACCTAGGATTATGAGATGGGTGTGTAAGAGCCAAAGAGAACTAGAATGATACTTTTTTTCCCTGCCCCTCAGTGTTCTCAGTGCCAGCAGGTTGGGTTTTAAGGCAGAGCAGGGGCCCTGGCTGGGTAGCTCAGTTGATAGAGTGCCATCCCAATATGCCAAGGTTGTGGGTTCGATCCCCAGTTAGGACACATACAAGAATCAACTGATGAATGCACCAATAAGAGGAACAACAAAGCACTCTCTCTCTCTCTCTCTCCCTCTCCCTCTTCTTCTTTCTCTTTAAAATCAATAATTAAAAAATTAAAGGCAGAGCAGGGATGGCTTAGAGTCCTATGGCAGGGAATCTGGTGAGCAAGGCTGTGGGGGAGCTTGCAGGGCGGGCAGAGCTAGAGGATGTTTCCATTCCGTGAAAGTGGCTGTTGCCTTTGAGGCAGCAATGGTAATATTTCATGTCTTCCGTGGTGTCTCCTACCTTTAAATGTCAGTCTCTGCAGCCACCTTATCTCCTGTAGCACATTTCAATTAGGTATTCCAAATCACACTCTTTTCTTCTAGGACAAATATGCCAGGGGTGATATTTACTGTTACAGCAGCATTTTAAATACTTAGGGGGAAAAAGGCCCAGCAAATGGCAGTTTCTCCCTTATAATAATAATAAAGCACCATGATAATGGAGAGAAGAGGTGAATTCTGGGTTTGATGCCAGTAACTGGCTGATTTAAGAGAACACCTTCTGTCTCCGCCCTCTTTTCTCCCCCCTCCCATTCCTGCCTCGGCCTCTAAAGCTTGGCTCTGTCTGTCAAGAGCTGCCTCCCACATTTTCTTCATTGGAGGTTCATGAATGCTCCCTGGAATGGCTTCTATCTAGAGACAACTGAGCTCCTGTTTCACCCACTCCCTGTTCCTCCTATCGTTTTGAAGGATGTCTGCATGAAATCAGGATCCCCTTTCTCTCCTGTTTCACCAGGCCCCGCTGCTTACGCCTCCCCTGGAGGCATTTTCAGCTCCGCGGAGTGCCCCCAGCCCCACCTCCAGGAGGCATTGGGTTGAGGAACTTATGCTTTGCAAGCTTCCTCCTTAGAATCAGGTCTCGGGTCCTTGGCCTGGTGCTGAAGGCATTTCTCAGCCCACCTCTTGCTGGTCCTTAGATCCGCTTCTTCTCTGGGCTGATGCCCTCGTTACTTCCCTCGTCTATTTTGCGTGTTCCTCCATCGGGACCTCGTACAGGTGCTTGGCACATGGTGCTGGTGGGGACCCTCAGTCTTCTCCCTGTTCAGAATCCCTCCACGGGCTCTCTTCTTCCTAGACCTGATTTCTGCCCATGCTCGGTATGAGATCAGGTCTTTCCTCTCCTTTAAGCCTTCTCTGACCTCCTCAGCACTCAGTGCTAAGTTTTTAAAGTGCTCATCATCATGAGTGCTCACTTGGCCCTTGGCATGTACTGTCTCATGTTATTTTGAATGTCCATATGTTGTCTACCTAATAAGGGCCTCAGAGGCAGGGATAATTTTGTCCTGTGCTTATTTCTTACCCCGTCTGAGTCCGAGAGAGTTCCTTGAACATAGAAGATGCTCAGTTAATACTCACTGATTAAGTGGACAGATCAAGAAGTAAATAAAAGCCAGGGTCCTAAGAAGCCTGACTTTTGGAGTCAATTTACTCAGTTTGGAAATCATAAATTTGCCTAAAACAAGGCCTTTCATTTTACTGTTTCCCCAATAAACATAGCTCTAATGCTTGGATTTCTCAGAAGTGAAGGCTCTTGCCCCAGCCTGATTGCTGAAACTGATGGTTCAGGTCAAGAGCTTTCCTAGTGTGAGAAAAATCTGAAAGTATCTGGGGTTCTCCACTTCTCAGGTTTTCACAGTCAAGGTGTCTTGATCACTAGAGTGAAGGGGATTAGAATGTGAGCTGTGATCTCAAGTTTAAGTCCACAGCAGACTAGACTCTCATAAAAGTTCGTTTTATCTCTGCCATTTACTAGTTAGGTAATCTTTCTATACCTCAATTTCCCCATCTAGAAAATGGATTTAATAAAGACTGTCTGCCTTATGGGGTTGCTCTTAGGTGCCAATGTGATAATAAATGTGAAAGTTATTTTAGATTTTGAAAAATGCTATGAATGTCAGGAATCAGGCAGCGTTGTACAGCCATCAGCTAATATTTACTGAGAGTTTATACTCTGCTCATGACTCTTTACTAGATTTAGACAGAGGCCTTCCTGCACTACAATAGACCAGTCGAGGAATTTGGGTATTGATTTGGTATGGCCTGGATGCTGATGCACAGGTAGATGAAAGCTGGAAAAAGGATTATAGCCTAGCAATGACATCTGAAAATTTAGCAGTGACAGTTAGGTCAGGTAAGGTCAGAGGCTAAGTGCATGGCAAAAATTTGACCCTGGGCATGCCTTGAACACTTGAAATTTCAGAGAGTCTGCCCCTTAACTTCCAGAACACTCTGATTTTGCTCCCTCCACTCACTGGAAAGTTCTACCTCTAGAAAGACTCTTCTGTTTCTTGGTTGATCAGTTGTATCCAACTTCCTGATCACACTTGTCCCTCCAAAATTATCCTGAGAGTCTGTACTAAGCCAATTTCCTTGAACAGTACACTCTAAAAACCAGGTGCCACCCACTGATCGCACGCTGCTGTTGGCTTTGGCGGCAGCCCGGGAAGGACAAACAGTGACCTTAGTTATGTCCAGGGAGTCTGCCATCCTCCGCCCTGTTTTCATGTAAATGTCTCTGTTGGTGAAAGGAAGCAGATGCAGAAAATATCTGCTGTGGAAGCAACACTACCTCTGACTAAACTGTTGGGCATTTCCCCCCTTTCCCTTTTCTTCCAGTTTTGCATGTGGCATCAGCAGCTGAGTAAGGGAAAGCGAAGAGGTGTGAGTGCTGGGGCCCGCTCGCTGGGCCAGATTAATAACCCAGAGCCTTCCACGCTGGAGGTTCGGGGTGAGACGGGCTAGCCAGAAAGCGCTGGGTTATGGGGACGACTGGCTGGAAATCCAGACTCTACCCAAGTGCCAGGCGACAGCAAAGTGATGAAGCGGCAAGCTCTCCATGCTCCCTCCCTGCCCCCTTCCTACCCTCCCCCACTGCTCTCTCCTTCGCTTTTCCGCTTTTCCGGAGGCTTCAGAGCCCGCTGCTCACCCGTGGCTCCAGCCTTTGACAGCTGCTGCCCTCTGCTGGGGGAAAGCGTTATTCGGGAAAGCAGACCAAGGCTGGTCTGTGGCTAGAATGTGATTTGGCTGGGCAAGGCTAGGGCCGTGGGGGGTGACAGAAAGATTCAGAAAGCCCCTTGCACCAAAATATTTCCTTAGTGGTCTCAGATGGGCACAGGTCTTTGGAATCCAATCCTTAGGGATTCATGCTTTGGATCCTTCAAGTTCCCTGATCAAGGGGAGCATTTCTGTGGGAGGTGGCTCCTGACTCCTCCTTTCCTGGACCAGGCATTGTGATATTGAGGTTCTCCACCATGGGTGACCCTTAAATACCAAGGGTGACTTTGCGCACTGGGTTAGCTAGAAACCATGCTTCCTCCGGGGAAGGAGGCAGAGGGAAGTCTCAAGGGGGCTGTAGAAGGATGGGTCTGGAAGTGTTTTCTTGGCTCGAAAGGGGCTGTCATAGAATGGGGGTTCTGAGTGCATAGGAAGGTAGGTGACAAGCTGGCCTTTGTTACCCTCGGCTTTCCCCAGAGCTGCTAGACGGTGCCCAGCTGGCTTCAGAAGGAAGAGGAGGACCCGGTCTCCAGCATAACTGGAGAGTGATGTCGTGCATCTCTGGATCTCTGGCTTAGAGCACAGTCCAGCCAGGCAGGAGCTATGACCTCACTGACCACACAGTGATTCCACTTGAGGGATTTACTCTCCTTCCATGAGCTCCTGCCAAGACTCCTGGTGAGAGCTAATGGGGCTCCCCCAGCCAGCGAGCGTCTCCTAGTGATGTGTGTAGACAGTGCCAGGCAGGAAATCGGTTTCCTGTTCTTAATGGGCTTGATAAACATCTTGTTGAATGGGGTTTAAATGGCTCCATTATGAATAATAATAATAATAAGCATTATTAGTAACAGTAGAAAAATTATGTTGGCTCTGACCAGCCCTTCCCAATGGTGCCCAGGGATGGGCGGGGAGTGACCCCCATTCTATTACCAAAGCCCAAAAGCCTAGTTTTGCTTTCCCCAGCCTCAGAGAACCAGGTGAGTGAGGCTCAGTGGACTCTGGCTATGGCAGGGGTGGGGCAGCGGCCCATCTGGGGCCCTGGGGTGGCAGTGCCCGCAGCAGAGGGTCCCCTCAGGCTGTTCCTGGGATGGAATCCTTGCTGTCCTGGCAGCCTCCTGGCATTTTTGCCCACTTTCCACTTATGGTTCTCAAGCTCTTTTATCAAATCCTTTCTCGCTTCACCCAGTAAATGAGGCTGAGCCAATGACGGTTTTAGAACAGTGAAGTCGCACATCACAGACTATTTTAAAGATAACTGACCACTGTCTGGAGCATGCACTGGAGGACCAGTGACTCCAGAGAGAGAGAGACTAATGAGGAGGCGATTATCTTAGGAAGTGAGGATGCAGATGAGAGGAGAGAGAAGAAATATTCAGGAGGTAAATTTGACCAGTCAGGTGATTGGAGGCCTGGTTTTCTCTTTGAACTTCGGAGACAAAAATAAATTTTAGGTTTTGCATGCAGTGTTAGTTGCCTTTTGGGGATAAGTATCCGTTTTGTAGCCCCACATGGGTGGGGAAACAAGATAAAGTCATGGAGTAGGATTGTGTCTGGAGTACAGCCTGGCTATGGTCTTCTCCATTTCAAGTCTTTTCAATACAATAAATATTGAGTTTTTACTAGATGTTGGACATTGATAGTTAAGAATACCATTGCTTTTTAGACTGCAGTGCAGTTTTTTTTTTTTTTTAAATTTCTAAAATTATTTCAATTACAGCTTAGATGCAAAATACTTTTTATTAGTTTCACGTGTACAGCGTAGTGGTTAGACAATCACGTACTTTACAACGTGTCCCCCCCAACACTTCCAGTAGCCACCTGGCACCACACAGTCCTTACAACACTCCTGACTGTATTTCTTTTGAGGTGGGGGTTGAAAAGGGGTGGAGGTGTAGAGGGAAAAATCCCACAGGCTCTCACACAGACATATATAACACAGAGTGCTTGCCCATATTGGTGCTGAGCTTCCCTTGAGGCCCCAAAGGAACCCACATGTGGTCTGTACTAGAGCAGGCTCTATAGTCTAGGTTCTTGGCTGCTTTTAGAAACCCCCACTCTTCTTTCCTCTCACGTGCAAATCACTCGCTGAGCTACCACCTCCTACATGCTGGGAGTGGAAGGGCTCGCAGTGAAGTCTTCCTAGGCTCAGTGGGTACATTCACCGCCCAGCCCGTTCCCTTGCTCCTTGCGCCGTGTTTAGTGGGAAGCTGCTACCGCTGGCCCTCTGCTCTTTGCAAAGGGCTGTGGCAGATGCGAAGCGCCGCTATTTACATACCTTTCTCCTGCCTGCTCCTCCAAGGCTCTTTGTTCAAGTGTCAGCACTGGTTTGTAAAACACAGCAGAGCTGGGGAGAAAAGTAATTACAGTTCGCATCTGGTGTTTCTACGACACGCTGCTGAGCTGCCTGACTGCCCTCTTTCTGTCGCTCCTCTCATCCTGTCTTCTCAATTCCAGGCAGACTTTTCCTGTCCCCATCTCTCTTGCTTGGTCTTCTGTGTGTCAGAGAGCCACACACATGAACGGTTGCTGGATGTCGTGGCCCCTGGTAGGGGGTCTAGAGGGCCTGTTGATCTTTAATGTGTCCAGATGCCAGGGCCCTGGCTGGCTGCGCAGAGAAACCTCTGGTGTGTTCAGTTTTCAGAGTCCATGAGGGGCTGTCTTCTGAATCTAGATCTGAGAGCAAACCTCTTGCATGAGACCAATCTAGGAGGTTTTACACAGTTCTTTTAGATTGTGGAGACGTCTAATGTCCCTGGAGGGTGTGCATGCTGTTTGGGTGCTATCCTAACCTCGCACTCCATTTAATAATGTAGTATATCAGGACCTGGTTACAGGTGCCTTCACACCCACATCCTAGGATCACTAGTAGATACCTTTCCCTATGATCCCAATCCCTCTGCAGGCGGCGGGGGCAGTCAGGAGTAGTGATTGTCTAACTTTTGAGTTTCAAAATGCTCTTTCAGAATTAATCGTGGTGACCAATATGATGTTGTCAACTAAGGATCATTTTAAAAATGTGTTTCATCCACTACTCTTGCCATGGTATTATAAAAGAAAGGAACATTTTAACTCCAAAATGTAGAAAAGACATCCTTTCAGTATAAAGGACATTTCTTTACATTAAATAAATGTAGAGTTATTTTTGGAATATGATGTCTTTTTGAGAAGAAGAATACTATTTCTTGACATAGTAGAGATGGTGTCATGTGGTTCCCCATCCCTGTTTGGCGGGAGGGAACAGAAAGGGAATGTCTTTTTCTTTTTTAAAAAAATATGTTTTTATTGATTTTAGAGAGAGGGGGAGAGAAACATCGATCAGCTGCCTCCTGCATGAGCCTGAAACCTGGGCATGTGCCCTGACCCAGAATTGCCCCGGTGACCTCTTGGTGCATGGGACGGTGCTCAGCCACCTGAGCCACGCCGGCCAGGGCAGGAATGTCTTTTTCTCTGTGTCTCCTGTAAGGTCTGGCTCAGTGCTAGGCATCCGGTGGCCCAGCTTGTTTCATCTGCCTCCTGAGCACTCCTACATTCCTCCAATCTTATGTATTTAGTAACCTGTTCCCCGTGACTATCTTAGGCAATTTGATATTATTTTGTTTATTTATCGAACACCAATTTATTGATTTAAACCTTTATGCACACACACACATGTTATTTCTTAAACATACAAAACACTTTTCATTTTCTTTTTTGATTTTCTTATTGATAAGAAGTCATGATTTATCTTTTTGATGATTGCTATGGTCATAATCAATGTGATCATTGATAAATGTTATTTTCTAAATAATAACGACTCATGCTTTTATTAATATAATTAATGTTATCGACCACATGTCATTTTCATAGGAAATGAGAAGAAGGCTTGACAGATATATAATAAATTCAGTTTGAGACACAGCGAGTTTGAAATTACAGTAGAACTTCCAGACGACCTCACAGAGTTTTCTTTTCTCCCAAGTGTGTTTGACAGTTTTGCCATCAGAGGCTATGTTTTTCATCTTTGTTCCCCCTAGTTCAGTGATGAACACAGTAGATTATGAATAAATGCTTATTGGTTGCTTTAGGAAATGTTTAGATGGGAGTTGGTGAAATTTTTAGGAAACGTGGCAGTTGAGTGATTCTGGGACAGTGATAGACACATAGCAGGGATGAGGACATGCAGTTGAGGGTTTTCAAGAGTGAACATGAAATGAGAGATTAAAATGAGCATCAGAATGAAGCAGCTTTTATAAAAAGTCCATTTTGTAGGTCACTAATAACTGGGGATTCAGGAAATCGTTGTATGGTTTCAATGGGATAAAAGTTTTGGCTGGAACACTCCACCTCTGGGGGTTCCAAGAAGTCTATTTATGCAAAATGGCTCATTTATTCATTCACTCAACAAATATTTATTGAGCACCTACTATGTGCTAGGATTACCTTAGGTTCTGGGAATGTAGCAGTGGAAAAAACAAAAAGTCCTGCCCTCAGAGAGCTCATATTCTAATAGTAAGACAAGCAACAACATGTAATAAACAGATCACATTTGAGGTGATGAAGAGTGTCCTGAAGAAAAGGGAAACAGAAAAATAGAAATAAGGTAGACGGGGGTGGTGGTGGTGACTTCAGGCTTAGGTAGGATGAAGGAGAAGACAAGGGTAGACAGACGGCATGGATGCAGAACAGTTTTCCAGGGGCCAAAGCAAGCTGTACAGGAAGCAGGAGGCCTCAGACTGTCCAAGCGCAACCTGACTTTGCATCCCAATTAACAGTGACAGCCCAGCGCTTTAAAACAGGAAGCAAAGTGGAAGGAAAGCAAGCGCTTGATAGTTGACCTGACATTCACTGTTGCAAGATTGGGAACGTACAATAAATGTCACCGACGGAGCAATATTCATGAAGCCAAAATGTCAGTTTTCAATTTGGCATAAGGATGGTTTGACATGTATTAGTCGTGCACAGAATATTACCATAATTAATGCATTAATAATGCAGCTGTCCTTTTCCTCCCCATTCCCAAATTAAGCGGAGGAAATGGAGAGAGTCAGGTAAAAGAGCAGCTCTCGCCCGGATCAGATCTTGTCTGCCAGCGTCTGCCTCCTCGGCCCCTCCATCTCTGCGGCTTGGGCTCCCGATTGGTCTCGGTCCGGATTAATCCATTAATACAGATGGAGCATGATTCTTCCCTCGTGTTTCCATAAACACTACTAGGGCCTTGCCTTCTGAAGGTTTTCTTTTTAATTTTCAACAGTCCTTCAAAAATATTTCTAAAGACACACGTTTACTGTAGACATGGCACATATCTAGATAAGTCAAGAATGTAAAATATCTCCAATAAGCACACCACCCAGAGAAAACAACTGCTAATACTTTGGTGCTTATGCTTTAGTCTTTTTTTGTTGTTGTTGTTCTAATTATATGTATTTACAAATATAAGATCATTCTGTATATCACTTAATGAGCAATTTAATACATATTAATTTTTTAATCTTTGTAAATGCTTTTCTACAACATACAATGGCTGGGTGGTACTTCATTATACAGATGGAGCATGATATAATTAACTGATCCCCTCTACTGTATTGTAAGTTTATTTTTGGAATTGTAAGCAATGATGTAATACATGTAGTCGAATCTTTGTACATATCTATGCTGATTCATTTTGGACAGAGTTTTAGATGTGGAGCTGATGTGGGTGTTAGTGATCTATTGCCCCAGTAATACTGCAAAGCAAACGAAACATCTGTGACACGAATGATAGGCATTACTGCTCACAGGACCGGTCAGCTGGAGGTCTGTTAGCTGGCTTGGCTGACCTTAGATGGACCTGTTCTCATGCCTGGGAATTGATTGGCTGGCTGTTGGCTGATCTAGGCTGGCTGGGGCTGGGGCACCTGGGGGAACTTCACTATTTCTTGTTCTCTAGTAGGCTGGCCCAAGATTGGGCTCATGCCACTGACAGAGACATGGCAAGCTCATTCGTACTCATGCTTTTTAAGTCCCTGCTTATATTACATGTACTAACCATAAAGCAAGTCATATGACTGAGCCCAGTGTCAAGGGTCAGGGCGTCTGCCCTACTCACAAGGCAGGGTACATGGCAAAGTCATAGGTTCAGGAAGGGCAGAAAAATTAGGACCCAATTTGCCAAGGCCCTTAGTGGGTCACAAAGCGTCTGTCCTTATTTTTAAGGCTTGTGATAGCTGTTTCCACATTGCTCATCAGAAAGCCTGAATCAGCCCCACTCCTGGTGCAAGAGACTTCCCACTTTTCCAGTTCACTTTACTCTTGCTGATTCTCGGGGTGATTCGTGACTTTCTGCCTTGGCTGCTTTGATTGGAGTCTCTACCTGTCCCTCTGGGCTGCACGTTCTCTCCTCGCGGCGATTCTTTCCCTGCAGAGCGCCCCCGGAGCTGCCCTCGCCTCTGGTCCGCTCTTCTTCAGCCGGCTCCTGCCCGCCTACCTCGCCCTGTGCGGGCCAACTCTCAGCCACCTGGATGTGCGGGGGCCCACACAAGCCCTTCCCCAGCCGTCTGAGTCAGCGCGTGCTTGCCACACGCTCTCAGCTCTGCCACCTCCACCGACGCTAGGGCAATTGTTAGCCCTCATTAGTCCCAGAATCTCCGAAATTTTTAGAGCCAGAAAAAAGCTAAGAATTTAGTCTTGGTTTTTATAGAATATTATTCCAAGAATATAACTGTTAACATGGGTATGTGTGTAGGTGAAGACATGGATGTAAAAAAGACTGGAAGGAATTAGCCTCTGTTTATATTTTAATGTATCTCTGTGTAGAGGAATTATGGATGAATTAAAAAAAACACTTTAACACTGTGTACAAAATCGAAGAGTCAGAGAAGTTAAAAGCCTTGCCTCGTATCCTACAGATAAATAAAACTGTGATTGCAGCCCAGTTCTGCTCATGCTGGTTGAACACTCCTGTGAGACAATATCACACACAACCTCTGAGGCCCAGCGGCCTTGTGTTCGATTGTTTATTTCCAAGCAACATTGAAGGTTTGGTTTGGTTTGTTTTTGCAGGAGTGCTTTGTTTTTTATGGGTTCATAGGGAAATTAAGAATCTTTAAAAAAAAAAAAATTATATATATATTAAATTGATTTCAGAGGAAGGGATGAGAAACACCAATGATGAGAGAGTCATTGATCAGCTGCCTCCTGCACGCCCCCGGCTGGGGATCGAGCCCGCAACCCGGGCATGTGCCCTGACCGGGAATCGAACCCTGGTCATGGAATGGAGACTTCCTGGTTCATAGATCGATGCTCAACCACTGAACCACGCCGGCCGGGCAAGAATCTTTTAGAAAATGATCGAGTCACCTCAGCCAGCATTGTGAATGTAGTATGCATATATACATATAAAGTCTGGAGGCATAAATTATCATGGCTTCCAAATTTGACAAATGATTCAGGTAAATAGTGGATTTTATCTGTTAAATCACATTAAGGCTCCCAAGTGGATGCATCCTGCGCTCTGGGCACATAATTTATCATAGGTATCACATGGATTCCGTGTAATTACATTAATTATTTAGTATATACAAAGGTAAGCTCTGGAGATTTAGAATAGAATCAGATAAGCTTCATAGGAACATCTAAATTGGTTAGATTGATTAAATTTTTTGCCGGGAGACAGTTGAGGGTGGGTCGCTATGATGGAGTGCTCTTCCCTGGAGCTCACATGCACTGGAGTGATTCTGAAAAAGTGAGGATTGATTAGGAGACCAGAGCATAGGCCTCTGTCCATGGAAATGATGGGTTGGTCTGCTTGGAAATGAGTCTTTGATTTATTTCCTGTTTGCCCTTTGTCTTATTTCCCTTTCATCCAAGCTCAGATTCTCGCCTGTCCAACAAGAACAAGAAAACTTGATTCTCTAGAGCCTAGGGCTGGCTCACGTATTACTGGGGTGATGCAGAAGAGAAGAGCAGACTTTGGCGAGCTGTTGACTTGGAGGGCGCCAAAGTAGCCTTGTTGTCTTGGGAGTATTGTTCTCAGCCAAAGTCAGCTGCTAAACTGAGGCATTTGGAAGCTTGGAAACATGTTGCTGTTGCTAAATTTGTACCTTTTACCCACTGAGAGCTTTCTGTAAGTGTTTTTAGATCAGAGAGGATACAGGGACTCAGAAACGGACACTAGCCAATGAACACAAGGAGCAACAGAAAGAGGAATCCAAGCCCCTAAAAATAAGCATCTATAGGTTCCTTTTCCCAGTGCTTGTTTTCCTTTGTGCCAGTTGGTTTGCAGGGAAGGGCTGCCCTAGAAGCTGAATTTTTGCATGTGCAGAAGAACTGTCTGTCTGTTTAGAATTCAGATAGACTTCAGGGAGGGCCTAGGGATTCTGTACCTAGATGGACTCCAGGGACTCGAGCTTGTTTACACCAGGATTCAAGCGTAATACAGTTGTCACTATTAGCTCACAATCCATGTGTACCCAGGTACACGCTCTCTTGGCCTGTACATGTGCACCTGGGCTCCATCTGCTAGTGTGACTTACTTCAGAGTACCTGGGAGGTGCCCGAAGACGGTGGTTGGCTGCTTCTTGAGAGCAAAGTGCTCAGGTAGAGCCAGTTTAGACAAGCATGTCACCAGGACAGAGTAAGATTTTGATAAAACTGGTTCAGTTAACATTTATCTTTTCTAGGGCCAAGATGGCCTTCTCCACTTTTCTTCTCTGGCTAAGAGAACCATAAGCTCATTAGCTGCATTTCCAATCTGTGTCCAAACTCAGGTGAAACTTCCAGTGATTGTTGAGGGCCGCAGTGAGGTCCACGTGGCTGCTTCAGTGTGTGATTAATACACTGGGAGGGCTGCTGGTGGTGGGGCCAAAAGATAGGAGATGAGCTGGAGGCACAGGCATTATGAGGAGAAGACCAGCAGTGAGGCACCTCACCCAGCTCAAGGTCAACATGGTGGCCCCACAGTGTCATGGACAGGGTTTGCTGTCCATTATCGAAATCCTCTAGAAGAGACTGCTCCTGAGACAAAGGTAGGAACATGGAAGCTCAACTAAATTGTTTCGTTTTATTAAATCTCACAGCAACAGTTTGCACCTTAACCTGCACCTCTGGCTGGAAAATAACTAGCATGGATGCGGGAGGGATTGAGACTGACAGTGGTGCACATTAATCAAAATGTTCTTCTGAGCCACCCCAGCCTCTGACTTCAACTCTCTATGCCTGTTTCCTCTTCTGAAAAATTAAGGTAATAGTAGAACAATAGTATCTATCTCATAGGCTTGTCGGGAGGGTTAAATGAGTTAATACTAAGAAGACACTGAAAAGCATGCCTGGTATGTGGTAGGTGGTCTTGGGATGTTAATTGTTGGTTCTGTTAGATGTATTTGTTGCCATACCCACGTTGGACTGGAAGCTGAGTCTTACATGGGAGTCTCTCATATTTCCCTCTAATTTCTGTGTTGCTCCTGCCCCATTGAAGGAGCAAGGCAGCCATTGGTCCCACTGGAGCCCATGATGAGAGTTGGGAGGTGCGGACATCGTGGCAACTCCTGAAATACACCCACGCCCGCCTGCCCACCCCGGCTGCTGTCAGCAGCCTGAATTTCAGGGGTTGCCAGTCTCTTTAAGTGCCAGTTTTCATGACCAGCCTCAACTTACCCCTCTCCCACTGCTGCTCAGTACCTGTCCTCAGCTGACACCGTGCTCATTTGTGGTTGTGATCTCACGCCTCCAGGAAACGTACTTCGGTTGGCTTCTCCACCTCTAACTCAACTGTGGGCTCCTTTCTGTGGAAGGACTACCCCATGCGTCCTGCCCCTCCCTCTTGCCCTCGCCGTGGGCATCCAGTTCAGTGTTCTGCTCACATGGCACCTATTCTCACTCTGGAGCAGGTCAGGATGGGTTCACCCTTGTGCTGCCCTTTGCACCCAGCCCAGACCCACTGGAGGCGTGACGATGAGAAATGTTTGTGGAAATGACTCTCAAACACTGCTCTCCTGCCCCAGTCCTTCCCTGAGCCCCACGCACTGTATACATGACTCACGCTGGCGGGCTTGATCACTGTACAGAAAAACGGGGACACCCTGCCTTGGGGCCAGGCCAGGGCTGAGGTTCCCAAAGGGCTGTCTCATTTGTCTTGGTTGGAGTTACCTGATCTGTATATTGGAGCATTTACATCTTTAGCCTTTGAAAAGGGAGAAAATTCTGTTTATCCTAAACCTCTTACAATGACACCATCTATCACATACTCCTCTCTCTACAAATACAACATCAGCTAACATTTATAAAACATCTATATGTCAGGTGCTCTATTAAAGTAGGCATCATATATAAGTTTTTCATTTGATCCTATGGGTTAAGAATTGCAGCTACTTTTACAATGAAAGAAACTAAGGCTTAGAGAACTATTTGACCAAGATTGCAAACTTGCTATGTGGCATAAACTATTGATCTAATGCTAACTTGTTCTAGCTGGCCTTGCTCATAATTTCTCTTCTCCATGTTTATAAAAATACTCGTTTGTCTACTGTCAGATATCTTTTAATTTTTTCCCCTGCCTGAGCATATGTTTCCTTCTCTGGAGACAGAGACACTTTTGTTGACATTTCTTCCTCTGTTCACTGATGTTGCAATGATTTCATTGGACACATGTGTACTCTGTGAGAATATACACCTGGCTAGATCCTGCGCACCACATGCTAGCTTGCTGGAAGCCCAGATACTCTAGGGCAGGAGGAACTGCAGAGAAGCAGCAGGGACCAAGTTCAGTGGTGCAAAGAGTTCCTACTATGCTCACGCCCGAGCTCAGCCCATCCTCGGACCAATCCTGGAAGGGCCTAGAAGTTCTCAGCATTAGCATGTCTTCTTCAAGGTTTGTTTGTACCTTTCTTTGATCCAATATCTGTCCTCTATCAGGTGCTGGTTAATTTCCACAGCATGATATTTTGCTTGATATTATGTCCATTGTCTGTAAGGCTGGAATATAGAAAGCAAGAGCGCCCCTGGCATAAGAGACAGGGCATTTGCGGACGAGCCTATGGCTGCTCACATCTACAGAGCTTGAGAGAGGCACTCCAGGATTTGGAGATCTGGAGCTGAGGGAGCCTTTGAGGTCTCGGGCAGCTGCCAGTCAGCTTGCACTGCATTTTTCAAAGCACACCTGCAATTCTACGCTATGCTCTCCTCCCTGTCACAGCCTCCTCCCGTTCCTGCTTAGGTCACTCCTCTGGGAGAGAAGCAGCCAGGCAGATTCTTTGTCCTATCATCAGGCAGCATCTCTTTTAAAATTCTTGTTATCAGGAAAATAATGCACACATCTGACACAATACATGATATAGGAATCTCTATGTAAATGTTAAATAAATAAAATAACTGTAATGCAAAGAAGGTCTTGATTACCCCAGACACTTGGTTCTGTTCTGTAGGGGTCACAACGATCATCAGTTTCATGCAGTTCCTTCTAGAAAGTTTCTCTGTATATAGAGACACAAGTTTCAGTGTCTGGGAGATACCCAGTGGGTACAGGAGATGGGTGGTTGTGTGCGTAAGGTATGAGTTTAAGGGGAAGTCGGGGTTGGAGTTAAGAATTTGAGTCCTTACATACACCTGTTAATAAGAGGCCTTAGGCTGGATGGGAACAGAGAGATTTGAGTATAGATAATGAAGGGGGTTGAAGGACTGATCCAGGGGAAGGAAGGGCTGATCTAGACTTATTGTTTAGGGCAGGAGTTGGCAGACAGCAGCTGAATGTTTTTCTCTTTTCATAAAGTTTCTTTGGAATAGAGCCATTTGCATTCCTTTATCTAGTATCTCTGCTGCTTTCAAGCTACAACTGCAGAGTTGAGTAGTTGTGACAAAGACTTACAGCCTGCCAAACCTGCAAAATGTACTATCTGGCTTTTTACAGACAAGGTTTGTCGTGCTGTGTGAGAGACTGGAGATAAAGGGAGTGGATCCAGCAAGGGAGACAGAGAGGAGGGGGGGACCCTGTGAGATCTACACTCTAGGCCAGGTGGTAAAAGAGTTTCAACCCACAGCATTGGGATGTGTGACACTGGATGAGCCACTTCACCTATGAGGACAGCACAGGATTGTTGTAAATGAGATGATGCAAGGAAAACACTTCCAACTGTGTCTGCATACAACAAGTGCTCAGTAAATGTTCCTACAGCACCCACTTCTTGCTTGGCCTGCGGTCCTAGGCAGGCTCTGCATTGGGACAAGATTCAGGGTGTGTGAGGACTGGCCCCACCCCTCTTGAGTAAGCCCTGTGACCAGTGCTCAGGGCCCCAAAGCAGGAGGAAGGTGAGCCCAGGACCCCTGGCCCAACCCTGTACACCCTGTCCCCAAGAGGAACTTGAAGGAGCACTCTGATCCTCCAGCATCTGCTTTTACCTTTGACAAACAGGCTTTACTGAAAGCTTTTGAGCAAATGGCAAATCCATCTTTATGAGATTACCAGTGTCAACACATTTCATGTATCAGGATTTGCTGGGCTCCTGCGGGGCTGTACCTGTGACAGCATTGGCTACAGTGCTTGCTGGGGAATGAGGCCCCACTCCCTAGTGCTGGGGAGGGCTCAGATTCCCACCTCGGTCCGGATATGTCCTCCCAGGAAGAGCTTTGATGAGAAGCTGGAAGAGGGTGTGAGGTCCGTTGGGGCTCCTCTAGAGATTCTGGCTGCAAGGCTTGGAGAGGGAAAGAAATACCTTGCATTGGTCTCCGGGTTTGGCATTCAGTGCATCAGCCTCACTCCTGGCCCCTGAGACTCACATGAGCCCCATGGGAGTGTTTGTCCTTTTGGGAAGGCCATGAAGGAGAATTTGGTTTCTTCTACTCCCTTGTTCTTGGATTTGTCATTTCCCTGGTTAGCCTCCAAAGCAGTGGTTCTCAAAGTGTGATCTGTGGGCCAGCAGCATCAGAATCCCCTGCAAACTCGCTAGAGATGCAAATCTCACTGCCACCACAGCCCCTGGAGTCATCAGCTTGTGATGTGTGGACTTGGCAAGTTAGTTAAACTCTCTGAAATAAATGAAACATGGTCAACTTTATTACAATAACTATGTACCGTGCGCCGGGTGTGTACTTGAACGTGTACTTGAAATATCATGGGGTGGGGTGGATACTTTGTAAGTATATGATTTTCTAACCTCTATGCTGTACACCTGAAACTAACACAAAATAAGGTTGAATGCAAACTGTAATTATAAAATAAAATTTAAAAAATGATTAAATAAGCTGAGCAGTCCTCTGAGCTTAATAAGCCCCCCAGGTGATTCTGATCTTAAGATTTGAGAACCACTCCTCTGAAGATTCCTCTAAGAGATTCCCTTTTTTGAACAATGAGAAGTTCCTGCTGAGAAAATCTTTCAAAGTTTATCCCTTTACGCATCTCCAACTATTTTTAATCTGAGTTAATCTGCCAGTCATCTCTCCAAAATGAATGCTTTCTCATTTTCTTCACAATCTGGTGGGATATCTTTAGCCTTTCTTTAAGGCTCGGGCATCATCATGGATATAAGGAGTGCTGCGTTGGGGGTAGGGTTTTTGGCATCACCCTTCTATGTTTGTATTCTTTACCGGCTTTAAATTTTTTAGCTGTTTCTTGCTTGATTCTTTAGTGTCTGGATGGATGTCAGCTGTTATTACTATATCTGGCATGGGGCCCATCCCTTTCTAATTTTTTTTTAATTTTACAATTGATTTTGTACGGGGACTGAAATAACCAAGATAGTAAAGTTTACAAAGCCAGAGAAAATCAGTAAAAAAAAAAAAATAAATAAAATAAAATAAATGAGCTGAGGGCATTTTTTAAAAAATATAATCTTCTGAACCTGAATTTTGCAGCATAAGGTTTAGGTTCTTGCATGCCTCACTGCTGTTTACTTCTGATCCCATTCTCAATAGTTGATTTTTTTCAGTGATTGACAAGTTGTTGGATGATACTATCACTCACAGTTCTCCTGAATGTTCCCAGGTCCTCTTACACTTTCCCATCCTGCGCTTGTCTTTCTCTGTTATTGACATAGTATATGTTTTCCTAAAAGATACAATTCCTGACATCATCCATGCACGTGTAAATTACCGCTCTGTGGAATAAAAGGTGGTTACTAGATGTGAACTCCCCCTCCCCCCCTTTTCCTGTTGTTCGCCTCCCCTGCCTCCCCCAGGTCCCCAAGGCAGCCACAGCCTGGGGTTGCGTGCAGGGGCTGAGGTGGGAAAAGCGGTGGATTCTAGGCTTGGCGCCCATTAAGTGACTGTGTGGAATTAGGCAAATCACTTGGCTTCCCTGAGCCTTGAGCTGCATCCTTAGAAATGCAGATGACAGCGCCTGCTGCCCCTTTCTCGAGGCAAACAGTGCGCACACCCATGCTCGGCGTCGCTGTGCCCGCGTCGGGGCTTCTTGGCTTCCTGGAGGCCTAGAGGTGGCTTCTACAGCACCCCTCTCCCTCCCCAGCTGCCTTGGCTCAGAGGCGCCGGGACGGTGCTGTCTTTGTTGTCATGTTTCAGAGCGTGCCCGGTCAGCACAGGCATGAAATAAACCCCCGAGAGAAAGCCGATACTCATTTCCGTAGAAAATGTTGGAGGGAAAGACAAGGACACTCACCGGTGGCTCCACGAGCAGCCCCGGGCAGCCCCGAGTGCCGCTGCGGGAGGCACAGCAGAGTGTGTGACGCGGTGCTTTGGATGCTCTTGCTGCTTGGGAGTCTGTACGTGCGGAGACGTGGGGATGCCAAGTATTTGGACGACATGTCCGCTTGGTGCCTGCAGGTTCCTGGAAGGGCCTGGGGTCTCAAGGTAGGCCTGCTAGCCTGGGTTCTGAGGCAGGGGCATGCGTTCCACTGGGTAAGGCCATCCGGGACCTCAGGTGAACAGATAAAGAAGCCCCAAGAAGACATCGCCACTGACCCAGAGAGACAGCCATTCTCCTACGCAGGTTCTCCCTTCCCTTAAGTCTATTCGTACTGGAGGCTGACAGCTACTGCCACTGAAGGACATGTACGGAGACTTCCACGCACTCCCACCCGCCGGCAGGAAGCTCCTGGAAGGGCTAACCCAGTTTATTTCACCGCGTTTTTGCCAATCCTAACCCTACCCTCTCTTTAAAACCAGTTTAAGTTTGACCTTCCCGCTGAAATCAGCGAAGACTCCAGCCTTCAGGACCCCTCCCTCTCGCCTCTCACTGCCTGAGACTCTCTGTGGCTCTTAGCATCTGGTGCCTTGTTAGGTAAAGCCGTTAGGGGCGTGTCTTGTTTCCTCTGCTGCCCATCACATCCTAGGGAAGTGCAAGGCTTTACAAATACGGCTTCTGCTCTGGGGCCTGGATGCACCTGGGGCAGTAGCATATCTTCCCCACCTGGGCTGAGGTTACCGTGTCTCAGGGGCTGGCCTGGGCTCTGCCCAAGGTTGCTGCAGGGCAGCCAGAGGTAGCAGAGCCAGAGTGTAGACTGAGTGGCCGTAAAGCCTGACAAGTGGTGTTGAACTTCTCATCCAAGGGACAAAGAGACGGAGGCCAAAGCCAGGGACACAATCGAGGTTAGAGGCCAAGGATCAGGAGTCAGGTAAGTGACTCTGTGGACTGAGGCTGTGAAGGTTCCCCTGCCAGGGTTGGAGGCCTCCTTGCTATTGCACGGTGTGTGTTTTTTTTCATGTAGAAATAGGCTATTTCTTTTAAAGGAGTTATGCAGGTTGGATATTTACATCACGGTGCGTTTCCAGGTGTGGGGCCTATGCAAGTGACTCTCTCACTGCTGGTCTCCATCCACAAAGGGACCACAACAGTGTCCCACTGTCCTCACCTGAGAAATGCAGGAGTTAGACTGAATCCTTTCTTGCTCCATGGTCCTAGCAAATGAGTTGAGGGAATTGAGAGCTGACCAATCTCTTATGTAATGCCTGGATATTGCAAGGAGTGCCTATTTAAAGAATTTTGGACGTAGAAACATTTCCTTTCTCAAGTGGTGGAGGCTTGGGACCAAAAGCTAGGCCATCCCTAAAGGGATATTTGTTGTTTTCTTTATTGGGAGTGAAGCTCCTACATATTTAAGGGCAGAAAGGAAAGCTTGCATGGGCTCGGGGGTGGAGGATGGGCCTATTTCTTCTCAGGATAGTGGATTGCAATAATTGAAGACAGAGATGGAACAAAGGAATGGATAGTGACTATCATCAGAGAAGTAAATGCTAGTTATACAAGACAAAGAGGTAATGGAGACTGATGTGTACAGGCGTGTGGCTTTAACTAGCTGATGCCTTAGTGATATTGGTATTCAGGAGATCTACTTATTCTCAGAGGTAGAGAGCTGTGCTCTTATAAAAGCAGTCCAAACACCAATTTAGAGTAGGCGGGCCAGTGGGAGCAGAGTGGTCAGTTGCCATGGGGAACAGAGATTCCCTGCCGAGAAGTTGCCCCTGCCTGTGCGCAGGGACAGTGCCAGATAGGGCAAAGCTTTTCAAACTCGAATGTGCATACCGGTCACCTGGGGATCTTGTGGCACTATAGGAACTATACATTCTGACTCAGTAGGTCTGAGTGGGCCCAAGACTGTGTTTCTAACCATCTTCCAGGTGCTACTGCTGCTGCTGTCTGTGGACCATGTTTTGAGTAGCAAGGGTAGAGTGGACATTGGGGGAAGAAGCAGTAGACCTAACTTCCAGCTCTGTGTGGCCCTGGACAAGTCACTGACTCTCTGAGACCCACCGTTTCCTCAAAAGTAGCGAAAGCGGGAAATGGACTGGGCCCTCTCCAGTATGACCCTGTACAGTCCAGAGAGAATTTAGGCTTCTGCTTTGATCTTCTCTAGAGCAGCCTATTGGCCCTGGAGGTTGTGCCCAGTGCTCTTGCAACATGGGGGTTTGCTTTGTTCATGCACTAAGCGTGGGCTGTTTGACCAGCCTCTTCCCAGTGCCTTTAAGAGCGGAGACCAGGCTTTATTGTGCTTTTTGAAAGAGAAGAGAAGAGACAATTCAGTGACCCCCTGTCCCATCTCCATTCCTCTCATGGTTCCAAAGTGCCTTTCGCCTCTCCCATTATGACATGTTCAGACTCATCAGTGACCTCTAGAATTCTCCTGCCCTTCTGTCTAGGAAGGTGGCTTACCCTAAGATAATGCCTGGGCCTCAGACCTCGAGTCCAGGCCTCTGAGACGAGATGTCCAGTTTGTTCACTACAGTAGCTGCCAGGCCTATTGCAGTTATGTAAGAGGTTTCTTTTTTTAACCAGGTCTTGAAAATGTGTGCAATATCCTTTAGGTAATAAATGAAATAAAAAAAAAGGCTGGAAATAAATTGGCTTTGCAAAGTGGGGCTGAAGCTTTTCTACTAACTGCACCATTTGTTTATTTATTTTGGTGCTTGTTGCTTTTTAAGGAGCTGATGGCAAGTGATTTCTTTTTAACCCTTTTAAGGGCCCAGCTTATCTTTTGCTTTGGCTATTGAGACTTTGGCTGGATATAGAAGAGGCCTCCAAACTGTTACTCTGGCCCGGCCGGGCGTGGCTACCGTTGAGCGTCGACCTAGGATCCAGGTGGTTGGGGTTCAATTCCCGATCAGGGGACATGCCCGGGTTGCGGGCTCGATCAATGACTCTCTCATCATGGATGTTTCTATCTCTGTCTCTCCCTCTCCTTTCCTCTCTCTGAAATCAATAAAATATATTAAAAAAAAAACAAAAACCCAAAAAAAACCCTGTTACTCTGTGAATGGGGTGTGATTTGAGAAAACATTACTATATATCCCCTCGCCTGGGGTGGCTTTTGCCCCAAGGCTCATTTCCTGCCCTGTGCCATCTTCAAAGAATCCCTGTCCAACTGCCACGGTGATTAAACTGAGGAAAAAATGTCTTCCTACCCAGACGTTTCCCCTGAGGGCTGGAAAGTGGGAAAATAATTCCACTGCCTGAGCGCGGCACTGGGAGCAGTGTCCTTTGACCCTGTTGGGCCTCGGCCTCTTTTGCCTGCAGAACATGTCCAATGCCTTAGGCTGGCTTAGGGTTGCACAGGCTGGTGGTGCGCAGCAGGCCCATTGTCCTGCTGTGATTTCACTGTTGTTCTGATGGATGTGTTTCAGATGCCTGCCTTCTGGGCACGGTGTGTGACAACTGGGGGCCGGATAGCTGAGCAAGACGATGCCGGAGCATGGAGTCCCTCTACCCGGAGAGGGGCTGATGGTGCTACAACAGTTAGCCTTTAGGGGACCCGTGTGAACTGCGGCTGGGGGCGCTCCCTTCGCGTGCACAGTGCGAGGAAAACCGCCCCACGGGAGGCCGAGGGCCCACGGCAGCGGGGAGCGCCCCCCGCCCCGCATCCGTGCACACGGACGGTGAAGGGAGTGTCCGGAATCGTCTGATTCCACTTCTCATTAGTATTTCTCCTCCACGTCCCCTGACCACGCTTTCCTCCTCGGTGCATAAAAAGCTATTAGCAATGCACGCACGTGGCGCATCTGCGGAGCCATTTTTGTGGCTGGATAGCTGTATTTGTGTGAAAAATTGAACACCCTGTGAAGATGTATAACGATTTCCTGCCCCATCCCCTACAGCCCCACCCCCCTTTTCTCCATTTAAAGACGTAGTAACATCTCTGGTTCTATCTGGAGGGAAAAAACCTTTGAAGTGAGACTTCATGAAGATCAAACGCCCTTCTCTGCAAGTCTCACACTAGAATGAGCATGGAGACCTTTTGAGAAGCCCTAGGGCTGCCTGAGGCCCAGGGCGGGACAGCTTTACTAGAAGGATGCTGGCCCCAGTCTGTGTCTGGTTTCTGTCCCCACTGGGAGTCAGCTCTCCCAAGCATGGGCTGAGTAGACGCACGGCCACACAGTTATTCAGTTCTTATACCTTGCTCATGCCTGTCCCAAGATCCACACGGGGGTCTTGTCCGTCACGTGAACAACTTGGGTGTGTGTTGGTCGTAAGGGACCCTCTGATTCCCTGAATTATTAGTCTCTGCTCTTCTGTTTTGTCGGTGGAGATGTCAGTGGCTGTAATGTGGTTCTGGGCGGAATGAGCCCAGGCTGGAGGCAGGAGGAGGGAAACAGTTGTCCTCCCTGCTGCAGAGCTGGCAGGGTCTGTTGAAAGGGGTTTTATAGTTTTATAGACCAGAGATCTCACCAGTGCTCTGAGGGCAATCTTCAGCTTAGCTTCCTCTAAGCTTGCTGCACTCTCATCACCCCTGCTCTACTGTCTTGCCCTACCAGAGAGGCCAGACAAGCAGAATATTGCATTCCTGTGACGCCACATCATGCCTATGATAGAGGGGGGTCTGGAGGGAAGTGGCGCTGTGCCCATGGCTCTGATGGCCAACCCTCTCCTCCCACCACCTCCCCCATGCCACCCCACCCCGAGCAGGCCCTGGGCACACGACGTGCGGCATGCTCCAGGAGCAGAGAGTGACATGAGGCAATGTCTGTGGCAAAGGGGAGACAGTGTGCTGAGCCTGGGGAGGCGCCGATTGGCTGGCAGTGAGGTAATGCTGTGCAGTCTAAATGTGGAAGCAGCAGCACCAGCATGGAGGGCGTGCCTCCTCCGCTAGCCGAGTCGCCTGCCAGCCGTCTGAAGGACAAGGTCTCTGAGGGGTTCTGCAGGCCTTGCGTGGCTGGCTGGCTCATGGGGCAGGAGGGTCTGTGTGGTGGAGACCAGATGGCAGGATCTGGGCTGTCATTACTGTTCCCTACCCCTAAACCCACTGCATTTCTGACTTCTGTTCTTAAGTGGGGATCTCATAGAGGAAAGGGCAAAGGAGCTTGAAAATGAGGGTCTGGACCTCAGAGCTCCCTGGCCAGGAATGATGAGTGGCAGTCAATGCTGCTGTTGAGGACTGGGATGGTTTCCAGGGTAACCAATGGTTTAGCTCCTCTAATGAGGTGGACCTCCCCAGGTACTTCCCAAGGACAATTCTAGGTTCGTAATTGGGCCACACCCAATCTCTCCATTCCAGCCCACTTCCTACTACCTAGTGTCAGTGGTCATTTTAGCCGTGAAGCATGGAGGAATTTTAGAGGACACTGTGTACAACGCCTTCTTCTCTTTAATAAGACACCTCTTCAAGGGCAGAGCTGGCCTCTCAGGAAGGTCTTCTGAGGCTTAGCAGTTTCCAGAGATCACAGATGGTGCTCAGGAAACTCTTCGGATGAATTAAATAAATAGTAATTGAGTGCCAACTATCTACCAGTGCCAGGGGGCATGGGAGTTGACCATGGGACTCTGGGACTCCCCTTTGAGGAGGTCATTCAAGCATTTGTTCAACAAATGTCCTGGAATATTTACTACAAGCCTGATGCACTTCCCAGTGTTTAGGCTACAATAGTAAACAAAGTCCTTGCTTTCATGAAGCTAACAGTTTAGAGGGAGATACAGATAAACACCAGAGCTAATGACAAGTTAGAGAGGATAAAGAGGTCAGGTGACTGGAGGTTGAGGCTACTTTGATTTGGTGGCCAGGGATGACCTCTGTTTAGAGGTGACATTTAAGCCAATAGCTCAGCGAAGCAAAGGAGATAACCTTGGGAAATTCTGGTGGAAAATTGTTCCAAGCAGAGGGAACTGGAGGGGCAGCGAGGAGCACACAAGTGGGGAAGTGATATGTGATCAGCATAGAAACAAGGGCAATGGCCAGGTCTTGTAGGGCCTGGAGGCCACAGGAAGTAATTAGAATGTTAAGCTTTAGAGAAGGTCATAGAGTTGAATATCCAAAGGTAAGCATTCTAGCAGTTAATGGCAACTTCTGCTCTGCCACCCAAGGAGAAGCAGAGCTTGTTAGAGGGCTGCAACAGTCCGTGTCTTCATAGTGAGGTCTCTCCTCCTCAGGGCACACTGTTGTGCAGGGATGCTGAGTGGCAGTGCCTTGTAGGCAGGCAGACTGAGAGAGCAGCTGGAACAGACTCTCCCCAAAGAGGGATCATCCTCAGTTATCTACTATTAGGCTCAAAGGCTTTTTTTTCCTCCAAAATAATTCTGGCTATATATTTTTGGTTGCTTACTTCACCCTCGGCCCCATGCTCAGCCTCTCTATTATCTCATTTAACCCTTGTGGAATCACAGAAGGTAGGTGGAATAATTCACATATGACAAATGAGTCAACTGAGCCTCCAACTGAGCCTCTCAAGATGGCTCATCTGGGAAGAGATAGAAATAAGCTTCAAACTCAAGAGAGAGAGACTTTTGGCAATCTTGGTCGAGGAGGAATAGCAGGGCAGGGGTAGGGGTGTGGAGAAGAGAGAGATTGAGACATAGGCTACATATGATACTATGGGTTAATCCAAAAGCCATTTTGTACTCCTCAGGGACAATTGGCTATATCTGGGGACATTTTTGTTACATTGGGAGGTGAGTGGGGAGTGCTACTGACACCTAGTGGGTGGAGACCAGGGATGCTGCTAAAAATGCAACAAAGAATTGTCTGGTCCTAAATCTTATTGGTGCTGAGGGTGAAGAACCTGGGTTAGAGTCTTACAGTGTGACTTGCCTTCTGCTCCTTCCCCTGACTTATGTCTCTGCCCTGGGGTTATTGCCATACTGTACTTGCAGATACAGAATGAAACTCAAAGTGGAAAGTTGAGACTCCATAGAGGTGGTGCTTTTCTCCCAGCTCTCTTTGCCATGTAAGCTGTTGTTAGTGATGGAGATGAAGGGCCCGATCTCAGGGCCCTTGGGCCCCAGGGTGGGACTGCAGCAGCCTGTGGCCTAGGGGAGGCCTGAGGTAACTTTCTCTGTTCTGGTTCCACCACCTGTAAAACAGAGGCGCTAATACCCCCTCCAGTCTCTCAGGCCTGTTGTGCAAATTCCGTACGATAATAGATGTGAAAACGCTTTCATAAAAGTACTATAGAAATGTCATTACCAATCCTTGTACCGCCAATAAAACTAACCCATCATTCTGCCCCTGCAATACCAATTTGCAGAACCATTGGAGTTCTGTGCATCATCATCTTAAGGAGCCACAGAGAGGTGACTCCTCAGAAAACAGGCAGTGAAGCACCTGAGAATTATTACCGGGAGGCAGGGAGACCTGTGCTTTCTCATTCAGTTCCTCGGCTGTCCTTTGTTCACTCCCTTGCATCAGCATTACCTGAAGAAGTAACATAACAACTTCATTAATAAAGTTCCCACCCTCCTCCCACCCCTGCCGGGCTCTGAGAGTGCAGACTAAACAGGGTAATTAGTTAATGGAAATGAAGAGGAGAGCTCAGGTCATGGCCACAGAAGATCAAGTAGCAAGGAGGGAGCTGCAAAAACGTCCACCCTTGTGCGACACTGGGTGATGCAGAGGAGGCTGGGAAGTCCCAGGATTCCAGATCAGCAGGCAGAATATCTTTTGGGGGGATACCTGCTTACTCTCTCTTTCACCCTGAAAGCTACAGAAAATACCGAGAGCAACATCTTGGCCACTGCCTGATACAGGCCAGCACCATGCGGAAGGAGGTTTTGTGGGGAGAAAGGCAGCCTCTGGTGCTGTAACAGGTGCGGGCCCGTCGCCCAGGAGGGCTGAGGAAAGGATGGCTTGGCGAGATCACTTTAGAAGCGTGTTGATGAGCCCTCTCTAGAAAACGGCCCTTCTAACGGTTCACTGAGAGAAAGTAAATCTCTCCTTTCTATAATTAGAGATAAGATCTTATTTCTTTCGAAATAAGTTATATTGTCTTAAATTTATCCTAAATTACTATCATGTGATTACAAAAGCTGAAGAAATCATTTTCCTAGCGCCATGGCTCTAAATAAAGGCAGACTTGCTTTGCCTTAGTATCTGGATTTAATGGCTAAACCACACGCCTTCCCTGGGTGTCACTGGTTAACATCTTCCCCATGACCTCAAAGCCCTTTGCTATTTCTCCTTAGGCATCTGAATTTGGTTGCAGAGGACATGGCAAAACCCCTGTTTTTCCTTCTTTTTTCCAGTTTCTACCCATATCCCCAGCTAGTGTCTCCCCAAGAGTCCCATGAAGGCTCCATGTGGCCCAGGAAAGAATACCCCAGGGATCTAGGAGACCTCAGGGCTAGACCTGGCTCTGGGCTAGTTTGACCTTGGACAAACCATCCAAGGGCCTTAGTTCTTCTGCCTGTGAAGTAGGAGGATTGGACTAGGTATCTCCAAGAGCGTTTCTAACTGTACGATTGTGGACTGGGGGTAGCTCTTTTTCATTTAATTTTGTTCAAGGAAGCTTCTGCTTTACCACACCCCCCCACCCGGCTCAACTCTGTCTCTTTATTTCTCTCTGAGTCCCTGAGTTCTCTCAGGAGAGTATAAGGGAGTGGCCACGGTTCAGGGTGATGCAAGGGGTGACCGTGGTCAAGGGAGATACAAGGGGTGGCCATGATTCAAGGGTGCCCGTGGCCATGGTTCCAGGGTTCCGGGGGTGGCCGTGGTTCAGGGGGATGCAGCCGCGTCCACGCGTCAAGAGGATGTAGGCTGTGGCCATGGCTGATCACTCTCGGCGGGTTGTTGCCATCTCAGGAAGACATGGGTGTGGGCTCCAGATGGCGGCCTCGGTGGGCTTAGGAGCATAAGGGCTTTAAAACAGCCTGGGGGATGTAGAACTCAGCAGGTCACCGGCTCACAGCTGTGGGCCAGTGCGAATAGACAGGTTGGCAAGTTAAAGCGGAACTCGGACAACCTTATAATGCAGCAGAGCCCCACGTCCTCATTTTCATAGATAATCACTGTGGCCTTCAGTCTGAGGAAGGGCAGTGTACCTGTGCCACCGACTCCTTCAGGTGCAGAGACCGGATCCCGAGCGTGCATGTGACTCTCTTGCCCTCTAGTGGCCAGAACGGAGCAGAAGGCACAGCAGCTCCCCGGCGGTGGTTGGCTTGGTGGTGCTGCTGGGACGCGAGCCCAGGGTCACAGAGTCCCTGTGACCCTGGGCTCAGGGGGGCTCAGGGGCGCCTTTCAGCGCAACTCTGACCTGAGATGATGCAGAGAGTCATCATCCCTCCTGTTTCTGGGGGTCGGATCTACAGTACAGAGAAGCCTAGTTTTGCCCAGAGTCATAGGATACCCAGCTGCAGAGCAGCGACACACCTGCTTCTTCCCAGGTCAGGTGTCTGTGCTTTGGAGTAGCCGAGGCACCTGGAATCTGCTGTCACTGGCACACATTTGCTGTGTCACTTCCGCCTTGGTTAGATATTGTCTCCAGCAAACAGATATTGTTCTGTGGTTTTCCAATGAACACTTCCCGAGGGGAGCTGGTTAATATGGATGACGCTTTTTAACACTGGCTGTGAAGGGAGGGTTATGTGCAGTCGTAGCAGGAGCCAACGCCTTAGTAACTGGCTAAGGTTTGCAGAAGAGGGAGGCAGTCTGGGGGCACGTGCCTTCGCTGGGACTCATGGTCTCCACAGAATATAGTACCATGGTTCAGACTTTAGATGATTTGTCGCGTAAAACTGAAAGTGGGTTTAAGTGGAGATTATTCCAAGAAGGCTAGTACCCTTGACTCGTAGCCAAAGAGATGGATTGTTAGAGGTCGCCTGGGCGTTGTCGATCTTGGGCTCAGGCAAAGAGTTCTCAGTAGGGTTCCCTTACTCTGACATTTACCCTCTTTAACAGACAAATAGGAGGATTAATTTGTGGAGAGGCTGCAGAGTGTGGTAGGACGAGAGGATAGCAGCATGACCTCTACTGCCGGGAAAGAGTCCAACAATGACTTCGAGGCCAGGCGAAGCTAAATTTGGTGTGCCAGCTTCCCTTATACCTTGGGCAGGAATGCCCAGTTTACCCAGTCCTATCTTCCAACTGCGTAAGTCATGGAAAGGAAATGTGGGGAATTAGACATTTCATGTGGGGAATTAGAGCTGAAGAGGGGCTCTTTGAAAAACCAGAGGCCTTTCATTCAGGGATGTTTGCAACATACCTTACGCTGGTAAAGAGATTGAGGATTTAAATGATCTTCCTTTATAGCATATTGCGTCTCTTCCTTTGAAAACGGGGATCCTTTTATAATTTCATAATAGAAATTTAATCTAACCGCTCACTCCCTACTCCCCCAGCTTATAGTTACCATATAACACTGGAGCCTCCCAGTGACAGGTCACCTAAGAGTGAGCATTTGATGGATGACTACAACACCAAAGCCCATGTTCTTTGCCTGCATGCTTTCTGCTTCCCAAGCTTCAGAATCCCCATCGATTGTTCCCCTTTCATACTGTACCTCTCCAACCCCCAACCCTACTCCTAACCCTGGCAACATCCATATCATTCATTTACTCCATCCTTCTGACTTAAAAAATTTTTTTAAAGTTTGTTTTTCAATTACAGTTTACATTCAATGTCATTTTGCATTCGTTTCAGGTTTACAGCACATGGTTAGATAGTCATATGCTTTAAAAAGTGCTCACCCCTGTTTTCTGTGCCTGTAGCCTGATGTTAATGTTCAACCAGACTGGTCTATGCAAGAGGCTCATTAGCCTTGGGAAGCCCTTGTGAGCTAATTCGCCAGGTCCCCGTGGTGAGTCTAAGGTATTTGATGGGAAAGGGTTAAGTGGATAGGAAAGAGAGGGGAAAAAGCAGGAGGGGGCAGGTTCCCATGAGCAGAGGACTGTTGGGTGGTGGTGGGAAGATCAGCTTTAGCAGCAGACTGGGCCAGGCCGTGGATGAGTGACTTAAGAAATTTCTAGAAGCACTTCTCTATACTCCAAGCCACGCCATTCTCTCCCAGCTCACAGGTTGCTGAAGTGCCACTTTAAACTGGACTCGGTCATGTGCACTTTAGGGGTAAGAGAGAGCACCATCTGGCGGGGAGGCGTGTACAGGGGCATGAAGAACAAATTCAATTATTACCCAGTTTTGTCTTCCATCGACACTGGTCCTGGGTGCCCTGCAGCGGAGCCACTAGTATCTGACCCACTTCCTCTTGCCCAGCTTTCTCACACCCAATCTGGTTGTTACACAGCAGCACAGATGGGGAGGTGGCTGGGCCTTTGAGGAGCAGGTGGCTCCTCCCAGCTGGGGCTAAAAATGCCCCAACTTAAAGATACGTGTATTTCACTCCTGACAGCCTTCCCCGTCACATGCTGGAATAAAGTCAGAAAGGTGTGCTGACTCTCTTTGTCCTTTGGGGGCTCTCTTCCTTCCCTCCATGTGATGCTGGCCTCCATGCCCATACCTGATACTGAGTTGAGACATCTCAGAACCACATCCTTTCACAGGCGGGCCTGTTGTCTTTTCCTTGGGCATCTGTGACACCTGGTTGTCTTCTCCCTTCATTCACCTTCACAGCTCGTCCTTTTGTTGCTCGTGAAAGTGAATGACACCCTAACACCCTCCTTCTGGACCATCTCAACTATTACTTTAATGCTCATGAGCCTCAAGCTCAGTTTGCAGCCTCGATCACTCTGCTGGACTCTGGACCTGTTTCCAGCTTCCTATTAGATGTTTCCACCTATTTGTCCCCCAAGATGCTTCAGATAATACCTCTAAGTCTGAGTTCATTCTCTGCTCCTCAAAAGGCACGTCTCTATTTCTCATTAGAAGGGTAGAAATGAATGGTGAGAATGGCGGACTAGACTTACTCCATCACTTGGTAGTTACCTATAGTTCTTTCTCCTGCTCATCCCATCTGCCCTTCTACCTTTTACCTCTAATCTGTCACCAGGTCTTGCCATTCTACTTCCCAAATATCTTTCCAGGCTGACCCCTCCTTCCTCTCTATGTCTACCATACTGCCCTAATTCAGGGTTTCATCCGCTTTATCTAGCCTCTGACATTTGTCTCCGTGTGTCCAGGAGCTGCATAATGTTCACCTCTGAAGGAAAATTCTAAAGCAGATTCGGAAAATACATGGTCATGAGCTTAGGGGATTCACATTAAAGATTTATCTCAGAGCATTTTCCCAGGGGCATGGATCCAAAGAGACCTAGTAAGGCAAAGGGTTTTGATTTTCTTTCCGCCAGCTCCTCACCTTCCACCCCGCAAGATGACTTGGATCTGTCTTTGCTTCTTTTGAGTTTTAAGGCATAATCTTCCCACAGGCTCAAGAGGAAATCAGCTGTATTTTGATGAGATGAATCACCTTTGATGCCACAATCCTCACTCTCCAAGAACAAGGAGTCATTAGGATCTTGACGTCTACTTGTCTGAGCTGAAGCACTTCCTTGGAGCTCAGAGGGAAGCTGAACTCCAGCTCACAGATTCGCTGGAAGTAAATGGCTGTGCCCTGTAGAGCGAGGAGAGAGAAATTCTATTTGAGTGATGCCGTTGGAATGTTAACAGCGATCCAGAGGGGAAAATCCGAGTGAATAACATATATTGGGTCTCGCCCCTCATTTGACATTCCAGTCAGATCAGAATGAACCATGTGAGATCTTGGAATTTAATGTCACATAAGAACGCTCCTGGGCGAGGAGCTTTATTATACACAGTAATGAAAATATGGGAGGCGCCATCTCTGGGTATTTTTCTATCAAATCTTTATTCATTTTACACCCTTTACAAACACAAGCCGAAAGTGCTATATTTAAACATCTACATTTGTTGGGATTTCTTTAAAAAAATAAAACCAACAGAAGAGTCACATTTCACATGTGTAAGGTGGTGTAATAGTAAACCACATTTAACGGGAAAGGCTTCCGTTTTTGTCTGTGTACAAAATGTCTACATGTAAATATTGGAACCTCTTTGCAAAGGAATGGTGCTGCTGTCTGCTTTTTAAAACATAATGAAATAGGCCTGGTTGGTGTGGCTCCGTTGGTTGAGCGTCACCCCATGCGTCAAAAGGTTGCTGGTTCGATTCCCTGCAGGGGCACGTGCCCAGGTTGTGGGCCTGATCTCCGGTAGGGGCGTGCAGGAGGCAGCCGATGGATGTTTCGCTCTCGCATCGATGTTTCTCTCTCTCCCTTCCCCTCTCTTTAAAGATCAATTAAAAAAAAATTAAAGAAATCATTAAATAATCATGCAGGTCAACATCTGGAGCCTTCATGCGACTGTAGGTGTGCGAGCGTGGAGGGGTGTGTGTAGGTACGCGTGTCTGTGGGTTTTTAATATTTTAGAATTAGCAGAGTGACGAAATGTGCGAAGGAAGGTAGATGATGACTGGATTAAGCAGCACAAAATATGGGAGGAGGAAGGAGGGAATCAGAAGGAGGGGCAGAAGATCAAGCAGGAAGAGGGCCATGGGGTTAAGTCTAGAAGAAAATATGAATTTCTTTAAACTAGCAAGATCAAAGCAGTGTGCTTTCCCCTTACGGCTACAACCACTTTTTCCCCCCTAGAGCTTTACACATTAACACCTAAACAATAGATTTGTGCTATAAATACAAGCTATCTTCAGGGCATATCTCTGGAATTATTTCCCCCTTCGATTCCTTCGTGGTCTTAGGACAAGACCCTGCCCTCCTCTGATGCTTGCGTTAGGAAATGCCAACCTAAGTTCTCTTGGACCCTGCTTTCCTTCTTTCCCCCCAGCCAGCTTCTCACTCGCCCTCCGGACCAGCTCAGCGGCCTCACCGTCCCTGCCTGTCTGTTCCCTTCCTCAGTCTCGCCGAGTGTCTGCTCTGTGTCCCGACAGCACATTACGTTTCAGTGAACACTTACCGTCTCTCCCACGAGGCTGTGACCTTCTTAAGGGCAGGGCCGTATCTTATTCCAGCTTCTGTTTCTGGAGCCTGGCATGGTGCCTGAGGTGCTCAGCAACTATCCTTTGAATCACATGTACGACCGTTTTCATGTGGCAGTCCTCGAGGGAGCCAGGGCTTTCTCCCAGAGGAGACAGTCAACTTGTGGGCGTTCCTTTATTTTATTATTATTATTTTTTTACCCTCACCAGAGGATATGCTTATTGATTCCAGAGAGCAGGGAGGAGAGAGAAAGAGACTGAGAGAGAAGAGAGGGGACGGGATGGGAGGGGAGAGGAGAGAAAGAGAAAAACGTTGATGAGAGAGAGAAACATTGATCGGCTGCCCCCTCATACTAGCCCCAACTGGGGATCGAACCCACAACCTAGGTATGTGTCCTGACCAGGAATCGAACCCGCAGCTTTTTGGCACATGGGACAATGTTCCAACGGACTGAGCCACCCGGCCAGGGCTCGGGCCATTTCTTGTTCAGCACCTGACAGTGTGCCCACAAACGCGCACTCTGCCGCAAAGCCCAGCGGCGGTCTCCTTCCCAAACCAAACAAGCCCTCGCTGGGGAATTAAACACGACAATGGCTACTTTCTGGGAGCGAGTGCACCTGAGGGTGTCCACGGGAAGCGTGGCCCCTGGCCTGGCCGCTTAGGAAGCCAGGCGCGGAGCCGGTGGGCGAGGAGCTCTTCTTCACCTCTTGACTCATTGTCTCCCCCACACTGATGCCCACACAGGGTGGTGGTCGACTTGAGGGAAGAGGGTGACATGATCGTGTCTATATGATCGTGATTTGGAGGGGGAGGTGCTTAAGGACAGGATGGGGGAGGTCGGAGATAATGCCAGGGAAGAGTGACAGGGCACATGCGATTCTAGTGCCAGAGGTTGTTCATTGAAGTTACGTTTATGAGGACAGGACAGTAAGCCCGGCCCTGAGAGAAGCAGACAAGCTACTTGGAAGTTTGGAAAAAGGAAATGACTATCATTTTTTGAATCCTCACCTGAGGACATTTTCACTGATTTTTAGAGAGAGGGGGAGGGAGAAAGAAAGGGAGAGAGAAGCTTTAGTCAGCTGCTTCTGAGCAGGGCCGGGGGATCCAACCCACACCCAGGTATGTGCCCCTGCGGGGGTTAAATTGGCGACCTCTTGGTGTACAGGACGACATTCCTACCAACTGAGCCACACCAGCCAGGGCGAAAATGAGTAGCATTTTTCATAAAATAGGCTCTGGAATATTCCTATAATTTGTAGGAGACAGTACAACTAAGTGGTTAAGCACTTGAGCTTTGGAGTCAGACGCACTTGGATTTGGTGATCAACCTGCCCTCTTGCTAGTTGTGTGAACTTGTGCATGTGAGCGATCCTCAGTTTTCTCATCTGTTGAATGGGGTAATAATAACATATGACTCAAAATGTTCTTGTGAGAATTCAATAAGAAAGTACTTGTTAAGCCCATTTTAGCTCCTAGTAAGTGCTCTGTAAATGATCACTCTTCTTATTTTTGTAATTTGTAACTAAAAGCCAGAAAAGGGAGATTATACTGGGAAAGGCATGACCCGGGAGTTCATAGGGATTAAGCTCACAGGAAACTAACCTGTGGTCTCCTTCTGACAGCTAGCACAGAATTTGCAGGGCTCTTAGGAAACATTTGTCTCATAAGAAAAATCATGCATGACCAGAGAAACTGGGGGTTTCAGGAAAAGTGAGTTCATAGCCCTCTTACCTCTCTGGGGAAAGAGAGAGAGATTGATTGATCGATTGATTGATTGAGAGACTGAGATTAGACTATGGAAGGAAGAGTTATATTTGGGAAGGTGAAGAGATTGGTCAAGTTTCTTAGCCTTTAGCCTTTCTAAGGCCTCATTTAAAAATGAAGTTAGTAAGTTTAGTTGCAGACTGGCCGTCCATGTAACTAACATGCAGACTTTTTTTTTTTAAGTTGAGCCAACATTTAAAAATTGGAGATTTTACTCAAAAACAGAGATTTCTGCAATCTGTTGAAAAATCAGATCTGATCAACCAAGTTCCTGGTCCTCTATGGGCACCAAGGCTGCCGCCTGTGTTGGCCAAAGAATCTAGTTTTCCAGTTCTCTCGTGGCCGAGCACTTTGGGGTCTGTGCCGGTCCCTCAGCCAAGCCTACTTCTCTTGTATGTAACCCGACTGGCTCAATAATTTCTAAAGTCCTACATAAATTAAAAAATCTCTAATTCTGTGAAAAAATAAATATGCTCTAGAAAAATAAAATCTGTGCATCGGGCAGAGGCCAGGTATGGGTGCCCTTTGTGACATTAGTTTTTCTCTTCTGAGCGCTGAACATGCAGAGATCCAAACCCATTCCCTGAGGTGGGCACCAGGTTAGAGGTGAAGGAGTAGGGTCGGAGCAGAAAGAAGGAATCTGGGATCCTCTCAGAAGCCAAAGCCACTCAGCCGGGAGTGGAGAGGCACCCCAGGGCGGATCGGCTCCTAGGGCCCCTGGAATGCAGAATGTTTTTGAAATGGCTGGTTTGTCAGGTGCCAGCAGAGCCTGGCGCACACAGCTCCCAGCTCTTCTTTCCTCCGTCACCCCCGCCCCTGGCCCTGGCCTTCCTCTCACCCCGCACCCCGACGCCCCTGCCCCTCGCGGCCTCTGCTCCCGCCTCCACCGGATTTGCCCCTGCTTTCCTGGCAGGTTCGCTGAGAAACAACCGGGTCTCCATGGCAACGTGAAGACGGCTGGAAAAAAAACAACCTGCAGCTAAATGCAGCTGCCCCTCATTTAATATCGACTCTGCTCTGGCACTGACAGAACAGATAATGGGCGATAACACACCATTATGTTGCGGGGAAATGAAATGCTTCAGCAGAAGGCTGTCATGCTGGGGGGATTTATTTGTTACTGTATCAGCGCTGATTTCTCTTTATTTCCCTCCATTTCTTTTCATTCCTTCTTTTCCATGCAGACTTTTTTTCTCTCTCCCTCCTTCCATTCCCCTCCCTCCCTCCTATAACTTCTCTCTCTCTCTCTCTTTTACTTTTTTTTTTTCATTTCCCCTCCCTCTTTCTCTCCATCTTCGAATCACTTATGGGGATATAGGAAAGCAAACATGTCTAATAATAGCAATTATTTGCATAATGGCCTACAAGTTACAAAGCGTTTCCAAAGACACTTTCTTTTTTCATTTGGTTGATGAGACGACCTTGTGAGATGTGTAGGACTTAGGTGCTGATATTTATTTTACAGATTTTAAAAAGGTCTCAGAGACGTGGAGCAATCTGCCCGAGGTTGGGTAAGCAAGGGTCAGATCCTTCATTCCCACCCAGATTTCCCTGCACTGGCCCCTAAACTGGATTCCCTCTCTACCACATGGACACTGCAGTCACCAATTCCTGCTCACTTTATCAGGCCCTGAACAAGTCCCCCAGGCTTTGGGACTTCAGAAGCAAGCTCTTTAGATCTTACCGTATATTAGTAGCTTCTCGCAGATCCTGCCTGGCAACAGCCTTGGTTGTTGATAAGACTGGATTATTTTTGTTTTTATTTTTAAACCTGACACATCTCTCTTTGCTCTTTACCTTCCATTGTATCGCTGTGTAATCATGTACTCTTGGCACACAGAAAGGACACGGTGTACTCTTGGGCTTGCAGGTGGGGGCTGTTGGTGGATGCCAGTTTTTTCTTTTGCCAAAAGACCACATGGTACATTGAGAACCAAGAGGCACCTTTGCTGGGCCTGGAGCCCTCCTCTAAGCTGTTGGCGTTTATTAAGATTTCTTTCTTAGATCTTCTTGGTTGGATCTCCATATAGCTTTCATCTTCTCTTGAATTATTACTTCGTGGACTCTCTAAAGCCTGGGCAGATCTGGGATAGAGTTCCTGAGTTCTTTTGGTCTTGGGAGGTTTACAAATGGACATTCTAATTGTTTTCATTTCTGGTAATGGCTGATGAGGAAAGAACTGAATGACCTAAAATGTATATGGACATCTAGAGGCCATACAGCATGAGTGACGAAAACAGTGGCTTTTTAATCATGAGAAAGAATGATTTGTGCTGATAAAGAAAATGATGCTTGTGTTTCACAGCAGGGGTTTTTAACCCAGGATCACTCACTGAAAACATACACAAAATTTTGTATAGACAAGGCAGTGCAGTGCAGTGGTTCAAGCCACGGGCTGTAGCCATACTGGCCAGGGTTTTTACTCTGCCACTCGCCAGGTCTGTAGCTTTGGAAAAGTGACCCTCTCAGGGCTTTGGATTTTTGAATGCGTCTATGACTAAAACAAGAATCACTGTTCTGTGTTGTTCCTCTTCTGTCTTCTTTTTTCCCCCCACATACCTGCACATGAACCTCCTCCTGCGAGTTCTGTTCTCTGGCAGGCATGCCTGCTTTTAGCTGTGGCAAATGCTCTCCTGGTGGTGGTCGGGGAAGCTAAGGAAATGGGGCTGCGAAAATTATTTCATTGGATTCTCACCATAATCCTACAGAGTTGGCAAGGCAATTACTAGTAGATCCTTTGTTAGAAGTCAGGAGAATGAAGGGCTCGAAGAGATAAACAGGTGTTGATTTTATCTCCAAATTAAACTTCAAATCTGCCCACACGTGTCCATCCCACTGGCACTTCCAATCCTATGCCCCATCATCCGTTACCCCAGTGACTGTAGCAGCCTAGCAACCGTCTCCCTGCTTCACTCTTAGGGCCTCCCATTGATTATTTACGTAACAGCCAGTGCTCTTTCTAAAGTATAAATCATACCAGGCCACTGTAAGTTTTAGACCCTTTCATGGTTCCTGCATTTTTTAGAATAAGGGCCACACTCCGTGACAAGGTTTGCGAAGCCCAGTGTGACCCAGCTCTTGACCGCCTCTGCAGCCCCATCTTACACTGCTCTCCCCTTACTTCTGACCCACTGGCCCCACTCGCTTCCAGCCTCACCAAGCTCTTTTCTGCCCTTGCCAGTCTCTCTCTCGCCATCCCTCCAATGGCTAACTTGTGCTCATTGGTAAGTTTCAGTTTTTAACTCTGCTTCTTTAAGAGGACTTCTCTAATCCTTCCAGCCTGATCTTTCTAATAACTTAAATTTTATTTTTTAATTATAGCTTATATTCAATATTATTTTGCATTAGTTTTGGGTATACCCCACCCTGATCTTGTCTTCACAGGGCTCACCACGGTTCACACTTATATCCACCTGTGGGCCCCTTGTTTTGAGGGCCACCTCCCTCACCAGACCGCAAGCTTGATGAGGACAAGTTTCATGGCAACATCATTTGCCAGCAGATATTCAGCACATAGCTCATTGCCCGCTTCAGAGCTGGATTACTGTAAATGTTTGTTAAAAAACTGAGGCCTTCATAGGGGCCAGGATGGTATGAGACTGTGCCACTCTGCTTCTGAAATAATTCCCAACACTCTTTGTTTTTACTTAAAACACAGCTGAAAGTTCCTGGAAGAGCATGTGGCCTGGCATGTAGTAGGAGCTTAATACATGTCTGAATAAGTGAAGCAATATATGATGAAAAAAGGAATGGCATTTTTACATGCTTGTAAGTTCCACTGCTGGGCCCTCCGTGTATTTACGGTGTTAAACCATATAGCGCTATGCCACTGTCCCCACGTGGCGCTGTTATCCTCCCTGCTTCCGGTGGGCTGGGTGTCCTGCCCACCCACCCACCCACTCACTGCTGCACGTGAACCCAGACTGCCTCTGACCTATCATTTCCCCTTTTTCTTTCCATTGCCGAAGTCGGCTCTGAGTGAGGAAGCGGCTTGGCTGAAAAACAAAGGCCCTGGTATTTTTTTTCCTGAAGAATACCATTAGGACCAAGGCTGTGATTAATACACATAATTGAAACAAATGGCAGCTAACTGCAGAAAACCATCTCCCAGCTGTCGGAGGAAGGAAATTGCTGACAGCCGGTCCCCACTGAGTGGCTACTGAGAGAGGAGGTGGGAGCAGGAGAGAATCCACGCTGCCACCCCGCACCCCTCCAGGCTGTTGGGCCCTGAGGGCTCGGCCTCCTGTGCCAGCTTCACGGTAGAATTGTAGCATCGTCAGCTTCGGGGGCTGGGGCGCAGAGCTGGGCTTTCTGTGTCTGGGGCTGGCTGGGCAGGAGGCTCTGTCCTACACAGTGGGCTGTCAGAACCCTTGTGTCCCGACAGCATCACAGCAACCCCCGGTGACTCTCCCTGCGAGGGGACAAGCTGCTTCTGGACCTGTTTCAGGCCGCGGCTTTCCTTCTGTCCTTGTTTGTCCGTCCAATGCCAGCGGGCTGGGGAGCTGGTGGGGAGGAAGCAGGTCTGGGTTCTCACTGTGAGTCTGCTCTGCGACCCGGAACAGAGCTCTCACCCTCCTGGGCCTCACTCTGCTCAGTCTGTAGTATGAGGTATCAGACCGAAGATCACTGTCTGCTCAGCTCTAAGAGTCTGTGTTGGAAAAAAATACATGTAAAGTATATGTATAAAATTTAAATATATAATATTCTATCACCTATCCATTATCTATCTATCATCTATCATCTATCTGTCATCCTTCTATCATCTATATATCATCTATCTATTTACCTATCTATATCTATGATCTATCTATGATCTATGATCTATCATCTATTTAACATCTATCATCTATCTGTATCTATCTATCTATATCTATCTATATCTATCTATCTATCTACCTATCATCTATCTATCATCTATCTATCTATCTATCTATCTATCATCTATCTATCTATCTATCTATCTATCTATCATCTATCTATCTATCTATCTATCTATCTATCTATCTATCTATCTATCTATCTATCATCTATCTATCATCATCCATCTATCTATCTATCTATCTATCTATCTATCTATCTATCTATCTATCTATCTATCTATCTATCATCTATCTATCATATCTATCTATCTATCTATCTATCTATCTATCTATCTATCTATCTATCTATCTATCTATCTATCATCATCTATCTATATCTATCTATCTATCTATCTATCTATCTATCTATCTATCTATCTATCTATCTATCTATCATCTATCAATCTATCTATCATCTATCTATCTATCTATCTATCTATCTATCTATCTATCTATCTATCTATCTATCATCTATCTAATCTATTTATAACCTACCACCTTTTTCTTATTCTCCTGTTTTACACTCAGCACCCAGAAAGTCATATGGCCTTTGTGTTAGTGGGAACAGTACCTACCTCTGGCACAGGACTTGACTCACACATACACTGGAAGACTGGGACCTGAAGCTCAGGGTACTCAGCGCACACAGGTGTCCTCGGCCACCATGTCAGAGTTGTCCTTATACTTTTGTTTTGACTCTGTTTGGCAAAAACAAAACATCTCAGAAACCAGACAAGTGAAAAGCAAAGCCTAGGGCTCTAGTATTTGATGAAGCTTTCTTCTGGGTCTTTGGTGGGGAGAATTTTGCCACGTGGCACGTAGTCACCCAGCACACCTACATCGTTATCAACAAGACGTGAGCTCAGAACTCAGGCCGCAAGGGGCTGGGAGTCCGCTGAAGAGCAGTGTGGGCTCCCCGGCTTTGGAATTCAGTGCACCCAGGGCCCGGTCCCTCTGGGAAACTGCGCTGTGAGTGCTGACTCTGGAAGTGTGCCCGCCGAACGCAGGGCCTGGAAGGCCGTGGGCAGAGAATGTCCCTGAAGACCTAACCTTCCTGCGCTTCCTGCACACGCTCTGTACTGTTTTGTCACCTCATTTTATTCTCAAACAATGCAAGAAGTGAAGTGCTCTTTTTATGAATAGGAAAACTGAGGATCAGGGAACTCTTTTATATTATAATATAATTCGATTATATAATTTTATATCAAATTAATCATATATATATATATATATATAAAACTGCTTTTGTTCAAAGTTACTGTTAGTTGCAAGTATCAGTAGTAACATTTAAAAAAATAATTTGTTGATTTTTAAAGAGAGAAGAAGGGAAAGGGAGAGAGAAACACTGATGTGAGAGAGTAACACCAACTGACTGCCTCCTGCACGCCCCCTACTGGGGATCCAGCCTGGAACCCAGGCATGTGCCCTTGACCTGGAATTGAACCAGCAACCTCCTGGTGCATTGGATGCTGCCCACCCTACTGAGCCACACCGGCCAGGGCAGTAGTAACATTTTTAAAATGCTTTGTTGCCAAAGAAGAAAAAACAATTACTTTGTCCAAATAGAAGGGGACTTCTGTAGGACTTTAACAAGAGGGATAGCATTAGAACCTCAGGAATTTTGCTTCTCCCTCTGCCCTCTGATTATGCCTGTGACTTTATATATGACCCCTGTGCAGTGCTGTGTCAGTTTTGGAACCTTACGCAATTGACCTTCAAACCCATTACTGTTGCAACTAAGGCCACCCCCCTGAGGAATTCAGTTCCATATTCAGAAGCCAGAAGTCTTCCCTGCTGCTGGCATTTTCTGCTGAGCTCCTCCTCTACCTCACTTGAGAGTCACAAGGTGTTAGAGAGATCAAAACCACTGAACATGAGGGAAAGGTTGGGGATCCCTGCCATCTTGTCACTGTTACCTTTTCATATGGGCAGCCCTGCTTCCAAAATTATATTTTGAATTTTCCATTTATTCTCACTGCTGTGAAGCCCCTGATGAAGCTCCAGTCCTGATGTGATGATATTTGGAGGTGGGGCCTTTGGGAAGGATTAGGATTGGGTAGAGTCATGAGGATGGAGACCCTGCGCAGGCCAGAGCACTCTGTCTCTCCATCACATAAGGATACAAGAAGAAGGCTGCCATCTGCACACCAGGAAGAGGGCCCTTCCCAGGCACCAAATCATCTGTGAGCACCTTGATCTTGGAAGTCCTGGCCTCCAGAACATGGAGAAACAAATATCTGTCATTTGAGCCCCCAGTCTTTGGTATTTGAGTGTAGCAGCCCCAGCTGACTAAAATATTTGCCTTGCAAGGGCTGGGAGCTCTCTTACAGGCATGGGCTTCCTTGTTTTTATTGCCCTGGGAATCAGCTCCACGTTGGTATATAGATGGTGGGGCCTGAAGAAAGGAGTAAAGCACCAAGTGCATCTGAAATAATTCCAACTTTGAGACACTTTTTATTATTTTAGAGAGTGCAGATAGAGCATTCGCTGAGGTATTGCCCTGGCCCTTTACGTAATGTTCGGCTAGCACAGTCCTGAGCTGCATGCAGATAATGTGCTAGGCAGCTAGAAAAATCACCTGTCTGAACTGCTCCTGATATATTCCCCCTCCCTCTGTGTCTCTCTTCACAGTAAACACATCGATACAGAGCAGCTAGCAAAGGAACACCTCTTATCAGAGGTGCCTGTGGGTTCTGGTGGATGCCACACACCTCCGAACAGCAGACAGGCAGAAGAGGAAGTCAGGGATGAGGCAGGCACACCCTCTCTGAGGAGCAGAGAGTGCTGGTGGGTGCTGGGGATCAGAACATGGAGGAAGACAGAAGGACTGTCTTAGTTTATGGTGATGGGAATGCCATTGACAGCCAAGTAAAAGAATGATGATGGTGATGATGATGATGATGGTGATGGTGACGATGATGACGATGGTGATGATGATGGTGATGATGGCGATGATGGCGATGATGATGGCGATGGTGATGATGGTGATGATGATGGTGAAGATGATGGTGATGATGGCGATGATGATGGTGATGATGGTGATGGTGGTGATGATGGTGATGATGGCGATGATGGCAATGATGATGGTGATGTGATGGTGATGGTGATGGTGAAGGTGATGGTGATGATGAAGGTGATGGTGATGATGATGATGATGATGGTGATGATGGTGATGATGATGGTGATGATGGTGATGATGGCCATGATGATGATGGTGATGTGATGGTGATGGTGAAGGTGAAGGTGATGGTGATGATGGTGATGATGGCGATGATGGTGATGATGACATCACCAAGTGCTTACTGTATGCCAGGCTCTGCTCTAAATGCCTTCTTTACATGTATCATTTCATAAACCTCACTATAATCCCAGGTGAGACCCACTGTTTTATATTATTACACCCAATTTTTAGGTGAGGAAACTGAGACTTAGAGAGTTTCAGTAACTTCCCAAGTTCACAGAGGTAAACAGTCAAGAGCTTTTCTCAACCCTTCGTGCGATTCCAAACAAGAATCCCCACTGATTTGGGAGTGATAGTGATTCTGGAAGCTCTAGTCTTTCCCTCCCCTTCAGAAGGACCTGCCAGTGTTTTTAAGGAAAGTTTGCTCCTTTGAGTTGTGAGCTGCTGGGGGAAGGAAGAACACGGGCTCAGGTGAAGATGAATCTGAGTGAAGCTCAGCCTAGGCCTGGAGCTAGAAAGGCAGAGAACTGCAACATTCAGAGCTGGGGGAGGTAACGTTTGGAACACGATTTGCTTTTGCGTGTTCCGCCTGCTTTCTGAGGCACCTAGAGAAATTTCTTACTTAAGTTTTTCAGATGAGAAGTACAAAGAGATAAGACACTTTGCATTTTCCTCTCCTTAGTAAGATTTTGGTGTTGACTTTACTAATTACTTATTTCCTTATTTAGTCACATTAAGCTAAAATTTACCTTTGCATAGTGTGGGTTGGGGGGAGGGTTTATAAAACAAAAAGAGAAAATGGTTACTCTGTTCTGTGGGGTCAAGTCAGGAAATTAGTACCAATCCCCACTACTTCAGGACAATTGTTTGTATTCAAATAACAAATGCACTGATTACAAAAGAATATCCATTTTTTAATTGCTTGCAAGATTCCCTTATATCCTGGGAGAGACTAAATCAGCATTTCTTTCGAAAAGCATTTGTTAATTTTTCAATTCAATCACACCAATCTTTCTCTCAATTAGAAGGAATTAGTGAGATTTTATTCTATTAAACTGCAGGTAAGCAGCGTTGTTGCTTGAATAATCAGCTTTCTCTGCAGTGCCTTCTTTGGGTGGATGCGTTTCCTCATTTGCATCTCTTATTTGGTATAGCTTTTAAAAACTGCCACTTTCAGGCAAGATGCACTGATGTCTCTGAAATGAATTGGGGCATTTGGACACTTATGACAGTGGGGTTGGCACAGAGGTGGTGGCCTCTTGCAGATTTAAGTGGAGGGTGTAGGCTTACACCCTATTAGTTCTAAAACTTTGGTTCTCTGAGCTGAGACGTTCATGGTTGGCAATAAAGGAAGTTATTTCTGTAATTTAACGTTAAGAGGGGGAAGGCCATGAAGCTGAGTCCGTGCCCCGTGGTCCAGCTGAAATATGAGTGATTTCTCGGAGATTTGGGCTGCCCTACGGATCCCAATTTAAACAGTCTTTTTCAGGTAGCATCCGCTGCCTTCATTCCTCACCCAAGACAAAACCCATGAATGACTTAGGATGATAAGTGTTTCAAGTGGCAGTGGCAGAAGTACAGAAAGGACTCCTTGGCATATCCCTTATCACGCTCTGCAGACCTTTCATTCTGCGATGGCTTCTGGAGCTGGAGCACTTTATCATGTAAAGTTCAGTCCATGTGTTTTGTGATCACGTGGAAGCTTTTCACTGTGGCCATAGTATATGCATTTGGGGCCTGGGAACCCCTCAGCATTTTTCTCTCTGCCTTTTGGTCCCACAAAGCAATCTTGAGCTTTGGAAAGGCATTGGAGGAAAACTGAACTGTTTTGCCCCGACTTCCACACTCGCTTACAGCTTCTAACCAACACTGCTTCTTAAGGTGGCATCATCTTATCATGATTCCAACGGGGCACCCCTCTGAGTGTGGGGTGATTTGGGCACAGAGTTGAGGTTAGCAAATACTTCCCCTCCTCCAGCAAGGCTGCAGGGTGGTGGGATTCTTGGGAGAAATGTTCTGGACCTTGTATTTCTCAGCCTTTCCATGTTTCACTTCGTAAACTTTGCAGGGCAGGAGCTTCGTCTTAGACATTGCTGAGCTATTGCAATGAGCTCCTTTGAAGCAACCGACATGGCTTGTTTCATTTTAAGATTTAAATTGTAATTTTTCATAGGCTACCAATTGTAAGTGCTACCATTTATTAATTACTTACTGATGATCTGGCACAGCACTGAAGGCTTTTCGTATATTATGGCATTGAGTCTCCACAAGCTTATGACTTATAAATTATTATGTTTTTCTAATTTGCAGATGAGTAAACTGAGGTTAAGTAATTTGCTGGAAAATCAGATGGCTTCTAAGAAAAGGAGGGATTCAACTTCAAAGCTTGAGCAATGTCTCAGCCCTGCCTTTCCTTATGCATTTTGTATGTTAACTCAATGTTTTTGTTGCTCCTGGGCCACAGCACTCAGATTTCATGAGAACTTACAGTTCTGTTCTCTAGAATTCTTGATTAGTAACCTTTCCTCTTTCCAGTAGAGAGGGAGGGTTTTAAAAACGGGTGGCTGCTTACTTATGTCCTTTGGCTGTCTCTAAAGTATGAAAAATTCTTTTTGTCCACCACCTGACAGCTCTCAAGTTGACTAGTTTGAGGACATGTTTTAGCCCCCTCTCTTCATGCAGAGAAAATAAAAGACTGGCCACAGTAGATCCCATTTTCTACGCTAGCTCACATGTGCCACGCCACACAACTGGGGAAATAATAAGGACACGAGTGGAAAGGAGGTTATGGGGCTGGGCACCCAATGGACACATAATGAATTGTTGATTATTGCAGCCCCCTCCTTGGCTTGCAGCCAGCGTAGATTTTTCTTGGCTGTGGCTGAGAGCTGACACCTGCAGGCTTGTTTCATGTACGTAGCTGAGTAGTCAAAGTGCTCTCTCCACTTTACAGGGCAAAGCACTATGCAGAGTCCGAATTGCAGTCACTAGGAGATGTGATTTGGGGGACTTCCTGGCGTTCCCCCAACCCTCCAAATTGTCCTTCTGATGCCTGAAACATCACAGTTTTGGCTTGATTCCATTGGATTGAACAATATTCCCTCCTTAAAGAAGTGCAAGTCTTCTCAGGAGGGGAGGTAATTATTATGTCCCTAACATAATAATATGATCTTTGGTGCCCCCAAAAGGGCATTAATCTAAGTAAGATGCTGAACAGCATTATGCTTTGTCAAGGGAAGTTAGGGTTGTGTGTGTGTGTGTGTTTTAACATACCTTGTGATTGCTAGGTGTCCAGAGATGCCTATGTCCCATGCCAAAGGAAGGTCACTGTCAACCTCCTTGAACTTTCCAGGGAGGCAAGAACTTTCTGGAGTTAGCCTGGATTGCTTGCTTCTGGGAAGGACTTGGACAAAAGAGGCTCTACATAAGGAGCTGAAGGGAGCTTTTCTCACATCTAGACCAGTGAGACTCAGGTTAATTCCTCCACAGGAAGTAAAGGAGAAATGATTCTTGGCAATCAGCCCCAACATTAGAAATGCTGCTGGCCTGAATCCCTGGGAGGCTGAGGTGGGCTTGGAGGCTTCAGACGAGGCATCAAGTGATCCATGTCACTCCCCCTGTGCATGAGGTTCGAGGTTGCCCAGTGAGGCTGTGCAGGGCAGGGGTAGAGAGCGAAGGCTTTGGGGTCAGCCAAACCTGGTCGTGAGCCCTTATGCTGCCTCTTATCGGCTGAGCCACTGTGGACAGGTCGCAAAGCCTCAACCCTTACGTCTATAGAACAGAGGCTATCGCAGTGCTTGCCTGTTGGACTTCTGACAGCTCCATGAGATGGTCCAGGCAAGGAGGTGAGCATGGTGCTCAGCATGTGGCTGAGAATGGGTTGCTACCGTTTTATTAAACGGCGTAGCCCCATGGCCAATGAAAAGCGTCCTATAGGGGAACAAACCACATGGAGCAACTGAATCTAGGGAACCACTTAGGAACCTGGGAGGTGGAACTTGACCTCTAGCAATCCTCAACTCTTTGCAGATTCATCTCCCTTTATATAGATTGTTAGATGATGGGTTCTAATGATACTGTGTAGCTCCCCTTCTGCGGGGGACTGAGCCCCAACTGTGTCTGAGAAAACACCCTCATCTGTGTAGTTGGGGTCCTATTCAGCATGGACAAGAAAATGAAACATGTCTTTCACAGATCTGCAGGAAACAGTCATCCTGGGCACTTCAGGAACTTTCTTGAGAGTTACTGAGATGGACCCTTACTTGTCCTTGAAAAAGAATTCCTTTTTGGCTTTAGACATATATGTTTGTTTACAGTTCAACTGCCAAATATTGAGAATGCTCTGACCTCTCTGTGGATGGATGTTTATAAGGCTCCCCAAATATGGTCCATGTCAGCGTCGGATCGAAGTTATCCATGTATTTCAGATGAGCTGGGAACAGGATGCAGTTTGCCAGGCAGGAATGGGTCTCTAGAGGTCTGTCCCCACCTACAGGGGCCTTGAGGAGTGGGTCTGAGGCCGTAGCGGGGTGGCTGGCTCACCTGTCTTATGGAGACAAGGGGCTTCTCTTTCAGAGAGCACCCGAGGGCCAGAGCACCCTGACCCCTTGGAATGCCCGCCAGGCTCGCCCCAGCTCCTCCTTCCCATCTCCTTTTTATTTTCCCTCACTGGCACTGTGCACAGATTTATTATCCGCCTTTTGATGCCTTCCTCAGCCACCGGGAAGAGAAATAAAGGGGACAGGGAGAATCCAATCTCCTTGTGCCTGGCCCCTCCTCACTGCCTCGCTTTGTCTTTGTTTCCCCTCCTTTCTATTTCTCTTAAAAGATACCTGTGCTGCTGCTCTGCATTGGGTTAGAGTTTCTTTCTCCCTCCTCCCTGTCTTTTGCTCTTTTTAATTGTTTTGGTGCTTTTGTTTTCCCCTGGACTTGAGCGCAGTGGGAAAGGTCAGCTGTCGCAGGGCTGGACGCAGCTGATAAGGCCTCAGTGGGTTGCGCGGCGTCATTAAGGTCATTAAGCGGAGCGCCCTCCCTGGAGCAGCCTCCGCTGGGGGAGGGCGGGGGGGGGGTCGGAGAGTAGGCGAGGCAGCCCACCTCAAGGGCCTGGCTCAGCCACGTGAGTGCTGATCAGCCCACTACCCCACCCTTCTCCAGGGGCAGATGCTACCCAGGGCCAGCTCTGGTGACTCTGGGACAGTGACATTCATGTGCATCTGATGAGACACACCTGCAGGGGGCCTTGGAGAAAGGACTGGATGGGGCAGTAGGCATCCAACATCCAGTATCCAGGAGATCAAATTTCTGAAGTCCCTTCAATTACTGGGTTCATGTGTCTACCCCATGGTTACTTTACAACTAACTCATTTATGTAAAAATCGGAAAGTCTGGGTTTTGGTCTTGGCTCTATTACTAATTCCTTTGGACAAACACTGAACTTTGCCAGGCTTGTAAAAAGAAGTAGAAAATGTGGTTTCAAATGTACCTTCCATTGCCAATAGCTAGAGTTCACCTTACCAGCTCTACCTGCAAAATAAAAGTGAGGAGTGTATCTCTACTCTGACAAGGATGTGAAACCAGTTAATTCTTTCTCTCTAAGAGCCCTGAGGTAAACCCCAAGTCAGAGTCCTTGGAACTCATCCATATAGTCTGTCCTTCAAGAAAATTTGTGATGGAATACTGCAGAGCTCTTAAAGAAATGATGGACGTCTTCTGGAATGGCAAAAAAGAGAAGAAATATATAGATAGTAATACCATTGACTTGCATAATTCCTGATGTGTTTTCAAAGCCTGTTCACACTTCCTAATGATCTGGCGTAAGGCTCCTCTCTCTTAGCCTGCCTTAGAAAGATGGCATGATGAACTCTGACGGAACTCTTGTCTTCCCTATCAACTGACTGCATGACTATATGTTCGCTGAATGGATGAACAAGTGATTGAATGAGTGACTGAGTAACTTGAGGCCTTCAAACAGCACCAAGTAGCACATAGTCAACTGTGCTTATTTGGCTCCCGCTGGTGCCAAGCTCAGTAATGGTTGGAGACAGGTTTTCGTAGATAACATCGGCCATGAGGGGTGTGCCATCAGGTTTCATGGATAGTTCTGCTGTCTTGCCATAGGAAAGGGAATAAAAAGAATAATGACTAGCTTGAGTCACCCAACAGGGTTGCTGTCTAGGTGAACAACCACAGAGCCCCTAGAAAATCACACAGTGGGTCTTTTAACTTCTCATCTCAAGGTAGGGCCTTTTATTCAAAACCCAACTCTTAAGATGAACAACAGAATTGAAATCAGACCCACGTCTAGTCACATTCTAAATTCCTTCATTGTCAATTATTGTTATTCTAGTGGGAGAGCCTTGAACCCCTGACTCTCAGTAAGTACTAGCTTCCTCTTTTAGAAACGACAGACAATAATACCTAAATATGTTGTTGTGAAGATTATATTAAATATTATCTGCATAATGCTAGACCAGAGCTAAGGCCCCTGATAGACGGTAAGCTTCAGAAATGATATCTGGTATCATCACCATCATCACCATCACCCCCATCCCCATCTCAGGGACTGGAGGCATTTCTGGGTATGGAAAACAGCGATAGTAATTCCTACCCCCCCAAGGTCATTGTAGAATTCAAAATACAACATTTGAAAGGGCCTGTCACTGTGCCAGGCACACCAGTAGAGGAACAGTAAGCACTAGCTCCGTTTCTTTCATTTACGGTGTCTTCCTACCTTTCGGCTTCCGTTGAGGGCAGTGGGGCACTATTGCTCTTTTGTCAAGTGGCCCAGTGTCTTTGAGGGGTGCTCCAAGGCCCCAGCAGGTGGGTGGTCTTAGCTGGTAGAGGAGTGGATAGTGGGGTGGCGGAAAGGAGAAGGAAGGGTGAGCAGCACTCGGGGACAAAAGAGAGATCTTTTCCTGCCAAACCTGAGTGCACCAGAGGCTCCCGTTCTGAAGCTTTTGTCAAGTTTCTGCCTGTTCCTAGAGCTACCCTGGTAAGTCCCAAGGGAACTCTACTGTTTGCATAAACCATCCCATACAACCTAATTAGCTCCTTATAATACAGAAGACACAGATGAGCTCAAATTCAAACAACTGGAAAGCAAAGCTGTTTATTGATGGTGGTGTATGTACAGTGATAATCGGGGATGAGCTAGCTGGCTCCGAGGTACCGTGGAATCGCAGAGAGCCTTCTGCGTCCTCGAAGGGAGTCAAGTTATTCTCAGGATGACTTTAAAGTTCATAAAAAGTTATATGCCATAGCAATGAATACAGTACTTACATTGTTAATGTGATTATTTGTTCTGCAAAAACCAGAATGTCAAGTTTGAAATGTCAAGAAGCTCACAGCTGACAAAAAGTATCCAATGAATTCAAGCATGTTCTTTGCCAGGGACTTGAGTTGAGAGTTTTTATTTCATTTGCTTAATTTTTTTAAACCTTCTGACGTGCAGCCCCGGTAGAGAGACCCACCATCCTGGTTTTCCAGGGACTGTTCCTGTTTGAGCACAGGAAGCTCCGTGTCCTGGGAAAGCCTCAGTCCCGAGGAACCTGAGATAGTTGGTTGCTCGAGTTGGAGCACCTGGCAAACCCCTTTTCAGGAGAGTGCAGTGTTTTGTCCAACACCTGACTGACAACACACAAAGGTGCTCTGATCCAGTGGGTCTTCCAACTCGGATTTAGCTGACAAGTAAAAGTTTTACAGAAAAGGGAAGCAGCAAAATAGGGTTGGCTACTTTTTATTTTGCCAAATCACAACATTACCAAATTTCATCTGTCATCATCATTTTACATAAAATAGGAAATTCCAAAACCAAAAAAGTAGAAAAGAGTAGAACAAAAGTTCCATGTTCCCAGTGCCTAGCACCTTGTTGGGCAGATAGAGGTTCCTGTAAAAGCTGCAGAAGGTTGCTTTACAAAATTAGATAATGTATTTGCAAGTAGTTTGGAAAATGTGATGTGCTATGCAAATGTGGGATTTTTTTTTTTAAAAGAAATGAATAGCTCATCTCCCATAAGAATACTGTTGGCAGAGGTCTTCACAAAAGTTACCCAACACTCAATAGGAGGCAGCATGACCTATTGGAAAGAATATATTATCAGGAGTTTGACCTTGGCTTGTATGTTAAATCTGCTTCCTTTTAGCTGTGGCATTGTACAGGCATGTCATCCTTTCTGAAACTCAGTTTTATCATCTGTAAAGTGGGGCTAGTAAAACTTTAATTCACAGGGCTTTTGAGAGCTAAATAAGAAACACACCAAAGTATTTGAATAAAAGAGCTCTCCTTTCAGATGACATATGAACACACAGATGTGTTACCCCTGTTAATAATACATTGGTTCTAGTTGTAAATGTTTTGATCCCTTGTAACTTAAATCACCAACACAAGTCCTGGTTAATTCTTGTCAAACGCTATGTATGGAGCGCTCGTTATATTCAGACCCTCTGTATAGAAAAGCCTGGAGCATAATACAGGTTCAGTGAGTGCTAATTTCCTGTTACACTGTGGCAAAAACAAAATTTACCTCTAGAAAAAACTCTAATAGTTTGAGATGAAGAAATGAGGAAAATGAAATAAACACTTTATTCTAGTTTTATGTGCACCATTAGTGCTATAATTGAATTTGCAGTCACTAACGGTTTTCTCCTTTATTTGGGCTTCTTAAATCAGGTCACTGGTTTTTAAGTCTGTCTCAGTTTTAGAGAACTCTGCCTCCCCATCTACTTCCAACATAGCCCATCCTCACCCACCCATGCATTCAGATTCTTTCACGTAATTAGTTTAGACCCTGGCCGTTATCAGTCCCTTCTTGGGAGCTCTGGGATGGGGTCGTTTTAATTTTTATTACTATCAGCCCCCATCTTCTCGCTGCCACATTTCTTTCTTTGGGAGGAGCAGACCTGCGCACCTAGCTGTCCAAGGCAGCCACGGCACAGGTTTCTAGGATTTGTACCTCTGCATTGGCAACCTTCCCCAGTTTGTATCTCTGAACAGGGTTTTAATCACCCGGGCTCTAGTTCTCAGCACCGAAAGCTTTAAGAGGACTGCAGAAATGGTAGATTAGCCGCATTTAACAAAATAGAAAGTTTTCATTGTGACAGAAAAAGCTTTATTGATCTTGTCCAGGCATTGACTCCAAGGCCTTTTAACAAGCCATTCTGTCTAAACTCGCAGGCTAGAGCCCTCCCTGGGTGCTAACAAAGGAGGAATTGGGCTGCATCCTGCAGGGGAGGCGACGGGAGGGGCCCAGAGTCGGGATTCTCAGTGGGGATTTTTTAAAGACCTAGGTTGACTTTGTTCTGCTGTGGAAGGAAAGGGCTCATGCACATGTACTGTGACACGCCCCGGACTCCAGCCTTGTTTGGCTCTCTGCCTTTGCTGTGGACCCATCACATGGTAACAAATGAAGGTGTCTCCTCTATGGCCAAGCTTCCAGGAGCATCTCTTCCCTTTGCCCTTAGGAAGCCAGGCTGAACTCTGATGCCGAGGCCCTGAGCTGTGGGTCTCCAGGAGTCGGGAAGATAGCCCTTGAACAGGAGGGGGAAATGGGACTTTAGAGTCACTGTGATCAATTCAACTTCATTTCAATTCAATTCCGAAAGTTTTTATTTAACACATTCTGGGGTACATGGGAGATTTTGAAAAGGTATGAAAAATTGCTGCTCAAAACATATGGTTGAGGAGTTGACATCTACATATGAAATAACCTAAGAATCATTCTAGATGATTAGGCATTTATCAGAATTATCTACAGAGATAACTTTTTTTACAAAAAGTGTGAAATATATTCAAATATAAAAAGTCTAGACCCTTTAATAGAGAATATTATAAACAATGGTTTAGCTATCTCCCAGATTGAACAGATCTTAATGTTTTTCCACTTTTGCTTTATATCCTTATATAAAGACTTAATCTTATGAATACCTTCCTGGTTCCATTTCTTCTTTCCTTCCTAGAAGTAAGTGCTACCTGAAATAGTTGGGTAGGTTTCCTCTATATATTTTTCTATTCTCGTTACATATGACTAGAACTTTAATATATAATGAGCAATAATTACTGTGTGTGTGTGTAAATTAGTGGAGGTAAAGTTTATTGGCCACCCACAGTTTATACTCACTGTTCTCTATATGTTTTGGACTGAATGAAGGAAATATTAAGTAAAAATCTTGACATCTGAACTTACCTGTTTGCCACCTAAATGAAGCATGGTGATCTTTAGACTTCCTTTCCTCTCTTAGTACCAGGAATCATTTGAGCTCCTGAAGTATCTTTAGGAAGTTTCACATACTACCAAATTGTCCTGTTCTCTCTGGATACTTGAAGATGGGCAGTTTCACCAATAAGATAACTTAGATAAAGACTTGCTGACGCAGGAGGTAGATTAGATTATCCTCCAAGGTTGTTTTTCTGATGTTTTGATGATAATTTGTTATGTAAGTAAGAAGTAAGTAAGGATTCCTTACTTCTTTTTGTCTTGGACAAAAGAGTGATTTTACAGAACTAAATATTTTAAAAGTCCATATGGGTTTAAAAATCTATATTTATTGCTTCTAAATATCTAAATAGCTGTATGAGTTTTCCCAATTTCTGTGACCCTCTCATGACTTTTATTTCCTTTCTGCGCGGCATGTATGGGCACAGTGAAGCTCTAGGTTAGGTTGTAGTTAGAGCCAGTATATGTGCCACTGCTAAAAAAAATAAATAATTTCAGGTTATCTATTTCCTGCTCTAGAATTGCTGGGATCTTTTCATTATCATTAATTTTGTTTGTATCAAAATTATAGTCCTGTGTCCACCCCTCTCCAGCTCTGTGTACCTAGTAATTTCTGTCCTTGGCAAGCCTGTAGAATATAGTCCCATATTTGACGCCCCAGTACAATTGCCATAGCTATTGTTTAACTGGATAAAAGAAGCAGTATAAGAAAGTGTAGACTATTCTTTTTGAAATGGGCTGAAGATGAAAAAATGTGTAGGTTTGTGTATATGTGTATTTTCTGTAGTTTTTTAAATTAAAAATTGTCATCCCAGCCGGGTGTGGCTCAGCGGTTGAGCATCGACCTAGGATCTAGGAGAGCGTGGTTCGATTCCCGGTCAGGGCACATGCCCGGGTTGCGGGCTCAAACCCCAGTCGGGGGCCTGCAGGAGTCAGCCGATCAATGACTCTCTCATCATTGATGTTTCTATCTCTCTCTCTCTCCCTCTCCCTTCCTCTCTGTGAAATCAATAAAGATATATATTTTTAAAAAATGTCAAAACACAATCTAAAACTTACCTCCAGAAAGTGGATCCTGGTTAAATTCTTTACCATGCTAATGACCCATATCCTAGTGTCACTTCAAGAAACATGTCTTAGAAAACACTGTGGCACAGAGATGGTTTTAACAATATTGATACAATTGACATATTTACTCATCTTTGACCTCATGTAGTTCCAGATGTGTCTTTTAGGTACCAATCAGAGTGAAAGCCATCCAAGGACTGGTTGTCTCAGGTGACAGCCATAGCATTCTGAATCATTCGAAGAACAGACACAGAGTTAAATTGGTGGTCAGGTCCAGGATCCCAACATCAGTTCTACAGCTAGTAGAGCTGGGTTAGAGTATGTGGCTTTGATCTGCTGTCAGATTGACCTCCCTTTTAATTTTCTTCCTGACATAAATTCAGTCACTGAGCCATAGGCAGAACAACTAGAAAACCACAGGCCTTCTTCTGCAGAGGCAGAGTCTACTCTGATAGGTTCTACTACATGGGGGAGCCTAGAGGAGAACTCACTATCTTTGTAGCAAGGGCAGATCTGAAGGAGAGAGAAAGGCAGGTCACATGGGACTAGTAAGCACCTAATTAAGAAAAGTAGACCTATGGGTTCAGATCCTTACTAAATCAAGCAGATGAATAGTTTCTCCTCTCATTGGAGGAAGTGAATGAGAAAAGGGGAGAAGGTGGAAATGTTACTTCAAAGCTATTGCCTCTGGAGAGTGGGAGGGAACTGTTCTCATGGAGTCATGGGGACAGGGAAATAGGGTTCCCTTTATGAGATATAGTGTATTGTCTGTGTTCAATGCTTGATTAATTGACTGATCCACAGTTAAAATGAAAGGCTGGTAGTGAAAGAAGCATAATTACAGTGACTCATATGGATTTGGTGGTTAAGACAAAATAGAATGGATAGCATATTAAGTAAATTATTGTAAGTGGGCAGGCAGGCATATGCAGCACAATTGTCTCAGGCCCTGGTTTCTTAGCAATATCTATTCTACCTTGGAAATGCCTACTGGCTCCCTCTTCATATCTACGTTTGTCTATCTACTGAACCCCCCTGATACAACGCACATATAATTGTGCCCTTCATGAGCTCAAGTTCTTCTCTGCTGGCTCCCCAGCCCCAGTACCTCAAGAACATGGCAGAGGAGGCCCCAGCTTGCATCTTGAGCCTGAACACATGCCCGTTACTCTAGCCACATTGATCTTCTCACCATCCCTGAATACCCCATGCTTTTCTAATGACCACCCCAGTAAATACACTTTCTCCTAAGTAAAATTTCATTCCTCCCTTTGTGTGATGAACTCATAATTCAAGACCCAATTTAAGTTTGACCTCCTGTATGGAGCTTTCTCTAACACCCAGGGCCAGTTACCTTTTTTTTCTGTGTGCCTGTATCCCCTATCAAGCATTTACTACACTGAATCGTAATTACCTGTTTATGCATGTGTGCTCAACAGCAGTAACAATAGCAGCTAACCCATCTTTGGCTGGGAACTGGGCCTTGAGCTTTATCTGGTTTGCGTATCACAGCGACTCTATGAAATATGTATTGTGGCTATTCCCGTTTTGTAGATGAGACAGCTAAGGGTTAGAGAAGTTAAGTAATACGCTCTAGTCCATAGATTTAGGTGAGTTCTGGAGCTGGGTGTCAAACTCAAGTCTGCTCAATTCAAAGCCATTATCATTGCACTCCATGTCATCAAGGTCGCAGTCCCACTACACTCTGAGCTACAGATGGGTGCCCTGTTTAATGTGAGTCCATGTCAGAGTCTGGCACTTAGTAGGCCTTCATGATTTTTAAAAATCATTGCAGTTTCTCTTCTTCAATCAAGTGTAGGCTAATTATTCCCATTCACAGTGTTGCTGTGCAGGTTAAATGCGCCCAGCGTTGGGCACATCACCTGGTGCACAGTAGGCACCTGCACCTACTTACTCCTCAAGTGAATTACCAGGAAATTTAACTTTTATTGTAATGCAGTTGAGAGCAATGCAGGCTTCAGGATGCCATTAGCTTTCTAGTGATTTCAGTGAAGCGTGATTTCCCAGGCCATTCTTTTGTGGGCTGAGGCAGCTTCTCTCACCAGGATCCTGGCTGTTTATTTTCCAAGTGACAACTTGATTTACTATTTTCCTTCTCATCACTTTCAAGAAGCATCTGCAGGCTAGTGAGTGACCCAGGCAGCGGAGAAAAGTCCATTTATTTCTCTGCTGCATCTTTCCTACAGAGAGACTCTGAGGGTGAGGGCTAGAAATGGCCTCAGAAAGTCAGATTTCCTGTGTGTTTTCTTTTGTCATGTGGGATCACTTATAGTGACACAGTTTGCTGTCCACTGGTGCTCTCTGCTTTAAAAAATACCTGTATGATGGGATGTGGCAGGTAAAGGAGTCATCATGTCCTTGGGGGATGGCTCTGAAGTTTGACCTATCCAAATGCTTTTTTGGCCCTAAGGTACATTGTCAGGGAGATGGGGCAGGAAGAACCAAGAGTACAGTCACTTGTACAGTCTTTTACCTTTCTTATCCAGTCAGTGTGTCCCTCCCCTAATTCTAGCAGGAAATGTCATCAGGCGATGCACAGTAGAATTTATTCTAGTAAAAGTATTTCTTTTCTTCCTTCACTTTTACAAATATAATCATCTCATAGCTCAACTACACTGAATCGTAATTACCTTAGGTGTCTGCCCACAGCTTGTAAGAGGCCCTTAGAGGTGGGAGTTCTTGTTCCAGATGTTGGATTTTCAGCAGGTTCTTAGCATGGAAAGAAAACAGAATTGTACAAGAACAAACTCGCATTTGCCTTAACTTCTTCCTTTGCTGGCAAACTACCCATGTTGCTGGCTTAACTCAAGGAACTTTTCAGAATTGAGTGGACATACAGTCTCCCCTAGGGATGGGCAGAACAATTGTGGAACTGTGGACTTCTCTGAATGTTTATTTCTGCTTTGCATACCCCTTGCCTTAGGCTCAGTGCTTGCTTCATCATCATCAGGACTTCTTTGCCCTGGAAGCAGTGGCCAGAAGAGTCAGGTGATACATCATCCGTTTAAAACTTGAGAACCTGAAAGCTCTCTTAGCAGCTGCAGGGATGGAGGAGGGACAGTGCTGTTCCTGCTGAGGTCTGTGGATCAGAGGAAAGGAGTCAGCGAGCCAGCCCCAGCACCGTTGGCCATTGCTTTCCCTGGCAGGGAGGGTGGCGGCAGCCCATGTGATTTTGTGCCTCATTAGCTCCAGGATGGGCCAGGCCTGGATGGCCAGCCAGGGTTATCTTTGCATCAGTGCAGACTGAAGTACCGCGCTGCTGCATGGAGGCCGATTGAAGGACAGAGGACTCAGAGGTGAGGACAGTGTTGCCAGGGTCTCTGAAGCACGTCCTCAGGAAGCTGGCTCCACTCTGTTTCTGAAACAGGAGGTGTTCTGCTCAGGGCCAGTGGTGACAGCCACCGCAGAGGCCTAAGCATTTTAAAAGGCTCTTCCAAGTGGCGCCTAAAGATTCCATCTCTAAGGCTCAGATGGAGGTGAAGAGGGGGATCCTCTCAGGATGACTCGGCCCCATTCCCAGATCCCCTGCTTGGGCTCCTGCTGCCTGAGGGGGCTCTGACCTGCTGTTGCCCGTGGTTTCTCCTCTTGACACATTGAACTTCATACAGTTGCAGGACGTCAGAGAGAGGGTCCTCAGCACCTACTCCTGAGGACTTGAGTTCCTGGCGTGGTGGTGTTGGGACTAAGAATCAGGGAAATGAAGATCAGGAGGCCGAGTTCTGAAGTGCTTCCTAGAGCCTCGCATAATCTAAACTGTGTACCTCCACTGTCTTGCATTGGTTCCATCATAGCAAAGTGACCTCACAGTGTCAAGAGAACACAAATAACGATTGAGAAAGCATTTGGAAGTATATATTTTAAAAACTGAACATCTGTTTGCAAGTGGACCTAGGATCCCTCCTTACCCATTCTCATGTGTCATCATTGGAGCCTATTATATCTAATGCTGTGTCCATGTCCCTCAGTTTTGACCTCTGGCCCTTGGTGTTCCATGGTTGCATTAGGATCTTACTCTTCAAACTTTGGTTTCCTCCCCTGGCCTCTGGTTTGCCTGCATCTCTGCTTCTCAGTTCCCTTGGTTGTCTCTTCCAGGAATCTGTTGCTTCCACTCTGCCCAGTGAAAGGCAAACCTCACTAGGGAACTATGTCAACATCCTGGTCCAACCAGCCCCAGACACCTCCTGGAAAAGTAGTTCAAATGTGTTCTCATCTTGTTTGTTTGTTAATATGTTTTTATTGATTTCAGAGAGAGGAAGAGAGAGGGAGAAATATCAGTGAGAGAGAAACATGGAGCGGCTGCCTCCTGTGCGCCCCCTTCTGGGGACTGAGCCGCAACCTGGGCATGTGCCCTGACTGGAAATGAACCTGCCACCTCCTGGCACTTGGAACGACACTCAACCACTAAGCAACACTGGCCAGGCATGTTCTCATCTTTGAACTAGGCTCTCTGCCTTCTGGTTTCTCTTTCTTCCAATTTACTATCAATGTGAACACTTAAGACTAGAAATCAGACCCTCCATTTTTTCAGTAAATGTCTGCAATGTTTCCTCATAACCTTCAGGATAAAGTCCAGATTGTTTCTTCTCCAAGCCTAGGACAGCAAGCTATCAGGAGCCACAGGCCCAGTGAGACAGTGATATGTGTTTCTCCACACTTCCTACATCGCATAGGTAAAAACTATTATAGTGAATCCATTTTGGAATGTCTCAGAGAATCACCAGTTGGGTGTTTTTCGGGGGAAGAAAATGGAAAAGAGAATTGAGAAATGCTTGTTAATGCTATGGATACACATCAGTACTGGGATTAACAAGCCATTTGAAAGTTCAGTACTTCATATCCTATGCATCGGATTTACAGTTTTGACTTATACATGTCTAGATTGCATCTAATGTTTAATCAATTGGACACTTACAAATAACGGGTAAATGATTTGTTGTCAGACAGAGTTGAGCTCTGCTTCTCATGCAGCGAGAACAATATTTTGGTTTGAACACTTATGCAATTGATTGCAAATTTTGGAGTGATATAATTTAAATGGATCTCAACAGTCCATTAGCCGCATCCGTGCCTACCCTCTTGCCAAGCCGTGGCTCTACGCTAAGCTGTTGTGGACCGTGTTACATAATCCCCTGCATTCGTCTTCTCTACCTACTTAGCTCGACTGCACACAAGGTGACTGCATTGTCTCTCTAACCTCCTTCCCAGGGTAAACACGAAGTGTAGGAACACAGACTTTGGGCAGCATTACATTTTTCTAATGGAGACTTTGGAGAATTGAAGGGGCTTAGAAATATGGGTTTGTCACTGTTAGGTTTTGCACCTTTTAGTTGTGCTCACTGTCGGCTTAGTATGGTTTTCAAGGTGAGTAGGAAGCGCTCGTGCCTCAGCTACTGGGAGGAAATTGAGACAGATTGGGATCTTAGGGGGAAGGTCAGCCGTGAGGGTATTCAAAGGGGCAACTTCTTCAAGGTCCTCCCTCTCTCTCCCACCAGGCCCCTTATTTGCCCTTGTAAAGAGCGGGCCAGGCACCACCAATGCCTCTCTTCCCGGTAACAATCAGTATCCCATGAATGAAAAATGACATACTTTTACTTATCTACAATATGATTCAGGGTGTAGCTTTTTGTTGTCTATTGTTTGTTGACAAGTGGAGGGAGATGCCCAGGTGGCTCCCTCCAGTCCAGGGAAAAGGTAAACTGGGAAAATTCGTCATTGAATGGAGAAACTGGGAAGGTTGTGAACTGTTGCAGCCGTTTTCATTAGATACTTGCAAAAGTATGTACTCCCCTACGTTTGGTTAATTTGCATGGAGGTTAGCCTAAATATGTGTGTGATTTACATAGATCTCTTTTCTCACATTGGTTTTATTTCTTGTTTATTAATAGTGATATTCTTTTCTCTACAATGCTGTCATTTTTCCTCGATGGCCTTCCGCATGAAACAAGTTCTTTTCTTTTAAACACACCCGGATTCCAGGGGAGGAAGGGAAACATTTCTTGTGTTGCAGGAGAGTGATTTAGGTGGGGGGTGGGGAGCTAGGTTTTTGGCTCCAATTAGGTGAGCTTTGGCATGGTTTGTAAGTCAGTACGCAGTTGCATGAAATTATTCCTGTTTGTTGAGAAGTAGAGAAGGAGCATGTGGCATATCCAGAGTGATGGGCAAAGGGAAAGGTAACTGATATTTAGAGAAAAGTCCAGAGGCTCTAGAAGTCCAAAATGACACTAACTGTCTTAGGCGACTCACTTATCCCTAGTCACCAGTTTCTTCCTTAATCAAACAAGGGTATTAAATCGGCCAATCGCTAACATCCCTTATATCTCTAAAATTTATTATTTTTACAGACTCCCTGGCCTAATGATATGAAATGTATTAAGTACCATGTGGCACATTAAATAATATCCCGGTTCCTTGCTGTTCTGTGCCAAGCCTTCCCCCTTTAAAGGGCATATGCCTGATTTAAGCTTCTCTTTAAAGGTCTCCTTTCCTTGCTTGTTTATCTGCTCAGTAACTTAGATATTTATAGAAGATCCCCATTAATATACCGTGTGTGGGGCCAAGGACAGGCATAGTCGTTGGCTCTGCACATTTGTGTCTGTGGGAAGAGCGCTTAGTGGTGATGACTTCATTTGACTTACCATCTTCTACTCTATCAGAGTCACCTCCAGCGCTACTGAGCAAGGGCTTGTCCAGTTGCGTTTTAACAAAGCCATTTCTTTAGAAATGAGAGGAGAGATTGGAACAATAGGCAGAGCACTCGGGTTTGGTTGGGCCTGTTTGGAACATAACAATAGTGTCAAATTTCTATTCTACGAATTTTTGGGGTTATTTTGGTAAAATGCATCAGGCATAGGTTATGTGCTGAGTAGTACTTGCACCTTGTAGTGTATGTGTAAGAGACACCGTGGTCGTTTATAAGTGGACAGATCCCTTTTGCTTATACCAGTGTGTGTGTGCAAACAGAAATATGCAGGTAGACCCACGTCATTGAGGCCACTAAGAACATACAGGACAAACCTCATCTCTTCTTTAACTCTCTGGGGTATGAAGTTGAGGTTCATGTTTTAATGACGTCATGATGCTAAAATGAATTTAATAGTATGTAGTGAGTGGTCATCTCTCCACATTATAAGTGTGACAGGCTCCTTTACAGCTCTTGCCTCAGGATGAGAAAATACTCATTTCATTTTACTTAAGTGGCTGACTATGGGCTGTGATGGTGGATAAGAGTCTGAGTTTGGGTGGAATTGGCTTTGGTTGATAAGGCTGAAGTGTAATTCTAGAAGGGAAAATAGAATTCTCACAATCTTATTTTGTAGCCCCCACTCCTTAGAGGGAAACTGAATATCTAACCTGGTTTTATTGCCCATTTCCTTTCATTAATGAGGTGCTTTTGGTAGCTTTTGACTAACCCTGATATGAAGTTGGCCACTCTAAGTGAGGCTTCCAGACAGCATAGCAAATGGAAGTCTACGTGCAGTATGTCGAAATTATACATCAAAGCAACAAATGATTAAATAAAATACATTCCATCCTCTTACCTTAAAAAATATACCCTTGAAACTACCTGGTAAGCCAGGCTCACATTTAGAATTTTTGGATTCCTCGGAGTTCTGCACTGGAAAATGCTAGCACAGGGAGAACCAGCCCTTCTGGCGCTTAGCCTGTGTCCTGTCCCCTCCTCTTCCCACCTTTGGCTCCACCCTATATCACAAGGGGTCTGTTGTAAATGCACATGGATGCCCCAGCCCAAGTGGCCACGCTCTGTCCAAAGCCTTGCAAATAGCCCTGCAGGGCTCTCCCTCGGACCCTGAGGCGTCCACATTGACAGCATGATATTCCTCCAGAAAACAGATCCGGGGGAGAGCTCGGCACAAGCCCAGGAAACACGCTTGGGGCTTTCGGGTAGAGAATTACAGGATCCCGGTGTCTGGAAAATGGTCTTGAAAGAGAGTATGGCTCCAGCAGAATGTCATCCTGGCCTTGTGGACTCCTAGCCCTATGGGGACAGATGGTCTCACGGGGGCCATCTAAAACAGGAGACCCCAGAGCAGAGGCCCCTTGGAGTCTGAGGGAGGCACTGCCGTCTTGTCCAAGCATGTTACCAAATTTCATTCTGTTCCCTTTTCCTCGCCTGCTTGGTCACCTTCTCAAGTACAACCTCCTTGTTAGCGACCTAGTCCTGTTCCCCTGGGCTTAGGACTCAGCCATGGAAACCAAAGTTAACTGGGTTATTGATGGATACGAATCGGAGCCAGATCTTTCAGGTTAATTGATTTTTAGTTTTTGGTCGATAAAAGTTACCTAGAGCTAAAACACCCTTTGTCAGAACAGTTCATTATTCACTCGAAACCAGCTCTTCTACAAGCACTTGAAAGCCATCATCGAAGCAAACATGATGTAAACCTTACTTTACCGTTTCGCGTGAAATTTCCCTTCAGGTTTTTATTGGAGAGAATCTGAAGGAAAGGCAGCCAGCTCTCCTGCGCCGTTGTGTTGGTTTCTCCCCTCGTGTGGCCGCAGAGCGTCCCTGCGGTGTCCTGCCCCCCGGCTTTCCTTGTCCCTAGCTCTAAGCCTTCTGGAAGAGCTGGAGGGCGGGCAGTGCTGGTGTCCGCCGCCGGGGCGCCTTCTCTCCGGTGTTTGCAGAGGCCACTCTGGCTCAGGCCAGCCGACCGCTGATTGAAGCCTTCCCTCCTTTTCTCCCTGCAGCTCGAGAAGAGAACGTGGCCACCTTCCGGGGCTCCGAGTACCTGTGCTACGACCTGTCTCAGAACCCCATCCAGAGCAGCAGCGACGAAATCACCCTCTCCTTCAAGACCTGGCAGCGCAACGGGCTCATCCTGCACACGGGCAAGTCGGCCGACTATGTCAACCTGGCTCTGAAGGATGGCGCGGTCTCCTTGGTCATTAACCTGGGGTCCGGGGCCTTTGAGGCCATCGTGGAGCCAGTGAATGGAAAATTCAACGACAACGCCTGGCACGATGTGAAAGTGACTCGCAACCTCCGGCAGGTAATGCTGAGGGCGGAGCGTGCCTGCGGGCGCATCCTGGGTAGTCAGGGGGGCAGTTTGTGGAGCAGGCGAGGGATGGGCTGGGGACGGGGAGAGGGATGGGTTTGGATCTGGGGAAGCCTAACTTTCTCCCGGTCTTTGCAATTTCACAAGGAAAATTATTAAACTGTGCTTCGTCCTGAACTTCACTTCTCCAGTTATGCCTGTTATTTAAGAAAGAATTCAGTTGTCTAGGTAATAAAAGTTATAAGTACTTTCATTCCTTTTTTCTGCATTCCTTTTAATCATTTTCTTAACCGCACATTTGACTCTTGTATGACTGTTCAGTTCAATCAGAGGTGGCGTTTGTTTTTTGCAGCTAGGTAGGCTTTGCCCATTCTTTAAGTTTTTCTTTTTAATTAAGTTAGCCATTGCCATGATGCCATAATTTTAAATCCCTCTAGAAAAAGTCTCTTTTAACCCTCTTCCCTTTCTTTTACCACCCCTCACCCAGTTTGTTTGGTTTTTTGTTTGTTGTTTTTTTTTTGGTTGTGGTGCTAACCTCTAGCCTTGCAATGAATAAGCTGGCATCTTTCTGAATTCCTCTGTTTCTCTGTTCCTTGGCCGGTGGTCCTACTTTATTGCCCATGTCTCTAACTCCAAGACTCTTCAGTTGATTGGGAGGCCTGGAAAGTGGAAGGACCCAAATAGAAAAGTCAACTTTGGAGCAGCCTGTCCTGGTTCTGGCCGTGCTTGGGAACTCCCATCGCTTGCCGATGCTAAGCAGGCAACTCTGTCAGGTGACGACACGCTCAGAAAGCCTCGGCACAGTGAAGTCGGTTCAATTTCATAACGAATAACAACAATAATAACACCTAACCAGCCCGCTTCGGCTCAAAAAAGCTTTTCCTATAAAAGTCTAGATTTGTGCTGAGACTGCCTTTCCCAGGTTGCTATTTTCACTTGGCTTTTCTTCTGGTGAATTTCTCATTAAACCCAGTGGGGCAGCATCCATCCTTTATTCATCAGAAAACATTATGCAAATGTCTAGAAAGTGCTTATCAAATTTTCTTCTGCGATGTGATTGATTTAATGCCTTCTAAGGTAAATATGAAAGCATAAGAACTGACAGGTGCTTGCATGTTTTCTGTTTGATAAAAGTGTAACTCCTTAATAATGGTGAATAAATGGAGAAGGCTCACACACATTGAAAACACACAATATTCGAAACACCTTTTCCATACTTAAGTGTGTCAAGAAAGCCACCTGGCTGGGGAATTCTACTCTATCTGTGGTGAAGTCATTAAATAACACAAGACTTAGAGTCCCCAGTCATCTTAATACACATAGATTGAACTTTAAAAAAAAAATCATTACCCAAAGATATATTTATTGATTTTTTAGAGGGAGGGAGAGAGAGAGAGAGAGAGAAACATCAATGTGAGAGAGAAATGTTAATCAGTTGCCTCCTGTATGCACCCTGACCGGGGATCGAACCCACAACCTAAGCATGTGCCCTGACTGGGAATAGAACCTGCAAACTTTTGGTTCTGGGATGATGCCCCAATCAACTGAGCCACCCGGCCAGGGCTGGATTGAACATTTTTGAATCACTGCTCTATGTTTTTTCCTCCAAGGCCAAAGAACCCTATTGCTGCTGTTTTTCTTCATCATTTCCCATCTATACTTACTCAAAAGAGAGCTTCTCAACTGTCAAGAGATTCCCAAGTCAAATTTCCTTTTGCTACCATGTAAGGGCTTGATATACTTGAGTTGCAGAGTCTAGACCAAGTGAACTATGACCTTTTGCCAGTTTTGACTGGCAGGTGCACAGTAACACCCTGTAGACATCCCCTAGTGGAGGGGAGAATTTTCATGTGGTGGGGTTCTACCATCCAATCTGTTTTTCTAACTCTCTCCTGCCCCCCACACTTCCTTGCCATTCCAGAAATGATTTCAATTAGCTGGAGAAAGGCTCACTTTTATTTCTACTAAAAACACTCTTCCAAGGTAGAATCGGGCCCCAATTCAGTCCTTAAACTGAGAGGGGGATAAACCAAACTGTAATTCAGATATTGGCTGTACGGTTGAACCCACAAGCAGAGGAAAGCAGCCCCGGAGGGTTTCTTTTCCAAGGTCTAAGACCCAACTCCTCTCTGTGCCCTTGGACAAGCCATTTAACCTTTCTCCACCACTGTTGCCATTTGTGAAATGGTGATTACTACCCTCCCCAGCCATGTGCGGTGGCGCAATATGCAAAGTGCCTTATGTTCCAGAAGGATTATGAGCTCATCCATGGTCTGGGTGCTAGACTCGCTGTGACATGCACATGATTTACAGGCCAAGTGTTTTGTTACGAAGGTGACTGTGTCTGTCACCAAGGATGCAGCTAAGCCGAGCTCTCAGTTCTAGAGGAGGCTACAGAGGCCCTAGGGCATTCTGGCATTTCTTGGTAGAGGGAGTATGAATCTCCTGGAGAAAGTGCACCCAAGATTGGACCTCCCCGAAATCCTGACTGAATTTTGCATCCAAATACAATTTATTAAAAGAGGGACATCTCAGAGGAGCAGAGTTGATTTTGTAAATGCAATCCTTTCAACTCTGAATCATCTAATATTTTTCCCACTTAAAATACATTTATGACATATTTTTTGTTCCCTAGGATACATTTGTAGGGGTGGGAAGCTCCTGTCTATTTCAATTAAACTGTAGATGGCTTCATAAATATTTGATAACAAACTTATAGCAGTCTCATCTACTTTTTTGTAAGGTTGAGTGGCTTCTGTGCCCAAAATTCATTTGAGGAAAGCTTACTTGGAGCTCATTACCAAATGGGGTAGAACTTCCCCCATTTCTTCCTTCATGGTCATCTCCTCATGTTTCTGCCTTTGAGCCAAGTCAGGGCCATGAGCAGGTACTTTATTGGGGGTACTGATTAAAGGGAGGAGTGGGGACTACCTGTTCCAAACCATCACTAGGACTAAGGACCAAGGTCATCAGGTATTTTGGTGGGATTTTTTGTTTGGTTTTGCTTTGTTTTTGTGGTCTACGACCTTGCCTGAATCCAAGGTCATGGCCATCACATGAATTGCTTTACCTCTATATGCCATTTGTGCCAAACCACAAACACAAAACTGGGGTTACCAGCCTCCCAGCCTCCCAGCCTCCCAGTCTCCCAGCTCAGGGCGTGTTGACCATTTAGCATTCGGAAACAGCAAGGAGCAGGCTAATCGCCGTGCCTCTGGTCTCACGTTTGACCTGCAGGCCTCTGCCCCCCATCGATAACAGAACTTGCTTAAAATGCTTCAAAGCTTGCAAAGCTTTCTTAAGAAGGAATGCGGAGGAGGGAGAGTGGTTCCCACAGCAAAGACAAAATCGGACTGAAAACTTCATCGGGTAATAGAAAAGACGTCAACTATTTTGAAGTATTCTAACCACACAGTTATTCTACACTGAGAGAAAAAAAGAGGCAATTGTTCCCCTCCTGCTGCACAAATCCATACAAAAGCAGTGAGGTCGCAGGCCTTTACCCAACCCTTGGAATCCTAGAGTAAGGTACATAACGTAGCCTCCCTGTGCTAGATGTGACGGGCAAATATTTTAAGCTATTTCCATTCTAGGAGACAATCATTTTCATGATTGTCTAGGCGTGTGGTCAGGATCAGGTGTGAAGAACGAAATCCCCAACGTATTGGTATTTCTGCTCTATCTATCTATGGGTGTCTTCTCTGGGGACAGGCGGGATGTGTGTTGCTGGAGGGTGGGAAGGGAAAGGGGGTGGTGTCCTTTCAGGGGAGCCCTTGGAAAGTAAGTATGATGCTCATTCTAACCGGGGTGAGGTCTGACCTGAGGGGCATCCGGAAGAAGCGGGGAGTTGGAAATGACAAGGCGGACTGCACCCCCTTTCCTGGCCGTGCCCGGGGGGCCGAGGTTTTCCATGGAGTCCTGGTCTCATTGTCTTCCCCACTCTCTTTTTCTGTGTCGGGTGCCTTTTTTTTTGAAAAACTAACACAAGATCATTCATGCAATGTGTCATTTTACTAACCGACTAATGTACTAACACCCTAACGACTCATCTTTGTCTTTTAGTTTCTTTAATTAACAATCGTTCTGTTCACAATTTTTAATTTCCTTTCTTCCCCCCTTTCCGCAAAAGCACTCAGGCATCGGACACGCTATGGTAAACAAACTCCATTGTCTGGTAGATATCATTCTAATTGTCTCTCCTTTTGGGTTTGCCGTGTGTCGCCCCTTCCCCCCGACCCCCCTTCTATCCTCTTTAGACTTGTTTCTTCTGTTATATTTTTTTGTTGAATCCAATGCAAGTTTTTTCTTTAAAAAAAAAAAAAAGTAAAGCAAGGGGATGCACCTGTCCTGCAAATGATATTTGGACAGGTTTGGTTGGAATGGTTTCTCCAGTTAGGAATTTTTTTTTCTCTCCCCCCCAAAAATATTTTTTGAAGGAAAGTTTCTCCATTTAGCTAAATTTGTTTTTCTTTGTTTTCTTATGTTGCAACTTTGAAGTCACAGACTAGGGTCGACAAGGCTTACGTCGAGGACTTTCCTGAGCTCCGTGGCCTCCCACCCCTCGCCCGCCTCCTCTCTTTTACTCTCCCCACCGCTTTCTCCCCGCTTTCTTTCCCTGCGTGGCCGTGGCTGCCACGGGCCACCCGGCCCGGGAGGAGCCTGCCCTGCTTCCCATGACCTTCTCTCCCCTTCTCCCACCTCACCCCCGCCGTGGCCAAAGGGCACCCGGCCACCGTGTCCTCTGCCCAGCCCCTGCATGGCATGTTCCTGTCTCGTGGGCTTCCCCGTTGGCACTGGAACCCTTTCCCTCATTGTCCTCATGACTAACAACCTCCCAAGGTATCCACCTGAGTCCACTTTCCTCTCTCTCTCTCTCTTTTATTTGTCTCCACTCTTTTACACTCCATTCATCCTTCATATATTTGGGGGTTGGGTTTGGACTTTTTCTTTCCTTTTTTTCAGCGAGGGAGGTGGCAGGCAGGGGAAACAGGACCCTTTAGTTTTGAGTGTTTTCTGTTTTTTCCCACACCCATCTTGGTTTTCCCTTGGTGCATGCAAGGGTGAAGTGATTCTGACCCTTTCCTTTAGCTTCCCCCCCCTCCCGCTTCCCCCCCCTTTTCTTCGGCCTTCTCTGGGCTGCAGATAACTTCTGCATGGGTGTGTCGGCGTATGGTGTGTGCACGCTCCGAGGCCCATCTCTCCCCTCTGCCCCCTGCTCCCTTCATGGATGTGGGGTGCGGGCGCCCTTTCTCCCTGTGGGCATTATTGGTGCTGTTTTGGTTACTAAGCGTCATCACTCATGTCTTTTTGTTTGCATTGCCTCTTTGGTTTGGGTCGTTTCTTCTCTCGGTGGCGGTGATGGCAGCGGGGGGAGGGCAGGGGCTGGCGTCCCGGGGGAGTCGTGGCATGTATCACCCATGACACATCACGATCGAGACCCTTCTTCTTCCCTCCCTGGATGCATGTTTGTCAGCGTGGTGTGAGCCCCAAAAGAAACAAATAAACGAGAAAAGAAAAAAGAAAAGAAAAAACCATCAGCCAAAGACCAACCCCGAACAAACCCATCGTCAAATGTCTCCTTTGCTGTTTCTCACTGCCACCATAATTAACGATCATTACAAAAAATAAACGACCATTTTTCCCATGAACTGAGACAAGTGATGTCGTCTGAGGGCAGTTCCATTTTCTAGCCTGACTGAGTGAGGAGCGCAGGGCGGAGCCCGTGGCTCGGCTGGGCAGCTCCAACAAGCGCTCGGAGGAGCCTGCAGGGGGTGCTGCAGGCGTGGGCACGGGGAAGGCAGACCAGAAAATGGAACTTGGCTGCACATACCCAAATCAAACCAAATTAGAAAGAATACCTCACCAAAATCTTAATGAAAGTGAAGCCACAGGTGGGGGAAGCCACCGGATTTTGATAGGACTATAAGGTCATTGTTGGGATTTTTTTTTTTTTTTTGTGTCCCTCTGTCCCTCCACCAGGTGACAATCTCTGTGGATGGCATCCTTACCACGACGGGCTACACTCAAGAGGACTACACCATGCTGGGCTCGGATGACTTCTTCTATGTGGGAGGAAGCCCCAGTACTGCTGACTTGCCAGGCTCACCCGTCAGCAACAACTTCATGGGCTGCCTCAAAGAGGTAAAGTTCCTACGCTCCCTTTAATGCATTGAGTGTCTAAGAACAAATGAATTTTCCAGTTCAGTGACTGGCTCTGTTGTCGAATTTGCTCTATGAGACCAAAGGTGGCAGCAGGAAAGACTGGACTTGAAGTAGAGTCCTAGGTGTCGGTCAGAGCTTAAGCTGGTTGCATGACCTTGGGTTCGCCACTGAAGTGCTCTGTTCTGTTTTGTCATCTATCTAATGGGGAACCTTATTTCTCAGGTAGCTGTGCTTTATAAATGAAATAAAATAACACAGATGAAAGGACTTTGGAGTCATAAGGAACTAGATACCTGTAAAGTTTGATTTTGTACTTTTGACTTGGCACATATAGAAAGCTCTAGCTAAAAGTGGCTCAGCATCTCTGGTTGTGTCTTATCTAAAACATTTGTATTCTTTTACCTTGTCCAAGGTTGGTGTTCCCAAGAGTCTCATTATTTGAGATGAAACAAAATTCTCAGAATTTTAAGAACATTAAGGCCCAGAAGACTGGCTTTTCCTTTTTTTTTCTTTCCCCGAAGACTAGCAGCTGTGAACAAGCAGTGGGCTTTGCCATGACTCATTTATACTATTGTGGCTGATGTGTTGAGGCCTCTCTCTGAGAGCAAAGGCGCTTCAGTCAAGTGTACGTTCAATCACTAAGGTCAATTGTTGAGGCAAAAAAGAATCCGACTTGATTCTTGATTTGGGAGAATTCTTTCAGAACACCGTGTCATCAGAGCAGCATCCTCTATGCTTTTGTTTAATCTAAGCTAAGCTTTATTGCCTAAGATATCGATACCATTTCCCTGAGGAAATTTTTTGGGAAGCTAACAGTGTTCTTTCTTTGAAGATCCCTATGCCATGTTAGGAGCCTCCTCTCAGGGCACTGTTATATTCAGATTATAGTTCTATGAAGTTTGTTGAACATCAGTTACACATGAGATGGCGTTGCTCCTGTTCTGCACGCCACTCAGCTGTGAGCCATGTCCAGAGCGGAGCTGCGCCTGTCACGCCTGGTATGGAGTAAGTACATAATAAATATTTATTGAGTGGATACATTTATCAGACAATCATTGGGTCCCTTTTTTCTGCTGTAACTATAGTTAGTGTCTCTTTACAAACCATGGTCTCTGTATTCTGAAGACTTTATAATCTAGGAAGGGAGATGAGACTGGTAAGTGAACAGTTACAGTTCAAAACACCATGTGTTCGGCGCCACAGACTAAAAGCTGTAGTTGAGTAGAGGAAACAGGAAAGTTTTAGGTGGGAATCAGTTTTGGAGAAAAATTGATGTTTGAGCTTAGCATTGCTGCAATAAATGATGTGTGTCTTGAGAGGAAGGAATAGGAAGGAAAGATGGGACAAAGGAGGGAAAATCCAATTACAGCTTCGTGTTGTTCTTGGTCTGAAGGACAAATTACAGAAGAGAACCCAAAGGGTGTTTTCCACTCTCTGCTGGTATAGGGACTCTACTGGCCATTCCTGATGGAATTGCAGTAGACGGGATCCTCCTTCCATGGGACTTACTCCCATTTGGATAGAATAAATGTATAAACTACTCACTGTCTAATGAGCCCCCAAAGGCCCTTAAACACTGTTAAATCACACTAGATTGGAACTGCGCTCTCATCAGGAGCACCACATATGTGGCTCAGGAATGAATGGGGCATTGATTGCTGCGGAGAACTCATCCATTTTCGTAGGGAAACGGCCCTGAGCAGGAGTTTCTCCTGGACAGGATCTAGGGGTGGCCTCTAGGACCAGTCTTTTTCTGATCGTATCGAACCGTCTCTCAATTACATATTTTGATACAAAGGAACAATTTCCCAAATCGGTCCATCAGGAAGGATGCTCTTGAACATTTTGAAACAAGACTCGTAAAAACATGAAGGTCTCTCTAATGACTTTACGCGTGCAGAACCTAAAATAAATAAAATCCCCCCTTCCCCGCTCTCTTACTCTCACTGCCTAGGTAGAGCCCAGACAGCTTCAAAAGTCACTTAATAGCTTAAAAATTAAAGGCAGTTCTGAAAAAGTGTCACTAACAGTAATTAGTAATAAAAATACGCATATACCTTAGCTAGCAACATAAATCTGCATTTAAATCCAGATCAAGTCATAAAAAAGAAAGTCCAAATGGTGGCCACAATGAGAACTTTCTTAACTCTTGTCCCATCTCTCCTTTACACACCGAGTATTATAGTCTTTCTCAGGGACTTGGGAGGTTTTCTTATTTGTCTCAGAGTTTTAAACAGGTACCTTCAAGTGCAGTGTCGTCCTGGCACATTCTTTCTTTCCATGTAATCCTTATAATTCACTTTTCTACAGGCAGGTCTGGGAAATTCTTCTCTCGTTCTTGGTATTTCTCTCTGACGATTTAGTAAACAGCCAAAGCCTTCAGCTATGCTGGGACTTTGCTCCTTGATAAATGCCACTCACCCACGTTAACCATTTGCCTTTAGAGCAGTCTCCAGTTACTTTACAATTTATTCTTCCCTCCCCTATCTCTGCCTTCCGTTTTCTGTCTTCTCTTGCCATTTGGGGCTCTAAATTGACTTAAGCTGAGCTAGTGCTCTTATCTGTCATGCTAACGAACAAAAGAGGCATTCTCGGGTGCAGTGGGGCTGCTGAGGAGAAAGACTTCACATATCCTGGGGCTCAGGACCACTCTGTGGAGGAGACAGTGTTTAACGAGAGATTTAGAGATGAGTGGAGGTGAGCAGGGAAGAATGGATGGAGCCGTGCCTCGGGATGAATGGGCAAAGGCCGAAGACAGGACACATTGCGGTGTCTGGGTGAGAAACACACAGCTTCCTAATTCCAGGGCACAAAATATGAGATTAGGAGTTCTAAAAATGTATCTATAAAGTAAGGAGGGCCAGGTCATAGAGAGCTTTATTTTACGCTATACTCTTGAACTTTATTTTCTAGGTAATGGGGAGCCATTGGGGGATCTTAAGTAAATAGAATGACATATTCAGATGGGCATCTTGTCTATCAGGCTTTAAATTCCTTGAAGACTGATGCTAGTCCATCTACTCCTTTCCCCAGGTTCATATTTTTGTCCTAGGAGGTTGAAGAGGTTGTATATTTTTGTCCTAGGAGGGTTGGGAAGGGTGGTCCATTGGCTTTAGCATTGAGTAGGGAAAGTGCCCCTCTGAATCTCAAAATTTCTATAGAAAAGTGCTTCCTTCTGACTCCCATTTCAGTTTCCAATGACCCTCCCTGTGAGGACACACAGTTCTTCCTTCTTCTGTCCTTGGCATTCCTGAGCTATTATTGTTGGATAAAGCACGGGGCAGTGGAAGAAAGCCAAATCGAGGCAGGGATCGTGGCTCTGTCAGACTCACCTGCAGCAGGGAGCTGACTCAAGTCCACCCCAGTATCCTCCGATGTTGGGGTGTTCTGTGTTGTTTCATTTGGTCCTTTCTACCCCACCCTCCTTTCTTGTCAATATGCTACCTCTCCCCTAATATTCTGGTTCTTCAACGGCTCTTCATTTTCCTATGGAGAAGCTCAAGGGCTGCTGAGGCCTCTGGGACCGACGGGCGTGTCTCACCTCTCCCTTCTCATAGCATCTCCAGTGAGGGGGAAGGGAAAGCACAGGGACTGGGAGAGTGGGACACGTACTTAACGCAAAAAGGATTGGTAGGACATCATTGCGCCCATTACAGCCCACATCCCTTTGTGATTATTAGCCATTTAAAACCGAATGGAATTTTATAGCCAGAGATCGTCCCTGAACAGATGATTAATGGTTTAATCTGTAATAACTCTACATTTTATAGAACCCTGTTAGGAGTCCACATCTGGTGAGCCAAGCTATTGAAGGCTGTGTTCATTCCGTTCATTGCTATACGTTTGTCTGAATTGCTGGCACCGGCGGGCTTTGGGAGAATGTGTTTGTTGTGGCGTTTTTTATTTTTTAATATACTCATTTTAGCATACCCCGCCTCACGGTCTATTTCTGCACTCGCTCTCACTTAATTTCTTTTATGGTTTTTCTTTTGTGTTCTCTTTTTCTTCACTCACTATCCTTTTTTCCCCCCTACTTTCACTTTCCCAACCTCTTTGTTTCCCCAACCTTTGTTTGGGGGTAAAAAATCTCCCTGTTTATAATCAGGTAAATTTAGGTATGGCATTGGGTCTAAACATGTCCTTTTTCCAAGGCCCCAGGGTGAGCAAAATTCACGCGAGCGTCTCGGAGTCAGCACAGAAGATAAAAGACCCTCAGCTTTGGGAGCACAAGCCCAGGGTTCGACTCTTGCCCGGACTTACATGTTACCAGCTGTAAGACTTACAGAAGCTACTAGACGGCTCCTCGCCTTTGTTTTTTTCACCAGATTGTAATACCTCCTTTAAGTACTTTTATGTCAGGAGCAAATGGGATAAAAAAAAAAAAAGAGACGGTGCTTTATAAACTGTAAAGCCCTGTGCAAATGCTATTGATATCATTTACGTTATTATGATACCGATCAGATCTGGCTAAGGATCCACTGATCACTCTTTGTAGTTTCTGCAATTGAAAAACCGCGGGAGTTAGGAGCGTCCAGTGTAGTTTAATATAAAAGAGCAGCTGCCGTGAACCTGGCTGCCGCTCCCAGTTCTGATGCTAACTGGAAACCATCCGGCCGCTTTGGGGCATCCGTGTCCCGATCCGGAAAGAGGGATGGTGACCGCTGACAAAATAAATGCCCACCGCTGTGGAGAACTTCCAGTGTAGAGACACAAGATGCTGCTTATTCAGCTTTGGATAGCAAGGTCGAGTTTTGCAGAGAAGCCTTACGTGGGCTTGGAGGGAAAAGGCCTCGACGGGATGGGAGAACCAGTCCAAGAAGGAGACCGAGGGGGGCAGAGTTCCAGCACAGCAGAAAGGAGCGGGAACATGCGTCAGGGGCTGGGAAGTGGAAGAATGTGGCAGAGGAAGGGAAGGAGAGAACCTGTGTCTCAGGAGCTGCTTACGGCGGTGACCCTAGAAACGGTCATTTTGTGGGTTAAAAAGAAAAAGGTCAAATATTGGCAACGTGATGTGATTCGGCTTAGAGGGGAATGTTCGTAAAGGAGATAATTGCATCTTCTGGGAGGGAGGCCACCTTCTGGATCCCTAGGCCCTGGGGTGGGCCGCGGGGCCTGTGTCACAGACAGGGAGGGACAAGGCCCTGAGCTGGGCTGTGCTGGGTGCGGCCTGCCTCACACAGGGGCGGGTGAGGGCCCGGCTGGGCCTGAGGGAGTGGCGTGCGCCTCAGGAATGCTGGCAGGAGGGCTGCGGCCGCGGGGTGTTCAGTACGGCGAGCAGAGAGAGCTCTTCAGGGGACACCGGGGCGTAAATACCCAGGATCGGCTGTGGGTCGGACAGTCGGTAGGCTGTGGACAGAGGAGCAGAGATGGGGAATATTTTCTGTTGTTGATGTTTGTTAGAGACCTGATACCCATTGACCCTTGTTTTCATAAATGTTTCTTGATTTTATTTCCCCTCATTCTCTAAACAGTAACGCGGTGGCGCTGACTCCAGCCGGCTCCGCGGTGAGCCCGCGGGCGCCGCGTCAGCCACAGACTCCCGTTTCCCTGGCCCTGGTCGTTTTGCTCGGAGGCGAATACCTCACCCACTTTGCATCAGTGACATACAAGCCCAGGGCTTTTGTTGACATGGTGTAGGTGGCAGTTTCCCTTCCTTTGGGCTAGAACTTGGGGTGATATCTAACTGAGCTTTTGGTAACCATCTTTCCACTACATAGAGACCAAAAGTGAAGCCAGAATGACGGTCAGAGCGAAAATAGGGGGAGAAACTGGTTCCCAGTGACATTCTAAAGGCCCTGGATGAAACATTCTTCAAATTAGACTATCCCTGGGTTCCCAACAACGATTGAATAAATTATTTCTTTTGTCCAAACCAGCACGAGCTGGATTTCTGTCATCTGCAACATAGAGCCCCAAGTGATGTAAAGGAAATCCTCAGGCTTCTCTGTTACCCTGACAATAAAATAGGTCTGTGCATAGGTAGACAAAGATAGGAAGTTTAATATCAGAAGGCACCTAATGGCTCTGTATTAATTCAGATTTCTTGACTTAGATGAATGACATCCCAGGATACGGAGAGAATTTGCAAGTATAATTTTTGAAATCAAGGCGGTGTTTTTTTTAGAAATGGTAGAAAGTGGGGGAGGTTCCTAAAGACTAAAGATGGAAAAGTATAGAAAATGCAAGCTATGGGCTTATGGGCTTCGTTGGAATCAGGGAAAGATTTTGGAGTGCTTTGGTAACAAAGTTATGAGCCCATAGAAAAGAGTGATCAACAGAAGCACAATCATTCACTGAAAACACTAAAAATAAGCCATCTCACATCAACCAAGCTCACATATCCCTTCAATATTATTACTAAGAACTCAGCAAAGTACTATGGATCTAGCATAGCTAAATATCAAGCAAGGTGTTTGGCAATACCTTTTGCGATATCCTTAACAACCAGACAGGGAAAGTGAGATTGGATGTAAGAGCTATTCAATAAAGGAGTAACTATTTAAACATACCAGCGAGTCCCGCTGAATGGATCTATATGGACCCAGATGGTCAGGTGGATGTCACAATGCTTCATCTTATTCAACATTTATATTAGGAACTTGAGGGAAGGTATGAGAGTATGGTCATCCATTTTGTGAATGGCAGGGAGTTGGGAATGGTAGAAAATATGTGCCTATATGATCTGAGGCTGAATTAATAGAGGTGTAATCTATAAAACAAAGGAGGTGACAGTTCCATAATATAATTTATTGATTAGGAGAGCAGGCTCCGAAGCTAGAGTTTTTGGCTGCAAAGCCTAGCTCTACTCCCATTTGCTGTGGAAGGCTGGGCAAGTAGCCCTCTCTGTGCCTCACTTTGCTTATTTATTTAATGAGAATAATTATACCTACTTCATAGGTATAATTATTATTATAATAATTATAATTATGAGTATTAACTGAGGTAATAAGCGTGAAACCCTTAGAATGTAGCTTGCTATGTAGAAAATATTTGGTAAATTGTATTTATCATCATCATCTCTCGGTGCTAATGTGATTACTGGAAGTGCTTCTGTTCAGTTGTGTATGATAAGCTTTAAAAAGGTTCTCTATTTGCTAGACTACAACATGTTTTTCTTAAATCTTTATTGTTGGAAATATTACTGGTGTCCCCTTTCCCCCCATTGATCCCCTCCACTCCCCATCCGCTCCCCCCAGGCCTTCCCCATGGGTTATGCATTTATGCATATAAATTCTCTGGTTAATCTCTCCCCACCACGCCCCACCCCCACCTTCCCTCTGAGATCCCTCAGTCTGTAGATCTGAGCTAAGAAAAAGATAAATAGGCTCAAGAATCTGATATAAAAATTGTTGACTGGTGGATCCAGGGATGTTTAACCTGAGGAAGAAAAGATGCCTGAGCCCAGGGGTTGAGACTTGTCTTTGTACCTTAATGACTGTCCTCTGGAAGTGGGATTCAGTGTGGGTCCTCTATCTTTGAGACAAACAAAGGCAAATGAGTGGAAACTGAGTAAATACTGGGAGATATTTCAGTGAGAGCCACCCAAAGCCGCCTTCAAAGCAACGCACTCGCTGTCACTCAAGGCATTTCAGCAGAGCCTGGGCTTGTAGGTTGTCGAGGAGATTATACCATCCAATGAGGAGATGGCCTTGATTTTCTAGTTTCCTTTCAAACATACAATCCTGTAGCTCTACAGAGAATTAGCCTTCTGAAAAGAAAGAATGAGGCTGATCGATTAGGCCAAGTTCATTGTGTTGAAGACTTTCCTGATTAATCTCCGAACCAGTTAACTATGCAAGTCCCATTGAGACGCAGAGGGTTCCCCTTGTGGTGGGATTTGAGGTTCCCAGCCACTGACATCACCTATTAGTCACTTACAATCATTTCTCTTTCCCTCAGACCTTCACTGGCATCATCTCCAAAACCATTCTAACCACAACAATTATAAACAAAATAGCAACAAGAAAGAGTAACAGTTATTGAGCACTTAACAACGTGAGTGCTAAGTGTTTTGTACTAAGTATGCCCTAATTGATTCTCGCAACAAACTTAGGAACTTAAAGAGAGCCAGGCGTGTTGCCCAAGGTCACACAGTTGGCAGGGCCTGGAGTTGAGATGCAAATGCTCCTGCCATCTCCACCAACTCAATCAAAAGACTTGGTGAGCCAGTAAGGGAGGGAAGGGCCTCAGGGGAAGGCTGGTGGGACTGGGGCTGAACCCGCTCTAGGAAGCGGCCTCTCACTGTCCTTGGAGGCTCCACTTCTTAGGAGAGGTCGCTCATTCAGGCAAAAAGGTGCTGCTGGGAGACTGGATCCAATGACCTATTTCTTTCGCCTTGTCATCGATTGTTCTGAGAGGAAGGCAGGTTTTGCTTGACTTCCCACTTTGGGCAAATTGATATCGCTCGACCTGTTAATGGAGGAATGATTTTCATCCTGGAATCTGAGAGGGAGGTAGCTCCTCCTGGTATAGATGCCAAGCAGCAGAACACCTTTGTCCCAGGGCATGCGGCACACCTGTACGATTGTTCCAGCCCAGGATCTTCTGTGAAGTTGGAGCTGTTTGTCTCCAATACCCCCAGAAAGCCAGAAAGAGGAGCAGCTACATTTTAGGCTTATTATGAATTTTCAGTCCGATTCTTGGAGTCTCTTATTTAGCTTTGCAATTTTTTTCTCTTCAGGATAAATTCAGTGGAACACATTGCTTTCTAAAAATGTCACTTATTTACAGCAAATGTAATCTACCACAACATTCCCACTGAGACAAAACCTCTTGGGTCTTCAAATGCCTCAAAGGAGACCAAAAAAAAAAAATTAAAAAAAATCCTTGTACACATATACCTACAGGGATAAAGCAATCATCAAGCTAATTAATTAGCTAATGTTTTTTGAAATTGCTTCGCAAATGCAGAAATGACTGTTCCATTAGCGTTCTGATGCTACGGGTGCTTTCTCCCCCATGTGGACAGTGAGCCACAGCTAGTTCCTGCAAAGTTGTCAAGAGAGATATAAGGACCGTTTTTGCACTTCACAAACCATTGAAGATGCAGCACAGGGCAGCAACGTGGCACACAACGATCGCCAAGGTAGTTCTCCTTCCCTGCCCCCCAGCCTCTCCCCCGCAGCCAGTGTGGGCAGATGGTCCATCTCACGCTTCATGGAGAAAATAGAAACTATTTAGCTTATGCTTGTTAAACTTCCCTCCCTCCACTTTTCGATTTACCCTCAAAGATACTAATTGCTACCTTCTTCTTTCCCCCTGTCTCATGGGATGAGCTCCCCTCCTCCTGTCTGAGCGTAACTGCTTTTCTCTTTGGACCCTTCTGAGGTTTAGCCCCTTCAAGGAGCCCTTTTCTTTTCGGGTCTCTTCATTCCTTTTCTAGTCCCTCAGCTGGAGGCATGTTCTCAGTCCTTTCCCGGATCCCGCCTCCTGCTGAATTTGCACCTTAGCTCACTCCTGCTTGCCGGAGGGGCCTATGCTTCCAGTCTTCCCCCCTCCGGGCTGCTCCTCGCGCTCCCCAGTTACCTGCTGGACCCCGAAGGGGACCCCCTGGCCTCAGCACCTCAGGGCGCTTGTTGGCCTGTCTCACCTGGCTTCAGCTAGGAGCACCTCGGTTTCTGCTCCAGCAGCCCTTGGCTCTGAATCCCTTGCGTTCTGTCTAGTGTCCTTACCACATTGTATCTTGGTGCTGTGTGTCCATGTTTCCCCCTCGACTGCGCTTCTAGAAGGCAGGGAATTAGGGCTGCTACAGATCGAGCAGGCCCCGACGCGTGAATATGTGAAAAATATTCTTCCGTAAGCATCGGCGAACATCAGTGATAGAATGACTGCTCGCGGTTTCTCCACAGCTCGGCCTTCATTCCCTTCCTCACGAGTGCAGGGAATATTCACGGGGGGCCTGCTCTGATGTCAGGCCTGTTTTAAGTGTTGGAGTGTGGGGTGAATTAGACCATGTATGTGTAAGGCCCCTGAGCCTGTGAGTTCACGTTGTTCCTGAAGGACGCTAATAGTAAATGCATAAACTACTAATTAAAATACTTTAATGATAAGTGAAATGAAGGAAATAAGAGAGAGCGATGGGATAGGGAGTGGCAAAGGCATCGGGTCTCCAATATTAGGCGGAGTCGTAAGAGAAGGACTCTCTGAGGAGGTGATAATTAAGCTGGGACCTAAGACAAAAGAGTCAACCACGCGGTATCCGGGAGAGGACATTTCGATCAGTAGAAGCTGCAAGGATGAGAGGACCCTAGAAAAAGGACAGCTTGACATGTCCGAGGGGACCACGGTGGCTGTGGCTCAGCAAGAGGTGGTGAGAGGAAAAACATGTCTGTGATGAGAGATCCTGATTTTCCTAAAGGTCCCAGCTAGGCAATATCAGTGTACCCAGCTGATCTCGACCTCAGGGTCTTCGTGTGCCTGTTTATCTTCTATTTAGGTTGACATTCCCTTTCTCTTTACCCCAGAGGACAGGGTGTCCCTCCATGTCCATCAGCTCACCTGCTCACCTGTCCTGAGCATCTCCTCCGCTCCCGTCACCTCCTGGAGCCTGCGATTCAATCCTCCCCACTCTCTCTTGCCCCTTTGATCTTTGCCTGTCTATCTGCCTCTTCTTTGCGGGCTGCAAGCATGTGCTCGTCTGCTCTGTCCTTACGTAGAACCTCTCCCTGGACCTGCACTGAAACTCAGGAAGAGGAGGGATGCTTTTCCTCTCACCCATGGTAGGAAAGGAGCGAGGCTTGATGAGCAGACTCACAGAGGGTGGCCCGTACCTTCTGTAGAAGAAGGTGGGCAGTGTGCTAAGTGGGGGAAGAAGGGGGACATGGTTATACATCATCCTGTGCGTTTCCAACAGCTCCCACCGCTGCCACCACTCAGTCACGCAAGTGGGAGACCTCGGGGGGCCTGAGGTTTCCTTCTCTCGCGCCCCCCTCCTTGGCCCTCGAACCGTCGCAGCATTCCAGTGTCGATGTCCTCGTGATATTGCTTTCTCATTTCTTTTCGGGCCCCCGCCTCTCCCGGTCCCTCTGTCCCCGCCCCACCTGTCGTGGTATCATAAAGAGCCTTCCCTCCTCCGTTCTCTCTGCCTTCTCTGTGCCCTGCACCTGCCTCACGTTGCCCTGGGTGCGATTTTTCGGAAGCATCCAGTGCGCGTGAGAGCGTGTCCCCTTCGGCCTCCCGCTCGTGGCCTCCTGTAGTTTGGCTTCAGTTTTGTCTCACTTCCTCCCAATAAGCCAGAGTGGCTATTTCACGTTATTCTAAATATAAGTTTTGAGTTCTCGCTTCTAAAACTTCTTTATTTGGCTCTACCAGCCAGGGATTTCTCCCTTTCTCTCTGCTGTCTGACACTAACCCGTTCTTTCAAGACTCGTCTCATGGTTACCCAGTTGACTGGTCACCCAGTTACCGGCGGTCTTTCTCACTTCCAGATTCTAAGCGCGTTTACATGGTTTTCTCTGCGAGAACTCAGACTTCGGAGGCAGGCTTCCCAGTTCAAATTTTGGTGCTTTCTCTGATTACATATGGGCCCATGGACAAGTTAGCTTCTCTCCAACTCAGTTTCTTCATCTATAAAATGAGTAGCCTAATAGTACCTACTTCATAGAGTTTTCATGAGGATCAAGTGAGATGCCGTAAATCTGGCACATGGTCAGTGCTCATTAAACGTTGCCTATTATTGTCATTTATCTGTTACTTAAAATGCCCTACATTCAGTTGTTAGCTTTTCTGGTGGGCATGTAATCCCTTTGTGGCAGAGAGGCTTTGTACTTTCAGCAATGCTAGGTACACTATAGGTTTATTAAGGAGAGAGGAAAGTAATTTATATCCCTCAAATGAATTTCTTGATTGACTGTAAGGAAGTTGCTGTCTCTTCATACTAGAGTTTGACCCCAATTGAAATGATGTCGTCTGCAAAATGAAAGTAATTTCTTCTTTATAGGTAGTAAAAATAATCTCATTCAGGGATAAATGAAACGTATGTGTATGTATAAAATCTGAATGAAATTATTTTATGTTATTTAAATTCCTGGTGATCAAATGCAGTTGTGATATTTATCTTTCTCAGCATAATTTTTCTTCATAGATATTTTTGATGCAACAATTCTGATAGGTGGTGTTGAAAATGCTAAAGGAAGCAAAACTTAGTTGTAATTTTAGGGAATTGGTTTGATGTTCACCAATGTCCCTTTCAAGTCTAAAGTTCTTATAAAGTTTAAAATGCTTTGGGATATCTTACAACCCTCTAATAACCTTTAAATGATTGATTTAATGAGCTTCTGTTACGTTTCAGATGCGGTGTTTGGAATGCAAAGTGAACTCGACATGGTTCCTTCCTTGGAAGACCTTATGCTTTGGGGGTTGGCAATGTTTTCTGTAAAATGCCAGATTAGTGGTCCTCAACTGGGGACATTTTGACCCCAGCAAATATCAATGTCTGGAGACATGTTTTGGTTGTTAAAACTGGAGTGAGGGGGTGGATGAGTGGAGTAAAGGGGTAGTGAAGTGGTGGGGAATGAGCGCTGCTGGCATTTAGTGGGCAGAGGTCAAGGCTATTGCTATATACCCTACAATGGATAGGACAGTCCCTCTTTGGCAAAGAATTGTCTAGCCCCTAATCCCAACAGTGCCAAGTTTGAGAAACTCTGGATCAGATAGTAAATAGTTAATAGACAGTGAAGATATAGTTTTGTGGGCCATAGGACCTGTAGCATAACTACCAAACTCTGCATGTTTAGCATTAGTGCAACAGAGATACTATGTTAACAAATGGTTGTATCTGTGTTCCAATAAAGCTTTATTTACATAAGCAGGATGTATGTTGGATTTGACCCAGAGGCTGTAGTTTGATTACCCCTGCCCTAGCTGAAATGACAGATAAAATCAGATAATTGATTACAATATATTGTAGCATATTAAGCTATATGATCAAAGTTTTTGCAGGTTTACACAGAAGCTAAAATTTGGACACTGAGCTTGACTTAAGATATTAGAGGTGGGTTCTTGAAGGAGAAAGAACACGAGCAGAACTTTAAAAAAATTTTTAAGAGTGAGACTTAGGCAAAAGGGGCAATTCCAGGGAAAGGACATAGCATCAGCAAAGACATAAACAGGTGAGATAGCATGGTGAGTGGGGCACGAACAGTAACAAAGGAAGTAGGGGTCGTGGTGGTGGTAGTAACAGTAATAGCAGCCAACATGGAATGAGTGCTGACTATATGCCAGGAACTCTTCTAAGTGTTTTACGTATTCTAACTCATTTCACAGAATCAGAGCTCAGTGTAGCTGGTTGATGCAAGATAAGGTTGGAGATGTGTGTATGCACCAGAGCTCGGACTTTGTTCTACGGGTGGGTAAAACTAGGAATGAGAGGAGTAGGGGCGTTGCAATTAGTAAGACTTGTCAACTTGGTTGGATATTGGGGTAAAGGCAGAGAGAGGTCACAAGGTTCTAGCCTGGGCAACATTAATACTATATGGAGATACTGGAGGAGAGACAGGCTTAATGGGGAAAATGCCAAGTTCAGTTTTGAGTGTATGGTGCTGGAGGTGCTGATGTTACCTGCAGCTCAGGGCCAAGTTCACATAGGCGCCTGTAGCTGTAACCATAGTATAAGGAATACAGTGAAATTAATTAAAATTGATGAAATAAGGTAAGAAAGAAAGCAAAACAAAGAGGACAATGGATTTAAATAGAAGAATTCTGAGAATCACTAATGTTTAAGAAAAGGAAAAGTTGGGGAGGTAGGAGATGAAAGTGGTATCGTGGAAGCCAAGAAAGAAAGTTTCCGGGTGGGTGGTGTCGCCAGCAGAGCCCAGGGCCAAAGCGAGAACAGTAAGTGGAGAGCTGAATGTGCCATTGGAGCTGAGAATTCAGGGGTGGTGGGCAGTTTGTTTTACTTTTGAATCAGAAGGATTTGCTCATTTTGAAATTCAGACTCAAAAAAGCTAGTAGAAGCAGAGACGCTAAAGATATAAGAAACATAAATGTTGAAACAACATCCCTAGGGTGAATTCCAGACTTTTAAAAAATGTATTTATTAAATAGAGTACATAGGATAAATCTTACTAAGATATATTTTGTAGGCTTATTTTGAGTTGCTGTAATTTTTAAAAAATGTATTTTTATGTAATCGTTCAGTAATTCATGCTTTGCAGTTATACTCTCCTTTCCCCCAATTGATTAGCTCTATCATTAAATCTTGCTGAAGTTGTGGGCTTGAGGGACTCAACATCTATTTGTTACAATAAAATTTAAAAGCCACAGTTGTAGAGCAGTGAAACTTGGGAGATATTTTTACGTAATTAGCAAATGGAGTGTAAGCTCCATAGATCTGAAACTATAAGATACCGAAGAATATCTACAAGACAATGTCCATTCAGTTGAGTTCAATTCAATATTAGTCATTCATTGAATGACATGCATTTTTATTGACGGTGATATGGCAGGATTTTTTTGCTCTCACACAGCTTTTCATCTTAGCTGTCTTGTATGTTTATTCCATAAGGGGTTTACAGCAACTATAAGAATACTGTTGATGAGAAAAGATGTACGTATGCAGAGGACTGGAAGAATCTAATCATGAAGAAATGGAACCCAATGCTGTTATCACACGTCAGAGTGAGTGGTACAGGCAATATGTAGTAGAGACCTTGAGGAAGGGAGAGCCCAGCAGGTATTGGGACCCCGGGATAATCTCCATCTACCAGCTCCATCTGCATGGGGTCCTCCAGACAGGATTCAACTAAATTACTCTTAATAGAAGAACAAATGTGAATGAGGGAGAACCAAGGAGTGATTCAAGGTATCAACACATTGTTTGCTCCTTGAGGACCAACCGTGTCTTTCTGTTTGTGTCCCTCCTGGGCCAAGGCACCACGGCTGCCATTTATCAAGTGCAAGGTAGATGCTGAAAGGATGGCCTTTGGCCACTGGATTAGCGCGGCCGAGGCAAGCAGGGCCCTGAGCTTGTGGACACTCTCCAAAGAACCGTGATAATGAAGGAAAGCATCCAGGGCCAAGGGAAAGCGACCTGCGAGAGCTCTGTCTGTGGGGGACTGGGCGTGACAACGTCCTTGCAAGAGACCAGACTGACTGTTGGATGTACTGTCACTGGGAATTGGCCGCGCTCACTGGGTCCCTCCCTCCCTTAAAATCATTCTGATTCATAAAAACACGCTTCCTGTGCAAATGAATGGGCCAGTTCTGGCTTAAGATGAACAAACAAAAAAAAGCAGCAGCCGATGCTTCCTCCGTAGCAGTTTCTTCCGAAAGAAATTTAAGATGAAGAGAAATCTTACATGAAAAAAATAAGGGGAGATCCACAAAACCAGTTCTCAGCTCTCAGGGTTGGTCACAGGGGAGGTTTCGGGAAAACGGCGTTGGGAAGGACCGCTCTGTGATTTTTGCCAGCTTTTAGTCCCTGTTGGCAAAAAAGAATTTCTGGAAGAGATTGGCGAAAATTGTGGACTCCGATAACACTGCGAGTTGTCAGGTTTTTGTCTAATGAACAGCTTATCAGTAAATGTGCTCAGTGGTTAAGCACACGTTAGGGCTTATTGGCATGAAGTGTGGTCGAATGCCCGCTTTCCTTATGCAAATTTGGATTTACAGCAGGCTAAATCCCCTGACCCGAAACCTATGTCTCCTGTCATAAATTAACAGACCTATGTACTAGCCCTGCTGGGATTGGCAGTGACAAAGGACCCCAGGAGAGGGGTGAAAGAATCAAGCCTGGGTGGGTGGGACTCACTCTTTGGAAAGTCTCACAAAGGCTGGTGGAGCCAATTGCACTGCAGAGGCTGTTTGGTGTTTTTGTTTTGTTTTTATTTTGTTTCATTTTACGGGGTAGCCAGGCAGCCCAAGCAACGGTTCAGGTTGCTGTTGATGTCAATGGGTGTCTTCCACTGGATAGCATGGGCCATTTTGAGGTTGTAGGATTCAGATTAGAGCTTGTTGTAGTTCCAGGAGATGTGTCAGATGAGAGGTGTGGATCCTAAGGTTTCCCAGGCATTTTGGTTAGCCCAGGCTGCTATAAAAATTATCATAGTCTGAATGGCTTCAGCAATGGACATTTATTTCTCACCATTCTGGAGGCTGGGAAATCCAAGATTAAGGTGCCTGCATATTGGCGTCTCTTCTTTTAAGGGCACTAATACCATCATGAGGGCTCCACTCTCTTGAATCAATTACATTCCAAAGGCTCCACTGCTAAGTACCATCACACTGTGGGCTAGGGCTTTCACACATGAATTTTGGTGGGGACACAAAGTTCAGTCATAGCACCAGGGAAGGCTTGGGACTCAGAGCAGGGAATGCCCAGTCTGAGCAGGTTAAGGTTCACTGCTGTCTTAGGTCTTTCAAGGGGAACAGAGCACAAGGCAGCATCTACAGGGGAAGCAGGTCTGTAGAAGGTTTATGTAAACGCAGAAATAAGTGTCACACAGTGGCCACATGGTAGTTCACTGGTCATAAGCGCCCTCTGGGTTTGCAGACCTAATCCCATACTCCTAACCAGAAACTGGGGCACAAGTGGCTCCTGGGCCTCCCATCCCTGCCAGGACTGATTCAGGAAAGAAGGGAACTTAGGGCTCTGTGGGTCTCTCAAATTACACTCTGTTGTCTTGAGGTTAAAACAAGGCAGGAGCTGGTCTGAATAGTCAAAAGCCTCATTCAAATCTATTTGCTTATAGAAGGAGATTGGTGTTGGGTGTCTAGGGACTTCAGATACTTTTGTAGGCACTGATTGATTTTTCTGTAAACAGTGGGGGAACTTTCTGGAGCCCTGGCTAATGTACCCTTCTCCCAGGACGGTGAAATTCATAATTAACAATGAGAGATTCTCAGCATCTCAAGGATAGGAAAATCATTACTTTAGTTGTCTCTTCAATGAATCATTAGAGTTCACAAAGGAAAATAGAGTCTTTCATGCCTATGGCATATGTCCAGGTAATTGTGGCGGGGAGTACCATTTCTTGCCACGCTGTGAGTGTTTATGTGGCTGGGGCCAAATAAGTTGTGGTTTCAGTGCTGATCCATTAGTAGTGGGTAAAATTCCTATAATTGGTCCCAGGATAAAAAGAGTCTGGTATTTATAGACTATGAGAGGAAAGGGGGTTGGGAAGGCAGGTGACTTGTCAGCTTTACACCAGTGACTTTTATGTCTTCCAGGTCACGTTCAAATGTTTTGCTTGAAGCAGGACAAAAGTAGTCCTTTTTGTCTCATCCTAAATTCAGTGTCTTGGTTGGAAGTATGCATGGGAAGCGTCCCTCAACCTTGTAACTTTCCATTGCAAGAGAGGAGCAAGGCTTTCTCTGTGTAAGGACGGCACATACTGTTTCAGATGCAAGGTGCAGTCCAAGAATTACTTAGGCCAAGAAGGAGCGCGGACACAGCAGCGCGTTCTCCACACAGCAAGGGGTCCGTGTGGGGTGACGAACAGCCAGAGTGGCAGCCGAGTCGGTGGTCCTGGGCAGAAGCAGCACCTCCTCATTGTATAGAGTGTGTCCATGCACCATGGAAGCGCTCTCTGGTCTCCTTGTCCTGTGAACTGACTTAAGTCCTAGATGAGAGGCAGAACTGAGAAGCTTTCTTCTCCTTGAGCCTCACCTTCTTGACCACTTGGCCTTCTGAGCATTGGTGACAAGAGAGATCTCCTAGAAGACTGAACCCAGGATCATCTTGTATCAACCAAAGCATGGGTGTGTGCGTGTGTGTGTAGAAATAAACGGACAAGAGGAATAATCTAAAAGTCTCAAATACAGAAAGAACTGAGAGATGGTTCTCCTGAGAGCCTGTTATATAGGAAAGAGTGAAGGGAAGAGAGATCCGAGAAGGCCACATGCAGAGATCTAGGAGAGTTACTTTTTATTTGCATTTATTAAATTGTCCCTCTAAAAGATGTCTGCCCTACTAGAGTAGTTTCATTGGATCACTGATGAGTTAATTTTACCCTAGACCAGTTTCAAAGCTTGAGGATAGGGTGAGAAGAGAAGCTTTGAGCCACCCCCTAGGGAAATTATAGGAGCAAAAATTTTATTTTATTGCCAGCTCATACAGATTGGTAGTGGTGGAGTTCTGAAGGCTTCCAGTGTCAGAGGAAGTCACTGTCCTTGAGTTGCTATGTTTCTTTCTACTTCATGCTTTACAGTTTTACTATATGCATGCATGCCCTCAAGCAATGTGTGCTGTAATTTGAGTGTTTTAAATTGGTATAAATGGAATCTTACTATACATATCTTTGTACAACTTGTTTACATAGCATTTTAAAGACTTATCTATAGTGATTCAAGTAGATTTCACTTATTTATGTTAAGTGCTATTTAGTGTCCTTTTAGAGGAATATACTTTGTTTCACATATTTCACCCTTGTAGTGTGGCTAGATTTTTGTGTTGTTCCCAGTTTCCAATGTTATATTTAAGGCTATAGTAGATGCCTCCACAGGTTTTTTTTTATTCACATCTGTGTTGGAGTTTATCCAGGACATATACTGAGATGTGCAAATGCCTGCTGGGCATAAGCTGAGTGTATCTTTTAACTTTTCCAGATAATACCAAATTTCTCTGCAAAGCAGTGTACAGATTTACAGTCCCACAAGCAGTATGTAAATGTCCGTTTCCTTGTAATCTCGACAATATTTGGCATAGCTAATAATTCAGATAATAATAGTAAAACCAACCCAACAGAGTGTAAGCCAGAATTACTCTGTAAAACATATACCTGTGCTCTTCCTGCGTTTCCAGTTCCCTGTTCCTGCTGAGACTTTAGAGACCTGGGGGTGTATACATTGCATATTTCCTACCTCATTTCCTTCTCATTCAGCTAAGGCCCAGTGGGAGGCCTTCCACTCAGGTGTCAGCTTGGAGCTGGTCTCTTGTTTATCAGCAGAAACTTGCTGTCTTTCCACTTCAGAGTTCTTCCAGTCCTTACAGAATTTACTGCCTATATCCCAATATCTCACAAGTCCCGTCTTTCAAAAATGTCAGGATACGTGAGAAGCTCACAGTCTGAACACCCGCATGCAGAACATAAAGCAAGTGAAACCAAATCCCCAAAGCAGATATGATGATTGAGTGACTGAAAGGGAAGGCACCGAAAACTGTTATAAAAGCCTGTTTAAGGAAAAACTCTTCCCTGAATGTATTCATTGTCTACCCAGTTTAGGCTTTCTCCTCTGGGGTGTTGATGGGTAGCTAGGAAATGCTGTGTTCTTTCTAGAGTTCAATAGGTATGATTAGCATTTGAGTCTCTCGGACCTATGGCTTCCAGTAGTTACTCTCATGGAAAGCCATGACGTTATATGTTATATTCTTTGTGGAGCATTTAATTGACCTAGTTTATCATGAGTAATAATGGGGACACTTTCATGTATACATGTTTTTCTTCTATTTTTACAGTAGTTAAACCAAAATATTTATTAGTTATATGACAAAAAAACAAAATAAAACAAAACTTTATTATGAAGCTTAATGTGGAGATTGAGATGTGCAAAAGAAAAAAGTTCCTGCCCTTAATTAATTAATTAAAATTTGATTAATTTTAATAGCATGTTAGTATATAAAAAACTACTAAATTGTTTAGGATTAGTACATTGAGATTTTTCTACCAAGAGTGATGCCAGTTTTGCTTCTTTGTGAATGGAAGTGGTTTGATGCTACAGTGGCCTTGTAGACAACCTAATAAGTAGTTTGACAAGGATGGAAACTTCAAGATCATTGAATTACTGAGCTTGAGTAAACTTATGAGAATTTATTGATTAATTTATCAAATAGCTATATATTAAGTATTTCTATATGTCAGGTACTGCGCTGGGTGTTGGTGATAAAATGATTGTGAGATAGCAAATGTCCCTCCAGCTCCTTGTTGAGATCTGAGGTCTAGTTTCCACCATATCTTGGATCAATATGGTTTTTAAGGACACAAGATCTCATAACCCAATGGAAGGATCCCTATATCGCTATGACTTTCACATTTAATTTGAACAGTAACAGTAAGAATTACTGATGTCTAACCCAAGATCACTTATGTACATAGTCTTCTATTAGGTCCTAAATATTTTGACTGCAATAGGAATTTTTACTATAAATATGTCTTGTATTCAGTGTTGAAAAGAAGATGGTGCAGATAGAGAAACAGAAACGCAAAGAAATGGCATGAGGTGGGCATTTTTAATGCGTGAGCGCATAGAAAGGGGTCGAAGCAAAGGCTGAAACTGATAAAGTATATACTTTTTGTAAGAAACAAATTCATCTTCAAATAGTGTTAAAAAGCTGAAAAGCATTTTTGCCTTAGTGTTAGTCGCACCGCATCTTTCTCTGGTTTGACCCAGCTCGGATTCGTCGGTGTGCATGAGAGACCTACTGGGTTGGCCACGGGGATAGAAAATTAATATGAGGCGGCGCCTTCCTGCGAGGGGCCCGCAGGGCAGTGAGAAGCGCTGGCCAGCGGGCGGGAAGCAACTGGAACTATGATGACGAATAAAGGTGGAAATCAGAAAGAGGTTCACACGCTCCGTGCGATTTCCCGTGGAGAGCTTGCATCCGAGTGGCGCTGTCACCCGAAACAGCTCTAGCAGCTGGACAAAGCGCTCCAATGATCAGCCTGGAGACGCCGGGGACCTACCAAGGCAGAGAGGACTCCAAGGGCCAGGATACTGAGAAAAGGGGCAAGGACGACACGAGGCGAGACCAGAGGTCAGCATGCACCCCCAGCACATCTTCCAGGAGGCCAGGCAGGACGTGGTGCCCAAGGGAGTGTGAGCCAGCTTCCAGCAGGCTCGGGCCCCAGACAAACCTGGGCCCCAATCTAGGCGAGGAAGAGGGGCCTTGGCAGACACTCCAGGGGCCCCCGGGCCCTTCCTCCGGCTTCAGCGCCAGCAGCCGGGCATCTTCCAGTGTCCTTCTGTTATCACTTCTCTCCAGCAACAATTACTTAGATTTACACTCTCTCCCGCTGTTCCCTTGTTCTTGCGCTTCCATGCTTCCATCTGAGAACGTCTTCCCTTTGCCTAAAGAATGGCCTTTAGTGTTTTATTTGGGGCCAGTACACCAGTAATAAATTTTCTCATTTTTTCTGTTTGTCTGCACATTTTTATTTTTAAAGAATACTTTTACTATCACAGATTATACAATTACTATTACTATTTGTATAGTGCAGATTATACAATTCTATCAGAGTGGTGAGAGGAAGAGAGGCTGAAAGATGCTATGCTGCCAGCTTTGACGATGGAGGAAGGGGCCTGGAGCCAAGGAATGTGGGTGCCTCTAGAAGTGGGAAACGTCAAGAAAAAAACGGGTTCTCCCCTAGAGCCTCCAGAGGAACCCGCCCTGCTGACACTGTTACTTTTAGGCCAGAGCAGTCCATTTTAGATTTCTGACCTCCAGAATCATCAGATAATGTTTTTTTGTCATTTTAAGACCCACAAAAAGATAATAAATGATGAAATTTGAATATATGTAAAACTTTTAAAAACATGACAAAAATATTTAAAAATAGGAAGAAGGTAAATGAAGTTAAAGGGTTCTAGGGACCTTGAGTTACCAGGGAAGTGGCAAAAATGGGCTTTAATAAGGAAATTTGTCAGAAGAAGAAAGGTAAAAATCTATCAAAGAAGTCAAATTTGTAAATAAAACTTCCTTTCAAAGAGAACTCCTGACTATATGGATTCAGCAGTGAACTCTTCCAAGCACTTAAAGAAAACATTAAGATGTCGGCATTTAATTAGGCTAATGGGATAGAGAGTCCAGAAACTGACCCATGCGTATACAAACACTTGATTTATATTAAAGGCAATTCTGCATGACGTAGGGGAAAGGATAGCCTTTTCAATGTATGCCTCATGATCAATCGGATAGCTTTTTGGAAACAATACTGACTTCCGCCTCATGCCACACACACAGACCAGTTCTAAGTGAACTGTCATTCTACATGTAAGAAGGCAAAATAGTAAAGCATCTAAAAGAAAATAGAAATAAATGTCTTCATGGGTGAAATTTTCAAACAGGGTACAAAAAGTACTAACCATGAAAGAAAAGATTGAGAAACAAACTATATTACAAGTAAGGACGTTAAAGGACCCCATCAACAAAGTAAGAAGTTCCAGAGTGGGAGAAGATATTTGTAATACATATAAGCCATAACAACCTCTGATCCGGAATATATTAAGAACTCTTACAAATAAATTAGAAAAAAATCAGTTGTTTGAAAAAATTGGTCAAGAGACTTAAATAGGTACTTTACCAGGGAGTATATCCACATGATCAATGAGCATGTGAAAAAGATGCTCAACGAAGTTAGTCAATAGGTAAGTTTAAATTAAAACACACTGTAACACCACTCCACACTCACCAAGTGCATGGCTGCATCTAAAAGACACAAAATCAAGTGTTGGCGAGGATGAGAGACCACTGAAACTCCCATACATTGGGATTGGCACAAGAATTTTGTGAAAATTGTCCAAGTATTTTGGAAAATATTTTGATAATACCCACTAAAGCTGATTATGCATCTCTGTGATCCAGCAAATCCAGGCCTACATAGATGCCAACAGAAATGCATACATATGCACATCATAATATGCATGCAAAAATGTTGCTAAACACACTAAAATAGGCCCAGACTGGAAGCAACCCAAATGGCCATGAACAATGGAATAAATACTGTGTTATATTCACAAAATGGAATGTTATGTAACAATAAAAATGAATGCATTATGTACAACCACACAGATAAATCTCACAAACATAATATTGACTAAAACAAGCCAGACACAGAAAGTATATATTGCATTTTTCCTTTTATATAAAGTTTAAAGGAGACTAAACTATTCTCTGGTGTTGTAGGTCAGTCATCTTTGAAGAAGAATGGGGTGAGTGGAGGTAGAGGGAGGCTTCTTGGGTGCTGGTATTTTATTTCTTGGTCTGCATGGTGAATAGATAAGGAAGGTCACTCTGAAAATTACTCGAACTGTTGATCTTTGATTTGTGCTCTTTTGTGAATTTATGTTTTAATTAAATGAGTTTGAAACTATTATATTAGCCAAGAGGAAAGAACAATGTATTTTACTTGGAGGAGACTTGAAGCAAATTTGAAAACTGGCCATGATTTTGCTGGACAGAGGGATAGGGAAAGAATATTTTATTAAAGGGACAGTCTAAGCCAAGTATATAGGGAGCACTCGTGTTATTTTCCATAAACAAGTATTTGAGTGTCTCTAGAACATGAGGCATGTCTGGGGAGAAGGGTAGGAGATTAGGCTAAAGGTAAGGTTGGGTCCTGCTTGTAGAGTGTCATAAACAGCACAACACAAAGAGAATGACAGATCTTGTTTTTAAATTTATTTTTAATTTTAAAGTTTTTCTCAGAAGAAAAGACTGTGATTAATTTTCAGATTTTTGGAAATGGTTTTCAGAAAAAATAAAATGACATGAACACATACAGAAACTGAAGTCATTCACTGAGCTATGAACTCTTAGCCGAGGAAGGGACTTTCGAAGTATCCGAGTCCCTGTCCTTCTGAAAGCTGCAATCACATTCTTTAGACGACACGTTCTTGATCAGAAACTGTACCACTGCATTTTGGGGTTGGGCTGCGTTTGAAATACCACCAGATAAAGACTGGTTTGCCAGTGAATTCTGAATTTGGAATTTGATCCACCTTTTCCTGTGACTGCCCCCCCTGCCCCCAAGTTTGTGCTTGAATGCAGAGTATTAGTCTCATTTTAATTAGTCCCCTAATTGATAGCAACCCAAAGTGTTCTGGTTTGGTTTTATCAACTTGCACCCATGCCTCCTCTGCTGTAGTTGTTGCCTGTCATTGTCACTCTCCTTTGCAGATGTCATTCAGTGACTTTCTCACTTAGTGGGGACCCCTGTGCCTGAGATGGCTGGTCCACCTCCTGAACCAGCTTGCCTATAATCTGAGGAAACGTACCCTTACCTGATGCCCTAGTATTGCAAGTTGGCTATGCTCTGGCAGGAAGGGACCATGGTGAACTGTTCTTATTCCAGTGGAATATAGAAGGGCAGACTAAACAGAAATAAGTAAATACAAATACTGTACATAGATATTGAAGGGTGGTTGGGACTCAGACAGATGGAGCAAATCTCTGCAGAATGCACTGTATCAGTGACAGTGATATTCTAGGAGAGTGGAGGGCACTTATTTGTGCTTAAGGTAGCTACAGGCCAAGTTGTAGAGACTTGGACTTTAGGGAGGGGAGTGCTTTTAGACTGGCAAAAGCTTACTTTCCAAGTATCCCTTTAGAATTCTTTATTGATTAGGAGAATATTGTCATGATTGGCTTCATAATTTATAACATACTAAAATTTTCATATTTGCTACTTATTTTATATTAGTGACACCTTAGATGAATGTTTCCCTAGTTAAAATTAGAGAGACACCTTTCACACTAGCAATATTTATATAAACACTTTCTAAGGATGGGTTACTAAGAGAACACCCCAAGATGGGTAATGGCATCCATTGAACAAGGATTCTCGTTTTTCTACTGGGGGGGGGGGGTGTCTTGTTCTTTCTAAACCTTTGTACTTTGGGGTTGATAACGGACTGTATCTTGTTTGGGAGTCTCTTTTCACTGACCGCATTAACCACACTGATCTTGAAGTTGGAAGGCCTCAGAAGGGAGCCAGGATCTAACAGCCCGGTCCCTGGATCTTGGGCAAGTGTTACAATGGGCTCTAGATGTGAGAAGTAAGGAGACCTTTAGCAGGTGGCACTGTAGACTCACAGTTTATAGGGAGATTATATTCTAAAATTGGCACAGGAGGTGAAAAAATGCTTATAGTCAACTTTGCCCTTTGACAAGGCTTTTAAACCACTCCTCAAAGTCCAGGTCCCTTCCTTGAAAGCACCGAAAGCTAGAGTTAGTATCATTGATCTCTCTTTGCATTTCTGCTGAGACATATCTTCAGGAGATCTGAAGGCTGGGTCTGCTTGGGATAAGGCAAAGGGCTAGGTGGTAAGAAGACAATTCTCTCATTTCCTCTCACTTTCCCTTGAGTTTGGGCAGCCGAATTTGTGTAAGTTATACATGAATATGATGCAGCGCCACTGTACTGTTTATTTTGCTATGAGTAAATTGACTTGTATTATGCTTTATATATTTCAGGTCCATTAATTCACTCTTTTGCACGTAATGTATGAAGGCAAAGGTGAAAAGGCAGTTAAGACATGCCCTTTTCGCTGAAGAGCTCTAACTCTGCTCAGGGAAACGGACAGTAAACAAATGGTTATAGAGCAATTTGAGAAGCGCTGTAACGAGGTGTTGCCTCCGGGCTTCAGGATCACAGCCAAGGGGCCCCTGGGGCAGCCCTGAGGTCAGCAAGGGCTCTGAAGCGCAACGCACTTGTCCAGGCCACCAGCTCCTCGCTGGCTGCTGCAGCATCTTCTAAATGCTCTCCTGCTTCTGTCTTTCATTCTGGTTGTCTTCCTCCTTCAAGCCTACATAGCTCCTTAGCAGCCAGAATATTCTTTTTTTTTTTTCCTTTTCACAATTTAACAATTTTTATTGAATTCAAAAGAACAAAAGCTACAATTCCCACCAATTGAAAATAAGGTAACTCTATTTCATAGATATTTTAGTCAGTAATAATCTCTTCTATGCCTCCCCAGGATGCTCCAGTATAAACAAACTTGCCTTTTAAGCAGAAAGGACAAAGCATCGATTCTAAACAAAATGGAAGGCTGCCACCGTGAGCTCATGGCACACGGTCAAATACCAAGAAAAAGAAATGGTTTTAACTGAAACTTAGCAAAAGAATAATGTCTCATTTTATTAACCAGTAAAAATAATCTTCATTTCTACACACTCCTGTTTACAATAGGAAACATGCATGAATGGTGAATACTTAGCAAAAAGGCCTCCATGATTGCACTTTGAATGCCTTCATGACTTCACGATGGGAAGGCTTTCTAAACAGATCTGCTCTTCAGTAGAACTTGATGAAATATTAAAATTCTTGCATGGATCACTCACGCAGTAGGTAATGAGGAATGCCTTATCTACTTAACCTAGATTAATAGTATACTAGCTAATATATAAATTGGTCACTTCCACATTTGACACCGTTACAGCAGACAATTGAAGGCATTTAATCATTTTAATTGGATAAAAAGAGCTATTTCTGGGGAGATGGAAGGTAGTACAGTTGCCCATCAAATGCTTTTCCCCAAGGATCCTGGCCTTCCAGAGGCTAGTCTTCTTTTGACCTTTTCGGACTTTTCTGTGTCCCCGCCCCGCATGTTATACATCCAACTTCCATTGGTCTGGAAGTTATTTGCGTGGCTAGGCAAAACATTTTATTCTAACACTTATTTCTACTTCATTTCTTCCAGTTATTAAAGAGTTTTTGTTTAAGATAAAAGGGCAAACACATTTAATCAGGGTTTATGGTAGTTGTAACTTGAGTTGACTCAATTTTGTTTACTTTGCTATTTTTTGTTGGTTGGTTTAAAAATGTAGGACAGGAAGAGATTAACCAAAGAACTTACATGCATATATGCATAGCCCAAGGACACAGACAATAGTGTAGTGAAGGCTGGATGGAGGGGAGAAGTGGGGGGAAAATAGGGGACATCTGTAATAATGTCAACAATAAAAAAGAAACTTAAAAAAATAAAAATGTAGGCCAACATTCTTAAAAAACAATCAACAATCCTATGGATAATGTAAATGATATGAAAGCCATGTGAATTAATCTTTTAAAACAGTGTACCAAGGGTGGAGTAGAAATAGGAGAACCATTTAAAATGTTTCAATTCCATTTGAAAGTATGAAAGGTTAAATTTGTGTGAATCTTAATAACAGTGATACTTAGCAAAGAAAAAATTAAAAAACTGAGCCAACCTTAATTTCTTTTAATGTTGTAGATTTTTTCTAGTTATATTGGAAAATAATGAAAAAAAGTTTTAATTTCAGGAATTAAAATAATAGTCATTAAATTACTGGGTAAAAATTCCAATAGTAATCTAAATTTAAAAACTGATGAACACAGAATAAAAGTCAGCTGCATTTGTGCTTGAACAGCAAAAACAAGCACAAAACAAAAAATAGCATCGCATGACAGTAAATGAGGTGTTTTGGGCTACGGAAGCATGTTAATTAAGTAAACATGTTTTCCTGCATCACATGTGAATGCAGAGATTTAAAACAACTTTGAATTAAAAAGAAAACACAACCTTTATTCTATATGTTCTTCTATAATACTTTGTCGGTAGATTTCTTTTTTCCCCATTGCTTTTTCCGAGAGTGGAAGGGAGAGAGAGACACATTGACCGGTTGCCTCCCGCACGCACCCTGACCGGAGCGGGACCTGCAACCGAAGTATGCACCTTGGTCGGAATCCAACCCAGGACTGTTCAGTCCATGTGCGAATGCTCCAAGCGCTGAGACAAACCAGCCAGGGCTGTTGCTAGATTTTTGCTGCAATTTTTGAGGGAGATGTTTCATATACAAAAACTAATGCTAGTTTGGTCATATTCATGTACAAAAAATATTCCTCACGCTTTTCAACATAATGTACAAAACTGTGAAATCTGTCAAAGTGGAAACTGTCTGGAATTTCTTAAAGTATTGGAAAGTACAGCATGGCAAAAAACACACAAAACCATTACATATAATCAATGTATACGCATTCTGTAACACAGGGTGTTCTTAGTGTAACTGGAGTGCAAGTTATCTATATACACGCACAAAATGTTTCAGAAGCAGGTGAAGTAAACAAAAGCGTCGCTTCTTTAAATTACACTTGATCACGTAGATGAGCAAGTTTCTGTGGTAGATCATCTGGTTCCATGGAAGTGGTAGTGGTGGCAACAGGTCCTGTCTGACCCTGTGGTAGTTCCATATTGAGATCGAGGCCAGCTTCATCTGCTCTTTCTTTTCTTTTTAATCTTCACCCTAGGATATGTTTTTATTGATTTTTTAGGAGAGAGGAAGGGGGAGAGAGAGAAACATGGATGTGAGAGAGAAACATGGATTGGTGTGTCTTCCATATGCGCCCTGACCGGGGATTGAACCCGCAATCTAGGTATGTGCCCTGACCGGGGATCGAACCCGCAATCTAGGTATGTGCCCTGACCGGGGATCGAACCTGCAATCTAGGTATGTGCCCTGACCGGGGATCGAACCTGCAATCTAGGTATGTGCCCTGACCGGGGATCGAACCTGCAATCTAGGTATGTGCCCTGACCGGGGATCGAACCCGCAATCTAGGTATGTGCCCTGACCGGGCATCGAACCTGCCACCTTTTGATGTACGAGATGATGCTCCAACCAGCTGAGCCACCCGGCCAGGGTCACCTGCCATTTCTTGAAGCAGCGCATCCGCTTGGTTTTGTGGTGTTAGAGTTGTAGTACTACCCATTGTGTCTTCCATTTGTTGTGCGTGAACGTCCAGTGTTTTAAATTGGTGTTCAGATTGTCCATCAAGGCAGAAACCTCTTCAAGGTTCATGCTCCTCCATGTGGCGCCCGTGGAGTTAACCGCACCTGCCATGGCCTGGTTGCCTTGCCATTGTCACTGCAGCTGGAGCTCTGGCGCCGCAGCATCAGCCCTGGCGCTCCATCTCAAGAAAGTGATTGCTCGGTTCCTCTGGCCGGCTGCGTGTTCAGCAGGTATTCCTGCAACTTCTGTATTGCCTTTCGGAATGGCCTTTTTCATCTTCGCCTTTTCAGCTTTTTCTTCTTTATCGCATTTCTTGGCACTTCTATTAAATTCTTTTGCAGCAAACTTCAAGTTAAATAGTTGTTTCTCTATATTTGCCATGGTCTCATGACTTTTCTTGGGAGATGACAGCCTGGGGCAGTGACGCAGGTTTGATGTGAGGGCGCTCAGAGTTCCGTTTTAGTCCCATCTGCCACTTGCCGGTACCTAGGTTTGCCCCAGAATATTTTTCTTAAAACACAAGAGGAATATACACAATTCTCTACTACACACTCTCTGGTAATCTTGCTCAGAAGCAGAGCTCAAGTTCTTAGGAGGCCTGGGAGGCCTTGCAGGATCCGGCCTCTGCCACCCCTCTGCCGTCACTTCCAGTATGTTCCTCCTTTTCCCACCGTCCGGTTACATCAGCCTCCTTGATGTTCTTTGAATATGTCATTTGCTTGACTGCTCAGGACTTGGTAATTGCTGTCTGCCTGCCTGTAATTCTCTTTCCCCAGATATCTACATGGCTTATTCCACAATGTTTTCAGGTCCTTGCTGATACGTCACTGTATTTTATAGGCCTTCCCTGCCTCTCCTGCATAAATAATAACAAGCTTCCACTCCATCCCAGCATTGCCGTTCCCCTTTAGCTAGCTTAGGATGGTTCCTGGCATTAGTATTACTCAATAAACGTTTATTGAATGAATAATTTATTATTCTTCTCTTGCATGGCTTTCACACATATTGGCCTAATAAGTGGATAGATACATGAATGATGATTATATTCTTTGGCACCAGCAGAAGCCAGTATTTCCCAATGGACTATTTCTCTGGAATGACTTTACAGTTCTTTATTGGTACAAAAGACTTAATCAGAACTTGTCAGGAACTCTTGGGTTCTGCCAAGATAGCATCTCACTCACAAATGGAAATGGCCATTAGTCATCTGCAGATGGAAAGCAGGGACAGAGGCTGGGGAGAGGGAGTAAGAGAGGATTGGGCTGCCCAAAGAGCCCTCCTCATATTTAGAAAGCTGATTGATAATACCTGGTTGGTTTTCAGATTAAAAATATATGTGTATATATATGCGTGTGTGTGTGTGTGTATGTGTGTGTGCTTTTGTTTGTGTATATTGTATGTGTACATATGTACTTTTGTATATATAAATATACACATAAAAAATCAAAATCAAAGATCCCTAAAGTGTAAAGAGTTGAACACCCTGAAGGACTCTGAAGGCTCAGCAGAACCCTTGATGCCTGGGGAACTAGAAATGTGGGGAATGCTTGCAGAATTTTTCTAGTTCACTTCTAGCTCCCTGGACATTACTTTATGCTGAGGCTAGACATAGATCAACGAACAACAACAAAAGTCCTGGCTTTCATATAGCTTACTACCTGGTAGGTGGAAACAAAGAGCAAGTAAATAAATCTAAACTGTGGTGGTGGTATACATGCTGTGAGGAGAGGAAATGAAAGCAGGAGATAATGGAGATCCGTTACTGGAGTTGATTTGGTAGGGAGCTGAGTCTTGCTTGACAAGAAGTTAAAGGACCAGCAGATGCAAAGACCTGAGGAGTAGGTGTTGTTAAATTAAAGGGATATGAACACGAATGAATTAAGTGAGACCAAAGTTATGTAGAGCCTTTAAGCCATGGTAAGGAGTTGAAGTTTTATTCTGATTACAAGGAAAAGCCTTTGGGGCCTTTTTAGCAGGGGAGTGACTGATCTGAATTTAGAAAAATCACTCTGACTAGTCTATGGAGGGTGGACCATAGTGTGCACCAGTAGAAACAAAAGATAGGTGCGTGGCTGTTGCCATTCAGGCAAGAAAATATAGCAATGTAGATCAGAGTAGTAGCAATGGAGATAGTAAGAAGTGGATGGATGTGGAATACATTTTGGAGGTAGAGTCAATAGGATTTATTGATGATTCAGATGTTGGGTGTGAGAGATAAGTAATTGAGGATATTATTATTAGTCAAGGTAAGCTAGGTTGTGTTGTGGCAACAAACTACTCCAAAATATCAAAGGCCTAAAACAAAAGAGGTTTATTTCTCACTAACATGTCATATCCCATGTGTGTTGGCTAGTGGTTTGATATTTTTATAATCATCCTCCCCCTGGGCCATGGGATAGCAGGGTAGTCTATTAACTGGAATATTGGTGGCTGACATTGAAAAAGGAAAAGAGAAATTTAGAGATTTTATGTTGGAAATAATGAAATGTTTGGCCTGGAAATGACACATATCATTTCTAATTGGCCAAAAGTAATCACACAGCTCCACCTACCACAAGGTGGCCAAGACATACAATCCTATCGTGTGCCAGGGAGGCAAAGGATCAGAACCACTCAGACAGCAGCACTAATGATTCCCTGGGATCTTCCAGGTTTAGAAAACTGGTAATAACACTATCCAAGTGATGATGCTTGAGAGGAGTGGGCGTGGGGAGGGTGAAATCAATATTTTTGTTTTTAGCCATGCTTAGTTTAAAAGCCTTTTCAGCAGAAATGCCAAGAAGACAGTTGGAAATGTGAGTCTGCTGATAAGAGATAATCTCTGGCTAGAGATATAAATTTGAACATCAACAATATTTAAAGTAATGCGACTCATAGAATGTAGTTGGAATAAAGAAGAGGGCCAAAGACAGAATTCTGGGGCTCTCCATAAGTACAGGTCTTACAGAGGAGAAGCCAACAAAGGAACTGAGAAAGAGATTATAATGGTGGGGACACAAGAGAGCATAGAACAGTAAAAGACCTTGAGGAGTAAATCTTGCAGGGAGAAGAAGAAGGTTGTCCTGAGAGGTCAAGGGAAATGAGAATTAATCATTGGTTCTGGCAGTCTACTGACCACTCCTATGGTGTGGTATGGGCGAGAGACTAATTTGAAATGGATTGAGGAGAGAGCGATCGGTGTGGAATTGATGAAAGACAACTTTTGGAAGAGTTTTTCTCGTAATCAGAGCAATCAAATGGGGCTGGTAGTGAGGAGGGACACGGCATCAAGAAGATGGGAGGTTGGGGCTGTGTGTAAGCTTGTGGGCAAGATGATGATTTTGTCTTTTGACGTATTTTTACTTAAGAGAAAGGCAATCAAATGAAAAAATACTCAGCTGTTGGTTGGAGATATGAGTCTGAACACAGAGGAGAATCAGAGCTGCTTAAATATTTAGGAGCCCGCTGCCTAGAGAAAAGAGCCGGGACTGGGAATGTGATAAAAAGTGCAGAACAAAGAGAGTGGCGAGATCAAGGTTGAGCCTTAGGGGACACACACTTGAATAAAATCAGAAGGAAGAGTAGCTAGTTAAGAAATGGGAGAAAATAGGTTGAGTAGATTTTAAGTCATAGAAATCAAAGGAAGGGAGTTTCAGTACCTTTTCAAGAGGCTTTTCTTCAAGTTCTGTGTCCTCATAAATATGTATTCCACACTTCATACTTTCAGGCCACATTTGAAATAGACTCTGTTATAGTTGATTAGATATATAGCCCAAGACAGGTGGAAGATTTAGGATATGGTGTTTGCTTTTTTAATCTCCAATCAATGGGATGGATACTCTTCTATTCTTTTTGCTATTGCTTCCTCTCCTTATTTAGAAAGTTCTCTAAAGATGACTTAAAATGAAGATACTGTTAATGCCGTAGTCATCACTGTCTTTTTCTTCTTTTCTTCCTGCTCCTCTATCATCATCATCATCATCATCATCACCACCACCACCACTAGACCCCATTAGATTAGTTATTTTGGTATTTTAATGATTTGGTGTGAATCCCTGAGGGACATGCCCATTCGTGCAGAGGCCATATTGACCGCAGTTTTGGTTATTTGTTGACTACTTACTGAGTGCTTACCTCAAAGATGGGCATGATTCCTGCCCTAAGTTCTTCCAGTTCAGTTTCCTATGGAAGATAACAGAGAAGCTGGAGGGAAAAGAAGTGCTCAGAGGGAATACAAGAGATTAAGGCTACAGATACATAGTGTCACTAGAATAATTTGGCAGAAGCTTCTCCATTCAGGTGAGTTAGCTGTAAAAAGCATATGTAGATGAATAGCTCTGAAATGTAGGTGCTGGGTCCAGTAGTGACTATATATCTCTTAATATCAAATGGAATAAAAGTGGACTGTCTCCTCCTTTAAACTGGGAATTTTGTGGTCTTATGACACCTCTCCAGATCATAATTTGGACCATTTCCAGTCCTTGTGGTCTGTTGGATTTCTTGGTCCACATCTCTCTCTCCCTCCCTCCCTTCTTTCTCTCTCCCGATTCCTCCCTCCCTCTCTCCTTCCTTTCTTTTCAGCATTTCTCACTTTTCCTACTGAATTCCTTTTATCACTGACTTGGCATCTACCAGTTGTCCAAGCCAGGGACCTGGAGGTCATTATTATTTCCTCCTTTATTCTTAAACATTTTTCTAAGACCCATTTGTTCCGAAGGCATGTTGACTTCACTTATCTTTGTCTTCCCCATTGTCACTATCTTAGTTTATTCATTCTTTTTTGGGTATTTACCATGTTATGGGCCACAGACCAAATATAGGGCAGAAGTGTGAAGAGTAGATTAATGGAGGGAGACACTGGATTTGGAATTAGGACTAGTTAGTAGGCTATATTGTACTACTTTGTGTGAGACTTATCCAGACTCTCTCTCGAGAGCACAACTGGCCTTTCTTTGAAAAACTCCTACATATTCCCCTTCTCACTTCCTTGTACATATATACGCTTCCATGCATAACACCTCTACTGAAAGGTAAGCTCCTTAAGGGGACTGTGCCATTCGTCATAGAGCCCAACACTTAGTAAATTCTCTTCGATTGTTTACTGGATGATTCAATAAAATGGGGGCCTAAATAGGACCAATGATAGCAGGGATGGAGCCTAGAAAACGATTGCAAAAGATTTGTTGGATATAGAATCAAATACATTTGGTAAGAAATTAATACTATGGGCAATGAGGAGGGAAGGGTCAGATATATCTATAAAAATTTAAGCTTGGGTGACCATTTACAGAAATAAGAAAGTCAAGAGGAGGGATTGGTGAGATTGATTTTAGACGGGTTGATTTTAAAGGTCTGCAGGGAATTTTAATTTTAGATAGATGAATTGTTCCAGCAGACAACCCATTTTTGTGGCCTGAAGCACTGGGGAGTGTTTAGGGTAGAGATGTGCCAGTGAGTGAGATAGAGAAAAAGGGAAAGAAGGCCTTCATCAGATGCTTGGGGAAAGCCTCTTTTTAAGGAATTTGGAAAAGATGCTGATTACAGAGGCTGAAAATGAGTCACCAAAGAGTTACTTGGAAAGTGTACAGTCAGGAAACCCCAGAAAAGAGAATTTTGAAAAGGGAGTGATAGACAAAACTGTCAGCTATAGTGCAGATAGTGAGTGTTGGGAGGATTGAGACCTATTTAAATTTAATTAATAGGCTATTAGTAATCTTATTTCAGAATTATTTACTGATGAGTTAAATATGTTTTATTGTGGGAGGCAACTAATATGGAGTATTTTTAATGCTGCTGGGCAAGCTGGTAAAAATTCTCTCCTCTTTCATCTGTGGTTAAATAAAATTCATTTTATTGGTTTTTCTTGGAGCTGCATCCTCTAGCCACACAGCCTAGTGGAATCCAGTGGCAGAAGCCAAAGAGATAAAAGCTAAGTATCTGGATTTATCCCCTCACCCCTTTTGATTTCCTCTGCCCGTTACTAGGTGTTAAGCAATAGATTTAGGGTTACTGATAGGTTCAATTGATCCCTTGCCTTTTCTTTGCCCTGGATCTAAAGGTCTCTCTTGATTTCCCCCCTTTTCTGTGCATTCATAGCTTGAATAAGAGTAAGAGAGCCCTAGATAGATCCTAATAGTCTTTCAGGTGCTGCAGGCCACGGTGTTGGTATTTTCTTCGGGGCAGCCCATACCAGAGCCAGAGGGGAGGATGCTACTATGCATGTCTCTCCTTAATCCTTGGGCTCTGGTAAATACAGAAGACGCTTGCTGGTCAAAATTACGTCAGGCAGGAGAATAAAGAGTTTCTGCCTCTGTGGTGAAAGAAAACTTAGACAAGGGCATGGCCAATAAATGGCTCATTAGAAATGGGCAAAATAGTGACCATGTGGGGTCAGTGCTTTGAAAATTCCAGGAAAGGTCCTTGAAAAACTCCAGGATTTATTAAAACTCATAAATTAAACTATGTACTATTTGTTTTCTTTATAGTTAGAAATACTTTACTATCCTTTTTCTTTTTTTTTTTTTTAAGTGTTAGCACTTCCTTAGGAGGCATTTAATGAAACATTTGATAGTGGTTACTTCTATGCCAGTCCAAAAGAAACTTCTACAGATTAAGGAGCCAGAGGCAAGAGTGGGTTTTCTCCCAAGTCTTAGCTTCTTCTCAGGAGGCCTGCTAGACGGTTGGTGGTAGGAAGGTCCCCCAACCACCATATATATTTCCTAGGCTCCTTACATACTTTCTTGTCCCCTTGATTATTCCAGTTTGGCCTGATTAGATGGTACCAAGCTTTCCACCTGCTCATTTGGATTCCAAGGAAAGTTGGTAAATGGAGTGACCACTGATTCCAACATGCCTCTTCCAGCTTCTGGCAGCTGCCAGCATTGCTTGTCTTGTGGCTTCATCCCTCCGATCTCTGCCTTCTTCTCTCTGCCACCTTCTCTCTGTGCGTCTAATCTTCCTCTGCTTCCTCCTTACAGGGATACAGGTGATTGCATGTAGGGCCCACCTGGATCATGCAAGATACTCACTTCAAGAGCCTTAACTTAATCACATTTACAAAGACCCTTTTCCAATGAGGTTACATTCACAGGTTCCTGTTCTGCCTGCTGTTCTGCCTGCTATAGAATCTGATGTCTTTCCACCTTTGCAGACTCAAGGTGTTTAGTCTTCTTGGAACTTGGTTTGCGTACAGACATACCTCATGAGTACACGGCTTCCAAACTGATGGCCCATTTGAAAGAAGCTGGGAGCTACTGTCAGGAAGGGGCTAATTTAGGTCAGTCTCATGCCATTGGACACATGTGGTCACATTCCCGTTTCTCAGTATTAACATAAACAATTGATCCTTGTTGAGAAGCTGATTAAGTAACTAGAAGAGCTGGCTGGGGTTCTGAGCTAGTCAACAGCTGCCTCTTATGAGGCCCTGTTTTGTGTGGATCTTTTCCCAGTTCTGGGGGAGCAGGTGTGCTCAGCTGGCCTGACACTCACTCTTCTGTGTCCAGCAGTTGCCATCTTTTTCACCAGGAGAGTCACAAAGGACCTAGGTGGTCACTGGGAGGGGAGTTGAGGTGGGATCAAGAGAGGGGAGGAGCTCTTGAGTGCAAGGTCAGAGCAGAGAATTCACAAATTTTTGAATTGGGGAAGAACTTCAGTATTTGAGCTCGGGAAGCAGACACGTCCTGGCTCCTCTACACCTGTGGCACATCTCCCACCTATGGCCTAAGGAGCGGCCTGGGCCCCAGGGGAGGCCTTCTGCAAGGCTCTCACGCGTGCTCCTGAACTTGCCTCCTTCGGCGTACACGCCTGACTGTAACCTGCTAGTCTAAGCCACAAGCAGGAGAGACTCACTTTTCTAGCGATTCCTTTATGATTCAGCTTGGAGAAGCCGGATGTAAGGAGGATCTTAGGGAAACATCAGTTGTTTTTTCCGTTGCATGTAGGCAGGATAATGGTAGTGATTGAGTGCACCGGCACTCAAGTCAGGCTTACCTGCGTTTCATTCTGGCTCCGCTACAGAAGAGCTGTGTCACTTCATGGAGGTATTAGAATCCCGGGTTCCTAGTCTCCTCTTCTGTGAAATGAGGGTAATAGTAAGCAACACTTACCGTGTGGCAGGGGCTATTCTAAGTACTGTGCATGCACAACAACCCTCTGAGGCAAGTACTGTTATTATCCCGCTTCAGCGATGAGGAAACTGGGTACAGAGAGGTTAAGTAACAAGTAGCAAAGCAAGGATTTGAACCCAAGTGGTTTGGTTTCGGCAAAGATCTCAACCCTACTTTATGCTTCCTCTCATGCCTCAGGCTTTTGTGAGTATAAAATAGGGTGGCCAGCCACCCAGGTGGCCTTGGAAAGTCCTGCTTACATCTGTTGTCCAGGTGAAGTATGAATAGTGTCCTCTTTTACTCTCAAAAGCGTCATGGTGTCATGTCTCAGTTTGGATATTTGTCACATGAGGATTAAATAATTATATGTTAAATACTAAAGACAATGCCTGGCCCAAGAAAACCCTCCATTAAGGTTAGCTATTGTTACTTCTGCGACTGCCATCGCCACCACCTCTACAACCCACGATCATCCCAAGTCTGGGAGGCTTAGAGCTGAGGGTTAACTCAGGTTCTGAGAATACGTATCACGGGAAACACCACTCCCCATTCTCACACCCACTGCGGACTTTGCTTGCTGGTCACAGCACAACAGTCTCTCCTGCTTTGTGTCCTAGGCAGCCACTCTTAATTGATCAAACTTGACATATGAAATTAAAATGATTTGCCATACCTAGTTTTAGTAAATGGAAGAATCCAAGATCCCCACTGTATGGAGAATTTGAATGTAAGTTGAGCTTGTGGGTTTCTCCACTTATATCGACACTTATTTGATCCCCAAAGGTGATAATGGATTTTGGACCTCTTTAGGCACACTGTATCCCTTTTCTACAGTAATCCTCTCTGCCTACTTCTCTATCATTTGTACCTCTAAAAGCATTTTGATTCATAATAATTTTCTATTCCCTGCCTATAATTTGATAAAGGGCCATCAAAATACTATAGAGATGAGCGTGATATAAATAAGGTGTGAGTCATAATAGGGATTATCATTGACATCTAAGATCCATGACTTAGGAAAGCTATCTTTAAATGTGATTTGTGTAACTGGTAGTGAAATTCATTTCGGGTTGGTTTTTGCATGGAATAAGGGACACCTAGTGGTTATCAAGGTCTCTGCAGATTTACTAAAGGTAATGTAAAGTCATAGGTGTATGTATTGGGGCTTAGTACCAGCACTTTGCAAAGGAGCACCCCCAAAAGAGGGTGGCCCCGTTTGTTGCATGACCCTTTATTTTGAAGTTAACAAAGGGTAAAGAAACCTGCTCATAAAAAAATCAATTTGAGTCCTAGCATTTCCATCTATATTATTGTCAGTTTGAAACAACTCTTATTTGCACCAGGTTGGAAATGATTCTCTTATCAGGTACCTGCCAGCTTGGCGTATTCTTCTTATCACTTTCCCCACCTCTTCTGCTGATTGCAGAAGGACTCTTTGCACCATTTTGAAAAGCCATCTATCTGATTAGAGCCTTTATTAGGCTAAGAAACAGAGCTGCTTAGCAGGCCAAGCAAGAAACAGTTTGTGATTGCTTCTGACAGGCAGAGCTCCTTCTTTGGAAGTTGCTCAGCCATCAGGAAGCCATACAGCTCTGGTTTGTATAAATGAATGGGCTTCACATGATAAGAGGATGATCTATAAAGCCCCTGTGTGAACTTCTTAGCCCCAGAGGGTCCTCCAGGAGCCTGACCATTGGTCAGCCCCTCTTGGTATAATCTGCTTCTGTATTCTGGGTGGCGTAGAACAATAACTTGCTCCTCATGTGCTACTATTGTTCCCAACCAACTATTTTAGACTTCTTGAAGGTTCTGTTTCATTGAATCTTTTTATAGTACTTTCCTCAGTTCTTCTGCCTTTGGGACTTTCATATAATCTCCTTCTCCAAAAGTGATTTGGCACTCCTATTGCAATCTATCTTCTTTCAGGATAGTTGGTAGCAGCCAGAAGTTGCTTGCTGTGGCCAAAGCTTCATTGTTGGGGATTCATTCTTGCTTTTTGACCCTAAGAACAGATGATGAAGGCTCTGAGGCACTGTTTAAAAATCCCCATGTGTTTTTTATGACAGTTCAAGCTACATTGTCATAAAGAGATAGATTGTGGTCCCTTAGCATACTCCAGAGTGGGAGGCGGTGTTGGTCCTGAGCTCTGTCAGCTGATCTCTTAGAGAATCTTTCTGGGATCTGCGCTTTCTGGTGTGCAGAGCTTTCCATCATGATGGCCTCAGAATACAAACATTCCTGAGCATGCGCCCTAGGGAAAACTCAACTAAATATTCAGTGATTCCATCAAACTCTTTTTAACTGCCTGTGATACTTTAGCTTTCTACCTTCTCATCTCATCTCTTATTGCCAAGCAGAATGAATCTAGAGGCTTCTTTCTGCATGATGGTCCTCCCTGACCCAGAGGCATCAGAAAGTGGCCTTTGTGACCTTCCTTGCCCTTCTCCCTCCCCATCCTTCCACATCCCCTTACAAACATGTACTGACTTTGTGCCGTGCATGTAGAGACACAGGGAAGAAAGACACAATTTCCTTCACTTGAGAAGCTCCCAGTCCTACTGGGGGAGACAGGCAATTACAGCCCAACAGGATCATTTCTGTGACAGCAGCTAGAACGTGGAGCCGTGGGAGCGGAGGAGGAAGTCAGCCGTGGGTGGGGGTGGAATGATGATGAAGAATGTTGATGAAGGCTTCCCAAAGGAGGCACTGCCTGAATTATTCCTCAGAGGTGAGCAGTAGACAGCCAGATAGGTGACTTGGGTAAGGCTTGTCCTGGGAGTGGTTTATTGGGAGGATGTGGAACTTGGGCAAGGTTGGCATTGATGAGGTAGAGACTAGATCAGGCAGAGTCTCTTATGTAACGCTTAAAAGTTTGCATTTGATTCTGAAGTTGATAGAGAATCATTGAAGGGTTTTAAGGAAGGAATGACATGATATCCTGAGGGAAAACAGTGAGACAACTAGTGTCATTTCTAGTCCTTGGAATAAAAATAACAGTAGAGTCCTAGTGTTTCAGGAAGGTACATTTTAAATTTTGTCACCTTTCTAATCAAACTGCTAAAGGTTTTCTTTCTACTCTAATGGTTCCTTTTTTTCCTTATTGTATTTTTACCGCTTTCCATAATCAGGCACCACCTACTCATCTGATCTTAGTTTTTCTGCTTTGTGACATGTAGCTTTCACACTAGTCAGGTAGGTACCCTCGTCAAATATTCTGAGACAGAAGGAAATGTAGGTGTGCACTGGGTAGGTCGGTTTCTAACATAAGCAAATGTAAAAAGGGTGTGTATTCATTGAGCCTCTACTATGGGGCTGGCACTTTGCTACACACTGGGAACGCATTGGTTTCCACATCAGAAACACACAGCCTCTGTGTTTATGAAGCTTACAGTCTAGAGGACCATAGCAGTGCCATTCCTGGCAAGCAGAGGGGAGAGAAAAACAATCTGAGTCAAGTTTCTGATCACAGGCCCTTGTATATTCATTAATTGAGTATTTAAAACATTTACATAGATTTTTTGTTTCCAATATTCTAGTACAGTTAGCCAAATTAAATTAAATTGGCTTTTGTGTTAGAGGATAACACGAGTGAGAGTAGGTTTACCTCCAGTTCCACCTCTCAGTGACTGGTGGCAGCTTCCTAGAGCATCATCTTGAGAAGAATTCTGAGGATCCACCTGGGTTCAGTGCGAAAGGGGCTAGAACAGAATGGCATCAATTGACAATAAATGCCATCTGCCAGGAAGGAAGAGTAGTGACATATACTTGCCAACATGGCTGCAAGAGATGGGAGAGTTTCCTATCCAGGTATGGCTGGAGGATCATCTGGCAAACTTTTTAGATCATCTGAAAAGATGTTTCATGATCCACTGACAAGGCCTGTCTCGGAGAACTATGGCCCATCCATGCCAGTTCATGTCTTACTTATTTGCCTTTCTGTCTGTGCCAAGTTCTTTTTTTTTTTTTTATATGTATCTTTATTGACTTCAGAGAGAGAAAGGGAGAGGGAGAGAGAGAGACAGAAACATCAGTGATGAGAGAGTCATTGATCAAGCCCACAACCTGGGCATGTGCCCCGACTGGGAACCGAACCCCGATCTCCTGGATCCTAGGTCAACGCTCAACCTCTGAGCCACGCCCGGCTGGGCTGTGCCAAGTTCTTGTTTCATGAACTTAGTAGAAGCCTGGTAGGCTCTGCGAGGATGATTAAGCCTGTGTTCACGAACCTTATTTCCTGTGATAGACTGAACCTTCACAGTATCCTAACTGGGCCATAAACTTGATAAGCTGGCTTTTTTTTTTCTGTGGGATACATGCACATATAGTGGCCTCTTTCTGATCAGCCTTTTTAACTGAATAAAAGTCCAAAGAAAGTTCTCGAGAATAAAAATAAGACCTTTACTGCAAGTGTGCCAAGGGTTGGGAATCTTTCTCAGCTTCTTACCACCTGTAACTGAGCTTAAACCTATCTGATCATTTCCCTTTCATGAAGAATCCATCGGGCAAACAGATGTTTGTCTAAGTCTTGAGCACAAGTGGTAATGACCGGCATTATTAGCAAGGCTGTTGGGCTGCCCACTGGCCCTTTCATTCATGGGGGCAGGGTGACTGACTGGGGCGCCGCTCTCCCCCCACCCCCCCCGCCCCGGCTGGAATACCTGCGTGCCCACATGGCTGGGTACTTCCTTCAAAATGAAGACGGGACTGAGGACTTTTCTGCTTCAACATCAGTTTGCCTGGACTTTTCCTGTTACTCCAGCTCGCTTTATGTTCCTTTTATCTTTTCCTGGCCACTCTTTTACCAGTGGGACCGGAGATCAGAGATTATGAACTGGTGGTCCCTGGTGACATCTAGCCAGTAGATATATATTTGATCCACAGCCCTGGCCAGTTTGGCTCAGTGGTTAGAGTGTCCGCCCAGGGACTGAAGGGTCCCAGGTTCAATTCCAGCCAAGGGCATGTACCTCAGTTGCAGGCTTGATCCCTGCCCCAGTTGGGGCGAGTGTGGGAGGCAACCAATTGATGTGTTTCTCTCACATCGATGTTTCCCTCTCTCTCCCTTCCACTCTCTCTGAAAAGCAGTGGAAAAAATATCCTTAGGTGAGGACTGAAAATAAATAAATAAATATATTTGATCCACCGAGTGTTGATCACACATTTTAAAAGTTAACTAACTGCCAACATTCTACTACTTGCTTCAACTTCATCTAGAGTCTTTTCCATCTTTATTTGGAGCCTTAGAAGTTAGACATTTTTTTGCTCCTGCCTTGCAAGTCTGAAACTCGGTTCCCATTTTCTATTTCTGGTGCTTAGTTTTTATCTTTGGTGGATCCTGACCAGTGCTAACAGAATTAAAGCATGAAAATGGTGGCATCCGTGGCATGTAGCAGTTGGGACTTTGGGCCCCAGGTTGGATGTCAGCTGCAGCTCAGCAGGCAGTTAGTTTGCTGACCCCTGTTAGCAAGGCCATAGATGCAGATGTGGCCCCAGCCATGCCAGATATTAGGTTCTTCTGACTTTGGAAGCTAAGAGGACCATCTGTTGCCACATTTGTGCTTGGACTTCACTGCTGGAGCTTGGTCAGTGGTGCACTGTGATAGAAAATGATGTTAATGATAATGAATCCTAAATCTGTGCAGATGCATAGGGTGAGAGAGAGGGAGGGAGGGACAGAGAGAGATGAGAGAGAGAGACAAAGAGAAACAAGAGACAAGGAATGGCCACTATTAGGCATTTACATATATTATAAATGCCACTGTCTCCTGAGCTGACGATTGGCTTAGAACTTATCCTTAGAGAAGAGCGAATCTTTGCCTCCTAATGACTCCATGCCAGGCTAAGCTGTCTGTTGATTTAGTTCTGGCTTTTCACAGAAAATAACAAAATTAATAGTGATAACTACCATTCATTAAGTGCACATGAAGGACCAGAAACTGTGTAAAGTACTTCTGTATGAGACAATTTTATCTCATTTATTCTTTAGAACCCTGTGAAGTGAGACTGGTTATCTACATGCTGTGGGTGAAGAACCTGAGGCTGAGGCCAGTTAAATATTTTGTCCAAGGTCACAGAGCTGGCAAGGGTGAGGCAGGACTCAGACCCTGGTTTGTGAGACTGAAAAGTCCATGGTCTGGCCACTGCCCTGTGGTTAAGTCCTACATCTAATCTAATGAAGATAGAAGCATTTATTAAGCACAGGTACAGCTGGGTGCTACTTCAGATTTTAAAAGGCACAATGCATACTTTTTGCTGATAAAGTATTTAAAGGTATTTTGAAAAGACAAGACCTGTGCTTATTCAAAGAGAACAAATACAGTGTTTTGAATGACAAATGAGTGGAGCAGACAGTTCAGAGGAGGGGCAATCACAGCCGAACAGAGTCATCAGTTGTCGGAGGGACAGAGGGAAGTGGGGCTGAGAAAGTAGGATGTGTGATTGCATGGCCATCCCAGAAGCAAGATTCTTGCACAGGGCTTCTTAGTTATTTACCCTGAGAAGGAATGTTACATAATAATATCAGCACAGAAGTTTATCTAGAAGCTGCACCATCCTGGACGCTGAAGAGAAAAGCTCATTTCATTATTATCTACTGTCAAAAGGTTAAGTTTGGGTGAGAGACAGATACATCTTTGTCTGTTGCTTGTATGTGAACTGCTCCACACATAGGCACAAATTTGAAAGGCTTTAATGGGATTTGTAGTCAATGCTGTTCCACATCAAGACAACTGGCACTGGCTTTACACCGTTCTGTTCCGGCCACCTGGACACTCGAGAGATGTCCCCCAGCATCCTGACCATTAGACATCCTCCATTGACCTGGATCAGTGCAGTGGTGCTCAGTCATGAGGTCATGGACCTCGAAACAATGGTCTTACAAGCTGACCTGTGGTTTTATTGAAACTGTCCTATATGTAGACCCACAGAAAATTAAGTCTGCTGTAGAAACAGGAGAAAAGAAAGGCCATCTGGTAAACCTCCTATTCCTCGACAGGAGAAATAGTACCAAGAAGCCATCTGGGCACTGCAGGGCATGTGTCCACACTCCTCCATTCCTTCTAGTTCCCTTACAGGCGTGCATGGGGATGTGGCATTTGCAACTGAATACGTGGAAATATGTTCTCAGGAAGCCGAGAACAGAACAGAGTGGCCTGGGATAAGATGGAAGAGGGAGAAAAGAAATTCTCCTGGGAGCTGGAACTGTCTCTGTGACTTAGATTCATTCTCATGGACCTGCCACATACCTCAGGCATCATGGAAGAGTTTAATGTAAAAAGAACATTATGTAAATGAGAATAGTCTTCTTTTCCGATCAGGGCAAATGTTGTCAGCACTAGGGCAGACAGCTTCGTCAGTGGCAGGCAATATAAGGATTCTAAGTTTATCAAGTGGCAGGGATCAGCAAGGGCCTGGAGTGGGTTTGGATGCAGATCCTGGTGAAGGGGCACTGTTTAAAGAGGTTGGAGGAGAGGAAGGCACTGGAGCCTGGGGAACAAAGATGCAGAAGCCAGCCCCTGAGTTCATACAGAGGCCCCTGAGGTGACTGGGAGGAGAGGAACAGGAGCCCATTGGAGAGGGACATACCAGTTGTAAAGGGCTTCACCACCAGGATGGAGCTGCTTGGGTTTTTGTGTTTGACAAAGGGATTTCTGTTTTATGGGTACGTAGGGGCTACAGCAGAGTCTATAAGCTGCCACCCTGGAGCATGGCCTTGCCCTAGTGCAGTCAGAGAGATCTGGGCTCAAGTCCTAGCTATGCCCTTAATAGGCTATGTCTTGGGCATACTCATCCCCCCTAAGCCTCATTTCTGTAAAATAGGGGCTAAATCCATCGACTTGCTTAATGTGGATGATACACGATAGAGTTTTTAAAATGTTTTTATTGATTTTAGAGAGAGAGGAAGGGAAAGGGAAAGGGAAAGAGAGAGATAGAAACATTGGTGTGAGAGAGAAACATCGATTGTTAGCCTCCCGCACATGCCCTGACCAAGAATCGGACCCACAACCTGGGCATGTGCCCTGACCAAAAATCAAACTGGTGACCTTTAGGTGCATGGGATGACACTTGACCAACTGAGCCAAACCAGCTAGGACTACAATCATGTTTTTCAAGTGTCTGGCACATAGCAGGTGCACAATAGATGGCAGCTATGTTTACACACTGTATGCGGGAAACATATTTATACGTTTTACGTTGACTGGTAGTAGAGCGCGCGATAAAAACTACCCGCAAACAATGTGTTTATTGTGTTGTTCCTGCTGCCATAGCTCGCCTTACCCCGGTACTGTTCTGTGCGCCTCTGTATCACAGATTATGAGGGCATACGAGTGCCGTCCTTCTGAAAGAGTCTGTCTTAACTCTGACACTGTCAGCCGTTTTGCTGTCTGGCCTCCTAAGCAGGAGATGGGAGTCCCAACAGCAGTCTCTGCAAGCCCGTGGGTACAGCAGTAAGTCCAGCCTGTCGCCCTCTGTGGCTCTGGCTCTGCCTCTGCCTCCCAGGCTGTGTGACATATCCTCCCATTGGGAGTCATTTCCACTTTGTCTTTAATTGCTCCTCGTTGGGGCACCTTGTCAGCCAAGGCAGCTTCCTGTCACTTGATGCCACATCTCTTTCTAGTTCAGTCATCAGTTGGGGACTTTCATTTAGTTGAAAGTCTGATTTTACGGAGAATACTGTACCAGATGCTAATTTGCCTTGAAGGAGAGAACAGCAGGGTTTCTTGCCTTCGTGTCCTTCCCAAGGTGCTGATACATTTCTGCAGATGAGGAAATGAATACAGTGGGACTCAGAGGTCACCCAACTGTAGTAAGAAAGATGTGAACACACACGCACATGCACACGCACATGCACATGCACACGCACACACACGCACAATTCAGGGCCGGGGCGTAGATAGAGCTCACCTTCAAAGAGCTTTTGAGAGAAGTCTGGTTGTCTTTGTCTGGCCAGTTGCTGGCCCTGATTCTCCTGCCTGTCTCTCCAGGAATCTGCATTCTAGTCACTCACCTTCTGTTCCTGTCTCCGCTGTGTATCCTTACAAAAGAGTTTCTCTTCATAGGATTCTGCATTCCTTTCCTTTAAAAGGCCTTTTTCTTTTTTATTCCTGCCTCCTGTAGGGATATCTGAACTCTCTTGCCATTTATCATTCAATGGAGACATGCCTCAGTCTGTCCCACTGGGATGAGCTATTGTTATGCATTAATAATTAACCTTTACAAGGAGCTCTAGTCCTGTAGGCATCTAACCCAGTGCAGAGAAAGCCAAAGTTTGATTATGACAGAGAGATCTCACATGCTGGGGCACAATAGCGGTGGTAGGAAAGGAGGAGTGCCAGTCATTAAACTTCTATTTTCTTTTCTGGTTCACTCACTTGAGAGATTGCTAAAGATCCTGCAGTTTCTCCTTCGCACAGGGTCAGTCCAGTAGAGGGAAAATGGGAAATTCAGCTTTTGAACTGGGGAGTTGAACATGCATGACTTTCTACATAAGGTTAAAGATGAGCTTCATGGGAGCTGCTGGTGGGACCTTGTTTCAAGTGTTCACAGTGGTGAAGCACGTGGACTCTGGAGCCCAATTCCCTGAGTTCAAGTCCTGCTCTGCCACTTACCAGCTGTGTGACTGTGGACTGGTCCCTTAACTATTCTCCGCATCTGCTTCTGTATCAGTAAAATGGGGGAATGGTGAGGATATTTCAGAATGAGTGTTGTCAGGATCTAATGGGATGGTAGGCTTCAGATCCTCAGCATGGTGCCTGGGAGTAGGTGCTCAGTAAATATTAATATCATTATTTTCAATGTTACTGATTATGGTTAGGCCCATGATCAAGGTCATATAGTAGGTGAGGCATTTTCAATTCTTTGTTATTAGTTATACACTGAAAGGCAAAAAACTCTGCTTGAATCTCTCCTGGTGACAGGGGAGAGAAGGAGGACAGTTCTATAGCTGGATGTTAGGGATTAAATGGTAAGTACTGGAATGACTCAACCCATTAACTTTTTATCACTTAGATGGATTGATTGTGAGGCTAATTTCGACACTTAAATCTTATTATTTTCCTGAAATGGAGATGATAATATCCTCTGATCTTTGGAAAGGATGAAATCAGATTAATAACAAATACAACAACCATCCACAAAATAGCTGAGATTTTTATACCCTGACTATGTGCCATTTCTAAGTGCTTTATATGTATTAACTCGTTTCATCCTTATAAAATCGCTTACTCCTATGTTCCCATTTTCAAAGGAGAAAACAGACTGAGATAAGTTAAACAACTTTGCCAAGGTCACATAGCTTGTAAGTAGTGGATGTGGGATTTGAATTTAAGTCTGGATCCCGCCTTAGAATTTGAAAAAGATAATGTACAGGACAGAGCTCAGTGGTTGGTATAATCAGTTCTCTAACGTTGGCCCTGTTCCTTTCCAATTTTTTTTTTTCTGTTTATTGTATGCATGTGACATTGCTTAGACATCAGAGGTCCAAGACTCAACCAGGGCACTGCATCAAAATTCAGTTCTAGTGACAGCAAAACCTTTTTGAAATTCTAATTTGGGAGAATAAAATTAATTCTTGCTTTTATGTGGATTATACCAGGTTTAGAAAGTCATATTAATTTGTTTATATTTTAAGGTGTTTCATCCCCTCACTATAAGTATATAGAGAACACACACAATGTGCAATGAAACACAGATGTCTTCCCCCATCAACTCTTAACAATCATTTTCTTTAAGCAATACATCCACATGGTTAAAAAAAAATCAAATACAATAGGGTACTGTGAAAAGTAAGTCTCCCTCCCACGCCTGAATATTAATCTGACAAATCCACTCCCCAGTGACAATTTTATAGTTCCTTGTGTTTTCTTTCAAAGATGTTTTATGCATTATGAGCATATATACCTATAACACCCCCAAAATGCACACTTTACACAATGAGAGCATAATGCATGCTCTGATCTCTTCCTTGCTAATTTCACTTAGCAGTATTGCTTGGAGAGCCTCCACATCAAAATTGGGAACACTACCTGGTTCCTAAGGACCGCATAATATTCCATCATAAGGATGTGCCAGTCTGTTATTGACAGTCATTTGGGTTGTTTCTGGTCTTTTACTAAGGACACTTCAGTAAATATCTTTGTATACATGTATTTGTGTCTGTGCAACTCAATATGTCTTGGTTTTTACTTGCAAACTTATATTATAGAACTTTCTGACAAAACAAAACTTAACCAGAAGCAGACAGACAAAAGGAATAGGATGGAAATATAGGAGCTTATTCAGGACTTGTGTGTACCCTAGAGGTCTCTTTGGGTGCTTTTTCAAATGCTGTGTCTCATGTTTCAGACTATTGTGTCCTGAAGACCCTCTTCTTGGGCCTTTTTCCTAGGTGCCCAGTGAGTGATGGATGGTTACTGTCTGCAGGATTGATTCATATGGCACTCATTTGGCTTTTGACAGGTTGTTTATAAGAATAATGACATCCGTCTGGAGCTGTCTCGCCTGGCCCGGATTGGGGACACCAAGATGAAAATCTATGGTGAAGTTGTATTCAAGTGTGAGAATGTGGCCACGCTGGACCCCATCAACTTCGAGACCCCAGAGGCTTACATAAGCTTGCCCAAATGGAACACCAAGCGCATGGGTTCCATCTCCTTTGACTTCCGCACCACAGAGCCCAATGGCCTGATCCTCTTCACTCATGGCAAGCCCCAAGAGAGGAAGGATGTTCGGAGCCAGAAGAACACCAAGGTGGACTTCTTTGCCGTGGAACTCCTTGATGGCAACCTGTACTTGCTGCTTGACATGGGCTCTGGCACCATCAAAGTGAAAGCCACTCAGAAGAAAGCCAACGATGGGGAATGGTACCACGTGGACATTCAGCGAGATGGCAGATCAGGTAGGAAGAGGTGGGGTATGTCACTGAGACGGGAGGAAAGCTCTGGCTTCTCAGTTTGTTTCCTGGTTTTATATTTTTTATTGTAATTTTTGCACTTGCATGCTTGTTGAATCTTTTGCTGTTCTCTTTAGTGGTTGTTGTGAGATTATGTTTTAGAACAAGACACCTGCCTCCTGGATGGCTCACATTCTCCTCTTATCTCCCCTGTCACTCATTGCACAATCCTCTCAGTGATACTTCCAAGACCCTGGAGCTAAGGATGGTTTTTCAAGTAGCATTTCCACAGCTACCAAAGCAGCTGTCATGTCATTGGCGTGATGGTAACCCCCCCTTTTCTTCTCCTTTTTCTCATCGCCATGGAAACCAATGTGACATCACAGACACTGCATTAGGTGATAACTGTATAGGATAAGCTGCACTCTGTAAGGGTTTATGCAACAGTATGCCCTTCAATAATTGGCAAGAGTCATGTTTCAGGGAAAAATTATGACAAGAAGAGAAAAGGCAAATCGATTTTTCCTGAAGTCATGTTCAATATAAAGCCTTCCTTTGGTGTGAAAGCCTATATTTCACCCTTTGTTCAGACCTCACTAACTCACCCTTCCTCTTCATAACCTTTTCTATTTGGTTTAAATGGCTTTGTTTGTTTCTGCAGCCGCAGATCAAACAAGCTGGCCCCAGGCAGTACATAGCCACTCTGGAATAGTAACAGAGAGAGGGAGGAAACAAAAAATAAAACAAGAAACACAGAAAGTCTGGAGCTTTTGAGTGCCCAAACAGTCTGCCCAGCTTTCTATGGACCATGTGGCAATGAAGGTCATATTCTGTGCCATCAGAGAGGGATTTCACCTGGAGTGCTAATTAGAACATTTGAATTTCACGCTTATTTCCTGATTCTCTATTTAGGTGGTGGTATACTGAAGAAGGGTCTTGGCTATATTTGCCATACTTTTTCACTCTGGATATTGTAATTTGGACATTTTTCTTTTAGGTGCATTTGGCTAACAACAGAAAGTAATAGGTTCCCCTTAAAAGGCTACAGCCAGGAATGGCTGAGGCTCTGGGGAAACAGCTTTTCTGCATAATTTCAGAGCTAGAGGGCTGATGGTGATGAGCAGAGCTGCCCTTAGGAGGAGCTGGATGGGTTCTGTGCGGAGGGTAGACGGGTGGCAGATTGCAGCCCTAGATGGTTTATTGCCCAGTAGGATGCTTTATTGATTGTCTGAAATCTGATCAGAACCAGGAGGCATCAAATTAAATGTGCTTTTTGAGTGGGAATAAACAGTTTGTGTTTTTTTAACAGAAATACACACAAAAATTAATTTCTCTGGAGGCTGGATCTTTCTCTGTTTTTCTCTCTGTGTTTATCCTTAAAATGCCAGCAGGGGCAGAGCCAGAAAGCTGTCCCAGAATTTTAAAGGAAATACACCTGTTGGTTGTTAAGAGCATGCATTTGGGGTCTCTGGAGCTGGGTCATGGTTGATGGATTTCGTAACTGACTAACCTAGACCCTGACACAGCTTAATGATTACTCGTCTGTGTCACGGGCAGGCTAGAACTCGTAAACTTGCCATATGTCCATTTCTGTTTATTCTCAGCACTAACTGCTTTTTAAAGTACAGTATTTTGTTTTGTTAGAACCATCAGTGGACCCATCTTTGTCAAATAGGTTTGAATTTCAGCAGGCTTGAATTTCTCATACCTAGGAACTACAGCATTGGCCAGTACTTGAAATACCTATACAGCTGATCAAATCCTATAAAAACTTACTGAGTAGAAAAAAAATTGCCCTGTGAAAGCAAGGTAACATAAAATTTTAATATGACCTATTAAATGTCATTTCTTTACGAGGATATTTTCTAGTGTGTTGTCTTTAGTTATAAACCTATACTAAAATGAATAATTGTAAAAACATTAGTGTAGCTAAGTGTGGTGTCTCCTTCCTCACTCATCCTGAATAATAATAATATGGCTGAGAGGTGGTCTAGAAAAACTTTTATTTCACTTAGTGTAATACCCTATAGGTCCTTCCATGTTGTCACAAGTGGTAAGATTTCATTCTTTTTTATGGCAAAGTAATATTCCATTGTATATATGTATTACCCCTTCTTTATCCAGTTATCTATTGATGGATACTTAGGTTGCTTCCATATCTTGGCTATTATAAATAACAAAGAGATTAAGAAGTACAAGTTGGTAGTCACAAAATAGTCATGGGAATGTAAAGTACAGCATAGGAAATATAGTCAATGATATTGTAATAACTATGTGTGGTGCCAGGTAGGTACTAGGCTTATTAGGGGATCACTTTGTAAATTATATAAATGTCTAACCACTATTCTGTACACCTGAAACTAATATGAAATGATATTGAATCAACTGTAATTGAAAAATAAATAAATAAAATAGAAAGAAAAACTTTTATGATACTATCCATTTGGGGAACAGATTCTTACAAGTTGATAAGTGCATTGAAAACAGCTGTGGTCACACAGGCTAGATTGTCCTCAGGGTGTATTCAAGGCTCCCGCATTTAAATTTGTTCTGGTACTTGTCTTATTTGGCAATAGATGTTCCTTCCTGCCAGTGGGTGATCGGAGTAGCTCTGTGGATTTGCGGAGGGCAAAGAAGGCACGTTGTGAGAGAGAAGAAAGACACAAACCTCGGCTTTCTCATTTGTGAAATAGCAACTCCTATCTCACAAAACTGTTTTTGTATTTTTTTTTAAATTCTCACCCGAGGATATTTTTTCCATTGCTTTTCAGAGTGAGTGGAAGGGAAAGAGAGAGAGAGAGAGAAACATCAATGTGAGAGAGACACATCGATTGCTTGCCTCCTGCATGCACCCCGACCGGGGCCAGGGACTGAGCCTGCAACCGAGGTACGTGCCCTTGGCCGGAATTGAACCCGGGACCCTTCAGTCTGCAGGCCGATTCTCTAGCCACTGAGCCAAACCGGCTAGGGCTCACAAAATTATTTTAAGGATCAAGTCCAAAAAAGAACATAGTGTTTAAAACGGTGACCAGGACAGTATTATTGTTATATGGGTTTTTAAAAGATTAAAAGTCAAAAGGGCAAAGCAGATTTCTCCAGGAGAAAACTTCTAGGGGCCAGTAGGGGAAGCAAGCTGTTGGATTAATCCTCCCAGAGGCCCCTTAGGCTCTTTCTACTCTTCTACCCCTGTGCTGACTTTGTAATTTAGAGTGTCTGTCACATTCTTGATCTCATCTGATCTTCTCAGCCCTCAGGCTACCCCCTTCATAGCTGAGGGAATTGAGATTCAGACAGAAGTGAAGGCTGGCTGATGGATGGCATGACCCAGTTAACTTGGTACCAACAAAGCACTTTGAGAATACTAGATCCTTTTTTAAATGTATGGCATGATGTTCAGATATCACTTTGATTTTACAGTTTCCTTGATTTTTACACTTTAGGAAATTGAGCTGTTAAGTGGCTCAGGGACTGGCCTAGGGTCATTTCCACCAGGAATCCCTGTTCCCAAGTTCCCAGGTTAGGCTCTAGGGTTACATCTTCTGTAATCTCAGGCACCCAGTCTCTCTCCCTGACTCATCTCCTGCTCACTCCCTCTTGCCTTCTCCACTCTAACCACAACCCTGCCTGCCCCAGGGCCTTTGTATATGCCATTCCTTCTGCCAGGCACCTTCTTCCCCCTTCCACGTTCTGTTTTCAGCTCACCTGGCATGTGCTTAGAGAAGCCTTCACTTTAAAGAAGAACCCTTAGGCTGCCACAGCACTCATTTTACTCTCTTCCTAGCACCTGTCATTAGCTAATTTCTCTTGTTTATTGGGTGACTTGTTTATTTTCTGTCCCTTTGCTCTGGAACATCAGCTCCACGAGAGCAAGGACATGCCTGTCAAGTTCATCTCTGTGTGTAGAACTCTACCGGAGACAGAAGAGGTGTTCAATACATATTTGTTAAATGAATAAATAAACATGTTCCAGTTAAAATTTATCAGAGACAGTGCCCAACATAGTCACTGGCAGGCCTGGCAGCTAATGCCAGTGTAGAGGGTATCCGTGCATGGAGCGTTCCATGACGAGCCAGAAGGGAAAGACTCAAGCAAGCACTTGCAGGGCCCTTACTCTGTCCCAGGCACAGAGTAAGAAGCTCTTAATAGACGTGAGCTCATTTAATCATTACACCCACCTGTGAGTGGGGGACCATTATGTCTGCATTTTACAGATGAGGAAATTAGGGCCCCGGAAGGTGAAGGTGCTCCTTCACCGTTACAGCTACAACATGGTAGAGCCGGGACTGAAACACAGGCAGGAGCTGTGCTGCTCTGCCCTGGATGGTAGGTGACCTTCAGCAGGACTTTTCAGTAGAGAAAAGACATCATCCTCGGTAGCAGGCCATTGGGATTGTCCCAGGGCCCCCTATGGGCCAGGCCGTCTTACCTGGCACGGACTGGAACCCCATTACCTACACTCTCCTTTCCTCCACCTTGTGGCATTTCCTTCCCTTGTTTGCGCTGTTCTCTCCTGGTCACCCGGCGCTGGTCTCCGAACCCACCGGCTGGGCTCCTTTCTTTGGTCCATGGCCGGGCAGCCTGGCCTGCGATGCCACGTCGCTGTTAGCTCACCGTCCCTCCGTCTTCCCACCCAGGTACCATATCAGTGAACAGCAGGCGCACGCCTTTCACCGCCAGCGGGGAGAGCGAGATCCTGGACCTGGAGGGGGACATGTACCTGGGCGGGCTGCCCGAGAGCCGCGCCGGCCTCATCCTGCCCACGGAGCTCTGGACGGCCATGCTCAACTACGGCTACGTGGGCTGCATCCGCGACCTGTTCATCGACGGGCGCAGCAAGAACATCCGGCAGCTGGCCGAGCTGCAGAACGCCGCGGGCGTCAAGTCCTCCTGCTCCCGCACCAGCGCCAAGCAGTGCGACAGCTACCCCTGCAAGAACAACGCCGTGTGCAAGGACGGCTGGAACCGCTTCATCTGCGACTGCACGGGCACGGGCTACTGGGGGCGGACCTGCGAGAGGGGTGAGTGGGCCCGGGGCCGCCCGCCGCGGCTCAGTGGGTGTGACGGCGACAGGTGCGTCCCCGCAGGCACCTGTGCTTCCTTTGCTACCACAGGTGCTTCCTGGGGACCCACCTGCGCTTGCTTTCTTCTAGACTTCTCTTGGGTTCCCAGAGGGCGCCCTTTCTGGTTCTGGATGTTTGGATTTGTTTGACTAGGGTTGGGTTGCAAAAAAGGGAAAGTTTAGAATAAGCATTACCATGATCATGATACTTTTTTTTAAATTATTAAGTGTCAGGCATCTTTTATTTAGAGAAGGTGAAGCCTTGTCTTTTGGGGTTCTGGATGGGCTAACCAACTGGTGTTTTATTTGTTTGTTGAGCTCATGCTTTTTGGTGCTCTCTGCATGCCAGTTCTTGGGTTACGCTTTAGAAATATGCTATTGTACAAGACAGGCCCAGCCCTTTTCTCAAGGAGATTGATTCCTAGTTGAATATTTAGCCATTAAGTAAATAATTTTAAACATGGTGAGTTTTATAAGAGACGGTGGGATGTATTGGTTAAGAACAGGAGCTCTGGGGCCAGACTGGGTGAGAAATCTGGCCCTCGTGGAGTGATGTGAACCTTTGCAAGGTAATCAATATCTTTGAGATTTGATTTCCTCATCTGTAAAATGGGATTAATCAGATACCTCTTTCCAAGAGACTGGTAATGATGAAGTGAGTCAACAGGTCCTGGGCTATGGTAAGCAGTTAATAAATATTAGTGATTGTTGTAGTCATAACTATTGTCATTCAGCATCATTAAAGGGAAAGTAGAGAGAAGTCTGAAAGGCCTTTACAAGGGGACCTGACATATTGTAGGAGTTCATAGAAAGCTTCTGCAAGGAGGAAATATGCAAGTTGAAACTTGAAATATGGATAGGAGTAAGTTTGGCAAAGAAGTGGGAGGAAGATGTGTGTCCTAGACAGGAAGGGCATGCCAAGGGACAGAAGTGAGAGACCATGGCACAGCTGAGGAGCTGAGCAAATTCCAGAATGGACTGGAGTGTAGAGTAATGTGGGGGGAAAGTTAGGAGAGGTGGCTGAAGAGGTGGGGAGCAAATAGTGGGGGCTGACTGATTAGAACATGCCAGAATGTTGGGAGGAGCCCCTTTCCATTCACCACTTCTGCATTTTACATTTGCATTGAATTTACAGTTTAGGCAGAGGACAGAGATAAAGGCGAGCCAAGAGATAACGTTAAGACAAGAAGATTCCAGTCTATAAGCCATATCCAGATTGCAGCTTGGTTTATTGTTCTATATGCCAGGCACACAGAATCAAGTGGTTGTCCATGGGTTGTCAGCCTCTATTTTATACGAAAAGATAATCTACAGAGTTGTTAAATGTTTGCCGAGGGCATAACTCTAGGGCTTCGAGGATACAGCATCTGTTATAGGTAGTTTCTGCCCTCAAGAAGCTTACCATCTACTTAGCTGAGGAGCTGAAACATCAATACAAAAAGCAGTAATAAAATGATACAAGGCAGCAGCCTGGGCTCCACTGATGGACCAGACTATGAGGACATGGAGATTTGAAAAAGAGAAGACTATCTTGAGGAGGAACCTGCAGGGTCTTATCTTTAAAGACTACCACCAGTGGCTGGAATTGTCCAATATCATAAGTCTGGTGATGAGTTATCATAGTTTGGTGTAAGCCAGGATCTTCCACAATCTTCGGTTCTAGTGTAAGTACTGAAGGTCACTTTAAACACCTCACTTTCTCCCCATGGGTCTCTTCCCAATTCAAGGTCCTCGTGGTTGCTGAAGACAGGCAGCAGTGACTGTAGACATCTGTGTAAAGTGTCTCTGAGTTCACCTATTCCAAGGGCAGATCAATGGGTCTTGATTCAAGATTTGCCAAAGACAATGAAAGTCACTGCACCTTTTACATTGTCACTTGTGACTAGTCATTAAAAGGCAGCTGATTGGGGATATGTGAGGGACAATTATTCCTGGTACAGTGCAGCCAAGGGTCATCCATTCTGGCCAAATGAGAAGGAGCGAACTTAAGACGTTTGATCTATACATCGCTCAAATTCCAGACGGTTCATCTGATTGTTTTGTTCCCCCACTAATTGTTTTTTGGCCTTGGATTGCTCCTGACACCATGTTCAGAATGAATCAGTGGGGTGTAAAAATGATAGGACTCCACTCTGCTAGCAAAGGAAATAGAGCTTCCCAATGACATTCTTTTTCTTTATTGAAACTGATTCCCCAGGGGAGATGCTTTTGACTATCTTTCACTCATTTTTCATACATGCAGCAGTCATCAAACCCCAGAATGTTTCAGACATTGTATTAGATACAAGAGTTACAAACAAACTGACAGCCCTTGATTTTGATCAAGGGGCATATAATCCTTCCAGGGAAACACAGGGAGATGTGGGAAATGTGCTAACATGTGGTGGGTGTTATGCTAGATGCCTGGAGGGGGACATTAGGACACACAGATGTGAGAGGCCATGTCCATATGGGGGGAGTGATGGTCAGAAAAATGGGCCCCAGGTTTTTTTGGATTTTCTTGTCTCCCATTTCTAACAAAAGTATGGCCTCTCTCTACCTGTCACCCTCAATGTTCACTACGGGTACTTCCGAAGAGTGGTGAAGGCAAAGTGTTTGTTAGGATTATTTGTATAGGAACATGGTCCCCTTTGGATCAAGGGATGCTGCTCCATCCACCATAACACCAGCAACCTGCTCACTCAGTTTACCATTCTCTTTGTAATCTTCTAGAAGCATTGACCCTAAGCCTAGAATTCATCATTTGTGATAAATGTGATGAGTCTAGGATATCTTAGTTCCTAAGACAGTGTGTCCCATCTAGCCCAAACTATGTCCCATACTTGGGCTTCATAGTCGGGTCAGTCCCTTGGTATTGTTGGCCCCACAACAAGAACAGTAGTGTTACAAAGAAGGGCTTGTTTATATAAACTGGAGAAAACATAGGTGGGATGCTGAATACTGGTATTTAGAGAAAAAGCAGAGTTGGGGATGGCCCAGGTCAGATTAAAATAGCCCAAGAACTCAAACAAAGTGAGCAAGCAGTTCAGTCTAAGAGACAACTCTCAGAGCAACGTCGCCGTCCAAGACAAGGGAATAAAGCAGGGGGACTAGGACATATACAAGCATGTTAGACTAAGGGTAATTTGTATCAGGACTTTTCTTTTAGAGTAAAAGTGGATGACTCTTGCTTGTATCCTCATGAGAGTGCTTCTACTGCCTGTGAAAACGAGCAGCTCTAAGTCTTGCTGTATGGCAATTGGCTCAATGTCGTATTTAGATTTTTCAGTATGATCTGATACTATTCTAAGAAGATGTAGAGATATATATACCCACCCTGGTTGTTCAGCTGTAGCTATTTTGGTTTGTTATTTATAGTGAAGTGGGAGACGTCTCCATGACCTAAAAAGCAAAGGCCTGTTTTAGCTACTGAATGCCAATCCGTTTGGTTGAAATGCTTTCATCTGCTGGAAGACCACCTGCCATCCCGTGGAGCCCTGCTGTACAGAGGAGATGTTCTAGCTTGTCTGTCTTAAGAAGAGAAGATCAGTTGACCTGAGACAACATAGGCACCTTCCCCTTGCCAATGTAGCCAAACTCTTTAATTCCCTTGGTGGGAGCCAAGTGGTAATAGGCAAGGCTATGGATTTATTTGTGGACCATAGAGCTTCAGTTTGAGCTACAGATTCTATCCGTTTCCCTGGAAGGCATTTTCTGAATGAATGTCATCCTTTATTTAGCAAGAAAGAAAATAAGACCCAGCCCGGCCTAGTGTGGCTCAGTGGTTGAGCGTTGACCTAGGATCCAGGCGATAGGGGTTCGATTCCCGGTCAGGGCACATGCCCGGGTTGCGGGCTCAATCAATGACTCTCATCATTGATGTTTCTATCTCTCTCTCTCCCTCTCCTTTCCTCTCTCTGAAATCAATAAAGATATATTGAAAAAAGAAAGAAAATAAGACCCAGCACAAGTCCATCTCTATGACAAGGAAAATAACCTACAGTGCAGCACTTAGAGTCAGGATTGCCTAGTGGTTAGTGGTATAAAATATAATGTTGGATGGAGCTTGATTCCTGTGTTCTCTCACTTACTAGCTAGATGATTTATAACTACTTTCTCTCTTAATTCTTCTAAGTCTCAGTTTCCTTCTCTGTAAAATAGGGACATTAATACTTACTAGGTAAGGTCTACTTGGTTGTAAGTTACAGAATTGACTGTGGCTAACACAATCAAGGAACAGGATTTCTACATGATCACCTAGAGAGGTGTCAATCAAGTGAAGATCTCACTAAGTACATCTTACAAAGGGAAGCGGAGCAACTCTGGGGACCCCAAGGCACTGTGATTGAAATGATTCATCTCTCCTGACCTCCAGGTTCTGGATTTTTCCATTCAGAGTTTATATTTTCCAGAAAGATAACCTGATTGGCTTAATTTGCCTCTCCAGTCAGCTCTGGCCAGGTGAGCAGTCATCTAGAATTGATATGAAGGATCACCCACATGTGTGTACAGATACGCACACACAGAGCATGCTCTTTCATCCTTTCATGGGTAAGCTCAGGGTACCAGGCCCCATATGGCCATGTCCTATTACAGGTGTACAGCCATGTGGAACAACTTCTGTCTGATAAAAGAAAATATTTCCTGGGATCATGGAAATTCGATGTCTTTGAGAATATGTCTTTGAGATGGAGAGGGTAAATCTGCTCTTACTGGTCCCCAGGATTCCATTCATCTAACATAAACACCAGCTGAAAACCCAGAAAGAAAGATATTTTGAGTTCTCTCTGATGACTCTTATTCCAACAGAATAAGAGTGTGGGCAGCAACTGCTCCCCCTTCCAGCTCAGGGGTTCCCCTCTCAGCCAAGCCCTCTGATGGCTGCTGTGTGCCCGGGAGTGGCAGGAGCACATTCTGCCTGGGAAGGAAGGGTGAGACACCGCCTTTAGGTGAGGCTGGAATGTGTCATTTGGATGCCACGTGGAAATCATGACATCAGAAAATACCGTTCATGTTATCTGTATCTAATCCTTGTATCAGCAGGTGAGGAATTGGAAGCCCTGAGAAGTTAAATGACTTGGACTTGGAGTAGCTGTAGAATGATTAAAATTCATGATCTCTGACTCCCAATTCTTTACATGGAATAGTCTTTCCTTCTTGTTTATATGGAAGAGGTTATATCGTAAGGTCATTGAGGGAAAACCAGTGCATTAAATATCTTTGTTTCCCCACAGTCTCTAGCACTGTGCTATATGCATGCTCTATGGTTAAGTGTTGTTAGGCACCAGTCCTCTGTCCTGGGTCCCCTCGTGGTCTGTACATGCCCCTTGGTGCCCTTGTCCATTGCCACGATGTCAAAGGTCATCTGTAAGTCAGTGACTCCCAAGTCGGGCTCCCTTTCCTGGAACTCTCTCTGGAATCCAGATATCTATATCCAGTTGTCTATTTGACATCTGCATCTGAATATCTGAGAGGTCTCTTAATCATAACACTGAGAAAAAGAGATTTGTGTTCCTCCTCCCTGCCCTTCCTTTTTTACTTCTAGTTTCTCCGTCTCAGTGCGCAGCATCAACATCATCCTTGGATTTTCCTTGATTTTCTTTCATCTCGTCTGGTCTGCCCCAGCAAGTTCCCGCTGATGCTTCATCTAAACCCATCCTGCATCTGTCCACCTCTCTCCCTTCCCACCACTGCCCCCCTAGCTGAGTCTACACCGATCTCTTCTTTGGACCACTGGATAGTGCGTCACATGACTATGCAAAGCTCAAGTTCATTCTGTGCCTTCCTTAGAGTACTGAAGTTAGATTATTAAAATGTCTACGTACTCAACACATTTCTACCTTAAGTAGTTTGAGTTTCAGTGGCCTCTGGTCCCCTCAATTACAGGAAATGAGAATGTTAGGAAATCAAGCTCTGAAGCTTCTTTGGAATTAGGTTCAACATTCGCATAGCAATTCCATAAGTAGGCATCTAGCTCTTCTCTGTACCAGGCTTGGTGAGCTAAGGTGTGAGGATACAAACTTGTTGAAGACACGGTTTCAGTTCCTTGATGGATTCATAGTCTAGTGGAGGAGATGGAGAAGTAATCTGCACATTGTAATGCAACCAACCAAGGGCAATGATCCAGGAGATAATTATAGGAAAGAAAAAGATACCAATGAGAAAGCAAAATATGTCCAATGTGATGTACCACTTGATAACTAGCTCCAGAGCCACTGGGGTCTGCTGAGGCTGACTCAGTGATGTGGGAACACAGGAAACCCTGGCCTCCAAGGTCAACTATAATAATCCTGATTGCTTTCTCTGGTTCCAGTGCCACTGAGGATGTGCCGCATTCCCCAGGGATGTCCAGGCCCTTTATTTAGATATGCGACCTTGAGATTCTTACTTGGATCCCCTGGCATCTCTGTTATGCAAAAATAAAATGAGGCAATTGGGTTTCATGCTCTCTTAGGGCCCTTCCCATTCTAAACTCTGTGATCCTCAAATGTCGTCATCTTGGCAATGCCTTCCCTTGTCCCAAGATGAGGGGTAGAGGTGAGTGAAGGGCAGGACAGGAATGGGAGTCCTTGTTCCTTGCAGTCTGCAAAGCTCTCTGGGTTAGGAGGCTGCATTTAGTTATATAAGCACTGCTTTGAAGTTGTGACTTCTCTCAGTCATTCATCTAAGAAAATGAACACCTCGATGTACTGGGAATACTTCAGGCCTGTGATATGTAAGTTTTAATTGATGGATTAATGAATATAACCTTGGATTTCTTAAGAGAATGAAAAGGCTGTCTCCTTTTCTGTCCCTTTTAGATGAAAAATGACATGTACCAGAGAAAGGGGCTTTTTAAGAAATACACAATTCAGCAGCATCAACCAATGTGTCTTCATTTTTTCTAATCAGTCGATTCTGAAGTCATACAGATGTATCTCTGGTGAGGACCATAGCAGTGCTCAGATTCAGACTCTGATTTTCTCTTTTCCTGTTTTCCAAGTTTTTCTTTTCATAGGCCCAGGATTTTATGAGCCCAGGAAATTGTTGCATAGTCCAGGAACCCTTCCTAAGTGTCATTCCACTAGGTCAGGGTCTGAGCTACCCCTGATCACAGCTGCTCCTGTGTCCCTCCAAAGAATAGAGCCAGGGAAGGAGATTCTTTTATTCTGGAGTCTTAAAGCTCAGGGTCCTCAGGACAGGCTGGGGGCTTTAGAGATCTTTGGAAAATCTCCATCTTGGCCTGTGTTCAGCCTGAGGAAGGGAGGGTCAGCACTTTGGGGCGGTGTGTGACAACTGCTTAGAACTGCATCACACCTGCTGTTGGCTGTGGTTCTGTCAAATGCAGGGACACAGCAGCCATATATATTGCCACTCTGTACCTTTATTACTGCCTTTGCTAAAAGCTGTTTGACTACCAGCAGACAGCTGCCCCTTATGGATGCAATAAATTAAGATGCTGCTAAATTATGAGAAACAAGTGCTTCAAAATGCAACACAAGGGGATCATCATAGCCTTTTCTAGCATCTCTGGCCTTGTGTGTCTTTTCACAGATAAATTCTTCCTTGCTCCAGCATGGATCAAGAGGAAAGGGAGTTAAGAGATCTGTTTATTGAGATAAATTATGTGCCTGCTCTGTATATACACTGGGCCATTTAACCCTCACATCCACTCTGCAGGCTGCATATTATTATCTCATTTTCTAGATGAAGAAATTAAGGGCCCAATTCATTCATTTCAGAGCACCTATTGGGTACTGTGTGCCAGGGGCTGCACTGAGCCCTCAGGATGCCAGAGCGTTGATTGTGACACACCTTATAAACAGGTCAATCAATTCTGATATCCGAGACAGGTGGGACACAGATGCAGGGAGAAACAGCATGGACAGTGTCACAGACTGGGTGACCCTAGAGCTGAGGCTTGGTGGAGTTACAGGAGTCTCCCAGGTAGACTAGGTAGGTAAAAATATTCCAGGTACAAGGAGCAGAGATGCAGAGGGGACTTAGGGAAACAGGAAGTTTTCCTCGTGGGTGAATCTAAGACTTGGGGATTGAGGAGAAGGAATTCGAGGGGATGTTTTAGAAGTTGTGGCTGGAGGAGTGGAAGGACCAGATGTGAAGCACCTGACTTGCTCTCCCAACAAGTTTAGATCTTACATTATAGGAGACATGCCATTTTTATCAATGGGACAACAAGATCAGCTCACCTGACAGAGGATGGGTGGGGTGTGGGAGACAGCAGGGCAACAGACGAGTGTGTATCAGTTCAGTTTGCAGTTGTCTTATTTCAGGGATGAAAAATGAGAGCCCAAGTGGAGGTAAAGAGAATGGAAGTCACGTTTTGGGGATGTATCTAATAGATTTAAGGGGCAATGTTACTAGCCAATTGTACCCAGCTAAAGAATGGCCAGGACTGGGTCAGAACAGGGGTTTGGCCATAGAGCCCTATTGCTTCCTCCCTCTGCACCTCAGCCGTTCAAATCAGTTGGAAATTCTTGGGAGAAGTGGGGACGAGTGAGGCAACAGGGGATAGAACTAGGAGTCACCTACACATGCTGGTCCCACTCTGAACATACGTGGCTTACCCTCTCTCTGTGCCTCAGTTTCCATATTTACCACTGAGAATGTCAACAGGGGCCACTTAGTTGGCTTGCTGGGTCCCTCTGTCATAGAGTCAAAGTGTATAATGTGCTCACATTGGTAACATGCCCGGTTCTGAATCTAGGATTCAACAATTCAAGAATGAAAAAGCTCTCTGGCTAGTGCTTTTGTTGTTTTATTTTTTCTTGTGTTATAGGAGTGACCTAGATAGGATTCCGTGTTTAAATGTCTGATATAGGAAGGCAGATGGTGGCAGAGGGAACATAGCAAGCATGCTTTTGTCCATGCTTCAGGTGGTTTTATTAGGAATCAAAGCATGACTGGCATAATCCCAGATTTTAAAGATTTATGTTAAAATGGTCTATGATTATCTCTAGCAAGATCTGTACATACAGTGTTGGGCAAAAGTAGGTTTACAGTGGTTCATATGGAAAATAATACAGTAATTAATAAATAAGAATATAAGAATAAACTGTTTCATGTACTCACAACTGTAAACCTACTTTTGCCCCACCCTGTATTTGGTTGAAAAAAAATTTGCAGTTTTTCTTTCTCTTGTAAAAGTGGCCATATTTGAGATTACGTTAAAAGATTCTTTTTTCTAAGAGATAGGAAAGGCATATTTCGGATTTCTCTTACTCTGGTCTCTCATCAGGACTTCGTAGCAATGACACCCAGTGTTGAGGGTGGTGTACGTGTGCGCATAGAGTGCGTGTGTGTAGTTCCCCCCTAGTCTCTGAGATGTTTCTCTGCTTTACCATGGGGTCTGTTTTAATTCTATCTGGGTCTTAAGGGGAAGAAACACCAGGCATGTAGCTGACATGAATATAAGGCCCAAACTGAAAACCTGAAGCTGGATGAACCCAAAGGAAACGGAGAATACAGGGTTGTAAAATTATATTGCAAGAGGCTCGGGTACTATCTAGCATAACTCCCCCACCCCGACTGAGGCCTCCACGGAGGGAATGAGTTACCCAAAGAATGTAATGTTCTTGGCCCTTTATTCTGGTTCCCCAGATAGACACAACTAGTATCTGTGTATATTTTGTAAAAATATATGTTTAGGTACCCTCACTTACTAAGAAGTAGAATTGTGGCATTATAACAAAGGCATTTGGTTAGTCTCTGGTAATTTGTTCATTTTTAATATTTTTATTGCTGACGGTATTACAGATGTCCCTCATTTTCTCTCCCTTTACCCACTGCCACCCAGCTTACTTCCCCTCCCTCTGGCCTTCCCCACACTGTTGTCTGTGTCCATGGGCTACGCATATATGTTCTTTGGCTAATCTCTTCACCTTCTTTCATCTTGGTAAATTTCCTTTGAAATGTTGTCGATTGATTTGGGGAAAAGAAATATAAACAGAAAATTGTGCATTAAAGAATTCTGTAATATAAAACATTTAAAATGTGGAGAATGAATTTTTTAATGAACATTTGTCAAATATATATATATATATACATATATATACACACACACACACACATATATATAGTACCAATGTTACTTTTTTTGGTTTTAGATATAAGAGCATGCTCATTATATGTTAGGTACTTACATAAATTGTTACATTATTTTTTTTCTATAATAGCTTTTTGTTTGTTTATGTGGTTCAAATATATTCTTTAAACTCTTTATTAAAAATACATGAAGGGAAAAGACATGTAAACATTTCTCTTTTCTCTTTCATCACCCATCCCATCTTACCCCAGGAATGACAAATAAATCCAGCCCAACAGAGAGGATTTTGAGTGACAAGTGCATCTGAGACTTAGGGCTGGAAACCCTGGGTATAAATGGCTCTTGAAAGGCCCCCTTCTGTGGGCCATTGGACAGCGATTTCCCTGGCGAGGAGATGCAATCTTTCTTGAAGAAGATCATTTCATGCTTCTTAGCATGTTTAACCTTTACAGCAAGGCATTCTCATCAAAATGACAAAACCCAACAGAGCCTCTGAGAGACCAGTAAATCAGAAGCCTTGTGAAATCTGTGGGATTAACACACTTCTCTTTGTGTCCCCAGGGAAAGAAAGTCTTGAGCCTTTCAGATTTCAATCTTCTTTGTGGGCCCCTTGTCTGGAGCTTCCTGCTGTGGCCCACTGGTGTCTGACTATTGTTTTCATAAGCTCTCCCAGGGCCACATATTGACACCAGCTACGGCCAGCACATCCTTTGTCTTTGTCAGCAACATTGCAAAGGAAAAAATAAACTCTCTGATGTTTGCTTAGTTGAATTCTCCCCACACTGGAAGTCTCCCTTTCTGGGTCTGAAGATAGTACCTGGCTCTCAGTGTCACCACATGTGGTGGCAGGCTGCAGCTCCAGCTGATCCCCTCCCCTACTTCTCAGTCTGTAATGATGAAACTTCTTTCACCAGCAATCCAGCTTCTCCAGCCATGGTAACATGGAGCCTTCTGCTTGCTGTGCAAATCCACAAGGTCAAGCCCGTGTTGAGAGCAGAAGTGGGAGGAGAGGAGATGATGAGTAAGAGTCCTGGTAATTGTACAGGTGATAAAAACAATGATTGGGGATAGAGGGCGGGATGACTCTTTTATCAAAATTTGTAGTTGGAAAGGACCTCTGAGGTTTTGAGTCTAACCAAACAGCTGATGCACAAACACCTTTGACAAAATCCCTAAAATGTTGTATGCCCAGCTGGTATGGCTCAGTTGGTTGGGCAGCATCCCAAGCACATGCCCGGGTTGCAGGTTCAATCCCAGTAGGGGCCATGCAGGAGGCAGCCAATCGATGTTTCTCTCTCATTGATGTTTCTATCTCCTATCTCTCTCCTCCTCTCCCTTCCTCTTTCTCTCTTTAAAAAAAGAAAAGAAAACAAAGAAAGTTGTATGAACGCTATGGGAACATTGACTCTCTTTCCATATGTTGTACTAAAGTCATATTTTGAATCCTGGACCAGAGCTCCCTGCTCTAAAGCACTGTCAGAAGTGCTCTAGCTTTGTGCCCTCTGGGTGGGCTCTGGGGAGCTTGTGAAGCACAACTTAGAACCTTTCCATACAAGCTCAGTGGGTCCTTGTGTGTGTTTTTTGTATGTAATAGTCCCTTTATTTATTGCAAATAGGCTAGGCAATCAATTCACAGTTAACAACTTATGGCCTGGAAAATCTCATTACCCAAACCTTACATTATCAACACATCTGTTTAAAAAGAGATGCTTAAAGAAGTGGTCTGAAAAATTTCTCGTCCTCTCCAAGAAGGGAGGCACCATTGAAAGGCAACCTTGGAGGGTGTGTAGGCTTGTACCAAGGTTATCAAAGCCACTGAAATGCACACATAAGGGGACATAAAAAGGGAGTTCATAGTTATTGAGTACCTACTATGTGCCAGGTATAATTTGGTGCTTAACCTAAGATGCAGGAACTTTGCAGTCAGAGCTGGATATGGATTCTAATTCCACCACTGATTATTATGCAACCTTGGGTGTGTTTTCTCTCTGTGAGCTTCAGTTTTCTGATCTATAAGACAAGCTTCTGGTGGTTGTTGTGAGGCTTAAATTAGATGATTATATAAAACTCTCAGCACAACACCAGTAACTTTTAGGTGTTTAGTACATGGAGAAGCATTATTATTATTAATTTAAAATTTGGAATAAGCCTATAATGTGTGTGGTATCATTCATATTTTTAAGGTAATTAAACCAAGGCTCACAAAGATTAAATAACTTCCCTAGTCACAAATACTAAAAGTAGGATTTTTAAAAACCCAGTCTACCAGATTTTCTATCATACTTTGCCATTTCTTAAAATGAGGGGTCTTAGAGGTGAGATAGGGTGCTTTTGGAGGGAGAAAGAGCTATGGAGAATGGAGAGGCCTTTTTGTTTATCTCCCACCCCTGTTCGTTCTCTGCTTCAGGACTTTCAGGGATGGACCTAAGGAATCAGCAGACATGGCAGCTGCCCATTTGGAGTCAATTCAGGGTTTAGAAAAGCAATCGAGATCTTCCACATCTCCTTGCCCACATTCTTGCTTCCTCAATAAAGAAAAGGAGCTCTAAGCTGCACGAGACTGGTCCAGAAAAGCACGAAATGGGTGCAGCTCAGAGTGAGGAAGACAGATTTTGCCCTGTTAAAATTTATTCCGGCCCACAACACACCACAAGTCACACCTACATGCACACACATGTATTCTTCAGCCCTAAAACTGGGCCTCTTGCTTGTCTGTCTCCTGCGCTAGACAGGTGAGCCATCAAGCCTGTGTCAAGCCTCCCGAGCTCAATCTGTGTCTGTGGAGGAAAGCAATGAATGTATGAATGAAGGCCTAACTGGATGGGCTGACCCTAAGATTTACTGTGCTGACGTTAGACTGTTGGTTTATTATCTGACAAATTCGGAGAAATTTGGTGCTTGAACATCCATCTTCTCTACCACACACACACACACACACACACACACACACACACACGTGCACACACACAGGGTAGGATTTTCTGGTGGGTAGAGGTGGGATGGGCCTAGAGAAGAGTCACCCAGGAGCGCCACTAGGCTGGGCCTAGCCCCCGTGTTGCTTCCAGCGAGAGGTGGATACGCACGGGAAGCGTGAGGCTTGGGTAGCAGGGGAAGCAGGCTATGTGCCGGGCAGGCACGGCCACCCTTGGAAACAAGGAGGCTGACCTTGCTTCTCGTGGTGGGGAGAGCTCCCACGGGGTGAGACCTTTTGCTCCCTCTGGCTCTTTTCCTTTGCCCCTTCCCCGTTCCCTTTATCCCCCCCACCTTCTCCTCTTAACCCTCTCTGCTCTTCATTATTTCTTTCTGAGGGACCCCACGCAGCCCCTCCTTTCCGACCCCCCCTTCAGGCTCGCTGCAGCAGGACCGCCTGCCTCTAGCGGGCAGTTCCCTCCCCGAGGCAGACACTCACCTTTGTCTGCTCGCAACCATTGGCCTGGGGGCCGCTGCAAACCGCGGGCTGGAGCCCGGGGCTCTCTGGTTAGTGGCAGCTGGTGGAAGCAAGGACAGGCCCCCAAGGCCTCTGCAAGCACATCGTCTAGCCTGGAAGCCATCTCCTTTTGAACTATGATAAATGAGAAGGGGACTTGGCAGGAGGGAACAGTGGCTGTAAAGCCAGGTGGCTAAAATAAGTGGGGAACACAGAGCAGTACCCTGGGGTATCATTCCTCCTTGACAAATGCCCTTCTCTGCCCAACGATGGGGCCCCCGGGCTCCCCGTAAATGGAGATGGATGGCGGGGAGGTGTTGGCGAGCGAACGTGTCCTTGGGATGAAGCCAAGCAGGATGTTTCCTTGGTAACTTTCCTTTCTCCCTTCCTTTAATCCTCTCACTTCTTCTCGCCCTTCTTTCACCTTCCTTCCTTTCTTGCCCTCAATTCCTTCCAAACACTTTGCATTTTTCCCGAGGTGTAGAACATGTTTGACCCATCCCATTTCTTTCCACAACAGAGTGGTGATCCTGGGAATTTGGGGGAGCAATTGACATCATGAATCTTGACTTTGATGGGACTGTTATTCTGTCTTCATAAAACGCTCTGCAATAAACCAGTCTCTAGATTATAGCTCTGTTAGGGTTGGGAAGAAACCTCATAAAGAATGGTCATCACTGGGTTATTGCCAACATCTAGGCCATGGATCCCCATTTTAAAATATAAACATTGATTTTTATGATTACAAAAGCGTAGGTGTTCACTGTAGAAGATTTAGAATATATGGAAATTTATTAATTCAACTTTCATTTAGCCGATACTAACTGAGCACCTATCTTATGGCAAACAATAAAAAAAGCTAAAGCCGCTCATAATTATACCGACTAGAAACAATCATTATTAACATATTGGCATGCTTTAGTCTATTCCTTTGAGCAATGTATATATAAAAATATTTTGTATGTCATTTTAAGATTATTTTTTCTGTCCTGAGTTTTTCAGGTAGAATTATCTCATAAATTCAATTATGTGATACATTTATAATTATACCAAAGGATTATTGCAAGGGAGGGAAAGGGGCAATTGCAATAGGGACAATGCTGTAACAATAAGGACTGAAAACACCACATAATCAGACACAGAGAAAAAACTGACAAAGCTTTCTCTCCCCCACCCCCCTTGGAAAGAAGTGGGGAAGAGCCAGGGTGTTGCTCTGTGTGGTGTAGTGGGGAGGTTGGTGGATATGCCTGTGGAGACTATAGGCACAGTTAAACTAATTTGCTTTTTGGTAAAATTTAACAATTGTTATATTTCCCTTCCTTTCCTGGCCCCACCTTCCTTCCCTTCATTTCTTAATGCGTTGAGCATCTGCGATATTGACTATGTTAGTCACTGGGGATGTAAAGATGGATGTTTCTTATCCATTTATCTACCTACCTTCTACCTACTTAATCCCCAATTTGTTCCACAAAGGATTAAGAGGCATTGAAACAAATAGGAAGTGATCCATCTACTAATTACTCTGCTGGGGCCATGTGGATCTGCTGGAGTGGTTTGGGTTCTGGGAGCTGAATTGTCCCATTGGCACCCCAGGGTCCAGCACAGTTCCCAAGTGCACTATAGGAAATCGTGGTCTAATTGATACTCGGGCGCCTTAGCCTGCATCCCTTAAAATGGGGTGAGCCTTAAAATTCGGCTCAGCCCATCTTGAGGGCCCCCACCAGGGCTGCCCTAGCCTGTGCCCTTTGCAGGTGGTGAGTGCCCTCATTCAGACCTTAGGTAAGCCCTTGAGGCGTGGAGCTACAGATGCAACCCTGAGAGCTTTGCTCCCAACACCCACCCTCCCTACCCCCAAGGCGGGGAAGGGAAAAAATTTATCAGGAAGGAGCAGAAAAAGGGCACAGGGATGGGAACATTTTCACATTAATTTCAGAAATCCAGGCTTAGCTATAAAGGACAGCTGTGGGTTTAGTCACTGAAACTCTCCGTTAAGAGCAGCGTGTGTCCCCTGAGGAGGGGGTACATTATCAAGAGTTAGCCGTTAGGGGCTGCTTAGGGGCTGGCAGGTAGTCTGCTGGGAAAGGGGAGGAGGGACGCCTTTGCTGCAGTGACTTGAGTATAGCAGCACCCCCTACCTGTCACCATCGCCCTAACTCCCCCAGTCCCGAGGACGGAGGATTGCTCTGGTATGTCTGTCACTGTCCAGGGGGAAAGAGACATCCCTGACAAAACTAATGGGCATCTTGATTTTGAAGATTTGGAGTTTCAGGAGGGAATGGTCTTTTTTTCCATTTGCCACCACCACCAATTACGTGAGGAAGAGCAACTACAACCACCCCACCCCCAGCAACTGCAACAGCTGATGCTTTTGCAGCACTTTCTAACTCCCCAACTGGTCACTCCTTATCTAGTCACTATTTATTGAACATTTACTAGGTGCCATTCGTTGTGCTAAGAACAGGAGAGAAGGCGGCCAGTCATTCCCCTGTGGAGCTTGCAGTCTAGAGGCAAAGATTAAATGGAGCCTCTGATGAACCCAAACTTGGTCCCCAAAGATGGCAGCTCACCTGTTGAAGGAAGGAGCCTCCGTGTTGTTCCCAGCCTAGAAGGGGAAGGTCAGCTGATGGGAATGCCTCACCTCTTCTCCTGGCTTACCTCTCAGACCCCACCCTTAGGAAAGTGGCATCTCTCCCTGGCTTCCCCCTGGGTGCTTCTGCCCATCACGTCAGAGGGACCAGGAGCACCTGCAAAGAAGGTCACCAGCCATGTGACCTCCTGTTCTATTTGTGGCCCTGGCCTAGTTTAGGGAAAAACCCTAAGCATGGAGAGGAGGCTGGAAAGACACAGGCCAAAGCAAATCTTCCTCGCCTTGCCCTTCCTCCTCTCCTATGGTTTTCTCTTTCTTTGTGTTTTGTTTGATGTATTTTATGCTGTTAGTTTCCATGCTAACACTATGGGTGGGCTTTTAAACCAGAGCCAGAAGCAGACAGGCACCGTATAGTGAGAAGGCAGACGCGGGAAGGAGTGTGAGTAAAGCTAAGTGCCGGCGGAACAGCATTGACTGTGCAGCGCTCGCGGGGCCGGTGGGCCCGCAGAAGACAGGAGAGCATTGCAGCCATAAAGGGGACGCCCGTGGGCCGTGAATACAGATTAGGATGAAGAGCTGTGCAGAGGCCGCAGGGCCACGATGTGCTTTCCCCATGTCCCTTGTCCCTCTCCTAGACCCTGCAAACACCCAGCCTCCACACCTCCCCCATCGCATTCTCAGTCTGAAATTCTCCCTCTCAGGTTCCCACCTGTTCATTCAGGTCTGGATAAGCACAGTAGGTGTCGCTCTTTCTATCATTTTCCTTCTGCCATGACCTTTTCTTTCTCTGCTTTCCTCCCTTAGAAATTAGGAATGCCTCTGCTAAAAGCGGTAGAAAAAGCCAAGAATAGTTCAGACGAATAGGGATTTTCTTTTTCTTACATGTCAAGAAATCCCCAGCTAGGCAGTCCACAGCTGCTACCAAAGTATAATGATGCCGTTAGGAAATATATTGCTTTTTTTCACTCCATTATCCATAGCATGTTGGCTTCCATCCTCAGGTTTGTTGCCTCCTGGTTGTAATATGGCTCCTGCACATTCAGGCATTACACCCTCGTTCCAGGCTGCAAGGAGAATGAAGGACAAAGGTTTTCTCTAAATGGGGCTTTAATAGTCCTTCACAGCAAGCTTCTTATATATCTTACGAGCCCACCTGCTCATCTTAAGAGCAATAATTGGAGGAGGGGATGCAATTACTATGCCTGGTGTGAACCAATCTGCTTCATCTTCTCGGGGTGAGGTAGGAGCCTACTTTCTCTGAGAACAGGGCCTCTCAAAGTAGCAGACATTGTCTGCTGTCCTTCTGATTTGAGGTCCTCCTTTTAACCCAGCTTTGGTGCCCTGGAGACTCTTAATATGGGGACAAGTGTGGGGAGGGGTGTCTGTTTCTGCAAATATGTTTGATGTCCCAAAGAGGCCTATGTGCAATTTCTTGACATTCCATTGCACTTTCAAATTCTCAGGGCCCTGCCTAGTCTCTGGATGGCGATTCTAGTTTTTGGAAGGTTTTCCAGGTTGGCTTTTCCAAAAGAAACCACTTGGTTTTGCGGCTGTGTTTGAATGGGCTACTGCTCACCGTTTAAACTGACTTCATTCACCTGATTGAACACCACTCGATGTCTTAAGGCTTAAGAACCTAAAGAGTTAATCATTCTTTTCTCCCAGCGGGTGTGATAAAGCATTTGGTTACTGATTTCTTTCTTTTGCTTAGTGATTTCTCCCCCCACCCCCCCACAGCACTCCTCAGCCCACTATCTTTCCATCCTTTATTAACTAGTAGTAAAATTCTTCTGAAAGATACCCAAGTTCACCGCCAAGGTGAGCGTCCTCACACACCACAGAGCTCTTTAATTTGCAAGGGGGTTTTACATTTATTAATCATTGACCCTACACCGCTGCCTCCACATCTCTGCGCCCTCTACATGAAGACCTTGTGCAAAATTTCTATTAGCATCTAGTGCTCTCTCCATGGATAATGAGGGGTGAAGAATAACCCAGCTTCCAGGAACCCCAGAGCCAAACACACCCCTCAATCGCATAAGCTTTTATGCTCTACTTACCTGAGATAATTTTCTCCCTTGAGACTCTACCTCGCATTTTAATTTATATTTTGCCTGGATATTGCATTTTCTTCTTTCAGTTCACCTTAAATTTTAATGTAATAGATTGAACGAGCCCACATATTTAAAAGAAAATCACCGTGTGCAGTGGGCTGTGCTGTCCCTGTTTTACATATGAGGATGCTGGGTGAACTGAGAGGTCAAGGCTCCGGTGGCAGAGATGTTTCCTGTTAGGTGCCCACTCTGGCGGATGGGCAGACTTCAGCCTGGAGGGCTGTGAGGAGAAGACCTAGGGGGGGATGTCTCTCGCTGGCATAGAGGCTGCTGTTACAAAGTGGCCATGGCCCTGGTAGGCTTCACCCTGCGAGGAACAGGGAGCGGTGTTTTCCACCCAGAGATCCAGAAACCCTCCGTTTCTCTCCATACCGAAGGGCTCTGGGGCCGGATTCCTCTCACCCCTCTCTGCCCCTCTCCAACAGTAAGCAGGGAAACACAGTGGGAACAGAGAAGGGAATGAGCCCTTCAGCTCAGTGGGAGGGCAGCCACATTTTAGGTGGTTGGAAGCTGGAGATGCAGAGGCTAAAAACTGACCAGGGCTGCGAGGGGGTAACATACGTGTCGCAACCTTGCCTTGACCTCTACTGCAGCGCAGGCTGCTCCTTTCCACAGGCCATGGCCAGGAGCACGTTAGGTTTGGGCGGTGTCACTATTTGGCCCCAACAGCTTGCGTGAGACACTAAATAATAATGAGGAAATTCAATTAAAAATGGTTTCAGAGCTAGAGGAAGCAATGACTATAAATTAGAAAGGGAATAAGCCGTATCACCTGCCGCATATATGTTGCATAAATAGCTTGTTTGGCTTAAACATTAGTTAAGCAACATTAAATTTAAAGGGTGTTTCCATTAGTCAGAGGTGTGCAGTGTGTGATATAGAGTGATTATCGCAGATCTGACCAGCTTTTCTGTCTGGGGGAAGAGGCAATCTGGCCAGGGCACGTTTGACAGCTTGCTCACAAATTCCCAATGTCCATCCAGAGTGGAATTATGGCTTTATAATGCAGGCCTGTCTTTAACTATGTAATACTATTCTGTTAGACCTTAAAGGTAGTAAAGTTTTCAGGCACATTAAATTTTACGCTTTATAATAATTCATCACAGGAACTGCTTGCATATAGACCCTGAGGATAATTTCTTTTAGCTGTAACTCTTTAATTTCCCACTTCTTGCAAATAAACAGCTTAATAAATGTAAATAAACAGTTAAATAAACTTAAGGAACCACCATTAACCAATTCATTAATGAAAGTCTAATAGCCCTTTTATTATCAATTATAATCACTTCAGTATTTAAATTGGGTTTGGTTTAGTTTATTGCCTCTATTATTGCCTGAGAGGGGAGGAGAAATCTTATGTCGCCAGACTTACGCAGGAGAGGGTCATTTTCAGATCATGGGCTTCAAAGTCAGAAAGCTTTGGATATAAATCCCAGCTTCCTTGTTAACCAGCCTGGGCACTGTTCTCTAATGATTAGCCTCAGTTTCTTTTTCTGATAACTAGGCCATTCTGTCCACAGAAGTTGTCACTGAAATGGGAGAAGATGATCTCCCCACAGCCTTTCTGCCCTGTCTGTCCAAATAGTAGAATTTTTCATGATCTGGGTTAAGCGGTATAAAGTTCTTAAATGTCAGTTTTTGATCAACATTCCATCACCAGTCTGTTCTCTTTGCTATCCATGTATCTTCCTAGGCGATCTCCTTCACTTGCATGGAATCAACTCTTGTCTGTCTGGCAGAACCCAAATTTTACCGCTATAGCCAGAATTTCCCATTAGCCTCAGACACTGATATCTGCTTACCTGACATTTCTAACTAGCTGTTTCACAGTCAACTCAAGAGACAGTTCTTATCACATGTCAAGGCATCAACACCAGGTATCTGGGAATGGTCCTTGGCTGAATATAGTTTAGTAAGACTGAAGCACGGAGTATGCGTATGGAGGAGAGGTAGGAGACAAAGGAAAGAGGTGAAGAGCCAGACTGCGAAGGACCTTATACACCAAGTGGAAAATGTTCATTTTTATTTTGAAGGCAGTGGAGGTGTCTTTCAATGGAAGGCTTCCTAGCAAGTGCCTAACATGGTCAGATCCAAGTTTTGTTAAGATTGCTCTGAGAACCATATGGGGATGGTTTGAAGCAAGGTTTACTGAATTCGGGCAAAGCAGAGAGAAAGCCATTGCAGTTATCCAAGCAATAGAAGTGAACACTCTGTTCTGGGCAATGAAATCCTGGTTGCTTTAGAGCCAGAACGTCAGAGTTGGGAGGGCCTCTGCATAAGCTGGTACTATTTTCCTTTACAGACAAAGTAACAGAGACCCCAGAAGTTTCTCAGCGTGCCCGAGGTCACTCAGCTGGCAGACGGCAAACACCAGACTGGCATCCCAGGGTCCTGAGATACAGCTTTGTGGGTTTGCCTTGGAGAAAAAAGAATTGCACTTGTCTGTGCTTCATTCATTTTTATGTGGCAGCTTCCTGGGATAGGGGACAAGACTAGAAGGGCTTTATCTTGGTGACATGATATTCTCCATTTTACAGGTGTGGGTCTTTAGGTTTGAGAAGGTTGAGACTTTGCTAACATCAGTTAGTTAGTGGCAAAGCTGTTAGTTAGTGGCAAAGCTGTTACTTAATGAAGTCAAGTCTCTCAATGTCAACTCCCATAAATTTTTCATGATACCTCATTGAGGTTAGTCCCTTCTCTAGAACTGTTTCTGTTCTTGTACGCTGCTATGATTGTGCAGATGTTTGCAGTTCGAGTGGAAGGTGCACACAGAGATATTGGGGCATCAAGTAGGAAAGGCCACCTGGGGGATGCAGGATGTGCACAAGATGCCTTATCATGATGACTTTTCCATGGCTTTGGCCAGTAGCCTTGCTGCCTGGACCCTGATTCTGATCAGCAGTCTTGGCTAGCACATGAAGAGTGGCTTCACCTCCCAGGCACTGACTCATATTAGTCGAACTCCAGGAGACTGATGTATAAAACCATAATGTCAGTTGACTAATATCCAGTAAGAACTAAAATCTCAGGTAGACCTGAGCTCTGCTGTCAGCATGACTTGCACTTTATCTGCATTTTCTCTTTCTGTAGAGAAGCTAAATTATCATCGGAAAGTTGCTTGGTGAGCTTGGAATGAGAAAAAAAAGAAATTTAGGTCATCTTGAGCAGTTTTCCTCAGCTGAGAGAGCTTGCTGTCAATAGCACCAGAATACTAAGTTTGCTGGTCAAGAAGCTAGCTCCTGTGGAGAGAAAAAGCCTGTCAAAGCGTGCTTGGCTCTCTTCCTTTACCCCTCCATCCTTCATTGCTGACCAACGTCCTTTCTGATTGACACCTCTTTCCTTGGATGCATCAGTGCTCTCCATGATATTATCACAGAGTTTATTAGGAGGTGAACCGTTCTGTTTCTTTGATCTACTTTGTCTCTGTACTGAGCCTTTGTTTGTTAATTTATAGTTATTTTCTCACAAGATAGTCTTATTTCCATTCTATCTATGTTTATCAGGAGCTCTGCTTTTGCAGACTAAACAGGGCATGGTGCCAGGTAATGTTTTCTTTTATATGCTGAAAGGATCGATTTTTTTCATCTTTATTCTGGATGTTTAATCTCATCCAGAGTGACAGGATACTTGGTAGCTCCTTTTTGCATCTCAACAACGGATTCTCTTTTGTTTAGATTAAAACATAATTTATTTTTGAAAAATGTATATGTTAGAGTGAAAATAGCAGGAGTTATTGAGTCAGATCGTAATTTCAAGGCTTTCTTAACCTTTCTGAACCTCAGTTTCTTCCCCATAAAGTAAGGATTACTCCAACCACCTCTTGGGGATTATAAGCCTTATGCAAGATTAAATGCACTAATGTATTTAATATACATAGTAAGAACTCAATCAATATTATTTTATTCCCATTTATGAAGGGGGGATTAAATGCACTCTGGAAAAGCAGTGGTATCTATGGGCTATGATTTGTGATAGCTCAAAGCATAGCCTTGGCACATTAGAGAAAATGAAAGGCCCCAAGCTCATTAGATTAAAAGGCTGCTAATGTCCTTTAAGCTGGAAGCAGAGTTTTGGCCACATTTCTGAAGGTCGGTGTTTAATCAGGTCACACATGACATATGTTGTGCCTTTCTATCTCTGTGCCACAGGGTTCTCAGGGGACTTAGTCATATCATGTTGGGCTGCTCTAAGTGAGATCACACAGAGACCTTTACACACTTCACAAAGGCGTGCCCTTTGCCTGGAGCATGTAACTCTGTGTGTTGACCTTTAGTAGGATATGTTCTTACAATGGAGCTACACTGGGGACCTTAGGAAGCTAACACTGTTGACTTTACAAGCCCACTCTGGGTGTCTTGAATTGTCAAAGTGGGAGACCTTGAACACAGAGGAAATTCGTAACACTCCAACCCAATGTACCTGCTGACCTTATCTCAAAAACGGAGGAAGTCCTTTCCATTTAAGGAAAGTGGGAAATGTGAACTAAATAGGATGGTCTGTAGCAGAGATGCCTGACTGACCATGGGTGTGTTCACTTTTACTTGTGCAGGGTGCTTGCAGGGACCCATCACATTTGCTTCTCCGACCTTTTTTATACTCAGTGGCTTAGCTGGGAAGGGGGTTGGGGGAGCACATTTCCCAAGAGTAGTACCTTTTTGATTCATTTTCCAAGTAACGTGTTGACACGGTTCCTGTTAGGACTATGATGAGAAGATCACTGAAGAAGCCACAGCTTGACATGTGCTTAAATGTAAGAAAATCTATCTCATGTCATGACTTCCAGATGTTAGAATCTGGTTATACCTCTGCTTCTAAGGAGTAGGTAGGTGGCCAGGGCAAGCAGGCAGCCCCATTTTAGAGAAAAGGCAAGTGCCAGAGATGGGAAGTGAGCTTCCAGGACCATAAGACTCATACGTACATTATAATCAGCCAGGACTGGGGGCTGAGAGTCCAGTGCTCCACTCTCCACCACATTGCCTCTCTGGCCAGTGTTGTGTGAGAGCTTCAGAGGCTGACAGACTTGAATTCAAATCCTTATGTGAATGTCAATCAGTTTCTCAACCTCCCTAAGCCTCACTTTCTCATTTGTGATATAGGTATCATGAATCTACTTCTTATATAGATGAAATTAAATAACATATACAAGTGAGGTGTCCAATGATTGCTAGTTCCTTTGCCCTTTCCATTTGCTCACCAAGGAAATGAAGATGCATTAAGTTTTAGTGATCTGATGAGGCCACATGACTGGTATGTAGTAATAGAGAAGAGCAAGGATTCAACCAGATGTTTTTGCCCCCAATTTCATGCACTTCAGTGGTATTTACAGAGCTCAGTGCAAGAGTTTCCTCTTATTCTGTTCTTGGAAAAATTGATTGCTTTCCTAATTTCTTATTTTCCAAACCCGGAGCTCTCAGCTTCTCTCCTTCCAGTCTCTGAGCTTTCTGATGAGTTCTGTAGAATACAGAATTGCATCCAGGCTTAATCACACTTTTGGGAGCTACTTGACCTTCTACATGATAACCATCATCTTAGCTGCAACTTTTCAGAAATCTCCTGAAACTTATCATTCTCAGCTATCAGCCTCTTAACTTACAGACTGTTTCCTCTTCTGCTTAAAGACCTTTTCTGACTTCTTCAGTTTCCCTCCTTATGCATTCCTGTTTCATCTCCCTATACCTGATCTAAAGCTTTTGTACACAGTGGGACGTTCCCTTAGTCTGTTTTGGAGTTAGTTGATTTCCTATTGTAAAAGTACTTACTTAAGCACTTTGCTTTCCTTTCCTATAAGGGAGCCTCTGGGTACTGGCAAAATGATTTGATAAAGTACATATTCTGGGGGAGGTGTGGGTGAGGGATATAATGCATCTTGTCTTTTCCTCTCATTTTTTTCAGTTTAATTCCATGTAACAGGTATTTATTGAGCACTGACTCTGTGCCAGGTTCAAAGGATATATAACTGAGCAAGACAGAGCCTTTTTCTTTACAGAGCTTAAAAGTGTGATGATGTTACCACAGGGGGAATGCAGGGATCAGGGCAGGTCTACCTGGGTATAAAGTGAGTCATGAAGGCTGGAGAGGAGGTAGCCATGGGAAAAGGCTAGCGTAAGAGGGGAGCATTCCCGGCAAGGGGAACAATATGGCCAAAGACCCAAAGCCAAGTAAGGGCATAGAGAGTTTGGAAAACAGAAAAAGCATGGCCTGAGGGTAGATCTCAAAGGAGGGAGGGAGATACAGGATAAGGTAGGAAAGGTGGGCAAGGGTCTGGGTGAACAACTTAAGGGATTTCATCCTAAAGACAATGAGAAACCATTGAAAGGTTTCTATGAGGGGCTGACGTGATGTGAGATTTCTCTTTGAATGACCATCCTGATTGCAGTGTCCAGGCAGGACATGCGAGGGACAGCAGGCGGAGAAGCAGAAGAGACACAGTTAAGAGGCTAACTCAGCCTTGAAGAGTGGTAGCAGATAGAAGAAAGTGAACAGATTGGAAAGATCGGGTTTAGGAATGGCAGAGCATGCTGAGGACTCAGCAATGGGAGGCGAAGGGTGGGGGCAAGCAAAGACCTGTCTTTTCTCTGAGAGAGTTCATTGAGCCACCCGAGTTGAGCTAAATTGTGAAAATACAAATGCAGTGGCCCGACCAACTGTAGCTAGTAATTAACAGCAGCCCTTGGCTCCTCCCTCCAAAGCGGTGACTGTGTGGGAATATCAGACACCACGAGTAGAACCAAACCCCAGAAACAGGAGGGCAGAGCCTCCTGGAATCACAGCTTCTAACTCTGCTCACGCAAAAGGCCGCGTGCGAGGCGCAGCCACCCGACTCAGAAACGCCTTCTGTGTGGTATCGTCCGATGCTCTTTTCTCACAAAACACCGAATGAGAGTCAGGCCACATTCTGTTGATTTCTCTGAGAAACTTGGCGATGGGGAGAAAAATAATTTCCTGAGGAAGCGAACCAATTAAATTGTCAAATGGGCTGAGTAGCGAGTTCTTTCTGGCTCTACCCCGGCCTCCTGGAGGATGGTCGTGGGCCCTGCGGTAAAGAGATGGCTCTAGAAATGAACAGCATCTATTGATTTCAAGTTGACAAATGAGAAACCAATCCAATCTAATCGGCTAAGCAAAATCATTCACGGAGCCCCAAGCAGTGCCCATAGATTGCCTGGCGGTATTATTAAGAAAAGCTTTCATGCTTATTTCACCTTCAGTGCCCTTCACCCAAGGTCTCCGGTTTCTCCTACTATGTTGTTTTCCGTGAAGTCTTAAATTGATGAAACAAATCAATCCTTTTGGCTGATTGTTCAGACACCTTGTTAGTTTCACTCGCACATGTGGGGTGTAGTCTATTGTGGATCAAGGAATAGAAGAAGAGCTATTATTTTAACAACAAATTTCGAGTCTGAAGCTGATGGTCTGGGAAAACCAGAGCCACGAGTTTATTTCCTTCCTTCATTTATAATCCCAGTTGTGCCTGTCTCTTAATCCTAGTGGGAATGTAGAGACGGCTCCGGAGAGGATGGCTGAGCAGGAAGGAGGTAGAAGCACCTGAACTCCATCCCTCTGGGTTTCTGTCTTTCTGGGTTTTCTTTCTTTTCTCCCCCAACTTTTTATTCCTTCAGGACCGGGAGCTGATGCAGCTCCTGAATGGCATGCAGTCCTGCATGTTCATTTTCCAACAAGAGTTGTGAAGGTGCTGTTTCTAGGATTTTCTTATATTACCCCATCAAGAAAATCCTCTGTTGATGGGAGCCCCTCACGTAATCTTCTCCAGCCTAAGATGAGGCTGAATTTCTCATGATATCCAGCTACTTCAGCCTCCAAAAGTCCCGCTTGGTCCTCGGTCTTTGTTTGAGAAAGACACCTTTGTAAGTGGATCAGAGGTGTCCCTTGTCTGGAATGTCATGGAAGGCTTTAGGAATGCGGTTCTTGTTACTGCCACCCCTGTACCTGGCCATCACCCATCAGTTAGTCTGAAGGACACTGACAGGTCAGTGATTCAGGTTGGATCACTCTTTGGTGAAGGTGGGTTTTATCTCCTATTTTCTCTGTTTCTCCCTCTGTGTAGTCTCAAGAATCATGCCCTGGAGCTTGGATGCATTGATATTGACCCAAGAATTTTGCCAGCTAATAGGCCCAAAAGTTTCTTTCCTGTAGATTAACACCTTTAGCCCCAAACATTTGCAGAGCAGATGCAGCTGATGTAATTGGTCCATGAATGAGCAAACTGTCCTTTGTGCCAAGAAGGACCAACTGCAGGAACCTCAAGCTTAGTGGAGGTCTCAGATGTAGATATAGGTGACCTTGCTGTGCTTACTATCTGGTCTGATGCTGGAAGAAAGGCAGCGAAACTGGGATGTTGGGGTGAGCTGAGTGTGTCTTTTCTATATTTTTAAAGAGTAATAGGCCAACTTAATGTTATTAAAGCTACAATGATAAGGCAATTAGGAAGCTGTATTAAAACAAGGCCTGGCGATACCCAGAGACGTTAGACAAAGGGGAGCAAAATTTCACTTGCTCAATTCCCCCATCCCACTCGCTCCCAAGAAAGAGCACGGGCCTCACCTCTGAACTCGCCACCTCTGCTCTTAGCACCTGGCCAGGCACGCTAGCCTCACTCATTAGGGCATTTGTGTAGGTAAAATCCCAAAGCACTTTTTTAGTTACCTCCCTGTGCTTTCATGTCTCCTCATGTTGGTGAAAGCTGAGGACCATGGAAGCTTCGGTGCCTGGGGACCGGAGTTCTCAGGGGTCAAGTCCCTGCTGCTGACCCTTCCTCCAGTTTCTCTTTGATGGCTCAGGACTCAAGTTGTCCAGAATCCCACCATGACAGTGACGATATTGCAGATACATGAAACTGACATTAAGAGTGACAGGCATAGTTCCAGCCGAGATGGGGGATGCTGCTCTGTCACGCACTTTAGCACCAGGAGGGACAGTAAACGCTGTTAGTCTCTCTGAAGCCTCTTAAACATACAAATCCTGGGCTTTGGCTCTGGTTATGCTCAAGCCTTGGTTGTTGTTGTTTTTAATACATTATTTACAGCTTCATAGTTAATGTCTACTTGATGGTCTCTGTGACCCAGAGAAGCTGCACACGGGAACTCCAGGGATGCTTAAATTATTCTGAAGTTTAAGGAGTTAAAGTGGAGTCCACTGCTCTCCACAGCATCCCTGGGGTTCTGATGAGAGGAAGCAAAGTGTATTTTTCACATGGGGATAAATTCCCTTAATAGCTAATTAGTTGGAAAGTTGCCCCCAGTGTGGTGATGTGCCTTTGGGGGTAGATCCACTCCAGGGAGTAGTCTAGCTGCTGCTTCTGTCCTTTATTTCCCACGTCCCTCCTGTGCCTCCTTCCTCCCTAGCCCCTCATTTCCTGTAGGCTGTGTCTCCTGTCACTCTGTTTGCACAGCCAGTGCTAATCTGCAATCACAGTCATTAGACCACATTAAGCTCCTGAAAGTGGGTGAGAGGCGTCAGTGTCTTGAGTCCTGGACTCATGGCCCTGCCACCCCCCTCTAATTAAGGGATGCACGCTTCCCCCCCCCCCCACAGGCTGCTTCCTGGGAGTGGGTGCCTGCCCTGGAGGGCATGAAAGTGGGGGGTGAGGGAGGGTACCGTGAAGCTTCTCCCTGGATGACGACCTTGCCCGCCATGTGGCCCTCTGGGACCACAGCAGCAACTGGGAACTTGTTAGAAATGCAGAATCTGGGCCCCACCTGAGACCTAGTCAATTGCGCTTGGTGTTTTAACAAGTGGGTGATTCATACACACATTAGCATGTGAGAAGCACTGGGCCAGGAAAGAGGGAGGTGGGTTTTATGGACTGAGTGTTTGCGTCCCCCCCAAACTCATGTTGAAATCCTGACCTCCAAGGATGTGGTATTAGGAAGTGGGGCCTTTGGGAAATGATTAGGTCACAGGGGCGGAGCCCTCAGGAATGGGATTAATGCTCTTATAAAAGAGACTCTAGGGAGTTCCCTTGTCCCTCCTGCCCTGTGAGGGCAAAGCAAAAGGACAACCCTCTGTGAACCAGGAAGCAGGCCCCCTCACAAGACACTGAATATTGGGGCACCTTGATCCTGGATTTCCCAGCCTCCGGAACTGGGAGGAAGAAATGGTTGTTGTTTGAGCCATGCGGTCTGCGGTATTTTGGGAAAGCAGCCTGAATGGACTGTACTATTAGTGACCTCGGACAGGCATTCAGAAACAACATGCTCACACAGCCCTCTCTCCTTAAGTGGCTGGAAACTGAGGGGCATCAGGAGCCTTGAGTTTCAGTAATGGTGGTGAAGCAAACTGTCTCCAAATGACCATAACAACATTGAAGGGTGCTTATTCCATCAGCAAGTAAGTCCCAAGTCCTGGACAGTCTTCTAGGAACTGGAGTATAACAGGGAGCAAAACAGAAAGAAAAAAAAAAAATCTCTACCTCTGTAGCTTCTATTCAGGGTCGGGGAGGGGAGCTTACATAGATTCCCTCCATTAAGTTCTAGACCCTGAAACTGCTTGGGGTTTTGGCTATTTAGAGAATCTACACTCTTCCTTTGTGGTTTAAGCTGCTGTCACCTTTCCAGTACAATATGTCACCTAAAAGCGTTTTGAAGAAAGTTAAATTATTTTCTCCTGTCCCTGTGGACCTAGCATTTTTTTGGATGCTCTCAGATGATAAATGGCACCTGAAATTTGAGTGTTTATACTGTGCTAGACATAGGTCTAAGTACGGTACAGGCTCCACTCAGTCAATCCACAAAGCTTGTTAGAAAGGAATTACCATCGGCATTTTACAGATGAGGAGACTGAAGCCTGGAATGGTGCGCAACTTACCCAGCTGTAACTGGTGGAGTCAAGGTCCAAAACTTCAGTGCTCATGGTGTGACAGACTCTGAGTGCCCTAGAGGAAGGCAGTGAAAACTTTTCAGAGAATGAGCCATCCAGTTATGTCATCCATTGCTTACCCACCATTGGCGGCACAAGTCTTATGGGACAAGGTGCGACTGTGACAGGCTTACCAGGCCCTGCAGCAGTTGGCCCGCCCTCTCTCTTCAGCCCCAGTCCTGGGTGTCCCCCCATTCTCTCCACACAGGCCCCCATTCAGTCCCTAGTTCTTGCCATGTTCCTTCTCCCCACAGGGCCCTTGCACATGCTATTTGCAATGCCTATAATTTTCTTCACTCTCCTCACTCATTTTCTCCAACACGAACTCAGATCTCGGTTCAACTCTGCAGATAAAAACCTGAGGCTTCGGGAGTTCCAGTGACTGCTAGACACGTCCAGTGAACTTGTAATATTAATGATGTGACCATTCTCGGGGCAAAACTTCTTTGTTGATTTGATTCCATTGATAGTTAAGGGATAGAGTAGGGGGAAAGTGACGGTGCCCTGCCAACTGGAAATAAGCCTACTTTGCTTCCTTGTTTACTCAGGTATTTATTGAGTATAATGTAGTGAATGCTCTTGGGGTTGCCAAAATGAGTGCTATCCTCAAAGAGCTTATATTATAAGTCCACCTATCTACTGTGTGTGTGCGTACATTCCGTATGTATGCACGTTTTTATAACAAAATGCTAGGCATCCAGTGATGCTCAAGAGCATGGCATCACATGAGGACAGATACTTCCAGCTGAAAAGCAGAGATTGCTTTATGCGTCTGCATGGCACTTTTGGACATGAAAATTATGAGAGCTATTTCTTACAGGGCTTCTCGTAGCAACTAAAATAATATTAGGGGCATTCTCCTTCCCATTGAATTACTTACCCAAAGCTATTTAGGGCTACCCTAAATATTGTTTATGCACTTCATGTGGGAAGTATAATATCCAAGGGAAACCATGTGCACATTTTTTAACACTTCAAGGTGGTTCATTCTAGAATGAAAGTTTGGTTGTTTTTGCTTGTTGACATCATTTATTCCATTTCTCCCTCGCTCCCACTTTTAAAAACTGCCTTTGTTTAAAAAAATAAAAGCAGCTGTGCTTGGCAGCTGGTTTGCAGTCGTGGCGTACAGGAACCGGGGAATCTGCACAATTAACAGCTATGTATAGATCCCAGCTCCGAGAGGAGGGTGTTTAACGGTGTGCTCCCAGCTCCGGTCCACGCGACAGACTGATTAAAATCTTACTTACATTTCTTCCAAGTTCTTACAGCTCCCGCTTTACTCCCTTAATTTCTCATTTGGTGTGTTACCGCTTTCCGTGGAAGTGAAAGCTGACCCAATTGTTTCACCGACTCTTTTCTCTCCCTGCTGATGTCTGTTCTATTTTGCATTTACTCTGATTTTGAAAATTAGCCTTGCCATTGTGGCAGAAGTTGTTCTTCCCTTTGAACATGTTCTTCCTTCACCTTTTAAAATATATACACACTTGTAATTTAAGACGAATGGTCCAGATTTTCATAGCGATGATTACAATGGGATTTTGTGAGGCTACATTTGTCAACACCTCCCGTGTACCTTCCATGAGCTGGGCAAAGGTGGGCACCAGGAAAGGCATGACGTCTGCCTTAAAATACTGAAACTCAACATTTCACAAAGGAGGCACGAAGAATGGTGGCCAACTAATGGGATAAATGTACTGGAATTCAAAATGCAAGATAGGAGCCTGGGCTAGATCCTGGAACAGAAGGAGGACATTAGTGGAAAACTGGTGAAATGTGCATAAAGTCTGGAGCTCAGTTAAAGGTAATGAGCCAGTGTTAATTTCTCAGTTTTGACAAGTGCACCATGATTACGTAAGATGTCAACGTTAGGTGAAACTGGGTAAGGGCAGAAGGCAACTGTCTGTACTGGATTCGCAGCTTTTCTGTAAATCTAAAACTATTTCAAAATAAAATGCTTCTTTTTAACTAAAAGTAAAAGGATTTTAGTAAAAACTTGAAAGCTCCTAAGCCATTTGTGGAAGTAATTGTTTTCAGGAAAGTACTCCATTCCTGTCCCCTTGCCCCCAAGTCTTAGAAGACATGTGAGGAAATTGACCGTTGGGGAATGACCTTATCTTTTGCAGATCAGGGCTGTCTCTGCAGAATGATCGGCCTGGTGAAACAGTACTGGGTTTGAATTCAGAAAACCTGACACCTGGTTCGCCACTCTGTAATTGTGTAATCGAGAGTCAGTTCATCCATCTGAGCCTTAGGTTGTGCATTTGTTTAATGCACATATTGTTTTGCTTGTGCAGGTGATGGGACAACTCTGAGTAGCAAATTTAAAATGAAGTCATGCTGTAATAATACGGTCCTTACTGTGCTCTTTGAATGTAGGGAAGCTACCCGAAAGCCATCCAGCCACAGCACACATGACAGCTGAGAGTGGTGCTCCCCAGACTTGAGCCTTCAACAGCCTGGATGTTGATTCTTTATCAAAGAGAGAAACAAGGCCTTCCTGGAAAAAATGGCCAATGTGTGCTTTCTCTTCTTCCAGTGGATGGTCCAAGTGTCATTGGCGGGGTTTCCTCATGTCCCCACCGGGTCCCAGAGAAAGTGGGCTTCTTGGGGTGCTGTTGGAATAAGAATTTCCAGAGGCCCCATGGGAGGACGAGGTATCGTGGAAAGTTTTGTTTCTGTGGAATTAAACCCCTGTTTCCAAGGTCCCATCTCCCTCCATCCCAGCAAGGAAAATGTTCCAGTTTTGTCTTCAGCAGAGCTAGGATTACAGCCATTGCCCAGAGTTTCTGCTCCATATTTGCACAGCCCAGTCCAGTGCCGGGCTAGGCTAGCTTGTGTTCTCAGCTGTAGTCCATTGCATGTGGGGTCCGCATGGCCTGGGCCAGTTGGCTTCTGGGACCACATGGCTATGGAGGGAACACGGGTGAGTGCAAGGACGCAGGAGCAAAGCCAGAGGAACAAACAAGAGAGAGCTAATTCCTTTGTTTTGGGGATTTTAACTAGAAACTTATCCAATGAATCCTTCAGGATTTTGTGTGCTTGCATTAGCTCCACCCTCTGGCCAACTATCTTTTTCCCCAGATTGGACTGACAGGCAAGCACCTTTTGTACATCACCCCAACTTTATTGTGCATTCGTCTATCTTCCCCTTTGTTGGACCACTTCCCCCAGTGATTTGCAGGAATTGGACCCATGGTTCCCTGGGGATTGTGAAATTGCAACTTCCTGGTGAAACTGTTCAAATGACCATGCCTATAATGTCTGGCCTCCCCTTTGCTCCTTTCCTGTTGTTAATATTAATAACTAGCTAATTACAATGGTAACACAAGCATGGCAGCCTGTTCTTGGCCTTCGATGTTCCTGCAAAGGGCAGCTCCAGACAACTCTTATGTATGTCAGTAGCTCTGCTCTCTAAGTTTCTCCCTGGGGCAGCTCCATTTTTTTTTCCTTACTGCACCTCAAATGGTCTCATGACAGCACTGTACTGTTAAATGTGTCATTTTTAAGAATGCTCCAATGCTTCCCCCTGACACCTCCAGGGTTTACTTTGTCACTCTGTCCCTTTCTGGTTTATTTCAGCGTACTTAGCACAAAGCCTATAGCAGTGGGATGCAAAATCTTAGCTCAAATGAATTGTGGCCTGAGCAGCGTTCCTAGCAGAGGGATATACATCAATTTCCCCTTAAAGAAAAACCCACCTAATATTTAGTCTTGTCTTCTTTCCTTTGCTCTCTGTGTACCAGAAAAGCAGCAGAGCTCAGGAAAGAGGGACCTCTCAGCAGTTCTTTCATACATGCACACCCTGCCCCAACTTTCACTTTCCTCAGCTGGCTATAGGAGAAGAGACATTCTCACTCTACTTCACCAGCACCCCAGATGTGCATGGAGGACCTCGTCACCCAGACCAGGTGCCATGCACTTGAGGGTAGGTGGATTGCTGCCCTCAAAGGAGGTACTACCTGGGGAGGCAGGGGCAATGCATTACAAATTCTCACACTGACTGGAGAGTATTATGTTAAGTGAAATAAGCCAGTCAGAGAAAGACAAGTATCACATGATCTCACTCTTATGTGGAATCTACTGAACAAAATAAACGGATGAGCACAATAGATCCAGAGACATAGAAGCATGGAGCAGACTGAGGGATCTCAGAGGGAAGGCAGGGGCGGGGGAGTGGGTGGGGAGAGATTAATCAAAGAACTTATATGTTTATAAGCATAACCCATGGACACAGACAATAGTGTGGTGAAGGCCAGGGGGTGGGGCAGATGCAAGGTAGAGGGAATCAAGGAGGGGGGAAGGGGGACATCTGGATACTTCCAACAATAAAGATAAATTTTTAAAAAATTTTCACACTGTAAAGCATTATGTATGGAATCAGTGCCCAGCTGGTAGTATTACTGGTTGGTGATAATAGTGCATAATACTAAAAATAATAATAATAAGAAACATAAATGAGTTCTTACTAGCAGCTTTATCTGCAGTACCTCATTTGGCATTGCCAAACAATACTTGAAGTTATTGCCCATATTATTTTTTTTAATCTTCACCCAACGATATATTTTCATTGATCTCAGAGAGAGAGGAAGGGAGAGAGAGAGGGAGAGAAACATTGATGTGAAAGAGAAACATGGATCCCTTGCCTCCCACACAAGCCCTGATCTGGGATCAAACCCACAACCTAGGCATTGCCCTGACTGGGAATCAAACCCAAAACCTTTTGTTGTATGGGACGACACTCCAGCCACCTGAGCCACCTGGCCGGGGCAGGAAGATATTACTCTTAAAAATATTTTTACAAATGAGAAAGTTGGGGATCAGAGAAATTAAATGACTTAGCCAAATATAACCTGTAAGGTTATGGGAAGCAGGGAGAAAATAATTTCAGTCATGCAAATATGTAACTGAGCACTGACTGACACACTGCTTTTCCTAATTCCTGTCACACATCACTCACTAATCTTTACATAAAATTTTTTCCCCCCTGGAGGTTCTGGAATAGGCCTCACATTATTTATTGATCAGGGTTGGCATGGGATATAAGTCCTATTTTCCATCCAGTGAAGGAATGTTTGTTGAAAGGAAGGACTATTAAAATCCCTGGGCTGAGGCAGTGAAGGGAAAGCTTCACAGATGAGAAGAGTTAAAGTGAGCCTTGAGAGACAGATGAAGGGCCTGGAAAAGCAGAGTTAAGGGTGATGGCCTCTTCACTGCTGGGTGCTCACTGTTGGCCAGCTCTTGCCCGTGGCTGCTGTTAATTCATTGGAAGCCCCCGGCGTTTCTAGGCGATGCATACCGTCAGGGTCCCCATTTTCAGGGGAGAAACCGAAGCACGGAAGGGTTAGGCAGCCTGTGCCAGGTCACAGTCCATTCGAACCCAGGCAGTGTGGATCTAGAGCCTGTTCTCTTAATCAGCACACCGTTCTGACGGGGCAGAAGTGCCTATTCACTGGAGTAGCCTAAGTGTCTGGCCCATCGTAGGTGCTTAATATATAGCAAATGAATGAATGAATATTTTCTTCTTTTGGGCAAATAAAAGAGGAAAGTTGTTCCAGATAAGGGATAGATGGCAAAAGCAGGGCACGGAGGACGACCTCCAATGATATGTTAGTGATGAGTGGATTTCTTTATAGGACAAAAATTGAACATACATTTAGGCCAGCTTAAGGAGTTTGAATTTTGTTTGGTTTGCTCTTGTTATTGAGGTCACCACTCTGTCTCTATCCAGGTTTGCACAAGCCATCTCTGCTGCATTTTAAGGTCTCATATAGCGAAGATTATGTGTAATTACTTAATGATGGGTTACGGTCTAATAAAATAACATGTCCCTAAGTTTTTCTCATAAGCCCTTTGCGTAGCAGGTCAAGATGAAATAAATGATGTGTTTGTGGAAGTGGAAAGGATTAGAATTAGCTGTAGAAGTCAGCATGAAGAGGTGGGAGGTATCCTGGCTTGGAAAAGAGCAGGTGAAATATCTGTTTCTAACAAGATCTTAGTTATTGACACCTATTTTTCTTTTCAAAGTACTAATTACCAAACAGAGCGGTTTAGATCATTGCAATGTATTTGAAATTTTCTGAGCAACTCATGCTTCATGTAAATTGAAGGTATTTTCATGCATTTCACTGCATTATTGTTGTAGACTGTCATGTCTAAAGCTGGGAGAAGGAAATTAATCATTAGAAAGAACCTTCATTGAGAATACAGTTGTACGAAAAGACAGGATCCAAATGCCCCGCTTTGTCCCCTGACCATTCACAAAGTGTATTTCCTCTTAAGAACCAGATATCCGGAGAAAAACCCTGTGTCTCAGAAAATGAAATTAATCCAAGGAGTATTTGGACTCCTTCTGATAATAAAGTCAAGAGAAATGATCCCTGGATGACCAATGGGCTGAGGGTGTGAATGGCAAAACCTATTAAAAACCAAGGGGAATTGTTTGTGAAATAAGGCAGCTTTGTGAATGTGTGGATGGCTCTGATTTCCAGGGGGGGATGGTGCAGTAAATCAGTCTCTCTAAAGCTATTTAGCTGGTTTAACTCAATGACATTTTCACTCATAATGCTTTTATGTCTCATCTCAGGCCCAGGAGAGAGTATCAGTTCTGAACCAAACCAGGGTTAGACTTTCAGTCTATTGTGTTCTCCCATCTATAAACTCTTATCAGGATGATAAAATGGAATTAAACCTAACAGTTTGGGGGGAAAAATCATTTTGTTAATGAAAGAGTCTGTGGCTGGTGCTAAAATACACATCGGGGCCTCATTTGAAGAATTAACCAGGATTAAAGAACAGCCGCTTTTCCTGGAAGCTTCTCTCAGGAATGTCTATATATAACCATGTGAGAAATGAGAGCCAATGGGCACTTTGTGGACAGCATTTGGAATAAGCCTTGGGGAGAGATGAAATAGCAAGGACGTGATGGCGTGTAGAGTTGATTCAGCTATTTTTGCGTACATTTTCTCATTGGAATCCTCATAACAGCTCGCATCAGGCGTGTGCTAGTCTCCTCGTTTTATGGATAAAGAAATTGATGCTCAGACGGATCAGATGCCTGCCCCAGGTCCTGCAGAGAGAAAGTGGGAGCAGGGATTCAAACTCAGATCTGTCTTACTACAAAGACTCTTCTCTTAATCACTGAACAACTGATGGATAATGATTCCCAAAAGTCTGTTTGTTTGGTGTAAATGCATCCTCGTCTGTGCTGGGCTGAGCCTGTCTTCTCAGGAAGTTGCAATGAGTTAATGGCTCCTAATCTCCCTTCCAGCATATAACACACCTCCCTGAGCCTGCCACCTAATGCAAAATGCTCTATTCATTCATTCTATTCGTGTATTCTGTAGCTGAAAAGGATTTATTATACACCAGCATGAGGGGCAGAGTTGGGCAAGGGCAGGGGCGAGTGTAGATTTGAATAGCAGCTCTTACCAGCTGTGCCTCTGCCTCTGACAAAGCTGTCTAATCCCTTTGAAGCTCAGTTTCCTCACTTGCAAAGTGAAACTTACACTAGTACTGACCAGATATTTTTGTAAGGACAAGTACGGTAATGTCTGTCAACACCTAGCCCATTGGAGGTATCAAGAAATGGGTGCTGGGTGGAAAGAGCTGGGTAAGACACAGTCTCAGTAAACTCATAATGGACAGGGGAGCAGACAAGTAATCCTTGTCAATCCAGTTTCCTCAGCTGACAAATTGGGGCAATGATACTATTTATCTCATAGGATTGTTGTGAGGGTTAAATGGGGTAATGTGTAGAGAGCACTTAGAACAGTGCCTGGCACATAGTAAGTGCCCAATAAGTTTTAGCTGTAACAACAGTCATTATTAAGTACCCAAACATAGGATTGCACTGGTGTTATGGTTTCTCAGAAGAAAGAGGGTCAGTCATTGATTGGGCAAAGTCAGAAGTCTGTGCAAAACCAGCATTTGAGCTGGGTCTCAGTGCATGTGGAAGAGCCTTCCGTGCTGTCCACGATGCTGCTCCCTGATGGGTAATTTTATAAGTAAACTTATAAAAGTTAGTGTAGTGGAGTGAAGGTTGGTGATGGCAGGACTGCTGGTATGTGCTGGCTCAAGGGTGGAAGGGAAGCAATGTCATTGCCAACAAATCTCAAAATTTATGAAAACAAAAACACCCAACAAAGTACAGATTAAAGGTAATATTGTCTGTTTCCTTTGCTACTGATCCACTGCACTAATAACATTTACTAGGATCCTCAGCACAATTCTTTGGGTTTAATTGTAAAGAAAGGTGTAATGGAACAAACAGGCCTCCATTCAAATCCTGCTTTACCGCCAACTAGCCTGGTGATCTCAGGGTAATTACATTGCCTTTCTGAGCTTTCATTTCCCCAGCTCTTCAAAGGAAGTAATAATAATATGCCTTGAAGTATTGTTGTAAACATTTGAGATAATACACATAGTATGTGACATTTCATAGAATCTCAGAAAAAGAAAATACTATTTATTTATATATTTATAATTAGAAATACAATTATAATTCATATTCACATATAAATATGTACTTAGAGACATATGTGATATGTATAATATAAATGTAATAATAATTGTAGCAAAGTGCCACACACTGTGCTAAGGGCTCAGTAGGAAATATCTCCCTTAATCTCAATAAATACATGGGCACACATGAATATTACCCTCATTTTTACAGAGAAGGAAATTCAAACTTAGAAAGTATATGGCTGTCACAGAGGATGGTGCCATGATTGACAGGAAGATGCCAACAGGCCCAGTTGGAGGGTGTAAAAGTTTCCTTAATGACAAATGATGCAGAAGCATACAGAGACTTACCTGGAGTAAGGACTCTCTTGGGCGCAAGAAGCTCCCTTTGCTGTTTGCAAAGGGGGTGTATCTCCTGGCACCCCTCCCTCCACACCTTACCGTTCTGGAAATTCTGAACATCTACTGACTGGCTGTCCACCAGTAGCAAGTAATGAGGGCAGATGAGCCCCAGCACGTTCCTGATAGTTGACTGCAGTGCTGGGTATCAGTTCCCCAGGAGCATTCCCCGTGGGAACTGGCTTTAGGTCTGTCTAAAGCTCCCTACTCAGAGCCCTCAGAAACTTGGCCAAGATCACAGGACCAGGACATGGGTACATTAGAACCCACAGGTGATCTGTGTGATTCCTGAGTGCTCCTAACGAGAATGCCTTATGCGGTTCAGATTTGGATTGTGTATATGATTTGCAAATTAGTTAGGAGCAGGGGGAGGAAAGCAAAACATCAACTCCCAAAGCAACAGAAGTTAAATACAGGCACGCCTCATTTTATTGTGCCTTGCTTCATTGAGCTCCTCAGATGTTGCAGTTTTTACAAATTTAAGGCAACACCCTCCACCATCAAAAAGATTATGACTTGCTTTTGTGCAATACTCCCTTTATTGTGGTGGTCTGGAACCACACCCACGGTATCTCTGAAGTATGCCTGTGTTCTGTAAGCAAGGTGTGTATTGCATCGAGATGCTGGCAGAGGTAAGGATCAAAGGAGTTAAAGAAAGAGATGAGCAAGGGCTGGGACCGGACTGACTGCAGAGGAGGAAGTACATTCAGGCATGCAAGCCTCCTCCAGGAGGGCCCCCTGGATCTCCTGAGATCCCTGACACGCCGCCAGGCTCCCTGTGCTCCAGCTGAAGTACAGCTACCATCTCTCACTTTCCTCTCAGCATGAAGCTGCTCCTCTTTCACGCTCCAAAACAACTGTGGGGAACACTGGTCATTTTTTTTATTCTTTTTTTGTTTGTTTAGCTGTGTGTGATTGATTTGTACCAGCTCCGTGAGAATAGCAATTGCTAAGCCTAAGGAATGTTGTAAGAATGTGAAGACTTTTTCTCTCTCTTTGCCAGAGTGACTACTGGCTTGGGGGAAAGTTTGGAAGGAGTGGTGAGAGGAAGTGAGTGGTCATTTCCTGAACATGGAAAATTGCACGTGAAAACACTCAGGGTCGGGATATTGTGAAAAAAGAAGCCTTGAATTAGATCAGGCTTCTGAGGGTTTTCATGAGGAGCACACCACTAGACCTTACTCAGCTAGTCACCTTCCTAGGTGTCCCGACAAGGCTGTGTGGCCTAAGGCAGCTTGTGCCAGCCTGCCCAGCTCCACCCTGGGAGGCACATGTGGAATCCATTCATGACGCTCAAACTGGGAATTAGACAAGGTTTGTTTTGCTACTGAAGCGAGTGGGTAGAAGAATCATTTGACCTTGAGCTGGGCAACTGGAGAGAGGGAGCTGAATTTATGCTGTGGTGACCTCAGATGGGAAGAGAGTATGGCAAATTATACCTTTTCCAGAGTTGCTCTCCCCCTTCTGTGTGCCTGGCATACTTTTAATTATCTTTGAAGCCCCAAGTAACTGCTCTCCTTGGAAACTACCTTCCCAGGGCTGACTTCGCAGCTTCCACATTTGTCCTTGAAGGGACTCCATATGTCACCATGATTCCTTGACAAATTTATATCCCCTGCTGGAGTCAGTGTGAGATTGTGAGCAATGACCTACTCTTCTTTATACTGCTCCTCTCCAGTAAGTGAATTTATTGACTAAGGTGCTTTCAATAAATGTTTATTGGATGAATAAATGTTGAAAGCAGTATGCATCATAGCCATTACCCATCGATTCTTTAAGCAAGGTCACCTGACTTCTCTTTGTTTCAGGCTGCATATCCAGAGCCTGCAGGGACCGCTCACACACCTGCTCTCATCCCTAGTTGAGGTCTCCTCTGAGCTTTTCCGTGGTTATGACTAAAAGAACTTGAACTGTCTGTGACTGCAGTCAGGAGCCATTAGGCAGACTGAGATACCTTGGGCTGAAGGAGGTGGTGTTTATGCGAGGATTTGGGACCCAGCCCACTAGGCAGCCCTTGGTTTGTGTTAGTGCCAAAGGGAACTCCAGTGAGAAGTAACTCAACCTAGGTATAGAGATACTCTTCCACAGCGATCGATGACATCTGAGAGGAAGGGTTTAGTAATCGTAGATGCTCCTTGGCAAACACCTACTGTGGTAGGACCTCTACTTTTCACCCTGGGCAGCTTCTTATAAAACAAACTAAGGGGAGGAAACAGCAATGGGCAAGGAAGATGTTCATGGGACTGTCAGCACTAAGAAATTTCCTTGGCTTATGTTCCCGTGGTTTTGCTTATAACCAGAAACCTCTGTGTACTAGGGTCATTTGCAGAAGGAAAACATTTATAGTAGTCTACCTAAACAATTACAATGCAAAAGAATTTTAATTGATTTTAGGGTGCTTTAAAAATACTTTCCAATATCTTACCCCTCTCCATGGCTATTACCCGTGTCAGTAATTTCCATCTTGAGGCCTATGTTGTCTAAAGGATAGTAGTATCTAGAGTCGACTGTTGATCTATGAATCAATTTGAATTATGTGTGATGAACCAAATTCTTAAACTCCCACATTCCCCTCATTGCCTTTTTCTTTGGATTCAATACCTTGTTTTTGTGAGACCTGAAATGTAGAGGAGTGATGGAAACAGAGCCAGAACAGCAATGAAGGGAGCATTATCCAGAACCAGCTTGGGAGCACAGGCTGGCAGCATATAGTTTTGGAAAGAACACGGCTTTGCAGTCAGGTGGACCTTCTTGAGTTTGAAACCCAGCTTGTCACAGAGAGCCCCCATGATGGTTAATTAAGAAAAATCTCAATAGATAGTAAGATCCCCAACACTCACATTGCACTTGTCCTCCCACATATTTTTCCAGTAACTCCTGTATTCATTTTCTCTTGCTGCACAACAAATAACCACAGATTTAGCTGCTTAAAACAATACACATTTATTACCTCAAAGTTTCTGTAGGCCATAATTCCAGGCATGGATTAGTTGGGTTCTCAGCCTGCAGGCCTCACAAGGCCATGATCTCATTGGAGACTCGGGATCTTCTTCCAAACAACATGTGGTTGTTGCCAGGAGTTGGTTCCTTGTGGTTGTAGGACTGAGGTGCTTAGCTTGTGGAGGCTGCCCGCAGTTTCCTGACATGCAGACCTTTCCATAGGCTGTTAACAATACAGCGACTTGCTTCTTCAAAGCCAGCAGTAAAGAAAGTAAAAAATATGCATATTTATATTTATATGTATACATATAATCACAGGAGTAATGACCCTATCACCTTTGCTATATTCTATTGGTTAGAAGCAAGTCACAAGTCACACTCACACTGAAGGGGAGAGAATTACACAAAGATGTGAATACTTAGAGGTGAGGAGGATCCCTGGAGTCATCATAGGGTCTGTCCACCACACTCTCAAAGTGCTGCAACCTGGCCAAGTCACAGTATGCCCTCCTATCTATGCTGGCTGCTAATTGCTTCAGTGACATTAGTTTCATCTTTCCAAGGAAATCAGAGGTGGCAAACACTTAGGAAAGGGTAAGCTGTTTTTACATCCCTCAGTGTTCTAGACAAAAATAACTGACGTAGGGCTTCACTTTCCTGTGGGACTAGACTCTGTCTCAGAATCCTTTGAAAGACAATGCAGAAGGCAGAAGCTCCCATTTGACCAGTGCTGGAAGGTATTATAAAACCTATTTGCCATCCTTGAACTACACTGTACATCCTGGTGGGCTAGGAACATGGGCTTGCTCAGCTCCTGTGATAAGGGCAATGGTGATTCATGTGGTACTAATAAAAATAACCACTTATAAAGGGTGTCCTTTACTCTGTTCCCTAACAGGAAAAATCAGAAAAATATAAAAACCAATGGATGGCAATGCAATAGAACACAATTATGTTTACAAAGGAAAAAGAAATATAGTTTGTATAACTAGAGACATTGTTAACACAACAACTAAGAGACTATATATGAGTTTGAGTTCCTTGGGAAGGAGAAATATATCTGTAAATACATTTATTTCTCTGGCGATATTTTCTTTTTTTTGTATGCCTCTCCATGCGCTGAGGGTTTCCTTATGCCTTCATGATGATATGAGTGAATTACTAGGAGTGCTATTATTCTCATTACATTTGCTGAGGTTTACAAGACAAAAACAACACCCTGTGCCTGTCCTTGGGCACAGTTTAAGTTAGAGAAAAACAAAATTCATGTAAAATTCAAGAAGAAGTTCACATAAGACGGCAGAGACATAGCATTGATCTAAGGCTTATTTGTTTTAATAGAGGTCCTTAGTCATGGATTATCAGTGGGAAGCCTTATATGAAAAAGTTCAGTTTTAGCAAGATCTTGTTCTAGTTGCCTGGGGGATCACTACAGGAAAAGAAACAAGGAAAGAATATTTTACTGGCAGAGGTGAAGAAAAGATATATACACACACATATGCATATGTACATATATACACATCTATTGCATCTAACTAGATATAACTACATACAAATATATGTAAATAGGTCCTTATGGAAAGAAACTGCACCTGAATATGTTTTCTGCACTTAAAGTTCTGGCACAGTGCTAGGTACATAGTAAGCATGTAATTAACATTTACATATTTCAGATAGAGTTTGGGCACTAAAATGTCAATATTTGGCTATCAACATTTAATTTGAGGGAATGGAAATTAATTGCCAGAAAACCCCCAAACCAATCTTGTTAAATCTATAACCTTACTCTAACCCCAGAGACTGTGGATGGTGATGCCCCTGCCTGTTCTATGGAATAGAATGCAGGGATGATTTTTAAATAAATATTTACAGACCTATTTTATTTACTTCCAAGGCTGTGGCCTTTGGAGATCTTTCTTAGATTCTAATCATGAAATAAAAGAAACAGGAAATTATTGGATCTGTTTACATACCATATCAAAAAATGCAATGTAATGCTGAGATAATTTTAGAAAAATACTCTGAGGTAAGTTATCATCTTTTGAGCCATGGGGAATATGTTAAATGGTTAGGATATTTGTTACTTAGGGCTTCTGTAATGAAGTACCACAAACTGGGTGGCTTAAAACAATAGAAATTTATTATCTCACAGTTCTGGAGGCCAGAAATTAAAAAATCAGAGCATCAGCAGGGTCATATTTTCTCTGTAGGCTCTAGAGGGGGGTCCTCCCTTGCCTCTTGTAGCATCTGGCAGTTGCCCAGAACCCTTGGCATTTCTTTACTTGTAGACTCTCCACTTCCATCTTTGCCTCCGTCTTCTCATGGCAGTCTCCCTCTGTGTGGCTGTCCCTGTGTCCAAATTTCTCTTTTCTTATAAAGAAACTAGCCATTGGATCAGGGCCAACTCTATCCAGTATGAACTCATCTCAAATTGATTACATCTGCAAAGACCCCATTTTCAAATAAGGTCACCTTTGTAGGTTCTGGGGGTTAGGACTTGAGCATATCTTTTTGAGAGACACAGTTGGCCTCTCTTCTCCTGAGCGACCCTGTGACTGGAACTCAGCCGTTCTGAGGCCGAAGCACTCCGTAGATTCTGTAATCAAAAGGACCCAGTGGCTTTAGGAGCTCACCTTGGCCTGGCCTACTCACTTTAGAAGCATTCTCTTCTATGATTAATGCTGACCCCAAGGCAGGGCTCCAAAGAGGTGCAGAGGCAGTGACGGGGACACCTGACCACACTGTAAGACCCAGTGAAATGAGTAGGACACAGATGAAGTGGAGATCTGGAAAAGGGAGATGACCATGGGAGGGCAATGGCAATTTTTTAGGAGGGGTGAGGCAAATAGAGTGTGAGCAAAGGCACAGAGACAAGAGACCATGGGATGCCTTGAGTGGCTGACTCGTGTCCAGTTTGGCTGGAGCATAGCCTAGTTTAGAGGAACAGGGAGAGAGGGGTGTGGCATCACAGATTTCAGCCCGTTGTCTTCATTGTCTGAGAAAGGAGCTGCATGAGGTGTTCTTGCCTATCTTCACTGCTAGGTGATGAACAGCCTGAGCGCCTCTAGCGACATACAGGCTTTAGTCCAAAGAGTACATGGAAAATTCACTCTGAAATGAAGGCCAAGCACAGGCCACGCACAGGCCACGCCCTGGAGGTTAACAACGTGTGTACAGGGGCTGTCGAAGATAACATCACAATATTCACGTACTTTGTCACTGGATGGAAATGTATCTTGGAGCAAAGATTGCTCCTGCTTCTCCATTCCTGTTTATTAAAATTGGTGCATCTGCTGACTGGGGAAATAATGGCCAAATGACTGAATGGATAAGATCATTTGAGAGTAAAAAATTGTTCTGGAGAACAAGGGATTATTTATTTTCTAGATAAAAAAATAAGAAATTAAGAAACTTGAAGTGATTGTTGAATAAATGTCCAAATCTAATGGGAAATAAGTGGCCAGGTAAAGACTAGAACTTAGGCTCTCTTACTCTAAGTTCAGTGTATTTTCTGATATACATATTTGAAAAAGGAAATTGCAAAGATTTGGAGGGAAGGGACAAAGTAAGGCAAGGACGTGGTGTATTCAGAGGGAGAGATGGAGAGAGACGTCTGTTAAGGAAAGTGCACACATTTGGAGAGGTGCTAAAGGGTGCTGTCCAGAATCCTGGCAAATGCCCTCCACTTTTAAAAAGCCTTGTGACTTTCTCTTCAATCATTAGAGGTAATGCGAATGGAAAGGAAGTAGCAATCCGGGTGCATATCGAAAGAAAGGAGCAATTTAAACAGCGTAGTTTCACAGGGGCCCTTAACAGAACCCTGCTGTGGTTCTCCGCTATATTAATGCTTGTCTTACCCTAGTCCCCTGGGCTTTGTTAACACTTTGCACCACCTAAGGCCATGGCTGCTAATTGTGCTGAACACCTTCAGAGGTGGGGCCGTGGACCAAGGCTGGTCAACCCCAGCTCTAATGGGCTTGGTTGTGGTCTCTGGAGTGAAAACCACCTTGTGAAAGCTGCTGCAAGACAGCTATTGGGAGGTTCACTCGGTAGGAAGATTTAGTGCTGCAATTTGAGGGATCAATGTCTAAGCTATTTAGTACCTCCTGACATCTCCAATGGATTCCAGGTGGTTCCCCAGGGGGTACAATCTAACCATCAACCGCATAAATGTATTTATCCCCTAATAGAGGCCCATCCCTGTTTTTTGAGAGCCTCGAAGCCTGGTTTTAGAGGCAGGACAAGCACAAATGAGTGATGAATGAGCATTAAGTGCTGAGTTGCCTACTTCCGATGGCCTATTCAAGGCGGAGAAAGACAAGCGATCCAAGGAGCCTGCCATGCTCAGAACTGAGGTGAGAGTAGCAGAATTTGAAGGCACTAGGCATGCTTTGGAGAAAACAGTTGGTATTAGGGTGGATTCTAGGAATAGGGAATGAGAATATGCCCAATTCTGTGTGGAATAGAAAAAGTGTTTTTATTTTGATTGATTATATTAAGTAAAAAGTCAAGTTTGTCTTTAACATCCCCTATACTTAACTTCCTTTATTTGCAAAGGATATAAGGCTTCAGCCTCAGAAACTTTAGAGGGCAACGATATCTTCCAAGACTTTATCAAAGTTATTTTACTTCCATTCTATTTATTTTTATAGTTAACTTCCATAGGCAAGTTATACTTCTTTCCCATTTATAGTACTAGTAGACGTTCACTTTAAAATGAAAATATATGTCAGTAAAAAGAGGTGAGGCAATTTAAAGAAAGAGATAAAGTCAGAAATTCAGGCAGTATATTGATGTGGTAAATGTACGACATTGCTGCATTATTGACCAAAGTTTGGGGAAAAAAACAGCTCCTGACGCACGGGGGACGGGGGGTTGTTGATCCTGGTTTGCATGTTTCTAACCCCCCTTCTACTACTGACCGGGGCTCTCCCTGCAAAATGGGCTTTGTGCGCGGCTCTCCAGGGCCTTTCCTGCCTCCCCCGAACCTGTCCGTCCCGCCTTTCTTCGAAGTGGAGGCGTTTCCTTCAGAGCGCGCAGACCTGGCCCTGCGCATAGTGGGGCCTGGTGATGTTGGAGGAATAAATTAGTGAAAGGATGAGTCAATAAGTTAATCAGTTGTTATCTTTTTGGAAAAAAGAATTCAATCTTGCAACAGGGTGTAAACAGGGGAATGGCAACAAAAGCAAGAGAAGGGGACCCATCCAGGTGACCCGTGAAAGTGAGAAATAAAAGATCAGATCTAGGCCAATGCTTCTCACACTTAATCTGCGCATGGATCATGCCAGGATCTTGTTAAAAAGCTGATTCAGACCCAGCAGGTCTGGGATGAAGCCTGAGACTCTGCATTGCTAACAGGCTCCCGGGCGGTGCTGACGTCAATGGTCTGTGGCCATGCGCTGAGTTTGAGAGTTCTAGGCGGTACTGGAGCGGGGTAGAGGCAGTGTGAACTCTAATGTCTTGTGGCACTTTAAAATTTTGTTCAAAATGCTATTTAAAGAAAAATTTGAAAAGAAAAAGTTTTTTTCTTCTTCTAAACATTCAAGGAGGTTCTTTTCCCTGTCAGCTTCAACAGTGTCCTTCAATTCTACAGATTCCAGTTTTATTTCTGTAACTTATTTTGGTCATGTTTTCTTCTTGTTTCCCTTAAATATAGAGGCCTGGTTGGCCCATAACAGACACTGAGCAGAGGAGCACCGTGAGGTATTGTACAATCACATTACACAGTCTCATCAAGGTGGGTTTGTTTGTCCTTGAGCAGTGACGACACCAAGGTCACACAGCTCAGGCCAAAGCCTTTCACAAACTCAGACCTCCTGACTCCAAGTGGGTGCTTTTTCCCTCAATAGTCATTGCCATCCTGATGGAACAAAATCTCTCAAACTTAATTATTCCCTAGCTACTGGGACTAGTTGTGGGAGATTGTGTGGGCCAAAGCTACTGAGCCTTGCGGGGCTGAGACTCCTCCGCCCTTCCTTTCTGTGCCCTCCCTCCCAGGAGCCGAGGAGAGAGCGGGGAGTGTCAGCGGGCAGGGCCGCCTGCCAGCCAGACCTGGCACTTATCTTCTTATAAAGCCCCTTGTGGGGGTGGGTAGCTCTAAGGCGGCAGGATAAAAGCTACACCAACGAATTCAGTTCTCTCCCTCCCCAGGGTTGCTTAACTTCATTTTTTCAATTTTTAAGTTTAGAAGCTTCAGTCAAGAACCACTAATTAAGCTGTGTATGGCAGTCTTTTTCAGCTCATGGGCTGTCACTCGGCTGTAATTAGAGCCTGACACCTTTCCTCAACATTGACATCCAGGCCTAAAAAGCGAAAATGCAATTATTTGTTTTAAATCGGTTTCATTCAATTAATTTTAATAATCCATATACTTTTAAACATTTTGCTTATTTGCATGTTTTATGTCTGCTATTACTTAGTTTCTGTGATGTTTCCCAGAAATATGCAATTAGCTATTTCAGAGACTGTATTTAGGAGACTCAGCAGTAGCACTGAATTAAGTATCAGGCCTGAAAGCTAAGCCCTGGTAGTTTAGAGACAGTTTGTGACAAAGGATCAGGAGGTCCCTTGGGAGAGATGGTGACTTCTCTAAATATCTATCTGCCTAACTACCTGCCTACCTACCTACCTTCCTACCTATATACATACAAATATTTTACATGTATATATGTATGTATATGTAATTAATAATAAACTCAGCATATTCCTCTTTTGAAAAAAAATGAGAAATATTTAAATATAGATAGTAAAACTTATTTTTAGACATTAAAATTTATGAATATAGACAGTAAAATTTATTAATCAGAAATAACACAATTTAAATTATAGTATAGCAAGCATTCTTCTACACATAGCAGAGAGCACACTTAATTTTTTTGATATTTCTGATTTTTAACCTAATATTTTATTATAAGCAAAACCCTATGTTGTTAAAAGTCTTTTTACACAATGTTGTATGTCTAATATATCTCAATTTAAAAAGCCTTTGTCATTATTATTTTAAATTACATGTATTTTTTCTTAATCATCGAAGTAATCGATGTTTGTTGTTGAAATTATGGTAAAATTGAAAAATGTAAGAAAGAACAAATAATCTATGATCCCACTATATAGATGATAATCTATAATCCCACTCCTCACAGTTAACAACTATTACCCTTTAGCTTATTTCTTATATAGATACAGGCATTCATGAACAAAATAAAACTTAATTTCTAACAAAAACCGAGTCATATTACATTTATAGCATTGTGATCTTCCCCCCCCCACTTCCATTTTAGCATGAGCTTTCTCCATGTTAACAAATGTTCTTTAAAATTATTTTTAAATGGCTGCATAATGTTACATTGTGTGCTACCTAATGATAAATCATAAGAATCTAATACTCAAGCTAAATTAAACCAAGAGTTCATTCAGCCCCTGTGTCTGAACAAAGAGAATAATTTTCAGTTTGAAGGATATCATAGTTCCTTACATGTTACACAGTTTAAAATGTATCTCAAATAGATCCCATGCTATAAATATCTATTATTATTATCACATTATCATTATTAGTAGCTATCACATATTTATCTCTAAGTCTTAACCAGTATGTACATTATCAGGTCAACATTACAACTTTTTGAGGTAGATACTGCTATCCTGACTTCATAGTTGAGGAGTCTGAGTCAAAAAACAGGGGTTACACAACCCCTGGTGAATGAGTAGCTAAGCTTAGATTGCAACTGTCTGATTCCATCATCCTTCCTCTTAACCATACACTGTAGCTGTTTAACATTATCAATAGATTCATCTGTACCTTTCCTGAATGTATTTATTTTCCACCCATGTGCTTCCTGGATGACATGATTCATAATCAATACTTGAATTCCACACCTAACTGCATAATGCACAATGCTCCATTCTGTTGGGAAATACACAGAAGCAAAGCCACGGCACTTGCTCAGGAGCTTCTGCAATCTCATTAGGGGTGCAGTGTACAAATATGCACAGAGTTGAGATTAATAAAAGACTTAAGCATCCATACAAGTTAACAGCCTAAGAGCTATCCCACAGTAGTACAGAAATAATTTCCAAATTGGCATTACAATTCGGAGGAATGAAACATCATTGCGAGATAAAGTCGCCTGGAATATTCTACTGGGTCAATCAGCATCTCTGATGCAGACAGTAGATAACTGCTGGTTATCATGAAACATTCTCTTTTTCATTTGAAGACATGCTCTTCATCTTGATATCCCTGAACTTGTTAAACAAGACCATGTTTGATGCCTTTATTTTAAAATGGTTCCATTTGGCCCTAGCCAGTTTGGCTCAGTGGCTAGAGCATTGGCCAGTGGACTGAAGGGTCCCAGGTTCGATTCTGGCCAAGGGACCAGACCTCAGTTGTAGGGTCCATCCCCTGCCCTGGTCGGGGCTCGTGTGGGGGCAACCGATCGATGTGTGTCTCTCACATTGATGCTTCTCTCTCTCTCTCCCCCTTCCACTCTCTCTGAAAAGCAATGGAAAAAATATCCTCAGGTGAGGATTAAAATAAATAAGCGGTTCCATTTGGACCGTTACTAGATTGTGTTAACCCTTGGGGACTCTCCAAGAACCAACCATATACATGATCCAAGAGTTTATTATGGGCAGTCACACACCCACACCTAAGATGACAGACTTTGGTAAAATACAGCCTCAAAATTATTTTATGGATCATGTGTGGCTATTTTTCATATGTAGTTCTTCAAGCAGGTATACATATAGTGCTAGTCATACTTAGAGTGTAAAAGTTACCTGGCCACGTTGTAACTCTGATTCTTAGACGGGTGGAGAAACTAGGAGTCTAACTCTGTGCTGTACAACTTTGAAGGGCCTACCCTTTCACATTTTATTCTGCCTCTGGTTAAATGCCTTCTTTGTGTAGATCCTTATATCACATAAAGACAGATATAATCCTTCTAGTGATCTCATAATTTTGCATAAACCCAGGCAGCTACCTATATAGGGGTTTTGGGATTTAGGAAAATTCTGATGACTATGAGGAGAAATTTATAGGTCAGTGTGGCGTTGTAATTAATGCCTTTTCATCTTATTACATATTTGGCTCAGGATATGAAATGTACTAACATGAGATCTGTGCCTTAGGCAGTTACGTATTTTTCTTTGAATGATTCCTCTCTAGAGCAAAACGTTGTTCAGCAGAGGGGGTGGAGATGCTCCCTGGTCAATCTCGTTTGCTAGGATCTGTGACCTGAGTCATGAGGGCCATAGCAGGACTAGAAACATTGAACTTTGGAGCTGACAGGAACACCCGGGAATGCTGAGGGCATTGGGTCTCACTCCAGTGTGCATCACATTCACCTAGGGGGGTTTAGTAAAACAGCTCCCTGGGTCCCATCCTCGAAGTTTCCCATTCAGTAGGTCTTAGGTGGGGCCTGAGAATATCCATTTCAACACGCTTCCAGGTGCTGCTGATGTTGCTGAGCTGGGAACTGTGCTTTTATAACCATTGCACTAGTTTTAGCTTTTCTTTTTATAAGTGAGAGCACCGAAGACACAAGAGAGATCATCAGTGTACATGTAAGAATCAAATCCTATCCCTTCCCTGCTAGAGGCCCTTCTGTGGTTCCCTGTTCCACTTAGAATGAAATCCCAGATCCTCATTAACCAGAAGACCCTGAGTGCGTGGTCCCTGCCCACCCCTCCACACCACGGTCCCCATAGAGATTTACTGGACTTCATTCCAGTCCTTTAAGGGTCAAGCTCTCATTTCAGCATAAAAAGCAACTAATACGGACATGACACGGAGCAAAGAGTGAAGGTTTGATTTATAGCGGCATTTAATCCCACTTTTCAATGCTTGCCATTTCCTTGGGGCTCTGAATGTAGCTAATATTAACCTTACATTTAGTGATCGGTCATCTATACTTCCATGGGATGGGTCCATCTCGATTTCTCCCTATATTTTATCTGGAAGAGAACTGGATCCTTATTATAATAATAGCTAATGTTTATTAATCAGTTACATGCCAGATACTGTGCCAAGCAGTTAACAAAATTTATCACATTTAATCTTCATAAAAACCCTATAAACTTTTAAAGTAGGTGCTGTTCATAGCTTTTTTACCACTGAAAGAACTGAGGCTTAGAGGATTAAGCAACTTTTTGAATGTCACACAGCTAATTGGAGGGAGTATTGAGATTTAAACTTCAGCTTCGGGGCTGGAATCTCTATTCTGAGACAGTAAATGATAGTGCCTCACACTTACACCCTGAAATAACTACTGTGTTTGTCTAAACAGCCCCAGCTGATCAAATAATGACAACCTTTCCCTGGCTGCTATTTTACTCGCCTTTTGTCGGAAAATCCGGTGGTCCCTTTGGAGGGAGAGAAGAGAGATTTAGCTTGAAAGGGTCCTTATAAAGACATATGAAGAGATGAAATTGGGGATAGACGTGGTCACATTAAAACAAAACTTATTATCTCAAGGTGTCACGTCCTTTGGCTTGATAATTGAAAATTTTGTGTAGGAGTCAGTAGAGAAAAAGGCATTTGGTCTCCTTTTCCTGCTACATTTCAGCTGTTTTTAGGATGCTTTATCCCTCCCACGTCCTCAGTAATAGGAAAGTCTGATACACTGAGGCTGCTGCTGAGGGTAAAGGGACTCCACAGGCAGCCGCCCAGGAGTGAACACAGCAGAACCTCTGTTAGTCTGAAGTTTCATCGGACAAACGCTGTCCCCTCAGTGAAGTTCATTTGTAGCCAAAATTCAGTTGTTGGTCCGATGAGTGACTGAGCTCTGTATTTCGTAAGGGTCAGAGCAGACACGGAGCAGTCTTACTTTCCTCCAAAAGCAAGTCTGAGAAAAGGTGAGTTTTGCAGGAGCAAATTCTGCTAGCGTTTTGTTTGTTTATGTGTTTGTTCCCTCTTAACAACTACCTGAAAGTATCACGCATTTTCTTAAATTTTGCAATGAAACATTTTCGGCTTATCCCTTCTTTCCTTTCTTTTTTCTTTGCCTCTCTTATTTTCTTTCTCAAGCATTAATCCCCTTTTTCATTCCACACACAGTTACTCACACTGACAGTGTGCCTGGTATATTTATGCCTATTCCTGCATGATTAAATTCAATAACATAAATATGCCAAATTCTCCATAAATTATTTCATCAATCCAATACAATTCTACTCAAAATCCTGACAGAATTGTTCACGGAAACTGAGAAGGTGATGCTGTAACACATATGTATGTTCAAGGGAGACAAATAGTCGAGATCCCTGTTCTGGGGGTAAAAGGGAACAAGATAAAAGACTTGCCCTACTAAGTATAGACCTATTTTATACACAAAATAGTCATGCTAGTGTGACACCAGCACACAGACTTGTGGGACAGAATAGAGCTCAGTAACTATCTTATGCAATATGGAAAATTGATGCATGACAAGGTTGTTGTTACAAATCAGTGGTTCATGAACAAATTAGTAAGTGGTGCTGGGATAACTGGTGGTTCATATGGAAAAAATAAAATTAGACTACATCTTTACACAAAACATAAAAAAGAATTAAGAGTATATAAAAATCTAAACATGAAACACAAAACTTAAAAATATTTAGAAGAAAATAAAGGTGAATTACAAAGGGCCAGAAAGAAAGCACAGGCTATGAAGAAAATACTGATCAATTTGATTGCAATTAAATTTAAATCTGTGTTCAAGGAAAAACATGATAAAGGAAAGACAAGCTACAGATTGGGAGAAACTATTGGCAATGCATGTAATATGCAAAGGGTGGCTTCCATAAATTGTATAATGAACTCCTACAAATCAACAAGAGGTAGACAAATAGCCCAATAGAAAATTGAACAAGGGTTATTATGCATAAGAAAATGACAGGTAGCAAAACCAGAATGGATAGTAAATGCATAAAAGTTCGGACAGCCCTAGTAATCTTGAGAAGGCAAATGCAAAGGATATTGAGATATTACTGGATAAGCACAAAGTAATAACTCTGTCAATATGAAGTCTTGACAAAGAGGAGGAGAAATGGGAACCATTATGTCCTGAATACTGGGCGTGTACATTGAGGCGAACACATTGTAATGAAATCCAGCATTGAAGCTGAGCATGACATCTGGCCTAGCGGTTGCACATTAGTTGTAAATGCTTTACAAAAACTCTCAAACAAGTTCACATTTAGATACTTACTAGAATATACATTGGAACATGGCTTGGAGTATAAAAGAAACAAATTAGAAGCAATGTAAATCAGCAAGCAGGTAGGTAAATAAACTGTGGTACCTTTATACAACAGAGACCCACCTGGCAGTGGAGGAAGCACTTTGGAGCCACATGTCACAACACTGGTGAACCTCAATGCCATGACCTTGAATGAGAAAAGCAAATTATGGTATTACATGGGCAGAATGATACCATTTATATAAAGTTTATAAACGTGAAATAATTGAAAATACTGTATGTATAGGTTCATGTATAGAGTATCCCCCAAAATGTATACATACACTTTGAATAATTATATAGGGAGTGTTATTTAAAATACATTTCACTTTCAAAATTGAGCTATCAGCTGTTAAAGTGAGTATACATTTTGGTGGGGAAACCCTGTCCATTAAGAGTATAAGAAACACGCACGGACATGGTGAACATCTGGTAAAAAAGTTACTTCTGGGAAGAGAGGGCAGTGGGGCTCTGCAAAGGGCGTTTTCCTATGCCTGTCATATTTTATTTCATCGAAAACATTCTGAAACATATACGCCAGAATGTTAGGAATTTAGAAAGACACATTATTCATTCTGCCTGCTTGAACGAAATATTTCAAAATCAAATGCAGAACCGTGCAGGCTCCCTGAGATGAGGATGCCAGGTGCTCAGCCAGGTTCACTCGCCCGGCCCCCGCGTTTCCTGCCCTCAGTGCGGCTGGTTATCGTTACGCTCGGCCGCACAGAATCACTGTTCGGATTCTTTGGGAAAATGCCAAAATGGTGAATGTTAAATTCTGAAATATCCAGGGTCAGCTATAGACATACAACGCCAATTCTGAGGACGTAAAGAATAAAAATGAAAACGAAATGAAAGCTGTTTGGTACAGAGTTGGGAAGAATATGTAGTCTCTTCCTCCCGTCTAAACTCAGCCCCACGGGCCTCCGCCTTCCCGAGGGGTTATCGGCCCATCTGAGGGGCCGCCAGCCCAGAAACTCCCGGGGGAATAGAAAAGAAAAAACAGAAAAAAAAGAAAAGAAAACCTGTTCGTGGGAAGGGAACAGAATGTGCCACAAAACGGCTGCCCCTTCCCAACTACATCCTTCGGCTCCCCCGACAGCCTTTCCATCCTGACCTTCGCGTTGGCGGCCGCTCCTTAAGCAGCTCCGCGGCTCTGCAAATGTTAGGGTGACATTTGGACGGGCCTGCGTGGCCCGCTCCGCTCCTCCGGGCTCCCCGGGGCCTGCGGCGCCGGCCTCGCCTCCCCTGCCTGCAGTAACATTTACCGGCTACAGTTGTCCCCATCCTCAAATATTTCCCCTGGCCCACGTGACAGCGGACTTAACCAGAGCGATTTAGGGAGAGGAGCACCCCCCCTTTAAGAACTTTTAACATTTACCTTTCATTAAAGAAGATTTTACTCGTGTTTTAACTGGGCTTCCCTCTAAGAATTCTGATATGTTTAGGGAAAATTAATGATTAAAACGACACACCTTTGACCCTTCTCGCATCAGTGGAAACTGAGAAAAAATGCCTTGGGTTGGTGAGGAGTGGGACCTGAGTGCTCGCTGCAATCCTTAAGAATCCGGAGTGGGCCAGGAAATTGTACAATTATTCATCATAACGGCAAAACACAGTTTTGGAGCCTTGCCATGCTTACTGTGTGCTCAGAGCTGGCTTAGCGAAGACGTCCAGAAGTCAAGGCGGCCTCTTTTGTTTGTCGTATCTTCGGTGCCCGGATGAATTGATGGAGAGGAACTGAATATTCTTCCTAATGGGTCACATGCTAACACCATCCTCATTTTATTAAGGAGGAAACTGAGGCCCAGAGAGATCAAGTACCTTGTTCAGTTACAAAGCTGGCAAGTGTCAGGCCTCCTGTACAGCCTGAGAACTGAATCATGTGTCAGAATTGTGGTGGTAACCATTGGCAGGGCGAGTTAAAAGTGACTAAGGACACAAGATGATGCCAGCTGATAAATGCAGAAGGAGAGGGCAGGCGAGAATCACTATTAGGCAAACAGCACAGTAGGAACGTTGCAGGTAAGATCCACTGAATCCACTGATGGATGCTAAGGCCTGAGCAGCAACAGGATTTGCATAGGCTCAAAGTATCTTCCCAATGATCCATATCAGACACAAAGGCAAAGACCGTTATTTAATTGTCAAAGTACCTGGGAGATACCAATTTACCAAAGTAATCATGAAAACATCACCAGTAACAAGGCATGTCAGCATCATGAACCCCTTGACATGACGCAGTGAGAAGCACACAATGTCGTTTTCATGGCATTCTTACCAAAAATACATAACCTCACTCCGATCGTGAGAAAACATTGGACAAACCCATATTGAGGATATTTGATAAAATTTCTAACTGGCACTCTTTATTTTCTTTTTAAAAATTTTTATTTTTCAATTGCAGTTTATATTCAATAGTATTCTGTGTTAGTTTCGGGTGCACAACATAGTGGTTAGACAATCATATACTTTACAAAGTGTTGACCAATACTCTTTAAAAGGACGTGAAAGACAAGGAAAGATTGAGAAACTGTTCAACTGGAGTGGACCAGGGAGAAATAACAAGTAATGCAATGTGGGATCCTGGGATAGAAAAAGAACATTCGTGGACAAAGCCGTAACATTTGATTAAGACCTGAAGTTTATGTGAAATGCTATACCAATGTTAATTTCCTTATTCATAATCATCCTATAGTTATGTAAGATGCTAGCGTTAGGGGAAGTAGGGTGAGAGGTGTAAGAACGCTTGATATAATTTGTGTAAATTTTCTGCAAGTACGTAAGTTTGAAATAAAAGTTTAAAACAGCAACCAACACAGAATGAAGCAGAAAATGAACAGGGAATGTATTTGCCTTCAGATTTGCTTGCAGCATCAAGAAAGAAGCAAACATAAACCACAATGAAATGCACGTGGGAACAGTCCTGTAGGCACTGCCTGTAATGTATTGAGTGGGTCGCGGGGGAGGAGTGCTCAGTCTTATCCGGAAAGGGCGTGCAGGTAGCCAGGGTAGGTTTTGCAGGGCAGGTGATGCTTGAAGTTTTTGGTTTATCGGCCGTCTGTTCTATTAAGCACCTACTATGGGCCAGGCAGTCATTCTACTAGAAAATAGCTACATAGCAGCAAACAAAAAAGAAAAAGCACATGCTTTTATGGAGATTACATTCTAAAAGGAGGGTCTGATAAACACATGAACAAAAACATATTAGCTATTTTAAGATCTGTGTTGAAAAACAAGTGCACTGATGTGGTAGAATCTGGCTGGGGAGGGGGCGGTTAGACAGGGCGATTGGGGAATACCTTTCTGAGAAAATGATAGTGAAGCTATTTGGGACAGGGCCTGAATGAGGGAGCCAGCCATGCAAAAAGATCAGGCAGCAGGTAATTCCATGCTGAAGAGCGGGTTGGCTGAGTGCCCGAACTCAAGGACAAATTGGCTTGTTTGTGTTCAGAGAAACAAAAGGAGGCCAGTGCGCTGGGCTGCAATGGCTGGGGGGAGAATAGTAGGGAGGAGCCATAGATGTAGGGTGACCAGGTGGCTCTATGTCCAAACCAGCAGGCACTCTTTTGAGTAAAAGGTGGTGCTATTAATAATTACACCAGGACAACAGCAGTGAAATGGAAGTGTCTGGGCCAAACCTGGACTTATGAATATCCTCAGAGAGGAAACAAGTCAGGTAGGACTTTGTAAGGCAGGCAAGGGTATAAATGCATGCTAAGTTCAGTAGGAAGGCATGGGAGGGTGTAGCGGGGAAGGAACTGATCGCTCTGGCTGCCATGTGGAGAACAGACTTGAGAAGAAAGAATGAAATTGGGGAAATAATTAGAAGTCTAGCTAGAAGACAGAGGATGGCGCTCGAGCTAAGGGAGTAGACGTGGAAAAGGAGAGGAGTGCCAGACTCACTCAGTTTTAAAGGCAGAGCCAGCTCGCCTTGCTTGCTCTTGGTAGATATAGGCCAGGATCTGCCACCTGGGTAAGTGGAGAATGCCCCATACAAAGGAAAGGGCAAAAGCAAAGGAAACAGCAGGGGCAGGGTGTTTATCCTCAGGGCCAACAGCCTATTCTATGGGAAAGTGGACAAGCACAGCAGGACAGGCCACTGGGCTGGACATGTGACCAGGGCCGGATTATCTAAGATTTAGAAGGCAATGCTAAGCAGTAAGTGCTATGGTGCCATTGAAAGTACTTGACTTGAAAATGACATGATTTGATTTGTTTCTAGTCTAACTACAGCAAGAAAATAAAAAGATAAAATTAAAGAAAAGGAAAAAAAACCCTGATAACAGAAATATTCTCTGATAGCCAGAGAAATAAACAAGAAGCCAGAAACTTTTGGAGGGTGGTACAATACGGTGAGGGGACTTTTATTTTTACTAGAAGCTGTCCACCCATTCATCAGACACACCCTTGATTGTCTCCTGGTTTGCAATATAATTAAGTGTTGACTCAGGGACTGGGGAACTGTGTCATTGAGTTGTAAACAAGCTCTAAGAGGAAAACTTGAGACACAAATTAATGTCATGTACCAAGTACCTTTCTTCTGCTCCAGTGCTATTCTTGGCCCACTTATTCCCCAGTTTTAGCAATAGCTCTGAGACTGGTGTGCCTCACATGCAGTTTGGCAAGCTAGGCATGGTGACGGAGCCAGACAACTTGTTCCCTGTAGACTTATAAACTCATCAGCTGTGGGCTGCTAATATAATTTCCAATATACTTTGCCAGCCCTATAAAACAACTTTCTGTTTGCAGGGGAGTGGGGCCCTGATAAGAAGAGGTGTTTACAGCTTAATTTTAGCTGTGTTCCCCATTGTTGCTGCAGTAGCAGCCTGTGTATGACACATCCTTGTCATCTGCCAGACAGTTTACAACTTTTTTTCCCCCTGTGTGTTTGGCAAGCTAAGCACAGCATTGGGCTTTGCTTAGAATCCGCCCCAGCTTCCTGTTACCTTAGGGAGTGGTAGCTTAGAGTGCACCTCCAGCTTTAGGGACAAAGGAATTGAGACATAATTGTTGAGTGCTCCATAACTGTGGCTTAAATCTTGATGAGATTATCTGATGTCTTACTCTTCTAGACATTATTCTAGGATTCTAATCAAATTATACTGATGGAAGGCTTGAGAAGGGGAACATCTAAGCTATGCCAACCATGTATATACAGTCAAATGGTCATCTTTCTGTTGACATCTTTCTGTGTATTACAATAGCTACTTGCTATTTATATCATTAGGCTATCAAAGTTACCTCTCGCCAGCCGTTACCCCAGGTGACTATAGCGAAAATTAAAGCTCAACAAAATAGGAACTTTGATTTTTCCATTTCTAGATCCATAAAAGAGTGCCTGGAAAAATAATAGGTACTAAAACATCATGTGTTGAATAAATAAGTTTAAATATTGCCGTAGTAAATCTGCCCCAATGATTTGGAAGTGGATACCATACATGACGTAGCCTCCCAAGAAGAGCACGTTCCACTGAGAGTTGGCCAGGAGGTCGCGGCTTAAGAGTGGTCTGGCTGTTGGGGAGTGAGAAGCCAGGGTGACCGCACATAATGACAGCATTATGTTGAGAATGTGGAAAGTTAGCTCTTCTCAGCCTTCTCCACGGGAGGGAAGACATTACCTCACATCAGTTTTGTGGATTCTCTGGAACTGTTGGCTACTGTTGGGTCTGTTTGGAACTAGAGATTTATGTTGCTCCTGCTGCTGCAAAATACAGATTTAGAACCTGGCAGGCATCCCTACGTAGATTTGCACACTGTTTAAGATCAGCCCAGTTTGGGAGAGGAAGCAATCTGTGTATTTGGGAAGCTTTGTCAGAATAAAACACACTTAAGGAGTGGGTGAGGCCAGTAGCTGCAAGAGCGGGGAGGGGATGTCTTGAAGGTACAAAAAGAGAAGAGGGGAAGAAGAGTGATTACTTAAATGATACTTTGCTTACAAGGTGGATGTGAAGAGCATCTTCTCTCCCTAGGAGGTGGCTCAAGGGCTGATGGGAGTATAGTGCTAGGACGCCTGCTTGGTATACTCAGTGCAAAATGAGAGCTGGCAAAGTCCACTGCATGGAAGCACCTTGCTGATTGCTCGCAGTACTGCATTGATGTCAATGGGTCCTTTGCATTTGTTAGCAAAAGCACATCAATTGTGTTGTCTAGTGCTTTGTTTTACACTTTTCCTATTATACTCTACCAACCTGGCTTTCTCCTTAAGGCAATAGCAGATGTAACTAATGTCACACCCTAGTATGTAGAGGCCAGAAGAACCTCTGTACCATTCACTTCCTACAGTCTATTTTCCCTATAGGTTTTATGTCTCCTTTTGATTAGGACTTCCTCCCATCTAATACAACATATGCTTATCCTACGATTAAAGGACTATTAAGTTTTGATTATTTGATGTTAGATGTAATAATTTGATTATGATAAGCAGTGGAAAGATGTAGGTAAAAATTACCTGCCAGAAGCTTCCTTTTTCAAGTTAAACAAAAAAAGAGTAAACCAGACAACTCATCATTAGCCCTAAGAAGGAAAAAAAGGCACAACTCAGTATCATAAATCTCATAAAATGCAGGAGCAAGACACGTGATTCTGAAGCCAAGCCAAGGTGAATGGCCAGGCACGGTCAGGCTGCCAACTCTGCCCGTGCCCTTCAGGTATATTACTGTCTAGTTGAGAAAAATACTGAGAATTAGTCCTATACTTTTATAGAGGGAAACAAATAGCCTGAGTAGATGTTCTTACCTCGTCCCACCTTTGAATAAAGAGTAGAGGAAATGGCTACAAGAGGAGAATTCATGTAACAGGCAGGAACTCGCAGCAGGACTGCCAATCAAAAGAGAAGTTAGCAGGGCTAAGTGGGTCAGAAGTCCTAATGTACGCCCTCCATTGCCTTGGGTTGCACCCTCTAACCAGGTGGGGTGGCTTCTGAGACAGGACATTGAACAAAGCTTCAGAAATGAGAACACGGTCTTGGTAGCTAAAGGAAGGTCATGTACGGTCTTGATTGAACTCTGCATCTTTCTCCTCATTTTCTTCCCATATTTCACCATCTCTCTATGCCTGAAGAATGCTGTCTTATTCCTTGAAGTTCAATGACATAATCAATACGTATCTCAGTGTAAACTATATCACCTATGACAGAATACTGGCACTATACAATCTCAAGTACAATAAAGCAATGTCTTTAAAATTCTGCATGAAATAAAGTGTGATTCAAGAATTATATGAAAGCATGACAATCCAAATATAAAGAGCACAGACATTCACAAACATAAACAAATTTTGCTACTACAACACTAGTGGGTTTTTTAATAAAGGTATTATTATAAATTCTAAGCATTTAAAAAATAAAAAATTACTCAGAAATGGAGAAGCTATCATAAAAGGCTTGGTGGAACAATGACCACATTTAAATGTATAACAAACACATGATGATTATACACATTATAAGTACAGAGCAATGTATGCCAGTGTCAGAGATCTCCAGAGCTACCCTTCATCTGGATAATTCTCTGGAAAAACTCTGGAAAAACTCACGTAATCTAGAAGCTCTTATATTCATGGTTATGGTTCATTACAGCAAAAATTACAGGGTAAACTCAGCAAAGGGAAAGGCACATGGAGCGAAGTCTGGAGGGAACCAGGCACAATATTATAAGAGTCCTCTTCAAGTTGAGTTCAACAGGATGTCCTTAACTTCTTCAGCAATCATGTGGGACAGCACATGCAAAGTGTTGCCGACCAGGGAAGCTCCCTAAACCTGGAGACCAGGGATTTTACCGGGGTCAGCTTCATAGGCATACAGCACTCGCGTGACTGATTTCAGCTGCTGGTGGTAGTGGCACACGGAGGAGCAGTACTCCAGCTTGTGACAATCTGTTATCTAAAATGTCCAGTTTTCAACAAAACTTTGGGAGACTTGCAAAGAAAGAGGAAAGCACGATCCATTCACAGGAATAAATACAGCAACAGAAACTGCCTTTGAGGGAGCCCAGATGTTAGTCTTAGCAGACAAACACTACACAAAAGCTATTATAAATGTTAAACGAATTAAGGAAATGCACTTGAGCTTTCCTTTTCACTACTTAAGTGAAAAGACATAAGTTTTTATAAAACAATCATTACAACAATGTATTGTTTGTAACGTGTATAGACATAATGTGAATAACAATAACAAAAATGGGAGAAGAGAAGAGAAGAGAAGAGAAGAGAAGAGAAGAGAAGAGAAGAGAAGAGAAGAGAAGAGAAGAGAAGAGAAGAGAAGAGAAGAGAAGAGAAGAGAGCTATATAGGAGTAAAGTTTCTATATCCTACTGGAATTAAGTTAGTATAAATATAAAGTAGATGCTGATAAATTAAGGTGTATATTGTAAGCCCAAGAGTAACCACTAAAAAAGTAGCTCAAAAATATAGTTGAGTCATTAAAGAATTAAAATAGCATGCTAGGAAATATTCACTTAAGACAAAAGGGGGTAATAAAAGAGGAAAGAAAGAATGGGGGAACTGTATAAGAACCATTGTGTAGGCATTCCCTGATGTGGTCTCTCGATATTCAATAACCCAGCAGATTTTTAAATTTTTAAAAACTTATCTTTATTGTTGAAAATATTACAGATATCCCCTCTTTTTCCCCACTGATCCCCTCCACCCTGCATCTTCCCCCCACCCCGGCCTTTACTCCACTGTCTGTGTCCATGGGTTATGTATATACACATATAAGTTCTTCGGTTTATCTCTTCCCACTCCCACCCCTGCCTTCCCTCTGAGATCTGTCAGTCTGTTCTGATTTTAGATTGAATAACTTTCCTTTTTAGGCTAATTTCCCCCCTCAAATTAGTATTCTATTTATGGTACTCCTTGTGTTTGAAATATTTTAAGCAAATTAAATTAATATGAATCCTAGAACAGATTTTGTTTTGGCTGATTTCTATATCAAATTTTCTGCTTCATCACCTTCCCCTTAAAAATATTAGGTTAATAATAGAACTTACTGACACATACAGACAGAGATACATACAAAAATTCATATTGAGATGCACACTTTATTTTGTACCATTAGCTCTTTAGCTACATGCTCACCTGATATTTATTTTATGATACTCCTAACACTGATACAAGGATGCATTCGTTCATACACATGTTCTGGCACTACACACATCCAGAGGGATGCAAGTGGTCATTAATTTTGAAATGTATTTAAGTTGAAGCCATCAAAATAATCATTTCATGGCTCAGTGAATACCCTGATATCTCTTAAAAAGTAGTGTCCACACATATGGGTGTATACAGTAGACAGTACCTAGGAATGATTAGTGGGGCTCATAATTATACAAATACACAGAGCACTGTATATATTTACATATAACAATTATACTTTAGAAATGTAAGTATTATCTATGTTTATATAATTTTGTGTTCATAAATAATATAAAACTTTAACTAATGGTATTATGTATGTATATGTGTATTTATACACATAAGACACATGCACACGCACACACAGACATATATACACACAAGAACACCACACCACACTCTACCATGAAGCATTAAAGATGGGCTTTGGCTCCTTAGGAAGCATGGGCGTGCTCCCCGCGTAGCTCTCTGACAGTTTGGCAGAAGGTTAAGCATTTAGCATGCAGCCGTGAGAATCAGACTGCCTCTGTTCAACTCCAGCTCTGCTCTCGGCTAGCTGTGTGACGTGGTATCTATAAAATATAATAATAACGTTGTCTTCTTCACGGTGCTCTTGTGAGGATTAAATCTTCTTAATGCATGTAGAGTCCTAGACTGCATGAGGCAAATAGTAAGCGCTCAATAAATTTTAACTATCATTATTGACCTTCCTGTGATGCTGCTCTTGCAGGAGATAAAGCAGTTTTTTTCACATCTGGAGCATGTGTTAAGTTTAGATTGTACTTTCCATCCAAGAACAGAGCTTCAGTGTATGTCTTTTATTGTGATGGTGTCTGCAACTATCACACCTTTATCTCTGATCCCCTTAGAGTTTCCAGTTGTCATGTACAGCTATTAGGAAATCATGGCTATTACCCAGGCGAGGGCTGCTTCCCAGGAACGAGCAGGCGCATTTATTTTGCCTTTCGTGGACTCCGTGTGTCATGGAATCGGGTGGCGGTATGGCAATGACACAGGCTATTTTGAGGACCTTCCATGTGGTCTGCCTGGTCTCTTCCTGTTTTGATGCCATTTATATACGAGGGCAGAAGATATTGGTTCCTTTTGTCCACTGTTATGTCCTCAACACGTAGAAGAGTGCCTGGTGCACAGGATCACAGATGAATACATCGTAGTAGCTCATAATCTAAAACTATTCACTTAATTCCCAGTGTCTATCAAAGTCCTTTGATTTTATTCCAATGTCAAACTACCTTTATATCTACTTACCAAAATATGCTAGATGCTTCTGTTAAATCGAATAATGTACGGTCTGAGCACCCTCCTTTCTTTTATGTGCATAGAGGTGCTATTTTATCTATCTATCAAATCTAATGCCAACATTTCTTTCATCACAAATGCCACCCATCTACCAAGACCAGCTCAGACTCGACCCATGTACTCTCCTGGCCTGCATGCCACAGCCTCTCTCTCCTGAACGGCACTGTCTTTACTGATGTATCTTTCCCATGTCATTTAACCACTTTTACATTCGAGTACAGTTATTTGTATGTGCCACATAACGTCTCTCTTCAGAACAGGGACCTGGTCTGTTAAACTCTTGTACCCTCCATAGTGCATGTCAGTAGCAGCTATTTGCAGCAATAAATATTTAATAAGGACCTACTCAGTGCCCGGTACTGAGCCCAGTGACAGATTGGCTTCATAGGAAAGTGAGTGATATTCCCTTCCCGTGTTCTCAAAAAATGTTTGCTAAGTGAGTGATTAAGCGAATTCAGTTTGAGCACCATGCTGTTGCAGCCCAGGCCCTGGACTTGGTATCGGCTCTACTGCTTTAAAATCCAGGCTGTGTGTGTGACTTGGGAGTGATAATGTGCCCCTCTAAGGGCCTTGGTGTCCTGTTTGAAAGTAGGAACAATAGGTCCACATTGTAGCATCGATTGAAATAAACTGGGGCATGTGAAGGGAGCTTGTAGCCAAAGCACCTGGACTGCAGAAGGTATCAAGTAAAAGTGAGTTTGTTTCTTCCCTTCGAAGTGTCATTTGAATAAAAGTAAATGGTTGGTCCTCAAGGGTGTCTTAGAGTCTTGCTCCGACTCTATCAACCTTCTTTGAATGGGCGAAAGGACGTTTTTCTCTTAATGCATTCATTGGGATGGAAGCAGATTTTTACAGTGCCTGGCCACTAGGGATGCTCTGGGGCCCAGGCCATGCTCCTGCTCTTTCCTCCTTCTAGAAGCTCTCTGGAGATGAACTGTTTCTTTGCTGTGGTGCTTGTAAACCGCTGCTCTCCTCATATTCCTCATTAAATACGGGATTCTAAGTTTTGTTTAATGTACTTTCATTTAACTACAGAGTACAGAATTACATTTACTACTATTTGTGGGGGCACTTTCGCTTTTGCAAAATGCCTTCCTATCCATTATTTCGTTCGGTGCCCATGACAAACCTGTGAGCATAGTAGGGCAGGGTCCAGTGCCGTCACATGCCTTTTGCAAATGAGGCAACAGATGCTCAGAGTTTAAGTGGCCTGCTGAAGGTCCCATAGCTTGAAAGTGGCAATGGAGGTCTAGCAAACTTGAGTCACCTGTCTTCAAATTGGTGCCCTCTCCATCCTCCTCGGCTTACCTGGCAAGCAGACGGACACTGGCATCTTCACTCTAGCAATTTCTCCATTCTTCTTTGCAGAGGCGTCCATCCTGAGCTACGATGGCAGCATGTACATGAAGATCATCATGCCCATGGTCATGCACACGGAGGCCGAGGACGTGTCCTTCCGCTTCATGTCCCAGCGCGCTTACGGGCTGCTGGTGGCCACTACGTCCAGGGACTCTGCCGACACCCTGCGCTTGGAGCTGGATGGGGGACGCGTCAAGCTCATGGTTAACTTAGGTATCGTATGAAGTACCCTCTGCCACTCTGTTTGGGCTTGTCTTCCCTTTCTTTTCTGATTTTCATTGGTTTGATTGAATTCTTTGTTTGTTTCTTGAAAGTTAGCTGCTCACTTCTTGTTTAATAGACCAAGGATAAAGTCCAACAGCAACAAACACCTTCTTGTTTCTGCATGAGGTTTCGATGTCAATTTCTGGTTTCTGACAGCAGTGGTGGTTTTTTGTTTTGTTTTTTTTTTAATTTCTTTTTCTTTTTTTTTCCTTTTTTTTTTACTGGATTATTTGTTTTCTAAGTTTCCTTTCTTGGTTTTATGGAACTGTTTAGCTTTGTGTAAAACACGCTACTTTGGTCCATCTTTTGATCAATCGCATTCTCATTAAGTCCAATCCTTGGTCACCACTCAAAACAGTCAAAGCCGAGGGCAAGGACAGGCCAGGACATGGAGGCAAAAGGGGAGGGCGGGGCTGGAGGGAGCTGAGCTGTGTGCGTGCAATGAGAAATGCAGCGTTTCCAGCTCCGCAGTGACTATTCAAATGGGGAATTCCGGTGGCCTGGTGACGCTGGTATCTCCTTGTACTTTCTCCCAGTGGAGAGCCCACGTCAAATTCTTTCTATTGTGCCACTGGAGAAATAATTCCGTAAGCTTGGAGTCTCTGACACGTGGAAGGAGAATGTGCCTTCTGATATGTACCCGTCTTGCTGATGTTCGAATCCATCGTTCAGCAACCCTTTTTATGATGATTGTTATGTCACACTGTTGCTCACCACCTACGCTGATCTCCTCAGATCATACATATCCAGTTTTTCTTAGTATTAAAAAATTATGATAATATCAAATTTGGAGCGTTATTGGGAGAGGATCTGTTCTTCCACTATAATTACTCATAACAGATACTTTTGAAATTCCCCTGCTATGGCCTTACATTCTCTCCTGCTTCTACCTTCTTGACTCAATTTCTAATTGATCTTCTATAGGGAACCTCTTGATTTTTGGAGGAAAAAAAAATCAACCCTTTTTTTCCACTGATTCCACTCCATAGCAAGTCCATGTCCTGTGTTGGCAGGATTGGTGATATGGCTGAGTCCAGACTTGCTAAGCCTGGATTTGTTTGGGTATGTGGCATGTGTCTGGATCCCGAGCTCCTTTTAAAAGATTTCAGTGGAGTGGCTTCTCAGAGACAAGGAGAAGACACGAGAGAGAAATGTACCCAATGCGAGGCTGTATAAAACCCTAGATGGCCCAGTAGAAGGTGGGGTTTTGAATTTGTACCAGTCTTATCTGCTGTCAGGTCAACTGGTCACGCTTGGAAAATGCCTATACTACAATCCTAAAAATATCGGGGGCACAGAGGACTGTTTTGAGCAGTGGCTCGTTTAGTTATGTCTTTTTTTTTCCTTCCAATTTGCAGCTTTTACAACACTATGCCTTTTTCTTGTCCAACTTCATTTGATTTCAGTGTGTCTCTTGGTTTTTCTTTTGTCCGTGTATATGTGTGTTTGGTTATTTTTTCCCATCTCTTTTGCTGGATCTTTGTTGTGTTCTTGAGTTTCCAGTCCTCCCCACCATCAGCCATGGTAAATCAAAAGATGGTATTCAACCCTTCAAAGGCCCAAAGCCTGCGGCCCGCATAGCAAACAGCCTTGAGAACAGAGCGTACTGAGCAGCCTGCAGGGGCTGGCATACCCCTGTCCCTTGCACCTTCCCTTCCCTGCCCTCCCCACCTTCACCAAACCAGCAAAGAATCTGTTACCCGGAACCAACAACCAGGGGCAGATTGTCTACTCTGAAAAACAGCAGAAGATAAAGCACAAAAATTAAAAAAACAACACACAAACCAAAAAAAAAAAAATTAAAATAAACCAAATAAAACCTCCTAATAGCTCACAGAAAAAGATGATGAAGACAATTTTTGGCTTTGCATTAATTTCAAATAAGGGAGAGCCGTGGACTTAACAATGACTCAGCCCCGTGGGGTTCTGGGGACATGCACAGAGTCTTTAAACAGACAATTTTTTTTCCTTTTAGATGTTGTTTTGTAAAGATTAGAGGGCCAACTATGATGGGTCTTATGCCTTAGAAGGAAAAATGGGGACTGAGTAAGGAGATGGACAGATTATTTTCTCTCTCTCTCTCACACACACACACACACACACACACACACACACACACACACACACACACAGAGTTATAGATCCTGTGTATATTCCTAGAAGCATTGTTTTTCTATTCTAAACTCTCTCTAAAATCCCAGAGATGTGCTTTGCAAACAGACTTTGCTTTTCTCTCCTGGCTGTCTTAGGGCCAGCGTCAAGTCCAGCTCCTGCTAAGTTGAGACATAGCACCCCAAAGAGAGTTCACCCTCCCTGGGGAGCACTGTGCTTTCCCCCCCAGGCAATAGTGACTGTTTTTTCTGTGAAGGGTGTGGTTCAACACAGGTTACTGGTTTGAATTTATTTAACTCTCTTTCAAACCTAACAAGGAAAACTGACCTTAAATTTCTTGAACTTGTGTATATACAGCTCTTTATATTCATGCGTGGTTTGAAGGTTCTCCTTCCACACCCTCCCCAAGATATAGCCCTTCACAGATGTTTTCTTCCCATGAATTCATATTACCCTTTTCTTGGTTATACAAGAATAAATACATTTTCAAGCAGGGTTGGCATTTACAATCATTCCTCAAGAACTGCCTGCAAATGATCACTTCCTTCCCTCATCCATTTAAATTGTGTCTCTGTCTGAGCACAGACGCAACTGATATTCCCATTTATTTCAAATTGGCCACACATCTAAGCTCATGATATAAAAGTCTAGTATGTATTTCTCTAGTGTAATGTATCTCCCAGTGTCAGGGTGACAAGGTTTTTCTAAGGGCCTTGTTTTCTGAGGCTGCGCAGGTGTGGGAGTAGCAGGCACAGCATGTTTTTAAGTTGTTAGCTATTGATCAACCATACTTTGATCCTTTAGAACTAAAAGATATAATAATATTTTTTTATTATAGTATGTTTCAGGATTTAAAAAAAAATCTTGTCTTATTTTAATTTCACAATAACTTTGTGAGATAAATCAAGAAAACGTTTTTGTGCTTAGTTTTACAGATGTGAAACGAAAGACAGATACATCTTTTCCAAGCTCACAAAAAACTTGGTAGCAGAGCTGGGACTAGAACCCATGGTTCTAAACTGCTAGATCAGCACAGGTTATCTTTTTACCTCCACAGATCAATATCATGGATCCATGATGGGACAGTCTTAATGATTTCTAACTGCTTTTCATAATGGCTACCTTTAAACATGCACAGAGAGACTCTCCTTATTTCTTAGTGCCTGGCTTAAATTGAGCCAAACTGCGAAAAAAAATCAGTCCATATTGGTGCAGCCTCATTCACGGCCCTTTAGGATCCTCAGCAGAGTGCTAGGAATCCTTCTTCAATGGTGGAGGCTCATAGGAAGTGTCATGTGGTTTGGTTAATTGCACTCAAATTCTCCAGATGGTCTCTCTCTGGAAACTGGACTTGCTGACTACGGTTTTCTATATGCATCATGAAAGACACACAACTCTAGAAACATTCATCTCTTTCATGCTCACCCCCAAACTCTTCAATATAGAGAATAATCATTTCTCCTCATTTACTAAAATAAAATGAAAAACTAAATTAAACAAAATGAGCAACACACACACACACACACACACACACACACACGCACGCACACGCAGAGGCAGACAGACCCCCCCCCCAAGGCTAAGTTGGAGAGGGAACTTTGATGATCTAAAAACACTGCCTTCCCAAGCTAATTTCCCTGATACATTTTTTTTTCATTAAAAAAATACATTCCATGCTATAAATATCACCCTCTCAGAGTCTGTGAACAAGGGATTGGGGTAGATTTTTCTCCTCAAACCACTTATTCTTTAGGTAAAGTAGCAAAGTAATTCGGCACTTCTTGACTTAAAATAACCAATTGTCTGCCACCTTGAAAGCTCCAAGTCCTCACATTAGTTTAAAGACACCGTTCAGAGCAAAGAACCATCAGGGTGAACCCAGAAGGAAGAGTCCAACCCAACTTCTCTCTCTAGACCAGGTGGCCTAAGAATCAAAGCTCAGCTACCCAGAAACAAGGAGAGAGCTGCTCCTTGTTTACAAGCCTTGGGCCTGCTGCTTCAGGCCCCCTCTCTCCCCCCTGTGGCCAGCATGCCCACACACCTGCCGCCCCTTCCCCCTTAGGCACCAGGAGGGGGCATTTCGGGTTTGGGTGACGGTGCAGCCGGTAGCTGAGGCCCCGCTCCTTCCTCCCTCCCTGCCCTCCCCTCCCGGTCCTCGCCAGGGGCATGGCCTCCTCTGCCTGGTGATCGTACCAGTTGCTCCAGGGCTGTTTGCTCCCACTTTTCTGTTGCGGTTGACGACACATGACAAACCTAACCGCACGAAATCAAACCCAGATTTTTCTCAAGAGATGTTCTTCTGGGGAACAAATAAGCTTCCCGCCTCCCTCCTCAGAAGGATTGGGTGTGATACATTGCTCCTGTTTGGATTTCACATAGTGTCATTCTTCCCTGTCCTTGGCCACTGCTTTCTTCTTTAACTTGCCCCCTTACAGTGGTTTGAAAAATTCAGGCGGTGGCACTGTCCTCAACAAGTCCTCCCAACTACTGGGTCAGCCTCAGGCAGGAGAAGAACAGTTTCTAACTGTATTTTTTCCTGTCACTTTCTGCCTTTATCATTTTTACTTCTGCCTTTTAATATCTGACTTTAAAAAAATTATTATTGGAATTCCACCATCATAAACCAAATTTAGGTTCAGCTGGGCAGCTTGGTAACAATTAATCAGACACTTCTGTAATCTGCCCAGTCCCCTACGAACATCCATTGACTCCACTCAAGACCTTTGATGCTGTGAGTCCGTGACTCTAAACAGATATTAATAAAAGGAGAGATGCTTTGAACTCTGGCATGGAATAATTCCTGGTCTGGTTACCAGCAATGCAAAATTAGCCACCCTCTTCCCCCTCTATTTCCCGTTAAAAAAATAAAAGCAAAGAGTTGTCTCTCCTCCAGTTGCAGAATCATGGGGTGACTTAGGTAGGACGTCAAAGGTGCCCAGGGCCTCCTCCCCATGTGCCTGTCCCGCCTTCTCCCTGAATGCTGTAGGCACTTGATTCAGCCTGAGCATTCGGGCAGGAAGGCAGACGGGCTTCATGAGCGGGCTGGTCTGGGAGCCTTTGAAACAACAGCAGACAACACAACCGATTGCCCTAACATCACTCAACCCCTCTTCCCCCACACCCGAGCCCACCTCTCTAAAATCTGGGAGGGGTGTTTGTGCGGTTAGCTGTTTGCAAGTGGCCATTTTATGACAGGGAATGACCAGGTGGTGTTAACCCTTTCCTTACCTCTAAGGGTAATGGCGAGTCTGCCTTTGCAAATTTCTGTAGCACTTGGGGCCCGACCCGAGGAGAGGGTGGAGGGAGTTTGCTTTTAGAAAAAGAGAAAGGGTTAAATACTGCACCGAGAAACTCCACAGGGCAGATTTAAAAAAAAAAATGATCCAAAGTGTCAGACTGGCACTGTGTCTTTGGAATACTAATACAAAAATCGTGTTGATTGCTACTTTTAAAGATGGATTTTAAGAAAATCAATGGTAGGCGGAAATCGAATATAACCTGCATTTGGTGGGGAAATTTTTGAATAATTTTTGGAGTTTAACAAAATTAATATTTCAAATCCAGGTTTAAAAGACTTTAAATGACTAGGATTTGGGGGACAAAAGCCTACCCGGGTGTCTATTGTGGATATATATGTATACCAGTATATATCTCTATACATATGTGTATATATATGTGTGTGTGTGTATATATATATGTATCCAACTTTACTAAATGATATACTGTACATATACACCCACCCTTAAACTTGTGCAGACTGCACATATAAAATGGCCACATTTCTTGCGTGTGTCTGTCCCCGGAAGGGTGGACTGATGGTTCTGGATGTCTGCAGCTGTTACCTTGAAGGATGCGATTTCATCTTGCATTTATTTTTCCCCCATCTAGACTGTATCAGGATAAACTGTAACTCCAGTAAGTTCTCCCTCAAGTTTCATTTTGTTCTTTAAAAAAAGCAAAGAAAAACTGACTTTATTTTGTTTACTGTTTTATGAGCTGTTTTTGATTTGAGTTACTTTATGTTTTGACGATGGAGTTTGGGGGGAACGGGGGTTGAGAAGATGAAGGGCTGGGGCGATGGCATGGCCCGGGGCGTGGTTTCCGAGTCAGGGCAGGTCCTGTCTCCTTTCCTCGCATTTGCTCTACCTGCCGAAAAAGAGGAAAGGGCGCCTGGATAATGAAACTACTCGAAAATGAATTGAAATGGTAAATTTGTTGTTTTGGGGGAAATAACCTGGGCGTGGGGGAGGCAATACCAAAGGGCCTTAGAGCAACCAGAATGCACTTCTCCACTACCGAAAGCTTCAGAAGGTAAAAGCCAAGTTCATACCGCCCATGACCCAGGAGGTGGCCGCCAACTCTGGCATTTCTTTCCGGCATTTACCACTGTAGGGTTGTTCTTGTCGTCATTGTTCTAGGTTTAGACTTTGCTTCTGCTTTTAGGAGGGTGGGCAAAGCACTGCCCTTGGTGACAATGCTACATTCTAAGCGAAGGCCCCCCTGAGGCACATCCTGGCTCTTGGGAATGAAGCCTCCCGCCTATTCGTTTAACTTGACCCCATTCGAGTAGTTCAGCTCTTGAGGAAGGGCCTGGCTAGGTGAAGGCTGAGGGCCGCTCATGCATTTCTCCCTCTCCCCAGAGATGAACAGTCACTGGAGGCCGTGAGGAGGGGGACTGGAAGGGAAGAGAAAGGGTGGGTAGGAGGAAAAGGACAAGCCTAGATGATCAAAGGAAGAAATATGCTTCGAGTCCTGTAGTATATCATATTATTAAGGTATTCAGTAACTTCCTAACTAGGGTAATTAGGGTGATTAGCTGTAACGAACATCCCAAAATGTCAATGGTTCAACAAAAGAAAGTTTATTTCTTGTCTGGGCGAAGTCCAATGCAAATTGGGAAGCTTTCTTCAGAGAAGAAACTCAAGAATCCAGGATTCCGTTATGAGCCGGGCCCCCACTTGGAGATCTGGGCTCCCAGCCGCACCCCCAGGGGCGAGAGATGGGGCCTGGAGGCTGCGCCCCGCGCTGTGCGGTGCTGCCCTGCCCGGGAGCGGCCCGCAGCTCTGCACCTGCCGCGTGTCAGGCGCGACTCCCTCCTAAATGCGGAGAAGCTGGGAAGTGTCCTGTGGGCCCAGGAGGAGAACATTGACGGGCTGAGCATCCGACACACACAGATCTCAGCATCGCCTCTGCCTCGTTTGCTTCTTTCTTTGCTAGGGCCTTTCTGCAGGAACAGACTCAGAAAAGGAAATAATTCACCTTCTACATTTCACTAAGTATTTTACAAGTGCTGGCTAGTTTAACCTTTCCTGGGAGATGTATTTTCAGGAGGACAGAGTAATAAACCCATCTTCACTTTTGTTGTTGTTGCAAATGTTTCGTATAAATTAACAAAAAATGGAGAAATGTGAAAAATCTATGTAAACAGCCACTTCCTAAGGAGGGTGCTGTATGCTGTCTTGCTGTCATTTTCAGTTAAATTAAGCAATGTCCTATTTTGCTGTGTTTAAAACATTTCTAATTAGCCAGACATTCCTCATGGTGTTTAGATCATTAAAAGCCTAATTGCAACATTCTTTTTCTCCAGAGGCTGGAGCTTTCTCTTTCTTTAAGCAGCTTTATTGAGGTATGATTTTCATACCACAAAATTCACCCATGACAGGCCTACAATTCAGCGATTTTTAGTACATCTATAGAGTTGTCCAAACATCACCGCAACCGCATTTTAGAACATTTTTATAACCCCCTTCCCAGGTTTCCCTTATGTCAATTTGCAGTTAATCTCTGCTCCTGCCCTGTTGCCCTGGACAACTATTGATCTGTTTTTGTCTCAATTCGTTTGCCTTTTCTAAACACTTCATATAAGTGGAATCATTATAATATGTAGTCATTTGTGTCTGGCTTCTCAAAAAATTTTTATAGCGCATCCATGGAAAGTTTTCTCTTTTCCTTCTGCATTAGTTTCCAGAAGGAATTAAGATGGAAGGGGAACACATGAAGGTAAAAAACTTCATCCAGTGTTGAGTCTGGCATCTGGCTTTTGAGACTTCTGTGCACAACCAAGAACTGGGGGCTTATTTATGAGGACTCGATTTTGTGCTCTATCCACACGTTACCCTTCGGTTCATCCCATGCATTCCATCTGCTCAGCCATGGAAAGTCTCTGTTAGACACATTTCAGAACCTTTTCTCCTAGAAGACAGGAACTCTTCTCTAGGACACACATACCAGCCTTTTTCTTGGACCTGAATTTTCTATTCAGAGCCACCCACAGCAGCCCTGCGAGGAACTATGCCAGTAAAGATGGGTTCCCCACTTTGATCCCAGCATAGAAAGAATATGACTGGTTTTAATGCAATATTTAGGTAAAGAGCCAAGACTGGATTTTGGGAATCAATTTTGAGCTCTCATGATAAACCTTTAGCAAGGAAGTTGCTCTTGCTGAGAGCGTCAGAGAAAGGATCCATCATGTCCACTGTTTGAATAGTGGCGGAACAGACACGAAACAGAACAAGATACGAGCCCTTTCGGCTAACCTAAGGCCTGCAGTGTTGGGGTATGACCTGTAGCCAGGGCCCTAATGTCGTCACAAAGTAAATGACACGCGATCTTGAAGTCAATTTTAATTGTCGATTTAGAGTAAAAACTTGAAATGAAACCCAAGTGACACATTATGCAGAAGAATGCAAATGAGCATGAATCTTATTTAATTTATGCATCTTATCCTGTGCTTTAGAGGACACATAAAAATTCACAGACATATTCTTTTTATTGTGTCTCTTCTCTGTCGTATCCCTGGCATGACTGGCGCTGGGGTGGAAAAGTTTGAGGAGACTAGGCGGCTAAATCAGGAGAGCACAGGGGTGCAGGCGGGTGATTAGACCTCCCCGGCCCTCTCCTCCAGGACACACCGGCATTCGCAGTTAGGCCTGCGGTGGGACCTCCGGCCGTTTCTGTAAGAGGCGAGCAGGCCCTTCCTCTCCTTCAGCCTCTCACTGTGAGAGCTCAGGGGGTAAGATTGATCCGCAGCCTGAGTTGAGACAGAGGGATTCCCTCTCACCCTCCGCTTTGTCTCCAGCTGTCGCTTTCATAGAAGCCATAGGGTGTTATTGTTGCTCAAGTTTCACAGCAGGGCTGCTTTTTTCCCTGGAAGGGACGGACTGAGTTCGAAAGTAAGTTCATGAACTTTTCCAGCAACTCTTTTTTTGGAATGCCCATCCTCTGGAAAGTCAGTTAGGTAAAACTCCTGAATGACATCACCCGTTTTTTTTCTTTCCTGTTTATCTGCCACAAAATGTTGTTTATTCAGGGAAATGGCTGTTTTCAAGGGCTTGTGTGCCACTCTTTTGTAACGGAGAGAAACGTGTGGAAAAGAGGACCACCACCGAGCCCCCCCCCCCCCCCCCCCCCAGTGCTTTGTCTTTCTCCATCGTATCTGTGAGGTACTCACCTCACATTCTAAACCTCACCCCCCCTGCGTACCAAACCCTCCCAGGGTACCACGCCATCCATCCTACTCTGGCTACTACCAGCACATGTATATTAGAAATGTGCACATCGAGGTCTTTGGTTGAGTCGGGGGCATTGCTCGATTTGATTCATCTGGCAGGATATTTGGAAATGTGCAATAAGGAAATATCCAGCTTAAGACTTTTAAATGGTGAAAGAGCAACAGAGCTGGCAGTCATCCTGGCGCGCTGAGCTCCAGGGTGACCTGGGACACTGCTAAGAAGACAGGGCTGCTTTCTGGAGAGTTTCTGGAGGACGTCACCTGCTCCTCTGGTTTCAGTTGCATGAGGCGGGTACCCCAGGAGGCATGCAGTGCTGAAGGCAGGTACGGACTTCGTGTTGGTCTCCTGGGCGTTTGCTCAAGTGACAGTCTGTGGAATGGTTTGTCTCTTCCCTTGTCTGACTGTGGCTCTGCCCCGTGGTTTCCTAGCCCCTACTTTATTCTATCCAGTTCAAGCTGTGTGCCGTATGGCTTGAATGAATATAGGGAACTCATGTTAATTAAATATGAGTACAGAGTGAATGACTATAGTGAACACATATTGAAAAATGTTCCCCTTTTCCCCAATCTTTCCCTCTCTCAAAGGCGAATTCTTCTGCGAGTGGCCATTTTCTCAATCTTTCCCAAAAAGAGCATATATATCACGTGGAAATTGTGAGTTTGTGTTTATGCCTCATTATTTAGGTATATGTAGAAACCCCCTAATTACTTTGAACTTGAAGCCTTCCTAATTTATCTGTGACAAGCTTCATTTTTTTTCTTCTTAGACATAGAGGAGAAAAGAAAGAGTGTCATACAGAAATGTACTGACCCTTAAATGCCACCACGTAGTCATCTGTGGCAGAGAACAGCTTTGGCCATCTTGTCCACTTCTCAGAGACTGTTATCTTTGAATCACCATAGAGACCCATGATAATATAAGAGCTATAATGAAATAATATCAAAGGATAGGGTTTCTCCAAATCAGACCTCCCAAGACTACCAGTATTTACTAAACAGTCCTCTCGCGCTTTCTTGCCCAGCGCCTGGGTTTGCCTTTTTCCTTAGCTTCCCTGCCCTTAGCTGCTTAGCACCCTCAATTGCCAGTGTTTCAGCAAAGTCAACATCATGGGGGGGGGGGGGCTTGCTGAATTTAGGCATCGCTTGATGAACTGCAGGTTATTTATTACCCTAGAATTTTGGTTTTCTGCCTTTTCTTTTTCTCCATCTTTCCTCTCCATGGTACCAGAATATGTAGACTTCATTTTTAGTTTTGGTTTACTTAGAAATCCCAGGGCTGAATTGTTTGGCTCATTCCTTTAACCCTGAAATGCTTACCTCGGGTCAACCAGGAAAGCTGACTTTATCTCTATTAAAAGTCTTCTGGGAAGGAGAGTAGAGAACCCTACTTGGTATCTATCCCAAGATTTGAAATAACCACTAACTGTCGGCCGTCTGCCTTGGTAGAGTTTTAGTGGAGATGGGAACTCATTAAGCAGGAGCTTATATATAATATTACCTATAAACTCCCAACACCACGCCTGAGACTTTCTATTGCCATCCTAAATGATTATGCTCCACTTCAGTGCTTAAAACCTGATTTCGAAAAGATAATATAATTTGTTTCTCTTTGGAATGCTTTATATTTCTTGTAATATATAAAACACCTCAAGTGTAAGTTTATTGATAGCATCAATCATAGCCAGATTTAAGTATGGTAATAGGATGCTTCCCATTAAACTCTTATGTATGCATGTATGTATGCGTGTATAGTTATACAATATTATAGTAGTTAAGTTGGTTTCTTCTAAATACATTTTAATTCAGAATTACTTTATTTTATTTTATTTTTATTTATTTATTTTTATATATCTTTATTGATTTCAGAGAGAGGAAAGGAGAGGAGAGAGAGAGGTAGAAACATCAATGATGAGAGAGTCATTGATCGGCTGCAGCCCCCAACCTGGGCATGTGCCCTGACCAGGAATCAAACCTGGATCGCCTGGATCCTAGGTCGACGCTCAACCACTGAGCCACGCCCGGCCTGGCTATTTTATTTTTAAATAGTTAAAAATTATACATGGAACAAAAGGCAAACTTGTAAATTTCTCCCTTTTATTCCTAATCCTAGTCCCTAAACCCTTTCTCAGAGGCAACCCAAATTATGTTGTAGTTTGATGTTCTTTCAGAGGTAATCGATGTGTGTTCAGCATATAGTAACTACCATCCCCCCCTTTCCTTCCTCTCCTTCCTCACACAGTGTTAGCACATTCTTCTGAATCTTACTTTTTTTTATTTAAAATGTCTTAAGGACTTTTCCATGGACGAATATAAAGCCCTACTTTATTCTTTGTAGTGGCTACATAGTATTGGATTTTATGGAGATAGCACGCTTAATTAAATTAATACGCTACTAATATACAGTTAGAGTTCTCTCGGTGTTTAACTACTACTGAAAGTAAGAAACTGTAAATTTTTCTTCATTAGTCTGCATGCATGTCCAGCAAGATCTATGAGATAAGTCCTTCAGGGTGGAGTTGCCAGGGCAGCAGACAAGTGTGTCACACAGATTGATAAATATCACCAAATGGCCCTCCGAAGACGCCGCACAGATGTAAACTTCTGCCAGCAACGTCTGAATGTTGGCCTCTCTTCATCCAAGACAAGCACATCGTATTATGAAACTTTTTATTCATTTTCTCAAAATAGCTCTTCAAAATGTTCCTGTCACATACTCAAAGGAGAGCCCATTGTCACCCGTAGATGTTTTCCTTCCACCCCTTCACTTCCTCAAATATACAGAGGAACCATTGTCATTCCAAACTTTGGTGACCTCTTATATCAGAAAACTTTTAATGGAAATTTGCTATAGCAGCAATTTATACATTAATCCTCTTTTAGTAAACAGGGGTGGAATAGAAAATTGGCACTATATTATAGTAGCTCTGCGTCATTGTCCTCCTTCGTTGCTGTTTCTCTGTGCTGTAATCCCATCAGATGGAGGCATTTTAGTGCAATTACAAGGAGCAGGGAGGACTCCAGCCAAATAGCCTGGGTTCACCTTTGTCTAATACCACTAATGAACTATGTGGCTTCGGACAATTTGCTTCAGCTCTCAGTTTCCTCAGCTGTAAATGGGCATAATCACCGTATTTGCATCTTTGAGTAAGAACAGAACCTAGAACATCACATGTGCTCACTGTGTGGTGGCGATGTTGGTGGCGATGGTCAACACTCTCCTCTATCATCGTATTGCAGCTGAGAAAGGATCTTTTGAGAACTGTTCTTGTTCAAGAATGGATAGCTATCCAGTCCTGAACCACACTTGGTGTTTTAATAGATGCCTATGAAATGAGCATCCTTACTTTCTCCACTCATGTCAATTATAAACTCTTTTCAAGGTCATCAGAGTTGCATTGGCTTCCGCATCAATAACATTACTAATAAGACTGTTGATGAGGCCATCTTTGCATCATGTTGGGATTTTTATTTTCCCTCAGAGCACTAAGATAAATAAATGTTGATGTTAAAACCCAGAACTCATAAAAATGTTTTGACTTCATGAGTTCTTTTGTCTTTGTGTTTGGAACCCAGATATCATTTTAATAAAAGCTTACTAGTGTTCTAAAAGGAAAATATTATCTTTAAAATGCACAGATCTGCATTTTACAAGGAGCAATTACAAGGAGCAAGGAGGCATTATCTAAAGATCTGATTAGATAATATCATTTTTGTGACTTTAATATCTTCTGATATCAATTTTGCATAATCTAAGTGGGAACTAAAATAAAATAGAGTCAGAGAAGTAAGAGTTTTTGTGGTGACGGTGTAGACTTTGGGCTGAGAACATTACTGTCTGTTTGGCCTCCTTGACCAATTCCTGTATGGCTTTAAAAATCATCAAATTTAGCCCTGGCCACTGTGGCTCAGTTAGATGAGCATTGTCCCATGCGCAAAAGGTCACCAGTTAGATTCCTGGTCAGGTCACATACCCAGATTGTGGGTTTGATCCCATGATTTTTCTCTCTCTCTCTCCCTCTCCTTTTCTCTCTCTCAAAAAAACAAAAAAAATCAATAAAAAACATTTTAAAAAAGCATCAAAGTCATGCAGACCACAGTGAGAAAGGCGGAGAAAAGAATAATCCTATTCTTATGAGATCTTGTATTTTGGTTTTAGTGAGTTTCCTAAGGCATAGCCTGATGAGTCAATGTGTTAAGCAATTTCCACCTGGACCTTTGGGTAATTGAAAGTACACATAGGCTTGTGGCTTAGTCCTTATGAGATCTATATGTGATGCTCAGAGAAGTAGAAAATTAATGACCATTCAGCAGTTAGAACTACAGTACCATCCATCTCAACTTCGGAGAATGTCCTTTGAGAACAGGTTAAAAGAGACCCTAACAGAAGAAATTTTTCCTTTGGTTGCTTTAGCTAAGGCCACTCTTTCTATGGTTTCAAAATGGTCTCTGGGCTCTAGGATGCAAATATATCACCTTTCTATTTGCTTCTTTGAGGTGCAGTGAGCTCCTGGCATGGAAAAACCCACTCAGGAAGGTACTTTAACATTGACAATTCATCTGGACTCTAGAAAGGATAAAGGGGTTGGGATTAAGCACCCAATTAAATTGTAGATGAGAAATGAGATTGAAGTATTAAATTAGAAATAAGCGGCTTCCAAAGGACAGTGTGTTTTTTCTCATGGAAGGAAGAGCAGGGAAATAGCAGAGAGGAAGGGAAAAACAGACTTAAGTTAAAAACACAAGACCTCAAAAAGCATGTAGATGTAAGCAAAATTAATAGAGTTACTGAATTCTAGGAAAGACTGCTAAATAAAGGAGTAAAATTTCTCTATGAACATGGTAAAGATAGGCAAACACCTTGCCAACTTAGGCATGTTCTATTGTGAACTATCAGATAAAGAGGCAATATATGGACTCCTAGAACTGTTTGCCAATCCCGGTCAAGCCATGGTACTTACTCTTGGTAGTTATGTAGTTTGTAGATATATACATACATATAGGGGTGTCTTATGTCAGCACAGCCTAAAATTTTTATATTGATGGCTGCCACTGTATGATTTTCATGACCTGAAGCTGCCTTGGATATAGTATATGCTCAATAAATAAATAATGAAGTCAATGCAGTAATGAAATGTACCCATTCCTCTACCTTAGTTTACTATTTATACAAATACTCTTAGTAATCACCCCAAGAGGTACAGGCCCCCAAAATGTAAACTACAATTTTTTGATCTTGTTGTCATTCTAAAAGGAAGAACATTAACTGAGGAGTGGATTTAGTCTCTTACCCCTAATAATGTAAAAGAATAGATATTATGTTCTCTATAAAATGAGGAATTTTAGACAAATGAAGATTTTTCATGAAGTCTGACTTGGCCCAGTTTTGGTTGGCATCAGACAAATGTCGTGAAGGAAGATGAATGTGTCTCAGTAGATATACATGTTGTCTCCCTCCCTCGTTTTCATTCACTTATTCTAAGAACATTTTCTGAGTTAACTGGATTCTAGGTGTTGACATCCGTTTGAGAGATTTATCCAATGGATTTCCAAGGAAAATGCAAGAAATCCTCATTGACTGGGCACAACCTGCCCCATTTTTTCCATTCTGTTTCTGTTATAGGAGTTGTATCTCAGGTGCACGTGTCCTTTCTAAAATCCAGATGAGTCTGTCATAGATTTTGTTCAGCGATGGTTCATTTAAACATTCAATTCAACATAATGGGGCCCCCCCCCCCCCCCCCCCCCCCCCCCCCGGGTATGTGTATTCCTCATATGGAGGCCCTGAGCACTGCTCTGCTCACCCAGGTCTTTTTCCTGATTTCTTTTTTTGTTTGTTTTGGCTTGCCCTCATCAACTGACCCCCTGCCGGGAGCCACACAGGCTGTGCTCCTGCTCTCCTTGGAATGGCTGATATTTTAGGCACTGCAATTTTGTGGATAAGTAGTGTTTTGTTTTTTTCTTCTATTTTTAAAGATTTCTTTTCGACTCCTACCCATCTTATTTCTCTAATTCCCACAGTAAGGTTGGTGAGGTGAAGAGCTCCGTTAGTATTAGTGTTAGGCGGAGTTTATATTTAGAGAATTAGGAAGGACCGCTGTTTGAGTGAGGTGGAGAAGGTGCAGTGGCCATTCGGCAAGTAACGTTATCAACCCAAACTCTCCATTTCTGTCTGCTGACAAGATAAATGCATCAGTGGATGTACTTCCCTTTCATTGTGCCATATATATGTCAAATCTCAGTGGGTTTTACCCATCTGTCATAGAGGAGAAGATTTTAATTTGAATTCTAGAGTTTCTGGAACAATTACCCAGAAAGTGCAAGTTTCCCTACTGATTCAGAGCATATGAAAAATAGTTATTTTCTATTTTAAAATTGATTTTGAGAAGACAAACCTAGAGACCAGGGGATGCGGCTTCTAAAAGAAATGAAGTAATTTTCTGGCTGTTCTATTAGGTGGCTAACATCACAAAGATTTCTAGATCAGTTTATTAGAAGTTAGGGAAATAAACCTTAAAGAGATGCATACTTTTCCTTCTAAAAATGAAGCTGTTTTAGAGTAAATCTGATTATGTAAAATCTGTATACAAATAAATATTATGCTCCCATACCCAGAGCTTTAGGCCAACCCTTTGTCAGCACCAGTGTTCCTAGTTGCTACTGGAAGGGCCCTACTTAGGGACTGGGAAGCAAGAGAGGGTTTCAGGGGATAAAAGCAAGTGGTGTGGAGTTTAGTTATAATGATCTGAGTGTCCACTTTCCTGAATGGCAGAAATCATATTGCAGTGGAAAAATGTTAAAAGGCACATGTGTTCCAAAGGAGACAAAATGTAATAGCGATCGTGTCCCCTGAAGCAGTCACAGAAAGGTTATGGGCTCAGGATCCCCCTACAGGCCCAGTGGAGCACATTTCAAAATGCCAGCTTTCTGTAAAGGGGGAACCAAGGCTTGTGGCAGCCAGGCGCCTGCCTGAGGTCTCAGGATGGTAGCAGCAGGCATGGGTCTTCATAAATTTCATTTTCTGATTCTCAATCAAAGGAGCACTCTTTTTCAGTAAATCAAGCCATCTTTAAGTGATGACAGGGACTTGTTTTTTCTTCAGAATTCGTTTTAAAGATACCAAGTAAGAAAGGATATTATGGCCTAAACTCCTGGGTGTGGGGTGAACAGCAACATGAGTAGAAAGAAACTTAGTTCTGAAATCTAGGAGATTTCAGAGAAATGAAATCGGTGCTCTCCCCAAGTGTGGGCAGGATAAAATCTAAAGCAATAAAGAGGGTGACTCCTCTGTCCCAGAGGTAATAAAAAGTGAGAAAATTAGAAACACTGAAGGTGGAGAGAGATGCCCTGTTCCCTTCCCCTGAGTGGTTTTCCTGTGGCACCATCAGGAAGCCCTTTCCTCCTCCCCCCCCAGAGCCTGCAGGAAGGAACCACCCGCCGCAGGGAGGGTGCCCGCAGGAGCCGGAGGGCTCGAGCAGAGACGAGGCGTGGAAGGGGCAGAAGCAACCGCGAGAGAGCTGGGCCCACGGGAGACGGGGCCCCAAGGAGCACACAAACGGGGCAGCCTAGGCCTAGTGCGTTTCATCGCTCTAGAAAATTCTGCACCTTGCCAACCTTACTGAGAAAAAGAGAACATGAAGGAAGACAGACGAAGACCATATGTTGAAGCCACTGGACTAGGCGATGGCTAGAGGAGGGTTATCATCTCCTCATGAGAAGAAATTGAAATTAAACTCACCTGCCTTGGCCGGTGTGGCTCAGTGGGTTGGGTGTCATCCCATGCACCAAGAGGCTGCCGGTTCAATTCCCGGTCAGGGCCCAGGCCCAGGTTCAGGGTTCAATTTTGATCCTCGGTCAGGGTGCGTGCAGGAGGCAGCTGATTGATGTTTCTCTCTCACACTGATGTTTCTCTCTCTCTCTAAAAAAAAACCATAAAAAAAGAAATTAAATTCACACTGTACACCCGTCAGTAGTTAGAATGTTTAAATTTAATTAAACTGTTTGTTCACTTATCCTTATTTATAAACAAACCCCCTTTTGATAAACGAACCAAAAAAACAACAATTTATTGATTGTCAGAAACACCAGACGCTGTATGACCCTAATGACTAGGTAAGTGCCCGGGTGCCTGTTCCTGACGGAGCTTATCCACACCCCTCATGCCTGTAGAAAACAGGGCGAGAATATCGCTTCCCATTTCAAAGGCATGGACGCTGGGCACTAAGCGAAGGCACGGCCCCATCCTGCCCCCTCCCCACATTTCCCCTGGGCCCTTTCTTCTACTTCAGCACAGCAGAAAGGGACGCTGCCAAGCAAGTCATACGCAGGACATTTACGATAAAATTTTGAAAAGCTTTGCTATTATGTAAGCGCATCAACTTCCCATATGGCTGTGAATGATAGTAAAACAATAACAAAGGTTGATGGTGTCCTGAGGCCAGGCCCTTGAGGTGAGCCGTTTGTTTGCAGGATTTGTGTGATCTTCAGCACAGTCTCGCGCGGCAGGTGTGATCAGCGCACTTTAGAAATGAGACTGGCGACGCGAAGCCCCCTGCCCGCCCCAGGTTCCGTCTGCTTGGCCCCAGAGCCCCTGCCCCACACCGCGGCATGTGTGCCTCCTGCTCCAGTGCTGGGGTGTTGGTGCTCCAGTGCTGGGGTGTTGGTGCTCCAGTGCTGGGGTGTTGGTGCTCCAGTGCTGGGGTGCTGATGCTCAGGTGAGGGCAGTCTGCCCCTCCCGGACAGGTGTCGATGGTCCCAGTGACGCCACTTCTGGTCACTAATAAATCCTGTTTCTTTAGGGAGTCTTTCTGTAACCTTGACCTTTCCAGAGCGAGGCTTCCTCAGCTCAGCTCCACAGGGACATTAGTGTCCCGTTCTCGTTCATAACTAGTCTCTAAGGCAGTGTTTAAATCTCTGCCTGAATGGTACTTGGCGTCTAGGGATGCTTGGGGAGACAGTGAACTGGGAATCATCATGCAGGCATAGAGACGACCGCTGAGAAGAGGGTGGGGTTAGAGCGACCTAACTGATCATTGCTGAGTCACCCCCACGTGCCCAGAGCCTGGTTGGCCTACTCCTGGTAACACTGGTATTTTCAGTCTTTTATCTCTTTCCGTTATACTCTAGTACTGTAGTCTTAGCAAACAGATAGTGGTTGCCCCAATTCCCCAGGCTCTCCCTTACCTCTGTTTCTACATCCAAACTTTATGTTATACGCTGTGTACTTCATGTTATGCACTGCATACCCTTCCTTCCCCTCTTTTTTATTTATATTTTTAATTGAGTTTTCTAGAGAGAGAGAAAGGGAAAGAGATAGAGAGATAGAAACATCCATGAGATAGAAACATCCATCGGCTTCCTCCTGCATGCCCCCTCCTGGGGACTAAGCCTGCAACCCAGGCATGTGCCCTGACCAGGAATCAAACTGGTGACCTCTTGGTTCTACCACTAAGCCACACCAGCCGGGCTGCCCTTCCTTTCTGTATCTGTCCAGCCAGCGGCTGTTCGTCTCTCACAGCTGCTCAGGGGTCACCACTCATGTGAAGCCTTCCCTTCTACCCCAGGCAGGCCTAGGTTTGTCCTCTGACTTCCCCTAGTTGATTACACATCTTCCAGAGCTCTCATCCCGCCTCTGGACTCCTCCTCCCATGTCTAGTCATCATTATCTTCCCACATTAATGTACATTTATTGAGTTAATTAATAATTATAAATGTAATGACTTGAAACTTTGGGCCACAGGAGAAATCTGCATGGATAAATAAAAATTTCTTAGTAAGAGGATAATTATTCCATATTTACAAAGGGGAAAATGTCAGCAGATTGGATGGAAATGCCAAAGATCACCACGATAAGGACATTTGTCTGACTCCTAAAGAGAAATATGCTTTTAGAAATCCTTACTAAATACCACTGTGTTAGAAGGCTAACATTTTACATGAGGAGGTGTGATCTGAAAGCAATCTAACCCTTCTTTCCCCTGAATGTAGTGGTTCAGGGAGACTTTTAAGGCACAGATTACTTTTGTGCAGTAATGTTCCGTACATGTCAGTTTTATGTAGGTTTTATGCCTCACCTCTACCCCTAGCTAGACATCTATACCCATTCCTGTATTATTTTTATAGGCCTCTGAAACTTCAAACTGGCCCTAAAGAGTATGAGGAAGATGCCTTGGAGCAGAAACACAAAACAGAATCAGCAGCACAGGTCACAGTGCTGCCTGTGGCAGGAGCAGAGCTCCCAGGCTCACGGAAACCTGCTCTGCTGCTCGTCAGCTCTGGGTCCTCTTTGATTTCTCTGAGCCATCCTTATGATCAGCAATAGCTATAACGTCCCTGGATGAAAAATATCTGAACGGAAGCCTGGTTCCCAACCACGTGATTTCCATGCCCGCATTTTTAAACAGGCACCAAAACCCACAGACGCTCTTACGCAGTAGAAGCATCGGTTTCCCCAGGCCTCCTGGGTACTGGTCTAACCTTTCTGATTTGTCGAAAAGAGAGTTGGTCCTTCTGTAAAAGTTTTCATAGGAGACAGGACTGGAATGAGTGTTTGAAGAAGCCGAGTGTACCCAAGATGACTTCCAGGGTTTTCATGGAGGACTTTTGTAGCAGCCAGTTTAGAATCTTATGTGAAATGAGCGTAGGGCTGTTTGACTCATTCCAAGTAAGGTCCCATTATTAAGAGTGAGGATCTTCGTCTACCAGGTCACAGGGGCCAAGGGTGTGTTCAATCCCGGAGGAGTTGGACTGTCCCTGGTAAAGCTGATTGACTGGTGCACATGACACGCATTTATGGGTTTGCTCAGGATGAGATATATGTAGTAGAAACAACAGCAAAAACCAAAACTCATATGGGCCAACATTTAATGAGCATTTTTGTGATGGGTGATATTTTCAATTTTTATATATATCATATCCTTTAATCCCCGCAACAGTTATATGCAAAAGGCAGGAGCATCTCCATAATTTGTGCGGCCGAGTACAAAATGAAAATGCAGGTCCTTTGTTCAGAAAGCAGGGAAAAAGCTTTTTTCCTGTATTTCACTGCCTCTTTCATATCGAACTGTCATGCTGTTCTTTGTTGTTTTTCTTCTGGCTCTCCGATGTGCTCCGCCGAGCACGGAGATGCTCCTGGGTGAGTGCAGGGCCTCCCAGACACCCATGACTGCAGAGCAGCAGCTGCTGGGTTGGTTGGAGGGCGGAAAACGAGCAGAGGCAAGATCACACATGAACCCAGGCTCCCACGGAACTTCACTTATAAAACACAGATTCAAAGATAAAATTCTTATGGATTTTTAGACAAAGACTGTGAAGCATTGAATCCCAAACACACAGGGCTCCATGTGACTGTGCTAGTTGCAGGCCTGTGAAGCTGGCCCTGGAAGCAGGAAATATTATCCGAAATTTACAGATGAGGGAGTTTCAACTGCCATAAAGAAGGGTTTTTGTTTTGTTATGTTTTGTTTTAGTGGTATCTTTGTCTACCATGTAATTACTAAAACATATTATGTCTGTTACATTCACCTTGGCTTGTTCTAAATTTCGGGAGACTTTTGATGCTGCATTTTGTAAACTTGTTATTGCTCCTGGCTGTCTTTCCTCAGGGCCAAAGATAAATTATGAATCCTCTGAACGATGCTTTCTGTAAAGGTTTGCACAGTGGCCTACAACGATCCATCACGTTTTCTTGGCCAGTGGAAACGTGCCTTATTTTTGAATGTCGATATTTATGGGACTGAAGTCGATGACTGGTATAATTTTGCTCGTAAAATCAGTTATCCCTGAATGGGTGTGATCAATAGTCACAAGTGCCCACATTGTGAATAACTTTACTTCCCTTTCCCAGGGATTACCTTCTCCTGGTGCCCCGTTGTGAATGGGTCCAAATGCCAGACTGTTTTCACTGGACCTCAGCCTTCAAGAGTCTGAATTACCATAGATTTGTCTAGTGCATCATCAGCAACTAGAAAGCAGAATTTGGATATTATCACACTAAGGCACCATTGCTGCAGAAATCCCTTGGACTAACTAAGAGGGGAAATAAAAGGAATATTCAGGAATAATCGGCCATTCAACATCTTTAGGACAACGCTGTCCAGCACCTTGGATTTCTGATTTGTTATTTTCTGTTCACCTTTACGGTCATCTAAGGACCAATCAAATGAATGCCCTTCAAAGGGAAAGGGTGATGGAAAAACTGTTGGGTCCCATCAGAAGTTTAAGGGGAAAGCTCTGTCCTTTCCAACCACTTCCATAGGATCTTAGGGACAGAACAAGAGCAAATTGGTTTCAAGGTAATGAGTGAACGGGAAGCACTCAGTGTGGCTATGACTCTGATCCTAAGGGCTGCCAGGCCAGGCCATTGCTCAGTGTCTTGCTGGAAAGAATAATTTATGTAGGCTCCCACTGAGCAGCCCTTACTGGCTTGGCTTGTCCCTGCCTTCCTTGTGATGTGAGACGCTGCAGTGGGAGCTCACACGCTGAGCTATTTGGCTGCCTCAGCCTCATGGCCAGCTCTTACTCAGAATAATGTCGGGGAAACTGAGAACATCCCTTCAGGGATCGAAGCTAGATTTCACATTATATTTGTATTCACGGGACAGCGCTTCCTTGTACTGTAAAAGTGCTTTGTTCTAGGTAACGACGTAATCAGTTGTGTCTGATTTTATTGTCAGCGCCATTGAAGGCACAGATTCATCCTTCCATGGAGTGGTAATGTCCTTCCATTCAGCTCATTCTGTGAAAATAACTAGTTTACTTGGCCCCTCTGTGTCCATATTGATGGTTTATGTCACAATTACCTGCAGGCAGCCAGTACTTATTGATGAGGATTTTATCACCTTTTTATGTGATTACATGTTGGCTTAGTTGTCCCTTCTAAATCAACACTTAATTTATAGTTTAATTATAATTGATCCAAGTGCTACCAGTGAGTAATTCTGTTGATGGCAAGTTATATGTTTGGAGATAGGTTATCTTTCAAACTCACTCTCTTTTGGAGAGAATGCTGCTTCGACTGAAAACAATGAAGCCCGTACTTAAATATTCATCTCATAAATGAGAGTCATTGACATTGAATAAACTTCATCATTGAGTATTTCCATCAAGACTTGGAGACTTGGTGGTTCACTCTATAAAGGGCCAGATAGTAAATATTTTAGACTTGTGAGCCAAACATTTTCTGTCACTACAACTAAATTCTCTGTCACAATTAGTTTCTGCCCTTGTGCTAGTACAAAAGCAGCCATAATCAATATGTAAACTAATGGGCAAGGCTGAATTCCAATACAACTTTATTGACTAAAACAGGAAGCAGGCCAGAGCTGGCCGCAAAGAGTCATAGTTTGCTGATCCCTGGGCTGGGACCAGAAGAGAGGTGTATTTGTAGAAATTGTGTTTGGGAAGTAGACTAAACTACCTAGGATTCCAAACTGTAAGACAAGGGGAAGCTTGAAGAACTGTTCATTCAAGCAATTTTTATTCTAGCAGCTGCTAAGGCAATGCTCAACAAGATCAATGCTGCCCCCGTCTTACAAGGTTCGCATTCCACTTGAGATGTTTGTGAACGCATAAATACATATATGCATCAGATAATGCCTAATGCAACAAGTAAAATTAAACAGAGTAAAGGAAGTGCTTGGAGGTGGGAGGAGGTATAAGTTTAGGTTGGACTGTCCTGGAGGCCTCTCTGAGAAAATGACATTTGAACTTGGACATCTGGAACTGAGCGATGAGAAAGATCCAGTTTGGGGAAGGTTTAGGGAAAGAGCGTCCTGTGCAGAGGCATTCACAAAAGGCAAGGGCTTATGGGAGGTTGCACTTGGTGTGTTTGAAGGAGGGAAAGAGACTCTGCCTTTATCTTGAACTGTCCCCATTAGACTGACCTACAATCACAGTTATGTGTGAGTTAAGGAACTTGCCTTATAATTCGCAATCATCCTTTGTTTTATTTATTTATTTTTATTCCCTTGGGGAGACAAATTCACAGGTATCTGGAGTACCTGTGAATCAAGTGTTTGATGTAAAAATATAATTTTCACAAATTCTAATCCGCTGTTATTAAACTGAAAGCAAGCCAGTGTTTCAGAGGAGGGATAGTTAAACAACTATTTGAACCATGTTTAAAGAAACGATGAGGCCAGGAAGTCAGAGGTAAGACTTATAGGGTCAAAAGCCATGCATCAGATCCATAGGTCTGCCCATCTGAGCAATATAGAGGATCTCACAATAGTCAATGATCTTGGATTGCTAAATTGGCTAAAACAGCTCAACTGTTAACAGTTTCGATATGAATTCCTAGGTGCCCCAAACTCATCAGTTCATGGGATACTGTAGATTGGGGGGAAAAAATCTTGACCCTATCCTAAAAGAATCAACTCAGTTTCTTTTAGAGAAAATATTGCATCTAGTCCTGTATTATATGGTAATTTTGTGAAGCTTTGGAGATAAAACAATTTTAAATCCATTGTTGTTTGGGATTGTAAAAACACTTATCCAAGGGGAATTGCTTGTATCTAAATAAAACGCCTTGAGTTAATTTGACTCAAAATGAAGTCCTTTGCCTCAATTAAGTAGAATTGGAGGAAATTGTTCTAACAGAATTAAGGCCAGCTCTGGGAAGGTAATTAGAGTGTCTTGCCTTGAAGGACATGTTCGTTTTCTAGGCAATGTGTTTCATAACAGTGCTTCAGATGAATGCTAAGGAATTCTGGCCCTGTTAAGAATTATTGGAAGAAACTAAAACACTATAAGCAGTAACCTGTTACAACTCCAGGTAGCCAGAGGGAAAAGTCAGTCTGAATTAACGAAAGAGTATATCATGGATTTAAAAAAAAAAATTGCTTTCAAATACGTGCAGTAACTAGACCAGGATATGTGTGTGTGTGTGGTAGATCTCTATCCCAAGAAATGATCTTGGAGAATATATAAGCCCGACTTACTCCTACCACTTTAGGTGATCAAAATAAAATATTTCTTCCAAGTTACTGGTTACATGATTAAAATAATTTTATTTTTATAAGCAAGGCAAATAGGCTCAACAAAACTGGGTTTATATCTTAATATGATTCGCATAACCATTCTTTATGGATACCATAAAGGTACTTATTATCCTAGATTCCATTACAAATTCTAATTTTGTGTTTGATTCTGAATTAATACATTTTATTGACGGTAGGAGCACAAATGCAGCATCTATGCTAGCATGATATAGGGTTTCCAAAAGCGTTGTTCAGGAGAAGGAAGGTAAGAGATTATTTTTTTGTAACACAGGGTGTTTCTTTTTTACCTTGCCTTAGCACAAGATATTATAGGGATTTAAAAAATATCAATTTAAATCAGGAGTAATATATCCACTTTTTCTTAGTGTTTCATCTGTGTATGTAGCATCAAACCACATGCCAGAGAGCATTAAGGGAAATTATTTAACAATAAAATAGTATTTGGTTCGCTCCATTTACATGTTTCCTTTTTCTAAGGCGATGCAATGTGTCCTTTAAGCATCCCGAATCTTCCCTGGGAGTGGGCAGCAGCAGCTGCTATAAAGGGAACATTTTTGAAATATGAATCTTAATCACACCTAGTGCTGTATCCATCAGTTTCCGTTTTATATGGCACATTCGACTTCACTGTCTGACAACAATGAAATAATGCTGCTTTAGACATCTATGGACGTTTCATTGAATATCATCAAATGCTTAGCAAATATTTAAAGCATTTCACATATTCTTACAACTGGGAATCACACATTGAAGACATTTCCTGGTTTGGGAACTTTAATGCAATGAAAAACCGAGAAATATACAGGGTGTCCCCCCAAAACGTATACACACTTTAATAACAGCTGAGAGCTCAGTTTTGAAAATGAAAAATTTTTAAAATACATACTGCCTTTATAATTATTCATAGTGAGTGTACACATTTTTGGCGGACACCCTATATCTTACCCTATATCTACAGGAGTAGAACAAACTGATAATTGACTGTCTTGATAGGTCCTATAGAACAGGACAATGGACACATCATTTTTCCACTAAGCTGTTTGCCAGGCCAGGACCATGTGACTTACCCTTGTGGCTGTCGGTGATAAAGCTTGGGTTTCCAAACTGTAGCGTGCAGGAACCAGAAAGTGGACAGAGCAGGCCACAGCCCTCACTGCAGATGGAGAGGACAGTGGCACTGCCACTCGCCTGCGATTCCAGCAGAGTTTTCGTGAGCGAATGTCGGTGTTTCCCCTTTTCCTGACAGGAAAGGGAGTGCCTGTGTCATCACAATTCACTTTTTCTAATGCATCAGTAAGAGCGTGCAGAAAATAATGTAATTATCATTACATTTTACATTCCATTGTTTTATAAATAGTGGAAACCTCACTTAAGTAGGTAAAATTGTTCTGTCTCATTCTTTGCCTCTGTTCAGGATCACATATAAAATTGATTTTTCTTGCAAGATGGCTTTCTACTTCTTTAGGCCTTGAAATGAGAAATTCTTTAAAGATACATATTTTTGGAGCTGGCTTCTAACTCAAAGGAGATTTAGCGTTGTAATCTGGATGAGGCATGGCTGTCAGGTTTCCTGGTTGCGCACAGTCAGACCTGTCCAAGTGTGGCTGCTTCAGAAAGTCCAGCACAAGGCGCTGACAACTCAGCCGCTCTCTTCGGCTGTTCTTGCTGCGAGTACATGATCCTTCCGGATTCCAGGTGTTGCTGCTTAGCCGCATGTTTTACTTTACAAGGAGGCAGCCATTCATGAAAAACAGCTGTAATTACACAGCATTCAGGAATTTCATAATTAAACTACCCGAGGATTAGAGGATGGCACGTGGAATGAGAATTTGTGACTAGGCTAAGTAGAAACAAGGCTATAGCTTAGTCTTTGTTCCCTCTGCTATTTGCTTTGGACAGGTCCTCCCTGTGCCTTGATGTACAATAGTGGGTCACACCAGCTTGCTTCTTAGTTGGGGAAAAAAGAACAGAAGGATAAATGAGCGAAAGCACCCAGATCAAAGGCAGGCGCTACTGTAAGCAAAAGGCATCTCCTTGGACATCTCCCCCGAATTTCTGAAAACTAATAAATCTCAGTTGTGGCTTAAATAACATATCAAATACTGGGATCAGAGAAAACTGAGTATTCTTATCAGTATTCCTGAGACTCAGTAATTTTGCTGCTAGAGGCCTAATCTTATGTAGACCTTAGAAACGGAGCCCACATATCAGAAAGTGTTGAAGCTGTACCGGGCACTGGTAGAGTTATCTCCAGGTCTTGTCCAAGTGGAACTTGCAGTCTAGTTTCACACATGAAACAGCTTCCTGGGGAACAAATGCAAATATTGCCCTTGTTGGTTTGTAACCAAGTGATTGGAAATGGGTCTTGGCCAGGTGGACACCCTACCTCTAGCCCCCTCCGAGCCCCCATGTTGCAGGAGAGCTGCTTCAGCTCAACATAGCTGTGTCTCTGCTTATTTCTCCCAAGTTCTCCTGTTTCTGTTGCTCCGTAAGAAAAATGGTTTATTTTCATGGTCTTTAACAAATTCTCTAATTAGTACATCATGAATTGTCTCCCAGTTATTTTATTTTTTGTTTCCTCCTAATGTTTTTGTTTTTTTTTTTCAATTTATCTTTATTGTTGAGAGAGTATTACAGATGTCCCATTTTTCCCCCAAATTGACCCCCTCTACTTCGCTCCCACCCCCTCCCCAGGCCTTCACCCCATTATTGACTGTGTGCATGGATTATGCATATATGCATATAACTTCTTTGGTTAATCTCTTCCCACCCTTCACCCCCCTTCCCTCTTTCCTCTGAGATATGATCGTCTGTTGCATGCGTCACTGTCTCTGGATCTATTTAGTTCCTCAGATTCTTTTGTTCATTAGCTTCTTCTTAAAGAAGACCCTTCAACATTTCCTGTAGTGCTGGTCTGGTGGTGGTGAACTCCTTTAGCTTTTTCTTATCTGTGAAGCTTTTTATCTGACTTTAATTCTAAATGATAGCTTTGCTGGGTAGAGCAGTCTTGGTTGTAGTTCCATGTTTTTCATCACTTTGAATATTTCTTGCCACTCCCTTCTGGCCTGCAAGGTTTCTGTTGAGAAATCAGCTGACAGTCATATGGGTGCTCCCTTGTAGGTAACTAACTGCTTTTCTCTTGCTGTTTTTAAGATTCTCTCTTTGTCTTTAACCTTTGGCATTTTAATTATGATGTGTCTTGCTGTGGGCCTCTTTGGGTTCCTCTTGTTTGGGACCCTCTGTGTTTGCTGGCCTTGTAAGTCTATTTCTTTCCCCAGGTAGGGGAAGTTTTCTGTAATTATTTTTTCAAATAGGTTTTCAATTCCTTGGTCTCTTTCCTCTCCTTCTGGTTTCCCCAATAGTATGAATGTTGGGCCTCTTGAAGTTGTCCCAGAGGCTCCTTATACTATCTTCATATTTCTGGATTCTTTTTTCTTTTTGCTCTTCTGGTTGGGTGTTTTTTGTTTCTTCATGTTCCAAATTGCTGATTTCATTCTCAGCATCCTCTATACTACTGTTGATCCCCTGTAAATTATTCTTCATTTCAGTTTGTGTAGCCTTCATTTCAAATTGGTACTTTATTATGTTATCGATTTTCTCAGTTATTTCCCTAATAGTCTGCTTAAACATCCTTCTAAACAAAATTCTGAACTCTGTATCTGTTAGCTTGCTTGGATCTATTTCATTTAGTTCCTCTTCTAGAGATTTCTTCTGTTCTTTCATTTGTGACATGTTTCTTTGCCTTTACATTTTGGCTGCTTCCAGGTGTTTGTTTCTATGTATTAGGTAGAGCTGCTATGTCTCCTGGAATTTGTAGAGTGGCTTTGTGTAGTAGGTGTCCTGTAGGGTCCAGTGGCTCAGGCTCCCCAGTCACCTGAGCTGGGCCTTCTCGGTGCTCCCCTGTGTGGGCTGTGTGCACTGTCCTGATGTAGTTGAGCCTTGGTTGCTGTTGGCATCACTGGGAGGAACTGACCCCCAGGTCAATCGGCTGTGAGGACCAGCTGCAGCTACAGCCAGAGAGCTGCTGTGCTGGAGACACCCCTATGGATCAGGGTTTACTTCAGTGGAGCTTTGGTGTTCACCAAGTGCGCCCTTGAGTGTCACTCGTGGATGTGGCAGGGTTGTAATCCAGCTTGGTCCAGTCTGACCACCAGGTGCACTGTCTCTGGGGCCTCCGGAGAGGTGCAAAGTCAGCCTCTGCCAGTGCCTTGCCCAGGGCCACCCAGCATGAGCTACACAGCAAACCGTAGGTGGCTGCTCCTTGTGCTGGGCTTGGAGGTGCCCAGGAGAGGCCAAGCTATGAGCCAGTGCAGCTGCCGCTAGTGCCAGGCCTGGGGCCACTTATCAAGCCGTATGGGGCAGCTGCTGCTTGTTTGAGAGATTTTAGGAAAGTCCTAAGCATGAGGCTGGAGAGGCCACTTGCACAGAAAAGCCCCTGGAAATGGCCCGGATGAGCTGCAGGTGGGGAGGGGCGGGGCCTCCGGGAATCACGGGGCGGGGCCAACGGTGTGAGTCAGGTGCTGGCGACTCAAACATGGCACCTGCCTGCCGGCTGTGTGCGGGGAGGACTCGCCACAGGAGCCATGGCCTCTGCCAGCCCTTCTGCCTGGGAGGAAGCCGCCCTCCGCCTCTCGCCCGGATCTCAGGCAGGTTAGTTCCTCCCCGAGTGTCCCGGGTCCTTTCCGGCTGCTCCCGGCGCTGGGCTCAGAGGGAGCGTCCGAGTGAGTCCGTGCCGGGCCCTTTAGAGGAGCTGCTGGGGCTCCCGCAGCCTCCGCGACCCTCAGAGAGACAGCCCCCGCTGGGTTCACAGCCAGGAGTTGTGGGGATGTCTCTTCCCGGCCCTGGAGCCCTGGGCTGGGGGCCTGCTGTGGGGCTGGGACCCCTCCCTCCTCCGGGAAACCTCCGCCGCCGAGCTGCCCTCCCACCGGGTGTGGGCCCGAGGCCGTGTCTCCTGATCCAGCCCCGACCCACCCGAGGCTCCGCCCGCGTCTCCGCCCCTCCTCCCGGTCTCGGTGCTGCTTCAGTCCCTGGTTGTGGGGCTTCTGTGCAGCCAGATCTCAGGAGGCTCTGAGTGACGGTGGTTCTGTATTTAGTCGTGATTTTGCTGTGGTTGCGGGAGGCGGCGGGTGCAGCTGTTCCCTACGCCACCAGCTTGTTTCTCCGCCTCCTAATGTTTTTTGAGTTGTCCCTTCCCTCAGGAACTCTTGGGGCACCAGTCTCACTCGCCCATAAATGACAGGAGGCCTCCAAGATTCCTAGTCTTGTGGAGTTTACAGACGCTCATTTCCACAGCCTCCCATTCCCATTTCTCGGTGGGTTCATAGTGCATCCGTCTACTTTTTTGGCAGAGTAAGATGGACATTCGTTAGGCTGACCGTATGGCTTTTCTTATACATAATCTAAGAAATTCAAATAATTATTTCACTGGTTGCTTTTCTTAAGGATTTTAATCACAAAAGCATCAAAGCAACTTGGTCAAGAGAGGGAATCTTGGATCAGGAGAACTTAGAGACATACTTGGAGAGAGCTGTTGAAAAGATTCAAGGACCTTGATCTATCAGGGTAGAGGAAAGCTACTTCACGTGGCTGGAATTGTGGGATGTGGCCTTCTAAATAAAATAAAATAAAATCCAAACTTTTAAAGACCTACTGTGTTCCTTGCCAACAACTTATGTTCATTTTCTCATTTAGTCTTCCCAACAGTTCTGCCGGGGAAGTATTATTACTCCTTTTTGAGTTGAGGAAACACATGTATCCAGTATTTGTTGAGTACCTGTGTTCTGATAATGTAACTCTGAACAAGACAGCTTATATTGTAGAGACAGAAGACAGGCAATTAGCAAGTCAACAAATAAATAGCATAATTCTCCTGGGACTATATGCTGTGAAGAAGGTCCTGGCTTTCCCTGTGAGGATCAGGAAGATGGTCAAGGAGGCCTCCCAGGAGGGGCCGCTGAGCTGAGACCTGGATGAAGAGAGGAAGCCACCTTGTGGAGATGCAGAAGAACCAGTTCAGGCAGAGTGTTTGCCTGTGTGAAGGTGGAACACAGTAGGTGTGTGTGCAGGATAAAAGAAAGTATATGTGGCTAGAGAATGACTGGGTGTGTGTGTTTGGGGGGGGTGTTGTATGGTAAGAAAAGAGGCATGTGCCAGGCAGGGTCTTGGAGGTCAAGGCGAGGAGCTTGCATCTAATGTTAAGAGCAACAGAAAGCTTTAGGGATGTAGAGGAGCGATGTGATTCAATTTACATATTCCAAAGTGCCCTCAAGAGGTTGCGTAGTTTGTTCAAGGTGAGACAAAGAGGAAAGAGGGGAGGTAAAATTGCTCACCTGGGACTTTTCAAACCCAGGTCCCTCTGCCTTTAAACCCCTTCCCTGCATGGTGTACTGTTTTACTTGAGCACCAGTATTGAGAGTTTGGAATGAAAGACTGTAGAGAGGATGGTAAGATGGAAAGATGGTAAGAGAGGAAAACCAGGCTGTAAAACGCTAAAGCCAAAGGTTCCATTGTTTTAGGAAAATCAAACAGGTCAGTTAGTGACAGCTACTGGACTCTGGGACAGCTCACCTTTGAGTGGTGGGCCCGTGTGTCCCTAGCAGTGTTGACCCTCAGTTCTACCTCTGTGACCAGGCCACAGTGAGGAGGCTCTTGTCTACACAGTCCACTGGGCAAAGCTCCGTTTCTGAGTCGTTGTGTGCAAACAGGGCTGGTTGGTTTGGGTGTGCCGAGGCTGTTGCTGAATTTTCCCTTCCTTCTTGCTCATGACCTGTCTAGCCACTGTTGTTCTCGTGAGCACATCCTAAGTGCAAAACGCAGCAAGCTTTGGAAGATTGACAGGCAAGCTGTATACATTAAATTCTTCACCCTGCTCTGCTAAATCAACAACCACACGCGGCATGTGGTGAGGGAAAAAGAGAGCGAGAATACTGAAGATTTTTGTGTGTGTTGCATTTTCTCCTCCCCTCCCCTCCCCTCCCCTCCCCTCCCCTCCCCTCCCCTCCCCTCCCCTCCCCTCCCCTCCCCTCCCCTCCCCTCCCCTCCCCTCCCCTCCCCTCCCCTCCCCTCCCCCCTCCCTTCCCCTCCCCTCTCCTCCCCCCCCCCCCCCAGCCCATCTGTGAAGCTTGAATTCTTATGCAGCCTTAGTCACGTTCTGGGTATTGTGCATCACTCCTAAATCTCTCTGCTTCTGTCAGTTGTTTACCAGTTCCCTTCGGCTCCCTGCTCTGTATCACATTATTGATCAGTCAGCCCGGGGCGGCTCAGGTTGGGAGGAGAGAGAGCGCTGGGAAAGGAACGCAGGAGTAGAGAATAGCTGTGGCCCATCAGCTAAGATGGTTCCAGAAATAGCCAGGCCGAGGACAGCTCCGCTCCCAGCCGCCAGGGTGGGATTTACGCACTTCGCTGAGATTCTCTGCTGAAATGTATCCCACCAGCTGCTCCTGCAGTTGCTGATGGCTGGTGGTGGCCACAGTGGGCCTGCCACACCTTTGGAGAAGGGGTTGGGAGCAGTGGTTTGGGGCATGCCAGGCTCCTAACAGGGAGATGAGATTAGTCAGAGCCTGTGAGGCCTCCCCAGCTGTGGGGCCGCTGTGCTCTTTTTAAACTATGACCTGGGCACTTCACACTCAGCCTCCTTTCCCGAAACCTCTTTAATAAGGTGGAGGGATAAGTGATGAGAAATGGTGATATTTCACCCCCTGTCTGTCTGTTACTTTGTTGTTGTTGCTGTAGTTTATTGTACACACAGACTTCTTTTCTCTGTTGCACCTTCTGTTGGGGCATTCAGCTGCACAAAGCTCTCAAACTTATAATACTCAGGTCTTATCTGGGACCTTCACTTACCAAGGCACCTGTGCACAGTGGCTGTGTCTAAGTCTGTAGTATAAACAAATGCAGCTTTTCTACAGACTCTGCCCCTCGGTGTGCCAAGCCTGTGTCATGTTGAAAATGCGGTTTCTCATGGTGACCCATCTAGCCAGGTGGCCCCGCTCAGAATGAAATGATTTTGCACAGGCTCTCAGATTCTGACACCAAATGCCCTCCAGTCACTGTACCTCCCATCGCAGGGGTTGTATTTGCACCTTGATTCTCCCCCGATGCCCTGTCGGGGAGCCCCTGTAATTTGCCACATGGGTGGCCTTGTTCTGACACACAGCGCTCACTGAATCGACTTTTAAAGGCTTCTTCCAAAATGTGTCTACTTCATTTGAAAATTTCTAAGTGTTTAAACTGTAGGTGTTTAAAAAAGTTAAGATGTTTATAGTTTTCAGACCAGGGAGTCTTAGGAAACAGGCAAGACAAAAGATCAAGGGGAAAAAGAAAGAGTGTTATTTATTCTGTTATCTGTCATGATGTAGGGTGGGGGCGGGGGCAGGAAGACAGCTTTCTCCTATACATCCCAGCTTCTGTTGCCCTGAATATAAATACAGCTATTCAAGACGACTTTCACCTTCTTCTTGGTAGGCTAGTCAATGAGATATAAGATAGGAAAAGCAATTTTATCACGTAAGTGAGGGTCTGGCTGGAATGCGGTTTCCTCCCCTCCGTGCTCAGAACATCTGATTCACCAGGTCAAGTCTGGACTGAGAGTCTGCATCTTAATAAATGCTTATGCTCAGTAATTCTGATGTAGACTGCCTGGGGATCACAACTCTAGAAATCCTAGTTTAAATTTGGGTTTTCCCCCCCAAAGTGCTATAATTTGGAACCCTTGTGAAGAGAAGAAATTAGGGAAAATCGGCGGCAGCACCCCTGTCCTCCGTGATGGTTTAGAGGGCTCCAGGATTAGTTTATTTCAGGACATGTGTTGCTGTTTTGCTTGAATTTGTAGCACAGTTACTGCTTTTTATGTAAACTCCATGCTGAGGCGTGGATGGGACAATTTACACTAGCTCTGGAGAAAAGCAGGTCAACTATAGACCGTGATGGGGGAATGTTTGTCCTACTGTGTGCTCCTGAGGTCCTACTGTGTATCTGGGGCAGCCATTTCCTTGTTGCAACCCAGATTAGATCCATGTTTCCTTCCTTTATGCTGTGTAGAACCTTAGAGTGCCCTGAAGTACAGTCTGTGGCACCGTCCCCCCCCCCCCCATCAGTCCTGATTCTCTTTTGTCAGCATTTCAAGTTCACTTAACCTACATCGCCACCTACTGTCCGCCCATATCCCTAAGAAATTCACTTGGGGTTGGGTGGAGATAAAGGCTGAGAAGCTAACCCATGAATACAAAGAGTGGTTGTGAATGCACCTCCACGGGCCCCTATGTAGGATGCTCGATTTGCAATAGTTTATTTAGAGTGGCAGCATTTCTATCCTTATGTCTAAGGTTGCCCTTTATTTCAATCTAGAAGCAAAGCCAAGTTCTGACTGAAAGGAAAACAAACCTCTCTCCACCTCTTGTCCAAGGCCCTGTTTGGGACTTGAACATTTTTACTGACTTGGGAGTTAATGTTGGTTCCAGTTGTGAACAAGGGTCACATTGGGCCTTTGGAGTGCTCCAGACAGTGACCAAACTAATTTATGGAAGGAAATCTAAAAGCCCTTTGCCCTGATCCTTTGTTTCCTTATGTTGGTGTCTTTTTCCCCTGGAGATGTTTCCACCTTAGGTTGAACTGGAAATATTCCCATAGCACACCCTTTTCTGATTCTGTTAAACAGAGTAAGCCTTCTTTAAAAAACACCTACTGGTGGTTATAGGCCCTGGACCTGGAGACAGAAGTCATCCTACGGTTTCTCTCTGGCTTCATTCTTGACCATCCCCTTCCATGTGTTTGTTCTTTATTTAGTCTTGTACTGAAACACACCAGTTCCTGAGCTTCCACCTTGAGGCAAGACCTACTTTTGCATGTTGTCAGGTCACAGGATAGCATTCTAGGAAACAGATATTTGCATAGATGTAAAATCTTGCTCTTGTAAATTTTGGATTTAGGCAGCATGTTTGCAAGTTCATTTGTTGGAGCCTAAAACTGAATATTTATATTATATCTGCATTACAAGCCCAGGGAAGGCTAAATAGAGTCTTCACTGAGCAACATTAGCTATAGAATGATTTTAGGTATAGGTTAGATGTTAGTGATGTAGATTAGATGTTTGATATTAGATATAGAATGACTACCAAGGGGAATAAAATGGGGCTAGTACAATCCCTTTCCTTTCCCTTTTTTTTTTTTTTTTAATTGATTTTTGAGAGAGAGAGAGAGATTGATATGAGAGAGAAACATCAGTTGGTTGCCTCCCACATGTGCCTGGATTGGGAATTGAACCCGCAGCCTGGGTGTGTGCCCTGACCTGAATGGGACCCGCCGCCTTTTGGTGCATGGGACGACACTATAACCAACCGAGCCACACTGGCCAGGTCACGATCCCTTTTCTCTTTCCCCCTCTTTTCTCTACTATCTAGGGTAGAGATTGGAAGTTTTATAACCAAGAATATGTCTAACTCTCTCATCTTTGTTCTCCTAACAAATTTTCTTCCATTAAAAAAATTTAAAAAGTGATTAAAGTACCTCTATCTTAGCAGTTCTTCATAAAGCCTATCGTATACCATGTGGTGCTCTTATATCATGATAATAATTGATATTTAAAAACGTATGGGCTAACATCCTCCCTTAAATACATTACTTCATTCTCATAACATGAGTTCTTATCAACTACTTTATCATCTAGGAGAATGTGGGTGCACTGATATTCCTCATAACTATATTTATACTATGGAATCGAAGTCTTACGTGTTAAGCCATTATTATTATAACGTTCCTAATAGCCGCCATCGATGGCGCACTCACCGGCTGCCAGGCCTTCGGCAAACGCCATTGCGTGCGTTACTTAATTTAATTTTCAGAATAGCTCTGAGAGGCCAGTGCTGCTCTTTCTGCTCCACAGAGGAGGCAATTGAGGCACACAGACGTTGACTTGACCTTAAGACAGACGCTTAAGTAACTGATGGGAAATGAACCGGGACCTGTGGTCAGCCTCCTTGCCAGGGTCGCATCCTTAAGCGCGTGGCTCAGATTCACTCGGGCTAAGCCCCTCTCTGACTCAAACGCTTATCTCTGCTCATTTTTAGAGTTTTGAGTTGCTGTTGACTCTTTCTTCTAAGAAGTTCCTGTAGCTAAATAGCCCAGTTCTGAGATTTCAGTCTTGCTTTACAGCCTGTTACTCTTTGTTCGGGAAGGACAGAGGAACCGTACCTGCCAGGGTGTCACTGTGCAGGGGGAAAGGCCGCTTCCCTGCTCAGTACCCCCTTCACTTTTCCCGAGCCCCAGCTGCTCTGGCCAGCGCTGGCCTCTGCCTATCCCTGCGGGAGGGGGGTCGCTGCTGCTCCTTTTGCATTTCTGAGTAGCCCCTCCTGTGTGGCCCTAATGTCACCCAGGCAGGCCTAGCTCTCTGGGGTGAGGGATCCAAAATGCCCAGGCAGTGTCCCCTCCCCCCCTGCTTGGGCAGCTTTGTGGCTGTGCTGCTCACAGCGGAGGGCCTGGTAACCACAGAGCTGGTACCTCGAGCAATTGAATTGCCCTGCACATTGCTCTCTTCTTTCTAAAAAAGAGTCGTCACAGTCCTCAGACCTTTACCCCGACACTTGGAATAGAGTAGCCGTGTTTCTTAAAAACATTTCCTAACCCATTTGTTCCCAGAATTGACTCATCATGAGAAACACCTGGAGCATTTTCCGGGAAGAAGAAACGATTCTTAGAATTTAGAAATGTTCCTTTGCGTGAGTGCCTCCAGGAGGACTTGACAGTCAGGCTGTGTTGATCACATTTCAATAGTTTTTACAGTAGGGGAGTGAAGAAAAAGTTTGTCTCTCTTGGCTAGCAGGTTAAAGTTTAAATCCTCTCTGCTTTTGGGACCCTTGGCCATATTTCAGTCCTGGGGACAGCTCCTTTTAAGTGGGTGATTCCGTCCAATGGGCTGTTCAACTGAGGTTCTGGCTAGGAGTTGTCCATGGGCAGGCGGCCGGTCCTTATTGGGAAAGGCTTCCAAGAAGCAGCTGCTGGAGGGAGGAGGCAGTGCTTTATCCAAAAGATATGAAGCCCATAGGCATCTGTGCCCCACGCCCTCCACTAGCTTCGTTCGGTTAGCAGCCATCCCATGAGCACTGTGTACATGTTGCGGAGAGTAGTGAGCGCCAGAGATTTGCTGCTGAGTAGATGTGGTCTCTTCCTTCATGAAGCTTACTAGTTAGTGCTAGAGACAGGCACTGAAGACATTAATACACTAGTGCAACGTTAGACACTTAACATCCTGAGTGCCATGAAGGGAAATGTCAGTGTGCAAAGGTGTAGGACCAGAAGACCTGTCCTACTCTGGGTGGCTGTGAGGTGTCAAGGAAGGCTCTCCTGAGCAGGTGGCATTGGAGCTGAACTTGGAATGCTGGGTAGGAGTTCACTAGGCTAAGAGAGAGGGGTGTGCAGAGGAACTTTAAAGAACGTAAAGTGACTGTGGCCGAAGCAGGGAGAGGGGTGTGGAGAGGGGCGGCAGGTGAGGCTGGAGAGGCGGGGCAGGGGCAGGTATTGCAGCTGTGGTCAGCCGCGGTAAGGGTTTTGCTCATCTCAGAAGCAACTGGGCTTGTGTCCTTTCACCTCGATGCACCCATGTCCTCAGCCTTCTCACCTTTATGCCTATCTGTCCTTGCCCTTTACCTGAGCGGCTCACTGAGCTCTAGCGCCAGCTGGAGGCAAGGAGGTGCTGAGGGGCAGTGGAGGTGGGCTGGAAACCCGCTCAGGGCTGGCTCTGCAGACCACTCTCAGTGAGCAAAGGGAGGCAGGTGAGAAGGGCGTTCTCCACAGGCTGGGCACATTGCCTCGCCCTCCTCCCCGCCCCCCTTTCTCTTCCCCACTGCCTCTTGTCCCAGGCCTGTTGTCCAGCCTTGTCACTCTGGCCACTGATTGCAAAGCTGCAGCAAGTGGGATCATGTGCCTTGGGATGTGGGTGGGCTCTGCAAGAAAGGAGAGACCACCACATCTGCACGCATAGATACTCTTCAGCCAGCCCCGGCTTCGCTCCGAGACGAGCAAATCGTCTCTAAGTGTTTTTACGCATCAGCGGTCTAATAAGGAAAACTTGTATAAAGACTAATTATTTTTATGCTTCCTTTATAGAACATGAAAGCATTTGAGTTTCTGTTGCTTGTTCTGGAGCATGAATGCAAGACCCAGGGATATCAGCTTTACAGATTTGTTTCTCTGTTCTCAGAACAGGTTTAAAACAGAGCGAAATGCCTACCCACACGCCTTCTTGGGTGACAGGTGTTTTCAAAATATCTGTCTTTTTTTTAAGGGAGCCACTGAGCAGAGAGAAGTCAGTGGGGATGGACATTAAGGGATTGTAATGCAGGTGGCTTTCGGATCACCACTGTCATGGCCATTGCCAAGGAGGCATTTGTTAGATGCCAACTCCTGTTTAGTGTCGCTGTGAGTTGTGTCACATAATGAGAATGACAAAGTCACAGTCTTGGCCCTGGGGAAATTTCAATCTGTGAGGTAGCCTCAATTCATATACATTTGAAAAGGGCATGAAGTAACCAGAGCCAAAACAGGAGACTGAGAGAGCTCGGATCCATAGGTCAGCGGACTTGAGGTATTTCTGTTACTTTTAAGGTAAAGGTCAGAACAAGTCTGGGTCGCTGCTGTCTAAGCCGGGGTAGGGGAGCTTGTGCTGTAGAGACAAACTCCATACCTTAGTCATTTAACACGGCAGATTTATTTCTCACTCCATACTTTGTATCCATCACAGAATGGCAGGGGCATCCTTAATTAGGGACCCAGGCTGACCGACCTCGCCATGTGCAAAGTTGCTGGTCACCCTAGAAGGAAATTGGGGGAATTGTGACTGGCCTTGAAATGTTTCTGCTGAGAAGTGGCCCTAATTCCTCCCACATCCCATCAGCCCAGGCTAGTCACGGGGGGGGGGGTAGCTCCAGGGAACAAGCAGGTGCGGTCCTACCACGAACCCTGAACGAGGGAAATCAGGTTCTTGGTGAGACAGTGGGAAACTCCTGATCAAACGTGATAATAATTATTCTAGCCACAGTCATTGATCAATCTGCCAATCCAATAATAATAACAGTTACTTATCAGTAATGGAACACATACTATGTACCAAATGCTATACTGAGCAATTCACATCCATTATTACATTTAATTCTTTAGCAACCTGTGAGGCGAGCTCTGCTATTAGCTCTTTATTTCAATGATGAAATTGAAACTGGGAGTCTTTACGGATCCAGCCTAAGGTCACACAGCAGAGCTACGATTCCAACCGACTCCCTTCTAATTTAAGAGTTGGAGCACTTCTCCGAGATTCCTATCATGTAATTGAAGTCTATTGATTTATTTGCATGGAGCTGGAAAATAGAGTGATTTCTGACCCGGTCACTTAGAATTGCTAAGGAGCAGCTCTGCTTTGCTTAAAAGCCATCTCTGGCTTTGTTGGTTTTTAGAACCAAATGGATTATTTTTCTTTGTGTAAGCTACTCTCCAGATGTTTTCTGCTTCTCTTTTCATGTCTTTGTGGCACTACCTTAGATCACTAGGGCTTAGAATATCTTGTGACCGTGCCCCATAAAACACTAGGAAAGGCTTCTAGTTGAAGAATTCTTTAAGAAAACTTAGACACTTGTTTCAAATTCACTTATAATTATGTTTTCTAAAATTATTTTTCAGATGTGTGTTTTCTCCCATTTGTGAATTAAGTCTCTCTCTTTTGTTTTAGAACATTTTATTCATAATTTTGCTTTCCAATATATCCCCAATGTCTAGAAAAATACTTGTACATATTACTTGTACAAATATATCCTTAAAATGAAAGAATAAGTCAATGAAGTGTTGAGTTTCATGTTCAGAGTTCAGGATCTTCTTCAACTCTTCTGCCCTGACTCTGTCACCATTTTTTATTATTTTAAGTTTTTATTGATTTCAGAGAGAGGGAGGGAGAGGGAGAGATAGAAACATCAATGATGAGAGAGAGCCATGGATCGGCTGCCTCCTGCACGCCCCCAGCTGGAGATCCAGCCTGCAACCTGGGCATGTGCCCTGACCAGGACTCCAACCATGACCTCCTGGTTCATAGGTCAAAGCTCAACCACTGCACCACACCTGGCTAGGCTTTCACTAATGTTTTGACAGATAATTCTGTACTGATCACCCTGTCTCTTACTTGCTCCTGTTGCTTACTGGCTGTATGATTTCAATGAGTCGTGTGACCGGTTTTCTCACCTGTAAAAAGGGAGGAATGACAAGACTCTATTTTTTTTAGGTTTTAGTGAGTATTAAATAATTTCATGCTGAAGAGTACTGAGAATACTGTCTACCACAATGAAAGAGCTACTATCTCTTTGTCCTTTGTCTTAGGAATAAAAATGTTCCTTCAAATTTCACTTTTCAAGTTCTTTCTTACACTGAATTATACCTAGAATTTCATATGCTCCCTATAAGAATTCATGCACGGGGGCTTAGTTGCGTTATTACCATAGAGTTAGTCATTTCTTTCTTTAATCTGATCATTCATAATCTGTTCAGGTTATTGTCCTGGAGAGTGGTGTTTTGGTAAGACATGCATTCTTTCTGGCTTAAATATTTGTTGCTGGGATACAATGGAGCTTGATTATTTTGGCTCCATGCAGAGCAACACATTCATTCATTGATTTATCACTTTATTCATTCAACAAATATTTATTGAGAAACAGAAAGATAATTATATAGGCTCTTAGAGCTACAAAGAATCTTAAAATCTTTTAGGCCAAATCTACCCTCGTTTCTACACTTTTCAAGCTAAGCATGTGAAAGATCAGTGGTAGAACCGGCTTCCTCGGTGTTCACGTTGATCAGAGGGAGCAGCAACTGACGCAGCATTTCAGTGATTTCCTGCCTCGTCCCCTCAGCACAGAAGGGAGGCGCTCCCGTGCAGTTAGGAGCGAATGCCCTGTAGGTTTTCTTAAGTACTAATTTAAACATTTTGAATCCGTTATGAAGAACACTGATTCATACCTAGTCTGTTACGGCTGACTCTGAGTGTGTATTGACCTGAGGAGAGGCTAGCGTGCCATGTCCCGAGTTCTGCGGCCTGCCAATCTCATGTCAGGAGACCTGAATGGTCTTGCAGAAAGGACGCCAGAAGACCTAGTATATCTGTTTCCTGTGGTGGTCCTGAAAATGACCATACACTGGGTGGTTTACCACAACTCATTTATCCTTTCAAGGTTCTGGGGCTCAGAAGTCTGAAGTCAAGGCGCCGACAAGGTCGTGCTCCCTCCAGAGACTCTAGGGGGAGACTCCCTTCCTTGTCTCGTCAGCTCCTGATGGCCGTCAACATCTCTTGGCTGGTGGCTACATCATTCCCGTCTCTGCTCCATCATCACACAGCCTTCTTCTCTGTGTGTATTGCCTCTTCTTTGTGCCTAATTCATAAGCACACATGTGATTGTGTTTAAATCCCTCCTGGCTAACCCAGGATAAGTTTCTTCTCTCAAGATGCTTAACTTAGTGAAGTATTTTGTCATATAAAGTAATATATTCACAGGTTGTGGGGATTAGGGTGTGGACTTCTTTCAGGGGGTGGGGGAGGTTCCCTTCAGTCTACTAGGCCTGGGATCAAGTTCTTGTTCTTTGACTAACTATCTATAATTGGACAAGTTATCACATCTCTCTGAAATTCAACTTTCTCATCTGCAAAATGAAGATAATAATACCCAATTTACAGAGTTATCATGGGAAACAAAAGAGCTAAAATATATATGAAGTTACTTAACACAGTTCTTAACATAATTAGTTGCCATAGTTCAGGCATTCAGAGGGTAGAACAGATTTTGAACTAATTTACTTTAAAGAAAATGGTAAGGCTGACCTATACTCTGTCAAGAATTTGTTAAAGTTTTATGATTTGGTTGAAAAGAAATATGATTGAGTAACCACAAAATGGTTTTATATTTAGTTAACCCTTATGCATAAAGCAGCCACGAAATGGTTTTATAGTCAGGTAACCGTTATATGTCAGCCATGTGTCATTTAATAATAATTTCATCCTGTCTGCTTTCGGCTGCTTTCTACCCACTAGCATCTTTGGTAACATATGACTATGTGATGTCAAATTCTTTAAGTAATAACGAATGATAGTTGGAGTAACAGATCTGTGAAATCTTGGTGTCACAGGCTTGCAAAAAAAAAAATGGGAGGACACATCTTTGGCTGGATGAAAATAAATGGGCAGTATAGGATTTATCATCTACGTTTTATAGGATTCTTGTTTGAGTTATGTACTGAAAGATTCATATCCCAGGCTCTTTCTTAATTGGACTGCAATTTCTCCATCCAGAAGTAATAACACTCATCAAAAAAATATTGCTGCAAATGGAATGCCCATGTTTTGTGGTAATACATGGTGCTGATTTTATTGAGTTGTGATTTGGAAAAGCTCTGTCTCTCTGAATTAGGAGACAATTGAAGAAGTGTTGCCACATTCACAGATAAGAACAGCCTGAAGTCAGATTTTTCAGAATTTAACCTTTCAGTAGGTTCCTCTGTAAATTCTTATTTTTTGTCATTTCAATTTCTGCAGTCACACCTTTTCTGTACCTTCTTGTTTCATACTTTTTCCTACTTATATACTTTTGCCCCTACTGGCTTCTGCTTCTCCTTACTATGGAAAGAACATTGACCTTGACTATGCATTATATTCCATTCAGTGAGCTATATAGTAAAGTCGATGTGTGGGTGACGATTGGAATTGGCAGTAGGCACAGCAGCCGGCCATGTGGCCGTCCAGGTATCTTCCAGCTCTAGCATTCCATGGACTTACACACTTCTGGATATTAGCTCCTAAATTTAAGATCATACACGCTATAGCTGAATTTAATCACGGCTATTCTGCATCCCTGATTCTCCACCTTAAAGAAAACATTTTTTAAAAATTATTTTATATATTTGTTTACTAGGTTGTTAAAAGAAAAATAATAAAGCTATTAAGCCTAGGTTTTTCATGAGACTATGAGCATTTTGTGTGTGTGTGTGTATGTACAATGAGATTATTGTTTTTACTCAACCCTTTAGAGGTCTTCAGAGTCTCCAGGTAAGTTTATTTCTTTAAGACCTGGCTACCTCCTTTTGTACAGTCATTTTACATCTTCCAAAGAATGGTGACAAGAACACCTTCTTGGGTCCTCATAAACATCTCGTCCGCGCACCGTTTCTATCCCTTTACAACCTCTTCCAAATCATATCCAAAATGGCAAAAAAAGGGAAGCTAATATAGTTTTAAATGTCAAATTGTATACTCTCTATGAATGTTTTCCATATTTGAAATGGCTGGGGAATTATCTTGCCTCCGCCCACAATAATTTAGACGAGAGGAATCAAATAAGGGTCATTTCCTCCACCTCCTGGGATTGCAAAAGCTCTGTTTTCTTTTGCTCCTGATCCGGTCTGCCAGTTGCAAAGCTATTCATTGTAGTGGAGAAATGCATATGGTTAATTATGACAGTCACGATCAGTTCTTTACACTCTTTGCTGCTGTTACGGGATTTAAATGCCATAATGTATGTCAGAAGGGCAAAAGAATGTCTCTGCGTTTTCTGCTTACAGATGCTTTTATGACTGGGTTTTGCTCATAAACAGGTGGTTATCAGTTACCCTCCTTCCATGAATTCATTTATCTCCCCCATCTCCTTACCTGGGCTCCCCGATGTGTCCTTAAGCACAAGTGTTGAGATTCCCAGTAACTGAGGGAATCTCAGGTCCTGGACAGAGTCCCTCGAACATGTTGGACTGAACATGAAACTGCTCATGGGCGGGGGCGGGGGCGGGGGCGGTGGCTGAAACGAATCTAGTTGGTTCCCGAAGCCGCTCAGCCCTCTGCCGTCTGCCCCCTCTCCCTCCTTCGCTCTCTCAACTGTTTTCTACCCCGTCAAAACGTTCTCAGCGTTGCCTCTGAAACACGGCGCCCAGTTTCTTCGCGCCTGTTGCTCTCGGGTCCATAGCATGTCGTGAAGATGTTGCATGTGGACGTGAATGTATGTGCTGTTGATTCCTGGTTGCTTCCTTCCTGACGCTGTCAGTTGAATCCACAGAGTAAACACGTTTCCACCCCGTCGTTGCCGGGGACAGCTGAGAACCAGGTAAGATAATCTCTTCCTTTCAGCCCACCTTGCTTCTCTGCAGCTCCTGAAAGGTAGGTGCGAAGAGGCTCGTGGAGAATGAGACCGTCTCTGTGGAAGTGCCTTTCCCCCCTCGAGCGTATCTTGCTCAAGCAACACATTTCCAGTTAATGACCATCTGGTGAAGCTGCCAGCCTTTAGCCCTCCTAATTCTTAACTGTCTGAAAAAATGTACCCAACCTGCCAGGGCTTATGCCTGAATTATAAACCATGAAGCATAATAAAGTCATTAACTTTCCACATGTCGGGTTTGAGTTGAATTGCATCTTGCCCAGAGTTTGATGGCCTTTCCCCAGCACTTAAGAGAGCGGCCTGTGCGCTGTTCAGAAAGCCCTTTGTCACGTCTCAGAGAGCCATTAGCCTGCCTGGCTGCCTGGACTCCGGCATCGGCAGGTCCGGGAGGAGAGAAATGTGAAATAAAGAGCGCGAAGGAGCGGGCCTGAGGCTCGCTGGGGAAAGGGAAGGCCGCCGCTTCGCAGGGAGGGCGGGCGGGCTGAAGCTCTGCATTCGGGCACCGTGCCTTTATCCTGAGAATCGCTGCGCTTTGCATTGGGGCACTTTTGGATAAAAGCGTCAACTTTACAACCCTCCCCCTGTGTGTTCCCCCACGATCAGAAACCGTCATATTCTGCACATGTCAGTGGAATGTGGTTAGAGGGAAGCCACGTTTTTGGAGAACCAGGTGTCAGTGCTGTCAGATTCCTGCGAATAGGCGCATTTAGATGCACTTTTTCTGAGAAAGAAAGGTCACTCGCCACCCTACTTGTGAAACTGTCAGAGGATTTAGGAGAGAACTACGGTAGGCTGTCATTTCACACTGCAGAGGAAGTCTGGTTTGCAGGAAATCTGCGGTATTGCAGTAAATAAGGGATATTAATAGAAGTCCACCCCCAACCTCTCCGGGTAAGAGTGGATCTGTCTAGAATTTAAGGAAGAAAGGCACCTAAAGGGTTACCCAGTGTTCAGTCCTACGGCAACATGAAGGTGTCCTCCTGGATGTGGAAGGGAAGGTGGCCGTTGGTGCGTATTAGATGTTTGCCGTCCTGTGTGCTCGCATCCCTTCTTGCCCCCCGATTCCTGTCTATTTAGTGAATAGACTTCGGATGGGACGGTGTTCGGGGATCTTCTCCCGTCGAGAGACAAGGCTAATGTTGGGTGTGCCATGTTATGGCATGGATGGATGGATAAAGGATGCCACCCAAAAAAGCTATTTTTAGAATTTCCGGCTTTCTGAAGGCTCCAGTTCAGGGGCTGGACAGCCTTGAAAAGATAGGGACGCGCGCCCTCTGGTGGTCAGCATGCAGACGTGCTGCTACTAAGCCCCTGAGAGACATGTGGGCTATGCTCTGAAGAAGGGAGGGAAATGCCATTAGATCAGTGAATTTCAGAATAATTTATTTATTCCAGATTATAAATGAGGTTATTGATGGATCGGTCACCCCCAAGCATTTTCAAAGGAAGGAAGAAAGGAGTCTTTAAGGTATTAGGAGTCTTCTGAAATTGTCCAACCCGTTTATTAAACTCCTGCTGTGGGCCTGGTGGGGCACTAACAAAAACGCCAGCTCCCAGGTACTTTGTAGGTGGGGTTGCATTAAAACTGAGAGCCGGATGTCAGGAATAATTATTTATAAAAAGCGAGTAAACGATGTTTCTGTTGGCAAAGGCGGTTAGAGAAGGGAGGCTGCCTCCTTGCTGATTTGAGCACCGTGGAGGTGGGGAAGGTCAGCTATGCCTCGAAGAGCGGGTAAGATTGGGCTAAACGAGGGAGATGGACGTGAACATTCTCATCAGAGGGGCCAAGGGAGCAGGGATGGGTTTGCATTTGATGTTAGTATCAAGGAAGAGTGGAGAGTTGGCAAATGAATAAGAAATGAGTTATGAAAACATTTAGAGGCCTAATGTAATTTGAATGAAAGAGGCATTTTCTTTTTTTTTTTAAAAGATGTTTTGTTTTTTAATTTTTAAAATTTATTGATTTCAGAGAGAGGAAGGGAGAGGTTGAGAGAGAGAGAGAACCATTAGTGATGAGAGAGTCATTGATCGGCTGCCTCCCACATGCCCTCAACTGGGGATCGAGCCCGCAACCTGGGGCATGTGCCCTGACCAGGAATCGAACTGGGATCTCCTGGTTCCTAGCTTGACGCCCGGCCAGGCTCAAGGAGGCATTTTCAATAATCATTATGAAACTAGAGATAGTATAGCCTGTGGATATAAAGGGGTAGATCTATGTTCAAATCCCAGGTCTGACACTTATGTGAGTCCTTAGGCAAGTTACTTAGCCTCTCTGTGCCCATTTCACCACCTCTGTTAAACTGGGAGAGAATAGAATTTACTTGTAGAATCAGAGATACAGAAACATTGTCTAGACCCCAGATGTTTGAGTTGAAAACAAGGGAAGTCTGAGTTCTCCCAAAGCTACCTCTCACCCTGGCGGTGAGTTTCCGGCTGCTTGGTGTGCAGAAGGACCTGTTGGCAGAGACATCATGGAGATTTATGAACCAGATGAGTAGTCGGACCAGGTGGCACCAGGGCCCTGCATCCCATATTTGGTGATTCTAAAAAGTCCATGATAACCCACAGAAACCTAACTGAGATGTGCAAGTAGTAATGACACCAGCTTACATTTTATGTTAAAGAAAATTCAAATTGACTCAAAACATTCTGTTCTATGTAAAAAGAAAAAAACAAAGCACTTTAATTAATGCATCCTCTAGTTGGAACGACCACCTCCAGCTGTGCTTCTGCACCTGGCCCAGGAAAGGAGTAGAACTGGAGGGGCAGGAAGGGATGGGCCTAGAGCCAGTAAGCCAGCGCTTCAAAGTTGCTGAGCAAGATCCCATCCTGAGTGTGCAAGGGGGCGGAGGACGCAGGGAGCAGGAGACTTTAAGTGGAATTCACCCCCTTTGCCCCTCTGAGAAGCGGAGGTGGGAAGCAGTGCTGGCAGAGGCGCAGGGGAGAGAGGCACCTAACCCGTCCACAGCGCCCGCCTTGTCGGGCCACGTGTGGAGCAGGGAGGCAGAGCTTGGAGTTCAGAGGGGATTACGAGGCAAAGCACAGTCACTTCCCTTTAGCTCACTGAAACAGGCCGTGGAGGGTTATGCTAACACGCCTGTAGCCAGACATGGGAGGCAGGACACCGCAGAGACCTGGGAGAGAAGGGGACACCTGGCCGGCCAGGGCGGGAAGGGCGCGCAGCCCCCAGGCTCATCCTACAGAAGCGGGAACGAGCCGAGCCCAACTCCCCCAGGGTTAGGTGGTCTCGGTGACAAAGCTGCGATAATACCGGGGTCTTCGCCACAGTTTGGTATTGTCTCCAAGACACTGCGTGTGATGGAGCCCATGGGGATTGCAGGTTAGCCCAGGGGGTTAAACTAGCCACGGTTCATATGGATACAGGTTAAGATTTCTTGTATTCTTTTAACAAAAGCTTACAAACGAAAGGTAAAAATTAGAAAGGTATCGACCTCTATTCACTTCAATCGAGGTTTTCTATTAATGTTGCTTTAGAAGACTGTCATTAATACCAATGGCTGTTTCCATGCAGCTGTTGTAATTAAAATGATATATTTTAAATAAATACAGTGATGAAAATGTCTGCTGGTGGTCCCGTAGGAAACCCAGCAGGGAGGTGATTAGAATTGCCGGGGGAGCAGATGCTCTGTAATTCAGATCATGTGTCTGAAATACCACCATGACTTCGTAGAATCTGCTAAAATTGCAAATTGAAAATTTTCAGGGATGAGCACACCTTTTATAAAGAAGGAAGCTATGCATTAAAGTTATAAAGTCACGTAAAATATTATAGGGAAGCCCAGGCTGGTGTGGCTCAGTTGGTGGAGCTTCGTCCCATGCACCAAAAGGTTGCTGCTTTGAATCCCTGGCCCAGACACACCCGGGCTGCGGGCTCAACCCCCAGTAGGGGCACGTGCAGGAGGCAGCCGATGTTTCTCACATCGATGTTTCTCTCTCTCTCTCTCTATCCTCTCTCCCTTCCTTTCTCTCTAAAATCAATAAAAACAGATTTTTATTTAAAAAAGCTCTATAAAAATATATCACAGGAAATAATGAAAGGAAGTGAAGAAAATTAACATGCTTCTCCTGTCTTATTTCAAATAAAGTTTTATGAGCAATTTCCAGAAGAGTTAAGTGGTTGTAGGTCACACTTTGACATTCTCCAAGGTTTTGTATTTAGTTTCTTTGTGAGCTGAGACATAGAACTAGACAGATAGCCTTTTAAAAAAAATCTTTTGTTTCCCTGATGATGGAGAGACATAGGAAGCAGGAAACCCTTTGGAAATTGTTGGGGATTGGGACCGTGCAGCACGTGGTACCCCTTCCGAGTTCATTATGAATTGAGATAAACACAGGAGTCAGATGGGTACAGATCCAAATAGGCCCCTCATTCAGAGATGCACTGGTAAATATTTTATATTTCGGGGGAACCTGATTTTTAGTGTTTATAGATTTCTGTGGTGTCAATACTGCCATCTTGGTCAAATTCAAGCTACCAACGTGATGTCACTGAATTCAGAACTGAGTAGAGATTGTCACACATTTGGCTCTTGCGAGCCAGGACAAACAGTCTTTGGTCACCCATTCTCGAGTCCATGCCTCACAGAGGCTGTGTTGTAGAATGAGACTTAGGTGTCACAGCTAAGCAGTCTGATTAAACTACACGTCAGAAACCTCAGCTACAGTTCCTTCTTTGGCGGCATGCACTTAGGAGACCTTCAAGAAAGAGCAGAGCAGAAAGTGTGTTTGCGGCTGGGACCGTGGCACCCACAAGTCAGTGCTCTCCCAGGCTCTGCCAACCTGGAGAAGGGCAAGGGGTGTTTCTTGTATGGAAGGTCTCTCCAAATGGAAGGAGACAGAAAACATAGGGGAGGAAATGCTACCCCTTAGCAGAATCAGAACTACTCAGGGCGATTCCTAGAAAACCGTTTCAGGACTAGTGTCAGCAAGATTGGAGGCAGAACTTTATTTTAAACCTCTATTATTTCGGGGTATAGATACTCATAGCAAAATCATCTTTGAGGCTGGGAAATAGCAGCAATTTTGGCTTTCAGAAGGAACAGCAGCTTTATGGTAGCAATGAAAAATAGTTAGAGTATTATACCATAATGCCTTTCTTTCTTTTGGCAGAAGATGCAGAAGAATAGATTGTTGTTTAGTACCTTGCAATTAAATTATTTTTTCCCAGCTGATAGGAACTTTCCTTAAACAACTTCATTGCCTCAGAGCAGATGATGGACTACTTTGGTGAATATTTGAAATGGTATCTGACAAAAACAGGCGACGTGATCATCTTTCTTCTTTCCCATTGATGTTCGGGAGTCCCTGCCCCCAGATTTGTACCTCTTTGCTTCCACATCCATCATTGTTAACATGCCAATACTAGGGGAGAGGCCGCCTGGAACTGACGGCCTGAGTCAGTTTCTTCCTGGTGGAGGGTAGTTTATTATGCTTGTCACTGATGTGTTGCTATTTAACGCGGGACAGTTTTGTAATTAACAAGGACTATAAATTAGCTTGCTATTTTACCAGCTTGGGCCTAAGCGGTCACACTGATAGCTTATTTTTGAGTGTCAAAATTCTGGTTGTCAGCCAAGTGTCAGAAAGCACTTTTGTTGTTACCATCAGGCTAGAAGGGAAATCTTTAGTAAGAACCCCCCTTCTGATTCCGGTGGCTGTAACCTCAGGCATGTGTCTGTATCTGCCTCCCTTTGTGAGAATGTCCGGCCAGGTGTGGGGATTAAGACCCGAGGCTCTGAAGTCAGGTGGAGGTGATTTTAGTCCCGGCTCTGCCATTGAACAGACCTGTTAGCTAATTCATTCGACCATGAGCTTTCTCAAGTATAACATGGGAATGATAACACACCCTCAGAGGGCTCTAGTGAAGATTAAATGTGATTGTGTGCCCTGGCTGGTGTGGCTCAGCTGGTGGAGCATTGTGCACCGGGAGGTTGCCAGTTTGATTCCCGGTCAGGGCCGGATCTAGATCTCCAGTGGGGGGGTGCAGGAGGCAGCCGATCGATGTTTCTCTCTCATCGATGTTTCTCTCTCTCTCAAATCAATAAAAACATTTTTAAAAAATGTGATTGTGCATGTGACACATTTTGTAGAGGGCCACATGGACAGTAATTGATCAAAATAGGTTGACAATTACAACATTCATTCTTTTAAAAAATTTATAATATTGTAAAATGTGTGTAACTTTCCGGTTCATGCACAGCCACCACTGTGCATGTTTGAAGGCCGACTCCAGAATTTCGGCAATACTTTTCTTCCCCAGGAAACTCCTATTAACAAAACAAGCGATTTACTTTCCCATCCCATAGCTTCTCAGGTTCTGATTTATTTCTTTGCTTTGCTGCTACCCTGCCTTCTGGTCTTCCCAGTCCTCAAGGTCCTCGTTTCTTCCATTCTTCCCCATGTAACCTTCCGATCTAGGGAAACGATGTAATACACTCTCTCATAATCAAGAAAGCACTATGAGTATTCTTGAGGCATTGCAGCAGAGGTTGTCTCAGAGTATAATGTCAGGACTCAGGCCACGGGGGAGAGAGGTATTTTTTTGTCAATAGACTCCTTTAGGTACCTATGAAATCACAGTCATATTTGTAGCTATCTGCTCTGAGCAGTCCATATGGCAGCCTTTAATTATACCTGTTGGAATAATTCACTTAGCCGAGGTCAGGCATCCTCCGATTACATGTTCTGCTGCCATTTCCTAGTTGTCAACTATCCTTGGCAGCTGTCATCAGCCACATTCGGTGTTTCTAATTTTTAGTGGCTCTGATCCTGCCCCGAGTTTCCGTAGCATGTGCTTCAGGCTTGTGAGACAGGCTTTGCCTCAACCGAATCAGTCGTCAGTGTGTGGCCCTTGCCTTGGCCTGCTAGTCGCCACATTCTACGATAGGTCATCTCTGCAGGTGAGCTCAGCTCCCTCTCCTAGCTTTCCTTTTCCTTCATTTCACAAAAGTCTACGCAGAAGATCAGTCAATCAGCAAAAACATCTGCGAGCTTCCTCCCCAGAATGGGCCGTATTTCAGCGGGAGGTGAGTTCAGTCCGGTTCAATCTACCAGTAATATTTGGAATGCCAGCAATGAATCAGTTGAATTATTGTTAATTGAGCACCTACTGTGTTACAGACTGACAGCCATTTGCTTGCATATTTGATTATATGTGTTAGCTCGTTGAGTCCTCTCAACAGTTCTGTGAGATATGCAGTCTTTTTGATCTTCTCAGATGAGGTTGAGACTCAGAGGTTAGATACTCTGTTCAAGGTCTGTAACTCGTAAGCCAAGAATAAAACTAAAAGTTCTGCCTTCATGGTCCCAGCTTTCTCCCCTTCCCCCAAACCAGGTTTTTGCTAAGCACTAGGTTGGCTAGAATGAAAAATAAAATGAAAAATACAAAAGAAACACAGCACCACGGCTCCTGGTCGCCATCACATGGTTTACAGTTTCTCAGGGTAGAGTGATGTTTGTTTTCTACCGGACCATTCAAAGTTCAGTGGAGACACATGTTTTTGATATTATGACTTTGGTAAAGATAACTAAAAGAAACAAGACAGAAACCTACCTGCCAGAGTCATCTTCCAAAATTTTTCAGTCTCTTCTGATAAAGGTGCAATGAGACGTAGGAAGGCACCAGCATTTTCCAGCTTTACTGTTAGAATAAAAACTAGAATCCCAGTGTCCGTTGTGAGGCACACCTGTGTATACCTGAACTGTGTGCCTGCGATTTTATCTAAGAATTTGGTATTTACTCCTAGAAATTGAGATCAGGAGAAGGAACAGTTTCAGCACAGAGCAAAAATAAAGCCAGTTTTCTATTGAATTCTAAGGTCCCAGAGGCAATGCATGTTGCTGTCCAAAGTCGTTTGGATAAAAGGTATCAGGTCCTATTTTTTAAATTAAGTGACAACATAGGTTTGAGTCTGGGGCATTGGTCCACTGGAGATTCATTCACTGTTATAGATCTTTCTAGAATACACGGGTTTTTCTTATAGCCCTTTCAAGGAGAGCTGTTATTGAGATGCCATGGGCTTCGTGGTCACAGCATTTTATCGATAATCTTTCTATGGAATTCGGCCTGAAGATTGTCCTATAAGCAGGGAAGAGTCAGAGGCTGCGTGTCTAGTCATGGTTCAACCACCAGGCAGCTGGATGACCTTGGTTGAGCCTCTGAACCATCTCTCTGAGTCTTCTTTCCTTGCTGCTTCCATGAGAGGGTCAGAGGATTTGAACCCTGATGTCTCTTCTTAGTCCCCTCCTGTCGCTTTGCTCACCCCTCATCCACCGCTTCTGAGGCTGCGGAAAACATCCCAGCCCCAGTGTCCCGACGCCCACGCCTTAGGTGGTTTTACAGGTTTCTCACAGTTGCAAAGTGATATTTCCCTTATGGAAAGTTGGACTTAGATTTCGTTCAGCATGGTTTTCCTTATGCTGATGCATGAAAAAGTCATAGATGTTCTTTACAGCATCAAGCTTGAGGATTTAGAGGATCTATCTAAAATATAATTCCCCTAAAATAAATAACTATTTACGAAGTAACTATAAGTAAGTAAATCTAAATCCTTCTTGACTCTCTAGTGAACTTATAGCATACATTTTGAGTACTTGGGACTTTGAAATATCAATTACTTTATAAGCCCTTTATCAGTCGACAGCAAGGTAGGCATGGGTGCCAGCCTACCGCTCACATCTCTTTAACCATCCCGAAAGCTATCTTCGCACAGGATTTTCCAGAGGACAAAGTTCAGTGTAGTAACAAGACTGCAAATGTGCCTAGATTTTTAAGGCCTTCCAATACTTTCTCTACCCCATAGAGTGTCTCGTGGATAAATAATATTACCTATCAAGGTGACATTCAACTCTCACTGTGCCGTGTATATTTCTTTGTCAGACACTGGCCACATCTGTTGTGGAAAATCGTGTTTCCATGTTATACATTAAATATAAAACTGCTTAGGCAAGACTTGTGCTCCTGTACAGGGTTATGATAACACAAATTGATTTTTTTCAGAGGAGTCGGTTACGCATATTTGCTGTCTTTGCCAACCTTTTCTCACTTTGTGCTCCTGCATATGTATATTACCCCGCTTTTCTAACATTTACATTATAAGATGAACAAATTTAGGATGAGCTACATTTTTTTTTAATCGTTTTTTTAAAACCCGCATAAAACGGTGACGAATAAAATTATTCTGGCAGCTGTAGGGCTAGAACTCACGGCCCACTAGAAGCATGGCAGCTTCGGGGTCTTGGATGAGCCTCTACAAAGATGGGAATTTCTAGAAATCTGACTCGTGCATGTTTAAATGACTTTAAGGAATTCCAAGCTCTCTGCAATTAGCACTGCCTAATTAAAAACTTGTTGAGCCTGTGTCTTTGTGTGTGTGTGTAGTTCCTATCCACAAATAAGCGCCTACTATGTGCAGAACATCGTGGGGGACATGGCTGTGTACTAAAATAATTCAGACAGTGAAGAGGGAGGGCAGGATAATTTAGATTATTGGAAGAGAGCAGCCAGATGGATATGAACAGGGAGGCACGATGTGTGTGTGTGTGTGTGTGTGTGTGTGTGCGCGCGCGCGCGCGTGTGTGTGTGTGTGTATTTTCGGCCTGCTTGGCGAGATACTGGAATCACGCTCTCCCACCCCCAGAGGAATTGAATCCCTCCCTTTCTAAAGCAAGAGGCAGAGATGAAGGTTGTCTAGGGAGCAGAAGTCTCAGTGTTTCCTTCATGAGGACATTTGCAGTCTTGAGACCAACAGGACTTAGGTACAAATAATTAACAAAGGACACAATCAGCTTCATTTGGGGCTTAGAAATTGCGCAACTACTTTGGGATTCTCTGCACCTCACTCTGGCATTTGATCTCTGTTCTTCAGATCTGGTTTTAGACTCTCTTAAGTACCTGATTGACTCAGGTCTCTGAAGGTCTTTTTCTGTTAACGTCTGATTGAGCCTTTAGTTTCCTCCGCACGACGCCTCTGCCAGCACGTATGAAGTGTTTGTTCCCAGAGGGGAGTTAAAGTCGAATAGGTGAGCTTATTTTCTCTGTATTAAGTAAGGTCTTTAGAGTTTGGGAGTTCAAATATTCAGTGTTTCATGCCTTTGGTGCTTTTATTTAATTAATTAACTAACTAATTAATTAATTTACTTATTTACTTTGGTGCTTTTTAAGAAGTCTATATATTTTCCTACATTTTTCATAGGCACAATGATCCAGAGGGTGAAATCTGGCTTATGTAAGTCTGGAATAAAGAGGGTTAAAAAACACCCAAAAGCTGATAATAATGGTAAACCACCTCTCTTTTCCCAGCCATGACGTGGCTCTCTAGATTTTCTGTTCTGATGAAGCGCTGTGAGCCACAGTTGACCTACATCTGCTGATATAAGTCCCATGTTGTGTAGCTCCTGCAGCCGGTCTGAGGTTGACATACTTAGGGAGACCTCTCAGTTGGTCACACTAAACTTAGACCCGAATGAAAAGAAGTAGCCAGGCATGAGAATATCTATGAGAGCACTGTCCACAGCCAAGGGCGCTCATACCAAGAGCACACACAGGAAGGAATGAACAAGTTTGGCCTATTTGGAGAACAGATTGACCAGGGAAGTTTAGAGAATGGATATTTGCAGACAGATATTTTCTAGTTATGGTAAATGTCCCCATAGCTTTAGGGAACAGTGAGTTAAATTTAAAGTAAGTAAAATATTCTTTGCCAGCAGTATGTCTCCAGGGGATTCTTTAAGATTGTAGAACTTGGATAAATGGTATATTGGCTCAACAGCCAGGCCCATTAACTTTTGTTATATGATTTATTTAATTAAATACTTAATTCATGTTTATATAATATGCCTTTTAACTTACTGATTATACAGGATAGTCACCTGTTCAGTATATCATATATTCAACAACCATTTATCAATGTTAATATTTATAATATGCCAAGTAGAGCCTTAGGTTCTGAGTATACAAAGGTAAAAAAGACTGCTTTTATGAAAAAAAAAAATTAAATAAATGGAGGTGACATAGTATTCTGAGTATATTTACTGGGAAATACATTATATAATTTAAAAATATGAAAAATAATAAAAGGAACTTTAGAAGAGAATAGAATTGATCAATATAGGTGGCCATAGCTGATGTATAGGAAGTTAAAATATAATTTTGCAGGTAATAAATGCCTTTGGACATTTACTTATAAAATGGGATTAAGGCCTGTATGATCTTATGGTGGAGAAGTTTATACATTGAAAGTAATGAACGTCACTGTTAATTCACCTCTCTGGATACACTTGTGATTTGCATACAGGGCCTCAAACCTAAAATAAGTTCCTGCCCCAGATGTAAAATGATGAAGCCCTTTATGTGGTTTCCTGGATCTGTTTAAACCATGGGCACCCCCATAGGTCTCCAAGTCAGGCTAGAAGACAGCCTCTTCCAGTATACAAGAAAATTAACTAATTTCCTGAATTTATATGAATTAATCTTTGATTAAAATAGGTGATGTACTCATAATAGAAAAAAAAAAAATTTCAAAAAGAAGACAAAGTCTGGGGTAGTCTGAGATTTTGAGGTTGGAAGGCTACATTTAAAATGTTATCAGCTTATTATATTCCACATGAGCTGATAACATTTTAAGTGGAAGAACTTATATGCATATATGCATAACCCAGGGTCACATACAGTACTATGGAGAAGGCCTGGGAGGGGGTGGATGCAGGGTGGAGGGGATCCATGGGAGGAGAAAAGGGGACACGTGTAATACTTTCAACAATAAAAGTTCATTTTTTAAAAATGTTATCAGCTCAGCCTCGAAAGAGCTATCCAAGGTACTGAACATCTCCTCTAGGCTCAGAGCCCTTAGTCTCTGTGCCATACCACCTGCCCTGTTTACGCTCTTTAAAAAATATATAAATAAATAAAAAATAAAAATCTTTATTGCTGAAAGTATTACAGATATCCCTCTTCCCCCATTAATATCCCCCTCTCCCCCCACTGATCCCCTCCACCATCATCCACCCCCGACTCTTTATATAATCTCAGCAACCATATGCGACAAATGATTGTCCTGACTCTGCCTGTCCTACCTTCTAACCCACTATGCTCTTCAATTCATGTTTAGCCAGATATCAGACTCTACACCTACCGCCTCCTGCACAAGTGCCTTGGATCACAAATCCGTTTGCTGAAACAATGTGATTATTGATTTTACCTTCAATTATAAAGTATTGAAAAATTTTAATTTAAGTCAATAGAAATACAGAAAGCCTAAAAATAGCCTTTAAATCATTACCTCATTTAATAATCCATAAAAATTGATTGAGAAAATATGAATGGCCCTCCCCCTTCCTCTTCTACCCCTTCCCTCTCTCTCTCTGCCTTCTGCCTACATGTGCTATTACTGTTCTTATTATTCTCATTTTTTTTTGTTTTCTTTTGCCTTGTCGTGCCCTTTCCTCCTCTCCTCCTCCTCCTGTTTTAACTTGTGAATTATTTATAGAAAATGTAGGCTCTTAGTAAAATGTAGGTTTTAAAGCAATTTTATGATAGTTCAGGCTTAGTAGTTGAAAATAGGAAAAAGTCTAAACATAAGTAGTTCCCTGTGAATATATTGCCTTTGAACTTGGCAATTTAATTATTCTCATAAATAAAATGGAGATGCGTTTCTACTAGATGCCTCTAAGCTTCTCCTGGAAGGATCTCTTCCTTCCAACAGAGAGACTCGAAATGCATTCAGCTGTAGAGTTGGTTTGACATTATTAGTTGCTGATTCGGCCAAGGGTTTTACACTGTATCCCACCTGTACCGCATTCTGTAATTTCATCCGTTTTAATTTAAGAAGAAAGACGTGACTAGATTAGTTAAAAATCTGAGCTTTTGGATCAATGGTCTAGATTATTATCTTATATCTGATAATTCCTAGCCATGTAACTTGGTTAAATCTTCAACTTATAAATCTATGTTTTTTCACCTATAAACTTGAGATCGTAACACATACATGGAAGACTGCTATCAGGATTATATGAGATAATGTATAGTCAAAGTCAAGTACAGAAACTGACATCTAGTAGGCATTTGATAAAAGTGAATTATCCTCATCATAAGTCATTCACCTATACTTTCTGTGCTTTATTATTTCCTTAAACTATATGGAAAGCTTGAAGTACTCTGTTCCCTTTGAGTATTTGACATTTGGCGAGAGTAAGTTGGTCGCAATTCCATACATGGCACCAATTTAATGTCTCCACTTAAAATGTTGTGAGTATAAGGAAAGACAGGGAAAGAGCAGTTTCCCATCCATGAACAACCGTTCTTAACTCACAATCAACTAATTGATTACAATTGATCTGTTGTTCATAGTGACGTTTGGAATATATGTTACCATTTCCCTTAATAGGGTGGTTAAAATTCAGTAGGCACATAATGTAATATTGACATAATGAGTAAACTAATGATAGATAGTGAAGTTGTAAAACTAAGAAGGTTCAGTGTGTTTGAAAGCCACATAACTTTGAAAAGTGCGAGATAAGGAATACTGATGAATGAAATGTGACAACTGGCCACTGGCTGTGCATACAGAAATGAACCAAGAAGTCTGCTAAAGCAGTCATTCTTAAAGAGGCCAGCCTATAGAAATGTAAATGTGGCCAATAAAAGTACACTTTCATTTAAATATTCATGGGAGTGTCTGTTAGAAGAAAACTAGATGTATACTTTATGACTTGTTCGGTATCAGTGTCTTTCCTAGCATCATCTCCGGTGAAGGAGTTCTAGTGTAAAATATACTAAAGCAGAGACTTCTAAAATTAGGTTATTTTGGAATTAAAACAAAAGGGACTATGTTTTTCCAGGGACTGCTGTAGATGTCACTTGATAACAAGACAGATGAGGCAGCCAATATGCAGAGGTTTTGTTTCATGGCCAAAACTAACATTGATTCAATCTTTGAGACACGTCCAGGAGAGCAGCACCGAGGCAGTGCGGGGGTTTCAGAGCCTCTAAGCTGGAACATTGGTGTTATATGATCAGATCTGCTCCAGTTGTTTTTTCCATAATGACCCTTGCTCTTTAATGAAAATGTATAATGTCAGAATCAGAGGAAAGCCAGCTGACAACTAATTTATCACTAGATTTATAGCCAAATTGTCAAAAGATTAGAACTAATCAGGCCCATTTTCCAGAACAAAGAATGACATTCAGAGCCTCTTTGGTTATAAGATGTTTGGCTTGTGGTACCCTAAGGATTCTATAGCCTGTATTGGCTTTGAACTTGAGATCAGATTGCTGCGTGCCCAGGGTAGTGTAGCTCTCAGGGGAAAGCGTTCTGGGGAAGACAAAGAAATAAAGGAGCTTCTCTCGTCATTGCACTGAAGAAGTCATTGCACTGGAAACGTGCCCACAAACCCTAAATAATTTTGTGTTGATTACCCTAAATTAGAATAGTGATAGCGATAATCATTTGATCCCCGGGCCATTAATGGAAATTCAGCATTATTTTGTGTGAAATATGTATCATTACCCACGAGCTTCTGAATGATTATTAGTAAGTCTGATTAAATCTGGAAGCAGTGGCACAAGCTATCTTTAACCCACTAATGACAGGGCCATATTGTAAATTTATGATGAATGAACACCGTTTAGCATTTTTAGCACTTGGTGGGGGAAATAGGCAGGCCGCATTCGGTTTCCTGATTAGACCGTGTGGTAGCAGAGAGGAGCTCATGAGGAACGCTGCCTGATGGAGCAGCGCTCCCGCTGACTGATGAGCCCAGCTCAGCTCCCGACCCGCGGGGCTGGCTCCTTCGAGGGTCAGAGATATTAGTGAGCAACACTCTAGACACCCGGAGTACAAAAAGTAAACTACGACCACTTTGCATGTATATATTGCCCTTCTCTTTCCAAATACTTTCACTTGTAATTTATGGTTTAGTTATCACAGGAACTGTTATAGTGAGTTAGACTTTTTACCACTTGTTTTGTAAGAAAACTAAAGCACAGTACAATTCAGGTATTTGCCTAACATCCCATGAAGGGTCAGAAAATTCATCATCGGGACCCCAATGTCTTTGTTTCCAGTGTAATATATTTTTTTGGTCTTTGTAGAAAGTTAATTTGTTTTATAATTACAGACAAACTATTTTTTCTGATTACCTCAAATGCTTTCTTAAAAAAGTTTTATTCCATATTCGTAGGCAGTATTAGAGATTCTTACTGATCGAATAGGTCATAGTCCTGAGTGAGGCAAAACTGTTCCAAAAATTCCCAGGCAATTTAGGACAAATTCTGATCCCAGCATAGCATCTGACACTCAGTAGTAGCTTGGTAAATTTTAGTTTCTCTTCTTCTGGTTTCCATTCCAGTGGTGTGATTCTGTGATCTAAAGTAGAACTTTCACGACCCTTAGTTGACCTGGAAACTGTGTTGCTGGACTACATGATCTTATTAAAGCTCTGTTTACAGATGACTACTCAATAACAAAGCATAAAAATTAGTGACGGTACAGCCAAACCCTGTTTTAAGATGGATAGAGGGAGTTAGTATTTTATTTCCACCAGAGCCCCAGTATTTCTGTATGAAACATAGCTTTGCAAATGACTGGCAACCCCATTCTACAGTATTAGCATCATAAGGGCATTCTGTTGAATAGTTTAAATGTAGGGCAATCAAATATTTAAAGTTACAGGAGGCCCACTGGTCCTGCTTAGCATGTAACAGATCAGGATTTTTGAAGAAGATTAATGGAGGAACGAGTCTATGTAATACAGTGAAATGCGTGGTGAAGAGAGTATGGGTAAGGAGCAGCGTAGTGCCTGATAGAGAAAAGCACTATCCTGGGAGCGGGTGGGAGGTGGGAAAGCTCTCAGTGAAAGGGGCATTTGAACACTAAACAAAACAAAGCCAAATCCTTGTAATTATCCTGGCACTTCCTCTCTTTAACTCTGAAAATATCCAATCAATTACCAAATGATTGGCACTCTTCCCTCCGGTCGCTCCTCTGCACCATGTCCTTGTCTTCCCCCCATCCCTGGCCTACATGGGGTTCTCATCGTCTCTGTTTACCGTAGGCTGGCTTATTTGATGTCTCCATTTCCATGCATATCACCCTCAAAGCCATTATCCAGACTATGTAAAACCTTAAATCTTAGCACGTCTCCCCCTTGATGGAAACCCTTCAAGGGCCTCTAGCTGCCTATAGAATAATGCCTACGAGATGATTCTCTGAGGCCTGGCCTCTCCCTACCTTGGCAGCCTCCTCTCAAGATGGTGTTTATGTTGTGGAATTATTTATCATTTCAAGAACATTGCACTCCATTTCATGCCTCCATGCCTTTTCCTCTCTTATAATAATGCCTTTTCATATCCCTCTCCCATGGGAGAGATTCCATGCATCACTCAGTGTCCCTCGTTGCCTATTTCTCCCATTGCAGATCTCCGCCGTATCAGGTGCACTTCTCTGTCCTTATGCTCCTGTACATACTGGATCTCCCTCATCCCTGTATTTTACCTTAAGCACAATGCTTGGCACATTAATAGTCGCTCAACAAATGTTGGTTGCTCTGGTCATGAGAGTAACATGGGTGGATAAATAGGTAGGTGCTAGGTCAACGTGTAGAATGACAGGGAAGCATCACCACAAGTGGCATAGTGTATCCGCTTTCTGTGCTGAGAATTAAAAGCCACAGTTAGTGACTTAAATCAGCATTCACTTACTACCTTACAGTTTCTATAGGTCACGCGCCCAGGTGGGCTTGGCTGGGTTTCCCGCTCAGGGTCTCACCTTGAAACCAAGGTGTTCATTGGACTGAATTCCCATCTGGAGGCTGATGAAGTAACATCTGCTTCAAAGCGTCCTGGGGTTGTTGGCAGGATCTGTTCTGCGGCTGAGGAGTCCCGGCAGCTTTCTTCTGCAAGGTCAACAGTGGGGAGAGAGTGTCTACCGCTTCAGGTGTCTGCCTTCAGGGCAGCTTAGGCCCCCTTTAAAGGGCTAGCCTGGCTCGGTCCGGCCATCCAAGGCATACTTTTTTTGATGAACTCGAAGTCTTTAATTAGGAACTTTAGTTACATCTGCAAAATCCTTTCACCTTTGCTTCATACCAAGCATCATAGGGGAATGATGCCATATTCTGCTGCCTAGAAGCAAGTCCAGGTTCTACCTGCACTCGAGGGGAGGGGATTATTCAAGGGTACATATATCCCTGGGGCAGGGCCTTAGGGCCCATCATCACAGACATCGTTTAGAATGACTTGAAAGACAGATTTATGTGGGTAAGTGGAGGAACTCGCGGCTAGAAGGAGAGGTAGACTATGTCAGGAAGTGCCTCTTGTGGCCTTCTGAAAATGTACACATTGCCTTGTAGGGCGCCAGAAGGGCTAAGAAAGACTAGGGGTTAGAGCACAACTCTTTTGGTACTAGAAATAAGAAAGGCTTGAAAAATTGGAGTAGGGAAATCTATAAATATGGAAAAACGTAGGAAGTATTGAGGTGGCAGGCCGGGAAGGGTTAAGAATTGCCAGGACTTGATTGCTGCCCACTGACTGAGCAGACAGCAGGGGATATTCAAAGTCAGAGTTTCTATAACTAGCACCGCTGGGTGACCAAATTTGGAGCTGGTTTTGAATGTTCCCGAAATGCTGAGGTGGTAACTCTTTGGCACAAGCAGCGACCCTCCGTCTCTGGCTTTTGCTCTCACCTTCGCCTCACCTTCTCCCCCACTGGCCTTGTCTGTCCCCAGGAGGGTCTCAAGGGCTTCCCAGTACAATTCTGCGATATATACCTCTTGGCAATGGCTTGTCTTAATGCCTTTAGGGAGAAATGCTTTATTTTAAAAGGGCCTGTGAACGAGACCGAATTGTGCTTTCTAAATCCATGAGGTTGGGGGCAGTTTAAAAGGACAGTGACTCAACTTTTAGTTCTGAAGCCTGATTTGGAGCCATTGTCTGACAATCCAGGCTATTTATATGTCTAACACAATTAGCTAAGGATATGAACACACAACGTTGAAATACAGCAGGCAAAAGTATTCTTTGTTTTGTCTTTTTCCCATATCCTTTAAGTAAATCTTTGGCATCTTTTGCAATCTATAAGTTCATGTTTCTGGAAATATCTCATTTATCTTATGCCTTTTCCCTTTAGATGGGAAAAAAATTAACATATCAGACCAGATGATCATCTTTTCTTTTCTTAAATAATTATGTGATGTAAAATTTCCAGCCTTCCAAATCATGTCTCCAAAATATGTGTCTTTCTTACGTCCAGTGAAAATCTTTGGTTAATATAAGCTTTTAGTTTAGAGATAATGAGTTTTTGCCTGAGGTGCTACTTTGTTGGTTTTAAAATTTTTTGATACCATTTAATTCAGTAAAATTTTTGTGGCTTGATTTATGCCCCTTGAATGCTTAATACTAGAGAAGTATCTCAGTCTCTAAGACTCACCTAATAGAATTGAGGAGTTTTGGAAATTGGAAGTTAGATCTTTCTCTCTATTAGAAATCATGGCTTGGATTTATGGACATTCAGTCTCTATTTCATCCAGTGATATGCTCCCCACTTATCTTGTCAGACTTTTTAATTGTTACTTAGGTCTTAAAAGGAAAACTCCCCTGACCAGCGTGGCTCAGGTGGTTGAGCATGGTCCCGTGCACCGAAAGGTTGCCTGTTCGATTCCTGGTCGGGGCACATGCCCAGTTTTCAGGCTCGGTCCCTGGTTGGGCTGCTTGATGTTTCTCTCCCACATCAATGTTTCTCTCTCTCTAAAATAAATAAAAACATTTAAAAACAAAACAAAGGAAAACTGTTTCCCCTACTCTACAATACTTCTGACACCAGATGTGTGGGTTTTTCCATATCAAGCAATTCTCCAGTTCTTGGTGGACCCTTACCGGCTGTCCTACAGTTTAACTCAATTGTGGCATGAACTGCCTGGAGTTAATGCTGACCCCGCAGGCTAAGGGCTCACCCAGTTCCACAAGACGACTCCTCTACCCCCACCCTCCACTTGAGATGCTAGTTGCAAGTCCCAGGTTGCCACCTGCACTTCTGACCGAGTGGCTGTAAATCACGGGTTCTCACAACCCCCTCCTCAGGTTTGATAATTTGCTATAAGGACTCACAGAACTCAGGGAAACACATTCACTGATCAGTTATAAAAGATACAATAATAAAAGATACATATAACCAGCCCATGAAGAAGCACATAGGGAACATGTATGGAAAGAAGATAGACATCCCATACCCTTTCCAGGCATGCCACCCTCCCAGCACCTCGGTGCCTTCACCAACTCAGAAGCTCTCTAAACCCCATCGTTTAGGGTTTATGGAAGTCCTGTTAGTTAGGCATGACTGATTAAATCATTGACTATTGGTGATCAGTTCAATCCCCTACTTCCTCCCTCCCAGAGCTCTGGGGTGGGGCCCAACGTTCTCACCCTCTAATCACTTGATTGGCCCCCTGGCAGGCAGCCTAGCATCTGCCCTAGCCAGCTCATCAGCATAAAGTCCCCTACATTTGACAGTTGTTTGTCCTGAGTAACAAAAGATGCTCCTCTCCCCCTGGACTCAGTAAAAGATAAGAATTTTAGAAACTTCATGCCAGGAAGCTGGCACAAAGATCCAATACCTATTTCTTATTATATCACCGTGTCACAGGTCTATTGTCTGCGTCAGGCTGCAATCTGCCTCTACAGGAGCCACTTCCATTGGCTTCTGGTCTGCTGACTGTCTTGCCCAAGTTACCTGTTACGGACTCTACTACCTTTTTGTATTATTTAAGTTAAAATTTTGTGTTTCTTTTCATCAAATTATTACACATAAATTTATAGAAAAATATTCCTGCAAAGCTTATAATGAAGGTAATAACACAGAAAATTAACAATCTAATCCCCCCCTCAATCCAGAGAATAACACTTTCAACTCTCTTAACTGTTTCTTCTCTTTTATTTTCATATTTATCAACTACTCGGTCATAGCACTGTTTTTTCTTTTGGTTTATTTACATTTTAGACATTAATGCTCATTTTAGACATTATTTATTTTCCAAATGCCACAATTTTATCTTTGAAACCTTCTGTTGAATAAATCTCTGCTAAGAAATACGTATGTGTTGCCCAGCTGGTGTGGCTCAGCGGTTGAGCATCGACCTAGGATCCAGGAGATCGCTGTTCAATTCCTGGTTAGGGCACATGCCCGGGTTGCGGGCCCGATCCCCGGTTGGGGGTGTGCAGGAGGCAGCTGATCAATGACTCTCTCATCATTGATGTTTCCCTCTCTCTCTCCCTCTCCCTTCCTTTCTCTGAGATCATTGGAGATATATTTCAAACAAACAAACAAACAAAACAAATACATATGTGCGTATATATACACATATATACTTTATTTTCTAAGAGCTTTGTGTTTCATTATTTTTAATAGCACTCATTTTGCGGGTTTTAATAGATGCAAATTATCTCTGTAAACTTATTAAAAACTGCGCTTTACAATCCATTTTCTGTTCCCTGCACCATGTGTCTGTTCCATTTCTTCCTTTCCTTCCTCTCTGTCTTTTCTACTTATCCTAGTCCCTGGCTTCCATGTTTCTCTTAGGGGCTGTCTTACAATGTCTGGTGAACTGTGACTGTTTGTCCCCCCCAATAGTGAAAGTCTAACAAGCCACTTAGAAGCTGCATAATTATAGGCAGGTTTTTTTGTGTTTTTTTAAAATTAGTTGGTGAAATTGCCTAGGGCATAAATAGGTGGGGAATTAGCCACTTTACCAAGGGAATTCCCCTCCACAATGTCATACATATAGGTCTTTTCTCTGAAGTCATTCAGTTTCTCCAATCATTCAGTTTCTCAAGTCTAAGTATCTCTGAGTGTAACTGTTTGGTGTTTGTTGCTGTGGGCAGTGTCTGGGGGACTGAGAAGAAAGGGGCTTAGGGTAGATGGATTGGTCTCAATGTGAAACTTTCCTACTTTCTTTGTGATTTCGCATCCCTGGCATAGCCTGAGCCTAGGTCCCCAAATTCAAAGCTCTCCCTGGTCAGATTCTCTGAGTGTATTTCCTTGCCACAATGCAGACATCATCCAGAAGTCTATCTAATCCTTGGTCAGGCCTCTAACCAACCCTCCTTCAGAAATATGTGATGCCTCCAATTCCTATATCTTTCTAGGGTCCTGTAGCAAAAATAACTTTGTCTACTCTTGGCTTCTTCCTCTGCAGCCATTTGACTCTCAACTTTTGGTTATCCCTCTTCATCATGATGTCCACAGGGACCAAAGGTCTCTGTTTGCCATCACCGCCCTCCCTCCATTCCCCTCATATAATCCCCCACCAGCTCTCACTGCAGATCTACCATATCTGGTCCCTTTTTACTGTTTTTGCCCCTCCTCCCCCGCCCAAATTATAGCCACTCTTGATTCTGATCTGTTTAGTTGGCAGAATACCTCCCTTGACCCTGGACAACACTCTTCATTTCTATTTGCTCCATGCCACAGCTCACTCCCGTGCCTGAATCTCCAGCTCTCCATTTGCTTCTATGGACATGTTCTGACACTGATTTTGGTCTGGGTCAAGTCCAGGGTTCTGAATCAGGGGCCTGGGCTTGATGGAGGAGAAATGCCAGAAGGCATTGCTAAGTGGTGCACTGCAAGGGGGTAATACAAGAAGAGTTACCTTATGGAGGAACTAGATATCTGATAGTCTGTCTCACCAGAGTGCCCATGCCAGGAGTGAGAATCCACAATTGACACTGTGGGACATGCTTCGAAGAGCAGAGACTTGAGCACGGGGGCTGGATAAGGCGGTTTTGCTGAAGAGTTTAAATCAGAGGCCAACTGAGATATCTGTTATTACTAACAAACTTTCAGAGGTTCTAGAACTGGCAAAAGAACTAGGCCTGAGCTAAGTTAAAAGACATAGCATGGCCAGCTGGGACAGGAACGCAGCAAACTTGCTAATTAGTCTGGAGGAAGCCAATGCCCACATTTTTATGGACTGCTAATTGCTAAAAAGTTAGAAACTTGCTCTGAAGACAAAAATAACAGCATGGTAGTTTCTTGCATAGAGTTTCAAGTGGTGTCTGGAATATAGGCTGCATCAACTTGAAAAATATTCTATCGTTCTTAAACTAAAAGCACACACTGCTATTAATAAAGATGTATTTTGGAAGTTATTTGTTCTTTTCTTATACTGTAAGATGAGAAGTTATAGAATATATTTGGCTCTAGGTTGGGAGTTTGTGCTAAGGATTTTATTTTAAAGAGACCAGTTCTCTATTTGAATAACATTTCTCAGCCCGTTTTAAAGCATTTCCCACTAGAAGAGCTAAATAAATAATTTTAGCATGTTCTTTATTTTAAATACTGTGATGCTTTTTCTCCAAAATGCTCTCTTTCAACCCAGTTATGTTTGTGAAAAGAGAATATGCTTAAAGAGTTTTCCTCTATTTTTCGCAACATTGTGGGCATTCAATAAGTTTGTACAACAGGAAAAACTGAATGTATAAGTGAACAGATGCCTCAAGCACTGTGTGCACTAGAATGATACAATTTCACATTTTAAGGAACAATAGAAAACAACCAGTCTCCTTCGATTCTTTCATGGATGAGGGAACTGAGGTAAAGAGGTGAAGCAGAGAGACTGCTCTGGGGTCTTACAGCTCGTTAGTGGTAGAAACAGGTCTGGAAGCCAGTTCTCAAGTCAGCCAACCCGGCACTCATTTCATTCAAAGGTGATTTTCATTCAACTTCAGGGAAGAATGAATTGCTTCTGCGGGGCTGCTGCTGACCCACATCACGTTACAGCAAAGCCTGGCTTGGCAAAAGGCTCAAATGCCAAAGGAGAAAAGTAAAGCCCCTCTGAAAACAAAAAAGAAAGCCAAAGTAATCGGTATATTTGGTTTTATGCAGGAGTTAAGTTTTCAAAGGCAAAAAGAGGGGGTGGGGGATGAGAAGCTCTGTGCCATGAATGTAATTTGAAAGTGTGGTGTCAGACTCGATATAAAGGAGGCAGGCCGGCCCGGAGGAGGCTACCTCCAGAAGGCAAAAGTGGATTTCCTTTTCCAGCCAACCACTGGAAGTCGTGTATCTGCCGGTTTATTTACCTCTTGCTGTGGTGGCAGGTTCCCTAACTGGATTGGCAGCATGCTTAGGCATCCTGTAGCAGCTGCATGTGGCAGGCCAGAGGCGTGCGGGTGGAAATAAGTAGGTGAATACTTAGAGCCAGCGATACCCCCACTGGCTCAGACTCCAGGCAACATTTCTTCACTGGGAGAATCTGTTAAGAAGTAGCTGTGAATTTTTTGTCTCTCTAATGAGAGGTTTGGGTGCATTAACAAAGGGCTGTTGGTGATAATAACGGTGCAGTCACTTATCCCATGAGTGACTCTGCCTACGGTATTAATAATTCTGAGCCTAGTGCCTCTCATTTGTACAGATAGGTTTATAATGACACCTACGCCATGGGGTTGTGAGGGTGAAATGAGAGCACGCATGGAAGGTTTTGCCTGCTGCGTTCCGTGTGAGAAGCACCCAGTAAGCCTTAGCTACCGTTACTGTTGTCAGGCACCCCAGGGCGCTATATTGTACAGAACCACACTTCCATCCCTGCTGCACTGAACTTCAGTAAATCACTGTTTTCTCCCCGGCCTATGATACAATTTGGGGGTATGGCCCTCTCACAATCCTCTCCGAGAGGTCAGCGCCATGTAGCTGAAAGACCTCTCTTCCCTCGGAATTCAGAACATTTGCCTGAGATTCAAAGTTCACAGGTACAGTTAGCTGTCTAGGCTAGAACTCCCTGGAAGGTGAGATTCATTCATTTGACCATTTTCTGGTAGAGCAAACTTATCTTTCTTGAATTTTCTGAAGTCATTTCAGTGGTCTGTAAAATGAGGCAGTCACACCCATTCCTCTGGAGTGCCATGAGGATCAGGGTCAGGTGAAGGTGTGTATGAAAGTGCTCCTTTGCAACCCCATGGTGTCGAATGAGTAGTGGTTATTGATATCCTCAGAAGGTCCATGATCAGTTGCTCCAGCAAAGCCCAGGGTACAAGCCACCTCCTCTCTGCAGCCTCTCCTGAGCTCCCCAACCTCCAGGCAGATGTCAGATCTTTTCCTCTGCCCCCCTCTCCATGCTGGTCCTCCTCGGTGCTCGGAGAACATGCTGCCTGTAGAGCAGGCACTTCTATTAATTATTCTGTCCCTGCTACCACGGCTTCAGAAGAAAACATCCTTGTCTAATTGCCCTCATTGTTCCCTGGTGCATAGCACAGTATCTGGCTTATAGTAAGTGCTCAATAAATATTTGATTAATGACTAAACATGCTTTCATGAACCCATATGCAATACTAAGTTCCGAAAGTTACGTAGAAGTAGTAAAAGCAATTAAAGACTTAATTACAATTTTATCTCTTCAATAAGATGGGCAAGTCCTTTAGGATTGGAAATTAATTAGAAATTAAGTCATCTTTTATTTATTCCTTATGTTATTCAATAAATAAACATACGCTGAGCACAATTCAGGTGCCAGGTACTGTGGTGGGCACCAGGAGTTCAATTTAACAAAAATGAACAGTTTCACCCCACGGAGCTTATAGCTTATTAGTAATAAGAAATAGAAAGGAAATAATGCCAAGGTTTGGTTTGGCTGATTAAACATTTCGACCTTTGTTTTTAAAAAGAGGTCAATAAAGAATTCTTGACTTCCTTTTTGTCCATTCTTAATCTGCACAATTTGGTCACTGCTCATTTGCAAGATTAAATCTGACCACCGAGAGAAGGTCAGGCAAATCATTTTTCTGGTTAAAAAACAAACAAATGCAAAGCTCCTACAGCTACTGGGTGAAACTCGCTTTGAATTATGTTTCATAATCACGACCAATCGGGCGTGTCCTCTCCAGTTAGAAATAAATACACAAAAACGCACTGATCTACTTTTCTTGATAATGAGTCTTGAGAACCATAGTTATGTTACTTAAGCTTAATTTTCTTCACTTATTTAAAAGTCCAGAGGGGACAAGTAACTTTCAGAGACTATTTCCACATAACGAGACAAAATTATTTCATGAAATTCCTGGACATACATTTTAACTGAAGAATTGTAAGCAGTCCGCCTGCCATGGAACCAGCCAATGCAATACAAAAGAATTTCTTGGTTATCATATTGCCTGGTAGGTAATTGGGGTGAAAGAAAAACTTCTTTAGTTGCACAGTCAAGGCTAGTTTATTCATGTGGCCTCCAAAGCAGCAGGAGCCCCTGGAATGCCACATTTTAAAGAGGAGGGATGGATCTTCTCAAGGCAGCTTACTCTCCATGCCGCCTCCCCACCCCTCAGCCCGCACCCCTACCCCGCACTCACCTGGACGCCTCTAGACTTCTGCTTTCCTGCGGCTGTGGGGCTTATGATCAAAGCGAGTAGGGCTTAGAGTGTCTATGTGCCCCTTTCCCCAAAGAGGCCAAGGAGATCACGGATGGAAAACCCCAGAACTGATTTCCCTTTTGGATCAGCCGGGGGCCTGGTAGGAAAGCGGGTGACACACTCTAACAGGTGGTATAATGAGAGTGGACCTATTTATAATCAGATGGGTGGGACAAGGCTTTGGTCAGGGAAGCCAATAAGGTGTGACGAAGCACCCAGCCCTTACACAGAAAGGAGGAAGAAGAGGGAGGGGTTGTTGGAACCAAGAGAGAGAGCTGTGGCCATAAGTAGGAGAGGGCTTCCCAGCAGGATCTGCAGACTTCAGGAGAGAAATGCAAGTGCCACCGGCCTGAGGACTGGCTGGGAGGAGACCAGGGGTATCGATACCCCCATCTCACTTTTCCCGCTCCCCGGCTTTCTGCCAGGGCCGCCTACTTGATTCAACCCAGAAGGATGAGCTTCCCAGAGA